>NC_133108.1:6170021-8655891 GCF_022965805.1 Primulina eburnea
ATGGATAATATTTATTTGGCTACACTCAAAAAGAATAATGACCAAAATAGCCCTTAATGTGATTTTTTTTTTTGACAGAGCCTTTAATGTGAATTAAAAAATTGCAAGTGAGTCTTGTACACATGCCATCGTCCCTATTTCTTCTGAAGAACTGTACTTACATTGGACTTACATTGGATGATTTATTCAGTGTACAAAAAAATTGTGAATAAATTATGTTTGAAGAATAAATTGGTTTCGTGACCATAGTAGAAAAATTTTCTAATTCGAAACACAATCTTTTATCTATTTTCATAATAGCATTGAAATAAAAAAAATCGATGCGTGAAACATGACTGAGACAAGAAATTAACAGGAAACAAAACTAAAAAAATTAAATGAACGTATACATAAAAAAAAAATGAACGAAGCTTGTTGATATAAATTCTAAGATCACATGTAAAAAAATTTTATCAGAACAACATGGAGTGCGTTCGATTTTTGGCAAACAGGGAGTAGGTTGGGGAAAAAGTAAACAGTTATGGGAAATAATTTAAAATAAAAGATTAAAGAGTATTTTGGTCATAAATAAGTTTGTCGTGATTTTATCACTCTTCTTAAATTCACACCACACATGATATTATTTATCCCTCAAATTACATATCTTATCCTATCAAATATTTATCAATCAAAATAATCAATCGTTCAATTATCACATCCTAAAAACCAAACGAACCCTAATAGTAATGATAAGAACATGAATATAATTTTGATATTTTGTTTATTAATTATGTCTAATTTTGTGTTCATTGTTGACACTCACTTAATAAATATATAGTTTTGGTATGTTTCATCACGTCCAATATATGATAAAAAAACGTCGAAATTTATATATAAATTACCACTGAGACATATGCTATCAGCCAACATCTTACTCAAATGAAATGGCTCGAGTTTACGAGAAGTTACTATAGCAGTGATCATAAAATTTTTAATCTCGGTATATATATAATTTTTTAAGGAAAGTTATATTTTTATCGTGTAACTTGCACATTTTTTTTTTTTGGTCATATTTCACTGATTTGCATTTTTTTCGATTTTAATAATTTTTCGCCAAATTGCTGACGTAACGTTTTTTAGTCTATGTTGAGATTTTATTCGGATGGTCTGTATGATACTTCAGTTGTTCTTATTCCAAAGTAAAGAGACCAGATCATTTATGTTGGATGGGTGATAATTCCACATCAAGGGAACAAATTGCATCCTAAATTTCTATCAATAAAAATAACCAAACACAATGGATGCAAATTCGGAAAACCAAAATTCAGTTAAATAGACAATTCTCTAGCAACACTTTAATTAAGTGTTGTCCTCGAATGTTTTCAATACTCCACGGTAATACAACAGAAATACAACGAGACTTGATCACTCAATTTTTTGAAGCAACACACATATTCTCCGTTCTTCATTGATATCTCTCCTCATCTCTCTCTTTCGCATCATCTATCCAGCAATATATATAATCTCATTAATCTAGAGATGATTCTTTGAATAAATGATACCTAAAAAATATAAAAACTAGAGTTTTATCAAAAAATAAACTCTTTTATATATAAAAAAAATCATATATAAAATTAATACAAATCTTCTGATATATTATAACACCAATCTAGAAAATCAAAACTCATTTAAAAAAAATAAAAAAAATTCTTTCTTTCTCGCCAAGACAAACTTTCCTTTCAAGATCTGTGGCAGGAACTTTTCAATGAGCATGATCAACGCTTAATTTTCTCCATTACGAGGATTGAAGGATGCGGTGAGATGAAAGGAAGGGATATTATACCGTCCTAGCAAAAGTTCGCAATTTTATCCAGAGGAGCTTATAGAATTGTTTGCCAACATTGAAGGCACTTCTCAATCGTCGGGTTGAGGTCTATGAGTTATGCCCCCTTTGTCATCATGCGGTTGAAGATACTTTCCATGCGCTGGTGTCCTGCCCATCAGTGCGTAGTGTTTGGTGTCTCACTTCTATTGGTAGTCACATTGTCCGTATGAAGAATTTCTGCTAGTAGCGGAAAGGCCTTGTTAGCACCTGAGTGTCATCCGAAATTGAGTTTGCAGCTGTGGTTCTGTGTTATGTTTGGCAAATGATGTGTGGACAGGGAAGTTCAAATCAACAGTTTTAATATTTTCCTCTGCCATGGACATTCAAGCTCAATGGATTGCTACTCATCGTAGGAATGATCAGCCTCCTATTTCCATAACCCAGCAGCCTCTTCTTCATTGGAGCAAACCTCCAAGATCTCACCTTAAGTGCAATGTCGATGCAGCGTTGTTTACTGTTTAGTGCATCTCCTCGCATGGGTTTTGGTTGCTTACTCAGAAACTCGCTAGGATCAGTGGTTGCGGCAAACCATGGCAGCATGAAGGGAATTCAAGATCCAACAGTAGCAGAAGTCCTGAGAATTCTAGAGGCTCTGAGTTGGCTAAAGCAAACGCACTTTCAAAATATTATCATCGAGTTAGATGGTAAGTTAGTTATTGACGCCTCACATCTTTCGATGCAAGATTCGTCCAGCCTCGGTTTGATTCTCGATGACTGTAAATTCCTTGCTAAGGAACTCAACTCTTGCCTTTTGTTTTTATTAATTGATCGACGAATCAAGTTGTTCATGTCCGAAAGGCCGAGTAACACCTTGCCTTTCTTTAATATCCGATTTAACTTTGTTTGATCCAGTTTAATCACACACACACACACATATATATAATGCTGAGGGAATAGAGATGGATAAATTTGTCGGCACACTTTGGGTTCTAAAAACAAATGAAAAAGATTATTGAAGTAGTTTAATGTGAATAATTGTGGGAGATGATGGTCGGCCGCGGCTAATGTGGCGCCTCAAAGAAGTAACCAACAGGAATGGAATCTGCTGTGCACATTACTTGTTCCTGTTTGACTTTGATTCCCGATTTTATTTTTGATTCTTCTATAATTACTGAATTAGTATTATAAACGGAAATCAAACCATTAAGCTTCTCCATTTCCTGTCGTCACTTCTTTTGGGCAATGACATGTAAAAAATGACTTTTTTTTCCCTGCAAATTATTGACATATTAAACGGATTTCTCGATGCCATCTCTATCTAAATCTATACGAGTTCATGAACACTGATTTTCCAGAAACCAGCGGGGGGATAAAATTAGAACCAGAAAGAGCTAAGCTACTGAAACAGCCATGGGACTTCTGACATTATGGATTCCATCAGACCATGTATACCATCCAAATTCGTACTTGTTTTTCTCAATGGTATCCATCGTTTCGCTCTCAGTTTTCACTGTAATAGTGAATCTCTTCTTCTCCCCAGCACGGTTAAAGAACAGAATGGAAGGTGTGAATTTTACGGAGATTCCAGGAGGAGGTTTTGCGCTGACGAAATACACGCTCTTACTGCTGCCGACATTTGTGACCGTTCTTGTTACTGTCACGGTACCGTTTAGTTTGGGTATCGCCAGAGATGGATAATTGAGATTTGCCGGAGATGGTGGGTTTTCCGGGCACTTGAATGAATTGCCAACTTTCTTGATTCCACTGCTGCATAAGAAGAGAATATAATCATTGTAGGAAGCATCATACACGAGTCCTGGATCTGATGCTTTTGTGGGTCTGAAATGACCGGAACCAAATTGAAAAGGGTCGGCAGGAATGCCCGATGCGTCTGTAATCAGCTCACCCTCGTTGTTATTCAGCCCCGCTGCGAGGATAAAAGGTGTACTTCATAACAAATTTGCAGTTAATGAAGCATAAATTCACGGTTGAGGTTGAGTAAATTTACCAGATGTTATTAAAGCAGATCTTATGGCGGCACTGCTCCAATCGGGGTGCACGGCTTTGAGCAGAGCAGCTGCGCCGGCTACATGTGGGCAAGACATGGAAGTTCCCGAAAGAATATTATACTTAACAACCCGATGATCTAGTTCCAGCTTCGTTGGAGATGATGCTTCACTCCATGCTGCCAATATATTTAGACCTGGAGCCGTAATATCTGGCTGTGAAATCCATACATTCAGCATCAGATACCAAATGGGTTTACCCAAAGTTGTATGTATACATATATCTTACCTTTAGAATGTCTGGTGAAAGAGTGTTGGGTCCTCTACTGGAGAAAGCAGCCATAAACGGTGCTGGTTTGGTGTCTAGAACTGTGGTAGCTGGTACTATATAAGCGGATGGTGATTTCGTGGTGGAAATGTAATTCAGAATCTTGAGTGCATTCTCGTAATTGACACCGGTGGCGGGAAGAAGATGGGCATCGGATGCTAACTCGTCTCCGTTGGCTTTGCTATTGCCTAAGATGAAAGCTATTCCTCCGGCCCTTTTGACCTCCATACCTTTTCCCACTCTGGTTCCATTACCCCTCAAGCATATTACGATCTTCCCTTTTGCCTTTTCAGCGGACAGCGAACCAGGTAAGCATTGCCTGCAAAAATAATTCAAAACCAGATTATCCAATTTATTATAGAAAACTTGTATTAATATTTGATGAAATGAAAAACCGAAGGTACAGATAATCAACCCGGATAAGTTCTTGGGCACTTCAGGCATGGCGACTTGACCGGCATAAACCAACGGATACTGTTTCTTTTTCAGCTTATAAGGAGTTACCGTTTCTCCCTGCACAAATCCAAGTAAAAAAACAAATGAATCTGTACGATTATTACTCCACAGATAGACAAATTTCTGAAAGTTAATAACTTACATCAATTTTCATGCCGTTTCCGAGCACAACAGACGACAAGAATTTCCGGTCCACGCTACTTGCACCAACAGTGATAATCCAGGGAGCAGGATTAGACAGCGTCTCCGGGGCAGGCCCGGAATTTCCCGCACTGCATGCAACCAAAATATTTTTCTTCGCTGCATGTAAAGCCCCGATTGCAATTCCATCGTCAGTGTAGGGAGTGGGTTCTTTGGTCCCGATCGATATACTCAAAACGTCGACTCCGTCGGCAATGGAGTCATCAATGGCCGCTAACATGTCTTCTTCGAAGCAGGTGTTGCCATTTTCTTTTCCCTGAGCTGGAATCGCCCAGCATACTTTGTATATAGCCAGGCGAGCCAGCGGAGCGCCGCCTGAGATGGTACCTTTGGCGAAACCCCCGAGGGCGGAGACATTGTCAATTATACGGCCGGCGACGGTTGAAGACGTGTGACTGCCGTGGCCGTCCTTGTCGCGGGGGGATCGGTAGTCGAGTGTTCTGTTCAGTGGCCCATAGTAGGCTTCGTAGCCTTTGATGTAATATCGGGCGCCGATAATTTTTCTGTATTTAAGCAAATTTTTAATTTCGATCAAAATAACATATCAAAATTTATTAATATTTTAATTAAAATATTAATATTTATTTTTCAAATGCAAGTCCACCGATTAATTAATTAATTAATTAAAATAAATTAATTAATTAAATTCAGTTAAATGCTCGATATCTGGGGGGAAATCTCATGTGCACGTCAAAATTTAATATTACTAATAAAAAAATTAGATATATTTTGTATTTACAAACAACTATTTTTACAAAATTAAAATAATACCCAATTAAATGAGACTTTTTAATGGATTACTCAAATAAGAAATATGCCTCACAAAATGCGACCCGTAAGACCAACTCACACAAGTTTTTGCCATAAAATATATAAACAGAATTGGCCAAACATTTTAGTTATTTATTTATGATACCTTTAATTATCTAATAAGGATTACTGCTTCAAAAAAAAATTATCTGATAAAGACAAAGATCAAATAAAATTAAAATTTGAAAAAAAAAATTACTAATTAAGATGTTAAACATAACTCTTTGATACTCGTATCAACAACGACTATTCTTGCAATGTTAATTATTATGATAATCGTAGCCAGAAAAACTAGTAAAGGCGTTTATTAATTATATCAATATATTTTAATTTTAAGAGAAAATATTCAATATAATAATCTAGATCGTTCTTTTTTATTATTGCCATTATTTTCAGACGTCACACTATGATAAAAATGACTACAAAAACAAAATATCAGAATTAAGATCCAACTTTGTTCACAAAAATAGAAAATATGATAACTTGAGAGGACAAAATTCATCATTTTTTTCTTGATTTATTAATCAAACGCAATTTTTTTGGCTATAATGATAAACCTAGCTAGTTTAATTCGGTCAAATTTCTTATAGTATACAACTCTATTTAGCATTTGCCATTGTCTGTAATGCGCATAATGCATGGATGAAAAGGGCTGACAAAAAATTATTCATGAGGTATAATTGTACAGAGACGATGGAGAAAAAAACAAAATACTACAGGCATCGAAGGGATAGAAGCAGCTCACAAGATGGCAATATATTTTGGAACCACACATAATTAATTAATTAATTAATTAATTATACATGGCCAATAGATGCCCTTTGCTTCCGTTTTGATCTTTTTCATTATTTAATAAATAGAAAAAAAAAATCGTTGTATCGATCATGATTTCTTGGGATTTTTTGATTGAAAAGAAAAGCATGCAAGGCAAATGAATGGTTTTTTGCTGGATGGAAAACTCGACCCCTCGCTCCCTAGATGCGTCTGCCAGGCCTAGCCGAAAGACTGACTCGAGTTTGTTCCAAAAGGATGGCGGAAAAGGGTAAATGAAAACTCACTTGTTGCAATTTGAGGAGGTGAAGGCATCGCCAGATTGACAGGTTCCTTTCCATGATGGTGGAATTGGTCCCATCCCTTCGTCGTTAAAGCTTTTCGATTCAGGCCACACACCTGAATGATCAACAACAAATTCATCTCATACATGCCCATGAATACAGGGTTTTAGGCACTGAAATTTACATTTCAAGAAAAAGTATTGCTTTTACTTTTTTTCTTTATATTTGAATTGGGGCTCACACTCTATAATACCTAATGAAGAGACATAATCAACCATTTTCTTGTATTTATTTAAATGGTTTTTAGGTAAAGGCTACGAACAATGGTAGTACTTCACAGAAGGAAAAAAAAAAGAAGAAAAATACATATTTTGAAAGACAAATAGGATTTTATATTTTCGAAATACCGAAAATGGACATACCACTGTCCAGCATGCCAACAACAACATCTTTTCCATATCTTGATTTGAGCCATAAACCTCCATTCTTCACACTGGTGACTTTTGTCGTCTCTTGTAAACCTGCGAATTCCCAAGACCTTGTGGTATGCAATGAATACTTCCCCGGGTGGCTCCGAAACACTGACACCACTTCCTCCATCTCTAAAAATTCAAAACAAAAACCCAAGAATCATACACACAAAATCCACAAGTATTCACACAAAGAAAACCCAATCATTATTCCATGCTTTTATGCTAAATTTCACCGACGGGAAAGTTTTGAAGCTTCTTCCGGCGTAAGCAGCGCTGCGAAGCCGTTGATGCTGTGCTTGTAACTGTAAACAAGTGATGATCTTGCATCTTCCTCAGTTTCTTTTACAGAGAACAGATATGAGTGATGGGATTCACCGATTTCTTGAATCGTTTTTTGACCATCATGCTCTCCGAAATACACTATGTACACCTGAAATGATCAAAATTTGTTCCATATAATCCGTGAAAATATTGCAATATTCACTTTCATTTGCAGCATCACATGAAGAAGAAAACTCATATTTCAATTCTAATTTTTTCTATAACAAAAACGAGTCCCTTGCCATGTGGGTCGAACCTGTTTTTGATCAGTACATGATCCCAGGATTGGAAGAAGAAGAAGAAGAAGAATCGAGAGAAATATGTGAAAATTCTCCATTGTCGAAAGTTTGAAAGGGGCTCAGAATATTTGGCAGATACGCTGAATATTTATAGGGATTTCTTCGAAAACAATCTTGGCTCGATTCATTTAAGTATCCTGATTGTTTTGGTAAAATACTACATTATTTGGATATTATCCTTATTATTAATAAAGAAATATACGTTCAAAATATTTGCCAAGATTTATCGGGGAGAAAAAAAACTAATTGCCTATTCATTTGGAAGCGATTTTTAGTAAATTTCAAATTAATTTATTTGAAACATTTCATTGTGTACGATGTATTTGATGTACATTTCACATGAGTTAATCGAGAACATTAATTGTAGGTTCCTTGAATTCCTTCCTCGATTTTTAAGAAAGAAGAAGAAAGTTGGACTGGATTTTTGTACTCAAGATTCAAGATAAAAGAACTTTGTTTCAAGATAAGGATATATTGTTCTTTGTTGATATTCAGAAGATACTCTACATTCAAGTGCTCTTTTTGGATTCTTTTTATATTAATGGAAAATTACGTCTCATAACACGATATTTATTTTATGGCAAAAACTTGTTTGAAGCGATCTCACGGATCGTATTTTGTGAGACGGATATCTTATTTTGGTGATCCATGAAAAAATATTACTTTTTGTGCTAAGAGTATTACTTTTTATTGTGAATATCGGTAGGATTGACCCGTTTCACGGATAAATATTCGCGAGACCGTCTCACAAGATACATATTCTTATTTTATTTTTGCGAAAAACGATTAAAATTAAAAATAATAACAAATTTACAGGATTAAAACTGAAACTTGAAAACTTCCAAGATTGAAAATGTAAAACGGTCAAAGTTATAGGAACAAAATTGTATTTTCCCTCTGTATTAATGTTGAGGTAAAATACATACATACACACAAAAATCGGTGCTATTTTGGTCGAATTAATAATGAATGGATTAATTTGTTATTTAACTTAATCTGCAAAATATAAATGCAAAAAATATCATGCCCTAATTAAATACTGATGTTTTACATGACTAACATAATTTGCAGGCAGGCAACTGCGTTAATTTGAGGTATGAATTCCTGCATCGGAAAAAAAAAAAAAACCACAAAAGAACATAGTCGGATTATACTGAATATCAAGATCTTGTAAGTTTACATTTATTATACTACCAAATACATGCTAAAATTATCAAAAGACAACATCAAAATGCCGGTTGGATTTCAAATTTGAGGCCATATAGGTGTAAAACAGTTATTGTAGATTGATTAGACATATTCTTTTTCTTTTTATTCAACACTAATATTTATATATAATATTAATGAAAATATACATGTATATTTGACTATTTGTATTAATACTTCTGATTAAAAAAACTTCATATTTGTTTCTCACCCTATATATATATATATATATATATATATATATATATATATATATATATATGATTTTTGCTGTTGGACTACAAGAGATTGGTGTCTTTTGTTCGATTACCAAGAGTCGATATACGATGTAGACGAAAATATAAATACAAATTTACTGTTAAATAATAAGTCAAATTAATTAGAAATCAGCCAGAATTTCATAAAATTATTTTTCAAAAACTATCTTCCATTTAACACATGCATGATTCTTGTTTTCACAGAATCAGAGAAAGGATACATAAAATGACCAAAAGTCCTTAATAATCGTTGATTCGTAGTCGTGTTTCGATTAATTTTTCCCATCACGACATGATTTAGAAATCTTGAAATGTTTAATTTTTGCCATCTATTTCAAGTTTCTAACATCAATACCGAAAGTATATATCATTCCCGTGCAATACACCATAACAAAGTCTACACCAACTACTGATGAAAATATAGAGAGAATAAAATGTATTTGACAAGAATATTTCGAAAGGGTTGACAACTTTTAGCAGTTGAATTATGCGTTGACAAATGCAAGATATGACACCATTTGAGACGAATGATCGAACATTGATTAATTACAAATCTTTATTTTATCACTTGTTTTACTCAGTTAAATTCTAAAAAAAAATAACAATTATAAATCATTATGTTAACCATATATATAGATTTATCGTTTATATATTTCATAAATTTTATTATCTCGATATTCGAACCAAACAGTCTCTTTAAGTAATCTAAATATTATTTTGTACAAGCGATTAAGGTAAAAGGAGATGGGAGGGCTAACAAGGACCACCATATTCCTAATGGCGTGCTTTAGGCCGGCCCTATTATTACTACTCTCAATTTTCCAACGCTCATCTCCAAAAATAATTACATAAAATTATCGAATTTTTCGAATATACAGCTTCCGGTTTGCTCGCAAAAATTTGAATTTTACGGTATATATCAAGTTGATGTCAACTTATGTTGCACAATTTTCATTAAAAATCTTGAATTTAGAATGGTATTAACGAATAATAATCAACTTGTTTAACTAGTATCAAATGTCATAATCATCGGGCTCTCAGCATCCATAGTATACCATTTTCCTATCTACCCACTTGGGGTATGAAAGTACAAAAGGATGTGAGTTCAATTCATTATTCCGAATGTAATTCCATTATCAACGATTATTTTAAATTGTTGCTATATTTAACGATGATTTTGCTATAGTAGAGCATGCGTTCTAAGGGATTATTTCATTCTGCACTGCCTGTAGGGGTACATCCAAGGGCCAGAACAATTTTATTTTTTTTTAATTTTTTTTTTTTCCATGAGGTTGAATCTCAACCACTCATATGGGGTGTGGGCACTGCCCACACACCCATAATCGAACTAACCCGTTCTAAGGGACCATGTCTTGACAGTAACCAACATCGACCAATCGCAGTTTCCATACCACATAATTTGTTTGTTTTTTCTCCATGGGCTATTATTAGCCTATTAGTTCAAACTCCATTGTTTAATTTGCTCGAATGATAAAACCGAAAAAAAAAAGAAAAAAGTTTTTATATGATATATTTGGTACTTGTTAAACGTGAATTATTTTATAATTGTTACTTTGTCCGAATTCAAAGAAAGAATATGAAGGGGAGTCGAGTGTAATACGTTTCGAATTCCAACATATTAGGTAGATTCGATGTTAGAGTAGAGACACTGCACCGATTAATCTGGGATCGTTGGATCTGGTCTTAAGACCAAGAGTATGTCTTCTGTGATGGTCTCACGAATCTTTATCTATGAGACGAGTCAACCATACCGATATTCACAGTAAAAATTAATACTCTTAGCATAAAAAGTAATATTTTTTCATGGATGACTCAAATAAAAGATCTGTCTCACAAAATACGACATGTGAGGCCGTCTCTAACAAATTTTTGCCTTAGGCCAAACAACTCATGCATAGGTTGAAGATTTTAAGTACATGTATCTAAAAACCAAGAATTCCAAAAGAATCAACACGATTCAACGAACATTGAAGTTTTACTCGAAATTATCGAGACAAGCTCAATCATGTTGTAAAATACTGCAGATTGGAACCATGATATATTTACTTATTTGATATTGATATTTGCTGGATAAGGCTCAGATGTAATGCAGGTACATTTGTACGCTCACATACAATTTCCAAATCAAAAGTTCACGAATATTATGGTTGCTTTCTTCAAACTTTACCGTGAAAGAAGCTCATAACTAGCAAGTTTGAAGAAAATAAACTATGGTTAAAAAAAACTAGATTTTCATGATCACGAATTCGAGTTTACCTCTAGGGGTTTCGGAGAACCAAACCAATAACCATGCTAATCCTCTCATCGTCTAGCATCACTTCAAGTGTCTTTAAGTTAGGATTTGACCCATTTTCTTGATTTCCATGCATTACAGCAACAATCTCACTGCTGATAATATGCCAGATCTTTCAGCAATGATACAACTTCGGCCGATGATCCCAGAAGATATCTCGCATTGGAACGTTTTCTTCCCACCGCACATGAGAAGTAATTTTCACTCTTGAGATCAAGAACTGATGAGCCTTCCTGCATTGTCATCTTGTCCCCTGTACTAGACCAGCAGTTCCCATTTCCATTACTGCTGCTATCTTTCTTGTCTATCATTGGATAAGGAAGAGGAGACTTGCGGCAGAATGGCGAAAACTCATATTTTGTTGTTGAATTTAAAGTACTTCTGCCGAGGGAGTTGGGCAATTTGGCTCTTGCAGTAGGTGCTGGACCGTCAGGAAGCTCTGGCTCGAAAAATTTGTAAATATCTTCATCCTACAACATTTTTCCACTCGTAAGAGAAAAAGCATCATGCTTTAAGAATTGTACCTAGTTGAAGTTTCTCCTGAAAAAAGAAGTTATATTTCACCTTCGCAAGAAAGTGCCCGACACAGAGAATATAATCAATTGGAGCTTTCATGCCATTGTGGTGCACGATTTCGCCCAAGATTCTATCTATTGCTGCACCCTAAAGAGACAAGCACAAGATTTCAACTTCGCTTAATTGTACATAGAAAAATTTAGTGTTATATAATTAGCGACTTACCTTTGTTACACCAACGGCACGGACCTCAACCGATCGCCCACCCTGGACTACATCTACAGAAGCATTTGAAATCGGCCCAGTCCACAGATGCTGCAACAGATCCTTTGATTGAAGCTTCCCAAATTCTACATCTAATTATTCATTCGAAGAAAATTAATTTATAGAATACTATTGAAACTAAACATAAATTCCGAGCATATTGCTTTTGAGATCACCTGCATATTTATAATTCCACACAAGTGATGTCTCGCGAAGTTCAAAATGAGAACGTGGAGTTCTCTCTGTAAAATATTCGAACACGTGCTGAAAAATTTTCATTTGGGATGAGGATTTCATAAATACGAGTAACAGATGCTGAATGGTGAATATAACATATGCACCTGGACGCTGTCAACCCAGTCCATGTTTAGATTTTCAGGCATCGTAGTCATCCAGTCTTCTGTTGTAAGACGCAAAAACATTCCATGTTCTGCAGCTAACCACAAATTATACTCCCCAAAATTCTGCAGAATGAGTCAGTCAACATGTAGAATGTGCTGATACATATAAAAGCTGGTTGATTATCTGTGAAAACAGAAAACCTTGTCAAGAACATTTCTATTGCTTCCACTGAGGACGATAATTGTGGTCTTAGGGTCATCGGAAAGTCTTCTCAAGGGCTCTTTCAAATCTGGATGTAACTTGATCTCCATTTCTTTGAATTGATCAATCCTTTGTCCTTGGGTATCCACAGGTTCAGTTAGTGTTGCATTAAATCCCTGTGATTCGGAGTCTTAATCATTTATCAACATTGGAGGTAACAAAGAAATCTTATTATGGAGTTATGTTCAATTAAAAGTCCACTATTATTTCTTTTGTTATAGCTACATAGAATTCATGGATAATCTATATATTTATTAACAAGATAACATGATTTCTCTAAGCTTTTGACATGATTTCATTGCACCAAGTGCAGTAAAATATTATTAGAAAAGGGTATGACATAGATCGTGGAAAAAAAAACTCAGTATGATTACCAAAATAAGCAACCGATTATTTGACTGCAAATAACGCTCAATAACCTCCTCTTTAGGAAGTAACGGCGGAATTTGGCGAGTCCTCAGCTGAGCTTCAACAACTGTGTCGTTGAGTTCACTACGTGCAGAAAAGAAAACATTACTTCAATGGGAAAATCCTGCTCATACACACTAACTGGAACAATAGGAGATGCCTACAGCAGGGTAAATATAGATTTTAATGTTCAAAAGATATCAGAGCCCAAGTTTGTCTGCATTATACCTTACAAAAGTTTCGGCCCATTCTTGGGACGTGTGAGTGGTGATGTGAGTAAAATTGTGGCGATGTCTTTTTTCTCTTTCATCTGCTGGCATAGACAAAGCATAAGCAATCGAGGCAGCCACTTCCGTGACATTCCATGGATTCACCAATATTGCTCCAGCACCAAGAGACTGGGCAGCGCCAGCAAACTAAAAAGCCGAAACAAAAATACATGCTTGAGGTGCAAAACTAATCGTTTAGATTACTTAAATCAAACTTCGATACATTCATAATTTGCATTTTATATACCATCCGAACAAACTGTAAGCCATCAAATTTTCTGGAAATATGATAGCCATACAACTTGTCAGGAGGCAGAGAATACATACTTACCTCACTTAGAATGAGAACCCCCTTCTTTGAGGCCTGGCAGGCCACATACTCATAGCTGACAAGATTCATTCCATCCCTTAAAGATGTTACCAGAGCAACATCTACAATGGTAAAAGGTGGGAAAATTTGCGATGCAGTTCGAAAGTTTGATGACATAGTTGGAACTATATAAGAAAAGTGTACCGGTGACAGCATATAGTGCACACAATGCATGAAAATCAAGAGACCGGTCCTGGAAACACAGAACAAAAAGTATTAGAATAAAGGAATAAACGTTTTATGAGAAAATCGCCAAAACATAATTATTGAGTTCTATTCTAAGATCTATCTCAGGGAAAAAAACTTTCTACTTTTTAACTTGTGATCAACCAAGTTTCACACAACAATGCTATCAGTTATAATACAAGTCACAAGATAACGGACCAGATTTATATTCTTTCGTTTTGCAGTTGCTCTGAAATAATTAAGTTATAGTATTAATCCACCATTTAACACCAAAAAGAAAGATATAGGTATATCTAGCTAAAGGTTTCTACTCCAATATCAAATAAGGCATTCAATCTCACTAAATGATGTATGGGAACAGCGGTAAGGGTTCCAAATCTTCCATTTATCCGGCCCACAATTTCATGAACTTGAGATGAAAGCTTCTGATCTGCCAGAGATAAAACAACTTATTAGAATTAGCCAAAAGTACGACATTTATCTTCACTAGAAACGTGCACACGTCGAACCAATTCAATTTAAAATAAAATTATTTAATCCAATAAATAAACATGATAATTGCATATCTTACAAGTTATAAACAATATTAATCAATTATATGTTACTTTAAACAAATACTTTAATTTTAATCTTGCTATATTTCTCAGACAATGCGTGTATATATATATATATATACACATATATGTTTAAATATTTATTACTAATTGTATCACAGAATATGAAGTATAAACAAATTCTTAGCGTCATTTATTATACTGAACACTTAGTAGAATAAAACTACCTTGGTTTCTCTTATGCAAACACCTATCTGTACCAACTTTTATCTTGTTATCTAAAAAACAAAGCTCATAAAAAAGTGAGTCAATGCTCAGTACGTTCATAATCAATCATATAAAGAAATTAGACATATCTTAAGTATCAGACCAAAAACTATAAGTCATTTATCAACAAATATCACGATATTATAAATTAAATCCGATAATTATTCAAATGATACAAGCATCTATTTCCGCGAAATTAATAATAATAATAATAATCACATGTATTTGTATATATCAGGGTCACTAATATTTTCAATCAAAATAGCAACTATTGGGAGTTGCACTGTTACCACCAACTATAACTTTTGGTAAAGCGACAAGCGCTTAGTACTACAGAACGAGCGTTGGCTGCAAATATCAACCGGTGACACACTATATGTTTTTCCCTTCGTATTTTTCTTTTGTCTTAGTTTGACTTTAAATCTTTGTTCTTATTGATTTTTATTCTTCTAAATTAGTCTTATAGATTTTAAGATAACTTCCTGGTTTCTATCTTGCCTTTATTATGGTTAATTAATTTAATTAATATACATTAATAAATAATAACATTTTAAATTTATGATACATTTCATTGAGATTTTTTATCCTAATTATTCTTATTGATTTTAAGATAGTTTTTCGGGGTATTTTTTATCTTTATTATTTTTAAATTAATTAATTCAATAATTAATAAAATTCAATATTAATAATAATAATAACTAATAAAATTTTAAGTTTTATTGAGAGATAGTGTCTCGATTTCTCTTTTACCTTTATTATTGATATTGATAATTAATTTCATTATTAACATTTTAAGTTTATATTACATTTCTTTGAGCTTTTATCCTAAATTATTCTTATTGATTTAAGAAATTTCTCAGATTATCTTTAATTAATAACATTTTAAGTTTATGTTACATTTCTTTGAGCTTTTTATCCTAAATAATTATTACTGATTTTAAGAAATTTCTCGGATTATATTTTGCGATATTACTGTTAAATAATTAATTTAATTAATGTTAATAACTAATAAAATTTTAAGTGTAAAAAGTCAATGAAACATATTAAATATTAGCAAACAATCTATTTAGAATAAATAAATGGACACAGATTAAAAATTCAATGAAGTATATTAAATATTGATTTATGTTACATTTCATTGAGTTTTTTCTTCTAAATTATTCTTATTGATTTTAAGAGATTTATCGGATTATCTTTTGTATCTATTATTGTTAAATAATTGATTTAATTAAAACTTAAAAAAAAAATTTAAGTGTAAAAAGCAATTAAATATATAAAATATTAGCAATTAATCTACCTAGAATAAATAAATAGACACAAACTAAATACTCATGGAGCTAAGCAATAAAATGACATGAAAAACCTCAAAAAAAAAACCTTGAAAATGTCCCAAATATGGTAGAAAATGATGGTGAGGACATCAGTTAGGATCATTACCAACTTTTTTAAATTGAGCATTAGGATGAGGATACATACACTCTGGAACATCCGTCCTTGTTGGTACTGCAATTTGTACAAGTACTACCTTGTCACGCCAAATTGGATTTTCTTCAAGGAATTTTTCGAATGCCAAAATCTTCTGAGGTATTCCTTTAATCATATCCAGTCGATCAACCCCGAGCATTACCTTTTGAAATGAGCACGAGTGGTATTAGAAACTAAGAAATTGAAGAATACACCAACACATCAAAGTAAAAAAACAATCATTTCGAATTTGAAAATCAAAGAGCAAGTGCACAACACTAGATTGTGTAGATGTTATAAAGAGAACACATATTAATGCTGGGAACAGTAAAAAATTCATAAGTGTTTATGGATCCTTCATGGGCGATATTTACCTTTCGTCCTTCGAATCTCTCTTTCAATTCTTTGATGTGATCCTTCACTTGAGGAAGCTCAAGGGCTCTAATGAATCGGTCAGAATCTATACCAATGGGAAACTGTAGTTCGGAAGTCCTAATGAAATTAGTATTAACTTAATAATGTGAAATAATGTGAAGCACTGCATTTCTTTTCAAAGTATCCACACAACAACATAATTCTGGTATTCCATTATGACTATACCGCAGCTACACGAGTTAGCTTTCCTTGATCTTCCACACCATCAGGCGTGCCTTCTAGTCCAAGAATACGAGTACACGCACTTACAAAATGCCTTGCATAGTCATACGTGTGGAATCTAAGAGGAAATTTAAGGACAATAAATCAGTGAGATAGACACTGGTGGTTTACGAAAAGTGTCATGTACTTGCGGTGATAACTTGGTGTAAAATGATAACACAAGAAATACAGAAACTATTAGGCTAAACGTAAAATGGGACATACCCGACTAAATCAGCAGCAAGAACAGATCTTAACAGTTCTGACCTTGATGGCAGTGTCCGGTGAATTTCAGAGGAGGGAAATGGTGTGTGCAGAAACCAACCGACTTTCATTTTGTTGTTGTAATCTTTAAGGCACTTAGGAAGAAACATCAGGTGATAATCATGGCACCACACAACATCTCCCTCCTTGTAATGTTCATTTACAACGTCGGCAAACATCTGGTTTGCCTTCTTATAGGCAGCAAATTGGGACTGAAAACTACGCGTGGTAGCAAGACGATCTTCTTGTGGAAGCCCGAGATAGTGAAAAAGAGGCCATAATATGTTGTTGCAGTAGCCATTATAGTATTGATGGACAATCTCTTCGTCTAGAAACACAGGGATGCATCTCTGTTATAGGTACGATGATAAGCGGTAGATATTAGTGTCAGAAAAGTTAGTTAACAAAGACGTTAGGAATGTCAGAGCTAGATACAAAAAAAATTGGGGGACGAAGCTAAAAGTAAAAATTGTTTAGATACAGGAGCGGAGCTTGGCACCGCTTTGTTCTTGTTTTTACAGATAGAAAAAAGTACAGGATCAATAAATCCACCCTATTAACCCCATCCCCCATTAATTCATGTGAATGATGATATAACACAATATCTGCAAAAGAAAAATGCACAACTCGAGAAATCGACGGCTCATTGACGTAGAACAAAAAGTTCACGAACCTTTTCTGCAAGAGCTTTAGTTAGTGATCTCTGTCCGACTTCATCGGGAACATTTACACCAGCCCACCCTATCCACCTCGCTTCAAACTCGTTGATACCTTTAAGAGGACATAATGTGAATTCTAAGACTGATCGCAGATAGATGACCTAACTGTGTAGTAAAAATTGAAACACAAGTCATACAAAAAGACAAGTATAAAACTAGAACCTTACAGCCAACATTACATTGAATCATTTTGACCCATTGTTAAATGCAAATAAGCATTTTCATTTGGTTCTTACCCAGAAGAGCGCTAACTAGGCCTCCTACACTGATTTCAAGCGTCCACGTGTCTTCACTCTTTCTAACTGCAGAAACGGGCAGCCGGTTTGCCACTACCAGTAGCCTCTGTTTTGGGACTCGAGCATCTGGTGTCTCACTGCCATCATTCAGGGGTTTTGGTGAATCCATCCCGTTGAAGAAATCCGACTCTCGAGATGCCTTATCATCTTCGGACAAATACAGGTTATTTATGGTTCCAAAAACATCCATGTCCCCTTCATTGTCTCTTGACTCATCTGTGGAATGAAAAGATTTGGTGAACCTTCTTAGCTCTCTTTCTCTTAGTAGACGTTCCAATCTACTCGTGGGAGTGGAAGGATTAGAGTTATAATGGTCTTTAAGAATATGTCTGATTAGTAATTCATCCTGCAGCAAAAATTCAGACACAACAATTCGCACAATTAGTTTAATTTTTGTATACAAACATAATAATCAAGTACAAATCACTTCCCATATTACTTTCCACTTCACAGTCATTTGTATCTAGTTCTATTAGCAAACATACAGGACTTAGTTTAGAATTTACAATCGTCGGAGATTTACTGATACATGACTTTCCTGCTCGACAAAGCAAAAGTCTTAACAAGATTTTCCAATTTCTCGATAGTAGATTCATGCAAATAAGAGCATTCTTATACTAACAATTTGATATTGGTTCATAGTACGCGTCTTTGAAATAGATTATACGAAAAGCAAGATAAATCACAGCGAATAGCCAGGAGTGACATTTATGAACAGACATAGTTACAAAAGACAAACTAAATCCATGTGATCAGTATTTATGCACATGGATCAGGAGTGAAACTTGTATTTCAGAAGTTTCCGTAAAATTTCGATCTTTTTCATATGGCCCACCCGAATTCGATGGCAATGAACAAAACTAAGGGCAATCAAAATGAGATCAAACCAAAACCAAGTCATCAATAACAGCTGTCCACCAAAAGAGTAATGCGTTTATTAGTTATATATGGAGCTCTTACAAAAGTAAATCAATTGTCATTCAATGAGTGATAACGTAAACACAAAATTCAATCGCCATTCAATGTCATAAAAAAAGTCAGGACAGTGAAGAACAGGCAAATCAACAATGTCTAAAGCGTTTCATTCTATTACATACTTGATCACATTTAGATTCTGATGCCCGCGTAATTCAACAAAGACAATTCAATTTTTAAGACGAGGGACAGTCAAAATCATATCAAGGAATCCGTCGCATTTCTTGAAATCAATAAACGATTGATTGCCCATTCCGAACATCGAGAATTCAATGTAAAGGCTTGTGGAAACCCAACAAAGAAACACAAAGATTCAAGATTTTACCAAATTGTTGAGCGAACTGCTGTTTCTTTGCGAAGACTCCATCTCCCCTTTTCTCAAACAGACATGGCCATCGATCCTCCTCCACAAAGAGACGAAGAACGCAAGTTGGCAAGAAAATAAGGATATTTTTATTGGCTGTGACCAAGAAATATACAGCAAAAAAAGAGAAAGAAAGAAAAAAATCTTGCAGGCGCAGATTTATCTAACCATATATAGATACGAGATGACAGCAAAACAGCTTTCTTGATCGCCGAATCTTCGGAAATGTGATGTGAACACAGCGTTTTTTACTATCCCGCCATGCAGATTTTGTGTGACAGGTGGGATCTATGAGCGTTAGAGTAAATGATAAGTTTGTTTACCTAACACCGAAAAAAGCGAAGCCAAACGTAAGCTTCGTAGAGTCCTACGTGTGAGTACAACGTCAGTGGGATATGGAAACTCCACAGAATCTTCAAGATTTTTTTTTTTCATCTTTTCTAGGTTCCAGATTTTTTTGGTTCATCCGTCTGCTGGACCAGGCTCTCTGAGGGAGGGGTTTCTACATTTGAGCCCAAATTGAAGCCCGTTAATGTTAGGTTCTGATTTCTAACCCGAATTTGATTCTATTAAGATTTGCAAATAAATCATCTTGTTTCGCATGAATGAATGATAAATGGTTTAAATTTTTGACTAAGTCTTTTGTGAGACGGTCTCATAAGTATATAACCGTGAGACGTGTTGACTTGATCTATAAATATTAATATTTTTTACGTAAAAAATATTAATATTTTTTTACGTAAAAAATAATATTTTTTACGTAAAAAATAATATTTTTTCATGAGTCGAGTCAGGTCGGAGAACCGTCTCACGAAATTGACTTGAGCTTTGTTTAAATTTTACTACTAAAAAACATGACAAAATTAAAAGATTAAACAAAAATTTAGATTGGAATCCATGTAATAGATTCCAAAATCTCATAAAGTAATGTTATGATTTCACACATCAAATCTTCTAGAATTCAATCATTCATGCAACCTTAAATCTTAATTCAAACTTATGCAGATTTAAAAGAGATATTTCTGATTCAATTTCCTTCCTGTTAATTGTCCTCATCGGTTGGATAAATAATCTTTGAGTGGTATATATGAGATTGGACAATCCTCCTCCTTGAGCTAGCTTTTGGGGTTGAGTTAGGTCCAAGTTCCAATCTTAACATGGTATCAGAGCCCGGGTTTCATCGTTATGTGTTGGACTGCCTATAATTAGGCCACCCGTTCTGCCCATAATTGGGTCATTTGTAAACTCCACGCTCCAGATGTTCATTCCTGGGCGTGAGAGGGGTGTGTTAATTGTCCCACATCAGTTGGATAAATAACCTTTGAGTGGTATATATGGAATTAGAAAATCCTCCCCCTTGAGCTAGCTTTTGGGGTTGAGTTAGGTCCAAGTTCCAATCTTAACACTTCCAGACTCGCAATTTAGTTGTTGCTTAACATTAACTAGGACTATGCACACTTGCACACTATTTGAACTCAAATTCTTGATTTAATTACACCATAGATTTAGTAATATTATTTTTTATAATTATAAAATTTGAAATTCAATTAAATTATATTATACTAAATAAATGCATAAACCAATGCCATTTCAATAAATAAAATATAAAATTTAAATATGATAATATTTTCTTTTTTTTCAACTTTCATATACTTAATCCAACCTATTTGAGACATTTAATATACCACATCATTGAAACTTAACATAACTCAACCTCAAAAACTAGCTCCATAGGAGACGATTGTTCAAATCTATATATACATCTTTCATGAACTTAATTCAGCCAACATTTGTCATTTAATATTACCAAATAGTTGTGGATAATATGTATGTATATCCCTGAAACTCTCTAGAAACCGACCAGCTGGTCTTTGCCAATGCCTCGTTGAGTTGTACTCTGTGTTTTGTAAATAGTTTTTTTTTTTAAAAAAATCTTTATTTGTAAGCCAGTAATGCAAGAACGGGGCAGGATACAACATATTTGATAAAGGGGGCCCTGGCCTTAGCATCCCTCCATCTTTGCTTTTGAACAGCATTACTTGTCTCTATTTGATGGCCGGGCCGGGTGTGAATGATGGAGACTTGACTTTTTTAGAGACAGAGGTATTCAAATTTCGTATAAACCGAAAAACGTAAAAATCCAAACCGAAAAAATCGAACACTAAATCAAACCGAAAGCCGAATTTTATAATTTGTGTCACGTCTCGAGTCCGGGCCCGCGCCTGCGTGACTGCACAATGAGCTCATATAGCAACTACTTCGTATTCATCCTCGCTACGAAAATGATTAACCCAAGTTGCTATAGAAGTCCATTGTAGTCCATTATAAATTCATTTTAAATCTTTAATTTTTCAGATTTGGGACAAGGGTATAACAATCACCCCTCCTTCAGAACGCGACGTCCTCGTCGCGGCCTGACCACTCGATCCACAGCGCCGAGAATCTAGAGGTGGCTCCTACAGGTTCAAGAGGTGGCTCCCGTCATGTAGTACTTTGCCCCGCATAATCAAGAGGTGACTCCCATGCACGTAGCACTTTGCCCCGCATAGCACTTATTTTCCGGTGTTCCATGCCCGTGACCGGCTCTGATACAATTATGTCACGTCCCGAGCCCAGGTCCGTGCCTGCGTGACTGCACAATGAGCTCCTATAGCAACTACTTCGTATTCGTCCTCGCTTTACGAAAATGATTAACCCAAGTTGCTATAGAAGTCCATTGTAGCCTATTATAAATTCATTTTAAATATTTAATTTTTCAGACGTGGGACAAGGGTATCACAATTCGGATATAAATGTTAAAATCGAAATTTATTTGGTTCGGTTTCGGATTATATATGTCAAAATCGAACCGACCGAAAAAACCAAAATTTCGTTAAATTAATAATTTTATTTTTATTATATATTTTTTGAGATGATAGAAATGATGATTAATATTTTTAATAATATTTAGTTGATTGTTGTTTATATAATTCATTTAGACTTTATATTTAAATGTTTTACTATAAAATCACGTAAGAAGATAATATATTATATTTTAAAATATATTTATCTTATTAATTTAAATAATTGTATCAAAATCGAAATAATCAACCGAAATAATCGAACCATTTTGGTAGAAAATAAAACGAACCGAAGAAAAATAGTTCGGATATCAGATTATATATTTGTAAAATCGAAAGTCGAAAAAACCGAAAACAAAAACCGAAAATCGAACCGAACCGACCTGACCATGAACACCCCTGCTTATA
Source organism: Primulina eburnea (assembly GCF_022965805.1). Classification (NCBI taxonomy): domain Eukaryota; kingdom Viridiplantae; phylum Streptophyta; class Magnoliopsida; order Lamiales; family Gesneriaceae; genus Primulina; species Primulina eburnea. Next base: position 6,192,955 of record NC_133108.1, read on the forward strand.
GATTCACATCTTTGTTTTAACTTTATGTTTTGCATTTATATTAATTAAATAGAGGCGTAGACTTTTTCAAATTGATGGGTATTGCATGCATGCTGTTCCTCTTCACCTGCCTAATTTAATTGCAAAGGGACCACCAAATGTCCGATTCTATCATCGCATGTGCAATAAATGCTAACTCTTTAATTATACTCACTATATACATGCTTATCTTATATGTATTATTAATTATTATCAACCAAGCAATTACACCATTAATAATAATATGGCTCGACTTTCCCACTAAATAGGGTTTTTTAAAAAAAAAAATCAAAACGAACGTACCAGACCCGTCATCGACGGGCAGTAAGCCGACCTAAAAAAGCTAATAAATCCTATGCGTTTACTGCACTGGCCCGGCGGAAGGTAATCTTGACCATCTGAGTCGGCAAGAGCGCAATAAAATAATTAATTGACGCGCCATATTACTATTTTCTACGTGCACAACCACGTGAAGAATTAAAGTGAGATTGTTGACCTGGTTTTCTCTTGTTTTAGTTAGTTTTCATAATTAGTCCAATTAAGAAATGTAAAAGTGGAAGTAAAAATATGAACACAAACAATTTTAATGCGGTTACTTTAAGAAGGTTTCACTTGACGAGCATCAATTGTTCTGAAATTCGCCTTGATTGATATCTTTTTGAAATTGCGGATTGTTATCTTTCGAGAACACCACATTCCTTTCTCAATGAATAATCACAAGGTTCAGAATATGTGTGTACCACCAGCAACTCTCAAAACAGAATGACAATGTGGAAATGTTAGTAGCTTGTTTGAGCAGATGTTGCGACAAATAATTACAATTTTGTTTTTCTTCGCAAAAAGAGGCTCACAACAACCGAGACTATCTCCAAATGATACAACACTTAATCTCATGATGACCTCCCTCCACCACATTATCAAACAATTATTTTTTCAGTTATCTACGTATCTTCACATCTGAAGCTAATATTTTTAATTTTCTTGACAAATTAAATGAAAAAAAAACAAAAATATCAACTAACAGTTATTTATAATTTCTTTTTATATGTATAATACAGTTCTTGTTTTATTCATTTTTTTATATAAAAAAAACACACAACACAACACGATGAGCATTAAATCCAGTGGTTAGCTTGGCGATTACCATGCACTCAGAATTAAATCTCTTATCCAGATATAAAATTATCATTTTAGGTTTTCTAGTTTATATAATATTATTTTTTCGGACATTAAGTACTGTTACGATAGAGACTATACGTCATCCATATGCTAAGAGATTAATATTAATAGGTGAACCTGCTTAACAAGATTTCGACCAATTCACTTGCTCGATCGTTGCAATATTCTATCATTGACGGGTGAAAATTATACAATTGTTATATCGACATGATTTTTTACGTACACCACCAAAAAAAGTCAAGTAGAGATCTGCATATCCATCATTATTCGATCTCTAACCTCAATTAGTAGTGGTAAAAACTTGTGTGAGACGGTCTCACGGGTCGTATTTTGTGAGACGGATATCTTATTTGGGTCACTCATGCAAAAATATTATTATTTGTGCTAAGAGTATTACTTTTTATTGTGAATATGATTGACCCATCTACAGATTATGATCCGTGAGACGGTTTCGTATGAGACCCACTCATTAATAGTGTAGAATAACGAACGAGAAATGTACTGTTTGTTTGAGTCGGTGGCCACCATTATATAAATTATAATGGATATACTAATTTGTTTAGTCATACTTTAAGTAATATGGTCATTCAACAATGAAGGTCAGGGAAGTTGGTGTTCTGATCACAGGAGAGCCAACGATCGAAGTCTCGGTGAACGGCAGCCATAATTATAAGAGTTCTAAGGTAGTGAAAGTATTTGTCGGGTAAGTTCCGACCCACCTTGTTGAATTCTTGGAAAGGAAAAAAAGAAGTTCATCGAAATAAAAATGAATACGTTTAAAATAAATTAACAAAAAAATTTAGCTCCTCGTATAAGTTTACACTAAGAAGATGGTAAATGGACCGGTTAGCAGAAATCAAGACCGGGTCAACAACAAATTGGCATTGCTGACTACTGTTGAAGCTCGCATATCGTATCCGCGTGAAATCAATGCGTCCAACCAACTCCATATATGCACACACAAAAAGTACGCTTTGACATCTCTCGAGTCTTCTTAATTTCCATTACTATATATACACTTCAATCGTCTTGCCTTAACTTACAATATTCCCTTATACATATCCACTACTCTTCTAGACTCCACTTTTACTGCTGCCGTCGCATTATTTATCCTCCTTTGGATATATAAATGGCAATGCGTTGTGGGTTTTTGAGATGGGTGGTGGTGGCAGTGGCGGCGATCATGAATCTTGTGGGTAACGGGGTTACGGCGGAGCCTCAGGTGCCATGTTACTTTATATTTGGTGATTCGTTGGTGGATAATGGGAACAACAATAACATTCGGTCGTTGGCGAGAGCTAATTATTTGCCTTATGGCATTGATTTCCCCGGTGGCCCGACGGGGAGGTTCTCGAACGGTAGAACTACCGTTGATGTCGTTGGTAAGCTCCTACTTTCTTTTTTGGGTTTATTCCATTAATTCATATTTAGTCATGCATGAAAACGCAAATAACCGGACAAATAAGTCCCAAAATTTAAATAAGAAAATTATTTTATAAAAAATAAATATAATATATAAACATTTTATATAAAAATTAAATCTTTGAATAAAATATTTCTAAAAGTAAGCAGTACATGAGAGTGGATGATTACCATTTTGCTTTAAAATTAATAAGATTTATTTATAATTTTAAAAAAATAATTTTTTCTTGATCCGATCCACAATTCCTTCTTATTTTTCAAGTGTTACACTTTGCTGACATCGGTTCTTTCTTTATCAAGTTTTGAGAAAAGAAGTAATTTGACAATTTATTATAGATAAACGATTCAAATTACTATATATTTATATACATGCTAATCGATTATTAATTAATATGACTCTTGTAATTTCCAATACTCTCAGCGGAGCTACTAGGCTTTGATGACTACATTCCGCCATATGCCACCGCCCGCGGCCGACAAATTCTCCAGGGGGTAAACTACGCATCCGCCGCCGCTGGAATCAGGCGAGAAACCGGTCAGCAACTGGTACGAAAATGTATTCCACGAACTCAAAAACTTGCACGCTATTAATCACTATATTAACACTAGCCTCACACTGATATAATGATCAGGGAGACCGAATAGATTTTAGTGGACAGATAAACAACTACAAGAACACAGTTTCGCAAATAGTGGACATACTCGGGGACGAAGACACGGCCGCAAATTATTTGAGCCAGTGCATATACTCCGTTGGAGTAGGCAGCAACGACTACCTCAACAACTATTTCATGCCCAACAATTACCCCACCAGCCGCCAGTACTCGCCTCAACAATATGCTCAAGTTCTCATTGAGCAATATACCGATCAGTTAAGGGTATGCATGTTTTGTCTCTGTTTCTATACAAGTTCCATCTTCTTGAACTTTTGAAACTGTTGATCAGTTCTTTTTACCGACAATCTAGTTCCGATGTTTCATAGTTGCTCTCCACAGTATTTCTTAATCTTTCTAACGAATATTCTTGACCTATTTTTTTCCTTTTCATTCGTTGGGGTTGATACATGTAGACTTTATATGACTTTGGAGCAAGGAAGTTTGCTTTGATAGGGATAGGCCAAATCGGATGCAGCCCCAATGCATTGGCACAAAACAGCCCCGACGGAGTCACGTGTGTACAAAGAATCAACAGCGCAAACCAAATGTTCAACGCCAGACTCAGGGCATTGGTCGATGACTTCAATAGCAATTCACGCGATGCTAAGTTCATCTACATCAATGCCTATGGAATTTTCCAAGACTTAATAAACAATCCAGCGGCTTTCGGTACGTTTGTACAAAGACAGAATAATTTGTTCATTTTTTTCAAGATTATGATGCAGCCAATAATACAAGTTTCTATTTCCTTATTTTTAAACCAGGATTAAGGGTGACAAATGCTGGATGCTGCGGTGTGGGGAGGAACAATGGGCAAATTACATGTCTCCCTTTCCAACCTGCATGCCCGAATAGAGATGAATATTTGTTTTGGGATGCATTTCATCCCTCAGAAGCAGCGAATATTATCATCGGGAGGAGATCATACAGTGCTCAAAGGGCATCGGATGCATATCCCACTGATATTCGCCATTTGGCTCAAGCCTAGGAACAAGGAAATAGACTATATATTCTTAATTTATGCATGTAGTTTGGCAAAAATGAAATGTAATATATTGTTTGCAATTGTTATATATTTAGTTTATAAGGGTTTATATATGTATTTTTTTTTTCTTTTTTTGTGCGGGATTATTTGGTATGAACTCGAAGGGTTCTAAAATAAATTTAGAGCTTATAATATATTTTGGTGTTTTTTTTTCTTGGACCCTTGCATTGTGGTGGCATAAAGTTGAAATTAGGCAATTTTGCAGTGTCACGTTTACTTTTTTTTATTGTTATATTATCATTTTAGACGTCACGTAAATACTATGTGAAACATAAATAGTAAAACCAACAAAAAATAAAAATCTAACTTTGATGATAAAAAATAAAGATCCAACTTTGACAATTTTCGTAATTATATAGACTATGGATAAAATAAGAAGACCGACCGTGGGTGGTACTGTAATTATCTGAAATTCTAGTGGCACTTTTTTAATTAAGTGGGCGATGGGTATCGATGGATGTGTAAGGTTTCACGTGAACATAGCTACAATTATATAAATTACTACAACGCACACGTTGCGTGTTTGTACGATATGTTTTTATAATTTATTTGATTTATATTTAAATGAGGATCAAAATATATTTATAAGAAATAATGAGTGGCTACATTATAATTTTGATATATAAACTAAAAAATAAATTAAAAAAGAATAAAAAAGACCCAAGCAAAAATTGAACCTACAACCTCATGATTAAGAAACATAAGCTTTATCCACTAAACTACATGTGACTTGCTTTTATTTTTTAACACTTTATTAATATATATAATTAGTAATGTAGAGAATGGGGTGAAGGGTATTTTAGGTATTTTAAAAAACAGATCAAGGAAATTACTCTAACCTACTCAGCCTTAATAAATAGTAAGAGATTAGAACAAACTTTATTTTGGTCCGTGAATTATTTATCTATTTATATTGGATGATAAATTATAATGTACGTGAAAGGAATATTTTAATTTTTAATTAAGTTATTTTTTTATAATAATGTGATATTAATATATGGAGTTCTGTTTTTGTTATATTAGAATTTTTTTAGAATATTGATATTTATCTCTAAATATTATATTATTATTCGAAAGAGTTTATTCATTGTTTCCATATTTGTCTAAGAATATATACAAATAATAAATTTTAGTACAAATAAAGTATATAAATTTTTTGAGTTGAAGGAGAACAGTAAAACGTCGTAGGAAAACAGAGAATTACATAAGTGAAAAGAGCTCCATCTAAAGACCTAATCACTGTTTTGGTTAATATGTCATTTATTCGAGAACTTCAGCTTCACGTTTGTTGCATCCGTACGTAGTTTTAGTTATACAGTTTGATATATATATATATATATATATATATGTTTGGATGTATTTTGCTGGGAGTTAGCGTTTATTTGTTCACCAGTATTGATTTTTTGTAAACGTATATGTTTTCTAATTAATCGTTTTGATTTGAGACACCGCATAAATATTTGTATATATTTGTGTGTGATTTATTATATCTTATTTTATTCACTAAAGTTTATTTGTGTGCTTAATTAATATATTCAAATTCATGTTGTTAACAGCTGTTACAACACATGCACATAACTGGTAAATATGATAAACACATTCTTAATATTTTGTATTTTTATGTAAAAAAATTCTTTCAGTATGCCGTGTAGTGACGGTTTGTTTCACCTTGCCCTGCCTGCACGGGGTGGCTACGACAGCAGCCGCGGCGACCTTGGTGGTGATATGAGTCCCTAAAAATAGAACATGTGAAATGAAAACATGAGAATAAAGTCGAAGCCATGGTGACCAGGAAAAAAGAAAATTAACCATGGTTGGTCGAGGGTTTGAACAAATGTGGAGAAAACAAATCAATAAAGAAATTAATAAATGACAAAAATCTTACCATTCTGATGGTTTAGGTACATAATAACCACAATAAGGGTAAATTGTCACTAAATCTATATCTCAATAGTTAAATATGTATTTAGTTTTTGTTAGATTGATTTTTTTTTTCTTGAAGTTCTTAACTAACTCAAAAAATATTTTTGTATTCTCTGGGCCAATATGTTTTTTTATATATAAAAATTTGATATAAAATTGAAATTCTGAAACAAATATATGATATTTCAGAAATAATTATTTTAGATCTGACAATAACATATGAATTTTGAGTATTCATACATGTATAGCATATTTTAATATTAACGACACGTTTTTTCAGATGATAATTCGATACAAAACCTTGAAAATCTAGTATTAATATACGATATTTGAGTATTAAATATTTCATATTTGTCACTAATATATGATTTTTGAGTATCAAAAAATGTATAACAAATTTTTGTATTATTGACACATGTTTTTTCAGTTGAAAATTGATACAAAATATTAAATATGCGGTACTAATATATGATATTTTAATATAAATTAAACTCTTTCAGATAGAATATTAATATAAGATATTTGAGTACACAAACAAGTATATTAAATATTGATATTTGTGTAGTTGTTCCAATCTTATATTCAAAATTTTATCTTTTGTATCACATCTAAAATAAATTTTTTTTACCGTATCATATATAGGTAATGTAGATTAATCTAAAATGATTTTGTTTGCTTTTGTAGGCATTGAATTTCCCAGAATAAAATATCTAGTAATTCTCCAAAGATTTAACATAGTTATTTGCTATCTGTGGACCATGCTTAAGAATAGCTGTCAAAATCATTTTGCTTCATTTAGAATACGTACGTATAAATAAATTAAATTGAAATAAGTTTTGAATATATTGAGATTTAAAATATTTTTACAGTATGAATATGGTCGATGGATTCGACAACTGCATGTGGTTGGTCTTGGCCTTGTGTTAGTACTGTTTTGGTCTCATTTAACTACAATTAAATTGTTTTGTCTACTCTCGTTTCTATTTCATTTGTATGGTAGCTAGTAGTCTAGTACGAGTTATCGGGTATGACAAACGACTATACTACCCCATATCTTTCAAGGGGATGTTCTAATATCTTCTTATCATTTTTCCCCGTCCTTCTTTAAAAAAAAAAAAAAATGAAAGATTCTGAACTGAAATAATAATTGTTCCGATAGAACCTTTTCTTCTACCATACATAGATTGGCCGTAAATAGACGAACAAACCATTATTCTTTTTTTTTCCTTCTGTTTTATTTTTATTATCAAATCAAATGACTGCACTAAATACAGTATAATCATCCACTTTTAGGAATCATTAAATCTTATAAACGATTATTCTGCTGTATCATGGAAATTCTTTGAAAGAAAAGAATCGAATAATTTTTTGTGCTGAAACAAAATATCTCTCATTTCCCCTTCGAATACATTATTTTTTTTTTGTTTCCAAAAGGCTCTGTTGTACTGCGCTCTCCAAGTGTGCTTGTTCCCCCCTTCCCATATTCCAAAACACAAATTACACACGAAATCAAAAGTGTTCGAGTTGGTAGAATATGTGAGTATTTGATCAATTACCAGTAGTTATATTTCTCTTATCAACGCTTTCTCAAATGATCATGTTGTAGAGAATTTGTCTAGTGCAGTTTACATAGATAACGTGATTTGTAAATTATTACGTCATGTTAAAAGTTTACCTAATGTACGGCTAAAGGTAACGGTTATGAATTTCATTTCAATAAAATACTTGAGTATGTATGTGTAATAAGAAAATTATTCTAAACACATTATTGTGTGAAAAAAATGATTAAAATTGAAAAAAATAAATTAATTAATATATATTAATTATGACAAAACAATCATGGTGTTCTTGTAGATCCTATTTCTAATGGGACACGATAATAATTGGGTTGTGGTCCTCAATTAGCTCATTAACCAGTACGATTCATCAGTTAATTACCCCACAATTTAATGCAATTAATCATTTTTTACGATTATTATAATTTAGCTTCAGAATTATAACAAATTTATTAATGAATTTTCCGATTCAATTTAAAATACTAATATGATAATATACATCAAATTTTTATTATTCAATTCAAAATGAACTCAAATAATATAAATCAAATTTTAAAGGCAAAAACTTGTGTGAGACGATCTCACGGGTCGTATTTGTGAGACAGATCTTTTATTTGGGTTATCCATGAAAAAATATTACTTTTTATGCTAAGAATATTACTTTTTATTGTGAATATGGATAGGGTTGACCCGTCTCACGGATTAATATCCGTGAGACGGTCTCACATGAGACACACTCAATTTTAAAAATCAGTACAAATAATTTGAAAACTAGATTTTGCAAAAGAAAACTCGTAAATTTTGTTTTTAACTTGAAACAAATTTGTTATAATTAAGTCTCGAGCTTGATACATCATCTTAAACTCGAGTTATCGGGAAAAAAAAAACTAGTACTTAGAGTAACTAAATTGCTCGAGAATTAGGAAGTGAAGAATGCACTCTGAAAGTGTCGGTGGAGAAATATTGATTATCAATTACATCTTATATTTAGTTGAATTTTCTATGATATGGATGCAACGAATTAAACTTGGAAATGAAATCGAAATATTTCATACATTAACTAAAGTGCCGGTTGATTTCATCCTACATGTAGGAACACTACCCCGTGATAGAATTAAGGGCTCAAATTTAGCCACACATACATGTGGTCCACTAATTTTTTTTAAATCACATACGTGTGTAAATCTTGTCCATCCAAACCATGTGGAGCACTGCCCCCACATGTAGCATCGAACTTACCCTAAAATGCCTTAGAACGAATGTTGATTAGGCACGTGTTAATTAACATCCATTTTGTTTATGTATATAAATAAATTATAAAAATTATAATTTCAACCATCTTCTATTATATGATTGTGATTTCAGTCTCAATCGTAAAATTTTCAACATTTTAATAAATTTTTTTTGCCTTCGGTCTCATGTAACACAACACATGTCGACGTCATATCAATATCACGATATCACTTGGATTCTATATGAAGTAAATTTGAGAGAAAAATGACTGAAACTTAAATTGTATAATATAATATAAGATCAAATTCGTAAAAAGGTTAATATACAATATGAAAATTATAATTTACCGTGAATAAATGTGTACTGAAGGTAATCTTGTCCACAATCAATGGACATGTTATTGTCGATGATTAAATTGTTTTATTTATTACTCCTAAATTAATAAATATCGTTTTTTAGTTGATAAATATCTGGTTTCTGTATCTCATTATTTTTTTTTTATATTAACAAAAAATGTGAACTAAAATCGAATAATTAATATTATATGGGTGGATGAGTACTGGAACGAAAAATTGAAATATTATTTGGAAAGTGTATTATTATATACAATAAGATTATATTATTTGAAATTAATTTTTGATCTGTCTTGTAAAGATAATGTTATATGATTCTCGATTTAGATTAGTGATATTAGATGTAATATGAATAATATAATTTATAATAATTTTTAGAATTTTAATTAGATGTCAAATGAAATAAAAGTATATAATAATTTAATATTTTATTATTCGAGCAAAAGTCATTGCAGTCAATATCTACAAAAGCTTGCCAACAAAAAATCATAATTAATATGGACAGTGGCCTTTCTCTCTCATTCACGCCCCAATTGAATCAAGATATTATATTTAAAATAAAAATATCATGAATTTTTATTTATAAAACGTGTTAATATTAATCATATTTATAATAAAAATAATATTTTTAATATAATATTAATATTTTTTAATATATGATCCAAATAAAAAAATATATATCCCATAAAATTTATTCGTTAAATCGTCTCATACAAAATTTTGTGAAATTTATATATATGCACACGTAAGATAAATGGTTATATAAATAATTTTTATATTATATAAATTATTTCAAAAAGAGAATCCTTATATAAAAAATTAATGAGCCAAAAAAAAAAAAAATAGTGAACTCTAAACTCTACCATTCAAAAATTGCAATCTTAACTCTGGAAGCAATTATCCAGCTCAAAAGTACTTTAAAAAAACTATTTATATATAGGAACCCGCAGAGCTTTGCGATATACGCCATTCCTTGTTTCATATACAATTCGGCAACTTTCTTTGCCTGGGATTGGGATCTTCACCATATAACTAATTAATATGAAATACCATCCGGAGATTTTTGTACCAATATTAATAATATTATCTCTGTTTTCACAATGGGAGCAGCAGCAGGTGCTTGCTGAGCCACAGGTTCCATGCTTCTTCATTTTCGGAGACTCCATAGTCGACAATGGCAACAACAATTTCCGACAGACGACATCCAGGGCCGATTTCTTGCCTTACGGGATTGATTTTCCCGGGGGGCCGACGGGTAGATTCTCCAATGGACGAAACATCGCAGATATCCTTGGTTTGTACTTTGCACTCAAATTTAGTGATGTAGTCAGAGTTGGTGTCGACGTAATTTATTTCATCCCTTTTTTCCAAATTTGTTTTGACAGCTGAATTGTTGGGGTTTGAGAAACACATTCCACGATATGCAAATGCAACGAACGAAGATTTCGTCGGAGGAGTGAATTACGGGTCGGGCGGAGCAGGAATTCTTGATGAAACTGGGACAACACTTGTAAGCTAGCACTGTCTCCCTCTTAATTTCTAAAAAGGGCGAAGCTGACTTTTCTTGTCATGTTTCTGCATGCGCTGTCTTGTTATACACCACGTGTTATAATATATATAATATATATATATATATATATATATAATATTTATATATATAATATATATATTATAATGTATTTACACGTTTTGTAAAGTGTCAGTAATATATAGACTTATTTTAGTATCCTTCCAATTTTATTACACTTCAAACTCAACGTTAGAATTGTCAAACGGGTCAATCCATCATTTTGTTTTTTATGAATTTTTTTTATCTAGATAAACGGAAATAAAAGAATGAAATATATATCTTCTTTGATTGTCACAATAAAAATTAATAATTTTTTATGGATGACTCAAATAAGAGATCGGTTTTCACATAAATTTTTGCCTAATTTACAAAATATCAGCTTGGGCAAATGGCTTAACCGGTTCATATTTATTGTTTGTTTGTAATTGAGGGTGACGTGATAAGTTTCAACGAGCAACTATCAAATCATAAGGGGACAGTTCGGCGCCTGGCCGAGTTACTCGGCGGTAGGCTTGCGGCGAGACGACATTTAAGGAAGTGCATATATTACGTCGGACTGGGAAACAACGATTACCTCCTCAACTACTTTCCCAAATTCTACTCCTCCAGCGCCCCATACAACCCACAAAACTTTACTTCACTTCTCATTGCCCAATACTCGAACCAGCTTCGTGTAAGTACTCTCTCTCCTCTCTCTCGCACCCATTATTTGTATTTTGAACTTATTTTTAAAGAAACTCAAGCCTATCGAATTAAGTAAAAGAATAGTGAATTCGAGCCGAAATCGACAATGTTCAATATTCGACTCAAATGTTGATGTTAGAACCACAAAATTCTGCAGAAATTGTACAGGTACGGGGCAAGAAAAGTTGCGATGTTTGGAACGGGCGTTTTAGGCTGTGTGCCACTACAAATTACGAAATACGGCGGCACGGACAGCTCCGGTTGCGTCGGAACCATTAACGAAGTCTCGTCGTTATTCAACCAAAAGCTTAAACGTGTTATTAGCGACCTCAATAATCGTCTCGTTGATGCAACTTTCATTTATACCAACGACACAGTCACTTCGTATGGTATGATTATAAATGTTTTATATATTATATTACAATATCAATGTTTTATATATTTTTAATGCGATTTTTAAAAAAATAAAACAATAGAAATATTTTTGTCCCGATAATCGTGATAATTATTAGAAAAACTAATTATTTTGAACTAATGCATTCAATAAACTCGATGACGTACAGTTCAATATTATTTTTCATTTTCATTATATAAATATAATTATTTTTCATTTTCTTAGAAAAAGTACTTTTGTTTGCATGTAGTGTGTATTTTTATACGTGTATAATGCATGGTTTACATCAGGGAAAAATGAAAAATAAAAGCAAATAATTGAATGATGACTATAGATTTGTCTTTGAGTCAGTTACATTTATTTTTCTCGGAATGTTTTCTTAATTTAACATTGCTTTATGATAACTATGATCAGTGATCAAAATTAATTATAGATATCGCACGCAAATTTCAGGAAATATTACGAATTTGACCGATCCATGTTGCAATGTATTGACTAGCGACGGCGCGTGTATTGCCGGAACGGTCCCGTGTAACAACAGAGAGGAGCATTTTTTCTGGGATGCAGTTCACCCCTCGGAAGCTGCCACCATGATAACTGGGAAAGTTGCATACATTAGCATGTCTCCGTTGTATAGCACCACTGATCTTATTCAAACATGGTGAGAATATGAAATGGCCGGAGGCCCCTGTAATAATAAAGAATGTCGTATTTGAATTGTATTTAGTTCTTTTTTCTGTCCTAATTGAATAAAATTTGTTGTGAATTTAAATAATTATTGTTTATCTTTGGCTTTGAAAAAGAAGAAAAATTCCCACCAAACATATTGTTACATTTCATTTTTCATAAAAATAAGGGCAGGTTTTTAGCATAGTATTACTTTTTATGCTAAGAGTATTACTTTTTATTGTGAATATCCGTAGGGTTGACCCGTCTCACAGATTAAGATCCGTAATACGGTCTCACATGAGACACACTCTTACTAATCGTAATCCTCCAAGCGAAGTGACAGCAAGATGGCCATTTTTTTGGCCTTTTAAGGGATAACTTAGATGATAGGGTATGGTGAATCCTTATCTAAAGATCAATAGCTCAATCTTTTTTTGTCTCTGTTATATCAGCTTTGAATTTTTGCTATACATGGCTTGTTTAATATGATCTACCTGATTAACATGATTTGCATGATATTATGTCGAACCTTTGAATTTACTTACATCACACCAAAATAACGGTTGTGTTAAAAAAAAGACATTTTGTTGGGATTAAAAAAGACCCTTGCTCCAATATTTTTTTAAAAAAAAATTAAAAGAATGACCCTTCCCGCCGCTCTGCTTGGATTGGAGGATTACCACAGCAAAACTTTTCTTTTATTTTTGTTAAATATTTGAAAAAAAATGCTAAAAATAAAATATACATGAGTTAGGTCTCACATAATTCAAGGTGCTTCACTGTACATACCGTTTACCTTAAATCGTAGTTTCCACGAGGTAAGGACAAAAACTCATTGGATGATCACAATATTAAATAATTAACTGTACTGAACTCATAATGCATTTGTAATTTAGATCCATCAATGGAATTCAATTTGGCCTAATATTTTTTTTATACTAGGTTAAATTGATCTCTGGGCCCATTTAGCTTTATTGATGTGAGGGAATTATTTTTTTAGCCGATATTCACCTTTTTATATACACAAAGTGCTAGTGTTATTCTGCTCACAATAAAAAAAAAGTGTTAGTATTATTTTATGTGTACGACTTGATGTTTGCTGCTTTATTGAAAACTATAGCTGTTTGTAATGGTATAACTCAAATATTTAAAACCGTACTACAGCTGTTTAAACGTCATGTTTCGATTATTTTACCCAACAGTGAAAATTATATGACTCATCAATCTCCTTCTCAATAACTGTAATTCTTGCAATAAATGAGAATCGAACTTGTCATATTGACTTTGATATTAATAAAAGGACTAAGTGTTTGTCGTTTATCAAAAATTATAGTGAGTGATATCGGTTGCGACTCAAATATTTTAAAACGTTCATCAGCTCAAGCGTCATGTTTCAATTAAAATGTAGACATAAAACTTGATTTACAGACTTGAATAAGGGGTCCTTCGACCCTGCAACCCTGCAGAGGGTATACTACCCACCGTAAGAAAACGATTAAGATTTGGTCACGCGTGATTTATGTGGGATTCATGTAAGCTCTACATGAAATTGGTTAAATCTTGGTGATTGATCCAGATCGAATTTCCTCTTGAATAAGATGATGCAATCCCATAATTTATGTCAATAATTTTTTTTCCCGAATGTTATTCACTTGAAACTTCTGCGTTGTAATTGTAATCGAGATCAATAAGTCGCTTTAAAAATATAAAGAAAATCTCGTCAAAGTCATGGACAAATAATAGACCTGGTTTAGGCATGTCGGGCAACATAAAATAAGTGGATTAGCTTGACAATATTCCAACCCGCCAAACAGAAGCTGGTCCTTCCAGCCATATAAAATAGACAAGTTGGGTTGATGATTTGCAACACGGCGAGATAGACCATGAGTCGGCCAGTCTCGCCGGCCCGTTTGATATTGCTGATAAATAGCAGGACAATTTGTTTTATGTATGTCTCCCGCGATATTTAACTGGGAGGCCTACTAAACGGGAACATTAAAGCAGCCCTCTTATTACATGTAAAAATAATTGAAAGCAGTGAAAACGAAAATTTATCATTGCCAGCGACATTGAACTCCAAACCTGCAGCTCCAAGAATCACTTTGTGTCTCTGGCAATGGAGTGTCTTTCTTTTTATTTGTCTACTAAGGGATATTTGTCCTACACATAAAAGCATGCAGACTAAAACCGCACGAACAGGTGAAATAATTCAACACAGGTTTTAGCTTTAATTTTCAACATTTTCGAATAACATCCGGGGTACTGGATGCAACACATCTAGCCATTTACCAACTCTATATAAAAGAGTGCGTAATGACTTCTACAAATTTGGATGTGGTAATCTTAAAATGCAGTAACAAAGAAGGCAGTGCGGATGATTACTTGTCGGCGGCTTCTTCATAGTTTGCTTGAATCCTCAAAAAAGGCCAACTGCAGTAAACCTAAGCCTTTAGCTCGCATTCAACCACCTTCTCCCATGATTTGCAACTTTTATCTTCAGTATCGGTTTTGTATAATGCTAAGTGTGTTATCTTGAAGCTTAGACTGCTTATGTCTTCATCGAGAAGGTAAGCTTTCTCACGAGCTGTTTTCTTTTCCTCTTCAGTTATATCCCCATAGAGGAGGCTCAAGTGCGGCATATAAGCTGAAAACATGATGATATGTCAGCTGGAAACTTACAAAATCTGCACTCACAAGCAAATACATCACAATAATTTTCTCAAGAAAAATCAAGTTTAGCTGCTTCAAAAAAGATTTTCTTTCAAAATGAATTAAAATACTGTTTTAGGTCCTGTTATGGAATCAAACCGCGACAGGGTAATAGAGTTGTAAGCAAAGAACAATGCACTTCATCGCATGATTTCTCCATTTTGTCTGCTTTCATCTGCTTTTGTTTATGCAATTCATGACCTTAATCCAAGTGCCTGGCCGTTATGTTAGTGATAACAGTCATAAAGAAGGGTGTGGGAAGGGAAAAGGGAAGGAATCGACCGTTAAGGGAGTGTTTGCAACCTAAACAAAAAGTGATGCTTCACTTTTTATTTGAAACACAACCCATCGAGGGAATGTTTGCAACCTCTAAAAAGTGAATGATGACTTTTCAACACTTCCTAAACAACACAGAATTTAGAGAAGCAGAAGTATTGGCATGACTTACGCGTTGAGTTCTTGTAACCAAAAGTAGCACAGCAATGTGCACTAGCCTCCACCACCTGTTTTAGAGGAGTTACACAAAACCAACATTAAACCTCTAAAAGACTACAATGTCATGTACACTCTAGAAGACATGAATGCACAAAATACAACCTCGTCAACAAATCGAGAAAGAGAAATAGTCACTAAATTTCATTCTTAATATTTTGCCTTTATTCAACTGATAAAATCAGAAAAATACACTCTTTCCTTTCTTGAATCCCATTTCTTTTTCAATCAAACTTCAAAGCATCCCTCTTTTCAATACTACAGCAAGCAAAACATTCTAAATAATCTGTTTGATCAGACCCTCCGCCCAGCCCACTAGCTCTAACTTTCAATTCATTGAACCAAAACATAGTCTATGCTCTCTACCAAAGATTAAATTTTGATTCAAATAAACGAGATTTAAATCTTCAGCATGGGATAAACAACTACTTATGATGTTACCTGAGGTGTTGGATGAAGCAGAAGAAAAACACACTGGTAAAAGAAAGTACCAGTGGCAACTTTCTCCACGCGGGCATCGTATGCCTCGAGTCTCTCACAAGCCTTGGTGAAACTATCACGCGCCTCGCTCTCCGTTAAGCTAATGGACCCAACAACAGTCACGTGCGGCTCGAACTCGGGCCCACCGAACTGCGATCTGAGACCCTCCATCAACTTCTTCAGCCGCGGCCTCGATTCCTCCGGCGGCAGCGCCCACACCGAATAAACATCTTTCCTGGCTTCCATGGAGAGCGGGTATGTGAACAGGGAGACGCCGAGAATCTCAAGAAAGGAGAAGGATCGAATGAGGTGAACTTATTGGGAGATTTAAGAGTTCTAAATGTTTTCAAGATCGGATTTTTATCATCTGTGGTTCCCTCACACTATCATGTAAAATGGGACAAATAAAAAAAATGTCTGCTGCAACGCATCCTAAAAAGGAATATGCTGCTTTCTAAAGTGGGCCCCTTCTTAAATATAAATATTTTTTAATTTAATAATATTTTTATGTTTAATTGGGGGAAGTTATTGAAAAATCCCCAATCAAAAAATTTCTTTGGCTTCACTCCCTACCCACAAAATTGTGGTACTATGTCATACAAAATGTGGTACATTTCATGTGGAAATGTGGTACACTTCATGTGGAAATGTGGTACTAAAAAAATACCTAAGGACTGAACACAAAAAAAAATGACGGCTGGGGACTGAACCCAAATTTCCCGTTTAATCTGCTTGTATTATATCTGAAAAAAAATTCAAATATAAAATAGCCTTTTTTTAAATTTTCTTGGGTTCTTGAATTTTCAAGAAAACAAGAGCTGAAGATGGCATTATTCGAGAAATAAAATAAAGGTGCAAATAATCACGCGCATACATACAAAAGTCCGAAATAGCAGAGCAAACTACGTATGTACTATGTATAGACCGATCATGTATAAAATCAAAGCAAACCGGCATACATAGATCACTAACATGTACAGATACATTTCCTTGCGATGCTGATTTACACTACACAAAGTACGTAGTATTGGTTCAAAACAGATCCCAAGGATGCATTCCATGTTGATTTTCAAGGGGAGGGATCCATTTTCTTCATCTCTGTGGTCTCCACGTCAATGGCAAAACCCTTACCATGCTGCTTCCAATAGTCTGCCTGAGGATTTATCCATTCCGGTTCCCCAATCTCCACTCTCGACTTCTTTAAAGCATCACTCGATAAGTTGTATTTGGCATCTCTCTTTGCCACTAAATCCGGCCTCACCATCCCCTTATTCACTGCTTGGGGTGACATCATCAGTGCCGGCGGACCAATCGGAAGCTTATCACCTGCAAAATAAATTAACGAATCCCACCTTGATCGTATATTGTTACAGACTTTTCTGGCTGAAAAAGGAAGATGGTTAATTGATTCTACCTCTGTCTGTCTGCCAAGTGCACCAGAACTTGCCATAGGTCTTAGCAATATTTTGAAGTTCTTGATTCATTATCATTTCGGGAACACGCGGATTGACCCAAAGTCCTGATTTTACCTGCTTCACGCAAAATACAATCGTAAAACAATGGTGGCCTTGATAATACCCATTGCATGAACGGTATTAGAAAAAATAATAACACT
This sequence comes from Primulina eburnea, assembly GCF_022965805.1. NCBI lineage: Eukaryota > Viridiplantae > Streptophyta > Magnoliopsida > Lamiales > Gesneriaceae > Primulina > Primulina eburnea. The sequence goes on from NC_133108.1 coordinate 6,210,953, forward strand.
GAGATTTAAAATGGACCTCGTATGCATGGGAATGCCAAAGTTTTTGTTCATCTGGAGACAAAGTTTCGAAAATTTTATCGGATATTATGTACTCAACTCCTGCACGTATTAGCCACGATATCAATCATACAAAACTGAGAGAAGAGAAGAAAAACAGTTAATTATACAGTACGGCTAATCCAGAAAATAATTTATATAAAGTTAATTCAAGATGATTATTGATGAGGACCAATAAGTCGAGCGGTGGATTCATCAGAGTCATAAACAGCACACTGGAGGAAATCCTGGTTGCTGCGCGTAACATAATGGTGAGTCTCGATCTGGCGAGTCAAGTCATGGCTATACAGCGCAAAAGTGCAGACATGCTGATTCATGTGCTTGATGGGCTTTAAAGACTGCATCATTTGAGCCCCTTTATCCAGCATGTGTTGCTCCATGCTCATCGGCTTCCCCGGCGGCATGCGCTCCCCCTGGTCCCGAGGCGCCTCAGTTCCATCAGTTGCAGCCATAATTCGGATTAACCAAATTATTAAAAACAAAAGCTTAGATTTCCTGGGCTTCTAAATGTTCTTGTTAAAAAAAATGTTCTTGTTGAAGCCCCACTTCGTGAAGGATTTGACGTAATAAAGTAGGAGAAATTTGGTGATGACAGGTGGACATGCAGAGTTTCGAGGTGGCTAAGAATTGAGGAGAACTCTTTCTGAGGTTAACACATGGAGGATTATATATGTAGTCTACATTCGCGGCGGACACGTTTCCCTTATAATAATCCTAAAAAGGTGTTCCTAGTTAATTCGAGTTGGACAGTTTTGCCCATTCATTTATTATAAACAAGTTTAATATATATTTAATTTATCGTTATTGTTATGTTTGTATAATATTTTTTATAATTTATTTGATATATATTTAAATGAGAATTTAAATGTAATTATAAGAAACGTGAGTCTTATGTGAAACTGTTTCATATATCTTAATTTGTAAGACGGGTCAATCTTACTAATATTCATAATAAAAAGTAATATTTTTAGTATAAAAAATAATATTTTTTTCATGAATAATCCAAATAAAAGATCTGTCTCACAAATACAACCCGTGAGATTATCTCACACAAGTTTTTGTCTTTCAAAAAATAACAAGAGACTGTATTATTATTTTCATATATGAATTAAAAAATAAGTAGAAAAAAAAAAGAAAAAATAATAAAGTAGAAATTGAAAATACAACTTTAAGTTTAGGATCCAAATGCTTTATCCGTAAAATTACTGGTGATTTGCATTGAAGTTAATTTAAAACTTTATTAATATATATAAATATTAAAACATATTGTTATACTAAAAAGTTAGTTACTCTAAATATGTCACACTTAATTTACAGTATAGATAAATCAAATAGTCTAAAAATCCACGCTTAGGATAGCCCCGACCGGTCGTAGTCGAATTAATAAAATAAAAATTTATATGAAATGGTTTTATAGATTAATTTTATGAGATATATAATTTATTTTGATCATTCATTAAAAAATATTATTTTTTATTTTAAAAATAATATTTTTTATTATAAATATGATTAATTGTTGTAGGTACACTAACCAAATAGACAAGATTTTGGGAAAATTCCACTTCTGCTCTCTTAACTTGCATGTCTTTTTTACATCCTACATATCAATAACATTGAGCATCACATCGTCATTTTCTGATATTACATTATTATTTTCAGATATTTATTTAGTACTCTAATGAAAATTACTAAAATTGAAAAAAAAAATATAAATTAATAAAATAAAACCGTAAATTGATCAACAATAAGATAAAAAGAAAATTATGCAAGTTATCTAACATAAAATGTAATCTCCTCTTCAGATTTTCCGCGTGAAAAATACAGATTAATAGACTAATATTTCAAAGCACTTAATCGAATCAAGAATTACTTTTTTCTTCAAATATTTCAGTGCGAATTGTCATAAAATAGCAGGATCATTCCACATAAACTGAAAACGACAATCTGGCATTAGAATCCAATGCCATCCGATCGAAAAACAGTGAAAATAAAATTTGAAAATTTAGCCAGTATATATTTGTTTTCGAGAGCACCAATTCAGTAACTACATTCGATCACAGCTGGTTGAATCTCCAAGAGATGCATGCATGCAACCTTTTTCAGCTCCTCGGTCTATTTACTCTCACCCGTTGCACTTTCATGGCTCTCATTCCTGTACTTGTACCTCTTTGAAACAAACAGATAAATGCAGAAATTGAACAAACTAATCACGGAAAGCAACCAGTAGAACAGATTCAAATGGCCCCTGTTAATGTTATTTCCCGCCAGCCAACCCTCGCTTCTCGTGATATTCTTTGTCGCGCTGTTAACTATTTTCACAGTTATGGTGCTAAGAAAGTACCCAACCGCCATTGAACTCCATAGGAAACAGCTCGAAATTGACTTAAGATCTTTCGGCACCTGGGAATAGAAGAAATGGAGCAATCCGACATAGGTGAACATGTCGGCTATCCCGAATATGAAGTACTGAATCGACAGCCAAAATACGCTGATTGGTATTGGTGGCTGCAGAAAAGGGATCGCATCAAGCATATTGTTGTCTCTTGCCACACGTTTTCTCTTAACTTCCACGATTGCTGCCACTGCCATTGACAAGGAGGAGAGGATCAGGCCGACGCCTACTCGCTGCAAGTACGTTATGCCTGTTGGAATGCCGGTAAATTTTCTGGCAACTGGGACGAAAATTTGGTCATATAAGGGGACGATGAGAATCAAGAACATGACGGGGAGGATTGGGAGAGATGCAGCAGGGAGGTTGAAATTTTTGGTGATGCTGGCATCCATTGTTATACCCTGCCGGATGGAGAAAGTTTGAAGCTGAGCCAGGCAAAGGGTCATGATGAACGTGCAACAGAAGATTGGAACCATGTTAAGTATGATTTTTGCATTTTCCACTTGTGTTATTCGGCATAGTTTCCAAGGACTTGACCCTGGAAAGTTCTGTGTTGAATCAGGTTCCCGGATTGCTGCTTTATCAAGAAACCTTGAAAACAAAATTACAAAATTCCTCAAATGATCAAAAACGGTAATTATCTGATATATATGGTGATTTTTGAAGATAAATAATCAGAAAGAAACCTGAAAGCATTGGTGTGAGTTAAAGCTTCTGATTGGATTCCAGATTCACTGTCTTGATTGATCTCATATAGATCTTTAGAATCATCAGGAAGTTTAAGCTTTCTGTTGCGAATAGCCGCAACATACACCTATTTACGAGAAAAATTAAACATCTGTTTTGTACAGATTTTGTATGTAAAACAGCCGAAACTCAATCAAAGAATACGTTTTTATGCTCACCTGTACTATTTCAGTAAGGGCGCTCTTCCCATTGATAGCATGGATACGGTAGTGTGGTAATCCGGCAGCGAATATTAGCACCGCAAAGAACATAGCTACGGTGCTTACTGTAAAACCCCAATCCCAGCCTTTATGATCTTGGATCCAAACTAAAAATGTGAGGCTAAATGCTCCTCCTAAGCATAATGATAGTAGTAGCCAATTAAAGAAACTCGACTTCTGTTTTTCCTCCATTGGGTCCTTATCATCGAACTGATCCGCCCCATGAGAAGGCAATGCAGCTTTTACGCCTCCCGACCCAATTCCCACCAAGTAAAGTCCCACAAAGAGGAGTGTAGCGTTTGATCCAGTGACTTTGATACAATTTGAGTTGGGATCGTATATGTTGCAGATAGGTGGCTTCAGTTTCGGAAAGTGGGCTTGTACCGCCAGCATTACAAGTCCCTTTTTAAACAAATCATTAGTTTGATGAGTTTGTGTATTTTGATGTAGGAATTTTCTATCTTTTAAATTTACGTACCAAAAACTCGACAGACATCGCGAAAAGAACTGTTTTGAACCTGCCAGCGTAGGTGTCTGCTAGAAAGGCCACAAGAATGGTAATTAAGTAGCTAGTTCCCATGAAATTAGTGAGACTGTTGGCTGCATCTGCTACGCTGAAATGCATCACCCCCATAATATATGTCACGAGATTAACCGCCAAACCTAAAGTTGCCATGCTCTCAAAAGCAAATGTACCTTCAAGAATAATCAAGATTAGTGGAAATTAAATTTTCTTCAAAGTTACGCATTCAGAAGATGTGTGACAGTACCAAGAATGAGCAGGGAGGTACGCGCTCCGCCATGTTTGTCTTTCCGAGCTGTATTTCCTTTCCAATCCACCTTCCCTTCAACAAATTCAACTTTATCCTGTGTACAGTTAACATAAGATGTGAACATGGCAAAAGTGCTGAGTTGAAAGATTACAATTAAGTTGATGGATATGTTATTTGTTTGAACAGACTGAAAGTACCATTAGCTAATTGGTGTTTCTTGAACCCTTTTGCAGAATAATACAGGTAGCAAGAATGGCAAAGGCTAGAAATATGTTGTGTTATTATGGAGCAGTGATCACCCGTTTTAAATGAGTTAATTATGAACATATGCATTTTGTCCGAATATCCTTGTACAGAATGTAGGAATTTTGCCGGCTTTGGGACGTAGATTCTGCTGTCACTGTCAACAAGCGGCGACGATAACTGGAAAAAGGCGGCAACGGACACATTCTCTTTCGAATGTGAAATTCTTGAAAGCCCTTTGATTTTGATATTTTGGCCATTTTCGGGTAACCTTACATTACATCAACATCACTACTGCTCAGTTATATTGTGAGTTATGCTGTATCACTAAACCAATCACTGTGACTTAGAAGCCATTTTCTTGGACATTAATTAATAGCACTTCATTTTCTGTGGAGCAAAAAGACAACCAGAAAATGATCTTCCTGGCTCAAAATTAGAACCTTTTGCTCTTGAATATTTCGTGGTTTTATTCCGTTATGCATTTTCATTTTGTTCGCTTCAGGGAACACTTGAACACTAGCTAGTACTCTACCAGAGCGCCGGATTGGAAACGATGGCTATTAATATTGTTTTAAATTTTTAGCTTAAATATTTTGCCAACAATATTTATGTGATATTAGATGTGGCATAATCTTGAATATAGCAAGAATTATTATATTTGATTTTAGCACAATCTCCTCGTCAAAATAATTTAGATTTTTTGGAATGTCATAATATGAGGAATAAAATAAATCTAGATTTTTTTCTTAATGTAAAAATAATTTCTGGACTTTTCTTTTGAAATAAGTTTGTGTAAAAATTGTCGGGGCAAAAAGATTTGAGTTATGATGTATATAGAAGAATCTGTTATTTAAATTTTGTCATATAATTTTAGCACATTTAAAAATAACACGGGAGGTTCTTTTGAGTTGAATGAAATGTATATTATAATTGAGTTTCGAACTCGGTATTTTGTCTTGGATTTGAGATTTTGATGTAAGATAAGTTATAAATGAAGGTAAAATAACATGATAGGTATTCTTGCAATTTACCCGGAAAATTATACTTTGTAGTCTAACAAACTATGGCAGCAAAAAAATTGCAAACTATGTAAACTTGAGCAGTTGCCAAATACTTGGAATCTTGTTCTACATCTTTATATGGGACAATTCTATATCTTTTAACTCAATTTTAGTTCTTTTTCATTAAAAGTATTGATATCAGATCAACACCACTTTGGCGTCACACCATTGTCATGTCGAAAAAAATATCAAAATTATAAAGAAGACGGACTAAACTGAAATTTGATATTTTGATTGCATAGAAGACTAAAATCACATAGAGATAAATATAAACGACATAATTAGTTTATGCAAAACAGGTGGAACTTGTCATTAGAAGCATAAAATTCAATAGGGCCTATTCACAAAAGAACGGTCTGAAAATCAGTTCAGATGGATTCATTTGTATGCAGCAACTTGGATGACTTCTTGTTGCACAACAAGCTTCAAAGAAAATAACCTTTTTTAATTAAAAAAAATAAAAGAAAAATAATTTGATACAATTATGATGAAAGAGACACACAAAGTTACATGGAAAACCGTAAAATTCACTATATTAGAAATTAGGTGCAATATGAATAGAGTTTTCAATTAGAGTTTGATTCCATTCGGGATAAAATTCGAATCAAATCATATTATATGGATTTTACAAAATTTCAAACCCAATCAAACAAAACTATTAAAATTTTATAACCAAACGTTTATACAATGGATTTGGTTTGGTCTAGTTCAGATAAATATTTTTAATTATAATTTGAAAAAAATGGCAATCGACATGCAGTTTTAAAAGTTGAATGAATATTTTATTTAATCGTGGACTAAAATGATTATAAGTAAAAAAAATTCATATATTAAAAACTTATATGGGTTACAAAATTCACTTACAAAAAAACCTAAATTTTTGGAGTTGCAGTTATTTTAAATCGAGATAAAATCATAAATAAATAAATTCTCAATGTAACTAAACTATTACAAAGCTCACTAATAATATAATACAAAGTAAACATTAAATAAAATATTCATATATCTAAGAAAAATCACACTAAATTAAATAAATATTTTTTTATATTAATGTAATCGGTTTGGATCAATTTTATTTCGTTTATTTTCATCCAAAACTAGAGCCAAACCAATTTTTGCGATTTGGTTGATTTTAAAACAATACAAACCGTAATTACCTTAAAACAAATCCAAACATGCGGTTTGGTTTGATTTTATAGTTTGATTCGATTTGATTTAGTTTTTAAAACAGCCCTAAATATGAGAGTGAAGACCAAAAACTCGACTATATCCGAAAACCCTATCTTTTGTGTATATACTCGAATAATATTAAAGGTTTAATGTTTTTGCTACCACCACAAATCCTCCAAACCATGCAGTTTTTTTCTTGAAAATCAATTTTTAAAAAAATTATTCAACCTCAATGGATGACTTTACCAACATAAAATTTTGGTTCTTTATTCATTCAATAATTTCATCTCACATTATTTATTAAGTGGTTTCCGATGATGCAATTGTTTTAAATGTACATGTCATATGGCAAGAAAGAACAATAATATTCAAAGTGTTGCATTTCTGAAGCCTAAATCAATCAAGAAAACTGCCGTAAAAATTATCCAGTGAACCCATATTTGCGAGCAGTACTCCCTTAGTTCAATTCTGTGAATGAAGATCAGAGACAGAATTTCTGGGACTGGCGTTTTCTTCAATCAAATTTGAATGAACAAGGGCCACAGTTTCGCTTGAATCGATGTACTCGTACTTTTCTCTGAGTTCGTAAAGCTTCAATTCACTACTACAGATGGATGGATCCATGTTAAACTCCTGAATACTGATATAACCTTGTAACATGCTAACTACCTCAGACATTGTAGGCCTGAGAGCTGGTGATGGACTAGTGCACAAGAGTGCGATCCTGATCATCTTCTCTGCTTCTTCCACATCGATGTATGGAAGCAATCTTGGATCCACTAACTCCATAAGTCTTCCTCTTTTCTGTAGAACAAGAGCCTGACAGATGCACGAAGTAGCATAAGCATTCTTGTAACATGTTCAAACTTTCCATTCTTAGAACACATGATGATTTGTTCTTACCCAGTCAAGAAGACAAAAGTAACCATCACTGGGACGAAATCTGGTATTGTTCATTCCAGCAACAATTTCCAATGCAACGATACCAAAACTGTATACATCTGCTTTGTAGGTCAGGTGACCCCACAGAGCATATTCAGGAGCCATATATCCTCTGCAAGTGAAAAAAAACAGGTATTTGCTGTTGTAACAAGAATTATAGATAATGTTAGCAGTGACTGCTTATATCTTTTAAATCGTCGAGCATCCACATTTTGATTGTGTGCTCACGTAGACGAACACACATCATATAGATAATTATTTCTCTTCAGCACAAAGCATTTCTTTCGGTAACCAAATAAAATTGTACAAGTTTAATTATGTGGAATAGGATAAAGTCATCATCTACATTGAATTATATTCAGAATTTCAAACGTGAAGTTTTTGAAGGGAAAGGTACTTTACATTCATGCTAAGTTTCTGTTCCAAGGAAAAATATATAAACTTTTCAGATTGTAGATTAGTAACAGATACAGATTAATTGCCAAACAATAGAAAAACTGACATCGGCACAAACAAAAGGAAAGAAACTCACATAGTTCCAGCGACTCTAGTGATGATGTGAGTGTTATCATCTTCTTCAAGTTTAGCTAATCCAAAATCTGAAATTTTCGGATTTAGATCTTTGTCCAGAAGAATGTTGTTCGCTTTGATATCTCTATGGACAATTTTCAAAGTTGATTCTTCGTGCAAAAAAACCAAGCATTTTGCTATGCCAATGCATATTTTTCGTCTCGTTGACCAATCCATATCCAATTGCCATTCTTCTGGTCCTATACTTGATAAGATAGACGCGATTATTACATGCTTGCATCGAAAGATACATGGTAATTCAGGAATGGTTCTAGCTGTGGGCAAGGTGGGCGACTGTCCCAGCTGGATCGAAAAAAATGAAATTAATACGTGATTTTCCTAGTGGAAACTTCACCACCTAAACTTTATTTGAGCTGCTCCACCTTGCCCTTCATCTCCTAAATTCCTGATCAGCTACGGTATCAAGTATCAACGTTTTGAAGACTTCCATTACCGTATAGAGCGCGAGCAAGGCTGTTGTTCTCCATGTATTCATACACTAGTAGTAATTGGTTTCCTTCAATGCAGCATCCATACAGTTTGACAAGATTTGGATGCTGTAAACCAGATATTATCCCCACTTCGTTTACAAATTCGCGGTTCCCTTGCTTTGATTTGGAAGAAAGCTGCTTCACAGCAATTAATGTACCATCCAATAACGTACCCTGAAGTTGAGAGTTAGATTATCTAACTTATATGTTCCACCTTCAATCAAACTTTTGACATCACATACCTTGTAGACAGATCCAAAACCACCTTCTCCAATTTTGTTTTCAGAATTGAAGTTGTTGGTGGCAGCTTTGATTTGCCTAAAAGTAAAGAAACCAGTACGCAAATCTAATCCTCTTAGCTCTGCAAAAGAGAAGGTTTGAGATCTTTAGCATTAAAAACCTTTTAAGTTTGGCATCTCCATCCAAACATACTGTAAGAAAGATTTAACAGAGGTAGTCACATGACCTTGTTCCCTTGAGATCTTGTAGCTACGGCGTTTCCACCAAAAGAAACAGATAACTGCGAGAATGAGAAACAAGGCCACAAGGGCTGCTCCGATTCCGATTAAAATCTTTTTTCTTTCATTAGATGGGGGCTTGAAATCTACATCACAGGAATACAGAATGAAACATACTGAAACCTTTCTTCTTTGTACTAGAAAATTCACATGCTAGAAAGTACCAGATTCCACTGAAATAGCAGATATCATAGGGCCATAAGTTCCTCGATTTGGTACAGCTGTTGATCCCTTCCCAGCATAATGAAATCTTATCTCCAGAGTTTTATTTATTATCGTCGTCTTAAATGTTTGTATCACAGTTTTGTCAACTCCATTTGCCTCTTTCTCAATATCAAAATCCTTCATTTTTTGTTCACCCTGCACCAAATTACAGAATTGAGCCAAAATCACCTTAAAAAAAACAAAACAAAATCGCAATTTATTCACTCAGCACCTGAATATACACATCAAACATCCTTCTACCTAGACTTTGAAATGAACGGTTATCCCTGAAAACTATTTCTGCAAAGTGAAGTTTAACAGTGTAGTTTCCATTTGCTAAGCAACGTCCATAATAAGTGAGAGATATAGGAGAAAGGCGAGCAGTCATGTACAATCCTGAGTCATTTACTCTGAGAACGGATATATTTTTTGCTACATAGTCACTAATGCTTGCATTACGGCCCCAAAAGTCTCCTGTACTACTTGTTCCCCAGTTTTCTCTAGAGCCGACGAATTTCGCAGGACCTGATGATTCTTCATCTCCTTCAAAAAAGGTGTCTCCAATCTTAATCCCACCACCACCACAATTAACATGAAATGAGTACCAATCTGTGAAAAAGAATTCAACTATCAGATAGAGTATGTGGGTAAGATTCAATCACTTTAACTAGGAACATGAGAGAGAGTTTATTACCCTTTGAACAAGGAGAACTTCTCAGGCATTTGTCAAGCTCTCTGAAGTTGGGGTATATAGAGTCAAAAAAAAGTTAAAAGTTATTATTATGAAAAACTACATGAAACATCAAAACTTACATGGTTTTTCCTTCGTCATAGCCTCTGAACAAGTTCCTGATTATTTTAGAACAAGGAAATATAATAAGCATAAGGAAAACTTAATGATATCTTAAAGGTATAAGAGAAAATGGCTCACAAAGTTTCCCGACAAGTTGAGGGCACAGAGGTCTCCGTGAAGTTATTGTAAGAAAGATCAAACTGGCTGCAACCAGCATGACACAAATGAATTCCACTGTTTATCTCAATCAATTTTTTGACCATGCGGAATGCGGATAAATATCAATTACACGGATCAGAAAGCACAAATTCAACTTACTATCTTGAGTCTCTGTTCTTCATCCACTCAGGAACCGACCCCGTAAGAAAGTTTTGCGTCAGATACCTAACCAGTAACACCAAATCAAACTTACTTAATAATCTATACATTTATTTCATAAATGTTAAAGAAGAACTATCAGTAATGATAATACAAATATGCCAGATAAGATCCAGTGAAAGCAACACATATTCTATGGCAAACTGCACATCCATGAATTTAGTTCGGAGTGCCCCAGCTTTTCTATCAAAATTACAAGAACTAAATGCCATGCTTTTCCTTTCTTGGATTTGTGACAACAAAATTTTTAAACAAAATGTCCTATAGTTTGAAAGAATAGATGGCACGGTGTGCAGTTACGTGTTTTGTAGGTTGTCTAGGCCTTCAATATCTGGAATCTCTCCTGTCAAGCTGTTAAAACTCAGATCCCTGCCATCAAAATTACAGGAGTTACATTATTAATGTTAATGTGAAATTCATAATGAACGAAAAAGATGAGCCAATGTTAATGTAACAGGAACAGAAAGGGGAGTCTAGAATTTTAGAAGAATGCATGAGAAACAATAATATCGAAAACTAAAACTTTAATTTTTTGACCCTGAACATCTTTAGATGAATTGTAAGTCAAATATCTAAAAGCACAAAGAAAATTATGCAAGTGAGTAAAGGCGAAAAGTGTAACAATGAGATCAAAATAAAAACATATGGACTGATATCAGATAGGAACTAGGATGAAAGGTTACAATTCTTTCAAAGCTGACATATTTTGTAAGTATCCAGGAATTTCCCCAGATAAATTGCAGCTCCTTAAAATCCTGTAGCCAAAATACATGTCTTTTGAATTAATATTTCTCAGGAATGAAAGCTATCAAAATCTCCATATGGTTTTGGCATAATTAATTTGCTCACAATCTATACATCCCTGTCATATCTCTCAGCAATGGAAACTTGGAAGCTGCTCCATTCAAGTCACTGATTCTTCTGCATAGATTATTCAATTCATGTTCGATAGTGAACAAGAACAAATAACAAATATAACTATACCGAATTGTAAAAGATACGTAGTATATTTTTACTCACAGTTCAGTCAAATTCTTCAAAACTGAAATACTAGAATGAATTGGTCCTTCAAAACCACTGGCCTGCATCTCTCTTGTACCGATACAATCGATTAAGAAAACGTCTATAAATTTGGCATCATGAAATATTTCTGTTTAGCCAGAACTTACAACTTTTGGAGCTGTGTCCAACTTTGAAAACTAGGTATTTCTCCAGTGAAGCTATTGCTGCTTAGCCTACTGTATTATGAAATATATAAATTGAAAAAGATACAAGATAATTATTTTTTCATTCGACAGAAATTGAACTAAAATACTCACAGTTCTGTCAAGTTTTTTAGATTATTTAGCTCCTTCGGCAACTCACCAGTTAGGTTATTGTCACTTAGGATGCTGCATTAGCCAAAAATAAGAAAGGCATAATACCACCATCTGTGTAAAAATAATTCAACTTTCAATCTCACATAAAATGTCTCACAGGTTCGCCAAGTTGATCAGTTTCCCTAGCTCTGCCGGAACGGTCCCATTAAATCGGTTGCTCTCCAGGCTCCTGAAGAACCTCAATAGGCTTCAAAACTAGAAAGGGACATGAAACTAAACATACATGTGATACACAAAATATCCTTTTGTATGTCATGAGATTAAGTTTCTCACATATATACAAGTGTAGTAATGTTTCCCAAGTATTTTGGTATGGGGCCGGATAAGCGGTTTACAATGACAGACCTGCCGAAGCATCACTCTTGATGAAAATACGAAGATTAAATATCAACAGAGGGTGAGAAAATTTAAGCTTAATTTGTTGAATCTCACATATATTCCAATTTGGTAGATGCCCATTCTGGAGGGATAGTTCCACTGAGATAATTGCGAGTAAGATCGCTGCAACCATCAGACGAAGTCCTCAGCGATACAAATATCTAACTGTTTTGTCGAATAATAAACATTGAAGTTCTAGATATACATTGTCTTTAAATAGGGTAGCTTTGCCAGCGAAGGAGGGAGGACACCAGCTAAATCCTGTCCTTTAAGAAATCTGTTAGGAAAGAGCCAGAGACTATCTCAGTAAACGACTATGTCAAGGTGAATGATTTTATGCATTACACAAAAATCATGGTATACAATTTGCACGCACGAGGAAATATCTAACCTAAGTTCATAAGTATTCCTGTAGATGCAAAATATAGTTATCTAGGATTGTCGAGCAAACAACCAATCAGAAAGCGCATTCTATGAGATTTGCACACAGTTCAACAGTCAAAAGTGACTATTCAAGTTCAAAAGTCTGAACTACACTGTTAAAAAATGAAAAAAAAAAATAAAAATCTTTCCTTCAGCCGGGAAAACCTACATATTTTGCACATGGCATGCTCCATCGGGGTATGAACAATTACAGATGACAGTATTATTGTACGACGGCATATCAACCCTTTGTGGCGTCGTCCAATTCGAGTTTCCATCACAAGGATTAAGGTTGAAGTCCCAGTCCATTTTCCCCAGTTGATCAGCTATTTCAACAAGAGCAATCTCTGCAAGATCATATCATTAAAGATGAATCGACGCACACCTTCAAATAAGGAGGCTACCAAAAAAGAGAAGTGCTTCGAATATCAGAAAGGGAAGTTTACTTTCTTCCTCAGGGAGATTATTACTCTGGCCTGAAATGAATATTGCTTCCATGCACAGGAAAATGATCAGTGTGTACCTGAAAGAAAGTAGGAGATCAAGAACAGTCGACATCTCCTGTTACTCTAAAACTCATAAATCGGATGCATGCAAGCTGACATTATATACTCTGATCAAGATGAGTCAGAAAGTTTAATATTATATTATAAACTTCACAACGCGTGGGACCTTCAGTGATGCTGTTAGATGTTTACATTGTTCACTTGTTTATTTGTCCCCAAAAACATTTAGATAAGAACTTGATTCTGTTTCTAGATATTCATTGACTTAAGCACATCATGATTTAGCTGTTAGTTGTGTGTATAGATAGATTTGATGTTTTGACTCAAATTATAGGTTCTAGCAATTGCTAACATATGTAGAGCTGGAGCTGTTAGAGATTATGAATCTGTAACCATATTTTGATCAGCTACACATACTGAAAAACAGTGCTACTCGCATAATATCGACATAGCTTCTCGATAAAATTATTTTTCAAAAAAAAAATAAACATGCATATAGCAACCGGTCTGCAATTATGTGGCCAAAGTGACATAGTGACACAGATCTCGCGCTCGAAACCCATAAACCCCACACCCAATGTTGTAATGCTAAAAAAGGAAAATAGTGAGGCTGGATCGCCTCATGATTAATACAGTGACACGGATCTGATGTTCGAAACTCGTTGGGATCGCCTCAACTGTGTTGAATAATAATACCAACAACCATGAATTCCAAATCATGGTCGGGGCCCTCTCTGACTTTTCTCATGCATCCAAAAGATCAACGGAAAAGAAGACAATAAATGCATTTTCATTATCAAACAAATTTCGGGTATTATCCCTGGCAGTATATGACTGATATTTCTTCGAAGTAGACCATTGAAATTGCGTTCGTCAGACAGGACAATCTCAGTGGTCAAAACTTTCGTCTGTCATGTTCTTAATATGTGTGTAAGTAATCCCCTTTATTAATTCAAAAATGTCATTTTCCATACTTGGTGTGATGTCCTAAGACCTAAGTTAGTCGACATCCACGCTATTCAACAATCACATAATCGTCAAACAAGTCTCGTAGTACAGTATAAACCAAAATCAGTTTATATCATAAATATCGATACTAAACTGGTTTTAGTTTGTACTATATTAATCATAAATATTTCGATAATTATAGTAACGGATATATATATATATATATATATATATATATATATATATATTCTCATGTGATATTAGAGTTAATGTTATAAGTGAGTATTTAACCAATTTATAGTACTCACTAGTAATTGGTGCGTCAAAACAAAGTAATAAGGGTTGTATTCAATTTAGGAGATTTATTGATTTTTAATGATTTTGTTAGATTTTAAAAGTTTAGATGTATTCAATTATGACTTTTACATATTCTATATAAATATAGTGGTATTCAAAATAGACTTTTATAGAGTTTTAAAAAGTCAAGTGGTATTCAACATTGACTTTTAGAAACTCTATAAAAGTCCATAAATATTCAAATTTTCAATAGACTTTTAATAATTTCATGGAATTCATTAACATACAAACATTAAAGCCTAAGTTACTACTATAAATTGTCAAAAAATTGTATTTGATTCAACCCAACGATTTGGATCGATTTTAAAACTTCTAACTCATACAAAAGCTATTTATTTTTCTCTCTATCGCTTCACATCACTTCTTTTCTTATCTTCTCTCTTCTCATATATCTCTATCACTCTTTCAAATTTTTTTATGTGTATCTCTATATATATTTTCATGTTTCTTTTTCAAATTTTTCATTTTTTGATTGATTGTTCATTTAATAATTTTTTATTTTAATATCATAGGAAATT
This sequence comes from Primulina eburnea, assembly GCF_022965805.1. Lineage (NCBI taxonomy): Eukaryota > Viridiplantae > Streptophyta > Magnoliopsida > Lamiales > Gesneriaceae > Primulina > Primulina eburnea. The sequence continues at coordinate 6,226,004 of NC_133108.1, forward strand.
TTGAATTCTAAAATTGATTTTGTGATTTTTAATTTATGTGTTGAGGATCGAAGTTGAGTTTAGAGGGGAGGTGAATAAACTCTACTCGTTTTTCCTTTCTTTTGATGAGGTACTAAAATCCTGTTAGAGCTAGTAGTTTATCTTGTTGCGTATACCTTCACCTAGATTACAATTATAGGTGCGGAAACAATCTGATGAAGTAAGTGAAAGACAATAATAACAGTAGGCAGTAGTTGTTTATGGAAGTTCGAATATGAAATCTTCTACGTCTCCCCTTCTCCTGTTTCCAGAAGGTATAACTAAAAGACTTTGGATATTACAGTACAACTCTTGTACACACCCACTTAAGAAGGACTTATACCTTTGCCTACTGAAACTCTTAGTTACTCGACTAAAAAAAACGTGATACATAAAGTTCTGAAAAGACTTTTTTCAGATTACAAGCTCTTCCTGATAAAGTATAAGTGTTGTAAAAGATTATGAAGAATGTAAGAATCAGTAGCACAAGATGATCTTCAAAAGATCAGATATTTGCTATGAAGCGTGTGCTACTTTTCTTTGTGTTGAACTCAAAGTTATCAAGGAATTTCGAGGTTGTCTCGTTGAGTGAAATAGCGTTGATCCTTGAAAAGATATTATGCGTAGAGTTGTCTTTCTGTAAGGGTTTGTTCCATGTATATATAAGCAACTGAGTTCAACGTTTATGATCAGAAGATGCCTTCAGATTTCTGATAGAGTCAGCTTTATTACCAAAAAAAGTTCCTGCAGAAAAGCTATAAAACAATCAGTCATGTTTTATACTAAACTCGGTAAAGTGAATTAAATGTCTCCGTATAGTATTTAATGCTGCAATTAATACTAGTACTTGGTAACTTTAACGGTAACATTTAAAGTAGTCACGTTAGGTAACATCTTCTACTGATTCTGTTTTTTTATCCTTTCTACTTCTTTTGTTTTACTAGACCAGTAGCTTCTGATTTTCTTTTTGTCTACTGTTTTCTTAAAGAGTGCTGCTGGTCTGCTGGTTTTTATTTTCATCGCCACAATTAATTCATGTCTATCAATTTCCCCCTTTGTGGTGATGCCAAAACCTAAACAGTAGGAAAGCGTTAAATAACAGATAATCAGTTAGCAAAAGGATAATATCAATAAAATTAACACAGTAAATTGTCAATCAGTTCCAATGTCCCTGTAAATGACTTCTTCATCTTGAGGATCCTGAAATCTTCTATATGAAGGTTCAGCTTCTGATTTTCTTGGTTCTGCTTCAGATGAATCTCTTCGTTTTTCTTCCCCCTTTTTGGCATCAGCGGCAATCACATGGGCCATAAGATCATTCATTCTTCCAGATAAGTTTTGAATGCCATTGGTTAACATCTCCAGATACAGAGCTTGAGTAGAGATACGATCATTGAGAGTAGTGAGAGATTGAGTTTGAGAATCAATTTTGGCATCCATTACTTCCATGGAGGTGGAAAATGATCGAATGAGATCATCATGTTCGGTGAGTCGATTGAGTATATCAGTTTGAGCAAGCACGATGTGACTATTATTTCTTGATACAACTTGTCTGAAAACAATGGTTTCAGTATACATTTTCTCCATGGATTCCGCCGTTTTATATATTTCTTTGCTCATTCGATCTCTGAAGGACTGAGCGCGCACCACTAGATTCTGATAAGCTCTCATAGGACATTCGCTTGACTAAATCAGACAGGTTATGGAGCTCCCTTTGCAGAATGTCAATCTGAAACTCCAAATTGAATGTTTCTGATTCAGGTGAGGGGGTTCGCTCAAGCAAGCGTTGCCTTATTTCAGCAACGCGAGTGTTCGTGTGAGTTTGAACAGGATCAGTGACAATCAGCGCAGTAGAGACTTGATTGGTGTTGAGGGAAATGGTATCCATCACATCAGTAGAAGGACCAGGGTCAGCAGAGCTTTTATCTGGAATAGCAGAGACAGTTGGTTCGGCAGCAATTATTGTAGGAACAATCTCTTCATCAGGAGCAACCAACCTGAGTAGTAGGGGACGTGGAAATAATTGACTCAATGACTTCTTCAACTGAAGCCAGTTCATGCACAGACAAAAGAGATGATGACTGAATAGGCATTGTTGGTGATGCAGGAGTACTGAGAACAGAAGCTTTTGGTGAAGCTGTAGTCCGTTCCTCAACTGTCTGGATCTGTGGAAAGTCTGGAACAAGGCCGACTTGATATTCAATTGGCTCGCCAAAGCCCTTTTCTTGATCAAGAATTTTCTCACTCATCTGTTTCAATTTGTCAGTTAGAATCAGAATGATGTTTTGATCTTGAACAACAGTAGGATTTGTAGGATCAAAATTTGATTTAAGAATTTTCAGAACCGATTCCAACTTCTGACATTTCAGCTGTTCGAGGATGTAGCTTCTTCTACGCAAGGCCTCGATTACATTTTCTGTTTTGGCAAGCTGAAAGAACCTCTTCTTAGCGTTCATTATTTTCCCATAGGATCCTTTCTTCTTGAAGTAAGCAAAAGAATGAAAAATTCGGACCTTGTGCCACTCGTCAAAGAAATTCATTTCATCATTGGCAGAGCTTTCTATTTCTGCCAAATAATGATCAACACCTGTGGTCACAGTTGTTCTGGGTCCAAAAAGTTGTGGTTCTTCAATCATCTTTCCTTTGCCTTTGTCGATTGATGAAATAGGCAAAATGGGTCGAAATGCAGAAGACCCCCTTGTTGGTTCTCGAATCACTATTCCAGATATTGGTCTGAAAGTAGAAGCAGTAGATGTTGCTGGAACAGATGCAGCAGCTTGCACTGAAGTAGGAGCAGTGGATCGTGCAGATGAAACCACTTCTGGAAACACCTGTCTGAGTGGCACTTTCTCAATTTCAGAAATTGCTGCTGTCTTCTTGATTTTAAGAACAGTACGTGCTTTCTTTTTTATTGGAGTTGGTAGGGATGGTTGAACATCAGCAGCAGATTCTTCTGATACTGTTTTATCAGAATCAGTAGAGACGATCACTCTTTTTCTTTTAATCTTTCGTTCAGGTTTCTGAGCCTCGGAAAGAGTCTCTCCAATCTCCTTTTTCAAGGCAACAAATTCAGCCACGGTTGGCTTGGGCCTCAAAGCGAGTACATTCTCAGCATCAATCATTGTTACCGAAACAGCATCTTGTTCACTTGTAAAAGCGAAACCAGCATCCTTTAGCATTGTGCTGATCTGAACAGCAAATCCAGAACTTTTCTTGGTGACCATGTCTTTCATGATTCTGAATATGAAATGACTCCAATCCACTTTAGTTCCCTTAGTGATGGCAGCCATCACTTGAACTTTCTCCTTTGTTAACTTGTCGAACGTGCCAGCTTTGACTAATATAGCTTTCGCCACAATATCAGCCAGAATTTGATATTCCATTTTGAGTAACTTTTTGTGGCAATAAGAAGACAATTCTTCTCCAGTGGCTGAGAAAGTGCTGAGAGCAATAGACATTTCTAGCTTGGAAATATCAGATAGTTCAGAAGTACCTGAAAGTGGGAGGAGGAAAGTTGCTCCCAATAGTGCGGCATCAATGGAGATGGATGCATCTCCTTGAGAGTGAACGATCTTTTCTTCATGCACAGTTGCCTTAGCGTAGAAATCCAGAAGAGCATTTTTGTATATCACAGCTGGTGCTTCCAAGAATTTTCGCCTGATTTCTCAAGGACTTGAAACACTTTAACAAGGTTCTCATCTTTGACATTGAGAACTGAAGCAAAGTTTACTTGATATGCATTAAGAGTGTATGCTCCGGCCATTTCTGTACGAGGAAAGGATCAGATAAAAGATGAGATAGAAAATAATTTGATCCTTTCCTCGTACAGAAATGGCTGGAGCATACACTCTTAATGCATATCAAGTAAACTTTGCTTCAGTTCTCAATGTCAAAGATGAGAACCTTGTTAAAATGTTTCAAGTCCTTGAGAAATCAAGAATTCGAAAATTCTTGGAAGCACCAGCTGTGATATACAAAAATGCTCTTCTGGATTTCTACGCTAAGGCAACTGTGCATGAAAGAAAGATCGTTCACTCTCAAGGAGATGCATCCATATCCATTGATGCCGCACTATTGGGAGCAACTTTCCTCCTCCCACTTTCAGGCACTTCTGAACTATCTGATATTTCCAAGCTAGAAATGTCTATTGCTCTCAGCACTTTCTCAGCCACTGGAGAAGAATTGTCTCCTTCTTGCCACAAAAAATTACTCAAAATAGAATATCAAATTCTGGCTGATATTGTGGCGAAAGCTATATTAGTCAAATCTGGCACGTTCGACAAGTTAACAAAGGAGAAAGTTCAAGTGATGGCTGCCATCACTAAGGGAACTAAAGTGGATTGGAGTCATTTCATATTCAGAATCATGAAAGACATGGTCATCAAGAAAAGTTCTGGATTTGCTGTTCAGATCAGCACATTGCTAAAGGATACTGGTTTCGCTTTTACAAGTGAACAGGATGTTGTTTCGGTAACAATGATTGATGCTAAGAATGTACTCGCTTTGAGGCCCAAGCCAACCGTGGCTGAATTTGTTGCTTTGAAAAAGGAGATTGGAGAGAGTCTTTCTGAGGCTCAGAAACCTCAACGAAAGATTAAAAGGAAAAGAGTGATCGTCTCTATTGATTCTGATAAAACAGTATCAGAAGAGTCTGCTGCTGATGTTCAACCATCCCTACAAACTCAAATAAAAAAGAAAGCACGTACTGTTCTTAAAATCAAAAAGACAGCAGCAATTTCTGAAATTGAGAAAGTGCCACTCAGACAGGTGTTTCCAGAAGTGGTTTCATCTGCACGATCCACTGCTCCTACTTTAGTGCAAGCTGCTGCATCTGTTCTAGCAATATCTACTGCATCTACTTTCAGACCGACGTCTGGAATAGTGATTCGAGAACCAACAAGTGGGTCTTCTGCATTTCCACCCATTTTGCCTATTTCATCAACCGACAAAGGCAAAGGAAAGATGATTGAAGAACCACAACTTTTTGGACTCAGAACAACTGTGACCACATGTGTTGATCTTCATTTGGCAGAAATAGAAAGCTCTGCCAATGATGACATGAATTTCTTTGACGAGTGGCACAAGGTCCGAATTTTTCATTCTTTTGCTTACTTCAAGAAGAAAGGATCCTATGGGAAAATAATGAATGCTGAGAAGAGGGTCTTTCAGCTTGCCAAAACAGAAAATGTAATCGAGGCCTTGCGTAGAAGAAGCTATATCATCGAACAGCTGAAATGTCAGAAGTTGGAATCGGTTCTGAAAACTCTTAAATCAAATTTTGATCCTACAATTCCTACTGCTGTTCAGGATCAAAACGTCATTCTGATTCTAACTGACAAATTGAAACATATGAGTCAGCAACTTCTTGATCAAGAAAAATGCTTTGGCGAGCCAATTGAATATCAAGTTGGCTTTGTTCCAGACTTTCAACAGATCCAGACAGTTGAGGAACGGACTATAGCTTCACCAAAAGCTTCTGTTCTCAGTACTCCTGCATCACCAACAAGGCCTATTCAATCATCATCTCTTTTATCTGTGCATGAACTGGATTCAGTTGAAGAAGTCATTGAGTCAATTGTTCCCATGACCTCTACTACTCAGGAAGCAGTTCCAGCTACTTCATTGCCACAATCACCCTCTCCAACCGCAGAACAAATATGGCAGAATCAGATGTTATATCTCTTTTGCCCAATCTAGAAAACTTTTCTGCTGCTCATCAAGCAGAAATGAAAGTTCTTTTGCATCAGCAATCTGAACCCATAAATGCGGAACAATCAGCTTCACCTACTGCCATTGTTCCAACAGAAGAGAACTTGGTCTCCAACTTGATTGTTCCTGATGAAGAGGTTGTTCCTACAATAATTGCTGCCGAACCAACTGTCTCTGTTATTCCAGATGAAAGCTCTGCTGACCCTGGTCCTTCTACTGCTGTGATGGATACCATTTCCCTCAACACCAATCAAGTCTCTACTGCGCTGATTGTCACTGATCCTGCTCAGACTCACACAAACACTCGCGCTGCTGAAATGAGGCAACGTTTGCTTGCGCGAACACCCTCACCTGAATCAGAAACATTCAATTTGGAGTTTCAGATTGACATTCTGCAAAGGGAACTCAAAAACCTGTCTGATTTAGTCAAGCGGATGTCCTGTGAAAGCATATCAGAATTTACTAGTGCTCAATCCTTCAGAGAACGAATGAGCAAACACATATATAACACGGCGGAAACCATGGAGAAAATGTATGCTGAAACCATTGTTTTCAGACAATCCGTATCGAGAAATCATAGTCACATCGTGCTTGCTCAAACTGATATACTCAATCGACTCACCGAGCATGATGATCTCATTCGATCATTTTCCACCTCTATGGAAGTAATGGATGCCAATATTTATTCTCAAACTCAATCTCTCACTACTCTCAATGATCATATCTCTACTCAAGCTCCGTATCTGGAGATGTTAACCAATGGCATTCAAAATTTGTCTGGAAGAATGAATGATCTTATGGCCCATGTGATTGCCGCTGATGCCAAAAGGGGGGAAGAAAAACGACCATCTGAAGCAGAACTAAGGCAATCAGAAGCTGAAGCTGAACCTTCAGATAGAAGATTTCAGGATCCTCAAGATGAAGAAGTCATTTACAGGGACATTGGAACTGATTGACAATTTACTGTGTTAATTTCATTGATATTATGATTTTGCTAACTGATTATCTGTTATTTAACGATTTCCTACTGTTTAGGTTTTGGCATCACCACAAAGGAGGAAATTGATAGACATGAATTAATTCTGGCGATGAAAATAAAAACCAGCAGACCAGCAGCACTCTTTAAGAAAACAGTAGACAACAAGAAAATCAGAAGCTACTGGTCTAGTAAAACAAAAGCAGTAGAAAGGATAGAAAAACAGAATCAGTAGAAGATGTTGCCTAACGTGACTACTTTAAATGTTACCATTAAATTTACCAAGTACTAGCATTAATTGCAGCATTAAATACTATACGGAGTCATTTAATTCACTTTACCGGGTTTAGTATAAAACATGACTGATTGTTTTATAGCTTTTCTGCAGGAACCTTTTTTTGGTAATAAAGTTGACTCTATCAGAAATCTGAAGACATCTTCTGATCATAAACGTGGAACTCAGACGCTTATATATACATGGAACAAACCCTTATAGAAAGACAACTCTACGCATAATATCTTTTCAAGGATCAACGCTATTTCACTCAATGAGACAACCTCGAAATTCCTTGATAACTTTGAGTTCAACACAAAGAAAAGTAGCACACGCTTCATAGCAAATATATGATCTTTTGAAGATCATCTTGTGCTAACTGATTCTTAAACTCTTCACAATTTTTCACAACACTTACACTTTATCAGGAAGAGCTTGTAATCTGAAAAGAGTCTTTTCAGAACTTTGTGTATCACATTCTTTTTGAGTCGAGTAACTAAGAGTTTCAGTAGGCAAATGTATAAGTCCTTCTGAAGTGGGTGTGTACAAGAGTTGTACTGTAATATCCAAAGTCTTTTAGTTATACCTTCTGGAAACAGGAGAAGGGGAGACGTAGAAGATTTCATCGTCGAACTTCCATAAACAACTACTGCCTACTGTTATTATTGTCTTTCACTTACTTCATCAGATTGTTTCCGCACCTATAATTGTAATCTAGGTGAAGGTATACGCAACAAGATAAACTACTATCTCTAACAGGATTTTAGTACCTCATCAAAAGAAAGGAAAAACGAGTAGAGTTTATTCACCTCCCCTCTAAACTCAACTTCGATCCTCAACACCTTTAAATGTTTCAAATTTTAATATTTTTTCTATATATTTTTATAATTATATATATTTTAGTGATGAAAATGTCAAAAAAATTCATAAATATCCTCGTTTGCTCTTTTGATTTGTATAGATAATTCCTTCTGACTTTTCACAATTGAAAAAAAAATATCATTCATTCACACTTATATATATATATATATATATATATATATATATATATATATATATATATATATATATATATATTAGTGCACCAATGCACGCATTTGGATGTTTGTACAATATTTTTTATAATTTCTTTGATTTATATTTAAATGATTATCAAAATTTAATTATAAAAAATAGTGAGGTACTACATTGTAATTTTAATTATGAATTAAAAATTAAATAGAAAAAAGAGAAAAAAAAGAAGAAAATAGAAATTAAACCTACAATTTGTATTTTAAGTAACAAAGATTTTATCCGCTAAGCTATACGTGACTTGCATTAAAGTTTTAACACTTTATTAATATATATAATTATTAAAACATATCATGACACCAAAATTTAGTTACTTTAAGGATCTCAAAATTAATTATATATATATATATATGGTGCAACTCAAATCTTCTAAACCGCACAGCAGCATAATCACCATGGTTCTATCGCTCTACCAAGCACGGACAATTATTGCACCCAACAATCTCTCTCCCAATAATTGCACTCCTTGCAATCAATGAGAATCAAACCCGTGACCTTGTCTCTGATACCAATTGTTGGACACAACGCTTACCACTTTATCAAAAGCTATAGCTAGTGGTAATGGTGCAATTCAAATATTTTAAATCGCACAACAGCACAAGCACTACGGTTCGATCGCTCTACCAAGCAGAGACAATTATTGCACCCAACAGTTTTTATATAATTGTTCATAAGTGTACTATTTGATGTATATTGACATACTTATTATTCATAAATATGTACATGTTTAATTGTACAAAAATAAATTATGTATGTTTCTTGAAATATGATCGGCATATGTTATTCTTTTTATTTGCTAAATAATATTTGAAAGCATGTTTGAGAAAAATATTTTTAAAGACACTATTATGATTCACATTTGAAATGGTCAAGAAATTCTGATATTTGATTTGATTTGGCCCTAATGCGGTAAAATATAATAACCGATACTATTAGCATCTCCCCCTTAGAGGATATAACTTAGGGAACTGATCAGTTACGATGTAAAATAAGATGATTTTCAGTGTCATTTGTTGTATATATGTATATATATATATATATATGTATATATATATATATGCACTTTAAGGTCAAGCTCATATGAATTTATTGTGAATTGGAAATTACCTCATTTTGTTTTGAAAAAAAAAAGATGAAACAATCTAGAACTTATCTGATTACCTTTCGAGACGAAAATATGGAGGAGAGAGGGCACTTAGGGACAATTTAGGCGATCATTTGACCATTTGAGACTTTCGAGCCTACCAAATGTATAATTTTTTTATCAATGGAAAGTGTTAAAGGCATACAATTAGTCTTCATTCATATTTTTTCAAAAATCCTACATCAACTACCTAATTTTAGTACATACATTATTTCTCTATCTAAATTTTTAGAGAAATAAAACCTTTAGGGCTTAAAAAAATTCAAAAAGTCTCATGTGTTGACAAAAGATGAGAAAGATTGGAGAGTTGTGATAAAATCATGAAAGAAATCAATGGAATGATGAGAGAAAAAAAAAGATTAACTGAAAAATGGAGGAGGAATGTTCTATGATCTGTTGATTGAAAATAAATTAAAAAAAAAGTGACGTTTTTTATGATTAAAAAAATTGAAGAAGAAAAAATTGAAGGAAGAAGAAAAAGGCAGAAGGAAAATGAAAAAAAAAAATAAGGATGATTGATGAAAAAAGTTGGAAGATTAAAGTTAAAAATAAAAGGTATAAGGAAGAAAAAATTATATGGAGGATGATGAAATTCCATAAGAGGAGGATTAGAGAAAGAGCGTGCTACATGATTAAATTGTTTGTTTTCTCTCATATTTATCGTACGTTATGATGCGTTTTAAAGCCGTGAGGTCTCGAACCAAAGCAGACAATATCACAAGAGGGTTGGGCCGTGATAGTTGGTATCAGAGCCGACCTCTCCTAGTACGGTGTGGTTCGGGGACGAACCAAGCGGAAGCTGATGGGCATGTGAGTCCTGGGGCCGAAAAGGGCGGAGAGTGATCGCCGGTGTCATGAGATTGTACAAACAATGAGCGGCTCTTGGCAGGCTTCTAGGCGGAGGGATCATTAATGAACTAATCTTACACCGGAAGGAGAGGGATTCCGAAACTATTCAGGTATGAGACTGTGCAGTTGAGGAGGCTTAAAAGATTTGATATGTAGTACTCATATCAATAAGGTGCATCTTCTTTTCGATAACTCATCACATAAGAACTCTAAAGTTAAGCGTGCTTGACTTAGAGCAATTTTGAGATGAGTGATCCCCTTGGAAGTTTTTTAGGGTACGTGTGAGTGAAGACATAAGTACTCTGAAAAGACTCGTCTTTGTATAATGGGGACAGTCGTCGAATCTGGAACGTGACAAATTGAATAACCAAAAACAACCTTACTTTCCTCGGGGAGATTAAAAGCACTCGGTGCTAAAACAATTTCATCTTTCAAGCTCAGAAATATTGCCAAATAGTACATGAACCTGAAAAATGTCTCTGGTATTTTAGGAACAGTAGGCATTTTTCTCTTAGTATGAGATTCAGTAGCCACAGAGACAAATTTATTCCAGCATAGATACATATATGCATGAAGATGAGACATTCATTTAAGATACACTACAGACAAGAGACATTGAATAAGATGGATCCTTCAGTGGTTTCCTCTTAAATGCGAGTTGTTTACTTACTACCATTTTATTCTTTTACCCCACAGCCCATACGCATGCAAATGAATTTTATGCAGTCTTATAAAATCCTTCTCACCTATCTTGCATGGGCCAGCAGCAACTATATCACATCCATTTGAAAATATTTTAACCCTGTTCATAAAATTATGAAGTCTTACAAAATCATTTTTACCTCTTCCACAGGACTTAGTTCAGCCAAGCTTGAGTCTTTCTGGCCAGAGTCTGTGTGGGCCTTGAAAAACTATGCCCAACCCCATTCTACAAAAAGAAAACAGGCAATGAATTGCTGTGTGATATAATTGACATCCTTCCCCTAATGACGAAATAATGCTAAGCAGGTCTCACTGTTCTTTTGGGTAGAATGAAAAGAACCCGATTGGAGCCTGGGAAAGAACATTAACTATTGGCCTTCCAAATTAGAATTGCGTCATGTTAGATGTTTACAATTAAAGTATCTATATATATATATATATATATAGATATGATCGTGACCAAAGAACTGACAATACAAATAATGATGAGGGACCAAACTCACCTGCATTGTCTTCTAAAAGTAGTAACTCTGATATCCAAGTCTCTGCTACTGCTAGAGAGCCCTCATCTACTTGAATCGGTTCAAAAAATGGATTGTAAAAATTTCATCCAATCTACCATTGAAACGCGAATCGTGAATTTGGTTATCTTTTATCCAGATAACACAACATCAATCTATTAGACAGACTAGCCAGCCATTTCTTGATTATTATTGGTTCTAAGACTTCAAGAATCACATAAACACGCTACAAGAATATATAGGAGTGCATTCTATATGTTTTACCAATCCAAAGAAATTGAATATATCCGTAGACAGTAACCCCAAAAATTTAATTTAATTTAAATACCGAAAGTTACTGGTTCGTTCAAAGTATACGTACGTGAAACTTCACGTTTAATGGCCGCTCGTCATTTAATGCAAACAAAGTCCGAAAAGTCGCCATTATATATCAGTACTGTTTTGATAGGACGGTCAAGATCCACTTATCGAAGAATAGAATACCAAACGTGAAACGATCAAATATTTTATTTATCAAGATTTTCTCCGCTTTTATTATACCAGTGCAATAATGGAGCGCTGTATTTTTTTTTATCGGAAGAGACTTGCAGTTTTCTTTGTCCTTTCATTATCGCGTAAATGAAACATGCGAAACCTAGGCATATGGCATCAGCTTAATCGCCTCCTCGGATGTTTTGGTACAGGAAATACATGACACGTATGTTAAAAGTGATGAATCATAGTCACTTATCCATCACGATTGAATGAGTGATCATGATTTATCTATGGCAAAAACTTGTGTGAGACGGTCTCACGGGTCATATTCGTGAGACGGGTCTCTTATTTGGGTCACCCATGAAAAAGTATTACTTTTTATGTTAAGAGTATTACTTTTTATTGTGAATATGGGTAGGGTTGACCCGTCTCACGGATTATGACCCGTGAGACGGTCTTACATAAGACTCACTCTTTATCTATTCAACACTTGTGTGTTATATGCTTAATGGATAAGAACACTAGCATGAATAACATGAACAAAACCCTTCATATGGTTGTCAACATTTTTTTTGTTGTATTTGGGTGTATTGAATTTATAATATATTCGAATATATTTTTGTCCACTTTTCATGTTTATATATTGTTTCGTGTAAATTAAGATATATTTAATTTATTGTTTCATTATTAATATAATAAAAATATATGATATGAAATTCATCAATCCAAATATAATTATTTTTTTAGAAAAAACTTCTAGCCAAATTATTTAATATTTGATTTAGTTCATGTTTCTCATAAAAGGACCTTTTTCAAAGTTTTGTGGGATTGTTATTTGTTACATATGCATTTAAAATTCTAATATTTTTGGCATTTATTTTTAAAAAATTACTTATGTTTTTAAACGTGCAATCAACATGTTGCATTATGCAATTTTAAGCAGATGAGAATACGTGGACATAGATATTTTTTAAGAAAAATTAGTTTTAATTAGATTTCGAACTAAAAACATCATCTCAAATTCAAGATTTTAGTGCTAGAAGAGCAAGAAGCCATTGGCTGCTTCATAAAAGGACATATTACTATGTATTACATGAAAATTTGGTATTAAAAAATATTAATGAATTCTATATAAAATTAAATAAATTATATTCTTGATTATGATTTCGAGATTCACCTTTGAATATGGTGTCTTCAAATTGATAGAAAATCTTCACTATATTTTAAAATCAAATCTTAAATTCCTAATTTTGACTTCATTTCTCTAATTAATGATTAATCACTATTTGTCTTCTAAAAATATATTACTATTATTAAGTGTAAGCATAATAATAGAGACAAAGCCAATGGTGCCATGGTCTTTTTTTATTTAAATTCATCTATTCAAAATTACAATTTAGTCTCTTACTAATTTTTACAATTATGATATGACTCTTATTTAAACATAATTCAATGCATTGTGGATCTTCATTATTTTTTTTATAATTATGATATTACCTTCATTTGAATATAAATCAAACTAATGTAAAAAAGATTATAAGTTGCATGCAAAATGTCACTAGTTTTAATTAAGATTTTGACATAGACGCGGAAAAATATAAATTTAATGCAATCTCTAACTAGGGTGGGCAAGGGTCGAGTCAGGTATCCGATTTGATCGCGTAATGTTTTTGCTACCTGACTTGACACTAGTGACTACCCGACTAGTCAGGTGTGACACCCAAAAATTGACACGTAATCATATAATATGTGACGTAATAAGCGTAAAAAATTTGTTCGCCATCATAATTAATTATGTATATACGAAACAATAGTGCAATTAACACTATTTAAATCAGTGTAGTAATAACAATATAATCATTATATAACACATACTTCAAATACGACAATAACTATAACGTCTCTATTCACTGTCATTTACAAGTCTCTTTTGACTAGACAAACCTAGTAATTCACCTCTATCATATATGTATCAGTATTAATCTTGTAATATGTGCAATAAAAACAACCCACGAACGACAAACATATATAATAAATGTCATCGTAATACATAACAGTTATATTAATAACAATGTAACATAACTGAAACATAACAAAAATATTTCATGACAGTACTATCTGAACATCGATTCGCTATTTGTGGACAAAGACTGATATCATAACAAATAATATCAATAGATGTTGCTCCCCTGCTACTTGACAAACAACATAAACAATATATTGCTCCCCTATTACTATGGCAAACAACATCAACAATATGTCTTTCCCTTATTACTGCGATAATAGTAACAACAAATCGTTACCGAATAACCGACCGACAACAATATAAACAATAATAAACAACACATATAATATCAAATCATCTTTTTTTGGTGATTTACCATCATTTAGTGTAACAGTATTCATCAATACTAAACAATAACATATTCTTTTAGGTCATAAATATATATTATACTATAAAAATAATAACATTAAATCGCAGCCTAATAACAAACAACCAGCATCATCAATAATAACAAACAACACATATAATATCAAATCACTCATTTCATGTTATTTACCATCGTTTAATGTAATATTATTCATCAATAATAAACAATAACATATTTTTATACGTCAAATAATCGAGTATATTTATATATAGCCTCGAGATCAAAGAAATTGTCAAATTATATAATATGACAATTTCTTTTATCTTGATGCTTGTGGTGCATTTGTATAATTTAACAATAATTATCATGTCATTGTCATCATATCAACACAATCATAACATCATATTCAACATCAAATTGCCAAAAAACAATAAATTCAACAAAAATATAAAACTCAATTATAAATATTAATCGTTCAACAATTAATATTCTGGTGTATTTAGTTCACGATATAACATCAATTACACCTTAAACAATTCTTCAAATAATATATTATATCAAAACATCCGCTAAAACTATAAAGACTTTGTATCAAAAGATATAATATATCTCGTAGACTCCAAATATATAATCTGATTAAACAATAACAAAACAACGTCTCAATTCAACGACTGAAATTTCTCGTAATAATATTTAATGAATTTGAAAGAAATTGTTTTGAGAAGTAATCTATAGAAATAATTCCAAATAATCAAACTATAATTTTCTATTCTTCGTTAAAATTAAAAAAATCTTAGTATGATTTAACAATTTATCAGATTTATTTCAAAAATTGACAAATTTCAAACATCGTAAGAAATTGACAAATTATACCTCAAATCGAAAAAGCCATGTCAGATATCTTAGAACTTAATTTGATTCGTCGATTGGATAAATTGATAAATAACGGTAAAAAGAAAATTGTTACTTTACTTTTTTTTCTTTAAAAAAATTATATATATATATATATATATATATATATATATATATATATATATATATATTAATTATAATATACATATATAATATTTAATATTTCAAATACCATATATCCGTTCGACCATCATTTGGATTTGATCTGACCAAGAAAAAAATGATGCGAAACTCATAAAATAAGTTATTGGGTTAACTCCAGCATCAGTTTACTTTTTTATATATACCCAAAAAATAAATAACATGACAACAAACTAATCAACTATTCTCACTACCACAAGATCAATTTACCATTATCAACAGCCAAAATTCGGAAAAAAGTTCCCAACTTTATAATAACCAGGATTCTAATTAAAACAAAATCAAGAGAACATCATAATTCAAGACCAAGCCCATATCCTTTTTTGAAAAATAAAAATAAATCGGGTTTCAGATACCCGATCAGGTACTTCGGGTAGGGATCTTCTATCCGAGCCCGACTCCAGAAATAATGTGTCATTAATGGTTCCTTTAATATAACACAGATAATTCTGATAAGCTCTCAAGATGGAATAAATAATGCTGCACATGTTACTAATCCTTTCAAAATCTACTGCTATTTTACAATCATACTCTAATGTGTACACTGTACATCAATCCTCTTCTAAACAAAATCAACAGATTGAAAAGCAGCAGGAAGGAGAAATCCTGCAAAACCAATTCCTCGCGACCTTTGAAATATACAAGTTACAAAATACTCAATGCGAAATATTAACATTGGCTCAATGCGAAATAATATGGCTCAGTCAATGTGATCTGGTATCTCTAGTGGTTTCATAGAAAACAGAGCTAGAAGAAGTGAAACTTGCATCTGTTTGTATCATAGTTGAATTCTGCTTTTGGATTACACCAGAACTTTGACTTCTCCTCTCTTGGTTGAAGTCTTTCATGGCTTTAAACCGAACATCGTTCGTATATGTGCTTCCTTCTGGTATCAAATCTGGAATCACCATTTTACCTTCAAGCATTTGGACAACCTCAGACATTGTAGGCCTGATAGATGGTGTGGAATTTGTGCACAGGAGTGCTATTTTCACCACCCTTTCTATTTCCTCTTTGTTCTCTTGAGAATGCAGGTTCTCGTCTACTAGTTCTTCAATGTTTTTGTTCTCTTGTAAGTGATTAGCCTGCAGAAATATGGCAGTTGCACAGTTATTTTTAGTGGAAAGCAACGGTTTTGAAGAATTTTTTCACATTTGTAGCTCCTACTGGTTTTGTGTGGCTGCCTATGTGATATAGAAATCAAAACTTGAATTTAGGCTGATGTATAGCACAAAAGATTTGTGTTCTACTTTTAATCAAGGTGAATCTAATCTCAAGTATTTGCGACATACCCAGTCTAGAAGGCAAATGAAGTTACGACTGGGCATGTAATTGTTGTTGCTTTTGCCACTGACTATTTCCAAGATGACAACTCCAAAGCTGTAAACATCGGCTTTGTCTGTCAGATAACCCCATAATGCATATTCAGGTGCCATGTATCCTCTGCGATCAATATGGGAAAAATATGTCAAGGTAATGGGGAGGAATTTCAGAATAATCTAGAGTCAATGAGATAAGCTCACATTGTTCCAGCTACTTTGGTGCTTATATGTGAGTTCTCATCTTCGTTAAGCCTAGCCAACCCGAAATCTGATATTTTTGGATTTAGATCTTTATCTAGAAGCACGTTTGTAGCTTTAATGTCTCGATGAACAATTTTCAGTCTAGATTCATCGTGAAGAAAAGCTAATCCTCTAGCAATTCCAATACAGATCGAAAACCGAGTTGGCCAGTTCAGTACCAACTGGCTTTCCTTTGACCCTGGAAAGTATCATCCTACTACAGTTACATGCTAATGAAGGTAAAAGATGCATAAGACAAATGGAATCTATTGAATTGGTAAATTACTACCAAACAGAACGTGGGCGAGGACTGTTGTTTTCCATGTACTCGTATACCACCAGCAATTGATCTCCTTCAATACAGCATCCATACAACTTAACAAGATTTGGATGTTGTAAACAAGAAATCATGCCAATCTCATTCAAAAATTCACGGTTTCCTTGTCTTGATCTAGAGGAGAGCTGCTTCACAGCAATGACAGTACCATCAGATAGTTGACCCTGCAACAGTTTCTCCATCAGATGATGAGAACTACAGAAGGGACAGAATAAAAAAAAAAACAAATTTTTTGGTCATAAACTACCAACTACCTTGTACACAGGACCAAAACCACCTTCTCCAATTTTGTTTGCACCATCAAAGTTGTTCGTAGCAGTTCTAATTTGTTTCAGCGTAAAAGCAATAGTTTGCAATTCTAGACCTTTCAAATCTGTCAATGAGAAGCATAAAATGAGCCTTTATATTTTGACTCTCGAACACTGATTGTTTACAAGTCAAGAAGTGTTCTATCATATTTAAAGGATTCAGCACATTACCAATCCCTGATTGTCTCCTGCTTGTTAGATAACCTTTCCACCAAAGGATGCCTAGAATTGCCATTATAACACATATTGAAAGTACTGCAGCAACAATGTAAGCAGTAACATTCTTCTTTTTACCATATGAACAAACTTTGAAATCTGCAAAGAAAAATAGACAGATAAATAAGAATACTCACTGAATTATATTTTTCATAAAACATCTCTCAACTGGATTCAAATTTATTTGAAACTAGTATGTTACCCATTCCTATTGGTATTATAAGGTAATACAACTGTTTTTGGTGTTTCTAGGGTACATCACAACTGTTTTAAGGTAAGCTCTGACTGTAACACAACTTTCAGTACATTGCAAACTCCTAAAGTAAAGGCTCTTAAGCATTTCTCCCAAACTTTGGCTAGCATAAGACAACGGCCGAAAGCCACTATAAACCCATGCACTGCTTTATGGAAATTATTACCATGTTTTCGCTTTCATTCCGATGGTGTGAGATGCATTTAATAAGTAATGCAAATCACAAATTCTCACACTTAAAACTTGAGATAAATTTATATTTATTAATAAAATAAAGCTTTGGTCCAGTAATTCGGGACTCGATGTCAAGAGTAACATTAGATTTACAGGTTAATTAAATAATAAAGTCGCTAAATTAAATTTGTGTGAACCGATCCGGCGATCCCAATCAAGGAAGAAAACCATTCTCAGTTCTGTGGAACATATGCAGTTGCACGAGTTAAGAAGACTATAAGAGCCAAAACATAACAATATTCAATATTGTTATATGATCAAGCGTTTACCATTAGATTAAAAACTATAGTTGTTAGCAAAGACACAACTTTATTTTCTTATACTCGTGGCAGCACAGAGTTCACCTACTTAGGTGCTAATAGGTCGGGCTGTTAGGCCCATGAGTCCGAGGAGAAGTTGGTGTTATCTCGTATCTCTTATATATCAGTCTTACCATTTTTTCTGCCTTCGACCCTGTCATCAGGAGATACTGTATTACCCATTAAGATCTGATGTCATTTTTTTACGGCCCACCTAGCCAACCAGACCAAGCGGCGCAATGTCAGCAGTTTGACGCACGATCCCTCATCAAAGTACTGCTCTCACTCATGCACAGTTAAACTCAACATTCCACTCCCAAATAAATATAGATATATGTTTCTTGGGAGACTCAAACTTATGACATCGCTCTGATACTAATTGTTAGGATCTAGTTAGCACTTACCACTAGGTGAAAAGTTATAGCTGTTAGCTAATGCTCAACTTTATTTCCTTATACTCGAAGCAGCGCAGACTGCACCTATTTGGGTTCTAATGTGTCGGGCTGTTAGGCTAATGAGTCCGCGAAGGTGTGTCTCTCTTTTGGTATTGTCTCGTATCCCTTATAGCTCAGTCTTACCCTTTCCCTACCGAACATGTTCCAGCAAAGACAATATTAACTGTTAAGGTCTTGTGTCACTCTTTTACGGCTCACCTAGCCAACCAGATCAAGCAGCACAACATCACAGCCAACCAGATCAAGCGGCGTAATGTCACCAGCTTAACGCAAGCAGAATTTCTTAAAAGATCACTCACCCATTACTATTCTATGCACGGTCAACTCAACTTAAGAGCTTGCAAATACCACTAAAACATTTCCTATCTGGTCTCATACTGTAGAAACCATCTGACATTGGCATTTTTTTCAGAAACTAAAGTAACATTAAGGAAAGGACAACGAAGAAAATGATGGGAAAAACTCACTAGAATTGACCGAAATAGCTGATATAAGTGGACCATAATCTCCTCTGTTAGGAATACGTATAGTCCCTTTACTTGCCCAGTAAAATCTGATCTCCAAGGTACCATCTTCCACTGTGGCATTAAAATTTCTAATCACGGGTTTTTGAGCTCCATGAGCCTCATCTTCGATGTTAAAATTTTCCCAAACTAGTTTTCCCTGTCGCAGAAATGGAATATCAGTAAAATAATACAAGTCAAGGTGCTTATTGCATTTCATTTTCTCAAACAACCAACCTGGATGTATATATTGAACATCCGCCTGCCAAGACTGTTATATGTATCATCATTCGTGAAAAGAATTTCAGCAAAGTGCAGGGTCACATGGTAACTCCCATTTTCCAGGCAGTAATGAAAATATGTCATCGAAAGAGGGCTAAGGCGTGCTGTGACATACAAGTCAGACAGATTCGAAACCGATGTGGCTTTGATAGTACGTGAATTTTGATAAGTAGGTTCATCCATGAAATCTCCGGTGCTAGTAAAGCCCCAATAGTTAGCACTTAAATATTCTGCAGAATCACCTCCATCATCTCCTTCATAAATAACTTTTCTTTTTCCTTCGTTGATGGTTAAAACTTCCCCACCACAATTAACATATAACGAGCACCTATCTGTCATAAGCAAACAAAGAGCTCTAGATTACAACTTTTAATCATTCTCAGGCTTGCACAAACGAAAGAAAGTTATTGAGAAGTTTTATACACTGAAACCAACCAAAAATAATGAAGGATAATCAAAATCCAATTTACGAAAATGATATTTTGGTCACTTAAAAAAATAATACTTTTTCGAAGGAAGAAAAGGATAGCATACTTACATCTAGGACAGAACAAATCCTTAGTACATGGAAGGATTCGTCCTCTGTTGAAGGTCAAGCATGGGAAGAGTTAGCGTCAGAGGAGAACTCATGTTTACCGACTTGCTATCTTTCAGACTAGTCCATATTACTGACCATTAATGATGCAAAAAAACAATAAGTGGCCGAAATGCATCTTACGGTGTATTCACTGTTGATGAGCCTTTGAACAAGTTAACGATTCGATTCCTACTACAGGAAAAAAACAGCAAGAAACAACTAAATATATTGAAAAAGTAAAAGTTAAATCAACTTGAAAAGGTAAAACAAATACTAATGGATTTACGTGTTGGGCAGACAAGCAGGATCATTGGGGCCTTGCAAAGTAAAGTTGTTGTAAGACAGGTCACTGCATCAAAACAGAAAAGCTAGTTGTCATTATCTGGATACTAATGTGATAAGGATGAAATAATAAGCATTGATAATGTAAACATTTGTCAATTTTTCAGAGCTTTAGCAACACGGTAACGGAGTTGAACAAATTTCTTATCAGCAAAGACAAATATTATTTAACTAAGCCCCTTTAACTTCATAAATTCCATTTGAACATCCGACAGAAAACCTTCAGAATCCACAAACAAAAAAATAAAAGAAAAGAAAGAAACCCACTGTTCTGTCAAGTGTCCATAAATGATGACCTTAGATGGAGAACTTGAATTTAAAACTGTTGATGTGAAGTATCGAGAATAAATAGCAAGAACTGTTAATTTCATGCCAAGAATTTGAAAGGGGGTACATTGTTTAGTTATGAAATAAAACGAACCAAGAACATTTTCTCATGATTATTAAAATACAAAACATACATGTTGCCTCCATCCTTCAAGATTGTTCCAGGTATATTTCCACTCAGCATGTTGCCAGTCAAAAAACTACAACAGTAAGATCATTTGGTTAGAAAACGTGCTGGCAGGGAATAAAATTACTGGTTGAGAAAATGCACCAGAAAAGAAGTTAACCGGGTTAATTAAGAAGAGAAAAACCTGATTTATAACATATTATCATACTTCCATCAGGATAGATTCTTTCTCTAAAGATGATACTTCATCAAAGAAAATAAAACAGAACATTATATTAACACTCACACAAATTTCAGATTTCTGGCAATGTTATTCCGAATCCCTCCCATTAATTTATTGAAACTGACATCCCTGTCAATGAGAATGAATGAAAAATATAGTCAATACGGAATTAGAATATCATTTTTCATTAATTTTCGGATAAATAGTTTTAAATTTTTCCAAGAAAAAGGGGAGTGCACTCAGGTAGGAGAAAATGTTATTGAAAGAGTAACACGATCACAACAGTCAGTTTAATATCTAAATGATACAATAGCATGAGTGAAACAAAACGAGACGAATTTTAAATCATTCTAAGGAGAGCTCAAGAATCAGAATGGATTGAACTGCCAAAACAATATAGGTTATCATACCACCAATCTCCATAACATAGGCATTCAATATACAACACCAGTAAATTCCAGCATTGTCATTTTTTCCCAAGAGGATAAAGATCCTCATTTCTTCCAACTCAGCACACACTAAGTTAATAGAATTAGAAACATTTACAGATCAAATTGTTATGACAAAAGCATTTATTTTCATCAAGGAACATGTGTTTTACTTAACTGATCATATTGACTTAAGGAACACCTTAGATTCTACTCTTTTTTCACATCATCTTTAGGAAATTCAAGTTCCTTTGAGAGGTAACGTCTCTCTCTTCTACATAAGTCAGAAAAGAACTTAAAAAATCCACCAAACTCAATTGATTGAGGTTTGATGGTCACCAGTGGATAGATGGTGTATCTGCACCAAATAGTTGACTAAGAGAGTAACATAAAGGAGGAAAAAAATGCAAGTCCCAAGAAAAAATACTAGAAATTCAAATCTTCTGAAAAAGAGAAAAGAAAGACAAAAAATATGGTCCAATGTGGCCTCCAAAACCAGGCGACAATCCAGAGATTCCATAAATAAGAGAGAAAAGAATGGAACGAGGGTTGCTTTTGACTAGAGTGAAAAGCCAACAGAAAACATATAACTATCAGCATATCCATTCTAATATACAGTAATAATATACAGTAATGTTACTCACAACATTTTCAGAAGTCTGAGTTTCCAGACATATGCAGGAATCTCCCCAGTAATGTTGCAATTTCTCAACACCCTACAAAAGAATGAGCCATTATAGAGACAATAATAACGAAGAACCCTCTTGACGAGAAAGTTCAATTTTCGCATACAAAGTCAACAAGCGTGTAGAGCTCCGTAACAATGGAAATTCCTGAGGTGGCCCTTTTAAATCACTAATTCTCCTGTAAAAGATAATTTATCAGAAGCTTTTTTGACAGGTATGCAAGAGCCAGATGAGGAGAGTAAAAGGCTGGAGTCCAACTTAGTATTGTAAAATACTTACAGGTCGGTTAACGCATTCAAATAAGATATGTTAAAGGGGATAGGCCCTTCCAGTCCACTAGCTTGCATTTCTCTTCATTAAATTTTTGAACATTCAATTACCATAACAGGTACACAAAGAGAATTTTCCATTATATTCAAAGTAGGGAATGTGAAGATATCTTACAATTTGGTAAGAAGTTTCCAGCTGTGAATGAAGTCAGGAATTCTCCCACTTAAGTTGAGATCATTTATCCTACTGCAACGCAGTAGCAATATCATTCAGAGAATTTCAAAAAACTAAATTAGAGTAAAGATGATAACACAGTGTACTTACAAATCTGTTACTGCGGTTAATCCAGCAAAAGACATCGGCAACGGCCCTGTTAATTTGTTGGAGGACAAGATCCTGCAATTCAATCAACAGCCTTAAATAATGAAATTGCTGGTCGTAGGCCTATATATCATAACTATGATTTAATGATTAAAATTACAAGAGCAGTTCTTACAGAGTTTCCAAATTAATCAGCCTCCCAAGCTCAGAAGGAATGGTCCCGGAAAATTGGTTAGCTTCAAGGTTCCTGGTCAAATGTCAACAATTAAATTTTTCATACAATGCACGAAATTTTTCCTTTCTTTAAGCCAAACATGGACAATACTGAGAACTGTGACAGCATTCTTCAATCACACATTTGACCTAGTTATTTCTTTCTTTGGAATTTGTAACTAGCCTTCCAAGAAAAATGGAAAGATGATACAAACAACAGTTTAATTGCCTTCAAATAGTATATACGGCATGCCCCTCACAGTTTCACCTAATCCATTTTTTCGGTCATGAACTATTTCAGAAACAAGGGGGGATTGAGTTAAGGCGTACAGGTACTTGAGGCTTGTAATGTTTCCCAACAACTTAGGAATTTCCCCCGACAAGCGGTTTACAAGAATGGATCTGCATAAACATTTGAAATCATAAAAATTTATCAAAGAAACAACCGTGCATTAAAAACCAACATGTATAAGATGAAGCATACATAAAGTTCAATCGTGTTAAAGCCCATTCTTTTGGAATTGTACCAGTAAGGAGGTTGTAGGCAAAATCACTGAAATAAATCAAAAGTCAGATTATGTTGAACCAATATAAGCATGAAAGTCGGATAAAATGTGTAATCTAGAGATCATACTGGTCTTCTGAACTTACACATCTTGGAGGTAGGGAAGCTTCAAAATAGAAGGCGGAAGAGCCCCCGGAAGATTGAAGCTCTTAATGACACTGCAATAAAGTAGAAAAAATAACATAAATCCATGCAACGAAAAAATCACAGGTTATTTGTCTTATAGCACAAATAAAGGGATAAATAAAAAGAAACCCATCATGTCAAAAATGAAATCCATTAGAATTTATGTAAATAAATGTTATCCATTATCATTGAATGCTGGCGTTCTTAAGAACTACGACTATTGAAATTTTCAAAAAAATTAATATAATTTCCACTCAGAAAATGAAGAACCTCCTACTTATGTTGATACTGATCTCGGATTCGCAGGAAAGCTTAGACATGAACAGACTGCAGCTATCTAAACAAATGTTACACTTGTTCAAGAATTGCAAAACTAAGCAGCTAGGATTTCATGCACAGGTATATTCGCTCCTGTGGAACCATATAACAAAAATCTTAACTGAAATGGAAAATTCCCAAGTAGACAAATTTATTCCAAAATGGAATGATGCCAACCTGCAACAAAGACATCATAACTTGTACCAAGTGCTTTTTAAAAATGTAATGATATATCTAAATCACATTTACAGCCGTACATCAATTAAAATAATAATCACAACATTTAAATCAATGTGGCTTCTGAGAAAACTGAATATTTGAGTGCCATACATTCTTATAACATGGCAGACGGTATTGTTGGCAAAACTGCAATCACAATCAACAAAACCATCGGAGCCACTTGGAGCAGTTTGTGAAATCCCAACCATCTCAACTTCACATGAATCAGCATTGAATCTCCAAAATGTTGCACCAAGTTCATTGGCGATTTGTTGAAGGGCATCCACTAATCAGAGAATGGATTTAAAAAGCACGAGATAAGTTGAGAAGACAAGTAGCCAAAACTTGAGAGCTTGCAAAATAACACGGTACTTGATGTGGAAGTACCGAAAATATGTGCTTGCTAAAAAAAAATTCTCTTTTTCCTTGTAAAATAAATACAACCAAGTCCAAGATTTAATCCCACCAATTTTAACCTTAAAAGTTCCCGATCAAGTTTACAAAACTATATCCTAGAATATGGCAATTCATCTTTCGCCGCTTCGTGAGAAACATGCTTTCCTCAGTCACGATTTCCCCAAATCTCATTCTCACAGTCAACATATACATGTGAACTAAAAAAGTTGATGAATACCATTTTAACTCGTCGCCAAGTTATTTCTCAACTCCACCCCAACTCCTCAAAATTTACTACAGATTTAATATCTTTCTTCACCAAAAGATTTCCCAGTTTTCACTACAATCTCATATGTTCCTTGAATCTTCTTTCACTCAATATTGAGTATCAAGAAAACCAATCTTTTATTCAATCCAGATTCAGGGCATCCTCCAAAAAAAAGTTTCATACTTTTTAAAAAGGAGCAATAGATCAGTTGCTTACCTTCCTCTTTTGGCACCTGTGACTCAGATAATTTCAGTAGCCAGAAACAACAAATTGCAAAAACACAAGAAACAGCGAGAGACTTCCCAAACACCATCCTCAAGCATCAAGATTTATCCACATACGAGATAATTTATAAACAGTGGGAAGATTATAGTCGGTTTAACAAATAAACAGTTTGTTACTTGTGAAAGGAAAAGGACCACAAATCTTTCAGCGAGACCCGATGATAATCTTTCAAATTCCGTACTATAAAAAGGAAGGTCTACTTAAAGCGATCTTTAGTTTTTACTTCAAATTTTCCAAGGTTATAATAAAATAATCATTAGTGCAAAGTTGGCAGCTTTGAATTTTCGACTCCAGTCTCCAACCAAGAATCAAGATTTACTTCTCTCATCGACAATTAAAGGAACAAGATATTCCTATAACAAACAACCGTATTAGACCGATTATATTATACATTAATTAGACTAAAAAAGTCTGAAATCAAGAAACCGATGTTGCTTGTTAATAATGTATGGTGTAATCACTTAACCACAATTATATACAGATATAGATATTTAAATTTAATTAAGTATGATTTTATTATTATTTTTTTGAAGAATATTATATATATAACTATTTTTTAGTTAAAGACTATATCATGGTCACCAAATATTTGTATATATTATAAAGATGTGTACTTGTTGTCTGGATTTAGTCTGGTTGAAATGCATGTGTACTTGTAGGGATATGAGAAAAAAATATAAATGGTAGGGATTTCTAAATTTTTTAGTCTGGATTTAGAAATGCATGTGTACGTAATGGGTTTTTTTATTATTAATTTAAAAAATAAAAAAATAAAAAATAATCAAAAAATTTTATTTGCAAAAGTATTTCAATCCGCGTTTTGTAGATGCGACACTCCACGCGGACGCTCATCAACGTGGACGAACACTCGTCCATGTATTATTATTATTATTATTATTATTATTATTTATTAATTAATTTAATTCGAATAAAAAATATAATATTTAAGTTTTTATTATTATTATTATTATTATTATTATTATTATTATTATTATTATTATTATTTTTGAATAATTAATTTATATAATATTTAAGTTTTATTATTATTATTATTATTATTATTATTATTATTATTATTTATAATTTTGAATAATTAATTTAATTCGGAAAACGTACGTAAAATCAACATTTTAAAAACATGAGATGCTTGAAAAAATATTTATTGTTCCATTTTAAATTATTGTTCTATTTTAAAAATATGAGAGGATTGAAAAATTATTTATTGTTCCATTTTAAAAATATGAGAGGATTAAAAATATGAGAGATATGATAGGATTGAATTTTTTTTATTTTTAAATTATTGTTCTATTTTAAATTATTGTTCCAAGAAAACGTAAATAAAATCAATTGGTCAAAAGGATATTTTAGAAAGACTCATTTCGAATTCTCTCAAAATTATATAAACACATATTTCATAAAAAAAATTATTTTAAAACATATAATTATATATAATGGGTTTATTATTATTAATAGATTTATTAAATAAATCAATCTATAAAAATGAGAAGGCCAACAGTGAAGGAAGCAAGCAAACATTAATAATTACTTGTATAATATATTAATAGTGTATTTTTATGTTGTGATTAATATTTTAATTAATGTTGTGATCGAAATTCAATTAATAATAATAGCTTAAATAGAAAATAAACAATGTACATTTAAGAATAGAACGAAAATATTGTAATTCAGTGTAAGTTTTATCGATAATATATGCTAAAATTAAACATTTTATTGATGTATTGATGAAAGACTACTATTTTTATTCATCTTAATTTTTTCCCTTCAACCCTCTCATATTTCTAATTTTCCAATCACACAACCAAATAATACAAAATATTTAATAATTACAATATAGTATAAATATTTATAATAATAATAAAACTTAAATATTATATTTTTTATTGGAATTAAATTAATTATTCAAAATTATAAATAATGTTATTAAATTAAATTAATTATTCAAAATTATAAATAATAATAATAAAACTTAAATATTATATTTTTTATTCGAATTAAATTAATTATTAAAAATTATAATAATAATATAATGCAAAGCGCGGACGCTCGTCGTACAAGGCGTGGATTGAAGTACTTTTGCTAAATAATTTTTTTTGAATTTTTTTAATTTTTAAATTAATAAAAAAAAACCTCGTACCTGTAGGGATCGAGAAAAAATATAAATTTTCAATATATCCAAGCTATTGAATCAAAAAATACCAAATTTACTAAAATTTTCATTTTCGATATGGTAACAATGTGGAATTTAAAAATGTTCGGTATACACCGAAATTTATATATATATAAATTAAAAAAGTATGATATTTTAAATTAACAAATTAATTTTTTAAAAAAATATAAGGTTCATTTTTAGTATAAAATATTATATAGCGATATCATACGGAAATATCGGTATACCGTAACATTTCGATGTAATCAGTATATTAATTATACATACCGATAATATCGAAATTTTTTATAGTATCGGTATAAATTTTTTTAATACTTAATTTTCAATATAGTACTCATTGGGGGTTAAAATAAATAAATAGTCTTATTTTACAATTAATAATTGGTAAAAGTTGAGTATCGAACCTCAAAAAAAAAAATAGTTTAACTGGGATTAAGTTCAAACATATGTGTTTGTCACGAAAATTTGCGGGTGTGCCAGGCACGTGTTCGTGCCAAATTTGTGAAATAATCTGACTTCTAATCAAACGTTGCGAATCTCAATTCGATCGTTCGTTATAATTCCCTCGAAATGACTCCAAAAATATGAACACAGAATGAGGAATATAATGAAACTAAAGGGAAAATTCATAAACAACATCAACATTCATTATGTTGTTATAAATTCGAACAAAGTTTTTTACATAAAATGTAGATGGACATACTAAAAATCTATAGAAGAAGATTGCTGGAAATGGAAGTAAACAACAGACACATGAGAGAAATTATGCAGAGAGTTTGCTATGGATTTTTTTGTGTTGATTTGTCGGTCGTTTTTCTGATTATTCTTTTTGCTTTTGTTACATTCCGCACAACAGTTTTCCCTTCTCCCATCACTCCACGTTCTTCCACGTCGGGCACTAGCAGCAACTGATACTACGTTTCTTCATTGGGCCAACTGCAATCTCACTTGGGCCGAATTTTGGGCTTCTTTGATTTTTGAACATAACAATTGGCTTTCATCTGTTGGATTTGTTTTTGAGCTTCTGAAATATTAGGCACAACAATTGCCCACCGTAGCCAATTTGGCCCATGGGCCAATTTGGCTATGTGTGTAATAATTCCAATGTAATAGCTCATTTATAAGTTGGGCCCAAGTGCTAATACGATATATAGGATGAGGAGGCAGATGAGGAGAAAAAGAAAGATAGCAGTGTGGTTTACAGCACCATTCCTCCTAGACTTCTTCCTTGCCTTCTTCCCACAAAATCATCCAATTATTCATTGCTTCTCACGACCGATCCTCTTTCACTTTGAGAAAACTAATCAACCCCTCACGGAGATCCCATATCCCATATCAACCAAGTTTCTGAAAATTGCCATCATCAACATCATTCCCATCAAGCCATACTATCTCAAGGTAAGTATATTTCACCATTTTCTCAATCCTCCATCATAAAAATATTGTAGAATATGTCACATTTCATATTGCACTCAAGGTGTTTGTGCATATGTCTGAGTGAGATTTTTATGAGAAATACCTTGCAACACCACTGCATGATATCTTAGATAATATGCCTTCAATGTTTTCAGCTTTTCAGGATTCAAGCCTCACTTTTTCGAGACATTGATTCAGGTGCAGAATTTCAGGGAACAAAAGAGAAGTTGGATGGCATGCTCGCTGACCGCCATGTCCACTTTACATCAGAAAAATGCTGAGTTCGATGTGAAGGAAGGACTGGTGAAAAAATTAGAGATGGAACTCGCTCAACACAAAGTCGACATGGTAGCCCTTCTACACGAAAGTGAGGGTCTAAAAGCTTCCTCTGATAGACTCAAGACCGACATCCAATGCTTGGGCGATGATTTGATAAATCAGAAGCAGGCCTATCAACAATGGGAAGATACCTTGAAGGCTGCTGAGCAGACCCGAACCGAGTGCTTGTCCAAATGGGAAGAGCTACGTCAACTTGATTTCTCTTGAAGACACCGTCTCATCTTTATGGCAATCTTGGTTTATGTTTTGGTATTTTGTGGAATTTCTGGAACACTAATGTAGTGTTTTCTTGACATGTTACACTTGTTTGCCATGATTTGGCTTGTTCTTTTTGCTTCGTGAATGTTGATGAATGACTAGAAACTCGATTTTGCTGTTGGAATATAATGTTGTTTGGATATCCATTGCTTGGGGTTTGTTTGCAGGTATTCACACTTTTGGCATACTACATTTACAAAAGAAACTCTGCCAAAATTTTTCTAAAAAGTGAACATCTCATAGCGACGCAAACCAACACAAATAAACACATATTCTCAATGAACGGCCAAACCACATTTTTCCAAATAAAGCTCAATGAAGTTTCAAGATCTGCACTAAATGAACTTCGCTTTGTCACCAATTTGGCCAACTAACATAACAAACATTCCTCTCCAAATACATCAACTACAGTGAATTCCATGAGCAATCATTTTATTTATTCACAATGCTCCATCATTATTTACAAACAACTTCAGCAAGGAATGGCTTAAAAGCCTATTCCTCACATATTTACAGAAACTTCTTAAGAGTCAATATGACAAAGCTAACCAAAGTGGCCATCTAGCCTACTTTGTACAATACTTTTCATCTATTCCATCTTTATGAACCATCTCCGGCTGTTGATCTTCCATCCAAGCCAGAGCTAACATTAAATCATCCATTTGTAACTCTTCTTCCTCGCTACCTCCACATTCCTCCTCAAATACTACTTCAGCTCCATTGATATCCCACAACTCCTGAGACTGGATTTCAGTCACCAGCTGCTGCAATGTGGCTTTCCACTCGAAAGTTACAACCACTTCCATTTCTTCTTTAGTGAACTTAATCATCGACCACCTCGATAATAGGTCGAACCATGGGTCTAGGAGAGACCATGGCAGTGGGTTTGAGAATTTTTTCAACTGCTTCCCTTACTTTCTTAGTATCCATGTAGACTGCTCCTTGCTGCCCATTCACCTTGTAATCACGAATTCTGATGGGTCCGAAGGCTCCATCATAGTATCTAGCTTCTACTGCGTTAGAGTTTGACTGGCACGGCTGTGAATCGGCCTGTACCACTTCTACCTCATCTCCTTTCTACATCAACAGCAACTGGTGCATGGATGATGGCACACAATGATTTGTGTGAATCCAATCCCTTCCTAGCGAACCGTGGAAACTTGCACTGGAATTTACCACGAAAAAGGCTGACAACGAAGATCGGGACCCTACAGTGATATTTGCTGGCAATACTCCCAAAGTTTTTGTAGACTCCCCAGTAAAAGCCGCCACGAAAACTTCGGTGGGAATCAAATCCTCCACCTCTTTCCCCAATTTCTGAAGAATTCTGTACGGCAAAATATTCACAGCAGACCCATTATCTATTAACACTCTAGACAACGGCTTTCCATTCACATGTGCTACAATATAGAGTGGTTTAATATGCTGAGTCATTTCATTTGTGGGTCGCTTCATCAATACTCTTTTCTCTTCATCGACAAAAACACAGACACTTTCATTCAAAATATCAGTCTGAACAGGTTGTGTACCAATTTGATTTCCAGCGAACACTTCGGACTCACACATACTTTTGCATTTGAATTCCTCTGGCAACATTAACGAGCCAGTGGCACATTCAAATGAAATCAAAATCTGCCCCACTTTGACAGTAGCCCTCTTGACTGGTTCACTGTCTTCCTCCGATAATAGATCATCATCTTCCTCATCATTATCTTCAGTAGCCTTCCTCCCAAATTTTTTCTTCTCTTTAAATGACTCCTCTACCCCAGACCTACGTTCAGCAGCTTTTTCTCTCAACAAACGTCGTTTTTGGGTTCTAGAAAGAGGCTTTGGGAATTTTGGATGTTCTACTCACCTCCATACACCATCAGGGATTGCTCTGGGAGGCACAACAAAGCGGGAATTCCTCTCATATTTTTTATCGGTGTTCATAAGAGATGGCCTCTGTATTATCTTATGAGATGACTGATGGCCACTTCTTCTCTCGTTATTCATCGACCAAGAATATGGGCTCCTTCTGAGGTACTGGTTCACCGGCCTTCTGGCCATGGATTCCCTGTCATACCTCATATTCCTTCCAGTATAATGCAGATCTTCCTCACTGTAATAGCGGTCTTTTCCATGAAAAGTTTCTGTTTTCTTCTCTTTAACCTCAAACATCATTTTCCGAGGCACCCAACACTTCTTTACAGTAATTCTTGGCCTAATGGACATGTCCCTGTTTCCACTCCTCCTCCTCCTCTCATTGATCAAGAAGCGCAAGTCAGTACTGCTCATGTTCACATTAGTTATCGGGGGAAAAGGATCTTCATCCACGATCATTGCTTCCTTTTTCTCAGGGAATTTCAGGATCCCCTTGTTAATTCTTTCCTGCAAGACATTCTTGAAAGCCCAACAAGCATTAGTATTATGATTGAAGGAATTGTGGTACTTACAGTAATCTCTTCCTTTCAATTCCTCCCTAGTGGGCAGCTTATGGTCTGAGGGGAATGTTATAAACTTCTCCTTCACCAAGTGATCGAAAATTTCCTCCGTCCTTGATGCATCAAAAGTATAGGGAGTTTGCACTGGAGTCACGTTTTTCTTGGAAAGTTCTTCACTCTTGCGCTTCAACAAAGGGACAGTGCGTGAGCCGGAATTTGCTACTTCTGCCAACGCAATTTCCTCCACGTCTTGGAAATAAGAGCCCACTGTAGACTTTCTTTTATGACTCTCCTCTCGTAACAACTCCTCATACTCTGACACTTTGGCAGCAAGTTCATAAAAATCATGGAATTCCATCCCTTGGAACTTCTTTCTAAGTTCAAAATCAAGCTCTCGCTGTGCCATCTTCACGTATTCTGATTCAGGGAGGAAAACTCGGCATCTGCTTCTGTAGTAGCCCGAATTCCAAATTGGGTAATTAACGGAGTAATGGTGATTAAGAAGGTTTAATGTGTAATTTTGACCGAGTCATGATCGGACGGACCGAAGATGGTTCGGTAGCAACGAAGAGTTCGGAAGGTCCGAAGTGAGTTCGGTGGATCCGAACATGAGGTGTCAAGAGTCGATGGACACGTGCATGTTCGGACGGTCCGAAGTGTATGATCGGAGGATCCGATCATGAGCTGTCAAGA
The DNA here is from genome assembly GCF_022965805.1 of Primulina eburnea. Lineage (NCBI taxonomy): Eukaryota > Viridiplantae > Streptophyta > Magnoliopsida > Lamiales > Gesneriaceae > Primulina > Primulina eburnea. The sequence continues at coordinate 6,258,624 of NC_133108.1, forward strand.
GCCGGTGGACACGTAAGAGTTCGGACGTTCCGAAGAGGGTTCGGACGATCCGAACATGGCCTATAAATAGTGGTCGGATTTCCTCATTTTGACTTGCCATTTCTTGAGATTGAGTCTTTAGTGAGAGATTTGGAAGGTTCCAGGGTTAAGTTGTTGGTCGAGCGATAGCCAGGAGCTGCCAGGAGTGGTAGCGTAGCGGCGCCTGAGTTTCGAGGCAATCGACATCAAAGGGCTGTCGACGGACGAAGGTAAACCCTAAACCTTTGGTAGTACTAGGGAGTACTGGTTTTGCTAGTCGAGCATGGTAGTATTGATTGAGTATGCTTTTGATGCGTAGGCTTGTGCTAAACCTGATTAGCGGTGTTGCGTAAGGATAGGCTTGCTGTGATAGAGGTACGAAAGTACTATCCGAGATATCCTGGTTGAGTATACATTCATATATGTGTTGCATGATTATGTGGTGCATTGATATATGTCATATGGTGCATGCTATTATGTCACGTTTATTACTGCACGTTGCATTTCATGTTGAGCCGTATCTTCTTCGAGATAGCCTTTGCTGTTGAGCTGTATCTCTTTCGAGATAAGCTATATCTTGGGGCCGCTCAGCCCTGTCTTGTGGACGCATGGACACCGAGAGTACACAGTGGCCGACGGGTCGGGAGGGCTTCGGTGGTCCGGGACATTTTAGGTCCACGTCTGTCTTGTAGTGGATGCAGTGACCCAGAGGTTGGACCGCGCGGCACTATCCACTTGGCGCCTCTAGACTAAGCATTTTGAGATCCATTTTGTGACTCCTGTTTCTTGACTACCCCGGTATCATGATCATAGCATGTGCATTTCATATAGGTCTGTATACTCATACTTTTGTACTGGGCGTTCTTATCGCTCACGTCCTCGGCTTTGTTTATTCTTGGACACCCCATTCCCACGGGGCAGGCCTCAGGTTGGACAGCTCAGGAGGAGCAGGAGGAGGACGTTGAGTAGCTGGTTGGTTTAGTTTATCGGTATTGTTTTGATTCGTTATGATTGTACTGGATATTTCATTTTGAGTTAGTCTAGACTTCGTTTTCGATTGGGTTGTATAACTATTGTTGTTGGCCATATTTCCGCTGTTATCTCTGATTATAATTATTAGGTTCATTGCATGCTTAGTTTTTGATTAGTAGGTGATTCTGGAACGGGTCACTACATTTATGGTATCAGAGCATGCGTATGATTTTGGGATATAGATTCTGTTTTGGGATTTCCGTTGACCATTTTACCATTTTCCCTATTCTATGTTGTAGCGATGGCTGACCACTTTGGTGACGGGAGTAGTCAGGGGAGTGTAGGTCGATGGGGTGACCAGGACGATCATAGACGTCATCGTGAGCATCGTCATCGTCGGGATGGTCCTAGGCGTTTCGATATGCATCGTTTCATGCAGATGGGGCCTAAGCCTTTAGTTGGCGGTAAGACTCCCGATGATGCGGAGGATTGGTTAGAGCGCATGGAGAGTTGTTTCGTTTTCTAAGCCTGATTTCGAGGACGAAATCGTTTTAAGGGGGGGAGAATGTAGTAGCCCGAATTCCAAATTGGGTAATTAACGGAGTAATGGTGATTAAGAAGGTTTAATGTGTAATTTTGACCGAGTCATGATCGGACGGACCGAAGATGGTTCGGTAGCAACGAAGAGTTCGGAAGGTCCGAAGTGAGTTCGGTGGATCCGAACATGAGGTGTCAAGAGTCGATGGACACGTGCATGTTCGGACGGTCCGAAGTGTATGATCGGAGGATCCGATCATGAGCTGTCAAGAGCCGGTGGACACGTAAGAGTTCGGACGTTCCGAAGAGGGTTCGGACGATCCGAACATGGCCTATAAATAGTGGTCGGATTTCCTCATTTTGACTTGCCATTTCTTGAGATTGAGTCTTTAGTGAGAGATTTGGAAGGTTCCAGGGTTAAGTTGTTGGTCGAGCGATAGCCAGGAGCTGCCAGGAGTGGTAGCGTAGCCGCGCCTGAGTTTCGAGGCAATCGACATCAAAGGGCTGTCGACGGACGAAGGTAAACCCTAAACCTTTGGTAGTACTAGGGAGTACTGGTTTTGCTAGTCGAGCATGGTAGTATTGATTGAGTATGCTTTTGATGCGTAGGCTTGTGCTAAACCTGATTAGCGGTGTTGCGTAAGGATAGGCTTGCTGTGATAGAGGTACGAAAGTACTATCCGAGATATCCTGGTTGAGTATACATTCATATATGTGTTGCATGATTATGTGGTGCATTGATATATGTCATATGGTGCATGCTATTATGTCACGTTTATTACTGCACGTTGCATTTCATGTTGAGCCGTATCTTCTTCGAGATAGCCTTTGCTGTTGAGCTGTATCTCTTTCGAGATAAGCTATATCTTGGGGCCGCTCAGCCCTGTCTTGTGGACGCATGGACACCGAGAGTACACAGTGGCCGACGGGTCGGGAGGGCTTCGGTGGTCCGGGACATTTTAGGTCCACGTCTGTCTTGTAGTGGATGCAGTGACCCAGAGGTTGGACCGCGCGGCACTATCCACTTGGCGCCTCTAGACTGAGCATTTTGAGATCCATTTTGTGACTCCTGTTTCTTGACTACCCCGGTATCATGATCATAGCATGTGCATTTCATATAGGTCTGTATACTCATACTTTTGTACTGGGCGTTCTTATCGCTCACGTCCTCGGCTTTGTTTATTCTTGGACACCCCATTCCCACGGGGCAGGCCTCAGGTTGGACAGCTCAGGAGGAGCAGGAGGAGGACGTTGAGTAGCTGGTTGGTTTAGTTTATCGGTATTGTTTTGATTCGTTATGATTGTACTGGATATTTCATTTTGAGTTAGTCTAGACTTCGTTTTCGATTGGGTTGTATAACTATTGTTGTTGGCCATATTTCCGCTGTTATCTCTGATTATAATTATTAGGTTCATTGCATGCTTAGTTTTTGATTAGTAGGTGATTCTGGAACGGGTCACTACAGCTTCTCACCTTCTTGAATTCGCAAATAAAATCATTAGCAGATTTCCCGGGTTTTTGGACCACCCTTGACAATTCTGCTATACTAATCTCAGGTACCGTTCTGAAGAATTGTGTATGGAATTGACGTTCCATATCATGCCAAGTCATAATAGAGTTCCGAGGCAGCGTTGCATACCATGTGAAAGCAGTATTGGTCAGGGAATTTGGGAACAAACGTAACTTGTAATTAGAAAAGTTCTCCAAATTTGCCAATTCCCCACACTGAATTGTAAACCTGGCTACATGTTCCACGCTGGATTGACCGTCTTCCCCGGAATATAACGTGAAGTCTGGAATGCGGTATCCTTTTGGATAAGGGTTGTCACGATCCACAACATCAGGATATGGTTTGTGGAATTCTGGCCGGTTGATTGGCCTCACTCCTGGGCCATACAACTCTTGAATCACATCACGTACCATCTCAAAATCCAATGTTGGAGTTTGTCTCAACTGGTGAGGAGGATAGATTGCCCCCCGAGTGTTATTCCCCAAACCTGGCGCTGAATATCCACGCATTCCCCCATCAAAATACATACCTGGATGCAAGTTAAGAGACGTCACAGAAAACACGTTACCATCCATTTGTTTACTGTTGTTGCAATTTTGGAATTTCAGCCCCAAATCCTCATCTCTTTTGTGCAGAGGAGTATATCTTCCTTCCTTGGCAGATTCAGGAATCAGTGTTTCAATCAAGCGACGCTTTTCACCTGCTTGAGAAACCCCGGATCCTTGGCCTTGATCTTTCGGCAATTTAACGTCAGTTTCTTGGAGTTTAACACTTTTTGGTGTAACAGCCTCTCCTTTTGCAGGCTTCCTCCATTCCTTCATTTCTGTCACAAATTCCATCATAACAGTAGAGAAAGTTTGGGTCATTTCCTTGAGATCAGTGCAGATGTTTTTCTCCATGGCTAACATAAAGTTCAATGAAGGTCCATTACCACCAGAAACAACGATTCCTTCCTTCATAGTCTCTTCCTCGAACTGTTGTACTAGCCTTTCCACCGTTCTTCCATCAACATCAGTATCTTCCTCCTGTGAACGATGATTTTTTCCATGTGATGGAGGAATTCCTTCATTCTTCTCAATACGCTTTGGAGGCATTTGGTCCCACTGGGCGTGCCAACTTGTTTGTCACGAAAATTTGCGGGCGTGCCAGGCACGTGTTCGTGCCAAATTTGTGAAATAATCTGACTTCTAATCAAACGTTGCGAATCTCGATTCGATCGTTCGTTATAATTCCCTCGAAATGACTCCAAAAATATGAACACGGAATGAGGAATATAATGAAACTAAAGGGAAAATTCATAAACAACATCAACATTCATTATGTTGTTATAAATTCGAACAAAGTTTTTTTACATGAGACTTGGATGGACATTGCTAAAATCTATAGAAACGCTTGCTGGAAATGGCAATAAACAACAGAGCAAATAAGAGAAATTTTGCATAAAATTGATAAGAAATTCTGCATAGTTTTTGTTGTAGATTTGTTTTTGTGTTGATTTGTCGGTCGTTTTTCTTATTATTCTTTTTGCTTTTGTTACATTCCGCACAGCAGTTTTCCCTTCCCCCATCACTCCACGTTCTTCCACGTCGGGCACTAGCAGCAACTGATACCACGTTTCTTCATTGGGCCAACTGCAATCTCACTTGGGCCGAATTTTGGGTTTCTTTGATTTTTGAACATAACAATTGGCTTTCATCTGTTGGATTTGTTTTTGGGCTTCTGAAATATTAGGCACAACAATATGTAATAATTCAGTCTGTGTCAAAAATAGGGGTGGGTACGGTACGGTATATCGTACCGAACTACGTTACCGTATACTGTACCGAAAATATCGGTATGAAATTTTTCCATACCGATACCCGAAATTCGGTATACCGCACATTCGGTATATCGAATTTTCGGTATGAAAAAAGTTCATACCAATACCGTATCGACACCGAAAATTTTGTCGGTATACCGAAAAAATTGTCGGTATACCGAAAACATTATCGGTATACCGACATTTTTTTTGATATAACGAACTTAAATTTTAAAAATAATAATAAAAAAAATATTTTCGGTATTTCTATATATACCAAAATACCGAAAAAAAAATATTCCATACCGATACCGAAAATTTGTTACACCGTTCCGAAATTTTCGATAAGTTCGGTATCTTTTTTTTGTACGATTTTTCGATATTTCACTAGTTTTTCCCACCCCTAATAAAAAACTTGGTTTTAACTCAGTCGGATTAAGAATCTAGATATTATATTATATATATCCAATTTAATTAAATTTACTATTATTCAAATTATGTCATTTGATATCAGAAATACATACATTTATATCTTATTTTTTAACATCTGTATTTTATGTCAATAAAAGTCATTACGTTATCTGTTTGAATTTGTCCATGTAAACAATGGCAATAACAAAAAAAAATTAAGAGTATGTTTTACAAATTCAAACAAATGAAATACTGTAAAATAGAGATAGTTTCTATAATTGTTATCGAAATTCTTAGATAACATACGTAATTGTTACCACCGATATTATTACATTGCCTCGACGATTTTTTTTTTAAATTTAAAAAAAAAAAATTGTGAGACAGATATACAACCCGACCCAACTCGTGAAAGTGTATTATTTTTGTATAATAAAAATATTATTTTTCATGGTAGATATGGATAAAATCGACTCATCTAACATATACACATGTGAGACGACATCACAAGATATTTACTTTTTAAACATTTATGAACTCGAGATATATGTTCTTAAATTTTAAAAATAATACAATGTTGTTTTTTCCCATGGTCGTTTTAGCCAAGTCAAGTCAAGAAATGAAACGAGAGTTGTGGAATCAACTTGAGGATGGTTCGATAAACAAATTTCATTTTACGAGATAAATTTTTTTTTTCTTTACTAGTTACTCTAGAACAATTGTGTATTCATGCTTTAAAAAAACCCAACACGAGTCAAAATCCACTTGGCAAAAAATGAATGGAAATTATTACCAAATCAGTGTGGTAAATTCAATTACGTCAAGCAATGTTTCTTAATCCACACCTTGTTTGGGCTGCTCAAGTTTGATTAGCTTTTCTTTGAATAAATAAAAAATAAAATAAAAATTAATTATTAGCTTTAAGATGTATGAAATTGCAACCATTGGCTAATTTCAACACTGAATTAATTATTAATTAATTATCCAATTATATGTCAAAGTCTTGCGTGATGCTTTGGACCCCTTTTCCTTTCGAAGCCGTTCTCTCTAATTCTTTATATATATATATTTATTTGTATATTATTATTATTTATTTGGAAACGTAATTCTCTTTTCATGTCGAATAATGCAATGCATGTACGTGGAAATCATATGAAAATGGTCTAAAATGTTGTACTGGTTAGTCCAAAGAACTTTATTTTAATAATTTAAAATCAAATTATTTGGATGGTTTCGAACCAAATTAAGTTCAAAATTTGTTAAAATCTTGGCTTTGTATTCTATCCAAATGAGTTTTACTTTTTCTCTTAAAAAAAATAATAAGTCCTATTTTTTATGTGCATGCAGAAAAAAACAACTTTAAATAAAACAATATCTAAAAACAATTCTATACGATGTTATAATTACGGCTGACGACCACCTCATTAATATAGGAGCCATTTAGGAAATTTCCAATGTCATATTCAAGACTTTCGACTCCATCGTTCACATTGTTTTCATATGAATGCAGACTAGAAGTACAAAACAACGTTCCATGTATATATAATTTTAGCACCCTCTTGGTTTGAAAGATTGAATGACGAAGGGCATATAATACATTGATAAAAAATCAATATATATGAATAGTATAATGATTTATAACTTTAATCATGTATATAATGTTTGCGATGAAACCTTGAAGATGTCGGATCACTAAAAGTTGATGCTAGTGTTGAACATTGTGTTCTTAAGAAGAATTTGCTCCACTCTGGTGCTTCGGTGGATAGCAATCTTTTCTCAAGATATAACAACTTTAATTTTAATAACAACACGAAAAATTACAAGTACAATAACCAGAAAATGATATGAACTCTCCTTGTTTTTGGAAGAAAAAAGTGCAGAAATAATGAAAGGAAATGTGTATGTAGAAAATTTCAAAATTGATTAATTTAAAATGACATTTGGTCCTCTATTTAGCGTTATCAATCTATAAGGAAATGTTGTTTCATCATTTAAGTATCTCTTGGTTCAAAAATAATGTCAAACAAACACTTTTTGAAATGTATTTATCCATGAAAACTAATACAATTATATCAAATAGTATTGTAGGCACTAGACGCCACTTATCGGGCATAAGAAGGCGCTTAGGTGCCTCTATGGATATATTGTTTGACGAATATAAAGAGACTTACCATTATATATACTATTTTGTGTCGTTTCCCTTGCAATTGCCAAATGATTGTCAGAATGTATCATTATCGAAGGCACTTATTTAGTCCAAAAATGAATATCATCTAGAAAGTTGTGAAATCATTATGCTTATTCTGCAACTTTATATAGTGCTATGAATTCAGATTGCATTGTAGACCTAGTGATGCAAGTTTATTTGGATAACCTCCAAGAGATGGCACTACCACCGATGTTAAAAACTTAGCCACTACTAGATTTGTAGTCCAAGTGTCAATAATCCAATTAGCATTATTGTATCTCTCGAGCACCGCAGGATATCTAGTATCGTGAAACACATACTCTAAGTGTGTCTTAAATATTTTAGCACTCTACATAAGGATTCAAATAATGTCATATTTCTTAATCTTAAATTCATTTGATAACTTTGTCAAAATTTGCATGTCATTGTTTGGGTGATTGCTTAAGCTCATATAGAAACTTAACGAGTCAGCACACTTTTATTTTCATGAACCCAAACAATATAACATGATTTCCATAAATCTTTCTTCTTCTAATTTGTCATTCGATAATGTTGTTTTAACATTCATTCTATGTATCTCAAGGTTATACAATGCTATAATCGCAATGAGTACACAAATTGAAGTTATTCTTGAGACTGATGAATATGTTATCGAAAAAATCAATGTCTTCTTTTTTTCTCTATCTTTAGCCACCAATCTAGCTTTGTATTTTTCTACGGTTCCATCGACTTTGTATTTTCTTTTCAATATCTATTTGCATACCTTGGTTTGGTACCTGACGGAAGATCAATAACCTCCTGAGTGTGGTTTTGCATAATTGAGTCTATTTCAGTATTGATAACTTCTTTCCAGTATGAAACTTTCGGACTAGTCAATGTGACTTGTAATGTTTTTGGTTTATTTTCCCGGGACCAAAAAGCTTCAATGTTCTATTTTTTTTTTCTTTTTCGAGGTTCTTCCGGATATGTAGAACCTTCATTCACATTTTCATTTGTTCTTTTTATTTGAATTATCCTATTTCTATTATTTATATTCAAATATGAATTTTATATAAAGTGTAAAATATATTTCATTAAAACTTACAAATTAGAAATGATGAAACTGATTAAATAAGTTTGGGATTGACTTTGATCAAAATAAATTATCAATTTGAAGTTGTCCTTTGGCCTTAATAAAACCAATCAAAATTATAGAAATGTTTATGATTTTTCCACAATTCATATGACGATATATCACTTTTCTTGTGGAGAATCTTGTTTAGGATATGGTTAGCCGATAATATTACTTCCCCCTACAATTTATCAGGTAAGCCTGAACTTATCAGTAATGTGTTAATAATTTTCTTCAAATTTCGGTTTTTCCTTTTGGAAACCCTATTCAATTGAGGCGAGTATGGATCAGTAATTTGATGAATGATTCTCAATATTGAACAAAACTAATCAAATAGTGCTCTATATTCTTTTCCATATCATTACAACTTCTTTTTACTTGTTTATCAGTTTTATTTTCAACTTCAGTCCTGTAAGTTTTAAATGTCTCAAGTTATTCATCTTTAGTTCTTAAAATATATACGTAACAATACGTTGTATATTCTTCAATAAATGTTACATAGTACTTTACTTCCTTTAGTTTGCAGAAATTTTAAATCACGAATGTCAGTGTGAATCAATTATAGAGAATTTGTGCATCTTTTAGTACAATGGAATGACATTTTGGTCATTTTTCTTCAAAACATATTTCAAATTAATGTATTGGATCAATATTATATTTTAGCAACCAATCTGAATCCAATAAACATCTCAGAGTATAAAAATTTACATGTTCTAAATAGACATGTCATAAATCAGAACAATCAAGCAGGTAATTATACCTTTATTTTATTTATCATCAAGATATCATTTCACAAAAATTATCATTCTTGGTCAATAAAAATTCACTAGACTGAAAACAATCCTAAATCCATGTTTGGCCAACGACGAACCCGATACAAGGTTCTTCTTTATTTTAAGAACATGAAGCACATCAACAAGAGTCACTTTCATCCTTTATGTCATCTTCAAATCCACATTTCCAATCTAGACTATCATCTCCGATGTAGCAGAATTTCTCATTAAGAGTTTCTCCCAAAAATTGGAGTGTGCTTAGAGAACATCTCTTTATCGGAGCATATCCGACGGGTAGCACCTACATAAACTGACATTCATTTGGGTTGTCCACTAGGTTTGTCTCAAAAACCACTACAGTTAAATCAAGTTCATAAAAATAATAAGGTATTGAACTTTCTTAAAATACGATTGCTTTTTATTTCTATTTCTTTGGGCGTCAACAGTCTTTTGCCATGTGGTTCGATTTCCACAGTTGTAACAGTTTCCCTTGAAGTTCTTCATATTCCTTTGTTGTTGTTCACCCGCAAATTTCATTTTCTCCATTTGTTGTTGGATTCCACGATGTTGTTTACTTTTACATCTATGTCAATAGTTTTGACTTCAGTATCACATTTGTATTCCTCAATCCTCAGTCAAACAATCAAATCCCCAAGTCTCTTTTCTTTTCGCTTGTGTTTCAAGTATTTTTTGAAATATTTCAACAAAGGTGTGAGTTTCTCAATTAATGCACCAACTTAAAAAAGGACTTGTTTAGGCTCATCCCCTCCGCATGAATCTCATATAATAATAATTATATTTCTTGCACTTGACTCATTACATATTTAGAGTCTACCATCTTGAATCCCAAGAAACGTCCCACGATGAACTTTTTAAGCCGGCGTATTCTGTCTTGTACTTGTTTTTCAAAATTTCTTACAATTCTTTTGCAATTTTCACTTGATAATAGACATTGTATAATGCTCGTCAAGTTCATTCAAAATATAGTTATTGCATAGAAAATCACTTTGATTTCATACATATATTATTGCAGTATTCTTCCGAGTATCAACATCATCTTCAGGAATGGTGGGATGATTCTCTTTCAAAAACCTTGTCAAACTCAGTGTGGTAAAGTAAAACAACATCTTCTGTTGGCATATCTTGAATCCAGTGCCGTGAAATTTTCTGGAATTATTCCTTACGACGATGGAGCCTTAGTCGTTGTTTTAGATGAGGTAGTCCTCTTCAAAATTTTAGTAAAAAAAAATGAAACCTTCAAGATGGCAGATAACAATACTAAACGGTGAGGCTAGTATTAAACATTATGTTATTAAGAAGAATTTGTCTGATATGGTGGTTCGGTAGTTGACAATCTTCTTCTAAAATATAACTACTTCACTTGTAATAACAACACAGTAAATCACAAGTACAATAGTCAGAAATGACATGAACTCTCTTTGTTTTTGGAAGGAAGAAGTGCAAACAAAATGAATGCAAATGTGTATACAGAAAAGTTCACAATTGATTAATTGAGAATTACCTTTGATCATTTATTTAATGTTATCAATCTTGGATGTGTTTCATCATTTGAGCGACTCTTGTCCAAATTTCTGAATAGTAATGTCAAGAGACACCGGTTGGAATGTATTGATCAATGAAAACTCGCGCATTTCTGCCAAACAATACTATAGGAGCCGCTTATCGGGCGCATGAGAGCCCCCTTCTCGCTTAGACTACAACCCAAGCTGCACCTATAGCGCTTAAAAAGGCCGCCTCAACGCTTTACCTGCGTACAATGAGACGCTTGCACAAGAGGTGCTTAGGTTCCTTTAGGGGAGCCTAAGCTCCTCGCCTGCGACACAAGAGGTGCTTATGCGCGTTTAGGAGCGCCTAGACACCTTGTCTACAACCTGGAAATTTTCCAGTCCGCACATGGAGCGCCTCTTTTGGACGCCCCAGTGCCTCCCATCCTGCCTTGGAACTTAAGGCGTACAACTCTTCTCTACTTTGTCAATGAGCTGGCTACGCATGCTTGATGTTGCTTCATTGAAATTTTGGTTAATCAACAATAATGGAATGTATAAACTGATGTTTAACACATGGAAGATGCTATTATTTGGAGTTATTGAAAATATGATTTATCTATATCGATTTTAATCACTCGTATTACACATTCATATCGTTCGATCATCCCATACCGTATATGTATTGAAATCGAAAGGGGGAGATACACACAGTCCAATAGAAGTCCTCCAATTTTTATTTCCAGAAACAGAAGGCGTAGAAAAATGAAAATAAAATTTATGAAGCTAATCACTTCCGGGACGTGTTTTTGAGAAAAGAACCACTCTTTGTGATTTCACGCAAAGGCTTATCCGTGAATCTGATTATATTATAAACCCAAGCCCCAGCTATGGCCCCAGATGTTGGGCCCAAAAGATAGATCCATAGTCCACTATAGCGGCTCCACACAATTGCTGGGCCCAAACTCCTTGCTGGATTCATGGAAGCCCCGGAAACCGCCCTGCTCACAGAACCACAATATATTTATTTATATCATGGTGAATAATAATTAAACAATAACATATCGTAACCGTTTGCATAACTAATTTAAAATTTTAAGACATTTTATTGGCCGAAACAATTACACAAAAGAGTAAGTCTCTTGTAAAACGGTCTCGCGAATCTTTATCTGTGAGACGGGTCAACAGTACCGATGTTCACAATAAAAAGTAATACTCTTAGGATAAAAAATAATACTTTTTCATGGATGATCCAAATAAGATATTCGTCTCACAAAATACGACACGTGAGACCATCTCACACAAATTTTTGCCAATACAATATATTTTAACGAGGACGATTAAGTTCATGGCTCTAGCTAAAATCATGCCATGGTGGTAAACCCATAGTTGCATACCTATTATGATTGTGCACGCCTATCTTCAAACTTTAAACACTCAATTTTTTTTATTTTAAGAAAAAGAAAGAAAACAATAAAAAGGACAAAAGAAGGCGTAATTAGGTCGGTTATTTGATACTTACCCAGCAAACAAAACATTAAGCAAAACGGTAGCTCCAACTGCCAAACCAGCAAGCTCTCCAATCTGCAAATATGCCGTCATCATTCATTTTTTGTTTGAATAAACATCATCAAACACAATTTTTTACATTATATTTCAACGACAAGATAATATTATAAAGTCAATTCATGTCGTTGTCCTAAGAAAATACGTTCCGAGAATCATGCCAAACACGCCGATTGAATCTCTAATTATTTAAAATTAGTGACACATTATATATATATATATAATGATCAATGATTGAATAATCAACCCTTCTCGGCTTTTTTCCAAATAATAGTAAACAAAAATTGAGACATATATTCTATTTAGGTTCTCGGGAAGAGTTGAGTCGTGTCACGAATCACACATGACATATTCATAATAGTAATATTTATTAAATTTATTTCACTGCCCCTTTAATTTATTTTAGTCAGAAAGTTATTTTTGACAATTCACGTGTCCTCCAACAAAAATTTAAAAAAAAAATTAGTGTAGTTACTCACGGCTCGGTTATCCGTTGCGACTCCGGAGATGACGAACATGAGGTAGAATGTGATAATGAATTCGATCACGAGAGACTGCAAGTCGGTGCCGGTGGGAAGAGTTCCGGCGAAGTGGTTGTGTGGACCGCTGAATAATAACCGTAGGGTTCCGCTTGCTAGGGTTGATCCAACTACTTGAGCTGCGATATACGCTGGTACCTGTATGAAAAGATTAATCGATAAACATTATATTGCAGATACTACTGGTTCATTTCCCTTTTTCTCTTTTTGGGTTATTTTTCTAACATATTGATGTGATATATATTATTTGTCAAATATTTCATATATAAAAATATTTTAGTCTATATTATATTAAATATTTTTTTAGATCAGTTCTCATGCCAAACCTACCCCTTGTGTGAATGCATTTAATAAAAATTTAAAATTATGGGATATTTATCTCTTAGCTTAGGAAATTTCTTTTATTAATTTTAAATATATTAAACTCAATATATGGAAAAAACAATATTCTGCGAATCAAAGAGAACATTTGACTTGACTTAAAAAAATAGAAGGAAATGGCGACCTGTTTCCACGGGAACCTCTTGCATGAGGCAAAAGCAATGGTTACGGCGGGGTTGAAATGTGCTCCGGAGATGTGGCCGACGGAGTATACCATAACCATGACCACAAGCCCCCACACAATGGAGATTCCGGGAAGCGTCACCACTTTGTCCTTGTCGGCGTTCACCACCACCGCCGCACAGCCAGCAAATATCAAGAAGTAAGTCCCCAATGTCTCTGCGATTATCTGCACATACACGATAAATTAAATAACCCTCATAATTACTCTATTTATTGCCTTGGAACAACTTGACGTAAAAAAGATAAGGATTTCTCTTTTAAAAAAATTAATTTATTTGTATTCAGTAGCATTTAATGATATATCAAGGTTTTCAGAAGGAAAAAATTCAAAATATATCAACAGCTGAGAGACCTGGAGAAGATTCTCAGAATTACCTTTTGAACGAAAGGGAGAGTGACGCAGCCGGAGCCTGAAGAGTTTTCACTATTTTGGAAATGGATATCATCATCTTTTATGGTGACAGATACTCCATTAGCTCCTGAAGAAATATGATCCTCCATGTTGATCAGTTCTGAAACGCTGGATTAATAATAATTTCAAGAAAGAATTGAATTGATGATCAGTAAAATAATTATTGAATCTAATCTGGTTTGTGAATTAGGAGATGAATGAGCAATTTTTAACAGAAGATGCGAGTTTATGTATCCAGGATCCGAGGGAGAAGAAGGATATAATTATGGAATATATTAGAGGGAGAGGGGCACTTTCTTTGGGGATATCGTTGAAAAGTGTGATGTATTTGATTCATTATTTATTATCAACTGTGGGAAAAGATTGCATTGAAGACTACCTCACCACCCAACTCCCCAAGATTAATTAATTAATAATGATGATATGTGCCAATTTTGTTACGCCCCGGGCCTATGTCCACATCTAGTGCTTGTTCATTACGTTTCTGTATCTGTATATATTTATTATGAAAATGATTAATTCAAGTTGTTATATGAGTCTATTTTAAACTTCTATAAAATATTTAAATTTTGATTTTTCAACAATGTTTGACAAATGTATCAAGAAGTAGTTTATATATTATATAGGCCTTTTGGGCAGTCGTGCAGAGCGGATCTGGGCCCAGGATGTGACAGAATGATATCATAACCGGTCACCTGCAGAAACAGCAAGAAATTAGCGTTATGCAGAGCAAACTGATACATAGGTGAGAGCTACCTCTTCAACCAGAGAAGGCAAAAGACCTACGTCAAGGGAGTCACCTCTTGAACATGCAAGAGTCACTCTACATTCCCGACGCTTGTCGATCGAGAAGTAAGCCGTGAAGAGGACATCGCGCTCTGAAAGAATGGTGATTTTGATGTTCTTGCTCACATTGGTTTTAAATGAATTTTAAAAATGTTTTATAAGAGTTTACAATAGACTTTTATAATAACTTGAGTACTATTTTTGTAAAATTAGGACAAATACGAAGTAGTATCTATAGAGATCTGTTGAATAATTTTGCAGACAGATCTCGACCCGAGACGTGACAAATTTAATTTAATTGGTGTGATAACTACTAAACAATATTGTCCATGCATTTTATTTATTTATTTATCTATTTATCCATTGTTAAGTTTTCTAACTAGTCTTTGGTGGAATATTTCTCCATTAGTTCCAGTCTGAAAGTTAAACTAGATGAGTGCCAGCAAAAGTTTACATGAATCACACTCCACATGTCTTAACGAAAACCAATTATATTTCTTGGTAACAACTAATAGTTTTTGCAAAATGATTGCATTTGTGCAAATGATGATCGTAACATAAAGTATGCTAATCATACACGCACATTTTATGTTATTATTTTTTGTATGAAACAATCTAAAGATTTGGCTTATAACACAATATGTGATAAAAGATCTTACATTTGGAACGAAATCTCATATTCGCGATATCCAAAATTTTAAAATACCTTCTCAACAAAAAAACAAAAAGCTTACTATTTACTAATAATAAATTTTAAAAGTGGCAATAAAAGTCCAATCATCCAATAATCCAAGAAATAACAAAAGCTCGAACAAAAGCATCTATTCCGATGTCTTAATTTCTTGGTGTCGACGGCACAAGTACCCTAACTGGTGGCTCATTAAGATCACAAAAAAACAAGCAACTATGCAACTAAGACAAGAAAAAACCAAAAAAAAAAACCCATAAAAAGACCTCGATATTCCATTAGGAATCTTGAAAGGGCCGCAGGTTATTATGCGTTCGGAGAAATTTATGACAATCGAATAGACATCATGAGCCTAATTTTCACGTACTAAATTAAGCATATATATTAACTAGGATTTATGAGCTCGTTTAAATTACATATTTTGTAATCATAATTTTTTTGATAAATTAAATTAATTAATTGTAAGTTAACAATTATAGTTTGTGTCTAATATAGAATTTCATAGTTAATTAGTATTTTTTGTGACATATATATTTTGTAATTTACACTTGCAAGTTATTTGTTAGCTAGTTATTCCTGCAACGTGAAGGGGGCAAAAATAACTTCTGAATATATATAGTTGTGAATTATGTATAATTCTGTAATTGGTGGGTGATCAACTTTATATATAATTGTAAGCAAACTTTAAAAATTAAGTGATAATTTTGTCCCAAAAATGGGAAATTTTAATTCAATATCAGTTTGTTGGAATCTTGCACGATCGGATTCGTCGTTATGTAAGAATGTTGTCATTTCTATAATATTTATTTAATTATTTTATGATATACACTTGATCTTGCTACACATAAAAATTCAACGCGTCAATATTTCCTACTAACCGATGCGTTCCCTTGTCCTTATGAAAAGTCAATCTTCATTAATTTACATATAATATATCGAAGCCTAGCTCTAGCTGGCTATTTAATTTCCTTAAAAGATTTTTATCCAATATTTTCTTAAATGATTATTGTTATGTGTAGTCCTCGAAAGATAAATAAAGTAACGTAAACTTTTAAAAGATATAGAAAATCGAATATAAATCAATAAACAATGTCGTGAGAAAATACAATATGTGAAACTAAAACAGTAAAGTAAACCGAAGCATGTACGAAGTATATTGTCCTTTATACAGATATGTCACATACGGTATGTGTTTTGATGATCAGGTTGGACGATTGTTTCCCAAGATACAACGGAAAAACCAGCAGTAACCTAACATGAAGTTACTACGTCGACGAATTGAAGAAGTATCTAAACCGTATCACGAGTTGGAACAGAGTAGCAAGACAGTAGGAAGCAGAGACAAGAAGAAAGATGATAAAAATATGTGAGTGTGAGATATGCTAGAAGGACTCGAGGATGTCTTTATATGTATGACCTTGGGTTCCATATGGACAGTCAGAGACTGACCATATGAAATGCCAAATGTTGCTCGACTGGAACACCAACAGTCATCTATACAGAGAACCAGCAGTCAGACATGTGGAAAATCACATCCAAAATTTCCCATATGGCTGACTGTCGAGTTTGACTTATCCAATTTTCATTCAAAATAGAAAAAACCAAGTCTAACAAATATAATTACGAGCATAATACACACACACATATATATATATATATATATATATATATATATATATATATATATATATATATATATATATATATTCGTCTAAGTGTAGGTGAGCAAAATACGTAAACCATCTTTAATTAGCTCCAACCATCGCAAGAGGAGGCGATGCATTTGGCAACCAAACCATACAAATTCATTTCTTGATTATTTATCTCGCTACGATTAATTAATTAATCATATTCATTAAATTAGCACTTAAATTGTGAAACTTGATCTTGTTAAAATAAAATATATATTTGTATTTGCTTCTAAATCACATGCAATCATCAATATTTATATTATTCATATAATACGGGTATATTGTATGTATTATTTAATTTCTTTATGTATCTAGTTGGATATTATATATATTTTAAATATTATACACCCAAAAACACATTCTTAATAGTATATGATCATGTTATAATTTATATTGAAAAAAAATTAAAGATTCATCCAATTAAACGTAAATGAGAATCGGCAGGTAATGCAATGATCAGTCGGGACGCATGAGTCAATCGGGTATGACTCGATATTCAGTTTTGGTGTTCGTATTTGATGTCCCAACATTAAATTAATTTATCAAGTGGCCATGTTAACCATTAATGGAGATGACCCATGTTTCTGCTTTAATATTATTTTTTTTATAATAAGGAATAAAAAATAATATAATTTTCCCTCTTTGGGATGTATAAAAGTTTAGTCCAAGAGTCTGAAAAATAGAATGTGAACCCAAGATTTGATAATGAACTGATTTCCCATGATAATGGATATTGTTTGGTTTTATTAATGAATGTTCCACGCATTTTATATTGTCGGAAAATTTCAACTAATTTTTATTTTTATTTTTGGATTAGATAAACAAGTAAATTATTAATGTTATCAAAGCTGTGACTTACCCGTGAACAAGAATGGTGCATTTATGATATTGTTGGTTCGGTTGATCATATTTATTAATTAATCAAAGAAAAGAATCATAATGTCAATTACTTTCCTCCTTATTCTTTTAATAAAATTTAGTCATCTTTCTCCTGTACATGATTAAGATTGAAATTTAACGACATATATGACTAAAATCACAAAAAAAAAAAAACAAATTAAATGATCAAAATTGTAATTTTCCGTAAAAAAATTCGATAGAGTTTGAATATTCCGTCACGAGTGAGTCTCATGTGAGACCGTCTCACGGATCTTAATCTGTGAGACGGATCAACCCTACCCATATTCACAATAAAAAGTAATACTCTTAGCATGAAAAGTAATACTTTTTCATGGATGACCCAAATAAGAGATCCGTCTCACAAATATGATCCGTGAGACCGTCTCACACAAGTTTTTGCCTTCCGTCACTAAGGCAATCGAATTCAACGCGCATGCAAAATCCAACTTCCCTACAATTTTATTAATTTTTTTCACTTTGTGTATCATCTTCGGTTAATGGCATTTGGTTTGTTTGAAAATTAGTTACCGTAGTATTCTTGGCATCTTGAGTTTTCCCACGGGTTTTGCCTTCGAGAAGACATACCAACAAATAAAGTTGATTATGCATTATTATGAAATTATCTGCATATTATATTCTAATTATTATTAAATTAAAAAACATGAAAATAGCCCCACATAAAAGTTACATAATATCCGTACTTTTATTATTATATATATTATTATAATATAAATGATCTATTAGCAATGAAAATACGAAACGTATGTCAAATTACATACCATATGATCACCTAATATAAAAAAAAAAAAAAAAAAAAAAAAGAATATCCCATGATTCTTGGGAGTTTCAACGTTGCTTTAATACTGTTAAAAAAAAGAGATCGCCCGTGAAGTTGAAAGTCTTCTTTCTCGTCCCACCATCCATTAACAAATTGACTTCTCTTTGTGCCTTTTAACCCACAAATCATAAATTAACTACAGAAAAATCACATGTCAAGGGAAAATCTTTCACTCATGTCGCCTCACCTAATAATTTTGAATCATTGTGTATTTGCATTTAATTTATGAGTAGTTCTCTTGTGAGACGGTCTCGCGAATCTTTATCTGTGAGACGGGTCAACCCTACCGATATTCACAATAAAAAGTAATATTCTTAGTATAAAAAGTAATACTTTTGAGTAGTTCTCTTGTAAAACGGTCTCACGAATCTATATCTGTGAAACGAGTCAACCATACCGATATTCACAATAAAAAGAAATATTCTTAGCATAAAAAATAATATTTTTTCATAGATGACCTAAATAAGATATCTGTCTCACAAAATACGACTCGTGAGACCGTCTCACACAAGTTTTTGCCATACTTTTCATTGATGACCCAAATAAGATATTCGTCTTACAAAATACGACCCGTGAGACCGTCTCACACAAGTTTTTTGGTTTAAATTATAGATGACAATGAGTTGGATTTTGGTCTGATTCGGTAGGACTCAAGACTTGTCCCGCTACAAGTTCTAAGGACCCAGGACCTTCTCCGATACGTTTAAACTTAAACTCGAAACCGCCCAACTTATACCTGAATGTTAACGGGTAACCAAACTCATCAGACAATTATATCCATAATATTTTTTTAAACATATTTAAATTTTTTAACTTGTAGATTTATAACATAAATAGAATAAAATATATGTAAAATAAGTCTATAAAAAACTTTCAACCAAATATTAAAAGTAAAAATACTATCCAATCCAGTAATTCATATAAATCTCACATATATTGATTAGATATTAAAGTATATAAACCATAAAATCTCGGCAAAAACTTGTGTGAGACGATCTCACGGGTCGTATTTGTGAGACAGATCTCTTATTTGGGTCATCCATGAAAAAGTATTATTTTTTAAGCAAAAACTTGTGTGAGACGGTCTCACGGGTCGTATTTGTGAGACGAGTCTCTTATTTGGGTCATCCATGAAAAAGTATATCTTTTTATGCTAAGAGTATTACTTTTTATTATGAATATGAGTAGAGTTCACCTGTCTCACGGATTAAGATCCTTGAGACGGTCTCACGTGAGACTCACTCAACTTTTTATGCTAGGAGTATTACTTTATATTGTGAATATGGGTAGGGTTGACCCGTCTCGTAGATTAAGATCTGTGAGACGGTCTCACATGAGACCTACTCTAAAATCTCATACAAAAGAAAATTTTCAAGAGATGAGTGAAATGGTATGTTTAGAAGTGGTAGGAATATTTATACCCTGACAAAATCTTAAATGGGTAGGGGATTGTAAAATCCGTCACCCAACTCATACTCATCCGAGTATAAAAGTTGAATAGTCATTACATGAACCCAACCCCATTTCAAGTTCAGGTTGAATCCTCGTTCGTATTCATTGTCATCTCTGATTGAAACGATGTTCATAATTGAGAACTTGAATATCTGGGTTTAATTCAAAAACATAAATTCAAGTTAAAAATAAGGACTTCAGTCCTTAAATTAAAATTTCTCAAATGGTTCGAGTAAATTTGTAGCAAGGATCCGAATTCCAAATCAACAAAATCTTAATGCTGCCTCAGAGAATTAGATACAATTGAGTTACCAAAACTGTAAGGTGTTCAATGTTTATGGTCACTAATGTCCTGAATACATGATACTCATTTCAAGAACTTTGGTGGCAGTACTGTACAGCTTAGTTCAGCAATTGAAACTCCTTTCATTGATATATGCTGACCGAATCAAGTCCAGTTCATCAGGAAGAAAAGTAAAAGGTCAAGTTCCAAGGGGCGAAAAGGGCTCGATATTGCTTGACATGCTGGACCGGAGGAAAACAATTTGTGCAAGGTGGTTCATTGGGAGTTTATGTAGCATCTGTGTAGAGACCAGAGAATTGGACAGACTTTTAAACTGTTCCCATATGTTGAGGATGACAGAAATAGGGAGTGTGCAATCCTAATCACTGATTTTGAAATTCCGTACTCGTTTTCTGTACAACTTTTTTTCAATGGCTCCAACTTTTGGCATTAAATTGGAATCTACATGAATAAGTTTTGTGAGCAGAAGAAATAAACCATGCTTCTCAGAGACAAGTATAAACAAACTAAATACCAGTTTTGGCCTCTTAGAAACCAGCCTCTGCTGAGTGCTAATCAAGTGAGTCAAGACCAGCAATATATCGAAGTGATCAAGAAATGCAAAATTCTCCACTGGAATGGGATGTTGAGATTGAGGAGGTAAAAATTTTAAACTTCAGTCTAGGATAAACATGTAGAACAGAATTTGTATGGTTCTCGGGTAGCATGAACACAACATAGTACAGACAGAGAAATTCACTACATATCATTCCCTCAACAAGGCTTTTTCTCAATACTCAAGATAAAATATATGAATTCAGCAAATGCAACACAACAATATATATTAGCAACCAATAGGGATTCGTCTCCCATTATTGTCTTACACAAACAATATCTAACGAAAACTACCCTCTTAGATAACGAGTAAGTACTCCATAAAAACATAATAAAGCACACACCAATTATATCATATCGTAAGACTCGGAAGATCAGTAATGTACCAAATGCATGACATTCTATTTAATCATCAATGCTATCCATGTTCACATTTTTTCATTTCTTATCAATGAATAGATATTTTTACTTGTATGACTGACTGAGATGTCTTGTATTTATCAAAAAAGTGTTTCAATTGCTGGACTTTGGCATGAGATTGACGGTCCTTGCTTTCTGTAAAATTTGAATGTTCCAAAATAAAGCAACGACGAGCTAAGCTCAATGAGTAACTCACACGTTGTTAAATGGTTTGGTTTGGGGCTGAAGCAACGCGCAGTTGCAGCAGGTCAAGCCCGCTTTCACCATTAAAGGGAATCCATGACATATTTTTCATTGATAAAGTAACAAGCTCAAGGGTGGCAGGACAGAAGGTTCAATGATCATGTGCAAGAAAATTTAGTTAACTTGAGTTACTTGAAATCTTATTTTAACCCAATTTTGGTAATTTCAAATCGAAATCTTTGCAATCTCTACTCTTGACTATCCATTTTTTAAGTAAATTTCAGATGCACCATAACTGGCTTTATTTGAAGCCTTTCTCCAAATCAAATATCTTTCACCCAAATTAAATCCCTTTTATTGCCTAAAAGAATCAATCTACTTAGAGTTAGTTCCTCGTACAAATTATGTCCAAATTTCGATACTTATGACATAAAACCTGCGATCTGTACCTTGAAATCCAAAGAACTTATGATTACAAAGGCAAAAATCATCTACAAATCCACAAAGAATAGTAATCCACACCCCAATTTTGAAATTAATTCCTCTGATGGCTCAAAATTTCCAACCTTGTCAACCAAAATTCTCAATCTTCAGTTCAGCGGTACTAATAAAAGTAAAAAAGAAAACGGAAAAAAAAAAAACAAATAAATGCTGCAACTGATAGAATAAAACCCAGTTGGATACAACACAACCTTGATCAATTCATCCTCAAAATACAATAAACTGCCCAAAAGACAAAACATTGTTTAGTCGATCAAGAATCGCAATAGAAGACCTGGGATGGCAACCGCCAAGCTTCGGATTTAGAAAAGCACGTGTCATCAACGGCGTCGCTTCGGCACCAACGGCACTTCGGACTCTGAACGCATTCGGATATGGTGCTCATTTCGCTACAGTTACGAACTGGATCGACCCGATTGTAGTTTATCGGATTCTTATCGGTCGCCAATGTGGATAATTTCGGCCCGAGAATCTGATTCCGAACAGCATCGTTTGCAAAAACATCGGCGTCGGATAAGTCCGGTAAGGAAGTTAACAACAGGATTAGCAGAGAAGAAAAGGTGATGATTGCCATAACCTATTAAAACCACTCACAGAGCATACAAAAAGTAAGAGTTTTGAATGAGAAAAAGAAGTATTCAAAAAATATATATAAATAAAATGTATTCGTTGGAAAATGGCCCATGCAGGTCTCGAACCTGCGACCTTCGCGTTATTAGCACGACGCTCTAACCAACTGAGCTAATAGGCCTTTATGTACATGTTTTATAGATAATATTTATTTTATTTTTATGAGGACAATCATTAAATTTATTTAAAAAATATAGGGACACGTACCATCCGATAATATATAAATCATAACACCAGCATATCCATGTTTTATGATTCTATTTCAAACTTCGATTTTGTACCTAATTTATACAAGCACTAATTTTGTTGATTATCAATATAATAAATTTTAACATACTGGAATTTGGCTGTGCAACATAAAGAAGTTTTTGGTGTCTCATTTATGGACTTTCTTTCTTTCCTTTTTCATAATAAATTTCATTTTCTTATTTCAATTTTTGCTTCTCCATCTTATCACAAAAATGTAGTTACAATTTAGTCGAAAACATCCATTTAAACAAGACAGCAAGTTGAAACGTTAGTCTTTCCCACAAAAACTTGCGGAGGTGTCAAAAAAGTTGGAAATTCCTTTTAACATTTTACAAAAAAAAAGGGAACAACGTAGGTACGTACGAGCTGTGCAACTCATGTAATGACCCTTTTGGCGTCTAAGAGACATTAAATTACAACAATCACTGAGCATAGAAACAGAATATACGAGTATCACAAAGAACATCGAATCATAAATGTGTAAAAAATTTCAGGTTTGAAAAATCTGACAGATAAAGGTGCGAATCTCAACTACATAAGCTATTCATACCCTTAACTTTTGATTCTACAAAGGCCAACGACAGCTTGCGGTTTGATGCCGAGATGCAAGCATGGTAGCAACAACCCAGTGCCATTGTTCTTGTTTGATCATGAATATATGTAATCCGAAAGTATCTTCTGTCATCCACCGATGAGCAAGACAAGAAATAGCTAGAAGGCTCGTATCTTCGACATTCCAAGTACCATTAGAAGGATCAAATCAAGTGAGCTTATGCCGGTTTCATAAACGGTTGCTGACAGCATAATCTTAAGGGACATGCGCATCTTTCTGTCATTTCTTTCACCGCTTCACTTGAATTTCACCAATCATAATTTTACTCAGAATTTAACTATGTTTCTCTCTCTTCCCCCCTGTTGAAATTAAATTAAAAGATTACAGTTTATGTATCACCTCACCTGGTACCGGAATTACCAAGAGTAAGTTCAAGATCATCAGGAACACATTCATCGTGAATTCTTTCTCCTTCCCATGCTTTCACCACTCCCATGGTATTATTGCTTCCAAATGCAAACTCAGCAGAAATTGCATCACACATTGGAACATCAGCTGTCTGGTCAATCCCTGGTGCAACAATAGGAGAACAAGTTCCACTTTGTCCAGGAGTCCACATACGAGACCCCCCATTCGACAACGGTTCTTTGAAAGCGAAAGGATTAGGTGAGACAAGGCTGAAAGTTGGAGATGGATGCCCATCTTGAGGAGTTTGGACACCAGAAAGCCATCCTGAATCAGGTGGAGTTTGAGTACCAGGACTTTGTGTAGTAGAGTATGGTGGGAAGGGGTAGTGCAGCCCAGGCCAGAAAGAACCAGATGTTGGATCATCCTTCATTCTAGGAGTATGTGCAGTCGGTGAGCTTAATGGAGGGGTGACTGGTGCACTTATCGAACCACCGGGTACGTAAAGATAATGGGGAAACTTAGATGGATCAGGACAAGAGCCAGATGACAAGTTTTTTAGCCATGGGATGAGGGAATTAGGATCGGCAGTGTTACTGACATTGTAGTTACAATGCTTCGAGACTGGGCTAGCAAAGGAAGAAAAAACAGGGCTTGGATTAACAGAGGTTCTGGGGCTTGGTTGATTTGACGTGCAAGGGCTCACCACTGCTGAACCAATGGGCTTGCAACCACCCTGCAAGAGATAGTAACAGTTAAGTGGAAAATATCTGTACAACAAGGAGAATTGCATGTCTTAATGTAACTAGAATTATCAAGCACAATCATAATTAGCCACAAAGCAACTTCCTGTTTCAATACTTGCACTTAAATTGAACTTTTCACAAGTATGAAAGCTCTGGCAAATCAGAACTCTTAAATTTATACAACAAACCCATTATCAGAGATATAGAGGCTTTGTTTGCATATTTGGTTGTTTGTAGGAAAATATAATTACATTTGTAGATATTAATTAATATCAGAAATAATTAAAATAAATTAATTAAAATATATTTTAAGTCATAAAAAATATAATAAATAGAATTTTTAGGCAATTGAAATGCAATTAGTATGTTCGATGTTTTCCAAAAATAATACATAATTTAGAAAAGGAGATGGACCATAGTTAATAATAATATCTATTTTGTTTATCGAATTTTATTATTTACAAAAATGAAAAACAATCCAAAAATTAAAAAACAACCAAGGGAGTAGAGATCCATTATTTTTTCACCGCAGGCAAAATTAGAACTGAGAATGGAGATTATTCAGCTGTAAATCACATAAATGGCCACAAGAAATTTGGCAGAAGCCATGGGATGAATTGCGAAGATTAGCGAGGGGCCGGATGCGCGCTGGAATCAGCGATCCCGAAAGGCACCTATCATTCAACTTACTACAGTGTCTAAAATGCGCGATGCGCATTTTAGCAGCTAGCAACGCGAACCAAGAAAACTCAACTGCAACCTTTAGAAGTTTACGTACAGCTCAAAGAGATGAATAAATTACCGCAAATCGAGTCTTAAGATCTAGAGTGCGCAAGTTAATCGTACCTTTCTGTAGGTGGTACCATCTTCTTCAACGATCCAACCAGCTTCGTCGCAGAGTGCTTTCAAGACCTCGTTGTTGTCACAGTGCTTGGGCAGCTTGTAATTCCCGTACATCCTCAATCCGGAGAAGATCTTGGCGGCGATCGCACGCCGGCGCCTCTCCCGGCGCTTGTTGTTCTCTCTCTCCTTCCACGTCGGCATCCGGCTTCCCGACGTCATCGATCGACTGAGGTTCGGTGGATTGAACGGAACGGTCGGGAATCAGGACCGGGTTGACTGGGTCGGCTTCACGTGGAGAGGAAAGGTTATGAATTATATATATGGTTTATTTAAATGAAGAGGGGGATTGGTTTCGCATGATGATGTTCGGTAATAAACAGAAAAAGTGGAATGGTGAGTAACAGTTTGGGACTCCGGAGAAGATTAATAACGGAAATGCCACTGCTCCAACATATACACACCAACCCCAAACTATTAATATTATTTTTTTGGTAAAAATTTGTGTTAGATGGTCTCACGGGTTGTATTTTGTGAAACAAATTTGTTATTTGGGTCATCTATGAAAAATTTATGCTAAAAGTATTACTTATTAGAGTGGGTCTCATGTGAAACCGTCTCACGGATCTTAATCTGTGAGACGGGTCAACCCTACTCATATTCACAATAAAAAGTAATACTCTTAGAATAAAAAATAGTATTTTTTCGTGGATAACTCAAATAAAATATCCGTCTTACAAATACGACCCGTGAGACCGTTTCACACAAGTTTTTGCCTACTTTTTTATTGTCAATATCAATAGGGTTAACTTGTCTCACAGATAAAAATTCGTTAGATCGTCTCACAAGAGATCTACTCTTACTTTTTACTCTAAGGGTGTGTTTGGTTGAGTGGATTAAATAAAGATAGATTAATAGTCAAATATTTATCGTTAAAATTTTAAGTTTTTTAATAATCATTTTGATCCGGTTTAAGATCCAATTTTATGGATAACTATTTGATTAATAAAATTGGATCTTAAACCGACTCAAAATGATTATTAAAACATCTTAAAATTTTAACGATAAATATTTGACTATTAATATATCCTTATTTAATACACTCAACCAAACACACCCTAAGAGTATTGTTTTTTATTGTGAATATCGATAGGGTTGACCTGTCTCACAGATAAAGATTCGTGAGATCGTCTCACAAGAGACTTATTCTTATTTTTGTTATATGATTATCTAGATATTTATATAAGTTATGTCGTGATATTTTGATAATTTGAATTTTCTTATGGAATATTCTGTTAAGTAAAATTTGATGTACAAATACTTTTATCATCGTTCATTTAATTATTGTAAACATTGATCCAAATGTGATTTAATATAAATATATTGAATCCCATTTTTTTAAAGTGAAATGATGTCATTATTTTATCAGGTGACTCATCTAGTGATCAAAATTACGTAATTTTTAAAATATAAATATGTTTAATATACAAAATTAAATAGCCTGTTAAGTTGATAAAATTCTAATTGCTCTAATACATTAAATTTTAAGTTTCATATAGGTGGACGCTAAGATGTAGGCGTATAACCCATCCCTCTTTCGCATTATTGGGCTGTAAACTTGGGCTCACTAATTAATTTCATTACGGCCCTTGAAATTATTTGTGCATTCTTGCCTACTCCGGGTACAAATTGTAATTATATATAAATATATACAGACTATCTTAGCAAATAACTAATTTTATTTTTTGATAAATTAAAAAATACCCATCTTTTAGGATCAACATTTGTAATTTTAGCTCTCAGTTTCTTTTACAAATGATTTGTTTGTTTCAAGTCTATTGTCAAATATAGGACATCGTTCGTCGTTTGATCAAAAGCCTATTTCAACAAGTATCTCAATAATTATACTTTATAATATATGAGAATCGGACCCATGGTATCAACTTTGATACAAATCATATGACTGAATGTTTGTCGTTTTATCAAAATTATAGTTGATGGGACATCGCAACTCAAACTTTTTAAATATTAAAGTGGCTCAAACGTCATATTTCAATTAGTTTACTCAATATGACAATTATTACACCACAACATCAGATTTTCACAAAAGGCATAGAACATTGAATTCCCCGAGAAATTGATTGGTAGCCTCAAATCGGAAGTCACTGGCCAAGAAAGAAAAAAGGAATAATTCTCGAAGATTGCCTAGTTTTAGTTTTATAAGCATCAATTTCCCCATTGCAGAATGTCGAATGGGTGCATCAAATTTTCAGTTAACTCGTAAAACTTTCCATGAAATGCACTTCTTTTCTTGGGTGGGTGACCTACGTACCAGATATAAGGACTTCAAAGAAACCTCTCAATCACACTGAAAATCAAAATGAGTGAATTGAGAAATTTAGTTAAGACTTAAGAATGAAAGTTAATATACAAAACCAACGACAAAAAAATGTATGAATGATTCTATTCAACGAAATAATACTTTCCTTCCTTCAGACATTATTTAGGCCTTAATTTAGTTTCAAGAATACAAGATTTCACACTCCCATCTTTCGTTAAAACTGCTTTTGTCCTTTTCTCTCAATTTGCAAAATCTGCATGGAAAATGGTCCTAGAAGTCTTCCATCTTGTGCCATGTTAGTAAGTTGTGAAGCTGATCATGTATCAGCAGTAGGCGATTCGGGGATGAAAAAGGACAGTCTGAGATCAGCTATAGAAGTTTGGATCAGTGTAATGAAGTTGGAGAAGAAGCTCCTGAAATGGGAAATCCAAGAGCTGCTGATTGCTTTGATGTATATAAAGCTTCTCCTCAAAAGTGTCGGTTTTAATTATTTTATCTTTAAATGGTTAAAATCTCTCGTATGATCCAATGTTTTTTTTACTCGTCTGAGTGCTGGGGAACCATTTAGGAGTTCGAGAAGAAGCACTCAAGAATGCTGCCAGTATGCGGTAGAAAAAGAACTCTACTTGGGGAGAAAATGTCTTTGTTACGTTGAAGACACACCAAATCAATGGCAATTTTGGATGATAATGCTTAAAAGTGGCAACATGGATACATATGCTGCTAAATGCCCGAAAAACATGTTGGCAGGTGTATTAAATGCATGTCGGCAAAGACTTTTCAAAAGAAAGAAAAGAAAATGTGGGAAAACTTTTCAACAAATGCAGTGGGACGGTGTAAGTTTCGTAAAGAAATAGAAGACGCGTTTTTAACGCGTGTTCACACGGTCAAGAGGCTCTATAAATAGAGCTTCCCTCTTTCATTTGGAAATCATCCCTTCTTCGAGTTTTCTCTCATCTTATAAGCATTTGAGTGCTTAGTTCTATAATATTTGTGAGGTGTTTTGTTCTCCTGTATTAAGAGAGTGTGTGTGTTCTCTTTGGAAACACAGTGAGTGAGTTGTATACCACAAAATATTATAGTGGAATTCTTTTCATCTTGCCCGTGGTTTTTATCCTAATAATTTTTAGGGGTTTTCCACGTAAATCTCGGTGTCCAGTTTATTCTTTATTTTCGGGTTTTATTATCTCAAATTCCGCACGTGGGACCAACAAGTGGTATCAGAGCCTAGGTTTAAAATTTCTTAAAATTCTGAGTATGCTCTGTGGTTGCATCCTAGACTGATCTTCCACATCAGAAAAGATTTTTTGAGATTTTTTATTTAAGGCGGGATTATTTTGTCCGGTCTACTAAAATTGTTGTAGACATAATGGCGGGAAGGTACGAGATAGCAAAGTTCAATGGAAGCAATTTTATGATGTGGAAAATAAAGATACAAGCAGTTTTAAGAAAGGAGAATTGCTTGGCGGCTATTAGAGATAGACCCGTGGAGATTGCGGATGATGGAAAGTGGAACGAGATGAATGATAATGTTGTTGCCAATTTACACTTGGCTATAGCTGACGAAGTTTTGTCAAGTATCTCTGAGATAAAAACAGCTAAAGTTATCTGGGATACTCTGACAAAGATGTACGAGGTCAAGTCGCTACACAACATGATTTTCTTAAAGAGAAGGCTTTATACTCTTCGGATGGCAGAATCCTCATCGATGACCGACCATATCAATACACTAAATACTCTATTTGCCCAACTCACTTCCATGGGGCATAAAATAGGAGAAAATGAACGTGCGGAGCTTCTACTTCAAAGTCTACCAGATTCATATGATCAGCTTATCATCAACATAACCAACAATATTCTTATGGGCTTTCTAAGATTCGACGATGTCTTAACTGCGGTTCTCGGAGAAGAAAGCCGGCGCAAGAATAAGGAAGATAGGTTGGTATCCTCGAAGCAGGCAGAGGCGTTACCGATGATAAGAGGAAGATTTATGGACCGTGACTCCAGTGGGAGCCAAAGGCGAGGTAGATCAAAGTCAAGAAGTAAGAAGAAAAATATTTACTGCTTTAAATGTGGCGGTAAAGGGCACTTCAAGAAAGAATATACGAGTATCGAGAAGAGTTCTCAAGGAAATGTGGCCAGTACTTCAGGCGGTGGTGAAATATTATTCAGCGAAGCGGCAACTGTTGCGGAAGGCAGGCACAAATTTTGTGACACATGGATAATGGATTCAGGAGCGACGTGGCACATGACGTCTCGGAGAGAATGGTTTGATCATTATGAACCAGTCTCAGGAGGATCTGTATTCATGGGAAATGATCATGCCTTGGAAATCGCTGGGGTCGGTAATATCAAAATTAAAATGTTTGATGGCACCATTCGCACCATACAGGAGGTACGACATGTGAAAGGACTGACGAAAAATCTTTTGTCCTTGGGGCAATTGGATGACATCGGGTGCAAAACTCGGATCGAGAACGGGATCATGAAAATTGTGAAGGGAGCGATTGTGGTTATGAAGGCGGAAAAAGTTGCTGCAAATCTGTATGTACTTTTGGGAGAAACACACAAAGAGGCAGAACTAGCTGTTGCATCAATTGGTTTAGGAGAAGAATTAACAGTGTTATGGCATAGAAAGCTCGGGCATATGTCAGAACGGGGTTTAAAAATTCTCTCAGAATGGAAGCTGCTGCCAGGACTTACAAAAGTGTCACTACCCTTTTGTGAGCATTGTGTTACCAGTAAACAACACAGATTAAAGTTTGGCACTTCTACTGCCAGGAGCAAAAGCATATTGGAGCTGATTCATTCGGATGTTTGGCAAGCATCGGTTGTATCCCTAGGAGGAGCGAGATACTTTGTCTCGTTCATTGATGATTTCTCTAGGAGATGTTGGGTGTATCCAATCAAGAAGAAATCAGATGTTTTCCAGATCTTCAAAGATTCCAAAGCGCGGGTTGAACTTGATTCAGAAAAGAAAATCAAGTATCTGAGGACTGACAATGGAGGAGAATATACCAGTGACGAGTTTGATGCATATTGTCAACATGAGGGCATCAAAAGACAGTTCACGACGGCTTACACACCTCAACAGAATGGAGTGGCAGAGCGGATGAACAGGACCTTGTTGGACAGAACAAGAGCTATGTTGAGGACTGCGGGTCTAGAAAAGTCATTTTGGGCGGAAGCAGTCAAAACCGCTTTTTATATTATCAATCGTTCTCCTTCAGTGGCGATTGATCTGAAGACTCCGATGGAGATGTGGACCGGGAAGCCGACAGATTATTCTCATTTGCATACATTTGGAAGTCCGGTGTACGTTCTGTACAATGAGCAAGAAAAATCAAAGTTGGATTCAAAATCCAGAAAATGTATCTTCTTGGGATATGCTGATGGAGTAAAGGGGTTTCGCTTGTGGGATCCTACTGTTCACAAGCTTGTCCTCAGCAGGGATGTTATCTTCGAGGAAGATAAAGTAAAAGGAGACAAAGGCACACCGAATTCAGAAACTACTATTTTTCAGGTGGAAAATAAGACGGACGAAGGTCAAGTTTCTTGTGAAGCAGTACCGGAGCACGAAGAACAAGAACATGTTGAGTCTGAGGTTTCCAATGTGAGTCAGTCAACTCGAGACAGAAGACCACCAGGTTGGCTTTCAGATTATATCACCGAAAGCAATATTGCATATTGTCTATTATCAGAGGATGGTGAGCCATCGAGTTTCCACGAGGCTACTCAAAGCTCGGATGTATCCTTATGGATGATAGCAATGCACGAAGAGTTGGAGGCTTTAGACAGGAATAAAACTTGGGATCTTGTTACACTACCATGAGGGAGGAAAGCCATTGGAAACAGATGGGTCTATAAGATCAAGCGTGATGGCAATAACCAAGTGGAGCGGTATCGTGCTAGATTGGTGGTAAAATGGTATGCTCAGAAAGAAGGCATCGACTTCAATGAGATATTTTCTCCTGTGGTTTGACTTACAACTGTCAGAGTGGTGTTGGCATTGTGTGCGGTGTTTGACCTACATCTAGAACAGCTAGATGTGAAAACAGCATTTCTTCATGGAGATCTTGAAGAAGAAATCTATATGCTCCAGCCAGAAGGTTTTGCGGAAAAAGGCAAAGAGAACTTGGTTTGCAGGTTGAAGAAATCTCTGTACGGTCTCAAACAGGCGCCGAGGTGTTGGTACAAGAGATTTGATTCCTATATCATGAGTCTTGGATACAACAGACTGAGTGCAGACCCTTGTACGTATTTCAAGAGGTCTGGTGATGATTATATCATTTTGCTGTCGTATGTGGACGACATGTTGGTAGCAGGCCCCAACAAAGATCATGTTCAAGGATTGAAGGCACAGTTGGCTAGGGAATTTGATATGAAAGACTTGGGACCAGCAAACAAGATTCTAGGGATGCAAGTTCAGAAATATTTGGCTTTCCCAGAAAAATTATTTGAAGAAAGTCTTGCAACGTTTCAACATGCAAGATAGTAAGTCAATATCGACCCCTCTTCCTGTTAACTTCAAATTATCCTCCGAGATGTGTCCTAGCAGTGAAGCAGAGAGGATGGAGATGTCTCAGTACCATATGCATCAGGAGTGGGAAGTTTGATGTTCGTCATGATATGTACAAGACCAGACATTGCTCAAGCAGTGGGAGCAGTTAGTCGGTATATGGCAAATCCTGGACAAGAGCATTGGAGCACTGTTAAGAGGATCCTTAGATACATTAAGGGTACCTCGAATGCTGCATTATGTTATGGAGGATCGGATTTTACACTCAGGGGCTATGTCGATTCAGATTATGCAGGTGATCCTGATAAGAGGAAATCTACTACTGGTTATGTGTTTACACTTGCGAAGGGAGCAGTAAGCTGGATTTCAAAACTGCAGACAGTTGTGGCGTTATCTACAACAGAGGCAGAATACATGGCAGCTACTCAAGGTTGCAAGGAGGCAATATGGATTAAAATGTTATTGGAGGAGATCGGGCACAAACAAGAGAATGTTCCTTTGTTTTGTGACAGTCAGAGTGCCTTGCACATCGCAAAGAATCCAGCCTTTCATTCCAGGACGAAACTCATTGGAGTACAATTTCACTTTGTGCGGGAAGTAGTAGAAGAAGGAAGCATGGATATGCAGAAGATCCATACGAAGGAAAACATAGATGATTTTCTGACCAAGCCAGTAAACATTGAAAAGTTTGAGTGGTGTAGATTCTCAAGTGGTCTGGCAGAAACGTAAGCAGCAGGTAATGGCAAGATTGAAAGGATGTGTGGAGATGTGTTTGATTCTCAATCAAATCTCCAAGTGGGAGAAATGTTGGCAGGTGTATTAAATGCATGTCGGCAAAGACTTTTCAAAAGAAAGAAAAGAAAACGTGGGAAAACTTTTCAACAAATGCAGTGGGACGGTGTAAGTTTCGTAAAGAAATAAAAGACGCGTTTTTAACGCATGTTCACACGGTCAAGAGGCTCTATAAATAGAGCTTCCCTCTTTCATTTGGAAATCATCCCTTCTTCAAGTTTTCTCTCATCTTATAAGCATTTGAGTGCTTAGTTCTATAATATTTGTGAGGTGTTTTGTTCTCCTGTATTAAGAGAGTGCGTGTTCTCTTTGGAAACACAGTGAGTGAGTTGTATACCACAAAATATTATAGTGGAATTCTTTTCATCTTGCCCGTGGTTTTTAGTCTAATAATTTTTAGGGGTTTTCCACGTAAATCTCGGTGTCCAGTTTATTTTTTATTTTCGAGTTTTATTATCTCAAATTCCGCACGTGGGACCAACAAAACATGCATAAAATGGTCCTTACGGTCCTGATAGCCAGGTCCCTTGCTTTGATTCAACCATTGTTATATCACAATTACACAGCTCTAGAGCGGCAGCCTACTCTAGCTTTACTCAAGGGAAGATTTTACGGCTCGTGGGATTTGGATGCCGATTTGAGCAAAGAAATGGGAGGAAATATTTCTTATCGTTTATTACACCATTCTCTTCTTCTCCTTTCTCTCTATATTTAATTTTATATGCAAAATTTTTAAGCATTATCGTTTAAAGTTTAAATTTTCAAGATATAAAATCTTGAGTTTGAATTTTCTAAGCTTATATACTTAAATTCGAATTTTGAAATTTAATCCGAGAGTAGTCTTCTAATTTTGATTTTTTTAAGCATTTGCGCTTAAATCCAAATTTTGTAAGATTTAAACTTTTGGAATTGGATTTTTAAGTTTAATGCTTAAAATTCGAAATTAGAAATTCCATATCATCTTGATAGCGTTCTAAACATTTCAAGTTCATATGGCTTTAAATTTGTAGTGCTACTATTTTTTTTGAAGTCGTAATCGTTGTATTTTGATAAACGAATTACCAACAAACCTGAGCACTGAGGCGGGGCCGTTTTAAGGAAAAAGAGTCAAACTTTTGTCTCGACTATAGTCATTTGGTTCACTTATTTCTATTCGTGAATGCCTTTATTAACATCGTTATCACTTTCATAAAAAATATTTTCAAAGACTAAGTCATCACCTTTTTCATTCCCATCCACATCTTCCTCTACGTCATTTTCAACGACCAAGACATCATGTTATTCATTACAATTGTTTTATTTTTCTTCTTCCTTACCCAAATCTTCAAGTGATGGATATTCGGATTGTTTGACAACAAATCTGTTGATAGCCCCTCTTTGAGACTCAATAAATTCTTCAACTTTTTTTTCTTTTTCCGCTTATCATGTCCTGATGTAGAAATTATGACGCATATTATTATGAAAATTCAAAAGAAAAATTAAAAACGTGTGTCAACAATGGCGACGGCTATCACACACATCTTTTGACAAAACCTTTGCGTAAGCCGCCTCAACTTTGGAAAATTTGAGGAGTGCATGTCTCTTCTTTTGAACTCTCAAAGCTCTCTGAAACTCATTGATGGTATGAGTTTGCCTATAAATACAGAAGGCATGGAGGTCCCTAGATACACAATCTCATACAGTATAATACACCATCTATAGAGAGATTGGAGTGTTTAGAAGGCTTCAATTGGATGAAAATCAGAAGACTTAAAGATGATTCAATGGCTGGAGGTAACACTCGATTTAAGCTTCCACATATTATATCATGTTTATATATACGTGCAAAAACATGATTTTTGAGAAAATCTCTAACATTTGGTATCAGAGCATTGATACATCTGCCTTGAAATTTTTTTATTTGCATAAAAAGCTTGAAGTTTGGATATGCATTTTAAGAAAGTTTACGTACCTGAAAATTTCTTCGGAAAATTTCTTCACGTTGCACTTCGAAGTTCTCGGATGAGATCTTGAAAATTGTATAAAGTTTCTAAATTTGAAAATTAAAAGAAATTTTTTGAGAGCAAATTTTGAGAAATCCTTCTAAAGACGAAGAAGAATTCGAATGCTTGTGATTATCTGTAATGGAATTGAAGCTATATGAAATCAATAAATTCGTGCATGGAATTATTACAAAACAAGACCCACACGTTAATTTTTATTATATTAGGCTTTCATTATTTAAGACTTTGTCGGGAAAATAATTGATTTGAAATCAAATTGGTGGGTCCCGCAACATTAATAATAATTATTATTACTTTTAAAATAATAATAATAATAATAATAATAAATAATTAATTAATTAATGTGTAATTAAGTTATATGTATAATTCGGTATACATATAGCATTTGGTTAAATAATTTGTACACACTGAAATAATTCCAAGTTCAACGTAATTTCTAATACACGTTTAGAAATTATTTTTGCATGTTAGATAAAATGTCAAATATTATGGATAAATGTTTGATGTGTACATGAAAATTTAATATTATACTTGCATTTATTTTTGAAGTTTTTTAAATGCAAATTGTATTGAAAAATATTTTGGAAAAACAATATTCACATTGTGGTCATATTAAATTATATTAACTTTTTTATAATTAAAATGAACATATCAAGTAAGATGTCAATATAATAAAATATTTCAGATATTCATAAATGAACAAATAATCCCCACTTTATCACTACTCTGATAAAAGAGAAAAACTGATGAGGAGCCCACATTTTTATGTAAATGTGATCCTCACTTTATCAATACTCTGATTGAAGAGAAAAACTGATGGGGAACGTATTTGTTCATATTAAGTAAAAATGTGAATATAAAGTTATTTAATAAAAAATTTTGGCTTATAAAGATTCACATAAATGTGGATAATTAAGTTGAATAATAATTATTAGGTAATGTAAGAAAACATGATCTGAGGGAGTTCTTCATAGATCGGTTTAAACTGCCTTGACTTGCTACTGGTCTCCCTGAGGAATGTTGCTCTGACTAGGAGTTAGGTATTTAAAGGGCCTAAGCACTACCTATCTTTCTTGGGAGCACTTTTGGAAAGTGTTGATTGTGTTACTAAATATTATTATATAAAGATTTAAGTAAAGCCAAAATTTTTCTCAAGTAATACGTATAATTTTAAATAATTAAGGTTTAGCCATAGCATCCTTAATTATGAGAAATTATACATTAGGTCAGACTTGGATAACATTAAAGGCATTTATTAAGTATAAAATTAAATAAATAAATAAAATTATCCAGTGATCCGTATAATTTTAAATAATTAAGGTTTAGCCACAACACCCTTAATTATGAGAAATATACATTAATTCGGTTAAGGATCACATAAAAGGAATTTATAAAATCAAAATTTATGTCTAGTAAACCGTCTAATTTTAAATAATTAAGGTTTGGCCACAACACCCTTAATTATGAAAAATTATACATTAAGTGGGCTGAAGATCACATGAAAGACATTTATTAAGAGCATAAATATTTAAAATTTTTTGATTTAATGTCTTAGTGATTCGTATAATTTTAATTTATTAAAGAATATCTATAATATCTTTAATTGAATTAAAATTATACATTAATTTTTAATCACATTTAGTTATAACAGACAAAAATAAAATAAAATTATTCATCATTTTGATAATACTTTGAGATGAATAATTATGAAGAATAAATATTTTATGCATAAAGAATTTAATATTCTAGTGATTCGTATGATTTTAATTAATTGAAGAGTAGCCACATCATCTTTGATTGAATTAAAATTATACATAAATTATGAGGATCACATTTGGTTATAAAGGATATAAATTGTAATTAGTTATATTTGAACATTAAAATTTATCTCACAAGAAATTTCGTTATGTTAAATATAATTAATTAGGATACAATATTGAATTATTTTCTTAATTTATCCACATAGATTAAGAATTGAATATAATTCAATAGTTATTTCATTAAATTTATGAATCTAATTGAATTAAAAATTCAGTCCACAGACAATTTTTATGTCAGTGATTCATATGTAAATCATGATTTACATGGGTAAAACATGATATATGGTTTATTGATTCATTTAATAACATTAGCATGTATTCATTAAATTTGCAGCATATTGCTATTACTCTGATATTAATTTCTTGAGAATGACTTGATTAGTGGGAGCGATCAAATTCAGAATATTGATCATTATGATGCTCATTCATCCACACAAGTTATATGTATTGATTACTATTCACAACATCCTCCAATTGAAAAGTGTGTTGTAAAACCAATCATATAAATTCCATAAAAAGTTGGTTCAATTGCCATTCATTTTTAGATGAGTCTTCAAAACAAATAAAATCTCATTAGGCAACATCGGACAACATAAAGAATTCATCTCTAGTGATGATGAATATTTAATATTTCAAGATTAAGAAAACGATATGGATTGAAACATGTCTCACATTAGTGGTATTTCAGGTTTTACAATGTTATTTCTTCATTTAGTTTTGTTGAGAATATTGTGGGCCATTATGGATTTCAGAAGGTTAGTGGGAGCTTAATTATTATAAGAGTAATATAAGTATTTGACCACTAAAAAGCTGCAAAATGTTTTGGGATACCTTATGGTATTAAAAGTTTTACATGCTTATGTGAGACGAATTGACAATTTGGAAAGTGATTTGCTACTTCCACTATTGAGTCAAAATTCGTCGTTGAAACACTATTGTGTGGTGTATTTTAAGGAGTTTCATTATGGGCTTAGAATTATAGATTCTATGTCTAAGCCATTAAGATTATATTACTGCAATTCAATTATGGTCTTTGTGACTAAAGCGGTGGTCGAATTAAGTATATCGACATAATGTATTTTAAACCGTTGGAGAACGTGTTAATAAAGTGGTCATCGAACACGTTAGCACTGAATTGATGATCTTTTAACCTAAAGGCGTGCAAATTTCAGATGTTAAAGGAACATATGGTAAGTACTTATGGATTTGATTCCATAATAAATTTATGTTATATACATTTGGTTTTGATAATGAAACGCATTCAGTTATGATATTTCTCATATTCAGTTATGTACATATTCAATTATCTTGAGAAAAATATCAATAAAGTTGGACCTCGAATAAACATTGGGTTTATTCATTAAGTTATACAGATTTGAGAGACATAATGCATTGTAATACATGAAAGATAATATTCATTTTAAGATGACCTATCGTCATGATTCATGTATTTTGTTCTCTCCTATGATAAAAGAGATATATGTGTCAAGTGGGAGAATGTAAGAAATTATGACACATATTATTATGAAAATTCAAAAGAAAAATTAAAAACGTGCGTCAACAATGGCGAAGGCTATCGCACACATCTTTTGACAAAACCTTTGCGTAAGCCGCCTCAACTTTGGAAAATTTGAGGAGTGCACGTCTCTTCTTTTGAACTCTCAAAGCTCTCTCAAACTCATTGATGATATGAGTTTGCCTATAAATACCGAAGGCATTGAGGTCACTAGATACACAATTTCATACAGTATAATACACCATCTATAGAAAGATTGGAGTGTTTAGAAGGCTTCAATTGGAGGAAAATCAGAAGACTTAAAGATGATTCAATGGCTGGAGGTAGCACTCGATTTAAGCTTCCGCATATTATATCATATTTATATCTACGTGCTAAAAAATGATTTTTGAGAAAATCTCTAACACCTGACTGATATTTCCTAATTGGAAGCATTCCGATTTTCTGTAGATAAATAAACAAATCAAGTTCTCGAATAACCACTTATTATAGATGGAATGTATTAAGATGTAAAAAAGAACAACTGCATTCAAAATGTATAAATAAACAGGTGTATTAAATGAGAACGTCACATTTTCAAAGCTAGCTAGCAAAAAGCACAAAAGAGGTTGAAATTTTTAATATTTTGATTGAAAATATTATTTCTCCCCATAGATATGACACTATGTCTTTCTAGCCAGTGAATATCCAGGCATAAAGAGTTTATATCCAAGTACTCCAATATCAAATAATGAAGACAACCAGTGCATTAAACATTATTCAAAGAAATAAAGTGAACATATTTCTTTTTGTTGTCAAAGAATACACACGTATTACTAAAACAAATAGAAAGGTCAACAAGAAAATCATTTAGTTCAAGTCTGGAGCAGATGTCTCATCAAAATCAGATTAATAATAAATACGTGAACATCAGGATTCTTACATACGATGACTATCCGAGACGAAAATCATCATGTAAAACATGGAAAGAAATGACATTCCAAAGAAAATAACAACAAAAGAAAACAAATAATGTGAAATGAAAATAAAAATAAAACTCAAGATGACAAAAAAAACTTACATGTTCAAAGTTTTACTGAAGGTTACTGAAGGAAACACTTAAATCGAAAAAAAAACACTATCAAATATGACCAGACATCACTAAATCAGAAACCCCTCCTCCAAAATCTGTCAAATGTGCATTCGACAGTCTCTATTTTGATGATTCTTTTTAGATGTAAGGTCAACATGGAAATTTGAAGTGTCCGATTGATAAGCCTACTACTCACTATTAAATTTTAGAAAATTTGAAGATAAAATCCAAAGCCCAAATATCCAACCCAATTTACCTCTAACCTCATTTGAATTGGAACCCTATCAAGCTGGGGCATGTGCGATGGCCCCATATTGACCACCTCAGGGTCCCTCTGCCTCAGCCACACAAAATACTACAGATTCTGCCTCACCCTGTTTGGGGCGAATATGAGAATCCAACTTTGAAAGGAGAGGGTTGGGGAGCTCGACTTGGGGAGGTTGTCGCATTTTTTCCTGGTCTGAATACCTTATTTTCCTGGCGAATTACATTTCTTGACTGTAAAAATCATAATGAAGTTAGATATGCAAAAATATGTGTTGGTTCACATGATCCAGGAACTGCACCAGCTAGAAAATGGAGGCTACACTTACAATTGTTATAGACACACACCGTTACACATTATTCTCGATATTAAAAAATGTATTTTTTAAATTAAAGTATATTTAGGATAATTTTGTAATTTTAAAATTAACGTGTAATCATGCATATTACTTTTATTGTACATATAACATAACTCTAATTGTTAAATTGGAAATAGAACAACTGTTTGGGAGAATTATTTGGCTTGTGGATTTTTTCCCCATAAATTGAAATTGACCGATTTTTTTTAATTAAAACTGAATAATCCGAACCAAATAACAAAATTAATTGATTTGGTCGATGACCAAATTAACTATATTATTTAGAAAATATATTGTAAAATCACCTTTTAATTAAAAATTTCAATATAAAATATAATTAAATTGAATTTTTATTCATTTAAAACAAAATACTTTTTCTTCCATTTCTATGCCCTAATATATTTTATTTTTAAAAAAATAAAACCGAGCTTTCGGATTTTCGAATTAACCGTAGCCCACCACCCCTAGTCATTACTATTGCACTAAGTTGTCAGAAGTTTTACCTTTACCTTTACCTTTACCTTGCAGAGGGTAATCACAAATTAAGTGTGCCATTTGGAATATTGATTAAAGGGTCATCATTCCACTGGAGCTTTCACGCGTTAGTGTAAGCAATCAGTTTGAAAACAATTTTCTTGATTTGCTTCACAGCTTAATATGAAGATTGCCTGATCTATATATGTTGTAACATTCAATAAATCAAACCAAAATCTTCAGTGAAAATGTATACTGAAACTGCACAGAATGAGAACAGCAATACAGCAACTGAGATGGCTGAAGGTGTTCATAAAGGAGAGTTTGGCGGCTGTCTTATAAATGGAGGAAATTCGCAGTCGGCCAACGTACGGGAGTCCAGCCTGCCTCCATTTTTGCAGAAGATATTTGAAATTGCAGACGATACAGAAACAAAATCAATTGTATCATGGAATTCAAATGGCACCAGTTTCATTATTTGGGATCATAACGAGTTTTCAGAAAAGATTCTTCCCAAGTATTTCAAGACTACCGTTTTCTCGAGCTTCGTTTACCAGCTCAATAATTATGTATGTGTCTCTCTTTCTGTGCACATGTCATGTGTTAACTTCTTTCTGATGCGATCAGGTTGTATGTAGGGATTCAGAAAGATCAGTTGCAATAGACACGAATACGTGAATCCATGGTTTCAAGAAGGGAAAAAAGAATTGCTAAAGAACATTAGAAGAAGGAACGAGAAATTTCAAGCCACAAAAAAGAGAGGCTGCGCGACTCTGAATTGCGACTCCATGAATGCTGGAGTGGAGCAAGAACTGCAGGTTTTGATGGCAGAACAAAATAGTATGAAAGAGCAAATTCAGAAGCTCAAAGAGAGTCTAGCAAACATGGAACATCAGATTACCAGCATACAAAGTAAAACCAGGTTTCCTGAACTTCGTGACAACCAAGGTGGCGTAACCGTCTTTTTAAAGCAGACGCATCTGGAGGAAATAAAAGATCCCGCAAGTAAAAATGATGCGAAAAAGCCAAGATTGACTGAGCTAAAGACTACAGAAAGTGAAGCAAATAACGAAGATAAGATAGAAATTTCCCCACCGAAAGTTTCGTCAGCTGACAATCCGGGCAACTCCATTCAGGCAACAAAAGAAAATGCTGAAAGTTTCGAATTTTTGAAGAGAATACTAGAGGATGATACATGGTTCGGTATAGAAGGCGAGGGAGACCTACCAGTGAATCATTTCCAAAGCTATTGTTGAACCTGATAAGATGATGGAATCGTATAGAGCAATGGACAGGGGGAACCTCAAG
The DNA here is from genome assembly GCF_022965805.1 of Primulina eburnea. Lineage (NCBI taxonomy): Eukaryota > Viridiplantae > Streptophyta > Magnoliopsida > Lamiales > Gesneriaceae > Primulina > Primulina eburnea. The sequence continues at coordinate 6,300,774 of NC_133108.1, forward strand.
AAAAGGCTTGGATCAGGAAGTGGATAATGATGTTTCCGTACACTTATGGGCAAGATATGAACTGTATGACACTTCGATCTTACTTTTTTGCTAGTTGAACAAGTGGTACAGCTCAATATAAGGTTCTTACATTTTTACATCAGGTTCTTGCTGATTGAAGTATGCTAATCGACTCTATCCATCATCTCATTCTATTTCTACTCGTCTGTTGATATCCCACACTGTTTTGCCACTGACTTTATCTGTATATTATGTTGCAAAATACGTCAAGAGAGGCTGTTTTTAAACAATTACCGCATTAAGGTTTGATTTCCATTTTTCCTACTAATATCACACCGCTCCCGAAACCTTTATGAATAAACAAGTCAAGCAAAGCAGCATCACGTACCAAAAACCAAGCTCCGACCTTGAAATAGCTACTTAAAGATATAACTTCATACTTCCCTTTCATAAGTGAAATAAGCAATATAGAGGGATGATACACTGAAGACATACAGTTCACAAACGAGCTCAAAATATGGACCTAAGATTGAAGTGCGCTAGAATAAGGTTCTCTCCGTGAAGCAGGCAATATAATAATGTATCTTGGCACAACAGCATGAATGATAAATGAAAAAAAAAAAAAAAAATTCACCCAACGTCACATAATGAATTGATTGAACAAATTAATACAGCCTTCTGGTATGTTTACAAATTATTTCTCCTGGGCTATAAGTATATCACTATCTGGACAAGAATGTTTGTCATTAAAAAAAAAGAGAGTGATAGAGTGATAAATGGGATAAACATAACCGCGAATGTTCATTTTACGACTATAATACAGGTACCGAAATGGACACTGTCATCGTTGAATCGCCGACAAAATTTGTATCTTGTGTAGCAGAGTTTCCAGCAAATGCATACCCAACACCCAATCCACCATTTTCAGACCTATGGAAGACTCTAGCAAGCGATGCTGCTTTTCTCCTGGCACGCCTCGTCCCTGTAAAGAGCAAACTCTGCAGTAAACCAACCAATGCTGGAGCCTTCACCACCTTCTCTGTGGTAGCTGACCCACCACTTCGACATAATTCAAGTAAAGCAGCAACAGCATTTTCTTTCCCCTTTGGAGTGCCGCAACGCATCATTCCAATCAGCCCGGGAACTGCATTTTCCTCAATCCCAACTGCTTCAGCCCCTATTGGCTGCCGTACAATCAGGACCAATGCACCTGCAGCTTCTTCAGATACGTCATCACATCCTAGCGCATCAACTAGTGCTGTTACAGCCCCTGACTCTATCATTCTAGCACAATTCTCGATGTGGGTTGATAAATTAAACAATGCTGTCACGGCGTCTTTTTTACCTCTAGAAGTTGTTCCCTCTTTCAACAGTCCAGCCAAAGCTTTGATTGCTCCATTTTCTTGTGCTATCTGTTTTTTATAGTTGTGAACAGCAGAGAGACTGAACAATGTCGCCGCAGCATTTTCCCTGGCCTCGGTCGTGGTCCCGTATTTTAAAACTCCAACAATGGCACCTAAACACCCTTCTACATCCATGATCCTGCTTTTATTATTATCATAAATAGACAAGTTCAACATCGCAGTCACCGCATTCTCCTGTGCCAACGCATCTGAAGAGGGAAGTAGCACTTTTAAAAGTGGTATAGCACCAGCCTCAGCAAGGCAAGCCCGATTCTCCCTTCCTGTTTTTGCTAACAATCTAATCTCCCTGGCAGCCACAGTCTTTGATCTCGCCGTACCATTTGATAGCTGTTCAATAAGCAGACGAGCTGTGGCTTTAGTGGCTTCAAGTGCTGCCTTGCTTGGTGAGGCCACCGCTGCATTTTCAGAAGCATAATCTGCATTTTCTGGTAGATCATACGGAATCCCGTTAGCTAAACCCCATTGCATAATCAAATTTCTCATAGCCCGATTTGGCACCAAACGAGTATGGAGAAGCATCTGCCCCGTCTTTGGGCAAGTACTACGGCCCTCCCCCATCCATCTCCTAATTGATGCACGATCATAAGTCTGCCCTGTTGATACTATGACTGGATCCTTCATCAAATCCAATGATATTGGGCAACAAAAATCCTTGGGGATGGCAATAAAAGTATCAGCAATCTTCTGAGTGATTAACCCCTTCTTTGGCTTCCTACGCTTCCACTTTCCTAATTCGCCTTCTTCATCCTCAAATCGAAACAGCAAGAACCTACAGTACCGTATTAAAGCCACAAATCCATTTAGAACCGATGATGTTGGTTCAACATCACCATCATGATTCACAATCTGCTCCTCTAAGAACTCAATCTCAGCTCTACAACTTTTCACGTCGCAAATACTCAAATTTTCCACCAGGAATGCATACAATTCATTCTTTTCAGGAACCCTTCCATTATCAAATTCATCCAAGAAATTGTAAAACTTCAACCTCAACATATCGTCATGCTTGTCAATGGACAATTTTGAATTCCTTGTTTGTTTTCTCAACAATACAAACAGTTCTTTAATATCTTCAGATAAGTTAACGTCACTCAAAGGGAAAATATCCAAAAGGGTGGAAATTTCCATGTTCAAATCATGAAAATGACCAGAAAGTGAGTGGTTTTGAAGCAACAGCCACAACTTACTGGACCCTCTAACGAAATCAATCAAAATTTTCGCCCTGTAAAGCAGGAGGTACAACTCCTTGAAGCATAAAAACACGGTAAAAGACACTTTCGAGAATCTGACATCACCAAAAGCATCCAAGAGAACGGAAATAGACTGAATTTTCCGGATCAAAGACCTAGTACTCCTGCCATGGAAAAATGGCTTAAATCTACAGTCACCTGAAAACGATGAGACCAGCTCTGTACAAATAGCGCGTAAAGCCTTTATAACAGAGTCATCCGATAGATCCACCGGCGCCAGAAACGCGTCCATAGACGGCGACGTTCGCCTCCTCAAAGACGAAAACATAGCCGCTGAAGCCATCTATCACCAAATTAACTTCCCGCAAACACTTGATGGGTGTTCAATAATTACAAGATTTACAAGAATTCGATGCGTGTTCTGTGATCCGACTGAAAACGCCACGCCCGTTTGATCTCCCTGTGTATATAATAAAAGTTACGGACTCTAAATCCGCGTGCGAAAGATGAATACGGAAAACAAAGGGGGCAAAAAGAAGAAAAAGGAACGATCTTGGGTCACTTTGATTGTTGATGGGTTGACCGAATTTTGAATCGGGCAACCTGCAATTGTTTTTTGGCTTAATATTCTTGGTTTGTTCCGGAGGAAATTCAATGCAGGCTGCTTGAAAGCAACAGCTACCTCAAGCAAGAGTCTTTTCAATGAGGGTGTTGGGCTTTGGGGTCATCGAGTGTTATCCAGATTTGCCATTTACATCCATCCATTCTCTACAATCTTTCCTCTCGCTCCACTTGTGTCCTATTTATTACTGCCTCTTTAGATTAAATATTCTAGTCAAGATTAGGTGTACTATATATTATTTATCGCTCCCTAGCTGACATAGTATGGTATTGTGGACAGATACTTTGTCTTTTTTCTCAGTTAATGGTTAAGTAATTAATAGATTATTATATTTTTTTGGGCTTACTCAAATAAAACAATATTTATTTATAATCTATATATGGGATGAGTTTCATTTCGTTATTTTTGAGATCATAAACAACCTAGTTAATTCAATGGTTAGAGTATTGCTTTAATATGGCATAGGCCTAATCAGACCGAGAGTCTGGACTCGAAAGTCGTGATGATATTGCTGAAGAATGTCTTTATCAAAATATTTTTGCTTCTCCCTTCGATCAATTATCAATAACTTTTTATGGACTTTTGGAAATTTGTTGCATGTAGCTTGACAGTGAAATTTTGAATCATGAGTACATGATCCTTTACATGTAAAACTTATTGCTTATTTCTCTTCTGCAAGTCCATGGAGTTTTGTCTCAGACATGGACCCAGTGAATGGGGAAGGCACAAGTGTTGGTCTCATGTACGACAACTTGAGATAATAAATATGAAAATAAAAAAAATTGGACACCGAGATTTACGTAGAAAACCCCTAAAAATTATTAAGGTAAAAACCCCATGCAAGATGAGAATAATTACACTATAATATTTTATGGTGCACAACCACTCACTTTGTTTTCAAAGAGAACACATACTCTCTTAATACATGATAACAAATTCCTCACAACAATTATAGAATTAAGCACTTAAATGCTATAAGATGAGATAAAGAACTCGACGAAGGGATATTTCCCTTCCTCGTCCGTGTGAAACCGCGTAACGACAGTTTCCTTCCATCTGCAATTTTCAACAAATCATGCCCAACCACCACCATAAATCCTTGTCTGCCACTAACCAACCAAGTTGCCGACATTTCTTCCACTTGAAGATTTGATTGATAATAAAAAAAAAATATCTCCACACATCCTTTCAACTTGTCATTGCATGCTGCTTACGTTTTTTCTAGGCCACTTGAGGATCTACAAAACTCAAACTTATGTGTATTCAAAGCTTGATCAGAAATCAGATACTTTGTCATTTGTATGAATTTTCTGCATATTCAAATTTCTTTCTTCTACTACTTCTCGCACAAAATGAAATTGACTCCAATTTATTTAGTCCTCGAATGAAGTAGTTGTTTGCTTAGATAGCTGGCATCATCTTGATTTCTCGAAGGATTTCTTGCTATGTGCAAGACAATCTGGCTATCACAAAACAAATGAACTTTTTCTTGTTTCTGCCAGATTTTCTCAAATAATCTTATAATCCACATTACCTCCTTGCAAGTTTGAGTAGCTGCCATATATTTTGTCTCTGTTGTAAATAACACCACAACTGTTTGCAGTTTGAAACTCAGCTTACTGCTCCCCTACAAGTGCAAACACATAACTGCTCCCACTTCTTGTGCAATGTCTGGTCTTGTACAAATCATGGCGAACATCAAACTTCCTACTGCTGATGCATATGGTACTCAAGACATCTTCATCCTCTCTGCTTCACTGCTATGATACATCTCGGAAAATAACTTAAAATTAATAGAAAAAGGGGTCCATATCGGCTTACTATCTTGTATGTTGAAGCGTTGCAAGACTTTCTTCAAATATTTTTTTGGGAAAGCCATATATTTCTGTTACTTCTGTCTCAGTGAACTTGCATCCCTAGAATCTTGTTTGTTGGTCACAAGTCTTTTATATCAAATTCCCTAGTCAACTGTGCATTCAATCATTAGATTTGATCTTTGTTGGAGTCTGCTACCAACATGTCGTCCACATACAACAGCAAAATGATATAATCATTACCAGACCTATTGAATTATGTACAAAGGTCTGCACTCAGTCTGTTATATCAAAGGCTCATGATATCGGAATCAAATCTCTTGTACCAACATATCAGCTCATATTTGAGACCGTACAGAGATTTTGTTCAACCTACAAAGCAAGTTCTCTTTGTTTTTTTTCCTCAAAACCTTCTGGCTGGAGAATATAGATTTATTCTTCAAGATAACCATAAAAAATTCTGTTTTCTCATTTGGTTATTCTAGATGTAGGTCAAACAATGCACACAATACTAACACTACTCTAAATGTTGTAAGTCTAACCACAAGAGAAAATATCTTATTGAAGTCAATGTCTTCTTTTTGAGCATACTCTTTTACCACCAATCTAGCATGATTACCGCTTCACTTGGTTATTGTCATCACGCTTGATCTTATAGATCTATTTGTTACCAACGACTTTTCTCCCTCGTGGTAATGTAACAAGATCTCAAATTTTATTTTTGTCTAATGCCCTCCAACTCTTCTTGCTCTCCAACCTGGTGATCTTCTGTCTCGAATTGACTGCCTCACATTGAAAACTTCAGACTCAACATGTTCTTGTTCTTAGTACTCTGGTACTGTTTCACAAGAAATTTGACCTTCATACGTCTTATTTTCCACCTGAAATAGTAGTTTCTGAATTCAGCGTGTATTTATCTCTTTTTAATTTATCTTCCTCAAAGATAACATCTCGGCTGATGACAAGCTTGTAGACAGTAGAATCCCACAAGCGAAACTTCTTTACTCAATCAGCATAACCCAAAAGGATATATTTTCTTGATTTCAAATCCAACTTCAATCTTTCCTTATCATTGTATAAAACGTACATAGAAATTCCAAATATATGCAAATGAAAATAATCAGTAGGCTTCCCAGTCCACATTCACATTAGAGTCTTCAGATCAATCGCTCACCACTGAAGGAGAACGAGTGATGATATAACAAGCAGTTTTAATTGCTTCTGTCCAAAATGAGTTATCTAGACCCGAAGTCCTCAACATGGATCTTGTTATGTTCAACAAGATCATGTTCATCCGTTCTGCCACTCCATTTTGTTGAGGCGTGTAAATCGTCATATACTGTCTTTTGATGCCCTCATGTTAACAATATGCATCAAATTCGTCACTGATATATTCTTCTTCATTGTCAGTCCTCAAATACTTAATTTTCTTTTCAAAATCAAGCTCAACCCGCCCTTTGAAATCTTTAAAGATTTGAAAAACATCTGATTTCTTCTTGATATCTGCTAAAAAAATCATTAATGAACGAGACAAAATATATCGCTTCTCCTAGGAATACAACTGGTGCTTGCAAAACATTCGAATGAATCAAATCCAATATGTTTTTGTTTTTGGAATTGGAAGTGTCAAACTTTAATTTGTGTTGTTTATTGGTAACACAATGCTCACAAAAAGATATTGACAATTTTGTAAGTCCCGGCATCAGCTTTTGTTTTGAGAGAATTTTCAACTCGTTCTGACATATGCTAGATCTTTCTATGTCATAACAATATTAACTCTTCTCCTGAACCAATTGATGCAACAGCTAGTTCCGCCTCTTCGAGTGTTTCTTCTAAATAATATATATTATTTATTGCACCCGATATCATCCAATTGACCTAATGACAAAAAATATTTATCAGTCCTTTCACATATCGTACATCATGTACATATGATGCGAATGGTGTCACCATATATTTTTATTTTGATAATACCGATCCCAACGATTTCCAATGCACGGTCATTTTCCAAGAATACAGATCATCCTGAGACTGGTTCATAATGATCAAATCATTCTCTCCGAGATGTCATGTGACATGTCGCTTCTGAATCTATAATCCATGTGTCACAAAATTTGTGTCTACCTTCTGCAACTGTTGCTGCTTCGCTGAACAATATTTCACCACCGGCTGAAGTATTGACCACATTTCCTTGAGAACTTTTCTCGATACTCCTACACTCTTTTTTTAAGTGCCCTTTACTGTCATATTTAAAGCAGGAAATATTTTTCTTCTTACTTCTCGACTTTGATCTACCTCGTCTTTGGCTCTCACTGGAGTTACAATCCATAAATCTTTCTCTTGTCATCGATAAAGCATATGTCTGTTTCGAAGTTATCAACATATCTCCCTTATTCTTGCGCCGAGTTTCTTCTACGAGAACCGCAATTAAGCCATTGTCGAATTTTATAGAGCCTATAAGAATATTGTTGATTAAGTTAATAATAAGTTGATCATATGAATCTTGTAGACTTTGAAGTAGAAGCTCCGCACGTTCATTTTCCTCTATTTTATATCTCATAGAAGTGAGTTGGCAAATAGAGTATTTAGTGTATTGATATGTTCAGTAATCAATGAGGATTTCGCTATTCGAAGAGTATAAAGCCTTATCTTTATAAAATCTTATTGTGTAGTGACTTGACCTCGTACATCTTTGTCGAAGTATCACAGATAACTTTTTTTGTTTTTATCTCAAAGATACTTGACAGTACTTGATCTGTTATAACCAAGTGTAAATTGACAACAACATTATCATTCATCACATTCCACTTTTCATCGTTAATCATTTCCACCGCTTTATCTCTAATAGCCACCAATCAATTCTTCTTTCTTAAAACTGCTTGTATCTTTATTTTTCACAGTATAAAATTGCTTTCATTGAACTTTGATATCTCATACATGTCCGACATTATGTCTACAACAATTTAGTAGACTAGACAAAATAATCTCGCCTTAATAAAAAAATACAAAAAAATATTTTCTGATGTGGAAGATCGGTTTAGGCTGCAACCACAAAGCATACTCAGGATTTTAAGAAATTTTAAATCAAGGCTCTGATACCACTTGTTGGTCTCACGTGCGACAACTTGAGATAATAAATATGAAAATAAAAAATAAATTAGATACCGAGATTTACGTGGAAAATTTATTAGAGTAAAAACCACGGGCAAGGTGAAAAGAATCACTATAATATTTTATTGTGTACAACTAATCATTGTGTTTCTAAATAGAACACACATTCTCTTAATACAGGAGAAAAAATACATCATAAATATTATAGAACTAATCACCCAAATACTCTAAAAAAAGAACTCAATGAATGAATGATTTCTGAATGAAGAAAGTGAGCTCTATTTATAGAACTTCTCGTCCGTATGAAACCAAGTAAAGATAGTTTCTTCCATCTACAATTTTCAACAAAGTCTGTCCCAACCACCACCATAAATCATTATCTGCCATCAACCAATCAAGTTGCTGACAACAAAGGCTTCGCAGATGAGCTTTCCACTACTGAACTTCTCTCGGAGAGATATGGTTGAGTTTTGGCACGAGACTCTATTCATTCGAACTCCATTTTATTGGGTTTATGAGATTGTCTGAATAAATAATATCAGTGGTTATTAAAATATTTTAATAGAATGTGAAATAATATAGAATAAACAATAACATAGTTTGGTTTTATTTGGACAATGCCTAAAAAATGATAATGTTTGAATCCTCTCATTCATTTTGTCCATTTTTCAAATACTTCGACTGCACTTAGTAATTATATTACATCAACAAAATTCACTTCTTGGATCAATTTTGAGATCACACGCATCTCTCTTAATTGTAAATTGTACATAACTAACCCTTCGACACGTCTACTTGAATAATTTGGCAACCACCAACTAGAATCCGTGCATTCTTACCTTCTTTATATTATATTATATTAATTACTTCAATTATACTGCTTATTCAATAAATTGAAAAATTATTCGGTTATATCTGGATGGATCTGTGTAAACCAATAAATTAGGAGTACATCTCACAGTCTCATGAATCTTTATATGTGAGACAGGTCAACCTTACCGATATTCACAATAAAAAGTAATACTCTTAGCATAAAAATAAATATTTTTTTATGGATGACCCAAATAAGATATGCGTTTCACAAAATACGACCCGTGAGACCGTCCCACATAAATTTTTCCCATAAATTGGTTTGTTTGGAGAAATCATATGAGACAAAAGATTTCAAATTCATCACAATATTGAGTCATTTCAAATTCTCTCATCAAATGCTTTATCGAATTCGAATTTATATATGTACTTGTTTATATATTACAACTATATTAATTACAATGAATTTCAGATCCTTATAATATTATAGTCATTTGAAATTTTATCAAGATGTGTATAATTATAATGCAAATAAGTAGAAGATGGACTTGTGTAGGATCGAGTGCTTACCGCTTTACCAAAAGTTATAGCTAACTCAAATATTTTAAACCGCACAGCAGCACAAGCACCATGGTTCGATCGCTCTACCAAGCAAGGACAGTTATTGCACCCAACAATCTCCCCCACAATAATTGCACTCCTTGCAATCAATGGGAATCGAACCCATGACCTTGGCTCTGATTCCAATTGTAGGATCGAGTGCTTACCGCTTTACCAAAAGCTATAGCTAGTGGTAATGGTGCAACTCAAATATTTTAAACCGCACAGCAGCACAAGCACCATGGTTCGATTGCTCTACCAAACAAGGACAATTATTACACCCAACAACTTGAGTTTTCGTTATTTATCTTATCTAACAATTAAAATAAAATTGAAATCATGCGTTCAAAAGACTTAATGCATGTGCAACCTTAGGTTGCAATTGCATTAACATATTTGATTTGTGGAAATTTGATATATCAATTTCAGATAATACATATTTCAAATATATTTGAAATTCATCATAATTATCATTGAAATTGCATAAAATAGCACCAAATAAATTTGAATTCGACTTAAATTTATTCGTTCGAACTTCCATCCATCCAAACACAAGATTATACTTCTAAATTCGTTTTATAGTTTTCAAATTATTAAAACATTAAAATTATCAAATAGGACTAGCGTGGAATAACTTGCGAGTCGACTCTTCCACTTGTACTTCTTTAGACGCATATTTTCAGTGTTCCAATTTATTCATATATCTTGCGCGGTGCTATTGTTGTTTATGGAAATAATAATAATAGAATAAACGATTTCACGAATCTTTATATATGAGACGAACGGGTCAACCCTACCGATATTACAATAAAAAATAGTACTCTTAGAATAAAAAGTAATATTTTTTCACGGATAAACCAAAAAGAGATCTATCTCATAAAATACAACTCGTGAGACCGTCTCACACAAATTTTTATCGTAATAATAATAATAAACGAAGACTACTGAAATCCCCCCTTTTTCTAAATTCAGATTTTATCTAACAAAATATCGTAATTGAGAAATTAAGGGGGAGGAGATTGTCAAAATCTGGATTATTTAGCAATTAAATAATTCTACGGTCGACCAGAGACTTCGACCAAAGCTTTTAACCTTATTCACGTGGCTGCCCATTTTCTATTTTGCGTGATTGTTATGTTTTGGTACTTGACCAAATTATAAGCCCCGCAATTCTTATTTGAATATAAAATTGTTCTTTTCTTGAAACCAAAATTAGAATTTTAAAGTAGATTTTATATATATATAAAAAATATAATTGGGTGGGTCTCATGTGAGACCATCTCACGGATCTTAATCTGTGAGACGGGTCAACTAGAGTATATACACAATAAAAAGTAGAGTGGGTCTCATATGAGACCGTCTCACGGATCTTAATCTGTAAGACGGGTCAATCCTACCCATATTCACAATAAAAAGTAATACTCTTAGCATAAAAAGTAATAAATTTTCATGGATGACCCAAATAAAAGATCCGTCTCACAAATATGACCCGTGAGATCGTCTCACACAAGTTTTTGCCTAAAAAGTAATATTCTTAACATAAAAAATAATATTTTTTCATGTATGACCAAATAATAAATCTGTCTCACAAATACGACACGTGAGACCGTCTCACACAAATTTTTGACAAAATAATAATAACCTCTTTGAACATCCTTGAAGTAGGAGAGATATTTTGGGTATAAAATAAATTAAGTCGGGTAACTTCATTAATCATTAATCGATACATATGTGATTTTAAAATAAGTTCGGGTTAAAATTATTTTGATCCAATCCCAATAAATTGATCGACAAGGTTGAACAGAGGCTCATCAATTAAACCAAGCCATCTGAATTTTGGTTTGGTTGTGGGAAATTGAAGCAAATGACTGAGGAATTTCCTATTTATCGTGATAAATACATAATCATGTTGAGAGTTTGTTTTTTCTATTTTTGGGTATTATTTTTCATTGTTTTAAGCATTCGTCTAAATTTAAGAGATCATAACCAACTATTAAATTTGAGCTTCAGGATCATTTTGTTTTTAACAGTTAAATTTTACGTTTTTATTCAATTTGATGCACATTTCAAAAAAAAAAAAACAAAACAGAACAATGCCTATAGCGTTACTTAAAATAAATTAAATATTCTAATTGAATCATATTGTATAAAAAGTCAACGTTCTCAATTATTTTCAACCTGTGGACCATGGAATTTGACATGGTTTTAGACTAATGCAGTCTTCTCTTTGTGTTGGATTTGATGCATTCAATTTGCAACGAGAGATTTGATTTAGAGAAAAAATCGATACTCATCTTGAATGTATTTGAAGTTTATCATAATTATTATTAAAATTATATAACTTGATTGGATTTGAAATTCATCGCTCAAATCATATTATTTCCGTCAAATCAAATTCATCAATCCAATCACAACATTTAGTTTTATCAATTCAAACAAGTCACAGAATTTGAAATACACCTTCTCAAATTTATCGATTCATGCACAACCTAATTCGATATTATTTTATACATTACTGTCCTATCATGTTTCTTGAAAACCCAAAAATATAAATAAAATGTTTGAAACTGATGATTTTTTAAAATTTCTTTTTTTATTTTTGTTATTAAAACACTTTTTTATCAAAAAAATAAATAAATAAACGAAAACTAACAAAGCACTGAAAAATGTTTTGCACAGAAACTGCTGTAGGAAAATTTGTGCGAAGGGAGATGTAAACCACCATTCATTGACATGCAACAGCAAGTAAATAACTTCGGTAATAACACGGGAGACAATTAGCCTATGAATCTAAACACTAAAGAAGAACCAAAAATGGGAAAAATACATGATTTATTCATATTTGGAAAGAAAACTAAAAACTGAATATTGATATTCATCATGGTCTCAAAGATTATCTATTCTAAGTTATTTCCAAACAATAAGGATTTATCAAATAGAAAGCCATAAAAGAACGTGTGCATGAATGAATCTAACTAAAACACTGATTTCAGAGTAGAAGCATTTGAAAACGAGTCCTAACATCTTACCTTCGAGATCTACTGGTGAGACACCTTCCGCAGGAGATAAATTTTAGAAATGTGCGTGGATTCCTTGTTCTGATTCTCAATCTTGAAAGCTGCACGCGTGAGATGCAGTAAATATGAGTAATTTGTATGAGCATATTGCAGAAATAAATAATCAAGTATCTGTTAGTATGGAAGCATAACCATCCTAGCAAAAATTATTCAAATCTCCAGATGAAATTCACCATATTGCATTGCATTAACAGGATCATGTCTCTATGTACTAGACATGTAAGCATCCCATCCTCGTATCAATATTGACGAAATCGAGAAATTAGAAGGTAAGGTTGGAAGAAGACTAGATAATATTTTTTTATAACTGGACAAGTCTCCTTGTTTATTTTAAGGTCAAATGCGTGCAACTAGCTCATCTAACTTCACCATACGAACAATGTGTTTTTGTGTCGTGAACCCTATTGGGCATTAGTGTTACCAAAATAACAACATTTCTGAAATCAAAGCACGGACCTTTTTATTTTCTACATTTACCTTTCGACGTGAAACTGTTGGAGCACTCCAGCAAAACAATCTCCTTGATCTTGGTTCTAGTCTCCTGCAACGAAATCATTATATCCATATGGTATCATTGACAAAACTGCCATAATACATTGTTCAAACCAAAACAAAAGACCACCAGGAAATTATTGTGGTTGCCATTTACTAAGCCCTCTGAAGTTTTGTAGGAGTTGTTACTAAATAGATATTTATAAACACGAAGACACACACATACGCAGTTCCCCAAGTCAACTCCTACTCGCATACAGACTAAATAAACAGACCATCCAACCAGAGTCCAGAAAGTAACAAAAACTGGTAACAATAATAAGTATATGTCACCCAATTGAAGAGTGATACATACAGATTTTCTTGTTCAAGCTTTTCAGCAATGGAGACTGCCTTACGCTTTGACCATCCATTTTGTTGTGAACAAGCCTCTGTGTGCTGAATTACATGGGCAAGAGATAATCGGCTTCTAACAAGGCTAAGACTCTGATTTCTGTCTCCCAATTTTCTCTGACCAGGAAATGAAGTATTGGTAGACGTCTTCTGTGATGTTTCTCCAGCTAAAGCACTCTCATTCTTTTGCCTGTCTAAGTCTGCCATTTCATCACTGTTTTTAATACCGATATACTTTCCTGGAGAAGCTTCGATTTCAACAATTTCACTTCTACCCAACCTAGCAGAAGAAGCATCTTTATCTTGGAGCCTTCTGGTATCACTATGATTTGCCGATTTAATCCCATTACTAGCGAAAAGAATGGGTTCCAAATCTAAATGGGATGGAGCCTGAGATGCTTGTAATAAAATTGGTACAGCGCCAATATCTTTTCTTGTGTCGTATCTGATCTCTATGTTCACAGGGGATCTAAGGACTAACTCAAATGCTTGGAAGATGTACGAACTAAATTTTTCGGCCTTGGATTTTGTCAGCTGCGAATTGAACAGCAATTGCACAGTTGGAGCTGCCAAGAAAGGCCAGCTGTTAAGACAAAAAAACCCTAACATGTATGTTTTATTTAAGACATTGACAAAACCATTCTAATATAAATTATGCTCTTATGCTATGCAAGTTTTATCGCCAATTCTAATATAAATATATTATTATCCCAGGATAAGTTAATATACAAAAAACTACTTTTAAAGCATCGCTACAACAGTGGTGAAGTATGGCAGAAGACAGCATAATGCAATATGATAGTACCTGCACCATAACTGAGAGAGATCAGCTTTCCCTCCTGATACATGAACTCTTTTATGCTATTGATTGGGATTTTATCAAGCACTTCCAACCAAATTTCTTCGAGTTCGCGATGAAACTTACCTTGTACTTGAAACTTATTTATTTTATTTTTATCACTGGAGGTGGTGTACACCTGTTGAGAAACCATTCCATTTCCGACATGACCCTTCTCCGCACTAACACCCTTGGCATTTTGATAAACATCTCCTGAACTTCCAGCTGGCATTTCAGCATTGCTTTTCCTTGGCCTCTCTTTTAAATTATCATTATTCAAGATTAGGGGACTGTGATTCATACTGGTATCAGCGGAGGAACTTGGTACAATGTACTGTTGATCGGGAGCCAGTTGCAGCAATGCAGCAGTCAGCCAAGTCATCTTGTCATTTGATACCCTCAGCTGTTTTTCTGCTTCCGACAATGTTTTCAGTGCTTGACGCAGTTTTTCCATGTCTTCTTTGGTTACTGTCAGTGCAAGGGGAGAACAAAGAATAAAGGTTTGGCTTACCCAAAGTTTTGAACTCTGAAAACTTGTAACATAAAGCGCATTACGTAATTCAAAACCGAAGGAAATGAAACAGCAATGACATGACATTTAACTACAGCATGCAGGACAGAGTAGGTTACAAGAAAAACATTTATCACAATGAAACATGTGGGGATCAAGAGATACTGGATCGTGGGACTTACATATTTGTCGCCGAAAAAACTTTCTTTTAGGTCTTCTTTTGTGAAAATCATAGTTTCCAGCAAGAATATCGGTTATGACTGTAGCAAGCTGTGACATTAATGCCAATGGCTCTACACCAGATTCCATAATCTCTCTAAGATTTTTCACTGTATTGACAGTGTCTGCAGATAGTGCCAAATCAAGTAGATCAACCAACTTCTCATCCGAAATAAGCCCAACCTATAAAACAATAGAAGAGTTTTGTTATACATTTTATGTCTGGAATAAATGAAGCCAAATAGAAGAAAGGTCATCTGTAACTCATGAGTAAGGTAAAGAAAGTAATCAAAAGCAAATACAAAGAGCCGAGATGGTGAGCAAGATCGGATTAGGGCCCCTACCAGTTCTTGAACCAGGCAAAGAGAAATTCTCTGTCCGAGCAAACTTAATTGCTCCAGAGTCATCTCAGCATCCCTCAAAGATCCATCTGACCTTGATGCCGTCAGCTTCAGAGCATCCTTATCAATTTCTATGTCTTCTTTGGTTGCTATCCATTGCAGAGTATATATTATGTCTGCATCCTTCAACTTCGGAAAAAAGAATTTCTGGCACCTGGATATTATTATATGAGGCAACACATCAAGACTTGAGCAAACAAGGATGAAAACGACACGCCTAGGGGATCGATCAATGACCTTCAATATTGCACTCCAACAATCCGAAGACAAAGTATCACATTCGTCGAATATGACGACTCTGTAATGAGATTGATGCTGCGAAGTAACCATACTGTCAAGAACTTCAATTATCCCTTGAAAGTCAATGTTACTAATCGGGCCAATTTCCCTAATATTTCGATTTTTTCCCGTATTATGTGCAGCACAAGAATTGCAAAATCCACAAGGTTTTGAATGCTCTAAAGACTGGCAATTTAAAGCTCTGGAAAATATGCGGGCACAGGAGCTTTTACCAGTTCCATGGGGACCGTAAAACACATAGAGCAAACCAACCTTTCTTTTTGCAATAGCATTTGAAAGAGCCTGCACCACCAGGTTCTGACCCACCAGATCTTTGAATGTTCTAGGCATGTATTTTTGAGTGAGATTTTGATGCATATCATTGTGTTGCCTTCGAAATTTAAGTTGCTCGTGGGATCTACCTTCTGATGCAAGATCGGAGTCGATCTCCTGCTTAAGCAGATTGTCTGCAAAAATGCCCAACTCTCCTGAGTAATCATGATGCCAACCAGCACGATCGATGCTTCCTTGAGATCCAGAAGCATCAAGCAGCAGAGGCAATGCTTCCCCCTCAGATTTAGATGAACTTGAATGCTCTGACATGACGGGCATATCTGGGATATCCCTCCCTTGGGAAATAGAACCACCTCTTTTTAACCTTGTATCAGATAACCCGCAAGAAAAGCTCCTGCCAGCCATGTCAAGAAATGACTTCCCTCTGTGGTGAATGCTTGACCAGTTCCAAGGAATACCACATCCATTCCCATGAATGCCAGAGACATTTTGATCATCATGCTCTTGTGCTCCCTCTTCAATATAATATTTCTGAGGAGCTCTGCCTTGAGCAAATGAATTAGAGGCCACCGACATTTCATTTTGAGTTTCAGCTTCTTGGGCAGCAATGTAAGGCCGGTTTCTTCTAGCCCCTCGAAACCTGCGTCTTTTTGCCCTGTTCAGACTATTACCATGACTGCGAATGCTTGCTCCTGCTTCTTCAGATATTTTTCCAACCTGTTTCTGCCTTACATTGTCAACATTTCGAGATGAAGCCGCATCTTTGCATTCATCTTTAAAGTTTCTTAACTGGTCAGAAACGATCTCAAGGTGTCTATCTTGTCTGTGACCGAGATTCTTTTTGACAGTCTTGTCTCGCAATTCAGAGTTTCCAGAAACACCACCAGGGACCAAACTATTTCCATGTTGTGGGCAATCATCATGCCAAAACATTGCATCACTTTCCCTGGACTGTCTACTAGATTCTTCTCTCTTGACTCTTCTTCGTCCCCGAATCTCATCCTTGATACTACGGTTGCTCACAACTGTGGCTGACCTCTCATTATGCCTGTTAACCTGGCCAACAACTGTTTTTGACATTGACTGAGCAACAATCGGAGGGGAGCTACCTGACATTCTTCCACTATCTTTAGGCCGCTCGCTGCCAAAGGACCGTCTTGAATTGGCCAAGACATCCTTTTCCCCTCTTTTGTGACATGGATCAAATACAGAAGGAGACTGCCATGAAGGACTCGCAGAAGGATCCCTTAAAGACTTTGACCTCTGAAGGACAACAAGGTCCCTCATAAGAGCCCTATCAGTCAACATGGGACTATTCTTATGCATGTGATTCTTCAAATGAATGCAATTTGTTAGATGAACGTGATTGCGTAGATGATCGCTAATATTACCATTCACATCCTGGAGTATCCGGTCACGAACAGCCCTGGTCATGATCAGAACATAAATCGATCCACAGGAATTGTTCTTGAATTATGCCAAGAAACCATGCTCATGATTTACTAGAGTTCAAGGACTCCCGACTAGTCCCCTGGCAGATGACTTATTAAATTAACCCAATCCCTAGCGATCAAAAGCTCCATCCACCATCATTAAGCCCACAAAAATTAACTCTTTACAATTAAAACTCGCGCAGTCTATAATCACAACACAAGATCCCTAGTATTAAGACGCAAATCATTCACCGTTGGGACATCACAAATTACAGAGCAAGAACAAAACACACCTAAACGACAACAAGAAAAGGTAAATGAGTTTTTCTAACACGAAGCTCGAAAGAAAAATTATAACTTGAAAAACTCTTGCAGTGCCCGCATTTCGAACAAGAAAGCACCGTCCTTTATTCAATCTCTCACTCTTAATATCGCTCAAGCATTTCAACAAACAGGGGAAAGAAGCTTCAAAAGGGGCTGAGAATCTAGAAAATTGGTGGCCAAAATCTTAGTCACATGGACAAAATGAGAGATATCACCTGAATCTCGGAGTTAAAACACAACTGCCCACTACCGCTATACAAGCAAGCTACCCGTTACAGTCATCAAGTGTTTGCATCCTCCTACAACACCCTTTCTTCCCCACTTTAACAGACTTTCACGAGGGATTCTTTCAAGAAAACGATGGAACAAGCCTCTATTACATTTTCCGGACTAAGTTAAAATGTTCAAAAAAACAACGAACGCACACTGTTTGTGGCTCGTACATTTTGGAGTGTTGCTGGATAATCGAAAATAATGGGATTTTTATTACAGAGAGAAAGTATGAATATATAGCACGGGGGCACGGGGGGGTGGGGTGGGTTGGGGTAGATTCGTGGTATGCTATTGCTGACAGATTCACTTTCTGTTTTTTGGCAAAAATTTATGTGAGACGATCTCACAGATATTATTTGTGAGACGGATCTCTAATTTGGATCACCCATAAAAGAGTATTACTTTTTATGCTAAGAGTACTATTTTTTATTGTGAATATGGGTATTGTTGACCCGTCTCACATATTATGATCCGTGAGACGGTCTCACATGAGACTCACTCCTGTTTTTAAATCCACACAATAAACTTGTTAGGTTAAAGTTATTAATTATTATTATTAATTAAACTACCGCTCATTTACTGAAATATATATATATAAATATTAATATATATTTATATATATTTGATCGTACAACAAAATAATTGTTTTTTTAAGCCATTTATTTGGATGGAGAAGAGTTTTTTTTTTATTAATTAAACCGAAAATTGTAATATTAAATAAAATTATTTTATATCATTTTGATTGATGTAATGTAAATAGAAAATAAAGCTAGAATTACGTGATACCATAGAAAAAATATAGGTTTGAGAAATAGTTTATTACTTTCAAAAAGTTAAGTTATGTTATATAAAAAACAGGATTTTGGTCAATGCATAAATATTTTCAAATTAAATCAATTTATGATAGAAGAGACTTAAATTCTCATTTTATGAAGTTATTTTTTTTTTCTTCTTTATTCGTTCGTTTCTGTTTCATCTGCGTAAAAATTTAAATTCTTTTACTCAGCTCTTTAATAAGTTTTTTTCCTCGTTTGATTTTGAATTTCGAAGAATCAAACTACTAAAAGTGGGTGATAGCAAATATTTTATCGACGTGATATGTCAATGTTTTTAGTCATATGTTATATTATATAACGATATATACAAATTTGATATGTTGTATAGTAATCATATTCAGTTTTGTATTCATCGTCGTTAAAGTGATATTTATCTATTGAACGTAACGAATCATTAATGTGAATATCGACTCAATGATGACAAGAGTGATAGCATATCAAAATTGACAATATTAATTTGTGTGACGAAGGATCTTGGAAATAACTACATTATAGAAAAAGCTTCTGCAATTTGAAATTTGCGGGACCAAAAGGACCATCAAAATGCCGTTGAAAGAGTCAGAAGGGGGTCCGTATTTTTGTAAGGGTGGATAGGACATTGGAATTTCCATTTATTTCGCCTCCATTTTCAAATTGATTTTTATGATAATAAATTTTTTGTACGACTGTCAATTTTTTTATACAATAATAAATAATATTTTTGACATAAAAATAATATTTTTTAATTAAATAAGAAATCTGTCTCATAAAATTGATCTGTGAGACCGTCTCAATTTTTTTTATTCTTTTATAAATAATAATATTATAAACAAACCAAACACAAATTAGAATTTTCATAACAAATTATGACGGAACATATTTAAAATCCAAAAGGATGGAATTATGTCATCATCAAACCCCCAAGAGCACATTTATACTTAAAACCATTGGAAAATATGAACCACATATTATTATTTTTTATTTTTTAACATATGAAGATCCATATTGGCAATTATATTAGATGAATTGTGTTTTTTTATAGTTTTAATTATATATGAAAATAAGAACCACACATTTATTTATATTTATCAAATTGGTTGTGTCACATATAAAGTGCGATAACATGTATCCATAGTTGTACATGACCAAATATATGTGTACATGCCCCAACGATGATTGTTTTTGTTTGGTTTCGATACACAAACTTTAAATATCGACTAGTTAACATTTGTTCTAGATGTAATATGTATGTTAATAGCTTATGAAAATGTATTTAATCTTAAAATGTCGAAATCGTGAACATATTTAAGTTGTCTATCTTATGTTTGTGTCGTTGAACTGTCCCATTCGATGTTCTTACGGATAAGAGGAAAATATTAACAGCAAGATGGCAAGAACCCGTCTCTTCGAGGGACCCGACCCCCCACCCCCCCCCCCCCCACCCTACCCACTCAAATTAACTTTTTTTTTTAAATTTGAGTTAATTTAGAGACAAATGAACGTGACATGCAAATCAGTGAGCATATCTTATCAATTATCAACCGTATTATTTATTGTCGGAAATTAGCCAGTACCTAATCGTATCTCATTGGATTTTATTTGAAATAAAAATTATGGATTACAAAATTAATTTGTTCCACTTTCGTGCCTTGGAATGTCGTGTTTCAAGTTTCAAGAAACTTTAAATTTTATATATATACGTAAAAAAATAATAATAATAATTCGTGGTAGACGTAGGGTTTCTTTAAATATTTAGGGTCACCCTAAATTCGACGTGATGTAGAAATTATTTATTTAATTTCTCAAACGTGTGTTATATAATCATAAACTAGTTTTTATCCGACATCGTTTCGTACAAATGATCATACACCAATTAATTAAACATAATAATTTCATTTCACATTTGAATCAAATTTTACAAATGATCAAAGTTAATCATTATGTTATACATATATGAATATGTTATTATCTATATATTATACATCATCTTATCATTCTAACCAAACGATGTCTGATCGGATTTATACGAACCGAAATATAATAATTGATATTTGGGAAAATTATTTATAATATGGCTAGTAATTAGTTGTAACCTATTTAGAAATCGGACGAAAAATGCGATTAAAATTGTAAAAGAAAATGTGATTTTAATTCTAAATCAAACATGAAGCAACTTTTGAAAAACTCTATAATTATAGAGATGTACGAATCCAATAATTAAAACGAGGGTGAGCTAAATGTTGGAGATTACTTATATATTATATTAAAATAATGACCATTTTCTTTAATCCTACCTCATAATAGAAGGATAAATAGGATTGTGATCATGATAGAAATGACAAAAAAATAATTCACGATGGATCAAACATTAATCCCACGTGTTTGGACGAATAACGATAATTAAATCTACAATAGAAATAACGTGACGTAAGATTTTTCGTTATATACAATCATTCAAGATATTTTTTTATTCGTAAACAAGCAAACAAAGTTGTCTACAATCTGACTATGGTGCCTCATTTACTTGTTTATTATCCCACGATCTGAACACTTTTTTAAATTTTATTTATAATGTTTTGAATGAAGATTATAATTCTTCTAATTCTTAATAATATCATTTCTGATATTGATTTATTTATTTGGAACTTTGACATCGAGTTGTATACAGCATAGGCGGGGCCTGCCCTGTCGCATTAAAGCTACAAATAAAACCAACTGCACTCATCCATGAATGTTTTGGACTAGGCCTAGCCATGCGAGTGAGGCTATAAATATGCCCGTTTTCAACTCAACTCTGTCTATTTTAAGACGGTTTCACGGATTTTTATTCGTGAGATGAGTCAATTCTACGTATATTTATAATAAAAAAATAATAATTTTGACATAAAATATATTAATTTTGAATGGTGATCTAAATAAAAAAGTTGTCTTACAAAAATTGATCCATAAAACCATCTTACAAAATATTTTGTGATTTTTACATGTGATTTCCCAGATTCTTATTGGATCCATAAAACCGTCTTACAAAATACCGAATTTTCGATATATCGAATTTATCGTTCTGAAAAAAATATCGAATTTATCGAAATTTCGATATACCAAAGATGATTATTAACAAATTGCCACAATTATGCTTCAGTTTAAGACCATAAATTGATTTAAGAATCAAGGGTAAGTTTAAAAATGTCCAGTTCTCCCCGCGACCCTTCGGCCAATGTCCAGTTCTTCCGGACCCTTCGGCCAGGTAAAAAATGCAATTCAACTGGGAGAAAAGACATTGGTTTCTTGCAGCGAAGCAATTTCCCATCGGTCAAGAATTTCTAGTATTTACAATTAGAAGACAGTTCATTCAAAGGGGGTTACTACAAAGGGTATAAAAGTGTTCCAACTCCAGGAAAAGTTGTGTAAAACAAACTGACAAAATCATCTTCACGAGAAATCTCCCCCCTCAATAGCTGCCAAAATTCCTGCACCCAAACTTCCGCAATACAACTGGCACGATAAGCCTTAAATTTCAAGCAACGAATGTGTCATAGCAGAGCCATTTCCAGCGACTCCCGTTCAGTCAAGCCAGATTAACCAAGTCCTTTAGTTCAGCATGCAACCGAGAACATGATAGTCATAGAAAGTGAAACTGTACCACTTCGAACGTCGACTTACTATGACTACGAATGCACAGGACTTCAGTATCCTTTGTGAATAATTCAAGAAGAAATCTGAAGAGCATGCATACTCGCTATAGGTGGTAGGGGCACAGACTTTTCAGCTAGAGCTTCGAGCATGGCGATGACTTCCACTGTGTCATCTAAATAATACTTGGCTTTACTTGGTTTCTGTCCAACGGTGCAGGCAAAAACTGAAGTATTGGATGAAAGAACACCTTTGTTTACTGCATCTCCGATCATCTCAAACATTTCTTCGTCAGATCTATCATCACCAATGCATAGAACAAAATCAGCCTGCTGTCCATTTTCAGCCATGGATGTGAAGATCTTTTCTGCAACTAAACCTTTACTAAACCCCTGGACATCAGAGAAAACAATTAACTGGCACATATAACTTTAAAGGCAAACAACAACAGATGCATACGTCATGCAGCTGCATTAGTGGAAATCTTAGAAATGCCGTGTTGAAAAAATATAATCATTCCAATCATTACTGTAGTAATTGTATGACATCTCTCCGAGCTAATAACTATTTCCTAAAATCTTGGGACAACGCAAAAAATTAGTGAATATAAAAAAACCGACTAAATTCGAACATAATATATGATAAATGCTAAAATCAAATGAGGATAACTGAACATTACTACTAAATTAAATTGTTCAAAAGAAAAAAAAAACATTCAACATAAAATGTCAAGGCATTTATTAACTAGAGTTTCAAAATCTAAGCATTTATGCCACGTTATGTGCAAGTGAAGCATGAAGGGAAACAAGAAGCAACAGGAAACAGAAACTATGCCAGGTGCAAGCTCAAGGTTCAGTTTAACTAGCATGAGAAGACTTCATATGATTGCCTTGGTGGTGACAATTATACCCATTTCCACATATCGAGAGAATAACATAAGTTCGGAAGCATACAACAATAAATAATTTTAAGCGATGACACATAATGGGAAAAATTGAACCTTGTGCATCAATAGAATAACAACACCTCAGGACTGATATCCATGTGAATCCCGCCAAGAAAAAAAAAAGAAAGTAAAATGTCGTTTTCAACTGTCACATACCTGGGGCTTCACTTCAACAATGAACTGACCGCTTTTTACAGCGACAGGCTCATTAGCTAGCACACTTTCAAGGTGGTCTAACATTTCCTTAGATTGGCAGGATCCAAAACCAGGATCTGCATCTCGATGATGCCAAACGATCGCACTCTCTTTTGCTTCAATATAGGAGCCATCTGTAGCTTCTGTATATTGATTCATCACAGGCTCTGCAATCTGGAGCCAACCCAAATCAGTGCTATGACCGCAAGTCTCCCATTCTTTATCAGCAGACCATCTATTATACAAGCCAGTTAGCATACAAAGAAAATACATGATTGAAAAACAATTATAAAATGAAGACAATAAAGAGAGAGACCTCAAAAAGTATCCATGTTCTGCCGCAATACCAAGATTTTTGCAAGGAGAGAACCATTTGCCTAAACTATCCTTTCCTCGCCCACTAACAAGGAATACAGTGTTTTTATCATCACCACATAGTGTATTGATGATTGAAATGACTTCCCGGCTTGGATTCTTATTGATTGTTGTTTGAGGTATGATAGTACCATCATAGTCCAAGAATATTGCCCTGATTTTGGCACTTGAATAAGCAGACAAAATGGCATCAATGGTGAGTTTTTTAAAATTAGGATCAAGAGCTACAACTCTGAAACCAAAGCTCAAACCAACTCCCCAGCAGCGCCGCCTGAAATGGTCTTTACAAGTTCTCTCTAAATCTTGGAAGAAGCTTTGAGACCAATAAGCCACGTCATGCGTGCTGATGTACTTGTAGTGTTTCTCGTGTCGCAACTGTTTCTCTACATCAGCCATGGAAATTGCTTCATTCAATGCTTCAGCAGTCGCTTCTGTATTCCATGGATTGACTCTGATAGCTCCACTCAGTGATGGGGAGCATCCAATAAATTCAGACACAACTAGCATGCTCTTCTTCGGAGAACTTGAGCTAGATTCATCCTCAGAGATGCCTTGTCGACATACCACATACTCATATGGTGTAAGATTCATTCCATCACGTACAGCTGTAACGACCACACACTCAGCTATAAAGTAATATGCAGCTCGTTCAGTTGGCGAAACAAGTTTGTCGATATAAACAATCGGTTCATAACCAGGCTGTCCAAAAGTATCGTTGATCCTTTTACAGCTAGCATGAATTTCAACTTTTATTTCCTCAAGATCCTTACCCTTCCCCCTCGCCGGATTTGCAATCTGTACCAGCACTGCCCTCCCTCGCCACTTTGGATGCTGCTTCAACATTTGTTCCATAGCCAAGAGTTTCAAATTGACACCTTTAAATATATCCATGTCGTCAACTCCAAGCAATATAGTTTTTCCTTTAAACTGTTGCCTGAGCTCCCCAACCATCCACTCCTTATTAGCCTTATTGAGAACAGTCTCGATCTGTTGCATATGAATCCCCACTGGCATGATTTTTATTCCAACTGTTCTTCCATAGTAATCCAAACCAATAGAGCCCCTTTTTGACTGATAGTCCAAACCAAGCATACGGCTGCAACAAGAAAGGAAATGTCTCGCATAATCAAATGTGTGAAAACCGATGAGGTCAGCATTCAGTAATGACTTTAAAATTTCTTCCCTCACAGGTATAGTCCGGTATATTTCTGATGAAGGGAAAGGGCTATGAAGGAAGAATCCCATTCTTAGCCTGTTGAAAGACCTCCGCAAGAAGCTTGGCAAAACCATCAGATGATAATCATGAATCCAAACATAGTCATCATCTGGATTTATTACCTCGATCACCTTATGCGAGAAAATCTTGTTTGCAGCAACATAAGCTTCCCACCATGAGCGATCAAATCGACCTCCATGACTTGCAGCATATGGAAGCATATAATGAAATTGTGGCCACAAATACTGCTTACAAAATCCATGATAATACTTGGACAAAATGTCCAGAGGAAGAAAGGCTGCAACACACTTAAACCTGTCCAATAACAATTGTGCTACTTCATCTTGTTCACTGGGCTCAACCTCAACCTTCAATGACCCAATATATAGGACTTCCGTATCAACAGGTAAACCATCCTTTATGTGCAACAATAAAGAATCTTCATCCCAACTTAAGCTCCATGCCTTATTATCTGGCCTTCGCTTAGCTTTGATTGGAAGCTGATTCGCTACAATAATAACTCGATCTGCAGCAACAGATATCGCAGCATCCGAAGAAACACTATTAGCTTGATCATCATCAAGCTCTGAAACAACCCCGGCAACAGTCATCACACTAGGTAAGCGCTTTCTTTCAGGACTCATCACCGGGAAATTCCCATACGCTAAATCCATTAGGTTAGTATACGACCTAGATAACATCTTCACAATATTTTATTCAAGCACAACTCCTCGAAATGATCGATCGAATCACCGCCAAAAAAGGCCCAACAGTTCTCTCTAAATTTGCCTTTTTTAAGATGAAATCAAAGAACACAACGTACCAGGATTCCTTTTGAATAATCCTCCTTTCCTGAACCCACCAAAGTTGCCTTTCTAGTCTCAAACCAAGAACAAGCCAAAGGGACCTGCAACACATACATTCACAAAAACCGAACATTACATTCCATGCCGTCTCAAGACTCACCAAAACATGATAGATCCTATAGCCAAATGGAAACCCACATGCCCAAAACACAACCCAAAAAATAATTTTTTAAAAAAAATTCAATTCAATCACCCGCAAAAAAAAAAACAACTCAATCTCGTAAACGACAGTAAATTCGGCTCTATTTCACAAGCATCAAACAACACATAAGCTAAATACATAACAGGATAATACCAAAACAAAGAAAAGGAACTTCTGTCAGCATCATGTAAAAGAAAACGAAAACCGGTCACTGACCTTAGCCAATCAGATTAAACTCTTTGGCGTAGCTTTTCTGATATCTTCGATGCTCAGAATCCCAAAACTATGCTTTCAAGACAGAAAGAAATCTAGGGTTCAGCCTATCTCCCTATTTCTCCATGGCAATGTGTTTTCTTTGCTTCCAGTTGAACAAGAAAATACAAAATTTATCCAACGAATTAAAATAATATTGAATTGAAAAATGGAAACGGATAAGATCGGCCAGCGGAAACTTTGTGGTGACAGCTGGCAAGTTCGGGGACATTTCTGTCACGCGCTATTTCTTCGGTTCGTAAAATGTGTCTGTTTCGCGTGTTCCACACACGTCCTCCCCAGTCCTTAAATTTCACCCACGCTAGTGCTGGATAGATGCGTGTTTATATAATATTTTTTTATAATTTATTTGATTAATATTTAATTAAAATCAAAATATATTTATTGTTGTAAAAAAGTAAAAATTTATGGTAAAAAGTAAAAATCTCAAACTCTTAAAATTTATCAAACTACACACTTTATAATATTTTTCTCTCTACTCAATTGTGATTTTCTTCACAAATGAGATATCTATTTATAGAGTTTCATTACACATAATCCAAAAAATAAAATACATCATTACCTACATCATCACACACAAATTTCTAATTTTACAACTCTTATTTTCAACATTCAAATATTCAACTATTACTTTTCAATATTCAAATCATTTATTTTCAACACTCCCCCTTGTGATGATGATTATGATACGATGATGTCTTCATTACGTGTTTTGTACTGCCTCGTTAAAAACCTTACTTGGAAAAACCCATTGGGATAAAAACCATAGTAAGGGAAAAAGAGTGCAGTCATGTAAACTCCCCCTGATGTTGACATGAACAATTCTTCACAAATTTCGTATATTGCGCATCCCAATATTATATATGTGCTTTCTGAATATTGACGTAGGAAATGCCTTTGTGAAGAGATCTGATGAGTTTTCACTTGATTGAATGTGACGAATATCAATTACATTTATTCTTCTCAAGCTCCTTGGTGAATGCGAAGAACTTAGGAGGAATATGTTTAGTTCTGTCGCTTTTTATATATCCTTCTTTCATTTGAGCAACACATGCAGCATTATCTTCGTATAGTATCACAGGCTTCTCTTCGAATGATAATCCGCATGAGATTTGTTGGATATGTGCTAAATCTTGCCAACAAATTTACGGCAAAAG
Organism: Primulina eburnea; assembly: GCF_022965805.1. NCBI lineage: Eukaryota > Viridiplantae > Streptophyta > Magnoliopsida > Lamiales > Gesneriaceae > Primulina > Primulina eburnea. Next base: position 6,328,494 of record NC_133108.1, read on the forward strand.
ATATATCAGGCCTTGTACAATTTGTAAGATACATAAGGGCGCCGATAGCACTTAGATATAGTACTTCTGGACCAAGAATATCTTCATCTTCTTCACATGGTCGAAATGGATCATTTTCTATGTTTAATGATCTAACAACCATAGTACTTAAAGGATTTAATTTATCCATATTAAAACGTTTAAGGATCTTTTCTGTATAATTTGTCTGGTGAACAAACATTCCACATTCTTTTTGTTCAATTTGTAAACTCATACAATACTTGGTTTTTCCAAGATCCTTCATTTCAAATTCTTCCTTCAAGTATGACACAGCTTCTTGAATTTCCTTATTCGTTCTAATGATGTTTAAATCATCAACATATACAGCAATAATTACGCATCCGGATGTTGTTTTCTTAATGAAAACACAAGGGCATGTTGAATTATTTACATATCCCTTTTTCATCAAGTGATCACTTAGTCGATTATACCACATTCGACCTGATTGCTTTAACCCATATAATGATCTTTGTAATTTCACAGAATAACATTCCCTGGGTTTTGAACTTTGTGCTTCAGACATCTTAAATCCTTCAGGGATTTTCATATATATATATATATATTACTATCAAGTGATCCATATAAGTAAGCTGTAACAACATCCATAAGACGCATATCTAAATTTTCAGATACCGTCAAGCTAATCAAATACCGAAACGTAATTGCATCCATCACAGGAGAATACGTTTCTTCATAATCAATTCCAGGCCTTTGAGAAAAACCTTGTGCAACAAGTCGAGCTTTATATCTTACTATTTCATTTTTCTCATTTCGCTTTCGAATAAAAACCCATTTGTATCCAACAGGTTTTACACCTTCAGGTGTAAGGACTATAGGTCCAAAAACATTACGTTTATTTAGCGAATCTAATTCAACCTGGATGGCATCTTTCCATTTTATCCAATCCTGCCGATTTTTACATTCACCAAAAGATTTTGGTTCATGATCTTCGTTATCATTTATGATGTCGATTGCCACATTATAAGAAAATATATCATCAATTTCATCTATATCTTTTCGGTTCCATATTTTTCCAGTATTAATGTAATTGATAGAGATTTCATGATTCTTGTCAGTTAGTGGTTCTGACAGAATATTTTCATCATCATGTGTTTCTTCAGGAACAACATTCTCTATTTTGTGATCATCATGTGTTTCTTCAGAAACATAATTTTTTTATTTTGTGATCATCGTGTTTCTCTATGAATTTTCTTTTTCGAGGATTTTTATCCTTGGTACCGACTGGCCTTCCACGCTTCAGGCGTTTAATGACATCATGAGTATCTTCCATTTGTTTCTTTGGATTTTCAATTCGAGCAGGGGCATTTGCAGCATGTATATATGATTTAGTTACCTCTTTTGTGTCTGCAAATGCATCTAATATTTGATTTGTTATTCTTTGCAAGTGTACAATTTGTTGTACATCTTTTTCACATTGTTTTGTTCTTGGATCCAGATTTAACAATGTTGATACATACCATGTAATTTCCTTTTCGGTATGTTTCTGTTCTCCCCCTAACATTGGGAAGATTTCTTCATTAAAATGACAATCAGCAAAACGTGCTGTGAACACGTCGCCTGTCTGAGGTTCGATTGATGGACTATCATAACCGATATAAATTCCAACCTTTCTTTGAGGTCCCATTTTCTTTCGTTGTGGTGGTGCAATAGGCACATACACCATACATCCAAAAATTCTCAGATGAGAAATGTCTGGTTCTTTACCAAATGCAAGCTGTAATGAGGAGTATTTATGATATGCACTTGGTCTGATGCGAATTAATGAAGCAGCATGTAAAATTGCATGTCCCCATATAGAAATAGGGAGCTTTGTTTTCATAATCATTGGTCTAGCAATCATTTGCAGACGTTTAATCAATGATTCAGCCAATACATTCTGTGTATGTACATGAGCAACATGATGCTCAACAATGATTCTCATAGACATAAAATAATCATTGAAAGTCTAGGAAGTAAATTCACCAGCATTATCAAGTCTAATTTTCTTGATTGTATAATCGGGAAACTGATTCCTCAATTTTATTATTTGAGCAAGTAATCTTGCAAATGCAACATTTCGAGTTGACAATAAACATACATGTGACCATCTGCTGGAGGCATCAATCAATATCATAAAGTATCTGAATAGTCCACATGGTGGATGGATTGGTCCACAAATATCACCCTGAATACGTTCAAGAAACATTGGTGATTCAGTTTGGATTTTGACTGGTGATGATCTTATAATAAGTTTTCCAAGAGAACATGCTTTACATTGAAGCTTATTCTTTTGAAAGATCTTCCGGTCTTTCAGTGGATGACCATGTGTATTTTCTATAATTCTTCGCATCATTGTTGAACCAGGATGTCCCAATCGATCATGCCAATTGGTTAATATCGAAGAATTATCAACTACCATGTTTGATTCAATGGAACTTATATGTGTATAATGCAATCCAGTAGGGAGCATTGGTAGTTTTTCAATCACATATTTCTTTCCTGATTTATATGTGATAAGACACATATATTTCTCATTCCCTTCATTCATTGTTTGAGTATCATACCCATGGGAATATATATCATTAAAACTCAACAAATTTCTTTTCGATTGTGGTGAATATAAAGCATCATTGATCAAAAATTTTGTACCATTAGGTAACAAAAATTGTGCTTTACCACATCCTTTAATCAAGTTTAGATGACCTGATATTGTATTCACCATTGTTTTTGTTGGTTTTAGTTCCAAGAAATATCTTTTATCTCGGAGGATAATGTGTGTTGTACCACTATCGGGTATGCAAACTTCAGCTTTGCTCATAGCATTTTCCATATTTGAACTTCAAAAAATATGCAATGAAATAAATTACTGGCAATATATATTTAAATATAACACATATCATAATTATACAATAAAATATTATTCTATGAATACATGAAAAATAAATTATTGTACATTTATATTCTACCATTATATTGTTCATTTTCAGAGAAATCGTTGAGAAAATCTGCAGCATCAATATTGTTCATTTCTATCCCACCAACATTGTAAAGACCGTGTATCGTATTATCGTAAATCTTATATGATTATCGATAATTAATGAAATTGTCACGTGATTATGTATTTGATGTATATCGTGACCAGGAAATTGAGAAATGAATATTGGACATGAATTGATATTGTACGAATTTGATTTGAAAGGCCGGACGCCAAAATAAGTACAAAACTAATATATTTTACAGAACATGTGGCGCCCGAGCGGTAGAAAATTACCGCCCGAGCGCCAAGATATATAAGAGTAGTATTCGGGCAGAATACCCCGCGCCCGAGCGGTAAGATTTGACCGCCCGAGCGCGGCATAAATTTTGCTCGGGGACAGAATGTCTCGCGCTCGGGCGCGAGAATTCTACCGCCCGAGCGCGAGAACGGTGGAAGGATAAGAATCAGATTTTGTTTGCTTCGTCTTCATTTTTATTTAAGAGTTTCGAAAATAACCGAGAGGATTCCGATTTCTTTCGTCCGAATCGACTTCGAAACGCCGTCTAAACGCGAAACAAATTATATATTTGTAATCTGCGCGTCGAGGGCTTCAGACTAAGGTAATTTTCTTCTAATTTCAGCAGCTTTAAATATCAAAGTGCTGGAATAGCATGTATTTGAAGTTGAATTTCTGATATGTAGTAGAATAACCGACAACAAACGTATATTCGAAGTCGGAATTGAATTATGATATGATTTGAATTTGATATGAATTATTGAAGTTTCAAATGATATTTGAAACTCATATTATTGATTTTGGACCATGTTATTGATTGGAATGAGTATGTTATTGATGTAGATAAAGTGTTATATCAATATCTTCAGGCTACATCAACTGGAAACGAAGAATTGAGGTATGTTGCGACCGGGTAACATACGACAGGTATCTGTATTATATGATATATGTCGGATTGATTGGATTGATTGGAATGAGATTACGTGTCTATGTGCCTATTTGATGATTTGATATGGCATACATGACATTGAGATTTGAGATATCGATGTATAAAATAAATGTTTTGTTAACACACATCATCTTATGCATACATCGATACATGACATGCACGTTGAGCTATGATCCTTGGATACCCTGATATGATTTGATTGGATTCCGGGGTTTGTGAACACAATCGCTATGCCGGTATTATATGACCCGTAAAGCATAGACAATTGTGGCCCCATATGATTGGATATGAGATGTGGGATTTGATGGCGCTTCGTCGACGCTATCATACGTGTATTCCCATATCGGCCGGTGTGCCAGCTCGAGCATTGATTTGATTTGATAGCGATTCGATTGATTCTGACATGTGCTCAGTGGATGAGCATTTGACCTGATACCTCCACGATATACATGCATTGCATACCATATATCATTGTTTAGATATTTGTGGTATATATTGTGGTTGTTCCATACGGAGCTTTGCTCACCCCCAAGGGGGGCTGTTGTTGTCTTTGTATGTGGACAATGACAGGTACTCCAGGATATCAGGAGGCCGGAGAGGGTACTTCTGGAGGGAGCAACAGCTTGGGCTGAGGTTTATGTTTATGTCTTGTTCCCAGTATATATGTATATGTATCTATATACCGGGGCATGTCCCGAGGATATGATGTGTTTGTATGTGATTGGTTTTTGATTACGTGTGGGCGTGTTTTATGTTTTAAGATTAAATACTATTTTTAGTATTATAAATCTAGAAGAAATGTTTGGGCTCATTGTAAAGAAAATTTAAATTCGTTTTCCGCTGTGATTACTTAACCCTAATCAAATTGTGTTGTAATAACGATTAGGAGCTAAGGGCCCCACAAACATATTGATCATTTCCAGATAAATCATTCATAAAATCATCAGCATCAAAATGAGTTGAATCACTCAAACGGTCACTACGTTCAGTGAAGTTGGTCTCATTTTATTTCCCCTTTAATGATTCTTTATAAAGTTTACAAAGGTGCTCAGGGGCTCGACAAACTTTGGACCAATGTCCTGGAGTACCACATCTGTAACAAGAACTTTCATATCTTTTCGAGTGATTCTCATTAACACTTGTATTCTCATGATGTCTTTTCAGTGGATGGTTTGGGACGCTCTTTTGAGATGAGTTATAAAATAAATATCTCTAGTATTTTCAAAACCACGGCCGATCCACGACCAATTCCACGTCCACGTCCACGACCTCGACTCGACCAAAACTTTGTCTTTGAAATTGATTTTGGTTTCCAGGTTTAAATTCTTTTTACTTACAGCATTTACTTCTGGAAATGTTGTTGATCCAGTGGGTCGGGACTGATGATTTCTCATTAATAGCTCGTTGTTTTTTCCGCCACAAGAAGACATGCGATAAATTCAGAATATCTCGTGAATCCACGTACTCTATATTGTTGCTGTAGAGTAATATTTGATGCATGAAACGTGGAAAATGTTTTTTCAAGCATCTCAGATTCTGTGACCTCATGTCCACAAAATTTTAATTGCGAGATTATTCTATACATCGCTGAATTGTAATCACTGACTTTTTTAAAGTCTTGGAATCTCAATGTATTCCATTCATCCCGGGCGGTCGGAAGCATAACTTCTCTTACATGTTCGAATATTTCTTTTAATCCCTTCTACAAAGCCATGAGATTTTTTTCAGTTAGATATTCACATTTCAATCCATCGTCGAGATGTCGACGCAAAAATATCATGGCTCTTGCTTTTTCTTGTGACGTGCATATGTCATTTTCTTTAATGGTCTCGCTTAGACCCAATGACTCAAGATGCATTTCTACATCTAGAGTCCATGGCATATAATTCTTTCTCGTGATGTCGAGCGCAACAAATTCGATCTTTGTTAAATTTGATATGGTGGTACTAAAAAAAATTACGATGCATTTTATTAGTTAATAAATATTGCAATACAAAGTAACGGATAAACAACAAGTACAAGTATTTGTAAAAATAAAGAAAACGCACGATGAGGATATTCTCCGATAAATACAAGACTCGCGAGTATGATAACCAAAATAATTAAAAATAACCTTGAGAAAGCCATCTTCTTTTTTCTTCGAAAATTTTAGTGAAGAATAATTTTTAGAGAATAAGAGAAAGTTGGAGTGATTGAAAGAGTTTGTGAGATCATATTTATAGGGCAAAAACTAGTCGTTTTGTTACCGTTTATGACAGTTGGTGTACAAATAAATAAATGTATGTATTTGTATAATTTTATGGTAATAATATGGTGTATATAATATTAGACATGTTTAAATAATTATGTATATCATATCATATTATTATAATGATGTGTCATAAGTTATTTTATTTAAAAATCTTGTAGGCTTTTATACTTGTCGTATCCCTTACCGGGAGTGTGGGATGTCGTCTTAACATCCTCCCAGGATTTATAACAAGATTTTGAAAAATTTATTTGTATTATTTCTAATAATAACATTATATTATATATTAAATATATACACAATAAATAAATAACAGTAAAATAAATATTATCACTTTTGTTACCTTTTTCTTCTGTTTGGAGCTTGGAAAAATATGGAGGACTTTTAGAGCTTCGTGCTGATAACGCGTTGTGAAAAAGTAAAAATTTATGGTAAAAAGTAAAATTCTCAAACTCTCAAAATTTACCAAACTACACACTTTATAATATTTTTCTCTCTACTCAATTGTGATTTTCTTCACAAATGAGAGATCTATTTATAGAGTTTCATTACACATAATCCAAAAAATAAAATACATCATTACGTACATCATCACACATAAATTTCTAATTTTACAACTCTTATTTTAAACATTCAAATATTCAACTATTACTTTTCAATATTCAAATCATTTATTTTCAACACTTATAACAAATAGTTAAAGATTATATTTAATTTTGATATATAATTAAAAAATAAATAAATAATAGAAAAAAATATCCAAGAATTTAGAACACTTTATCTGTTGAGCTAAAGATAACTGACTTGTTTTAAAGTTTTAACATTTTATCAATATATAATTATTAAAAAAAATCATGACACTAAAAATTGTTATTCTACTTGTCTCAAATTTAATAATATAATATAGATGACAACGTAATACCATATTATTGTCACATTAAATTTTAAAACCAAACTAATTTTATAAATTTATTCACACAATTATTAACTCAAAAAATAACTTTTTTTATAAATCACATGACATGAATCTTCTCCACACATCATTCTAACATTTCATTTACTATCTTTATTTAAAATCTTGATTTATATGATATCATAAATATATACTTATGATATTTATATTAAATAATTACTATTAATATAAATTATGTTTGTTAATAAATTAATATTTTATTTATTTAATTAATATTAATGTTAATTTTACCATTATACCCAGTAAATAAAAAATTAAAATGAAAATGTCGTTGAAAAAACAAATTTTAAAAAAAATGAAAAAAAAATGCGTTTTTAACATTCACACTTCTCTTTAAAAACAATCATATTTCCATTTAGTATTAAAAAAAGATGTGGCCGACAGATGGACGCATGGGTCGTGCCCACGACCCATGCTCGCGTTCCGGCTACGCGCCTCGACAGAAAAGGCGTGCAAAACACTTTCTGTCTGTGCGCTTGTTTTTTTAAAAAACAAAATTGGAAGCGTTCGAGATGCGAAGGTGCACGCACCTATTTATCGCAACGTGGCATTGCCGACTGAGTATCGTTACGTATAGTTTGGCATGTGATATAAGATAAATAATATCAAAATAAAAAATATTTTTTAATAATAAAATATATAAAAATGATAGTTAATATAATATTTTATTTAATTGATTAATTTGATTAAATTTGAGATAATATAATATTGTTGTTTTGTCTTTTTGAAAATATTAATAAAATATTTATAATATTATTTATTAAAAGTATTATGGTAATTTTAATTCAAAGATTTGATTGATATAAGATAACTGATTGATAATTTGATCGATGTAAGATAAATGATTGGTAGATTGATAAATATACAGTACACCTGTAAGGCTTGAGAGGTATTAGTCTTCATTTGTGTGATATTCGAAGATATGAGAATGCTTGAAATGAAATGGAAGCACTAAATGAGATGTGAGTAGGAAAGGCATGAGAAATAAAACTCGGAAAGAATGGTCGAAGCGATACCGCACCCGCACTGCCTTTTCTACCGCACCCGCGGTCTTTATATCAGATTTGTGAAGTTTGTACCGAAACCAGACCGCACCCGCGGTAATACATGAGGCGCACCCGCGGTCGTCGAATTCCAGCAAATAAAAAATGAGGCCGAAGACTAAGCGCACCCGCGGTGCAAGAGGACCGCACCCGCGGTGCTGCATGCGAGTAGTCCACCTTTGATTCTTACGTTGACACATGGCCTGAGGTATAAATACTTAATGCATGACACCTTTCTTTCTCATTTTATCAGAGAGAGGATCGAGAGGAGCTTTCAAATTCTTCCAAGTCTTTTGTATCTTGAAATTTAGCTTGTGCAAGATTTAGCCATCCAAACTTGAATCCGAGTTCAGATTTGTGCTCCTCTCAACCAAAGCTACAAGAGGATGTAAGTTTGGTTAGATTTCAACATGTTTTGAAGTTTAAATGTTGAGGAAATTGTGATATGATGTATAATATGTGTTCTTGAGATTATGAGCATCGTAGAAACGTAAACGGATCGATTTTCAGACGCCGTATGTTACTGTTTCGAAATTACAGCATGTATTATGTGAAGATTATACAGATTTCAGTATACGTATTTGTGTTGGATGAGATTATGAATTATTGGGATTGATTATGATATTGTTATGTTGAGATTGAGTTATCGGTATCGAGAAATCACGCCGTTACGCCGTTGAATTGTATTGAAATCAATTACAGATTTGTACATTGAGTTGATTGAGATGTATTTTGATAGAATGTGTCTATACATTGCCATTTCAGATTGGTATTGGCTACATTGAATTCGAGAACTCGTCTACGACCGATTGTTCGACTAGAAAGGTATAATTCATGTGGTCACGGGATTGCACAACTCGATTCAGATTTGATACGAGTTTCCCTAAATCACATACTAGATTGTTATTTATATTTGATTATGATTATACTTTGTTTATAGATTTATATTCAAGCCTTTGAGATATGAATCATTGACAGATTTGTCAAACTAGACGTTCGGTGTATCGACGCGTAGGAGCAGATCATCTCTACGTGTAGCCACTCGATACAGATTTGACCGAAGTCTAGGAATAAGACGTACAGTTACCCCGATTGGGAGGGTAGGTGACAGATCAGTGACGTCTTATTCACACTGGGATCCCTAGATTAGAAATGAATCGAGTCAAGAACTAGATGTTGAATACAGATTTGTATTCCTTTACATGTCTTAGATTATACTTCATGTTAGTTGATATATGTTATGCTTTTGTACTTGATTTAATTACATTGCATGCATCCATGTTTTATACTGAGATTTGTTCTCACCGGAGTTATCCGGCTGTTGTCGTGTCTGTATGTGTGCATGGCAACAGGTGGGGCAGGATCTGGGTCACGAGGAAGATGAGAGATTGTTGATAGTGTGGAGATCTCGGGCGATGCTGATTACTAGTTGTTTGTATTAGACTTGTACGGGAACTTTTAAACACTAGTGTATGATTGTACTAAACAGATGTGTATGTACATATGTTGTTGAATTATTATAGAGATATGTTATGCTTTAATTATACATTTGATTTAATGTTAAAAACAAAATTTCGACCCACATTTTTTTTAGCAAAGATCCAATAAATCCCAAAAGAATTGAATTAGAGCCCGGGTCCTCACAACAGGTGGTATCAGAGCTGTAGGTTCTGTAGACTGAGATAGACTAAAATGAGCGGGGTAGATCGAGTCTTCTTCTTTGCTTTTGGGATGCTAGCATGATTTATTGATTTCCTCATTATATGTTGTTGTATTATTTGAATTGATTTACAGAATGTCAAGCCTGAATCAGAACCGATTCTCGATCTGAGGTATATGATCAGAGGAGGGCTGAGACAGATTGTATAATTTGTGTACTAATCAGTTTGATAATCAGATTTATGCCTCCTCGACGAGTGCCACAGCCGGTAGCAGGTCAGGTGCCAGAGCAGGGTAGCACATCAGGTACACAAATAGATGTTACGGCTACACCGATGGAGACCTTAATGAAGAGGTTTCAGTCCTTCCATCCTCCGACGTTGAAAGGCACAGAGAATGCAGTTGACTGTGAGAGTTGGCTCGATGATATAGAGATGCTTTTCGAGTCGTTGGCCTATACTGATGAGAGACGTGTGAAGTTGATAGGGCATCAATTGCAAGAGGTTGCAAAGAGCTGGTGGTTGACTACGAAGAGAGCCTTGGAGCATCGAGGCATTGATATCACTTGGAAGGTGTTCAAGGATGAGTTCTATCAGCGTTTCTTCCCAATCTCCTACCGAAAAGATAAAGGAGCAGAATTTGCAAACTTGAGACAGGGGCCATTGAACATCGAAGAGTATGTTGCTAAATTCTCTGCTTTGCTTCGTTTTGCACCTCATGTGGCAAGGAATGATGAAGCGGCCGCCGACCAGTTCATAAATGGCTTGAATCCGGATATTTTTACTTTGGTAAATACTGGTAGGCCCAATACTTTTTCAGAGACACTGAACAGAGCTAAGGGAGCAGAGGCTGGCTTGATCAGGCAGCGAGGAGCTTCTTACAGTGTTCAGGGGCAGAGACAGCCACTACCTACCGCCGTTCAGTTTCCACCACCTCCTCCTCGATTTGATAGTGGAAGCAGTAGTAATGGCAAAAAGGAATTTCTGAAGGCTAAGGGCAAACAGTTTAAGAAATCCGGGAGCAGTTCATCGAGCTCAAGTGGATCCCGACAGAGAGGTCAGGGTTCAGATTATAGTGGTGCGTATTGCAGTTCATGTGGAGGGCGACATGCCACAGAGCAGTGTCAAGGAGTTATGGGACGCTGCAACATCTGTAGGCAACCGGGACACTTTGCCAGAGTTTGTCCCCAGAGAAGTGCCCAGCGATCCCAGAGTACAGGGTCATCAGCATCAGTGCCACAGATGGAGAGACATGCATCCTCTGTACATTCCTTCCATCCGCCACTTACACAGACCCAGCAGAGACCAGGAGGTAGTCAGACAATGATTCAACCTCCCAGACAACAGGCTAGGGTGTTTGCGCTGACAGAGGAGCAGGCGCAGGAGGCACCAGACGATGTCATTGCAGGTAACTGTTTCCTTTGCGGTTATCCTGCATATGTGTTGATAGACACAGGTGCATCCCATACATTCATATCTGAACATTTTGCATTGACACATGCATTGCCTATAGACTCATTATCTACTGTAGTGTCTATCACATCTCCGTTGGGAAGTGGTTTGATATCTGTGACTACAGTTAGACATTGTATGCTTCAGTTTGAGGGGCATGAGATTGATCTAGATTGTATAGTACTTGGTCTAGCTGATTTTGATTGTATAGTTGGTATAGACATGTTAACCAAGTACAGGGCCACTGTAGATTGTTTCCACAAGATTGTCAGATTCAGACCTGAATTGACAGAAGAGTGGAAATTCTACGGTAAGGGTTCCAGATCTCGGATTCCCTTAGTATCTGCTCTGACTATGAGTAGATTGTTACAGACAGGAGCAGAGGGGTTCCTTATTTATTCAATAGGTCTACTGAAGTCGAGCCTTGCTTTGGCAGATTTGCCAGTAGTTTGTGAGTTTGCAGATATATTTCCAGATGAGATACCGGGGTTACCTCCAGCCCGAGAGGTTGATTTCAGCATAGATCTTATGCCCGGTTCTGTTCCTATTTCGAGAGCTCCGTATAGGATGGCACCGATAGAGCTGAGAGAGTTGAAAACACAGTTAGAAGACCTTCTGTCCAAGGGATACATCAGACCGAGTGTATCACCTTGGGGTGCTCCGGTGCTATTTGTTCGAAAGAAAGATGGCTCGATGCGGTTATGTATTGATTACAGACAGTTGAACAAGACAACAGTAAAGAACAAGTATCCTTTGCCTCGCATCGATGACTTATTTGATCAGCTTCAAGGATCTTCGGTTTACTCGAAGATTGATTTGAGATCAGGGTATCATCAGCTCAGAGTTAGAGATGTGGACATACCGAAGACAACATTCCGAACCAGGTATGGACATTATGAGTTTGTGGTTATGCCTCTTGGTTTGACGAATGCGCCAGCGGTTTTTATGAGTTTGATGAACCGTATCTTTCAGAAATATTTAGATGAGTTTGTGATAGTTTTTATTGATGACATTTTGGTATACTCGAAGAATTTGATTGAGCATGCAGAGCATCTGAAAATTGTATTGAAAATTATGAGAAATGAGCAGTTGTATGCCAAACTGTCCAAGTGCGAATTTTGGTTGAGACAAGTTGTGTTTTGGTGCATATCATATCTGGGGACGGTATTGCAGTAGATCCGAGTAAAGTTGAAGCTGTGATCAGCTGGCCGAGACCGACTTCTGTGCCTAAGATACGCAGTTTCATGGGTCTAACAGGGTACTACCGCCGTTTTATCAGAGATTTCTCCACTATAGCGAAACCGATTACCCAGTTGACACAGAAGAATTCACCGTTTGTGTGGTCTGAAGACTGTGAGTCTAGTTTTGTTGAGCTGAAGAAGAGGCTGACTATTGCGTGATTTCGTTGTGTACTGTGATGCATCTCACAGAGGACTAGGGTGTATTCTTATGCAGCGAGGGCACGTGATTGCGTATGCCTCTAGACAACTGAAGCCAGACGAGACACGATACCCGATTCATGATCTTGAATTGGCTGCTATCGTATTTACGTTGAAGATTTGGCGTCATTATTTGTATGGCGAGAAATTCGAGATCTACTCTGATCACAAGAGTCTGAAATATCTGTTTTCTCAGTCAGAGTTAAACATGAGGCAACGTAGATGGCTTGATCTGTTGAAAGATTTTGATTGCGAGATCAAGTACTATCCAGGGAGGTCGAATTCAGCAGCAGACGCCTTGAGTCGGAAGGTATGTGCTCTGTCCTTGTCGACGATAGGTGTATCGAATTTAGTTAAAGATTGTTGCTTGTCTGGATTGGCATTTAATACAGATAGTAGACCACTACGACTTGCGACGATTCAGATTGAGCCAGATCTGATTATGAAGATCAAAGAAGCGCAGAGAACTAATCCGAGTATTCAGAGATCGATTGATATGGTCAGAGCTGGACATATCTCTGAGTATCAGGTTAGAGATTTTGTTCTGTATGTGAATAACCGTATAGTAGTGCCAGATGTTTCAGATTTGAGACGACAGATCATGTCAGAAGCGCATTGTAGCCGGTTTAGTATCCATCCTGGTGGCAGGAAGATGTATAACGACTTGAAGACACAGTTCTGGTGGAAACAGATGAAAACCGATATCGCAGAATTTGTGTCTAATGCTTGAATTTCCAACAGGTGAAGGCAGAAAGAAAGAAGCCCGGAGGTTTACTTCAGAGTTTGTCTATTCCTGAATGGAAATGAGACCACATTTCCATGGATTTCGTGACGAAGTTACCTCGATCTTCTCGGGGCTGTGATTCGATTTGGGTCATTATTGACAGACTGACCAAATCTGCCTGTTTTATTCCATACAAAATGACATACCGACACGATCAGATGGCATAGTTGTATGTCAGAAAGGTCGTTAGATTGCATGGTGTGCCGAAGTCTATCGTATCAGATCGTGATCCACGATTCACTTCTCACTTTTGGCACAGTTTGCAGTAGGCTTTGGGTACGACTTTACACCTGAGTTCTGCTTATCATCCTCAGACAGACGGACAGTCAGAGCGGACTATCCAGACTTTAGAGGATATGCTGAAAGCTGTAGTACTAGACTTTGGTACTAGTTGGCAGGATTCATTGCCTTTATATGAATTCTCGTACAACAACAGCTATCAGACGAGCATAGAGATGGCACCGTTTGAAGCCTTGTATGGCAAGAAGTGCAGATCTCCGTTATACTGGGATGATATTTCTGAGGTACCAGAATTGGGGCCAGATATGATTCGTGAGATGACTGATAAAGTTAAGATCATTCAGAAGAGAATGAAGACAGCACAGGATAGGCAAGCCAAATACGCCAATATCAGACGCAGACCGTTAGTATTTGAGCAGGGAGACAGAGTATTCTTGAAGATTTCTCCTTTCAGAGGCGTTGTCAGATTTGGCAAACGTGGGAAATTGTCTCCTAGATACGTCGGTCCGTATGAAATCCTTGAGAAGATTGGCGATCGAGCCTACAGACTTGCTCTTCCTCCTTCTTTGTCTGGAATACATGACGTATTTCATGTATCGATGCTGCGTAAATATATGCTAGACAGTTCTCATGTCATTCAGCCTGATGAAGTCGAGTTAGATCAGACTTTGAGCTATGTTGAGCGACCGATACAGATTCTTGATCGGAACGAGAACAACTCAGAACAAAGACTATTCCGCTTGTGAAGATTCAGTGGAGTCGTCATGACATCGAAGAAGCAACTTGGGAGACAGAGTCTAATATGAGACAGAGGCATCCCGAGCTATTCATATGATGTAAGTCCTTATTTCAGTTTTGCTTATATTGCTTTTGTATATATTTACATGATTAATTGTTTACGAGTTCGAGGACGAACTCCTGTCTAAGAGGGGGAGAATTGTAAGGCTTGAGAGGTATTAGTCTTCATTTGTGTGATATTCGAAGATATGAGAATGCTTGAAATGAAATGGAAGCACTAAATGAGATGTGAGTAGGAAAGGCATGAGAAATAAAACTTGGAAAGAATGGCCGAAGCCATACCGCACCCGCACTGCCTTTTCTACCGCACTCGCGGTCTTTATATCAGATTTGTGACGTTTGTACCGAACCCAGACCACACCCGCGGTAATACATGAGGCGCACCCGCGGTCGTCGAATTCCAGCAAATAAAAAATGAGGCCGAAGACTAAGCGCACCCGCGGTGCTGCATGCGAGTAGTCCACCTTTGATTCTTACGTTGACACATGGCCTGAGGTATAAATACTTAATGCATGACACCTTTCTTTCTCATTTTATCAGAGAGAGGACCGAGAGGAGCTTTCAAATTCTTCCAAGTCTTTTGTATCTTGAAATTTAGCTTGTGCAAGATTTAGCCATCCAAACTTGAATCCGAGTTCAGATTTGTGCTCCTCTCAACCAAAGCTACAAGAGGATGTAAGTTTGGTTAGATTTCAACATGTTTTGAAGTTTAAATGTTGAGGAAATTGTGATATGATGTATAATATGTGTTCTTGAGATTATGAGCATCGTAGAAACGTAAACGGATCGATTTTCAGACGCCGTATGTTACTGTTTCGAAATTACAGCATGTATTATGTGAAGATTATACAGATTTCAGTATACGTATTTGTGTTGGATGAGATTATGAATTATTGGGATTGATTATGATATTGTTATGTTGAGATTGAGTTATCGGTATCGAGAAATCACGCCGTTACGCCGTTGAATTGTATTGAAATCAATTACAGATTTGTACATTGAGTTGATTGAGATGTATTTGATAGAATGTGTCTATACATTGCCATTTCAGATTGGTATTGGCTACATTGAATTCGAGAACTCGTCTACGACCGATTGTTCGACTAGAAAGGTATAATTCATGTGGTCACGGGATTGCACAACTCGATTCAGATTTGATACGAGTTTCCCTAAATCACATACTAGATTGTTATTTATATTTGATTATGATTATACTTAGTTTATAGATTTATATTCAAGCCTTTGAGATAGGAATCATTGACAGATTTGTCAAACTAGACGTTCGGTGTATCGACGCGTAGGAGCAGATCATCTCTACGTGTAGCCACTCGATACAGATTTGACCGAAGTCTAGGAATAAGACGTACAGTTACCCCGATTGGGAGGGTAGGTGACAGATCAGTGACGTCTTATTCACACTGGGATCCCTAGATTAGAAATGAATCGAGTCAAGAACTAGATGTTGAATACAGATTTGTATTCCTTTACATGTCTTAGATTATACTTCATGTTAGTTGATATATGCTATGCTTTTGTACTTGATTTAATTACATTGCATGCATCCATGTTTTATACTGAGATTTGTTCTCACCGGAGTTATCCGGCTGTTGTCGTGTCTGTATGTGTGCATGGCAACAGGTGGGACAGGATCTGGGTCACGAGGAAGATGAGAGATTGTTGATAGTGTGGAGATCTCGGGCGATGCTGATTACTAGTTGTTTGTATTAGACTTGTACGGGAACTTTTAAACACTAGTGTATGATTGTACTAAACAAATGTGTATGTACATATGTTGTTGAATTATTTTAGAGATATGTTATGCTTTAATTATACATTTGATTTAATGTTAAAAACAAAATTTCGACCCACATTTTTTTAGCAAAGATCCAGTAAATCCCAAAAGAATTGAATTAGAGCCCGGGTCCCCACAACACCAATATAATATTAGATTGGATAAATATTATAGCGAACCAAACGGTACCATATCTGATAATCGTATCTTCTCTTAAAAGAGTATGTCTCTTGTGAGACGGTCTCACGAATATTTATTTGTGAGACGGGTCAACTCTACCGATATTCACAATAAAAAGTAATATTCTTAGCATATAAAGTAATTATTTCGTGGATGATCCAAATAATATATACATCTCACAAAATACGATCCGTGAGACCGTCTCACACAAGTTTTTGTCCTCTTAAAATAAAATAAAAATTAAATGTAAACAAATTGATTTAATAATAAATATATTTTAATTTTGTAAAAAAATTGTTTAAATTTTGTAAAATTATTTGATTTCATGAGTTGTAAGATTATCAATATCTTTAGTAACCAAAAAGTTATTTGGTTGGTGAAATTAATTAAAAATTTATCACAATCTTCTTCTATTTCTTAATTTTTATTTTTATTTATTTTTCACCTTAATTATTAAAAATTAAAAACTCTAAATTTAAAAAATGACAATAAATTTATATTTGCTCACAAAAAATTTATTCCAACTCATCCACGACTCTATTAACTTTTCAAATTTACAGTAGAATATTGTCTAACATAACATTTAAATTCCTTGTCTGTCTTATAATCGAGTAAATCATATCTTACTACGTAAAATTTTATAAATAATTTAATTATATATAATTCAAACTAGGGTCAATTTTTAATGAAATATAACCAGAATATACCTAATAACCTATTTAAATTTGAAAAATTAAGTTTTTTAATAGAAAAATTATATATTTAAATACAAGTTATAAGGGATAAAATAGGTATTTAATTAAATTTTATTAAAAAATTACCCTAATTTGACTAATATTTATTATTTGTGTCATTAATAAAATTTAATATACCAATTTTATTAATTAAAATCTAATGCATCAAAAGTTACAATTTTTTACTCTTTCGTGATTTAGAGTTTAAATTTTTAATTTTAAATTTGAAATTAAATTTATGTACGTAGATAGTAAAAGAAAAATAGAAAGAAAATTCAATTTTATAGTAATGATTGTGGTTAGGAGACTGGAGACAGAGTAAATAAGTAAATAGTAAAATTTCTAAGATTTAACCACGTATAGCAACCACGTGGCACAGGTGACGTATAAGGCACGTGGACATAGACCGCATCGGCCTGGCAGTGGAAAGGTGACATAACCTATGACGTCGAGGTGACGATATGGCGGCACGTGAGATCCGTTTTTTGTATCCCACAAATTAGTGGTGTGCTGGAACAGCTGGGTCAAGTGCGAAATGTCGATATTGGCCTTCACCTTTCTGGGGACAACGAAAGCGGAGGGGACCTGCATTGGGGTTGTTTGGATGAAGATAAAAAGAAGTAGAGGGATGAGAATCGTGGATGTGCTGTTTGATTGATACATGGATCCGACCAAGTTGCCATACCGGAGTGTTTGTAATAGATTATGCTTTTAAAGAATATTGAAAAACTCGGAAGCGAGCAGTGTTTGAAAGTCAAAATTAAAAGTCGAAAATAAAATTTTGATACGATAATCACTTTTATGAAATCAGAATCATTATATTATCATAATTTGGATAGTTTATGGAGGTGTTAAATTGATTCTCCTATGACATGTTTCACTAAAGGAAATAGCTCATATATTTTGAATGAATTTAAATAAGATAAGGAAACTATCATTGATAATATGGCAATTCATTTCATCAAAATATCAGTGGTGGAAGTTAAATTTCTAATTGCATTTGCAGATATAACGAATGAGTAAATGCGATTCACCTTTGTCTCAATTGAGTCAAGGTCCTAATTTTTTTTTGCAGGAGATGAGAAACTATGAGAACTTGATAGTAGAGAAGAAATGACGACTAAGAAAAGAATAAGTGTTAGGTTAAGCGTGCATGAGTGAAGGTAATATTAAGATGAATGACCCCCTGAGAGGTTCTCATGCGTCAAACTTCATGCGTCAAACTGCTGATGTTGTGTTGTTTGATTTGGTTAACTAAGTAGGCAGTAAAAGAGTGACACCAAAGCTTAACAGGTAATATTGTCTTTGTTGAGGACAGGACCAGTGGTAGGCAAAGATCAAGACTGACATCTAAGCTGGGATACGAGACATCACCACCAGATAAACACGCACTTCTTCGAACTCATGGGCCTAACAGCCCAACTCATTAGCACCAAGTAAGTCCACTCTGTACTGCTATAAATATAAAGAAATAAAATTGTGTCTTAGCTAACAGCTATATCTTTTTGCCTATTAGTAAGCGTTTGATCCTAACAATAAGAAAAAAGGTGAAAGTATGTTTTGTTTAGTAACCTAATTTTTTTATTAGTAACTTAGATTTAAGTTAAATCTCAAACAAATATGGTATGTATCATTATTAATAATTTAATTAAAAAATATAAATGTATCAAATTATGCGGCCAATTTTCTCTTTCAAATTTTCACCAAGGATAAGGTCTCTTATGAGATGATCTCGCGAATCTTTATATGTGAGATGTGTCAACCCTTATCAATATTCACAATAAAAAGTAATACTCTTAGCATAAATAATAATACTTTTTCATGAATGACCTGTTTAAGAGATATGTCTCACAAAATACGACTTGTGAGATCGTCTCACACAAATTTTGTCTTCACCAAATCATTTCATACAACGAGGTTTGATATTTTAGAAAATCTCATCATCCCTAGACACCCGCATGAAAATTATAAATTAGATTTAAATACAAGGTTTTTTTATTTGAAATACCTTCCATCCTCATCCTGAAGGTACCCACCAAAATGATAAAAGAACACCACACCATATTTGTTTAGCAAATATTTTGTTTTATGTCTATCCACAATGTTTAGGTAACGTCAAATTGTAGTTAACAATGAGTGACTGCGTAGCTTGATAAATTGTTTAAATTATCCATGGATAAATTGTTTATTAGGACATTTTGAAAGTCAAATTGTTAATCTTTCATATGTAGTACCCTATGTAGTACTTTGTTCAAGAACAAGAAACATGCAAATGGAGGGTTATTAAGTGCGAGATGAAATTATCTGTTATATTTAATGTTCTAAATTGTGCTACATTTTACTCAAATAAATCTGTTTGCACCAATTATTAAAAATTAAACATCATGAATGAACAAAATACAATTAATTATTGATAAAACATACAATTTATCTATTTTTTTAAAAATAAATCGATGTTCAAAGTACGATAAATAATTAAAATAATATATTGATGATTTATAATTAAAAATAGATTAATCGAATATTTTATCAATGATTAATTGTATTTTATTAATCGGTGATATTTAATGGGTTTAATTTTTAATAATTTATTCGAACAGAGTTCGTTTAAGAAAAATATGGAAGGATTTGGAGTGATTTTGTCTCATTAATTAGCGTTGATACCCAAACTTTATCGAGTTTGGGAATAATAGGCCATGTGTGCTGATGTACTTGGAAATGCCTATGAAAGCTGATAATGCCTTGTGCACATTCCATGGCATATTCCGCCTATGCCTTATCCATTTTGTCTTATCCTTTTTCTGTAATTAAAAAAACTATTTAAGATCCATTTTACATTTTTATCACTTAATCCAATACTGTCAACTCAAATTTAATTTGACGGATAATTTATTTCACTGTCTCTATGTTTCTGACCTTACTAGACACGTTTACTTTAAGTATTTATTTAAAAACTTCTCAAATAACTTGACTAGATTATTGAAAAAGATTCATGTATTCGTCTCTCAGATAAAAATTCGTCCTCACATTGCTCGAAACAATTGGGCTCGGGCTACATAACGTGGTTTCTGCATGGATTACCTTATCTGGCCTTGGACAAGATTCTGTTACATTTTATGAATAGTTTCGAAGTTGGGCTTTAACAAGACACGGACAATTTGTTTTTACTCAAGCACTGAATCAGCAGCGATCAAGTTCAAATAACCAACATCATGAATATAAATGTTTCAATATCGTAATATGACTACTGACATCAATAGTGATGAAATCATGAGTGCTTAAAAACAGTAGACCTCGAAATGTAGCATAGTCCAAACCAATATATATGACTACTGAAAACCAATAGATGCCGCATCCAGTAGAGCCCGAATCAGCAGAAGATAGGGAAAGTGGCCAAAAGCGCGAATATGATCGTTACAATGTCAGAAACAGTACATGAACTTTATAAACAATCATATTCTTGTATCTAACGTTTATATGATTGTTGGATGCCGTAAATATAACTTGAGATCAAATACAAGAGTTGGAAGGTGATTCAAAGTATGGTCAACTTACATAAATAAATTAGGTAGAATGAGAGCAAAGCTAAGTGTGATCATACAAGTGAAATATATATACACTGTAAATGATTAAATTATCGCACACAATCACTCACACATATACAAAAGAATTGAGCTATAATATTTAGATGAGTCTGTTTTCACTGAAAGACATTAAATATTGTGTCTGTAGTCTTGACATAAAAAAATGTTAAATATTACGCAAATTGTGGGATTATGACCTATAATCGAGTATGCTAAGAGTCTCATTTAATCAACAGATGAGTGCTAAATTAAAATTATTTTGTACAAGAGTTATATAAATAAATATCTTCTAGTAACACCCTCTTAGGTGGAATAAAAGATGACATATAAACTAACATGTGTTTTTATAGATTTAGTACCATGAGTAATGAGTTACTATATGATTTTAACTCAATATGGACTGCACGCACAACTACACATCGTCACATCCTATTCGGATCATAATTATCAACCAAATTAAATTAAATTAAGAAAAGACAACAATCGACGTTTTAGATTTAAATATAGACAAATAAAAAAAATCCAAAAATTAGTTACAATCCAATACAATTGATTGACCGATCCCTTTTCTACAAATGTAATATCGGGATTAATCTTTCTCCCATAAAACTTAACCCTACGATTAAAGAATAAACGAACAGTAAATATAGAAAACCTTGCCGTATATAAATAACTGATCTCCATGCTGTACACGTACTTACGTTTCTAAGCTATATATCTACTGATTAAAAGAATCCAAAATTATGGATGATGTATCAAAAAAATCAAAACAAAAAACCCCGTAACACTAGTGGCCAACGCCGGGGCTAGGAACCGAGCGTAGGATCCGATCTATGGCGGCGAGGTGGCGGGCAATGAGCTTTTCGTCGATGGTCGTGGCGTGGCCTTTCTTGCTAGGCGTAGAGTCCGGCACGGTGCCTTTAGGAAGCGACGTCAAGTAGAGCCTAGCATCTGCGGTTGGGAGTTTACTATGTTCCACGTCCATGAACAACATTCTTCCATTCATGGATGATACCGAAGTGAAAAAAATAATGAAGAAAATGGAGAATACTAGAGATTTTCGAGCCATTTAAGGTTTGGAGAACAAGGGGTGGATGGGTGGTCGATTTTGGTGGGTGAAGGGGGAATTAATGGGGAGTGATTTTTGTAGCGTGGACGTTTTACATATGCACAGTTGTGAGTGGGAAAAGAAATGCAAGAAATTATTGCAAGAAATTATTGGGAATCTGGAACGCGTCACGGCTAGAGAGAGTTCTTGGGGTGCAAGTTTGTTTGGGCCAAGTCAAGTTTGAAGGTTTCTGAAAGGAATAATTTTCAAAATCGATATTCAAAATAAAATTTCAGAGCTGGATTGATGATTAAACGTGAAATAAGGACAATAGCTTCTATTTAACTTATTTGTGATATATATATATATATATATATATATATATATATATATATATATATATATATATATATATATTTATCATTATATTGTTGGCGAGCTTATTGGTCCAATGACTTAATCTTCTCCCACAAGTCCAGGGTTCAAACACATAGAAGCAACAAAAACCCTTTGTAATGATCCAAAGCACATAAAAAAATAGTGAGTGCGGGTTTCCAAGAAAAGAAAAACACGAATGACTTGTTGTCAAAATAAAAAAAATTGTATACATCACATAAAAAAAATTCAGTAAATCAATAGGAGTAGGCCTCTTGTGAAACTGTCTCACGAATCTTTATATGTAAGACGGGTCAATCTTACCGATATTCACAATAAAAAGTAATACTCTTAGCATAAAAAGTAATACTTATTCATGGATGTCCCAAATAAGATATCCGTCTCACAAATTACGACCCGTAAAATCATCTCACACGAGTTTTTGCCAATCAATAGATATGATATTTTTAGGAAAAATTATATTTTTTGTAGTGCAACTTATTTTGGTATTTTAATTGGTCAATTTACAACCGTAATAGACAAATTTGAACTTTTTCGATTTTAGTCATTTTTCATCGGAGGCTTACCGCTTATATGTCATCTAAAAATTTTGGCATGACTATTGATATTGGTGATATGGCAGATCTCATGTCATAACTACGGGAAAAAAAGAATATATATTGAAAAAATATAAATTAGTGAAGTAAGATTCTGAATTAATCAATAACATAACCAAAATTTTACAATTTAAAATATAAATTTTTATTTTGCAAATGAAAATGATATATATTTTTAATAAGGGGAAGTTATTGAAATATCCCCAATCAAAAAATTTTCTTTGGCTTCACTCCCTACCCACAAAATTGTGGTACTATGTCATACAAAATGTGGTACACTTCATGTGGAAATGTGGTACACTTCATGTGGAAATGTGGTACTAAAAAAGTACCTAGGGACTGAACAAAAAAAAAAATGACGACTGGGACTGAACCCAAATTTTCCGTTTTAATAAATGTGTATTAATCGAATGAATCTGACACGAAGATTCGATCACTCAAAGTCGAGGTGATGGGAAGGGGGTGGAAAGTAGGAGTTTGAGCGCCGCGTGGAAGTTGAATTAGGCGGGGTATGAGCTAAGCCGTCGGCTAAATTTCTTAGTAATTTCGTGCTCGTCAATTCAACGCATTAATAAATAATAAACAAGAATTATTGTGAGACGATTTTGCAGATTAATTTTATCAGATATTTCTATTATATGGATCACTCATTAAAAAATATTTTAACTTTGTAAAAAATATTAATTTTTTCGTCAAAAATATTATTTATTATTGTAAGTATGAGTTTAGTCGACACGTCTCATGAATATTTTAAATATGAACATAGTTGACGTACCTCACGTACAAATATATATCATATTGTTTCACAGAATTCCTCTTATAAATAATGGGGGACCCTGATCTTTTGTTAAGCCATGAGAACGATAATTAGTATGTTTTGGCATCATATAATTAAATCCCACGTACATTAATTATTTCAAACTTATTAATATACGAACGCATAAAATTCAATTAAATTGATAAAATCCATTTAGATCACATATTTTTTGGTGTCTTTGCCGTTATTTTTATTTCTTAAAATATATATCTCAATCTATAGTATATCAACATCAACATTTGTACGATGGATTAATTACAAAGCAAAAACTTGTGTGAAGACGATCTTACGAGTCATATTTTGTGAGACAAATATCTTATTTGGGTCATCCATGAAAAAATATTATTTTTTATGATAAGAATATTATTTTTTAATGTAAATATCGATAGGGTTGATCCGTCTCACAGATAAAAATTCGTGAGCCCGTCTCATAAAAGAACTACTATACTTACAATATGTCCTAAATTTATCAATGCCATCTTTGATATTTCTAATTTCTTCATCAATATATTTGATGCATTTTTACATTTTAAAATTCTCCTTTATCTGATAAGCATAAAATATTATTATAATATAGTTCAATTAAAGTTTCGATATATATATATATATATATATATATATATATATATATATATATATATATATATATATATATATAATATAAACGTTGTACGTACGGGGAAGAATTTTATAATATAAGTTGCTTCATTAGTAAGCGTTTCAACGGCAACAAACATAACGCTCACGTTTTGTTAGATTTTGTTTACATTTAATTAGAGTCGATCTTAAAGTTTTTGAAAAAGGTGTAAGTTATTCATTTTAAAAATGCGTAAAACTCTATGAGACTGTTTTACTATCAATTTTATGATACAGATCTCCAACTCGATTCAATTTGTTTTTTACTTTAAATAATGAATCAGGTTAACATGTCTCATAAAAAATTATATATGAGAGTATATTATAAGATATTTATTCTTAAATTATTATTTGAATTTAAATATTGAAAGCTTACAAGATATTTAATAAAATAATGTCTTAAATTATTATTTGAATTTAAATATTGAAAGCTTACAAGATATTTAATAAAATAATGACCCAAAATAAAATAGAACTTTTTTTAGAGAAAAATATATTATCCTATGATTTTTACGGTTGGCTTGAACTTTTGAGCACAAATTCCAACGAAAGGGTCCTACGAAATGTCAACAAAATCGTTAATTTTTAGATTTCCAAGATCCTTTTTTCAAAGGGAGATCTATTATTTTCTAGTCACGCGATTTAATTTAATTTTTCAAGTTTTCATAACCATGTGCGCTTGTCTAGGGTAGCTGTAGAATTCATCCGCATGATATCTTTACACACACACATATATTTATATATAATAATATAACTAATTTTTTTCTTTCACGTGTAGTATGTGATATAATTAATTTTATTTATATTAAGATTATAATTATAAAAATTCATGAAAAATCATATTTTAATTTAGATAGTTGTATATTATAATTTGAGTTGATTATATTTAAATGACATTTATATAATTAATTTAAAATTAATAGGAACCAAACTTCAATTTTGAAATTATGAATAAAAAAACAAAAGGAAAAAAGACCATGACACCGTTGAATTTGAATAATCGAATGTATATTTTTAAGTTATAAAAGACAAATTAAACCTCGCAAAAAATTGAATAAAAAATTCAATTAGCATTAGTAGATTTGGCAATCATATCCAACAAGCCCACACGTAGCTAGTCTATTATCGACTGTGAAATGTTCAGCTGAAGTCGCATTGAAATTTCCGTGGGGTGTCACGCCCCGAGTTCGGGCATGCGGCTGCATGACTGAACAATATGGACCTCTATAGCAACTATTTCGTATTCGTCCTCGCTTTACGAAAATGATTAACTCAAGTTGCTATAGAAGTCCATTGTAAACCATTATAAACTCATTTTAAATCTTTGATTTTTTCGATGTGGGACAAGAGTATCACAATCACCCCTCCTTCAGAACGCGACGTCCTCGTCGTGGCCTGACCCCTCGATCCACCAGCACCGAGAATCTAGAGGCGGCTCCTACAAGTTCAAGAGGTGGCTCCCGTCATGTAGCACTTTGCCCCGCAGGTTCAAGAGGTGGCTCTCATGCACGTAGCACTTTGCCCCGCATAGCACTGATTTTCCGGTGTTCCATGCCGGTGATCGGCTCTGATACCACTTAAATGTCACGCCCCGAAACTCGGGGTTGACACCGACGTCGTTTAACAATCACACAATTGAAAACAACCAGCTTGTAGCATAGTATAAACCGAAAATCCAATTTATTAATCATAATTTCGCAAAATTCGAACATTGTCTTTACAACGGAAAATAAATAAATGCGGAAACGTCTTACGATTAAAAATACGAAAATTATAAATCCGAATACTACAATTCTCGAAATTATCACCAGCCCCAGAATTGATCCGAATCTTCTTCATCAACCTGCTCTTCGGATTTATCTGGGGAGGGGAGTAAGAGGTGAGTATTTTGAGAAATACTAATCAAGTGGGGGCCGTTCGAGTACACGACAACATGCATATAAAATTTCGAAATACATACACACACCATGCATATTTTGACTCATACCACATTCGTATCATTGACCTGACACTGAGATTCCTCTACTTTCAATGGTTTATTGAATTCAGTCTCTAATTTTTATTCCTCTAAGGGAGCGAGGCCGAATCGGTTATATCCCAACCGTACGAGGGTCATATCATAGTTGGGATTCCCTCTCATATCAATTTGAATCCTCACAGTGTCGACATAAAATCCATGCAGAAATCATAACCAGAAGGGGTAGAAGAAGAATTGTACTCGATCGAAATTTTAAAAAACGAAAATGCATACACCGAAATTACACATTTAAAACAAGTCCACTGACCTTAAATTCTTGAGGAGAAAAAAAGTGAAAACCTCGGGATTCTTGCACTGGAATTTCGAAAATTCCTCTTCGGCGACTGAACCGCGGCAGCGCTTCGCGGCTCTCGAAAATCCTAAGAAAACTAGGGGAGAAACTCGAAAAATTGGAGTAGAAAATGGTGTGAATTTTCGAGTTATAGACCCTCCTATTTATAGGGGTTGACTGCTATCTCGATCGAGTTTATCCGCGCGTTTGAATTGAATCAAATCTTCATCTAGAATCGTGATCTAAATCTAAATATTTATCCCTGATCCTGGATGATAAATTTCGAAATTTTGATATCTTCCCTTGCATAATTTCGAAATTATGCCTTGTCCAGCCTGCAACATTTCGACTTTTGTGTCTAATTCTCAATATTCGGTAGACTTTTTATTTCCCAATATAATAAAATTATTTTTCTTAATTCCCGAAAATTTACCTACCTAAATTCGAAACTTAGTGGTACTTTTCCAAAAATAAGAGTTTGATATTTTTCTTAAAATTCTGATAGTTAAACTTTTAAATTTTTCTCAAGCTTGTATTTTATATTGTGTAGACTTTTCTTTATATCTCCTAAATTTCGAAAATCCACAATAAATCTTCCAATATTTTCGAAAATCCTATGATATATTCTTCAAGATTTCGAGATCCAAGATTGAGTTATTTTCTTGCTTAAATCTTTATCCAGGTATATCAAATCTTAGATATATATCCGGGATAATTCTGCATATCTCAAATTCCGAAAAATATACACGATATTATGTAAATTCTTGAGTTCCAAATAATGCTCAAGATAAAATTATCCATTCCATTTCCGAAAATCTTGCAAATCTTGATACAAAATATTATCATGATGAAATCTAAAATTCTAGATTTTACAGGAGTGCGTAACAAGCCAAATCACATGTGATCAACCTGGTTTTTTTTTACACATTAATCATTGCCGTGTTAAATTTATGCGTGTATCGATGATATATAATTTTGATATATTTCGTCACATCTTGTGGGGACCCGGACGCCTATCTTTCTTCTTGATCATCTTTGGGATTTAATTATCAATTAAGATAAACAGGGTCTAAAAATTTTCTTTTTACAATAAAGTGCGGAAGATAATGACATCTACATAATATACATATCTGTATAAACTACAATTCAGTATAAAGATACAACAATCTTTTAATTAATCTAAGGTTCAACTACTACAGTTCACGTAATAAAACCAAATCTATCCAAGTCCGGAATCACCACGCTAAACTCGTCTTCTCTCATCATCTTCTCGACCCCGATTTTGCCCCACCTGTTGTCATGCACACATACAAAACAAGACAACAGCCGGATAACTCCGGTGAGAATAAATCCCAGTATAAAACATGGTAAGCATGTATAGAAACAATCTAAATCATAAAACATGCTATTATGATCATATTCCGAAGTATTAGATTTCATAATCCATGAAATCAAATCAAAATAAGCATGCAACTCAATTCAGATAAACATGCAGTTTAAATCAAATCATATAAACATGCTATCATAACTGAAAGCAATAAACATGGGTTTCATAGTCTATGAAACCTCATCTATAAACGCATGCAGTTCTAGTCAAATCATGTCTAGACTCGACTCAACTATAACTCTAGGGATCCTGTTGTGAATAAGACGATCTATCACCTACTCTCCAATCGGGGTGACGGTACGTCTTATTCCTAGACTTCGGTCTGATCTATATCCACATCTACAATAGGAGACTGATCTTCCCCTACGCTGTCATATCACCGAACGTCTAGAAGTCTGACTGTTCTGCCCAGACTTTCCTATCTTATATGCAATGAATATCGATCTATAAACAAAGCATACTCATTTCAAAGGATATGAATATACATCTATAAACACGTCATAATCATATCATA
This sequence comes from Primulina eburnea, assembly GCF_022965805.1. NCBI lineage: Eukaryota > Viridiplantae > Streptophyta > Magnoliopsida > Lamiales > Gesneriaceae > Primulina > Primulina eburnea. The sequence goes on from NC_133108.1 coordinate 6,357,103, forward strand.
AAATAAACACCAATAATTCTAGTATGTGATTTTATTGGGAAACTCAAATGAGATCTCAATTGAGTTATGCCTTCCCATATATCACATGAATTATACCTTTGTCGTTCCGGTCTGACGAAGATGATGATCTGTATTCAACTCTGTCCATATCAATCTGAAATGACAATATCGAATACGCTGTATCAGTGAATAACTCGATACACAATCTGTTCTGATCAATACTCAATTCAGTATACAATTTGATCAATGTCTGAACAAGATACAATTCAATTCATGTCATCAATATCACAATATAATTGAAATCATATCTGAATCTGATCAATCTAAATCAACTGATGTTTCGATGGCATAACAATACAATCTGAATAACTCCGTCAGTTCTGAACATCACAAATATAATACTGGAACTCATAATCTGTGTCAATACAATTCATACTCTGAATACTAACACAATTCTGATATCAAAATATCAATCAATATCTTTCACAATTCATAACAATTGCATAACCAGTCTATTCTGAAATTTGACTTCAATTATACAATATCTACGGTAGTAGAAACGCCATATCTGAATCACATGCAATTCTAGCAACATCATATTTCCAAAACATCTCAAAACGTAACAAAACTTACGTCCTTGTGTACCTCTTAGCACGAGGAGCACGATACTGCTTCCGGATTCGAATTATGATAGACGGATTCTTCGTAAATCAAATTCTAAAAGGCGTAAGGAAATTCTCCTCAAGATCTCGACCTTCTTCTGAGTTTTCTGAGGAATAAAACGTGTCATCCACTTATATATATATACTGCATGCAAATCTGGAAACGTGGCATCACTTTTCAAGCAACACGCATGACGCGGGTGCGGTCATGACATGCACCGCGGGTGTGCTCATGCTTCGACATTATCTTTCATTTTCTGAAATTCACCACCGCGGGTGCGGTACATCTTAGACAATTCTGTTATACAATTCTGTTATACAATTCTGAAACATTCTGATATCATAAACTAATCAATCTCATACAAAACACCAATCATATATCTGTTATTCTGATCGCTGCTCCATTCTGATTATCAATCCAGCTCTGAACATTCTGATCGCATTTCTGAATAGCTGTACCTATCGAAACAATTCTGATACAATTGAACTGTATATATTCTCAACGGTTCACAACAATCTGTATCATATACGAATTCAAAACAACAGTAATATCAAATCAGATATAAAATATCAATATCCTATACAGATCTAGTGAGTTCAAAGAACTCATAAAACAAGAATTTCTGATAAATATCTTCATGTCATTCTGATCAACTGGTATATCTCATCTGCCAATACAATATTCTCTCCAAACAATATAAGATGTCTCCAATACTGATTTATAATAATAACAATACTCAGCAGATATAAAGTAACAGTCGAATAAAATAATCTGCCAAATCAGACAAAATATATCTCTGACAATTCTGACATTTCTGAAATCTCTGGTCTTTCTAATATCGGTATTTATCGGTCACTGATTACAATCTCAACTGTAACAAAATCAGTCTGTTTACTAACTTCAGATATCGCATATTCTGAATACAATCTGTATCAAACAAGATTCTTATCTGAACAATTTCTGTATACAATCATCACAGTTCTCAGAATATTCAATACAATCTTCAGATATTCTATTCCATCAATCAGATGCTGCAATTATATCAAATCTCATAGAGACAATGAGCATAAAATCATCAGAACATCCCTGAAGATATTGAACATGCCCAAGAGTATCACTAAATCAGATGTACTCCTGGTCGGTACTCTTCTACTGATTTTTTTTTTAATTCTTTTAATTCATTATGTATCATTCTGTACACTCAATATCATTCTGTACTGAATTCTAGAATAACCATCCGTATCTACTCTGGATTCAATTCTGAAATCTATCTTTCTGATTTAAAGCAATTCTAAAATCTTATCTAGCAATATCAGCCAACTCATACATTACTGGCAAATCTGCCAATGCTAGGCTCGATTTCAGTGGATCTACTGGATACATAAGGATGCAATCTGCTCCTTTCTGTATTAATCGAGTCATATACATCAGTATCAAAGGAATTCTATATCTAGAATCCTTATCGTGGTATCTTCACTGATCAGTCATCTCTGGTCTGACTCTTACCATTTCTGGAAAAATTCTACAATATGTCTGTACTTGTTCAGCATACACATATCAATAATGCGTTTAAATCAGAAAACGCAAGTACATCATAATCTATCTCTATCTCATTCTCATCTTACTGTAGTATACAATATATATAGAAATCTCTAATATCAATCTTTCTTTCCCCAAAAGGTACAAAGATTAATACTACAGTATAAACAGACCCAACAGATAATGCATATCTCCATGCAACTCATTCAAAATAATCGTAGGGAATGCATTAGTATATATCAATACATATGCAATCTAATCATAAAGAATAGTACCTGTTGTGAATTTTGGGTCTGTTTCTCAATTAAACGTTGTTCCCTAAGATCTTCGGGACCGTCTCTGGGGACAAACTTTAGCAAAATGCCCCAGCTTTTTACAGATATTGCATCTACCAAGCACTCATTGGCATTGTTCTGAAGAATGTCTCCCTCCGCAAGTCATACAATAGACTTCAGCATGGCTTGGGCTGGAACCACTTGAACTAGAGGAACCACTTCCCAACTTCTTGAATGGCTTCTTACGAGTTTTCAACAGATCTTGCTTCCCACTCGTACTGCCACGCTCATATCGAAGAAGAGATTGCTGTGTCTGGGGTTGCTTCACACACAGCCGTGTCAATTGTCTAATCAGACTTGCCTCAGCTCTCTTCGCTCTACTCAAGATATCCGCAAAATGGAAAGGTCGCTGCAGATTCATAAATGCAACTACCTCCGAGTTCAACCCTCTGATGAACTGATTCACTACAGCTTCATCATTTCCAGCTAAATGAGGAGCAAAACGCATTAGAGTAGAGAATCTAGCAATATATTCATCAATATTCAACTGCCCTTGACTCAAATTCTCAAATTCTGTCCTTTTGTCCTCTCGGTATGAAACTGAGAAAAATCTTTGATAAAATTCAGTATTGAAGACTTCCCAAGTGATCACAGTACCACGTTGTGCTAATACTCCTTTGATTGTAATCCACCAATTTCTGGCAGCCTCTCGTAGCTGATGAAATACCAATTTAACTCTCTGTTCATCTGTACAATCCAATAGGTCAAATAGTATTTCTATGTCATCAACCCAGTTCTGACAATCTTCAGATGTCTCGATGCCACTCAGAATCGGCGGCTGTAATAACTGAAGTTCTGCCAACTTTGCTTCCATCCGAGTTTCTGATGCATCTACCTGTTCAGCTGAAGTACTGCCATTTTCTGGAATTCTCCGAGGCGGTATATCTGAATATCAAACCGGTTAGTACACAGTCCATACAATCTGTCTCAGCCCTCCTCTGATCATATACCTTAGATCGAGACTCAGTTCTGATTCAGGCTTAACAATTACATGCTGTAATCAACTCAGATACAAACAACATGTAATAGGAAAAACAGTAAATCATGCTAGCACATATCATGCAAGTCAACATTGACATAAATCTCATGCTAGCAATCACATGCAAGGAAGACAGTTCAATCTACCCCGCTCATTCTTTACTATCTCAGTCTAAAAGATCTTTCAACTCTGACTATCTCAATCTAAAGGATCTATCGCTCTGATACCACCTGTTGTGGGGACCCGGACGCCTATCTTTCTTCTTGATCATCTTTGGGATTTAATTATCAATTAAGATAAACAGGGTCTAAAAATTTTCTTTTTACAATAAAGTGCGGAGGGTAATGGCATCTACATAATATACATATCTGTATAAACTACAATTCAGTAAAAAGATACAACAATCTTTTAACTAATCTAAGGTTCAACTACTACAGTTCACGTAATAAAACCAAATCTATCCAAGTCCGGAATCACCACGCTAAACTCGTCTTCTCTCATCATCTTCTCGACCCCGATTTTGCCCCACCTGTTGTCATGCACACATACAAAACAAGACAACAGCCGGATAACTCCGGTGAGAATAAATCCCAGTATAAAACATGATAAGCATGTATATAAACAATCTAAATCATAAAACATGCTATTATGATCATATTCAGAAGTATTAGATTTCATAATCCATGAAATCAAATCAAAATAAGCATGCAACTCAATTCAGATAAACATGCAGTTTAAATCAAATCATATAAACATGCTATCATAACTGAAAGCAATAAACATGGGTTTCATAGTCTATGAAACCTCATCTATAAACGCATGCAGTTCTAGTCAAATCATGTCTAGACTCGACTCAACTATAACTTTAGGGATCCCGTTGTGAATAAGACGATCTATCACCTACTCTCCAATCGGGGTGACGGTACGTCTTATTCCTAGACTTCGGTCTGATCTATATCCACATCTACAATAGGAGACTGATCTTCCCCTACGCTGTGATACCACCGAACGTCTAGAAGTCTGACTGTTCTGCCCAGACTTTCCTATCTTATATGCAATGAATATCGATCTATAAACAAAGCATACTCATTTCAAAGGATATGAATATACATCTATAAACACGTCATAATCATATCATAAAATAAACACCAATAATTCTAGTATGTGATTTTATTGGGAAACTCAAATGGGATCTCAATTGAGTTATGCCTTCCCATATATCACATGAATTGTACCTTTGTCGTTCCGGTCTGACGAAGACGATGATCTGTATTCAACTCTGTCCATATCAATCTGAAATGACAATATCGAATACGCTGTATTAGTGAATAACTCGATACACAATCTGTTCTGATCAATACTCAATTCAGTATACAATCTGATCAATGTCTGAACAAGATACTATTCAATTCATGTCATCAATATCACAATATAATTGAAATCATATCTGAATCTGATCAATCTAAATCAACTGATGTTTCGATGGCATAACAATACAATCTGAATAACCCCGTCAGTTCTGAACATCACAAATATAATACTGGAACTCATAATCTGTGTCAATACAATTCATACTCTGAATACTAACACAATTCTGATAACAAAATATCAATCAATATCTTTCACAATTCATAACAATTGCATAACCAGTCTATTCTGAAATCTGACTTCAATTATACAATATCTACGGTAGTAGAAACGCCATATCTGAATCACATGCAATTCTAGCAACATCATATTTCCAAAACATCTCAAAACGTAACAAAACTTACGTCCTTGTGTAGCTCTTAGCACGAGGAGCACGATACTGCTTTCGGATTCGAATTATGATAGACGGATTCTTCGTAAATCAAATTCTAAAAGGCGTAAGGAAATTCTCCTCAAGATCTCGACCTTCTTCTGAGTTTTCTGAGGAATAAAACGTGTCATCCACTTATATATATATACTGCATGCAAATCTGGAAACGTGGCATCACTTTTCAAGCAACACACATGACGCGGGTGCGGTCATGACATGCACCGCGGGTGTGCTCATGCTTCGACATTATCTTTCATTTTCTGAAATTCACCACCGCGGGTGCGGTACATCTTAGACCGCGGATGCGGTACCACCACCGCGTGTGCGGTCTTGTTCTTACCGCGGGTGCGGTGTCGCCTCGAATAAAATTTGCCAACTTTCTGTCCATGCACCGCGGGTGCGGTCTTGGCTGCACCGCGGGTGCAGTGTGGCTTCTGCCTTTCTTGCAAAAATCCACAATTGCATGACCGCGGGTGCACTCCTGCTCTGGGCGCGGGTGCGGTCTTGCAAACCCTATTTTCTCATATCTTTTCTTCCCTCATTACATGTCATGCATTCTCATATCTTCCGAGTCTCTAGTTAATGACGATTAATAATCTTGGTTTATCAATTCCATAATTCTTGGGTCTTACACATCTAATAAGCAAGTGTCATTTCATTGTTGAGTACAGAAGTTGATACGATTGATAGACAACATAATAAAACTATACACATATATATGTATATCTAACGTCAAATGAAAATATAATCGTAGTTTACAAATTCGGGCAAATAAATTAACAGAGACACACGCACAGCTCAACTTTTGTCAACTTCAGAACCAACAAAGACCAAAAACACAAATGGGTTAATTATTAATAATCAATTAAATGCAATTTTTGTTTGTTTTTCTTAACCTTATCTTCTGCACACGTAATCGTCCCCTGTCCTGATGTGATTTTTTTTTATATATATTAAAAAAATTACAACAAACAAAGAAAAACCTTTCAATTTGCTGGTTGTATTGTACATATATATTTTTGGAAAACTGCCAATTGAGCTGATTCGATATGTTTGGATGTGTTGGGTATCTATCCATATGTTTGATTGAAACACAATTAGCAAAATATATTTAAATCGATCAATATATAAACACTAACAAGACACGTAATTCCAACTAATTAATTTCTGCACTCCTTATATTATAAATTTCTTTAGATTGATTAAATGAAAAACAAATATATCTACATTTAAAAAAAAAATATAATCGGTGATACAAAAATTTTACGACGAGTTCGGTCTGGAGAGCAGGTCTTCGATTTCCACAGTTGAACGGGTCAGGTCGGAATCCAGGGTTCTGCACTGATGAAAATAGGGTTAGGGGCATGCCAGAGTTTTTTCCGACGTGATCTCTCCGATGCTTAAATCAGTCCGGAGAGCAAATTTAAGGGTGAAATGTGATAGTGCCAGATGGATGAGAGAATGTAAATGAATAAAACTATAGCACCATGCATAATATTAAATACATGAGGGTTTAGTTACCTTGCTGGCCTAGGACTCCTGCTGAAATAGAGTCCTACCTTGGCTAGGAGACTTCAAACACTAATACTCCATCCCCACGGCTGCTAGGATTTTTGCCTTATCTTGGTTAGATTTATTCGAATCCCGGATTTATCGAGACTTTTGTATATCTTCATATCTTTAGTTGCGTCGGGGCTCACGGTACCCACCTTTTTGATGGGCTCGGGATTTCCAGCCCTTTCATGAGCTTGGACTCCTGATAGTGGGCTCGGAATTATGAGCTCGGATCCGCTTAAGTATACCAAATTTAGGGACATCATAATATATATTATTTAAGGTTCAGTGAAGACTGAATTTTCCCATTAAGAAGTAGTCTCATGCGTTAGAAGATACTATCATTACGTGACGTTTCACTACTATTAATTATTTATGTCTTCTTGGTTATTGGCCATTGAGCTAGCAACTAATAATGGACGATTAACTACTCAATTATCTGATCACAAAATAATTCAAATGTTGCAAAAGTTGTTGCTTACTATATATGATTAATAACAAAAAATATTTATAATAAAATTGCATGCATCTATAAAATCCATAAAGCTCTTGCATTCTGGATCAAATGATCTGAGTGTATTTGATTTCAAATAAACTGATCAAAATGAAGAATATGTATTACTCAAGTATACATTTTTGCTTCAATTTCAAATACACTATATATCCAATCTAGCCATTTCAAATCATCTCGCAAATCCAAATCTTTCGATCCAAACACAATCCGGTATTAGATTATAACATATCTCTTACTATTAAAATGTGTGGCCTTATCCAAGTACAAAAGATAATGACACAATTTATATTAAATTTATAACTGGTTCAAAAACATTTCAAACATATTTTATTTCTATCAATTTTTTTTTTTTAAGAAAAAGCGAGTGGTGATGGCTCACTTCCATCATTAAATAAACGATAATTAGGTATTGCTCCAATCAGTATTTATCGCAGCCCTTAGAATTCATGAATGCCAACAACGTATATAGTTGTGGTCCACAAGCATTAATTACCCATTATGCATGGCTAACCAACTGGATGGATAAACCCCATTTTCGTTTTCATTTTAGGTAAAATCTTTCAAATTTCATACACACACGCATGTATGTATTATACACACAGTTTTTATATGTTGCACACTCACCGTACATATTTATATGAGCATCAATGAGCTGACATTCATATATTAGATATGATGGAACATAGAAAAATTGCATATCCAATGATGTTTAAAATGTGCGCGGTAGATGTGCATTATATTAAATATTCAAATACTTGTTGGATCATTTTTTAGGGCCATGCACGCACCTGCAGCACAATCAACGCCTAAATTAAGTAGTGAATGAATATATATATATATATATATATATATATATATATATATATATATATATATATATATATATACGTGAATTGTCGGCAAAGAAAGGGTGTGGGAGAGGTGATGGGTGCCGGGGAGATCGACAACAGCTTTGGTCCATCGACTACTTATTTTGTGAACAAAACAAGTGTCTGCCAAATGTCCTTTGGGGACGTGCCCCAAAGTGTTACATGTTCTAAATTTTAATGGGTACATCTTAACTAAACATCATCACATTTGTGTACGCGTGTGTGGGAACGAGGTTCGGAGTTTTGATTAAGATTCCGAGTAAGAAATTCTTTGACATATTCTACGTTTCAGATCAAAGTACGTCTAAAAAAAAAGAAGATCTAAAGTTCATGTGAGTATGATTATGTAACGAAATAAATATTTAGATTCTAAGTAAATTTTCGATTTAGAAAATCTCTATTAAGAGTAAGATGCATGTGTTATTTGTTCAAATGAGTTAATATATCTAATTAGTAAGATGTCTAATTGCAATTTATTTAGTTTGTACTTAGCCCAATTCGCTGATTTGGGCTGTACGTAGCCCAATTCGCTGATTTGGGCTGTACGTAGCCCAATTTGCTGATTTGGGCTTCTATTTATTGAGCTGTTTCTCTAGAACACGTCATAATTATAACTGGGCCAATATTGTTGTAAAATCGCATGACATTCCGATTGACGATTTCAATCGTAATTTCCTTCACTGCATATGAGTTACCGTAGTCAAATCTTCAGATTTTATGTCCAACGTCCTTATTTCTAGGAGCGTGTACAGTTCTAGTTCTAAAAAAGAAATATGTGGTGCCCAATTACTCCAGCGAATCAGATATTAATCTAGTATCTTCTTTCTCTGCAAATTGTTCGTGTGTATGCTTTCGCTAATAAGTATGGAGTGTAATTATCCTCGTTGTGCGACGGATATCTGTTCTTTTCCTTGCGCAAGAAATTTGAACTGCCAGGTATGCAAGTTTCTCGAACCCCTTCAAGAATCTTGTTCTTTTTACTATAGTAGTTGTTGTTTCAGCCTTTGTTTCTTGATTTCACTGGATTTTCTTTAGCGCTGATAATGGTTTCCTTTCTTTTGTTTGGTGAGCTATAAATTATGAAATGGTTGGGGTGTATGGTTTTCTTGATCATCGAATTATAATTGTTAGTACATGACAAGTGTGGTGATAATCGTTTTTTTCCAAATGTACAAGACTTTGCACCATTAGAGATGGTGTATTCTGTAGTTTATTGATAATTGATGACATATGGCAGTATGGCATCATCCGATGTATGCTATGAAAGTTGTTTTGATATATCGTTTATGCCTTTTGCCTTAGGCATGTTTCAAGACTTAACTATGTTCGATCATATCACTACTTTTGAAGAAATGTAAGCGATAAAAATTAGTAGAATCTGATTTTGGTAGTTTATTTTCTTGTGCTGGTTTTGTTGCCAAAGAGTAAGGAATGTTGCCAATTTTCTTTTCGTATCTGGAAGCTCACGTGTTCAATGTTGCAGGGTGTTTCATTTGTCGGAATAAAGTTTTCTGGGACATCTCAATTTCCATTGGTGTCACCTTGTCCACTTCCAAATCTTTTTCTTCAACGTAAATTTCAACCCTTTGTTTACCAACAAAAAGCACCATTACGTTCCTCGAGAACCTACAGAGGCTTCATTCGCTCAGAAGCTGAAAAGCAAGGTTGGGATGTGGGCAGATTTTTAAAAACACTTTATTTCTTTAATGGACCTCCCTCTCCTGCAAAGGTTCACCTTACTAAAACCTTTTTTGTTTGCCTGGTCTGACATTGTGAAATATCTAGTCTGACATGATTCATTTATAATTGAAGTTCTTCGAATTTCTGATTGAGAAATTCTCTGGTCCTTCACCTAGAGAAGAAGTAAAGCCAATGAACACTTCTGGAATCATACTAGTGACTGGAGCTACTGGCGGTGTCGGCAAAAGGGTGGTGAATCTCTTGCAGAGAAAAGGGTTACAAGTTCGAGCATTGGTAATTTCTATTACTCATGTTTTTTTTCTTTCTGCTGTTATTTAAATTTGTTTGTTAATGATGGTAGAACACTTTTTGTGCATGAAGAATCTCATTTTTTTGAATGGATGTATTGCATTATTTCATTAAAATCTCATCTACAAGGTTTCAGGTCAGGAATGAAGAGAAAGCTAGACGATTGCTGGGTCCAGATGTTGACTTGGTGAGTTCATTGCCCTTCTACTAAGTCTAAGAAGAGAAGAGTTCTGAATATAATTTTAGTTTTGAATTCTTGTTTCTTGATGGATGTGTCCATACAAAGGCTATTTCTGGTGAGACATTCATGTTATTTTTTTAATTAAATTTCTGCACTTTTAAATACTAAAATTTTTCTTGTCTGGGGACATTTCTAAATATATTAATTCAGATAATTGGAGATATCACAAAGGCAAGCAGTTTGATACCAGAGTACTTTGAAGGAGTGAGAGCAGTTATCAATTCCGTTTCCGTCATTGTTGGCCCAAAGGAAGGTGATACTCCAGATAGGGCCAAATATAGTCAGGTATGAAATGACCTCGTAATAGATGAAGACCGTCTATACTCTTCGTAGCTTTTATACTTGTTATCTAAGCAGTAAATTAACTTTTGCATTGAGATACATTGCGCCTATAATATTTCAAGCAGTTTTGGGTTTCTTGTATTGTTGAGCATGCTAATCTCTGACAATGTGGTCATGTGCTTCCACAGGGAATCAAGTTCTTTGAGCCAGAGGTTAGTAGTACATTACCTGCCTAAACGTCTATGTAGTAATTTGTTCTTTGTCAAGTTGCTTGAACTCCATTATCTGCTTTTCCCAGTTTCACCAGCTGAGCAATTGGTCATTATCATTTTTAATGGGTGTTTATTTGACTTGTGAAAGTAGATAAAAGGTGATTCCCCTGAAATGGTGGAGTTCATTGGGATGAAAAATCTGATTAATGTTGTCAAGGGAAATGTTGGACTTCGTCGTGGAAAACTAGTATTTGGATTTGAAGGTGTGCATTCTTTCCTTTTAGCTGTCAAATCATGATAACTCTTCCATTTTACCAGGGATTACCATCATTCTGTGTTGACAAGTCATCCGTGCTTCATGTTTCTCCATTCTTCTTTTTTCCCCTTTCTTCTAATCACAACATTTTTGCCTTATTTGTATTTGCATCTACGTTTCCTGCACAGATAATAGGTCATCCACAGACGTTACTTGGGGTGCATTGGATGATGTTGTCATGGGAGGAGTGAGTCAAAGTTCATTTCAAGTCGATCCAAATGGCAGTGAAAGTGGTGGTCCAACAGGAATTTTCAGAGGTTTGTACTCCGTGTTTTAATAAATCTACTCATGCTATTGCTTTACTTTTATGAAAAGATTAACACGTTTTCTTTAGGAGTTGTTTCCACGGCAAACAATGGTGGTTTTACCAGTATCAGGACGAGAGTAAGTGCTGGTTTTGATCCCTTAAATGCTCGGTGAACCATTTTGTGCATTCCACTTTAAATATTGTGTTAGCGTTTCACTGTTGCTCATTTTTTATTTGCTAAGAAGCATCCTGAATTGGTTACAGTTTCTATATTTTCTTTGTTTCTTATGTTATCTTGCAACAGTAGACCTTGCCAGTTGCAACTATTTACTCTGAAATCATAAGATCAAATAATTTTGAGATAGATTTCGTACTTATTAATATCACAGAAAATTAATTTCATCTTCTTAACTAGACTTGGTGCATATTTTGTGAACTATGGAACGGAATAAGATGCCGAGTTTAGAGAACCAGGGGTAGAAAATAAAGCTGCAAATATCTTTAGTTACATCCTACCAAGATAATTATTGTAGAATTGGAACCTTTCATGGTTCAAGTTTTTAGAAGGTCTTGGTCAAGAGCTTAGCTGAAGAAGATCCATGTAGCCAATCCAAAATAAGCACGAGACTAGGCTTCTTCAAGTTTATTGATATGCAAACTGCAGGTTTAGATTGCGATTTCAGAGCTAAAAGTCTCTATTTTTTGCCTTAGAATTTCTCGGCGCCAGAAAATCTTTCTGCATATGATGGTCTTGAATTACGCCTCAAAGGTGATGGTCGTAGATACAAACTCATAGTCCGAACTAGCCGTGACTGGGACACTGTCGGTTATACAGCTGGCTTTGATACTGTGAATGACCAATGGCAGTCGGTTAGTAAATGTATCTCTCTTGTATCCCAGATATTAAGGATAAACAATAATTTCCTCCTTTTGTGTTTCATCCAGGTGAGACTGCCTTTCTCTTCTTTAAGGCCTATATTTAGAGCACGAACTGTGCCTGATGCACCGCCATTTGATCCCAGGGAAATTATATCATTGCAGGCATGCTCGATAACAATTTGCCTTGGGCTTCCCCTTTCACTTTTCAGTTGAAATATTCAATATTCTTCTGTGAAACATGCTCATGCTATACATTATACACAGCTCATGTTCAGTAAGTTTGAGTATGATGGTAAGTTGAACCCAACTTTCAAGGAAGGTCCATTTCAACTTCCAGTAGCAGCCATACGGGCTTACCTAAAAGAGCCAATAACACCCAGGTTCACAACAATGATATTTCTTGTAATTTTTGCTCATGAAAAGGTTGATCAATTCTGACTTTATGTTATCTGCTTTGCCATCTTCACGTTACATAGGTTCGTACATGTAAGTTCAGCTGGAGTCACTAGGCCTGATAGGCCAGGACTTGATTTAAGCAAGCAGCCTCCAGCCGTCCGCCTGAACAAGGAACTGGATTTCATTCTCACCTACAAATTGAAGGTTTCACATTATACCTTGTGTCATAATGATCTTCAATATATACATATACAATTATAAATAGGTAAATTTAAGCTAAATCAGAATGATGGAAATCTTTTCTGTTCTCTGACTTCCATTTAATATAGGCTACAAACTTAGGTGCCTTGACACATTCCGACATTATTCGGGTTATCTTTATACTGACTTTTTGCGTTTTTTTATCGTTAAATAATTGCAGGGGGAGGATTTGATCAGGGAAAGTGGGATTCCATATACAATTGTCAGGCCCTGTGCATTAACCGAGGAACCTGCTGGAGCCGATCTAATCTTTGATCAGGGAGACAATATAACGGTATGGTTACGAAATGAAGTAATCAAAACTTTGCTGTGATTTTGGGTACGATTTATGACTTCATTTTGCTTAATGTGATGGTTTATCTCTTTTCACGGGCAGGGTAAAATTTCAAGGGAAGAGATTGCACGAATATGCATTGCTTCTCTAGAAAGCCCATATGCATGTGACAAGACATTTGAGGTTATAGTTGGACTTGGATTTACTTTATTAGAGGACTTGTTTACATCTACCTCCTTTTTTTCCCTTAAATTTTGACGATGGTTTGAAAATGAAATCATGTTGCCCATGATGAATAAAATATGAAGTCTCGAGACATCAAGATGGGTAATTGAAACCTCTGTAACAAGATTTAGGAAGCCTATTTTGCGTCTGCGCTTTCCGTTTTCAACAGAGTTAAAGGCAGTTTATTTATTCGTTTCTCTTTCTTTTACAGGTTAAGAGCGTCGTTCCATTCAGTGAACCATATACTGTGGATCCTGAAAATCCTCCAGCAGAAAAAGACTACAATGTGTACTTCCGGAATCTGAAAGACGGTGTTACGGGCAAAGAAAGCTTAGAACAAACCCCTGTTCCTGTTTAAGACCATGGATGGTGGGTTGATTTAAGCTTGTTTATATCATCCGTTTAGTGATTTGTTTTATACATTTGCTGGCATTCGATTTCCATCTCGGTCTTACGTTGTTAATGTGAAAATGTTGCTTCATGATATTCTATAAAGCTACTCGTTTACCATACATATTTGTTATCATTGGATAGACAACCTATTTTAACATAAGCAATTTATCAGTGTTTTCTATGGCAATAGTTTAAATTTATTGAATATTAGGGAAGAAGACAAGTGTATAAAATATGAAGTACAAAGACGTTATGTCCTTGAGCTCAATAATATTTTAAATGGCCCCAAGATATGAGTCCCATCCTATCGACGATCTAGAATCGTATGCTTAATCCTTGACGCAAGGCCTGATTGATGGTTAAAATGATACGGAGAAAATTGGTTAAATCTCCTTGTTTCCCTTCTCAATGTCTGGAGTTTAGGCCATTTTGGCATATCCCTGGATTTTCTGTTGGTCAATCTAATTCTTCACTTAGCTGCCATAGAATTAAATTTTTTAAGTTTCTATTTCTTTTTCCATTTTTCCCTACTTCATTGAGTGAATTTAGTTATTCGCAATTGCAGGCTTAGAAACTTATAGCTACTGGGATTAGAAAGCATCAAGAGTGTGTGATTAGATTGTCCAGTTTTGTCTGGGAAAGACGCTTCTCCTGTATATGTTCTTTAATTATTGATGTAAATACCGGACGTGGGAATAAATGAGCATCACTGAGTTTTATGTTATGCTTTTTCTGTCTTCCTGGGAAAACTCGAATGTATTATCATAATCTGGTTTTGATTACTCGAATCAGCCGTAGTTTTTAGTTCTGATTTCTTTTCACTGATTCCTGTTTTCTGGATCCAATCAATTTCAAAACCAACAAGTTCCACTGAGGACCAGAGTATGCGACTTCTTGTCTCGTTTTGATCGATAAATTTGGTTGTTTGGGATTCCGGGTCCCCCCAAATTTATTCAAAATTTGGCAATAATGACAGTGCAGCTATTGCAACCGCAGTTTATGGTATGAAAAATATGAATCTGAAGTAGGACATTGTACTGGCTCATTAGCCATTAGTGCTTAATCCACTGTCAGTAGCAGACAAGTCAGGTTCAAATCTTTCTTTTACTACTGTCTAAAATGCTACTGATGCATTTGAATAAATTTGTTGGAAGCATTTGGGTTGTATCCATGTGATTCCGAGGCAATTTTGGTAACTTGATTTGAAAGAAACAAGGTAGGGAGGGTTATCCAATAACTTACATTGGACCACTGTCCTCCTAGTACCATTTAAGAATAGCATTGATTGCTAGGGCCTGAGTGCCATTGATTTGATTTGAGGAGAAATTTGAATCATTGATTTCAAAATGATACTAATATTTAGTTGGTGTACTTAAAATTTCGTTATTAATGAAAATCTAGTGAATTTGAATCCTCCGTGATTAAAATCAGTTAAATAATTAAAATAAAATCAAAATAATTTATTCGTGCTTCCTAATGACTCAATCTAATTAATGAATAATCCAAATCAAATAATTTCAATCCATGGTTCAAAATATGTTCTATTAGTTTTGAAACCTTTAAATTTGAAGAATTTCATATCCTTTAATTAGTTTTTTTTTTTTAAAATTTGGTTAGAGTACGTGATAATTTATATTATTTGGTATCGATAGATAATTGTGAGTAATAATGCAAAATCACGTGGTATGTTAAAGAAGTGAGTTGGACAATCTAGGATATCCTTAAATTTATAAATCACATGTGTTTGTTCTTGCATCACACTATTTAAAAAAAAAAAAAAAATCTTATCTCAAGTCCTGAAATGCCTGGAGAAAGTAGCTGGCTGAACAACCCGAACAAAATGGATGTCTCTTTGTTTTTTCTCTCTTTTCTCAGATGACTTGATTTATGTATTTGTAGTTTTCCCATGCAAGTTTTCTGATCAGTCAACAAAAACCCTGAATATATATGAGTTTTTTTTTCACATGGACCTGGAACTGGAAGAGCAATTTTTGCTCAAGGATTTGGCATTAGATCAACCGCATGATACAGAAGAGAAACAAGCTAATTACTGACAAGTTCGAAACTTGTGTACAAAGAACTGAGTATTAATTGTGTTTCCATTGAATGTTACTTAGCCCGTTGAATTAATCTCTTCATTCTTCTGGTTTCTTTTTGGGGAGCACAAGCAAGCCTGGAAGATTAACAAATATTTAGCATCAAACAATAATAACTGCATGAAACCAAAGAGAGGAGCTCCAGCATTGTATTCTTGAAATCGATGTACATTTTCTCCCATAGTTTCCACGTATGCTTAACCTCTTACATTGAAAGAAAACCTGCGTCTCCTTCTTCTGCTATGTCTTTCCAGAGCGCTTCTGAGCTGCGCAGCCATGTCCTGTTCCGTGAGAATACGCCCCGGGGAACTCAAGAACACGCTTCTTGGGATGGGAGGAGACCACAACCCACTCTGTGAGTAATCAAAATCAAGTTCCGAGACATCGCAGAACTTGGTAAGTAATCTTTCTGATACAGATTTGGAAACCAATTGAATTCTGAGTACTGAAGAATAAGAAGGAGAAGTGAGAGGGACTAGCTGAGGTGGGGATGAGGATTCTGAGATAGACATATGTTCTTTCAAGTGATTGAACCTCAAAAATGGATGATCCAAAACTGCTGCTGGTGTAAATACGACTAAAGGTTTGATCTTTTTGTTTCAATGGTGGGGTATCCCTTGGAGAAGGAGACAACAATTGCTGCAAGTCGGGTTTTTTGAAAAAAGATATGATGTTATGTGAAAAAGAGAGATGCATGAAAAGGACTGGTATGGCTGTATGCAATCATTGAGTGGACGTGGGAAGCATCATTAAAATCCAACATTTGGTGATCTTGAACGTGTTTGCATGTCATGTTTTCAGCTAAAATATGGTCGGGTTTTAAAGAGATTCCTCTTTCTAAGATAAATTTTATTTTAAGTTCCATAAATAAATATCCATGATAATTATTTAATATATAGTTGAGCTAGCTTATATTATATAGAAGAAACATATATATAAAACAAGAGTTAATCAGAACCGAAACTTCTGTGGTCAATTATCTTTGGTAGTATAGAAATGCAAGAAGATTAGTTACCAAACTATTTCTTGAATTATGTATATGATACATGACAAAAACTCGTGTGAGACGGTCTCACGGGTCGTATTTTGTGAGATAAATATCTTATTGGGTCATCCATGAAAAAATATTACTTTTTATGTTAAGCGTATTATTTTTTATTCTGAATATTGATAAGGTTGACTCTTTCGTGAGACCGTCTCACAAAAGACCTACTCATAATACATGTTTGTGTGTGTATGTGTGATGGAATGCAGAAAAGTCAAAGAATCTTGACGAAGGCATGTTATTCATGTGTACACATACTTTGGATAACTATTCTTTAGATCCAGTGTTACCACATGGAGGGCATAAGAGTATGTACTTGATTGGACTTGGTCTTAGTTGGCCCAGAAATATTTGTTTATGGGCCCAAGTGGGTTTCAGTAATTTTGGGCCTTGATGACCCAACCCGTGGCTAGGCAAGAATAATCAGAGCAATTAATTAATGAACGTAATCTTTAATGAGATCAGAATTATTAATCTCCGATCATGACCGCAGACGAATCTGGCGGCAGGAACGTTGTCTCATCTGTGCGGCACCGCCGTTTCTCCGCATCTCCCCCGGCGGAACACCGTTGAACACTCCGGCAACTCACCAAGATCGACGAAAAAGCGACTCGTCTTCTTCTCGAACTTTGAAGATCATCGCCAGTTCATCATCTGTGGCAACTCTCAATTCCTCTGCTAAAACCGGGCTCTCTAGAATTGTACAAAACGACTTGGATTCAAAGTCAGTCAACCATCCGAATTGGTCCTCATTACTCAAGGGCCCCCCCATATGCATTGCTAAATTTGTCTCCTAAAATGATTTCATGAGATTCGGTGGAAAGATTTACGGGTTTCTTCTTCTTCTCCTCCTCCTCTTCTTCTTCTTCCTCTTCTTCTGATGTAGAAATCGTGAAGTTTCCAGCGGCGCCGGATCTGGCTGTCTTACGGCGGTTGTTGGTGGTGTGATAATTACTCCGAGAAGCCGGCGTAGGGTGGTTGTGTTCACGAGAATACGCCACCACCACCATGTTAGGATCCATTCTACACCTCTCAACTTGCTTTCTTGCCGGACACCCCTTTGAGCTACTGCACTTGTAATAACCTCTACAGCATAAAAAAATTAATGAATTTGATTGATAATTAGTACAAAATAAAATTTGATTAACTACGTACGTACCTGGGGAAGGGGGAACCTTTGACGGGCTTTTGGCCGTACTTTCTCCATGTCCAAGAATCCGACGGCGGAGCACTCATCTGATCACCTTTCTGCTTCAACCCCGCCGCTTCTTTGAGTGGAACTGAAATAATTCTCTTCTGTATGGCTTTTCTTCCACTGTAAATTAAATAAAAAATTTCTTGAAAATAATTTCTTCAACTGATTAACCCACATGCATGCATATCATGTAATCCGCCAAATAATATTGGATCAAACCCTAATAGTTATTCCCGTTGTATTTAATATCCGGCAAAAACTTATGTGAGACGGTCTCACGGGTCGTATTTGTGAGACGGATCTCTTATTTGAGTAATCAATGAAAAAGTATTATTTTTTATGCTAAAAGTATTACTTTTTATTGTGAATATCCATATGTTTGACCCGTCTCACAGATTAAAATCCGTGAGACGGTCTCAAATGAGACACACTCTTAATATCCTTAACTTTGCTATAAGTAGCGAATTAATTAAAAAATGTCATGTAAACACACACCGGAATCTCAAGTCCAAGTTCAGAAATGAACTAAATCTCGAAGTAAATAGTACAACTGATTAAAAAAAATTAAGTACATAAGTATCATATCAGAAAAATGACTAAAATTGTAACAACAAAAAACAAAAATAACGGACTGCTAACGAAATTTGACAATAGATTATCGAAATCGTAAAATGATTGTAAAACAATTTAATACTCTGAAGTGATCAATTTTTTGCAGCCATCCCTTTACATATAAATTTAATACATATGGAACAAGTTAAAAATGAAACATAATTTTAATTTGAAATTTAATTTTTTGAAAAAGATTATAGAGGATGTCTCTTATGAGATGATTTCACAGATCTATATTCGTGATACGGATCGAATCGATTCATACTTACAATAAAAAATAATATTTTTTCATGAGTCGTCAGGTTGGAAATCCGTCTCATAAAATTGATCGGTGAGACCGTATCATAGAAGTTTTTGTGAAGATTATAACCTAAGCTAGAAAATATTTTTGCGAGATTATTGTTCTTTAGGGTTGGATCTAATGGAAGATTGAGGGTTACCCATAATCTATAACCCTTAACCCCATCAGGATAGCCAAGAAAAACACATTTCACAGATCTAGGTTCAAGTTTGTCATTTTTCTGATGCACAAAAGCAGAACAACCAAAAACTTTCAAATTTGAAAAATTAATTTGTGTACCAGACCACACAGATTCTGGACACTTACCATTCAAAGGCACAGAAGGAGACCTATTTGTTAAATAAGCAGCAGTACAAACAGCTTCACCCCAAAACTTTTTTGAAAGACCAGAACTAGCAAGCATGCACCTCACCCTTTCAAGTAAAGTTCTATTCATACGCTGCTGAGGCGTATAAGGGACTGTCCTATGTCTTTGAATACCAGATTCAGCACACAAATTATCAAACAATTGATTACAAAATTCAAGACCATTATCAGTTCTTAGAATTTTAATTTTCTTACCTGTTTGATTTTCAATCAAAGTTTTCCAGTTTTTAAACTTCTCAAACACATCAGATTTGTTTTTCATTAAAAACACCCAAACTTTTCTTGAAAAATCATCAATAACAGATAGAAAATATTGATTTCCACCATGCGTTGGCACACTAGCAGGACCCCACACATCAGCATGCAAGTACTCAAGTATTTCAGAAGTGATAGAGTGTTTGGGAATAGGGGAATTTGGAAACTTAACTCTGGACTGTTTACCAAGAACACAAGAATCACAAAATGGCATACAAGACAGTTTATCACTACCAAAGTAACCATCTTTGTGCAAAATTTCAAGACCTTTAGAACTCATGTGACCTAATCTTTTGTGCCACAAGTCAGTTTTGTCACTTAAGACAACATTCACAGAATTTTGCACACAAGGTTCAGATTCAGCATGACAAACATACATGTTTCATGAGTCGTCAGGTTGGAAATCCGTCTCATAAAATTGATCGGTGAGACCGTCTCATAGAAGTTTTTGTGAAGATTATAAACTAAGCTAGAAAATATTTTTGCGAGATTATTGTTCTTTAGGGTTGGATCTAATGGAAGATTGTGGGTTATAAACTCGACTCCACCTAAAACCAGATTACATATATGTGATAGATATCAAGTAATATCAATTTATATTGGTCTCTTTGGTGAACATTAGTGTTTTTGCTCTCTATATATGAAGCAACGAATATTGGAATAGCGTCTTTTTTTTATTTGGCATAAGAAATATGTATTTTGTTATATACGATATATATCGTTATATGTAATATTAGAATGAAGAATTAATAAATGTAAGTCATTAACTACTTTATTATTGTTACATTGTTTCGATAATAATTGATTGTTAAATGATTGTGTAACAAAGTATGTTATTTAAAAATTATGATTTTTAATGATCACAAATTGATTGTATACAGCAAATTATTGAATAAGCTTTTCATAAAAATATTATATGATTTTTTTTAAAAAAAAAATTGGCTCTATACAATAATGCATGTTCATCATTTCTTTATTAGTGAGTGTTATTATATCGATTCATCCTTAGAAAAAATTAGCTATAACGAGTAAGTAAGTAAACGTCGGTAATTAAACAAGATCGATAATCCAATTAATTACCTTCTTCTAGTGGAGGGAGAGGCGATCTTGAATTCATAGGACGACAGGGCGGGGCACTCAGTGTCTCCGCTGTTCGCCGGAGAGACCTCCGAATCTTGGCTCCGGCGAACAAGTCGGGCACTGTTGAATCCACCGTCCACAGCCATCAGGTTCTGTGCACTGCCTGAGAGAAATAAGCACGTACAAGGCCAGCTAAATAATTGATGATAATTAAAAAGATGTTAAAATGATCGAAGCCAAGAGTGTTTGATTAATCATGAATAACAAATCATATTTTCCAGTCATTTTGAACAGCCTTGAGTACAGCTTCATTCACCATTGTTTCATCAGTATCGGCGGAAGCTTCAACAATGGCTTCCATCCCAAAAAAGTGTTTGCAGGTCTCTCTTGATTGAATAACATTCACTTTCATTTCTTCAAAGGCTTCAAGAATGGACGCCATTATCTCTTCACTTTTCTTGCATGTCACTCTCACCGTGAAAATCCCCGTCCCAAGCTTCTCTACTTTCACATCCTGTTCAAATTAGTTCTCGAAAATTTTAAATAATAACGAGTATAATTATTATATTGTTCATATGGGTTTTTATTTAAAAAAAAGCATTGGCGGACGATGAATGATACATAATATAAGTACGGACGTGAATAAGATCGTAGAACTTGAGTCAAACATTCAATGCATTATCGTGCGTAACAAACGACATACTACACGTACTTGGATGTGATTGACTAGGTATCGGTATTCTCTTTTGACTGCTTCAACTCGCAGCTTCAACTCGTAGATGTAGAGGAAAGCATCCAAGATAATAGCGCTCTTCTTCACCTAGCCCGGCCATTTGGAGCAACAAAGTAATATCTTGTAATATTTGATAAATAACTCTTATAATTAACAAAAAATAAATTAGGATACAAATTTAATTGTATGTTTTTAGATAATTTCGCAACTTACGGATTTGGAGTTGGTGAGAGTTCTCAAAATCTGAAGCTTTCTCCGCAAAGCCATTCTCCTTTGCATTTTAGAACGACCCATTTATATTTTAGTGTGATATATCTTTGCGATGTGATTTAGGAATATATATTATTATACGTGTATATCAATCAATTATTGGGAAAAAAAAAATAGGTGTAGGTGCGTGAATTTTATAGGGACTGAAAAGGTGAAAACAGAGAATGAAGGTATATCATGCATGCACGGAATGTCAAGATATTACATGTAACTGACATGCTTGCTGTTGTCGCATTCCAAATTTTAAATTATAAAGAGTACCACAAATTTTCTGTTACCGTATTTGAATGTCTAATAATTAATGCATGTCTGGGATTAATTATTTTTTGCTGAATTTAGTCAATATATATGTATATATGATGATTGCAGAACTTTAAACCAACCAAATCTGAGGGAAATCATGAGATTTTAATATTGGTAAACTATTTTAGGTTTTTGACTGTACGTTCAATATGCTGCCATTACTCTTAAGTTTTCTATTGAGATGTATCTTGTTGAAATACTTAAATTGGATCAGATTTTTAGGTTATGTCGTAAACCTAATTTTTTATTATCAATTACGTAAATCAATAGTTCAAATCGCATGCATACGACTAAGGAATTTCTCATTTTTATAGAAACTTCTATATTAAAAACAATGATATCTCTAATTTTAATCTGTCTGAGATGTGAAATGTATCTCTCACTATCCCACAGTGTACGAACACATTTCCACCTTTTGACCACTTTCGTATTTTTTTTATATTTTATTCAAATAATAAATAATTTTGAGATATTCATGAAGAAATTAAGTTTTCGATTATTCATTGTTAATTATTTCTGAAAAAAAATCAAGTTGATTGATTCATAACACTGACAAAACAACTAAAAATGAAAAGGTACATTACTATAAATTTGGAAGAGAAGCCTTTCGAATTTTGAATAATTTATATATGAAATAAAATTTAATTTTTTTTTTACATCAATGATTCGTTATGCTTAGGTTTGGTGCTGCTTAGTTTAGGGATGTAAACTAATCCGAATATCGAAGCAAGAGTCGAATCACGTTAAATTTTGACCAAATTCGAGTGGTAAATTAATCAATCAGATTCTCGTTCAAGTTATATTGTTTTTTGTTTCTGTGATTATTGAAATTTTATTTAAATATCTATTTTATATAATAATTCACTTTTATATAATAATACATGCATATATTGACCTTTACCCTTTAACATTTTGAAAGATACGTAAACTAGTAAGTACCCATGTCATTGAGTTACAACTCATTCATACTCCAAAATTTTGAACTTCTTGAGCGCTCGCGCGCACACACACACACATATACTCATACAGACATACAGTGTACATATACATATATAAATATACATATATATATGTATATTTACTAATGAACTTGTTATTTCAACATTTATTGTGATACCTTTTGTCCTGGTAAAAAAATTAAGATTTCAAATGAGTTTTGTAATAAGATATAATGAACTTCTATACCAACTTGAGTTAATAATTTTCATAAAGCGATGACGAATACAAAGTAATTGCTATAGAGATCCATTGTACAGTCATGCAGATACGAACCCGAGCTCGAGACGTGACGTTTATGCCATGCATGCACAAGAAAAGCAGTCAAAGTAAATTAATAAAAATTAATTTAAAAAGAAAGGGTCAAACTAATTAGTTGGTTGGATGGAAATTTGACAAGACCTATCAGTTGTAATTTTATGTCATTCTCCATAGGGGAAGCATGCATGAAAACGTTTAGGCAGAAAGAAAAGCACAAACAAAAGGCAGAGCATGCAGTGTAAGAAATTGGAATTTAGCAGTTACATATATACCTCCTTGAATCAGTCTTGTAGGTTTTGTCTTTGTGCAACGTACGATCGATGCCCTTTCCTGCAGGGACTTTCTTTATTGTATATTTTCAAGGTTGCAAAGTTCATCATATCCCTCAATCCCTTATCAGTTTTGTCTTTATCTTTTTGACTTTTCCTCTTCTCTTTTTTCTCTTTCTCTTGTCTACGTATTTAACTGTCCGTTCATATAATTTTGAGTTGGAATGTTGTCACATATAATGTAACATTTATTCTAATAGTTAATTAACGCTTAACCAATACTTACATGGAAGAAATCTCCTTCAACTTTCTCCATATCATTTTCTGTAACATTCTTAATTAATGAGTTGCATATTATAAGATTTCATGTATTGTTTCATTGTTAACAATAAAAATATAATTGATCCATATATTTCATATTCATTCATCCAAATGCAACATAACATGTTTGATTCGAAATTTTATGATCGAAGATTTTCAGATTCTCGCCCTATCGCCCGTGCTTGCACATATATGGCTATTGGGATACTTTTTTTAGACACTTTTAATTAAAGATTGTTACAAATACTTAATAATGACACTTGTATAAAGTTAATAATGTGTAAAATAAAAAAAAAACATATTAGATTAGTTATCTTTATATTTTTAATTGATGTCATTTTTTATATGGAGGGAAACAATTATTTTTCCCACATCATAAAAAATCATTAGAAAACTAAAAATTGTCATTATAAATAAATGTGAGAATATTTGGGTGGATAAATATTGGAGGAGGGAAAATTAATTGTTTCTCTCCATATAAAAAATGACATCAATTAAAAATGTCAGGATAACTAATCTAATATGTTTTTTATTCCCACATTTATTTTATCTATTTTTCCCTCCTCCAATATTTATCCTACCCAAATATTCCCACATTTATTATTGTCACTATAAATAACATACAAAACACTTTTAGTTGTCATTATAAATGATTTCAACTGACATATAAATTTGTCATTATTACTATAATAACAAGACATGAATAAATGTATTTAAAACACGAGTTTTCCTGACATTTAAAATTGTCATTATATGAATAATTAGTGACATGTATGAAGTTGTCATTAACATCTTATAATGACATTAAAAAATATCAGGAAGTTTAATACGACATTGGAATAGACGACATTTGTTGGAGGTGTCTCTTAAACTTAAATGTCATTAAATATTGAATATGATGACATTTATGAATGTCACCATAAGTATTTATTCTTTTAGTTTTTTTTTAGATCTATTTTGATATATATGCATCTGAGAATATTGCAAAAGATGACAATTGGGTTTTAATTACCATCGAGCTATGTGAACATTCAAAATTAAAGTTAGACTTTTATATATAGAATAAAATCTATATATATATAAAAACAGAGTTTTTGCCAAAAATAATAATTTCCCGCCAAAATGTCATTTCTAAAAAAAGAAAGATTTATCATCAATATTGACATATGTGCATTGCAATAAATGATCACTTCAATTATTGTTTGCATTGATTATATCAATTCATTTAATTCAATTTCGAATTTAATTAATTTTTATATTAATTCAAATGTAATTTATGTATTATATGTTTTTTTATTTTTACTCAAATTAAAACAAAACTATATTGAAAAAGTTAACTATATCAAATAAAATTTCATTAATTATATCAATCATTTTAAGTAAAAACTATATAAATAAATTTAAAATAAAAATGATTGCATATCACTCATGAGGTAAATCATCCAAAAATAAATTTTGCTATTTTAAGTAATTTACTGCCCAAATTACTTACTAAAAAAGAAATACAATATTTAATTAGTTTATTTAAATTTTCTAATAATAAAATTAGTTGAGTGTTAAAAATCTATATATATATATATATATATATATATATATATATATATATATATATATATATATATATATATATATATATATATATATATATATATATATATATATATATATAAACAGAGTTGTTGCTAAATTTAGTAAATTCCCGCCTAAATAACATCCTAAAAAAGGAAATAATCGAAAAATGTGGTAACATATATTATAATAAATGTCTAAATATATTTAATTCATTATTAAAAGTGTATATCAATGTATGTGTGTATAATTGCTTGAAAATTGAATCTCTCATAGGAATTACAAGCTAAATTAAATTAAATTTCAAATTTCAAATCCAGAAATTAAATTTCATTCTGGAATTATAAACCAAATTCAAATTGTTATTCAAAATTTAAATATGAATTCTGAAAATTTAAACATGTTTCAAAACTTGTGCTCCTTTGGAATCATTTTATTAATTTAAAATTAATGACACATATATATAGATGTATGATTATTTTAATTTAAAAATGCATCTATATTTTTGATGAATTAATTTTTAATTTGATTTTATTTTTGAGATCTAATATATTTATTTCAATGATAGTATAAAATCATTTTTCTATTCAATATATTAACTTTAATCTTAGACCAACAATTCTCGAATTATTATAGATGATTAAAAAATAATTGTATGTCATTTGAGATCTAATATATTTTTTTCAATGATAGTATAAAATCATTTTTCTCTCCAATATATTAACTTTAATCTTAGACCAACAATTCTCGAATTATTATAGATGATTAAAAAATAACCGTATGTCAATTTAATATAAACTACCATTTTATTATTTTTTTATTCATGCAAAATAATATAAATAAGGAAAAATTGTTGATTAACATATTTAGAATTAAAATATATGTATAGAATTTGACATACTCAACGGGCAAATTTTGTTAGTTAAATTACTTTAAGGTCAAAATTGATTGTAGAGTTGTATGGTAGGCTATTGTTAATAATCCATTTTAAATAAATTTATATTAAATACTAATTTTTTTTTTTATATTTGAATACATTTATCTTGTGAGTTATCGTTATAAATATTTCTTTTAGAATTAATTACATTTATTTTAATTATTTTTTGTTGTAAATATTTAAACAGAAAATATAGATTTGAGATCCACAATTTAGTTTTCATGGTTCAGTCAAGATGTTGATTCCAACATCAATATATACGTTAAGTAATATTACAAATGGTATGATTTCTTTTAATTAAATAAATTATTTTATCTCCAACATAGATCATTTTCTTAGATTATGCAATGACACTAGATTGATCGTAACAAGGCTCAGAAACCATGTTTTGGAAGGAAAAATTCTTACTGAAAGTAATGCAGGTCATAAAGTTCTTATTCCAAGAATGTCATGGATGCCTTCTGATCTAAGGCTTCTTTTTAAAATTCAACGAAGACAGTTCAGTATTCTTTGATTGTATCATATGCAATGATAATCAACAAAACTCAGGGGCAATCATTGTCTCATGTAGGACTTTTTTTTAAGAACCCTGTTTTTAGTCATGATCAGTTGTATGTTGTTGTATCTCAGAGTTATGAATTCTAAGAGTCTAAATTTTTTTATATGTGATAGTGATATCAACCCGAAAAATTCAACGGCAAATGTTGTGTTTAAGGGAGTTTTTCAAAATTTGTGTCTTTGCTTTCTAATTGTATGATCTATAATCCATTTAGTTTATTTGTATTTTAATTTAAATTATTTATTGAAATTAAAACCAAATTAAAAGTTTTTATCATGTTTATCATTTTATTTTGTTACAGTTTGTTTTCTACATAGTACATAAATTTATATATGAATACAATATAATTGATAAACACATTATATCATTCATTGTATAATACAAGCGTGATATTAATTTTCAGCCGAAATACAAAAATAGCTCTTTTATTCAGTGTTTCATTATTAAGATCTATATGTATATGAAGACAATAAACATTTCCCTTTGATAAAAAGTCACGTTATAGAAAAAGTAAACAAATTATCATACATACTAATTTAATAATCAATTAGATAAAATAATTGTCCGTGCA
Source organism: Primulina eburnea (assembly GCF_022965805.1). Taxonomy (NCBI): domain Eukaryota; kingdom Viridiplantae; phylum Streptophyta; class Magnoliopsida; order Lamiales; family Gesneriaceae; genus Primulina; species Primulina eburnea. Next base: position 6,384,808 of record NC_133108.1, read on the forward strand.
TCGCACGAGTGAAAAACTAGTATAGATATAAAGATATAGATATATACTCGACTAATTAAGTTATGCATGCATTCTGAAATATTAAATTTCACGTAAAAAAAATATACACGCTCGTGTTTTCGCATAAATTTGGGATATGCTGGGGAAATGAATGGCATATGCTTTCCATCAATTCTTGCAGAGAATTTCTGTTTTATAAATTGATACTATACAATTCGATTTTTTTTTTCTTCCTGATTTCACTTTCCCAATAGAGATGAATAAAGGAGTCAACCTCTTTTAATGCAATTTATTTAATTTATTATTCTTTTAAAGCATACATAGCATTGGTATTTAAAATACAGATTCCTCATGGAGAAAGACCAATGTGAAATATTCACGTACAGCATATATAATTATTTCAATACGTATAAAAATACTTCTTGACAGCTTCCTAGACAAATATTCGTACGTAGGTACCAAATGCTCGAACCTTCGAGCCGAGCCGACATTGAGATAATCAAACATGCTTGTTGGATCACTCGATGCATCAAACTTCAAGGTTTATTCCCAGTTCCCATATAATATACCTTTTGTATAGTTCTCTTCGTTAGAATCATATCCCACTTACATACCGATAACGCATCGATAACCGAATGTTTCCTGTAAATATGGCCTCCACACATGCAAATTCGGAATATATGATGCTGTGAATTTGCCATCTTGATTCCCAGGATCACACTATATATACACATTAAGAGCTTCAATTTTTTTTATTGAGGCGTGCAGCTAGCCATTTGTTTAGCAGATCATGTATGCATGCATGCATTTCTGGGCAATAACTCCTCTGGCAGAAGCTTAATCACTGTAAGCATTTTGGCTTGTGATTTGTTAGCACATAGTTGCGGTAGATTTAACAAGCTTTCCGCCAAAGGAGATTTGTCCGGTAATGTATCTTTACAAACGTATAAAGCTGGAAATATATATTTATCATAACCAAATTTCTGGTGCTTAGTTTCATTATTATACATTATATATGTACTGTGTGTGTAAAAATTTATATTCCCTCCTTTTATATGATCTTTTTACCTTACTACAAATCAAGCTCGGAGTGTGGACATTTTATATTTCTTGATATGATTAATATTCAATTTTTTAATTTATTGTGATTTTTGATGAATACAAATCAATTGTTCTTGTACTCGGGCTTTAGTCCAAGAGGTCCAATTTTTTTAAAAAAATTTACATGTAAATTTTTGTATAATTTTGGATAAATTTGATATTAGCCCGAGTAGATCAATTTAAAATATTAAAAGATGTTAGAGTTTAAAATTCTAGCTCGGATAGCGCCAAATTCCTAGCTCCGCCACTGATTACATGTCAGCAGAACATGAGTCACATGACTTTGGAGATAGACGATGAACCTGTAGTGGAACGTATATAGAAGGCATTATATATTTGAAAGTGCTAAATTTAAAAAGAATTTCATCTAAGAAAAATGTATGTTTCTCTGTGGTTTTTTAAAGAAAAAATTGCTATTTAATTTTAGTCCTATAAATTGTTCTGTTTTGAGTTTCAGTATTTAACTTTTCAAAATTTGTTTTTTATGCATGAAACTACTTAATCTATCGAATATGATTTATTTGACATTGATTTCTCATTCGTGGAACATGTGGCTAGAATTAAAGCTCATATTATTCAAATTTAAATTCATGTAATAAAAAAAAGCAAAACGACCCATGATACTTCAAAATAAGAGGAAAAAAATTTGTTGTTTCTCATTATTTTTGTTTATGTATATTTAATGTATCTGATATAAGTTTTATTTTTGTATATCTCATATAAGTTTTATTTTTGTCACACATTGCCCAGGTAAAAGAGTATCAGTACGAGGATTTAGTGGTTTCGAGCAAGAAAAAATTCATGTTAGTGATGAAAATACAAATTTGACAAGTTAAAAGACTAAAGCAAAAAACTGGTCAACTTACATGACTAAAATTGCAATTTTTCTCTCTTTTAAAATATTTTGGCTTAATACAACTTAATTATAGTGAAATTTATTTGGATTTTTTTTATTGAGTATAATATATTTCAAAAAGTTTACTCAAAATAATATAGATTCTTTTAAATTATTGCCTGTGTTGCATGTCGCCTACTCATGAGTGGAGAAACTTAATATAAAGCACCCATTTGACATACGTACGTGTCTTTTTTTTAAAAAAGAAAATTAATTATAAACTTTGTTTTTTATTATAATTTAACAAGTCATTATTGGATCATCGACTGATAATATTCTGTATCGGAAGACATTTTTGCGCAAACTTATTGTAACAGGTAAACTCTACGCAAAGTGAAGTCATTAGTTGGGCGACAGTAATGCTAAATAAAGATAATTTGCATGACAACTGACTTATATTAAAATTTTTCCAATTTTTTTTTTAAAAGATGTGATTGCATTAATTACTTTTTTTTGTTTTTTTTAAAATTATTTAAAGTTGCTCTAAATTCAAGCATATAATACATAACATATTTTTAATTGAATAGAAGATATAATAATGTCATGTTTTATATATTTGAATACAATCGTACTTATAAATAGAAATAGAATTTAATTTGAGTTTTGTTTTGTTTTGTTTTTGTTATTTTTTTTACATATTAAAATCTGATGTGATACGTAATAAAACAATTTATGGCTATTTATGCTTGTTGGTTAAAAATAGTTTAAAATGTCGCAAGATATTGGTAGGTATATAAAATTAACTTTTTATGCAATATATTATAATACATTGCATTGTTATTAACTTCAAAAAAAATTGTGAGTACGCAAACAAATTCACCTTTTTTTAAATGACATGCGAATATATCAATTTTGTGAGATAAATGTCACTTTGATCCGACACATAAAAAAATATTACTTTTATGTCAAAATTATTATTTTTCATTGTACATATGAGTCGAATTGACCCGTTCACAGATATAGATATCTGATATACTAGCTAGTCTCACGAGATATAGGTAAACCTTCGAACTAACATGATAATACTGAGAAATCTTTGTATGACAAGTTCGCCCGAGAGAAGATGATGATAGAGAAATTGAATTCTTGATCATTGACGAATCGTTTATCTATTTCACTGACTTAATCAACATTTTCAGACTATTTTTTTACTTTATTATTGTTATAGGAAATTGTAATGAATGAATACAAATACATTTGATTCCTGTGTCATTGTGACGTGCTTTTGGAGTATTGGCTGATCGTTGTCATTTCTTAGTTTAGTTGGCCCGCATATTTCTGATGCTCTTTGCCTGTGATACCCTATAAAGTGCTGTCTACCCACTCTACAATCTGGAGATTAAAAGAGCCAATAACAGGGTTGGGACTTGGGTCCAGAGGTCGTTCGGGAGGTCATCTGGCCTGCCAAAATTCCATTTGAAGCTAACTAAATAAAGGGAGATGGCCTACTCCCTCCTCCACCTGCCGGTTGAACTGGTCACACATGACTTTTCGACCAAGTATGGGATTCCATATCTGACCTCTCGAGCTGAGCTCTCGGAAAGATTTGGATTGATCACTCAGCATATGTGAGCTCAAGTAGTAGGCAGGCCTATACTCAGATCTAAATCTCCTATGTAAGGAAGGAAAATCACTAAGATACAATTTGATTTTATCTAAGATGATCTTAATCCAAAGTGTTATTAGGAAAATAATTTTATTAAGGAATACTAACATGATAACTCTTATCCTATACATATCAAGTAAGATGGTGTTATTTGATTCGTTCACTTGTATTACTTACTAACAACATTATCTATATTTTTCATAGTACTAGAAAAATGCACGTGCGTTGCACGTAAAAACTTAAACTGCTGAAAATATATGTGCCAAATTTTGATAATATTTAAATGAATTAAAACATGACAAATAACATTTATCAACTGAAACAAACTAAGCCATAAAAAATAAAAAAATCATGACCATAGACGGTATATGAATAAGAGAAATTATCTTATCCACTTGACACACTTTCAAATATGCTTCTTGGTTGATTTTGAGAACTCAACAACTCTTTGTCGTAGTTTGTTATAATATGCATATAACTATTTTGATATGCTCAGCAAGTATCTGATCGTCTTTCAATCCTTATCCGGGATCTGACATGCTCATAGTTTGCTTCTTTATCACGACATTTTTTCGGTTTTCTACATTGTTTGTATCTGATAATCTTATTTTTCTGGCTATTTTTTTGTTGTTAAACGATTTTTCAGCTTTTGACAATCGTCAACTATAACTCCTAAGAAAAAATGCTTTTATTCGCGATAAGTTTTCACTGTGACTAAAAGTATGTATAACTTGTATATTCTTCCACAACATAACCAATGAATGGTTTTGCACCTTCTTCAAATATTGTGATATTTGTGATATCATTTTTATATATTTAGTATCAATATTATAAATATATAGCTATAAGGTTAATAAATTTTTAACAACTATTTCTCAATCACGGTGAGAAAAATACTTGAAATCTCTTCAAATGGTTATATCTTTGAATTGTGTCCTCATTTAATTTGACACAATTCAAGAAAGTCATCTTCATCGTCATTTTTTGGAAGCTTTGAAATAATGATTGCGTGCATCATGTCATGAGGATGATATAGTTTCAATCTCATTTGTTGCGTTTAGAACGTAATATTATATTATTCATTGAAACAAAATAAATTTTCTTCTATCGAGTTTATATTTTGTTTTATAATATTTTATATCTCATGGAACGATATACAAACTTAATTATTGTATTTTAAAAATCTTGAGAAGAGATACGAATAATGTAATTAAGATATGCATATGAGATATCATTCAAATATATGTCAAAGTATTTGTCTTATTCAATGTCTCATCTAATATAACCATTTAGATTTTATGGACGATGAGTTTTCTATGCTACCATCATAGGCAAAAACTTGTGTGAGACGGTCTCACGGGTCGTATTTGTGAGACGGATCTCTTATTTGGATTATCCATGAAAAAGTATTACTTTTTATGCTAAGAGTATTACTTTTTATTGTGAATATGGGTAGGGTTGTGCCGTCTCACAGATTAAGATACGTGAGACGGTCTCACATGAGACTCACTCACCATCATATATGTTATGAATTAGTGGTTAGACACTTTGACTAAAAAAAAAGACAAAAACAATCTCGTAGTCACATCGAAATATATCGAGATAATATTGGAGGAAATAAACTGAAACTGGCTTAATGTCTCAATAAAATGCACAAAATTGATCTATTATATTGTGTCAACAAAGTTTTAGAATTGTTCTCATACCATTATAAATAGAATGAGAATTATGCATAATTTGTTTTTTATGTATTTTTTTTTCTGAATGAAGAATTTTTTCTTTTTGAAAAACTATTTTATTGAGAAATATTGACATTTTATATGACATTCATATGTCGGACAATCATGAATTAACAACATAATCATTATATAACACTTAATGTACACATACAATTCTTCAATTTCTTCTTCATTGTGCTTCGTTTAAATTTAAATCTGAATCATTCTTGATCTTAATATTTTGCTTTAAATATGATTTAATATATATGTATATGTTTCATGTTACTTAGTTGAACCTAATTTCAAATATCTATAAAAAAAATGTGCTTGAATTATATCATACAGAAATTAGGACATAGTATGTAGGACCGAGCGCTTGCCGCTTTACCAAAATCTATAGTTAGTAGTAATGGTGCAACTCAAATCTTTTAAACTGCACAGCAGCTCAAGCACCACGGTTCGGCCGCTCTACCAAGCAGGAACAATTATTGCACCCAACAATCTCCCTCTCAATAATTTCACTATTCGCAATCAATGGGAATCGAACCCGTGACCTTGGCTCTGATACCAATTGTAGGGCCGAGCGCTTGCCGCTTTACCAAAAGCTATAGCTAGTAGTAATGGTGCAACTCAAATCTTTTAAACCGCACAGTAGCTCAAGCACCACGGTTCGACCGCTCTACCAAGCAGGGAAAATTATTACACCCAACATAGTAATACACAACATTATTTTTTTTATTTAACATGTCTATTTTTTTTCATTCACTATGTTTGTCTTAACTTTTTTGTTCAAAATTTGACGCATTTCGTAGACTATATGTATGAAAAACCAAAAAATTATATAATTCACAGAAACCATTTATTATTCTCTTCGTAGAACAGAAGACCCAAAATACGTGGCTTTGATTGGTATACTCTCATACTTATTTTTATAAACAACAAGACACATCATATAATATCAGAAAAATCAATTACCGCCAACAATACTAACCAAAACGAATAAAAAAATCATAACACAAACAACCTCGATAAGGAAAAAATGATAACTCAAAGTTTAAAAATAATTTATTTAGTACAATAACAAAGAAAATGAATTATATACAAGCAATAAAAAGCATAAATCACTCTCAAATTAAATATTAACTCATATTATTCATAATTTGTATAAATTTTCCAATATTTTTTTCAAATAAAGAGAAGACGCCTTATTAATGTCATCATTTTATAGATATTCATTCCACTTATTTAAAAAAACACAAATGAAAAACGGTGCCTTGAAATCATAAGAAAACCATTTAGAAAAGCAGCCGTGAAAATATAATACAAAGTCACACAATTTTTCTTAAACCACAGAAAAATATTACACTATTGACAAAATATATCTAGCAACAACAAAGCATGTGTTAACTTGTGATATAATTAAAACTTAGAATCATGCATAATCATTGAATTAGAACAAAATCGCATGCCAAAAATCTAATGGATATTATATATTTTAATAATTTATCGATATTTATCGTTAATCAGAGGACTCTTAGACCTACCAAATTTTGTAGTTCACCTATTATTTTCATAATAAATAATATTACAAAAATAATATAAGCAAGAACATAAAAACTCAAATTAAAATGTCTTCTATCAATCTAAGTAAAAAAAAATTTGATTAGAGAATATAATAATGTCGTAAAAAAATTAAATATTGATTTATGGACAGAAGTTTGGAAATACAATTGTCTCAATAAATAAAAAATATTATCTCTTGATATTCTGAGACATAACGTAAAAACGAAGAAATATTTCATTTTGTTTAATATTTTATAAATCACTTCAAACTAAGTAATCTAAGCAAACAAAAAACATGCATTATGTGTTTAAAAATTAACAAAATATCTCAACAATAAAAAATTGAAAAATAACCATTTTTGTTGAATATTTGATTTTGTTTCTCTTTTCTTCGTGCAAACAAACAAATCACATAAACAATCCAAAAACAATTACATGATCAATACAAATGACATATAACAATCAAACATGTTAACGCTATGGTAAAAAAAACTCCTCATTGCAAGAACACAAAATGATCAAATGGAGCATATTATTTAGTAATATTTATTTAGCAGCATTTATAAAAAAATTGACTAAATAACTTAAAAACAGTATTTGAAATCACTTACATACAAACATTTCTCTCAATCACATATCTATAATGACACATAAAGAGTCTGAAAATATTTTTATTCTAAATGGGAGAAAGAAATTTTGTATTGCATTAATATTTATTAATAATTTATTTTTATTCAGTCCGACTCATCTCCCTTTGTCTTCCTATTGTTATTTGACGGCAATATATAAATTTAAGTAATTAAAATTAAATTTAAAAGTAAATTAAAATAATAATTAGTTTGATTGAGTTAAATACACTATTAATGATCTTATTAAACTAAGATAAAAAATGACTTAAATAACAATATTAACATGACAAATTGTAAAACAAAAAAAATAATATAATAGTAAGCTCACAAATGAAAGTCATATATTTAATAGATTAATTAATAGATATTATATTATTCAGTAATATCTATTTAGCATCATATATTGAAAATTGATTAAATAACTTAAATGTTTGCAATGAAATCACTTACATACAAACATTTTCTCTCAATCACGTATTTTGTTGATACATAAGTAATCTATATATATCTACCTTCTAAATGGGAAAAAAATATTTTATATGACCTTAATATTTATTAATAATTTAATTTTATTCAATCACACTCATCTCTATTTGTTTTCCCATTATTACATTAATGTTCGTAACATTAACAATTTATTTAAATTTATAACATTATGGTAGTGATTTTCTGTGAATTTGATGTCAATGTAAATATTAAAGTAAATAATTAAATTTAAAAATAAAAACATATTAATGATTATTATTAATGAATAGATGAAAAAAACAAAAAAAATAAATAAATATATAATTATGATAGTGATTTTATGTGAATTTGATGTCAATGTAAATATTAAAGTAAATAATTTTAAATTTAAAAATAAAAATATATTAATGATTATTATAAAATGAATAGATGATAAACAAACAAAAAAATAAACATGTATTTATGATATTGATTTTCTGTGAATTTGATGTCAATATAAATATTAAAGTATTTAATTTTAAATTTAAAAATAAAAATGTATTAATGAAATGATTATTATTAAAAGAATATATGAAAAAGAAAACGTGTATTAATGATTATTATTAAATGAAAGTAGGGATATTTATGTAAATTATTATTATTATTAAATGAAGGTACGGATATTTATGTAAATTCACAATTCACATTCATATATTTAGATTAGTATTAGCATATAGATATAAATATAGATTAAACATCGACATATAAATTTATAATTTCTTATTTTCTGTTTTGTTAAATATAAATTTTTTTTGTAATATTTGTAAAAAAACTAAGATTATGAAAAATATAATCAATACATAAATTATAAAAATAAGTTCGAAACCTCTGTTAGCATAATTTTTTGTGTTATTTATTTTAATAAAAGAAAGTATAACACTATTACTATTATTTGTAAGGTATTTTCACAAAATCAGTTAATTTTATAAATAATATTATTACATATTGATTCGAATCATTAGTTGTGGAATAAATACTTTGATATTATTTATAGTCATGCCATAAAAATGAGTGAAAGAGTAATAAATAATAATTAGTCAATGGATTAATAATAATTAACTAATTACATAAAATGAAGAAAAAACATCATTAGAGTACAATATTAATACGGATAATAGAGGAAATTCACAATTCAATCCGTATATTTATATAGATATAGAAGATATAGATTATAATATTATGATAGTGATTTTTTGTGAATTAGTATAGATTAACAATTTATTTAAATTTTTAACATTATGATAGTGATTTTTTGTGAATTTGATGTCAATGTAAATATTAAAGTAAATAATTTTAAAATTAAAAATAAAAATATATTAATGATTATTGTTAAATGAGTAGATGAAAAAATAAATAAACATGTATTTATAATAGTGATTTTCTGGAAAAAGTGAGTGAAAGAGTAATAAATAATAATTAGTCAATTGATTAATAATAATAATTAACTAATTACATAAAAGGAAGACAAAGTGTCATTAGAATACAATTTTAATGGGGACAATAGAGGAAATTCACAATTCAACTGTGAATTTGATGCCAATGTAAATATTAAAGTAAATAATTAAATTTAAAAATAAAAACATATTAATGATTATTATTAAGTGAATAGATGAAAAAAACAAAAAAAATAAATATTTAATTATGATAGTGATTTTTTGTGAATTTGATGTCAATGTAAATATTAAAGTATTTAATTTTAAATTTAAAAATAAAAATATATTAATGATTATTATTAAAAGAATATATGAAAAAGAAAATATGTAGTAATTAATTTTAAATTTTAAAATAAAAATATATTAATGATTATTATAAAATGAATAGATGAAAAACAAACAAAAAAATAAACATGTATTTATGATAGTGATTTTCTGTGAATTTGATGTCAATGTAAATATTAAAGTATTTAATTTTAAATTTAAAAATAAAAATGTATTAATGAAATGATTATTATTAAAAGAATATATGAAAAAGAAAACGTGTATTAATGATTATTATTAAATGAAAGTAGGGATATTTATGTAAATTATTATTATTAAATGAAGGTACGGATATTTATGTAAATTCACAATTCACATTCATATATTTAGATTAGTATTAGCATATAGATATAAATATAGATTAAACATCGACATATAAATTTATAATTTCTTATTTTCTGTTTTGTTAAATATAATTTTTTTTTGTATTATTTGTAAAAAAAACTAAGATTATGAAAAATATAATTAATACATAAATTGTAAAAATAAGTTCGAAACCTCTGTTAGCATAATTTTTTGTATTATTTATTTTAATAAAAGAATGTATAACACTATTACTATTATTTGTAAGGTATTTTCACAAAATCAATTAATTTTATAAATAATATTATTACATATTGTTTCGAATCATTAGTTGTTGAATAAATACTTTGATATTATTTGTAGTAATGCCATGAAAGTGAGTGAAAGATTAATAAATAATAATCAGTCAATGGATTAATAATTAACTAATTACATAAAAGGAAGAAAAAATATCATTAGAGTACAATTTTAATGAGGATAATAGAAAAAATTCACAATTCAATCCGTATATTTATATAGATATAGATATAGATTATAACATTATGATAGTGATTTTTTTGTGAATTAGTATAGATTAACAATTTATTTAAATTTTAACATTATGATAGTGATTTTTTGTGAATTTGATGTCAATGTAAATATTAAAGTAACTAATTTTAAAATTAACAATAAAAATACATTAATGATTATTGTTAAATGAGTAGATGAAAAAATAAATAACCATGTATTTATTTATAATAGTGATTTTCTTGAAAAAGTGAGTGAAAGAGTAATAAATAATAATTAGTCAATGGATTAATAATAATAATTAACTAATTATATAAAAGGAAAACAAAGTGTCATTAGAATACAATTTTAATGGGGACAATAGAGGAAATTCACAATTCAATCCATATATTTATATAGATATAGATTTAACTTGAATGTCAGAGAGGATACACATAAAAAAAATACATTTCATCCCCATTTTCACATTCTCGTTTGTGATTTCAGGCTACTCTTAGGTCGGGTGTTGACCTCCCTCGTTGAATCCCGACCTCCGGAGAGGTATCACTATTTTTGTCAACATCAGTCTATATTGTCGATTTCGGTCTCCTTACAACGTGTTCGTTTCAATTATATAGTTATCCAAAGATTTCATACTGTTATTTCATGTTAGCATCTAACTCAGCTTCCATCGATATTTTGTGCTTATGCTCAGTATACATATAAGCATCAGTACACATGTTTTGCTCTCTTTATTTGCGATTTTGATTATTTATATTGTCAAATTTCAGTTTTACTCCGTTATCTATGTTTTTTTTTATTTTAGTCATTCTTTTTCGATGTGACATTTATGCATAAATGACATGATGTCGATATAGCAGTTACATTACCACATCAGGACAATCTTGAAAAAATAACTAAAATTGTCAAAAATTAAAATATACAAGATCAAAACTGAAATGTGATAATAATATATAGGACAAAAATTACTAAATACGCTTGACCAAAATTGCAGTTTTCCTTCTTAAGTAATATGTTGAAAATACATGGTCCAAACCCATCCGCAAAATTGAGGTATTTGGAAAAAAATCGTTTTATTCGATTTAGTTTCTTGAAAAGCTGTCATGAATTGTGACAACAGTTGTATCAAACCATCTTAGCTAACTCTAATGTCCGATGGTTAATGAGATGCTATATTGATGGTATTGTCTTCATTGTAGATTCAACGACTATCATTGATCAAAATATTAGATGTATGCGCGTGATTCCACACAATATGTTCATTTGATTTATCAAAACCAATGTCACACACATGATCTCTACGACATATTTCAAATTATAACAAAGCTCTGCACGACATTTTGTGGATATAATTATCATCATTAATATCTTTGTCATCTCATTCGCACGATCACAAGTTAATTCATTTAAATTTTGTCTGGAAAATGATTTATGGCATGATTTTCAAATGGTGATATATATCGATGATAAATTTGGAATACTTATTTATTATTGAAAATATTTAAAATTCTCTAAACTAATAAAATAAATTGAAAATATAGATTTATTGTAAGGACCGTGTATCGTATTATCGTAAATCTTAAATGATTATCGATAATTAATGAAATTGTCATGGATTGTGTATTCGATGTATATCGTGACAATGAATTGAGAAATGAATATTGTATATGAATTGACGTTGTACGAATTTGATTTGAGAAGCCGGACGCCAATATAGTACAAAAACTAATGTATTGTACAGAACATGTGGCGCCCGAGCGGTAGAAAATTACCGCCCGAGCGCCAGGGTAAGTGACATTTATGTGCGGGCAGAACATGCCGCGCCCGAGCGGTAACTTCTGACCGCCCGAGCGCGGTACAAACGAAGTTCGGGGGCAGAGTGTCTCGCGCTCGGGCGCGAGAATTCTACCGCCCGAGCGCGAGGGCGGTAAGGATAAGAATCAGAATTTGGTTCTTTCTCATTTCATTTCACCGATAGTAACTTCGAGAAAGTTGAGAGAATTTCGAGTTCTTTCGTCAGAATCGACTTCGAAACGCTGTCCAAACGCGAAACAAATTATATATTTGTGATCTTCGCGTCGAGGGCTTTTGACTGAGGTAATTTTCTTCTAGTTCCAGCAGCTTGAAATATCAAAGTGCTGGAATAGCATGTATTTGAAGTTGAATTTCTGATATGTAGTAGAATAGCCGACAATAAACTCGTATTCGAAGTCGGTATTGAATTATGATATGATTTTGATTTGATATGAATTTTTGAAGTTTCAAATAATATTTGAAACTCATATTAATGATTTTGGAGTATGTTATTGATTGAAAGGAATATGTAATTGATGTAGATAAAGTGTATCTTCCAGCTACATCAATTGGAACGAAGAATTGAGGTATGTTGCGACCGGGTAACATACGACAAGTATCTGTATTATATGATATATGATTGGATTGATTGGATTGGATTGGAATACGTGTCTATGTGCCTATTTGATGATTTGATGTGGCATACATGACATTGAGATTTGAGTATCGATGTACAAAATAAATGTTTTGTTAACACACATCATTTTATGCATACATCGATACATGACATGCACGTTGAGCTATGATCCTTGGATACCCTGATATGATTGGATTGGATTCCGGGGTTTGTGAACACAATCGCTATGCCGGTATTATATGACCCGTAAAGCATAGACAATTGTGGCCCCATATGATTGGATATGAGATGTGGGATTGATGGCGCTTCGTCGACGCTATCATATGTGTATTCCCATATCGGCCGGTGTGCCAGCTCGAGCATTGATTTGATTTGATAGCGATTCGATTGATTCTGACATGTGCTCAGTGGATGGGCATTTGACCTGATACCTCCACGACATACATGCATTGCATACCATATATCATTGTTTAGATATCTGTGGTATATATGATTGGTTGTTCCATACGGAGCTTTGCTCACCCCCAAGGGGGGCTGTTGTTGTCTTTGTGTGTGGACAATGGCAGGTACTCCAGGATATCAGGAGACCAGAGAGGGTACTTCTGGTGGGAGCCACAGCTTGGGCTGAGGTTTATGTTTATGTCTTGTTCCCAGTATATATGTGTATGTATCTATATACCGGGGCATGTCCCGAGGATATGAGATGTTTGTATGTGATTGGTTGTGATTACGTGTGGGCATGATTATGACGTGAGATGAGATACTATTTTTTAGTATTAAAATAAAATGACTTGGGCTCATTGTAAAGAAAATTTAAACTCGTTTTCCGCTGTGATTAATTAACCCTAATCAGATTGCATAGTAATAACGATTAGGAGCTAAGGGCCCCACACTAGATGGTATCAGAGCATAGCTGGGAATGCTCTATTGAGTCTTGTGTACACGTGAATAGGCACAAATGAATTGTGCGTATGTGTTTGATTTATTTGTATTACTTGCTCCTACTTGATTTGATTTGAGTAAGTATCTGATGAGATTGATGATATGAGATGATGATATGAGACATGAGATTATGAATTAATATGAAATTGTGATATTCATCTTTTGATTTGTAGATGGATCACACAAATGAAACTGCGAGTAGCAGTACTGAGAGGATTGTTGGGCAATTTGAAGGATTGTCCATGGATGTTGTGATGGCTCGATTCCAGGATCTCAAACCACCGAAGTTCTTTGGCACTGAGAGTGCTGAAAGAGCTGAGGCCTGGCTAAAGGATATCGAGCACTTGTTTAATATTGTTGAGTATTCCACGGCTCGGAGACTGAAACTTGCTCTGTATCAGCTGAAAGACCGAGCTAAATCTTGGTGGGAAGCCGCTGAGATTGGATTGAAAGAGGCCGGGACTGAAGTCACATGGGATGTCTTCAAGGCCCAGTTTTTGGAGCAGTATTCTCCTCCTTCCTATTATACTGCTCAGGAGAATGAATTCAATAATCTGCAGCAGGGAACGATGACTGTTGCAGAGTATGCTTCGAAATTTTCTACGTTATTGAAGTATGCACCTCACGTGGCTGGGAATGCGAGGGAAAAATATAACAGGTTTGTAAATGGTTTACATCCTGTCTTGTATACCTATGTTGTTTCTGGATTGCCTACCAGCTACGCAGAGGCAGTTGAACGAGCCAAGGCAGCCGAGGCTGGACTTAGGCGGGGAGGTCCACAGTATACTCCTCCACCACCGGTGTCAGCTCAGCAGCCTACTTTGCGACCGATGGGTAAGAAGTTCAAGAAGACTGGATCTGCTTCTTCGTCTTCTTCGAGCTCTAGTGGATCACAGCGAGGGAGTCCTGTGATAGCTCCCTACTGTAGTCATTGTGGAGGCAAACATACTATCGAGCAGTGTCGAGGTATGTTTGGTACTTGTTATCAATGTGGGCAGGAAGGCCATTTCTCTCGAGTATGTCCGAACAGGGGTACGACTTCTGCTCAACCCCAGCCAGGATTTAGAGGTGGCCCTGGTATGACGAGACCTGCTGTTCCTGTTCCATCTTTTCAGCAGTCGAATGTCCCACGATATCGAGGACCGGGTGGTCAGAGTGCCCAAGTTCCTCCTCAAGTGAGAGTGTATGCCATGACTGAGGATCAGGCGAGAGAAGCTCCTGGTGGTGTGATTGCAGGTATTTGCACGCTTTGCGATTATCCTGCACGTGTTTTATTGATACAGGAGCATCTCATTCATTCTTATCTCATGCATTTGTTGCATCTCACGATATTGAGTGTACCCCGTTGTATGATACTTTGTCGATAGCCACGCCAGCAGGGAAGATTATATTGTCTGAGAAAGTTGTGCATAATTGTGTATTGATATATGAGGATAATGTGATATTTCTGAATTTGATTGTCCTCCCTATGCACGACTTTGACTGTATTGTTGGCATGGATATCTTGATGACGAATCGAGCTACTGTTGATTGTTGTCACGGAGTGGTTCGATTTCGACCTATTGATGGACCCAAGTGGAATTTTTATGGCAAGGGTTCCCAAGCCAAAATTCCATTGATATCTTCCTTGGAGATGTCTCGATTGTTGAATAGCGGAGATGAGGGTTATCTTATCTACGCTATTGATATTTCGAAGAAGGAGTCTTCTTTATCTGAGATTCCTGTTGCGAAAGAGTTTCCAGATGTATTTCCCGATGAGATTCCTGATTTTCCTCCTCATTGAGAAGTTGAGTTTAGTATTGATCTTGTGCCGGGGACTGCGCCTATTTCTAAAGCTCCCTATCGTATGGCACCATTGGAACTGAAAGAATTGAAAGAACAATTACAGGATCTTCTCGATAAGGGATATATTCGACCGAGTGTATCACCTTGGGGAGCTCCAGTATTATTTGTTCGAAAGAAAGATGGTACGATGCGAATGTGTATCGACTATAGACAACTGAATCGGGCTACTGTGAAAAACAAGTACCCACTTCCTCGTATTGATGACTTGTTTGATCAGCTTCAGGGTACTTCTGTTTACTCGAAGATTGATCTTCGTTCTGGGTATCATCAAGTACGAGTTCAAGACGAAGATGTGCCCAAAACTGCTTTTCGAACGAGGTATGGCCACTATGAATTCTTGGTTATGCCTTTTGGTCTCACGAATGCTCCTGCTATCTTTATGGATTTAATGAATCGTGTCTTCCGAAATTATCTGGACCGATTCGTTATTGTGTTTATTGATGATAATCTTGTGTATTCGAAATCGAAGAAGGAGCATGCTGAACATTTGAGACTGATACTTCAAACTCTTCGTACTAGTCATTTGTATGCCAAATTGTCCAAATGCGAATTCTGGATGGACAAAGTGGTATTTTTGGGTCACATCATTTCGAGACATGGCATATCTGTTGATCCTTCGAAGGTCGAAGCTGTATTGAATTGGCCAAGACCTACGAATGTTCCTGAGATCCGTAGCTTCATGGGTTTAGCTGGATATTATCGTCGTTTTATTGAAGGATTTTCGAAAATAGCTAAACCGATTACTCAACTGACACAGAAGAATCAACGATTCATTTGGTCAGATGAATGTGAAGCTAGTTTTCTTGAATTGAAGACGAGATTGACCACAGCACCTGTGCTTACTATTCCCTCAGGTACCGGAGGATTTGTGGTGTGTACAGATGCGTCTGGTAAAGGGTTTGGCTGTGTTCTGATGCAACATGGCAAAGTGGTTGCTTATGCGTCTCGTCAATTAAAATCTCATGAAACACGTTATCCTGTTCATGATCTCGAATTGGCCGCCATTGTGTTTGCTTTGAAGATTTGGCGCCATTACTTGTACGGAGAAAAGTTTGTTATATATTCGGACCATAAAAGTCTGAAATATCTCTTTTCTCAATCTGATTTGAATATGAGGCAACGCAGGTGGATGGATCTCCTGAAGGATTTTGATTGTGAGATTCAATATCACCCTGGATCGGTGAATGTTACTGCGGATGCCCTGAGCCGGAAAGTTTATGATTCTGTTCTAGCTTCTGTGTGTGTCGCCAAGGTACATGAGGATATATGTACTTCTGGCTGAACTTTTCACTCGAATTGGAATTCTGTCACTGTCTCAGCATTGCAAATTGAGCCGAGTTTGATATCGAAAATACGAAAGGCCCAACGAAGCGATGCTCAGATCCAAAAGTCGAAAGAACTGGTATCTGCTGGACATCAGTCTGGATTTCAGATTTCTTCTGATGGTTCTTTACGACTTAATGGTCGGCTGGTAGTTCCTGATGACTCTGATTTGAAATCTGCCCTTCTTCGAGAAGCACATTGTACCAAATACAGTATTCACCCTGGAGGTCGGAAGATGTATTTGACCTTGAGACCTCAATTCTGGTGGAGACGTATGAAGAAGGACATTGCTGAATTTATTTCTAAATGTCTTGTCTGCCAGCAAGTGAAAGCCGAGAGAATGAAACCTGGAGGATTGCTCCATAGTCTTGAAATCCCGAAATGGAATTGGGAACATATCGCTATGGATTTTGTGACTCATTTACCTCGTTCGCCCAAGGGCTGTGATGCTATTTGGGTGATTATTGATCGGCTTTCGAAATCTGCACATTTTATTCCTTATGAGCGGACTTATCCTTATAAGAAAATGGCCCGTTTATACATTGAGAATATTGTGAGACTGCATGGTGTGCCAGTCTCAATTGTATCTGACCGTGATCCCAGATTTGCCTCTAAATTCTGGACTAGTTTCCAGGAAGCGATGGGTACGCGTTTGGCTATGAGTACTGCGTATCATCCTCAAACTGATGGCCAGACTGAGCGTACGATTCAAACGTTAGAGGATATGTTGCGTGCTGTTGTGATGGACTTCAGAATGGGATGGCAAGATGCCTTACCATTGGTTGAATTTTCTTATAATAATAGCTTTCAGACGAGTATCGGTATGGCACCGTTTGAAGCTCTATATGGGAGACGATGTAGATCACCGTTATTCTGGGATGAGATTGGTGAGAGACAATTGACTGGACCTGAAATGATACAGGAAATGAACGATAAGGTTCAGTTGATTCGGCAGCGGATGAAAGCTGCTCAGGATCGTCAAACGAGTTATGCGAATAAACGAAGACGACCCTTGGAATTCCAGAAAGGTGACAGAGTATTTTTGAAAATATCTCCCTTTAGAGGCACTGTTCGATTTGGTATGCGAGGAAAGTTATCTCCTCGATATGTTGGGCCATACGAGATTCTGGATCGAGTTGGTGATCTTGCGTATCGATTGGCATTGCCACCAGCTCTATCTGCTATTCACGATGTGTTTCATGTTTCTATGCTGAGGAAATATGAACCGGATCCATCACATGTACTTGCACCTGATGAGGTTGAACTTGATCCTTCTCTTTCCTATGTTGAACAACCTGTTCGCATTATGGATCAAAAGGAAAAGATATTGCGAAATAAATCGATTCCTCTAGTACGAGTGCAATGGACACGACATGGTGTTGAAGAATCAACGTGGGAATTGGAGAGCAAGATACGAGATTCGTATCCGCATTTGTTTGATTCTATGACATCTGTTCCATTGTATTCGATGTATTTTGATCCTTTTACTGATTTTAGTTTTGATATGTACTATAACTGGTAACATATGTATGTTTGCCCAGGTTATGTATATAATGATGTTTGAGATTTCGAGGACGAAATCTTTTAAGAGGGGGAGAAATGTAAGGACCGTGTATCGTATTATCGTAAATCTTAAATGATTATCGATAATTAATGAAATTGTCATGGATTGTGTATTCGATGTATATCGTGACAATGAATTGAGAAATGAATATTGTATATGAATTGACGTTGTACGAATTTGATTTGAGAAGCCGGACGCCAATATAGTACAAAAACTAATGTATTGTACAGAACATGTGGCGCCCGAGCGGTAGAAAATTACCGCCCGAGCGCCAGGGTAAGTGACATTTATGTGCGGGCAGAACATGCCGCGCCCGAGCGGTAACTTTTGACCGCCCGAGCGCGGTACAAACGAAGTTCGGGGGCAGAGTGTCTCGCGCTCGGGCGCGAGAATTCTACCGCCCGAGCGCGAGGGCGGTAAGGATAAGAATCAGAATTTGGTTCTTTCTCATTTCATTTCACCGATAGTAACTTCGAGAAAGTTGAGAGAATTTCGAGTTCTTTCGTCCGAATCGACTTCGAAACGCTGTCTAAACGCGAAACAAATTATATATTTGTGATCTTCGCGTCGAGGTCTTTTGACTGAGGTAATTTTCTTCTAGTTCCAGCAGCTTGAAATATCAAAGTGCTGGAATAGCATGTATTTGAAGTTGAATTTCTGATATGTAGTAGAATAACCGACAATAAACTCGTATTCGAAGTCGGTATTGAATTATGATATGATTTTGATTTGATATGAATTTTTGAAGTTTCAAATAATATTTGAAACTCATATTAATGATTTTGGAGTATGTTATTGATTGAAAGGAATATGTAATTGATGTAGATAAAGTGTATCTTCCAGCTACATCAATTGGAACGAAGAATTGAGGTATGTTGCGACCGGGTAACATACGACAGGTATCTGTATTATATGATATATGATTGGATTGATTGGATTGGATTGCAATACGTGTCTATGTGCCTATTTGATGATTTGATGTGGCATACATGACATTGAGATTTGAGTATCGATGTACAAAATAAATGTTTTGTTAACACACATCATTTTATGCATACATCGATACATGACATGCACGTTGAGCTATGATCCTTGGATATCCTGATATGATTGAATTGGATTCCGGGGTTTGTGAACACAATCGCTATGCCGGTATTATATGACCCGTAAAACATAGACAATTGTGGCCCCATATGATTGGATATGAGATGTTGGATTGATGGCGCTTCGTCGACGCTATCATATGTGTATTCCCATATCGGCCGGTGTGCCAGCTCGAGCATTGATTTGATTTGATAGCGATTCGATTGATTCTGACATGTGCTCAGTGGATGGGCATTTGACCTGATACCTCCACGACATACATGCATTGCATACCATATATCATTGTTTAGATATCTGTGGTATATATGATTGGTTGTTCCATACGGAGCTTTGCTCACCCCCAAGGGGGGCTGTTGTTGTCTTTGTGTGTGGACAATGGCAGGTACTCCAGGATATCAGGAGACCAGAGAGGGTACTTCTGGTGGGAGCCACAGCTTGGGCTGAGGTTTATGTTTATGTCTTGTTCCCAGTATATATGTGTATGTATCTATATACCGGGGCATGTCCCGAGGATATGAGATATTTGTATGTGATTGGTTGTGATTACGTGTGGGCATGATTATGACGTGAGATGAGATACTATTTTTTAGTATTAAAATAAAATGACTTGGGCTCATTGTAAAGAAAATTTAAACTTGTTTTCCGCTGTGATTAATTAACCCTAATCAGATTGCATAGTAATAACGATTAGGAGCTAAGGGCCCCACATTTATAATTCATTGTTTCAAGTTGAAAAATCCAAATACACATGGAGAACACACTGATTGATTTCACCATGCATGGCCGTGTGCAATGCATTTTAAAAAGAGAAATAAATAGTCTATGAATGTAATCAAATTATCAAAATGGTAATTTATTACATTTTTTTTTGATAAGAGTAATTTCAGAGTATTTCTAGTTTCTTCGTTTAGAAATAAAATATTAAAATAAAAAATTTAATATACAAGTTTTTGAATAAATAAAAATTGTAAAATAGTTAATTTCGGGAATCCATTGTTGGAATATCAAAGTTTATTGGAATTTTTATATTTTTATTTTTAAAATATAAAGATGTACGTTGTCTTAAAATAAATTAGATGATCTATTTTTTCAAATAATTTGTTCTATTATAGGTGTATTCAATCTAAACTTTTAATGACTTTTATGGAATTTGAAAATCTAGAGGTATTCAATCTAAACTTTTAATGACTCTATATATGTTTAGTGGTATTCAACATGGATTTTGGTAGAGTTTTAAAAAGTCACGTGGTATTCAAACTTGACTTTTTAAAACTCTCCGTAAGTCAAGAGGTATCCAAAAAATCCATAGATTTTCAAGGATTCTTATTTTATTATTCATGTACAAACCTTGAAGCCTTATGTACAATTACAGAAAATCTAAAATATTCTTCCACCTATACCAAAGATTTTGATGGACTTTTTTTTTCTGAAAAATACGCCATCTCTCCTCTATCTCCAGCCATCTCTAGGGTTCTTCACTTTCCCAAAAAAATTCTTCTATTCAAAGGTATGATTGGTCATTCTTGAATTTATTATATTACCAATATTTATGTGTAAAAATAGATGAATTGTTGCTTTTTTCTTGAATCATTATGATTATTGTATTTCATAAATTTTCTTTCATCTCATAAAAACGATGAATGATCTGACATGTGATGAATTGTGTTTTTTCTTGAATCATTATGATTATTGTATACCAAAGGAGTGTCGATTTGAAATTCAAGATGGCCCCTCCATTTCCATATACGACCCAAACAGAGCTTGTATTGGCTTGTGCTGGATTACACAATTTTCTTCGAAAGGAGTGTCGATGTGATTAATTTCAAATTGAACCAGATAATGAACTCAATTGTCTTCATCGGCACAAGTTTATGAAGATGACAACTTTGATCAGTTATTTGATACTCAAGAACAACAACGAGCAAGAGCTAATGTATGGAGGGATACCATAGCCAATAGAATGTGGAGCGATGTTGATTAAATTGTCAATAATGATTAGATTTTTTTTTTATGTAAAAAAGTCTACTTATTATTTTGATTGTTCATTTTAATAATTTTTTTTTATGAACTTATAAAAATATTGTTCATTAATATGTTGAATTGACATAAAGAATTGGAATTTTGATTTCAATAAATTGAATAGTTCATTTGTCGTTTTTCACAAATTAAATTTATTTAACTTTTAAGTAAGTAAAATTTATTTACATTTTCATAAATAAAAAAAATTTAAAATTGAATAGGTCATACATGTCCAATAATTATTTAAAAGAAATTAATAAAAAAAATAAATCACAATTATAAAAGTTTTCAAAAGCCTACAAAAATCTTGAAAAAAGTTTATAAAAGTCTATGAAATATGTTTTACAATTCCATGAGATTCTATAAAAGTCAATCAAAATTCATCAAGTCCACCTTTAAAAAAAATCATTAAAAATTAGAATGAATACATCCTCTTATAATTTTTTTATTTTTTAAACCAAAATTTTGTTATTTTACAAACCCTAAAACAGATTAAACAATTAACTTCTAATCCCAAGTCACGAAATAGGAATACAAGGGAGGTTCAGGGGCTGGGAGACTCGTAGTGATGGAACCAAGAAGATTGCGAGGCCACTCCGCTGCTGCGACTTCATGTATCGCTTCTCGCCTCCGCCCTGGAATTATAGCCACCGCCGGGGAGGTCTCCCTCCTGCTTTCTCTACTCGTAAACTAATTGGAATCATGCGTGTTATTCTGTGTTTATTTTTTAATTTTGTTGAGAAGGATGCAGAAAGTTTTGATTTTGAGGAATCTATTAGCGTTTTTGGATCTATTTTCCTTTCTTGATTATATATAGAGTTTTTAGTCTCTTGATTGGTTTTGTATGTGCAACAACAGGATGGTTTCGTCTGCTGGTTTGATTTACGGTGCAAAGATGTGTTATTTAAGATGGATGTAGCGAATGGAGTTCCTGTTTCATCGTTATGTTTCAAACCAGGTTAGTACTTTCCTTCCGTTTTTCCTTTTGTATACTAGTTTCAACGACCTTTCTATTTCTGCATCCTTAATATTCTTTCGTGATCCATGCTTATACTTTAGTGCAAAGCTAGTTGACATGGTTGATAGAGCAGGAAGTCTGTGTTTGTTGTGGCTTTTTTCAGAGACTAGTTTATTCTGTATCACTATTAAGTATCTGATGGCTCCATATGATTTTTCATCGTTTCTTGCGAACTTCAACTAGATGCAGGGAATATTTTTGTGAGATTTTGATCGGGAAATTTCCCTATTTAATTTCTGCACTTATAATGGGCTATGTTTTGGTCAATGAATTTTTGAAGAATTTCATTGATTTAATGTTTGTAAGGACAGGTTGGGAGGAAAATTTCAATTGATGATGTACATTTGAGACTGTTTTCCTTTCCTGATAAAGTTCACTATCTATACTTCATCTGCGTAATGAGTACTTGAGGTGACCTTTTCTATAGATCAGCAAAACGAAAAATATGTTTTTCAGCACAGATTATGAGAAATACGTTTTGTTGGAGAATTTCCGTGCAGCCTTCTTGGTAGTGTGATATGTCTTTTTTGCATGCGCAGGGAATGAAGATATCGTCTATATTTCTGCTGGCAATGAAGTCAAGTGTTTTGATCTCCATATGGTATGCTGTATGCATTGATTTGACCTTGTTAAATTGTTTTTGGAATGTTTTCTCAAAAGTTTACAAATTAATTTATCTGATTTTTGAGCAATATCTCTTCTGTTTGTGTTCTGGCTTGTTCATAAATGCCCTAAGATGTTTGCATACATTCTCTTTTCCAAAGGTAAATTTTTTGAACTGTCCCTTGTGCTTTCTACTAATAATATGCATTTGATTTTAATATACTAGTCATGCGAGTTGCTTGATTTGCTTTCTAAAACTTTTATATGTTGTTGCATGCCTGATGTTAACAATGACACTAATCCGTCGACTGTTACAATTAAAGACAGATTCATCGAAGCAAATCGAATGCTACGACTATAACAAGGATGAGATAAATCAGGTATAAAATCTAAATGTTTGTATTATTTGAATTTTTTGTCATGACATTGTTTGTTTGTTGGCGTGAAATTTTTCTGCATTTCTGTTACGAGGATAAACTATACACTGGTTTTGAAGTGAAAGATAATCGAAAGAACTGAATTTCATGATTGGGTTATGTTTAGCTTTACTTATGTCTCAGGATAGGCTGCATCTTCGTAGTAAACCTTCAGCTTTCTTATCTGAATTTTTTTATCTATCCATATTGATGTAGACAATCAATATTTTTCCCTAGTGCATGAAACTAAAACATAAATATGAACATGTTACTGATATGTCATTTACACAATTGCAGATTGCTTTCCATTCAAAGTCACCGTTCCTTGCTGCGGCAGATGATACTGGAGATGTGAAGGTATTTTTATTTGACAGAGAGGTTTTACATCCATCACAGGAGTATGCCACTTGCAATGTTTAGGGAGCTGTAGCTGAGACAATGACTCTTGTCTTTGTTGTAGATCATCGACACCCAACAACGATGTATGTTCAAAACTCTAAGAGCTGGCCACAAGAGTGTATGCTTCTTTTCATAAGATATTTTGTAATGTATTTCTTTAGGAAGATTACAGTTTATTTGGTCGTATTTTATGGGATTTTTATTTTCCCTTCAAACGTTAGATGCAGCGTTCTGATCTCTTGATCTTATGGAAAGCTTGTTGACCTTAAACTTCTCTCAAGGTTGATGTCCCTTAGATTCGATATATATTATTACATTACTTAACGGTTTTAATTTTTTTTTTCATATTATTTGCTAACTTTTGTAACATTTACTCTCATCTTCAGATTTGCAGCACTGTTCAGTTTCTTCCTTGGAAGAATTGGGAAGGTAAATTTTGTTTATATGCATGAGATGATGTCAAGTTCATTTGGTCATTTGTTCAACCTTTTTAACACCTGTGTGGGCAGGAAAAATCCTAGTGATAAAGTATCTCACAATCATTTGTCTAGTTGATAAAGAAAGTTGTATTTTCAGTAGTATTCTATGTGTCGATATCTGTTTTGCATCATTCTAGACTATCAACTGTCTTGAATATTTTTTGAGTTAAATAATATGATATTCTGGCTGTTAAGTATTCATGTTTTAGTTGCTATGCTATGTGCCTATGTCTAATACATCAGTGTTTTCTGTTATTTCATTTTAATTTTGTTTGTGGTGGTTGTTGCAGTCATATCTGGGGGTCTTGATTCAAAACTTGTGATATGGGACTTCTCCAAAGGACGACCAAATAAAATCATGGACATGGGTATAAATTCATCCTATATGTTCTCCTCATCTGTTCTCCACGTTCTTCCGTTATATTCTTTTTTTCATTAACATTTGTTATTGAAATACCTGATACAGGCAACAAAGGTGATGCAGGACAATGTCTAAACCCAGCTTTTATCCATAGTCTAGCAGTTCCTGAAGTAGACATGGTTGATGAAGTTGGAAAGATCTGTGTAGTGGCTAGGGGTGATGGTGACATCAGTATACTCAATGTGGATACTGCCCCACTTAAATCCAAAACTGTAAAACCTAAGCTAGGAACCAAATCTAAGTCGACATCAAAAGATGCTGAAGCTTTTGGTTCCCAGGATCAAGATCGAATTGATAGAGGACTGCATTTAGACTACTCAATTGGTGGACACACTGCTGCAGTATCCTCCGTGTAAGTTATGCTGTGGTGTTGTGCTTGTTTGTTGAAATCTAATTGTTGTAAAGGATTTTGTATTCGTAGTTGATAAATAACATTCTACCAGGGCCTTTTCTATGTTTGGAGAGAAAGGGAAGTTTATCATTTCAGGTGGGAATGATAAGTCTATAAAATTGTGGGATTGGTCAAAAGCTTACGAGGACGGTCTGGCTGGCCATGGCGACCAACCTCTACGCTTGAACATTAATCTGAAAAAAAAGGTGGGTGAACACAATCTTCTCCTTGGTTATTTGATTGCCAAGGATCTTATTTTTCCGGTTGTCATTGGATTGTTCTGATTGTTTTTTACTTTCTTAGGTCAATTGGCTCTGCACCACTCCCTCTGATTCAGAAAACCTTATTGTTTGCGACACATCCAGCGCAGTGAAGGTTTATACCGTAGGGTGTATCAGTGCGCAGCCTTAGGGTCTGTGTGCAGCTATTGGAAAGCTTGAGACGGGCCTTTTTGCACATGAAATTTTCTAGGCTGTGTTTGCTAATGTTTTAGTTTGCGGGTTTGAAATGTATTTGATGTCCCCTTTAACGGGTGTACTTTATGATTTATAAGATCGTTGAAACTAAAATTACTGGTTGACTATTTTCCGCAAGATATTGTGAGATTGCGTTGCATAGCTTTTTGATGGTGTCACTGGGCTTTGGTCTATCATTTGTGTGAATGATTTGTATTCGCAACTATATCTGCATCTCTAAAATGGTGCTTAATGTGGGGATGAATATATCAATGCGGTACCGTCATATTTTTTACCTTCTTGGCCTAAAACACAAATATAACTACAAAGTCATTTTCCCGCAGCAAGTATTTTACTAATCGTAGAAGGCATATATGTTCAGTACTCGCGTTGTATGCTGCTGGAGTCCGAAATGTGCATAAAGAATATTAAAATACCTAGATAACCAAAAAAAACCTAGAAAGAAACCAAAATAGTTAAGTTTTCGAGCTCAGAGCAATATTTCCGCGAACATTGCTTGAGTTTGATTGTAAAAATGTGGGTGATATAATTGCTCAACACTTTAGTCAGCCTTATTTTCAGCATTTCTGTGTATTTTGGTTTGGTCCAAAGTAGCTTAAACCTTAAGGATTGTTGGTTGGGTGAGTTGAGATGTAGCAAATCCCAACTGCAATTTTACTTCAAATTCCCGCAAATTTTTAAATCTTACTGTCAAGAAAACGACATTGCTTCCTTCTTTCCCTCCGGGTTTACAAATACGTGACACCAACACCTCAACCCACATCTGATTCAACATCCCTTTTCCATCTTTCGAATTCCAATACAAAAAAAGCTCATACTTCGCACTGATTTCATATCAAGCAATACGTTTACTTTTTATAAAGTAGCAAAACAAAAATTTGGATTTCAAGTGCAGAGGAATTCAGTAAAATTACAACCGGAGGTGAGAAGTGAAGATGATGGAGCCTGGGGTTCTTTCATGCAGCACTTGTGGTGAAAAACTGGGATTGAGTTCAAATGGTCGATTGTTTGTGGCTTGTCACGAGTGCAATGATCCCATCTGTAGGTACTGTGTGGACTACGAAATCAAGCAAGGACGCAACACGTGCATGCGGTGCGGCACTCCTTATAATAATGGTACTAAATCTTGAACATTATTTCTCCGTGCTTAATTGTGTCTCCGACCCTTCATGTCAAAGGGCTCTGATCAGTCCCTGCAGAAGTTCAAAGTTAATGATATGCTTCCTTGTAACTTCTCTTCGATTGCGGCAAAAATCTGCCCACTGTTTGGACCTCTAAAGAAAAAGAATCTCACTTTTATCTCAAATTTGTAAAAACATTAACTTGTTGAGCGATGAAATGAACAGATGGCAAGGAGGAGACTGATAGTGGAGAAAAAGAATCTGGAAATCATATGAAAATGGCATCACGTCTTGATACAGTGGAGGTATTGTTCACCAAAATCGTTCAAACTGTTTTGAAGTTAAAAGACCAATATATTTACTTGTAAGATGAGGAATCGGTGTATTTCATTGTTTGTTAAATTGGCGAAGACGATTAAGCTTAACGCATAAAATCTTTTTATGGGTTTGATGTTTTGCAGGATACTGGAATTCATGCTAGAAATATTAGTACTGTTTCTACAGTTGACAGTGGTGTGTAAAATATTTTTTTCATGATAGTATGAATTCTCCATTTATATTAGTGAGTAAAATTTTATTGAAGTAGTCTTTTCTCATCTATGTAGAATACATAGATGATTCTGGGAATCCAATATGGAAGAATCGTGTGGAAAGTTGGAAAGACAAGAAAAACAAAAAGAAACATGCAACAAAGGAGAAAACAGAAGCACAAATTCCATCCGAGCAACAAATGGAAGAAAAGCCGCAGTAAGTATACTGATACAAGGTTGTGAACTTCTTGAAAAAAGCCGTGGATTTTGGATTTTTTTACTTGGGATAAAACACAAACTTATTGCAGATCAATCGACGCTTCACAACCACTTTCAAGAGTGGTTCCACTACCCAAATCCCAACTCACACCATACAGAATTGTAATCATTATGCGACTGATTATTCTGGCCTTTTTCTTCAATTATCGAGTAACAAACCCTGTCGATAGTGCATTTGGGCTGTGGCTCACTTCAGTAGTTTGTGAGATCTGGTTTGCCTTTTCGTGGGTGCTGGATCAGTTCCCTAAGTGGTCTCCAGTTAACAGGGACACATACATTGATAGGCTATCTGCCAGGTGTGCTCTCTTTTGATCCTTGATGCTTTTATTTGTCTTTGCTAACATAATATTTCTCTTCTTTTCATCCATTCCTTTTGTTATAAGTGGCTGAACTATCACAAATTAGGGATTTTGATCAAAGGTCGAAGCAAATATTTCTTGAATATATAATCTTTATGAAATATAAATTTTATTAACTGCTTGTCTAGGTACGAGCGAGAGGGGGAACCCTCTGAGCTTGCTGCAGTTGATTTTTTCGTCAGCACAGTTGATCCATTGAAAGAACCTCCTTTGATTACTTCAAACACTGTTCTTTCAATTCTGGCCATTGATTATCCTGTCGATAAAGTCTCTTGCTATGTATCTGATGATGGTGCTGCTATGCTAACTTTTGAATCTCTTGCGGAAACTGCCGATTTCGCAAGGAAATGGGTGCCTTTCTGCAAGAAGTATTCCATTGAACCAAGAGCACCTGAGTTTTACTTCTCACAGAGGATCGATTACTTGAAGGATAAAATACAACCTTCTTTTGTCAAGGAACGCAGAGCAATGAAAGTAAGTACAAATCTACATCTGTACACAGCCTCCAAGATCTAGTTAACAATGAGATTGTTTTTATTTGTCGATAAGATCAACTTAGCTGAATAGTCTTTTTGCGGTTTCTGATTTTTGGATTTTAGAGAGACTATGAAGAGTATAAGGTCAGGGTCAATGCTTTGGTAGCAAAGGCTCAGAAAACGCCAGATGATGGCTGGACCATGGCCGATGGAACAAGTTGGCCTGGAAATAACACACGTGACCATCCGGGAATGATCCAGGTTCAATATAATGGTTTAAACTCAGGATTTTGTTGTTGAAGTTATTTATGAATTAACACCAACATTTTTTCTCTTACATGTATCGTTGTTGACACTGTAATCTAGATTTGTGCTTCTTCACAGGAGCTTCTGTTGGGAAAAGTAAGCCTGACTGAAAACTAACCTAATGATCACAGCCTTTCCTGTTTCACCTTCAGGTGTTTTTAGGGAATACTGGCGCACATGATATAGAGGGTAATGAGCTTCCTCGGCTAGTTTATGTCTCGCGGGAGAAGAGACCCGGCTATCAACATCATAAAAAAGCCGGTGCTGAAAATGCTCTGGTACTGATAGTTTTTAATTTTTTTTATGTGTTTTATTTCATGCTTTTAATAATGACATTTGGTCTCTTTTCTTTAAGGTGAGAGTATCTGCCGTTCTTACTAATGCACCTTATATCCTCAATCTTGATTGTGATCACTATGTTAACAATAGCAAGGCAATTCGTGAGGCAATGTGTTTTCTAATGGATCCCCAAGTTGGTCCAGATGTATGTTACGTGCAGTTTCCTCAGAGGTTTGATGGGATAGACAAGAGTGATCGTTATGCCAACCGAAACACAGTTTTCTTTGATGTAAAGACTCTTGAGCTATTATATCTAGACCTGTTAGTAGAAACTAGAAAATATTAAGGCAGCTGGTAAATATGTTTCTCACAGGTTAACATGAAAGGGCTGGATGGAATTCAAGGACCGGTTTATGTGGGAACAGGATGTGTTTTTAACAGACAAGCTCTCTATGGCTATGGACCTTTGTCTCTTCCCACGATACCAAAGGCCTCTTCTTCATCTTGCTCCTGGTGTGGCAGTTGTTGCTGTTGCTGCCGTGGAAAGAAGTCTGTAAAAGAAAAGAATCTCTCAGAAGTCCATCGTGATGAAAGAAGGGAAGACCTTAATGCTGCCATTTTTAACCTCAGAGAGATCGAAAGTAAGTTTCTTGAATCTTGATGTACCGGATTATTAGGCATCAAATGTGGAATCTTCAAATAGTAAAGTGCATCTATTTGGTCAAATCTGTAGGTTATGACGAGCATGAAAGGTCATTACTCATCTCTCAAATGAGCTTTGAGAAAACTTTTGGCTTATCTCCGGTTTTTATCGAGTCTACATTGATGGAAAACGGAGGAGTAGCCGAATCGGCTAATCCATCAACACTGATCAAAGAAGCGATCCATGTCATAAGCTGTGGGTATGAAGAAAAGACTGCTTGGGGTAAAGAGGTAAGAAATTTAAATCTTTTTAGTATCTGAATTATCTTCCTCACGTGCTGATAATTCACTGGCTTGAATATGCCAAACGTTATGTGTTTGTAGATTGGTTGGATATACGGGTCAGTCACTGAGGACATATTAACCGGTTTCAAGATGCATTGCCGTGGATGGAGATCGATCTACTGCATGCCCTTAAGGCCAGCGTTCAAGGGATCAGCACCAATCAACTTATCTGATAGACTGCACCAGGTTCTAAGGTGGGCTCTAGGATCTGTCGAAATTTTCTTGAGTCGACACTGCCCTTTGTGGTATGGATTTGGAGGCGGTCGCCTCAAATGGCTCCAACGCCTTGCGTACATCAACACCATTGTCTATCCTTTCACATCCCTCCCACTTGTCGCATACTGCTCATTGCCTGCCATTTGCCTTCTGACCGGGAAATTCATCATACCAACGGTAAAAATCTCACCTTAATCTTTCAAGCTAGATTCAAACATCTGCCATTTTTTTCCGTGTTTTTAACTGATCTTAGGCGTGTTCCTTGGTTTAGCTCTCCAACCTGGCTAGCATCCTATTTCTTGGGCTCTTCCTTTCCATCATTGTCACTAGTGTGCTCGAATTGAGATGGAGTGGCGTAAGCATTGAAGCATTGTGGCGTAACGAGCAATTTTGGGTCATAGGAGGCGTCTCAGCTCATCTTTTTGCAGTCTTCCAAGGATTCTTGAAAATGCTTGCTGGAATTGACACAAATTTCACCGTGACAGCAAAAGCAGCAGACGATGCAGATTTTGGTGAGCTCTATGTATTCAAATGGACGACAGTTTTGATCCCTCCAACGACTATTCTAATTGTGAACTTGGTCGGGGTCGTTGCTGGATTTTCGGATGCATTAAACAGTGGATATGAATCTTGGGGCCCTCTATTTGGTAAGGTTTTCTTTGCATTTTGGGTTATTCTTCATCTCTATCCTTTCCTCAAGGGTCTGATGGGTCGACAGAACCGGACTCCGACCATTGTTGTGTTGTGGTCTGTTCTTTTAGCATCTGTTTTCTCTCTGGTTTGGGTAAAGATAAACCCATTCGTAAGCACAAATGACGCTTCCACAGTTGCTCAAAACTGCATTGATATTGATTGTTGAGTTTAAGATGATGTAAGGGTAAAATTTAGCAGCCAAGAATGCTTGTTTTTTTAGGTTAATGTTGTAATAAGTTGGTTTTGGTTTGGGATTTCAAATCTCGATTTGATACTAAAAAAATGTGCCAATGCAAAATTCACATGCACATGCGTTACCGTTGAATCCGGTCGTTTATAAGTTTTTATTTTATTACCCCTCTGGAGTCTTACAAGTGCCTGAGTAACAGACATCGCGTAGAACTTTATTTGAATACATCATTTTAGTCGAGAAGCAAAATTTAAAATTTAGGGTATAGATTATATTCAATTTTTAATAAAACCATGATATATTGAAATTTAACGATTCTTTTAACTGAGAAATATTGTAACGATCACGGGTTATAATCTGACCTGACATGAGACTTAGCTCATATTCATACACCATTGCTGGTCATGGCCCATAGATTGGTGCAGCATAGGCCGTATCTCATACCATATACCATCACTCATAGAATATCTTCCTCTGGAAATTTCTTTTGACTCTCTCAACACGTTAAAACAAGACTTCTTAGAGTGAGATATTCTATGAATGACCGTACATAAAATGAACTACGATTCATGCTGGACTAACCTATGACCCATGACAAGTAATTATACATGAACATAAGTTGAGCCTCATGTTAGCTCCGCCTACTACCATAATCATTACAAATATAAGGCACCGCTTAGTGCCAAATATGATGTATGAGTTAATTACATATATTTATGTTATTCAATAATGGACTCAAATATTAAATAATTAAAATTTTAAATCATTACATTAATTTATATCATATCATCTCACGAATATATAATTTGTAACTAAATAAAAATAGTCCATTCGTAGGGTCAAAACTATGGCGTAAAATTAAACCCAAAGTCTCAAAATCTCTACTCAAAGTAGTTTATATAATTGTTGCATAAAGAAAAATAATTATGAAACAGCCTTCTATATGAGGATCATATCTTATAACATAATATCATATTTTTACAACTTTAATTAATTAATGAAAAATCTCTGCTTCTGCATTTTCTTTATTTTTAAAAACAAAAATTTGTGTGAGACGGATCTCTTATTTAGGTCACCCATGAAAAAGTATTACTTTTTATGCTAAGAGTATTACTTTTTATTGTGAATATGGATAGGGTTGACCCGTCTCACAGATTTTGATCCGTGAGACGGTCTCACATGAGACTCGCTCATTTTTAAATACCCCTCTGAATCTTACATTTGACCCTTTGACTTATGTTACTGTAATTCTATGATCATTGAATTACTTTTATGCCCCTTTTTGAAAGGCAAATCCTTACCCTTACCCGTCACTCGAGATTGAGATTTGTGTAAATATATCAAAATCTAAGGGTTAAAAGATGTCCATCCAACTGTCACACACCTTCTTTAAATATGCATATATTATAAAGTAGCCTGCCAGAGCTCAGCTCACGGTATACTGAATCTCAGCAAGAATGTCCCTATATCCTCCCCTCCTCTCCTTGTTCCTCCTCATCTCCTCTACAGTCTCCGCCACCGCCGCCGCGACGGCGGCCGTCTCCCCTGTTTCATCTCCTTCCGCCTCTCCGACCCCAAAACTGCCCTCCCCCTCCCCTATTTCCACTTCTACCCTTGACCCAGAACAACGAACAGCACTCGATTCCCTCAATATCCCAACGCCCAAGGACCCCTGCTCCCCGCAGCCTCACCTCTCCTTCGCCGCCACCTGTGACTCCTCCTCCCCCTACCGACACATCCTCTCACTGTCACTCTTCAACTGCTCAGACGACGTAGCTCTGTCCTCCACCGCCCTCAAGTCGCTCTCCACAGTCACTTCGCTCAGCTTCCTTAACTGCCCCATTCCCGTCATTCGTCTCCCCACTGAGTTCGCCTTGAATCTTCGGTCATTCACTTGCATCAACAGCCTGAAGAAGCTCACAGGGGTCTGGCTCAGCAGGCTGGAGAATGTTACTGAGTTAACTGTTTCAAAAGCTATTGTAACTGCTAGTGGCCCTTCTATCATACTCAACAATATGAGATTCTTGCATTCTGTTACTCTCTCACATGCAAATCTCTCCGGTTTTCTCCCTAAACATTGGCATCCGAATCTTACTTTTGTCGATTTATCTGCAAACAGTCTGAAAGGAGAGATACCCCTTTCCTTAACCCGCCTTGAAAATCTTGTGCACCTGAATCTTTCATCTAATTCCCTTGATGACACGCTTCCCAGCACAATTGGAGACTTAAGCGCCTTGCAGAATCTTTCTCTGGGGTCAAACTCGTTATCAGGTCCAATCCCGCAGTCTCTAGCTGAATTGTCAGGGCTGATGCACCTTGATCTGGGTTCTAATCAGCTGAATGGGACGATCCCGAATTTCATACGAGATATGAAGAGTTTGAAATACTTAAATCTTGAAAGGAATAATTTTCATGGGGTATTGCCTTTCAATGCAACATTCATACAGAAATTGGAGGAGCTCAAGGTTGGTGAAAATTCCAATCTTTGTTACAACCACACAACATTGGGATCAAAGTTGAAGCTTGGTATTGCTCCTTGTGATAAACACGGGTTGCCTGTGTCTCCTCCGCCGGCTAAGGATTCTTCTGATGATTCGAGTGATAATTCTGATGAATCAGATTATAGTGATGTAGAGGACAAGAAGCATCACCATGGACCTAGTAAGATTGTTCTCGGTGTTGCAATTGGGCTTTCTTCCATTGTCTTTCTCATTGTTTTCTTGATTCTTTTATCTAGATGCTGCAAATGAGTTTGTGACAAAAGATTGTTCGGTTGTTCATTTAGCTTAGGAGATTTGTTGGTTCAACGTCATAATTGTTCAATTCATTCCTTATTTATGTAAAAGAAATTTCAGAAAGAGACGAGGGGGAAAGAAAAGGAGGATTTTTTTGAGCCTGATTAATTTCACTTTTATTTTTTAATGGT
The DNA here is from genome assembly GCF_022965805.1 of Primulina eburnea. Taxonomy (NCBI): domain Eukaryota; kingdom Viridiplantae; phylum Streptophyta; class Magnoliopsida; order Lamiales; family Gesneriaceae; genus Primulina; species Primulina eburnea. The sequence goes on from NC_133108.1 coordinate 6,419,184, forward strand.
ATGGGTATTTGATTTATCACATGGCGAAAATCGTGTTGATTATGTAGAAACATGCTTCTCTTGAGATGTAAGAAATTGCCTACTCTCATTTTTGAACACTTTCTCCTCGGCCTTTGATTTTGCCTTTTTGTTCTTTGCTTTTCTGGATCTGCCATGTTTTGATTCCACCATGCACGGAGTGTATTTACATTTTGATTGAAGCCAAATGAACTATCAAGTTGTTTCTGGTCATGTGTACGACACCGCCGTTGATTATAGTATCAGGCTTGGGGAAAGATTTAGCATGGCACTACAGATGCAGAGTGCTCGAATCTGATTGTAACTTCATAGCTAAAATCAATGCTCTTGTTGAGATGCAAATGTCATGATTTTCATCCTATTAAAACTTTCATAACCCAAAATTAATGATTTTGTTGAGACTTGAGACACAAATATCATTGCTATTCATGATGCTATGAATATGCTATAAGAGCTACTGATGCTCAAGTGCTTGAATCTGATCACGTCATTCGCATGTGACGATCGCGATGGTATGATGTTTTACATCATAATATATTAAACGCCTCTTCTCCGAGGATAAATGTATAGTTGAGATGCAAACCTTGTTATCCTTCTTGCTTGTATGACTGTGAGACGTCTGCTTAACAACTCACTAGTCCGCTTAGCTTACATTAGATCGCTAGGCTTCTTAGCATGGATCTGCTTACTAGTTCTGTAGGAAAGGGTCGATTTGACATATTTTGGGGTTGCATTTTGGTACTTTCGATTTCTTTTCCTTTTCCATGGACATGTTTTACCTACTTAAACATTCTTGTTCTTAAAAAAATGGAAGTCCCTTCAAAGGCAATTCATGGTACGGCATTGGAATTGCATTCCAATAAAGTAAACATGATGTAGGTTGTTTGTTAGAATTGATACTTTTCATGTTCAAAATCATAAATACTTCTAAAGGTTTTTGCATTATATCCTTATGAGGAATTCATCCATTTGTTTCTCACTCGAACCCTCGTAGTTCCTCGAGTTCATGTAAACTTGATATAATTAAAATTATAATGAAATGAAATGGAAAAATGATTTTTTCATGCTTAGTCTCAAGCCTTGCTATTAGTTTTTGGTGGTGGGAAGTTGTTATCATTAGTTACATGTAATAATCAATATTGAATTCTAAAAAGAATAATAATAATCAATTTTGATTACTTTTACATGTTAAACATAATTATTAGTGTTACGGATTCATAATAATACCAAGAAAGTTGATGACATTGATTTGCATTAACAGTAGAACGTTTGGGTATGGGTTTGGTTGGTTAAGGGATCAATTTTCTAGTTTGTCTCTCACATTGGAAAACTACATCTGATCAACCACTGAATTAAAGATCGAAATACGAGTAGGTCTCATGTGAAATCGTCTCACGGATCTTAATCTGTGAGACGGGTCAACCCTACCCATTTTCACAATAAGAAGTGATACTTTTAGCATAAAAAATTATACTTTTTCATGGATGATCCAAATAAGAGATCCGTCTCACAACTACGACCCGTGAGACCGTCTCACACAAGTTTTTGCCTCGAAATACAGTTTCATGCCAGATAAGATTATTGTTATATCTTAATTATTGTTATCTTTCTTATTTTACTAACATAATATATATATTGTAATCATGAACCCAATAATGGAGTTGATGTAGAAACTTGTACATCTTTAGATGCCGACGACCCCTTGCTGGCTGCCGTAACTCTTTTAACTTTTGCATCTTAAGTTATGCACCTTTACCTGCCTGATAACTACATCTTAATTGGAGTTCTATGTTTGGTCATTAGTTTTAAATTTTGAATTGAATTTTCTGAGAGAGAAAACAATAGGCAAGAAAGGGAGTAAATTTCCATCTCCACAAAAAGAAGAAAAAACAGCACAACACAAGATTCATTAACAATGAGCTTGGACTCATCAGAGGACGGGCTTCTGTGCTTTTGGTCGCTCATTAATGAGCTTGGACTCATCAGAGGACGGGCTTCTGTGCTTTTGGTCGCTCTGTGTGAGCGACCAAAAGGGAATGAAAAAATAATAAATTCCGTTGCCGGGACTTGAACCCGGGTCTCTCGGGTGAGAGCCGAGTATCCTAACCAACTAGACTACAACGGATTTGTTGGGGAACCATGACTTATAAAATTAATAAACCATTAAAAACGTTTTTTTTAATTTAAATTCTTTCTTTGTAGTTGAATAAATGGTCCTTAAAAAAATATAGATTTAATGTCATATTATCCAGTTTCTTGTGAGATTTTACATCCAGAGTTGCAAGAGTGTGTGTGTGTGTGTGTGTGTGTGTTTTAAAGAAAAATGAAACCTCTTTCATTAAATTAAGCCAACTTTGATGAGAAATATCACATGAAATCAACATTTTTATATGAATAATTATTGAAAGAAAAGTGATTTATTTCCTTTATTTAAACATTTAACGGCTTCGAGTTCTTAAATACTTAGACATGATATCTTTTGTCTCCAAGTTTTTTTTTAAAAATGTAAATCTAATATAATCATCCTTAAATTTCCGGTTAAGTATATAAGATGATAAAGACAGAAAGAAGTCCATATTTTATATGAAACTGCTAGTTTGGTCCTATAGTCTATATCAAGCCTTTAGCATAAATTTATGAAAAATCAATCAATTTAAAATAAAAGGAAATTTTTAGTTTTTGGGATTTGAATTTTTTTAATGGATTTTAAAAATAATATTTCCTATATTTTATTATCTCCACTATATACTTAATATGCATAGCATTTATCATCTTAATTTAATTTTGTTCATTTTTAAAAATTATATTTTAATAATTTTTTAGAGTATTACATTAGTTTTGATACGTTGTCTGCCCACTGTCCATCTCTACTTCTATATTCAATAGATGAGTGTCACCTCACTTGTGAGGACGATCGAAGATGAACAATGTGGATGGACATCATAATATTACAAATAACAAATTTGGTCACATTGGTCTATACATACAACTAACACGACCATCGATTGCTCTTGCATGGGCATGTCAAAGAACGATTTTGTATGTTTGTTTGACCATTTCATCAGTGAATATTCAAGATATTCTATTTTAACACTGTAATACTTCAAACAGTCAGCAAATAATGTCTCCACCATCTACATAGGTGAACTTACTCTTTTGTTGATCTCTGAGACTCAGCTGAAGACTGCGAATGCAATGGCGGCTGAACCGTCCACAACGAGAGTGTAATTAATGTTTTTCTTTTATTTTTAGTCGCCTCGCTAAAACATATTTACACGAAAAAACCAAGGGACGACGAATGCAATCACCAAGCATGCCATCAAGAAGTTACATACTTGTTGACCTCGCAAACATCTTCTGCTGCCCTCTGATGAAACACGACTAGGATCTGTGGAGCTCCTATCGTTCCATGCTTCCATGAATCCATAATCACTGACACCTTTGATATTTTTTGCAGTGTCGCCGCAGATTTCACATAATCTGTAAACACATATCAAAACAATCATATACAATGAAAGTGAGGAAAATGAAAAGTGCCTCTCTAAGAAAAGTACGTTTAAAACTCATATTTAGCAGAAGAGAGTACTATGATTTACAATTGGAAGCTTTACACTATGGCAAAAAAACTTGTGTGAGACGGTCTCACGGATTGTAATTGTGAGACGGATCTCTTATTTGGGTCACCCATGAAAAAGTATTACTTTTTATGCTAAGAGTATTACTTTTTATTGTGAATATGGGTAGGGTTGACCCGTCTCACGGATTATGATCCGTGAGACGGTCTCACATAAGACTCACTCTTACACTATAAGACCTGTGGAAGGACTCAAAATATTTGAGAAGGATCTTGGCTTCCGTTTGTACTCCTAATCAGGGGGCGGAGACACATGCTTGTTTACCCGGGTTTTAGTCGGGATGGCCCAATTTTTTTAAAAAGAATGTATATGTAAATTTTGTATAATTTTGAAATAATATGATATTAGGCCGGGTAGATCAGTTTAAAATATTAAAAGATTCTAGAGTATAAAATTTCAGCCCGACAAAACCACATTTCTGGCTTCGTCACTGCTCCTAGTAAAACTGAATTTTCATTTTAAGATTTCTCCCCATATGAAGAGCTGTTGCACATTAAAGTTGAAAATTCTCAGATTTTACAATTCATGTTTTCACATAGATGCTTCCTTTTGGACTATGGGTGTTTTGCTTGTAGTTTTCCGAGAATTTCAAGCCTGACCAGTCCTCTTTCACCATATCCTAAAGTAAATTCTTATACACTTCAATTCATATAAACAATTGAGTCACAATTTTAAACAAGGACAAGAAATTATCATCCTAAAGAAATATGAACAAACACAAGATCACCTACCTCAGGGAGAACAGAGATCTCCATTGATTTGACAGACGTGAAATTAAACAAGAAACGAATTTCCCACATAAATCAGTAAAAATATAAAGAAAAATCAAGATTACCTATTTCCTCGGACTCTAAACCAAGCCTTGGCACAATCCAAATGCGCAACTCCAATATCACCTGTACATCTACAACCAAGCTCGATCAACCCCGTCAAGCTCTTCCCACTAAATTCCTTCGCACTCAAATGACATATTCTACAAACCCTTTGGTTATAATCCCCCATAGCATCGTTGCAATTAACATCAATGACAAAAGACGAACGCTTATCTTCCATTTTTTCCGTCTCATCCACTGGTGCTGCATTATTCACCGTCGTCCCATTTACCTTCGAATCTGGATCTGCAATTTCATGTTCTCCCACTTTGATTACATCCCCCAGATTAGCTGAATTACTCGACTCATCACCGCTTGCAGTATCAATATGCACGCTTCGATTGATTTCTCTCAACTCAGGATCCATCAACGTTCACACAGCAGTTCACAAATCAAACCCAATACTTCAAAATGACAACCCACATAATCCCGTAACAAGGAACAAGAAAATATGTAACCCGGAGATGAAGGTAAGAGGGGGAATACTTATACCGAATACGGTTGACTCAAAGATTGAGACAGGGGTTGAGTACTGTTGGATGGTGACACGTATAGAGGAAATGGATATAGAACAAGCTGTCTTGATGAATAGTCTGAAGTTTCTTTACACTGTCAAGTTCACCACTTTCACTTTGAAAGTTGACACCATGCACAACGCAGTAATTAATGCGAATGGAACTGCGTGTATGTATGTATATATTATATATACATACATACGATCAACGGAACTCACACATTTTGATAACCATGGATGAGATATTTGTCTTAAAGATGATATGGAATTTATACATATTATTTACTTTAGTTTGTATGAAAACAGGGGAGGGCTGTAAATTTATGGATAGTTTAATTCAAATTGAAGTAAAGTCGGTCATCACATATGAATGAGTAGCACATAAAGCGTGGTTACGAAATGATTGGAAAATTTTCTTTCACTTTTCCCCTCATTGTGGAGAAAATTAGATAAAATTTCATGAAGCTGAATTACATCCATAGTCAATGACTTGCTATTTAAAATGTTTTTGCTGTCCTTTTTCTAAAGGATTTTAATTCATAGCTTCACAATCAATATCTTGCCATATAAACATGTAGGAAATAATTTGTGTGAGACAGTTTCACGGGCCGTATTTTATAAGTTATCTATGAAAAAATATTACTTTTTATCCTAAGAGCATTGCTTTTTATTATGAATATCGGTAGGGTTGGCCCGTCTAACAGATAAAGATTCGTGAGATCGTTTCACAAAAGATCTACTCGTAAATGAAAACGAGGAAGAAGGACTAATTTATGAGAGGCCAGCTGGAGTTCATCGAGCTTGTTTATGACACAATAATCCCACTTTTCATCGTTTTTCAAAGGCTACAGACAGACAGTTTGTCTAATTACAGTACATAGAAACAAATAATTGACTTAAATATTTTATTACTTTAAATCTCATATACTATTTTTTTTATTTGAAAATCTTATTAAATAAACGTTATCAAATAATGGACAAATTGCATTAGTTTAAGATTTCTACCTGACATGTTACCAATGCATGTTTTTATATATCAAAAGAAAAGAAGACATTATTACATTAAATAGAATCCACATTTTATTATTTAATTTTTATGGATGTATGATGTTGAATTAAAGCAAAGGCGAAAAGGGCCTGCGATAATGTCTGTGGGTGCCAATCCATATTAACCTCAGTTCGTGCCAATGATAAATGCACTAATTTCAATCAGTTAGTGGTCATGTCTATTAATACTCTAAGTTATCGTTTAGTTTTTGACATCACACATATATACGAGGATAAGTAATAATTTTTAATAATAATATATATATAAATAATAGATAATATAATGTTTCATTTGATTAATTAATTATATTAAATTTGAGATAATAAAATATTATCGTTTTATCATTTGAAAATATTAATAAAATATTTATTAAATGTAATATTATAATTTCAATTTAATGATTTAATTAATGATTTGATTGATGTAAGATAAATTATTGATAGATAGATAAATAATATGGTGCATCAAACATAAGATTAGATTGAATAAAAATATAGATAAATAATATAGTGAATCAGACAGTACCTAAAAGTTTAGATTTTGGTTACGAACCAAGCGAGAATTAGCGGGTATGGATGATAGATAAAATTTGTGTTTTGTGCTTTTATTATATTGTATAAAAATTATATATTGTTTGTATCAATTGCACAAAAAATAGTGAAAAAATATAAAATTTAGAGCCAAATTTTAGATATTGAATTTGCATAAGTCAATGTATTATTTATTTATTTAATTTGTACATTTATTTTTAATAGAAATTACAACATAAAAAATTTCGAAAATAATATTACGTAAACACTGAATAGATATTTGATAATAAAAATACATTAATGAAATAACATTTCTTGATATATAATTATTACAAAAAATATTTAAAAATAGATTTTTGAATAAAAAAATATATTTTCATTAAAAATAGTAAAATTAAAAGAAAAAACGTTTAAAATATATATTTATCTATTATAATTATAAAATGTAAAAAAATGATTTTTCATTGTAAATTTTCCATTTTATGATTTTAATGCAATTTGATAATTATATTTTTAGTTTAGTTTATAATTAAGTAATAAATTATTGTATCACAAGAAGATATATGAAAATGAGTAGGTATTTTGTGAGACGGTCTCACGAATCTTTATCTGTGAGACGGGTTAACCTTACCGATATTCACAATAAAAGATAATAATCTTAGTATAAAAAATAATATTTTTTCATGGATGATCCAAATAAGATATATGTCTCATAAAATATGACCCGTGAGACCCTCTCACACAAGTTTTTGCCTATGAAAATAATGCGATAATAAAATAACATGATAATATATAATAATATGAAATTTAATACTAATATATTATATGATTTTTAACTAAAAATTGAAAGTAAAGAGTTTAATAAATTATTTAAAAGAATTGATATAAAAAAATTATGAATGTTAATATATTAATAATTAAAAGAATTAGGAGAGTTCATGAAGTATCGTAAGAAATTTAAAGTTTTTAGAAGCACTTCTTTTAAAAAAATTATATATCAGACAAATTTATAAATTCAAGAAACAAAATTTGGAAGTATTTGAAACATCTACTAACAATGTTTAAGATTTAGACATTAGGGGTATAAAGGTAAACAAGGTCATTTTTTTCAAGAATAGTGAAACCAAAATTAAAACTAAAATATTTTCTTGGCTTCAATTATAAAATAAACTATCAAAATATAAAATTTGATGCATAACTAGTAAATAATTAGTTTCACAGTCTCATATATTGTATGACTATTTTATTTAATATTTAAAAAAATTATATCTAAGAGAAATTTATAAATTAAATATATATAATTTGGTAGCATGTGATCTTTTGATTTATAATTTTAAATATCTATATATATATATATATATATATATATATATATATATATATTTTAATTATTTATAAAAATTTTGAAAAATAAAAAAATCCACAATCAAGTAAGTGATAGAAATATTGCATATATTTTGATTATGATACAACTCTAAAACTTAAAAATCAAATGATTTCAATGATCAACACTACAACCAATTTGATATTAAAAATAGATCATAGAAAACAAATAATTTGAAATATCCAATGTTATATATATACTTTTAAAAAAATTATTCATTAACTAATGTATATGAAATTACTTGATTGTAAATTTTTTTTACGTATTTATATCTATTTTTTTCTTTCAAATGAGATAATAAATATACATATAAAATTTTTATGATGTAATACATATATCATTTTAATTTTGATTTTAAAAGATAGTTAAAATTCAAAAAAAAATGAAAATATATGGGGAAAAAAGAAATAGTTGTAAGAAATATATATGTTATATGAATGATTATTTTATTAATTTGTATAACTAAAAATTTATATGCAACTGTCTGTCAAAATAAATCGTCGATCAAAATCATAAGTATATAGTGCACATCAAATATATATTAAAGAGCAATTAAAAGACACATAAGTTATATTCTACTATAAAAAAATATGACATAATCCTTATAATAAATATAAATTAAAATGATAACTGATTAGTATTTGTCAAAGTAGCTTCTACATATGATATTTTAATATTTTTATTTATTATTTCGAAATTAACTAATTCAACAAATACAAAAAACATAATTATTTATGAAAGTTTATTTCTTTTATTATAATTCAAATTTTATGGTGAAATCATGCCGGTAGTTTAAAATTTATATTTGATAATTATTGTATGAGTTTATTTGATTTGATTTTATATTTATCATATAATATTATTTATATGTGTATTTTATTACATATGTTGATTTATTTATTATTTCAAAATTATATTTAACAAAAAATTAATAGTCGTCAATGTAGCATACAAAAGATCGATTCTGATATAAAATTAATTATCTATGATATCTAATTCTGAAAACAAAAGGTAAATGTTAGACATGAATTTTATTGTGGCGATGATAACTAAGACCAGTAGACCAGCAGACCAGTACAATAGAATAACTTTTCAGTAGCTGCTGATCTACTATAACTAAACCAGTAGAAAGGGATAACAATACAAAACCAGTAGAGAACGTTTTCTAACGTTGCTATCTTAATTGTTACCGTTAAAGAGTTCCTAGTACTAGTATTAATTGCAGCATTAAATACTATACGAAGTCATTTAATGCACTTTACCCAATTAAGTATAAAACAAGACTGATTGTTTTATAGCTTTTCTGCAGGAGCTTCTTTCGGTATTAAAGCTGATTATATCAGTTATCTGAAGACATACTCTGATTGTGAACATTGAACTCAGTCGATTATATATACTTGGATCAAATCCTTGTTCGACACGACACTTCGCTTATTATCATTCTTCAAGGAACAAAGCTTCTCTCTTATCAGACGAATATCGAAATTCCTTGAGTAATCAAAAGTTCAACACAAAGAAAAGTAGCACACGCTTCATAGCAAATATCTGATCTTTCGAAGATCATCTTTTGCTACTGATTTTTACACTCTTCACAATCTTTACATCATTTACACTTTATCAAGAAGAGTCTGTAATCTGAAAAGAGTCTTTTCAGAACTTTGTGTTTCGTATTCTTGTGAGTTGAGAAACTAAGAGTTTCAGTATGCCGAAGTGTAAGTCCTTCTGAAGTGGGTGTGTACAAGAGTTGTACTGTAATATCCAAAGTCTTTTAGTTATACCTTCTGGAAACAGAAGAAGGGGAGACGTAGAAGAGTTTATCTTCGAACTTCCATAAACAACTGCTGCCTACTGTTTTACTGTTTTTCAAACTACTTCATCAGATTGTTTCCGCACTTTTTATTGTAATCAGGTGAAAGTATTCGCACAAGATCAACTACTATCCTTAATAGGATTTTAGTACCTCATCAGAACGAAAAACGAGTAGAGTTTATTCACCCCCCTCTAAACTCAACTTCGATCCCCAACAATTGGTATCAGAGCAGGTTATTCTTGTTTGTGAAAAACTACAACAAATGGCACACTTCAGCAAGATCCCTATGTTCTCTAAGGAAGATTTTGATGTCTGGAAGATAAGAATGCAAGCTCATCTTGCAGCACAAGATGATGACATGTGGTATGTCATCTCAGATGGTCCACTGAAAATCTTAAAGCCTAACACAGCTGTTGCTGTTACTGACGGTGCACAACAGATGGTCGAAAAATCAAGAAGTGAATGGACCAGTGAAGATAAGAAAAAGGCCAACCTTGATAATGTGGCGAAGGATATATTGTATAAAACGCTCGACAAGAACACTTTCAGCAAGATTAAAATGTGTTCTACTACAAAGGATATTTGGGAGAAGCTCATCCAGATATGTGAAGGAAATGAGCAAACGAAAGAAAACAAACTGTCTGTAGCAATGCAGAAGTTTGAAAATCTGAAAATGAGAGCTGGTGAAACTCTAAACGAGTTCGATGAAAGATTCAGTAGCCTGGTCAATGAGCTAGTTGCTCTGGGTAAAGAGCATAGCAACAGAGAGATAGCCCTCAAGGTGATGAGAGCTTTACCCAGAGAATGGGATGTTAAAACAATGGCTATGAGAGTATCCAAAGACATGAACAAATTGGAACTGCACGACTTATTTGCAGATCTGAAAGCCTACGAGTTCGAATTGGAAGTAAGAAATGGAGAAAAGCCTTCAAGCCTACCTACCAAGGCTCTTGCTGCTACTGCTAATGCTACTGCTTTTACTGCTACTGCCACTACCTCTTCTACTGCTGCTGCAGTTGCACCTCAGGCATTACCTGCTGTGATCATTGACAATACAATGGAGAAGACTGCTGAACAAATCAATAGTGATGCTATGTCCTTATTTGTAAAGAAATTCTCCAGGTTTATGAAGAAGAACCATCGAACCTATCAGGGTCCCAATCGCAACTTCAAGAAAGATTCACCATCTGGTGATATGGGATGCTTTAACTGTGGAAATTAGGTCACTTCATTGCTGATTTTCCTAAACCAAAGAAGGATGACCAAAAGAGAAAGGATCACAAGAGGAATGACAAAAAGTCCAGAAGAGATCGAAAAGCGATGATTGCCAAAGAAAGCAAATCTAAGTGGGCGGACTCTAGTTCTGAGTCATCTGACTCAGAAAGTCATTCCAGTGACAGTGATGCAGAAGAAGTCAAATGTCTAATGGCGGACAATGACTCAACCTCGACATCTGGAGAGGTATTTGATTTTGACTCTAATGAATTTACACGAACTGATTTGATTGATGCACTACATGAAATGGTAAAAGAGTATTCCAGACTTTCTCAATCATTTGAAGAAGTTAAGATTGAAAATCAGAACTTAAAGAATCAGAACAGTAAGTTAACTTGCTTGCAAGTAGACAGCTGCAATGATTTACAAGTTAAGATGAGTAAATTAATAACTGAGAATGAAAGAGCCAAAGCAGATTATCAGAAGGTGCTTTCTGAAAACCAGAAGTTGTCGCTACTGGTGAATGCTTGGAACAAGTATTCTGTTTCATTGGAAAAGATGAAAGAATTACAAAAACAGTCAGGAGATAGGAGTGGTCTCGGTTTTTGTAATAATGAAGGCACTTCTGAAACGAATATTAAGCCAACACTAGAAATATGCAAAGGGAAATACATTCACTTTGTGAAATCCAGCGTGGTACAGGAACCAGAAGTACCTACTGCTTCAGTTGAAAGGAATGTAAATCTGACGAACAGAAGAATGCACTATGGTCTGGGTTACGTTAAACCTAAGGAAAAAGTTGACCAGAGTTCTAGATTCAGAAAAGAATTCAACTCTGGAAGACAACATCCTATGAAGGTTAAAAACTAACAGTACTACAACTCTAAACCTGTTCAGAAGATATACAGACTGGAAAACAGAAACAGAAGGGAAGAACAACATTTTGATATGCATACTGTTAGAAATAACAGACCTTCTGTTGTACACACATCTTTGGATACCCGAAGTACAAAGTCACCAAGAATTGTACAAATGTGGGTTCCCAAAGGACTGATAAGGCTTGGACCCAAATAGATTTGGGTACCAGATACTAAAATTTGTGTTTGAATGAACAGCAGAAGGAAGCAGAAATCAGTAACTCTACATGGTATCTGGACAGTGGATGTTCCAGACACATGACTGGACAGAAAAACCTACTTTCTGAGATAGTGAGTTGTACTGGACCAAAGATAACTTTTGGAGACAACTCAAAAGGTAGAACCATGGGTAAGGGTAAGATTATCCATGGTAACATCACTATTAATGACGTGTTACTAGTTGACAATCTTTGTTACAATTTAATCAGCATTAGTCAACTATGTGATAATGGTTATTCTGTAGCTTTTCAGAAGCATTCGTGTATAGTTAGAGATTCTGCTGAAACTACTGTGTTAACCGGAAAGAGAGAAGGCAATACTTACAGAATCTCTTGGAACTCAAATCATGTCAATACTCCTACATGCTTGGTTGCTTCTCTTAGCAATAAACACTGGCTATGGCACAAGAAATTGAATCATCTGAATTTCAAGTCAATCAATTATCTCAAGAAGCAGAATATGGTTGATGGATTACCTGATATTAATTTTGTTAAAAATCATGTTTGTTCTGCTTGTCAGCTTGGGAAACAGATAAGATCCAGTTTCAAGAACAAAGATAGCAAATCAACTTCAAGATGTCTGGAACTACTGCACATGGATCTTTTTGGTCCTATCCCCATCATGAGCTTAGGGGGAATGAAATATACTCTTGTTGTTATTGATGATTTTTCTAGATTCACTTGGGTAATATTTCTCGCAGGAAAAGTTCAAACCAGTAGTCTCTTGATCAAGCTTCTGAAAAGGATTCAAAATGAAAAATCTACTACCATCATTAAAATCAGAAGTGATCGGGGTACTGAGTTCACTAACAAGTATCTTGAGTTATATTTGAATGAAAAGGGGATTCATCATGAATATTCAGCTGCCAGAACACCTCAACAAAACGGAGTAGCTGAGAGGAGAAATAGAAGTCTAAAAGAAGCTGCTAGAACAATGCTAGCAGATGCAGACATATCTCAGCGCTTCTGGGCTGAAGCCATCAATACTGCTTGTTACACGCAAAACAGATCTATGGTCAACCAAAGGCACAATCAGACCCCTTATGAAATATGGAAAGGGAAGAAGCCTAACGTATCTTATTTTCATGTGTTTGGTTGCAAATGTTTTGTACTAAATAATGGAAAAAATCATTTGACTGCATTTGACTCAAAATCAGATGCTGGAATATTTCTTGGTTACTCTGCTGTAAGCAGAGCTTTTAGAATCTTCAACAATAGAACTCTTAATGTTGAAGAATCGATTCATGTTGTCTTCGATGAAGACAGTAGTGCTGAAATTTCTAACATATCTGATTTAAGTAACAGGTTAGACATGATTCACTTGGAAATTGACAGTGAAGATGATGTAGAAGCAAATACGAAGGATCTTCAAAATCCAGAACCAGACATACCAATAGTGGAACCAGAAGTACAGAACTTGGATCTACCAATACCAGCAGAAGATGTTCAAGAACCTACTACTGGTTCTGTAGAAGACAATCTTAACATATCAAATCAGGAAGATGTCCATTTAAATCCGTTTATCTGGAGAAAATCTCATCCTCCAACATTGGTTATTGGTAATCCAGCAGCGCCTTTGAGAACCAGAAGGCAAATGCTTAATGAATACATGCATGCTGCTTTTATATCTCAGGATGAACCAAAGAAAATTGAAGAAGTTCTTCTGGATCCTAGTTGGATTGAAGCCATGCAAGAAGAGCTGAATCAATTCAAACGTAATGAAGTTTGGTTTCTAGTACCTAGACCATCTCACCAAGCTGTCATTGGAATTCGGTGGGTATTCAGAAACAAACTCAACGAAGAAGGCACAATGGTGAGAAATAAAGCTAGATTGGTAGCTCAAGGCTTCAGACAAGAAGAAGGCATAGACTTTGATGAGACTTATGCACCAGTAGCAAGGCTCGAAGCAATCAGAATATTCTTAGCCTTTGCTGCTTTCAAGAATTTCAAAGTATATCAAATGGATGTGAAAAGTGCTTTTCTGAATGGTCTCTTACAAGAAGAAGTTTACGTCGAACAACCTCCAGGTTTTATCGATAATTTCTCTCCTCATCATGTATTTTAATTACACAAAGCATTATATGGTCTAAAACAGGTACCTAGAGCATGGTATGACACTCTATCACAATTTCTTATTGATCATGATTTTACCATTGGAGCAGTAGATAAAACTTTATTTATTCTAGTCAAGAATAAGCACATTCTGTTAGTACAGATCTATGTTGATGACATTATTTTTGGGTCAACTAACCCCAAATTATGTGCAAAGTTTAGAAAATTGATGCAGGATAAATTCAAAATGAGTATGATGGGAGAATTAACATTCTTCCTAGGATTACAGATTAAGCAATCAGAGACTGGAATCTTTATAAATCAAGCCAAGTACACCAAGGAGCTTCTGAAAAAGTTTGGAATGGAAGCATGCTCTGCTGCTTCTACTCCAATGAGCTCATCTATTAAACTTGATAAAGATGAAAGTGGTATTCCAGTAGAGGTAACTCAGTATCGAGGTCTTATTGGTTCATTATTATATTTAACTGCCAGTAGACCAGATATCATGTTTGATGTTTGCATTTGTGCTAGATTTCAATCTAACCCCAAACAATCTCATTATACTGCTGCTAAACGTATTTTGAAGTACTTGAAAGGAACTCAAAATGTCGGCTTATGGTATCCCAATGATTCATCGTTAAATCTTATTGGATATTCAGATGCTGATTATGCAGGTTGCAAACTAGACCAAAAAAGCACAAGTGGGTTTTGTCAATTTCTTGGTGATAGGCTGATATCCTGGTTTAGCAAGAAACAGACTTCCATAGCCACATCTACTGCAGAAGCAGAATATCTGGCTGCTGGAAGCTGCTGCTCTCAGATACTATGGATTCAACAACAGTTAAGAGACTATGGGATTCAAGCCTCCGAATCACCTATATTCTGTGACAATACCAGTGCAATTGCAATCACACAAAATCCAGTACTTCATTCCAGAACGAAGCACATAGACATCAGACATCACTTTATTAGAGATCATGTGCAGAAGAAGAACATTCGTCTGGAATATGTTTCTACTGATCAACAAACAGCAGATATCTTCACGAAACCCTTACCAGAGAATAAGTTTTCTTACTTTCGTAATTCTCTTGGTTTGATAGATTTAACTTGATTATTTTCTGTTATCTTTGTTAATTTTATTCTTACTCATTTATCGTATTGAACTAATAGTAAGATTTTTGCAGAAAAGCAGAAGGATAGTCAGATACGTAAACTGGAACTTTATTAGAAACCATTTCAGTACATTACTCGATGCAAAAGTAAAAACAGTAGATCTTCAATGTTATTTAACCAGTAGCGTTACATTTGGCTTTTGTCTTCAGTAATAGGAGTTCTCTGTAATTTGCTTGCAAAGTACTTCAACAGGAACAAGAGAATCCAGCAAGCTCAAGGCCTAGAAAGAATCTAGCAAGCTTAGGTCTTGTCAGCACTAATGTATTTTTTAGATGCCTTACAGGGCATCATAGAGGATTTAAGCATCATCAATCCACCAGCACTCTCTTATTGCATTAGCATGCTTCTGGAAGAAATCGATGCTACATTTCAAACTCAATCGAAGCAACAGATCTGCTTGACTGTGGAAACTACAACTCCAGGAGTGTATTTCAAGGATCATTACGAAAATAATGATATCCTCAAACTTCTCTCTGGACAGTTTTGCTTCGACTCCTGAATCAAACTCTAACTCTCTTTTTACTTGAGTTTTCATTTTTTAAGTTCATCTGTTTAACTTTGTTCAAGATATGCAGATATTTATAGAGGGAACAAAGACTCTTGCGAATCGCAAGATTGTGTAGTGACCCGTTCCAGAATCACCTACTAATCAAGAACTAAGCATGCGATTAACTTAATTAAAAACAATCAGAAATAAAGGCGGAAAACTGTCACCAAAAGATAGTTATACAACCCAAACGAAATCAGGACAACTCAAAATATATTCGGTACAACCATATCGAATAGAATAGTACTGAAAACTAAACCAACCAGCTACTCACTGTCCTCCTCCTGCTCTTCCTGAGCCATCCAACCTGAGGCCTGCCCCATTGGAATGGGGTGTCCAAGATAAACAAAACCGAGGACGTGAGCGATAAGAACACCCAGTACAAAAGCATGAGTATACAAGCCTATATGAAATGCACATGCTATGATATGATACCAGGGTAGTCAAGAAACAGGAGTAACAAAGGATCTCAAAATGCTCAGTCTAGAGGCGCCAAGTGGATAGTGCCGCGCGGTACTCCTCTGGGTCACTGCATCCACTACAAGAACAGACGTGGACCTAAAATGTCCCGGATCACCGAAGCCCTCCGGACCCGTCGGCCACTGTGTACTCTCGGTGTCCATGCGTCCACAAGACAAGACAGGGCTGAGCGGCCCCACAAGATATAGCTTATCTCGAAAGAGATACAGCTCAACAGTAAGGCTATCTCGAAGGAGATACGGCTCAACATGAAATGCAACATGCATCATAAAACGTGACATAATAGCATGCATCATATGACATATATCAATGCACCACATAATCATGCAACACATATAAGGATGTATACTCGACCAGGATATCTCGGATAGTACTTTCGTACCTCTATCACAGCAAGCCTAGCCTTACGCAACACCGCTAATCAGGTCTAGAACAAGCCTACGCATCAAAAGCATACCCAATGAACAATACTACCATGCTCGACTAGCAAAACCAGTACCACCAAAGGTTTAGGGTTTACCTTCGTCCGTCGACAGCCCTTTGATGTTGATTGCCTCGTAACTCAGGCGTCACTACGCTACTAATCCTGGTAGCTCTTGGCTAACGCTCGACCGACAAACTAACCCTAGAAACCTTCCAAACCTCTCAAAATGAGACACAACTTCAAGAATTGACAAACCAAAATGAGGAAATCCGAGCACTATTTATAGGCTATGTTCGGATCCACCGAACCCACTTCGGAACGTCCGAACTCCCACGTGTCCATCGGCTCTTGACACCTCATGATCGGATCCACCGAACCTACACTTCGGATCATCCGAACTTGCATGCAAACTGACGTGTCGATCAACTCTTGACACCTCATGATCGGATCCACCGAACCCACTTCGGATCGTCCGAACTCTTCGGTGCTACCGAACCATCTTCGGTCCGTCCGATCATGACCATGGTCAAAATTACACATTAAACCTTCTTAATCACCATTAATCCGTTAAATACCCAATTTGGAATTCGGGCTACTACATTCTCCCCCCCTTAAAAAGATTTCGTCCTCGAAATCAAGTTTATAGGATGAACAAAAACTGAAATAACAACATTGTTATTATAACTCAATTTGTTGTTGAACACAACTGATATTTGGATTACAACGGAAAAACACACACACCTCCATATTACAACCATAGTACAACTCAAAAGAGCTCTGGATGCTCCGAACGCATACGACTTTCTAACTCCCAAGTGGCTTCTTCAGTGCCTCTGCGCTGCCACTGAACTAAGACAAGAGGAATGATCTTATTCCGCAATACCTTGTCTTTGCGATCGAGAATCCGCACTGGTCGTTCCACGTAAGACAAATCCGAATTTAGTTGAACTTCAGAGGGATGCAAGATGTGAGACTCATCTGCTATGTATCGTCTCAACAAAGATACGTGGAACACATCATGAATACTTGATAGGTACGGCGGCAATGCAAGTCTGTAAGCCAAATCCCCCACGCTTTCCAATATTTCAAATGGACCAATAAATCTCGGAGACAGCTTACCCTTGAGACCAAATCTCAAAATCCTGCGAAAAGGCGAAACTCGGAGAAACACTTTCTCACCTGGCTGAAAATAAAGAGGTCGACGTTTGGTGTTCGCATAACTAGCCTGTCGATCCTGGGCGATCTTAATCCGCTTCTTGATTATTGTAACCTTATCAATAGCCTGCTGGACTAACTCCGGTCCCTCAACATGTCGTTCCCCAACTTCATCCCAAAATAATGGAGTACGACAACGTCGCCCATACAACGCCTCAAATGGTGCCATACCAATACTACGATGATAGCTGTTGTTGTACGCGAACTCAATCAAAGGCAAATGATCCTGCCAAGCGGTTCCGAAATCCATCACACAAGCTCGCATCATATCCTCAAGTGTACGGATAGTCCTCTCTGTCTGACCGTCGGTCTCTGGATGATAAGCCGTACTCAAACTTAGTGAAGTGCCCAATGCTGACTGGAAACTACCCCAAAATCGTGAGGTAAAACGAGGATCTCTGTCACTAACAATACTGACTGGCACTCCATGCAAACGTAAAATCTCTTGAATATACAATCGAGCCATACGATCGAAAGTGAAATCACGGTTATATGGCAGAAAATGAGCAGACTTGGTGAGTCGGTCCACCACTACCCAAATAGCATCACTATTCCTCGAAGACAATGGTAAGTGAGTAATGAAGTCCATCGCGATATGCTCCCACTTCCATTCGGGAATAGGTAAGTTCAACAATAATCCTCCCGGTCGACGGTGCTCTGCCTTAACCTGCTGACAAACAAGACACTTGGAAACAAACTGATAAACGCTGCGCTTCATCCCTTTCCACCAAAATCGTGTCCTCAAATCTTTATACATCTTGTTGCTTCCTGGATGGACACTCAACTTGCTTCGATGGGCCTGAGATAAGATCTCTTCCCTCAAAGTATCATCCTCTGGTACCACAACCCGATTAGACAAACACAGAAGACCATTAGACTGATAATGGAAATTGCTATCTCCACCAACCAACCGAGCTAATCTCTGAGTCTTGAGATCAGACATCTGAGCATCTCGAATCCGAGCGAACAAAGCTGGCTCAGATAAAATGGTAGCAACACGAATGCTCTCCATACCTTTCCGATGTTTGAAATTAAAACCCAACGAACAACAATCCTGGATAGTACTAATCATAGCACTGGTCTGAAGTGCAGAGACTCTCACCTTGCGACTAAGAGCATCGGCTGTGAGATTCGCAGAGCCTGGATGGTATTTGATCTCGCAGTCATAATCTTTAAGTAGATCCATCCAACGACGTTGTCTCATGTTCAACTCAGCCTGAGTGAACAGATACTTCAGACTCTTATGATCAGTAAAAATTTCAAACTTAACCCCGTACAAGTAATGACGCCAGATCTTTAGCGCAAACACAATAGCAGCTAATTCTAGATCATGAATAGGGTACTTCTCCTCGTGAGGTTTTAACTGCCTGGATGCGTAAGCGATCACATGACCATTCTGCGTCAACACACACCCTAATCCTTGAAAAGAAGCATCGGTGTAAACACTGAAACCATCAGATCCTGACGGTAACACCAAAACAGGTGCAGAAGTCAGAAGTCGACGAAGCTCTCTGAAACTATCTTCGCACTCAGATGACCACTCAAATGGAACATCCTTCCGAGTAAGCTGCGTCAATGGTCTAGCTACCTGAGAGAAATTCACGATGAAGCGACGATAATACCCTGCCAGACCTAGAAAACTACGGATCTCAGCCACCGTCGTAGGACGTGACCAATTCAGCACTGCTTCGATCTTGCTGGGATCCACAGAAATTCCTTCCTTGGAAATCACATGACCAAGGAATACTACACGATCAATCCAGAACTCGCACTTACTCAGCTTAGCATACAATTGCTTCTCGCGAAGAATCTGCAACACAATCCTCAAGTGTTGGATATGCTCTTCCACACTGTGAGAATAAATCAAGATATCGTCGATGAAAACCACAACAAACTGATCTAGAAAATCCCGAAAGACTCGATTCATCAGATCTATGAACACCGCTGGCGCATTCGTCAATCCAAATGGCATAACTAGAAACTCGTAATGCCCATATCGAGTACGAAATGCAGTCTTGGAAATATCATCATCTCTAACTCTCATCTGATGATAACCCGATCGCAAGTCAATCGAGTAAACAGAGGTACCCTGAAGCTGATCGAACAAGTCATCGATACGAGGTAATGGATACTTGTTTTTGATCGTCACACGATTCAGCTGGCGATAATCAATACACAATCGCATCGATCCATCCTTTTTCTTGACAAACAAGACTGGAGCTCCCCAAGGTGAAACACTCGGGCGAATATAACCTTTATCAAGAAGATCCTGCAATTGCTGCTTCAATTCTCTCATCTCTGATGGAGCAAGACGATAGGGGGCACGAGAAATCGGTGCAGTCCCTGGCATTAACTCAATGCCAAATTCCACCTCTCTAACCGGAGGAAAACCAGGAATCTCATCTGGAAAAACATCAGGAAATTCACAAACCACTGGAATATCCTCTATACCAACACTACCTGTGGATGAATCAATCGCATAGATGAGGTAGCCTTCCCCGCCCGCCTCTAAAGCACGACAGGCTTTCAGAGCAGATACCACTGGCATCGGAGGTCGCGCTCCCTCACCATAGAAAAACCAACTAGAGCTCTCAGTCGTACGAAACTGAACAAGCTTCTGGTAACAATCCACGGTAGCTCGGTAGGTAGTCAAAAGGTCTATACCTAGAATACAATCAAAATCTTCCATCTCCAGGATCATAAGATTCGCAATCAATTCGTTACCCTCAAAATCTAAGGGACAACCCATCACTAGACGCTTCGCTAACACCGAATGACCCATCGGAGTAGAAACAGAAAGAATGACGTCTAGAGAAACATACGGTAACTTATGACGCTTAACAAATCGTGCAGAAATGAATGAATGTGATGCTCCGGTATCAATAAGAACAAAAGCAGGGATACCGCATAAACGAAAAGTACCTGCTATGACTCTCTCCGTTTCATCTGCAGCCTGATCCTGGTTCAGCGCAAAAACCTGACCTTGGGCACGAGGTCGAAGATTTGAACTACCCACTGCCTGACCCTGCCTCCTCTGCTGAACAGTCGTCTGAGATCCGGAATCAGATCCTGCTCCACCTCGTAATTGAGGACAATTCTTCTTGAGATGACCCATCTCTCCGCACTGAAAACAAGCTCCCGCGGCTGATCGGCATTGCTCCGATGGATGGTTCTTCCTACAATGCACACAAGAAACCTTCTTCTTACCAAAGCGGAAAACACCGCTAGACCGTGATCCAGATCCAGAAGAAGAAGAACCAGATTTCTTGAAAGACTGAGATCGAGGGCTCAAAGTACTCGGAGGTCTAGAGGAAAGAATAGCCCTACCACGCTGGAGACTGATCTCTGCCTGGCGACACCGGTTCACTAACCCATCATAAGAAGTAGGATTATCACAGACAGTGACTCGATCAAAAATCTCCTGGTTAAGACCCTGAAAGAAATGGTCATACTTGGCCTCAGAACTGCCACTGATATGAGGGGCAAAGGGTAACAACTTGAAGAACTTCTGCTGATATTCATCAACAGACATACTCCCCTGCTTAAGATTTAGGAGCTCAATCGTCTTTGCCTGGCGAAGGGCTGGAGGAAAATACAGCTGCATGAAAGCTGCACGGAAATCGGCCCAAGTCACCCTACCCTGAGACTGGACTATCGGCGCAGAAGTCGATCGCCACCACTTGCGCGCACGGCCCTCGAGAAGAAAACTAAGGGTCTCCATCCTCTGCTCCTCGGTGCACTGGAATGCACGGAAACAACTCTCCATGCGCTCTAACCAATCCTCAGCATCATCGGGAGTCTCACCGCCGACTAAAGGCTTAGGCCCCATCTGAATGAAACGGTGCAAATCAAAACGCCTAGAACCATCCCGACGATGACGATGTTCACGATGACGCCTACGATCGTCCTGGTCACCCCAACGACCTACACTTCCCTGACTACTCTCATCACCAAAGTGGTCAGCCATCGCTACAAGATAGAATGGGGAAAATGGTAAAATGGTCAACGAAAATCCCAAAACAGAATCTATATCCCAAAATCGTAAGCATGCTCTGATACCATAAATGTAGTGACCCGTTCCAGAATCACCTACTAATCAAGAACTAAGCATGCGATTAACTTAATTAAAAACAATCAGAAATAAAGGCGGAAAACTGTCACCAAAAGATAGTTATACAACCCAAACGAAATCAGGACAACTCAAAATATATTCGGTACAACCATATCGAATAGAATAGTACTGAAAACTAAACCAACCAGCTACTCACTGTCCTCCTCCTGCTCTTCCTGAGCCATCCAACCTGAGGCCTGCCCCATGGGAATGGGGTGTCCAAGATAAACAAAACCGAGGACGTGAGCGATAAGAACGCCCAGTACAAAAGCATGAGTATACAAGCCTATATGAAATGCACATGCTATGATATGATACCAGGGTAGTCAAGAAACAGGAGTAACAAAGGATCTCAAAATGCTCAGTCTAGAGGCGCCAAGTGGATAGTGCCGCGCGGTACTCCTCTGGGTCACTGCATCCACTACAAGAACAGACGTGGACCTAAAATGTCCCGGATCACCGAAGCCCTCCGGACCCGTCGGCCACTGTGTACTCTCGGTGTCCATGCGTCCACAAGACAAGACAGGGCTGAGCGGCCCCACAAGATATAGCTTATCTCGAAAGAGATACAGCTCAACAGTAAAGGCTATCTCGAAGGAGATACGGCTCAACATGAAATGCAACATGCATCATAAAACGTGACATAATAGCATGCATCATATGACATATATCAATGCACCACATAATCATGCAACACATATAAGGATGTATACTCGACCAGGATATCTCGGATAGTACTTTCGTACCTCTATCACAGCAAGCCTAGCCTTACGCAACACCGCTAATCAGGTCTAGAACAAGCCTACGCATCAAAAGCATACCCAATGAACAATACTACCATGCTCGACTAGCAAAACCAGTACCACCAAAGGTTTAGGGTTTACCTTCGTCCGTCGACAGCCCTTTGATGTTGATTGCCTCGTAACTCAGGCGTCACTACGCTACTAATCCTGGTAGCTCTTGGCTAACGCTCGACCGACAAACTAACCCTAGAAACCTTCCAAACCTCTCAAAATGAGACACAACTTCAAGAATTGACAAACCAAAATGAGGAAATCCGAGCACTATTTATAGGCTATGTTCGGATCCACCGAACCCACTTCGGAACGTCCGAACTCCCACGTGTCCATCGGCTCTTGACACCTCATGATCGGATCCACCGAACCTACACTTCGGATCATCCGAACTTGCATGCAAACTGACGTGTCGATCAACTCTTGACACCTCATGATCGGATCCACCGAACCCACTTCGGATCGTCCGAACTCTTCGGTGCTACCGAACCATCTTCGGTCCGTCCGATCATGACCATGGTCAAAATTACACATTAAACCTTCTTAATCACCATTAATCCGTTAAATACCCAATTTGGAATTCGGGCTACTACAGATTGCGACTGTTCATTTTCAACGGCTCAGATTGAGAGATGGCCAAGAGTCACTTGTCGCAATCATGACCACTTATTAATTGCATTTACCGAGGGGGAACAGTATTTTAGTCAGACTAAGAGTTTGACACATTTTCAGAAAACAGAGAGAATGTTTGTCTTTTCGATAAAACTTCAAGTCTGCTGGTTTTTGTCAAAGTGCTTAAATATTTCAGCACCCTGAAACTTCCAGCAAACGTTAACATAAAATGACAAATCCTCTTCTGATTTTTTTAGTAACCGTCTGGACAGCCCGCCCTTTTTCAAAATTTTCAAAATCATTCGTATATCTGACAGTTTCTGCAAAACTTTTCAAACACTCAACCAAGAACATACTGACACGTGTCTTTATGTTTATTTGACGGCTGTATATCTATTTCAAATTTCACCTTTTCACCTTTATTGTTTCATATCTATCGTTATTCAGCTACTGCTTTCTCTCATATCATCTCTAACTACTGCAAAGTTTATCTAATTTTATCTACATATAGAAATTGTTGGAGCATACACTCTTAACGCTTATCAAGTTAACTTTGCTTCGGTTCTCAACATCAAGGATGAGAATCTCATGAAAATGTTTCAGGATATTGAAAAATCGGGACTCAGGAAATTCCTGGAAGCACCAGCAGTTATTTACAAAAATGCTCTTCTAGAATTTTACGCTAAAGCAACATTGCATGAAGGAAGGATTGTTCATACTCAAGGAGATGCATCTATCTCTATTGATGCCGCACACTTAGGAGCAACATTCATCCTTCCACTTTCAGGTACGTCTGAACTTTCTGATATTTCCAAGACAGATATGTCTGTTGCACTCAGCTCTTTCTCAGCATCTGGAGAAGAAGTGTCTCCTTCTTGTCACAAAAAATTGCTCAAAATAGAATATCAGATTCTGGCCAATATTGTGGCAAAAGCTATTTTGATCAAAGCTGGCACCTTCGACAAGTTGACGAAGGAGAAGGTTCAAGTAATGACTGCCATCTCTAAGGGGATTAAGGTGGACTGGAGTCATTTTATTTTCAGAATTATGAAGGATATGGTTGTCAGGAGGAGTTCTGGTTTTGCTGTTCAGATCAGCGCTATTGTTGCACGTTTTCTTAACTGCTCGCAAGCGCACGATGTCAAGTTAGAGTAAAATGTACTTTTGAGTACAAGTATCGATCCCACGAGGAGTGTAAAAAAAATGTATATCAATTCTTGTAATTAAAATAGCCTCAACTTTATTTAGAAAAATCAATAATCAGTTTTGTTTGTTTAAACGAATTAATTGAAAGCAAAGAATAAATTAAGTCACCGAATCGAGAGATAATAATGAGAGAAAGTATCTAGAGAAATGATTTCACAAAGTTTCCACGATAATTATTCACAGTTTAATTTATATTCCTGAATTCCAATCGATTAATGGCCAAGAACACTTAGATTGTTTTATTCCCCCTTTCCCAAGTGACGAATAAAGTGTATCTATCAACTTTGATTCAATTATTCCTAATTAGAATCTACGGTTCATAGATAAGCGCATACAATGTTCTTACTAAGCCTCGCTAAAGTTATACGCCTTCCGAACGCTATAAACATTCAACGATGTGTCTCTAATGATCTATAATCCTAGTCCCTCTCCCGAGTTATAAGATTAATCAAACAACAAACAATTTATGGCCAGTAAATTGCAGTGCAGTAAACGCAGAGAACACAATTAAACGAAAACAGAATTCAATCAATAAATAACGGTGTCAAATCATCGTTTCAACAGAGTTACATCATTCTCCAGAATGAGAATTTAGTTCATCACGAAATCCAAGAGAAAACAAGACATGTTTATGATTCTAGACATGTTTACGCAATAAAATAAAGAAACAAAGGAAAAGATAACAAATCGAAGTGTCGTCTCTGTCCCCAGATCCGTCGTTCTTCGTATTTGCGATGATTCTTCGCACTCTGAATCTCTATTCCGTGTATGTGCTCTGGTTCGCGTGTCTTTTTCTCCAATGACGGCTCTCCACGGCGGCCTCTTCCTTTTTTTCTTATTCTGACCTAGATCGCGCACTTTATAGTTTTCTGGATCGCGGCGCGCGCGGTGGCGCGACAAGTGGCGCTGGGGCGCGCAAGCTCCTGCTCTTCTTGCCATGCATGTGTGCGCGCGGCAGCGCAAGAAGTGGCGCGGGCGCGCGCTTGTCTCGGGTTCCAGCTCGTCTCGCTGCGCGCGGCAGCGCGAGACTTGGCGCTATCGCGCGTTGGTCTCGGGTCTTCAACATGGCACTTGGGCGCGCGGGTGCGCGAGAATTGGCGCGGGCGCGCGGGACCCTCGGGTAGACGCCTTGCGTGATGTGCGCACGCGGCAGCGCGAGATGTCGCGCGGTAGCTGCTGTCCAAGGTAATGGCAATGACCCTTGTTTTCTTGGTTACTTGGCTTCGTGCCCTCTGTTTCCTTCATTCCTGAAATGACAGCAAAAACAAACCAAAAAACGCATAATACTGTTCGAAACACGCATAATTCATAATGGATTCTAATGTAATTTAAGCGCAAAAATTGCACTTATCAAACCTCCCGAACTTGAATTTTTGCTAGTCCCGAGCAAAATAAAACTAATAAACAAGAAGGAAATGCAACTACTACAGTCATGGATATGCGAAAAGTGATATTGGCCTCCGACTTATCTGATAAAACGTAGTTCAATGATTTCTCAAGAGTCACGTGTGTGTGTGATATGTGAATGTTCGTTTACCCCATCGAATACTCAAATAGAGTTGTTATACCCATCCGCCTTACAGACTCAAGAGATCATCAACTCAGTGCACTCACAATTCATTAAAATGCAATTTCACATTCATAGATCACAAAGGACTTTATCGGTAATTAATTTGCTCAAAAGATATTCAACAAACATGTAAACCAAAGAGGAAATCACACATTGAGATGCCCGCATGCAAGTGACTAAAATTTAAGTTGATGACAATGTTTTTCAGGTATCCATAGGCTTGACTTGAGCAGCTTTTCTCCACTAGTATATTGGGTAAATGTGACAAGGTTAATAGGTCTTGTAAGCTTGTAACGTCAGGCTACGGCTCATGGCTACAATAAAGAAATGGAATTCAAAGTTTGAGAGAAATAATCATTTCATTCACCATCTCTTTATTGTTTTCCTCTCAATCATATCACTCATGTTTTACATTTTTTTTTTCCACCACTTGTTTGATTCTTTTCATTGTTTTTCATTCTCTTTTCTTCGCCAACTCCCCTTTTTTTTTTTTTTTAAGGAGTATTCGAATCATTACAACACCGATGAATTTATTTCTCTCAAAATCAGGTAGGAAAATAAGTGTATAAGCTTCATTTGGTAGTTGTTGTGGGATTTTAGAACAGATACAAGTAGGGGCTATTGTGTGTCATTGACACACGCCACTTGATTTTTAGCAAGCTCAAAATGGGTCACTAGTGATATTTCATGTTCATTTGGTAGGCTCGAAGGCTCAACGGTTCCAAAGATCGCCTAAATCATCCCTATGTCACATATTATCCGTATTTCGCCTCGAAAAGTGCTCAACCAAGTTCTAGATTACCGTCAATCCATTAATCATCTCGTATAAACTAATCACATGCATTTGTTCAAAAAATGATATGCGAGGTAAGTACAAAAGGAATTTTAAAACATCTCAATTTCTTCAAAGCTCAACGGGCTACAATTGACAGTAACAAAGAACACAGGCCCAAAGATGTTGTGAAGAAGTGCCTAGATCGTTTCTATGTCTGCAAAAGTGTCAATTAATGTCATGCAAGATTACCAAGATTCAGATCTCCATCGTCTATTTAGCACCACAGGCACGCAACTTGTCTCTAAGCAACAATAGTATGAACAAACACGACAGTGCAAAATATTTGTGACTCTCAAGGCATTATGAACACATATATAATTAAAGACCACAATTCAATTTTCATCATCGGCCACACATTTTACTTATCCATGACTTTTCCTAACAAAACTAGCATGCAGAAATAAAATCTAAAGAAACAAATGCAAACTTAACTAATGAGCAAAAATTTAAAAGAAATCACAAGCAGGAAATTTCGCCCCTCCCAAACTTAAGATATGCATTGTCCTCAATGTATAGAAATAAAGAATATGACAAAACATACCTAGCGCCCGAGTGTCAGAACTCGGGGCTCGAGTCATCGTCCATGGTCTCGTCCTCATCATCATCATCTTGTGGTGCGTACTGTGGTGGCCAAGGTGGAGGTGGTGGCCAAGGTGCATCCTCGGGTCTAGTCGGTGGAAAGCGCTGGGTGAAAACCGACGTGAAATCCATCATATGTGTCATAAAAGCATCAGTTCTGTGTCGATGTGCAGCCTGCTCACGGCGTTCGACCCGCATATCCTGTTCCAATCGGAACATGCGATCTCCCAAACTTGATCGAGGGCGTGATGGTGGTGGCGGATTGCGTGCTCTGGCCCTCTGGTTGTATTGTGCTCTTTCCGCTTGTCGTTCTATATCGGATTCAAAGCGTGAACGATTGACCTCAAATACTATGATTGGGCTCTTGGCTTTCAAGATCTGTTCATCGTCTCCCCATCTCACACCGGCATAAAGACATAAGGCGGTGATAGTGTGTGCACAAGGGAGGCTGACCGTCATGAGTCCCGTGCCGGCACGCATGATATAGCTGTGAATGAGCTTCCCAAGATCAACGGTTCGCCCAGTCATGATGGCGTAAATCAACGCCACTTTGTCTTTTGTAATTTCAGTCTGATGGGAGGAGGGCGTAATCCGTGAGAGAATAAATGATGCCCAGTGGCGTGGGTCACGCAGTAGATCAGATCTCTTCAGTGTAACCGGGGAGCCCTGATTCAGTCTCCACTCTGCACCCTCGATGCATAAAGTCGTTATAATCCGCTCGTAGTCCACATCTCCAGTGATCAACTCTGTGTATCCGTCATTATCAAAATCCGGCAGATTGTAGATGGCATTAATGGTGGCCGAATCAAAGTAGACGAGTTGCCCACGCACCAATACTCCGTATTCCTCATGTCTGATTCTCAAATTTGCATAAAATTCACGGACTACGGGTATAATGGCGTCTGACGGAGATTGTGCTATATCGACCCATCCACGTCGCACAACTTCCGTAATTATATCACAATCCAGGTGGGTCATATCAAGCCCTCGTTCAGGGATGAGAGATCGAGACACGGTGTTTTCATATACCCGAGAGGCTTCCTCGTTCCAAAATTTGTTCGCATCGTAGGAACGAGAGGAGGAAGCCCCATCCTTTGATTTTTTACGAGGAGCCATAATTATCACTTGGTATCAACAATAATACTCAACAAATCGAGAGCACAATTCTACCAACACAGCTAGAATTCTGAAACTTATCCCCAAACAATAATATTGTGGAAGGAACGGTACCCTTACTTGAAGCAAATGACTAGACAGAACACCGGCGGCTTGGACGGAGGCGGTGGCGCTAGAAGGGCGGCGGCTGAGAGGCGGCGACGGCTGAGAGGTGGCGGCGTGCGGTAATGGTGGTTGCTTGTGGTGGTTGGGTGTGTTGAAGTGTGAGGGAGGTGGAGAGGTAAGTAGATGGTGGTGTTGGAATGAAGATTTTTGAGTGGGGGAGGAGTTTGATATGAGAAGGAGGATGGATTTGTGAGGGGGAGGCGGCTGAGTGGTGAGGGAGAGAAGAAATTAGGGTAGAAATTGTGAGGAGGGGTATTTAAAGTGGTGAGGTCGAACGCGTCGCGCGGGCGCGCGAAAAGTCGCGCTATCGCGCGTTGTCCTCGGGTCTGTCAGCAATAATTGAAGGCGCGCGTTCGCACGAGATGTCGCGCTACCGCGCGCGAGCTTCTGTAAATGGGTGATAAAGGTCACGCGCGAGCGCGCGAGAAGTCGCGCTATCGCACGTGACCTACTGTCTTCGTGCAAAGTTGCTGTGCGCGCGATCGCGCGAGACATGGCGCTGGGGCGCGCGAGCTTCTGTAAATCCAAGGGGTCCTTAGCGCGCTGCCGCGCGAGATGTCGCGCTTGGGCGCGCATGCGTCTGTAGATCCAATATTTTTTTTTTTTTTAACACCTGCAAAATAAAGTGATTCAAATTAAAAACTTGACTAAAGAAAATTACAAATATTAATTATGAAATTGAAATGAAGTAATGAAGCAGAGCGAATGCGAAAATAAATAACTGCGGGTTGCCTCCCACACAGTGCTTGGTTTAACGTCATCAGCCCGACGGTACCCTGTCTGATCAGATCAACTTGTAGCTGTCGATATTTCTTGCTTCAGTCCCATAGTAGGGTTTAACTCGCTGTCCATTTACTTTGAAAGTTCGTCCGTCATGGCACTTTAGCTCGACGGCTCCATAGGGGGACACCGTTTCCAAGACAAATGGCCCTGACCATCTTGACTTTAACTTACCAGGGAACAACTTCAGACGAGAGTTGTACAGCAGTACCTGTTGTCCTGGTTTTAGCTCCCTTCGAACTATGATCTTGTCATGCCACTTCTTGGTCTGTTCTTTGTAGATCTTTGCATTCTCATAGGCGTCATTTCGAAATTCGTCCATCTCGCTCAATTGCAGCTTTCTAACCTCGCCAGACGCTTTCAGATCAAAATTCAACTTCTTCACGGCCCAAAATGCCCTATGCTCCAACTCCAATGGTAGGTGGCATGCTTTTCCAAATACAAGCCGGTAGGGAGACATCCCAATAGGCGTCTTGAATGCAGTTCTGTAAGCCCATAGCGCATGTAGTATCCCGATGCCTAATTTGAGTTAATTATTAGATTAAATATTATTTCGGTAGGATCGGAAGGACCGAACAGGGTTCGGATCGTCCGAAGACAGGTGGCTGGACACGTGGAAGACATGCAAGGTTCGGATCGTCCGATCAGGGTTCGGATCGTCCGAAGACAGGTGGCTGGACACGTGGAAGACATGCAGGATTCGGATCGTCCGATCAGGGTTCGGATCGTCCGAAGTGTGCCGGATCGGATCGTCCGAAGTTGATCGGATCTACCGATCATTGTCTATAAATAGAGGCTCGAGGCTTCATTTGTTACTCGCCAATTCCGAGTGTTCCAGAGCGTTTTAGTCGTTTCTTATGGGTTTCTAGTCTTTTCCCGAGGTTTAGGCACTAGCGGGGAGCTACTGGTTTTGTAGCGGAGTCGTGCTCTAGTTGGGAGCTAGCGGCATCAGTGGGCTGACTACGGACGCAGGCTTGATTCTAGGGCTGATTGCTAGGATCTACTGGTTTGAGGTACGAAAGTACTATCCGAGATAGCAGGATTGAGTATGCTTTACTATGTGTTGCATGTTTATATGTTGCATTATTATCTGTCATATGATGCATGGTTTATTATGCGGCATTTGCATAATCATGTTGAGCCTGATTATCTTTGAGATAGCCTGTTGAGAGGGTGCTCAGCCCTCGTTTGTTGTGGATGGTTGGACCCCGTTGGCCGACGGTGGTCAGGTCACCGGTATATCCACAGGTTTATTTTGGTATGGGAGCCACCTCCTGGTGCGACGGCGCAGAGTGCTACATACCTTGACGTCATTTACCTGAGCAGTATTTCGTTATACCCAGATCCTGGTATCCAGTACATTTTGCATACATGCATGTCATAGTCTTGTATACTCATGCTTTCGGTGCTGAGCGTTTTATGCTCACGTCCTCGGTTTATCTCTGTTTTGGACACCCTATTCGATGGGACAGGTCTCAGGTTGGACGGTCCAGGAGGGAGCGGACAGGGAGCTGACAGAGGTTGACCTGTAGTTGTTGGTATTTGTTCTTGGAATTTAGTTCGATCTGGTTGTTTAAGTATTTTGTACTTACAGATTCGATTGGGTTGTATTACTGTTTTTCCGCTGTTTACCTGATTCAGTTTTAAATGTTAATTTTGCATGCTTAAGTTCTGATTAGTAGGTGATTCTGGAACGGGTCACTACATTTATGGTATCAGAGCATGCATTAAGATTTTGGGATTTGGAACTGTTCTTTTGGGTTGTCCTCTAGAATTTGAGGGTAATGTTTTAACTGCTAATTTGATGATTCTTGCGATGGAGGATTTTGATTGCATTCTGGGAATAGATGTACTGACTGTGTTTAGAGCTACTGTGGACTGTTATCAGAAGTTTGTGCAGTTTCGTCTAGTTGAGGGCGACAGTTGGTTTTTCTATGGAGAGGGAGCGCGACCCCCGATGCCTGTGGTTTCTGCTCTGAAAGCCTGTCGTGCTTTAGAGTCGGGCGGGGAAGGCTACCTTATCTATGCTATTGATTCGTCCGCAGATAGTGTCGGTATCAGCGACATTCCAGTGGTTTGCGATTTTCCGGATGTTTTTCCCGAGGAGATTCCTGGTTTTCCTCCCGTTCGGGAAGTGGATTTCGGCATTGATTTAGTGCCAGGCACGGCACCAATCTCTAGAGCTCCTTATCGTTTAGCTCCATCAGAGATGCAAGAATTGAAACAGCAGTTGCAGGATCTTCTTGACAAGGGGTATATTCGACCCAGTGTGTCCCCGTGGGGAGCACCAGTTCTTTTTGTCAAAAAGAAGGATGGTTCTATGCGGCTCTGCATAGATTATCGGCAGTTGAATCGTGCTACGATAAAGAATAAGTATCCGTTGCCACGGATTGATGATTTATTTGATCAACTGCAAGGTACCTCTGTGTATTCCAAAATTGATTTAAGGTCTGGTTATCATCAGCTTCGAGTTCATCAGGGAGATATATCGAAGACTGCATTCAGGACCCGGTATGGGCATTATGAGTTTCTGGTTATGCCTTTTGGGGTGACGAATGCACCAGCAGTTTTTATGGATCTGATGAATCGGGTATTTCGGGATTTCTTGGATAAGTTTGTTGTGGTGTTTATAGATGATATCTTAATCTATTCGCATGATCAGCAAGAACACGTACAACACTTAAGGATTATTTTACAGACACTTCGCGAGAATCAGCTTTATGCGAAGTTGAGTAAATGTGAGTTTTGGATTGACAGGGTTGTATTCCTTGGTCATGTCATTTCTAGCAAGGGAGTTTCAGTTGACCCGAGCAAGGTGGAAGCGGTATTGAACTGGTCGCGTCCGACGACAGTAGCCGAGATCCGCAGTTTTCTGGGATTGGCTGGGTATTATCGCCGTTTCATTGTCAACTTCTCTCAGATTGCTAAGCCACTCACTCAGCTCACTCGGAAAGATGTTTCATTTGAGTGGACATCAGAGTGCGAAGAGAGTTTCTTGGAACTTCGCAGACGTTTGACATCTGCGCCTGTTTTGGCTTTACCGTCTGGATCTGGTGGTTTCAGTGTTTACACCGATGCCTCTTTACAGGGACTAGGGTGTGTTCTGATGCAGAATGAGCATGTGATTGCTTACGCGTCGAGACAGTTGAAGCCTCATGAGGAAAACTATCCTGTTCATGATCTGGAATTAGCAGCGATCGTTTTTGCTTTGAAAATCTGGCGCCATTATCTGTATGGTGAGCGATTTGAGATTTTCACTGATCATAAGAGTTTGAAGTATCTGTTCACTCAGGCTGAGTTGAACATGCGTCAGCGTCGTTGGATGGATCTACTCAAGGATTATGATTGTGAGATCAAGTATCATCCAGGATCTGCGAATCTCACGGCCGATGCTCTTAGTCGCAAGGTGAGATTGTCAGCTCTTCAGACTTGTGCTGTATCTGGGATTATTCAGGATTTCTGTTCGATGGGATTCAATTGTAAGCATCGGAAGGGAACAGAGAGTATCCGTGTAGCTACTATTTTGTCTGAGCCGGTTTTGTATTCTCGGATTAGAGATGCTCAGATGTCTGATTCTAAGGTTCAGAAATTAGCTCGGTTGGCTGATGGAGATAACACTTCTGGATTCCACTATCAGTCCGAGGGTCTTTTGTGCTTATCTGGTCGTGTTGTTGTACCGGAAGATGACACTTTGAGGGAGGAGATTTTATCCCAGGCTCATCGTAGCAAGTTGAGTGTTCATCCGGGGAGCAACAAGATGTATAAGGATTTGAGGACTCGATTTTGGTGGAAAGGTATGAAACGTAATGTTTATCAGTATGTCTCCAAGTGCCTAGTCTGTCAGCAGGTGAAGGCTGAGTATCGACGACCTGGAGGTTTGTTGCAGAATCTTCCTATTCCGGAGTGGAAGTGGGAGCATATCACGATGGACTTCGTGACTCACTTGCCTATGTCTGTGGGGAATAGAGATGCTATCTGGGTGGTAGTGGATCGGCTTACTAAGTCTGCCCATTTTCTTCCGTATAACAGAGATTTCACTTTCGATCGGATGGCACGGTTGTACATTCGGGAGATTGTACGGTTTCATGGTGTGCCCGTGAGTATCGTTAGTGACAGAGATCATCGATTTACATCTAGATTTTGGGGCAGCTTTCAGCAAGCCTTGGGCACTACCTTGAGTTTGAGTACTGCATATCACCCAGAGACTGACGGTCAGTCAGAGAGGACTATTCGTACTTTTGAGGATATGTTGAGATCTTGTGTGATGGATTTCGGGCCAGCTTGGCAGGATCATCTGCCACTGATAGAGTTTGCATACAACAACAGTTTTCATAGGAGTATTGGTATGTCTCCGTTTGAAGCATTGTATGGTCGACGTTGTCGTACTCCTCTGTTCTGGGAGGAAGTCGGAGAACGACAGGTCGAGGGTCCAGAATTGATTCAGCAGGCCATGGACAAAGTTCTTGTGATCAAACAGCGGATTAAGACTGCTCAGGATCGACAAGCGAGTTATGCGAACACCAAGCGCAGACCTCTTCATTTTGATGCAGGCGAGAAAGTGTTTCTCAAGGTATCACCTTTTCGGAGGATTCTGAGATTTGGACTTAAGGGTAAGCTATCTCCGAGATTCATTGGTCCTTTTGAGATCTTAGAATGTGTGGGAGATTTGGCCTACAGATTAGCTTTGCCACCGTATCTGTCTAGTGTTCACAATGTGTTTCATGTGTCTTTGTTGAGACGATACGTAGCTGATGAGTCTCATGTTTTGCATCCGACAGAAGTTCAGCTGAATCCGGATTTGTCTTTTGTAGAAAGACCGGTTTCGATCTTAGACCGGAAGGATAAGGTACTGCGGAATAAGACTATTCCTCTTGTCTTAGTGCAGTGGCAGCGCCGAGGTACTGAAGAAGCTACTTGGGAACTAGAGAGTCGCATGCGGTCAGAGCATCCAGAGTTGTTCTAGTTGTAGTATTTTCAGTTATGATTGTAATTTCAGTTGTACTTTCAGTTGTAATTCATTCTTAAGTTGAATGTATTGTTGTTCAGAATTGTCATTTTTCAGACTCGATTTCGCGACGAAATCCTTTTTAGGGGGGGAGAATGTAGTATCCCGATGCCTAATTTGAGTTAATTATTGGATTAAATATTATTTCGGTAGGATCGGAAGGACCGAACAGGGTTCGGATCGTCCGAAGACAGGTGGCTGGACACGTGGAAGACATGCAAGGTTCGGATCGTCCGATCAGGGTTCGGATCGTCCGAAGACAGGTGGCTGGACACGTAGAAGACATGCAGGATTTGGATCGTCCGATCAGGGTTCGGATCGTCCGAAGTGTGCCGGATCGGATCGTCCGAAGTTGATCGGATCTACCGATCGTTGTCTATAAATAGAGGCTCGAGGCTTCATTTGTTACTCGCCAATTCCGAGTGTTCCAGAGCGTTTTAGTCGTTTCTGATGGGTTTCTAGTCTTTTCCCGAGGTTTAGGCACTAGCGGGGAGCTACTGGTTTTGTAGCGGAGTTGTGCTCTAGTTGGGAGCTAGCGGCATCAGTGGGCTGACTACGGACGCAGGCTTGATTCTAGGGCTGATTGCTAGGATCTACTGGTTTGAGGTACGAAAGTAC
This sequence comes from Primulina eburnea, assembly GCF_022965805.1. Classification (NCBI taxonomy): domain Eukaryota; kingdom Viridiplantae; phylum Streptophyta; class Magnoliopsida; order Lamiales; family Gesneriaceae; genus Primulina; species Primulina eburnea. Next base: position 6,454,627 of record NC_133108.1, read on the forward strand.
TATCCGAGATAGCAGGATTGAGTATGCTTTACTATGTGTTGCATGTTTATATGTTGCATTATTATCTGTCATATGATGCATGGTTTATTATGCGGCATTTGCATAATCATGTTGAGCCTGATTATCTTTGAGATAGCCTGTTGAGAGGGTGCTCAGCCCTCGTTTGTTGTGGATGGTTGGACCCCGTTGGCCGACGGTGGTCAGGTCACCGGTATATCCACAGGTTTATTTTGGTATGGGAGCCACCTCCTGGTGCGACGGCGCAGAGTGCTACATACCTTGACGTCATTTACCTGAGCAGTATTTCGTTATACCCAGATCCTGGTATCCAGTACATTTTGCATACATGCATGTCATAGTCTTGTATACTCATGCTTTCGGTGCTGAGCGTTTTATGCTCACGTCCTCGGTTTATCTCTGTTTTGGACACCCTATTCGATGGGGCAGGTCTCAGGTTGGACGGTCCAGGAGGGAGCGGACAGGGAGCTGACAGAGGTTGACCTGTAGTTGTTGGTATTTGTTCTTGGAATTTAGTTCGATCTGGTTGTTTAAGTATTTTGTACTTACAGATTCGATTGGGTTGTATTACTGTTTTTCCGCTGTTTACCTGATTCAGTTTTAAATGTTAATTTTGCATGCTTAAGTTCTGATTAGTAGGTGATTCTGGAACGGGTCACTACAGCGCATCATCCAACTTCAATGCCCAATCCCTCCGGTTTGTGTTGACAGTCTTTTCCAGTATCTGCTTAATTTCCCGGTTGGATACTTCAGCTTGTCCATTTGGCTGCGGATGATATGCTAGTGCCACCTTGTGCTTCACATTGTATTTGGCCAATAGTGAGTTGAAAATTCTATTGCAAAAATGTGTACCTTCATCACTTATGATGGCCCTCGGTGTTCCAAACCTGGTGAAAATGTTTTTCTGTACGAATTTCGCTACAACATGAGAGTCATTAGTACTGGTGGCGATTGCTTCCACCCATTTCGACACATAATCAACAGCTAACAGAATGTAAGAATAGCCAGAGGAAGGGGGAAAAGGTCCCATGAAATCTATGCCCCAAACGTCAAAAAGTTCCACTTCCAAAACATTTGTCAGTGGTAATTCGTGACGCCTAGAGATGTTTCCTAACCTTTGGCATCTATCACATGATTTCACTAAGGTATAACTATCCTTAAACAAACTAGGCCAGTAAAAACCAGATTGTAATACCTTAGCTGCTGTTCGTGATGCTCCGAAATGTCCACCATATGGTGAAGAATGACATTTCTCCAGAATTTGTTGCGCTTCGAAATCCTCTACGCACCTCCTAATCACTTGGTCAGCACACCTCTTATACACGAACGGATCGTCCCAATAGAAGAACTTTATATCATGGACGAACTTCTTTTTCTGATGGTAGCTCATATCTGGGGGAAGGGTTCCACAAGACAAATAATTAGCAATATCAGCAAACCAAGGAAGTACAGAGTTTACCTCAAAGAGCTGATCATCTGGAAAAGTTTCTTGTATAGCTCCCTCTTCTTCCTTCTCCTCTCGCTCAAGTCTTGACAGGTGGTCAGCCACTTGATTTTCACATCCCTTTCTATCCCTTACCTCAAAATCAAACTCTTGGAGCAACAAGATCCACCTTATCAAGCGTGGCTTTGCATCCTTCTTGGCAAATAAGTATCGGATAGCTGCATGATCAGTGAAAACTATTACCTTTGTACCTACCAAGTAGGGTCTGAACTTGTCAAAGGCGAATACTACTGCGAGCATCTCCTTTTCGGTGGTTGTGTAGTTTTGCTGTGCAGCATCCATGGTACGACTTGCATAGTAGATTGATCTGAAGAATTTATCACGTTTCTGTCCCAACACCACACCCACTGCATAATCACTGGCATCGCACATCAGCTCAAAGGGTTGCTCCCAATCCGGCACTATCATGATTGGTGCAGTCACCAATGCTTTCTTGATCTTCTCAAATGCCTGCAGACAATCATCATCAAAAATAAAGGTGGATTCTTTTTCAAGCAAATTACACAGAGGTTTAGTAATCTTAGAAAAATCTTTGATAAATCTACGATAAAACCCGGCATGCCCTAAGAAGCTCCTTATTCCCTTGATGTTCTTTGGCGGAGGGAGTTTTTCAATTGCAACCACCTTGGCTCTGTCAACCTCTAATCCCTTAGAAGATACTTTATGTCCAAGAACAATGCCCTCTTGGACCATAAAGTGACACTTCTCCCAGTTAAGAACTAGGTTCTTTTCTTGGCATCTCTACAAAACAAGGGATAGGTTATGTAAACAGTGATCAAAAGAAGAGCCAAATACCGAGAAGTCATCCATGAAGACTTCCATGATGTCCTCCACCATGTCTGCAAAAATGGCCATCATACACCTCTGAAAAGTAGCAGGTGCATTACATAGTCCAAAAGGCATCCTTCTAAAGGCAAACGTGCCATAGGGGCATGTGAATGTTGTCTTCTCCTGATCTTCTGGTGCTATGGCAATTTGATTATAACCTGAATATCCATCTAAGAAACAGTAGTGACAATAACCTGCAAGTCTATCAAGCATCTGATCAATAAAAGGCAATGGAAAATGATCTTTTCGTGTGGCATTGTTCAACTTTCTATAATCAATACATACTCGCCAACCAGTTACAGTACGAGTAGATATTAACTCATCATTTTCATTTTTTACCACTGTCATCCCACCCTTTTTTGGTACAACTTGCACAGGAGATACCCAGCTACTGTCAGAAATAGCATAAATTACACCAGCATTTAACAATTTCAGTACCTCATTCTTCACAACCTCTTTCATTGCTGGGTTCAACCTCCTCTGGTGATCCACATAAGGAGTATACGCCTCCTCCATCAAAATTTTATGCATGCATATAGTGGGGCTAATTCCCCTAATATCAGATATCGACCATCCTAAAGCAGTTTTATACTTTCGCAGCACTCTCAATAATTTATCTTTTTCATCACATGAAAGGGAGGAAGAGATAATTACCGGATACGTCGACTTCTCACCTAAAAATGCATAGCACAGGTGGCTTGGCAACTCCTTCAAATCAGGGGAAGGTGGTTTTACCTCTAGTTTCTCATTCACATTCAGCTCATCATGCGGTGCATCTTTTCTCTTTTCTTTTGGCAGCGCGTCAAGAGCCACTAATTGCTCTTTCACTTCCCAATTATCTTCATCGACAGTTCCTGCCGCACCTATCAGACAGCTCTCCAAGGGATCTCTCATTCCTGCACAATCAAGAGACATACATGAGTCTATAACATTAATGCTTTTACAAGTGCTTACCTCATTGGATCCCTTCATGGCGTGATAGATGTTAAAAATAACTTCTTCACCACCAACTCTCAAGGTGAGTTCACCCTTATGAACATCGATCAATGCCCTTCCAGTCGCCAAGAATGGTCTCCCAAAGATCAATGGAGCATCATGATCCTCTTCCATATCTAAAATCACAAAGTCAGCAGGAAAAATAAATTTATCTACTTTTACCAGTACATCCTCGACGACCCCACGTGGATATGTGAGACTTCTGTCTGCAAGCTGTAGGGTGATAGTAGTTGGTTTAACTTCTCCAAGCTCCAATTTCCTGAAAATAGAAAAGGGCATCAAATTAATACTTGCTCCTAAATCACATAAAGCTTTACTACAATGAGAACCACCAATAAAACAAGGAATAGTAAAACTCCCTGGATCTTTCAATTTTTGTGGTAATTTCTTTTGCAAGATGGCACTACACTCCTCAGTAAGCTTCACTGTCTCAAACTCTTGCAACTTCCTCTTTTTAGACATCACATCTTTAATAAACTTGGCATAGTTCGGCATTTGCTCCAAAGCATCAGCAAATGGTATGTTGATGTGTATCTTCTTGAAAATTTCCAAGAACTTTGCAAACTGATCATCCAAGCTCTTCTTCTTGAATCTCTGAGGGTAGGGTAGAGTCGGCTTATACACTGGAGGTGGTTCAACTTTGATTTCAGCCGTGGATTTCTCCATTTCACCTTCTTCAACTGTCTTCCCACTGTCCACTCTCTCTTTGGGATTCTGTACCTCTAATTCCTTCCCACTCCTCAAAGTGACTGCCTTGCACTGTTCTTTTGGGTTAACTTCCGTGTTACTAGGAAATTGACCCCTGTTCTGATCTCTCAAGGCGTTGGCCAACTGTCCGATTTGTGTCTCCAGAGATTTCATTGTGGCCCCCATATTTCCCATATGAGTCTCCATGTTGTCCAGACGAGACTCGGTTCTCGCCATCCTTTTTCCAGACTCAGTAACAAATGTTCCTACCAAATCTTCCAATGAAGGCTTTCCCTCCCCCTTTGATGTATTGAACCCCGGTGGAGGATTCAACACATTTTTATTGTTTGCATAAGAAAAGTTTTCGTGATTTCTTAATCCAGGATGATAAGTGTTAGGGGGAGGGTTACCTCTATATCCTCCATATCCACCCTGATTTCTGTTGTTGATATACTGTGCTTCTTCAGGGGTGGATAGCTCTTCAGCAACCATCGATGGACCTTCGATGTCAGATGTACTCACTTTGTTCATCGCGGCTATTTGAGTGGTCAATGCAGATACCTGAGCAGTGAGTGACGTGATGGGATCCACAGCATAAATTCCAGCTGTCCTCTTTACTCCTGCCCTTTCTGACGGCCACTGGTAGCTATTTATTGTCATCTGTTCGAGCAAGTCATAAGCTTGCTCAGGAGATTTTGCAAAGATCGTACCACCAGCTGCAGCATCCACTGTTCCTCTGGTTTGCCCATTAAGACCGTTGTAGAATAACTCAATCTGCACCCAGTCTTCAAAGCCATGGTTTGGGCATTTTCTCAACAGCTCCTTGTATCTTTCCCATGCTTCATACAATTGCTCGAATTCAGTCTGCCTAAACGTGCTGATCTCAATCTTGAACTGGGCAGATTTTGCAGGGGGAAAGTATTTTGCTAGGAATTTCGTGGCTAGCTCATGCCATGTCGTGATGCTTCCCAAGGGAAGCAATTGTAGCCATCCTCGTGCTTGATCTCTGAGAGAAAATGGAAACAAACGCAGTCTAATAATATCATCAGAAACATTATTAATCTTTACTGTGTCCGTTATCTCCAAGAAAGTTCTCAGGTGAACATGAGGATCAGATGTGGCTGTTCCAGCAAACTGGTTTTGCTGAACCATATTGATTAGAGCGGGCTTCAACTCGAAGTTGTTAGCATTGATGGTCCCTCGAGCAATGCCAGAATAGTGGTTAGATAGCATTGGTCTAAAGTGATCTCTGATGGGTCTAGCCTCTGGCTGGATGTGTTCATTATTCTCCCTGTTTTCTGCCATTGCGTTAATCTCTTCCCTCCTTGCTTTCCTTAGTTTCCGTGCAGTTCTTTCGATCTCCGGATCAAACAAAAGCGGCTCAGAGCTTTTCGATCTTCGCATACACTGTCAAACAAAGAAAATAAATGAATCAATACCCAGGAAATGAAACAAAGAGATCTAAATTAAAATTTAGACTAATTGGTAACAATATTGATATAAATTTAAATTTAGACACTCCCCGGCAACGGCGCCAAAAACTTGTTGCGCGTTTTCTTAACTGCTCGCAAGCGCACGATGTCAAGTTAGAGTAAAATGTACTTTTGAGTACAAGTATCGATCCCACGAGGAGTGTAAAAAAAATGTATATCAATTCTTGTAATTAAAATAGCCTCAACTTTATTTAGAAAAATCAATAATCAGTTTTGTTTGTTTAAACGAATTAATTGAAAGCAAAGAATAAATTAAGTCACCGAATCGAGAGATAATAATGAGATAAAGTATCTAGAGAAATGATTTCACAAAGTTTCCACGATAATTATTCACAGTTTAATTTATATTCCTGAATTCCAATCGATTAATGGCCAAGAACACTTAGATTGTTTTATTCCCCCTTTCCCAAGTGACGAATAAAGTGTATCTATCAACTTTGATTCAATTATTCCTAATTAGAATCTACGGTTCATAGATAAGCGCATACAATGTTCTTACTAAGCCTCGCTAAAGTTATACGCCTTCCGAACGCTATAAACATTCAACGATGTGTCTCTAATGATCTATAATCCTAGTCCCTCTCCCGAGTTATAAGATTAATCAAACAACAAACAATTTATGGCCAGTAAATTGCAGTGCAGTAAACGCAGAGAACACAATTAAACGAAAACAGAATTCAATCAATAAATAACGGTGTCAAATCATCGTTTCAACAGAGTTACATCATTCTCCAGAATGAGAATTTAGTTCATCACGAAATCCAAGAGAAAACAAGACATGTTTATGATTCTAGACATGTTTACGCAATAAAATAAAGAAACAAAGGAAAAGATAACAAATCGAAGTGTCGTCTCTGTCCCCAGATCCGTCGTTCTTCGTATTTGCGATGATTCTTCGCACTCTGAATCTCTATTCCGTGTATGTGCTCTGGTTCGCGTGTCTTTTTCTCCAATGACGGCTCTCCACGGCGGCCTCTTCCTTTTTTTCTTATTCTGACCTAGATCGCGCACTTTATAGTTTTCTGGATCGCGGCGCGCGCGGTGGCGCGACAAGTGGCGCTGGGGCGCGCAAGCTCCTGCTCTTCTTGCCATGCATGTGTGAGCGCGGCAGCGCAAGAAGTGGCGCGGGCGCGCGCTTGTCTCGGGTTTCAGCTCGTCTCGCTGCGCGCGGCAGCGCGAGACTTGGCGCTATCGCGCGTTGGTCTCGGGTCTTCAACATGGCACTTGGGTGCGCGGGTGCGCGAGAATTGGCGCGGGCGCGCGGGACCCTCGGGTAGACGCCTTGCGTGATGTGCGCGCGCGGCAGCGCGAGATGTCGCGCGGTCGCGCGGTAGCTGCTGTCCAAGGTAATGGCAATGACCCTTGTTTTCTTGGTTACTTGGCTTCGTGCCCTCTGTTTCCTTCATTCCTGAAATGACAGCAAAAACAAACCAAAAAACGCATAATACTGTTCGAAACACGCATAATTCATAATGGATTCTAATGTAATTTAAGCGCAAAAATTGCACTTATCAGCTATGCTCAAGGATGCTGGTTTTGCCTCTACCAGTGATCTAGATGTTACTTCAGTCACCATGATTGATGCTGCAAATGTACTGGCTTTAAGGCCTAAGCCAACCGTGGCGGATTTTGTTGCGTTGAAGAAGGAAATTGGGGAAACTGCTTCTGAGGCTTCAAAACCTCAAAAGAAAATTTCAAAGAAACGAGTGGTTATTTCGACGGATTCAGACAAAACAGCATCAGAAGAGTCTGCTGCTGTTGTTCAACCAGCAGTGCCAACCCCAGTCAAGAAGAAACCGCGCACCATTCTTAAGATTAAGAAGACATCAGCACTGTCTGAAATTGAGAAAGTACCTATTCGACAGGTCTTTCCAGAAAAGGTTCCTTCTGCTCGATCAACTGCTTCTTCGACTGCACACGCTACTGCATCTATTTCAGCACCTTCTACTGCTACTGTTTTCAAGCCAACATCTGGAATAGTTATTCGAGAACCAGCAAGCGGGTCTTCTGCTTTTCGACCCATCGTGCCTATTTCATCTTCCGACAAAGGCAAAGAAAAAATGGTTGAAGAACCACCTATTTTTGGTCACAAGACCACTGTCACCACCGGCGTTGATCTTCATCTAGCCGAGATTGAGACCTCTGCAAATGATGACATGCCTTTTCTTTGATGAATGGCATACTGTCCGACTATTCCACTCTTTTGCTTACTTCAAAATAAAAGGGAATTATGGCAAGATGATGAATGCAGAAAAGAAGATTTTTCAGCTGGCAAAAACAGAAAATGCCATCGAGGCCTTGCGTAGAAGGAATTTCATCCTCGATCAGCTGAAATGTCAGAAATTAGAATCGGTTCTGAAAGTTCTTCAATCAAATTTTGATCCTGCTGTTCCTACTGCTGTTCAGGATCAAAATGTTATTATGATTCTATCTGACAGGTTAAAGCAGATGAGTGAGCAACTTCTTGCTCAAGAACAAGGCTTTGGAGAGCCTATTGTCTATCATGCTGGCCTTGTCCCAAACTTTCAACAGAATCAGACAGTTGAGGAAAGGACCACAGCCTCCCCAAAGGCTTCTGCTCTCAGTACTCCTGCATCTCCGACAAGGCCCATTCAGTCCTCATCCCTATTATCTGTACATGAACTGGCTTCAGTTGAGGAAGTCATTAAATCGATTGTCCCTTCAGTCTCTACTACTCTGGAAGCAGCACCGGCTACTTCATTGCCACCTTCTGTTTCTCCTAACCCAGGGCAACAAATAGCAGAACCAGATGCTACTTCTTTACTGCCGAATTTAGAGATGTTTTCTGCTGCTCATCAAGCAGAAATGAACATGCTTCTGGATCAGCCTTCTGCACCTTCTACTGAAGAACCATCAGATTTACAGGCTGTTATTGCACCAACGGAAGAAGCTTTGGCCTCTGACTTGGCCGTTCCTACTGAAGAAATTGCTCTTCCCATGATTGCTGATGAACCTACTGTTTCTACAATTCCAGCAGAAAGCTCAGCAGACCCTGCTCCTTCTACTGCCTTGATGGATGCTAATCTTGTTTCTACTGCGTTGACTGTCTCTCATCCTGTTCTGACTGAGACGAACTCTCGTCTCTCTGAGATTAAGCAACGCATTCTTGCGCGAACTCCCTCCCCGGAATCAGATGCTTTTAATCTGGAAGATCAGATTGAGTCTCTACAACGAGAACTCAACAACATATCTGATTTAGTGAAACGTATATCTTGAGAAAACATTTCGGAATTCAGTGGTGCTCAATCCTTCAGAGAACGAATGAGCAAACACATCTATAACACGGCGGAGACCATGCAAAAGATGTATGCTGAAACCGTCGTTTTCAGACAAGCTATCTCGAGAACTCACGGAACCATCATGCTTGCTCAAGATGATATCCTCAAACGAATCACTGATCATGATGATCTCTTTCGATCACTGTCTACTTCTGTGGAACTTTTGGATGCCAAGATTGACTCTCAAAATCAATCTATCACTGCATTGGATAATCGCATCTCTTCTCAGACCCCGTATCTGGAGATGCTAACCGATGGCATTCAAAATATTTCCGGCAGACTGAATGACCTCTTTACCCATGTGGTTGCAGCTGATGCCAAAAAAGGGGAAGATAGAGGAGATCAAGCAGGAGCTAGGCAACCAGAAGATGAGGCTGAACCTTCTAACAGAAGAGATCAAGAACTTCGGAATGAAGAAATCATTTACAGGGATATTGGAACTAATTGATTTTTTTTATCTTTTTATCTTAATACTTTATTGACATTATCCTTTTGTTTAAATGATTATCTGTTTTACTTAACGAATTTCTACTGTTTAGGTTTTGGCATCACCACAAAAGGGGAATTTGTTAGACATGAATTTTATTGTGGCGATGATAACTAAGACCAGTAGACCAGCAGACTAGTACAATAAAATAACTTTTCAGTAGCTGCTGATCTACTATAACTAAACCAGTAGAAAGGGATAACAATACAAAACCAGTAGAGAACGTTTTCTAACGTTGCTATCTTAATTGTTACCGTTAAAGAGTTCCTAGTACTAGTATTAATTGCAGCATTAAATACTATACGGAGTCATTTAATGCACTTTACCCAATTATGTATAAAACAAGACTGATTGTTTTATAGCTTTTCTGCAGGAACTTCTTTCGGTAATAAAGCTGATTGTATCAGTTATCTGAAGACATACTCTGATTGTGAACGTTGAACTCAGTCGATTATATATACTTGGATCAAATCCTTGTTCGACACGACACTTCGCTTATTATCATTCTTCAAGGAACAAAGCTTCTCTCTTATCAGACGAATATCGAAATTCCTTGAGTAATCAAAAGTTCAACACAAAGAAAAGTAGCACACGCTTCATAGCAAATATCTGATCTTTCGAAGATCATCTTGTGCTACTGATTCTTACACTCTTCACAATCTTTACATCATTTACACTTTATCAAGAAGAGTCTGTAATCTGAAAAGAGTCTTTTCAGAACTTTGTGTTTCGTATTCTTGTGAGTTGAGAAACTAAGAGTTTCAGTAGGCCGTAGTGTAAGTCCTTCTGAAGTGGGTGTGTACGAGAGTTGTACTATAATATCCAAAGTCTTTTATTATACCTTCTGGAAACAGAAGAATGGGAGACGTAGAAGAGTTTATCTTCGAACTTCCATAAACAACTGCTGCCTACTGTTTTACTGTTTTTCAAACTACTTCATCAGATTGTTTCCGCACTTTTTATTGTAATCAGGTGAAAGTATTCGCACAAGATCAACTACTATCCTTAACAGGATTTTAGTACCTCATCAGAACGAAAAACGAGTAGAGTTTATTCACCACCCCCCCCTTCTAAACTCAACTTCGATCCCCAACAGTAAAAAAGTTATGTAAGAATTTGAATATTATTTTTATTTAAATTGAATATTATGTGTTATATTTTACTATTAATATTATTATTTCATTATTTTTTATATTGTTTTGACGAGTTAGTCACAAGTATTTTAAATTGATAATTATTTGTTTTTGGTGACTGGTGTGCTTCACTTATGTAAATTATGATTTATGTATTGATAAAATCCATAATTGGTGATACACGTATTTAATGTTGATAGTGTTCACACATATTAAAGTTAACTATGTTCAAGTTCTTTGGCCCGTTGGGATCAAATTTTTTAGTATTAGAGGTTATTGGTGTATATGCATAGAATATAACGGCAAAAGAAGTTGTACACATGGACTGCATTTGCAAGGTTTCAGATGGCATGAAAGAATAGAAGGGTGGTGTACTCTAATAAATCAAATCAGACCAACACACAAATTTAGAAAGAACAATTAAAAAGGGGTCGAAAGATTCACCATTTTTTTAGACTTCCGACAAGCGACACAAGAAAGAAAAGATTGGCCTTCAAGAACTCAAATTTAAGGTAGCAAGCTAGCAGGAGTCACTTGCCAACCAAGAATGCGGCCCTACCAATATAATGTCAACGTTTTTTTCTGGTATACATCATTCTCATATTCTTTACTTTCAATCGTAAGATGCAATGTATACTATGTGAAGGGTCTATATAACCATATAAGAAGAAAACACACCTTATATTGTTTCGATGATGACTTTCTCGTAAACACTACGGGGCGAACCGTGTAAGGACACAAGCACTTCCCCATGATTCGGAGTCAGGGGAGTTTTGAGTGTCTTTCCAATGGTTAACTCGTTATTACTCACCTGAATATTATCATTATAAATCTGAAAGGATATACGTCTGGAGTTTGCAGGCTATCCTTCACCTTAAATATTTGAGTGCCAAATGGCTCCTCCAACTTTGGGAGAACAAGAATCGAAACATGAAACCATGATGGCTAACATAGAAAGTAAAAGGCATTGGATTTATTGGAAATGTTCATTAGTTACGTTTAGTTAAAGATTTGCTAAATAATTGGTCAATTGACCAAGTTTTTAGGAAATAATTTTTGAATTATTTTGAATTGATATTAGGAAGATATTTTGGTTTCTTTTTGTTTTTTTAACTCTATATAAAGAGTATTGTAATGAATAATAAAATGTACATTCCAAATACAATCTTTTGTTGCTTTCTATCATAAACTTTTATACTCCTTTTTTGTTGCTATAAAACAACAAAATTGTATCAGAGTTTTCTTCTTGAGGGACCTTTGAGTGGAGTGAATCCAAACACATAACCCAGATTCAAGAATGGAAATCGAAACAAGTTTCTCCCATATAGCACCACCAATTTTTGATGGCGATAACTATCAAGTCTGGGCTATTAAGATGACAACATATCTGGAAGCATTAGATCTTTGGGAAGCTATAGATGAAGACTATGATGTACAACCACTGTCAGAAAATCCTACGATGACTCAACTTAGGATCCACAAAGAGAGGAAGACTAAGAAGTCCAAAGCTAAAGCAAGCCTATTTTCTGCTATTTCGAGCACTATCTTTACAAGAATAATGAGCTTGGAGTTAGCAAAGAATATTTGGGATTACCTCAAAAAGGAGTACCAAGGAAATGAAAGAACCAAAAATATGCAAGTACTCAATCTAATCATGGAGTTTGAAATGCTATAAATGAAGGAGACAAACCATCAAAGAATACTCCAAACAAGTTGCTGGGTATAATAAATAAGGTGAGGCTGCTTGGTAAGGATTTTTCTGATGAACGAATTGTGCAAAAAATTCTCGTATCTTTGCCTGAAACATACGAGTCCAAAATTTCTTCGCTAGAAGAATCTAAAGATCTGTCAAGCATTTCCTTGGTAGAATTGGTGAATGCATTACAAGCTCAAGAGCAAAGGAAAATGATGAGAAGAGAAGAATTAATGGAGGGTGCTCAAAGGCAGAAAGTTTAGGAGGAGGTAAAGATGGCAAAAACAAAGATTGGACCTATCCAACATGCCCATATTGCAAAAAAACAAACCATCCTCAAAGGAGGTGTTGGTGGAGGCCTGATGTCAAGTGCAGAAAATGTGGTATTATGAGACATATGAAGAGGGTTTGCAAGTTCCAACAATCTGAAGAGGCAAAAGCTTCTACTGAGCAACATGAAGATGAGCAAATCTTTGTTGCAACAGCTTCTCATCAAGTAGCTATTCTAATGATTCATGGTTGATCGACAGTGATTGCACAAATCACATGACTAGTGACCGAGAGCTCTTCAAAGATCTTGATAAAACAATTACCTCCAAAGTAAAAATTGGAAATGGTGAATTTCTTCCAGTCAAAGGAAAAGGAACTGTGGCTATAGAAAGTCTAACAGGTTTGAAATACATTACTGATGTTCTATATGTGCCTAATATTGATCAAAATTTGCTTAGTGTTGGCCAGTTAATCGAAAAAGGCTTCAAAGTTATATATGAAGACAAATGGTGTTTGATCAAAGATGCAAAAGGTAGAGATGTGTTCAAGGTGAAAATGAAAGAAAAAAGTTTTGCTTTAAATCTCTTGGAGGAGGAGCAAATAGCATTTTCAATTTCAGAAGGCAATGCAGAATTATGGCACAAAAGGCTTGGACATTTCCACCACGATGGACTTCTATATATGCAGAAACATAACTTGGTGAAAGGTGTTCCTTTGCTGGAAGACAAGCTAGGACCTCTTAAAATGCCATCTTTAAATGGTAGTAAGTATTACATTATAATTATTGATGATCATACCAGATTTTGCTGGATTTACTTCCTCAAAATCAAATCTGAAGTCGCTAGTATATTTTGGAAATATAAAGCATTGGTGGAAAATCAAAGTGGTTGCAGGATGCAGAAAAGAAGGTCCGATAATGGGAAAGAATATACAAATAACATATTTGAAAAGTTCTGGGAGGAAGATGACATTGAACACCAACTAACAACTCCTTACACCCCATAACAGAATGGTGTAAGTGAGAGAAAAAATCGAAGTATAATGGAAATGACAAGGTTCTTGCTGCATGAGAAAGAATTGCCAAAAGGTTGTGGGCAGAAGATGCAAACACTGCTGTTTTTTTGCTAAATAGGCTGCCTACAAGAGTTTTGCAAGAAAAAACACCATTTGAAGCTTGGTTTGGTTATAAGCAAAGTTACAAGTTACAAAATCTAAAGATTTTTTGTAGTCTTTGTTTTTCTTATGTGCCACAGGTAAAAAGACACAAACTTGATAAAAAAGGCCGAACCAGGAGTTTTTATTGGATACAGTGATTCTTCAAAGGCTTATAAAATCAAACCACAAAATGGAAAAATTCTTGTGAGCAGAGATGTTAAATTTATGGAGGATAAACAATGGAACTGGGAGGAGTCTGTGAAGAAGCCATTGGAAGAACCATCACAGTATTTTGATGATGACATAGATCATGTTCCAGTTCGAGGTACAAGATCCTTATCTGATATTTATGAACGAAGTAACGTTGCTATTTTTGAGCCTGCAGAATATAAAGAAGCAAAAAAGGATGACAAGTGGATTGAAGCAATGAAAGAGGGGCTCAAAATGATTGAAAAAAATGACACGTGGGAGTTGGTGGATTAGCCTCAACACAGAAAGATCACTGGAGTCAAATGGGTCTACAGGGCCAAACTTAATCCAGATGGTTCTGTGAACAAAGCCAGACTTGTGGTCAAGGGGTATAGTCAAAGTGTTTGGAGTAGATTTCTCAGAAACTTTTGCACCAGTGGCACGCTTAGATACAATTAGAATGTTGCTTGCTTTGGCTGCACAAAAAAGATGGAAGATTTATCCGTTGGATGTAAAATCTGCATTCTTAAATGGTTATCTTCAAGAGGAGATTTACGTAGAGCAACCTGAAGGATTCCAAGTCAAGGGACAGGAGGAGAAGGTCTACTTGTTAAAAAAAGCCTTATATGGTCTTAAGCAGGCCCCCAGGGCCTGGTACAGTAGGATTGATGAACATCTTCAAAGTCTCGGATTTGTTAAAAGTCCAAGTGAAGCTACATTATATGTAAAAGGGACAAATGCTGACTTAATTATATTTTTGTTTATGTGGATGATCTTCTTGTTATAGGAAACAACGAGGAAGTAATAAAAGAATTTAAAGTTGAAATGCTCAAAGTATCCGAGATGACAAATCTTGGTCTAATGTCCTATTTTTGGGTATGGAGGTGAAGCAAGATCATGATGGAGTCTTCATAAATCAAAAGAAGTATGCAAGGGAAATACTCAAAAAATTTCACATGGAAGATTGCGAAAGCGCCAGCACACCAATGAATGAGAAGGAAAAATTTAGCAAAGATGATGGAGCAGAAAAAGTTGATGAAAGCAAATATAGAAGCTTGATTGGTTGCTTGATGTATCTTACAGCCACTAGGTCAGAAACAATGTTTGTTGTAAGCTTACTTTCGAGGTTCATGAATTGTGCTAGTGAAGTGCATTTTCAAGCTGCCAAAAGGATTGTAAGATATATCAAGGGCACAACAAATTAAGGCATCAAATATTCTTACTGTCAGTTTTTTAAGCTTCATGGTTTTTCTGATAGTGATTGGGCAAGTTCTCTTGATGATATGAGAAGTACAACAGGTTTTTGTTTCAGCTTTGGATCAGGGTTTTTTTCGTGGTGTTCAAGGAAGCAAGATGTGATAGCTCAAAGTACAGCAGAGGCAGAATATGTAGCAGCCAATGCTACAGTAAATCAAGGAATTTGGATAAGAAAAATACTTTCAGACTTACACATGGAACAAAATGAAGCAACACATATTCATGTAGATAACCAAGCTGCAATTGCGATTTCAAAAGATCATGTTTTTCATGGCAAAACCAAGCACTTCAAGATCAAGTTGTTTCATTTAAGAGAAGTACAAAAGAATGGTGAAATTAAATTGTGTTATTCCAAGAATGAAGATCAAGTTGCAGATATATTAACCAAAGCTCTACCAAAAGCTAGATTTGAACTGTTGATAAACAAATTAAGTCTATACAGCTACTAAGGCAAGGAGGAGTGTTGGAAATGTGCCTTAGTTACGTTTAGTTAAAGATTTGCTAAATAATTGGTCAATTGACCAAGTCTTTAAGAAATAATTTTTGAATTATTTTTGAATTGATATTAGGAAGATATTTTGGTTTCTGTTTTGTTTTTTTAACTCTATATAAAGAGTATTGCAATGAATAATAAAATATGCATTCCAAATACATTCTTTTGTTGCTTTCTACCATAAACTTTTATACTCTTTTTTTGTTGCTATAAAACAACAGGCTTTTATCACAAAATAAAACTAGGACAATACAGTTTTATACATGAAAAGTGAAAACTATGGCAACGTTATCTGATATACAGAAAGTAGATATGGACACACTAAACAACTGCCAGATGAATATGTTAAAGACTCCCGATCTGCAGTTTATCAGCACCAGAAAGTAGATATGGACGTACGAATGCAGACCTGAGAAAATTTTGTAGTCCAAAAATGGAAAATTCAACTTTTGTACCAATAATTTATGTATTGATTAATTTGACCTAAATCACCAACTAGCAGTCCACAAATCAAGGATGGAAGCAAAAACAACAGCCTGAAGATGAGTCCGATGAATACTTGATTATCGAGGCCCTGAGAGTTCGATTGCTTCAGCAACAAAGGACGATTCTTCGCGGGCTTGGCTAAAGTTGCAAGGAAAACTAAATGTTGTGCCTTGACATGGATCAGCTACACCTGGTGACTCTGTAGGCTCTCTTTCTCCAGAAACTAAGATCTTCAAGACTTTTGACATTTTTGGCCTTTGGTCCGGACTTGATTGAGTGCATTGTAGAGTCAGTCCTACAGCCTTCTCTAATTCATCTGCATTGAAACATCCCCTAAGGTTTTTATCCACAAGCTCTTCCAATTTCTTGTCCTCATACAAGGTTCTAACCTGTGGGAATCAACAAGAAGATTTAAAAGTCTCGACTTGAAAATTTTGAATGATTAACTCAAAGAGCGTAAATTCTATAATCTTGACCAAAAAGGTTTATTTATACTTGTATCTATACTAATCTACACTGCTGTAAAAATTTAAAGGGAATGTCTATCTTCACAATTGTTAAACCGGCTCTTACCACAATACCCAAAGCTAAGAGAATCACTCATTGTGCAACTCAGATATTAAACTATAAACAAAGTACTTCGCTTTGATGGTTTTATTGCATAAACAGATACGGTGCAATTCTAACACCCCAATAAGAAAAATATTAAGCATGTGACACCAAGATTAAGTAGTTATCATCACGTACGAAACGGTATCGCCAATTCCCAAAGTCAACAAAAATGAAAGGGAATTAAGAAGGCCATATTTGTAAAATCAACACAAAATTTGCATACCATGCACGAGCAGTCTATATTTGTAACTACAGTCTACAACAATCGTAATATCAAGTTGCATAGAAATATTGCATGCCCGATTGCTAGCCTTTTGAAAGGTCAAGTTTCTTCTTACCCAATCAAGGATCGTTCCTTTCTGAACTTGTACATTGGCAGCATCTAATGCCTTCTGTCCTGTGGTGAGTTCTAAAAGCAGTATGCCAAATCCAAAGACATCTGTTTTCTCAGAAGATTGACCAGTTGAGAGATACTCGGGTGCAATATGTCCCACAGTACCTCGTACTGCAGTCGTTACATGTGAATCCCGAGGATCTAAGAGCTTAGCAAGGCCAAAGTCACCCACAACAGCTTCAAAACTTTCATCAAGTAGAATGTTTGCTGCTTTGACGTCCCTGTGAATTATTTTTGGATTACACTGTTCATGTAAATACAGAAGACCACGAGCTGCCCCAACTGCAATGCGCATCCGTTTACCCCAATCCAAAGACGGATTCTCATGGCAAGGGTCTATCAAATAAAAATGGAAATTTTAAACCATCAAGCTCACAAGGAAATAATCTATAAATTTAGAATTGACAAGTCAAATACATTAACTAATAATATGATCAAAAACACGAGCTCAACTAACTAATAATATGATCAAAAACACGAGCTCAACAAACCTCGTAAGCGATCCGCAACACTTCCATTCGGCATAAAAGGATAAACCAGCAGCTTTTCAGCAGGAGTCATACAGAAGCCATACAAACGTAAAAGATTCCGGTGCAAGGCCAAGCCTATCATCTCCACTTCAGTCTGAAACTGAACTTCCCCTGTGAAACTAGGATCTTTCAATCTCTTGACTGCCACTACTGTCTTATTCGGGAGAAAACCTTTATAGACGACTCCAAATCCTCCTTGTCCAATTATGTTTCTAGAGCTGAAGTTGCTTGTTGCAACTTGTAATTCGCACAAGGAAAAATGTTTCAAATGACCAATATTGAACTCATAACCTTGCTGCACTGAATTAAAAAGTGACAAGGGAATTTAATAATCATCTTCATTTTGATTTTAATGAAGCAGAAAAAATGAGAGAGACATGACGAAGTACCATGGGAAGTACCATGGGAAGTACACAAAACACGAAATCTATACCAACGCACCCAACATATGAGCAGTGAGATAGAGATGACTAGTGCACAACTGACTCCGGCAATAACAGCTATAATTATATGATGATGGCCGACTTCCGTATATGAATTAGTCCCTGAAAGACAGATTATACCAGTTTCTAACACTGCAGAGACCATATATAAGAGCGGTGTTAAAAGGTGCAATATTTTACCGTTCACTGGGTTCTGAGAAGCCATGCAAATTTCTGAGGATGAAGAGCAGAGGAAAATGTTGCCTGAAACACTGTAATAAAAAGCACCACTTCAGTAGACTTGAACAGGATAACAAGAATATTTGGCAGTGCACTGTCTGAAACAGAGATGCCCAATTGGTTTGAGATGCAAATGACAAACGCAACTTCCATATCCACGTAAAAACAAATCTATTTCTTCAATTCTACATGTTTAGGTACATTCCACTTCCATTCAAATTGTGCACATGAAAATTCACCATGGTAAACAAAAGTAAAGGAATTTGGATGTGATGAAAGTCTCCAAACATCAGTTGGTCAAAACTTGGAATAAATTTTCAAGTCAGAAACAACTTTGAGCAATGATTTTCCAGTTTAAGCATTTTTAAAGGACTGAAAATATATGAAGTAATATAAAAGAAAAATAGTAAACAATGAGCATGCAGCATTGTTGCTTCATGAAAGAAAAGTGCACAAAAAGAGAGTCCTTATGGAACAGTTAGAAACAGATATACAGCACAATGCCATTGAAGTTTGTTCAAGCATAATTAATTGTCCTGATATTGAAATTCTTTAAGATAACACTCATTTGCCTATTATCCATAAATAGCTATAAAATCTCATTCAATCTGACCTGTAATCTTTAGCAAGTATCTTAGGGATGGGACCACTTAGGTTATTAAATGACAAGTCCCTGCAAAAATAATGGATTTCTTTTACTGTGTGTATTAATTCACATTATCACACTTGAAATCACTTCGGGGTCAGAATGCATACAAGAATGAAAGACCTGTAAGGTTTGCTATGGATGTAGGAATTTGTCCAGACAACTTGTTTCTACTTAGCCTCCTGAAAATCCATGTCAAATTATTATAGCAATTAAATTAAACCAAACTTGTATTCTAACTAAAACAAAATCCAGATGCATAGCATCGAAACATACAAGTAATTAAGATGCGGTACACAACCAAGAGAGCTTGGAATTTCACCAAAAAACTGGTTTCCAGAGAGGTCCAGTGTCTGTAACTCTGAGAGCTTTCCAATGTCTGAGGGAACAACTCCCGTCAACTGATTATTCTGCAACAGCCTGCAGATACCGACTTGAATATACGTTATTGATGCATCTTATGTTAAGAAAACAAATCAAGAAAGAGTGGTTGACTGGTTCATTATCGGAAAATTTTCCTTAAGCACTGAAAATTTAATTCCTGATAATTTGAATTCACAAAGCATACCATCCTTATTGATAATATTCAACAACATTTCCACACTAAAAGCATACAACTGCCCTCTTATATAAGTCATACTGAAATGCCGCACAATAATCACGTTTTTAGAAGAACTCACATTGTTTGCAGATGAGTTAGGTTTCCAACGCTAGGCGACAGGGTGCCGGATAATCCCACGCCGGCCATTTCTCTGCAACATAAAACAAAAAGGGAACTTTATGCAAACGAAAAGAAAACCAGCTAATACACTTTTCCGTAATTCAAGAAAGTAGCAGCACGCAAGAGTATTTAAATTTGTAAGAACTCTTACAAAGAAACAACAAATCCCTCAGCAGAGCAACCGACCATGTTCCAAGTACAAGGATCAACAGAATTGATATCCCATCCATCCAAAACATGATTCAAAGCTCTCATCTCTTTCTTCACAGACATCAGCGCAGCAACTGCTTAAATACAAAACTGGTACATTTAAATAAAAATAAATGGGCAAGAAAATTATATGTGGAGAGAGTTATGGTGTTCACCTTCAAAGTTAACACCCTTAGGGGAAAGAAGACTTGGTGAAGCATCAGCCACCGTAATCATCCAGTATAAAGTGAGTGCCAAAATTAGCTTCGTTTCTCTCATGGGTTCTCAAAACTATACAGCAACAATAACAAATTTTGGCTCACTGAACCAGAAAATTTTGCTCATTTTGTTTTATGCATGCCCCCAACGAAGCACAGCGTGATTTGACCTTTTTTTCCCCTGAAAGTTTCTTAGAATAAAAAATAAAAATTTTATGCTCAAATACATCGAAAAATACGAGAGTAAAATTTTAATAGAAATTGATTAGACAAATAATTTATAACACACAATAAAATAATTTAAATCAAATGAATAAATAAATAATTGTTACTTGTTAGTATCGTGATTCACATATCCATTAATCTTCTTTGAATATTGAATTTCAATTTATAAAACATGTTTTGATGAGATTGCTTAATTTATCAATATATTATGTCAGCTATATTAATATAATTAACAAAATGCAATATGTCAGCTTAGATTATGTTACTGTATCATGTTATAAAATCTCCCTTCGGTCTCAATTATCTATATACCTATAAAAGTGTGGATGATGGGCAAAGTTTTTTGATTGTGATTTTACTACATTGCCCAAAAACTATGCATTGTTTGTATTAATTGCATGGACATTGGTGGAAAAAATATATAAAATTTAGGGACAAATTTGGGATAATGGATTTGTAATGTATTGATTATGTATTTAATTGAGGTATTTATTTTTTTGAACTCATTAAACACATGAGGATCATAGTGTTTTTATTTTTTTAATAGAAAATTGTAAAATAAGAAATTTTGAAAATAATATTACATAAAAATTGAATCGATATTCGATAATAAAAAATATATTAGAAAAATAATATTTTCTTCATACATAATTCTTACAAAAAATATTAAAAAGAATATATATTTAACTATTATACTTATAAAAGTACAAAAAGAATAACAAAATTTTCCTTGTAAATTTTCTACTATTCTCATAAATTGTGTATTGTCAGATTAATTGCATGAAAATTACACAATCATTAAATACATAAGGATTAAAATAGTGTTTTTATTTTTTAATAAAAAATTGCAACATAAGAATCTTTGAAAATAATGTTACATAAAAATTGAATAAATATTTTATAATAAAAATAAATTAGAAAATAATATTTTCTTGATACATAATTCTTAGAAAAAATATTAAAACAATAGCTTTTTTTAATTTTAAAAAATCATTAAAAATACTAAAAGAATATATATTTAACTATTATACTTATAAAAGTGTAAAAATAATAACAAAGTTTTTCATTGTAAATTTTCTACCATCCCCTTAAATTGTGTGTTGTTAGATTAATTGTATGGAAATTTTCTACATAATTTATGGGAAATCTATGCATTAAAAATGAATATATGTTTGATAATAAAAATATATTTTTTTTATCTATAAACCTACGTAAGTGTAGATAATTGACAATTTTTTCAATTGTCAAAAGATAAAAATGACATCCTCATCAATACAAATCCAAAAATTCAATAAAGATATATTTGTAAATTTCTAATTGTTGTAAGTGTAAAAAGAAAATATCAATTTTTTTTATTTATTCCACCTAATATATAATTAATTAGTAGCCTAATTATTCCACATCATATATAATTAATAGTCTAACAATTGCTAATGAATTATCACTACAATATACATTGATTGTAATAATTTATATCACTTCAAGAATAAAATATAATTCCTAAATCACTTCACTTATATAAATTATGATTTATGCATTTATAAAATCCATAATCTGGTTGATTTTTAGGTTATTATACCTTATACGTGGTTCTTTAGGTTATTATACCTTATACGTGGTTCTTAGATATATATATTTTCAAAATTTGTTTCAGTTCAATTCATTCTATATATTATGCTAATTATAATTTATTATATAACATAAAATTAACGACTTGAATTTCAATTTGAGAAACAATTTTGAAAGTAAAGTATATAAGTTCTTAATTAATTTATTCGTCTAATATGACAAAAGACTAAATCAATATAAATAAAAAAATGAATCAAATTATTTTTTAAAAAAATCTAATTTTAATTTTTATTAAATAATTAATATTTACGTGCATCGCACGTGCTTCTTGCTAGTAACATATAAAATCACTTATAATTTGATCATGCTCCAAAGATGCAATAAAAACCGGTAATAATATCAAGTGTGCTCAATAATAAAAATCAATATTCTAAAAGAAATAAAAAAATAATTGTTTGGGGGTAGGATCCCCTAAATCCTAACTAAAAGATGATAGAAGAAAATGTTTGTCTGTGTTCTTGTTCTTCGGTTGAATTCTTCACTTGGCCTCCTTTCGCTTTCCTCTTGTGCGGTGGTTGTGTGTTTTTTTTTTTTTAAATCTAAATTCTGGTATGTAATTCTTGTTTAGGGCCCAAGAGTCCAACAAGGTAAGAAATCCGCGTACAAAAGGTTTCTTTGTCCAGGCACGCTAGGATGGTTAGAAATTTCTGTCTTAGCTCGAGGTTTTCTGCCTCATCACTATATTTTTCCTCCAAACACGCCAGGGAAATCAAAACCAATCGCCCTAAGGCGAGATATTCTGTTTTGCTCCTCGATATTTCATATATTTGTGCTGTGTCTGTTGAAAATAACTGCCCTAACACAACTCCTTATGTCCGGATCTTCAGTTTTTCACCTTCACTTCATTATTTTGATTCCTTTCTTACAAATTCACCACCAACAACCATGAGGAGTGACCGTATGCATAATCTAACACTCAAATGAATGAAACATGGACTTGATACACGCAAACTCATGCAAAATAAAGTAAAAATAAACAATAAAACACGTAAATATGACCTCTATCAACTTCCTCATATTAATCGCTCGCTTTTGAGCAAAATATATTACAAGAGAAAATAAAAACAACAACGAAAACTAGTTCAATGGCGATTTCATTGCTTTTAATTTCATGCTTCGTTACATATTTTCCACCAATTATAGTACAACACAAGTCATCCCACCCATTGCTTTAAAAAAAACTCCCCTAGATGATTGTAAGGTAATGAGTTGTACATCAATGTGATATAATTGACATAAATGATGTAAATTATGAGTCACAGATCAACTCATAATATAATCAATATGTTTAAATTTTAAATAAAGCGAATAAAAATAGTCCAATAAATTTTGATGGCAAATGTGTAAATATTCAATCTGCTTTGATGGTAACTCTGTAAATAATTTGAAAAATAATGGATTTAAATTTGAAGGCAAATCGGTCATTAACAAAAAGAAAGATTAGTAAATGGGCATTTTGTGTATGATGTTTACGTTGCGTCAAATTATTCTGAAAATACGTATAAAATATTATGAATTAATATTTATTAAGTTTGCTCATGTTTAAGATCAAATAACTATTCATTTTATTTTTTTAATATATGTTGTTAAATTTATCTAATTAATCAAATAATTTTAAAAATAATTATATTTATTGTATGTATGTATATATATATATATATATATATATATATATATATATATATATATATATATATATATATATATATATACATATAGAAAGCAACCAAAATGTGGCCAAAATGTGGAGTATAAAAATTGGTGGTGGTTTATTTAATTAAACTAAACTAATATAAATTTGTGCATGTCTATACCATATTATA
Source organism: Primulina eburnea (assembly GCF_022965805.1). Classification (NCBI taxonomy): domain Eukaryota; kingdom Viridiplantae; phylum Streptophyta; class Magnoliopsida; order Lamiales; family Gesneriaceae; genus Primulina; species Primulina eburnea. Next base: position 6,478,264 of record NC_133108.1, read on the forward strand.
TATGGGAGGGCGGGGAGCTCGAAATTTTAAAAACAATGCAGTAAATCGGTAAATATTATTATTATTATTATTATTATTATTATTATTATACTGAGCACGGGAAATTGGCTTTCAGTTCCCAGTCATCGATTTTTTTTGTGTTCAGTCTTTGGGTATTTTTTTAGTACCACATTTTCACATGAAGTATACCACATTTTGTATGACATAGTACCACAATTTTGTGGATCGAGAATGAACCCAAATAAATATTTTGATTGGGGATTTTTAACCTCCGAAGGAGTACGAAGTCCTTAAATTAAATATTTTCATATTAAAGAGATTCCATTAATAGAGCTGCTTAGAATTGCGTGTTGTGCTGCTTTGACTTTGACTTTCTACTTTTATTGGAATGCACGATAAACAGTCACCACTTCAAGATAATCACTTAGGATATAAATTTGAAGTTGGCTTACAATACGTTTTTTAATAAAAAAATTAATACTCTCAAATTTAACCATATGGTCCATTTTTTTCCTTTTCTTTTGATTTTAATAAAAAAAACAATCAACTTATGCAAAACACAAAAATATATATAAATAATTTATGTCAAAATACTTACTAAAACCTTCATAAAAAACAAGGCCAACATGAAAAACATATATATATAGCATTTATTTTTTCAATAGCTTTTCTTAATATAGAAAGAAATAGAGACTATATATACTACATCGGAAAGAGGGATATTTCAAACCAAAATATTTAGATTTTTATATATCTAATAATAATATTAGATAAATATATTCAAAAGTAAGCAAACAAGGTTTGAAGTGTAACTAATTAAAGCCAATAGTAAAATTAAATAAAAACTAATTCCTCTCTCGGAGCTTGAGAATCGCACCAAGGACAAGAGGCCGAACAAACTCGGTCGGAACCACAAAATTATAGACAAAAATTTGTATAAACGATCACGATCGTATTTTATTGGACGGATCTCTTATTTAAATCCTTCATAAAAAAATATTACTTTTTATACTGAGAATATTATTTTTATTGTAAATATCAGTAAAAATATTATTTTAGCATTACAATTTATTCTCATCTATACAGATTCGTGAGACTATCTCACACAAAACTTGCTCAAAACTAAAACGCAGCAGACATTGATTGTGCAAGAAAGTCATTAGATTGGAGAGCGGCGCATCCCGGAAATTCTCCATGTACCCACGATTAGTTATTGACCAGGGATACAAATGCGAAGCAGCACAAATATTATACTGATTACTTGGCACCATAAAAAACCAAATATATTTTCACAAGTTGAAAGCAGCAAGTGGAAACAAAAGAGAAGCCGATCAAAACAAAGGGAGAAATGGGGAAAAAATAGAAATAACCCCGCCATTTTGGTTCCGCCTGCTGCTCCTGGGATATTTACTGTTCATCTATTCATAGACTATATTTTTGGTCTGCAGCAAGCTTCTCTTATCAACCACCAAACATATACAAAACAGGATCTTTCCCTTTCTTCATAGCATGGCGCTCAAAGAACAGGTAGAAACAACTAGGAAAACAGCACTTGTAGAGATGTCAACTGGACTAAATAGCAAGCTGTAGCCTTCGGTGCTTTGTCTCGAATCTCAAGGGATGACGAGGCTGGTAGGACAAATCCTCATCTTTTAGAGGCCATTTAGAACCCTTCATATTAACTAACTCATCCACGGGCCAAACAATCTCACGTCATGCCCTCGTAGGATGCAAAAAACTGCAAACCCATTTGTCTTTTCACATGGTCGGGTATCAGCTTGTTAATAAGGTCTGGTGAAGCAGCACTAGGACAGCTGCAGGAAGAAGGAAAACCATGATTAGTAGTGGATAACAAAACACCACAAACTAATATAATCCCCTCACTGTGAGTGCTAATATTCAGTGAGATTTAGCAAGATTGGCTACTAAGGGAAATCTGTCTCCGATGAACTTAACAATCTGCCTGAATTAGCTATATATTTCATCACAAAATTAAATATGATCAAGAAAATAAATCCTTGTCATCCAAGTTCAATTTAATGGACACAAGTATGTTTAGATTTAGATTAAAAATCTTATGGCATATATGATTAATTATTCCAAAATATATATTCTTAAAATCTTTCAAAAGAGTTTTCAATCAAATTAAAGGTACTTCTAATAAAAGATTGGGAATTTTCGAACATATTGATCAAATGCCTTAGGAAGAAAATAATAGATGTTGACCTAATAGGTTTTTTGCTACAAAAATTAGTAAAATGCATTTCAGGTAAGATATTTTCACGAATTTTGTCGTATATGAATTTTTGGAATTTTCCCATAAATGAAACCATAGAGTAGCTAAAAAATCATTTTGGGCTATCTAGAGAACATTACTTTCTTAACAGTTCCGGTGTTTATTTAAATCAGTAACAGATATTAGGGAACAGATATCAAGCTAAATTCACACACCTCCTGTTTGAAGTTGAACAAAGGTGGTAGGAGGCGACCATTTGGCAATCGAGTGTTGGGTTCTCGAAGCTCATCGAAGAATGGATGTGCACATGCATCTAGCTGCAATAAGAATCGTGATAGTAAAAAAAAAATAATAATAATAATACAAAGATACAAATACATAAAAGCTGATCCTACAGAAGTATGGCGCCGAGAATAGTTAAATAAAGACATCTGCCATGAAATTATCATTTTAATATTAGAAAAAGGCAAGTAAAGTAAACTCACAGCATTGCAGCGGAGATTTGGAGAGTATTGCAGCAACCTGGAGGCAAGATCTATTGCTTCTGGAGGCATTCGTTTTTGGAAAACCTGATAACATGGCATAGATACTAAGAAAGCATATTTACAAAAACCATGGAAAAGAAGAGCGGTTCATGATTCCATTCAAAAAAAATTTCAAGACAAAAAACATCTCAAGGCATGGACCAAATAAAAATTACCATAAGAAACAGTAAACTCCAACAAGGACAAACTCAACTGGGCACAAGTATTGACTGTAACAGTAATATTTTAGCCAATTTCTTCCACAAGTAACAGTATACAACCATTTTCTAGCAAATTTCTACCATAATCCATATAACCCAGGATTGGTGACCCTGTGTGATTCACTATTATGTAGGTGAAATCCAAAATGAGGAACAACCAGATGTCAGGAAATCGATACATTCAACTCTGTCTGGTCAGACAGCGTAATATTGTGTCACTATATTTGCATAAGAAATTACTAAAACTGTGAAAATCAGATTTGGGTATCCGTATTCCCAGCCTGGAATCAATAAAGGTAGTTCTCCAGTCCAGATATATGTTGTTGCCACATAGTCAAATGATTACCGTTTAGTTTAGTTTCATATGTGTAAATGTCAATCAGAAAGTGAAAAGATGGAAAAAATACACCATTAAGTGAACATAACCGTTCAATTCTTCTCTTGTTCTATACTTCATCTCTAATTCTACAGTCATTGTCACAATTATTGATGCATGATAAAGCGAGAGTGTTCTAGATGTCCACACAACAAAGAATATTAAATTATTTTATTATCTTTTCTTGTCACACAAGAATTAGGATAGTTCCCCCAAACAACACACATGCCAGTTTAACACACTTCTTTCAAAAGTGAAAAACATGATAAAAATAAAAAGAGGATGAAATTCAAACAAAGCAGGAACAAAGACACAACTCCACTCCAACATGATAAAATTTCAAAGGTGTAATGTAATGCATACCTTGTGCCAAGGGTGCGCCTTTATTTGCGGGAATCTAAAATCGGTATAATTTGGATTCATACAACGAATTTCCTCCCTTGTTGGAGTTCCAAGAACCTGAAAGATAAATACATTAGCCACTAGATAATACTTCAATCACTTCCATATATGATGAAGAAACTATACCTTGATGATCTCCACAAGCTGATCCACAGCATTCTCTCCAGGAAACAAAGGCTAAATAATTCGATTCGATTAAGTCAGACCAGCGCAGATACCCATAATTCAAAACGAAAAAACAAAAAAGCATCTCAACTGTTCAGTGATGGCAACATTAAGAATGCAACTCACCTGGCCCAGAAGAAGCTCAGCGAGGACACAACCAGCTGACCAAATATCAATGGATGTAGTGTATTCGGTTGCACCAAAAATTAGTTCAGGAGCACGGTAAAATCGTGAACAGATGTACGCTATGTTTGCCTCGCCTGTCACCTATTCAAAATAAAGAAAAGGACTTAGATGTCAGAAACACATTAGTTGGCAACTAGAAGCAAAACTAGAAAACACTACAAAATTGTCACACGATAAAAAAGAGAAAGAACAAGCTTTAGGAATATTGATTTCAAAATATTGTCACTTACTAATGCTTTTGCACTTCCAAAATCGCATATTTTCACTTGCTGCGTTACAGGATCAACCTATACACAAAGAAAATGAATCAAGCTAAGAGTGCAGGAAACCAAATACTTAGTCGAGAAACGTTGCTCCTGATTTGTACCAGAACATTTTGTGGCTTCAAGTCTCTATGGCACACTCCAGCAACAGAATGCATGTATGCCAACCCTCTGAAAATCTGTAAAAGCAATGTCACATTATTGAGCCTTAAGTAAAGGACAATGACCTCTACACATCCCACAAGGAAATTCATTGCTTACTTGGTAGGTGTAAAGCTTCACATAAATAAGTGGCATTCTATGATTCATGTTACTGTAATGCTTTAGAACATTGAACATTGATTCCGGAACATATTCCATAACTAAATTGAGAAATAGCTCGTTTTTTATCGTGGTTGAATAGAAATAATGCTTCAGGGAAACAATATTAGGATGATCCATTGTCCTCATTAACTGCAACTCACGGTTCTTGTATCTTCTGTCTTGTAAAACCTTCTTTATAGCTACAGTCTCCCCAGTTTCAAGGCATTTTGCCTAAAGTAAAACATAAATTAATAATCAATAAATATATAAAAAGCACAACACATTTACCAAAACAACAGAAACTGAGTGAAAAACTACTGGTGAATAGATATGTGTACCTGAAATACAAATCCAAATGAACCTGTCCCCACAACTCGCTCTGCCATGTAACTAACTGTCTGCAAATAAATTTCATGACAAAAATTAGATTTCTAAAATTAGGTTCTCACTTCTTCTTTCGTTACCCAATGGTCAGGTCAGATCGCAAAATAACTCACACTACCAATGGTCAATAGCTGTCTAACAACTGAGAAAGATAATAGCTTGTAATAATGGAAATAATGGAAACACGGCGGCTGCTAAAGCTTAGGTCGATTACAACAACAAACTTAGAAAGATGTTAACATAAATGGATAAAATTATTGTGTATGGTCGGTTTTTTTGTCGGTCAAAAAGAGTTTCAACAAATTAACAGCTTTACCTGCTTAGGTTCTCCATTCTTGCCACCAATGGTTGTGGAAATTATGTGGCCAGTGACTGGATCATTCCCACCCATTACAGGAGCAGACATCTCCTACACTCAGTAAAATCACACTCAAAACAAAAGCCAAAGAACAACGAATGACAAGTAGAAAATCGATTTGTTAAGCCATGAAGAAGTAGCTCCGGAAGGAAGTATAAATTTTAGGGGTCATCAGCCATTTCGCAAGTAAAGGATGAAAACACCTTTTGAAACAGGAATGACACTAATATAAGATTACAAACTTAATCAGACCTAGTAAAAAAGAAGCTAACTTCCTTCATATAGAGCAAACAAACAAGACCTACATTACGAAATTAATCCCACCTTCGTCAAAAAAAAAAAAAAAAGTCACGTTTCATGATAAATAAGCAGTTGGAAAGACAAAAACAACAAAAAATTTACTAGAAATCACATTTAGTAGAGATCAAATGAAGACGAACTCTCCTAAACAGAAGACGGCAGCAATAATTCCTATTATTGAGCTCTAAATCACCACAAAATTAACAAATCAGCCCACGATCAAAACTAAAACGAGATCTGCAATTTCTACGGCATATTTTGTTAAAAAAATTTAATTAAACTAAAAACATAAAAACGACGAGATTAAGTTCCATCACACCCCCATCTTCAACAAACCTTCCAAGCAACACAAACCCATAATTCCGGTGATAAAAAACAAAGCAAAAACCGTACCTTATCGTCGGCCATAGCACGCACTAGAACGAGACAAAATCCAGGCAATGAACAAGAAAACACTTGACCAAAAAAAACGAAAAATTATCTTCAGGATTCAGAATTCATCATTGTCGGCAGGGGAAAAGAAGAAACAAAGAGAGAAGAAAGAGAGTAAAAGAAGAAGAAAAAGGTGTGGGCAGTGGTGCAGGACCCATCCACCAAACAACACTCCATGTGATTACAGCTATTCCCACTTTTTCCTCTTCTCTCTAATTTGTTCTGTTTACAGATAATTAGGAAAGGGACCCTGGACTTGTGCTTTAATTACCAAGTTGTGCTCCTCGACGTTTTAATGAAAACGCGTTTTACTTACTGAAGTTGCTGTAACGAGTTATGAATGGAGATGATAGCGGGCCTACACAGTTTATGGGCTTGGGCTCCATTTTGGCCACATTCACATCAATTTTTCCATTTCCTTTTTTCCCCCTTTACTAATTATTAATAATTAATGTTCTATTACACGCATATAAAAAAAAATTGATAATTTTTTTTGTAAAAATCATATTTTATTATATTAAAATATAATACTTATATTAATGATTATATAATATTGAAACTGAAATAATTTAAACTTGTAGATAAATTAAGTTTTTGTTGATCCTACAAGTGCTAGCTCGTGCCGATAGCGCCTACACGAGTAGCATGAAACAAATAATACATTAGATATAAGTTAGAGAAAAAAATCAGAAAAAGATTGAGATATATATAAAGTTACTAATAAATTCACACCAGCAAAGTTAACCACATATATCATAAAATGTAAAATCGTAAATAAACTTCGGTGTCGTATTGACATACCAATGTTAGTTAATATGAGATGCGTAACTTTAATAATATATTATAAATACAATTGTATTATTACTCTGACAATTAAAAGAAATAGTAAATGTACATTATTTGTTATTGACTTCGTTCTATTTATATAAAAGAAAAGAAAAGAAAAGAAAGGAAAAGAAAAGAAAGGAATTAATATATATATATATATATATATATATATATATAATTGACTTCATTATACTTCAACTACTATTAGGTAGAAAAATTCAGTTAATAAATGGCAAAGTGTATTAACAATTTGAACAACTATTCCTTGTATGAATAAATAACCTTATCGGGCTCCCTTCAATTCCACCAATATTACATTTATTGTTGACAACCTGACAAAAAAATATTAATAATAATAATAATAAAGAAATATTTACATAAATGCAATTTTTAAATGAAGAAATTTGGACAAGTGTTTGAGTGCATACTCTGTTTGCAAGGGTGGAAGATAGAACATCAGATGTTAACCCCTTTGTTGTGTCATTGTCATCCTTGTGTCAATTGGAAGGGGACAAATTCCATTATTTTTATTAATAATTTTTTTTAATAATGAAGGGAAATAATATTTTTGAATTTAGTTGAGATAATTCTTGATTTAAATTATTTTCTTAATAATAATTTTTCCTTGTTGATTTAATTGAGTATAATATTTAATACGGATTTTGTCTTTCTAAGATAATGAGATAATTAAGAAAATATACTTTAGATATGCTATTTATGATTATGATTTAATGAGATATGGTATTAATGTTTAAAAAGAGTTTATTTCTAATTAAACTCTTACTTTCGTTGTGTGATAGGTTTCCTTGAGGAGAAAAAATCTACACATGTAAATAAGAGATCAAGGACACTGGAAAAAGGCTTCTTCCCACACAAACATACATATACGCACTTGTGTACGCCGTGAACATCAGAGAAATAAGTCATCAAGGATCGTGATGTTTTTTGAAGAGTGGTGATCGCGTGTTGTCTTGAATGTTGAGGACATCTGCAGACAACATCCGTAACGAAGTTGGTTGAAGATTGTTTTCGTGGCTCCTCTTTTGGCATCACGTTTTATTGCTTTCTTATTCATGTTTTAGTATTTGTGATTGTTTTAGAAAGCTTTTATTTTCTCAACGTGTTAGAGAATTGTTTTTAGTAGTAATCACTAGTGATAGGTTTTTGTAAACGATTTGGTTTCTAGTGATTAATTTTTGTCATAAGGCACCACACACGTATTTATACTTGTGCAAATTTAATCTTGTCAATCAATTTATTTAAAATTAATTTGTGTTATAAAATATAATATTCCGCTGCATGTTGTCTTAAATATTATAAAATTTGACACAACACTTAATTCTGATAAAACACAAATTCACGATTTTACATCTCATACTGATATTTTTTTTATTTACTAGTATCTGTCAGACAATGTATCTTACAAATAATTTCCATTATTTGACTTTAACTCAAAAAAAAAATCACGGATAGTTAGAAAAATGTAAAAATTAGTCCTCTTTAAATTAGTGAATTTCATCGGTTGATCATACCAATTAGATATGAAGTTGCGGGAGAGGCTAATAAACCAAAAAAAAATTGAATCTGGACCAAAATTTGTGTGTATATTAAGTCCATCTCAGGCTTTCTTCAGATTGGAGAATTTGATTTCAAATCATGTGTCGTAAAGGGTTCGTAAGAATTCGAAATCCATTACCATTATTAAAAAAATAAAACTAGAATAACATATAGTTAACCATTTCAAATCCATAATTTTAGAAATTAAACAAATAGTTTGAGACATCATTTTATTCCAAATCGTTCCATTAATTCAAATGCATCCTTAGGGAAACAAACTTACGACCAAAACACTACCAAATTTTTTGTTGCTATAATTTAAACCTTCGTAGAGTAATTTACCAAATTCATACATTCCTTCGTTTCAATGGATGTCTGAAACTGGAAAGGGGTGCAAAGTTATCAATCCATAGTAATGATATGTAGGTTAATCACGCAAATCATAAGATAAAGAAAATTATTCTATTGAATATTCTTACTAACGAAGTAAGAAATGTGATCGGTGAGGAATGCGCCGCCGGACTTTATATTAGAATCTAATATAAAAAATAACAAATTATCATAATTCTAATATCTATGAAATACAAGAATTGTTCTTCGGTAGCAATCCTCCCTTCAACAATAATTCTTTATTCTAGATGGGTTTGAGAATTGTGTAAACATGTTCTGCTTTCTATGTTATGACCAATTATTCGTAATTTAACATGGTATTAGAGCCAAAAAAAAATCTTCGTCTCTTGTTAATTTTGATGCTTGATTGCAGCAATTGTGAAGTTTTTTTTTTTTTTTTGCTGTGTCAATTGCGGATTCTGAAGAATCTCATCGTTGATTCTACTTGGAATCGATCACTATTTGTGAAGGTGTTGCTTGGAGCTCATGATTGTTGATTCGTTGATTTCACTAATACCAGTGATTTCGATGGTCCTTTGTATTTGTATCTTTTGGATACTTCGAGGATAAATTTCGCGGTTGAAAACTACGAAATCTAGAGTAGAGCTATGTTGATTGATTTACGCGCAAAAAATAAAATAGTGTTTATTGATGGTTTTTATCCACGACCTTTTGTAGGACATATTCATTGTGGGACTGATGCAATCCGTTGTTTTATCATGGCTTATGCATGTTGCTTCCAAAGAAATTTTCGAAGGCATTGTATATCTCACATGTGTGTCAATATTCTGGATTGATTTAAAGGAACAGTTTGATAAAAGCAATGGCTCAAGGACTTGTTCAATCCATAGCGATATAGGTCGATTAAATCACGGAAGAAAAATTGTTATGCCTATTACTATAAACTGGAGAAACTTTGGGATGAATTTGCATCTTATGTTACTTTTTCTTCGTGTGGGTGTGCAACATCGAAGCAATACATGGACCACAATCAGCGGTAGAAATTACTTCAATTCTTAATGGGATTGAATGAGTCTGCAACTAGATTTTGATGATGACTCCACTTTCTAGTGTTGGCCAGCCCTTTTTTTTTTTAAATTTCACTGGAAGAGTCGCATATACCATTGTTGTCTGTGCAGACACGAGCTTCTTTTTTTACTCATCACAAAACAAGGCTGATGAGATAAAGGATGAGGTGCTCAAATTTGATAATTATAATTGATGATACCCCCTGGAGGAATCAGGCTCATGATGGATCCGGGAGAAAACCCAGGTCATATACCCAGGTCATAATTAGTAAGAAAGCACTGAAAACAAGATCATCATTGACTTTCCATAAATAACAGGTTTGTTTAACATTAAGGAGATTCATATTTTTTTTTTTCATATTGCCTACATCATTTATTACCAGATTCTCTCTAAAAATCATTCAATGACTTGAGCGTCAGAGTGGTCATGCCGGAAAATCTTCTGGCGCCCATTAACGTTCTTTCTCCCTTGAAAGAGTAGGTCCAGGTACTCGGGTAACCATCTCCAGATCATCAACTTGACCTGGTGCTATCGTCCACCAAATTCTTACCCGATTCACCCGGTAATAATCAATAATTGACCAAGTCATAATAGAGCTACTTGTTACAAATTAATTGATTGGGTATTATTCGGCGCAACACTTATTCAAACAGCAGGCAAAAGGACATAACAAAAAGAACCTCAAAGATTATATTAAGCCTAAGAAACCTACAGATGTTAACATAGTCGAGGAGAGTTGCACTGAAGCACCACCATTCCATTGCACTTCCTCTGCACAGTATTTTCTCTTGAACAGTATGCTGAAAATACTGAAATTTTTGGGGTCTGCTAGCATAAATCCTCGGACTTCTCTTATTGCTAACATGGAAGGTAGTGTTTCTGATCAAAATAGTCATATTGCTTCTTAGAATTCTGTTGATTCTAACATTTGGCACAAGAGGTTGGGGCACATGTCAATTTTCAGAATCTATTTGTTGTCATTCTTATCAAAAGATATGCCTTTAAAACATTGTTATGTTTGTTCTCAATAAAAACAAACTAAATCAGCATTACCTAAAGTTAGTGTATCTAAGTCTTTACGTCCATTTCATCTCATACATGTCAATATTTGGGGCCCTTTTATTACACCTACACATAATGGGGAAAGGTATTTCTTGATTGTAGTTGATGATTTTTCTCGCGGAACTTTGGCATTTCTTATGCATTCTAAGATCGATGGGTTTTGGTTACTCAACAATTCTTCGCTTTAGTAGCACCTAATTTTCTACTCGAGTTAAATCCATTCTAGCAGATAATGCTATAGACTTTTTTAAATCAGAATGTAGTGAGTTTTTCTCTTCCTATGTCACAATTTGTTTCAGTTCTTGCCCAATGCCCACATACACCAAAACAAATATGGAGTGGTTGAGAGGAAGCATAAACACATTCTTGAGACAACAAGGTCATTGAGATTTTTGGCTTCCCTTCCCCTTTAATTTTGGGGTGATTGTGTGTTGACTAACATTTAACTTATAAATAAAACATCAAGCCCAATATTATGCAATAAACTCCTTTGGAGACTCTGTTCCATAAAGTTCATCATATGTTCGTTTACGAAATTTTGGTTGTCTTTGTTATGTTACCTTTCTTAAAATTGATCATAATTTTTTTGCCATGCAATTGAATGTGTTTTTCCAGGCTATTCAAATGTGTGAAAAGGATAAAAGGTCATGGATCTTGAGAGTAAGAAATTCATTATGTTCATAGACGTTATTTTTCATGTGTACATATTTCTTTTTGCCAAATTTGTTCCGTTTGTTTCTTCTTTTTTATATCATTTAACTTGTTGAAACTGTTTTCAGCAGTTGATCCTCATTTTCCATCTGCCGATGATTCCTCTATGTTACCTCTTTATTCTATCAATGTTTTTCCACCTTTGCGCAAATCTTCTAGGGCATGAGTTACACCTCTTTGGACAAATGATTATTCTTGTTTCACCTTGCTTCAAAGCCACTCAACTCATTGTGTTTATCCTATATCTCATCATCTGTCTTCTTCTTCATATTAGGGTTTTGTGGCTACTATATCCTATGCCCATGAACCTTTTTTTTTTTACCATGAGGCAATCAAGGATTCTAGCTGGAAAAAATCCATGGACTTAGAACTTGTTGCCTTGAAATCAAACCACACTTGGATGTGATTGATCTTCCAAAGAATGCTAAACCTATTGGATGTCGTTTGGTGTACAAAATTAAGTATAATCCCATGGGTAAGTGGATAAATTCAAAGCACGTTTAGTGGCTAAGGGTTATACTCACCAACCGGGAATAGATTTCCATGATATATTTCTCTCATTACTAAGACTGTAACTATTAGGTGCTTGTTGAGTTTGACAACAATAAATCATTGGCCTATTACACAAATAGATGTGGCAAATACATCTATTCATGGTGATATAGACGAAGATATATTTGTGACTTTTCCACCTGGCTATCATATTCGAGACCAACATAAAGTGTGTCTATTGTGTAAGTCATTGTATGGACTTAAGCAAGCTTCCCGATAGAGGAATCATAATTTTGCTAGAATAACGAGTGTTGCGGGTCACACACAATCAATAGCAATATCATTTGTAATTCGTGAGAAATCATTCCAGCCATATTACAATCTTAGTGGTCTATATGGATCACATAATTATTACAAGGAGTGGTGAGGAAATGATTGTTGTTTTAAAGAAGTTTTTACATGATTCAAAACAGCAAATCAAATATCTTGAGAAGTTGAAATATTTTTTGGTAATTGAAATTGGTCGTTACCATTAAGGTATTTGCCTCAATCAACACAAATTTGCACTAGAGCTTATTGGTGTTTCTAGCAGCAAGCCTTTTGACACACCAATGGAGCAGCATGAGAATTTGACAATTGTGAAGTTGGATTCGATCATAATTCAAACTACAACTGTGCAACAAGATGATCATTTGCTCCAAATCAGGATGCTTATCAACGATTGGTTTGTCGTTTGATTTAACTTACTATCAGAAGACCATATATTTGCTAGGTTGTTCAACAACTAAATCAATTCATGCATTCTCTAAAAAAATCCTGGATGCTGCTGTTAGAGTGATAAGATTTTTAAAGGAGTCTTATGGTTTAGGGATTTTGATGTCTTCACAAGGTTCTATGTCTATTTCTGCTTGGTGATTCTGATTGGTCTTCTTGTCCTATGTCTCAACGATCTTTGACAGGTTTCTATATTAACCTTGGTGAATTTTTATTGTCTTTGTGTATCAAGATGTAGAATACAGTGTCAAGGTAATTAGCATAGTTAGAATATCAGACTATGACTGTTAGAACTTGTGAGTTTGTTTATATATGGAGTTCTAAATGACATGTGCCCAACAAGTTTATTATGTGATAATAAGACTGCTTCACACATCGCTGTGGCCTGCGAACCTAATGTATCATGAGAGGACTCACCATATTCAAATCGTTTGTCACTTGGTTAGAGAGAAAATTAAGTCAGACATCATTCACACGACTTACATTTCCATTTATAATAAACTCGTAGATATCTTCGCCAGGAGTCTGGGTAAAGATCAACATGCAACTTGTTATCCAAGCTTGATATTTGCAACTTGTACCAAGCTTGAAGGAAGGTGTGTTAGTTAGTGTTAGTGGTCAACAAATCCTTATTACGATTTTCTAGTTGTTCACAAGCAAGTTAACGTTTCTGTGGTTACTTTGACTAGATGGGTTTGAAATTTGTATAATAGGTTCTCCTTCTTCTATAAAAACAATTAAGCATATATGAAAATGCGTTCTTCAGATCAATTCTTCTGCATTTTTGTTAATTGTCCCACATCTGTTGGATAAATAACCTTTGAGTGACATATATAGGCTTGGACAATCCTCCCCCTTAGAGCTAGCTTTTGGGGTTGAGTTAGGTCCAAATTCCAATCTTAACATGGTATCAGAGCCCGCGCTCCAGATGTTCATTCCTGGGCGTGAGAGGGGTGTGTTAATTGTCCCACATCGGTTGGATAAATAACCTTTGAGTGACATATATTGGCTTGGACAATCCTCCCCTTGAGCTAGCTTTTGGGGTTGAGTTAGATCCAAGTTCCAATCTTAACAATTTTAACAAAGTTCGATCGAGCGAAGTGAGAAAAAACTTCTCTTTGAACAAAAGCGTGAAAAAATGGGTCAAGATTTTAGTTGATCGTGTTAAGAGTGTAAAAAACATGAAAAACGAGAAATACCGTAAATTTTAAATAAAATTTTAAGTTAATTTTTTTTAAAAAAAAATAAATTTAAAATTTATTTAAATAATAAATTAATAAAAAAATCTTAAAGGCGTCAGAAATAAAATTTGTCTCTTATAATTCATTTCTTTGTGATTAAGAGATGATACTTAACCTAACACAATTTTTATCCCACATTCATGGCTTGAAAATTTATGCACTAATTCAAAAAATTTGTATGTGTATATATTATTTAATATATTTATCAACTTAAAACAATTAAAATTATACTAAAATAAAAACGATTTTTCGTTCTTAATCTCGTTCTATACCAGCTTAAACTTGTGAAACTTGAAACTTGATAGTGACGCTTCACGCTTTAGAAACCTTGCATAAAAGATTAATTATAGAGTAACTTATATGTTTGATTTTTTTATTGCTATATTAATCTTAAAAAACAAAAATACACAATAAAAATAAATGACTAATCAAGTAGACCTAAAATATCAATTGGTTGATGAAAAAGTTAGGGATATAAATGAGCCAAGATGAACAATATCAGGTTCGAGTTGTTCATCTCGGCTCGTTTAAGATATATATAGGGTCGAGCTCGATTCGAGATTTTATCATGAGGCTCGAGCTTTCCAGTTTCAAAATTATTAAGCATGTGAATAGCTCAAGCTCAACTCATTAATAACTCATTTATCATGTTTAACGAGTTTGACTGGAGCTCGACTCGTTAAGCGGGTTCGTTTTCGAACTTGTTAAGCAATATCATTTTTGAGCTTTGTTGATAATTCTTAGCCAAAAGATTAAATAAGATATGAGTTTTAACGAAGTAGATTATCCATTTTATTTTATAGTCTTTCAAGCACTTTTTTTTACACTTAAATTGATACGAGACAATGCAAGTTATTCTTTACACTCAAAGTCCAACAAACTATTCGAGTGTAAATGAGCCGAGATCGAGCTTGAACTTACGAACAAGCTCGCGAGCTTACGAGCCGAATATCTTTAAACTCGAGCTCGTTTTGATAAGCTTAACGAACAATGTCAAACGAGTTTTTTACCGAGTCGAAATACACACTACAATTAACAACTCTCGACAATCATTTATTTTATGCAAATATTTTTAAATTTAATCAATCATTTTGATATATTTTTAATAGTTTTTTAAGCTTAGAGAGATGTATTAGTAATTTGGGAAAGCAAAGGAATGGAATAGAAGTTACAATTTTGCTATAAATTTATAATATTTCTAATAAATTTCATAATTTTGGGTGAACGTCGGTTTTGAATTTGATCGGGCAACGGTCAAAATCTTATATATTCTTGATTTCCAAGAATCAGAAGAACCTGTGATAGTTGTGTCGGTATAAAATGGGCCCTTGAAAACCAAGTCTGATCTTTCTGAAATACCCTTTCCCACCCATTACCATTTTCAAGATTGAAGGGTTTTATTGTTTTGCCTCCACTCGTCGCTTGAACAGAACGAAAAGAATCCAGTTTGGTAGAGTAGCTGTTGCCGATGTGATTCTTGGCCTATACTATATTGGCACAGAAAGGTCAGCTTTCAAATACAAGTTCTAGGATTTTTTAATGTGTTCGATTCAATTTGCTTATACTTTGACACATGTTTTTGATTTCTTTAACTTTACTCTCAATCCAAGATTATTATTCTTTGATGTTTCCGGTTTATCTAATTTTGGGTGGATATTTTCCCATCCAACTTTTGAGCTCTCCAAACTCCTACCTCATTTCCAAACATCCCAAGAATAAACGCATATTACAGTGCGTTTGGTTGTTAAATGATGGTTTTGTTGCATAAAGTTTCCCGAGTCCATAGAATATTTGTTCTTCCATTGAGGTGCTTTTTTGGGACAAACGTGTAGTTATGTACTGAAAGAAGTGTGATGGTGGTGGTATAACAACTGCCGTTCCTGAAATTTAAGAGAACAGCACGCAGAAAGGTGTTTGGTTCTATAAGGAATTGAAGGACTCAGAATAGTCCTGTTCCCCTTTAGGTCGGGGGTGCCTACGGTGATGGAGCACCAATTGAGAATGTCACAAAATGGTGATCCGTCTTTAGGTAGAAGGTCATTTGGAGGAGAGCATTATTGGGACAAACCTGGAACGGAGAAATGGTTTAAGAATGATAGAGTAAAGTACAGTGCTTGTAAGAGAGTTTGGGGGGGTAAAAAGCATATGAAGTGGCTACGAAGGCATATCAGGTCTATCGTGTTTACATTTATGTTGATGGTCTTTCTTTTTCTTCTGGACTCGTTATTGTCATCCGTGTTTAATCCCACACTTTTCAAGAATATGCAAGCTTCGAGAAAATCATATGATCAAGAGGTAAACCTTGATAAATTTAGCTTGCAGGAAGTGTAACTCACATATTCTTCAAATATCATATCTTTCTGCAGCATGCTTACCATTCGAGGTCCATTTTGACAACAATGCATCGTTCAGTTTATGTGTGATCTCAACGAAGTTTTCACTTTCCTGAGTATCCTGATTATAACTTTTCAAAGTAAATTGTTGTAGAACTTACACTTTGGCATAATTTATGATACTATCCAATATATGATCGCAATAGATCTACATACATAATAGAGTCCAGAAGATGATGTTTGTGCATTGTTTGTTGGTTTCAGGGGAGAAACACAACATATGATGACCAAGCGAAAAATCCAGTTATGTATTTTCGACTATTACATATGGCATCAGTTTCACTCGCAGAGGTATGATTCTAGACCTGGGATGATTTATAATGTCTTGTATAAAAAGATTTTACTGTCATGTTTAATGTTCACACTACAGAGAGAGATTGAGCAAAAGGAGTCAAATTTTTGGAAGGAACGATATCTTCAAGCTTCTTTGTGGAAACCTTGGGCTGATAATGGGTCACAAGGTACATCGTCATTACTAGATTTTAATAAGATTCGATCTATTCCCTTCGATACAAGGTAACTTTTATGACTTTAACTACTTATAGTAACCAGAGCTGTAACACTCAGGAACCACACTGGTTATGTATTAGTTAGTGCAAATGGTGGTCTAAATCAACAACGTGTTGCGGTTAGATTTCTGCTATTAATTTTTCTCTTGCTTATTGTGTCCCTCTTCAAGATAGATGCTTCGCTCAACTTTTGTTTCCCTTGCTGAATTTTGATTTATGACCAATAAAATCCAACCTTTTGTTCTATTTACAGGTCTGTAACGCAGTTGCGGTAGCATCTCTCCTTAATGCAACTTTAGTAATTCCTCGATTTCTTTACAGCAATGTATGGAAGGATCCAAGGTAAATAACGCTTCGAGACTATCAACAATTCTTTTGAATATTTCTTTAACCTCGGTTGGTTATTACACACCTGATTCATTTATGTGCACTCTATTGCTATTGCAGCCAGTTTCATGATATTTATCAAGAGG
The DNA here is from genome assembly GCF_022965805.1 of Primulina eburnea. NCBI lineage: Eukaryota > Viridiplantae > Streptophyta > Magnoliopsida > Lamiales > Gesneriaceae > Primulina > Primulina eburnea. The sequence continues at coordinate 6,495,873 of NC_133108.1, forward strand.
ATACTTTTATGAATACACTGAAGAATAATGTAAATATTGTGAAGGAGCTCCCTTCGAATCTGAAATCAAAAGATCTCAAGGCAATTGGCAGTATCGTATGTGTCCTATATAATCTTTTTTAATCAAGAACAGGCTTTCTGGGACAATGTTGTAGTTTTCTGTTGCTGCTGTCAGGTAACAGATTCAGATCTTTCAAAGGAGGCAACGCCTGAAGAATACACAGAGAACATTCTCCCTATTTTAATTCGTAATGGAGTTGTTCACTTTCTTGGATTTGGTAATAGACTAGGGTTCAACTCAATGCCTTCTGATGTTCAGGTAAAAAAAAGTGATCTTCTTGTTAAGTACCTCTAGGATATACTTTTAAATTGATCTCTGATACCTTCAATTATTTCATAGAAACTAAGATGCAAGTGTAACTTTCATGCATTAAAGTTCGTCCCGAGAATTCAAAAAATCGGCTCTTTATTAGTGAAGAGGATAAGAAAATATGAGAGTGCAAAAAGCCTTTTAGACAAAGCGCTTCTTGGAAAATACATCTCAAGTATCCCTCCAAGAAAGCAAGTCGCCATAACAAGCTCTTCCAAATACCTTGCGTTGCATTTGCGGTTCGAAGTTGATATGGTGGCATATTCCATGTGTGATTTTGGAGGTGGTGAAGATGAGAAACGGGAGCTTCAGGCCTATAGAGAGGAGCATTTTCCTATTCTCCTCGAGCGGTTGAAGAAATTAAAGTATGGTATATGAGAAACACTTGAACTTTTGAGATCATTCTTTACATTAATATATCTAGAAAAATGCCCTTTTCTGTTAAATGGCTGCAGACAGATTTCTCCGACAGAATTAAGAATAACAGGAAGGTGCCCATTAACACCAGAAGAAGCGGCATTGGTTCTTGCAGGGCTCGGATTTGACAGTGGAACTTCCGTCTATCTTGCTGGATCAAAAATTTATGGAGGAAAATCAAAGATGAAATCTATTACTGGCCTTTATCCAAATATGGTTACAAAGGAGGATCTCCTTTCTCCCAAAGAACTCGAACCTCTACGGAATTTTTCATCTCAGGTGAACAAGAAGGATTAAGGCATATGCTTTCAGCTTTGCAAACTACTAATATATTATTAGCAGCAACTATTGAAAAGTAGTGGTTAAGCTTTTGTATATATTTTTGTTAGACGTTAAGACATAATGCTACCATTCACAGCCAGTTTTTACTTTTATTTTTGGTTTCAATGCATATACATTTTATGTACAAGATTCACAATATAACGAGACATGTTCCTTGTATCGGATGCAGCTTGCAGCTTTGGATTTTATCGCTTGTGCTGCTTCTGATGTTTTCTCCATGACCGACTCGGGAAGCCAGCTATCATCCTTGGTGTCTGGTTTTCGTACCTATTATGGTGGAAGAAATGCTCCCATCTTGAGGCCTAGCAAGAAGAGTTTGGCCTCAATCCTTCGTGAAAATAACACAATCAGCTGGCACAGTTTTGAGAGAAGAATACGAAGGATGATCGAGGAAGGCCAAAGAGTAGTGAATAACACGTGTTCTGGCAAAAGCATTTATCGACATCCAAGATGTAATGAGTGCATGCGCAAAGATCAATAGTCCATGCAGCTCGTTTATTTCTTGTTTCGGGTGTGTTTTCCCAGCTGATATTTGCAACTGTTCATCCCCTTTTTTCTGATATATCAGATTATAGTTGTAAGTATTTTATCCCGTTGAGTTAGGTACTTGTAAAAGATAGGCTACCTATAATCAGTGGCGGATTCACTGTAGGACTAAGGCCCCCCCAATTTTTTTTTTAAAATTATTATTATATAAGATATATTTTATTATTTAGTATATATATTATTTGACCTATAAAAAATATAAAGTATCTATAATTAGTCTAATGGTTAAAGATTTTCAAGGTTTACACATTTGGTCCGCGTTCCATTCTTCTTAGGCGTTCTGCAAATTTTTTTAATTATTGTATTCTTATTATTGAAATTTATATGCAAACATATAATAATTATTTTCCTATTTTTGTATGCGTGGGGTGGGCTGGCCCCCCAAACATATAATCCTAGATCCGTCCTTGTCTATAATGTTGAACTACAACACAAGGTAAAGACATATTTTTTGTCCCTATACTTACTTCATTACTAAAACATTTTGAGTAGGTTTCTTGTGAGATAGTCTCACGAATTTTTATACTGTGAGACGTGTCAACTTTATCAATATTCACAATAAAAAGTAATATTTTCATGGTTTTCCACGCGTACACATTGAATCCATGCAGACTATATATATATATATATAAAATTATATATATATATATATATATATATATATAATTTCAAATTTTACGTTGAATGAATAAAAAATATATATATATATATATAATTTCAAATTTTACGTTGAATGAATAAAAAAAAATCGAAAGAGTGGACCATGCATGCATGCATATTCCGTATATACACTATGAATTAATGTAACAATAATTAATTACATTTATGTATGGTGGATGGTCCATTCTCTCTTTTTCTCTGTCGTCCCAAATTTGTTGCTAAAGATTGTTGTTATGCACTTTAATGACAATGGAATATTGCTTTTATTGTTACGAATAGATACAAAAAATGAACCAACAAACCATCAAAAATATATCGCAAAAACTCGTGTGAGATGGTCTCACGATTAATTTTATGAAACGAATATTATATTCGTAAATTACGAAAGAAAGAAAAGAGGTTGCATGCATGTATAAGAGGGTTTAACATGTTCGGAAGGAAGATAATATATATTGATCGTGGGGAGTCTTCAGCAGTTGAACTTCTTCATCGGAAATTTTCTCTAAAAATATTACTTGTAGGAATTGAAAAACCTTTTCTTTAAATTTGAAATAAATTCCTCCAATCTATAATTGTACATGCTAGGGGCCAATTATGAGAGACAAGAAAAACGCACTAAGTCTGTTTTCACATGTGGGAGGCATCAACTCAAATCAACTCTAGAGGGGAAGGATGCAAGTCTTTGAGCAAACCCAAGACTTGTTGCATCGTGGGTCTCTTCCCCGGCGCTTGTGCCGTGCACAAGTACCCGACGCCAAGACACTCTGTCATCTTACCCACGGAGTTGCCACAAAGTTTCAGCCTCGAGTCCAGCGCATTCACCCCAAGCCCATCCTTCACCAACCGTCTCACCCAATCAACTGTGTCGGCCGAACCCAACTTGCCGGTCAGTAACTCCACAAGCACGACTCCGAAATTATACACATCGCCCTCGGAAGACCCACCGAGTCGACCTTTATCACCTAGAGAAAAACCCGCGATTTTAGGCTCTAGATCGTCCGTCAATAAGATATTTGACGCCACGAGGTTTCCATGCACCACGGGCTTGGACCGGGCATTGTGGAGGTAGGCCAACCCGCGAGCGATGCCTATGGCGATACGGTGGCGGGTGCGCCATTCCAGTTCTTCCGGGGAAGTGTAGTGGGACCCGGCTCTGATCTCCCACGTGTCGTTGCTCCAATCTTCAACATTTGGTGCTCCAGTCGGGAGTTCATGCATCCACCTGTGTAGATCACCGTTGGCCATAAATTCGTACAACACCAACTTTTCATTACCTGCAAAATAGGAAAGAACAATCCACAAACTAATGTTATCACCGAATTTAATGTTTCATTCTTTCATTGTCAAGTCTCTGTCGATTGCCATTCAGCACAAATATCTGCCTTTCATTAATGAAAGTAGGTGTGCAATTCAAGAAATCCCTCAATGCCTCAATGCATGATAGAATTTTCTACCATATTGACTCATTGGTATACTTCTATTCGTGTATGTATATATATATATATATTCAAATTTTGATTTTGTTATATCTAATATTAAATTCCTCTACAAAACGTTGATATGTATCTTTCCTGGAATAAAAATCCCAGTTGGCTAAAATCTCCAAGTTTGACTTTCTTGATGACACGAACATCAATGCATCCTCAGAAGGAGAATTTACAGAACTGAACATTTGAATTTTAGCGCTGCGCTCCAAGGAATTAATCACGAAAACCTATTTCTGGCAATAATCGAATGCGTCTATACTCTGCTAGACTGCTACTCTCTCAGAAACCAAATTTCACGTGATTCTATTTAATAAGGTAGCTAAGAAAATGCAAAATTAGGCAAAACAACAAATATCGTAGCTAAGAAAATGTAGAATCAAGCAAAACAACAATTATGCACAGTACAGTTACCTGCAATGCAGTATCCAGAGATGGGTAGTAGATTAGGGTGCTTGAGCTTAGAAATATCTTCAAAAATTGCCACAGCTTCATCATTGCTCAGGCTTCTGGCATTTTCTAGGACCTTGATTGCCACGTGGAGGTCTCCGGGCAGCACGGCCCGGTAAAGGGGCACGTTGTTTCCCTCTGCAAGAAGGTATTCTTTCCCGAAGTGCGAAGTCGAAGCGATAAGGTCTTTGAAGGTGAGCTTCAGCAATGGTTTCTCAAACATTACCACAGGAGCTGAAGTGGGCTCTTTTAGATCAGCTACCCACGAGGACCCGGATTCTGTTTCAAAAGAGAACGGACCCGATTTTTCTAACCTGAATGGGATTTGGATTGGCTTTGAGATTGCCCATTTGGTTCGTTTAGAAGTCGCTCTCTTCTTGCATAGGCAGTACGTAAAAAAACTAAGCAAGATTAGGAATAATGTTGAAGGTAGTAATATAGCTAAGATTAAGGCTTTTTCGGGTTTAACATTCTTGACAGGTTTGGGATTTTTGACAGTGTTTTTCTGTGGTGGTTTATGCGGTGGCGGGGCTCCCGGGTGAGGTTTAATGTGTAATTCAGGCCTGGCGGTGGCGGCGGAGGTGCTATTCCTAGTGATGAAATGTCCGGCGTGATTGAAGGCTGAAAAACCGAACTTTTGGACAAATTTTGAGTCCAATTCACCAGAAAAGTTATTGGATGAGACATTCAAGAACTTAAGGTTACCTAATGGTGGAAAATCAGCGGGAAAATTTCCAGTGAACCCATTGTTGGAAACATCAAGATATTTCAGGAACTGGAGACGGGAAATTGCCTTTACGTCCCCAGAAAAATTGCCACCAGAAAGATTGAGATATTCTAGATTAGTTAAGTTGGTAAACCAAGAAGGCAACAAAACAGCTCTGAAACTATTATGCGAAAAATCTAGATAAGTAAGATACTTAAAATTCGAAACGCGACCAAAATCCTTAAACCTGTTGAACGAAACATCAATCCTTCGCAACGATGAATTAAACTTCACCGAGCCGAGCTTCGGGAGCCCAAGTACACCTCCAAGCCGGTTGTTGGACAGGTTGATTTCAACGAGATTCGGAAGAAACCATATCACGGGCGAAACAGAACCAGCCAAAGAATTGTTGGAGAGATCTATTACTTGCAGCTGCGTCATGTTCGCAAGAAACTTCCATGAAATCGTGCCAGCGAGATTCCTCGAGGGGAGTTTGATTTCTGATATGGGAAGACTTGAACAGTTGGTGAAGGAGAACCAAGAAAAGTTGAACCCAGAAACAGAGGAGAATGCTTTGGAAAGTAGAGCTTGGTCTGCTATTTTGTTGCTGCATGTTTGTGTGGATTCTGCGACGAAGAAAGAGGTAATGATGAGGATTAATTTGAAAAGGGAATTCATGCTGGACGAGGAAGCAGCAATTCAAGCTCTGCCACTTTCATTTGTTTCCATACAAAGAGGGATGTTGGAGAGAGATGCAGCTGCTCATTATAACTTGGCTTGGTCTTTCTTGTTGTCTACTTCCCTTCTCAACTGCTCAACATCACCTAAAGCCAATTTTTAATATGAATGAAATATTTGAAATTATATTCAACTTTATGATATTTTAAATTTATCTATAAAAATATATCAAGCAGTTAAAATCTTGCCCATGTCTCTCTCTCGTTATGTAAAATGTATGTAACCATTCATATTGATATCCTAGAGTAGGGATGTAATTGAGTCGAGCCGAGCCGAACTCTTGAATGTTTGAGCTTGGTTCGTTTATAATCGAGCCGAGCTAGAGTTTTATTTAACGAATATATGCATGGCTCACGAGCTTATTCAAGCCTTTATCGAACTTAAACAAGCTTATAAATATGAATTATATATTTAAATTTTTATTAAATTAATTAAAAAATAAATTATATACTTAAAGAAAAATATATTATTCTTATTAAAATTTGTAATAAATAAATTTAATAGATTTTTCTATATATTTCATAAATAATATGCAAAATCAATAAATCAAATATCAAAACTATTATTTTTTCATCTAAAAGATTACTCATGAACTTACCAACGAATATGTTCACGAGCTAACGAGCCGAATACTGTAAAGTTTGAGTTTGGTTTGTTTATCTTAACGAGCCTCGTTAAACGAGTTCAAACGAGCTTTTATCGAATCGAGCTTCGAATAGCTCACAAACGATTTGGTTCGTTTACATCCCTACTCTAGAGGATAGAGTCGGTCCACTCTCGACAGCCCAGGTGGATTTGGGCTTAATATTCAGAAAAACCCGGAAGGTCATCTTCAAGAAAAGTCTGTCATAAAGTCGCGTCATTCATACGAAGCTGGTGAGAAGTCATCTCGGCCGATCTCCCATACGTCTGTAACCTCGTCAATCAGGAAGATGTGGTCGACCGCTCCTATCGACCTCCCATCATGACACGAGGCCGACCTCCCCGTTTTTGATATCGTGTTGATTGGGAATGTTTCGACCGAGCTCCCATAGTATCCAGATTGTAGACGGATCCTGCCTAAGAGAGCCTCCTACTCAGATATTAATGGGTAGCCCACAAAAATTCAACCCGCGAATATTTAATCTAATCTCGTCCAAGATTCTAAAAATCTAGACCTAACAAATCAAGATTTTATTCTTCTCCTATCAATATCGGATTTCATTTATTGATTCATATACTCACTCTATACACACAGTATTCTCTCTGTTTTCTATTATCTGACTTGAGCGCCGAAGAGCTACGCCGGAACAACCTTACGGCCCCTTCTAACGTTCTTGTTTGTGCTTCTAGATTTCGAAGGTCCGTTCCGAGCTTCCTGATAAGTGCAAGATTTGCACTTAATTTACATTTAAATCCATTTTGAATTATGCTTGTTTCGAACAGAATTATGCGTTTTTGGTTTGTTTATGTTGTCATTTCAGGAATGGAGAAAATAGCGAACACGAGGCCAAGTGGACCAAGAAGCGCACGACCACGAGCACATCACCGGACAGATGTGTGCGCGCGGCAGCGCCACTTCACGCGCAGGCGCGCGCACACCCATACAAATGAAAGACCAGTGAGTCGCGCGCCATCGCGCCACATCACGCGCACCCGCGCGCGCACAGAAGGGGCGAATGCACAGAAGCTGGCGCGCGGGCGCGCGAGATTACGCGCAACCGCGCGTACACATGCACGACCAGACACAGCAGCTCGCGCGCGATCGCGCCATTTCACGCGCTACCGCGCGCACAAACCCGAGAGGAGCACGCCATCGCGCGACTTCATGCGCAACCGCGCGCGAGCCAACACACAGCAGATGGTAGATGCTTGCGCGCCTCCGCGCCACATTTCGCGCAGCCGCGCGCAGAAAAGAGCCAGCGACCAGAAGCGTGCGCGCAGCCGCGCGACATCACGCGCCACCGCGCGCGCGGCGGCGTTCACAAAATCTATAAATACACGCGAGCTAGGTCAGAAAATCGGCAGCCGTTTTGGGAGAGAAAACACCTCGGAGGGCTGGAGAAATCAAGAGACGAAGATCCGGAACGCGAAGATCGATCACAGATACGAAGAACGACGGATCTGGACACAGAGACGACACTTCGGATTTGTCTTTTATCTTTCGTTTTTATATTTTCGTGTAACTCAATGTGTGAATCAACAAACATGCATTGTGTTTATCTAGATTTCGTGATGAACTAAATTCCCATTCTAGAGAATGACGTAACTCTGTTGATACGATGACTTGACACCGTTGTTTATGTGATTGAATTCCGCTTTCGTTTAATTGTGTTCTCTGCGTTTACTGCACTGCAATTTACTGGCCATAAATTGTTTGTTGTTTGATTAATCTTATAACTCGGGAGAGGGACTAAGATTATAGATCATTAGAGACACATCGTTGAATGTTTATAGCGTTTGGAAGGCGTATAACTTTAGCGAGGCCTAGTAAGAACATTGTATGCGCTTATCTATGAAACGTAGATTCTAATTAGGAATAATTGAATCGAAGTTGATAGATACACTTTATTCGTCACTTGGGAAAGGGGGAATAAAACAATCTAAGTGTTCTTGGCCATTAATCGATTGGAATTCAGGAATATAAATTAAACTGTGAATAATTATCGTGGAAACTTTGTGAAATCATTTCTCTAGATACTTTCTCTCATTATTATCTCTCAATCCGGTGATTTAATTTATTCATTGCTTTCAATTAATTCGTTTAAACAAACAAAACTGATTATTGATTTTTCTAGATAAAGTCTAGGCTATTTTAATTACAAGAATTGATATACATTTTTATACACACTCCTCGTGGGATCGATACCTGTACTCTAACCAGTACTAAAACTTGACACCGTATACTTGCGGTAGTGAAAACACGCAACAAGTTTTTGGCGCCGTTGCCGGGGAGTGTCAAATTTGAATTTATATCAGTATTGTTACCAAGTAGACTTGACTTTAATTTAGAGTTTATTTTTATTGTTTTACTTTGTTATTTTATAATCTTCTCTGTTTTTACAGTGCATGCGAAAATATACAAATCCCGACTTGCTGGTTTTTGATCCTGAAATCGAAAGAACTGCCAGGAGATTAAGGAAAGCAAGACGAGAGGAGATTAAAGAAATGGCCGAAAACAGAGATCATCAGATCGAGCTCCCACGAGAGGTGCCAATCCGAGAACATTTCCGCCCAGTCATTAACGCTCACTATTCTGGAATAGCTCGTGGAACCATTGCTGCTAATAACTTCGAGCTAAAGCCCGCACTGATCAACATGGTTCAACAGAACCAGTTTGGAGGTGCAGCCACAGCAGATCCCCATCTTCATCTCAGGACTTTTCTAGAGATCACGGACACGGTAAAAATTAATGGTGTTTCTGACGAAATTATTCGATTGCGTTTGTTTCCGTTTTCTCTCAGGGATCAGGCAAGGAGCTGGCTCCAATCTCTGCCGCTTGGGAGTATTACTACATGGGCAGATTTGGTCACAAAATTTCTGTCAAAGTATTTTCCTCCTGCCAAGTCTGCTCAGCTGAAAATAGACATCACTAACTTCAGGCAGAGGGAATTTGAAGTGTTATATGAGGCTTGGGAGAGATACAAAGAACTGCTCAGAAAGTGTCCGAATCATGGATATGCAGAATGGGTTCAGATTGAGCTCTTTTACAATGGTCTGGATGGGCCAACTAGAGGCAATGTGGATGCAGCCGCCGGAGGTACTATTTTTTCTAAAACACCTGATGAAGCTTATGAATTACTTGAACAGATGACCATCAACAGTTATCAGTGGCCAAGTGAGAGATCAGGAGTACAGAGAACAGCTGGAGTGTATGCCGTAGACCCGATCACATCACTGACTGAACAGGTTTCGGCATTGACAGCACAAATTGCAGCGATGAACAAGCCAGGCCAATCTACGTCTGATGTAGCTTTGGTAACTGCTGCGGAAGAGCCAGTTGTGGAAGAAGCTCAGTACATTAACAATCGTGGCTATGGAGGCTACAGAGGTAACCCTCCCCCTAACACTTATCATCCTGATTTGAGGAACCATGAGAATTTTTCATATGCAAACAATAAGAATGTGTTGAATCCTCCACCGGGGTTCAATACATCAAATGGGGAATGGAAGCCGTCATTTGAGGATTTAGTTGGGACATTCGTTTCTGAATCTGGCAAGAGGATGGCTAGGACTGAGTCTAGACTTGACAACCTCGAGACACACATGACAAATATTGGAGTTTCGTTGAAAATCCTAGAGTCGCAAGTTGGGCAGATAACGAAGCAACTCACGTCTCAACCGTCGGGCGCAGCACAAAAGACTGCAGATCCAAATCTGAGAGAGGTGAATGCCATTTTTATGCAGCATGAGGAGATTGGTGTGGTAGGCAGCGAAGAGAAAGAGGTTGAACTCACACATGTTCAGAATGAGAAGCCAACTCCAAGCAAAAGAACCCGAGGTAAGAAATCTGAGAGGTATGGTTTAAATCAATGCATTGATATTTCCTTACTTCCCTACCCTCAGAGATTTTTACAATTACAAGCTGAATTTAAAAGAAAAAAAGTCTTGAAGATCTCAAGACCCTACATTCTAATATTCAGTCTGCAGAGCAGGAAGATGTGGCATTTAATGGAGTAGATTGTAAGGAGAAGCAAGGAAATCTCCCTCAGAAGCTACAAGACCCCGGAGAATTTGTAGTACCATGTGAAATAGGGGGTAAATTGGTGGAAAATGCTATATGTGATTCAGGAGCGAGCGTGAATATAATGCCAAGTTCTCTTTACGAGAAACTTGGATTGAGCAGGATAAAGCCCACAAGACTAAGCTTGCAAATGGCAGATAAATCGGTCAGGACACCGCTGGGTGTTGTGGAAGATGTTGAACTTAAGATTGATAAAATAAGGCTTCTAGCAGATTTTGTGGTACTTGATATTCAAAACAGTCAAAACGTTCAAGTCATTCTAGGACGACCATTATTGGCTGCTGTTGGAGCTATTATTGACGTGAAACGAGGAAAGATGACCATGGAAGTTGAAGGTCAGCTGGTGGAAATAAATGCATCCAAGATATCATACGATCCACCATGAACAGGATTGGTATAGTCGGGCTGATGACGTTAAACCAAGCGCTGTGTGGGAGGCAACCCACAATTTATTTTCTTTAGCATTCATTTTTTTTATTATTATTTTATTTTATTTTACGTCATTAGTTGTTAATTTTACCCACCACCAGATCTATCACCTCCGCAGCCCATGGAAATGGATGACTCAGATGCTGCAGACAACAACTCGAGCGCCCGAGTTTTGACACTCGTGCGCGAGGTATGTGTTGTGTTCTTTATTTCTATACATCGAGGACAATGCATACTTTAAGTTTAGGGGAGGGTAAAATTGCGTTGCTCATTGCTTGTTAGAATTTTTCTGCAAATTTTTTTAATTTTTTGTTTTATCGATCAGTAGTTAGTTTGATTTTTTTATTGCATGCTAGATTTGATAGGAAAAGTCATGGATAAGTAAACCGTGTGGCCGATGATGAAAATTGAATTGTGGTCATGAGATTTATATGTGTTCATGAGAACCTAGGAGTCACAAATATTTTGCACTGTCGTGTTTATTGATACTATTGTTGCTTAGAGACAAGTTGTATGCCTGTGATGCTAAATAGACGACATATATATGATTCTTGGTAATTCTTGCATGACATTGATTGACACTTTCACAAACATAGAAATGATCTAGGCAGTCTTTCACAATATCTTTGGGCCTGTGTTCTTTGTTTACTGTCAGTTGTAGCCCTTTGTGCTTCAAGTTAATTGAGATGCTTAAATTTTCTTCGTGCACCTATTTCATCTACCATTTTTATGGAAATTTGCATGTGACTGGTTTGTATGAGTTGACTAATGGATTGACGGTAAGCTAGAACTTGTTTGAACACTTTTCGAGGCGAAATACAGATAATATGTGACATAGGAATGATTTAGGCGATCTTTGAAACCGTTGAGCCTTCGAGCCTACCAAATGAACATGAAATATCCCTAGTGTCCCATTTTGAGCCTACTAAAAAATCAAGTGGTGTGTGTCAATGACATACAATTAGCCCCCACTTGTATCTATTCTATATCCCACAGCAACTACCAAATGAAGCTTATACACTTAATTTCCTGCCTGCTTTTGAGAGAAATAAATTCATTGGTGTTGTAATGATTCAGATGCTCTTTGAAAAGAAAAAGAAAAAGTAAAGTGTGCGAAAAGGAGTTGGCAAAGAAAAGAGGAATAAAAAAAAAACAATGAAAAGGATCACACAAAAGTGGTGGAAAAAAAAAAGTGGAAAATAGAGGATATGATTGGGAAGAAAACAATAAAGAGATGGTGAATGAAATGCTAGCGAACCTGACAAAGATTCGATTATTTCTCTCAAATTTTGAATTCCATACCTTTTATTGTAGCCATGAGCCGTGGCCTAACGTTACAAGCCTACAAGACCTATTAACCTTGTCACATTTATCCAATATACTAGTGGAGAAAAGTTGTTCAAGTCAAGCCTATGGATACCTGAAAAACATTGTCAACGAGTATAGACTTTAATCACTTGCATGCAAGCATCTCATGGTGTGATTTCATCTTTGGTATACTTCTGTTGAATATTTATTGAGCCAATTGAACACCGATAAAGACCTTTGTGATCTATGAATGTGAATTTGTATTTTAATGAAATGTGAGCGGCACTGAGCTGATGATTTCTTGAGTTTGTAAGGCGAATGGGTACGACAACTTTATTTGAGCATTCGATTGGGTAAATAAACATTGACATAACACACACACACGTGACTCTTGGGAAATCGTGAATTACATTAAATGGATAAAATCTGAGGCCAATATCACTTCTTGCGAATCCATGACTTTTAAGAGTTTCTTTTCTTGTTAATTAACTTCCTGTTTTTATCTCATTTTGCTCGGGACTAGCAAAAGTTCAAGTTTGGGGGGTTTGATAAGTGCAAGATTTGCACTTAATTTACATTTAAATCCATTTTGAATTATGCTTGTTTCGAACAGAATTATGCGTTTTTGGTTTGTTTATGTTGTCATTTCAGAAATGGAGAAAATAGCGAACACGAGGCCAAGTGGACCAAGAAGCGCACGACCACGAGCACATCACCGGACAGATGTGTGCCCGCGGCAGCGCCACTTCACGCGCAGGCGCGCGCACACCCATACAAATGAAAGACCAGTGAGTCGCGCGCCATCGCGCCACATCACGCGCACCCGCGCGCGCACAGAAGGGGCGAATGCACAGAAGCTGGCGCGCGGGCGCGCGAGATTACGCGCAACCGCGCGTACACATGCACGACCAGACACAGCAGCTCGCGCGCGATCGCGCCATTTCACGCGCTACCGCGCGCACAAACCCGAGAGGAGCACGCCATCGTACGACTTCATGCGCAACCGCGCGCGAGCCAACACACAGCAGATGGTAGATGCTTGCGCGCCTCCGCGCCACATTTCGCGCAGCCGCGCACAGAAAAGAGCCAGCGACCAGAAGCGTGCGCGCAGCCGCGCGACATCACGCGCCACCGCGCGCGCGGCGGCGTTCACAAAATCTATAAATACACGCGAGCTAGGTCAGAAAATCGGCAGCCGTTTTGGGAGAGAAAACACCTCGGAGGGCTGGAGAAATCAAGAGACGAAGATCCGGAACGCGAAGATCGATCACAGATACGAAGAACGACGGATCTGGACACAGAGACGACACTTCGGATTTGTCTTTTATCTTTCGTTTTATATTTTCGTGTAACTCAATGTGTGAATCAACAAACATGCATTGTGTTTATCTAGATTTCGTGATGAACTAAATTCCCATTCTAGAGAATGACGTAACTCTGTTGATACGATGACTTGACACCGTTGTTTATGTGATTGAATTCCGCTTTCGTTTAATTGTGTTCTCTGCGTTTACTGCACTGCAATTTACTGGCCATAAATTGTTTGTTGTTTGATTAATCTTATAACTCGGGAGAGGGACTAGGATTATAGATCATTAGAGACACATCGTTGAATGTTTATAGCGTTCGGAAGGCGTATAACTTTAGCGAGGCCTAGTAAGAACATTGTATGCGCTTATCTATGAAACGTAGATTCTAATTAGGAATAATTGAATCGAAGTTGATAGATACACTTTATTCGTCACTTGGGAAAGGGGGAATAAAACAATCTAAGTGTTCTTGGCCATTAATCGATTGGAATTCAGGAATATAAATTAAACTGTGAATAATTATTGTGGAAACTTTGTGAAATCATTTCTCTAGATACTTTCTCTCATTATTATCTCTCAATCCGGTGATTTAATTTATTCATTGCTTTCAATTAATTCGTTTAAACAAACAAAACTGATTATTGATTTTTCTAGATAAAGTCTAGGCTATTTTAATTACAAGAATTGATATACATTTTTATACACACTCCTCGTGGGATCGATACATGTACTCTAACCAGTACTAAAACTTGACACCGTATACTTGCGGTAGTGAAAACACGCAACACTTCCCAAGTGAGATCAAACCTCCCAGCTACCATCTGAATTTCAGCAACATAACATATATAATATTTTAGTACGTCTACGTGAGACGAGTCAACCATGCTCATATTCATTAACCATATCTGTAATGTGCAAAGGTGAAGTGTAACCAAATAGGACCGTGTAATTGATAGTTGGAATTGTTTAACTAATCAATTTCAAAATTTTGTAATTATATATTCAAGATTTATAACATTCAAATTTTATTATATCTTATATCAAATTCTTATAATAATGTTGTTGGAGTAATTAGAAACATGCTTGAATAACATGTGGCTTAATTATGTTGCAATTGATACAGGTAACTGCATCATAGATAAGGTTAACTATGTTTTATGGCCATTAGGTATTTCAAGCCTCGACCATTAAAAGAATCAGCAAATTAATGCACGTGACATCCACTGAGAAATTATCCCATGCTAGTGTTTTTGGTGTTTACTGCTTGTCGGCCCTCGAGGTTGGTCGGAATGATTAGTGACTTAGGTAATATTTAACAAATTTCATGTGATATACTTGACATAAAAGGATATTGATTGAGCATAAATTTGAATCATGTAATTTGAGTAGATTTGATTTTAAATTCTCAAATCTATTATATTTATTTGACTCAAAATTAGAACGAAGAACTTGAAATCTCTTGTGTTGTTACATTATATATATATATATATATAAAGTACTCATTTGAAATGGAAAAATCCAATATTTGCACTAATATTATCGTCCTTGAAATCTCGTGTTGTTACATTATATTTTTTTCTTGAATTTCAAATTTGCTCTACAATGTACTAATTTGAAATGGATAAGTCCAATATTTGCACTAATATTATCGTCCATATTCGTACTTAGAGCAAATTTATGCTTTTTTTTGTAGTCGTTTGCAGTAATTAAACTTTAGCACATAACTTGCGACCGAAAGGGAGTGAAATGGAATGAAAACGATGAGCCTATGAAATGAAACAAAGTCCAATATGTAAGAATAAAGGTGCAGGACAACAACAAGCACATAGCTGCGCGAGATCCATGTGCAGTCGCGTGCCGGAGTGCCTAAGATGAATTAGAAGCAGCAGAACAGGACACAACACAACACAACACGCAGCATAGCGGAGTCTAAGAACGCATTTTCCGAGAGCAGAGTCGTTTATTCATATTGATCTTTCTTTTTCTATTTTTATTAGTTCTTTTCAGAGATATGATTTTGAATAGGACCGTAGTAAAATAAATCATTGACGTTTATAGAGTTTGGAAGCCCCCATTGAAGTCATTAAATAATTATTTTGTTATTTATATTATTTGATTCTTAGTTTGGTATATGGGATAAGGGAGAGATTGATAAATAATCATCTTTATCCCATGTTTGGTATATTTTTAAAAAGCTCATGATATTTATAAATAATTTTTTAGAAGGATAAAATATCCCTTCTATTAGGTGTGATATTTTTTATTTAAGGATAAAATACACTACAAATGACTTAATTACCCTCAATTTATAAATTATTTTTATAAATATATGCTAGTAGGTAGAAATTAAAATCAAATAAATATTTTTATTTATTTTTATATATTATATAAATGAATTCGAGATAATTATATAAATAATTTTTATAAATCTTAATAAAATTATTAGTATCACCCGATTAACATTAAAAATTGATATTTGACTTGACTCATAATATCAAGGGCTCAATTATCATATTATATAATATATAAAATTAGGTAAAAATAAATAAATCATGCAAGCACTATCGGTGTATGAACAAATAAAAAATATGAACTCAATTAACAACTTTGAAATTATAAAATTTATTATGATAAGGTTAATTTTGTCATTATAATCTAATATATAAATTTAATCACTCTTATTAAAATCATACCAAACATTAAATATAATATCCTACATCTTATTTATCCTTAACTTATCCTTATATTATATATCACATGCTTATCATATCATATGTACCAAACTATATATGCCTAAAGATATTAAATCGATATTAGATGATTAATTTCTACGTATCACTTGGGAAAGGGAGTTGGAAGAAGTAATAATTCGTGGTTAGTAAACATGTTGAATTTATGAAGATGTCAATAGTAATTAAATATAGCATCACTGATTTTGCATAGTTTGTATGATCCAATTTATCTTAGTTGCTTGTAAATAATAAAGATCCTTCTTAAATTCTCTACATAAAGTTCGACTATACTAATTACGGTACTTAATATAAATTTACATATACACTCTATGAGACAATATATGTACTTAATCTAGCATTAAAACTTGACACCGTAAACTTTCGACAATAATTCGTGCAACAAAAATCAACACATTTCAAAAAATTTCGCTTGAAATCCTCCAAATATCCAAATTAAAAATGAAAATGAACTGAATCGATTTGAATATTAATAAAAATTTAAGGTTTCAATTTGTCTCGAATTAATTATATTCGAGTTCGATTAGAAACTCAATTTTTTTTAAAATTTTTAGCTCGAGTTATGCTCGAAGCAAGTTTGAGTTTGAATCGAAATCTTCGAACCTATGCACGCGAGCTATTCAAACTATTGTTCAGATAATAAGGTTCGAAAGCTCGAACATCTGAAATGCTCGAAATATATAATTATATTACGTTCCTAATCTAAATCCTTCCATCCAATACAATCTTCTTGTTTTTTCTTAATCATTTTTTATCATTAATATGAGCTCATCTAATTAGATATTATTTCTCCTTCGTTACGGTTTGTGCGCAAGAGTGGACAAACAATCACGGATCTTTGTAATAATAATAATAATAATAATAATAATAATAAAAAGATGTTTGCATAAAGACTAAAGATGTTAATAATTGGTTAATTATGAAAAATGCATTGCTTTATTGATTGATTCATTAATTTTTGGAATCGGCCCTTTAGTCAATTCAGGCTTTTGTGGTGAAAAGCGACGTGCTTTATGTTTATATACGTGTTGTTTATATACGTGTCGTGTATTTGTATAGTTTTTTTATTTATTTGATTTATATTAAAATCGTAATTATAAAAAATAATGAAAGATTTTAGACAAAAACTTGTGTGAGACGGTCTCACAAAATACTCACGGGTCGTATTTTATGAGACATATATCTTATTTGGGTCATCTATGAAAAAATATTATTTTTTATGCTAAGAATATTACTTTTATTGCGAATATCGGTAGAGTTGACCCGTTTCATAGATAAAATTCGTAAAACTGTATCACAAAAGACATACTCAAGATCTTAATATTTAAATAGTTTCATACCATAATTATAAAAATTAAAGAAGAACTAAACTTTAATTCGAAAAGATGAATTTTTAAAAAAAATAAAAATTAGACCAAAATATTTTTTTTTGTCTCTGTTATATATATAATAAATCTCGAAGTTATTCTTAAATTTGTAGGCTCCAATTTAATTTAATTTAAATAGTAAATAGAGGAGACTAGGTGGTATACCCTAATTCGTTGTCAATGGATTTGGAAGCTAGCGGACGCACTTGCTCCATATGGGTTTGGTCATTATTTTGATTAGGTAAACAAATTATGCTGATTACTAATTTTGGAATCGACTCAATAAATATTCGACTTGTATTCGAATTTATTGAACTTGATTCGAACTCGAACATGTTCGAATTTTTTTCTAGTCAAACTCGAGATAAAATTATTTTTTCGATAGTGTAAAAATAGCTAGCGAACCATGATATTTTATTAATATAATATAATAATGAAATAAATATATATACATTTCGAACTTTCAACCAAAGTTCTCGAACCTTAATATCCAAACAATATTTCAAATAGGTTCGAATATTTCGACCAAACTTCATTGCGAGCTGAGATCAAGCCAAATTGTTTTAAAATTTCGAGCTTCAGACCAAGCTCGAAATCGAACATACTTAATTTGAACATAACTTTTGACTATAATTCGGCTCGTTTCCACCCCTAAACACACGATTATCGGAATCCGCTTAATGAATAACTAAATTCATTTTGGAATAATCATTCACCTAACCCGAGTGGAATGAAGGCCAACTGACTTCTGGATTTTCATCATATTTTCCGTCTACCTTAAATTTCCAATCCCGTTGGACAAGTCATATGTTAAAGTACACAAATAGAAGGATCCGTATAACCTAACACTGATTGTGTTACGATTACCACTAATTATTAATTTTGATAAATTTTGGTAAAACCACTAAAGTTTCTTTTGACACTATTTAGAACTTGTAAAACTAGTTATGGACATTTTAAAAGCTGAAACTACCAACCAACAATAAAAGGCTTCAAATCATCTTCTACTATTATTGGCACATTGTTATTAGGGGCAAAAACTTGTGTGAGAAGGTATCACATGTCGTATTTTATGAGACGAGTCTTTTATTTGGATCATCCATGAAAAAATATTACTTTTTATTGTGAATATCGATAGGGTTGACTCGTCTTGCAAATAAAGATTCGTGAGATCTTCTCACAAGATACCTACTCCTGAGTAAGAATGCTAAAATCATCTAAATGTTGACATAAATATTTAAATTTCAAGAATCGTATGTGCATCAATATTTGTTTAATACTTGTTCACATCGCAATACTTTTCTTGATTAAATTATTTATGTACACACTAGATTTTAGACATAATACTATATTTTTTAAGCTTTTCGTGATATTAATTAAAATCAAATTGAAAACAGAACAAACAAAATGAAAATATTAAAAGATAATAATTTTTAATTATTTTTCGATTGTTTTAGTTTGAAATTAAACAAAATAATGTATACTTTAAAAAATTGATAATTATTAATTAGTTTATCCAAAATTAACTTCTTCCGACGGACTAAATAATGGAATTGTTGGGAGTTTTGAGTGTCTTGGTCCTTTTGTTGGCAGAATATCTAGCTTCGCGCTCATCTTAATCGAAATGGGCTTTTATTGATCGAATGGGCCAAGTCCTAAAACCCATATTTCAAGAGTTTGGCCCATTAGTTATTAAAGAATAAAATGACTACTATGTGATGATTGATATTCCATATGAAATGTTGTTTAAATATTGTGATTATCCTATTGCAACAATCATAGTAGTTATATATCTATTGTTTGGTCGTATGGTAAGTGATACGACGTATTTCCAATAGAGACCTATATTATTACTGATACTCGAGGTTGTTCAGTTAATAAATGAATACATGATATCCATAAAAAAATTTGTTGGGAAGATGATATTTAAGTTCTGATTCGGCATGTGATGCAGATATAAATATTGATCTACTGCACGATGTGCATACACCCAAATTTTTAAATGGAATTAGCTGTATCGGAGTTCCGAAACACGAACTAAATTTGAAGGTTGGAACTCATGTTATGTTGTTACGGAACGTAGATTATTATTTTGGATTATGCAATGAAACTAAATTTTTTATCCGAGAACCGTGTTTTGAAAAGAAAATTTATTACAAGAAATAATGTAGGTCACAAAATCTTTATTCTAAGAATGTCATCGATCATTTATAACCCAAGATTTCATTTCAAGTTCAAACAGAGATAATTTCTCCTTATTGTTTCGTATGCAATGACAATTAACAAAAAGTCGTAGATAATGATGATCATATATCATATCTTCTTTTTTTTTTTTTTTGAAAAAACTCGTTTTCAGTCATGGTTTGTTGTACATTTCTGTATCCAAAGTGGCAAATCCTAAAAGTCTCAAAATTTTAATATGTGATATAGACGGTAGCCAAAAAAACTCCACGACAAATATTATATTCGAGGAAATTATTCATAATTTTGTAATAATATTTTTTTCTCATGTTAAATATATTATTAGTGACTGTCAAATTAGTTTTTGTTTGCATAGCCAAAATTTTCATATTATCTATTTTTAATCAATATATATGATATACAGTTCGTATATCCGATATCGCACATGTAAAATATTAATTAAAAATTTTAAAAATAACTTTCAGATCAAATTGTAACCGAACCAGAACTAGAACAAGAACCTAAATAGTAAAACAAATTTTAAAAATTCAAAACCGTATCCAAGAATTTGTTTTTGGTTCTACAATCCGTTCAAAGAGTGAGTTTCATGTGAGACCGTCTCACGGATCATAATCTGTGAGACGGGTCAACACTATCTATTTTCACAATAAAAAGTAATACTCTTAGCATAAAAAATAATACTTTTTCATGGGTGACCCAAATAAGAGATCTGTCTCACAAATACGACCCGTGAGACCGTCTCACACAAGTTTTTCTCTCGTTCAAATTGGAACCGTTGATCTTAGAAGCATATAGTTGGAACTTGTAGATTTGGTAAAATATGGGACGTGATATTCACTTCATCTATTTGTTCAATTAAAACGTTTCTCAGTAGAAATTTGAAGTTTCAAGATATTTGATCTCACACCACACGACACAAATATATCCACGTTATTAATTACTTAATGGTAATGTTTTATTAAATATCTACGTTATTAATTACTTAATAGTAATGTTTCTTAGGTCTAGGTGGTGTCCACATCGATTAATTTTGTGTGACAAATATTTTATTTGAGTAACCTGTGAAACTGTATTATTTTTTATTATAAATATATATAAAATTGACTCGACTCACGAATAAAGATCTGTTGGACCGTTTCACTATAAACTTACTAATAAAAAATTACTTTTAGAAATAGACTGTGTTTATTGTCTAGATTCGTAATGAAACACATTTCGTATCTAACAAGAATACTTTCAAAGATACGATGTTTTGATTAAGAAAAGGTTTGATTTGGTCGAGAAAATTCTCCTAAGTTAGTTATTTAAAGGGAAATCCTTAATATAATTTATTATCAAGTAAGATAAACAAATCTAGTCAACAGTTCAACGTAGTTACCTAAATTTAAGTCCGTTCAGAAATATTTATTTAATTTTACACCCTTTCGATATAAATATATTAAGTGTGGCTACATATTACATTTTCCAATTCTTTTCCACGCAATAACATCAAATAATGTAGACTACACAGAGTTTGGATCGATTATTCGTGGCTGTTGTCAGTTGTTAGACGCTCATCTTTATTTCAAAATTCAATATGTGCGAAGACAAGCAAATTGGCGGCTCACACATTGGCACGAGCGGCACTATCTTTAGCAGAACTTTTTATTACGTATCACCCTCTAGATATTATTTGTAATGTCATTAATCACAATTGTGGGACTCACAGCTGATTAATGGAACTTTTCATTTCCAAAAAAAAAATCTAACGACCTCTATTGTATATAAAATTTGTAAATTTTAATCAATGATAATTTTTCAGATTACACCTCGCCGCCATGTTAATTATTGACTATTCATCAATATTGATGAACAAGTTAGGCTACGTACCACCACCTAAACTAAAAAAATTCCATGTTCAAGAAAGGAAAAAAGAAAAATTCAAAAATTGGTAGAGGAAGAATTGAAATTTAGGTATAACCAAATTTTTTATGGGTTTTTGAGAGACCAGACTTGTAACGCAGTGGTCTCACCTAACCAGATTAGCTGACTTCCGTCATCAAAATTCGATCTTCCATCCTCTCTTCTGTTGTAATAAAAAAAATAAATAATGTGTATTTATGGTAAATTGATAAGATATACTTCTGGGATTTAATTATTTAAATCAAATCCTCACATTTCCCCATATGGGTTGACTTGACTATGGTCTAGTTGCACGCGTGACTCACGAACAGCCGTCGGCAAATGAGGCGTGACTCGTCACCAAGTTCTCCTCTATTTTTAATAATTATTTTTTAAGTAAAATTTAATTCCCCGACTATTTTTCAACTTTTGACCCTTTTTCATCCAATCTGATTTTATACATGTTTTGTATTTTTATTTATTTTTTTAAAATATATCATTCTTTCGTAAAATAAATTAAACGTCGTATCTTTTGACCAAAATGTCGATACATTACCCATTTATTTCCAATCACAATATAACTAATCTCAAAAAATCAGAAATAATATAAGCATACCATAACAATTTATCAAATTTTCACCCATTTATTTCCAATCACAATATAACTAATCTCAAAAAATCAGAAATAATATAAGCATACCATAACAATTTATCAAAATTTTCACGTCACATCTTTCAATAAACCTTCTTACATATCAGTAAATTTTCATATTTGGAAAAAAAATATAAAAATGAAAAAAAATTCAAAGTCGGAGAACTACAAATATAATTTATTTGTTAACAGAATTAAAAATAAAATGAAAAAAAATAAAACTACATGATGAAAAATTCATTTTTCCGAATTACCAGACAGATGACCGCCACCATTGTAATGGATCCGTTTGTAGCCTTGCAGGGTTTGGCATTTGAATCAAATTAATGTCGGTTCCAGTTGTAAGCGGCATTCTAAATTGAGTAGATCTCTTGTGATACGGGTCAATTCTACCGATATTCACAATAAAAAATAATACGCTTAGCATAAAAAATAATATTTTTATATAGATGACCAAAATAAGAGATCTGTGAGACCGTCTCACACAAGTTTTTGTCTTCTAAATTTATTTATATATATATATTTATTATTATTATTTGTTGTTTAATTTTTTTTAAAAAAATTACAAATAATTTTCGGTTTTAAAAAAAATGTAGTTAAGAGGATGTAAACAGATAGGGGTGATCAAAATTTTTTATTAACCGCCCGAACCGCCCGAACCGAATTTCACCGCACCGTTTTTCATAATATTTTATAAAAACCGCGATTAAAAATATTAATCATAAACCGCACCGCATACGCGGTTCGGTTATTTTTTTTGCTAAAAACCGCACCAAACCGCACCGCCTAAACCGCTTGCCATAATATTTGGCCTATAATTATAATAATTTGTAAACAACATATTCAAATAAAGAAGTCATCATTCATTATATCCTAACTATCTTTAAAATTATTATTCTTACAAATAAAACTTATCTTTTTCTTAATTATTCTTCATATTAGTCTTTTATTAAACTTTTTTTTTTTTGCTACAATATTTTGTTTGTAGTCTGAAAGTAAAAAAATGATAAAATAGTGTAAATGCCATTTTTGTTGTGAATGTGTTGTGTTGTTAAATTATTAACTTAGTTTTGAATCTTGATTATTGTTTAATCTATTTTGATCTTTATATGCTTTGAACTATATTTTATATTTGAAAACAATATATTGTTGTTGTTTTCAAATAAATTAGAATATATGTTCTAATATTTTTCATTAAAAAAACCGTAAAACCGACCGCAACCGCTCAAAACCGCTCAAAACCGCAAGGCTGAATTTTTACGTAAAACCGCAATTAATTTTTCAAAATACTAACCGACCGCATATGGCAATTCGGTTTGAATTTTTTTAAAAAAACCGCAAAACCGCACCGTGATCACCCCTATAAACAGATGGTCCAACCCCAACATTAGTTCACAAATACTTCGAATATCTCACATATCAATTTTATGAGGTAAATATTTTATTTGAGACTACAAATAAAAAATATTATTTTTATATCAAAATATTAATTTTTAATGTAAATATATCGTCTCACAAAATACTTATTTTAATTAATTTCGGATCCAATCCAAACATAAAAATTGAAGAATGCAAGTTTATATTGTCTGCATACTCTATATTTTGAAAAGTTCGAATTTTAATAATAATGATGATGATAAGATAGTGAATAAATGAAAAAAAGATACAACTAGTATAGAAGATATACATCCACCTTTTAATTTTAGAAGACTGAAATTATTCTTATATATTTTAATATCATTGTTCTAAAAAATGTCGTCGGGAAACTTAAATTTATACAAAGTTTACTTTATATGTTTACATCACATTATATTATAAGGGGCAATTGTACTAAAATCCCTAATATCATTTCAAAGTTTGTGTTCAGTCCCTAGTGTAAAACAAATATATTCTCATTCTCAGACAAAATCATTTCATATGTTTTAACTCCCTTGTAACATCAAAATACCTAATTGACCTCATTTGTAATTAAAACTCATTTTTACTCTTATTTATTTTGTTGAATTCATCTGTATTTGAGATTTTAATATCATCACCCCAATCCCTCCTTCGGCTTCGTGAGAAGAAATCACATGGTGGGTGTGGGGACCCGGACGCTAATCATCTTCTTAATCATCTTTGGGATTTAATTATCAATTAAATTAAACAGGGTCTAAAAATTTTTCTTTTAAAATACAAGTGCGGAACGTAATGGAATGTAACTAATATACATCTCAGTATATAAGTACAATAATGTACAACAATTATTCAAACTAGTACTAATTTTCAAGTAGTAAACCAAATCTACAATAAGTCCGGAATCACCACTCTAAACTCGTCTTCTCTCATCATCTTCTTGACCCCGATCTTGTCCCACCTGTTGTCATGCACACATACAAAACAAGACAACAGCCGGATACTCCGGTGAGAATAAATCTCAGTATAAACAATGTAAGCATGCAATCATATAAAGCATATAAACGCATAAACAATCATTAAAACATGTATCTAATCTGACTACTTGAAACAATACAAATCTGTATTTAAGTCAATGACTCGTTATCTCATCTCAACTTATTTCTAATCTAGGGATCCCGATCTAAGTTAGACTTGGACATGCTATATCGAATGTCTACAATAGAAGTCGATCTACATCTAAGCTCATCGATATACCACAAGTCTAGGGTCTTCGCGGTTCTGACAAATACTTGGCGGTTCTGCCCTAGCTAGGCTGATCTGTCCTAGACTCGGACTCTTGCTCTGCTATAATTCAATAGACTAAACGTATCAATCTGATAATCTGTAAATATCAATGCAATAAAATAAAGTATGTGATTTAGGGAAAC
The DNA here is from genome assembly GCF_022965805.1 of Primulina eburnea. Classification (NCBI taxonomy): domain Eukaryota; kingdom Viridiplantae; phylum Streptophyta; class Magnoliopsida; order Lamiales; family Gesneriaceae; genus Primulina; species Primulina eburnea. The sequence continues at coordinate 6,521,032 of NC_133108.1, forward strand.
TCAAGTCAAACTTAACTCGAGTTGTGCAATCCCGAATCAACATTTATTTATACATTTATCTTCTCGGTCTGATGAAGACGAGGTCTTGTATTCCAATCTTTCCATACCCAGTCTGGCAATGACAATCACATAAATACAATATCAATATATAATTCGACTCAAAACCTGTTCTGATCAATACTCAAATCAGTATATAATCTGATTCATATCTGAACAAGATATAATCTAATTCATATCAACGATATCACAATACAATCGAAATCATTACTGAATCTGATCAATATCAATCAACTGATGGTTCGACAACATAACAATACAGTCTTGATACCCCGTCAATCTCAACATCACAGATTTAATACCAGAATTCATAATCTCAATATCGGTACACTTAAAATCAGTAACAACACAACTCTGATATCAAATTTCAATTAATTCAACTCTGAAAATCATAACAATTGTATAAACAATCTATTCTTTAATCTGAATTCAATTATACAATTTCTACTGTAGCAGAACCACTATATCTGATTCATATTCAATTCTGACAATATCGTAATTTCAAATCATGTCTAAACGTAATAAAACTTACGTCCAGTTGTAGCCTGTGTTGACAGGAACTCGGTACTGTATTCGGATTCAAAAACAGACTGACGGATTTTGCGCACATTCAATTTCTCACCCGCAAGGACTTGGAGCTCTCCTCCTTCGATTCTTTTCTCTTCCACATTTATCTTCTCGCGTATATGCGCGAGATGTTCTGTCTCGCACATCTCTTCACTCGCGCATATGCGCGCCTCCAGCCGCGCATATGCGCCCAAGGTTCTGGACGTTCCGCGCATGTGCGCGCATTCAAGCCGCGCAGGTGCGCGCATGCTTCTGACTTCCTCGCGTATGTGCGCCCATATATGTCGCGCATGTGCGCGGGGATCCTTACTTGCACCTCATATCAAATCTTCTTTCGGCTCTCCCGGTCTGATCCGTTCCGTCTATAATCATCTCAATTAATAAATAATTCATTTCAGATTAATCTCAAATTACAGTAATAAAATCTCGAGCCTTACATTTCTCCCCCCCAAGATCTGATTTCGTCCCCGAAATCATAGGCACTCAACTTAGCTATATCAGAAGAAATGTATAACAAAGTCTAATCAGAAACTCATCTCAATGAAACCATTTTGAAATCTCAATCTTATATTAGATTCTATCTTCCACGTAGTCTCTTTGATATATAGAAATTCTTACTGTGGTTTCAACAACAGAATAATCTTCATTTTCTTCTGAATCAGTTTCATTTTTCTTGCCCTATTTCTGACTGTATCAGATCTTATATCAGATATCTTTGAGACATTATCCTTATATACAGGAAATCTGCAGTTCTCATTGTACCATGTGCCGTCTATAGCTATCCCAATACTCATCTGATGTTTCTCATTGTACCCGAATGAACAAAGTGACAATGCTTCGTTTTCACTAGTGCTAACATCCAGCACTACGGCTCCATAAATAACTTCCCAGATCTGGATAGTATAGAAAAGAGTTTGTGGTATATTCTGCCACAAGTATAAAATCAAGCAAAATCACAATCTGATATACTCTACTTCGGCATTCTGGTTACTTTGACCACTTCTCTGACATCGATCTGTGTCATTTGGTCATGTTTGTACGTTATCTGGTACAAAATATTATATATAGATTGAACAATCTGTCAATCATAATCACATTCCATCACACTCGTAGAAAAATTGTGATAGTTTCGTTACAAACTCTATAGGAATGTACTCCCATTCCTATTCAGATCTATACAAAATCTGCAATAAATATCTTGGTTTATGTCTTTCTTTCTATTTTCATTTGTCGGCAATTTAGACATCTCAGTACAAATTCTGCCACATCTATTCTCATCTGTTTCTATCAAAACATTTTCTGCTATCAGGATACATACTGAATCGATTATTGGGCGTTTCTGACCATATCTGTCATTTCAATTCTAAATATCTGGTACAACCAAATCAGTTAATAATATAAATTAAAGAAAAATACCTACCTGGTATTAGGTTCTGACTATCGATATTAAATTCCGCTGTACAATTCTGAAACATTTGACATCACAAGATAATCATCCTCATACAGTAAAAATCACATATTTGTCACTCTGCTCTGATTATCGAAATTAAGTTCTGAACATTCTGGTTAAATCTCTGAACTGCGTAATTCTCGAATTCAGCTCTGATTCGGTTTGAATAATCTGTATCAAACACTGACTCAGAATAACAGTACTATCAAATCAGATTCACAATATCAATAGTCTATACTGATCTAGTGAGTTCAGTAAACTCATAAAACGGCAATTTCTGGCAATATTGTTAATTCTGACTAATCATTCACGTCTTCATGTCGTTCTGATCAACTGCTATATATCATCTGCAAATATCATATGCCTCTAAACAATATAAGTTGTCTCAAATACTGTTTTAGAACAATAACAATAATCAAGCAGATACAAAACAATAATTGTATAAGAAAATCTGCCTACTCAGACCAAAAGTAAATTTCTGACATTTCTGAAATTTCTGAAATTTCTGATCTTTCTAATATCGGTATCATTCTCAGTCACTGATCATGATCTCCAATGTGTTAAAATCAATCGGTATACTAACTTCAGATATCACATACTCTGAATACAATCTGTTTCAAGCCGGATTCATATCTGAATAATTTCTGTATACAATAATCACAGTTCTCAGAGTATTCAATACAATCTTCAGATATTTGATTCAATCAATCAGATGCTGCAAGTATATCAAAATATCATAGATACAACAAGCATGAAATCAACAGAATATCTCTGAACATACTGAAACATGCCAAAGAGAAACACTAAATCAGATGTAACTCTTGGTCGGTACTCTACTACTGATCTTTCAATTCTTTCAATTCATTCAGTGTCATTCTGTACATTCAATATCATTCTGTACTGAATTCTAAGACAACAAACATACCTGGTATCGATTCAATTCTGAAATTTATCTTTCTAATACAAGGCAAATCTGAAATCTTATCTGGGCAAACATCAGTCAACTCGTACATCACTGACAAATCTGCCATTGCTAGGCTCGATTTCAGTACATCTACTGAATACATAAGGATACCATCTGCTCCTTTCTGTATTAATCGAGTCATAGACAATACAGATATCAAAGAAATTCTAGATCTAGAATCATTACCGTAGAATTCCTGCTGATCAGTCTTATCTGGTCTGAATCTTATATTTTTCTGGAAGGAATCTACAATAGTTCTGTACTTGTTCAACATATTAATATCAATAATGCGGTCTAATCAGAAACACAAGTACATCATAATCTACCTTGACCTCATTCTCATCTTACTGTAGTATACAATATTTTACAGAAATCTGTGATATCAATCTTTCTTTCCCAAAAAGTAAGGGAATCAATACTACAGTACAAACAGACTCAACAGATACAACATATATCAATGCAATTCATTCACAATTACTCATAACGAATGCATTAATATATATCAATACATATGCAATATAATCATAAAAGAACAGTACCTGCCACTATATCATTAAGTGACTCTTGGGTCTATTCCTCGGTCACTACCACCAGATGGTCCTGATCCCTGAAATCTTCGGGAATCTCTCTGTGGACAAACTCTAGCTAAGTGTCCCCGCTGTTTGCAGATATTGCAAATACCAGTCACTCCCTGGCATTGCTCTGTAGGATGTCTTCCTCCACAAGTTCTGCAATACACTACAATGTAACTCGAGCTAAAACCACTGGAGCTAGATGACCCGCTCCCTAACTTCTTGAACTGCTTCTTTCGAGCTTGTAACGGTTCTTTCGTCCCACTACTGCTACTGCCCATCTCAACTCTGTGGGGCTGTTGCTGCGAACTCGATACTGGAAGAACATACGATGCTCTCTTTTGTCCTATCAGAACTGTTTCTGCTCTTTTAGCTCTGTTCAAGGTATCAACAAAATTAATAGGTCGTTTCACATTCACCAATGTACGTATCTCCTGATTCAATCTCTGAATGAACTGACCAGATATAGTTTCATCATTTCTAGCCACAAGCGGAGCAAAACGTAGTAAAGTAAAGAACTGGGCCAAATACTCCTCAATACTCAACTGACCCTGTCTCAAGTTTGCAAACTCTGCGCCTTTGTCCTGTCTGTATGATACAGGGAAAAATCGTTGATAAAATTCAACCTTAAAAATTTCCACGAAATTACTGAATTGCGCTGTTCTAGGGCTTCTTTGGTGACCAGCCACCAACTTCTTGTAGCTTTCTGTAACTGATGTCCAATCAACTTAACTCTACACTCATCTGTGAAATAAAGAAATTCAAATAGCATTTCTATGTCTTCAAGCAAATTCTCACAATCTACTGGCGTCTCAGTACCCTTCAGAATCGGCGGTTGGAACGACTGAAACCTCTCCAACTGTGTTTCTATCTGAGTTTCTGATACATCTATCTGCTCAGTTGAAGTATTACCCCTTTCCGGAATTCTTCGAGGAGGTATATCTACTTATGAAAACATTAGTAACCAAATACTACAAATCTGTTCCAATCTTTCTCTGATCATCTTACTGCTGATCAAGAATCAAATCTGATTCATACTCAATAATACATAATACCAATTCAAATCAGAAAATCAGGTAACATGTAGTTTAAAGCAGTAAAGCATAATGAAATGCTAGCACACACAATGTAAGTCAACATTAGAATAATCTCATGCTAGCAATCACATGCAAGGAAAGAAAACTCAATCTACCCCGCTCATTCTCTTCTATCTCAGTCTAAAGGATCTATCTCTCTGATACCACCTGTTGTGGGGACCCGGACGCTAATCATCTTCTTAATCATCTTTGGGATTTAATTATCAATTAAATTAAACAGGGTCTAAAAATTTTTCTTTTAAAATACAAGTGCGGAACGTAATGGAATGTAACTAATATACATCTCAGTATATAAGTACAATAATGTACAAAAATTATTCAAACTAGTACTAATTTTCAAGTAGTAAACCAAATCTACAATAAGTCAGGAATCACCACTCTAAACTCGTCTTCTCTCATCATCTTCTTGACCTCGATCTTGTCTCACATGTTGTCATGCACACATACAAAACAAGACAACAGCCGGATACTCCGGTGAGAATAAATCTCAGTATAAACAATGTAAGCATGCAATCATATAAAGCATATAAACGCATAAACAATCATTAAAACATGTATCCTAATCTGACTACTTGAATCAATACAAATCTGTATTTAAGTCAATGACTCGTTATCTCATCTCAACTTATTTCTAATCTAGGGATCCCGATCTAAGTTAGACTTGGACATGCTATATCGAATGTCTACAATAGAAGTCGATCTACATCTAAGCTCATCGATATACCACAAGTCTAGGGTCTTCGCGGTTCTGACAAATACTTGGCGGTTCTGCCCTAGCTAGGCTGATCTGTCCTAGACTCGGACTCTTGCTCTGCTATAATTCAATAGACTAAACGTATCAATCTGATAATCTGCAAATATCAAAGCAATAAAATAAAGTATGTGATTTAGGGAAACTCAAGTCAAACTTAACTCGAGTTGTGCAATCTCGAATCAACATTTATTTATACATTTCTCTTCTCGATGAAGACGAGGTCTTGTATTCCAATCTGTCCATACCCAGTCTAGCAATGAAAATCACATAAATACAATATCAGTATATAATTCGATTCAAAACCTGTTCTGATCAATACTCAAATCAGTATATAATCTGATTCATATCTGAACAAGATACAATCTAATTCATATCAACGATATCACAATACAATCGAAATCATTACTGAATATGATCAATATCAATCAACTGATGGTTCGACAGCATAACAATACAGTCTTGATACCCCTTCAATCTCAACATCACAGATATACTATCAGAATTCATAATCTCTATATCGGTACACTTAAAATCAGTAACAACACAACTATGATATCAAATTTCAATTAATTCAACTCTGAAAATCATAACAATTGTATAAACAGTCTATTCTTTAATCTAAATTCAATTATACAATGTCTACTATAGCAGAACCACTATATCTGATTCATATTCAATTCTGACAATATCATAATTTCAAATCATGTCTAAACGTAATAAAACTTACGTCCAGTTGTAGCCTGTGTTGACAGGAACTCGGTACTGTATTCGGATTCAAAAACAGACGGACGAATTTTGCGTACATTCAATCTCTCACCCGCAAGGACTTGGAGCTCTCCTCCTTCGATTCTTTTCTCTTCCACATTTATCTTCTCGCGCATATGCGCATATCGCATATGCGCGAGATGTTCTGTCTCGCACAACCCTTCACTCGCGCATATGCGCGCCTCTAGCCGCGCATATGCGCCCAAGGTTCTGGACGTTCCCCGTATGTGCGCGCATTCAAGCCGCGCAGATGCGCGCATGCTTCTGACTTCCTCGCGCATGTGCGCCCATACATGCCGCGCATGTGCGCGAGGATCCTTACTTGCACCTCATATCAAATCTTCTTTCGGCTCTCCCAGTCTGATATGTTCCGTCTATGATCATCTCAATTAATAAATAATTCATTTCAGATTAATCTCAGATTACAGTAATAAAATCTTGGGCCTTACAGTGGGTATGTGTGAAGCATCATTTACTTGAAACTCAAAATCTTGAAGACGTCGTGCAGAAAAAATTAATCGAAGGGAAAATAAAGTGAATGTGAGTTTTCTTTCCTCAAACTTTCTCATTTTTCGTGAAATTCCAGCCTCTAGGGCCAGTGAGTTTATGTTTATTTTTTTCAATTTAATGATTCTCATGTTTCTTGATTGTTATTGTGTGTTTTTATTTTTTTAAATTCACTACTTTCTGAATTCCACCGATTGAATTTTGAAAATTTAGGGTTTTGTATTATGATTGATTTTTAGAATAACTTAAAAGCAATACACGTATCTTGTGGCCTTAATCATACGACTGCCTAATTTGAATACAAAGCAGTGCAAAGTTCAGTGCATAAATTATTTTTAGATTTCTCTATTAATATAATTTTATCCTCAATTTTTATGTTTTAGTTCTTGAATGAGAAATTTGTTAATTTTGTTTGAAAATTTTCTGAAAATTCTTTAAATTCTTGAAATGTGCATATCAATTACTTTTGTATTTTTTTTGTATTAGGTGCAAAATGGAATATGAAAGTGGGTCTTGCAACATGTTGTTTGTTTGTGATTTCAATTTTCAGCGGTTGTAGTTTGATGGACATTTTTGAGAGGCTTGGAAAAAAATGTGATGAGATTACTCCTGAAGCTATGATTCTGAAATACGTAGCCCCCCAACACAAGATGCACGTGAATTTGAATAACGATGATGATGTCCTAAATATTATTCATCTTCATATGTGTATGAAGCTCAGCATGATTGAATTGATGGCAGAGAGTAAAGACGAACGTGTCCACAACCAAAATATTCGGAGGTAAAATATATTAGATTTATGTCCCTGTTTAGTATGATAATTTTTTTTATATTTTAGTTTATCAAGCATGAAATTGTGCATTAGTTGAGATTATTGTGGTTATATAATTTGTTCTATGTTATGATAATATAAATATGTTTTGTTGCCATGATATGAATTATTTGACAATACTAATATTATTTATATTCCATATTTTGCATTTCTTTATGTTAAGTTATTTTTGTATATTGCACTTAACAAGTTTATATCATATTGGTAAGGGTTGATGAGGAAAACAGACAGAGAAATTGTGGTAACGAAGCTGATCAAGCCTCTTTGAGCAATACACTAGATGCTTGGATTAATTGCATTCGTGATGTAGGTCAAACATTCAAAGATGCTGCTGACTTTAGAAGATGTGCTAAAAATTATGATGTTGCTACAAGACATTTATTTTCGTACAGAAAGAATGATAGCGAAAAAATCACAGTTACTTGTACTGAGACTAGTTGTGGATGGAGAATTTATGCTTCTAAATACAAAGTAGACAATATATCTGCGATTCGAAAATGCAATTTAGAGCATACATGTGGTGAGAATATTCTACGTAGTAGAGGACATCTTAGAGCAGATGCAACATGGATAGCTAATGTGATGAAAGACAAACTTATAGGAGAGCCCTCTTATCGTCCTTGTACAATTCAAAAAGACTTACAAAGAGATTATGATGTAGAGTTAAACTATCGCAATCAATGACGGATCTATGCTTGGCACGTCCTAGGCTGTAGCTCAGCCCATTTTTTTTACAAGGATTTATATAAATTCAAGTCAATTCTAATTTTACTTTTTTTTTGATAAATATATATAAAGATTTAAGCATATTTTGATTTTTTTAAAAAATATTATGAGATTCAATGTGTCCATAATATCAAATTCTTTGTACCAGGTATAGAAAAGCTAAAGTTATTGGTCACTTCATTTTTTAATTCTCCCACGTCAGACATTAGTATCTCCACGGGTGCAAGCCATATATTTTTAAAACTTTTTTAAGTAATACTTTTTATGTGGTTACATATTAATTTAAATAATATATAAATTTTGAAAATGATATTGGTTAAACTTCTTTTTTGAAAAGTAAATCTCTTATTTCAAATACGCTAGAAACAATAGTTTTTTTTTTAAAAAAATATGCCAAGATCATTTTGCTAACTATTTTCATATTAATATCTCATATTTGAGATATATATACACACACATACACACACACACATACACACATATATTTATTTATTATATTAAGTTCAAGCCCACCCTAACTTTAATTTCTGTATCCGTCTCTGATCGCAATGTGTGGAAGGGCAAGGAGTTAGCGATGCATGATATTCATGGCACAGATAAGGGATGCTATGATAGACTAAGATGGTATTGTCGAGCTGTTAAATAAACGAATCCTGGAAGTGTTTTTGAGTGTGAGATTGATATCGAACCTAACAAATTTAAACGACTGTTCATTTGTTTCCACGCATGTATAGTTGGTTTTGTTACTGGTTGTAGACTGTTGATTTTTTTGTACGGGACTCATATAAAAAGTAAGTTTAAAGGTTGTATCCTACTTGTTGTGTCTAAGGATGTCAATGATGATCTTTTCACAATTGCTTATTCTATAGTGGACGTGGAGAATTATATTAATGGGAATGGTTTTGTTATCATCTGAGAAGTGTTTTGCTTTCGTATCAAAGCATTCCATTCAATGAGTACAATTTTTTCTCTGACAAACATCATGAGATTATCAAGGCAGTTAAGCTACTATTTACGGGCAGTCACCATTTAAAATACAACGTAAACCAAACTCTGAAAAATTAACAGATGATACACCAAAATTTCCCAGAAACAAATAAATTTTAACATAAATAGATATTGAAGTGCGTAACAGCTAACACAAACACGATAATAATCAATTGTGTGTCTTCATTACATAATTTAAACCAACAAAACAACAAAAAGTTGAAATGTTCAAACTTCAGTACTACTATAACTTCTTAACCATCAGAATAGTGAGGAGTAATTAATTACTCAAACTTGTTTTTCAACAATCCATTTTCATCAGATAATATTGTGGCTGCCAAACGTGCTCGATAAGTGTCCATCTTCACATCCTGTGCATAGCTCCAGATCTCATCTGTGTCACAGGCTAGACACTCCAACAACATGCATGCATAGACGCCACAATCGAGGGTTGCACCTTGTTGAATACAAGGTTATCTTAACACTGGCTCACTTACAAGGTTGAATCTCCATAAGTGACGTACGGAACCAGCCAAAAACTTTGTCTGCAACAAATAACACTTTCAAAATTTAATCTTAATTTGTATTTAAATATATTATGGTTAAACTTACATAAACTTTGGCTTTCCCAACTGCGAATGGATCATGCATGGAGTTCCACAGTTTAAATATCCCTTCATCTCTTTTGTAAACCAACAAAAACTAATGCCACCTATCATTCATATGGAAAATGATGTATCTGCATATTCTAAATAATTCTCCAGTCAGTTCCTGCAGTCTACCCATCGTGAAAGATGTCATCAGTGAAAGAAATGCTCCATAATCATCCCGATGTACCATCGATCTTTTCCCATGTTGTTCCAATTTCGTAAGGACTTCTTTCTACACATTCAAGAACACATATACTCATTTATCTTAATAAAGTAAAACAAAAACAAAAAAAAATGCAAAACTAGGACTGCTACAAACCTGCACCATTGTGTCCATGCAATAAATCTCAAATCAATACTGGAAACTTTGCTTTTACATAATTCTCATGTAAACATTAATTATCTCAGACTCAACAGGATCACCAAAAAGAAAATGGTATAATATCGGTCCACTTAAACTCATAACCGTATCGTGCCAAACGACAACACTACAAAATAGAAAATCCAATTTCATTAAAAAAAATTAGGACACATTATTAAGAAAATAAGAAGAAGAAACATACGGAAGATCAACGTACTCCAATTCTTTTCTAGCAAGAAAGTTTGTCACCAATTTTCTCTCTTCATCATCAGCTTCTTCATGTCCACATAAATCTGATCTACCTTGAAACTCATCCATGGCAACCTTGCTAGGAGTATTGCCATTCTTCTCAACGTTTTTAACTTCCTGTCCAAAAGCGACGATATATTCAGCAATATAACAGAGAATCCAAACATCAATAACAACAATAGTACTGAAAAACAAAAAAACTAAATTAAACTTAATACAATCGATTTGGAAATAATTGACACTTCAGTTATCTGTTTTGTCACCTTCCTCTTAAGTCTTGTTGTTGAGCTAGGTGGAGTCACAAATATGGAACCTTTTTTTTTCTTCACACGATCATCCCTAGCCGTCACAAGATCCACAATTGAAGATTGAAAAATAGTTTTCTTCTTCATTTCAGAAGTGGCAACAAAACTACCTCCTATGCTCTCATCAACCGAAGCATTCAAGATGAGATTCATCTAACTCTTTCCTTTCTTTAGCCAAATCAGAAAAAACTTCTTTTATCACTACATCAACAAAATCACCAAAGTTAGCTCTTGCATCATGTGCTAACTCAGAAGTCATCTTTTCTTCTGTTTTATCAACCTTTCCTCAGATTCAACAACATTGTCACGTTTATCCACCACAAACCTTTTTCCCTTCATTCTACGTTGAACCTTTTCACCCTCTAATTCAGCACATCTCTTTCTCAACATCTTTATATCATTCATTTGTTTCATGACAAGTTTCTCAAAACCTTTTACTTCAGATCTATTCGTTTCTTGCTTTAAAACAATATTCATGTCCACTAACAACTTCCCCTCCTCATAAAATGGATGTATCGATAGAACCTATTCACAAATAAAAATAAATACAACTGTCAATCAACTAAACATTAATTTTGCACAACTAGATTAATAACTAAAATAATTATAGTACCTAAGTTGAATTTGTGCGTTTCAAAAATGTTTCAGTGTCACCTGCATTTAGTGGGATCTTGCTTTTCCCCCAACAAAACAACCAAGAGTAAACATTTAAACCACGTCTTACTCCTAAAACTAGGACTGTCTCATATAACCAAGCCTAAAACAAAAAATAAAATAAAATTTAATGAAAAATACTAAGATCATAATTAGTAAAGCTGAATACTAACCATCAATCCAACCGTGCATCCATCAATATAAAGCTTTTTCTCGATCTGACATATTTCTCGATATAAAAATCGGAAGGCAGCAACTCTCCTAGCATATTTAAAAAATATTGTAAGATCATCGAGATAAGGAAATATAAATCCAGGAGTGATATAATTGTCTGTGGGAAATATTATGCAGTTGAAAATGAACAAAATGAAACTTCTCACAAAATCATCAATATCACATTCTTCGTCACTTCTTGCAAGGAAAATCAATTTTTCATAAATGGCTATTTGGTTGGCATTGGTGACCTTGCCGTCAAAATGACGTGTCAAAAATTTGGACTTCGGTTTCATGTCCAAGTCAACTGGTTGCATATACACAATTAGAAACACAATTACAAAAAAGAAGAAGAACAGAACATAATTGCATATACACAAAACAAAAAATAGCATTTTGACATGTCTATTTGATGTACAAATCTAGCCATGGTATTAGACGCAAAAAATTTAATTGCACTGGCCACAACAGTAGACGAAAAAATAAATAATCACATAAAAATTGAATTGTGCATAACACAAATAATTTGGAACAACAGCTTCGAAATCAAGCACAACTACTAATTTTGAATTTAATCAAAATTTCATAAAATATTAACAGTATGACTAAAAAATCGAATGAATAACAATATCAAGAACAAAGCCTATAAATTGGGGAAAAAAAGGTTGTCAATAACCTAAAACAAACAATAACAGTTTCAAGACCACAAAAAAGTTTCCACAATTAACAAACCCCAGACATTGAGGAAAGTGTGGTTCTCGTTCGTACATTGCTTGGATTTCTTCTTATTTCTAGTTCTTCGACATTTATTCGAGGTGCTAGCTTCTGCAAATTTGTTTGTCGCCTTTTTTTCCCCATTTGCTGCATCTCAGTTGAAGCTTTCCCTCTTTGTGGTGATATTCTTTCACTCGGTCGAAGCAGCTCTGCAGAAGAAGGGAGAGAAGATATAATACAATAATAAAGTAATAATATCAGCAAAATAATATAAGTAGGAGTGTAGTAATGTGTTTCAAATATGAGGGTAATTCGATATTTTCCTTTTCATTGAGGAATTTAAACATACAAATACAATTTTTCAAGCATTGAATATAAATATATTAATTATTGGGTACTGATAGTAAGGTTCAGAACTCAAATAAGAATTTATGGGCAATTTGTTGATATTATAATTTAATTTCATTATTATTTTTTAATAAAATTTAATTAAGCTGTGAATGCTGGCGGAAGAGCTTTCCGTGAAATGAAACAAACATTTCTTGCAAAATTGTAGGCCTTACAATTCAACAAAGGGACAACAAAAACAGAACACAGAGACAAACCCCAGCTCACAACCTCATACACAATGGCAAAATCCACCACAATCGCACACCACCAACATTAAATAGGACTTTTGATACTCTCAATCCCAATTGGGTTTCCATGGCCGCCGCCAAACCCTCCACCTCCACCGCCACGAAGGTTGGGAAGCAGAAGGAAATGAGCGGCTTTCTGTTGGGCCGATACGAAATCGCTAAACTCCTGGGGCACGGGACGTTCGCCAAAGTGTATCACGCCAAGAACTTGAAAACCGGGGAAAGTGTTGCGATTAAGGTGATCGATAAAGAGAAGATCTTGAAAGTTGGGTTGATCGGTCACATCAAGCGAGAGATCTCCATTTTGAGGAGGGTTCGCCATCCCAACATTGTGCAGCTGTTCGAAGTCATGGCAACCAAGACTAAGATCTTCTTTGTCATGGAATATGTCAAGGGTGGCGAGTTATTCAACAAGGTTGCCAAGGGCAGGCTTAAAGAGGAAGTTGCCAGAAAGTATTTCCAGCAACTGATTTCTGCCGTAGCCTTCTGCCACGCCCGCGGCGTCTATCATCGCGATTTGAAGCCCGAAAATATTTTGCTTGATGAGGATGGGGATCTTAAAGTGTCTGATTTTGGGCTGAGTGCTATTTCCGAGCAGATAAAACAAGATGGTCTTTTTCATACTTTTTGTGGCACGCCGGCCTATGTGGCGCCGGAGGTTTTGGCTAGAAAGGGCTATAATGCGGCCAAAGTTGATATTTGGAGTTGCGGTGTGATACTGTTTGTTTTGATGGCGGGTTACTTGCCATTCCACGATCAGAATGTTATGTCTATGTATAAGAAGATTTACAAAGGTGAATTCAGGTGTCCGAGGTGGTTTTCTCCCGAGTTGATTCGATTTTTGACGCGTTTGCTGGACACGAATCCTGAAACCCGGATCACGATTCCGGAGATCATGGAGACTAAGTGGTTCAAGAAGGGGTTCAAGAATGTGAAATTTTTCATTGATGATGATAAGTTATGTACTGTTAACGATGATACTAATAACACCGATGTTGAGTGTTTATCGGATCAGTCTTTGTCCGAATCTGATTCTGAGTTGGAGACCCGAAGGAAGATCAAGAGTCTTCCGAGGCCTGCTAGCTTGAATGCTTTCGATATCATTTCATTTTCGCAGGGTTTTAACCTGTCAGGTTTGTTTGAAGAAGGATCAGATGGAGGAACAAGATTTGTTTCAGGGGCACCGGTGTCAAAAATCATATCAAAATTGGAGGAAATTGCGAAAATAGTGAGTTTCACCGTCCGCAAAAAGGATTGTCGAGTGAGTCTCGAAGGATCCCGGGATGGTGCAAAGGGACCCTTAACGATTGCCGCAGAGATATTCGAATTGACACCATTGTTGAGAGTGGTAGAGGTAAGGAAAAAAGGAGGGGATGGAACGGAATATGAGGATTTCTGTAACCGTGACTTGAAGCCGGGATTGCAAAGCCTTGTGCATGAAAATGTTTCTGATTCTTCTTACTTGCCCTCAGATACCGAATAGATGAGGGAGAAGGGAGAAGATTCTACTTTTCTTTTACCTCCTTTCTTTTACATTCTGTTGCTTTTGGTTTTTTTTTTTTACCCTTAGTTACACTTCTGTACGTGCTAGCTGAATAAAGATCGAATCTTTCCTTATGTTTTGTTAGATTTTTCCTTTTCTTTTTGTGCTACGGCTGGTCTTGTTAAACCCTCTAGAAGATTAATTTACCACTGTATCAGTGTCTTGATTAATATTTTAAGATCCCTCGTATCAAGTAAATAAATAAAGCTACCTTGTTATTGATCATGAGTTGTGACCATGCTCCCTTTTACTCTTTAATGAAACAGTCCAATTCTTGCTATGCATCTCTCTTGTATACCACAAGATGGAAAATGTTTCTAATGCTGCATAAACTGCATTGGTTTAGGGAAAAGTTTTCTTTTTGAACGACACTTTTACGTTTACTAGTTATTTGTTGAACGGCTCTCTGCCGGGCTCTTTCTTGAAAACAATGCAATATTGATTTTTGATTGTAAAGATGATCAGTTTCAAAGGTTTCACAGATTTCTGGTTGTGTGGAACAAAATTTGGTTACTCTGTCATTCGGTTACTCCTTTATTCGGATTGGCGCCATTGGCGCCTTGTGTGCTTCGCTGCTTTAGATCCTCGTGGAACAATTGAACTTCTTGCATGAGTTGCATCAAACTAAACAATAGGTCTTTGATTAGAGTTAATAGAAATGTAACCTCACTGGTCACTTAAGGACTAAGGTTTGGTAAAATCTCTAATATTAAATGAAATACGACTGTTAGCCTTTAATCTGATGGAAAGAACTTATTATTCACTATTTTTTGTACATACTACTTGGAATCAATATCTGTTATGCAGTTCTTATCTGCAAAGGCATTCCTTTTTTGCGGTGCGCAGCAATAAATCTATGCTTATAATGCATTGCTTCTCCGTTTAGCAGCAAATATTACCCTCTAAACATGGCCTTGATCTGATAATTTCTTGGTTTCAGGTCGTCTTCTTTTACTTTTTCCATATTTCCCAAACTTCTTGTTCGTTTACGGAAAGTTTTAAGACATACACAAAGAAAGAAACAACCTCGTCTTGATTGGCCGCTCAGCTTTTTCGGTACACATTTTGTGCTTTTGCATGTATTAAGTTACATTTGTTGCAAAGAATCTTGTAATGGTATTAGGTGGGGTGAAGTAACATCAAAACATAAAACTCCCATATATTATATTCGTTGTTACAATGGTTGAATATTCTTTTTGTTGAATTTAGGATAAATGTGGTAGGTAATTATTCTCATCATATTCCGACATTTTTGGGTGATCATGGGCTATCCCGATCTTAGGCTCCCTCAAGGGACCTCTGTCCCTCGCGACTTTTTCATACGAGCCATTACTCATAGGACTTCTCCTGCCCAAGCACTGAAACTTTCATCTTCCTAAGATTCGAACCCAAGATATTTTGGACAGCAATCCTGGTATCAGTTATATATCAATTTTCATAAAAATACGAAAATTCCACACTATATAATAATAATGAAATAAAGAAAAAAACATTCTTAATATAACATAAATTAAGATGGTTGGGGACCTCAATTCCTACCATAACATGGGGGACCATTTGTTAGTGATTTTTACACTTGTGGATGTCATGTTAGGGGTTGTGATTGCAACTTATATGGACATTCGATTTTTAATTTGTTTTCCCTTCTTTCCCAAAAAGTCGGTGCTGCGGAAATTTTTGAGACGTGTTCGTTTTGTTATTTCAAAACGTGTTTGATTTGATTTTATATAACAAAACGTGTTTGATGGATTTTATTTAAAATAAGTACATATTTAATATATTTAAATCGTGGGGTGACAATTGACATAATAAATATATGTTAATCGAATTATTATTAATTTCATTTTTCAAACATTGTAACGATTAAAGAACCAAACCGACATGTTTTTTTTTTTAAACAAAAAATATTGGATTGTTTTCGGAGTATGATTAATTTCAACCATCGATCAGATTCTCTAAATCACTTTGCCAAAGTGAATGCTTAATTTGTTACAATACGCGACCGAAGCAATTCCATTTTTTATGATCTCGAACCAAAACTTCAAACATGATACATTTGATTCAGTATTTCTTCATTCACAAAAGATAAGTGATGATATTCAAGTGAATCGGGTATGATGTAAGTGGGTGATCCATCGGATAATGAAAGTGATTGAGTGTTTAGGAATTTGAGTGAAGATAATGGCTTCAACAACACCTGCAAACAAAAAAGAACTCGTGAATGGGTGCCGGAGGAGTCTCCGGCGTAACCACTCCGATGCTTAAGTCAGCTGGTTGAAGATGAACACAAGCGATATATGTGAGGATATATGTGAGTGCTTGAGAATTCAAAGATTCAAGATCATTAAATGAGAAATATACTTGCTATTTATAGGAGAAAATTTTATCATTATCTAGTTTTCAGTGTCACCTACTAAGTATGGCAAGTCGGCTGCCCATACTATAGCTTATGATGACTTCTAGAACACTCCAAACCTATGTTGCTCTGATAAATTTAGAAAACCCGTATCAATCACACTCGAGTGCGGTACAATTCTCTAGGTGGCCCGGGTGGGAAGGTGCCCGAGTGCTTGTATGAGGGCCCGGGCTATTGATTACCCAGGAGGAGAAGAAAAACCCAGCTAATGAGGAGAGTACCCGACATATTGGCTCTGATCTGGACTATCTAATTAATATCCCGGGTTATCAATAACCATGATCCTTATGAGGTATCACCGGTAAGTAACGAGATTGTTAGGGCAACATATGATTCAATCCAACGACAAATATTCTGACACATGTTTTATCATTTCAGCTCTCTAATTTTTTCAAGCGAAGACTAAAGATATGTAATTGAAATCGTGACATAAATGTAAAAATTATTCATATCCATAAACTCTAGTTGAGTATATCACATTGTTTTTGGCCAATATAAGTACATAAAATTGAAATTATGGTACAAATTTACATATTTGGTGTATCAAGTGGCTCAAATTGGGTAAGAAAGCTATAATTTTTTGCCACAAAATTAGAACAATTTTGGGGACCGACAAAAAAAAAAGGTGTTATGTAACACTCAAATTACAAATTTGGGGTATACAAGATTCATTTGATTTACCCATTCGATACTAACCGACTCAAATTGGGTATGGAAGAAAATGGGTTAAGAACATAACTAAGCAAATAGAGATCAAGCTATGAACTTTGTACTCGTCGTCGAAGAGTAGGTTTCTTGTGAAACGGTCTCACGAATCTTTATCTGTAAGACGGATCAACCCTACCGATATTTACAATAAAAAGTAATACTCTTAACATATAAAAATAATACTTTTTCATTGATGATCCAAATAAGGGTAAAGTAGACCCTACCCCTGCGGGCACTGCCCGCAGGGTAGATCTAACGGCTCGGATTTTTCCGAGCCAATTTTTTTTTTTTAATACATGGTGGTGGGCTCGGATCACTCATGTGGAGTGATCCGGGCCGTTCCCTTCCCGTGCAGGCACTGCCTGCACGGGCAGGGTGAAATAATCCCCAAATAAGATACTCGTCTCACAAAATACGATCAGTGAAACCGTCTCACACAAGTTTTTACCCTCGTCTAATTATGAGTGAAGTCATCTCTTTTATTATATAAAAAAACGACGGAAGTTTGTAAAAGAATTATGCATAAATCTAAATCGACATGAAAAAAATGGATAATAAAATCAACAAAATCGAATATTATGTTTATAATAAACAGTAATTAATTAAAATCGCCTTCTTGCTGCTGTAAATTGTCCCCACTACCTTGCCAACTCCACACTATGTCCTTCAATGAAGGCTTCAAATCTTGGTCATAAAACTTGCGGTACTCCATGGTGTCGCCGGCAGTTTTCTTGACCTCCACCACATGAAACGACGGCGTAACCTCGAATATCTCCGCGTCAATGCCCAACTGCCCTTTTCTCCCCTCTTTGCTCCCTTGCATTTTCACCACTCCATCTAGCTTTTTGATCTTGAAACTCTCCATTAATGCCACTTCCTCCAGCTTCGAAACCACCATTGATGGTGGCTTTTGGGTCGTAAACCACGCTTCCGCCTTGCTGTTGTTCGTGTCCTCTTCGAACAGTCCTGAGAGATCAAATCCCTGGGAAATATTGGATATGATGTCAAAAGCGTTGAAGCTGGGTAGTCGTTTCATCGAACAGGTTGGCTGCGCCTCATCTTTCTTCCCGGAGCAGGATTCTGAATCCGAATCCACGACTTCCAGAATGCTGCGCGGAGAATCCTCCTTGTTTACATCAAAACTAGCGCATTCCACCCGCTTGAACCCTTTTCTGAACCAGTAATTTTCCATCAGGCTTGAGACGCTGATTCTTGAGTATGGGTTCGGGTCAAGTATTCTGGAAAGAAGTTTCTTGACCTCCGGGGGAAACCAGTTCGGGCATTTGAATTCCCCTCTACTGATCTTTCTATACATTTCCACGAGATTGGGATCTTGGAATGGGAGATAGCCCGCCAATAAAACAAACAGAATTACTCCACATGACCAAATATCAGCCTTTTCTCCATCGTATCCTCGCTTGCTGATGACCTCCGGAGCAACATAAGCCGGTGTTCCGCATGTCGTGTGCAGAAGTCCGTCCTGTCTTTTCGATTCAACCAAGGCGCTTAACCCAAAATCCGACACCTTCAAATTCCCTGACTCATCAAGGAGTAGATTTTCTGGCTTCAGATCACGATGATACACGCCACGGCTGTGACAGAAATCGACAGCAGCGATCAGTTGCTGGAAATACTTCCTTGCAGCATCTTCTTTGAGCCGCCCTTTCGCCACCTTGTTGAAAAGCTCGCCACCCTTAACATACTCGATCGCAAAATAAATCTTAGATTTGCTCGCCATAACCTCGTACAGCTGTACCACATTTGGGTGTTTGATGCGCCGCATCACGGAGATCTCGCGCTTAATTTGATCTATCAAACCTACCTTGACGATCTTCTCTTTGTCGATGATTTTGATCGCTACGCTCTCGCTCGTTTTCAGGTTTCTTGCATGATAAACTTTTGCAAATGTACCCTTCCCAAGCAATTTCCCCATTTCGTATCTGTGCATCAAAATATTGGTTCTTTTCTCCATTTTTAAGACACCCTCTGATCAAAGCACCAAATTTCAGAAAATCAAAGGATCCCAGTAAGATTCAAAAAAAGGCGTTAACCCATTAAAACTCAAATCTTGGTTTAAAAAAAAGATAGTGAGAAGTTCGAAGATACTGGAAAGAAAAATTAAGCCTTTAAAGGATGTTAAAACCTTGCCTTATGGGCAAGGTGAAAGAAATCTCCTTGCAGTAAATTAATGAAACGATGGCCTAAGGATGGGACGAATACTATGAGAATATGGAGGTTCCATCATCCATGTATTCTTTGCCTAGATTAAAGGAAGGCCGAGTAAAACTTTGTAAGTTTTATAACAAGTAAAAAAAACAATGTCCACACGGTTTTTTTATCTGAGCTAAACGTAGGCTTGATAAATTAGTTAATAATCAGACTTGTGTGGTTGGAATTTGAGGGATCATGCAAAAGAAATGCACTAAACAAATTACTGTTCCTTTCTTTCCTATATTTAGCTTCAGGAGTTGGTGGATAACGGGACAACTGGGCGAATATTTCTTTGAAAATCGTATCAGCCACTGATGTATATATGATATTGTGCAAATTTTGTTTCAATATTAAAAGCGACGAACTTAATTTTATGTTTTAAGAGTTGAGTTTCTGATATTATGCAAGAATGCTATTCAACACTGAACGGGTTTCAAATCTGTATTTGATTTCTATCATCGGATGTGGTGGAGTAATAATAGCTAGCTACTCCGCCCTTGTAGAATGGGAAACCATATTTCTCATTTAGTCCAGATCTTGATACGCGGTGTGAAAATTCTGTTTTCTGTTGTAATGCATACAGATTTTTTTCTGGGATAAGAGGCAGATATTTGTACAATTGTATGCATTGTTCTTGGAGGCTTATCTTTCAAAACTTTCGAGAGCATGCATGCAGACATCACGTTTTCAAACTTATGGAGTGAAACAAACCATTTTGGCTAGGGGACTGTGCAGAACTTTCTTGGAGGTTTATCTTTAAAAACTTTCCAAGCTCCCTTTTTCTGAAGTCAATATGGAACTTGTAATTGAAGGTGGTGATGTAATAGGAGCGTTAAGCGACGTAGTCGTCTGTTGCAGTGTAGGTAATGGAAGAGGTGAATCCTGCATTAACAATTTTTAACATGTAAGGCCAGATTTCCTTACTCGAAACACAAGCAATAATTTATAAAGATACTCGAGTTTTTTAAAAAACTAATATTCCATCGGTGTGATACATAATGTTATTTTATATAATTAATTATTAAAATTAATAAGTAGTGACGTTTGAATAAATATTTAAAATTATTGAAAATAAAGAATATATTTAAAATTTAAATATTATTATAATAAATTATTATATAAAAAATGTTTATGTAATTTAAGATAACTATTAAATGAAAGTAAAAATATTATATTTTTCAAATTAACTTATTTATTTTAATTGACTGAAACTCTTACAAATAAAAAGAATGAAAAATATATTTTAAAAATCATAATTATTTTGTCTATCAAAATTTTAAAAATAAATAAATATTTTTCAAAAAATGAATTTTTTTGCCATATATTAGATGAATAAATTTGATTAAATTTTTTAATAATTTTTGAAAACATGATAAAAAATATTTATATTAAAGTTCTAATGAAGATAATTTTAATAATAATAACAATAGCAATTTACGGACAATCAATATATCAAAAATTTGCGACTACTCTCTTTTAAAAAGTTGTAGGATTCAACGAACTATTTAGAAGGAGGTTGAATAAACACTTGATACAATTTTGTTTCTTCTGGTTAATTTAGTTGGGTTAGCTACTAAATTATATATATTCTTTAGTGTCGATGTCAGTTGACTAACAAATAAATGCGGGAAAAAGCCAAACTGACATATTAGAACAAATCATCAACAAGGTTGGCTAAATAAATTAAAAGGTAAATTGAAGTGTAAACAATTCACACGTATGTTTCTGCATGTTTAGATACTCAAGCTCATACGTCACTTTTTCTTTCGTTCGGAAGGCTCACACTAAAAGAGTTTGATTTATACAAGTGATTTATAAGATCTCAGTTCAGTTTGAACTTAAACACTGTCAAACTGAAACCCCTAGTATATATTTGCCGATAATAGACAATATACAAACTGATATTCGAATTAAATAAATTACAATACTATCTTAGCACTTAATGATCTAAATGATCAGATATAACTGTAACGTACCGTATTTTCATACTTAAAAATTTGCGGAAAAATTAAAAATTTTCTTAGACATAAAATAACATTCAAAGTTTGCCATAAAAATATCCCAACCAAGTCCCCCATAAGACATGGCGGTTCAAAGTACTACAATAAAATTTGCTCACAAAAGTTTTGCTCAAAGTATTTCCCTCGAACCAGGAAATCAGAGTTAATTAACATTTGCGTAAAAACATAAACTTTGCAGTCCTCGGGTTAGCCTCCCGCTCAGTCCAAGCCTGCCCCTTGGTCGCCACCTCCTGTCTCCTCATCAACATACTCACCTGCATCGATCAAGTCTAGTGAGTCTAAAGACTCAACACGTATAAACTGGTAGTAACGAGTAGTACATAATAAAATCACATGCAACTTTAAAATAGGACATACATAGCTTGAAACTTGAACTTGCATAATAAACTTGAACATACGTACGTACATAACTAGACGTGCCATCAACATAAACTTTCATAAAAATACTGCATACTTGAACATACATAACTTCATCATTTTACGTAGAGGATGTTTCAAAGCAAGTGACCCATACATAATAAATGCCTGATCAGACAAACCACAGTACTGGGCTGACAGGGACGTATCCACTGCCACATACATGAGATCCCCGTTCATAATTTAACGGGCTGGTTGGTCCCCGTTCATAATTTAACGCTTTCCAACCACGATCTAACCCGTTCATAATTTAACGGGCGGATTGGTCCCCGTTCATAATTTAACGCTTTTCAATCCTAAACATAAGTTGGTCACAAGACATTTAGCATAACTCAAAAACTTGAAATATTTTCTTGCACGTCAACATACTTACTTGGCGTTGAGGGATTCGTTGGATCTCACTTGGGGCCGCTACTGCACATACTAACATAAATTTTAAATACTTAACTTGCATGTCTTAGACGTAGGTACTCGAGCTCACCACCAAAGTGAATAAGTAGCTTAGGACATTCTAGTTCGCTCCTGGCTTGACCTCGTTTAATCATCGTACTAAACCATGACGTAAAACCACAAAACAAATCCTATATTTATACATAAATAAATTTTAACCATGGTGCTAAACCATGATATAGAACCCCGAAGCAAATCCTAAAAAAAAAATAAAAAATAAAAAAAAAAATTTAATTTTTTTTTTTAAAATTTTTTTTTTTTCAAAAAGGGTGTACACGGACCCCGTGTAAGGGTCCGTGTACGGGTCCGGGTAGGCTCTGGAATTTCGTATTTTTGAAGGAAAACGGACACGGACTCCGTGTAGGGGTCCGGGTAGGCACTGGACTTGAAAACTCACGAAAATTCAATAACTTATTCATTCACCCTTTCAATCCAAGCCTAAGGATCATGAACCAACACCTCTAGACTCATCCTAGGATGTTATTACATTGATTCAAACCCATAAAAACGCCCCAAACGTCCCTAAGCATCAACAATTAATTCCAACACAACAATAACTCGTAATTAGGCATCGTTTCGCTTCCTACGACTTCTATTATATCCCAAGCCAAACCCGACCCGAACGAACCACCAAATAACACCTAAATACATCTCGTAACATATATAAATGCAGTAGCACAAGCCCGGCGATGTCCAACGAAGCCTGCAACAAATAACTTCAAGAACACATTTTACATAAAAGTCGCAGCTTGAGCAGTCCCACGAAAAACGTCATAACTCACTCAATTTTCATCCAAAAATCTCGAATTTTATATCAAATCGAAGGAATCGAAAAGTTCTACAAGTTTCTAGTTGAAAGTTTTCTCAAATTCCCGACAGAAAAATCGCAGTTTTCAACGGAACAGTAAGTTACGAGATTTCAGATCTAAAAGTATTTCAAAACGCATCCAAACCATTTTCCGCTCAAACGACGAACGTCACACATGAATTTACACGCATAAAAATAACACAACGCGTAATATGACAAGATCGATGCAGAAAGAACAGAATATACGTGTCTTTTGATGATAAACTTTACCGAAACGGCGATATCGATGCGGGAACGGAGCGAGGCTTGATCCGGGACGAACGTGGCACTAAATTCTTGCAATAAAACTCACGAAAATTGCTGGGAGACTCGAAGAGAAGGGGACGGCTGCTGAATGCTATGGAACCCTAGGTTTCTCTCTTTTAAATTCTGAAAATAAAATGTGTATGTGTTTGTGTATTGTGTTTTTACGTGAGTGTGTGTGTGTGTGTGAAATTGTGTGTGTGCGTGTGTTTCTAATATCTAGGGAATAAATTATGCTTAATGACAATTAGCCACTAATTAACATGCCAACCTTCAATTAATTTTAACAAAATTCCTAATTAACATGCATCCCCACTAATTTTATAAAATTCTCTAATTAGAACAATAGAACACCAAGAATGCTAACTTTAAAAATTTTAAACTCTTAATTCACAAAATACAAGATTAGGCTTTAAAAATACTACCAACCTAATAAATTAGTTAAAATACCCCAACCTCAACTTAAGATAAAATACCACATTTTAAAATCGCCTAAATTCGTCGTCGGTCTCTTTCCCTCGATCCCGCCTCGAATAATCGCCTGAAATATAAAACTTGAGGAAAACGTTTTTACGTGCATCATATAATAATTTAACATAATGCAAATTCATAGATCATGAATTAAAACGCAAATTAATGAAATAAACATGCATTAAAACCATTTAATAAAATACATGAGAAATTTAATAACTTGCACGCACGTGGTTCATGTGGAACTCAATTTTCGGGACGTCACAATCCATCCCCCTAAATTTGAATTTCGTCCCCGAAATTCGCTTATCCTCGATAATCCAAAAGTTATATTCTTAATTCTAGTATCCCAACGATCCACGCTACCGCTGCGCTACTCTGAATAAAATTAAGTCTTATGTTGTCCTTACATCTCTTCAATCCTAATTAAATTGCCTTCCAAAAACTTCGTTTGCGAATCACAACTTAAAACGACTTATGGTAACTTAGTTTACTTTACTACGACCTTGAATTCTGACTTTTCTCGTTGTTCCCAATATTAGAAATGGAGGTTCAAACTTATCGTATCTTACCTTCTTTATACTATACATGTAATGTCAACGACCTATTACATTAGCATTTATGCAGTTCAACTTAAGAACTCTTAGCACCAAAGGTTACTGATCAACTTCTATCCTCGACAATACACTTAAAAGTTAAACCTTATCTTAACCCCATAATAATATTGGCCTACAATCCTTGAATTAAATTTTTACCTTACGATGCAAAATTACATAACTTAGCTATTTACGTGTACATCCAAAATATAAAATTGTTGCCAACCTTTAATTTCGAGTAACATAAATCCGTAAAACCCCAAAATATATAATATCGATCATCTTCTTAAATAATAAAAACTTTCTAGCATCAATCATAAGCTTAAACTATTTTCTTCACGATTACAATATAGTTAAAACCTAAGACACTTGAGCCTTCCTCATTGGAACGAATGTCCCACTTAGACGTATCCCCAATACTCAATTAATTCTAGCGTATAAAACTTAATAAATTTCCTTTATTAATAATGGACTAACTCTAATGAATCAACTCCACTTATAACCCATAGAATTTTAGAATCCCCATATCAAGCTTGTAGATTTCTTACTCAATAAAAATCTTAATATTCATTTATTGATAACTTATGTTGAACACCAATAATTCTCTTTGTTTATTTCACCCAAAAATTCCGTATGAGCAAATATCCCATAAATTTGAAATTCAACCTTACGCAGTCCAAATAGTTTTGGATAACATAATTCCAACACACATATTCAGTTACTCCCAAGTTTCTTCATAATTTACAAAAATTTCCCAAGACAAGGTGTCTACCTCGATTCTTACATGCGTCGTCTATCAAATAACCTAATCATCAACCATACCCAACCTTCTAGAAAAATCAAATTCCAACAAAGGTACAAGCTTAACTGTTACAATCATGACTAAAACTTATGACACATCAACTTAAGTTCCCAAAAAAAAATTCGCTAACTCAATGTCTATTCTTATAACTTAGCTAACCGATCGACTTTACCTCAAATTGTTATCACCCTGAATTTTAAATTGCCGCAACATTAATTCACTAGCGCTTAACTTTTCGAGCCCAATGTCGATTCATCTTACAATCCCTTTGATTACCATTTCTTATAATATTATAACCCCGATACTTTAAGGTTCTAATGATCCCTTCGAGCTTAAATCATCGAAAATCCCTATCATTTAAACCATTCAACTCTCACTTACTACTAAACTAGTCCCCCAAATTCCTTAAAATTGTAGCATTAATTCATTATTTCCTCAAAATTATCCAGTTTGTCCTAAATTTCGGAAATTCCACATTTACCCATAAGTTCTTGGTGTTCCTAATTCCATTGTGTAAGTTTCTCGCAACATAAAATTCAAAAATTTGAAGCTTATTAGACCCAAATTCAATTCTCATAGCCTCGAACTTTACTGATTTAACCCAAGTGTTCCTCAAAAATTCGAATTTAATCCCCAAAATTTTCTGAATTTGCAATTTGACCCTTAAAGTTCTCGAACTTACATTTTTGGCACTACAACTCTTCAAAATTTGCATTTCCGGTCCCCAATAAAATTTTCGATTTTAGTCTCATTAAACCTTAAAATCCTCGAAACTCGGAATTTAATCCCAAACGATAACTTCGAAACTAGTCCCTTAGGATTTTTATCTTTGCACTTAGGTCCTGAAACTATTGGTCATTACCACTAGGTCCTTAAAATTCTCCATTCGTGCAATTAAATCCTTAAATCCAACTAGGGGGAGCATGCATACTAAATAAATTCTACGCTTTGTATACTTCCAAAGATCGTCGTTTTCCCGAATCATTAATCCTTACATGGAGTCTTCCAAAAATCAACTCAGCTAGCAACCACGAACCATCAGTAATTTCATAGAAAATCTACAAGTCCCAAAAGCATTCATAATTGTCAAGTTCAACTCATGACCCACGATTATAACATCAATACTACTAACCAAAAATTAAAATAGACAAATCATTTACAACTTTTCCTAACACCCAAAAGCAAAATTCTTACTCATTTCCAATTCCACCACCCAGCATGCAAGAAGATTAAACAATTTCTCATTTCATGTCGTAACATGCATAAAATTTTAAAGACCCAATCTCAAGTCATAACGACAGGTAAGCCTGTACTCTAAAACGTATGTCATGTAGACACACAGGTGATGTATAGCATTAAAACATGCACATGCGAAAATCATGACTTAATGCTTACTACATAACATAATGCAAAACTTTAAAACTTACAGACTTGAGGTGTGACTTTCGTGAGCTTCTTGCGACTGGCAGTAGGCATAACCCTTTACAAGAACACCGCTCTGAAATAACTGGTAAAATTTTCTGTTGAGATTATGTTTTACGCCTGTGGCCACTGCACTAAGCTGAACTGATCGGTAACTGACTACCGGGGAGCCTGGAACTGAGCTGGCGGTCACTGAAGACCCGATGGTACCAACCTGAACTGAGCGGTCACTGAAGACCCGATTGTACCAACCTGAACTGAGCGGTCACTGGCGACCGTAAAAATAATGCTCCCACATAGTGAATGAACCACAAGCCATATCGCATAAATCTCAAAAATAATCATTTTCTATTTAATGCACGTAATATAATTAAATCGCATACTGAAATATCTTATATTAAAATCATGTACTTGCGATATTTAAAAATATCTATATGGCTTGATTGAAGAGTGAAAGAAGATATAAACATGTCTTGGTTTGTTTTGACAGAAAACAAACAAAATAACGACGTGGCGCGGCGGAGACGGAGTGCTCTTCACTTTCTCACTTTTTCTCTTAATTCCTTTAAATTAAGCATGCACCATAATTATTATAATAGCGTAAAAATCGTAAACGTGATGCATTAATATTTAAAAATATCATGATTTGTGCTCAGGGCGCTGCTAGGACCAAAATCTCACCCCGGGTGCAAAATGACCATTTTGCCCCTGGAAACCCAAATATTATCGTTTTAACCCTGGACCTCTAAAATCGACCCGAAACTTACCAAACTCCTTAAAATGTCCCAAAACATATTAAAAACCATTCCTAGACATAAACTCGAGCAAAATTCACAACTTAACCGATTTGTTTTAAAACTTTGACCGGGATCCCGATTTTAACCCGAATCGAATCAAAACTTACCCGAATTTTTCCCAACTTTTTATCATATTTTAAAAACACTATAATGATTCTAAAATCTTATCCCAAGCCATTAAACCTACGGCTGATGGTCCAACAAGTGAAAAAAAATCTCGGCCACTCCCACTTGCACTATCATTCATCCTATACATGGCTCCACCCTATGTCATTATCTCAATACAACACATGTCCCCCCATTTCCTCACCTTCGGTCCTCTCTAAACCCACCACATGGACCTAGCTTTATTACACACCATTAGGCACTTAATGACTCCATCTAAACTACCGAAACCAAAACAAAACCGCAGCTCCACCCAAAACCACTCAAAATGCGGCTCCTCTCTCGCCCGACTCACCACACCCCGATCTAGCTTGCAAGCCCTCCTACTCTCGGTGTAACAGCCCTTCCACACCACCCGCAGCAGCCCCCTTGCAATAGTTTAAACAAAGCATGAGTGGGGGAAAAGGAAACGTGCATGAACTCAAACAAAAATGAAGCATTTTCTCACGTTACTTGACTGGATCGAAAGGTATCCTGCACACACGCATACATGACAGTAATATTGAACAAAAAAGAAAATCTCATGCAAAAAAAATCGAAGATGTTTCATGCGTGAAACTGGATCGAACTTTTCTCATAAAAGTAGAATTCATGAGTATGTATATGGCGTGAAAGATACATAAAAGAAAATACCTGCGTGCCTTAAGAAGTTTGATGACCAAAAATGAGGAGAGTGAGGCTCCCTTAAACAAGAACAAGAGACCACCGAAATTTTCTTGAAGAATGGTGCTGAAACCGAGAGAGGGGGCAGCTGGGGAGGGGGTGTCGGCTAATACACTATTAGGTTTAGGGTAAAAAAAGTGTTTAAGAGCTAATTAAATAGATAGTGCTAGGTTAATGGGCCACAAATTTATTTTAAAGGTTTTAAAAGAGTTTTAGGCCCAAATAGCTCAAAAATAGGTCCAATAATTCCAAACACACTCTCGAAAAATATTTCGCGTCGAAAAGATTTTTGAAAATATTAGCCGAACCCTTAAAAAGTCTCTGATTCGATAAAATTAGCGTACCGATAAAAATAAAAATCATGCGGGTAAAAATACCCAAAAATTATCATTTTTAAAAATACACTTAAAATGCTCTAAATTAATTTATAAAAATTAATCATGTAATTAAAATAATTTTCTGTAAATTCCCCGGTCTCCGATCCTCGTTCGAACGTGAAATGCAACTTAAAAATCTTAATGCACGAACTTTTAAAATTTCTTGAAGCAAATCCTATCATGCATGAATTATGTATAAAATGCATAAAATAATTAAACATGACTTTATTAATTTATCTCAATATTCCATCTCCAGACCGGCCTCACTTATATACTGAAAAGATGACGATTAAACTACTGCGTAAAATAAATAAATTCATAACTTCATCATTTTGCGTAGAGGATGTTTCAAAGCAAGTGACCCATACATAATAAATGCCTGATCAGACAAACCACAGTACTGGGCTGACAGGGACGTATCCACTGCCACATACATGAGATCCCCGTTCATAATTTAACGGGCTGGTTGGTCCCCGTTCATAATTTAACGCTTTTCAACCACGATCTAATCCGTTCATAATTTAACGGGCGGATTGGTCCCCGTTCATAATTTAACGCTTTCCAATCCTAAACATAATTTGGTCACAAGACATTTAGCATACCTCAAAAACTTGAAATATTTTCTTGCACGTCAACATACTTACTTGGCGTTGAGGGATTCGTTGGATCTCACTTGGGGCCGCTACTGCACATACTAACATAAATTTTAAATACTTAACTTGCATGTCTTAGACGTAGGTACTTGAGCTCACCACCAAAGTGAATTAGTAGCTTAGGACATTCTAGTTCGCTCCTGGCTTGACCTCGTTTAATCATCGTACTAAACCATGACGTAAAACCACAAAACAAATCCTATATTTATACATAAATAAATTTTAACCATGGTGCTAAACCATGATATAGAACCCCGAAGCAAATCCTAAAAAAAATAAAAAAAAAATTTAAATTTTTTTTTTTACATTTTTTTTTTTCAAAAAGGGTTTACACGGACCCCGTGTAGGGGTCAGTGTACGGGTCCGGGTAGGCTCTGGAATTTCGTATTTTTGAAGGAAAACGGACACGGACTCCGTGTAGGGGTCCGGGAAGGGGTCCGGGTAGGCACTGGACTTGAAAACTCACGAAAATTCAATAACTTATTCATTCACCCTTTCAATCCAAGCCTAAGGATCATGAACCAACACCTCTAGACTCATCCTAGGATGTTATTACATTGATTCAAACCCATAAAAACGCCCCAAACGTCCCTAATCATCAACAATTAATTCCAACACAACAATAACTCGTAATTAGGCATCGTTTCGCTTTCTACGACTTCTATTACATCCCAAGCCAAACCCGACCCGAACGAACCACCAAATAACACCTAAATACATCTCGTAACATATATAAATGCAGTAGCACAAGCCCGGCGATGTCCAACGAAGCCTGCAACAAATAACTTCAAGAACACATTTTACATAAAAGTCGCAGCTTGAGCAGTCCCACGAAAAACATCATAACTCACTCAATTTTCATCCAAAAATCTCGAATTTTATATCAAATCGAAGGCATCGAAAAGTTCTACAAGTTTCTAGTTGAAAGTTTTCTCAAAATCCCGACAGAAAAATCGTAATTTTCAACGGAACAGTAAGTTACGAGATTTCAGATCTAAAAGTATTTCAAAACGCATCCAAACCATTTTCCGCTCAAACGACGAACGTCACACATGAATTTACACACATAAAAATAACACAACGCGTAATATGACAAGATCGATGCAGAAAGAACAGAATATATGTGCCTTTTGATGATAAACTTTACCGAAACGGCGATACCGATGCGGGAACGGAGCGAGGCTTGATCCGGGACGAACGTGGCACTAAATTCTTGCAATAAAACTCACGAAAATTGCTGGGAGACTCGAAGAGAAGGGGACGGCTGCTGAATGCTATGGAACCCTAGGTTTCTCTCTTTTAAATTCTGAAAATAAAATGTGTATGTGTGTGTGTATTGTGTTTTTACGTGAGTGTGTGTGTGTGTGTGAAATTGTGTGTGTGCGTGTGTTTCTAATATCTAGGGAATAAATTATGCTTAATGACAATTAGCCACTAATTAACATGCCAACCTTCAATTAATTTTAACAAAATTCCTAATTAACATGCATCCCCACTAATTTTATAAAATTCTCTAATTAGAACAATAGAACACCAAGAATGCTAACTTTAAAAATTTTAAACTCTTAATTCACAAAATACAAGATTAGGCTTTAAAAATACTACCAACCTAATAAATTAGTTAAAATACCCCAACCTCAACTTAAGATAAAATACCACATTTTAAAATCGCCTAAATTCGTCGTCGGTCTCTTTCCCTCGATCCCGCCTCGAATAATCGCCTGAAATATAAAACTTGAGGAAAACGTTTTTACGTGCATCATATAATAATTTAACATAATGCAAATTCATAGATCATGAATTAAAACGCAAATTAATGAAATAAACATGCATTAAAACCATTTAATAAAATACATGAGAAATTTAATAACTTGCACGCACGTGGTTCATGTGGAACTCAATTTTCGGGACGTCACAATAATACTTTTTGAAAGTGTGCTAGACTGATTGAGTTTTATTCAGATGAAAGTTTAAATATTTATCTTTCTCAGTAGTTGGAATCCTATACTATTCAGCTGAATTTCTTCTCTATATATACATGGTTCATGAAATAAAATATGTGTTCCAATGAAAAGTGCCCGTCGGCTTGTTTTTTAGTCCATGTCAACATATTTCTGACAATCATACAATATTGCAATCAGTTTTGTATCGTACACTGTTGCGATTATTTTTTCTTCTTGTGTAAATTGATTCTAGTAAACTGAATGTGAGTAAACAAAAATCTTTGAAACCGAGTGAGAAAATATGATAATATGGTAAGAGCTATATCAATTTATGACCGTATCAATTTTGTTCGTCTAGACCAGTTCAACTTAGGTCAGTTTTATCTTAATTATTTGTTAACACCAAACATAAAATTTCTTTATCTAACAATTTCCTCCTTTTTGGTGTTGGATAAAATAAAGATAATCATCCGGTGTAGACTACTGAAATTGATGAGAAAATACATAAACTGATAATGTTGATATGAGCAATTTTCCGAAACTGGTAAAAAAAATCTGATAAAATACTATCTCTTGTCTTCATTCTTGGATTCTGTTTCATTTGCGTTTTCTTCTGGTTTTTTGTCAACACTAGGAACCACTACATATTTTCTGAGAATATGCACAACCGAGGCCATCTAAGCTAACATAGTGTTGATCTTAGAAGAAAACTGAGTGTGAACTGAGTCAATCTTTGAAGCGAGATTGTCATAAACTAAATCAATTTTATGAGAAAGAGCATAATGAGAAATGGATAGTTAGGACGTCGAAGCATAGTTCTTTCTCATGGAGTCTATTTGGATGAATAGGGAGTGAACATCTTTGGATAAATTTTAATATCCTTGACCACTTTTTCTTTGAGATTCTCAATAACAGTGTCAGTCAATTTTTGACTTGTCCTGACTTGAGATAGCAGACCACTGATTCAAGTCAAATTGGAAAGGATGTTGTCCCATGGATACCCATCTGCTATATTTAATTCTGGTGACTCAGCAATGACATGTGCTTTTGGATCAGAGAATATGATCAATTGGTTTCTGGGCTCAACACTGTCAACTAGTTCATCCACCTAAGCAGCTTCAGTTTCATTCGATTGAGATTCCCTATGGTCTACTATGACAATTGTGTCTCTTCAATGATTGAAGAAGTCGGGGAAAGATGGGTTTTTAGAGAATCAATGATGAAGAATGTATCTGGAGTTTTAAGCCAATAATTTGAGCCGATTCTTCCAATGATGATTATTATGTTGTCATCACAATAACATTAGATCTTTCAATTTTTGTAATGCTGTTAACCACTGTTATCACAATTTGATCAGCATCAATCAGTGGTGCCTCCTCAAGCAGTTCAGTTGGTAACTGTACATCTGAGGTTAAACTTAGTGGCAATTCAATTGAGGCATCAACATTTTTAGTTGAGCTGGATGAGGGAACCGATAGATTATTTGTTTCTTGTTGTTGATCTTGAGTCAGATCAGTCGATTTTTCGGGTAATTTTTTACTCTTTGTATCAACTGGAATGAACAACTTTTGGTCCATCACCCAGTGACTTGCATTTGAAGTGAGCCCAAATCTACATCCAACTGTGTGAATGTAGCACCATCATATTGGACAGTTGGAAATGTTGGATCATAATTCTTCTTCAGCTCCTCACAGATCAGAGTTAGTTTCATAATATGCATGAGATCAAAGAAGTATTCCCTCATTTCCAATGCATGAGTTATTGGCACATTTTTTACAACTTTTATTTCCATTTTCTCAAAGCAATAAATTTCTTCATCGTCTTTTTATTCTTCATTTTCCTTGCAATGAAGACTGTTCGAAACTGATACCAATCATCATAGAATTCAGTCTTGGTCTCAGAAAATTCATTTACTTCGTCCATCAAGAGGTCGATATGAGTTTGGATACCAGACATGGGTATGAACTGCTCAACTTCTTCCATATTTTCTTTTCGTTTTCCTTCTGGCACTTTAGAAGTGTATGAGGAGGCTAGGCCAGATCTATCATATTCAATAGGAACCCTGATTATTACGCCTTTGGACATAGTTGCTGGTAGAATGGTAGGTGGAGCAGCTGACTAAAGAGGGGCAACTATTCCAATCAAGGTTAGCTTTTGTGTGGGCTCAACAGAATCTCCCTTGTCAGCTGTCTCAGTGGTAGCTATCTCGACAACAGTTTTGGGCAATGATAGGTCGGTTTTCTGAGCTATGATCTCCTGCCTCTTCTCTTTTTCAGCAAGCAATGGTTTTAGTTTGTCTGACGTTGAGATCGGTTTGGCTTTGGTGGTTCTGACTTTCTTGACTGGTGTAGAACCCCGGTTTCTTCAAATAGACTACTCAACGGGATAATAATGCAATAATTTAATAAAATTATAATAGTTTGATAATTTTTATAATTTATCGCAATAATTCGAGTTAATAAAATAATGAAATTCAAATATTGTCAATTTTTTTATAAAATTAAAAGTTTGGGAAATTAGAAAAATTAGTCGTTTGAATATTAGTTTAGCGCTATTTAAAGCTAAAAATAATATTTTGCGACAAATTAAAATATAAATGATTAATTTTAGGCATTTTAATCGAATATTGTAATTTTAGAAATTTAAAGTTCCAAAATAGTTGAAATTAGACTTTTAGTGAATTAAAATGGTTGTGAAATATTTATAAAATAATAAGACAATTTAAATTAATATTCATGTTATTTTTCTGAGTTGCTATTTTCAGGATTTTTTTGTGGATTAAATTACTGATAAATTGGTTGAGGTACGGAGAGATCAGTTATCTTCACGATGTCTTATAGAGATATATGATAATCTTGTGTATGATTTACTTGTTATTTGTTGATTTATGTGATATTATATGATGATTTGTATATATCAGCGAGTAATTGATGTGCAAAATAAAATAAAATATTTCTTTTGTCCACACACATTTTTGTTTTAGTTACACATCAATACTACTGAACATTCATGTTATTGAGATCTATTTCAGGGGCGTAGCCAGAATTTCAAAATATGGGGGGCTAAAAAATAAAAAAAATTAATCTAGAAATCAATACATCATTTTCCACATGACATAAAGATTAAGTGCAATCCACGATTTTCACAATATAATCATCAAATCTGGATAAATATTTTCCAAAAGTTCAAACATTAATCATATGAAAGGGTACACATAATAATAAGAAAAACTTACGCGAAAGAGGGTAACTTAAATAAACACTACTTTAGTCGTAATCTTCGATTTTTCAAAAGATCAAATCTATCAATTATGTAATCTATATCAATTTCATGAGCAATCTCTCTCTCAATATACAAAACCATTGCATTGTTTAAATATTTCTACTCCATTTTATTGCGAAGTGGTGTCTTGAAAAGTTTTATTCCTGAAAATGAACGCTCAGTTGTAGCAGTGGAAACTGGAAGAGTCGAGACCAAACGAATCAGTCTATCAATAATGAAATAAATCCCCGACTTCTTTGTTTCAACTAGTAGTCGGCATAATTTAGTAAGAAAATCAACATCTTTAAGCCTTGGATCCTAAATACATCAATCTTGTAATGATCCAATTGAGTATTCAAATGTTTCATGTCATCTTAGGAAAAATCATTGAGATAAAATTTATCAATCAAAGAACAAATAACACTTTCAGATAATGATTTGAAGCCATCATTGGGATTTAGGGCTTCACAGAGAGTGAGAAGCTCTATTTAGATGAGAATTCCAATTTTCAGGCGCTCATGAAGCTGTGAGAGATGAGTTTTTTTTTTCTATCGTATTTTTACTTTCTCTCTTTTTTTCTTTTCATTTTATATGGGCTTAAGGAAATAATTGGACTACATTATGTCTATATAAAAAAATGAAAATCTTTGCCGGGGTTGAGCCCAGCCCAGCCCATACTATGGCTACGCCCCTGATCCATTTATATTTATGTTGAGATGCGTTATATATATGATATGATATTGTGTCATGGAGATGTTTGGCTACTTTGATTTGGTTTGGTTTAGATGTTGCTGGTTTCGAGGCTGAGCCATATCTCAGGCACGGTTTGCTGAGTCGTTGGACAAGTTCGAGCATATTATGTATGATTGTTGATATCGATAATTTGACTTCTGATATTCTGATATCTTGCACTCATTTATGCATTACATTAATGCATGACATCATTGAATTTCTATGTCATATATCATGATTTCTTGATGTCTCGTACTTAGGTTTCTGACTCCCGAGAGAGGGCTGTCATGTTTTTTGTATGTGGACATGACATGTGGTACATATGGTTCAACCTCAGGAGCTCGAGAGGAAGCATCAGGAAGTACCAAAGCTCCTTGAGAGTGAGCTCAGTTGTATTTAGGTACTGTGTAATGTTGCCGTCTCCTAGATACTATATGTATATATTTTGAGGATTGTATTATGTTATTATCAAGCCTTGTCGGTTTTATGATATTTTTGGTTTGTATATGTCATGATTGTGCATGGTCTACACTTATTTATGTTGTTATGTTTATTGAGGGCATATGTTGTTTATTTTGAGCATTTGATTTTCTGGCAAGTCCTAATTACATGAAGGTCGTGCCAGAATTTTTATAAGTTCAAACACAAATTTTTGACTCACTTTTCTATTGTTTACAGATTAATATAATCATGATTTTATGTTAATAAATCGTGATTAGGATAACGAGCTCTCACATTTTCGATTGAGAATAAATCCAACAAACATACTAGGTTAAATAATAATAAGTGAATATAAGTCTAAATATCATTCCCACATAGATCATCATTTAAATAATGGAATATAAATTATTTTTCAACCTAATCCGGGTGAGGTCAAATTAATTAAAACTAAATTAACTAAAGCAAGAAATCAGAACTAACTAGAGGGAGATTAATTTGTGGGAAAAGTCAAATTCTTATAAAATATTAAGGCGCACAATATTGGATTGGGGGGGGAAAAGGCAACTTTGATCATAAATGAGCTAACGAACAAAATTTATGGTTGTTACAGACAAGATTTTAGGCGAATTTCTTCATTTTGATTTTAGGCGAATTTCTTCGTTGCGGTCTTCAAAATAAACACGAAATCTTTGTTAATATATGTTTCCGCTACATAAAAAAAATGGTTGCTACCATCCAAATTTCATATACGCGGGGAAAACACGTGAACTTCAAATGACACAGAATGCTAGATTCTACGCATCCTTCACTGATGCATACATAAACTGAAGACTTTATCGTCTTGTACCCTGTCTCATCACACCTAGTTGATCAGCTCTTTTCCTTTAATTGTCTTTTTTGTGTAAAAAAAAACAAGGGAAAAAAGATAGAAAGCGCCACGAAGAGATGACACTAAGCTTTACAAAAACAGTTACCACCCCAACTGTCAGATATGTCCATTCAAATAGGTTGATTTGTTTGTTTCCAAAAAGATGTCCGTCTAATGTTAATGTTGGTTTAGCATCATAGCCAAATGGCCCAAATCCCTTTTTCGATCAGTATCAAGATTTTACACTGTCCAGTAAGTTTCAAGATATAATTTCCCACCAACAACATTTTTGTCACACATCGCATGAAGGCATACAAGAAAACAAAATACAGAGGATGCTGCTTCCCGGCCTGAAAACGGATGCATGTTTTCTCGATATCAGGGTGAATATATATCATCTCTTTCATCACGCGTACCTTTCAGAGAATCTGAGCTCCATATTGAGAAAATAATCAGAGACGCACCTTGGTATCTAGTTGACACGTATTTTTTGTGAAGAAGGAACATAACAAGAATGATTTGGAGACTCAAGTTTTCGGTATTACGTTGGGAAATTTTAGGATAAATAGAACAGATATTTAAATTGAAGACTTTGTCATCTTGTATCATAAAAACCCGTCTTATAAATTCAGAACATGCACCTGGCCGAGTCATCAGAAAAAACTATTTTATAAATTCAAAACATCCCTCTTTACAAACTAAGCCTCGATCCCCTTGATTAACGTGAACTCGAGTTCTTATTAATTTTTCTCATATAGATTGCATTCTGAAAATATATATTGCTGAAAAACGGAGAGCATTACCACAATGGAAAATAAAGGCCGGGGTTCTCAATTCTGTTGCTTTCGCCAATGGATGGATCTCCAAGAAGAAGACCTCTTGGAGCTCCAAAAAGCACTTGATCTAAACGCAGATGGAGGTGATCATCATACAGTAGAACTAAAGCATCTTGCAGAAAAGAACGTAATTCACTTTCAAGAATACGCAACCATGCGCCATAGCCTGGCCCGGGACGACGTATCTTCTTACTTTTCGCCCTCCTGGTGCTCATCGTTGGAGGGATCCATGTTGTGGGTGGGAGGCTGCAGGCCATCTATCTTCATCAGGCTTGTTTATGCCCTCTCCGGGAGAGAATTCGAGTTGAATCTTC
The DNA here is from genome assembly GCF_022965805.1 of Primulina eburnea. Taxonomy (NCBI): domain Eukaryota; kingdom Viridiplantae; phylum Streptophyta; class Magnoliopsida; order Lamiales; family Gesneriaceae; genus Primulina; species Primulina eburnea. The sequence goes on from NC_133108.1 coordinate 6,559,312, forward strand.
GCGAATATCTTCAAGGCAGGAGAATTAATGGTGGGCTTGATTTATCAGCGAGTCAGATTCGGTCTATAAACAGTTTACATCTCAAGACAGTTAGGCTAGAGGATAAGCTGTCCAGCGAATTGGCAAGTTTGCAAGAAGATATGGCGGATCAGCCGATTGCTTCAATGGCTCAGGAATCCTACGACCATGGGGTACCGAACAGGGAGGTGAATGGAGCGTTGAATAAGCACGACGAGTCGATGTTGAATTTGCTGGAAGAAGCAGATAATCTAAGGTTGAGTACGATGAAGGAGGTGATCAGCATACTGACACCGTCTCAGGCTGTGGTATTTCTTGCCGCGGGGAAGAAGCTTCATCTTTGTCTTCATGAATGGGGTAGGATGAGGGATCATGAGCATGGAAGGCACTGAATTTAGGATATGATGTCAAGAAATTTCAAGTAGTTTTATGTGTGATATATGTTTCTTATGGATATGGATATGGATATGGATATGGATTCCAGGGTCTGTGTCAGTGTTTCGATTTGCTTAATCATATACTATCCTGTTAATTATGTGTTGTTCTAAAATATGTAACAGTTTGATCCGTTGATTATGCCAAGGAATGTTATATTTAATGTTTCGTTTTCAGTTCTTGTTATAACAATTTCAATTTGTTTTTGGCGATCCTTCATTTTGAAACACTCGGATTCCATCGGTGAACGTGCCGATTGTTTGGATTCCATTGATGCAACAAGATGAGATTCAATGTACAGGCCGATTAAAGTTTTGTAATAATTGGAGCTTGAAAGTATTCTGGTTAACATGAACGTGCTAATTGTGTGTATCATATATAAACATCGTCTCAGATGTCATAATTGTCACAACCCAAGCTCAACCCCACCAGCGTGACTCTATAATGAGCCTTTATAGCAATTACTTCGTATTCGTCTTCGCTTTACGAAAATGATTAACTAAAGTTGTTATAGAAGTCTATTGTAGTCAATTATAAACTCATTTTAAATCTTTGTGAGACAAGAGGTATCACAATCACCGCTTCTTCAAAACGCGACCTCCTCGTCGCGACTTGACCACTCGATCTACCAGCATCGAGCGTTCCCGTCATGTAGCACTTTGTCCCGCAGGTTCGAGAGGTGGCTATCATGCACGTAGCACTTTACCCGTACATAACACTTATTTCTCGGTACTGTTCCATGCCGTGACTGGCTCTGATACCATTTAGTGTCACCCCAAGACCGACCCGTGATTGCATAATGGACCTCTATAGCAACTACTTTGTATTCGTCCTCGCTTTACGAAAAATGATTAACCCAAGTTGCTATAGAAGTCCATTGTAGTCCATTATAAGTTTATTTTAAATCTTTAATTTTTAATATGTGAAAACAAGAATATCACAATAACACCTCACGACAACATACACCAGAATAATAATACACAAATAATTAATTTAATTAAAATAACTCAGAAATAATTATGTACAAATATATTATTGTCTCGTGTGCAATCTTTCACAGTTATATATAGAGAGGTATTATAACATTGATAAGAATCCTACAAAATATGAAAAAGAATATTTTATTAGGAAATCATTAGTATTATTTTTTATTAAAGAAACTCAATTATTTTTAACATATAAGAACAACTCTTTTAATTAGTCAATAGTCTTTTAAAAACAAAACTAATAAATCAAATATTATCAATTCGAAAAATATTAATAAATTTATATCTTGCAAAACAAAACACAAGTTTCTTCTAAGAGTTAAAAATAATTATGATATTTTCATCTTATTGTAGATAGTGTGAGGCACTAATTTCGAAAGATCTACACGCACAACATAACGCATAAAGACTTATATGCGAAAAAATAAAAATATACACAAATTCTAATATTAGCCATTGATGTTGAAAATTGAGACTCCAACATACGAGATATCACGAACACAGAAATAACATGAATAATATTCTAAACATTTGTGCAATTGTATAACTTCATTGATTTAAAGAACTTGTATGTCGTTATTTATACCTAACTATCATAAAGAAACTTGATATCAAATCTTATAATAATTATCTCACATGCGATAAATCACCATCTTAATCATAATAAAATTATTGGTAAAAATTTGTGTGAGACGGTCTCACTGGTCGTATTTTGTGATATGGATCTCTTAGTTGGTCATCCATGAAAAAGTATTACTTTTTATGCTAAAAATATTACTTTTTATTATGAATATCGGTAGAGTTGACATGTCTGAGAGATAAACATTCGTGAGACCGTGATACAAGAGACTTATTCTAAATTATTTTATAAACTATAATAAAATAATCTAAAAACTTATCACCATATTAAAATGTCTTTGAGGCAGAGAGCTAGTCACAGGTTACGACGATCGATGCAATTATCAGGATATAAATTAAACAATAGCTTGTAAGTAATTAATGATCGGGAAATAAAAGAATTGTTGAGGAAAATATCCCAGAAAAAACAAAAAGAATAATTTAACATATCGTAAACATCCAATTTAGCTCACCACTTCGATTGCCTCAGAAACTGTACCTATTTAATTTCATCGGTAAATAAATCCCTTGTTTATTTTACTTTTTGTCCTTATAGAAACGGTTTTTATTTTGTAAAAATGCCAAACATCAATATCATCTCATTATTTTTTTTGAGTATCTAGGTTTCTTGTGAGACAGTCTCACGAATATTTATTTGTGAGACGAGTCAATCCTATCGATATTCACAATAAAAAAGTAATACTCTTAGCATAAAAAGTAATATTTTTCATGGATGACCCAAATAAAATATATGTCTCACAAAATACAACCTATGAGACCGTCTCACATAAGTTTTTGTCTCTTTTTTTTAAATATAAAAATCCAGAAAATGGTTTAAGAAAGAAAAAGGATGTTTTTGAATATGTCTTTTGTGAGATGATCTTACGAATCTTTCTATGTAATACATGTCAACTCTATCGATATTCACAATAAAAAATAATCTTAGCATAAAATTATATTTTTTCATAGATAACCCAAATAAGAGATCGACTCACACAAATTTTTGACTATTTTTCTTCTTCTTTTAAAACTTGTATTTACATTTATTAATAAACTCATAATATTCAATTTAATTTTTTTTTAGTCCCGGAAATAAATTTTTATTATTATATTATATTATAACACAATACAATATATTTTATTTTTTAAAAAAACTTTCCTCTTACTTTTAGAAAACATAAATATTAGAAAAATGTAATGTTATGATTGTTTTAATTAAAATCAAACATATATTCTACTGTCTTGAAACAATTTATGTTCTGTATATAAATCTGAAAAATATAAAAAATTAAATCACACACAAAAATATGTATTGTTTTGAAACAACTAGGGTAAACCTTGCTCATGGTTATCACTAGCTATCTGAGAGGCAAAGTCAATTACTGGTTATAAGGTAGGCACAAATGCATGCATGTTTCATTATTTTATTATAACATTTAATGTGGTTGGAATAATATTCTTTTTATATTTTAAACATGAAAAAAACTTGTCTGAGACGGTTTTACGGGTCGTATTTTGTGAAACTGATATCTTATTTGGGTCATCCATGAATAAGTATCACTTTTTATGCTAAGAGTATTACTTTTATTGTGAATATCAGTAGGATTGATCCGTCTCACAGATAAAGATTCGTGAGACCGTATCACAAGAGACCTACCCTTTAAACATTATATTAAATCAACATTCAAAAATATGAAGCCTATTAAAATATGTATGGAACATGTATTAAAATAAAGAAGAAGTGTTACTATGAGAATAAACACGAAACTAAAATCACGCCTGGGTTTAAACAAACTGAGAAATCAAACCTGATTTCACGATCTACTAACTTTTCACGGAAACAGACTTCTCATTAATTTTCTCGAGTTATTTAATTCCTACCATGATCAAGATCTCTCTTCTTACCCCAATCCTGCATGCATAGACGAAGCTTCTTCCCAGCAGCAAGAAAATCCACTCCCTGTCTCGGCGTGAGTATCCTGACTACCTCCCTCATAGTGTTGAGTCTCAAATGATCAGCTTCCTCCAATATACCCGCCATAGCGCTGCCATGCTTATCCAGCGCCTCGTCCACCTTGATATTGCACTGGCAGCCTGATTTCACAGCTATTGCCGCCAGCGGCTGGTCCAGAACATCTTCCTGCAAACTCGCCAGACGGCTCGATAGCTTTCTTTCTTCACCGATCGTGTTTCCTTGCAGCTTGTCCACCATGGATATTTGCCTGGCCGACAGCTCACCCAGGTTCCCGATTCTTGCGCCCCTGAGGAACTCGGCCAATTGGGATTCGATTTCCAGGCCGCATAACGCATAAATCAGGCGGATATAAGATGAGGGTCTGCAGCCGCCTATCCATAGGAGTGATCTCTCCAGAGAAGTACACCAGGTCGGAGCGAAATAGGGGGAGACGTCGGCTCGCGCCATGAGGCTTCGTTTGTGGTTGTAATCTTGGAAATTATCCATGATTTTCTCGATCAATTGGCTTAATTCAGCATTAGTAGCGCACTCGTTTGTGTTCTGGGCAATGACTTGATTGAGTTCCGAAAGTTCTTGTTCTTGGAGAGTCATCCATGCTTGGTAGAAGCAAGCTTCTTTGTTTTGATCACTTGTTGCCATTGATAAGATGGAGTTTAGTTCTGCAATTTGAGCTGATATATTAATTAAATCTGGATGCGCTTGTATCTTATTTATAAAGGAAATTTAAATCTGTTCGGTGTTTCAATTTTGAATTTGATCTATAAATTTTTTAAAATTTGATTTATTAATTTTTTTAAATTTTTTGACCTCAAACTTATTTTACCGGAGTATTAAAATAATTTCTAAATGTTGTTTGGACACAAAAAAAATTTCCAACAAAAAACAGAAATTTTACTAGCTAGAAAATAAAAACTAATATATCAAACCTAAAATTTAATGAACTAAAACCTAAAATTTTACAAATTGATATATAAAAAAATGATTTTCCCCTATTCATAAACCAAGTAGTTAAAGTCTTGTTCGCGAAGAAATCTAAAATCAGAAAGGTCACAAATGGAACAAATTTATGTTCTCACTACAAAGAAGACAGAATCTTCAATCAAACCTTTTCTGTGGAGATTTGAAACCCCCGTGCTAATCACTGAGATTGGACTGGAGTGGATAAAGGCAAAATGCCTTTTTCTTTCTTAAACCATTTTCTGGATTTTTATATTTCAAAAATAACCTGAAATTGTAATTATTTGAATTTGTGTTGGATGCGGAATTGTTAATTAAATACTACAATTAAATATGTGTTGATAATGTCTATTCCATCTTGCGCGAACCTGCTGCGGCATCATCTTCCCATCATAGATATGTGTTGGTTGTGTGGTTATGGTCATGATTCAACCGAGCACGCTCTGTTTTGGTGTCCCATTTGCAAAGAAGTGTTGGAATTATACAATATTTCATATTTTTTCCGAAATAGGTAAAAGACATAGATTTCTTGGATACCTTCATCCGTATGACAACAATGTTGAGCAAGGAAGATATGGAGGATTTTGTGATGCGCACCTGGGCTGTATGGCATGATAGATTGCGGCTTTTGCATGAGAATGTGCCTAGATGTGCTCAATTGGATGTGGAGTGGAGCGCCTCCCTTTTGAAGACTTCAAGGAAACTCGGGAATCCTTACTTACCGCACCTGCTCCGAAGCTATTACCCCAGCTCGAACGCTGGACGAGACAACCGGTTAACACCTTGAAACTTGAGGTAGACGCGTCGGTTAATTTTGACACTCGTGGTTATTCGATTGGGGGCATAGTGCGGATCATGATGGTAAAATATTGATTGTCTTCGGAAAAAAGAATCTCTAAGACACATTCGGTGGTTTTCACTGAGCCCCTTTCAATAAGAGATGGGATGAGGCTGTTGCAGGAACGTGGGATAGAAACCCATGTAATTACTACTGACTCTTTGCTGGCGGTGCAAGCACTCATCAACGTAGCAGAAGATTTAAGTTATTGTGGTGCACTGGCGTTGGATATTCGGAACTCATTGGACAGCCGCACTGATACCGATCTTAGACAGGTTGGTTGATCGGCGAATCAGGTGGCGCATTCACTTGCATTTTTTCCTTTTTCGTCCCCGGCTCCTTTTGTTTGGGAAAATGGGGTTTTTTCCGTTTTGGTTGATGAATCTTGTAACAGACGATTTATTTCTTTTTGAATAAAATTACAAGCGTCACCTTAAAAAAATATGTTTTGATAATGTCATCCCAACCGAGTCCCCGGACATTCTAAATAAAAATTCAAAAATAACAAGTTTCGTGATATATAAATTCTAAACTGTATATTATTCATAAATAATTATGTTCTTAGATTTCCAGTCAGATTCGAGTCCAATCCAATTTGACCCAAACCCAAAAACCTCCCACACTAATATGATTTTTTGGGTCGGGTTGACGAGTCGGTTTATTTTTGGCATGGCTACAAAAGTACGACAGATACATATTAGCAGTTCAATATCAAACTTAGCGAGAAAATAATGTATTTTATTGAGTGAATAAAATTACATTGTTACAACAAGAAAAAAATATGTAAATCATATTACACCTAAAAAAAAACCTATGAGTGACAGTGCATGGTCCATGATGGACCTTCCTAACGACCCATGATCAGTAGTGGTGCAGGGGTATGGACCGAGACATATGTTTGTTCAGCCTAATGGCCCATGATCGTTACAAAAAATGGAGTGTAACGATCATGTGTCATTAGGCTAAACTAACATGTGCCTCGACCCATATCCATGCACCACTACAGATCATAGGTCGTTGGGATGGTACATCATGGACTTTGGCTCATGTCCATGCAGCGTCACTCATAGAATATCCCACTCCTGAAAAGTAGTTTCTTTCGCCTTCTCCAACACTTGAACCTAGGATCTCCAGGCTTAAGTACCTAGATTCCTAAAGTGTTGGTACCAATTGGGCTACTAATCGAACTTTGCTCGACATGATGAGATCAATGTTAAGTTATTCTTCTCTGCCTAACTCATTTTGGGGTTATGCACTAGATACATCGGTATACATTTTGAATATCGTTCCATCTAAGTCAATCCCTAAAACTCTCCTAGAGTTGTGTAATGGTCACAAACCTAGTTTGATACACATCCGCATTTGGGGGTCTCCTGGACATGTGCTAAGGGAAAAGACTAGAAAATTGGAACCTCGTTCATAAGTGTGTATTTTTGTAGGCTATCCGAGGGGACATGATGAGGTCTGTTTTATAATGCTACTGAAAACAAAGTGTTTGTATCGACAAATGCTACTTTTCTTGAGCATCAATATATTACAGATTTCAAACCCAGAAGCAAAATAGCTCTGGATGAGTTGTTGGCTGATGAGATTAGTCCCATGCCAACAAAAGTTGTTGAACAAGAAAGGATGAAGACCAATAGTACTCAAGGTCCAACACCCCCGCCTCCACCACGCCATAGCTAAAGGGAAATAAATTGTTGGTTTCTAAAACCAAATTTAAAAACAAATTATATTTTGCAGAAGCTTGGCATAGATCGAATCGTATAAAACAACATTTTCCACCAAAATGTTGAACGATCAATACCTATTAAAATTTAATAAATAATCAACAAGAGATAGAATATACCTTTGTCGAATGAGGTTGAAATACTTTAAGTTAAGAAACAGTAATTCTCCCACGTCTACTACCCCGAACCAATGAACTGACGTGTGAGCATCACCAAAAACCTTTTGGTATATTTCTATATTGCTTCTTTCTTTTTTTCCCTCTCTGACCGGTACAATAATATATTTCACTATTTATAAATCTCAACCATTGAGAAAAATCAAGAAAAATATATTATTGTGTACATTATCTCTCAATTTTTTAAAATTTTTATCCCAAAATCATATCTTCTATATATGATATAAAAACAAATTTTTGTTTAAATTTAATATCACTTCCATCTTTTTATGGAATGATTCTCGTGATTGAAGTGGAGGAGGCATGATCTCCTCCCCTACTCAATCTATTATTATATTATATATGGAGAAGATCTCATCTCCATCATAATTCAAAATTATTTTCTCAAATATTTATCTAATAAATATTTCAAAGAAAAAATAATTGATATTAATAAATCAAAATTAAATATTTGGAATGTATATCTTTTTGTGGTCTCTGTCACAAATTATTTTTTGATAATTAATTCAAAATTACTTGATTGAGATGAGATAAAGGTATCACAAAAGGAAAAAACATTTTTCTTTACGATTTTCCAAATAAATTGAAATTGAGCAATGACTTAAAATTCAAAAATTTTAAGTTCGTAAATATATTATATATCATAAGTGTTCGAAGTATATTGGAGATGGAATGAGTAACTATGAACCTATAATTCAATCTCCAATAAAATTGATAGTAAATTAAACTCTTTAATTTACATATATTAATTTTATTAATTTCAAAGTTATTCAACTATAATTGCACTCTTGAAAAAATAGATACAAAATTACTCAACAAAAATGAATTGTCCATTGATATAGTCACTACATGTGAATCAATCCTCCATAAATTGTCCATTTAAGCCTAGGGGTGGGTACGGTACGGTATACCGTACCGAACTACGGTACCGTATACCGTACTGTAAATATCGGTATGGAAATTTTTCATACCGATATCGATATCGGAAATTCGGTATACCGCACATTCGGTATGAAAAAAGTTCATACCGGATACCGTACCGACATCGAAAATTTTGTCGGTATACCGACATTTTTTCGGTATATCGAACTTAAATTTTAAAAAAAATAATAAAAAAAAATTATTTTCGGCATTTCGGTATACCGAAAAAAATAATTCCGTACTGATACCGATACCGCAAATATACCGTACCGAAATTTTCGGTATCTCGTTTTTTCGGTAATTTCGATATTTTTTCGGTACGATTTTTCGGTATTTCAGTATTTCGATATTTTTTCCTACCTCTATTTAAGCCAGGCAATTTCCGCTCAACCTCTTTAATAATATCCTTTTCCTTAAGTCCCATTGATTCTCTAATGAATAATATGTTTATGATCTAATAATAAATTGAGCACTCTTATTATTTAAGTCCCGAATCAACACTTAAGGGAACCATTTATCTATCTTCTTTTATGAAAGAATTTATTTCGTCTTGTATATTAATATCCTCAGCCATTTATTTTATTGTATTTCTAATATACTAAGAACTTTGACACCATTTAATTTGTGTCATTACTCGATATGTCAAAAAATGCAATATCATAAATATGAGTTTATTAATTACTCAAAATTAAGATTGACTCATATATGGCAATCACTGATTAATATTGAATTCTCAATGTGATACGAAAATTTATAGAGATTCAAAATTAATCATGCTCCTATCCTATATAATCAAATTATATGAAGCGTTTTCATAATAATCTCATTAATAATAATCCGGATAAGATCATTCTAAAATGAACCATGCTAACAATTTTAAATTAAAGATCCCAACTTTAATTTCTAATTGTGGATATATTTTGATCATTATATTTTAAATATTATCCTCATGTATATAACACTTATATACAAATATTTAAAATCACATAATAATATTGAGATTTCAGATATTTATAAAACATCAAATGACATGCATGCAAAAACAATATTGAAATATTTCTCACATTAATTAAAATCATTTTTTTGGGCACAATAAGATTGAGCCTATGTATTTTCCAAAAATGTAACTTTATTCAGTTGTTCACATAATAATACATAGCTCAACTGGTACAAACACTTTAGGAATCATGTGAGGCCCAGGGCCGAAGAAGGCGGGGGCTGATCGCCGGTGCCATGGGATTGCACGGACAATGAGTGGCTCTTGGCAGGCTTCTAGGTGGAGGAAACATGAATGGACCGATCTTACGAGAGATTCAGAAACTGTTCAAGTATGGGACTCTGCAGTTGAGGATGACTTAAAAGATTTGATATGTACTATCTTTTCGGTAGCTCATCACATAAGAACTCCAAAATTTAGAGTGCTTGACTTGGGGCAATTTTGGGATGGGTGATCCCTTAGAAAGGGTGCGTGTGAGTGAGGATATAAACACGCTGGAAAGACTCATCTTGATATAATGTGGACATTATTCGAATATGGGGCGTCACAATCTTCGAAAATGATTACTGGTCTTTTGTAGCTAATGACTTTAGATAGCAGCTTGACATTTATGGTCATATGTATCGAGCAGCCTCTGACCATATACTTGACAGAGTCCTTCAAAAACTTCTTCTCAAGTATGTGCATCATTGAAATAAAACACTTGTACCCAAACCAATTTGGGTGTTGATCTTATTAACACTTTTGGACCCATATTTGAAGTAGCCCAATTGGCTTACTGGTGTGTATCCAAAAGGCGCAACCATGTACATAAACCTGTGAATTTGTGTGTTGTGTTATCTCTCTCATTGAATGTTGTTTAGACCTTTCATCATTCCCATTCAATATGTATATCTTTTGAAATGTCATGCAATTAAATTATCGACTAGGTTTTCTCTGTTCAAAATAATTCCTGGCTGGACTTGGCTTCTTGCAAGACTAATTCGAGCTGGTTAAGTAACCATGACCAGTTTAACCTTTTATTTATTTTATTCGTGTCCGATTAGACTTAGAACTCTCTGGTTCAATATAAACAAGACCTTTATGTTTATCCATGTTCTCAGAAGTTACAGCCTGACTGCTTTGGACTTCAGTTTATCATGTTCATATATCGTGTTGGACCGTACAAATATATCATTTTAGAATTGCATTTTTTGAGACACGATTGAGTATTTGCTTCAGAAGAACTACATTCATTGTTGAAAAATTCTAAGCCAGTTCTATCTCCGGGTGGTTTTTGCATCATATACATCTTCTCAATGCAAGCAGAAGAGTTGTTCCATGAATTGACCAATTGCATCAATCTGTTATTCTAATTTATAGTTACCTGGAACATCTTTACAAATCTTCATTCTCGATCACCGACAGATTGAGTTTCACCCTTGGACTATTAAGCTCTTTTGGCTGCATCCAGCTAGAGTCACTACACTTGTCTATTAGGCTTTTCATTTTGTTTTGTCTTCCTCGAATGATTGCGAAATTCCTTTAAATGAATATATCATGATATGAAATGCAGTACCAAGATCCTCACATGTAAATTCATATGAGCTAAATTCAAATTGCATATCATCGGAAGTCTCTAGATCAACATTTGTAGTCTCCAGCTCAACATCCACCATAAGGCACTATAATTTTTCTTCATCACTTACACTGAATGAGGTTTTCTGAGCATGAAGGATCATGTCTGAATTAGCCAACTTGCTTTTGTTATTCTCAACAACAAGAAACTTACCCTTCTCACATGGCTTTTTATCATCCTTCTTTGGTCTGTTACAGTCTGCAATAAAATGTCTTTTCATTCCGTAGTTAAAACAAGATTGATTATCATCAACTTGATCTTTTTTTACGATAAGCATTAAAGTTATACTGGTTCTTTCTCATAATTTTGAAAATTTCTTAACAAACAATGACATGAACTCATTGGTTATCTTGTCAACATATTTTTTGCTAGAGGACTCTTCACTATTTTGTTAGTGTAGGGGTTGTAGCAGCTAGAGCTTTAGTAGATTGAGGGATGGAAGGTTCATCTTCTGTCCAAATCCCCAACTTGAACTCATATGCCTTCAGATCTACAAATAATGCACGCAGCTCGATTTTGTTGAGGTTCTTGGATTTCATCATTGCTAGAGTCTTCACATCCCATTGTCTAGGAAATGCTCTCATCACTTTCAAATAAAGTTCACAATTAGAGTGTTCTTTACCAAGAAAGGTAAGCTAAATGAAAATGCTACTAAAGCATTCATCAATCCCGTTTAATGTCTCGTCAAGATTAATTTTTGCATTGTAGAACTTTTGGATCATCGCTGTCAGCTTGTTCTCTTTTGTTTGATTGTTTCCCTCTCACATTTGGGACAATTGGATTAGATTTTCTTATATCTCTTTAGCTATGGAACAATTTTAAATTTTACTGAAAATATTTTTTATCAAGAGTCTTATAAATGATATCCTTGGTCATGTTTTTCAGATTTGCTTTCTCCTTATCTGCAACGGTCCATTCTGACCGATGTTTTTCAACTAATTAAGGTGAACCCTCTTGTATGTCTATAAATGTGTTGGTTTTGAGAATCTTCATTGGGTCATCATTGATAATATGTAACTTGTCATCATCTTGTGCTGCTAGATGAGCCTACATGAGTATCTTCCAATCATCATAATCTTATTTAGAAAACATGGGATCTTGTTAAATGATGCAATTTGAATATATGAATATCAGATTTCAAGAAAAACTTGCTCTAATACCAATTGTTGGGATAAAAAAAAGAGTTTAGAATAGGGATGGTGAATAAATTCTTTCAAAATTTCTTGAAAACTCGAGGTAACCTTAATGAAGTATAGTCAGTGACAGAGATCCACGCTTTACCTCAAGGTTCTGGGGAAGTTTTCAAAAAGCGTTGGGAACGACATTGAGTCTGAGTACTGCTTATCATCCAGAGCCCGATGGTCAGTCTGAGAGGACTATTCAGACACTTGAGGACATGTTGCATGTTTATTAGTCTGTTTAGTAGTGGATCGGGTAAGGGCGCTACAAGATAACTTTGAACAGCTAGAGTTGGTGAGGTAGCACAGTTTGATCTTTGATGATCTGATATGAAAGGTAAGTGTGTGCTAGTGAGCAGCGTGATACTTGAAAGAGTAAGAATGCTCAAAATCTTGTACATTACAGATTGTAAAAGCTTCAGTCTCGTTGGTTCTTCAATTTTGAATATGCATACTTCAATTTTGAATCTGCATATTCATAATTGAACATCTCTCAGCGTCGAAAACTTTTCAACGATCATGCGTACTAACATCCAAAAGGGTGGCATTGTCAATTTCTTGTCATAGTAAATTGCATTTATTGCCCAGTTAATGTTTCTTTTCTTTTTATGGCCTCTGAAAAGTTGATTTATTTTTTGACATTTTGGGAATCATTTTTGTCAATCGAGATTTGACATCATATTGTGCATAATCTTTAAATGTACTTCAGCTGATAGATATGTCCAGGTAGGATCAGTCTGCGGCTTGATATACTAAAGTTGTCCAATTGGATTGCGTCTTGAACTTGACGCTGCTTGATAAACTCATCTCAGCGAGAATGCGACCTCACTTGGTTTCTCGACATCCAGCTAAAAACCTGTGAATACACGCAAATAATAGCTAGACGCTGAAACAACTCAAAACTCTTTGTAATCACCAAAATTTACGATGTTTGCAATCTAACCCTCATCAAATAATAAGTTCAGCCATATACATTCTCCAGTAGCTGACAATATATCATTGCCAATATTAATAAATCACAATATAATCATCTCATAGTTTCATAAATAATAAAAACATCTCATAACCATTCATCAAATTTCCAATTTAACGACATTTCAATAAATTTGTTTATCTGTAAATAAATTTATATATTTGCATAAAACATGAACATACATGCTCAGCTGAGCCAATGAAATACAACTACTAATGACCCACGTGACTCTTGCTGATATTATCTGATTTGTTTAACATAATATGATAGTAAAAAACTTAACATAACATCTATATATTTAGATTAGAAAGATCATTTATAAATTTCTATGCTATCAACAATAATGAACGAAGTTATAATTAATTCCTTATATCAATGAAGTAAATTACATGATAATAATAATAATAAACAACATGAGAGATATTGGATTGTATGAATAATCATTATATCAATGCGGTAAATTACATTACAATAATAAAAGGATATTGATTAGAGTACTAATTGAAACTAATTCCTATTTTGGCACTCAACGAAATTATAATTAAATAGTAGGAATATGTATTATGACTATTTCTGATTTTTTGTTTTCACTCTTTAGATGAGTAACATAATCTAATTCAATGCACTATAAGCTATCATCTCTGTTTATTATTTAGATTGTTGTTCATACATTAATATTTTGCTATTAATGTAAAAAATATATATTTTAAATTAGAATACATGATTTTAGTCACACTTGTTGAATGACGACTATATCAGTCATCCAATCATTCACTTCTATAGAATAAAAGAGAGAGCGAAGAAAAAGACCATGAACAAACGAAGTTTTGGAGAAGGTAGAATTCTGTCGAGATGACTTCAGGTTTTTCGTTACATTTTATTTAGCTTATTTCTATTACATGATGTTTCTTATGTTATGGTAAAGACATAATTTTCTAATAAAACATACCCATTTTCTAGAATTTTGTACCTTTGAGGCTTAAATGTTTTCAAAAGTTTAACCACGAATTTTGAAGATGTTGCCGATGTCGTGACCCAGGTTCGGGCTAAACAAATACTCTGAGTTCTTCACGACTATAGATTTCAGTTGGCTAGAATTAGCCCTCCTAGAACTAAGGTTGGAACATCTGTTGACCCAACGGATAAATTGTCTAAAAAATCAGAACGTTTTTCTATTGTATCAGAGTCGGAGCAACGAATATAACCCAACTGCAACAATGTCAAAGTAGAATTCAGAAATGTTCTTTCCACTTATATTCAAATCATAACCGTGCTCAAAGTCATACTTTTATTCAGAAAATACAAATTTGCTAAAAACATGATATATCATTTTAAAGCAACACGCTCATTTACCGATGAAAGCTTAAATAATTTCGATAGTTTTGAATCTGTTTGGAGTGAGAATTTCTTCAGCTGGATCTAGTCTGCTGCCACCAGCTGCTTGTACAATAATTTTCTAGCTTTTTGAATGTCTCTCTCAGGAAGTTCAGATATATATTTATAGGGGTGAAAAATCTGAGATATCAGCCATTAACATCATTATTTGTCTGTTGCACTCCGTTATTACTAATTACTTTGTTGTTACAAATATGAGTTATGTTACGGAAATTATAGGAAATCATAGCTTGGAGATAAACCAATTGTAGGAAATCATAGCTTGGAGATAAGTGCGAGGTTTTGGGTAACAATGTTGGAGAAAACAAACCAGCCACTAAAAGGCGTAATGGTTTTACCAACAAAACAAAGATTAACCTTTCTTAATCACATGTTTGTACAAGTTACACATGATCCTAAAGAGAACGCAACTTCTACCACAAGACCAAAAATATCCCCAGACAAATAGAAGAGGATAATGTAGTGTATGTTGGTAAAAATCTGTCATACACACGATCTCAAAGCCAAGAGTTCGAGTCACTTCAAGAGGATTTGAAAAATTGTATAGGATCACGTTGTGAGGATAAAAAAAAAACAAGAATCAACAGTCAGCTAGACTAGAATACTTGCTAGCTCTTCCACCATGTTTCTTCTTAACCTGTTTCCTATCTTTATATTTCACCTCTGCCTTTCCTCCTCCTCCCACAGTCCCTTTGCTTCCTCCACCTTTACTCCCCTTGCTGCCGCTGCCTCCCCCTCCTCCAACTTCAACTCCTACCGTCCCTTTGCCACCCATTTTCTGCCTGTTTTTCCCAGCTAGACCTTTCACCTTATGTTCATTCTTATGCCCCTGATTGCTGGCTGTAGAAAAATGCTCAGCGGATGAAGGAGGATCATACACATCCGGTGCCCACGAAACGCGGCATTCCCCAGTTTGCTTGCCTTCTTTCTCACGACTCCCTTTCAAGGCAGAAACAAGTTTCAAAGCAGCAGTTGGTGTGGCGTCTGGTTCATGTTTCGGCGATTCTCTCTTTAGATAGCCCATTTGTGCTAACAACGATTCTTCTAATATATTTTCATACTCTTCGTTGTCGCCATCATCATCATAATATTGCTTTTGGAGTTCCTTCTCTATCAATTTCTCAGGTTCCGATTTACTATAGCCCATCTGAGCCAACAGTTTTTCTTCTGAAAAATCATCACCATCTTCTTCGTCGTCTTCTTCCTCTTCATCATGCTGGCACTTCCCAATGTAATGTCCCTCATCAGGAACTTGCTTCACATCATTCAAATAATTCATCGTGCTACCATCATTAATCACTACCTTGCCGGATATATCATCGGTTAGCATACTAATCAGACAAGATTTGGGTGCATTCTCGCCTTCAGAGAGAGATTTTTCAGGAACATAGCTGTTTTCCATCATTTATCAACAGGATAATCAAAATCTACAAGAAAGGGATCAAAATTTGGGATTAGTCGACCTATAATTGCAGAGACACAAGAGTTCGCAATAAAGATACTAGCATCGCATCTGACAAATGCTTAACATCGGTACTTCAAAAGCAAAACATTTTTCCCACAAGAAAACAAGAAACCTCCGCGGCCAAAGGAACGCAAGCACCTAAGAACGTAAAGCGTTTGATTTAAAACAATCACGCTCGTTCAATTATGGAAACGAGGAGCTCAGAGGGATCGTAATCAATCAAGAAATACGATTCATCTGACGCATTACAAGGCAAAATCTTGACAATATGTTGAATTAAAGTTGCATAATGCGGTCCACAACTCCAGAGATATAAACGTATAATTTTAGCAAGAACAGCGAGCAAAGTGCGTTTACCGAATTTTCGAAACAAAACATGGAAATCACCGAAAGAAAATTTACATCGATCACAAATTTGTTAAACCCTAATTAAAATGGATGCAACCTCAATTGTGGGAAAGTTCGCGCGAGAAGGGCCTCGTTTCAAAATGTCCAAAATATTTGGGCTATATTTTTGTTGACGAGCTTGAATTTCTATTTGTGGGCTTGTTTAGGTTTGAAACCAGCCCAATATTTACTTATTCTCCTTTGAACGGATACTGGTGTAAAAACTGCCATGTTTGGTCAATGTATTTGCTTGCATCCTTACGATTTCGGTTTATATATTATTAAATTTTAATTTTGGTATAATGCAATTGATGTTTTGCTAATTTACTTTTTTTTTTTTACTTCATACTGATATGATACTATTTGACATTTATCTATTAGGTGTCGTATAAATACTATGGACTAGAACTTCCCATTTATTTTTTAAAAAAAAAACACAAGTAAAACTGAAATTTATCAAAGTAGAACATCGAAATTACAAAAGACAAAAATAAATATTAAATTACCATTTTCCCTTTTATTTATTACTTATTTTTGTTCTTTCTTTGGGGAAGAAATATAAAAATCACTGAGCACAAAATAATTCCTTGGTTAGTGTTTGTGCAGAAAATTGTGGGCGTTATAGGCACGTAATCGTACCAAGTTTGTAATTAAACTGACTTTTATGATCAAATATTGTGTGTCCTGATTCGACTGTTCGTTATAGTTCCTTAGGTAAGACTTCAAAGCTAAGAATTTGGCTGATGAATATTGTGAAAATTGCATAAAATATTCATGAACAACATCAAATTTAAATATGGTATTATGAACTTCAAAGCTAAGAATTTGGCTGATGAATATTGTGAAAATTGCATAAAATATTCATGAACAACATCAAATTTAAATATGGTATTATGAATTTGAAGATCAGTTTACAAGAAAACTAGAAGACTATGCTGAAAAAATTCAAAGAATTTAACTACTGAAATTGGAAATATGCGAACAATTAATTGAGAGAAAACTAGAAGACTATGCTGAAAAAATTCAAAGAATTTAACTACTGAAAATGGAAATATGCGAACAATTAATTGAGAAAATTTACAGAGCTTTGTTGTTGTAGTTTCTTGATGATGAGTTTGCAACATGCTTCTTCTGATCCTTGCTGCTGGTTTTTGTTCAACTCATCCGAGTAGTTCCAGTCACCTTCCACGATCATCAATCATGGATCGTGGATCAACTCATTCGATCGTGCAAACCAACTGACTTCTTTACGGGTTTGTGAAATTGGCTTCTCAAAGTTAATGAACTTCTATTGTTGGTTGGCTTTGCAGCAATTTGGACTATATGTAAGCCTATGTTCAATTTCCCAGTGATCCACAAATGAGGCTCATGGCAAATTTTTGATGGTTGAGAGGAGTTGTTGTACAAACATAGAGAGAAATTGATCACTGAGACATATGTTCCTCCATCTCAAAATATTAAATTAAAACGTGCAATTCCCAATCATCTTGTTTCTTCTAGTTTTTCTCAACCTAAGGTTCATCATTGCAACCTATTTGTGAGAATCCCTTGTTTTTCACAATCTCATTTTCAAATTCTTCATCTTACCCCAGAAACTTTGTTATCCTCAAAAAATTCCTTAACCCTACCCTCATTATCCTCACTCTCGACCATCGTTTGATTCACCGGCAATGCTATTGTGTCTCCATTACGATGGCTTTCAGTGTTTAAGCACTTTGACTTACATTGTACCTCCTTCCTTGACCTTAGCACCAACGATGTCTCCCATTGTTTCGGAAATATATTACCCACGTCTCTCACCGCGTTGTCTCCATCTTACCCATTGTTTACTCCGATGGTTCTGTGGTTGTCTGCCGTAATTTTGCTCTTATTCGTTCACCATCTATGCTCCCAATCACCGCAGCTCACCCCATCAACTGGGCAATCAAACTACTATTCTTGCTCAAGACAGTCACGCCTCAGCTTCTTCCTCTTTGGTACATAAACTTCCCACATATAGGTAGAATTAGGCATCTTCCATTGAAATGTATTGAATCATGTGTTTAAACTTGTTGTCTTGACTGCCATGTTGTGAATCTGTGAACAAAATTTGCTACATAGTCCATGATGACATAATTCCATTGATACGATTAGATGTGAAGTCTAGTACTTGTTCGGCCATTCGCCTTTTGGTTTATTGCAATTATGTTCGTGTTTTTTGTAGACTCACATTCACACAAAGCTATAATCATGGGTCAAATTTGGCCTGAAATTTGGCATTCCATGACCTTTTTTTGGTCATTTCATGTGATCCTCGTGCCATGTGGTTTTTGCTTTTGTTTTGAGGTCATTTTTGTGTAGATTTTGGAAACCACAAGGTATCTTGCTGGCTCGAAAGATAAAATATGCTCAATGGCTAGTTATTTGAGTGATGTTTCTTATTTAATTTGGCTTGTTAATCACTTTGTCTGAATTTTACAACTTATTATATGTTTATTGAAAGAAGGACTAGTTATCTTCATTCTTGATGTCTCTATTCCCAATTAGACCTTTGTTTCTCTATGGCTGCCACACTTATTTCTACTCCTACGTGTGTCTTTAATATTTATTTAGCTCTCGACAATAAGCAAAGTCCTTTTATTTACATTAACTCACATTTTCAAGTCTTCCTCAGATATCCTTGATAATTTTGATTTCATAAAAAAAAATTAAGTATGACTCTTCTTATAATCAAATCCTTTTGTCCAACCATTAACATATTGTTTCCCTTGTCATCTTTAAATTCCATTTATTTGTTCCTGAATCGCAAAGTAGCACCTCTCGTAGAGCACTCTAAATTCAAGTCTTTTTCGGTTCGTGAAACTCTGGTTGGTTGATTGACCTCACCCATGAGCCGTACAACTCTTGAATGAAGTCACGTACAGTTTCAAAATCTAAGACATGAGTTCCTTAGTGGATGCATAGGATACCCTGCCCTCGAGTATTAATCCTCGAATTCGGCACTAACATTCCTCGCATTCTTCTATTTTCATACATTTCAGGATGCATATTAGGATATGTCACAACAAAAACTTGACTGACCGTTTGTTTATCAATATTGAGGTTTTGGTGCCTTGTCCACGACTCATCTTCTCTCTTGTGGGGAAGAGTAAACCAGACCACAATCCACGAACTGCTTAGCATCAACGTATTTTAATTTGTCATCCACTGATGATTTATCTTCTTCCTCTCGGAATCCCTTCCACTCTCCCATCTCTACCATAAAATTTTTGTCATCACAGTAGTAAAATCATCAGTAATTCCTCTAAGTTCCATGTGTATGTTTTTCTCCAGAGAGATCATAATGTTTTCGATAATTTTCTGGTCAACAGAAGATGTAACTCCTTCTTTCACATCTTCCTACTTGAACTTGTGTACAAGTTTTTTTATTGATCTTCTGCCACCATCAGTATCTTCTACTTGCAGACGATGGTCCTTCTCCCGATACTGAGGAATTTTTTCATGCTTTCCAGTACACTTTGGAGGCATTCAGTCCCACCGTACGTGCCAAAATCTGTTTGCACAAAAAATTGTGGGACATGTCAGGAACGTGATCGTGCCAAGTTTGTGATTAATCTGACTTCTATGATCTAACGGTGTACGTCTCGACGACCATTCGTTGCAATTCAGTCGGTATGACTTCGGAGCTAAGAATTTGGCCGAGCAATATAGTGAAAATTGCAGAAATGGTCCATGAAAAACATCAAATTTATGCTATTATGAATTTGAGAAATATTTTTACAAGAAAACTAGATGACCATGCAGAAAAAACTCAAAGAATTCAACAACTGAAAATGGAAATAAGCGAACAATTAATTAAAAAAATTTGCAGAGCTATGTTGTTATAGCTTTTTGATGATGAGTTTGCGAGATGATTTTTCTGATCATTGCTGCTAGTTTTTGTTCAACTCCTCCGAACTGTTGCAATCACCTTCCATGATCATCAATTACGGATCGTGGATCAACTCTTTCAATTGTGCAAACCAACTGACTTCCTTACAAACTAGTAAAATTGAGTTATTACATTTCATAGACTTCAATTACTAAGGGCTTTGCAAAATTTGGGCTTTATAGAATTTGGGGTCAACAAATTGTTTCATATTTCAAATGTCGACCTTAAATTGGGAAGCATAATTAAAATAATTAATATATACTAAACTTGAAAATAATTACACGAAGATGAAATTAACTAGTCACAAATATCAAACATGAGTCATTTCAATACCCAACTATATGTATTTGTCTCTATCGTTGAGATGATCCTCACTTAATGAATGTAAAATTTTGATATATTTCATAACGTTTACTAGGTGATCATCACCTCAAAAATATTATAACATTATATAAACACAAACTGAGCATGCTGAGATCGTTGGTGGATGAAGCAAACACCAACATGTAGAGGTCGCATAGCTGACACGTTCTCTTTGATGTTTCATACACCACCACCTCCATGGCTATGCATTTCAATTTTTCTTTTGTGATTTATATACGAATTCCACTTCTAATTAAAATAAGTAAATATCTAACGATTTTCCAAATCTAAGCTGACTCCCAAGTAAGTTGAAGGTTAATATGGATCATACTATAACTGTAAAATTTAATATGAGATTAAATTGCAATTTAAACAAAAAAATTTAGAAAAACAAAAAACAAAAAATCACAATGGCACCAGAGATTCTTAATAAATAAATTAATAGTAGTATATTATTTATTTTAATTTTGTCCCTCATTTTATTTGATCAACTTGCTGTAATTTTACTCCGATGG
This sequence comes from Primulina eburnea, assembly GCF_022965805.1. Taxonomy (NCBI): domain Eukaryota; kingdom Viridiplantae; phylum Streptophyta; class Magnoliopsida; order Lamiales; family Gesneriaceae; genus Primulina; species Primulina eburnea. Next base: position 6,580,767 of record NC_133108.1, read on the forward strand.
TTTTCCGTGGTTGCATGTCGTAAGTTCCTCTGGTCCGTAACTCGCTTGCTCTTCTTTGTTCTACATATTTGCTTCTAATCATCGCAGCTCACCCCATCAATTGGGCAATCAGAAACACTATTCTTGCTCGAGACAATCACGCCTCAGCTTCTTCCTCTATGGTCGCAAACTTCCCACAAAAGGTAGAATTTGGACTCTTCCATTGAAATTGATTGAATCACGTGTTTAAACTTGTTGTCTTGACTTCTATGTGATGAATCTATGAACAAACTTTGCTACATTGTCCATGATAACATAATTCCATTGATCCAATTAAGATATGAAATTCATGACTTAGTTCAGCAATCGTCTTTTGTTGTATTTCAGTTCTGTATTTGTTTATTGTAGCCTCACATTCACACAACTTCTAATCATGGAACAAATTTTACCTAAACCGTGGCATTCCATGACCCTTGCTAGCCATTTCATGTGATTCTCGTGCCATGTGGTTTTTTCCTTTGTCTTTAGGTAATTTCTATGTCGACTTTGGAAACCACAAAGGGTCTTGCTAGTGTCAAAGATAAAAGCTGCTTAATGGCTAGTTATTTGCGTGATGTTTCTTATTCAATAACTATTATTAGGCTTGCTGAATCATCTCGTCTGAATGTTTACACGTGATTCTCCGTTTATTGTGGTAATGACTAGTGATCCTGATTCTCGGTGTCTAAGCAGAACTTTGTTTGTCCTATGGATGTCACACTTATTTATGCTCCTAGGTATTTCGTTAATATTTATTTAGCTCTCAACAATAAATAAATTCCTTTCATTGACATTAACTCACATTTGTAGGTTTTCATCAGATATCCGTAATGATTTCGATTTTGTAGAATTTTTTAACCCAAGTAATGACTCTTCTTATAATCAAATCCATTTTTCGACCATTAACATATTGTTTTCCTTGTCATCTTTAAAGTTCAGCTCTTTGCTCTTGAATGGCAAATTAACACCTCATGTGTCCTTTTCGGTTTTTGAAACTCTGGTTGGTTGATTGGCCTCATCCCTGGGCCATACAACTCTTGAATGATGTCACGTACAGTTTCAAAATCTAATACATGAGTTTGCCTTAATGGATGTGGAGGATACTCTGCCCCCAAGTATTAATTCTCTAATTCGGCATTGACATTCCTTGCATTCTTCTGTCTTCATACATTTCAAGCTGCATAATAGGAGATGTCACAACAAAAACTTGATTGATCATTTGTTTACCATTATTAAGGTTTGGCTGCATTGTCCACGACTCATCCTCTCTCTTGTGGGGAGGACTATACTTGTCTTCCCTAGGAGAGACCAAAATCAATTATTTCTCTAAACGACGAGCTTTGCCTGCTTGAGAATTCTTCGATCCTTGGCCCTGATCCACGAACTGCTTAGCATCAGTGTATTTGAGTTTGTCATCCACTGATGATTTTTTCTTGGGAAATCTCTTCCACTCTCTCATCTTTGCAATAAAAGTTTTTCATGGCAGTAGTAAAAGCATCAGTCATTCCTCCGAGTTCACTGTGTATGTTTTTCTCCTGAGACATCATAATGTTCTCGGAAATTTCCTAGTCAACAGAAGATGAACTTGTGTACAAGTTGTTCGACTGATCTTCCGCCACCATCAGTATCTTCAACTTGTGAACGATGTTTCGTCTCTTGAGAATGGGGAATTTCTTCATGCTTTTTTGTATGCTTTGGATGCATCATGTCCTACCGAGTGTGCCAAAATCTGTTTGCACAGAAATTTGTGCGACATGTCAGGCACGTGATCGTGCCAAGTTTGTGATTAATCTGACTTCTATGATCAAAACTTTTGTGTCCCTATTCGACCATTCATTATAATTTTCTCGGTATGACTTCAAAACTAATTAAGAATTCGGTCGAGAAATATAGTAAAAGTTGCAGAAATGATCCATGAACAACATCAAATTTAATTATGTTATTATGAATTTAAGAAACCTTTTTACAAGAAAACTAGAAGACTATGCTGAAAAAACTCAAAGAATTCAACAACTGAAAATGGAAATAAGTGAACAATTAATTGAGAAAATTTGCAAAGGTTTGTTTTTGTAGCTTTTTGATGATAAGTTTGTGATAGGCTTCTTCTGATCCTTGTTGATGGTTTTTTTTCAACTCTTCCGAGTAGTTCTAGTCACCTTCCACGATCATCAATCATAGATCGTGGATCAACTCTTTCGATCGTGCAAACCAACTGACTTCTTTACGAGCTTGTGAAATTGATGTTCATCAACTATATCTACTTGTATCCGCCATTGAGGTGATACTCATATAGTGAATATACAATTTTGATATGTTTCATTACGTTTATTAGGTGTCACCTCAATAGTAAACACAAAGAAAAATACGGTTAATAAACAACATATTAAAATTATATAAACAGAAACAATGCATGTAATTGAGATCATTGGTGGATGAAGCAAAGACCAGCACGTATGGGTCGCATAGCTGACACATTCTCTCTCATCTGGTTTCATACACTATTACCACCATAGCTATGCATTTCAATTATTCTTTTTGTGATTTATATACGAATTCCACTTTTAATTAAAATAAATATATATCTAACGATTTTCCAAATCTAAGCCGATTTTTAACTAAGTTGAAAGTTAATATGATCCTACTATAACTATAAAAGTTCATATGTGATTAATTTACAATTTGAAATAATAAAAATTAGAAAACAAAAACAAAAAATAACAATGATACCAGATATTCTTAATAAATTAATTTTTTATTATACACTAGTGAATGAGTGTGTGCGTGCAAATTATATTAATAAATGCATCATATAAACTAGATTATGTATGTATAAAATAATGCTTATTATATATAAATTATTATCATGATCGATCGAGTTGATTTATAAAATTTTATTATAATTTTAAATTTTTATTTAGAAAAAGATTTATTTGTAGCGAGAAAAATTGTGAAGTTCAAATTTTTATTTTAAAAGACATGAAATTAACAAGAAACAACATCTGCTATATATACAAATTATTTATCCTTAAAATTTAAAATATCATTTGTAGGCAAAAGGGATATTTCTTTGTCATATTTTTTCTACATGTACTTAAACAGTCTGTTAAACTATATATGTATTTTAGATAAATTTTTTGGTTTGTCGTAAAAACTCAACACTTAATTTATTATATCCTAATTAAAAAATTTGTCATTAAACATTCAAATTATTAAAAAATATTTATACATTCACACACAATTGAAAATTTTATGTGTGTTAATTAGTATGATACAGAATTTAATAAACCATTTAAAGATAATTATAATTATATTTTTAATAATATGATATTTATATAAAATTTAATTGCAATTATATTATTAAATTTATAAATAAATGATAAAAACTACTGTTAACCAAAAGTAAGATTTAAGTAAATCAGTTAGAGATGATTATTATACTTGTACAAAAATTCATGGGAAACGGTCTTACAGTCAATTTTGGGAGATAATATTCTATATGGGTCGGGTCACTTATGAAATATTTTACTTTTTATGTCAAAAGTATTGCTTTTTATTGTAAATATAGACAAAGTTTACCCGTATCATGAATAAAGATCTGTAAGACCTTCTTACAAGATACATATGCCAAGATCTCTTTGTTAGTTGGGGAAAGAATCAACACAAATCTCATTTTTTGGAGATCACAATATGATGAAAGTTGTAAGCTATGTTCGGTGGGGAGTTACTGTCTATCAGTTGGCCTCTATGGTAAAATCAGACAGGGGCATGAGAGACGGTGTTTTACGCTGCTGTAGATGTCAGCGGATCGAGTTCGCTGGTCTCTAACATAAACTTAGCCGATACAAAGCTATATGATAGTACCCAATTTTTTTCGATTCGATGATTCGATCTATGATTTATCATTCATGGACTCAATAGTGCATTTTATTTTTTTGCATTGGGCTCGTTCAATTAATGTGTCAGTATTTTTTCTTGACAGTGACACAAAAATAAGATAAAAAAAAATGGCTCTACATGATCACAACCAGCTACAGTTAAAGTTTTATTAAATAACTTTTCCACGTAATAGAACCTCTTCAATGAATATAAGATTTTCATGAAATTGATCTTTAGCTGTCATCCAAACACGAAAACCGCCTTTTAATAATTGATGCAAAATTTACATCAAAATATGATGATATGTTGGGGTGTCGAATATTATATATTATGTTGTCATACAAATAGTATCATGAAATTGTATCTTATCCAGATTTAGTATCTATATTAATATAGGTGACGTGATAAATATTGAAATATTAATCTTTATGCAAAATTATTATATAATTATTATGATAAGAATCTCTATTTTAACGGAATCTCTATTTTACTGGAATAGAACTGTTTTAAAAATATTAACGATTCATATAACATATTAACACACACAACACATATAATACAATATAATTTAAAGAATTGATATTTACTTTCTATTTTATGTTATCTACACTTTATTTATTATATAAAATATATTCAAATTTATTCATAAATGAAATACAAATAATAAAAAATGAAATATAAATATCAACATCTCATAATTTATTATATACTTATCATAGGCACAGAACAATCAGTGCCATGACATTTTAAATTATAGTATCTTATTCATTAATTTATCACATTATTTTTAGTTAAATAATAAAACAAATTAAATATAAAAAATACCAAAATTCACTAGTTATTATTATCTGTCTTCGGCTGTTCGAATTAATGACAAGTTACTCCGACACACGTTTATGGCAAATCACGCAACTCTTCGTGTTTGTGAAGGGACGTTGGTTTAATTAATTAGTGAGCGTCAGCCATGCACAAGCCACGCCAACCTGCAAAGCTACTCATTTGCGTCGTGGCTTAATTCTCCACGCTACATCTGGTTACACTATTCCCCGAACAACGCACCTATATAATTTGTGTAAAGATACATATACACTTGAACCGAAACGATAAAACTTTCCTAGATTCTACTCCGTATTGTATTGTCTACGTGCGTCGTCTTAATCAGAAGATGAGTATCCAGGTTGCCAATAAGTTCTCAGATTACTACGAGAAATGGATGCGCCAACTTGAAGATGATCTAAAAATTCTTCTTCTGGTGTCGAGGGACCGTCATCAAGAAACAGGTTATGAAGCTATAGTGAATAAATTTACGGCACACCACAAGGAACTCTACATGATCAAATGGGCGTTGGCTCACGAAGATGTACTGGCTTTCTTCAATCCAGTTTGGTTGAGCCCACTGGAGAATGCATATCTATGGATCACCGGGTGGAAGCCTTCGATGGCTTTTCGATTAGTCGACACTCTACGTAAGGCGGAGCGGCAGTCTGCGGGGAGTTTACGTGGGATGACGGATGATCAGGTGAAGATGATCGAGGCTTTGAGGTTAAGATCGGGGTGGAGGAAGAGAGGGTGGAAAGGGAGATGGAGAGGCAGCAGGTGTCGGTGGCAGACAGGAAGATGGTGGAGCTGGTGAAGCTGGAGATTCAGGCCAAGAAGAATGGTGGCGCGGAGGCAGTGGAAAAGGTGAATGAGTTGGTTGAGTTAGCGCTGAAAGGGATGCTGGAGGGGCTGGAAAAGGTGATGAAAATGGCGGATTGCGTGCGGCTGAAGACACTGAAAGGGGTTTTGGACGTGTTGACCCCGAGACAGTGCGTAGATCTTTTGGCTGCTATGTCCATGCTTCAGATCCAGACGAGGAAATGGGGGATCAAGAAGGAGAGTTTAGTTATGTGCAATGATAGGTGGTAGGTGGACTCAATAAGCATAGGTTAGTGCTCTACTGTTGCTATGGAATATTTAGCTTTCAAGTTTAATATAATGTTAATCCAATAAAGCTGTGACAATATTATATATAGTTTTATTCGATAACTAACTAGCAAAACTATATATTCTAAAAATTTAATTTTTTATGCACATATTATAACATTTGAGTACGACAGAGACAATACTTTGGGTCATGACATTTTTTAACCTACCTCAAACCTTTCTTTATTTTAATTAATTATTAAATTCAATAAAAGTACGCAAAATATTGTGTCTTCGACATATTACAATAATATTCCTTTGGAAATTTGTACGTCGCACACACTCTATGTCGAGTAGACGTTTCCCAGTTGAAATTAGGAGTAAAACCGTTTTCACCAGTTTCAAAATCTGCATGGATTCTCTTTTGCATTTCCACGAGCTCACTGCACAATTCTCAATTCTCAATTCTCAATTCTATATGACTCAAAAAGTGTTCAAATCAATTTATATAATTAAATTCACTATTTTAATTGATAGATAGATATATATCTTTAATATTTAATAAATAACAAAGTATACAGCGTAAAATATCACAATCAGCGATATATTTGAGTTGGATAATACAACTACACGACACACGAACGTTTCTGGAAATATAAGAATAAAAGAAACAGTGCCTGAAATAATTTGAAGATTCCAAAGAAGTAGTATAAATGGACATTTATAACCATTTCTGTCAAAGAAAAACTAATATGAATCGCAAAGAATAATCGTAGGAATGGAATATTTTTCTTTAACAGACCCTTATCTGAAGCAACCAAGAGATAAGACACTGTAAATTGTAGATATATACACACACAAATGAATGTTGTAAATTAAAATAATCCATGTGTGAAATCAAGCTGCTTCTGCAGATAAAATCTCAAGCTCAGCCCACCAAAGAGGAGAAAGCCTTGGAGTTGCTGCTTCCGGTGATATATCGATTGCTTTCCGCAGTTTCTGAATCAGTTCTTTCATGCAAGGTCGTTTCCTCGAATCTTGTTGGATGCAGCTTTGTATTACTTCGCACACGACATCGAGCTCCTCATCTTTGAACGCCTTCAGGGTTGGGTCGATCAAGTAGCTGATTGTTTTCTTGTCGTTCAAGTATTGAGCAGCCTGAAAACATTTTTATGCAAAATATTGAAGTTAAAGAAATATAAGAACATAAGAGATCAGATTATTGTTACTATGTATTACTTATGATATATTTTTAAGAAAAAATGGTAATTTTAGTCTTGTTGAAACTTGACGTGTTTTCGGTTTTAGTCATATAATATGTTAAAGTTAAGTTTTCATACAATAATTTGGTTTTTTATTGTTTAGTCTTTTTTTTCCCGAAACTACTGAAGGTTTACTTTGTGCTGATGACATGTGCGAGAATAATAAATAAAAATTAGAGAAAAAAATTTGTTGTTTCCGATAATTTTTGTTTATGTATATTTTAATGTGCTTAATATGTTTTTATTCTTGTCACATGAGACTCGTTGGAGACAATCAATGTCAAATAAGCAAATATCTGACGGACTTCATGGTTTCTGATAAAAAAAAAAAACCAAAGTAAAATAAAATTAGAGTTAGTGAATAAAACCAAACTTTCACAAATTGCAGGATCAAAAACCAAATTAGACCACCTTACTAAAATTGCAATTTTCCCTACTTTTAATATCGTTTAATGATGATTTATTTTAGGATAAATATTCCTACCATTTTAGTCTCTACATATTTTCATCTATATGAAGGGTTGAGATTGTTTGTATTGATATTAAAAATCCAACAAAACTGCATATGGGAAGAGATATATATAGAAATGCAGTTGGAATTTAGTGGAGGGGATGATTTCAGGGAGGCTCTAGATCTGCATGGAGTTGGAGAAGAGACACTAACAGAGTTATACAGATACTAACCCAGTTTTCAAGATGTCCTTGCTCTTCAGAGTGAGGGAGCTTCCCAGATATTATTTCGAGCAATAAGATTCCAAAACTTTGCATGTTTTTTCCCACATCGGCAGGTGGTGGCAGTCGGGAATGCTCCGTTCCATTTTCGGCATGGTTCATCGACTTGGCTACAAGTTCTGCCCAGAAACTGATATCGGCAATCTGCCACAATTAGATTTTCTTTTCTGGTTAAGAAACAAATTGGTTTCACGTTCAATTGCTGCTTGCTTGTACTATCTCAAGAATAATGCATATGATTTGAAAATAATGAAGAAACATACTTTAGCTGCATAATCATCTGTCAAAAGTATTTCACTCGAATTCAGGTTGTAATGAACTATTGGTGGTTTGAGGTCGTGCATGTACTGAAGGCAATACGCAGTCCCCATGATTACTCGCATCCTCGTATTCCAGTCGAGGTGTTCTACTTCTTCAACTGATTAAAGAAAGTACAAGTTCAGAACTGCTTGTAATAAGGTAAATACATTTGCAGAAGACTAGTATTACCATGCAGATGCTCGAAAAGCCTGCCATTTGGAGCATACTCGAAGACCATCATTCTAGTAAAGGGTTCATCCTCCTCACAGTACCCGATTAGATTAACGAAATTCTTGTGGTTCACTCGTGACAAGCTATCGATCTTGTAGTCATGGCGAAACAAATTAAAAAAGCACCGAATAATTTAGGACAGTAATGAATTGAAGATGATAGTCACAGTTTAACATTGATAACTGTCGCATTAATGCAATAAAATGTAAATGACCTTCTTTCTGAATGCCAATTCTGAACGCTTCGACCAGTCTTTTAAAGATTGTATAACAGTCGAAACAACAGCAATTTCCACCCCACTGGAGAGTGTACCCTTATATACTATTGCGCTGCCTTCATAAGTAATAATGATGTTGCTGAAATCTTCACATGCAGTTTCAAGCTCAGCTCTGTTCAGCTTAGGGACCCCTAAAATGAAGAAAATTAACTTGAATACACACTGAAGTTAATAGAAATAACGGATTTTAAACAGTGGTTATCACTTCCAACTATCATACATAAAAGTACAGAATCTTAAAATCAGCAAATCTAAACTGGATAAGCATACCTGTAATGAAAGCTTTCTGCAATTGCCCACTCAATCCAGTCTTCCAAGGACCGATATTTCTTGCTGCTCGGCTTTTGCAGATGAAAAATAAGGCCACAACCACCATGAGCAAAAAAACAGCGCATGAAATTCCAATCAGAAGCTTAAATGAAGTCTCGGATTTTCCATCAGTGGAAGACTTTTTGTTGGTTGATTGACTAACAGCACTAGGATTGATTGGGTCGGAGGGCGCGTGTTCTTGAGGTACAGTGGGTGAGGATGCGGGAGGAGGAGAAAGTTTCTTCCTATTTGGAATAGCTGGAAACGACCCACTACTTCTGCTCGGAAGAGTAATGTCTGGGTCCAAAAAGGCTGGCGTTTCAATATTGGGTGGAATAGCAGCAAGATTACTTGGCTGTTCGGCTAGTCTTCGACGTATATTATTTACCTGACTCTTGAAATTATGGACTATACCTGACTTATATGAACCTAGAAAACAAAAGAACAAATATGAACATGTTTCATTGGGGAATTGCTAATGCCGAGCAAGAAAAAACACTGTCACTCACTTGTTAGATCGTCACAACTGTCATCAGCATGATCGAGCCGCTCGCTTCTGAACTTGAACCTTGATAAATGGTAATACTTCTCCGTTAATAAGATGTAAAGGAATTAAGAAAAACTAGCATAATGATCACAAAAGATGACTGCTTACAGTGGGAACTGATTGAGGTAATGTATAATGGCCCCTTTAATTTGTAGCTGGAAGGAATCTGATTCATGCAAGTGTTTTGCAAAACTCTGCCACATGCTGCTCAACATGTGCACCAAAATGTTATCAAGAAAACATTCAAAAGATTCCTAAAAAAACATTCAAAAGAATGGGATCCATAAATTGGATTGGAATCACATATGAGTTAATAGTATAGTTATCATTCTATTTATACATCAGAAATACAGTTCGAAAACAGGGGACAATACATCACATAACTAACGATGATATGTTAGGGTGACAATGCTGTAGTAAATATCTCACCAGAGCCCGATTTTTCTGTTAATACATCCAATTCCAGAAGCATCAATTGTAAGGTTTTCGTCAAATTGTACATCAGTAAGCAAACTAAGCTTCCCAATCTCCACAGGAATGCTTCCTTCAAATTTATTATCACATAACAACCTAGAACAATGAAGTGAAGTTTCCCGAAAACTTGAGATAATTAATTATGTTGAGGAGGTTGAAGATGAAATGAAATCAAAAGATTATGCTTACAAGCTTCTTAGTGAATGTAACCCTCCTAATTCTGCAGGAATGGTTCCAGTCAAGTTGTTATGCCTCAAGTCCAAAATTTCGAGATCCATAAGCCTTCCAAACTCATGCGGGATCGTGCCAGAGAAACGGTTCTTGGATAGGCCACTGGTGACTCAGTTGGAAGAAATTAACCAAGGATATTGACAGAGTTTGAAAGAAAATTTTTATAGAAATGTAATGCACAACATATTGATCTACTAAAATCATAGAAACATGCATGACCAATTCAAGATTAAAAAATGTCAAGTTAACAGGTAACTTAGTCTGTAAGAAGCAACAGAGATTAAATGAAGTCACCATAGTTCACACATGCAAATATGAACTCAAAGATTGGAATAACAGTATAGAAACAGAATCAAAACTCACAGAAATCTTAAATTAGTAAGACTTCCAAGCTCTGGTCCCAACACGCCCTTCAAGTCATGCCCATTGAGATCTCTATGCAACAAGTAATCTTAATGAATTAAAGAACGTACAAGAACTTCAATTAACATCAAAAAATTTCACCATAATGTGACTAAATTCCCTTAGACTCTCACTTCATTATCATGAAAGTTTAGAATACATCAATGACTCACAATGTAAACACTTTCCCATCGAGACAATAAACGCCTGACCACATGCACGGGTCACAGTCATCAGGATTCCAATTTGTCAAAATTCCAAACGGGTCAAACTCCACCTTTGCTCGAAATTGCAACAATGCTAATCCTGAATTTCCGTTTATCCAAGTAAACAAAGTCAAAACAAGCAACAAACTCAAAACCAGCTACTACAGTGAATTCAATATGAATAATCCTTTATTACCTTCAGAATTGAGGGACCAACATCCATGAATTTCCAAAAGAAGAACAAAAAACGCTAAAGATATCAATTGAGTCCCATAAACAGTCCAACTAACATCCATCTCTCGTCGAACATTCGTCACAGTGGCGGAGGCGGTTTGGATTTACACCAACAGCCAGGACTCTAGACACGATGCGACACAATATCGCCAGCTTTATGGTGCAAATAACCCTCCGAGCAATATACGATTACTCGGACAAACTACCAACAATACAGCACAGAATTCAGATACGTATGCACACAGATTCCCTAGCAGACACAAACAACATAACAAATAAAAGAATCTCTATTAGCCCTCTTGAACCAATCAACCGAATTGGGGTCTCTCATCTTCAACTATCTTGTAGTTTTCTCTAAAGCACTTCCGCTTTCATGAAGAATTGCAGAATCTGCCCGAACGAACTATCTCCAAGAATTAAATCTCAGCTGGGGAATGCCAAAAAAAAATTGTCAAATATTACAAAATATTGGTTCTTAACAAGAGTTTTTTTTTTTTTTTGACAATGAAAACAAGAGTATTCCACAACCCTTTACGAAAAAACAGAAAGCAACAAAGGCCTAAAGTACAAAAGTAAATAAGAGCCAGAAAAGAATAACCTTTGGAATAAGCAATCTCTTGAGAAAGCAAAACATGAAACATAAAGCAATGCAAGGTAAAAACTCACCAATATGATAAGGAGGGACAAAAGGACGGTCAGTTATGATACAGTTAGACAGATTGTTTCCAAGAAAATGCAGAGAGCTGGAAAAAGGGTCACACACGGTGGTAATAACGTTGAAAAATTATATGAAAAATTTGCTCTTTGGGATTCAAAATGGCAGCTTGGAAACCGTTTACAGATTAAAAAATGGTTAATAACTGATAAACGTTAAAATGCAGAAGAGTTCCTAATAGAATTTTTTGCCTGCCCTTTTGAGGATGATCTCAGAGGTGGAAACTCTCTTCGACCATCTCTCTCTGAAAGAAGGGAAAGAGGGGGAAAAAACTCTCGGGGGCCTTCTTTGCGCCTCTTTCTCTTGTTTTTTTCCTTTATTTTTTCTATTATTTTTTATGGCGCATAAAACAAAGATCGCTAGTCTTATTTTGACAAAAGAAGGAAAAATATTTCAAAGACATACTAAAACAATATGTTAACCCCCCACCCCAAGTTGGGGGAAACGAGGATTTGGCAACGGTACGCCGCCGGCGAGGTGTGCCTGCGGGGTTCCTGAAATGGGGTGGCCCGAAGCCTCCGATCCGTACTAAACGGGCGCTCTTTCACATTCGTTGACTGGGTCCCACTCTTTCGCTGCTTCGTGCATGCCTGTTATCTATCATTAATTTTTTAGATATCATAAAAGATAAAAATTTACATGAGACGGTCTCATATATCGTATTTTATAATACGAATCTCTTATTTGATTCATCTATGAAAAAATATTATTTTTTATGCTAAAAATATTACTTTATTGTGAATATCAATAGGTTGACCCGTCTCACATATAAAGATTCGTGAGACCGTCTCACAAGAAACCTACTGCTAATAAAATGATGTTCTTCCCCCTTAAATTAAATCATTGCCCGTCTTCTACCGTAGTTTTTCATATATAGAAATACGATGAAACTTCAAACTTGGTACTCTAAGCTGTAGGGAGCAATTCTCAAGTTTTTGCTCTCACGTATGTTTATTTTCCTGTTTTTTTATTTTACTTCCAGTTGAACATGAACTCAAGATATATATATATATATATATATATATATATATATATATATATATATATATATATATATATCTTGTTATTGTATTTAAAAAATATAAAAAAATTAAACAACAATCAGTCATTCCATTGTCTTTCATTTATATCAATTTTTTTAGCACCTATTCGAATTCAATGATCCATCTCCGTTCATGCTTGAATAATCTTAAAATCTCAAATATTTTGATATTACTGCAAATCAAATTCAATCTTGAATTAAATATTACAGTTAAGTGACTCTAATTTCAAATTATAAAATAATAATTATTACATATATGAATAATTATGATAACTAAAAGATTGAGTCGATTTATAAAATTTTGTTATTATTTTTAATTATTATTTGCATAAGAATAATGTAATTATATTAAATATATGATTTATAGAGATAATATGTGAATTTTTGAATTTTTAAAGTGTATTAGATATTCTAGTTATGAATAAATTAAATGAAAAAAAATTGTTTATATAAATAAATATGATATTTTGGTAAAAATTAATTCTCGGACCCGTATGTATATAACATAGATTCGGGTCGTGTGATTATTACCAGATCGGATTCACTTCAAACAAATGAAATTGTTGGGCCTGGCTAAAGATATTTGGGCTGATACATTTTTTATTTGGGCCATAACCTGTTGGCTAAGTGTCATTCTCACACATTTGTGACAAATATTTCAGAAGGATCTTTCCAAAGATATGTCAATATTCTGGTTTATGAAAAAAAACTTGATAATTAATTTAAATAATTAGGGTATATTTTGTATTTTTTTCAGCATTTACGAAGATTTTTTTAAAAACATGAATTGCTTGAATTTTTTTTTAAATATAATTATCATAGTGATCAAGTAGTGTAAATTATTTTGTCTGGTAATTGATTTTTAAAAATTGTAAGAATAGTTAAATGTTGTAAAATAATAATATGTCATATAAAAATATAATAAAATACTTGGTATTTTTTTAGAGAGACAAAAATTGAAGTGAAAACATGACCATATTGTGAGATATAAAAATAAATTTTAGAAAAAAACCGACAAAAATATTGTTGTTTCTCATTTTAATCTTGTAATTTATTGATTATATTTTTTTTAACTCTACTCCCATACATGATAATAAATGTCTACCATTAAATGTACCATAAGAAAATGTGCCGGGGTAGCATCAAACTTACCCATATGCTACATGATGTAGGAAAAATATTATCATAAAATTGACTGAAATTTTTTATGACTACAAGCCCATTTATTATATTTTCAATAAAAAAAAAATTGTCATGGTTCTCTCGGATTGGGATCAATTGTCTCTTCTTTCGTTCCTCGTTCGAAAACAATTGGATCATGACAAAATTATCAATGTTTGTATTTCTATTCAACATGAGTAATCCACCCTTTCTTTTCATTTCTTTTTTTTTTTTTTCAATCGCGTTTGATGATTGTTTATTGTGAATCCATTTGACATATATGCCTAACATTCTGTATAAGTGAGTTTTTTTATTTGTACATATATTTAAGAGAGACACATTCAATCCCTGTTTGTTTATTAGTTTTTACTTCTTCTCAGTTTTTACGAGTACTTAAACAAGATTTTTATTGCTTGGAACATGGAGTGTGTTTCTATGGCTTCATACTCTATTTCAATCAATGATGGTTTTGGTTTACTATTGGAAGATTTGTCAAATTCGACCCAACTTTATGATAGAACCTAAAACAAGCAAACAACACCCAACCTGTGAACCAAAGCGCAATAATTTTACGAAAGTGCTCGACTCGTGCACTTGGACTGCTGTATAGTTTTAAATTTTGAATTTACTGTTACGACTTACTATAACTTTAGATAAAGTGACAGACATTATGAAACGTCCACTACTCATTTTTCTTAAAAAGTACTAATTTTTTTCCTTCTAATTCATTCAGCCGAAATACTAAGAATTTAAAATATGAATATTTTGCACTGTTTAAAATAAACCAACCAACTATTACTTGAAAATCCAAATAAAGTAATTAAAAGTATAAAGTCGTAAAACATCAACAACCTAAACGAACACATAAAGTCGTAAAACATCAACAATCTAAACGAACATTATTTCAGAAAATAATATAACTCTAACATCCTCTCAAAAACCTCTCAAAAGTATCATAAGTCATAAAAATATTTAAGTAATCATGAATCATAAACTTATTTTATTTGCGAAAAACTAACGACGATCATCGGGTTGTATGTACCTTCAGTCCAGCAAGATCAACCATCAAAACCTCCATTATTATCAAGCTCACCTGCATCGATCACACCTAGTGAATCTATTGACTCAGTAAATCTTAACCATGATAGCAAGTAATACATATACATTCACAAGCAACAGTGAAATTACCTTTAATAAAGTAGCTTTTCATGAACATAAACTTTAATGTTTTTCTTTCAACATATCATATTATATTTCATTTCATCATATATGTATACGTTTTCTTTTTTATTGAATTTAGATCCTCAATTATGACTTTCACATTACATGTAGGTCGATGGATCCGTCTACGTATTACACGGTACTGGGCGACGACGACATCAACGACACTCTCACCCGTCAACTGAGCCTTGACCTTACATATCATCGTATCATCGTATTAGTCACAATCAATTAACCTCCAACTTTTCATATTTTCATCACTTATAAAAATTCATATGCATGTAAATCATTTTTCTGTTAAACCAATCATGCAACATATCTTTTAGTATTAACGTTTCATTAATAAAATTCCATAAATATTTTAATATTTATTATAGCATTCAGGGTATCGATGTCTAAAAAATTTCAGATGTAAAATGGCCGTTTTGCTACTGAAATCCATACTTTCCAACTTTGTCCTTAGACCTTAAAACGATGACCCAAATCATTCCAAACTTAACATATCACCTTAAAATAACCCATAAATATTTTTTAGACATAAATTAAGCCCTTCGATCAATTTCCCTATTTGTTTTTAAAACTTAAACGTACATCTCAATTTTGACTCGTATTGACTTGCATCTTAACCAAAACTTACCAAATTTGAATTAAAGCTTACTAACACCTAACTAAACCATATACAATCCAAGTCAAGCCCATCAAACCGTCGGACCAGCCTAGATCATTTACTGGACCCTTGCTCCGATTTTCGAAAAACCCTGGCCTTCTACCCTTGAAACCTTCTGCCCTAGCCCATCTCCTCCACGACCATACCCTAGACCACCACCCTAAGACTATGACCGTGCCCATAGCAAGCCCCTGGACCGAACCTAACAACCCTAACACACCTAGCCTCAAAATCGCAACTCCCCAAGCCATACGCGGCCCCAAGTTCACGCGATCACCTAGCCCTTCGAATCTAACATCGTGCAGCCCTCTTTGAACCACCCTACATCCCTTTGTGGTCTCCTGGACACACCCTAACAGCAACTGTAAGCCGTGGCCATCAAGGATGAATTAGCCAAAACCCTAGTCCCCATAGAACAGAATTTTCGTTCAACCTAGTTTCCCTCCTTTTCCATCCTTCAACCATGCTCCTAAGGGTCTTTAATCACATGGAAAAACATCCTTTCAAGTTCTCCTACCATGACAGCCCCTTTGTGCATCATTAGAAAGAGTTCTAAAAAAGTAAAACTCTAGTTTTATGCATATAAAGCCATAAAAACGAAAATATAAGGTAGTGTTTTATGTTTATCATGAAAGAGTGCATCAAAAATATAATGTAGTGTGATAGATGAGAAAAAAGAGATTAAGGCGTGCCTTTGCGTTTATTACGCACGAAATAACTTGGTGATGCGAGGACGTCGACGAAGAGAAGACCCTATGATGGTTTTTCTTCAAAACCGTGACCTTCCCCTTCAATATTTCTCGTGTGTGCTTTGTCTTGGCTGGTAGGAGTCCTTGTGTGTGTTGTGTGCATGAGTTGTGTGGTTTTGGTTGGGGTTTAGGGCTTTAAAATTTGATGTATAACAAGTGGTGTAAGTTTAGGTCCATTAACATTATATACTGGGCCCATTAGTTAATATTTAAAATATTTTGCTCAAGAAAGTTCGTAAAAATATTAGCCGAGTTTTTAAAAAGTCTCTATTTTTATGGAAAATCGAATACTTGTTTAAAATACGACTCGGCGTATAAAAACACCTCATTTTCGAAAATTTCATTTAAAACACACCACATATTAAACAATTAAAATTAATTATTTAATAAAAATATTTTCTCTAATATGGTCTCTGGTCCTCGATCGCGTTTCGAATAACCTATAAAACACAGTTTTATGCATTCTAACAGAAAATCCTATTTTAAACATCTGATCGTGCACATCATTATTAATTCATGTCATTAAAACCATTTAATTAATCATTTTCTATTTTTCCTAGATTTCAATGCTGTTGGATTACATTATGTATTTTTGAACCTCATATTAAATCTACGTAACAACATAACATTTTTTTCCAAAATTGCCCCAGTACTTGATGAAGATAGGATTTGATAAATTAATCATTAACTAAAAATCAAAACCTATATTTTTACAGTTAGTACTTATATAATTAATAATCTTTTTCATTTAATAATTTAATTTTCGGAAAGCATATATCATATTAAAAATATATTATTATTTTTTACATATAATATAAAATAAGCGTAGTTCAGATATTTTTTTTTTCTTTTTTATGAATAGCTTGGTAATTACATATATTGACCTGTCAAGTTCCGATGACGAGCCAATTACAAGGCCTATAGTGAACATTTAATATAGAGTAGAGATATTATTATCTTACCCTATTAAAATAGAGAGGTAATTAAGCATATTTTATCAATTGTTTGACTTCAGCCTGTTCAGACGGTCAACAACAATAATTTACTAATAATTTGATTTTAAGACAATGATTGCTTGACTGAAAGCTTGAAATTTTAATCATACATGCTAATTAAAAATATGTTTTTATATACGACGTATAAACTTCTATTTTCTAACCTTGTTTATTTTATACCTTCTACCTAGTGATCTCCAATGTATATTCAACAATGAAAAAAGTAAGTAGTTTTGTTTTATTTAGACATCCTATTTTAATATATAGTATTATAAACATGAGTTATATGTAACAATAAAAATTGAAATGATATATATGAGAATGAAATTTAAAAATATCATACAAATGTAATAATATTATTAAATATTAGTTTTAATCTATCAGTAAAATTATATTTCAATTACCATTTATCATTTCTATATTCGCATTCAACTGAAAATTATTAGTTTATATATTTATGGTTAAGATTGAGACTAGAACTTAGCTTAACGTTAAAGCTAGTTTAAAGGGCATGATTATCTATTTCTATATATATACAACTCTCAATGAATTAATATAACGAATGTTAGGCATTTAACACACATCCTCACGGCCTGAAATGAATTACTAGAGCCGTTGAGCGTGAAGTTTACAAAACATTATGAGGTACCTCATAAGGTAGTTCAATACATAATGTTGGACTTATACTCTGATACCATGTTAAGATTCAGATTTAGATTCAACCTCAAAAGCTAGCACATGAGAGAAATGTCCAAGTTCATGTATACAACTCTCAATGATTTAATGCAACCGGTGTGAGACATTTAACGCACTCCCCTTACGCCCAGGAATTGACATCTAGAGCGTGAATTATAAGATATTATCCGGTGACCATAGAACAGTTCAACATATAACAATGGGTTTATGTTCTGATATCATGTTATGATTGAGACTTGTATTTAATTCAATCTCAAAAGCTAGCTCAATAAGAGAGAATAGTCTAAATCTATATATACAACTATCAAAAACTTAATTTAACGGACGTGAAATATTAATATTTTTTAATCTTATTATACATCATCGATCTAGGCCGGTTATCATGAGCCAGAGTTCGCTGGTTCGAATTCATGTTTCATAAGTGAACTAGTGCGAATAGGAGGGGACCAAAATTAAAGTGGTACTTCTTTCAAAATTAATAATAAATAAATATATAGATACAGAGGTACGTCTCTTTGCAAATAAAAGGCATCGAATGAATATATATATACTGAAATAATTTTTAAAATACATCAAATTCATAGCCATTTATTCATCATCTTTAATAACCGATCCTATAATTATTTAATATATTTTATGTATGCAAAAACATTTTAGTCAAAATTTAATTTCAATCCAATTAGTTGAGTTTCCTACTTTAATTATTTTCTTGGCCAGAATGCCAACATAGCTACGTCGAATGTTACTAATATGATATTGAACATTGTTGTAAAGGCGTTGTGAACTGCTAACATGAACATTGCTCGCATATTTGGTACCACTCAGTATTACAATGAAAAAATAACTAAAAACGAACAAAAACACTAATTTATTGAAATAAGACCAAATTTTATTTTCTCAAGGGACCAAATCAAACCATGTTTATAATGATTTTTATAACTTTTCATATTATATGTGTACGAAGGAGTGATTTGGTAAATAATGTTTTTTTTTTAAAAAAAAAATTCAACATTCAATTAATTTCACTATCATGTTTTACAAAAGAACTGATATACATAAAAAGAAAGTCCGTGAATGAAATAATAATGCCATTATAAAGTCCTTTGGTGATACCTTGGGCCCTCATATCATTCTCGGACTCGGTTCGCATATAGATCGAAAAGATAAGAAAAGTCGAGATAAGAACCAACCCGGGGGAAGGAGTGCTCTTTTATAAGTCATCCTTGGGTTCGCAACTACCAGGGAAGCTGATCACAAACAAGCCCGAGCTCTCATCTTAATCCAACCTCTCAGCCTAGCTTGAACATTATAAGGAGACTTAGTGAATCAGGGACTTTGTCTATATTGGAAAAATTGTTTAATATAAAAGTACAAAAATATTAATATCGTGTATAACATATTTAGATGTGTGCAAGTGTTGTAACACTTATTCATAACATGCAACATAATATATTAGATAAACATACATATAAATTTTAATTAAGAAAATAAGACATAATAAATAATGCACAAGTATATAAACATTTGTGTTGTGCCTCAGGCAAAACAATTCACTAGAAAACTTATAAGTTTACAAAAATAAATACTAGTGAACAAATAAAATCTAACTGCCTTAACAAGTGAGGGAGCAAATTACATCCAAATATATTTCAAATCATACAATCATAATTACGGATGCAACAAATGTGAATCCAAAGTTCCCAAATAAACGACACAATAATCAAAACAGTGATTAGGTGTTGTAATCAAATGTTCTTGATTCTTCATGATAGCACTTCAATATGTCTAGGCTTGAGCTCTTTATTAATTCACTGATATAATTCCTAGCTCTTCTTGTGACATTTCACTGCTCTCTTTCAACTCCAAAAACCACATAAGTGCAACATCAATGATATTTTATTTATATACTTCATTTGCTCTAGAGTTTATTCTTTGTATAAAGTACTACACAAATACGGAAACAAGAATTATAAATATCAATATTCTAGAAATATTATCATAGATATCAATATTCTAAAAGAATCTTAATCTATAAAAAGCAAACTGCATATGTTAATAACACAATATTATCAACAAGAAAAAAATTAATTAAGGAATAAAATATTTCTCTCAATCTTCCCTTTTTTACCTTTCTGGACAAAACATCCAAAAATGATATTATCTTTCTCATACGTATTATCTTCGCCTGTATAATAACTCTCCCTGAGTTATATAGTTATCTCCACCTAAATTCAAACATATTAGTGCAGTATTGTCAAATATGTATTGAAACACGTAAACAAAAACACTCAGAAAAAATTTCATGAATAGAACAATATAACTAAGCAAACATGACTAAAATCTCAGAGATAAAACAATAAAAAAACAAACAAACTACGGAGTGTTTCCAACAGTATCTCCATTATGATTATCATCAAGGTCAACATAAGACACATCCATTTTTGCATTTGTTGCATCTTCTACTTCCTTTTTTTGTTCAGAAAAGGAATGGATTATTAGTTCCAACAACAATTCATACTCAGTCACTTGGCTTCAAAAAGTATCCCCATTATGATTATCATCAAGATCGACATTAGACACATTCATTTTTGCATTTGTTGCATCTTCTACTTCTTTTTTTTGTTCGGAAAAAGAATGGATTATTAGTTCCAACAACAATTCATACTCAGTCACTTGAGCTTTAAAAAATTCAATAACCTCATTTTCGATCTGAAATTTATTGTCGACCAAAATCTATTTGGGTTTTAATATGGGAGGTAGAGAGCATAACATGCTCAAAAGGCTTTTCCCTAGAAAAAAATTTAGTTTCAATTGGTTTAATTTGGTTCAAGATGAAGAAGCACCCATGTTGCCAACATCCTGGGCACAATCAGAAGTAGACCATGGAAGATGTATTTTTCTGTTCCCTTTGAAATATGTATGTGTTAACTTCAGTTGGTCACCCTCATAAGAAAGTTCTTCGTCTATATCCGTCACAAATCATGTAACCACTGTAGTGTTGGTGGAGAGAGTCCAGTTTCTGATTGTGGTATGGTGCAAAACATAATAGATTGAAGTCAAATTTGCAGCATACATCCTTTTGGAATGATCGGGAAATGCCTTGATTAGTCCTCGAGTGAGAACATCAGCAATGACATTGAACTGTGGTACAATAGTAGGGTTGTTATAGAAGACATATATCATTGCATGATTAAAATTGAAAATCCTATCATGGACGAACACCCTGCCAAACTTCACTGATCTTTCATCTCCAACACTGGAATGGATGTTGCAGTAAAATTATCTTCTGGCATAAGGAGTCATAGAGCTCACAGTAACAAATATTACTTGATCTTTGAAGAAAGCAGTCAGATTATGCTGTCCATAGGCCTCCACATCAATATTGTTTTTCATCAATAATTTTCTATTGATATACAGATGTGACAAAACTAAAGCAGCTTCAGAGTAGAACTTTGTTGAGAAGGACTTGCTCACATCATAGTCCACAAAATCAATGTTGTCTTTGGCATCGACCATATCAGTCTCAACATCCGTAGCAACATCAACAACATCAATGACATCATCAATAGAATCAATTTCTTCACCATCATTGTCTTGTGACTTATCATCAGCAATATGTTCCTCAGACTCAAAATCAGATTCATAAGAGGAACTATCAGAAGGGCCAGAGCTATTGTCATCAAATTCTTGTAATGTCTCCTCATTGGGATCTTTATCATCAGAGGTGTTTTTCTTTGCCATTTTTTGTTCTTTTAAGCGTACAAAAAACTCAGCCAAAAATTGTTCATCTTTAGTAGAATCAACATGATCACTAGATCATAGAACATTCTCATCATTCAAGCCATCTCTAGAAGAGAAATAGAGGTCCAATCGGTTTGCGGAGGAGGAAAACCCTTTAAATTTCTTGGATAAGACACATTCAGGGTCATACCCTGCTTGTCTCTTTGATCTTCTTATAGGTGGACGAGGAGGAAAAACTCTATGCAAAGCCTCATTATCGGTGGGTTGGGGCAATGGTTTCAATCGAAATAGGATCCTCTTCGACAACAACCAATTAGAGGTTATCAATAGTAGGTGTTTCTGTGGGTGGTGTTGTCATGCTTGGTGGAAAATCCAAATTTATGTCATTTGCTGCAGATATCAAGGGGATCGTAACTACTTCCTACCATTTGAGAAAAAGACAAGTGATTATAGATGAGAATAGCAGAGGGTTCGAATCATAGAATGAAATTGCAAGAATCAGATAAAAAACTCATGCGGACGAACAATGAGAATAAATGGAGTATGAGTCGACAGATGAGTTAATCAGTAGTAGTAAATTTGTTCAATTATGGTAATAATTAAAAGTTATGGCTTCCAACGATAACTTTATCCCAAAACAAACTAATTCCCCAATCAAAATGTACTATCTCATCTAACGGTAAAACAAATCTGAGCTTGTGCAATATTTCCATTCAAGAAAACATCCAGGTTTAACGCCACATCGATTTAACCTATTTACCATTAAAAATCAAGATAAATCAAAATAAAGAATATTAAGGTTTTCTTCAAATGTTATAGGTTAAAAACCAATAGCCCACTAAGTAAGATAAAATCACATAACAATCAGAATTCATATCTTAATTGTGACTCAATTATGATAAAATAAGGAACTTTGAGACAATGATAAAAATTATATTATGTATGTACTTAGTTGTTGACAACACCTCCTGGCAACACTCCTAATTTTGAGCCAAACTTTCATGAACTTTATTTTGATTCAAAAATGGTAGCTCTCATACTAGAATAACGGTCTTCATTTGACTCCTCTATGGAGTATTTTCCATCTGTGATTTGATTTAGAAGTGGTAGCTCTCACACTAGAAGAACGGTCTTCATTGGACACTTTTAGATAGCTTTTTCCATTTTTTATAAAATATTTTTTGTCCTATTTTCTTCTCTTTTTCGTCTTTCTCATTTTTGTTCAAATTTCCCAAGTCACTTTTTCACATTGGACAATATCATAGAATACACGAACATCCTCAACTATATGATGACTTAGATTGAGCATAAACCACACTCCAGTACTTGATTAGGAGTTTGCACAACAAGTGAGAGCACACCAGGAAATAACCATCAATGTATAACCTTAACACGAAATATGATGAATGATATATAAAATATGTCTAGCATCGTATAAAATTACATGCATGTAAAGTGTTGCAATACTCAGAACAACACGCGTGAGTGATCATTATGCACTCAAGCCGAGAGACTTCCGAGGTTGGAGAATCTCTCGAAATCTAAAGTTTTTGTAAAAAAATCAGCGAGGTGGTTCTCAGTTCCAACAAATTACATTCGAATTATTCCATTCCCAACAAAAACTCGAATAAAATTATGTATAATGTCAAAGTGTTTTGTTCTATAGCGTTGTACTAGATTTTTTGAAATATCAATAGTACTTCAGTTATCACAGTAAACAATCAAGGTTTCACTATGAAACCATAATCCTCAGCCATTTGATTCATCAACACAAGTTGTGAACAACAACTACCAGCTGTAACATATTCAGATTCAGCATTAGACAAAGACACACAATTTTGTTTTCTACTGTACCATGACACCAAATTATTTCCTAGATAGAGACACCCTTTATTTGTAATCTTCATATCATCTAGGTCACAAGCCCAGTCAGCATCACTGAATCCCACTAAATCGGTATTTTTTCTTCGGTGTACCACAAACCTATTTCAACATTCCCTGCAAGATATCTCATAATTCATTTGATAGCCTTTAGGTGAGTCATATTAGGATTAAATTTATATCTAGCACATAAACATTTACTGAATATTATATCAGGGAGACCACCACTCAAGTAAAAAGGCTACCAAGGATGTTACGTACATGGTGTTTTCAACACCTTTGGAACTATCATCTTTAGAAAGATTTTCACTAGACCACGTATGAGTTTTCATTAGCTTAGTGTTCTCATTTGAAATTTTTTTGACTACATTCTTCACATACTTGGATTGACACAGAAAGATATTACTATCATGCAGTTGTTTAATTTGAAACCAAAGAAAGAAGTTTAATTCTCCTATCGTGCTCATCTCAAATGTCAAAACACGCATTTAACTAATCATCAACAAGATTTTGTAAAGAAACACAAAAAATAATGTCATCCACATAAACTTAACAAATCAGAATATCATGCTTTAACATTTGAATAAAAAATGTTTTATTAACCTCACCTCGTTTGAAGCCAATGTTGCAAATATTTTTCCAACCTACTATAATGTAGAGAGCCTTCTTTAGCTTTGAACATGGTCCAAGTAATGTGGATCCTCAAATATTTTGGTTGATTTACATAATTTTCTTCATTCAAGAATCCATTCATAAACCCACTCTTCACATCTAGTGATATAATTTAATTCCCATATGTCAGACAGACTCAATTTGGGCATCAAGAGCAAACGTTTAATCAAAATTCACCCCTTCAACCTGTGTATATCCTTAACCTTGAGTAACCAACCATACTTTGTTTCTAACAACATTATCTAATTCATCAATCTTGTTCTTAAAAATCTATTTAGTTCTAATTATATTAACATTTTCAGTTCTTAGCACTAAATCTCACACATCATTGCACACAAACTGCTCAAGTATTTATGCATAGCATTGACATAAAATTCATCTTTTAATACATCATTAATATTTTTTGGTTCAATGTGTGACACAAAGCAAGAGTGACTTACTTGAAAGTACATGAAACTCATGAATACTAAACCAATCAATTTTTATAGTCCATTTTTTCATTTATTCTAGTTTGCATGGCTCTATATACTTCTTCAATGACTTGATGACGGACGATTCTTCTGAGTTTTTCTGGGAATATCTTTTCCATAATTGTATCATCATCTTGTTCATCCTCCACTGTTTCTGTCTCAGTCAGATGCAGTGTTGTGATGAGTGTTGCAACATCTGGCTCAATGTATTTTTTGACCATTGACTCAGATGCATCCAGTAGTCCATCTACTTAATCCTCGATTATCTTATCTGCCATATCTGCAAGATCATTAAACACAGTATTAATGAATTCTATAGTCATTCTATTTCTTAAATTAAATATTTGATATGCACGAATGTTGGTAGAATATCTAATAAACAAACATTTGTCACTTTTTAAAATAAACTTATAAACATGATCTCGGTCATTCAACACATAACATACACATCCAAAGATACGAAAATACTTGAGATTTGTCCTCTTTCCCATGATAATCTCATAGGAAGTCATAGTGGAACCACTCCTTAAATAACATGATTTTATATATGACATATTGTGTTTAAGGCTTCAGCCTAAAAACGTTTGAAATATTTTTAGAACTCAACATGACTCGAGCCATCTATTGCAAGGTTCGATTTTTTTCTCTCGGCTATTCCATTCTAATAGGGAATCTTTGGGGTTGAAAATTAATTAGTTATGTCCTTATTATCACACAAAGATTCAAAATATGAATTCTCAAACTCCTTACCATGGTCGGTTCTGATCTTACCAACCCTCAAATTATGCATATTTAATCCTTGATGTAATTTCTTAAAAGTATCAAATATGTCTGTTTTCTTTCTAAGAAAACTTACCCGTTTAAAACGTGAGAAATCATTAACACAAACAAAGGAATACTTCTTATCACCTAGGCTTTCCACTTCTATTCGACGTATAAGATCCATGTGTAAAATTTCAAAACACCGTCTTGTCCCAAAGTATTGCAACACTTCGTGTGGACAACGGGTCAGCTTATATTTCTATCATGATCCACAAACATATGCAGTTCCTGAGCTTAAAGTGGGCATAGCTCGTACATCATAATGCTCACTAAGGTTCTTCAATGTTTTTAAGTTTGCATGTCCCAACTTTTGATGCCACAAGTCTAATTCACTTACTTTGGTATGTCGGCAACCATGATCTTCACCCAATTAATAGCAATTATTAGCATATCTTGTAAGTGACATGACACAGACATTAGCTTTGTAAAAAAAAATTACAATTATTTTTATCAAACTTAACATGCAAGTCATCATCACAAATTTCGCTAATGCTTATTAAGTTTGAGTCGAGTCCCTCAATATAGAGCGCATTATGAAGTTTATCCACATTCAAAGTCCTTTTACCAACAATGCTCCTTTTTGCACCACTTCCATAAGTCACACATCTACTTCTTAATTCAATATAGTCAACGTGGTGGTTCTTAGACCCTATCATGTGGCACAAGCTCCCGCTGTCGAAATACCAAATACCTGAATTTTAGTTTTCAAGGATGTTTAAATAAGAGTGCATCGAATTTCAGCCTTAGATAAACAAACTTTCTTTACTGAAGGTTTCTTGTTGACAGCGTTGCGCATG
Organism: Primulina eburnea; assembly: GCF_022965805.1. Classification (NCBI taxonomy): domain Eukaryota; kingdom Viridiplantae; phylum Streptophyta; class Magnoliopsida; order Lamiales; family Gesneriaceae; genus Primulina; species Primulina eburnea. The sequence goes on from NC_133108.1 coordinate 6,607,400, forward strand.
GTGTTGGGTATCACCTTGTGAAACATCTGGTTTGCTTCTCAGCTCATATAATAATCTATCAGCTCGAAGCAAAAATGTTTGATGTGGCATGGCTTACAACATTAATGAAAAATGAAACATCGTTTTCTTTGCTTGGCCTTTGAGCAGAATTTTGCTTCTTGGTTAAGAAACTTTGACAGAAGGAGTGTCTCTTGACAAATTTGAAGTATCGTTGCTTTCATTCACCAAAACAGTAGGTTGTTACCTAGAATGGAAGATTCTACTCACTCAAACACACTATTTTGAATCCTAGACTAGCCTTTGAAGACTGTTGACACATTCATTCGCATAGTGACTTAATCCAAAACATTCTCTGCACTGAACCGATTCTAATATTTTGACATCTTGTTGAATCATCAATTCATTCATTGGTCTAAATTGCCCATGAATAAGTGCAAACCTTTTATTTTTCTTAGGAACAACAAAAGGTGGCAGTTTCGGTGGTTGAACAAATTTCTTCTTGTCTCTCATCCTTTTTAGATAATCATCAAATTTCTTTGTAATTAACAAGATGGAATCTTCACATAAATCAGACTCGTTAACTTCCTGAGACAGTTGAATTAAGTCATTGAAAGAGTCATCAGAAACTTGCAACAATCTTCCCTTTGTACTTATTCTGTAAACCAGATTCATCTCAAAAGTGATGAAAGCTTATCAAATCCTCCGAACTAAGCGTGAAAGTATCTTTAACTTTATCAATAGCGCATATCTTGATATTGAAACATTCTGGAAGAGTTCTTAAGCCCTTGCTGACCAGTATTTCATTGACATTGAGTTGTCAAGACTGAAGCCTTCATTTTCAATATCACGCAGCCTATGATCGTATTCAACGATTATCTCATTTTATTCTATCCTCAAGCTTTAAAATTTAGATGTTAGCATCCTTAGATTGGTTCTGCACACACTCTCAAATTCTTTATAGCGTTTTTGAATAATTTCTCATGCATATTTGACAGAGATGTAATTGGTGATCAAATTAAACATGTTCATGTCGACTGAAGTTAAAATTTCATTGAGTGCTTTTGAGTTGAAATTCGAAGTTTGAACTTCATCAGTTGTCTGTGCACTCTCTAGTTTGATGCGACTGTCACCATATGTATCCACAGTTCTTGGAGGAGACAAACCATGTAAAATATGTTGTCATTCTCTTTCTTTGATGGATTCAATGTAAAACCTCATATTAACTTTCCATTGTACTTTTACATGTTTAAACAAAAATACACATAATCTCACTTAGTAAATGTCAAGTGTCGTTCTTGATGCCAGTTGAAAGAATTGTTTAACATAAAAGTGCAAAAATAATAATATTGTGTGTATCAGATTTATGTGTTACGTACATGTGTTGTAACACATATTCACAACATGCAGTGGAATATATTAATTAAGCACATAAATAAACTTTAATAAATAAAACAAGATATAATAAATCATGCACAAGCATACCTTAGGCCAAAACGATTCACTTGAAAACTTATCAGTTTCCAAAAATAAATACTAGTGAACAAATAAAAGCCAACACCCTTAACAAGTGAGGGAGCAAAGTGGATCTAAACATATATTTCAAACTACATAATCAAAACAAGGAGACAAACATGAAGCCGAAGTTCTCGAATAAACAACACACCAATCAAAAAAATAATTAGGTATTGTGATTGAATGTTCTCAACACTTCACGACAACACTTTAATACGCATTGTCTTGAACTCTTTATTAATTCACCGATGTAATTCATTGTTTCTTCCTGCAGCGTTTCACTTCTCTCCTTCAAATCCAAAAACCACACACATGCAACATCAATGATATGTTATTTATAAACTTCATTTTGCTTGAGAGTTTATTCTTTGTATAGAGTCCACACAAATATAGAAACAAAAATTTTATTAGGAAATAAACTCTTTTGAACAATAATATAATATCTAGAGATCTTATCATAAATATCAATATTCTAGAAAATCTTATCATAAATAGCAATATTCTAGAAAATATTATTAGTATAAAAAGACAAAACTCAATATGTTAATATCACAATATTATCAACAAAGAAAAATTAATTAAAGAATAAAATATTCCTTTAGGAGATCACTGCCCAAGCACTTCGGAACATGTGTCAATCCTGGGCCGCAAGTATGGAGGACCATATTTTGAAATCATTAACATATCATTCAGCGCATGTAGGGGTGATGTGACAAGATCATAAGCAATATGAGTTATCAATTGTAACAGTGTCAGGGGACATGACATGTGTAATCATCCTCTCATATGAAGTAGCAGGACATTAAAACAAGATCATTATTGACTTCTCACCTATAAATAATCAGGTTTACTTGATCATAAAACAATCAATTCACTTATCATGTTTGCACAAGTACTCAATATACAATCTCTATATTGCATTTCCTTTGTGAAAAACTTTTGACTGACTTGATTGTTGGGGTGCCCAGTCCGAAAAACTTTTTGGTGCCTCACTAACGTTCTTTGTTCTTAAATTGTGCATAGTCTTCAGCCCGAGTACCATCTGTCCGAATTACCCGCCTATAATCAGCCTTCTTTTTCCAATGTGTGCCATGTGGCAGCTGTCCCTGCTCGATAGCAATGTTTAATCTTATATATCCATCTGTCCCTGCTTGGTAAGCTTGGTAGCATAGCGAGTTTCGGCTACCAGTGGTGCTTCAAGAGCATAAGAGAAGTTCTTATATATAGTTATAGATTACATTAACAACCGTAATTGCATTAGTTTCAATTTTCCATCTTGCCATGATCCTAACAGCTTCTTGAACAGCATACATTTCTTCCGAGTGAGTTTTACATCACTTATTAAAAATATTTAATTAAAAGTTATTTAAACTTTGTTTGTAATTTTTTTTGTTGATATAGATTAGTATACACTGTACATGCAAGATATTCATGTTTTATTGAGCTAGTTCAAATTTATATTATTATATATCTGTAATTGAATATGGTCATTGACTCGTTCTATTTACCTACCATAAATAAATTGCATGAGAACTTTATTGTATTTATATATATATATATATATATATATATATATATATATATATATATATATATATATATATATATATATATATATATATATATATATATATATAATATTGTATATATGCTTAGCTAGGTTGCACGTCAACATCCGGGGAAAAAATAATATGCTGTTTAAAATAATAATAATTCCTCAAAGAATCCGATGACCTCAATTCAGGGAATGTCAACTATCCATGCAAAATAGAAGACAAGAAATAATCTTTTTTATATATTCTTGTAGGGTTTCACATTTCTCATTTAAAAAAAAATTTTGCCTATAAAATTATTATAATTGCCAATTTAAAATTTATTAGTGGCTTAAGTCCAATAGTCATACTGTACAGAAAATTCTCATTAAAATAAAATTCTCTGCGTGCCATCCGAAAATTCAGTATATTAAATCCGTGGTTATGTGAATATGAACATATTTATAACTATTTATCAATGTAGAGCCATTTGCGGATGTCCTTTTATGCCACCTACTTCTTTGAAAATATACGGCTCTTCTTTCCAAGAACATGAAAATATTGATTGAAATTAATTAAATTTCTTAATCCATATTTTATTTACAAGTTACTTTGAACAGGACTTCGACAATATCAAGAAAGTGTTTAGGAGTCGTCTTTTGTCCATTAACTTGAAAGTAGGTCTCTTGTGAGACGGTCTCACGAATCTTTATCTGTGAGACGGGTTAATTCTACCGATATTCACAATAAAAAGTAATACTTTTAGCACAAAAAGTAATACTTTTTCATGGATGACAGTTAATGGGGAAAAAGTAATCTTCCTTTAATTTTAATATTGCCAAATTTTCAGCAATACAGTCATACAAACGAAATGACTGTATCAAATCCTATGACTGTCATAACACCTAAATTTTACTCATATACGATAAATTGTCCCATGAACAAAATCTTAACTGGGATCGGTCGACTCGGATTTCTAGATCGATCGAGTTACATAATTGTGTGTCTATATATTTATATATATAGACACACAATTATGTATATATATTGTCGTGAAAACAGTATTATTGAAAGAAAGTTGCCGAACGATCAAGGACAAAATTGCTTATCATGGTAGAGTAACGTAAAGAATTTAACTTTAGTGATTTGAATGCAAAAATTCCCACCAAAATTGACTTTGTATATTTTTTTTTATTATCAAAGTCCATCAGAAATGAAATGCACTCCTACTCAACGCCAAAAATTCTATTACTCCATGTAATTATATCGAGTATATTTTTTTAAACCTTTTTTTTGTCCTATCAGATTGGATTTATCTGATATTCGAATTCACTTTTTTTATAGTACAAGTATGATATTGTTCTAGACTACAAAGATATAATGTAATTACCTGCATTACTGAAGAAACTTGAATGTGGACCCGAAACTTGCTTATCTCGGACAAAGAAAATATAAATAAAAAACTAAATCTACCTAAAAAAATTAGAAAAACTACCCGAAGTCAACGAGACTCGAACCAGAGAACAAAAATCTCAGAACATCAACCTTAACCAGGATTAGCCATCTTCTTGGTACTTTTGGAGACATAATCTCCTATTTTTACTTAATAAACTGGTAGGGTGACCCGCCTAATTGAACACGAATTAACAACATTTGAATAAGCACATGATAAATTAATAAAACAAATCATTTGGGATGGATAATCAAATTTACGCGACATCTGCAAATAAAATGATATGAGCAACCCTTTAATGAAAGAATAATGCCTTTTAAATTAATGTAAGTTTAGTACATTTTAAAGATATATTAATTAAATCATTTCATTAGCTAACAACTAAATTCTGGAGTCTCCCATTAATTTATTATGAACTAAGAAAGTCTTTGTTTAGGTGGTATAAGTTGTCCGAAAGGAACCCTTTTTTCAATGTTATTTCAGGATAATTTTTTAATAACGCATAACTTAAGTCGGAAGAGTCTGTGGCAGAGGTCAAATTATATAATTAAGATAAACAGTATTATATATATGTATGATACTTTAATATTAAGAAGGTAAAGAAATTTTGGGAAGCCTACAGGACTCAACATTCGGCTAAAAAAGCTGCCCGCAGAGAAGTATATTTAAAGATCCAATTTTTGGTCAAAATAAATGAATAATTGTATATACATAATTATCATACTTTAATTACAGTTTAGTAGCACAAATTTTACCGGGACAACTGTCAAAGGAAAGGGTTTTAAAGGGGAAAAAGAGAGAGGAAAGTTTGGGAAGTCACATGATTTTCAACAGCCAATGGGGCCAGGCTCATCTGTATCTATAATTCAAGAATTATTGCATTATTACGAAAAAGAACAAGTGGATTGCCCGACCGCCTTGAATTTCTATATTTTCTAATTAAGAAAGTGCAACCAACTGCATGAAAGTCTTGGTAAAAATCTGATCCTGACGAATAATCGCATTGGGATTTAATTCCTCTGTTGAATGAATGAAAAAAATACCCTCTCAAAATCAATCAAGACACACAAAATTAAGAGAAAGCCTTCTTTTCTTCCTCCTCTCCCCTTAGCTTCTTTTTTTATCCTCCCATCTTCTTCATCCCTGCAGTTTGCAAGACTTGATCATGGTGATTACTCGGAAGGGATGCAAGGTGAGAAACGACGATTCGTTTTCGATATATATGATCCAAGGGCTTTCAAATGTATTCTTTCGCGGTTTGTATCTGTGATCAAAGCTAGCCGTCACTACTTTATCCAATTCTTACAAGATCCGATTTATATATATTCTTCATTTTTTTTATAGTTTTAGTTTCACCCCCATCACGCGCGGCCCTTGATCACTTCTATCTTTCCTTTGAAATAAATTTGAATGAACCGTATAGCATCTTGAAACTTGAAACTTCTCTTTTTGCCATCTTTTTGAGAAGTATTGATTGAGATGGTCTTGATTGATCAGTGGTTTTTTGATGTTCTAAACCGGCACATATCGAATCCAATCGAACTTCAAAATAACCAGATGAATTAAAGTTTTTTTATCAAGGATCGGAAAATTATTTCAAGGATCAGATCTTTTAGATTCAGTTTTTTATGATCGTTGCATGTCTACTCTCCAGGTACACATTTTTTTTTCCTTTTCTTAGGGTTTATGTGTTGCTACACTTGGACATGCCACTCTTTATTTCTTACTAACTTTTCTTTTTGCAAAAAAAAAAATCTGCAAAAAGAGTCTGATTTGGAAAGATGATCCACTTGGATATGTTTAGTTTACAATATAAAGATTTCCTTTTTTTTCCCTGCGGGTAAAGCTTCTTTTTTTTCCTTTTCAAAAAACACATAGCTTCAATCAGTTAATATTTTTATCATTGAACTTTCATATTGTTTTCTTTATTGATATTTATCAAGTACGGGAAGGGAAGAAAATTTTGAGGATCAAATTTTTTTATATATTTACTTATTTTTATGTACTCGTTTTTAATTATTAAATGATTAACAATTATTTGAAATTTTAGTATTTCCGAGTTTTGAGTTCTTTAAATTGAAACCACCTCGATTATACATTTAAATATCGGATGATAAAGTTTATATAAAGAATTATAAATATATGAGCACCAAATTTTGTGCCTTCAGCAGTTAATTTATACAGTTAGGATGCATCAATGCTAAAATCCCACAGCCCAGCAGTTGAAATTAATAATGTGTATCTGTATTAGTTATTATATATTAACGATAGCATGTGTATGTTACATATACATACCCACACACAGAAATATATATGTGTGTGTATACAAATATGGTTACGTTCTTGCTAATTTGTGACGTCCCCATAATGAAAGTGAAACTTTAATGATCCATAAAGCTTATTTTTCTTAAAAATCTTGAACTTTGATTATTTTGCAATATGATGTAAACCCTTCTCTTTTCTGATGATTTCAGGTTTGATAATTCATCTTCCATGATCAAATTCTTTTAGCAAACAAAGTATATTAACCATGGTTCACAACAAAATTTCTATTTTTAATTTTTAGGTGTAAGCAATAAGCAAAGTCATTAATTAATGGCTGAAGAAAAGATGAACACGGGATCAAGAGATGATAATATGGAAATGGAACAAAACATGACGTTATCATCTGATTCATCAGAAAATATTTCGTCCATCGATTTAAATGAAGAAGCTGGAAGCAACACGATTGATCAAGCTATCGAGTTTTCCAGCAACGGTGATCAAGAGATCAAACATGAAGATAGCTTGAAATCAGCAGAAGGGGATGAGAAGAAGAGTACGGTTAGGCAGTATATTCGATCCAAAATGCCTAGACTACGGTGGACTCCTGATCTTCATCTCTCATTCATCCATGCTATTGAGAGGCTTGGAGGGCAGGAAAGTAAGTCTATGTACTTTGCTGCCCTAACATGAGTTTGTTGGCGATTACTTATTCTAATAAATTCAGTTAATCATTTTTTTAGAGGTTTTCTTCATGCGGTGAATTTTCTTGTGAACATGAATTAGCTAGCCTTGTCTTTCAGGGGCCACACCTAAATCAGTGCTTCAATTGATGAACGTGAGAGGACTCAGCATCTCTCATGTCAAAAGTCACTTACAGGTCATTTAAACTATTAAGTATAAATTAATATGTTAGCTTTAGTTATGTATCTTACAAAGAGGGTTTTTTTTTTTTTTTTTTTTTTACATTTCTCTGATTAATTTACTTGGATCATTTCAGATGTATCGGGGCAAGAAACTAGATGAATCAGGGAAAGGTAATTATAATCTTCCCAGAAATATCTAGCTTAAGTTTCTACTTTTCCTAGCTAGGGCTTTGCTAGTAATTAGTTCCATGTGACATGCAGTGATAGGTCAACCAAATAGATTTTACAGTATTCCAGGAAGAAGATACCACCTTTCTGGAACAACATTCGGAAAATTCAGCCCTCTTCATCACTTGAGATTGGAGAATGGTGGCATTGTTCTTTCCCATGATACGCCCGGTGAGGGAGATCGCCTGAGGAAATTTTCCCACAATTCACAATCCTACTATCCACTTGAAATCAAATCCCTCGCTTCCAGGTAATTGGAGTATAAATGCCATATCAAGAAAATTAAATAAAAACTATTTCTTGATTAAAACGCAGCCTGATGTAGTTCTTCTAATTGACAATTGGTGCAGATTCCAGCGCTGGTCTTCCGATAATCAAGAACCCAAAGTCAGGACTAATTCTGGAGTTATTTCGGAGGTAAATAATCAGGATAAGTCAATTCTTCAATCAACGGAAGAAAGGTACCGAACTGGTCCACTCAGGCCAAACAAATTTCTTGAAGATAGAAGGTGGCCTCAGCGAGAAGAGATCCTCAAAACCCAATATAAAGAGCAAAAGACCCCTAGCATTTGGGCTGGCACTGCTTCGCAAAATTTTAAACCGCAACCTAGCTGGAATTGCATTGACAGCAGCACTAGGATTTTCCAGCAGAAATCAAGCTTCGTATCTGAAAAGTCCAGGCTACCGCTTCGTAATCTTGATCATTCCTTCCCAATTAATGAGGTAATTCAATCATGCCTATGTTTAAAGATTCATATCCCACACTGTCTTTTAATCTATAGGAGATATATGAGAAGGTTTGCTATGCACTTATACTAGATAATGGATTCTTTTATCAATTTGTATTCATTATTTTCTTAAAATAATTGCTCTAGCTCTCGTTTTGCATGCGCAAATAAGCCTAGTCCACTGGCAAAATTATGGAGTGTAAGTTGGTTTTAAATAACATAATATTATAACAAAGTAACTCGACACGCATAATCTGTTTTCAAAAAGATAACACGAGAATTAAGTGCATGATTTTGTGATGAAATATAGTATATATGATTATGATAAATAAGCTACGTATAATTTTGTTTTTACAGACGAACGAGGAGAAGAGAAATAAGGGGACAGACAGGTTGCCTGCAGGATCAGATTTACAACTAAGTTTAAGCCTGAGTACAAATAATGGCAAGGATCAGAAGGCTTGCATGAAGGGAGGAGATTCAGATATTAACACAATGCTTTCTCTTGCTTTGACTCCTCATTGATCTTCAATAGAAATATAGAGAGAAGCACCTTAAAAAAATTTTCATGGATCATATTATTGTTGGATATATATCAGTATTAATGTACACACTCGACATATTAGAATATTGAGGGAAGGCCAAGTACTTAATGATCTGACTTTATATGCGTTAGAGCGTAGGAGCGAGATCTTCCAAGTACTTTGTCATTACAAAAACACATTTAGGAGTTGTTCATATTGTAATGTTACATACATATATGTACTTTTAGCTTAAAGAGTTTGATGATACCAAAAATTTCACGTATTTTGGGTTCGGTCTAGGGAACCGTATACAATACTCCTTGCTGAATTGACTTGGCCGAGCTCCCTGGTCAGGTATGAGTCGGGGAAAAATTAAGTGTGGATCTTCACAGAATAACAGAGGTTAGAGAGTACGGGTAGTCTTTCCGACATAGGCCCTCTGATGCTTAAGTACTGAGATCAAACTTAGGTGTGTGATAATAATAGTGATAGTGATAGCCATATATGAATGTGTAAAACCATAGAGCATTCCTCATATTTATAGAGTGAGAGAAGTTAGATACCTTGTACGGAATGAACTCTAGTTAGGCAAGTTTCCTAAACTACAATATTTGTGATTATCTTATCTTATTTTTAGTAATTTATAAATTTGAATAGTATATCCCAACCTTCTCGGGATTCTTTCCTTATCACAAGATTTATTCAACAGTTTTATATGGATAAGATTTTATTCACCGCCATATTTGTTTTGAGTTCGGGTCGGTGTACTTTCAGTTTGCTATACGACAAAAGCTGTCAGGAGCTCAACTCGTTAAACTGTGACGTCTCGAAAATTTGAGTTCCACATGAACCACGTGCGTGCAAGTTATTAAATTCCTCATTTATTTTATTAAATGGTTTTAATGCATGCTTAATTCATTGATTTGGGTTTTAATTCACGATTTAAGAATTTGCATAGTTTTAATATTTATGTCTAATTGATGCATGTTAAAATGCTTTTCGAGTTTCATGTTTCAGGCGATTATTCGAGGCGGGATCGAGAAAGAGACCGGTGACGATTGGGACAATTTAAAACATGGTATTTTATTCTAAGTTGAGGATGGGGCATTTTTAATAAGTTATTAAATTAAATATTTTAAAGTATTATTATGTAATTAGTGATTTAAGAGTTTAAAATTTTAAAAATTGATGTGTGATCATTTTATGGAAGAGTTTTGAGCAAATTATTAGGTGTTAACTTTTAATTAGTATTTAATTTAGTTAATTTAGCAGAAATTTCTCCTAAATTAAAAACACACACACTTTACACACACTCACACACTTATACGTTTTTACACACACTAAACACACACATTCAGATTTTCATATTTTTAAAAAGAGAGAAAAGCAAACCTAGGGTTCTAGGGAAAACTCAGCAGCCGCCCCCTCCCTTCAAAGATTTCAGTAATTCTCGCCACTTTTCTTCAAAGATTTTAGCGTCACGTTCGTCCCAGATCAATCCTCGCGCCATCCCCGCTTCGGTATCGTCGTTTCGGTAACGTTTATCATCAAAGGCACGTATATTCTGTTCTTTCTGCATCGATCTTGTCATATTATGTGTTGTGTTATTTTTATGCGTAAAAATTCATGTGTGACGTTCGTCGTTTGAGCGGAAAATGGTTTGGATCAGTTTTTAAATATTTTTAGATCTGAAATTTCGTAATTTTATGTTCTGTTGAAAACTGCGATTTTCAGTAGGGATTCTGAGAAAACTTTCAACGTGAAAAACGTAGAACTTTTTGATACCTTCGATTTGATATAAAATTCGAGTTATGTGGATAAAAATTGAGTGAGTTATGGTGTTTTTCGTGGGACTGCTCAAACTGCGTTTTCAAGAAAGTATGATGTTGATGCGTTCTTGAAGTTTTAATGTTGCAGGCTTCGTTGGGGATCGACGGGTGATCGCTGCTGCGTATAGGTATATTGATAATGATGTTGGGAGTATTTTTGAGGTTTCATTTCATGTCGATAGGCACTTGAATCAATTAGAAGTGGTGGGAAACGAATTGATGTCATTGGCTATATTTTGCGTCGTATGTGTCGTAGAGTGAACTTCGTTGCTTTGGGGCGTTTATACAAGTTTGGTTCATTGTTATGGAATGCTAGGATGGGTCTCGGGGTGTCGATTCATGGTACGTGCAATCGAGTCTAGGATGATAAACATTGCGTGTTCAGAATTTTCGTGAATTTCATATTTGCGTGGGTGCACGGACCCTTACCCGGACCTCTACACGGGGTCTGTGCCTTTGTTCTTCCGGAGTGCCTTTTTCCAGAGTCTACACGGTCCCTTACCCGGACCTTAGCACGGGGTCCGTGCCTCCCTTTTTCCTTCGCACACATTTTACCGAGCCTACACGGACCCGAGGCCGGACCTGGGCACGGGTTCCGTGTCCTTTATATTTTGGAGAAAATCTTATAGTATGCTTTGAGGTTTGACGTCATGGTTTAGTACAATGATTTACGAGGTCGAGTCATGGGAATTTTAGAACGTCCTAAGGAATTGAATGAACTGGTAAGTAAGTATGATTGATACGTCTAAGCTATGTAAGTAAGTATGCAGTTTCATGCTAGTACGTGCAGCAGCGACGGCCCCGATCGATGTCCAACGAATCCCTCAACGCCAAGTAATTATGTGACGTGCAAGAAAATATTTTAAGTTTTTGAGGTATGCTAAATGTCTTGTGACCAAATTATGAATGGGTTTGGAAGTCGGTGAACGTGGCCGAGGACCTCTCCGCCCCGTTAAATTATGAATGGGTTAGATCGTGGTTGGAAAGCGTTAAATTATGAACGGGGACCAACCAGCCCGTTAAATTATGAACGAGGATCTCATGTATGTGGCAGTGGATACGTCCCTGTCAGCCCAGTACTGTGGTTTGTCTAATCAGGCATTTATTATGTTACGGGTCACTTGCTTTGAAACATCCTCTACGCAAAATGATGAAGTTATGTATGTTCAAGTATGCAGTATGTTTATGAAAGTTTATGTTGATGGCACGTCTAGTTATGTACGTATGTATGTTCAAGTTTATTATGCAAGCTCAAGTTTCAAGTTATGTATGTCCTATTTTAAAGTTAAATGCGATTTTATTACGTAGTACTCGCTATTCCAATTTATACGTGTTGAGTCTTTAGACTCACTAGACTTGATCGATGCAGGTGAGTATGTTGATGAGGAGACAGGAGGTGGCGACCAAGGGGCAGGCTTGGACTGAGCGGGAGGCTAACCCGAGGACCGCAATGTTTAAGTTTATGCAAAAGTTAAATTACTCTGATTCTATGTTTGATGCGAGATGTTTTGAGAAAACTTTTTTTTTAACAAAATCTTTATTGGGAATGGATGATGTAGTGACGACCGTATTGATTTTATTTTCGTATTTAAGAAAATTTTAATTTTTCCGCAAATTTTGAGTAGCAAAAGTACGGTTCGTTACAGTTGGTATCAGAGCGGTGTTCTTGTAAAGGGTTATGCCTACTGCCAGTCGCAAGAAGCTCACGAAGTCACACCTCAAGTCAGTAAGTTTTAAGATTTTAAATTATTTCATGCATTAAGCATTCAAGTCATGATTTCAGCATGTGCATGTTTTAATGTAATCACCTGTATGTTTACTTGACATACGTTTCAGAGTACATGTTTATCTGTCGTTATGATTTGAGAATGGATCTTGAAAGTTTTATTTCGTGTTACGACATGAATATGAAATTATATGACTTTCATGCATGCTGGTTTTGTGGTATTGGACATGCTTGAGTATTCGACTACTGGTTACGAATTGTTATTAATGATTTGAGCATATTGATTTTTGGTTAGTAGTACTGATGTTATAATTGTGGGTCATAAGTTGAACTTGACAATTATGAATGCTTTTGAGACTTGTAGATTTTCTAAGAAATTACTGATGGTTCGTGGTTGCTAGCTGAGTTGCTTTTTGAGAACTCCATGTAAGGATTAATTATTTGAGACTACGACGATATTTGGAAATATACAAGAATAGAATTTATTTAGGATGCATGCTCCCCCTAGTTGGATTTAAGTATTTAATTGCACGAATTGAGAATTTCAAGGACCTAGTGGTAATGACCAATAGTTTCAGGACCTAAGTGCAAATATAAAAATCCTAAGGGACTAGTTTCGAATTTATCGTTTGGGATTAAATTCCGAGTTTCGAGGATTTTAAGGTTTAATGAGACTAAAATCGAAGATTTTATTGGGGACCGGAAATGCAAAATTAGAAGAGTTGTAGGGACAAAATTACAATTTTTGAGAACTTGAAGGACCAAATTACAAATTTCAAAATTTTTGAGGATTAAGTTCGAACTTTTGAGGAACACTTGAGTAAGATCAGTAGCTTTTCGAGGTTATGAAATTGACTTTGGGTTTAATAAGCTTAAAATTATTGAATTTTATGTTACGTGAAATCTATAAGATGGAATTAGGAACGCCAAGGACTTATGGGTAATTGTAGGATTTTCAAAATTATGGACAAGGTTGAGTAATTATCAAGGAAATTAGGAATTTATTTTGCAATTGTTAAGAGATTGGAGCAATTAGTTTAGCGGTAATTGAGAATTGGATGTTTTAAATGATAGGAATTTTCGGTGATTTAGGTTAGAAGGATATTTAGAACCTTTATATATATGAGTTATAATGTTATAAGGAATGGTAATCAAGGACATTGTTGGACGAATCAATCTCGGACTTGAAAATTTAAGCATTAGTGAAATAACGTTGTGGTAAATTAAGAATTTAATGTGATGATGATTTAAGGTAAAGTTGAGCAGTTAGTTAAGTTATAAGAGTAGACATTGAGATAACGGATTGTTGGGAACTGAAGTTTGAGATGTCATAAGTTTTAGTTATGATCTTAACAGTTAGGACTATACTTTTATTGGAATTTTATTTTTTCTAGAAAGTTGGGTATGATTGACGGTTAGGTTACTCGATAGATTCATGTAAGGATTGAGGTAGACGCCTTGTCTTGAGAAAATTTTGTAATCCATTAAGCAACTTGGGAATAAGTGAAGGTGTGTGTTTGGAATTATGTTATCCAAAACTATTTGGGTTGCGTAAGTTTGAATTGCAAATGTACGGATATGGGTGGTGTTCATACGGAGGTTTTGGGTGAAATAAAAACAAAAGGGAATTAGTGGTGTTCAACATAAGTTATCAATAAATGAATATTAAGATTTTTATTGAGTAAGAAATCTACAAGCTTGATATGGGGATTCTAGAATTCTATGGGTTATAAGTGGAGTTGATTCATTAGAGTTAGTCCATTATTAATAAAGGAAGCTTATTAAGTTTTATACGCTAGAATTAATTGAGTATTGGGGATACGTCTAAGTGGGACATTCGTTCCAATGAGGAAGGCTCAAGTGTCTTAGGCTTTAACTATATTGTAATCGTGAAGAAACTATTTTAAGCATGTGATTGATGCAAGAAAGGTTTTATTATTTAAGTAGAAGATCAACATTGTGTATGTTGAGTTTTATGGATTTTTGTTACTCGAAATTAAAGGTTGGCAACAATTTTATATTTGGGACGTACTTGTAAATAGCTAAGTTACGCAAGTTTGGTGCCGTAAGGAAAGATCCGATTCAAGGATTGTAGGACAATATTGTTATGGAGTTAAGATAAGGTTTAACTTTTAAGTGTATTGCCGAGGATAGAAGTTGATCAGTAACCTTTGGTGCTAAGAGTTCTTAAGTTGAACTACATAAATGCTAATGTAATAGGTCGTTGACATTACAGGTATATTATAAAGAAGGTAAGATACGATAAGTTTGAACCTCCATTTCTAATATTGGGAACGACGAGAAAAGTCAGAATTCGAGGTCGTAGTAAAGTAAACTAAGTTACCATAAGTCCTTTTAAGTTGTGATTCGCAAACGAGGTTTTTGGTAGGCAATTTAATTATGATTGAAGAGACGTAAGGACAACATAAGACTTAATTTTATTCGGAGTAGCGCAGCGATAGCGTGGATCGTTGGGATACTAGAATTAAGAATCTAACTTTTGGATTATCGAGGATAAGCGAATTTCGGGGACGAAATTCAAATTAAGGGGGATAGATTGTGACGTCTCGAAAATTTGAGTTCCACATGAACCACGTGCGTGCAAGTTATTAAATTCCTCATGTATTTTATTAAATGGTTTTAATGCATGCTTAATTCATTGATTTGGGTTTTAATTCACGATTTAAGAATTTGCATAGTTTTAATATTTATGTCTAATTGATGCATGTTAAAATGCTTTTCGAGTTTCATGTTTCAGGCGATTATTCGATGCGGGATCGAGGAAAAGACCGGTGACGATTTTAGGCAAATTTTATTGCGGTATTTTATTTTAAGTTAAGATGGGGCATTTTAAATGATTTATTTAGGTTTTAGCATTTTAAAGGCCTAATTTAATTATTAGGTAATTATATGATTTCAAATTTTAAAGTTGTAGCACTTGTGTATTTTATTAAATTTAGGGAGGTTAGTAATTTAAGGAGGGATTTCTATTTTTACTACCATGTAATTGCTCAACATTTAATCTAACATTTTAGTAGCAATTTAGTTAGCCTTTTAATTAGCATTGTTAATTTGGTAATTAAGCAATAATCATTCCCTAAATTACTACCTAACTCACGCACACACACTTATACACACACCTACACGTCTAACACACACCATACACATACACATTTTCTTTCCCCATTATTTTGGAGAGCAAACCTAGGGTTCTAGGGAAAACTCAGCAGCCACCCCCTCCCTTCAAAGATTTCAGTAATTCTCGCCACTTTTCTTCAAAGATTTTAGCGTCACGTTCGTCCCAGATCAATCCTCGCGCCATCCCCGCTTCGGTATCGTCGTTTCGGTAACGTTTATCATCAAAGGCACGTATATTCTGTTCTTTCTGCATCGATCTTGTCATATTATGTGTTGTGTTATTTTTATGCGTAAAAATTCATGTGTGACGTTCGTCGTTTGAGCGGAAAACGGTTTGGATCAGTTTTGAAATATTTTTAGATCTGAAATTTCGTAATTTTATGTTCTGTTGAAAACTGCGATTTTTCAGTCGGGATTCTGAGAAAACTTTCAACGTGAAAAACGTAGAACTTTTTGATACATTCGATTTGATATAAAATTCGAGTTATTTGGATAAAATTGAGTGAGTTATGGTGTTTTTCGTGGGACTGCTCAAACTGCGTTTTCAAGAAAGTATGATGTTGATGCGTTCTTGAAGTTTTAATGTTGCAGGCTTCGTTGGGGATCGACGGGTGATCGCTGCTGCATATAGGTATATTGATAATGATGTTGGGAGTATTTTTGAGGTTTCATTTCATGTCGATAGGCACTTGAATCAATTAGAAGTCGTAGGAAACGAATTGATGTCATTGGCTATATTTTGCGTCGTATGTGTCGTAGGGTGAACTTCGTTGCTTTGGGGCGTTTATACAAGTTTGGTTCATTGTTATGGAATGCTAGGATGGGTCTCGGGGTGTCGATTCATGGTACGTGCAATCGAGTCTAGGATGATAAGCATTGCAGTGTTCAGAATTTTCGTGAATTTCAGATTTGCGTGGGTGCACGGACCCTTACCCGGACCTCTACACTGGGGTCCGTGCCTTTGTTCTTCCGGAGTGCCTTTTTCCAGAGTCTACACGGTCCCTTACCCGGACCTTAGCACGGGGTCCGTGCCTCCCCTTTTCCTTCGCAAACATTTTACCGAGCCTACACGGACCCGAGGCCGGACCTGGGCACGGGTTCCGTGTCCTTTATATTTTGGAGAAAATCTTATAGTATGCTTTGAGGTTTGACGTCATGGTTTAGTACAATGATTTACGAGGTCGAGTCATGGGAATTTTAGAACGTCCTTAAGGAATTGAATGAACTGGTAAGTAAGTATGATTGATACGTCTAAGCTATGTAAGTAAGTATGCAGTTTCATGCTAGTACTGTGCAGCAGCGACTGGCCCCGATCGAAGTCCAACGAATCCCTCAACGCCAAGTAAGTATGTGACGTGCAAGAAAATATTTTAAGTTTTTGAGGTATGCTAAATGCCTTGTGACCAAATTATGAATGGGTTTGGAAGTCGGTGAACGTGGCCGAGGACCTCTCCGCCCCGTTAAATTATGAACGGGTTATATCGTGGTTGGAAAGCGTTAAATTATGAACGGGGACCAACCAGCCCGTTAAATTATGAACGGGGATCTCATGTATGTGGCAGTGGATACGTCCATGTCAGCCCAGTACTGTGGTTTGTCTAATCAGGCATTTATTATGTTACGGGTCACTTGCTTTGAAACATCCTCTACGCAAAATGATGAAGTTATGTATGTTCAAGTATGCAGTATGTTTATGAAAGTTTATGTTGATGGCACGTCTAGTTATGTACGTATGTATGTTCAAGTTTATTATGCAAGCTCAAGTTTCAAGTTATGTATGTCCTATTTTAAAGTTAAATGCGATTTTATTACGTAGTACTCGCTATTCCAGTTTATATATGTTGAGTCTTTAGACTCACTAGACTTGATCGATGCAGGTGAGTATATTGATGAAGAGACAGGAGGTGGCGACCAAGGGGCAGGCTTGGACTGAGCGGGAGGCTAACCCGAGGACCGCAATGTTTAAGTTTATGCAAAAGTTAAATTACTCTGATTCTATGTTTGATGCGAGATGTTTTGAGAAAACTTTTCTTTTAACAAAATCTTTATTGGGAATGGATGATGTAGTGACGACCGTATTGATTTTATTTTCGTATTTAAGAAAATTTTAATTTTTCCGCAAATTTTGAGTAGCAAAAGTACGGTTCGTTACATAAACTATGTTAGGAGCTCGGCTCATGAGTAAACTCTGCTAGGAGTTCGGATGCTCGAGCATTTCCATCTTGAGACTTTTTTCCGAAGTAGAGAATAGCCTAGACTATGTACAAGGTGTTAGGATGTTTGGTTTACTTATATCAGTTGTGAGCCATACATTTCTGTATATGGGCTCGGGTTTATAATAGTTCAGTTGGGACTGAGTCGGTTGGCTATATTGAAGGTATTACATGTGCTTTACGTTTATTATCTATATTTATCGCAGATTCACATGGGTTCGGCTCAGCTATCCATGATTATGCTCAGCTATGTCTCTGTTTTTCCTTGGATCTGTTTTTCCCATGGTGTGGCTCTTCTGGTCTTACCACGATGTTGCTCTTCTGCTCTTCCCATGATGATGGACTTCGAAATCGGCTAGGCAGAGCTAATCTTTGAATAATCGACCAAGTTGTACTGAACTTTTAAACTAACCAGGCTGTACATGCTAGACTTTGAAATCGACCAGGATGTGCTGGACTTTAAAATCGGCTAGATAGAACTGGACTTTGAATAATCGATCAAACTGTTCTGAACTTTGAATAACTGGTCAGGGTATGCTGGACTTTAAAACCGGCCATACTGTGATGGACTTTGAAACCGTCCAGAGAAAGCTGAGATTTATAACCAGCCAAGCAGAGCTGGACTTTATGATGTCGAGCTGGTTAAGCTTTTTTTATTTTCCAAGTTCTGTGGGACTCAAGAAATGTGTCAGGATGTGCTTGGATTTTAAGAACAGAGCTGGTCGAGCTTTTGTAATTTTCCATGCTCAACTGGGCTTAAGTAATGTGCCAGACTGTGCTGGTTTGAAGTGTCGAGATGGTTGTAATTTTTCCAAGCTCCGTTGGACTTAAGTAATTTTTCCCAGCTCTGTGGGACTTAAGCAATTTGTCAGACTATGATGGGCTTTAGGGTGTCGAGCTGATCGGGCTTTGTAATTTTGTTAAGCTTCTTTGGACTTAAGTAAATTTTTCCAGCTCTATGGGAATTAAATAATTTTTCAGGCTATGATGGGCTTTAGGTTGTCGAGCTAGTTAAGCTTTGGAGTTTTGCTAAGCTCCGTTTGATTTAAGTAATCTTGCCCAGATCTGTGGTATTTAAGTAATTTTTCAGGCTGTGCTGGACTTTAGGTTGCCAAGTTGGTCTGGATTTTGTATAAGTTTTCTGCCTTGAGGCGTTCTTGTGATATGGTCAACAAGTATTGGGCTTATATTCTATGGTATTGAATAACTTTACTACATCAGATATTTAAGAGATATTGTTGAATATCTATCTGATCAATGTAATAAGTGTAATTCTGACCTAATTAAAATAACAAAATGTAGGTTAAGATAAATAATAGTAAGAAATAAATAAGGGGATAATTTAAAAAATTCAAGCAAATTAAAAGATATAACAAGAGTAACTAACTTGATAAGAGAAGAGCTCCCTAAGAGCAGCATATTTTGAGAATTATCAGGATCAGCTCTTCCAAATATGACAAAGATGGCTCTTCCATGGATGACCATGACGAGCACTTTCGAGGACTACCACAAAGAGTTATTCCTATGATGATTCTATTAGCCCTTCTGAAAATTACAGCGATCGACTCTTCCAAATATGGGCATGATGAGCTCTTTCAAGAAAGACCAGTATATACTCTTCCAAGAAGCCCAAAATATGCTTTTATGCAGAAGAGCAGGAAGTGCTCTAGCGAGAAAGACCAGAATGTGCTATAGCATGGAAAAGCAAGATTTGTTCTTCCGAGGAAGTCCAGAATGTGATCTTATGTAGATGACCATGATGTGGTCTTGCGTGAAAAATCAGGATGTGTTGTTCCGATGAAGTGTAGAATGTGCTCTTATGTAGAAGACCAACATGTGAGCTTCCGAGGAAGTCCATAATTTTCTCTTATGTAGGAGACCGGGATGAGCACTTTCGAGAAAGACAAGGATGCGCTTTTGCAATGAAGACCAGCAAGTTGTCTTGCGTGGAAGAGCATGATGTGCTCATATGTGTAAGACCAGGATATGCTCTTCCAAGTAAGTCCAGAATGTGCTATCGCGTGGAAGATTATGATGTACTCTTCCGGAGAAGTTTAGGATGTGCTCTTATGTGGAAGACCAGGATGTTATCTTCTGAGGAAAACTATGAAGTGCTCTTATGATAAAGATTATAATTGAATATTTTAATAATGACCATGATGAGATCTTTTGAGAATGAGTAGAATCAGCTCTTCCAAACATGACCAGAATCTTCTCTTACAAAGAAGACATGATGAGATATTTCAAAGATTAGCAGGATCGGCTCTTACAAAGATAAATATGATGAATTTTTACAAAGATTACAAAAATTAGCTCTTTCGAATATGACCAGGATCGGATCTTACAAAGATGACCAGGATCAGCTCCTACAAAGATGACCAAAACAGGCTCTTATGTGGAAAAGCAAAGGGGATGTTCGGAGGAAGACCGGAGCGAGCTCTTCCAATGATTACCAGAATCGACTCTTCCAAGGACTCGAATTGGATCTTCTAACGAGGACCATTATCTGCTTTTTCGAAGATGACAAAAATTATCTCTTCCAAGGATGACCAAGTATCAGCTCTTACAAAGATGACTATGAAGAGATTACAAAAATTAGCTCTTCTGGAGATGTCAAGGATCGGCTCTTACAAAGCTGACTAGAATATGCCCTTATGTGGATGAGCAGAAGGAGTTGTTCGGAGGAAGACCAGGTCGAGCTCTTCCGAGGATGACAAAAATTAGCTCTTCCAAGTATGACCAGGATTGACTCTTACAAAGATGACCATGATGAGCTCTTCCAAGGATTACAAAAATTAGCTCTTCTGAATAGGACCATGATTGGCTCTTACAAAGACTACCAAGATGAGCTCTTCCAAAGAACTCAAAAATTTGCTCTTATGTGGAAGAGCAGGATGAGTTGTTTGGCTGATTCGGTTCTCACGAGGCTATTATTCATGATATTCCTCTTCGTGGTGTTTATCCTCACGATTATCATTTTCTAGGTTTTCTTTGATGATGAACCATCTTTCCACTTTCTTTTTGATACCATCTTATCTTTTTTCTTCAAGTTCTCACAGACGAAGCCAATTAATGATATAAAATTTTTATGTACCTTGGGTTTGGTTTCGTGAGCCAAATAAAATACTCTTTGATGAATTGAGTTGGTCGAGCTCCCTCGAGATTTATAAATTTGAATGCTATATCCCAACTTCCTTAAGATTATTTCCTTACACAAGATTTACTCAATAGTTTTATATGGATAAGAATTTATTCACCACCATATTAGTTTTGAGTTCGGGTAGTGTACTTTCAGTTCGGCTAATCAACAAATGCTGTCAGGAGCTCGGCTAGGTAAACTCTTCTAGGAGCTCGGCTTGGTAAACTTTGATAGGAGCTCGGCTCGGTAAATTCTGATAGGAGTTCGGATGCTCACGCATTTCCATGTTGAGACTTGTTATTGAGTAAAGAATAACCTAGACATTGTGCAAGTTCTTAGGCACTTTAGTTTACTTGCATCCAGAGATGATAATGGGCCGAATTTTAGTAGTAAACCCGCCACGGCTGGTCGGGTTTAAACCCGCCTAAACGGGTCCCAATCGATTGCGGAGCGGATATCGAGTTTAGCTTGACCCAGTATAATTATAATTTTTCTTATATTTAATAATAAATATTTTAATCATAATTTTATTTTATAATTTTTTAATATGACACTTTTTATTACTTATTAATTGAATAAAAATTGATAATTTATTTTTAAGTAAAAAAATTGATAGATTTAACTTGTGATAGTTACTAAATATTACTAATATAATTTGAAAATAAATTTAATGATTAATTAATTTGGTACAAAGTAAAAATTTCTCGAACTCACAAAATATACTAAACTACACACTTTATAAAGTTTTCTTCACTCAATTGTTTTTTTTCTTCTCAATTTTTTGTTTTCTTCACAAATTGAGAGACCTATTTATAGAATTTTTTGGAAATAATCTAAAAATAAATATATCATTATATACATCATCACACACTAATTTTCAATCTTTACAACTCTTATTTTCAACATTCATTAATTTCAACTTTTATTTTCAACACTCTCCTTTGTGATGATGATCATGATACAATGATAGTCTTCATTGCGTGTTTTTATATTGTCTCGTTAAAAACCTTACTAGGAAAAACTCATTGAGATAAAAATCATAGTAAAGGAAAAAGAGTGCAGTCATGTAAACTATTCTCATGTTAACACGAACGATTCTTCAAAAATTTCGTAGCTTGTGCATCCAATATTATATATATTTTTTTTAAATATTGTCGTAGGAAGTGCTTTGTGAAGAGATATGATGAGTTTTCACTTGATTGAATGTAACAAATATCAATATCTTTATTCTTCTTAAACTCTTGCGTGAATGCATCATTATCTTCATATAGTGTCACAGACTTTTTGTCTAATGATAATCCCCGTAAGATTTGGATATGTTGGGTGATTGAGTTTAGCCACACACATTCACGATTTGTTTCATGTAGTGCAATAATTTCGACCTGATTTAATGAAGTTGCTACAAGTGTTTGTTTCTGTGTGCCAAGAAATTGCAGTGCCTCTACGAGTAAATATATATCTAGTTTGGGAACGTGCCTTGTGTGGATCAAATAAGAACCCAACATCAGCATAACCAAATTACGCATCCAGTTGTTGTTTTCTTACATATCTCTTTTTTCATTAAATGTTCATTTAGCCGATTATACCGCATTCGGCCGGATTGCTTTAACCCATATAATGATCTTTGCAATTTCACAGAATAACATTCTTTAGGTTTTGAACTTTGTGCTGAAGGATTTTCATATATATATATATATATATATATATATATATATATATATATATATATATATATATATATATTCAGATACCGCCAAACTAATTAAAAACCGAAACTTAATTGCATTCATAACAGATGAATGCGTTTTCTTCATAATCAATTCCAGGCCTTTGAGAAAAAATTTGTCAACAAGTCGAACTTTATATCTTACTATTTCATTTTTCTCATTTCGCATTCGAATAAAAACTCATTTGTACCCAACAGGTTTTACAACTTCAGGTGTAAGGACTATAGGTCCAAAAACGTGACGTTTATTTAGCGAATTCAATTCAACCTGGATGATGTCTTTCAATTTTATCCAATCCTGTCAATTTTTACATTCACCAAAAGATTTTGGTTCATAATTTTCATTGTCATTTATGATGTCAAATGCTACATTGTAAGAAAATATCTCATCATTTTCTTTTATATCTTTTTCGTTTTTTTCAGTATTAATATAATTGATAGAGATTTCACGATTCTCATTAGTTTGTGGTTCTAACAGAACATTTTCATCATCATGTATTTCTGTCGGAATATCATTCTCTATTATGTGATCATCGTGTTTCTCTATGCTTTTTTTCGATGATTTCTATCTTTGGAACCGATTGGCCTTTTACGCTTAATCGTTTTATGACATCATGAGTGTCTTCAATTTTTTTCTTTGGAAGTTCAATTCGAGTAGGGTATTTACAGCATGTATATATGATTTAGTTACCATTTTTGTGTCTGCAAATGCATCTTGTATTTGATTTGCTATTCATTGCAAATGCAAACTTTGTTGTACATCGTTTTCACATTGTTTAGTTCTTGGATCCAGATGTAACAATGATGATATATACCGTTTAATTTCTTTTTCGATGTGTTTTTTTTCTCCCCCTAACATTGGGAAGATTTTCTCATTAAAATGACAATCAGCAAAGCGTGTTGTAAACACGTCGCTTGTCTGAGGCTCAATATGTCGAATGATTGATGAGCTATCATAAACGATATAAATTCCGACCTTTCTTTGAGGTCCCATTTTTGTTTGTTGAGGCGGTGCAATAGACACATATACCATACATCCAAAAAAATACAGATGAAAAATGTTTGATTCATTACCAAAAGAAAGCTGCAATGAGGATTATTTATGATATGTACTCGGTCTGATGCGAATTAATGCAGCATCATGTAAAATGCGTGTCCCCATACAGAAACATATGGAGTATTGTTTTCATAATCATTGATATAGTAATCAGTTGTAGACGTTTAATCAATGATTCAGCTAATGCATTTTGTGTATGTACATGAGCAACGATTTGCTCAACAGTGTTCTCATTGACATACAATAATCTTTGAAAGTCTGGGAAGTAAATTCACCAGCATTATCAAGTCTAATTTTTTTATTGTATTATCGAGAAATTGATTCCGCAATTTTATTATTTGAGCAAATAATCTTGAAAATGCAACATTCCAAGTTAATAATAAACATACATGTGACCATCTGCTAGAGGCATCGATTAATACGATAAAATATCTAAATGGTCCACATGGTAGATGAATTGACCCACAGATATCACGTTGAATATATTCAAGAAACATGGGTGAATCAATTTGGATTTTAGCTGGTGATGATTGTATAATAAGCTTTCCAAGAGACGGATCTATTATCACACCTATTTGCATCAATTATGATCCATGCATTTATGTAGATTGGGCTTGGGTATGTCTAATGCCTGAAGTAAATATCACAAGTTGTTGATTTAGTAATGTGATATTACTAAATAATTAATGATTTTAAAGAATGAAATATGACATATCTTGGTCATATGAAGTCCAAATGATTTGAAATTTGGATATACCGTAGAAAACTCAAAGATATAGAAGTTTCATGTTTTGAGTTTTGGAAAATTTGATCGTTTGACTGGTCCTAAAGGATATACCGGTGTTAAAATGTTAAATATATTTATTATATTATATTATATTATTAATATAATATAATATAATATTAAAAAAATAAAAAAAAATAAAAATAAAGATTGATATGAATTCCACCGAACTGTTCGAATAAAACGAACAGAGATAATAATAAGAGAGAGAAAGAAGATCAGAGAGTTTTGAGAATTTCTTTTCGATCGTGTAATTTATCGGTTTATCTAATCGACGAATTGACTTCAATTTTGGAATCGTTGACACGAGGTCTTCGATTTGAGGTATAAATTTTATAGTTTTGGTGATGTTTGAAATTCGTCGATTTCTGAAATAAGTCCGATAGATTGTTAATTCATACTGAAATTGAAGATTGTTGAATAGTGTATGATTTTAACGAAGTAGAGATGATTATAGTTGTGTTATTTTGAATTATTCCTAATTTATTATAATTAGGGATTTGTAATCGTTGAATGGAGATTGGAGAGTTGTTTGTCAGTTGTTATTAATTCTGATTATATATTCGGAGTCTACGAAGTATAGGCTACACGTTGATATAAAGTTTTTCGTAATTTGACGGATGTTGTAAAATAGCCTATTATTTGAAGTTAATTAATTAGGGTGTATTTGATGGTAGTCTCTTGAATTAAATACACCAGAATATTAAATTTTTGAACGATAAGAATTTATAATCGAGTTTTATAATTTTATTGAATTCTATTTGATGTTGTATATTGAGGCTATTATGATTGTGTTGATACGGTGATAATGATCTGATAATTATTGTTGAATTATTTAGATACATCACAAGCCTCGAGATCAAAGAAATAGCCAGATTATTTATATACTCGATTATCAGGTACGTGTTGACGTACGAGCGTATGTTGTTATTGTTTAGTATTGATGAATACTATTGTGTTGAACGATGATAAATCACCGAAATTGGGTGATTTGATATTATATTTTTTGTTTATTATTGTTGATATTGTTGACTATCGTTGTTGGGAGATGTCTCGTTGATGTTGTCACGTTGATGTTGTTCGTTCAACGATATTGTTGTCGTCGGAGTTGGGGTGCGACGTATCGTTGATGTTATTCGTTCGACGATATTGCTGTCGCCGGTGTTGGGGTGCGACGTATCGTCGATGTTGTTGTTCGTTCGACGATATTGCTGTCGCCGGTGTTGGGGTACGACGTATCGTCGATGTTGTTGCCTTGTGATGTTGTTGAGATTGTTGTTGGCTGATTGTCCAGAAACGGTAAAGGGGGTATTTCTAATATGATTTCAGTTATAGTTTATGTTGTTAATATAACTGGTATGTATTACGATGATGATTGTTGTATATGCTCACCTTTGAGGGCTGTTTCTGTTGGGCAGTTTACAAGACTATGCGTAAGACAGGATAGTGGTGAAGGACTAGGTGTGTCTAGTCAAACAGTCATGTAGTTGATAGTAGATAGCGACAGTATAGCTTATTGTCTTATTTGAGTTGTATGTGTGTATTTGTTATACTGTTTCTGCTACACTGACGTAGATAGTGTGGTGCTTGCACTATTTTGTCGTATATGCATTATATTATTGCGTCGTCGGAAAGAAAAATTTTATGCATATGACGTCACATGTTGCATGATTACGTGGCGAGGTTTGGGGCGCCACATTGGTGGTATCAGAGCATATGTTAGATGTCTGGGATGGTTAGGAGTTGGGTTTGTGATGAGGGAGTTGGATGACGGTATTATCTGCGTATGTCTGTGCATTTGACTTGTTATTGATGATTGCTTGGTATGATTGATTGTTCTTTAGTTGCGTGTGCTTTAATGCGAAAGGTGTGATGATGACTGGATTGTAATTGTTAAATGTTATGATTAACAATTTGATTTCCAGTGATGGCAGCTAGAGAACAGGTACATCCACACGAGGAAACGGAAGAGGTTGACAGTGGGTTTGGGCAGATGAATCCATTGCCACCTCCTCCTATGGGACATGCACCTGCAGATCAGCCTTTATTGCCTGGTGAGTTGACTTTGGCACAGTTTAGCAGTTATCTTCCACCGAGATTTGATAGTTCTGAGACTGATGAGCGAGCAGAGGAGTGGATTGAGAGGATAGAGCAGATATTTGTGACCGCTCTGTGTGCTAGGTCTGCTTGGTTACGATTGGCTACATTTCAGCTTTCGCGGAATGTATTATTGTGGTGGCAGACGACTGAGGCCGGATTGAGAGCTCAGGGCCGTACTGTTTATTGGGATGTTTTTCGATCTCGTTTTCTTGATAAATATTTTTCTATAGCAGCCAGACAAAAGAAAGAGAGAGAATTCGAGGATTTGAGACAGGGCAGTATGTTTGTTGCTGAGTATGAGTCTCGGTATTCTGCATTGCTGAAATATGTGCCACATGTTGCTACGAATGTTCATGCTAAGATGAGGCATTTCTTGAGAGGGTTGAAGTTAGAGTTATTTGATCGTGTGCAATCAAACAACCCGGTATCAATTGAGGATGCAGTGACGAGGGCTGAGATGGCTTAGTTAGTTATGCAGGAGTATGGGGCTCAGGGACGATTATCAGAGCCGACTAGGGAGTCATTGCGACCTCAGGGACAGTCTTTTAAATATCAGAAGGGTTCATCTTCTTCTTCAGCATCATCTGGGAAGTGTCGATTTGATTCACGACGTGTTGAGAGTCGGGGGGGCAGTTCTCAGTCTGTTCAGGGGCAGAGAGGAGAGTCCAGAGCAGTGAGATGTTTTCGTTGTGGGCGACCTCATCTGATCAGAGATTGTACAAAGACCGAGATCACCTGTTTTGAGTGTGGCGGTGTTGGTCATCGGGCGAGACAGTGTCCTAGTCGTGAGGGGCGGCGAGAGCCTAGGAGTGCTAGAGGTAGATCCTCAGAGAGAAGAGGACGACAACCTCGGCAGTTTACACCACGACCTTCTGGAGGACAGTCACATATGCAGGGAGCTGGTCCGCCTCAGGCACATGTGTATGCTTTGACACGAGAGCAGGCAGAGGAGGCACGAGAGGAGATAATAGCGGGTAAGTGTTATTTATGTTCTTATCCTGCTTATATTCTTATTGATACTGGTGCCTCGCATACTTTTATATCGAAGAGGTTTGTGGTTGAGCATCATATGCGCTCGTCTCCATTGTCTATGCCTCTTTCTATTTCGACACCTTCTGGAGTTGATATATCAGTTGTATCTATGATATCATATGGTATTATTTCTTATGAGGGCTATGAGCTGAGATCTGATATGATTATTCTAGAGATGACTGATTTTGATTGTATTGTGGGAATTAATGTGCTGAGGAGATATTGTGCGACAGTTGATTGTTATCAGCGGGTGGTATATTTTTATACAGATGAGAAAGAACGTTGGACATTTTATGGGAAGGGTTCTCGTCCTCGTGTTCCGTCGGTATCTGCCATCCGGATGTCTCGGTTATTGGAGCATGGGCATGAGGGTTATCTTATTTATGTTGTAGATGTGACAGAGAAGAAGAAAGAGGTGGGAATAGAGGACATACCTATAGTTGCTGAGTTTGCCGATGTATTTCCTGATGAGATTCCAGGCTTCCCACCAGCTCGTGAGGTGGAGTTTGGGATCAAGTTGATGCCAGGTACTTCCCTTATTTCTCGTACTCCTTACAGAATGGCACCAGCAGAGTTGAGAGAGTTAAAAGCCCAGTTGCAGGACTTGCTGGACAAGGGATACATTCGCCCTAGTGTATAACCTTGGGGTGCACCAGTCTTATTTATGAAAAAGAAAGATGGAACGATGCGGCTTTGTATTGACTATCGACAACTGAATAAGGTAACAATTAAAAATAAATATCCCCTACCTCGTATTGATGATTTGTTTGATCAGTTACAGGGAACCTCAGTATATTCGAAGATTGATTTGAGGTCAGGATATCATCAGATACGAGTTAGAGTGGAGGATATTCAGAAGACAGCATTCGGGACCAGATATGGGCATTATGAGTTTTTGGTTATGCCGTTTGGGTTGAAAAATGCTCCAGCTGTGTTCATGAGTGTGATGAATAGGGTATTTCAGCCTTATCTCGATCGATTTGTTATTGTGTTCATTGATGATATATTGATAAATTCCAGGAGTGGGTTGAGCATGCAGGGCACTTGCGTTCAGTGTTACAGGTGTTGCGAGATAGACAGTTGTATGCCAAACTCAGTAAGTGTGAGTTTTGGTTGGATCGAGTGGTCTTCTTGGGTCATGTTATATCAAGAGATGGGATTTCTGTTGATCCAACGAAGGTCGAAGCCGTGTTACAGTGGTCCGCACCTACATCTGTACCAGAGATCCGTAGCTTCTTGGGTTTAGCAGGTTATTATCGTCGATTTATCGAGGGATTTTCAA
The DNA here is from genome assembly GCF_022965805.1 of Primulina eburnea. NCBI lineage: Eukaryota > Viridiplantae > Streptophyta > Magnoliopsida > Lamiales > Gesneriaceae > Primulina > Primulina eburnea. The sequence goes on from NC_133108.1 coordinate 6,636,531, forward strand.
AGATTGCTAGGCCTTTGACACAATTGACTCAGAAAGGTGTGCGATTTCAGTGGTCTGAAGCATGTGAGAGGAGTTTTCAGGAGTTGAAGCACCGACTGAAGACTGCACCGGTGTTATCAATTCCTATAGAAAATGAGAGGTTTGTTGTTTATACTGATGCATCATTACATGGTTTGGGATGTGTTTTGATGCAGGATCGACATGTTGTGGCATATGCCTCGAGACAGCTGAAACCACACGAAACAAGGTACCCCGTGCATGACTTGGAGTTAGCAGCCATTATCTTTGCCTTGAAGATATGGCCACACTATTTGTGACACATTGACCCGTTTACAATAAAAATACAGCGGAATTTAAAATTTTCTTTCAAATGGAAGGAATTTCAAAATACATTTCCAAATATCAACAAAAGTATCAACATGATCAACTAAATGATACATCAAAATACAAAACATCATTTTAATGATCATGTCCAAAATATTGCTTGCAAAACAAACTTCTTCCTTCCAATCTTCGTATGCATATGACTCCAATCCACAGTCAACGTCCTGGTCCGTCGCTCTTATCTGCATCACATGAAATAACTGAAATGAGTATAAAACTCAGCAAGTGGAACTCTTACATAGCAATGAACATAGCATACTCTGTAAAACATGGCTTTAAAACATTGAATACCATCAATCTATGAATCATAAATAACATAGCAATAACAATAACAATGAGATGGTATTTCTCTTTTCTCTGGTATGGATTGATATCAATAGTAACTCTGTCTGTGGTGCTCGTATCCCATCGATATAAATCGACAACTCTAAGGGATATAAGCCTATGGTCGTTGATCAACTAATTGCATGCAATCTCTGACTATGTATCTATCAATCCATAAAACATTTGAATTATCTCTCTTTGACATTTATCAAACACTTTGGAAACTATACTCTTTGTATTCCCTTTTCAATACAATTGAGACATACAATGCCTCCAATAGATATGCAAGTGAATCAATACATAAGTATGAAGCCAATGAAGGGAATAACACATTAAAACCTTTGAAATACAATACATATATATCATGTGAGCACAAGGGATGAGATTCCACTTACAAACCACAAGAACACCTCAATCTAAGCTCTTGATACACCACCTACAACAATAATCCATTAATAACACCATCATCAACTCAATAATCAAGAACCCATGTCAATTAATCCTTAAAACCAACATAAACATCAAACCCAAATCATCTCTTCTCCAAAACCATGAAATAACACAACCAAAAGCTTACCTTAGCTTCCTAGAGCAACCAAGAACCTCGCTCTCAACTCGAAAATCCAACTAGAAGCTTGAATCGAAGATGGGAAATGAAAGAAATAAGAGAAAACCCTTGTCTTCCAAGAGAAAAATCGAGATGGAGAAGAAAGGAAAGGGAAAAAGTGAAGTCAACTTATCCAAAAAGCACTTTAAATCTCGACCATACCTCTACTGTTCATCACCGCGGGTGCGCTACACCAAGCACCGCGGGTGCGCTGAGCTCACGGCCTCCCATCCAAAAATCCATGCTCGACGACCGCGGGTACGGTCCTGCAATTACCGCGGGTGCGGTCTACACCGCGGGTGCGGTCCTCTTATACCGCAGGTGCGGTGCCACTACGGGAAAAACACCAAAATCCAACAATTACGACCGCGGGTGCGGTCCTTACACTGAGCGCGGGTGCGGTACTGCCACGGCAGAAACAAAATCTCAAGCAACTAAAATCTAACCGAAACTCTGAAACGAAACAACCACCAACTACAAACATCAACAACACCACAAAACAAGAATAACCAACCATACTATGGCCCATAATCACAACTCTTAACATCACAACTAGACTTAAACTTAATCAATAAATCTATAACATACGAAAACTTAAACTGTACCGTTCACCAGGCTCGGCTATTACAATCTCCCCTCCTTAGAGGAATTTCGTCCTCGAAATTGACGTCACTGCACGAACAACTCAGGATACTTCTCTCTCATCTCATCCTCCGGTTCCCACGTAGCCTCTTCGATCAAATGGTTCCTCCAAAGAACTTTAACGATGCCGATCTCTTTGTTCCTCAAAACTCTGACTTTGCGGTCCAGAATCTGAACCGGAATCTCTTGATACGTCAAATTCGGCATCAAGTCCAATGGCTCGTGGCGAAGAACATGGGAAGGATTCGCAACATACTTCCTGAGCATCGATACGTGAAAAACATTGTGGACTCTGTCAAGATCTGGCGGTAGGGCTAACCTGTAGGCTCGATCACCAACTCTGTCCAAAATCTCAAAGGGGCCAATAAATCTCGGACTCAACTTGCCCTTCTTGCCAAACCGCATCACACCCTTGAGAGGTGCTATCTTCAGGAACACGTGATCGCCAACCTCAAACTGCAAAGGTCTACGACGAACATCTGCATAGCTCTTCTGTCTCGACTGCGCAGTCTTCATCCTCTCACGGATAACAGAAACAACATCGGCTGTCTGTTGGACCAACTCTGGTCCCAACATCTTCCTCTCACCAACCTCATCCCAATACAAGGGAGATCTACACTTCCTGCCATAAAGTGCTTCATACGGTGCCATGCCAATCGTCGCTTGGTAACTGTTATTGTACGTGAACTCAACAAGAGGCAATTTGGAATCCCAGCTACCAGGATAATCAATAATACAAGCTCTGAGCATATCCTCAAGAATCTGAATAACTCTCTCTGACTGACCGTCGCTCTGAGGGTGATAAGCTGTACTGAAAGCTAACCGTGAACCCATAGCTCTGTGCAAACTCTTCCAAAACTCTGAGGTAAATCTAGGGTCACGATCAGACACAATCGACACAGGGACACCGTGAAGTCTAACAATTTCTGCTATGTAATCCTCGGCATACTGGTTAATGGAATACGTCGTCTTGACTGGAAGAAAGTGCGCTGACTTGGTCAATCGATCAACGATAACCCAAATGGAATTGAAACCCTTCTACGTCCTGGGAAGACCAGTCACGAAATCCATCGTAATATGCTCCCATTTCCACTGAGGAATCGGCAAAGATAGCAATGTCCCAGCAGGTCTCTGGTGCTCAATCTTCACCTGCTGACAAGTTAGGCACTGAGAAATGAACAAAGCAATATCTTTCTTCATACCTGGCCACCAGTAGAGTCTACGAAGATCCTGATACATTTTGGTACTGCCTGGATGTATCGAATATGGCGCGGTCTAAGCCTCTGTCAAGACGTCTCGCCGAATATCATCACCAACGGGAACACAAATACGGCCTCTGAAAGTCACCAAATCGTCTCCATTCAAACCAAATTCTGAGTTACCCCTCTCATCTGCTCTAGCTCTCAACTCTATCAACTGAACATCAACATTCTGCTCTCTACGGATCATGTCCGTCAAAGTAGCCCGAATGACCAACGCTGAAAAGCGAGCAATGGTTCCCGGAACTACCAAAGAAATCTCCTCTCGCTGCAAGTCCAACAACAACGGCTTCTGAATCATCGAACTCAAGGAAGAACTCGACTTACGGCTCAAAGTGTCTGCTACAACATTCGCTTTCCCTGGGTGGTAACTGATAGTCACATCATAGTCTTTGACAAGCTCTAACCACCTCCTCTGCCGCATATTGAGCTCTTTCTGAGAGAACAAATACTTCAAACTCTTGTGGTCTGTGAAGATCTCACACTTTTCGACATACAAATAATGTCGCCAAATCTTCAGGGCGAAAACCACAGCTGCTAGCTCCAAATCATGCGTCGGATAATTCTTCTCATAGTCTTTCAACTGGCGAGAAGCATAGGCGATAACCTTACCTCGCTGCATCAACACTGCACCGAGACCCTTCTTCGACGCATCGGTATACACAACGAAATCCTCTGAACCACTGGGCAATGAAAGAACAGGAGCTGTCGTCAACTTATCTATCAACTCTTGGAATGAACTTTGGCAATCAATGGACCACTCGAACTTCACAGTCTTCCTCGTCAAATTGGTCAATGGCAAGGCAATCTTGGAGAAATCTGAAATAAAACGACGATAATAACCCGCCAAACCAAGGAAACTGCGTACCTCAGAAACAGTAGTAGGAATAGGCCACTTTTGAACTGTCTCTATCTTCACTGGATCAATAGCTATACCATCTTTCGAAACAACATGGCCTAGAAAAGAAATCCGATCCAACCAAAACTCTCACTTCTTCAACTTGGCAAACAACCTCTTCTCCCTCAACAATCGGAGAACAACTCTGAGATGCTCTGCATGAAGCTCTCTGGTCTTGGAATAGATCAAGATGTCGTGGATGAAGACAATGACGAAGCTATCCAAATAAGGCTTGAACACACGGTTCATCAGATCCATGAAGACCGAAGGAGCATTGGTCAGACCAAAAGACATCACAAGGAACTCATAATGACCGTACCTGGTCCGGAACGCTGTCTTAGGGATATCAGACTCCCTAACCTTCAACTGATAGTAGCCGGACCGAAGATCAATCTTCGAAAATACGGTGGCACCCTGAAGTTGGTCAAATAGATCGTCTATCCGTGGCAACGGATACTTGTTCTTGATCGTCACTTTTTTGAGCTCCCTATTGTCAATACACAGCCGCAACGACCCATCTTTCTTCTTAACGAAAAGAACCGGAGCTCCCCAAGGCGAAGAACTCGAACGAATAAAACCCTTGTCCAATAGATCCTGTAACTGCGTCTTCAACTCCTTCATCTCAGTAGGGGCCATCCTATACGGAGCCTTAGAAATAGGAACCGTACCTGGAGCTAAATCAATCACAAACTCAACATCTCTGTCCGGCGGCAAACCCGGCACATCATCCTCAAACACATCGGCAAACTCCCTCACAACATCGATATCATCAATGTTCAACTTAATCATTCTATCCACATCCACAATAGAAGCCAGAAATACATCACAACCTCTACATATCAACCTCTCAGCCTCAAGACAAGAAATAAAAGGAAGGACCAGCGAAGTACCTGCACTGGCGAGAACTCCTCCCTTAATGCTATCATCTGCAAAGGTCACCGTCTTAGCAACGCAATCAATAACAGCACGATAGGTCGATAGCCAATCCATGCCAAGAATAACATCAAAGGCAACCATCGGGATAACAATCAAGTCAGCAAAGACAACTCGCTCCTCAATACGAACAGGGCATGCATAAACCATAGACATCGGGCACAACACGTCCCCCGAAGGCAAAACAACATTGAACTGGAGGGGAATAACAGAAGGAACTATACCCAACGATCTCAAAAACAATTCAGACATAAAAGAATGAGTAGCACCTGTATCAATCAAAGTCGTAGCTACTCTGCCTGAAATCAAAATAGTGCTAGAGATCACATAAGAATCATGATTTATACCTTCTTTGGTCATCGCAAAGATGCGACCCTGTACCTTATCCTTGCTCGCTCCCCTTGGACAATCTTTAGCAATGTGGCCTGCAGTGCCACAATGATAACAAGAATGAGTGCCAAATCTGCACTCTCCTCGATGATGTCTGTTGCACTTAGGACACAGCGGCTTCTCGGGATCAACTGGAACTGACGGTGGTCTAGGACTCGATTCTATCTTTCCCTTCCCTTTGAAACAGTCTTTGCCTCTCTGATTCGGGCCCTGGCCTCTCTGAGCAATAACTTGATGCCTCTCCTGTCTCTCTCTAGCGATATCCTTCTCGTCTTGCTCGGCCAACAACGCCTTCGACACGATCTCTTTGAAAGTCACGGCCTTGGACATGTTAATATCCCTCCTGATCTCTGCACGAAGGCCTCGAATGAAGTGAGCGCCTTTGTCCTTGTCGTTGGAAGCAATGTACGGAGCAAATAGACAACCCTCCTCGAACTTGAGAATGTACTCATCAACGTTCATGCCTCCCTGTCGAAGCTCCAGAAACTCAGTCACCTTCCTAGCTCGAAGGGCGTCGGGAAAGTACTTGTCATAGAACAAATCAGTGAACTTTGACCACTTCACAGCTGAAACATCGACACCAACGTTAGTCGCATTCCACCAGATACGTGCAGCCTTTACCAACATGAATACTGCACAGCCGATCCTGTCTCTGTCTTCGTAGTGGAGATGATCAAAGATAGCTTCAAGAGCCTTGATCCACTCTACAGCAACTAAAGGATCGGTGCTCCCTGCATACTCTGGCGGATCCATCCTCTTGAAAGCAGAAAAGATGGCATCAGTGCCAACTGCCTGAGCTACTTGGCCTATCACTTGGCCTCTACCCTGTCCTGTTCCTTGCAATTGAAGCAGCTGCTGAATCTACTCGCTATGGACTTTGGCCTGCTCTTTAAGCAACTTGCCGAACTCGTCGACAACTCTCGAGGAAGAACTATCCTCACCCTCTACAGCTTTACGCTTATGAGCCATACTCTACAATGTGCTCACGAAAAGTAAATCAATAGATAACAATGGATAGATGCCAAAGAAAACATACCCGGACAGTTGAAAGTAGACGAAGTCATATCCATTGGTCCGAAGAACGGTGCTCTGATACCACTAAATGTGACACCTTGACCCGTTTACAATAAAAATACAGCGGAATTTAAAATTTTCTTTCAAATGGAAGGAATTTCAAAATACATTTCCAAATATCAACAAAAGTATCAACATGATCAACTAAATGATACATCAAAATACAAAACATCATTTTAATGATCATGTCCAAAATATTGCTTGCAAAATAAACTTCTTCCTTCCAATCTTCGTATGCATATGACTCCAATCCACAGTCAACGTCCTGGTCCGTCGCTCTTATCTGCATCACATGAAATAACTGAAATGAGTATAAAACTCAGCAAGTGGAACTCTTACATAGCAATGAACATAGCATACTCTGTAAAACATGGCTTTAAAACATTGAATACCATCAATCTATGAATCATAAATAACATAGCAATAACAATAACAATGAGATGGTATTTCTCTTTTCTCTGGTATGGATTGATATCAATAGTAACTCTGTCTGTGGTGCTCGTATCCCATCGATATAAATCGACAACTCTAAGGGATATAAGCCTATGGTCGTTGATCAACTAATTGCATGCAATCTCTGACTATGTATCTATCAATCCATAAAACATTTGAATTATCTCTCTTTGACATTTATCAAACACTTTGGAAACTATACTCTTTGTATTCCCTTTTCAATACAATTGAGACATACAATGCCTCCAATAGATATGCAAGTGAATCAATACATAAGTATGAAGCCAATGAAGGGAATAACACATTAAAACCTTTGAAATACAATACATATATATCATGTGAGCACAAGGGATGAGATTCCACTTACAAACCACAAGAACACCTCAATCTAAGCTTTTGATACACCACCTACAACAATAATCCATTAATAACATCATCATCAACTCAATAATCAAGAACCCATGTCAATTAATCCATAAAACCAACATAAACATCAAACCCAAATAATCTCTTCTCCAAAACCATGAAATAACACAACCAAAAGCTTACCTTAGCTTCCTAGAGCAACCAAGAACCTCGCTCTCAACTCGAAAATCCAACTAGAAGCTTGAATCGAAGATGGGAAATGAAAGAAATAAGAGAAACCCCTTGTCTCCCAAGAGAAAAATCGAGATGGAGAAGAAAGGAAAGGGAAAAAGTGAAGTCAACTTATCCAAAAAGCACTTTAAATCTCGACCATACCTCTACTGTTCATCACCGCGGGTGCGCTACACCAAGCACCGCGGGTGCGCTGAGCTCACGGCCTCCCATCCAAAAATCCATGCTCGACGACCGCGGGTGCGGTCCTGCAATTACCTCGGGTGCGGTCTACACCGCGGGTGCGGTCCTCTTATACCGCAGGTGTGGTGCCACTACGGGAAAAACACCAAAATCCAACAATTACGACCGCGGGTGCGGTCCTTACACTGAGCGCGGGTGCGGTACTGCCATGGCAGAAACAAAATCTCAAGCAACTAAAATCTAACCGAAACTCTGAAACGAAACAACCACCAACTACAAACATCAACAACACCACAAAACAAGAATAACCAACCATACTATGGCCCATAATCACAACTCTTAACATCACAACTAGACTTAAACTTAATCAATAAATCTATAACATACGAAAACTTAAACCGTACCGTTCACCAGGCTCGGCTATTACACTATTTATATGGTACCTCGTTTGCGATTTATACTGATCATAAGAGCTTGAGATTTCTATTTACACAGACAGAGTTGAATATGAGACAGAGACGATAGCTAGATTTGCTGAAGGATTATGATTGTGAGATTGAATATCATCTTGGTCGAGCCAATCTTACAGCTGATGCATTGAGCCGTAAAGTGAGTTGTACTGCAGAGGATGTGAGTCGTTTATCAGCTATGATTATGTCTTGTTGTTCATTGGATATGATTTTGATATCTCGACGACTCCTATCCAGATATCTACCTTATTAGCTGAACCTAATATATATGGTTGTATTCGTGATGCACAGATGACAGATGAGAGAGTTAAGCAATGGAAGGAGTTAGTTTCTCAGAAACAAGATACTCATTTTTGAGTCGCTGATGATGGCAGTTTGAGGATGAATGATATATGGGTAGTTCCTGATATATCTGAGTTGCGCCAGGGCCTGTTGCGGCGTGCACATTGTAGTCGATATTCTATCCACCCTGGTGGCAAGAAGATGTATAAGGATCTACGTTCTCAATTTTGGTGGAAGGGAATGAAACGTGATGTGATTGATTTTGTACGTCGATGTCTCAATTGTCAACAGATCAAAGCTGAGAGGAGAAGACCAGGAGGTGAGTTGAGGAGTTTAGAAGTACCGACTTGGAAATGGGAGCACATATCGATGGATTTTGTGACTCATTTGCCAAGAAGCACTGAAACTATCGATGCTATTTGGATGATTGTTGATCGATTGACGAAAGTTGCACATTTTATACCCTATAGCATGAATAGTACGTACTTGACGATGGCACAGTTGTATATACGAGAGATCGTACGGTTGCACGGGATTCCAGTGTCTATTATTTCTGATAGAGATCCTCGGTTTACTTCTCATTTTTGGGAAGGATTGCAGACTGCGATGGGGACAGAGTTGAGATTGATTACAGCTTATCATCCCCAGACAGATGGTCAGACTGAGCGTACTATTCAGACGCTGGAGGATATGTTGCGTGCTTATGTTATGGATTTTAAATCTGCTTGGCAGTCATCTATTCCATTGGTGGAGTTTGCGTATAACAATAGTTATCAGAGTAGTATTCAGATGGCTCCATTTGAGGCATTGTATGGGAGACGCTGTAGATCTCCGTTATATTGGGATGACGTTGATCGAGCTGCAGTTACCGGTCCTGATATGATTCATGAGATGGAACAGAAAGTAAAGTTGATACAGCAACGATTGAAAGCAGCTCAAGATAGACAGGCCGCCTATGCCAATAAAAGACGAAGACCTTTAGAGTTTCAGCAGGGCGATCGAGTATTTTTGAAAGTTTCTCCTTTTCGTGGCACAGTGCGATTTGGTATGAAAGGAAAGTTGGCACCGAGGTATGTTGGCCCGTATGAGATATTGCAGCGGGTAGGCACTTTGGCTTACCGATTGGCTCTACCTCCATATTTATCTGGTATTCATGATGTATTTCATGTGTCGATGTTGGGGAAGTATGAGCCGGATCCTTCACATGTATTGGATATTTCTGAGGTTCAGTTAGATCCTGATGTGTCTTATGTTGAGAGACCAGTTTGTATTTTGAATCGATCTGAACGGAAGCTTCGTAGTAAGCTTATACCGATGGTGAAGGTTCAGTGGGAGCATAGAGGTGTCGAAGAGGCTACTTGGGAGACAGAGCGGCATATGAGGGAGCTCTACCCCTACTTATTCTGATAGTATGACGTATCTTTATTTATGCATGTTATTACTGTTGTTGATTAATTTCGGGGTCGAAATTCATTTAAGGGGGTAGAAATGTAATGCTTGAAGTAAATATCACAAGTTGTTGATTTAGTAATGTGAGATTACTAAATAATTAATGATTTTAAAGAATGAAATATGACATATCTTGGCCATATGAAGTCCAAATGATTTGAAATTTGGATATACCGTAGAAAACTCAAAGATATAGAAGTTTCATGTTTTGAGTTTTGGAAAATTTGATCGTTTGACTGGTCCAAAAAGATATACCGGTGTTAAAATGTTAAATATATTTATTATATTATATTATATTATTAATATAATATAATATAATATTAAAAAAATAATAAAAAAAAGATTGAATCGGTGGAATTCAATATGAATTCCACCGAACTGTTCGAATAAAACGAACAGAGATAAGAAAAAGAGAGAGAAGATCAGAGAGTTTTGAGAATTTCTTTTCGATCGTGTAATTTATCGGTTTATCTAATCGACGAACCGACTTCAATTTTGGAATCGTTGACACGAGGTCTTCGATTTGAGGTATAAATTTTATAGGTTTTGGTGATGTTTGAAATTCGTCGATTTCTGGAATAAATCCGATAAATTGTTAAATCATATTGAAATTGAAGATTGTTGAATAGTGTATGATTTTAACGAAGTAGAGATGATTATAGTTGTGTTATTTTGAATTATTCCTAATTTATTATAATTAGGGATTTTTAATCGTTGAATTGAGATTGGAGAGTTGTTTGTCAGTTGTTATTAATTCTGATTATATATTCGGAGTCTACGAAGTATAGGCTACACGTTGATATAAAGTTTTCGTAATTTGACGGATGTTGTAAAATAGCCTATTATTTGAAGTTAATTAATTAGGGTGTATTTGATGGTAGTCTCTTGAATTAAATACACCAGAATATTAAATTGTTGAACGATAAGAATTTATAATCGAGTTTTATAATTTTATTGAATTCTATTTGATGTTGTATATTGAGGCTATTATGATTGTGTTGATACGGTGATAATGATCTGATAATTATTGTTGAATTATTTAGATACATCACAAGCCTCGAGATCAAAGAAATAGCCAGATTATTTATATACTCGATTATCAGGTACGTGTTGACGTACGAGCGTATGTTGTTATTGTTTAGTATTGATGAATACTATTGTGTTGAACGATGATAAATCACCAGAATTGGGTGATTTGATATTATATTTGTTGTTTATTATTGTTGATATTGTTGACTATCGTTGTTGGGAGATGTCTCGTTGATGTTGTCACGTTGATGTTGTTCGTTCGACGATATTGCTGTCGCCGGTGTTGGGGTGCGACGTATCGTCGATGTTGTTGTTCGTTTGACGATATTGCTAGTCGCCTGTGTTGGGGTGCGACGTATCGTCGATGTTGTTGTTCGTTCGACGATATTGCTGTCGTCGGTGTTGGGGTGCGACGTATCGTCGATGTTGTTGCATTGTGATGTTGTTGAGATTGTTGTTGGCTGATTGTCCAGAAACGACAAAGGGGGTATTTCTATTATGATTTCAGTTATATTTTATGTTGTTAATATAACTGTTATGTATTACGATGATGATTGTTGTATATGCTCACCTTTGAGGGCTGTTTCTGTTGGGCAAGGTTACAGGACTATGCGTGAGACATGATAGTGGTGAATGACTAGGTGTGTCTAGTCAAACAGTCATGTAGTTGATAGTAGATAGAGACAGTATAGCTTATTGTGTTATTTGAGTTGTATGTGTGTATTTATTATACTGTTTCTGCTACACTGACGTAGATAGTGTGGTGTTTGCACTATTTTGTCGTATATGCATTATATTATTACGTCGTCGAAAAGAAAAAATTTATGCATATGACGTCATATGTTGCATGATTACGTGACGAGATTTGGGGCGCCACATTATGGAATAGTTCGGCTAGGACTGGGCCGGGTTGACTACATTGAGGAGGTATCACATGTGTTTTAACTCGTTAATTTCCAGGATAAGGAACAATTCAAGTTTTTTTCCTTCCTTTTTGATACTGCATCTGAAGCTTTACATCATGTTTATGTACCGCAGTACAGTGAGGGAAGAAAAAGCAAATGAATACATATTAACGCATTCAATATTTTTTGACTAGGTCTTTTGTAATACAGTCTAACGAATCTTTATCTATGAGATGAGTCAATATTATCGATATTCACAATAAAAAGTAATACTCTTAGCATAAAATATAATATTTTTTAATGAATGACCCAAATAAAATATATATCTGATAAAATACGCCTGTGAGACCGGCTCACATAAATTTTTGTCATATTTTTTAGTCTTTAAGCGATGATCTCAAAGTGAATATGTTGCCGAATATATAAAATATTAGCAGATGCACCCATTTCAGACTTAGTTCCACACATAACCTTTAAGCCGTTTTTCCATTTTAAAAATATTTCTGTGCACGCAAGAATTTTTATTAGAGGTTGACTCAAATATTATACAAAAAATTAAAATTTCTTGCATTAAAAAATTTTAAAACTGAGGAGATGAAACTTATTTTCCACGTCTCAAATATATATGTTTTTTTTTCATACAGATTAAGAAAACCCATTGGAAAATTAAAGTTTAGAAACAAACTTCATATTTTGTGCATATTTAATTTATTTTAAAAAATAGTTGTATATTTTCCAAAATTTAGTTCATTGGGGGTAGAGATATCAAAATCAGACACGACCTACCAACTCGACATGGTTCAACCCGAAAATTTAAGTTTGGTGTTTTTTAGTTCGGGTTGGACCCGATAGCTGACCCGACATATTTTTATATATTGTATGTCTGAAAAAATATTTATTGTATATTTATATCATAAATTTTCATAATTTAATATTTATTTTAAACATTTTTTATTTTTTTAAACAATTGTTTATTTGATTTAGTAAATATATTTTATTTTTATATAATTAGAATTTCAAATTTAAATCATATATATGATGGAGATTTTGTTATTATGTGTTTAAATTAAAATTTTAATATTATTTCTTTTAAAATTTTATTTATTTTATTTTAAAAAAATTCAAAATCGGGTTGATCGTGTTGATTCGAGTTCCTGTTAAGAGTTTTCGGATTGAATAATTTTTAATAGTACTATTGATCAACCCGACCCAACCTACCCCACACGAATTGACACATTTATAGAGATGTCAATGGGGTGGGTATAAGGCGGGTTTAGCTAAACCCAAGACCCTCCCCATGAAAAAAACTTTGACTCATTACTCGTCCCACCCCGGTTAAATATTCTTCGGACCCACCCCACCTCGAATACGAAATGGGGCCGGGTAGACCCGTGAGACCCGTGAGACTCGAATTTTTTAAAATAAAAAAATAATATTTCTTCTCACATGACTGAATTATGAAACACACAAGCCTCTAAATACAGCATTGTGGAAAATTAATTCATGTCTTCAACTACACTTAATAATAACAAACAAAGTATTTTCACGACATAAAGAATTACTTAAAAAAAGAGTTACTAGCTCTCCAAAAAAATCTTGACATCCCCAAAAATAAGTCATAATATAATTTAAACAGATCAATATAAAATCAACGAGTAGGCAATATTTAACTCTACTAAGATGAGGACCAACTATTCTTCCACTATTGCTAAAAGCTGATTCAAATGTAACCGTTGACATAGAAATAGCTAAGATCGTTATGGTTGAGGTGAAATACTAAAAAAATGAAAATTAATAAAACTAAAACCCTAGAATATCCACATATATGGGGCGGGTATGAGGCAGATATTATAAGATCCATAACCCGCCTCATATCCGGACGGGTCTGAAAAATTGAACCCGAGACCCACCCCATGACCCATTTAGTATGTCCAAACTCACCCTATACACGCGGGTCCGTTGCGGTCTGGGTAAAACTCGGACTCATTGACATTCCTACACATTTACATTGGGGTATATTAATAAAAAGAAAAAGAAAAAAATGCTATTAAATATAGAAAGTGAATTATATATTGAAGACGACACAAAAAGAAAAAAAAAATTTAAATAATTGAGACTGAACGAGTGATTAGTTTTTCAAATAGTTATATATATTTCGATATTTATCTTTCACTAGGAGACTTGAGAGTGCTTAATTATTAATCCACTGCTTAACATTGCGTGTCCCCCACCGCGTACATTAATAACGATGTAGGCAATACTCATGGAACCCCTAATGAAAATGATACTGTGAGATGCTTACTCTACGTGTGTGTCTCATATACATATATATATATATATATATATACACACACACACACACACATATATATATAGAATAGTTTTGATATGATGTACGTCTATTGTGTGTTTCAATGAGGTGACATTCATTTATTGAATGTACAATTTGGATATGTTTTAATACATCTAATAGATGAGTATCACCTCATCGGTGATCACGATATTAATGTATATATAAACATTAATAACACAAAGAAATGTGTGAACAACTATTTCGAGAGTAGAATGTGACAAGATGTTATGGGTCAATTTGTACAAATTTAATGGTCATTATTATGCTGACCTCTAAAATTAAATAAGATTAGTTGTTCCTTGATTGTGATTTGAACATATTTTTATAATAAATCAACTAAATTCTATCAAGAAATCCCCAAATATATATATATATATATATATATATATATATATATATATATATATATATATATATATAATCGTTTTTCGTGTGTTGGTCTACCGGAGAGACGGGCCCCTTCACGATCGTTAAATTAAAGATTAATTATTACTCATAACTGTGCTATTAATGCCCAACAGTTAGCTGTCATGTGTTTAGGGACGGAGCCACCGCAAAGGCTAAGGTGGGCTGTAGACCAGGCTAGATTTTCGGATTAGCGACGGTTTTCCCATATCCGTCGCTAAAATTTTTGAATTTGTTAAAAATTTTAGCCCATAGCCCAGTACAAAAAAGAAAAAAAAAACGGTGGATTAGCGACGGTTTTACTAAATCCGTCGCTAAAGTTACGACAGTTTTGTTCTAACCGTCGCTATATAGCGACGGTTTTGTAGAAACCGTCGCTGATTTACGACGGATTTAATCAAAACCGTCGCCGATTTAGATCGGCGACGGTTTTTAGAAGAGCCGTCGCTACTAGGGCTATCATCCAGCCCGGGGTCAATTTAATTCCTGGCTACGTCCCTGCATGTGTTACAAAATTTTGACAATTTCATGGGACTCAACTGCCCTCTACATTCTTGTACATTTAAGACAGTTCGCCCCATAGGACCGACCGATGCTTCCTTAACGGGCGGTTTGGCCGGCCCGGCGAACCAGATATTAATTCAGGGCTAAGTCCATTGAATTTTGGTTAGAAAAGGTTACTGGATGTCTGAGAAACCAAGGAAAATCAAACGTCGCAAGAATAAATCCAATTTGATAATGTCAAATTATAAATAGTCAGTCCAATAGGAGTTTTTTTTTTTTGTTTTGCTTTAGTGGAGGAGTGATTTGTTACGATCAAGTCTGGGACATAATATTTCGTCTCAAATTCGAGATATTGGTCGTACATGAACTACATGATATCGAAAATAGATTTATTTTGGTATGATTGAAAATATTTAACATAACGCATTTATCATTTTAGGTACAGTTTCGTACATAAGATATGATACGTAAGGGATATACAGTATAAGGATAAATCAAGGATAAATATAAAGATAATATAATATGTTGAATGTTTGGTATGATTTTAACCAGAGTGATTAAATTATATATTGACATGTAATGACAATATTAACCCTCTCACAAAAACTTATATTTCATCGCTATCGAGATCTTGTAATTGTATATCTCAATTCTTAAATTACGCTATATATATATATATATTTATATATATATGGTCCTAAAGAATAATTTTCGATTCTTTTGTCTTATTTTGGAAATTATTTAAACAATTTGATTTTTTCCTTTTTCAAAGGTGAACATCGGTCAAATTTGATTTTTGCCTTTTTCTTTATTTTTTTATAATATTTTTCATATCGAAGGGGCTAGTAACTACTTGTGTGTGTATATATATGTATCTATATATTTGTATATATGTATGTATTTAATAAAGATTTAACATTAACTTAAATGCATTTAAATAAATGAGAGTAATTAAGTAATTTATAGTATATTTTATCACTAAATTAAAAAATCACACCTCTTACTAAGGATGTTTTATCCTTCTAAAAATGTATTTATCAAGGACCTATAATATTATCATGGGCTTTCTAAAAACGTACCAAACGTGAGATAAGGCGGATTATTTATCAATCTCACTCTTATCTCGTGTACCAAACAGTGTCTTAGATATTTACTTTCTTGTAATGAAGATTTGATTACTTTATTGAGAGAAATGTTATGATTCGGAAGTTCGGAACTATAAGAGAAAATAAAAGGGTTTCCATATAGTTATTCTCTCGTTATTGTTCGTTCATTATATAAAAATCATGAAAATAATGGAAAAAAACAAATTTCATTTTTCAAAAAAAAATTATATTAATGTGGCCGTAATTTTGAAATACTGATATTCCAATAGTATTTTCTTCCAAACACGGGAAGTTATGAGATTAAAAATTTTACTCATAATTTTATTTTGAAAAAGCTTGATTTGATAATATGAAGCTTTCATTTAATTATATCAAATTCTTGATTAAAATGTTTCTTAGCTGAATGAATATATTTTAGTAAGAAGATTA
The DNA here is from genome assembly GCF_022965805.1 of Primulina eburnea. Taxonomy (NCBI): domain Eukaryota; kingdom Viridiplantae; phylum Streptophyta; class Magnoliopsida; order Lamiales; family Gesneriaceae; genus Primulina; species Primulina eburnea. Next base: position 6,653,207 of record NC_133108.1, read on the forward strand.
TTATTTTTCAAATACACAAAAAAATCTTATGAAACCTTCTCATGAGTCAATTTTGTAAAACGGATATATGTCCAACCCAACTCACAAAATATTATTTTTTATTTCAAAATATAATTTTCACGAAAATTATAGATCGGATCAATTTGTCTCACTGAATAAAAATATATGAGACTGTATCATAAAAACCTACTCCTTTCAAACATACCCAATCTAGGAAAAACCATTACATCTTTTACTTAAAAACGTATATATATTTTTTTTTTTAAAAGGAAAAAAAATATGAGCATTTTGTACATAAAACTCTTTAGTTTGGTGTTTTCATAATTTTCTCTTAAAAAAATAATAAAAGGTGATGATACATTAACCAACTACATCCCAGATACCCTACTCTAAAAATGTCTTCAATTTTTTAGTATGAAATTTAGCAATACACATTTTCTCAAGATTAATGGAACAGCACAGGCTCAGAGCAAATATTCTAGCTGAAACACAAATACACATGTAGAGTAATTTGTTAAGGTTTCATATTTCTTATGCCTATCTGTGTTATATCAAGCTGGCTTCACAAAGCTTACAAATACAGCCATTAGATCGTATGCCATTCCTCCATTCCTAGAATTGGGTTTCTCTATCTGTGAAAAACTATAAAAATGGCAGTAAAATTAGGTGCTTGAAAAATCTTGCACTTGTGTACGTGGATGAGGATCCCTAGAGGGGTTTCTTCTTTTCTATGATTTGTTTCTACGGTTGGAAGCATTTTGCATAATTTCCTGTCAATATCCGAGAGTAATATAGAAACAATTAGGCCAAATTCAACCAATGCTTTAGAGGAAAAAGTTCACAAGATGGCCACAGATACCTCTGAATATCGGACATGATTTTGTCGTAGGTAAGAATTTTTCACGATAGTTTCCCACTTGGAATCAGTATTGGAACTTTTCAGATTCTGTTTCTTGGAGTGAAATTGGGTTGTCTGGCGTGGACTGGAAAATGGATTGCCTAGAGAAACGGAAGGCAATGTCCGCCATAACCACGATTCAGCAGGTGATTTTGGTAAAGGTGGAGGTAAAGGAGACTTCAAACAAGCAGGATCAAATTCTCTTTGACTATCTGAATCTTGATTATGTTCATCTTTTGTGCAAAAGTTTGCTTCTGATAGCACTTCTGTACATTCCAGGGGCCTTACATCTTTATCAGAACCAGCTACATTTCCAGGCATTGACATGGGAGGGTATAGAGTTTCAGGAACAGAAGATTTAAATGCATTACTTTTTACCATTTGTTTTCTTCCAGCCAAAAACTTCCAATTCTCACCGGAGATATCCACCGGCACCTCTGTTTTTGCACGAGATAAATTTGAAACTGGGAGCTCCGTTTTATTAACAAAATCCATGTACAGAGTCTTCTCAGTTGTGTTGCCTAAAGTATCTGGTCCTCGCTCATTTATTTGTTTCTTTGACACATCTTGCAAAGCCTTAAACAATTTCCGGGACGATGCTATTTTCTTGGCATTTGAATTATCAATGTTACTGGGTATACCAATAAATCCAACTCCTTCACGAAATGGAGACTTCGGGGATTCATTGCGATAGGGAGATATGCTACCACTTCTGTTCGGTCTTAATGGAGACAATCCTGATTTATACAACTCGAAGGAATTCAGGAAATGATTTGACCCATTAGATAACTTCTTCTCAGATTTTAGCAATTCCCTAGGCAGCAAACCAGAATGACTTCTTTTTGTACGAGGAATGTGATAAGAATTCTGCAATGATTCGATAGTTCAATGAATAATTATTTTTACTGCTCTAATAAAATTTTGCAAGTGAGAATTGAAAACTACCTTATCCAGGGGTCCACTGAACGCTTTCCCAGTCTGTTTCCTAATATCACTGGCAGAAGAAGACGTAGAACAACTTTTCAAATTCATTACAGCCAGTGGATTAAACAGGCACAGAGAATTTTTTACACGAAATCGAGGAAGAATCCCCCACAATTTCCCCGATTTTTTCGCCATAGTTGAACGCTCGTCATCATGTTCACTTTCCACAGTATCAGTACACTGCCTGTAATATGGATTGGAAACATATTGCTCAAGTAAGAGCTTTCTTTCCCCTGAAACCACCTTCTTTGCTGGTTCCTTCTGTTGCTCGCTGACCACCAATGGCTTCTTCACAACATACTGTGCTGTCTCTAGAACAACGGCCTTAGCAGCAGGCAAGAATCTATCCATCATTAAATCTCTTGTTTTTTCGTCGACAGAAAAAGTTCCAGATGGTGCAAAGGATGATGATGCCCTTGACAGTGTGTCAAGTGCATCAGAAAACCCATCGTCCCCACTATCTGTGTCAGATTCATCTCCATGATTTAAACTCTCATTCAATTTCTCCATAACGCTAGCATGGTCACTAAAGGAAAATGCTTCAATCTGTGGCATGTAAACATTCTGATCAACAAATCTTTCGCAAGAGTTATACTGGGAGGGAAGAACCGATACCCTTCCTGGAGGCAGCCTTGGAGTTTCACCTGAATTACGTCTGATGGTGTTTAATCGTTCCTCTACAGTGTGAACCTGGCTTTCAACTTCACATTTTGGTTTTCCAGGGACCTGTTCCCAGTGAAAAGGAACAGCACCTGGTTTTGTCACCTCCTCAATTTCCCAATCCGATTTGTTTAGAGTATGAGATTGCTGTCGGGAGGATATTGGCTTTTCTGTCACCTTCCCTCTCACGAACTCTGAAGAGTTTGAAGGTGATGAATATCTCCTTACAGAGAGCAGCGGTGAGTTAAAATTTATTTGCCTTTTCTCCATTAGCACCCTGAAGTACGGAGCTCTGCTCTCGATGCTATTAAACAAGCACGTTAAAGCAATATCTTTTCAAATTGGTAGAGGTACTTAATACACAAGACACTTAACATGGATGAAAGAACAAGGAAATGGAAAATAATAGATTAATGGGCCATGACTACAAGTGTTGTTCTTGAATTGTCTCTTCAGGAAAATAAAGATTTAGGGCATCAAAGTGCTGATGCTTCAGATCCCATGAGTGAGACATAAATCATAATCATAAATAGACAATTCTTTTCTTCATAGTACGCATGCATAACTCCGAGAATGTAATTCTCTAACATTTACATATCCATACCTGCACGCCTGTATCTACACTCGGCCCTCACAAGATCACACCAAACAGTTGATGGTTTTATAAGTTTCAAAGAAAGAATCATGTCATAAATAACAGACACAGATGAACAGATTAAACATAATCAAATAAACCAATGTCGACCAAGAATTTAGGCGATTCAATGGATTTGCAAGTAAAACTTGAAAAATATTAAACATATACTTTTAAGAAATTTCTTCGAGGAGGAGATCTGCCACTAATGGGTCGGGGTCCTGATACTGATATTAGCAGAATCTTTCCAATAAAAGAATCACTCATGCAAGGATAAACCAAAGTAAGGACTGCAAAGACCAAATAGAGGGAAAACATTTCTTCACCGACCTTGTTACCTCGACCCAAGCGCAAAGTTATGGAATTTCTCTAGAATTCTACACCAGAACTCGTCATTACTGAGCCATTGTTCGAGGGGCACTCTTTCAATTTGTTACTTCTCTCTTTTAAATGAATGCGCGCGCATACATTTACTCTCCAAGAACTGAGAAAATCTTTACAGAAAAGGATCAAAATCTCTTGCCGATATCTTCAAGCCCGACAAATCTTGACCGAAAAAGAAGTCTGACACTAAATTTGCACGAAACGACCGACAGTTAATGCCAAAATTTGATTCCTCATAAAGGATAACCCACAAGCCTTTCCCCCAAATAAATCGAAAAAAAAAATTCAAGAAATCCAATTCGCGAAGAATGAGGAGTATCAATTACTCAAAAGTAGACTACAACAATACTCTATTCAAAATATCCCAAAGGGGTCATCAAAATTCCGGGAAAAAAAATCCAAGAAAACACAAAACCAGGGAAAAAACCCAGATTACATTTACTTACCCGAGACCGAGAGTGAAATATAAGACGATCGCCTTCCTTGATTGACGGCAACAAAAGCGGAGTAAAGGCGTGAAAAACACAAAAGAGAGAGGGACATGCAGAAATTTAAAAGGTTTCCGAGAAGTCCTTGCCCGTGCTTTTAAAGTGAGCATTTAGTAGGGAGGTGGAGCAGTAGTGATTATTGACTGCTTCATGCATGTGGAATCGAGACTCTGGTGGGCCTGAAATCCCAAAAAATGAAGGGATTAATAGTGATTTTTGACTGCTTCGTGCATGTGGATTTGAGACTTGGCGGGCCTGAAATCCCAAAAGTTAATTCTTCTTCTTCACCAAACTCGTATATTCATAAACAAGAATTCATCATATGATATTTCAAATTTGTTTGTACTCCAAATATGTGTAGTGCGACACATCACAGGACCCAGATGTGGGTAGTGTCTATGTTACCTGTGAGGCAGTGTCCCTGACAAGATCTGGACCGTTGATTTTAAAGAAATTGATGGACTCCGCATATGAATTGGTGCACCCCGCATATGTGTGGTTAAAATTGGGGCTTTGATCTTTTCATGGAAGCAGTGCCCCATAAGGTATGGTAAAATATTCCCCAGATGTGCCAAGGGGACGTCTAGTTTACTTCAATTATCCACTTTTGTTACTCTTCCTATGCTGTCTGACTTAGGCATTGAGAGAGAAATCTCGATACCCTTTATTGATTTGTTCATAATTTTCGATCGAGTTGACGAATGGATTAAGCAGTTCTTGAAAAACCATCGTCGAGTTGTCTTTTTTAAAATTAATACTTTCGTGAAACATGATTTCTGATATTTTATTTATAACATTTGGTCACAAATTCCAGTGTAGACCCGAACACGTAAAATTATGCATCCATCCTAGTAACAAGCGAAGGGACAAAGTCGTCACAGGTATACTGTTAGACAGTTGAAGTAATAAAGCAACTGACTTTATTTTTTTATTGGTTTATTTGACCACTTTACGCAGGATGATTCAATGGGCCAACAGTGGAGGGGGCCGCTCAATTAATTTCATACCAGTAGGTATAATAAATAAATCCATTTTATACCAAATTAATCAGCATTTTGTTGAAAATAAATGATTTGAATATTGAAAAGTAATAGTTGAATATTTGAATGTTGAAAATAAGAGTTGTAAAGTTAGAAATTTGTGTGTGATGATGTAGGTAATGATGTATTTTATTTTTTGGATTATGTGTAATGAAACTCTATAAATAGATCTCTCATTTGTGAAAAAAATCACAATTGAGTAGATAGAAAAATATTATAAAGTGTGTAGTTTGGTAAATTTTTAGAGTTTGAGATTTTTACTTTTTACCATAAATTTTTACTTTTTCACAACACGTTATCAGCACGAAGCTCTAAAAGTCCTACATACTTTTCCAAGCTCCAAACAGAAGAAAAAGTACCACCACGTCAAATTTAACAAAGCTCGAATTTGTTGCGCTCGACATCACGGGAAAGAATTATATGCCATGGACTCTAGACGTAGAAATGCATCTTGAGTCATTGGGTCTAAGCGAGACCAATAAAGAAAATGGCATATGCACGTCACAAGAAAAGGCAAGAGCCATGATATTTTTGCGTCGACATCTCGACGATGGATTGAAATGTGAATATCTCACTGAAAAAAATCACATGGCTTTGTGGAAGGGAGTAAAAGAAAGATTCGAACATATAAGAGAAGTTATACTTCCGACCGCCCGGGATGAATGGAATACATTGAGATTCCAAGACTTTAAAAAAGTCAGTGATTACAATTCGGCGATGTATAGAATAATCTCGCAATTAAAATTTTGTGGACATGAGGTCATAGAATCTGAGATGCTTGAAAAAACATTTTCTACGTTTCATGCATCAAATATTACTCTACAGCAACAATATAGAGTACGTGGATTCGCGAGATATTCTGAACTCATCACTTGTCTTCTTGTGGCGGAAAAAAACAACGAGCTATTAATGAGAAATCATCAGTCCCGACCCACTGGATCAACAGCATTTCCAGAAGTAAATGCTGTAAGTAAAAATGAATTTAAACCTGAAAACCAAAATCAATTTCAAAGACAAGGTTTTGGTCGAGGTCGTGGACGTGGACGTGGAATTGGTCGTGGTCGTGGACGCGGCCGTGGTTTTGAAAATAATAGAGATAGTTATTTTTATAACTCATCTCAAAAGAGCGTCCCAAACCATCCACTGAAAAGGCATCATGAGAATACAAGTGTTAATGAGAATCACTCAAAAAGATATGAAAGTTCTTGTTACAGATGTGGTACTTCAGGACATTGGTCCAAAGTTTGTCGAGCCCCTGAGCACATTTGTAAACTTTATAAAGAATCATTAAAGGAGAAAGAAAAGGAGACCAACTTCACTTAACGCAGTGACCGTTTGAGTGATTCAACTCATTTTGATGCTGGTGATTTTATGAATGATTTATCTGGAAATGATCAATATGTTGGTGGCATAGAAATGAACAATATTGATGCTACAGATTTTCTCAATGATTTCTCTGAAATTGAACAATTTAATGGTAGAATATAAATGTAAAATAATTTATTTTTCATGTATTCATGTAATAATGTTTTATTGTACAATTATGATATGTGTTATATTTACATATGTATTTTCAGTAATTTTATTTCATTGCATATTTTTTTGAAGTTCAAATATGGAAAATGCTATGAGCAAAGCTGAAGTTTGCATACCCGATAGTGGTACAACACACACTATCCTCCGAGATAAAAAATATTTCTTGGAACTAAAACCAACAAAAACAACGGTGAATACAATATCAGGTCCTGTAGACTTGATTAAAGGATGTGGTAAAGCACAATTTTTGTTACCTAATGGTACAAAATTTTTTATCAATGATGCTTTATATTCACCACAATCGAAAAGAAATTTGTTGAGTTTTAATGATATATATTCCCATGGGTATGATACTCAAACAATGAATGAAGGGAATGAGAAATATATGTGCCTTATCACATATAAATCACGAAATAAATATGTGATTGAAAAACTACCAATGCTCCATACTGGATTGCATTATACACATATAAGTCCCATTGAATCAAACATGGTAGTTGATAATTCTTCGATATTAACCAATTGGCATGATCGATTAGGACATCCTGGTTCAACAATGATGCGAAGAATTATAGAAAATACACATGGTCATCCACTGAAAGACCAGAAGATCTTTCAGAATAATAAGTTTCAATGTAAAGCATGTTCTCTTGGAAAACTTATTATAAGACCATCACCAGTCAAAATCCAAACTGAATCACCAATGTTTCTTGAACGTATTCAGGGTGATATTTGTGGACCAATCCATCCACCATGTGGACCATTCAGATACTTTATGGTATTGATTGATGCCTCCAGCAGATGGTCACATGTATGTTTATTGTCAACTCGAAATGTTGCATTTGCAAGATTACTTGCTCAAATAATAAAATTGAGGAATCAGTTTCCCGATTATACAATCAAGAAAATTAGACTTGATAATGCTGGTGAATTTACTTCCCAGACTTTCAATGATTATTGTATGTCTATGGGAATCATTGTTGAGCATCCTGTTGCTCATGTACATACACAGAATGGATTGGCTGAATCATTGATTAAACATCTGCAAATGATTGCTAGACCAATGATTATGAAAACAAAGCTCCCTATTTCTATATGGGGACATGCAATTTTACATGCTGCTTCATTAATTCGCATCAGACCAAGTGCATATCATAAATACTCCCCATTACAGCTTGCATTTGGTAAAGAACCAGACATTTCTCATCTGAGAATTTTTGGATGTATGGTGTATGTGCCTATTGCACCACCACAACGAAAGAAAATGGGACCTCAAAGAAAGGTTGGAATTTATATCGGTTATGATAATCCATCAATCATTCGATATCTTGAACCTCAGACAGACGACGTTTTCACAACACGTTTTGCTGATTGTCATTTTAATGAGGAAATCTTTCCAATGTTAGGGAGAGAACAGAAACATACCGAAAAAGAAATTACATGGTATGTATCATCATTGTTACATCTGGATCCAAGAACAAAACAATGTGAAAGAGATGTACAACAAATTGTACACTTGCAAAGAATAGCAAATCAAATACCAGATGCATTTGCAGACACAAAAGGGGTAACTAAATCATATATACATGCTGCAAATGCTCCTGCTCGAATTGAAATTCCAAAGAAACAAATGGAAGATACTCATGATGTCATTAAACGCCTGAAGCGTGGAAGGCCAGTCGGTTCCAAGGATAAAAATCCTCGAAAAAGAAAATTCATAGAGAAACACGATGATCACAAAATAAAGAATGATGTTTCTGAAGAAACACATGATGATCACAAAATAAAGAATGGTGTTCCTGAAGAAACACATGATGATGAAAATGTTCTGTCAGAACCACAAACTGACGAGAATCATGAAATCTCTATCAATTACATTAATACTGGAAAAATATGGAATCGAAAAGATATAGATGAAATTAATGATATATTTTCTTATAATGTGGCAATCGACATCATAAATGATAACGAAGATCATGAACCAAAATCTTTTGGTGAATGTAAAAATCGGCAGGATTGGATAAAATGGAAAGATGTCATCCAGGTTGAATTAGATTCGCTAAATAAACGTAATGTTTTTGGACCTATAGTCCTTACACGTGAAGGTGTAAAACCTGTTGGATACAAATGGGTTTTTATTCGAAAGCGAAATGAGAAAAATGAAATAGTAAGATATAAAGCTCGACTTGTTGCACAAGGTTTTTCTCAAAGGCCTGAAATTGATTTTGAAGAAACGTATTCTCCTGTGATGGATGCAATTACGTTTCGGTATTTTATTAGCTTGGCGGTATCTGAAAATTTAGAAATGCGTCTTATGGATGTTGTTACAGCTTACTTATATGGATCACTTGATAGTAATATATATATGAAAATCCCTGAAGGATTTAAGATGCCTGAAGCACAAAGTTCAAAACCCAGGGAATATTATTCTGTGAAATTACAAAGATCATTATATGGGTTAAAGCAATCAGGTCGAATGTAGTATAATCGATTAAGTGATCACTTGATGAAAAAGGGATATGTAAATAGTTCAATATGTCCTTGTGTTTTCATTAAGAAAACAACATCCGGATGCGTAATTATTGTTGTATATGTTGATGATTTAAACATCATTGGAACAAATAAGGAAATTCAAGAAGTTATGTCATACTTGAAGGAAGAATTTGAAATGAAGGATCTTGGAAAAACCAAGTATTGTCTGGGTTTACAAATTGAACAAAAAGAATGTGGAATGTTTGTTCACCAGACAAATTATACAGAAAAGATCCTTAAACGTTTTAATATGGATAAAGCAAATCCTTTAAGTTCTTCATGAAGATAATGTTGCATGTGTTGCTCAAATGAAAGAATGATACATAAAAAGCGACAGAACTAAATATATTCCTCCTAAGTTCTTCGCATTCACCAAGGAGCTTGAGAAGAATAAATGTATTGATGTTCGTCACATTCAATCAAGCGAAAACTCATCAGATCTCTTCACAAAGGCACTTCCTACGTCAATATTCAGAAAGCACATATATAATATTGGGATGCGCAATCTACGAAATTTGTGAAGAATTGTTCATGTCAACATCAGGGGGAGGAGTTACGTGACTGCACTCTTTTTCTCTTACTATGGTTTTTATCCCAATGGGTTTTTCCTAAGTAAGGTTTTTAACGAGGCAGTACAAAACACGTAATGAAGACATCATCGTATCATGATCATCATCACAAGGGGAGTGTTGAAAATAAATGATTTGAATATTGAAAAGTAATAGTTGAATATTTGAATGTTGAAAATAAGAGTTTTAAAGTTAGAAATTTGTGTGTGATGATGTAGGTAATGATGTATTTTATTTTTGGATTATGTGTAATGAAACTCTACTAAATAGATCTCTCATTTGTGAAGAAAATCACAATTGAGTAGATAGAAAAATATTATAAAGTGTGTAGTTTGGTAAATTTGAGAGTTTGAAATTTTTACTTTTTACCATAATTTTTACTTTTTCACAACACATTTATCCCTCTTGCAAATTATTTTTTTTCCCGACTTGTTCCAGTTGTTCAGTATCACTCATGAGGTAAATCATCCAAAAATAATTTTTGCTATTTTAAGTAATTTACTGCCCAAATTACTTACTAAAAAGAAATACAATATTTAATTAGTTTATTTAAATTTTCTAAAATAAAATTGGTTGAGTGTTAAAAATGAAAGCAGTTGTTTCAAATAAGGGAGGAGTATTCTTTGTATATGGATATGGAGGTACTGGAAAAACATTTGTTTGGAAGACTTTGTCTGCATACTTGAGATCGAAGGGGGAAATTGTTTTGAATGTGGCATCCAGTGGAATAGCATATCTTCTATTACCTGGTGGAAGAACTGCTCATTCCCGTTTTGCAATTCCATTTAATCCCAGTTAAGAATCAACATGCAATATCAAACAAGGGAGTCATCTTGCAGAGCTTATTGTAAAATCTAAACTTATCATTTGGGATGAGGCTCCAATGACGCATAAGTTTTGTTTCGAAGCTTTGGATAAAAGCATGAAAGATATAATGAGATTTGTCAATCCTTCAAGCCATCATATGCCTTTTGGAGGCAAACAGTTGTTTTTGGTGGCGATTTTCGACAAATACTGCCTGTTATTCCAAAAGGCAGTAGGCAAGATATTGTTCACGCCACTATCAATTCTTCATATCTTTGGAAACATTGTATAGTTTTGAGATTGACGAAAAATATGCGATTATAGAATTTAGGTTCTGATGAAGAATGTGCTAAAATCAAAAAAATTTCAGATTGGATTGCTAATTTAGGAGATGGAAAAATTGGAGAAATTGAAGAACAGAATGACGGTTATGGGACAATAGATATTCCTGATGAACTTTTGATCAAAGATTGCAAAGATCCTATTGCATCAATAGTTGAGAGTACGTATCCGTCTTTAGACAACAATTTCATACGCAATGACAATAAACAAAAGTCAGGGGCAATCATTGTCTCATGTAGGACTTTTTTTGAGGAACCCTGTTTTTAGTCATGGTTAGTTGTACGTTGCTGTATCCAGGGTTACGAATCCTAAGGGTCTAAAAATTATGATATGTGATAGTGATAGCAACCCGAAAAAATCAACGACAAATGTTGTATTTAAGGAAGTTTTTCAAAATTTGTAATTTTTTTTGTTTTCTAATTTAATGATATACAGTCCATTTAATTTATTAGTATTTTAATTTTAATTATTTATTCAAATGTGCATTCTTTATAATTTTAATGTTTAAATATATAAACTAAAATCTCGTGCATCGCATATATATACACAAGCAAATTTGTATGCTCAGATTTAGTAAAATCCAGCCAAAATGAATTTGCCTAAATGACAAGATTATATATAATGTAGGTATCCTTTTAACATAATTAATGTTTAATACTTACTATATAATTTATATGTTGTTGTTCCAATTTATACTGAATATTTTTAAAGTGGAAGTTTGAGCCCATGTTATTTTAGTTTATTCCATAATTATCATAAATTTGTAGAAATCATTATTTTTACTAATGTTTATCTTATATTTTAAAGTGGAAGTTTGAGCCCCTTTTTTCCATAAATCATAAATTTAATCTAATAAGATCGTATCTATTTTAATCACTCCTAAATTTAATTTCTTATTATATTATATTATGAGAAGATATCTTGTAATTAGACAATCACACGGATCTTTATTCGTGAGACAGATCAATTCTTGTCATGTTTACAATAAAAAATAATATTCTGTCATGAAAAAGTGATACGCATAGAATATATGTCTTGCAAAATTGACTCGTAAGATTTCTTACAGGGATAATGATGCACGTTGAAGTAATAACGGGTGAGGGAAAAAATCAAAATAATGTATATGTAAAATAAATGCAAATATATTTTTTTTTAAAAAAAATTTATCCCTATCGCAAAAAATATTTTGCCAGTTCTATATTTTACCGAGAGCCAAATACATTATCCTTTAATGATAGACTGATAAGCTTTCTTGTTTACATAAATACACACAATTAATTTCGTCTAAATTCTCCACAATAAAAATTGCGAAGTTAATTATGATAAAATAGAAAAAAAAAAGAGTTTAAAAAATGAACAAGAAGCTAAAGGAGAAGTTCGAATCCGTTCCGTTCGGATATTGATTGGTCTTGGTTTGACATGGTTTACGAGACAGGTCTTCTAGAAAGAAGGAAATCTGCTTACAATGCATTTCTCCAATTTTAGCCTAGCTTTTTTCCCAATTAGAAAGTAATAATAATTTGTTTATTTATGGCATGGTGGTGCGTAACGAGGAGAGAAGATTCATTATAATAAGATAATAGACTCTTTTTATTTTCGCTTATTATATATATTATATTATATTAATATTGGGAACTCGCGGTCACTATTTTTTATACACACTGGGTAAATTCAAAGATCAACATAATAATATTCAAATCACGAAAACGAGTAATTTTTTTTTTCATTTGTACCTACAGAAATTTCGTCATAAACTTTCCGAGTAAATAGAAGATACCAAAAAATCAAAACAACATGTATATACTTGAAATAGTATCTCAGTTCCACAAACAAGATATCAAACGCATGCAGAATCGACCAGGCTCGATCACACCAAATAAGATCCAACAATCAATCAACCATAACAACATAAAGATACATGGAGCATTTCACCCAAAATGACTCAAATATAAATATATTAATATCTGAGAATTCAAAATGACAATGACAACATGCTTGGCACCGTTATTTGACGCTCTACCAGACACATCAACTCCCTTTGGATAACCTTCTATTGCAACAAAAACAACTACAACATAAAAAAACAGGGGTCGGGTCCCAATACGATAAAGTATAAACCAATAAAATTACGACAAACATAAATTAAATGTAGCAATACCAAGTAAGATGCAATGTTATGAGATGCATGAATAGTAACAATGAAATAACGAAGTCTAAACGAATCACATCAACAACAGTAACAGTGGTCAACTATGTTAGGAATGCAACATCAAGTCACCGATCATCCATGCACGTAGCATCAAGGGTATGGAGCTACCCGATCTTCCTCATGTTGTCATCAGGAGTGTTCTAATCATATGTCACTTATTCAATCGATGACTCAATACATCTCAGCAAATCGATATCAATAGCAGTAAAATGAGTCAATGATCAAAATTTGATGTAAAAATAGTTAATATGACCGGTCAACGAATTTCCCAAATATTCTTTCCAGAAATAAAATTTATTTTTATTTTATTTTAAAAAGATGAAAATAGAGATCAATTCTCAACTCAGCATAGCAATTCAAAGTACTTGCGTGAATGTGTCAGATAAATTAATCTAAAGCATATGCAACAAATACCAGGCAACATACATACTCAACATCGATACATGTCGTTATAAGCGTCGTAATAGTATAGATGTAATGCCATGAGCCTACTTATTTTTTGGGCCTAAATGCACATCCTTTACAATATATCATATACATTACTCACAATATTATCTCACTCCTACAGTGGTTTCTCTGGTCTTCCCTAGCAATCGAACACAGTATTTCCAGATCATACATAAAGGTTATTATAGTGTGAGTACTAATTGAGCTATTGTATTTGACCTATACACTACAAGAAAATATGCATTCAACAACACTCAAAAGACAACGGTTTTATTGGAAAACCCTTGTCTTTTTACTTTTAACAACTATTTTAACAAAAATTGTTGTAGATTAGCGTGATTTTTTTACAAACGACAACAGTTTTTGTTAAAACCGTTGTGGATTAGCGTGGTTTTTTTTTGAGAAACGACAATGGTTTTAGTGAACCGATTGTGGATTAGCGTGTTTTTTTTTTTTTGGAGAAACCACAACGGTTTTAGTGAACCATTGTTAAATTATCGCTATTTTAAAATTTGTGACGGGTTTATTAAAACTGTCGCAATTTTTAAATTAACGATAGTTTAAACAAAAACCTGCCGCCACTAGCGATAGTCTTTGCTTAATCGTGGCTAATAGGGACAGTTTAACAAACAACCGTCGCTAATAGCGACATTAAGAATTAATCGTCACTATTAGACACTGTTTAATAAACAACTGTCGCTCATAGCATCGGTTTTACCAAAAATCGTCGTAAATTGTCTATAAATACTCGTATTTTCGGTTCATTTTACGCCACACCTTCCACATCTACGATAAATTTTCTCTTTTATACGATTTTAGTTTCGATTAGGGTAAGTTTTTTCGTTTCAATTCTTGGTAAATTTCTAAGTGTTAGTTAAAATCATGAATTTTAGCTTAGAAAGATAGTAAGTTTTTTTGTTAGATTTATTAAATAATAAAAGTAATTTTTTTTATTTTACTTAAAAATTAGCGATTGATTATGTCTATATCGTCGCTAATTAGCGTCGGCAACGGTTTTCGACTCAACAGTCGCTAATTAGCGACGGTTTACAAAAATTGTCGCAAAATATAGCTACGACAACGGTTTAAAACCGTTGTTTGTCGTTGAACGTATTTTCAACAACACTGTCAATTACAACAGTTTTATCTGTTGTCGTATAGCGTTTTTGTTGTAGTGATAGATATTGTGTTCGAGTGATGAGGAAAGCGAGAGAAACCATTGCCAGGAATGAGATATCACTATGAGTAATGTACATGGGATACAACGATGGATGCGATTGCAAGCCCAAAAGATCAATAGGGTCATGACATTCAAAAACAAAATTGGGATAGCACTATGAGTAATGTATATGAGATACTGTGAAGGATGTCATTGTATGCCCAAAAGATCAGTAGGCTCGTGACATTATAATAGGTCTAAGCTACCTCCACTGAGTACTTAAATTACCACAAAAATATCTTAAGTACTTCTTGACGAATTCAAACATATGATGGATAATTATTCTCACCAAATTCAATTAATTCATTTTTTCCAATTAATTAAACTTGATAAATTGGGTTATTTATTTGCTAACAATTAACTTTTAAGCCTAAAAATCTCGTTATCATAAATTTAGGCATTTTTCAAGTTTATCATTTTCAACTTGTACTTATGATCGATTTTAAGATCATAATTCATCTCATACTTATCTAAAATGTACATACCATATATACATGGCTGGAATCCTAAATCAATTTTCCATCTTAAAAAAAGACATTGAAGTGAAATGTGATCGAAATGCTAATTCACAATAAAACAGAAACTATGTGCAGCATATTCTGAGACAGATTTAAAGTACGTCAGTTAACAGCATAAAATTCATATCTAATGCATTTTTTTTACCCAAATCAAGTTCCACCCATTGGAAATAAAAAATAACTCGATTTCTAAGTTTTGGTAGCAGGGACCAAATTCAAAATCTCAATAGTTAACACCTAGAAACTAATATAACACAGTGCATCAATATGAACTCGCGAAGATAATCCAACACATGGGTAGTTTCAGTAAAATGTGTACAACTCATTTGATTCTTAACCTAATCGAACAATTTTAGTTTCATTTCAAAGATAAAAACATATTTCTATAAATTTCATTTTGAACATCAACTCGAGATTCCTAACCAAAACATTCATAGAATTTAATCGAACATATGACTCAGATTGATCGTCTGGCAATAGAACCTACAACCCAATAATATGACACATATCAATCACTGGAATTTAATCGAATAAAAAAATACCCAAATTCTAAACCCTGGAGATTGGGTATAACTTCTAGAAATCCTTAGGCTATACCATTTGAAATCTAAACTCAGCCTCTACAAGCTCTAAGGAACAAGAAATCGAGGGAGGAGAAAGCTGGAAGTCGAGCATATGCTCGTTGCTGGATTCAGAAAAAGAGCAACAAGAACGAGCTCGGTTGCCTTGAATACGTAACGAGACTACTTGGGAGAGACTTAGGAGAGCTCTGCGCTTTGTTTCCGACCGAAGAGGGGCGGCGAAGGACGAGGATAGTGGAGATGGCTATATATAGTAACGGTACGCAAATGATCGACCTTCTTTTGGTTTATTTCAACTCTTGTATGTTTTAAACTTACTGTGTACGTACTTTAATATAGTCTACAATTTCGATATTTCTAGTTACATATTTTTAACACACAATTAAATTATTTAGCTTAATTATTTTAATTTTCTTTTTAAAATAATTATTTCTAATTCTTATCAAATATTGGTTAATTAAAAATCAGTTTCTTGTATGGAAACACTTCCAAAAAATCAAGGATGTAATATATTTGGCTTGAATCCACTCCACAATTCTTGAGGAGTCATATATATATTCTAAGTACACTTTTAGTTGGTCAATGAAGGAGAGTAGTAAATTGCCCATTTTGTGAGAGTCATCAAAATATATATGTTTCTTGGGTGGTTTTAAGGTTTTAAAAAAATTAATTGCAGCTTTATCATCAATTGAAGATTTTGGTACAACGATAAGAGCTCGATTCTTTAACTAGAATCAACCTGATATGTTCGAATTTCATGAATTATAAGATAAGAAAATTGTCAGGAGGATGATTGCTGAGAGCATAATTATATTGCCGTATAAGAGCTACAGAAATCAGGCTCCAAATTGTTTCATTCGTTAAAAAGATTTGAGATACAAACAAGCTTCATATTTTATGATTATTTAACTTATTCAATAAATGGTTGCATTTATTTGCAAAACTTAGTCAATGATGATATATTAGAAAAAACCAAGAAGAAAGGGAGAAACAATGTAGAGTGCGAACCGTTTGATAAGGAATTATCTGTATTATTATATTAAAAATGTGATCATCATATTAACTATTTTAGAGGATATCAAAATATTTAATTTCATAATTACCTTTCTTACCTCACTAAAAACCTCCTCAAGTCACTCCATATTTTACATAGAAAAAAATCTAAACAAAACTTCTCTTTTAAACAAACAACTCTTCTAAATTGAAAATAATTTCGTGTTAATTGATTAATATTATTTGGTCAAATTAAAAATAATAATAACACATACAACACGTGTGCACCTTTTAATATATAGTATATATTAATTGTCGATCGTCTATTCACTATACGTATGTATGCAGTTCTCATGAGTAAATGTTATACTCAGGTGCACACCAAAACTAGGGTTTTTTTGTTAGTGAATCTAGGGCATTTTTATCTTGTCGGCATCCCCAACATCGGTTTCTGCTAAACTATGAGCAATATCAGTTAACTGATATTTTTCTGACATATTTGATGGGACGGACTGAAGATTAATTAATTATTTAATCATATGGCGATGAAAATCGAGTGAGAAATCTACCATTTTATTTATTCCACGGCAGAAGGGCTAACTTGATTCAAGCTGGCGGCTTTAGATTCATGATCGGATGTTTTACTCTCTTCCTCTTCTTCTTTTCAAACACAATCCCTCTTGCCTGAGCTTGACACTCCTTCACTTCACGCAAATATGCCCGAATCGACACGTTCCCGAAAGGGTTTCTCTCCGGTGATCCACCGTTCTTTTCGTAAGCTGCCCTGAGTCGTCCGATCAAAGCATCGAGACTGCCCCAAGCCTGCCTTAACGGGCAGGTGCAAGGCTCCGGCTGATCAGGCCGGCCAAAGAACACACAACCTTGTAAATGAACCTTGGTCTTTCCGAACTGATCTAAGTATCGAAGGAATTTAATAACATGGTTACAGTTGCATTGAGATAAAGAGAGAGGAGGCTTCTGGGTTTCCAAGTACTGCCCGAAAGAGTTCCAGTCTCGTCTCTTTTGGGATTCATAGCGGCTGAGCTGCCGCGGTCCCTGAATATTGTTGCCCTCGGAGGTTCCAACATGATATTCGTTTGAGATGATTGTTGCAGAAGAAGAATTCATGCTTATTTTCGGCAATTGGAGAAAAAGAAAGTGGGTGGGGGACAGAAATTACTGCAGATGGAAGAGTACGGTGAACCTTGAGAGAGATGAGATCAATCATGCCTCACTTTGTTTAAGTAGACATGAAATATTGGGGCCGCTGCCGATACTTCGTAATCCATCATCATACCGTACCTGCATGAATTAATTCTTTTACATATATATAATAAATTATTTTATTATTAACTAAAATAATTATTTAAGTAGAGTAGTTTTCATCGTTTGAACATTTGTAATATTCTCTATCAATTTTATAGATTATGGATAATATCTATACATAGTCATAATATAAAAAAAAAAATTATCGGTGGTTATTTGATGCCTGAATTCCTCTAATATTATATAGGGTTAGTTCGTTGTTACTCCAATGGTTGATTCAATGGCTACACGAACCATAATATTTTTCTAATATGATAAAATGCATGGAACAACAAGAAAAAATGCATGTAATTCATTTACTGTCGTTGAATAAATCTTAGAACAATGTCGTAAAGGTAATACTATATGTATCGGGAAAAACTTGTGTGGGGCGGTCTTACGAGTCGTATTTTGTGAGACAAATATTTTATTTGGGTCATTCATGTAAAAACACAACTTTTTATGCTAAGAGTAATACTTTTTATTGTGAATATCGGTTGCATTGACAGGCCTCACAGATAAAGATTTGTGAGACCTTCTCACAAGAGACCTACTCAATTTATCGATGGACAATTAATTGCAACTTGTCTTTATTAAATACACCAGGTACAATACGCTATCAATTGGCATTACTTAGTCTTTGAATATGTGGTTATTTAATTAATTTATTAATTAAACGCATATATGTATACTGATTTCATAACTGTAATCAGAGTTTAATTTTGTGGTTAGGCTATAAACATATAATTTTAAAAGATTTGAATATTTGATTTATTCATTCTTATTATTGAAATTTTTATTCAAAATATTTAGATAAAATTCAAAACATCCTAACTGAAATATTATTTCTCATTTGCAACTTTGTTGAATCACGAGTTTGAATCCACAACTCTTACTAGCGTCAGCGCAATTAGAGATGGCAATAGATCAGATATAAGTCAAGTCCACTAAGACCCGAGACCCGACCCATAATTGTTTTTCGAATTACACATATCCACCCTGGGACGAAGTCCTCTATAATACTTGATGATCCAAACCATGTTACATTTTGCTCAAACAAGTCTCGTTTGCAAAAATTATTAAAAAGTAAATTCCATAAACACCATACATGAAGAAAATATAATAAATCACTAAAAACTTTCGATCATATATTTTTTAAAATAAAAAAAATCATCCACATATCATTTTAATCATTTATCATGCTTGATATATAATTTATTGTCGATTCCTTTAAATTAAAATAGATGAATTGAAAGTTTTATCAATGATCAATTGTATTTTGTTCATAAATGATGTTTAGTGCCTTTACTTTTTAATAAATTTTGTAAACGGAGCTTATTTGAACAAAGTGTAGCATGATTTGGAACATTAAGTATGACAGATAATTTTGTCTCATCCGCCCTGACCGTTAAAATTTACACAGTTACACTCATACGATCATACCTTGTACAGACCCTCGATTATTTTTTGGTTAATTATATCTGAGAATAGCCTGGTGTATTATATTATTCAGGCACAAAGTGAGCAAATAATCGAATTCAAATTTATTTCATACTGAAACCTTGTACAAAATATAACCAGTTATAAGTGAGCGCAATGATGTACTAGGTTTTTCATAATTGATGTACGTTTTAGCAGTTGATTTTAATATTAGATTAAGTTTTTATCGATATTCAATAATTTTTACTTTCTAGTATTTATTTATCATGCCAGGCATTTAATTCCTTCAAAATAATGTTGCAAAATTATCGTCCAAGGGGTGATTGGAAAACTAATGAATCATCAAGTTTGTTGTGAGATGGTATCACAAATTTTTATCCGTGAGACGCTTCAACTTTGTCAATATTTACAATAATAAGTAATATTTTTTGTATAAAAATTAATATTTTTTTATGAATAGCCCAAATAAGATATATGTAGGACCGAGCGTTTGTCGCTTTACCATAAGCTATATATAGCTAGTGGTTATGGTGCAACTCAAATCTTTTAAACCACACAGCAGCACAAGTATCACGGTTCGATCACTCTACCAAACAGAAACAATTATTGCACCCAACAATATCAGTCTCATAAAATTGACTCGTGACACCTCCTCACAAAAATATTTGTGCTAATGAAAATAGTTCTAGCATTTAGCACGTTGTTTTCTAGGAAAAAAGTGGCTACTCCACCTAATCGGTGAAGGTATTATAAGTTATAAAACGCATTTATTTACACTTAATGTTTTGCGATCAACTCCAGTTACGGAGATAATACAGCGATAGGTGGAGTAATCTGCGATTCTTGTGACTCTTTAATCTTGTTTATTGTTAAAAGATCGAGGAAAATGATACTAAATATAAAAAAAAGGATTTTATAATTAAAACAGATGAAAAAACATTCATCCTAAATGAATGGGACGAAGGGAGTAGTTTTGCTCCGGAGGTGCATTAATATCCACAAATAATATAAAATCTTTGATATATAAAAACTTGATAGAACTGATTTACTTTATTTATATATGTCGTAAATAATAGTCGTTTTTGCTGGAGTTTTTGGCCTATTTCCCCTACTTTGTTATATACATACCGGTAGGAATCTGTCTAACCATCCGTTTTGACCGAAAGGTGTCTCTTTTAAATTATTTTCGTGACCTTCTATAATTTATAATCAGTGTCTTTATTAAATTTAGAAACAGCAAGAATCTCACGGGGCTAATGATAATTTCTATGTCTTAGTCATATATCTTATACTTAAGTTTAAGAACTAATTAATTATATTACACATATTCTGAAAAATACGATGAAGGTTTGTTTATCTTAGCATCTTTTGTGACTTTTCGATTTCATCTTATTTGAGCGTAAAATATATATTCTTTACTATATTTTTGGGATAATATTTTATATATAACTATCACTTCAATACAAAAAGTATTGAAAAAATGGTACCATATATATCAAGTGTGATATCTCATGGATGAGCCCACTACCCCTAGCTCATCCCGAGCCCAAATGAAAGACAAGCCCCATCAAGGGCCCAGGTATTCTTCTATAAATACCAGGTTTGAGGATATGATATTCCATTCAATATATTGTTTTTCAGCAGCACCCTTAGCTGCTCTCTACTTATATCATCAGTCTCTGACTTTAGCGTCGGAGGGGCTACGCCAGGACATCCTCATGGCTCCCTTCTAACAGTCTTATTTCGTGATTTCAGGCTCGAGACAATTTTGAAACCTACGTCTGGACTAATGACACTTACTGGAATCAGACCCTAAATTTCCCATGCGTATCAGTTGGCGCCATCTGTGGGAAATTTGGACAGAGACGTAGAGATGTCAGGTAGGAAATGGAGTAGAAGAACTAACACATCATTGTCGCGTCCTCATATGGGACCCGAACAATCTCGTGTTGAGACAAGACATGAACAACAGCATCTTGAGACGAGGCATGAACAACCCCGTCAAGAAACAAGAGCTAAGCAACCCCGTCATGAGACAAAGGTTGAGCCACCCCGTCCTAATGAGAATGTGAGGAACTTGACCCTGGAACAGTTGGGCCATTTTATTACCCGGACAGTGGAAGAGGCCATGAAGATGAACCAAGAGTCTATGTTCGTTGAAGAGCAGGCCACTCGCCAGAAGCGAGGGGAAAATGCTGAGGGCCAGAAGAGCAGGATTGAAGAGACACAACCCCTCCCAAGCGAAGGGAAGAGAGAAAGTTTTTTTTCACTGGCCATTTTGGAAGAAGGGCTTCTTCCAAATTTCCGGCAGTCGAATTTGGGAGAATACGATGGACGTACTGACCAAGAAGAACATTTGGAAGGTTTGAGAACGCAGCTCTGTTGCATCAGTATTCAGATGGAGTTAAGTGTAAGATGTTTTTGGGCACGTTTGTGAGGTCAGCTCAACAATGGTTTAACACCTTGCAGCACAATTCTCTACGATCTTTCAAGGATTTTTCTGCTGCTTTCTTGCACAGATTCACTACCAGCAAGAGACGCCAGAGAAATTATTTGAGCCTGTTTGTGATGAAGCAGCAAGAAGCTGAAACTCTGCGAGAATTTATCTGGCGTTTAAACGACGTGGCACTGGATATACTAGATGTTTCCCCTGACATCATGATAAGTGTCTTTACCCAAGGACTGAGGGGAGCGGAGTTCTTTAAATCATTGGTCAAGAAACCTTCATCAAATTATGATGATCTGTTATCTCGGGCGGAAAAACATGTAAATTTAGAAGATGCCCAGCATCATAAGATGATGGAGCAGTGGCCTGGGGGAAGTAGAGTTGAGGGAGCGGAAAGAGGAGGCAGGAAGAGAGGTGCGGGCGAGAGGGAGGAGGATAAAGCTAGGGGAAGACCACAATTCTCATCCTTTGTTCCTCTGGATAGGAGTCGTGACAAGGTGATGGAGGTGAGGGAGCCCGAGGGGAGGTGGGAGAAGTTGCAAAAGGTTGAGAGAAGTGTTAGATTGCCTTCGTAGGACAGACGAGAAAGATCCTCATCCGGGAGTCGACAGAGGTCTCGCCTGTCCCCTAGGCATGGTCAAGGCCCTCCGTGGATAAATCAGAGGCTCGGGGAGCAGAGAGAGGAACGTCGAGGTCAAGATGTCCCTCAGGAGCTCGTCGAACCGAGGGGAATAAATGAGGATAACCACCATATTAGAGAAATGATTCATATGATCTCGGAGGGTGCTACTGATGGAGACTCTAGGCGAGCAAAGAAGGCGCATGGGAGAAAGTTGGAGAACTTTGAGATATCTTGGGGTGCATACTTACCACAAGACCAAGTCATTAGCTTTGAGATATCTAGGGAGTGCAATGACGAGGGAGAAGGAAGTGCGTGCATAGTTGAGAGGCGAGTGGAGAAAGAGAGGTAGGCGTGGCTGCGAAGGGGTGAGGATGAGATAGGCAAGACGGGTGATAGGCTCGTAATAGTTAATATTTTATTTTCATATTTCCCGTTATTTCAACCTCCGATATGTTTAATTGATACATTTTTGTGTAATTTTATTGTAGGAGGAACTTTTACGGTCTTGGAGCAAATTTGAGCTAAAAAGGTGATGTTTATCATATTTGAAGTTTCCAAGATAGCGTTTGAAAGAAAATGGCCAAACCAGAAGAGGTCCGGGAATAAGGCGTGGCCACGCCTTGTGATGATATTTCAGCTGCCAAAAATTACAAAGAGGGAAAATATAGATAAAATATTATCTATTATATTATATTTTAAGAATTAGGTTAATTAGAGATTAGTGGCTTTTAGCAAAGATTTTGGACCCAATTTTTCCTTCTTTGACCTACTATTCACGTAAGAGGAGGCGGAAGCACAATCAATTCACTTTTGAGAACTCACCCTCCTCTCCAAAAATCTCACGTGAAGCACAAGGAACAAGGGGCTCAAGGATTTTCTCTCAAACTCTCTCCACACTTTTAGGCTAAGTTTTATTTCTATTCAAGGGATATTTTTACTATTTCGATTTATCACTGTGAGGTTTTTTGCACTTTAATTTAATATTCGTGTTTTGTTCAAGTATTCGTTGATTTATGATTTATTTATATGAAAGTTATATCTCGGTTAATCTGACAATTTAATTTGATATATAATTTTCTACTGCTATCCATGAATTCAGTGATCCGTAATTGTCATGAACGATTGGTACATGAGTAGCGATAGATTAGGTGTGTTGTGCTATCATAGCATATTTAATCTAAATAAATCAACGAAACTCGATCTATCAATTGCAGCTATCTCGATTGTTAGATTTAGGATTAACTGTTTTCACAAAACGAAAATGCTATTTTTAATTAATATGGAACGCTATCGTGCCCAGTTAATTATTAATAAGTTTTGACTGGATGCTGGGTTTGTTCAATTATTTTAGGAAAACACAAGAATTTTAGCGGCTATCCATATAATTCTAAAGTTAATTGCTTGTAATTGCATGAATAAATATATGTTCGCCGATGAACAGTGATACAATTGAATAGTAGAAATCCCTTGAATCGAGCTTGGTAATATTAATTTTCATTTAATTAGTTTTTCATCTTGATTTGTTATTTCTTCTTGCATGTTAAATTAAATCTAGTATTTTATTTAATTCATATCCAAAATCCCCCCTTTATTTGTATTTTACTCGAAAGGAATTATCCCCCGTTCCCTGTGGATTCGACCATACTGACCATTACACTAGTTTTATTTAAAGAGTAGGAATTTAAGTTTGGTGGCACAACGACAGCACACCAACGGGACGACGAGTCGATGTAATGAGCAACAGAGGAAAACTGCATAATTCACGCCTTGTAAACCAAGGACAACAAAATAAATCGAACTTCGAACCTACGATTCAGTTGGACTCGGGAGAAGGGGAGACTGGTGATACCCCTGGATGGGCCCACTACCCCTGGCCCATCCCTAGCCCAAATGAAATATAGGCCTATCAAGGGCCCAAGTATTCTTCTATAAATACCAGGTTTGAGCATATGATATTGCATTCACTATATTCTTTTTCAGCAGCACTCTTAGCTGCTCTCTACTTATATCATCGGTCTCTAACTTGAGCATCGGAGTGGCTACGCCAGGACACTCTCCTGGCCCCCCTTCTAACGGTCTTATTCGTGATTTCAAGCTCAAGACAATTTTGAAACCTGCGCCTTGACTAGTGACAATTGCTGAAATCAGACCCTAAATTTCCCGTGAGTATCAAAGTGATTAAATTATTATTTATTGAGATTCTCTACATTTAAAAATCGATAAGTAAACGCAAATTACATATTAATTCAGTTTTTTTTTCTTATTTGGGGAAATTATTTTTAAAATTTGAAATTTAATTTGAGGAATGCGATACATGATAAGTTATAAAAATTTTAAAGGAGGTATTTATAAAATGTAGATCGGAGTATTTCAAGAATTTATTTGATTATTCAATGTCAGTAATATGTAGAGTTTTATGAATTAATAATTAAATATTACAATACAAGGAATAATTCGGCTTATACGTTGGTCTCATCTCTCCCGTCTCTGCCGCAAAATGAGCCTTGTGTTCTACAGTCAGGATTTTTAAGATAGTCTTTCTAAACTGGGTTTTTTTTTATAATTAATGTAAAAAAAAAATTCAAAAATAATTTAATTTTTTTTTTTTGCAAACTACTTTAATCTGCGCTACGCTTTGTAAACGCGGACGCTCATCCACGTGGCCGAGCACTGTATATTTTGAGTGGGTCTTATGTGAGACCATCTCACGGATCTTAATATGTGAGACGGGTCAACCCTACCCATATTCACAATAAAAAATAATACTCTTAGCATAAAAAGTAATACTTTTTCGTGGATGACCCAAAAATAAGAGATCCGTCTCACAAATAATACCCGTGAGACCGTCTCACACAAGTATTTTCCGTATATTTTTATTATTATTTATTATTATTTTATTATTATTATTTATTATTATTTTGTGATGGGCACTTGTCCACATAAGCTTATTATTATTATTCTTTATTATTATTTTAAATAATTAATTTAATTCAAATTAAAAATATAAAATATAAATATTTATAATATATGTTAATTATAAATATTTTGTATTATTTGGTTCGGTGATTGAAAAATTAGAGATATGAGAGGATTGAAAAAAAACGTACATAAAATCAACATTTTAAAAATATGAGAGGATTGAAAAAATATTTATTGTTCCATTTTAAAAATATGAGATGATTAAAAATATGAGAGATATGAGAGAATTGAAAAATATTTTTTATTTTTAAATTATTGTTCCAAGAAAACGTACATAAAATCAATTGTTCAAAAAGATATTTTAGGAAGACCTATTTCAAATTCTCTCAAAATTATATATACACATATTTCATAAAAAAATTTAATTGTAAAACATATAATTATATATAATGGGTTTATTATTATTAATAGATTTATTAAATAAATCAATCTATAAAAATGAGAAGGCCAACAGTGGAGGAAGCAAGCAAGCATTAATAATTACTTGTATAATATATTAATATTGTATTTTTATGTTGTGATTAATATTTTATTTTAATGTTGTGATTGAAATTCAATTGATAATAATAGCTTAAATAGAAAATAAACAATGTACATTTATAAATAGAATGAAAATATTGTAATTCAGTGTAAGTTTTATCGACAATATATGTTAAAGTTAAACATATTATTGGTGTATTGATGAATGCAAAAACTTGTGTAAAACGGTCTCACAGATCGTATTTGTGAGACGAATCTCTTATTTGGATTATCTATGAAAAAGTCACTACAAGAAAAACGCCATACAACAACACACATACGACAACGATTTTTGTGCAAAACCGTTGTCGTAGAGTTTTTAACAACGGTTTTAGCCAAAACCGTTGTCTTTTGGGGATCAAAGACAACGGTTTTTTAAAACCGTTGTCTTTGAGGGGCCAAAGACAACGGTTTTAAACAACCGTTGTCTTTGGGGGGTCAAAGACAACGGTTTTTGGGTCAATGACAACGGTTCTATGAACCGTTGTCTATTAGCGTGTTATTTTGGAAATGGTTCTATTACTTTTTATTGTGAATATCAGTAGGGTTGACCCGTCTCACAGATTGATATCCGTGAGACGGTCTCACATGAGACCCACTCATTGATGAATGCCTACTATTTTTATTCTCCTTAATTTTCTCCTTTTAATCCTCTCATATCTCTAATTTTTCAATCACACAATCAAATAATACAATATATTTAATAATTAACTTATATTATAAATATATATATATATATTTTCATTTGAATTAAATTAATTATATTAAAAATAATAATAGCATATTTATAAATATACTTTCACGTCGTGTGAGTTTTTATGTTGCGATTGAAATTAAATTAATAATAATAGCTTAAATAGAAAATAAACAATATAAATTTAATAATAGAATGAAAATATTATAATACAGCTTAAGTTTCATCGATACTATATGCTAAAGTTAAACCTATTATCGGTGTATTGGTGAAAGACTACTATTTTTATTATCTTTAATTTTCTCCCTTCAATCCTCACATATCTCTTTAATTTTCTCCTTTCAATCCTCTCATATCTCTAATTTTTCAATCATCCAACCAAATAATACAAAATATTTAATAATTAACATATATTATAAATATTTATATATTTCATTCGAATTTAATTAATAATTAAAAATTATAATAAATAATAATAATAATAATAATAATAATAATAATAATAATATATTCGAATTAAATTAATTATTTAAATTAATAATAAAAAACAATAATAACAATAAGCTTAAATGGACAAGTGCCCATCACAAAATAATAATAAATGATAATAATTAAATAATAATAATAAATAATATTCCATGTGGACGAGAGCGCTCGTCCACGTGGAGAGTCCGCGTTTTGTAAGCACTAAGCGCGGATTAAAGATTAAAGTAGTTTTGCAAAAAAAAAAAAAATTCAAAATTATTTTTGAATTTTTTTTAACATTAATTATAAAAAAAACACCCTTCTAAACTTCACACTCCAGCCCACAAATTTGTATGGTTATGGACTATATAATACAATATTATAGCTGATTTATCTAATACAAAAAATTTTGTTAGACGATTTTATGAGTCAATTTTATAAGACAGTTCTTATATTTTGCTCATTCATTAAAAAATAATATTTTTCATTATTAATATGATCAGAGTTGACGGATCTTTCCGTCTCACAATTATCTTTCTATATATAAATATATATATATATATATATATATTTCATAATGGATTTTTTTAAAAAAAATATATTAAAAATTGATTTATATGAAATAATTTAATTAAATATCCAAACTAAATTCAATTTGGTTGGTTCAGATTAAGAAGTAGTAATCTATTTGACTCAAGTAAGATATAATGTTTATAACCTTACAAAATTTATAGTCAATGGAAATAATGTATGACTTAAATATTTTAAATCGTATAACAATCAAATATTTATGCATAGATAACATAAATTAAACTATGTCAGACTTCTATAAACCTGCAAATCTAGTATTGACGGTGAATTCAAAAAAAAAATTCTACCAATTCATTACTGACAAGTTTTTTTTTTTTTTTTTTTTTGTTAATAAGAGTAGTGGGTGAGATTAATCAGTAATTATTTAATAAAATGCAAAGAAAAAATTCTTCCAATTCATTATTGACAAGTTTTTTTTTTTTGGGTTAATAAGAGTAGTGGGTGAGACTAGTCAGTAAATATTTAATTAAATGCAAAGATACCTAACACGCTCCTACATGAAAGTCAAAAACCCTTAACTCGTAGTCTCGTACCAAGAATTTAACTGAGGAAAAAAATTGAATCAGATATGGAAATCTTGGTTTATTTGTTTGGACAAAGGAAATAAAAAAAGATTTGATCCGTTTTATTTAAAATCGATACAAATAATTTAAAGAAATGTAAAAATATAGGATACGCTTTTTTTCTTCTTTCTTTTGACAATAAATTTGTAACTTTTTTTACGGGAATAGTTTGTAACAAAACATACCAACTGAGAAGAAAACTCATCATCCAACCACACAAAAGATGTGAGATAAAAACAGAATGTGCTATAGAATGAATTACGATATTAGCCAATCTATGTTCATGAACAACGTCTGTAATAACTGGAGTCATCAAACGATCTTGAATTTCTGATGCACACTTTATAACGTAGCTAAAATCTTCATGATAGGCCGCAACTACTTGGATTGCCAGAAAAGAATCTAATGCAACTTGGACATCCTAGAAATTCTTGTTGCTAACCTTCCCGGATAGCCAGTAATTCTACATGAACAACCGAAAGAGGTTTGTTTATCTATTTACCAAATACCAATAGGAGCCATTCTTATCTATCCCGTAGCACCCCCGCCCACACTGTATGGATCCAGCCTCTCACTAACACAAGCATCCACACTGAGCTTAAATGTGCTGCTACTCGGTGGTTGCCATTTCTTCTCAGCATTTCGATTATGAGCTGCACCTGGGTGATTCTCGATTGAACTAGCAATATGGAAATCGGATAATAGTGTCATCCACCATACGAATACACTTAGGTAACGTTTGGTTTGTTTGATTAGGTTGGTTTATTTTTTTTAAACCCACCTAATCACTCGTTTGGTACGTTTTTTATTTAACCAAGTCAATCCCTCCTATGAATGATTAGGTTATATTAGATAGGTTAAAATAATACCTTCTCACCCCTTAGGATTATTTATCCCACTCTTAATCCATCGTATTTTCCAATTTTACCCTTCTCCTAAATTCAAACTCACCGTTACTTCCTTCCAACGACCATCCACTGGCAACCCCCGCCAAAGGCCGACCACCGCCGCCGACCACCGTCGCCGGTAACCACCGACCACTGCCGCCGTCGACGACTGCCGGCGGCGCAGCAACTTCCGACCGACGACCGCCTCGCCTCCGGCGTCCACCGCCAGCTGCCGACCCTGCCGACCACCTCTTCCGGCCGTCCACCGCCAGTCGCCGCCGCCGACTGCCGCCGGAGTTGAAGGAAAAAAAAAAGAGGAAATGACAATTTTGTCCTTTAATCAAAAAATTCAAAATTATCCCACACTTAAAAATCTTACCAAACAAAATACTATTTTACACTCTATATTACATTTCTACTACAATCATTTTCTTTATCATTTACATACTAATCATTAATTTATTTTATCGTCCAAACCAAACGCTGCCTTATCTTCATAGATTGGGATGATATATATAAACATATGGAGCATATTTTTTTCTTAATGTATAGAACATATTAAATTTATTATGAATATGTTTATTGTGAAACGCTCACAGATTTATATAGTGAGGTTAGTCGACTCGATCCATAGATATCATGAAAATGATATTTTTGATGTAGAAATTAATATTTTATTATTATATTTTGAGTCAAGTCGGATCCCTCTAATGAAATTAATTGGAGAAAAAATGATATGAGTTTTAATTTTTTATTTATTATTTATTTATTCTTATCTTAATGTGTGGAGTAGATTCAAATAAATTATTGTTTTAGATCAAATAGGCATGGAGAGTGAAGTAGCGAGTCTCTTGGGATTCCCCGTTTCCTGCGATCCTTGGTGGAAGAACGATGCCGTCGGTGAGATTGGAGGTGAGAAGTGAGTACACACTCGGAGCTCCGGACCTGTACGGACAGGTTAACAAGGAAGATCCCAAGGGCAGATTAGTTCGTTGTTCAGCTATTCGTTTGTGGGTTGAAGTTCTTTTTTTATTTGCTTAATATGACTAAAATTTAGTTTGGTTCTTTAATTGGTTTTATTTGGGAACTGTGCTTTACTTTCTTGATGCTGGCTCGCACATTTTTCCTGTTGTAGTGAGAGTTGTTTGATTTCGACTTTGAATTTTGGTCGTTTCAAGTTAATGTTGTTTCTGAGAATTCGATTTGATATGTGATCGAAATTACTTTTCCGATTTTTTCAGTTTTGCGATGGGTTCGACGCATTACTTTGCTAAATATGTAAAGCTTTCATTTAAATGGTCGAAAATTCGTATTGTGTGATAAATTTAAGTGCGAATCATACTAATTGAGCTATGAAGTCCAGGAATAAGGATTGTCAAAACATTTAGGCGCATGCACAATGCAATGCACCTATCCACTGAGCAAAAGGGTTGGAGTAGGACTGTAGGAGAGAGGTTGGCTGCGAGTTAGAGGTGAGATGTTTCAGAACAATCAATGTAAATTTGTTTCAACAACATTTCCTGCTAATCTTGGATATGCACAAGGATGATAACTTTAATGAGTGAGTCTTATGTGAGACCGTCTCACGGATCATAATCCGTGAGACGGGTTAACCCTACACATATTCACAATTAAAAGTAATACTCTTAGCATGAAAAAAGTAATATTTTTTCATGGGTGACCCAAATAAGAGATCCGTCTCACAAATACGACCTGTGAGACCGTCTCACACAAGTTTTTGCCAACTTTAATTTGTAGAAAGTCAATTGGACATCTATTTTCTGAAAAATGAATATATCCTTAATTCCAATTGTAGGGGCATTTAAGGAGTGATTTGTATGTTGATAAATTGATGTCAAGTAGAAGGACATAAGTTTTACGTCTCATGGTTGTTAAGATTTCATGAATTAGGACTTTCTAGTAGTATTTCGCATTTGACCAAGGAACAGTGACCGATGACAGTTAAGGAAAAATATTTTTATTAATTATTATCTTTGATTATTTGATACATGGTGTCTATAGGTGAGATTTTCGAAAATGGGTTTGGTGGGGTATTTTTACTTATCAAGTAATATTTTAAACCGGTACGCAAATTTTAGCAAGTCGGGGGACTTTTTAAGGGTTCGGACAATATTTTCAAAAACATACTTAAACAAAATATTTTGCAAGGGTGTTTTTGGGCTTAATGGTCCTACTTTAAGTTATATTGGGCCTAAACTCCTACTACTCCTAATTAATTTTAACTAAGGGTCATTATACTAATTATATTACACCAAACCTACCCCCAAAAAAATCCTAAACATCCATATTACCATTCGACCGCCCCTTCCCCATTCAGCAGCAGCAAGTTTCAAAATTCAGCAGCTTGCCTAATTTTCTCAAGCTTTTTCAAAAGATTTCTTCCCCGTTCTGGTGCACGTTCTCCGCAATTATATCAAGGTTTTCGTGTGTAAATATGCAAAGGCACGCCCTAAATCTCGTTTTTCTCATTATTCACATCATTATAAGTTGATTTGTATGTTTTTGCATGAGGGATTCTTAGGTCTATCGTGTGCATCAGATTTATATGGTTTTGACATGAAATATGCATACTCTTTTACATGCAACTCACGTTTTCGCTTGTGCGTGTGCAAGGGGCTGCTAGACCTAGGTTCCAAGGGGGGGCTATACTAAGTTGACTAAGGCTGAGAGTGCATCGGTTCATAGTAAAGCAAGGGGTCGATCGGTTTTGGCTCGGGTGAGTGCATATTCGGTTAGATCGGAAAAATAGAAGGGCGCCGATGCATGCAGGGGCGGAGGTAGTTGTTCTTGTACCCGGGCTTTAGCCCGGGCAGTCCAAATTTTTTAAAAAAATTTATATGTAAATTTTTGTATAATTTTGGATAAATTTGATATTAGCCCGGGTAGATCAATTTTAAATATTAAAAAATGTTAGAGTTTAAAATTCTAGCCCGGGTAGCGCCAGATTCCTGGCTCCGCCACTGGATGCATGGGACGTCCAGGGACGTGGAGAAGGCCTTGGTGGGTCTGAGACACGGTCTGGAGCAGCTCGTGCACGGCTGGTCTCGGGTGGAAGGGAGATCGAAGGAGCTAGCCGCAAGTTAGGGTCGAGTGATTGGATTTTTGGGCTTGCATCGCTGGAATCGAGTAAGCTGCGTGCATGGGGCTGAGGGCAGTGGTTAGGTCGGTCTAGGAGGATTCGGTGGTGAACTAGGAGAGGTTGGTTCGAGTCTGGTTCGGGTTGGTTGAGAGTGTGGTAGAGTTCGGCTTAGGAATTCGTTTTGGGGTTTTGGTCGTAGAGGGTGGTGCCGTAGCGCCCGATGTTCGGCCCTTGTAGCGCCGCAGCGCTGGTGCATGGCGCCTTGGCGCTGACGGTTTAGCGCTGCGTTAAATCGGGTCATATGGGATTAGCGATGGTTAAATTGGGTCATACGAGGTTTGAAACTTGAGCAAAAAATGAGGTCAAATCCCAGGATAAAAAAGTATCACGAGGTCCATCATTTTCTACCATGGTGGAAGGTAATTGCTGTTTATGCTCTTTTGTGTGTGGAGTTGGAAAAGGAGAAATAAATTGGGGGAAATGGTGACTTTAGATTTGTTTAAATGAAAACTACCGTGATGTTGATCAGTAATAAATTTGCAATTTTTACATTTGCAGGGTTCACTCAACTTAATGTTGGTGGGAATTCTACTTCTCAGTGACATGTTCAAGTGAGGATGTTGGAACTTTTCAAGTTCGCAATCTTGATTTTGATGTTAACAAAACTTGTTATTGTGTTTCTAACATATTTACTCAAGTGTGAAGTTGCAAACACAAGAAGCAAACCGAAACTGAATTCTGCACAAACTGAATTTCTGGCGAGCTTCTGTATTTTGAAGATATCTCTCAGCTGGATGATCCAAACGACAATCCGCCAATTGGACTGATTAGAAAACTCAATTTCGAACAAGTTGTATTTCACGTCAGTTGGGCAAAATCGGATGTTATCATGGCCTAACTGATCGCTGAACCACCGAACTGATCACACGAAAACAGCAATCAGTTGGGTTTGAGCAGCTGCGGTATTTTGGTCATATCTCTCAGCTCAGTCATCGAAACGAAGCGATTCAGTATGCGTTGGAAAGACAAGACAAAGATCTACAAATCATTAATAGAAGTCAAAGTCTGAATCGAAGCTTAAGATGCT
This sequence comes from Primulina eburnea, assembly GCF_022965805.1. NCBI lineage: Eukaryota > Viridiplantae > Streptophyta > Magnoliopsida > Lamiales > Gesneriaceae > Primulina > Primulina eburnea. The sequence goes on from NC_133108.1 coordinate 6,686,743, forward strand.
GCTAAATGGCGATGAAGCTACTGGTTCTGCACAAACTGAAATCAGCTGGGCTGATTTCAGCACACCTGCTGAAACTGAACTGACCCACTGAACCAGACTAACTGAAAGACCAGTTGAGTTGACCAGAGTTGACTAGTTGACCAGTCGGAAAAATGCCCAGTAAGCTGAATTTGACCGTTGCACTTCCCGAAACAGTACAGAAACTTTCCAACGGTCATATTCTTGTGTCTAACGTATATATCATTGTTGGGGCTTATAAATACAACATCTTGAAGATCAAACAAGAGCTTTTTAAGGAGATTAAAAGCATGAGCACTTAGCATGAAGAAATCAGCTAGTTGAGAGCACAAGCCCTTGTGTGAGGATACTGAGATGTACACTGTAATGATAAATTCCTCACACACATTCACTCACACTTATACAAGAGAGTTGAGCTTCAAAGATTAGTTGAGTGAGTCTTGCACAAAGACAATAAACTTGTGTATGTAGTCTTTGCATATGAGACATTAAACAATATGCTGATTGTGAGGTGCTGCCTACAATCTTGAGTGCTAGGAGTTCAGTTTTAGGCAGTGGGTAAGCCCTAGCTGAATGGGTTTGTACAATGAGTTGTATAAATCAAAGTCTTCTAGTGGATCCTTCCCAAGGGGAAGAAGGGGTGACGTAGGAGTGTTTGAAATCTCCGAACATCCATAAACAAATTCGTGTCTATTTCTTTATTGCATTTACTTATCATTTCATAGTTTTAAAGATGCATTGTTGAAGCATTTTATGTGTTCTTCAAATACCAAAATATTGTACACCAAGTGTTTGATAAAATGCTTCAACTGAATATTTTAACTCATTCAACGTGCATATATTTTAAATGGTTTAAAAATTATTTATTCGGTTTCTACGAAGGATTATTTCGAGTATTTTCCGCTTGGTTTGAACACCAAACTCGATTTAATTCATCGGTGTTCAATATTTCAAGAACCGAGCTATTTTAGCTCAACGATTACCCCCATAATCGATCCTATCAATTGGTATCAGAGCGGGTTGTTCTTGAAAGAACATTGAAACTGATTTTGATGTTTAAAATTCATTATTTCAGATTTTTTACACATATATATGCAAAACTGAATTTTCGCGCAGCTTGTAGCGACCATGGGAAAACTGACATATCTCCTTGCTCGGGTGTCCAAATGACAAACCGTTTTTTGCGTTGCAAACTAGACTCGTAGAGGTTTACAGCGGTATAAAATTTGCAGCCTAATTATGCTTGAGAAAATGCAGTTTAATCTTTGAAGACAGAGCATATGTGCTGCGGCAGAAAATGAGCCATGGAGAAAATTGGTTAGTTATCCCTCTTCTTTTATAATTTTCAAAATTTCAAAAATATAGGGGGAGAACTCATTATAGTTTTAATGAGTATGTTATTTTTAAATATTGTGGGGGAGAAAATTTTGTGCACAAAATATTTTGAAAATGTGACTTTTTGATTCACACAAAAAGGGGGAGAAATATGTTAGTTGAGTTGATTGTTTATTAAAGTTTTGTGATCATCAAAAAGGGGGAGATTGTTGGAACTTTTCAAGTTCGCAATCTTGATTTTGATGTTAACAAAACTTGTTATTGTGTTTCTAACATATTTACTCAAGTGTGAAGTTGCAAACACAAGAAGCAAACCGAAACTGAATTCTGCACAAACTGAATTTCTGGCGAGCTTCTGTATTTTGAAGATATCTCTCAGCTGGATGATCCAAACGACAATCCGCCAATTGGACTGATTAGAAAACTCAATTTCGAACAAGTTGTATTTCACGTCAGTTGGGCAAAATCGGATGTTATCATGGCCTAACTGATCGCTGAACCACCGAACTGATCACACGAAAACAGCAATCAGTTGGGTTTGAGCAGCTGCGGTATTTTGGTCATATCTCTCAGCTCAGTCATCGAAACGAAGCGATTCAGTATGCGTTGGAAAGACAAGACAAAGATCTACAAATCATTAATAGAAGTCAAAGTCTGAATCGAAGCTTAAGATGCTGCTAAATGGCGATGAAGCTACTGGTTCTGCACAAACTGAAATCAGCTGGGCTGATTTCAGCACACCTGCTGAAACTGAACTGACCCACTGAACCAGACTAACTGAAAGACCAGTTGAGTTGACCAGAGTTGACTAGTTGACCAGTCGGAAAAATGCCCAGTAAGCTGAATTTGGCACTTCCCGAAACAGTACAGAAACTTTTCAACGGTCATATTCTTGTGTCTAACGTATATATCATTGTTGGGGCTTATAAATACAACATCTTGAAGATCAAACAAGAGCTTTTAAGGAGATTAAAAGCATGAGCACTTAGCATGAAGAAATCAGCTAGTTGAGAGCACAAGCCCTTGTGTGAGGATACTGAGATGTACACTGTAATGATAAATTCCTCACACACATTCACTCACACTTATACAAGAGAGTTGAGCTTCAAAGATTAGTTGAGTGAGTCTTGCACAAAGACAATAAACTTGTGTATGTAGTCTTTGCATATGAGACATTAAACAATATGCTGATTGTGAGGTGCTGCCTACAATCTTGAGTGCTAGGAGTTCAGTTTTAGGCAGTGGGTAAGCCCTAGCTGAATGGGTTTGTACAATGAGTTGTATAAATCAAAGTCTTCTAGTGGATCCTTCCCAAGGGGAAGAAGGGGTGACGTAGGAGTGTTTGAAATCTCCGAACATCCATAAACAAATTTGTGTCTATTTCTTTATTGCATTTACTTATCATTTCATAGTTTTAAAGATGCATTGTTGAAGCATTTTATGTGTTCTTCAAATACCAAAATATTGTACACCAAGTGTTTGATAAAATGCTTCAACTGAATATTTTAACTCATTCAACGTGCATATATTTTAAATGGTTTACAAAATTATTTATTCGGTTTCTACGAAGGATTATTTCGAGTATTTTCCGCTTGGTTTGAACACCAAACTCGATTTAATTCATCGGTGTTCAATATTTCAAGAACCGAGCTATTTTAGCTCAACGATTACCCCCATAATCGATCCTATCAATTGGTATCAGAGCGGGTTGTTCTTGAAAGAACATTGAAACTGATTTTGATGTTTAAAATTCATTATTTCAGATTTTTTACACATATATATGCAAAACTGAATTTTCGCGCAGCTTGTAGCGACCATGGGAAAACTGACATATCTCCTTGCTCGGGTGTCCAAATGACAAACCGTTTTTTGCGTTGCAAACTAGACTCGTAGAGGTTTACAGCGGTATAAAATTTGCAGCCTAATTATGCTTGAGAAAATGCAGTTTAATCTTTGAAGACAGAGCATATGTGCTGCGGCAGAAAATGAGCCATGGAGAAAATTGGTTAGTTATCCCTCTTCTTTTATAATTTTCAAAATTTCAAAAATATAGGGGGAGAACTCATTATAGTTTTAATGAGTATGTTATTTTTAAATATTGTAGGGGGAGAAAATTTTGTGCACAAAATATTTTGAAAATGTGACTTTTTGATTCACACAAAAAGGGGGAGAAATATGTTAGTTGAGTTGATTGTTTATTAAAGTTTTGTGATCATCAAAAAGGGGGAGATTGTTGGAACTTTTCAAGTTCGCAATCTTGATTTTGATGTTAACAAAACTTGTTATTGTGTTTCTAACATATTTACTCAAGTGTGAAGTTGCAAACACAAGAAGCAAACCGAAACTGAATTCTGCACAAACTGAATTTCTGGCGAGCTTCTGTATTTTGAAGATATCTCTCAGCTGGATGATCCAAACGACAATCCGCCAATTGGACTGATTAGAAAACTCAATTTCGAACAAGTTGTATTTCACGTCAGTTGGGCAAAATCGGATGTTATCATGGCCTAACTGATCGCTGAACCACCGAACTGATCACACGAAAACAGCAATCAGTTGGGTTTGAGCAGCTGCGGTATTTTGGTCATATCTCTCAGCTCAGTCATCGAAACGAAGCGATTCAGTATGCGTTGGAAAGACAAGACAAAGATCTACAAATCATTAATAGAAGTCAAAGTCTGAATCGAAGCTTAAGATGCTGCTAAATGGCGATGAAGCTACTGGTTCTGCACAAACTGAAATCAGCTGGGCTGATTTCAGCACACCTGCTGAAACTGAACTGACCCACTGAACCAGACTAACTGAAAGACCAGTTGAGTTGACCAGAGTTGACTAGTTGACCAGTCGGAAAAATGCCCAGTAAGCTGAATTTGACCGTTGCACTTCCCGAAACAGTACAGAAACTTTCCAACGGTCATATTCTTGTGTCTAACGTATATATCATTGTTGGGGCTTATAAATACAACATCTTGAAGATCAAACAAGAGCTTTTTAAGGAGATTAAAAGCATGAGCACTTAGCATGAAGAAATCAGCTAGTTGAGAGTAGGGGTGTTCAACGGTCGGTTTGGTTCGGTTTTAATAAACTTCGGTTCGGTTTTTCGGTTTACGGTTTTTCGAATGCCTAATCCTAAACCAAACCATTTTAATTCGGTCCGGTTTGGTTTTTTTGTATTACGGTTTGGTTATTACGGTCGGTTATTACGGTTTGTGTAATAAATTTAATTATAAATAAAGTTGTACGTTATAAATTTTAAAAAAAATATAATAAAAAACCACAATCAAATTTGTTTGATTATCTTACAAAAACCAAAATAAAGTAATCAAAAATAGGCATAGCTATCATTCGTGTTACCAATTTGTCAAGTATCTCACAAACATCAAAATAATAAAAATTACAGCAATGACAATTATAAGCAATTTGGAATTTGGATATATTGATAGTGAATAATTCCAGCAATGGATTTATCAACTCTTGCAATAAAAATTCTCATGTGTATGGAAATTAAAATATCAACACATTATAAAAAGAATAAGTTCATATAAATTAGATCAACTTAACAAACCTGATTGCAAGTCACAACTATATAGCAATAATGCAAGAATATCTTCCATCATTGATAAAATCTAGAAAAATTTAAAAACAAGTATCATCAACCGATAAAGAATAAAATAACTATAACATTAAAGATATGAGATATATAAATTAGAGAGCAGAGAACTACCAAAGCAACACATGTTTCTTCTTCTCCAATCTAGACTTGTGTTGTTGGTTTATTGAAAAGGAAATGTGTGAAGCAAGGCACAAGCACAACAATTCAACAAAGGTGTGCGACTGCGGCTGAAATTTTGAATGTCAAAACTAAGTTGGGACATGTTGGTTTATTTTTAAGTTCTATTTTTAATTTTTAAGTTGGGACATGTTTGGAGTACAATACAATAAAAAAAACAAATAATTCTCATATATTCGGTTTTTCGGTTTTTTCGGTTTTTTTTAAAAAAAACCGAAAACCGAACCGGAAAACCGAAAATGCGTAATATAGAAACCGAAACCGGTCAAATAACCGAAAAAACCGAACCGTAAAAACCGAATTTTACGGTTCGGTCGGTTTTTTCGGTTTTAACCGAAATTTGAACACCCCTAGTTGAGAGCACAAGCCCTTGTGTGAGGATACTGAGATGTACACTGTAATGATAAATTCCTCACACACATTCACTCACACTTATACAAGAGAGTTGAGCTTCAAAGATTAGTTGAGTGAGTCTTGCACAAAGACAATAAACTTGTGTATGTAGTCTTTGCATATGAGACATTAAACAATATGCTGATTGTGAGGTGCTGCCTACAATCTTGAGTGCTAGGAGTTCAGTTTTAGGCAGTGGGTAAGCCCTAGCTGAATGGGTTTGTACAATGAGTTGTATAAATCAAAGTCTTCTAGTGGATCCTTCCCAAGGGGAAGAAGGGGTGACGTAGGAGTGTTTGAAATCTCCGAACATCCATAAACAAATTTGTGTCTATTTCTTTATTGCATTTACTTATCATTTCATAGTTTTAAAGATGCATTGTTGAAGCATTTTATGTGTTCTTCAAATACCAAAATATTGTACACCAAGTGTTTGATAAAATGCTTCAACTGAATATTTTAACTCATTCAACGTGCATATATTTTAAATGGTTTAAAAATTATTTATTCGGTTTCTACGAAGGATTATTTCGAGTATTTTCCGCTTGGTTTGAACACCAAACTCGATTTAATTCATCGGTGTTCAATATTTCAAGAACCGAGCTATTTTAGCTCAACGATTACCCCCATAATCGATCCTATCAGAGGATATACTAAGATCAGATATGGGTGAACACTCGAATTTAGACTTGCGAAATGGGTTTGGCTACGTTGAAAGTGATTTTTGTTCGAGTTACTCAATCCAACATGAAGAACTAGAGTCTCGAGAATCTGTCTTTTCCAGCAAAGAGACATGACAGTGATTTGCTACATCACAATTCTCTTGAGCAAAAAGCTACAGATATATATGATGATGGTCTTCAGATCCGTCCATCACAAGACCAGCCTAACTATAATTCATCTTATGTTACTTGGGATGAAAAGACGGATACAGTTGAGTCTACAGCACAAGAGTATGATACCAGTGGCACGACGCAGGAGTTTGATCATGATAGAAATACAGTGTCATGTTCCTCAAAATTGAACTTTGAAACTGGGGGTGTTAATGACTTTAATATGCAAACTGTTGACAAAAATGATATCACGCCGTGATGAAGCTGTGCCAACATGGAGTCCGGTGATATCCTTGTTGAAGACATTGACAGCTGATTGATTTATGGATGCACTTAATAGTTAATACCATCGAGTCAGAGTTTGAAACTGATACAAATTGCACTAAAAAGAAAGAAGCTTGTCACTCTGATTTGGATGACATAGGAGCAGATGGTAGAGTGGGTGATCTCACAAATTATAACTTGGAATACCAATCTTTGGAATCTGAATGTAATGTATTGGCCTTCAGTTCTACGATCACTATAAGTTGTGAACAAGATCCCATTTTGGATCTCCAAAATCCCATTCTACAGCTTACAGTTCTATTAATGGAGGAACCGTGAAAACTGATTTGACGGATGACAAGAATCTCCAATCAGCTTTAAGAACAGGGGAGTCATTGAATCGAGGAGGTCCGCAGAAAGTTGACCCTCTCTAGAAAGTTAACATTGATTATGGTGCAGTTGAAGGATGTTTTTCAAATTCCATATTGTCCGACTGTAAAGATGATATATCAGGGTTGCCAATTACCCATAGAGCAAGGAGCAGTTCTGAGTCTCAGAAGCCTGCACCAGAAACTTCTAATGCGACTTCTGTCATGTTCTGGACGAATGGTGGCTTACTAGGCCTCAAGCCATCAAAACCACCGGATTTCAGTTGTCCAAAAATGATGATGGAAAACATCTTGCAAAATTCCACCTGCTGATTCAGCAACCAGACATGGAAATACTGGGAATTCAATTTATCAATGTAATGACAGTTACACTGTAGCCAGTACAGCGGCCTCTAGAAGTCTTCTACCTAGATATTCAGAATACCAAGCTTCCAGAAATCAGCAAGTTAATAGCACAAGTTCTTCTCGTATTTTTTAACTTAGCAATAGATTGTTTACAATGGGAGCTAACGGGAAACTATTGCACGATCATAATGAAAGCACTAGCCCAGCTATCAAGCTACCGGTGCCTTTGAGCAGAAAAATAATCAAAAGTTGCACATCAAACATTTTCAAGAGTCAAGACCATTTCAAGACCCAATAGGAGGTGAAACTCCGGTACTTTCTCCTTCAGCATCTCCTCCACTTGATCACACGAAAATATCATTCCAACCAATTGATGGATTTGAAACTTCCAAGCTGAAATTAAAGTTTCCTGATAGAAACGGTAATAACGAAAGCAGCAGTTGTATCTTTCCTTCATTTCAGTTGGTACCTGAGGTGTCTGGCACTTTGCAAAATAACGGTTCAGACTCAGATGATGACATATTCTATAGATCGTCGCCTTCTCTAGAAGATGGTTGTATCAGTCGTTAGTCAGGATCAAATTCTGATAGGTGGGAGTCTGGCAAATCTCCCTGTACCAAGGACCGTGATTTTTATGATTCTTTTCTCCAAATCTCTTTGACAGATTCTGTTTCAACAGTTGGTGATGCTGGGAGGAAAAACCATGGAGATAACCTTGAAAATAGCAAACTTCTGTCTCCTTTTGTTGAAAATGGCGTGCAAAATTCTGAATCTCAGCATTCATTTGATCTTCAGAGCTCAGACACCCAAAATAGCTCATTCATGGAGGAACATACAAAAAGCGTCAATTCACATTACCCTTTAGGACCACAATTTATTAGTCCTGGCTACTCCACCTCTACCTCCTGCGCAATGGCGGGGTATGAAGCCCAATCAGAATGCTATGGATGACAATTCTGAGGCATTGTCAAAAGCCTCTAAATATGTATTTGAGCTTAAGCTTTCAGGATCTACCGTGTCTCAGCAACCTAAGCCAGGCCATTTGAATCAACATCATACTTTTGAGAACGCAGACATACAGAATAGTGAGGTCAACTATTTTGAGTCCCCTTCATATTTCTTGCTATTTCATTTAATATTTTATGTTGAAAAGAATTTATAATAGTGATTTATGTAAACAGCAATCTGCGTTGCTCGAGTCTGATGCAAAACAAGAAGACAATCGGCAGAAGGGCGGCGTAGATAAAATGAGGACTTCCTGCACCAAATAAGAACAAGAGTGAGTTGCCAGAAAATAGTGCTATTTTCAAGCTTTTGACTTGAGTTTTAGAACCTTGCATATACTAATGAAATTGAGTTCGAGTTTTTGAACCTTGCATATACTAATGAAATTGAGTGGTTCTTAAGTATTAGTACCTTGCAATCTTCGTGTAGATATACAGAGAGAGATATGGGAGTCTAGGTATATTATCTTTTCCTTATTGACCGGGTTCATTATTTGACCGTCAGTTCACCCAGAGAGTACTCAAAATTTCAATGAAATTGGAAGTAGAAGTCGCGAAGATATGTCACTTTTCAGCTTCTGGTATTAGAAACATGACGTCATCTTAGTTCTCTAGTTTTAAATTTTTTAATAATATGTTTGTTATTGTTGGTGGATTGAACTTCTCTGCTCCCACATTCATAGTCAGTGCAGACCTGGCCAAGGTCTGGGTCTGGCCCGGACCCGAACTGGAACCGACCCGTTGCACTGGCCGGTTAACCGGGTCAACGGGTTTGTGCAATATGTTGGGGATGAAAACATCAAAGTCACTGCCATTCTGGAAAAGGCATATGCAGTTCGCCAGGTAACATCACATTCACTAATCAAAGGACTATTCAGAAATCTGAAACAAAAACAAAAGTTGACTTGGCCTTTATTTATCTATTTTTAACTTTCTTTTACACATTCAGGCTGTTGGCAGTGATCATGATAGTAATTGGAGTGACCCTTGAGTATTCTCGTCCCAAGATGATGGTACAGGTACCCTGGAAACTGAATGTTCGTAATTAGAGTTTCAATTTCCAGATTAGGCCTTGCTGAGGTACATATTTGTAAATAACCCGTTCACGTTATGCAATTAATTTAATGGGTTTTTTCAACATTATTTTTTTATGTTGGATAGCTTCAAATATGTGGTGGGACTTAAAGGTGGAAACTGAAGTCCTACTGTGATTATCGAAACTCGGGGCTGAATAATTGACTGATACACGCGTGATGCTTGGATGTGTTTGCTGCTTTTTATTATGGGTCGATTAACTGTGCAACAGTTGTAAGTTTTTCGCTGCCCAGTTGCCCACTTCAAAATACTTTACTGTACTTCCAATAAAAATAGGTCTCTTGTGAGACGGTCTTCCGAATCTTTATCTGTGAGACGGGTCAACCCTATCGATATTCACAATAAAAAGTAATACTCTTAGTATAAAAAGTAATATTTTTTCGTGGATGACCCAAATAAGAGACTCGTCTCACAAAATGCGACCCGTGAGACAATCTGACACAAGTTTTTGCCTACGAAAATATATATTTACTTAACACTACATATTCCGCTATTAAATATAGTATGATTTTTAGCTAATTCATTATTATGCTAACATTACTTATTTTCAACTTCAAAATATTCCACAATGAGTTTGTTTAAACTTGTCAAAATTCTCCATCGATACCACTTTCCGTCAAACCAAACCAAATGAAACCAACAATGCCGGAAAAGGGCCGAGTAGATGGGATTGTTGAGTGTGGCGTACATTTATCAAAAGTTTGAATTTGTCAAACAGGGTTTGACCAGTTGCATGCTACTATGTTGGTCGTTCAGGTTTATCCACAGGAAAAAGTAACGGTTAAAAATGCGGGAAAAGAGCAAAAATTTAATATGATAAAACTCCAACGGAGTTTACTGAAATGAATTCTTTTTTCCTTTTAATTTAATTCTCCGGATGTACTTTCTCCCCATCTGAAAGAAATAGAAAATAAACATTTTCATCGTGATGCCAGTTGCTCTCTGGATTTTTCGTCGTTTCGAGGGCTAGAGAAAGCACGAAGTATGTGTGAATGTATGTATTAGAAGGCATAGATAAGCCAGGATCGGCCGGGATTTTGTCGCCTTCGCCATAAATATCATTTTGTATCCTGTGCATGCAATAATCGGAAAGTCAAAATGATTCTCCCTAGCTTTTCTCATGTCTTTTGGTGCTTACTATCTATCTAGCCGATTTAATGTCTCACATGAAGAGTAAAGTCAAAAATTTATGTGAGACGGTTTCACGGATCGTATTTGTGAGACGGATCTCTTAATTGGGTCATTCATGAAAAATATTACTTTTTATGCTAAGAGTATTATTTTTTATTGTGAATATGGGTAGGGTTGGTCCGTCTCACGGATCATAACGGTCTCACATGAGACCCACTCAAGAGTAAATGATCAATAAATCTTCATACTATATTTGTATTTTTGTTTAGTATCTGTCGGACTAAATTTCTTTTTACAGTCCTTGATTCGCACAATGTTTTTGTACTTTCTGAGTCTCCAATTGTTTTCTCTGATGAATTTTGATACAAAACATTAAAAATCTAGTATTGATATATGATATTTGAGTACAAAAAGTTTGGATCTGACATTTATATATGATTTTGAGTACTCGAACATATATAGAAATAATTGATATTAATAACACGTTTTTTCTTATATTAAAATCGATACAAATATTGAAAATATGATATTTGAGTACAAAATATTTTAGATTTGATACTAATATATGATTTTTGGGTACCCAAAAATATATAAAAAGTATCGACTCGTGTCTTTTTGATTAATCAATACACAACATTAAACATATAGTATTAATATATGATTTTTCACTATTAACTCTATTATATTTAGTATTATTATATGATATTTGAGCATACAAACTAGTGTAGCAATTGTTGTTATTAATATAATTGTTTTAATTTTATAATCAAAATTGTATATTTTGTATCAGATCTTAAACAGTTAGTATCCAAATATCATATATTAGTTATAGATTTTCCATTTTTTTTTAACTAGATTTCATTCGAAAAAACACGTGTAGGCCAAAGGAGTGCATAAACATTTTCTTTTTTGTGTGAATCAGTGATTGAAGAAAAAAATTTGGTCTGATAAAGACAGAACATAAATATGACTATGCTGATAGAGATTTAAAAATAAGTCTTCCTCATATGAACGACAAAAGAACGAAAGATGAAAAAAAAATAAAATTGATTATTTTAACATATTTCAAAGTCATATTTTAAAAATGGTCTTCTCTATTAAACATTTTACATCATGTCTTATATGATTGAAATATCATATATTACCTTTTTTTTTATTCTAAATTATTTGCTCCAATTCTTTATTGCTTAGTTATCGGAAAAAAATAAATAAATAAAGAGGCATATTCATGCCAATTGCCATGGACCTCATTCCCTTCTCCGTCATTTATTGAAATCTAATCTTAAGAATATTTAACTCAACATAAGAGGCTCTATCGGACACGGTTCAAGTCCACCATAACACTGTGACATTCCATCAATTCCCAAAAATAAGATCCTAGAACTCGGATTTATGTGAAGTTTGTATGGTTTTCAATAACTTAACAAAAGAATTATTTCAACAATCAGCAATAAACATAAATATACACATTTTAATACATACAAATAAAAAAAATTCAAACATATTTCAACTTCAAAATATTCTTGTTGGAATCAATATATCGTGAATCTTCCCTTCATTACTACATACAAATAAAAAAATTCACACATATTAAAAAATTCACACGTATTTCAACTTTAAAAAATTCACACATATTTCAATTGCATAAATCTCAAATCATCCACTTATTTCAATTTAAAAATATTCTTAATTAAAAAAAACTAAAATTATGGAAAAATCTTGACAATAATCAAGTCAAATTTCAAAAAAAAAATTAAAATCAAAAGTAGAAAATTTTATTGGAGTCAATATATTCAACAATTTGACAGAAACAAAAATGTTTGCTATATATTTATGCATATATATTATTATAAACAAAAAATCAATCATTATTTGTGTAAAAAAATTAGGTAGACAAAAAAAATGAAATCTATACGTGTTTGAAGAACTAGAATAGATGTGTTTCAAAGCTCCTAAATCGTGAAATTGATGAGAAAATAAAAGAGATTGAGAGAGAAATTGATGGTGAGTATGGTTTAAATGATATCTTTGTAATTTGATATAATAAAAAGATTATTGTTATAAATTCAATTAATTGAAGACTAAAATCGATTATAGTAATTCGGTGAAGACTATTTAAGAAAATCTCAAAAAAAAAAAAAAGACAAAGTCTGGAGAGTAATTTTGTTAAATTTGTAAACAAGGATTCCAGTACCATTATTTAGGCCACCTTCATTTGCGGGTCGTTCTATGCTACACTCGGAATGTTATTTACTGTATATTTTTATAAAGATGTTTGCGCTAACATCTAAATTTAAATCTATTAATATTAATATGAGTAATTAGAGGTTTAAATCAAACTTTATATTAAAAATTAATAATTTTTTAAAAGTTATTATTATTATTGAACGGACAAATGTGTTTTCATGGGAGTTTATCCATATTCTGTTCGCCAAATTAAACTAGAGTAAAATTAAAGGGGGAAAAGGAAAATGTACCAGTCCCCTGGCCATACATAATAAGATGCATGCATCTACAAATTATTGACTTTAATTTAATTGTATTTAAGCCTTTATGTTTACACTTCAATTGCTTTCAAGTGCTGATTCTCCAGCTGATTGCATAATAAAATAATCTCTTAAACACGCAATTACGGTTAATCATTAGCATTATATATTTATTAAATATTATTATTATATTATTATATACTAATTAAAATAAGAAATAAAGAAGTCTGTGACTCTCTTTAAGCAACAAGCTAGGCTATTTATATACACACACACACACACACACATGTATTTTAATACAATTATTAAATTACTAAATATATTCACGAGTTTATGAAAATTTAAGAATAATTTTTATGATTTAAATACTGTTAATAAAGTTTTCTGGGTATTTTGCTTTGTATAATAATATATAGACATTAATATTCATTATTGGTTTTAACAAACGACCGAGAAGCTAAGCAAGATATTTTTGGCACTTGTGTCTTTAATTCAGTACTCAAGGACCCATTTTTGAAAAATTAATTCCCTTTTTATTGGGACGTTCTTCAATAGCCGGGAATCTATGTCGAAATTAAACTCAAATCACAAAAATAAAATAAAATTATAGACGTGGAATTATATTTTACATATTGTGGGGATCCGGACGCTAATCATGTTCTTAATCATCATTGGGACTAATTAATCAATTATAAAACAGGGTCTAAATTATTTTTTAAAATACGGAACGTAGTGAAATAAAACGTATATACATCTCAGTATAAAGGTACAAGTGCTGTATCACATACATTTATTCAACTAAGGTTCAACATCTAATATCAAGTGTCTAACCTTATTTCTAATCCAAGTCCGGAGCCTCCACTCTACTCATGATCTCTCTTCATCTCTTCAACCCTGAACCTGTCCCACCTGTTGTCATGCACAAATACAAAACAAGACAACAGCCGGATAACTCCGGTGAGAATAAATCCCAGTATAAACAATGTATACATGCAATCATATAAAAACATATATAAAAGCATAATAACAAATATTCATAACATGTATCAAATCAGAAACATAACTCAATATCAAGCAATGAATCACACTCAGACTCAAACTCGACTCAAACAACGCGTCATCTCAGACTCGACTCAAACTCTAACCTAGGGATCCCGATGTCTGGATATTGATAATTATATTGAATCTCAGTCGATAGGAATGAATCAATTCCTACACGACATCGATATAATTAATATATCCAGTTTCTGGGTGAAACAGCCGCAGAATTGACGAATCAGTCAAGAATTAAGCGAATCAGCCAATAACTAGACGAATCAGCCAGTAATTAAGCGAATCAGCCAAAGTTTAGACGAATCAGTCAATAACTAGGCGAATCAGCCAATAACCAGACGAATCAGCCGGTGACTAGGCGAATCAGCCTATGACTCCACGACTCAGTAGTCAATACATGCAGTGGCTATAAATCAATAGACTACAAACATCAATCTCATCAATTACAAGTATCAATGTAATATACTAAGTATGTGATTTAGGGAAACTCGAGTCAAACCTCACTCGAGTTGTGCAATCCCAACTCAACATTAATTTATACCTTTCTTTCTGATATTCTGACCCTGTCGAAGTCTCGAACTCAAAGCCTGTCAATACTCAATCTGACAATCACAATATCGAGAGTACAATATCAATACACCACTCAATCAATACTGGGTATAATTAGAATCCAATCAAATTCTGTTTCAACGGCATAACATCATAATCTCAATATATCCAGCAATATCATATCAGGCAGATATCAATTCTAACGTCTTATACTCGATAATCACTCAATCTGGATATCAATTCTTATTCAACTCAACTCTAAAAATCATAACAATTTCATATGGTATCTGTTCCTCAGTCCGGTTTCAATTATACGATGTCTAACATGCCAAGAACATCATATATGAATCATATCAGATTCTGACAATACCATAATTTCAAAACATATCAAAACGTAGCAAAACTTACGTCCAGTTGTAGCCTACGTCGATAGGAACTCAATACCGAAGTCGGATTCAAAATCTAACCGACGGATTTCTCACAAAAGGCGTAAGGATTTTCCACTCTTTTTCAGAAACCTTTTCTCGATCCTTTATCCTTCTTTCTGAAGAATTGCAAGGTGTTATTCGTTTATATATATATATATATATATATATATATATATATATATATATATATATATATATATATATATATATATATATATATATATATATATATATCCCAATTGCATGGTTCTGAAACGTGTCTACTTTTCACAATTTCCAGGCGGCGCTCGGGCGGTAAGAAAGTACCGCTCGAGCGCGGAACCCTCTGTCCGTGATTTACAATTGTTATCCACTGGCGCTCGGGCGGTAATACTCTACCGCTCGGGCGCCATACTTTCTGTCCGAACTTTTCCTTATCACACATTGGCGCTCGGGCGGTAATATTCTACCGCTCGGGCGCCACTGGTTCTGCCCGAAAATCACATAACTCATATGTTTCAACCAATTTGGTCTCGGAGCGGTCCAACTATACTCACATCCATTCATAATCAATAAATCATCTCAGATTACGGTAATCAAATTCTTGGGCATTACACATATTTTATGATGCATTAAAAATAAAAAAATATACAAAATAATTAACAAAAGGAGGAAACAGATCTCTGGCTATGCCACAAGTCATAAATAAAGTTCATAAAATTTATAGATGTGTAATTATCGTCACGCCCAGGCGACTGAGGTTTGTTTCTGCACAACTGTATAATAGACTCATATAGAAATTACTTCGTATTCAATTTTATTTTTACAAAATTGATTAATTCAAATTGTTATAAGAGTCTATTGTAAACTTTTATAAATCATTTTAAACTTTTTTTTAAATCAATGTCGCACAAGAATATCACAACTAATTCTTATATATATATATATATATATATATATATATATATATATATATATATATATATATATATATATACACGCACACACTCAACTTTTGAACATAAAAAGGATATGTGATGGGGAAATAAACGCAAAGAACACAAAGCATGATGAAAACCGTAGATTTTTTTTTCTCTCTTTTATAAATAAATCTTTTACATATTTAAAGAAACCCCCAAAACCTAAAGAAAAGTGTTCGTCTTTTCAACCAAAGAGCGAAAATGATTGCTTGTCGAGATCGTGAGATGGCAACAAAAAAGTATATGAAATAAGTCTACTTTTTAAAATTATTAAACTAAGATAAAGACACTTTTAAATTGTTAAAGGGATCCCATAATCAAACCACTCTTCCAATTCATTATATTATTTAATTAAGATTCCCCAGATGTCACTACACTAAACCCTTGTAATAAAAAGCGATAAATAATAATAATATAATAATAAATTAAAGTGATAATGAATCAAATTTATTAATATATTCTTTTATAATTATTTTTCTCATGCTTATTTCTCCTCTGGAGAATTAAGCATGAGAAAAATAATTATAAAAGAAAGAAAAGAAAAGAAAAGATATGCAACCAAAAGGAAAAGCATTACCAAAACAAGCATCCGGCTCTAAGGATCTATTCATCTCTTTTTGGATTTCTCTTTTTTTTTTAAAAAAAAGGGAAAAAAGAAAAAGAAAGGACATGAAAAATTCGAGGGATCATATATTAAGAGTTAGAACCAATGCGCAAAATAAATGATAATTTTCGACTGAAAAAATTATAAAATTCAAATATTGTTGCGTAATAATTTATATGTTACCTATGCATATAATGTCACTTTTGTTCCAAAGACAAAGTCAAGCCTGTTGCATCCATAAATCAAGCGCGCACTATCTAAAAACTAACGAGGTATTTGGAATACCGGTCTACTATTACTTGAATTCGTTTATAAACCTGCATAATTGTCAGGATAATCACAATTTTTGGCTACATCACCATACATGCCAAAACAAAAATAAAGACACATAGTATTATTCCTGGACATCGTAAAATAAAATTTAAGAAAATTAAAATATTTACGACTTGTTTTCCTTAATTAAATGCTTATTTAAAATATTTAGAAATATACAAAGAGTCGTGGCCTTTTTCAATGAAAATATTCTATTTATTAGGAAATAATATATTGATATATATCAAAATATGTGTGGATCTTGTATAAAATATATTTGAGACTGTTATAGCTTATATCAAACGAGAGGCCTACACAGAAAATCCGGAAAGGAATACATTGATGATAGCTTGTCTTTGACCTAGAATAACTAAATACTAAATAGGCAAAAACTTATGTGAGAGGGTCTCACGGGTCGTATTCGTGAAACAGATATTTTATTTTGATTATCCATGAAAACTATTATTTTTTATTGTGAATATAGATAGGGTTGACCCGTCTCACAGAGTAAGATCCGTGAGACGGTCTCATATGAGAACCACTCTACTAAATACTCGTCTACTTTTTAAGAAAAAAAAGTGCGCAATTATAAAATGATCTTACGAGACAATTTTGTGAGATAAATCTCATATTTTGATTACTAATAAAAAAATTATTATTTTATATGTCAAAAATATTACTTATCATTGTAAATATAGAAAGAAAAGATAAATATTCATTAGACTGTCTCAAAAAAGACTTATTAATTATATGACATCATGTTTGTTTTGTACGCTAATTTGTATATAAATTCGAGCATACTTTTTTTTTTTAAATCTTCCTAATCATATAGGAATTTTCCAATTTTTTTTTTTCAAAACTTAAAATACACGAAATTATAAATGCCGTTTCACCCTGTCTCTTTCTTTCATATTCCCCAATTTCAGGGTTACAAAAATACGAATTAAAACTACTCGATGCTTATTATATGACCGTTGTGTCAACATTATATGTTCGAATTCTCAAACCAAATTTAATTAGAGGTAAGACAATAAATTAAACTCTAATTTGTAGTCGATAGTAATTTTTTTTAAAATCCAAATTCTATTTAATTTCATTATTAAGTCGTAACCCGAGATCGTCAAATTCGTTGAATTATCGATTTAATCGTGAGACGTATCAACTGGATATGAGTTTTGTGGAGTTACAAAGGCTCATAATCATCCAAAGCAAGAACATAATGAAAAGGCAAGAAGAGTAAATGGGATTTCAAGTTAATAAAATCAAAAGTTCCACTTTTAGCTTTATCCTCCCTTTAATCTTTATCTTTATGCTTCCCACTTTTAAATGCTTTGTACTCGAAATGGGGCCCACTTTGAAACTCAACAAAAATGATGACGTGGAAAATGATGTGGACAAAAAGTTCAGCATCAACTTTTATTTATTTATTATTTAATTACCAAGTAACTTTACAATTTGCTGCTGGCGGCTCTATTTAATATATCTCTGTTCTTTCCCCTTTCCATTGAATTTTACGCCAAAATTCTTGAATTTTTATGCACTTTTTGCTCATTTTTCCCTTTTTCTTATTTTATTGTTATCACTGTTATTATTTATTTGTTTTTTCAAAGGATGCACTATCAACGCTTGTTTTTCTTTTTTTTTTAATCGATATATCTAGATCGAGAACTTAACGTACAATAATTTTTTAATGATTGAGAAAAGTGTGAACCTCCCAAAAATAATACATTTATTAAAATTTCAATATGTCAATAACTCATATTCCTCCTTTTTCGATTGTCCCAAATATATAGTCACATTTATATGTTTAGTGGTATTTGTTCTTCTTTTTTTTTTTACTGATATATCATTATTCACTAAGTTTTGAAAATTGTACAAGTATTTTTTGAATGAATTAAATAAAGATATTATGAAATTTATTTTTCCGACAATGTTATATATCTTACACATATATATAACATATCAAAATACTCCGTATAAAATTTCCAATCTAATTATAATAAAATAAGTTATGTGGGATCGAACATTTCTCTCTTATCTTATAATAATTAATCACAACTCAATTTTTTTAAATAATGCAAGTGATACAACTGAAGCGTCGATCGTTCTTCAACCAATTTTTAGGAGGATAAAAATGGTTCTTAGAAAACTCCATATTTCAATAATTTCACCACCTTGCAATATATAGGGATTGAACACATTAAATTATTGGTTATACAAATTTTATGATCAAACACTTATCGTTTTATCAAAAATTATAACTTGTGTACCATATAATTCAAATCTTTTCATTGCTCCAAATTTTACTTCACTTCATGAGAGCTATGTATTGCTTTTCTATCCATATATATAAGATCAACTGCAATGAGGGAAGATTCAATGAAAGTTGAGTGAATATAAATTCAAAGTTTATTTATAAAAAAGATTAATTTAATTTATAATAAGTGTAAAAATATATAAAATTGACTTCAAAATCACCCATCTCATGCATGTATTACCCCCTCAATTTTTATTTTTTTTTATAGTACTCCCTCACAATTTTTAAAAACATAAATTTGTATAAAATCCTTAAGTTGAGAATGACAAAATTTATCACCTATCAGACACGTGTAAATCTTGTATTTTCCATTCCCATAGATAAGCACTGATGTATGAGATTTCTAACCTTTTTTTTTTGACAATAATGAGATTTCTAACCTAATATGAAGCATAATATGTGGATTATTTTATGTTATATTTGAAGTATTCAAATGTTAATGTTTGAATCATTAATAAATATGTCAATTTTTATGAAAATTCGATGGATCTACATGATTTAATGATATTAAAACAGGAGAGAAACACTTCTGAAGTAACGTAGACTTATCCGAACATTAGAATATTATGTTAATAGAAAATAAAAATATGTAGTATATATATATATACATGCCAAACCCTTCCAGCAGGCAACAACCATCTTCGTCAAGACCAAAAATGAACTTTTGCTCTGTGTTTTAATTACTTATATTTTCCAATAATTATTCTTCCACCAGAAAACACTCTGCATCATCAAACCCTAGTCAAGTATCATATTACTTTATCCAGAATCAGAAACATGGCTGAGGTTCAAGAGGACAACAAATCATCATCAAGAATCAAGCTATTCGGGGCTACAATTTCTTGAAACAGCGATCAGACGATCACGAAGACGCCAAAAAAACGGATCCGACGGCTGAAAAGAGGCCAGACAAGATCATTCCATGCCCAAGATGCAAGAGCATGGAGACCAAGTTCTGTTATTTCAACAACTACAATGTCAATCAGCCTAGACACTTCTGTAAGGGCTGTCAAAGATACTGGACCGCCGGAGGAGCCCTCCGCAACGTTCCCGTCGGCGCTGGACGCCGGAAGACCAAGCCACCGTGTGGAGGGCTGGCGGCGTTGTCGGAGGGCTGCTTGTTTGATGCTTCAGAGATGCAACAGCTGGACTTCGACGAGGTTGTGGAGGAGTGGCAGATGGCTGAGAACGGCTGTCTACGGAAACTTTTTCCGGCGAAGAGGAGGAGATGCGCCTCGAATAGTCAAAGCTATTAATGATCTTCCAGTTTGTCTTGTAGTTTCCAAGAAGAAAAAAATTATTATTAAAGATTAAAAAAAGATATTGCTAGTTGCTTAACCAGCTTCTTTCTTGTACAGACAACCTGGCTTAATTTAATAATATATACCGATTAACCATTTGTCCTTATTTATTTTTTACTAATGGCCTTATCCTCTTTTTAATAATATAATATATTTATATCGTATTTTTTTTTTAGAAAAATGGGCTCTTTTTAAGTTTTGAATATTTTCATACAAGTATTAATAATTAATTGATTAATATAGTGTTTGTAATTATTAAAAAAAATTATTGTGAATTTTTTCTTCACAAATTCACGTTGATAAGCGAATCAAAAGCTTAGATTAGGGAGAAATTTTTGGTGATAATGAAACTTAGTCATCTGCCGTCGAGTGATGATGAATTGGTACCAACTAACATTAATTATTTTTAGAAATTAAATTAAGGATAACTAGCTAGGTTTGAGGTATGGGATTATATTTACAAATTATTTTAAAAATGACGAGGGATTAATAAGTCGATGGAATTTGACGAAATAATATATATTGTAATATATAATTGCGGTAGAACTAAGTGGTTGTTATATCTATCTACATCAATATTTAATTAATAAATCTTTTGTGAGACAGTCTCACGAATATTTATCAGTGAGACGAGTCAACCCTACCGATATTCACAATAAAAAGTAATATTTTTTCATGGATGACCCAAATAAGAGATTTGTCTCACAAAATATGAGTCGTGAAACGTCTCACACAAGTTTTTGTCGTATTTAATTGGAGATGAAGCAATAAATCAAATATTAAATTTAATATTAATTATTTATACTAATAACTAAGTAAAATAAATTTAAATGATATTATTGTTTAGTGAATTTGAAATTCATTTTAATTAACATAAAATACTGTCTAAAAATACGAGGAGTAGATTTGAAGTTTACATCTTATTTATTTAAATAACAAAAATATATTTAAATTTTATAGAATTGAAATTCATCAATCCATATAAATGTTTAAAATATTTAAATTGATTGATTACCTGCAATATTGAGGAAGCTTTTTAAAATTTTTTAAAAATAAAATTTATATAATTATAATGGGATCTGATCCGAAAGCATAAAGAGATGTATGACAAGAATCACATACTAAAAGACTTGACACTTTATTAAGTAGCAATACCTATATATATATATATATATATATATATATATATATATATATATATATATATATATATATATATATATATATATATATATATATATATGTTTAATTAAAGTAAAAGGACAAAAATAAAATCAAATTAAAAACCTTGAATCAGCTTTTTCAAACTATTCGATTATTGACATTTAAATTTTGTATCAAACAAAAAGAAGGTGCCTGTAAATAATTTGAAAATATTATTTCATATTGTTCTATTATACTTTTTTTTTAAAAAAAATTAATGAATTAAATTCTGCATTCAAAATGGATTTGTAATACATTATTTAATTATTATTGTTAGATCTTCTTAATTTTGGTGATAACAAACAATAATTTATTGTATTATATCTAGTTGTCGTTTGATTTGTATTACAGGTAATCGACTGCTTCAGAAGAATCCATTTAATCGGTCATTTAATGCGAAGATATTCAACCGCTTCATCATCAGTAACATAATTGATCTACTCGACCACTCCTGCTCATCAGTATGTGGCACATGGACTACTCGACCATTCTTTTTATCTAAGAACATTAATCATTAATCGAGTAAAATTATATTCAGATACAAGCCACACATCTTACAAAGAACTCACCTATTTTATCAGAAAAATTGGTAGACTAATCATGCACGATAAATTATGATATCAGTAGATCAAATTGTTTAAAAGAGATTAACGAGATTTTACACACTTGAAACATTCTTTGAAAGATTTCAGAGCACTCTTAATGCTCACTAATCCCCACAAGATATACATTGCTCTACAGGTCACCCATCAAATAACATTTGATGCCACGGGAAGTAACTGAGTCATCCTATAACTTGGGTTGGGGAGGGGTCGGAACCCAGGTCATCCCATAACTAAACGTTAGGATAAGAAACAGCTCGGGTACCATCCCCAGAACTGCAAAAACCAAGGAAGATGATTAGATCAACATACACTCGAGTAAGCCTGAGTTCTCAGCTTAGCTCAGACAATGTAACATGATTTAGGAGATGAGGTGAGGTCTGCCCTCATTATCACTTCACACCATGATCATCTGCTCGGATAACTCGGTATATGTATCGCTTCTTGGTCATAGATATGTGGTACCATACTTCATAATCATTTTTGGATGATGTGACTAAAGTAGATGCATTGTGGATTGTTAGATTTGACAATGTCAAAAGACAGGACATGTGCAACCATCTCTCCATAAATAACATTGAAAACAAAGTCATCATTACTTTTATTTTTACAAATACCCTGGTTTTATTAATTGTAAAGCATTCAATTCACTTACTATAAACTCTTATTATGCATTATTTGTATTATACTTTTCTTTAAAAACAAATACTTGGCTGACTTGAGAGTCAGAATAGCCACGCTAGAAAACCTCTTGGGGACCCACTAACATTTTTCGCTTTTAAAGTGTGCCGACTCTTCAGTTCGAGTACTCTCCGCCTGATCTACGGTGTGCCCGAGAAGAAATCCACTTGACCCAATATATTGTCTACATACTGAACCAAATATATAATGATGTGATATTTTCCTGTTTTGAAATCCATATTTTTTATTTTTATGCTAAAATGTATGGAATTAGTTAGCATTCTTGTAAGAATAGTAGAGTGCACACATTTTTATAAAATTGACGATTTCAAATCATATTGGACTTATAATGATCCTCGTGCTTATCATATTTTTTTAAAACCATAAATAATTTAGCATGCATAATACATTACTAAACTTTTTAAAAAACCAAGAAATTAGGCCAATTACTGTCCAAAATAACAGTAATTCGTGTTTAATTAATCACATATTAATTAAACACCAATTACTGTCCAAAAATAACAGTAATTCGTGTTTAATTAATCATATTTTGCTATTTGGGGACCATCCATTGACTTGCACCTTAATTGGTGCCCCTTTAAATTTATAAAAGTATTCTCTATTTTCATTTAATAAAAAATATTATATATTTTAAAAATTTATGTATTCTTTTATAATTATTTATCCACTTTCTAAAATTTTAAAAGTAGTAATATATATATATATATATATATATATTATATATATATATATATATATATATATATATATATATTATATATATATATATATATATATATATATATATATATATATATATATATATATATATATATATATATATATATATATATATATATATATATATATATATATATATATATATATATATATATATCAAGCGGCTATTTATCTGCTTCCAGAACTGTACCTCGTTTTTTTGTTCGTAAATTCATTATGGTTGCTGATAATTTTAAATTATGATTGAATCGATTAAGTTGTTGAGATATTATTTGTTCACTATAATTTACAAAAATATATAATGAAATCGATATTAGCTTATATATTCATGACATAGACAGCGTATGTGTCTCGATAGCTAGTAATAATTAAAATAGAAATCCTAATACTTAACTAACTTTTGGTGAATCCATTTTTTATTCCAAAATTACCTCACATATTTGATTATGATTATAATGTATATAATTTTATTTCTCAATTTAACTCTTTTAAAAAAGAAAAATGATTGTATATTATTTATAAAATTTTTATTTTTATTTTTATATTATAAAATATTTTTAAATTTCATATATTTTACTAAATTTCATGAATATTTAATTTTAAAATATCATACCCAAACTTTAGAAACAAAACATTGTGGAAAACATAATATTTATGTATTATATTACATGTAACGCGTGTGTCTTCTCGTTGGTAGGAATAGAGAAAATTTTGAACACTAGTAGGATCTGTAAACGGAGATCTATAGTGAAGGCGTTTCTTGTCGGAGCCGTTTTGATTCATCATGTACCACGTGCGGTCTGTATTTGAACCGTGTGTCCGAAAGATTTGTATGCAAAATAAATTTAGGCTCCAAGTTGATATCTGAAAATACTTTTTGGGTTTAATATTTTCGGTATTTTGGGCTTAAAAAATATTTTTCGGATGGATTTTTTTGTACACATAAATATTAAATTTCTTTTAAGTGGATTGGAAATCTTGCAGATTCTCACGAGTTTCTACAAAATTTCCTTATTTTCCATCTTTTTGTTTTATTATTATTCTTTTTGCAGACGAACTTCCTTCAATTTTTCCAACATAAATATTCGAATTCTCGATATATGTCTGACAAAAATTCATTAATATAGGATTATGTACCAGCATAAATGCCTGTGACCGGCTCCGTGACTATCCGGTTTTGTAGAACAAGATAACACAAGACCAAATAATAATGAGTTCGACACACACTTTATCAGTCGAGTGTTACACAGTGTTCGCTTAGCGCAGTTTATTTGATTGTCAAAATTTACAGACTACCATGCTAACGTCAAATGTTGGGGGATGAAAATTAGTCATTTCTACAATACCTGGATTTAATCAGATACAATTTAGATGTCGCGTAGGTTTATTAATCAGAGATTGACATGAAAACTTTACAAGTTTCCAAAAATCGAAGATACAGATTACAAAATCAAAGTTCAATTATTTATGGAATGATGGTAGAATTGTTGATAAAAGAAAGATATGCTACAATATTTTACCCAGTACGTACTGAAGAGTAACGACGGCAAGTTATATTGTCTAACAAAAAATAAAAATAAATGCATGTAACAGGCTTTCCAGGTTTCACAAATACTTAAAAGTTAAAATGAGGTACGATGCTATAAAAAGATGAAAATTACTAACAATAATTTAATTATTTTAATATTATCACATATATTGGTTAGAGTAGGTCTCATGTGAGACCATCTCACAGATTATAATCCGTGAGATAAATCAACTCTATCCATATTCACAATAAAAAATAATACTCTTGCATAAAAAATAATACTTTTTCATGGATGACTCAAATAAAAGATTCATCTCACAAATACGACCCGTGAGACCGTCTCACACAAGCCTACTGGTTAAAGTTCCTACCATATTTTAGTATATTAATTATCGAACCAATTTTTAAACAAATTTTATGAAAAATATAAATATACATCTCTGTTTGATTTTATGAATTTGAAAACATATTTGGAAAATAATATAAATAAAATTTATAAATTTCAACATCTAATAATTTTTATTACAAATTATTATGAAGCAGCACTCAACTGAGAATAAGTGGAGTCGATGTAAATGTCACAATTGCAGTCCTCCGAGTCACATCGGAGGATTCTGAATGGGTAGGGTAAGACAGAGTGTGCCCTGGTTTTAGCCGGGAGAAACCTCATTCTCATTAAAAACAAAAACAAAAAAAAGAACCATCACAGCAACCACAATAAATTAACACCAAAACAATACGACGAGACGAGATGAAGCCCTCGCTTCACCCTCTTTAGGAGGGGTGTAGGATTCAGAATGTAACAGTCCACAGAACCGATATATGAAGCAATGTCTTCCGCTTGCTTCTCGAAATTGAATGCGATTAATATAAATCACTGCAAAGAACAAAAAACTAAAGTTCATTACACTAGGCAAAATAGCAGAGAATTCCAAATGATATAGAACAAAAGGTGTCGAATATGGGACGAAACAACCCACCTCTGCGTTGCCGCCGCCAGCTCTTGCAAGCCCATCTACCTTGTGGCCCTCTTCTGGTGATAAATGAAATAAGTGAAGCTACTATTTAAGAGCATAAAACAAATTTGGGAACATCTTTTATGATGACACAAGAACTTAAAGTCACAAGCAAAATCAGAACATTTGAATCAAGAATCTGTGCATATTTGAGGCAGCATGCACTGGCAGATTCAAGTTTCTTTTGAAACAATCTGTGCATATTTGAGGCAGCATTCACTGGCAGATTCAAGTTTCTTTTGAAACGAACCACATCAAATTCTAATTTGAATCCACATGAATTAGTTTCTATCATAGTCGTCAAAAGCGCTCGCCTCACTCGCTCAAGCACAAAGCAACTCGAGGCACAAGGCCTGCGCTTCATGGAACTCCGAAGCGCAGCAGGTCTGTGAAGCGAGCGCTTTTGTGTGCCTTGCTTTGATGTGCAAGGTGCTCGCTTATGCGCGTCATAGAAGTCGCACATGCCTTTTTTTTTAAGCTTTGGCAGAGTAAAATTGCACTTAAGTTTGCTCAGAAAAATGTTGCACCCCCTGCTCTCTCACTTATCAGTTCTCACCACCAGCCTTCGCCACTCACTGCCTCGCCTTTGCGCTTTAAGCCAGCCCCAGACAATTTATCGCTTTTTTTGCGCCTCACGCTTTTGACAACTATGGTTTCTACAAGTCATGCATCCTTTAAATAGAGAACACAAGAGTTGTACGATATCAACAAAACTTTAGATATGTCAACCAAATATTACCTCCATCCTCTGCAATGTCAGAAGTCCACAAGGTAAGGTTGTCCCTAAGGAGCTGCATAATTAATGTACTATCTTTGTATGATTCTTCACTTAACGTATCCAGCTCCGAGATAGCTTCGTCAAATGCCTGTTTAGCAAGGTGGCAGGCCCTGTGGTAAAGTTTACACGTTAAATTACAAGTGACAAATTTCCCATGGCATGCAAAGATTAATTCACAAACCATTTCAAATACCTTTCTGGAGAGTTCAAAATTTCATAGTAGAAGACAGAGAAGTTCAAAGCTAAACCCAATCGAATGGGGTGTGTAGGTGACAGCTCTGATTCCGCAGCATTAGTGGCTGCCTGCAAGCAAATGATCAAGTTACTTACAGTTTGAGATTCACTGAGATTAGTACACCCTCAGCATCAAACCATAAATCATCTGTAAACAAATAAAATTTAACAGATATTTTCCAATCACAAACAGAAATACATTCATGAAAATAAAATCTGTCAGTTGTGACTGCTAGATAAAACAAAATTCATGTAGATACTCATCACATATCATTATTCTGAGACCAGCTTTTGGAATGGAGGTTAAAATCCAAAAATTTGTGGCATGTCAATAAGACTATAAGACTAAGTCAAAGGCCCGAAACACAAATACCATCATCCTGGAAAATATAATACACAATAAACATTGCAGCAGAAATATGCTCAAAAACCCCTACAACAAATAAAAGAAAAAATAACTCAGACAGGTTCGAGAGCATGAAAATTGATTCGATATTCTACATACAAAAACATGATGAGACAAATTAAAAATCATTTTTACTTTCATTTAAACTAGTGATGTAGCATATGCAGTACTATATCTTACAAACTATTTGGTTTGTATCATTATCATTTATGCTATTAATGTAATCAAGATAAATCAAAATCAGCATAACTTTTCAATAAAAACATCACACGTTTAACTAAATTGACTAATAATGTATTAAAAAATTAAATTAACTCTAAATCCATCTCAGATAATCAAAAAGATCTGAGTGGTATATCATGACTTAAGTCTCACCTGATAGGCTTTCATTGACTCATCCGCTGCCTCCTTCCGCTCATTTCCACTCTTAAACTCTGCCAGGTAACGATAATAATCTCCTTTCCTACAATTATATTTTTTGACAAGGAATTAGAAATGTAAAATTGATGGATAAGAGTGGATATGCAACACATGATACAGAAGCAAATAGAAATTGATGTGCACTTACATCTTATAGAAAAACACAGTGGACTCAACACCTGATGAGGAAGGGATCAAATGCTCATCAATCACAGTCATGATGTTTCCACAAATAGTGGACAACTCTGACTCAACTTTTTGCCTGTACTCCTTGATTCTCTTCACATTTAGTTCATGCCCCTTCGCCTCTTCTTTTTGTTCAATTGATGATAAAATCCTCCATGAAGCCCTTCGAGATCCAATCTCATTTTTATAACTAACAGACAACAAGTTCCGCTCTTCAACTGTCAATTCAACATCAAGCTTCGCAACATTTTGCATGGCCTCCACCATTTCTTCGGAATAATGAACAAAATCAATGGAAAACAATTGTCAGCAGTCTAAAAATGTTTTAAGAACATGTGAGATGCTCAAAACGAGCTTACGATATCAAATATAAGAAGTTAAAAAGCTTATGTCAATTAAAACTATCATGAACTTAAATTTGAGGTATCTCTAATTCTTTACCGCGTGATAGACAAGCTTACCGCTCCCAGTAAAACATCTCATAAGCTCTTGGAAGTTTCATCCAAACAAATACATTCTACCAAACATTCGTGTGATATTCTCATTTGACTTTTAGTCTCCCCCACAGGTCGGATAACTTCTCCTTTTCTTAACATTTTCCCAAAAATGCTTCCATACAAGAGACTTGAAATTTCAAATTTACTCATAACTTTGTTCCTAATAACAATTCATGTCCTAACATCACGTTCTTCAATGCATTCCATGCTGATTTCACACAATCATGTATTACGTAGACTTTTGGAATACCTAAGAGGTAGTGGTTTATACTTTTCAATTTCATTATGTTCCATTAGTGTTTCCCTTCCCTTACAATAATTTCAATTATAATAAGATTTTGCACCAGTCTTATGTTTTTATCAGTGTCGTTGTGTTGCCTAATAAACAAAGTTGGCTTTGCTTTTCATTCACAATACTATTGATGGGGAATTGTGCAGGACAACGAAAAGACTTAAAAGATACCGTTTCATGCGCATAAGTCCGGTCAAATACCAACCAAGAACTGTTTCAAGAATCAGAAAACAAATACACACCTTTTAGATGCTAAAACACACATTAAACCAACACCATAAGCAAAAGTAACCAGAAACAACTTCACTCAAAAAATCATCTGTAACTATGTAACGTGGCAATGCTTGGTAACTTTATGCGGGTTAACTTCGACGCACTATGATGAAACACTCAATTGCAAACGAATAAATTCATAAATCACAATACTCAATTGTCGCTAAACCTCTCAAATCTAATCTAAGTAATAAAAACACATGTACTGCAAAGGTCACACACAGAATATTTCGACATCATGTTACAAATCTGAAACTACTCCTACCAAAAATATTTCAGAAATTTATGGCCTTGAATGAACGGATGTAAAATAAGAATCCTAAAATTTAATTTTACCATCATAACGTTCGGCTTGCTCTGCAAGTTTCGCGATGTAGACGAAGTTTTCACGATCCTTCGCGGCAGCCATTCTTCCACTTGCCCCTGTTTGATGTGGGTTTCGCGCTTTTCGATCCAGGAACCAGGTTTTGGTATTTTCACGGAGACTTTATTACAGGTAAAGCCCTATTCTTCAATGATGAAAATGATTATTGTACCTTTGGCTATAATAGTAGTACTGTGAGAGTTTTTTTCACCGATTTTTTTTGCATCTGATTATTTAAAATTCATTTATTTTTATTATTAAATAAGATACTCAAATCTATCTTCTAAGGGTTCGCTTGATTGATAGGATGTGATAATTGAAAGATTAATAATTTGATTGATAAGTTCGCTTGATTGATAGGATGTGATAATTGAAAGATTAATAATTTGATTGATAAGTGTTTGATAGGATTAGATATTAAATTTGAGATATACGTAATAGAACGTGTGGTTTGAAATTAACAAGATGGATAAATTCATGATAGATATAATAATGACCAAAATACCCTCCATTTTAATATTTATTTTCTTTCCCAATAGCGTTTCCCCTCCCGAAACCTACCTCCTTTTCTTCGGGAGAACACAAGCAAATTGGAAACTGTCTCTGTTGCGGTCGTCCGTCAAGATTGGTAGCTGAGTTCAGATCCGTGAGAGATCTGAAACGAAGAGTCAACAGAAAGCTGGAGCATGTTGTTGTGAGTTATATTTTTTTCTTTTACAGGTGATATTTGAAACGATTTCTTCAAACGTCATTCCATCCATTGATACAAAACGAAAATTAGCTGAGAAAACATGTTTATTTTCCTAATTATCGAATTTCTTAGTCAAGTAATCTTTTCTTCCCGATTTGAACATAAATTAATTTTATTAAGTTACTCACAGCGGAAGCATTTTTTATGTATGTTTTGAAAAATTTTGTAGTTGTGTCTCTTGTTATTGTTTCTTAATGTAAGATTTTGCATCTTGTTATTCGTAGCAGCTAAAAAAAATCGCATTCAAAAAAGAAACGAAGCTACAATTTATCCACATTTACCTTCGAATGCGCCTGGAATTACTTCATATCTATGTTTGAAGTGGGATTTGGTTGTCCCCTGTCGATCTCGAAGATTTGAACAGTGGTCAAGGGCGCCAGTCTGCGAATGAAATTGGGAGAATGACAAAAAGAAGACCCACATGCAAGTTGGGAATTGACATCAGGGGTATTTTGGGCGTTATACATTTTGTGGGTAGCTGGATTGTTTTAATCGGTAGTCAATTGCATGGATTTATTGTCAAACAAGAACAGTGAAATTGTCAATCAAATAATCAATCTGAAATCTAAAAGTGAAACCAAACAAAATATTAACAGTCAATCCAATCTTAATCATACCTACCAAACTGGCCCTAATTGTTTCCAATAATTATATTAATCACGGTAAATTTCAAAATTTAAATCAATTGATTTAAATCCTTATATCTAAACATAAAAATATAAAAAATACGTACCTCATCCCAAAAATAAATAGACCTCCGAGGGATATAGGCAGAAAATTTTAGAGCAGGTCTCTTTGTGAGACGATGTCATGAGTCTTTATTTGTGAGACAGTTTAATCTTACCGATATTCACAATAAAAAGTAATACTCTTAGCATAAAAAGTAATATTTTTTCATGGATGACCCAAATAAAAGACCCGTATCACAAAATACGACCTGTGAGATCGTCTCACACAAATTTTTGTCAAAATTTTAATATATTAAACGAAATTTATTTTCAATTTTTGTCTTCTTCCCAATATAATTATCGTCGATTCTTCCCCAAAGACCATAATTATTCAAACAAAATAATCGCCACATTTATTGTAAAAAATATCTAAATAGGAACCATCGAAAACATCAAACAAGTTTAAGGCAACACTCATTATTTCGTCTTTATATTGACATTTTCGACAACGCAATGCTGCCATAACATTCTTACAAAACATTCAACCAATGTTTTTTAAGATAGAAAAAGTAAAAAATAATTAATAACCTGACATACATAAAAAAGGCATCACACTCAAATTTTATGAAACAAAATAGTTCCGCTAAAATAATTAATATGTATGATCGAACGTTTTGTTGTTTCATAAAAAATTTAAGTCTATGGTAGTAGTACGATTCAAAGCTTTTAAATCACACAACAACCCAATCGTCATGATTTAATTGTTCTACCAACATAGACAATTATTGCACCACAACAATATTCATCTCAATAATTCACTATTTGCAATCAATTAAAATAAAACTCACGACCTAACTCTTATATCAATCAGAAGATCAGACGTTTGTCGTTTTACCAAAAATTATAGCTGGTGGTACTGGTACAACTCAAATATTTTAAAATATACAACATTTCAAATGACATGGTTCGATTGTTCTATCGAATATGAACAATTATCACACACTAATATAATACAAATAGAAAAAATTGAAAGTCTTTAAGAAGAAAAAAAATCCATTGGTTTCCTCGGTTTGGTCGATACTGCCCCACACCCAATCAACGGTTCAGATCATTTCATGGGGGTTGAATTTTTTAAAAAAAAAAAAAAACCATGGGCCAGAATGGGCAGGGTCGAATTTTCCGGTTTCCTCCATATTAAGACCAATTTAAAATTGTGGACTAAAATAGTGAAAATTTTTAACGGAAAAGAGATTACTCGGCCACTCCACAGCTCAGCAGCAATGGCCGTCGCATGGGGAGGAGCGTAGAGTGGCAGAGGATAAGAAGGAAGTATGGCGGACAAACATAATTCGTCTCTATTTTTTCTCTATAGATAAACAATTGGTTGCCTTTTTACTATAAATAGAGAGAATGGCATCATCCGCTCCTTTGTTTTCGTATCAGTGCACGCATCCGATTCTTGGAAATCGCGGCAACAATAGCCAGTTGTCGTCTTCTTACTCTTCCAATCCCTGTTCTCCTTCCCCTAATTCTTCTTATCCTATTTTTTCGTTTCGTTGCCCAGGCCATATCTGCAATTTCATCACATTCTCAGGTGAGAATTCATTTTTCGATTTTTTTTCTTTTATTGAGGCATGATGAGCCATGTTGGACGAGAATTGATTCACAGCTGTTTGGGATTTTTAACTATTGAATTGTCACGGATACAGCTTATTTTTTTGGGGGTTTGTCATGGACCTGTGATTAATGTGACTCTGTTCCTAATTAGACTGTGTAAAACGTCAATTTGCCGAGTTTTTCTCCATCGGGCTTCTGAATAGTTATCAATTATCAATGAAATTTCAACCTGTTAAATCCGTTGTTTTGTATGTCCGTTGATTTTGGCGGTGGTTGTCTCAACTCTCAAAGATGGCAACTTTGGAAAATTATGTATTTTGACTTTAGAATGCGAGCGCTGTTATGATGATGAGCAACATGTCCTTTTTGGTCATTAGAGTTGTTTAGTTGGTTGATGGATTGTCTTTTATTGATTTTAATTTTTGATAGTGTTAATAATCAATAAAATTGTCCAGAATTAGGGGAAATATTTGTACATATTTGCTTTTGTTCTCGTGGTGGGTAACCTTTCTTCTCTCCTTCCATTCGTGTGCGTTCTTCTCCTGTTTTTTGGGTATCGCTTAAAGATTGAATTGGAGAGAGAACCTCTTGATTCAAAAACGAATTTTTGAAAAAAAAAAATTTCAAAAAAATTGTTTTTAATAGGAGAAGCTAATTAAAAAGTGCTTTAAATTTTTTTTTTAAAAATCACTTTTACGAAGGCCAGAAAATTTGTCTTCTGCCTAAGCTTTTGATTGATCTTTCATTCTAATCCAATATCCACTTCGTCTAATTTATAAAGCTATACTAACTACTAGTTATATCGTTTTGATAATCAGCTGGGTTGTAATTTATAGAGTTTCATTATAATGAGCATCTTTCTTGTTTGAGAGCTTATCTGTCTTCATTTTTAAGCTTCAACAGTACCCTCAACGTTGCAGGCGTAAAAAATAGCCTGAGGGCTCACGCCATGAGTACAACTCAGGGAAATATCGCATCTCCTAGGGGCATTGTGAAAATGGAAGATCAGCCTGATCATCTTCTTGTTCTTGTTCATGGTATCTTGGCAAGGTATCAATATTCTTGTACACTAGAAAAGGTTGTAGGTTCTAAAGCACATAGTATCATTGGGTTGCTGCTGTTGGTAATATTGGCGTAGAGCATCTGAAGATTCTATTGCTTGGTCTAATTCATTCTTAAATTCAGTGAGGATTTTCTCATATTTCTGTGCAATCCTTTGGTATTATATAAGGCACAGTTGGTGATGATAATAGGAATTGGAGTTTTTTGTTATTCCCATGAGCGGTATTGGTTCATTTATTAATTTGAGGCAAGTGCATAACAGGAACTATAATGGATTCTGACTTTATATCCACCTTCCACATTTCCCACCTTTGTGGATTATTGTTCATGCTTCCTCATTTATGCTATGACAGAAATAACCAACTTTTGAGCTCAATTATGCAAGTTTTTTCTTGATATTTCTACGTTGGCACTTAAATACTTGTGCTCATACCACTAGCTTCTGTTCCTTTATTACGGAGGAAGAGGATGAAAAAATCTGTTGATTCTTATGATTTCTTGATTCTTCGGAGAGTTCATTGATTATTTTCAGAATTAAAAAAACTTTGAGAAATTTAGTTTAATGTATGATGCATATTAATGTACTTGCTAATTATTGACCTTGACTAATGTTTTAATAAGTTGCAGCCCAAGTGACTGGACTTATTTTGAAGCAGAGTTGAAGAGGAGGTTAGGAAAGAAATTTCTGATATATGGTACATTATTCGTTCTGATAAAATATTCTTTCATGGACTCACATGAAAACCAATGTTTTGTTAAGGATTCATTTTATTTAATTAAATGGCCATATCATGTGCAGCTAGTTCGTGTAATACATACACTAAGACATTCACTGGCATTGATGGAGCTGGGAAACGACTGGCAGATGAAGTAAGCTTTTGAATGAGTGCCTTTGTAGGTCTTATTGTAGGTTGGCTTAGCATAAGCTGTGAACCGCTGATGTTTGATCTAGTATCCATTTTCACAACCCTCTAGCTTCTACCCTTGTGGTTAGGTGTCTGGTCCTGGTGGTGGTCATAATATATCTCTAACTTAAAAAATGGATGAAGGTTGATTTTGTGCAATCAGTGTTGTTTTCATGCTATCCAAATGCACAGGTCACACAAGTTGTGAAGAAAACTGAAAAGCTTAAAAAGATATCCTTTTTGGCCCATTCTCTTGGTGGACTATTCGCAAGATATGCAATTGCTGTTTTATACTCGCATAGTGCCTCCTCTGATCCATCTTATGATACCGGTGGCTCTACTGCTACGGACTTCAAAACTTTGTATGGTTCAAATAAAGGTTTGATTGCCGGGCTGGAAGCAATTAATTTTATTACCCTGGCAACACCTCATCTGGGAGTTAGAGGGAAAAAGCAGGTATTTGGTGCTGATAATGATACTAACTCATGTCATGTACACGTGTATGTATTGCATGGATATGTAAAAATAGCATGTTGCAGGGTTCCTTATGTTTAGTTAAAGACACCGCAAGTTAAAGGCTTTTAATAGGAAAGAAAACAATGGAGAATAGAACTTTTGTACTGGTCGATGTGTGACTATGTCTTAGGACTAGTTGGAAGGATCACATTTCCTCTGTAATAGTGTATATCGATTACCTTATTTTGTGTCTTTTTACTTTTTCAAAATTTCCTTGTTTTGAAGTTCACTACAGCATTGTATCCTCATATTAAATGCATTTCTATTGCTAAAGTAGAATCTCACAGTAGATTTATCTGGTTTGCCTCCAATGTTTGACTTTAGGAAACAATTTATGTGTGTTCATGTGAACTTTAATGTGTTACTTGTTGTCATCGGTAGTACTTTGGAACCTGACCTCCAGACTGTTAATTATCTTGAATGATTCAGCTTCCATTCCTTCTGGGTGTGCCTTTCTTGGAGAAACTAGCTGTTCCAATAGCCCCTATTTTCGCTGGCAGAACTGGTAGTCAGCTCTTTCTTACAGATGGGAAGCCCAAAAAACCTCCTCTCTTGTTACGAATGACATCAGACTGTGAAGATGGAAAATTCATGTGAGTCCATGCAGCCATATATAACAATCTTGTTGCTCTATTTGCTCTGTTCAAACTTATCAAAGTGGATTTCATTGCAGATCAGCACTTGGTGCTTTCAGATGTCGAGTTCTTTATGCTAATGTCTCTTATGACCGTATCCAGAAATTTAAATTTGTTCCGTTGGCAGTAAAACACTTTCCTGAGTTTGTTTCAAAGGATTCTCGGCTTTTTTGTTATGGAATTTTTTAACTCAAACCAGATATGGTTGGTTGGCGGACATCCTCCATACGCAGGGAGATAGAACTTGTCAAGGTAATTCCGTATTTTTATTGAACATTTTTCCCTAGGTTTTGTTATATTGAGCTTTGAATATTGGTAGACCTTTGGTGACCCAAATTCTATTCACTTTGTGAGGAGCTAGTCATTCCTCTTCGGGTATGGTTAGCTCATGTATCTTTTTTCTTTTCTTTTCTCCATTTTCATTTTTTTGTTTTTCGAATTGTTAACATGATACTCTCTAGCCTATTCAAGTGTCCTTTCATCTTTAAAATTGATTGCACATTTCTTGCACTATAAAATCTCGAATAAAATAATCATTTATGCTCGAATATAAATTGTAAGTGCACGAGTCAAATTATAATATATATATGAATACGAGTGTCACCCCACATAGATTGTATCATACAACTTTATTTTCAGAAGTTAAATGTTTAGCCACGGGTAAACAATAAGTTGGGATTAATTCACTATGAATCAAGGTTCTAAAATTCGCTAGGCGCTAGTCGGGCGTCAGACCAGCGCCTAGGCCGCCTAGGCGGGGCTAGGCGATTCTACGGTGACATAATAAATCACATAATAGAACTTCAGTACAATAATATCAAATTTAAAATGTGTTCAAAATATTCCCTATATAATCTATTGTGTCATCTCAATAAAATAATAAAGAATTCACATGGATTGCTTGTCATTGTTACTCTCCAAATCTGTTTGATTCCAAGAAGCAAAATAAAGAAAAAAATTATGCATTAAGAGTCATATATTAGTACTGCATAATTAGTACTGCCCAACATCCACATATACATTAAGAGCCATAACATATTATACATAATTAGTATTGCCCAACATCCACCAAGTTTTTTTAGATGATGGATATGAGAAACACATATAGAGAATCAGTATGAGATCCTACATAGTACACACACACAGGAACAATAGCCAAGAAAAACCCACAAGTTATCACCGACAGCAGAGATGAAATTTAAGTTTGAATAGAATAAGTTAAGTTTAAACTTAGCCTATCCAAAGATAGCATCAGGGGAAGGAAAATACGAGAAGGAAAATACCAATGCTAAATAATTGAATAGAATAATTCAAGAATTAAACTTAACTTAGCCGAGAAGGGAAAAAATGAGAAGGAAAATATCAAGGTTATTAACTTACATGCTTTTCTGAAAATACCAAGGACTTCCACACTCACCTGAAACGAGGAGATTGAGATAACGATAAAACCAGAGGAAGTTGCTTAATAAAATGGTACCAGAATCACTGATGAAAATTCTTCAAATCTGTTTTATGTACTTGAGGTAGCAAAGACAGATATATCAAGAAATGCAAGAAACTGTTATGATCTTAGAATTCTCAAACGATAAAATCCAGAAATGAAGAACAATTAGCATAAATGAAATATTATATTCAATAAGGAAATAAGATCCCAGAGTAAAACACTCTGTTACAAGTCTTTCCTCCCTAGCAAGTGCTAGTGATCACTCAACAGAATATGTAACTGAATGCCTCTCTCCTTCTTTACAACTGCCCTTTTATCCCTCCCTATTCACGTGTTTCTTCCCTTTGTTCCTCCTAACATACGTATTAATTATTTTGGGCTTCTCAAGGTTTATTTTACTTGGGCCTTGGGATGTTTCTGGGCCTGATGGGTCCAAGCCTTTTGCAATTGATTCTGGGCTCATAACATTACCGGCCTCCTCAAAATGCGCCTTGTCCTCAAGGCGAAAATCAAGAAACTGCCTTTGAAAATCTTCCCGACTCTCCCATGTAGCTTCTTCTTTGGATCGGCCTTTCCATTGTACTAAAATCTGATGACATGGCTGCCCTGCGAGAAGTTTAATCCTCTCTGCTAAAACAAACTCAGGTTCAAAGGTCATGAGCAGATCTGTGTCAAGTTCTTCCGGAAGTTTGATCACAATCTCAGACGTGCCCATTGCTCGTTTCAAGCATGACACATGAAAAACTGGATGCACTCTTGACCCCTCGGGCAACTGGAGTTTATAGGCAACTGTCCCCACCTTCTTTTCAATCCTGAAAGGCCCATAGAACCTGCTGGATAATTTCTGGGCAACCCTGGAACAAACTGAGTTCTGCCGATGAGGTCTCAACTTCAAGTATACCATATCTCCTTCTTGAAATTGAACCTCTCGCCGTTTCTTGTTAGCGTGTTTTGTCATGTGCTGCTGAGCTCTTTCCAGATTGTACTTGAGTTGCCGTAAGAGCTCATCTCTGTCCCCTAATGCCTGTGATACCGCTGCCATCCTCTTTGCGCGTCTTTCGAATCCGGCAGGTCGGACCAATGTTATGATCTTAGAATTCTCAAACGATAAAATCCAGAAATGAAGAACAATTAGCTGAAATGAAATATTATATTCAATAAGGAAATAAGATCCCAGAGTAAAACACTCTGTTACAAGTCTTTCCTCCCTAGCAAGTGCTAGTGATCACTCAACAGAATATGTAACTGAATGCCTCTCTCCTTCTCTACAACTGCCCTTTTATCCCTCCCTATTCACGTGTTTCTTCCCTTTGTTCCTCCTAACATACGTATTAATTATTTTGGGCTTCTCAAGGTTTATTTTACTTGGGCCTTGGGATGTTTCTGGGCCTGATGGGTCCAAGCCTTTTGCAATTGATTCTGGGCTCATAACAGAAACCGAAAGAAAAAAGAGGTAGAAGAAAGACATCGCTGCTGCTCCACAAGACGGGAGATGTAAATATTTCCCATCAGGCTTTTCGATTTATTTGGTGCCATGTTAGATTTAGGGCAGTCTCTTTTCAACTTTTAATTGAGCTTTAAAATATTAAAACCTCAAACAGTATTTTTCAAAACAAATCGGGTCTATTTAAGGGTGTTCAGGCCCGCCCAGGCCAGCCCAAGCACGCCCAGGAGCGCCCAGATGCCTCGGCTGGCCGCCTAGCACCTTATCGGTGCGGTAGGTCGCCGCCTAGCGCCTAGGCGGGCGCCTAGGGCGCATTTTAGAACATTTCTATGAATGAAGAGAAAAATATAATTTAATGATAAAATAAAATCAATTCAAGGAGAATATTAATATCAAATGTGAATGAATGTGTTTGGAATTTCGGTTCACCTACATTGATTAAAATAATTAATTTCAACAATTGCTCATACTCTTTGACAGGATTCCCTAAATTATTAATATACTCTTTCAAGTTAAGTTAAATTAATTCAACACAATACAAAATCTCTTTAATTATTTATCAAATGTGATTGCATAAATGATTTGTGGAATTTCCTAACTTTCAACGCTTTGGACACTATCAACGCGTATTCAATTCAATATATATGTGTAAACTGTAAATCCACGTATTATACTATTCATTTCTATTGGAAAATCTTCTTTCAAATTCACTTGCAATATAAATAATATAGAAAACTACATTTTCAACATTTCAAATAAATAATAATTCAATCAAGTATAAACCAAAAGTCGAATATTAAATTATCATGAACCAAGTTTTGGGGTAGGATCCACTAAATCTCAACAAAATAAAACTTCTATTAAAATCCATTGTAGGAAATATTAAAAGCAGTAATTGAATGATGTTTCTTCACTGAAATGCAAAAAGAGGGGGGAGAACAAGAAGGCACTGCACGGAATCTTGTCTTCCCTGCTTGTCTCCTCGACTCTGGTGTCGTTCTTCTCGTGCGGCTGTTTTTCGTCCGTGAATGTGATGTGAATCTTGTGTTTTTTGTTTTTTTCCTCGTCTGTTAGGGCTCTTATATATATAGATGCATCCAAAAGTCCATCAAGGTAGAAAATCCGCCTTCCTTTTAAAATATCCGAGCAGATAAAATTTTCCTTGTCGTTTCGCGCTATGGCGGTCAAAAAATACCGCCCCAGTGCGACATGTTTTGTCCATTGTCTGAATTTTTCTTCCAGGCGCTCTAGGGTGGTAATAAATTACCGCCCTAGCGCGTGAGGTCCTCTGTTCCAGCACCGATTCCTTCATCAACGCGTGCTGGGGTTCAAGAAAAATGGATTACAAACAATACAATAAAATATAAAAACAACACCTATCGTCTAATTATACTAACCTTTTGATCGTCCTCGAGCAAAATAGGTTACTAGACACAACGAACGACAAAAACAAAAACAGTTCAATGGTGAGCTTATGGTTTTCATTCATGTCTCAGCGAATCTCTGACATACTTCTCATCAATCAAATCAAAACATAAATTATCACCTCTTGAAGTTTACACACTATATTATGTGAACGTGTGTGTTGTGTGTTGTGTGTTGTTTTTAATTGCATGCACTTCAATTAGATTCATTCTAGATTTTTTTGCAAGACATCTCAATCGACACGTCTATGCGAGAATCTATCACGTACAACCCTTTTCCATTAGTTACTTAGCACTTAGCAGCAAACACAAATCATTAGGACTTTTCAAGTGTAAATCATGGCCCTTGATTGTTACAAAATAAAAGATTAGAGAGTCGAAGGGAAGGGAGTACAATTATTATGTACAATCAGATTTTGCACAAGATGTTCTTTTACTTCATACAATCCCCTCTTCTTGGCCTAGAAATAGAACTTCATTAATTTATTTGGCTCTTCGTCTTAGATATATTTTTTCAAAAGTTTTTTTTTGCGAAACAAACTTTTCTTTTACAAATGCAAATTTGAATCAAATATGTACTTCCTTAAGGCATGAGTATTTGGCTTTGGGTTCCATTTTATAAGGGTACAATTATGAGGATTGATGTAAGGATGAGTTGCATATAATTTCACGTTTCTTGGTATGCTCACAAATTATAGGTCCAAAAAAATTGCCTAAATCACTTTCATGTTGCTGATAAATACTTTGTTAGGAAGGACATGTACCAAAACCTAATGTTTGTCAAGTTTCCTACAAAAATTTGAACTTCACTGCTATTCGCACAATTCACTAGTTCCAACATATATGTTTGAATATATTCGACATTCGAACAAAAATTTCATATTTCAACAACATGAGTGTCCTAAACTAATGAAATGACAAATCATTGAGCATGTGTGTCATCAATTTATATTCTTCATTGCCCGATTACCAATATAATCAGTGCAAACTGGTTTCCATATGACTCACATGACCCAATGCATAATAATTATAAACTCAAAACAAATAAAATAAAAAGGACTAGCCCTTCCCCATACCCATACCAAAGTCGTGCAATGTCCCCGTTGCAAAAGACGACGACACATAAGCAAAAAACAAATGAACTTGACCAACACCGTGCACAATGCAGAAAATAAATAAGATCACTCTTCCTCGTCATCCAGGGGCGGCACTCCTGCGGGATCCTGTGGATATGGGTAGACATACTGAAAATGGAATGGCGGAGGTATGGATCAAGCCCCATTTGCGTGGGCACTCCCCGCAATAAAGAATCTATGGAAGCTAGATATGCACTCTTGATAAATTGGCATTGGTTTTGGTAGGCGGCCCACGCACAAAGTTCATCAACCTTCTCACTAGCGGGGAGACAACGGGGTTGTGGTGGCAGCAGCGCTTGGGCGGGGATGCATGGTCTCTCATCATCTGCCCTAGTGCGATGCCCTCTGTTCCAGCACTGATTCCTTTATCAACATGAGCTTGGGCGGTCAAAAATTACCGTCTTAGCGCCCCCTCTTTTGTCCGGGTTTTAACTTTTCCTCAATACGTGCTGGGGCGGTCAAGAATTACCGCCCTAGCACGTCCGACTCTGTCCTTGACTGTGCGCTGGAGCGGTCAAGAATTACCGTCCTAGCACGTCCGACTCTGTCCCAATACCTCATGTAACTTATTTCTTCACTGTTTTGGCCAGTTTTCCTACCGATCGATGTGAGGAGCGACCATATGCATAAATTATGACTAAAATAAATGAAACTTGGACTCAACACAATAAAATAAGGCAAAAATAGAATAAAAACAATACAATAAAACATGCAAAATATTTAGTTAATCGGGCCTCGTTAATTCAACATCTAGCGCTGATCTGTTGAACATTTTATCAATCTGAGTCAGTTTGCTGGGACCATCCTGCGACTTTTGTTGGGTTTGTCAACTACACACACAGACTTCCGTGAAGGATACTGTAGTTTAATTTT
Source organism: Primulina eburnea (assembly GCF_022965805.1). Classification (NCBI taxonomy): domain Eukaryota; kingdom Viridiplantae; phylum Streptophyta; class Magnoliopsida; order Lamiales; family Gesneriaceae; genus Primulina; species Primulina eburnea. The sequence goes on from NC_133108.1 coordinate 6,729,045, forward strand.
TATGGGTTTCTGATTTTCTTTCAAGTTATCAAATGATTCTATGGTCTGAAAGCTTAGGTAAGTTCATATATTTGTGGAACTTTTATTATTTTTTATCTTTGTTGCTGACAGCCTCCTAGTCGGTCACTGGATGGCTACAAGCATGTCGTGGATGTGGAGTACTGTCCACCAGTTTTGTCCGATGTACCGAAGTTCCCTCCGGAAGCAGCCAAGGCAAAGGAAGCCGCACAAAATGAACCGAGCACACAAAACACAGTTGAATATCATGAAATCATGGAAGGTTACTAATTAGTCTACAGTAACTGAAGCTGACGGCTTTGTCAACTCATGTATTTTTCGCAAGTTAACGGAAATGAAATTTTCTTATGACAGAGGAAATGATACATGGTTTACAAAGAATAGGATGGTGGAAAGTCGATGTCAGTTTTCATACAGCATTTTGGCCATTTTTCGCACACAATAACATCCATGTAAGAATGACCCATCATTATATATATATATTTTTGAATTGGGTTCTTGTCTGATCATATCTGGTTATAAACAGGTGAAAAATCTTTGGTTTCATAATGCGGGGGCTGGAGTGGTCGCTCATGTAGCTGACACCATAAGCCGACAAGAGAAGCAACAGGACGCTCCCACTTACATTGCTGCTAGCTTGTAGCTGGTAGATAACCCCTGTGACATTTTATATACAACTAACCACACCACCTCTGTATATAGCAGTATCGTAGTTATTTACACTGCTAATAACATTTTTTCCAGAATGGCACTCGTCAATTTCTAGAGTACAGGAGAGAGAGGGGGTCATTAGCAGCCATGATTGTGGTAATCGCAATCGTGCACTCAAGTCACAATATTTTGAGTATTTCAAGTGTCAACTTCCTTCTGTAACTTGTAAATAACTTTTGTCATAATGATGGTTAAATGGAACATTCTCAAAGGGCTTAACGTCTGCCATGTGATTCATTTGGAAAGAGCTCGTCATTTTGCTATCCCGTACAGAGCAGCCCATATAAAGTTCACTCATCTTCCTCATATCAACTCCAATTCACCATAGCAGAAAAGAAAGGAGCAATCATAAAAGAGATACGGATGGGATGAGGTAACAGTCATAATCAGGTTTTCTACCTTGGATGAAGTGATTAAAATGAGATTTCTGTCTAGCACAGGATAGAAACTCCTGCTCTTTGGGATTTTACACATTATTTTATTATTTCTCTTATTATGATTTTTGGACATAACACACATGTTACTCATCCTTGTACATCTCCTGGAGTACAAGGATATAGAGTAGTGTAGAGTTAGATACATGGGATTTTAAATATGGTTGTACACTTACGAGTTATGATTATGACTGAAAACGACGGCAGACAACTTGGAAAAAGTGAATCAAGAAGCTCGAAGAAAGTGAATGCTAAGAAGTTGATGCTGTGACTCACCCACACTTTCTGGTTGAGTCGTCGTTCACGATCATGCGGCTAGTCAGTACTTACATTTCTATACTGTATCTTGTTTCGAGCCTCCGCTATATAACGTGATTGACATTGTTGTGAAAAACGGTATACGTTCCTTGAGGCACACAATTATTTATTTTAAGTTTCAAAAACTTAAACCTTGTACAAGTTTATCGTAAGTTTCAAAAACTTTTAAGCATTTGGATAACAAGCTTCCATGGCAATACCGCACAGCCCTTCCTGAGCATCAACATCCTTTGCATCCTAATGTATCCTTTCTTACCCCATTCTGCTCCTCACGAATGATCCACCAATACTTGGTTCCATTTCCAGTTACACCATAACCAACTGCAGCAACACCATGATTCAGGTCATGTCCACAAAATCCAGTAAAAACTCCACTCGAGTAGAATTGGAAATCTTCGGTAGCTTCTACGCCAACAGATAATGGTTGGTTAGCCACAGCTTTCAGCAACGAGGACTCGCTATTTTCTGGGATCTTCTGGTAACCTCTAATTTTTTTTTTTTTTTTTTTTTTTTTTTTTTTTTTTTTTAACGAAAATTTCATTAAAAACGAGGGTAAAAAGTTTGAGTACAAGTACACTGGGCATACCCAGGAGAATATCCAACAGTATTACTTAATCAAACCTAAACAAGACAGATGTCCATCGAATTAGGAATACAACGTAAAACAAGAATCTTAATAGTCTTCACTATATCTTCAATTCTTGGCTTCTCATCATCAAACATCCTCCTATTCCGAGCATTCCAAATGTGGTACACCGTAGCTGCTAGGGCCGAGGCACGCAGTCTAGCCAACATCGATTTGCCTCCATAGTGATTTCTATAAGCTCTCAGCACCGCTGTGGTCGAGCCCATAATTTTCGACATACCAAGCCAGTTCTTAATATCTGTCCAAACAGCAATAGAGAACGCACAACGGAAAAATAGGTGATCTACCGATTCGATGTTACCATCACATAAAATGCAGGCTTTGTCAATAGCATACGGCAGCCTATCTCGAGTACGCAGCTTGGAGTGTGCCACCAACCACAATGTGAATTTATGTTTGGGAAGGATACACGAACGGCTGAGCAGAGGTTTCCATGGCCATTTACCAACCTTCTTAGTGAAGAAATCATATGCTTTACCAATTCCCTCACCACTAGAAAACCAGGATTGTAACGTGGTAGAAGCCGCATCAACCGAGCCCATCCGAAGGACAATTTCATCACGAATAGCTATTAGCTGTTTAATCAATGGAGACTCATCCTTATGCCAACCCCAACTCCAAACCCCCCCAACTTTGCTATAAAAATGATTAACCCATCTAATCCACAAACTCTCCTTTCGCATTTGAATCTTCCACAACGTCTTAGCAATCAAAGCCTTGTTCCAACATTTCAGATTCTTAAGTCCCAGCCCTCCATCATCAATCGATTTGCAAAGAGTAACCCAGGCAATGGGTGGGTGCTTCGTTGGCCAAACAAATTTACGACAGAGAGAGTGTATGGAATCAATAATGCAATTGGGGATAGGCAAAATGGAAAGCCAAAAACATTCAATACCTTGCACCACCGATCTAACAAGCTCGATCTTCCCAGCATAAGAGAGTGATTGTCTAGGCCAACTATTAAATTTCGCTGCGATTGATTCCACCAGCTTTGAGTAATCTGAAGATCTCAGATTCCTAGCTGCAAGAGGCACGCCCAAATACCGGAATGGAAGATTTCCCGGGCTGAAACCTGTAATCTGCAATATCTCATCACGAACTCTGTCATCAATGGCAGCCATGTAAATGTTAGATTTCAATAGGTTGACACGCAGTCCCGCCATATCTCCAAAGTTATTCAAGCATTCCATGATCATCGATACACTACGGGTGTCGCCCCTCGAAAGGAGTAATAAGTCATCCGCATAAGCCAAATGAGTGATACGAAGATTAGCGCATTTGGGATGGAAACCGAAGTGAGCTGATCGAGACGTGCGTTTTAGAGACCTAGATAGGACCTCCAAACACAGAGTAAATAAGAATGGTGATAGAGGATCACGGTAACCTCTAATTTTGATAATATGGGAGGCTGCTTTTTTCGTATTGCAGGTTCCATCAACTCCATGGTATGGATAGTTTGCTTCGGTTGTGAGTCCCTTGTTTTTTAGGATGAACTCAAATGCCTTCTCCATGATACCGCCTTCACAGCATTGGTCTTCATGTGCTCTAGTACAATCGATTAGTTCTTGTTCGGACATGGAAACCAGTTTTCCTGGTTTGAGCTGGTGTACACCTTCCATGGCCGCAACTGCTGAGAAAGCCCAGCAACTTCCTATTGTTTTATTTATGAAAATTAGATCTTGAGGACTGTTGATCACGCTTAGGTAAAAAAGAATTGATAAATAATTATTATTCACACTCTTACAAAACACGCCCACATGCATATCTTTTTTCCTTACCGCAAAAGCGTTGGTCCTTGACACCTGTGACAGCTCCCTTATTTCTCCAGTCCATGCTTGTTGGTACTGATGTCACGTTCTTGTATCTGAATGATGCATTCGTAATTGTTTTTGGATTAGAGCCCCTTTTGTATCCATTGTAGGATGCTAGAAACTCCTGATTTGTTAAATCAGTAAACTGGTTGACAGCAAGCTTCGTTCTAAGGCTGAGTCCATGCTTCATTGAAAGATTCAATATATTCCACATTCCCCTTGAATATTTTGAATCTCTTCGCCTTCTCAGCATCATCTTTATACACATGTCCATATTGTTTAGTCCATTTATCATGTCTTTCAGCCATAAGTCCATCAGGAATCGAGCGAGCTATGGCTTGAAAAGCCCAAACCTCCCATACTATCAATGCAGCAAAAAATACCTTCAAGGAAGGGTGTCAAGGCCATTCTTGATAGTCGAATGTAGAAAAACAATGTATTTGATTCTTGATGCAAATGGAGAGATGCTGTGAATATATTCATTCGGGTGGGAAGTATTTATATAATTCATCGAGCTCAATATTCTTCAGCATGGCCACTAGAATTTGGTGTAGGTTACTTGAGTCCCCAAATCCAGATCTTGTAGGTTTAAGTAGAAATAATCGGAATTCAGTTCCGTGGACGCTGTTCTTGTTGGGGAATTTACCCGAAGCGATGCCGATCACGATGATAATAGCACCCCAAAAATTGCGGAATAAAACAACCAACAAAAACACAAAGATTTACGTAGTTCACCCAATATAGGCTACGTCCACGGAGCACTGCAACTTTTATAACCGGAAGAAATATTACAACAAGTGTATACACCAATACACTCAATATCTCACGATCTCAACCCGAGTATACCGAGAAAATAATTTCTCTAACTCACAAAAGAGAATTCTCGCACTCAAGAAAAAAAAATACACTCTTTTTTTCTATGCACTCTCTTTTTATTAAAGCTGAAAAGCTTTTGATTTTGGGATACTAAAAACAAACAAGGAAGGCTCAATTTATAACAAAATTCTTAAGCCAACTTTGAAAGAATCACGATGTGGGATTTGTTATTTTTAATATTTTAATTAATGTGGGCCCCACCCACATTTATTAAAATCTCACCTAACAATTCTCCCACTTGAAGACTTGATTTCAATCATGTCTTCACACCATCAGTGCAGCAGCTCAAACCTTCTTTTTTAGTCCAGAAGACCAACTGAAGTTAAACATAACTTCAGTTTTTCAATGATAACAGCCTTCGTGAGCATATCAGCTGGATTCTTGCTTCCAGGAATCTTCTCAAGCTTCAAGACTCCATTCACTCGATCTCTAAGGATCCCCATTCCAAAGATTTGTTTTGCACCACCCAAATCTTTCAAAGCAAGTTCTTTTGATAACTCTTTCTCGAGTTTATCAATCTCCTCCAGACAAGCTCCTGCTATCAACATATCATCTACATATATCAGTAGTATGATATAATAACCATCAAGCTTCACATGACAACAGTGATCAGCCTGATACCTCAGAAAATCATCATTATTCATTATACCATCAAACTTCTTGTACCACTGTCTTGGAGCTTGTTTGAGACCATACAAGCTCTTCTGAAGTTTGCACACAATTTTCTCTTTCCCTCGTACTTCAAATCCCTGTGATTGATTCATTTCTTCATCTAGCTCACCATGAAGAACCGTCGTCTTTACATCTAACTGTTCCAGATGTAAATCTTCTTTTTCCATCAATCCAAGTACAATCCTGATAGTAGTTAACTTTATCACCAGAGAGAAAATATCAGTGTAACCAATGACTTTCTTTTCCCCTTTTACAACAAGTATTTCTTTGTACCGCTTGCTACCGTCATGTTCTAACCGGTACTCCCACTTGCTATGTAAAACCTTTTTACCTTCAGAAAGTTCTGACAACTTCCTCATGTGACTGGATGACAGCGAATCCATCACATCTTCCATGGCTAACTCCCACTGTTTAAAGGTCTCATAAACATCCGATTTATTTTTCACAAAATAAACCCAAAATTTCCTGCTCGAATCGTCAACAGTAGTACCATAATATCTTGAGTGATCTCCAAGGGATGTCACAGGAGATGGTCCACATACATCAGTATGTACCAGCTCCAAATCAGCTGATGTTGGTTCTCTAACCTCTTTTGAAAAGCTCACATTTTTCTGCTTTCCAAAAAATACAGCTTCACACAGCTTGTGTTCAACGATCTTTAATTTCGGTAGCTTTCCGTTTGAAACAAGCATCTTCATTCCCTTCTCACTCGTATCTCAAGCCTACTATGCCATAGACTTGAATTAGCTCCAGCATTCACAGCCGCTAATTTCTTTCTCAAACAGGAAGTCATATAAAGTGTTCCAGTTTTCTTTCCTCGAGCAACAATCATGGCTCCCTTTTTCACTTTCCAAGAACCATCACCAAAGGTCACCTTATGACCTTCGTCATCAAGCTGTTCCACTGAAATCAGATTATGTGTCAACTTTGGTACATGCCTTACTTTGTTGATTATCCAGACAGATCTATTTGTCATCTTCATCCGGATATCACCCATACCAATTATTTCCAAAGGTTTTCCATCAGCCAGGAAAACATTTCCGTAGTCTCCCGCAATGTAATTATCGAATACATCACGATTACCAGTGGTATGAAACGAAGCTCCCGAGTCCATAACCCAAGAATCAACCGGGCTTTCCATGGATAATAATAGAGCATCATGTACCTCCTCAGTAACAACATTAGCGTTGTTCCTTGTTGATTTGCAATTCTTTTTCAAGTGACCAGTCTCACCACAGCTCCAGCACTTCACATTCTTTTCAAAGTTGCTTTTGTCTTTTCCATTTCTTGACTTGGACCCATCATGCCATTGGTTAAAACTCTTTTCGTCACTCCTGCCCCTTCCTCTATTCTCGAGATTTAGAGCAGAACTTGATGATGTTCTTTCACCAGAATCCATCTTGCGAACTTCCTCGGCAAGAATTTGATCTCTGACATCATTAAATTGTAGCTTTCTTTTTCCAACAGAGTTGCTAACCGCTGCCCGCATTAGGTTCCAAAACATTTGGTAAAGACGCCTAAAAGAATAAGTGCACGAATCTCATCATCAAAATTAATTTCAACCATTGTTAGCTGAGAAACAATCGTGTTGAACTCATTGATGTGTTTAGCCACCGAAGCACCTTCTCCCATTTTCAAGTTGAATAACTTTTTCATGAGATGCACTTTGTTGCTTGCTGATGGCTTCTCGTACATGTCCGATAAAATGGACATCATCTCCTCCGTTGTTTTTGCCTCCGCAACGTTCTTCGTTAGGGTCAATCGTATTACGCCTAACACTTGTCGGTCAAGAAGCTTCCAGTCATCATCCTCCATCTTTTCTGCCTTCTTTCCAGATAGAGGTTGATGCAACTTCCTACTATACAGATAATCTCTAATCTGTAACCGCCAGAACGAAAAATTTGTTCCGTCGAACTTGCTGATTCCCGGTCCCGATCCATCATCTCCGGCCATCACTTCTCTAGCCCTAGCAAAAATTCTAAAAAATCTTTTCTGATGTGGAAGATCAGACGAAGCTGCAACCACAAAGCATACTCAGAATTTTTAAGAATTTTCACAACAAGGCTCTGATACCAGTTGTTGGGGAATTTACCCGAAGCGATGCCTATCACGATGATAATAGCACCCCAAAAATTGCGGAATAAAACAACCAACAAGAACACAAAGATTTACGTGGTTCACCCAATATAAGTTACGTCCACGGAGCACTGCAACTTTTATAACTGGAAGAAATATTACAACAAGTGTATAAACCAATACACTCAATATCTCACGATCCCAACCCGAGTATACCGAGAAAATAATTTCTCTAACTCACAAAAGAGAATTCCCACACTCAAAAAAAAAAAAATACACTCTTTTTTTTATGCACTTTCTTTTTATCAAATCTGAAAAGCTTTTGATTTTGGGGATATTAAAAAGTAATAAAGAAAACTCAATTTATAACAAAATTCTTAAGCCAACTTTGAAAGAATCACGATGTGGGATTTGTTATTTTTAATATTTTAATAAATGTGGGTCCCACCCACATTTATTAAAATCTCACCGAACCGTTCCTGTTTATGAAAACGTCAATGTAATTGCTGTTCTCATATACCTATTGGTTTGCAGCAAAGTTTCACAAGGTAATTTAGTAGGCTATCTATCCACAACAAATTTGTACGGTAACAGGAAAATATTGCTTGAAATTTACCATATAAGTGGTGTCCTATATCGCGAAAAATAAGAGTCCCAAGTGCAGTTTAGTCACAGATTTGATTTGGCTAAAAGCCCGGAACTGGAAAGTGTATTTGCAGGTAAAAACTTCATGGAAAAACAGTGTGTGGAACGCTGATATGGAAACCATTGAACAGCGTATAGCTCAGCTACTTCAATACTAACCTAAACTCCCCCATACACTCGATTAACCGGAAAAAGAAGAAAGAAACTGGAACCAGTCTGAGAAAGAAGTTTTAATCAAATGATATAGCTTCCAATATAGCAAGATGAGTAGAAAAAAATGCTTATGGGATTTCTATTGAATATATTCACCACCAAGAAGAGCTTCCATGTGCCCAATGGATGCATACAGGTCATTGACGCTCAAATTAGTATTGAATTTTGACATTGACTTCGCCTCAAGCTCGATTGATGTTCGAATTATCGCTCTAAATTCAGTCGAGTCGAGCTTAAAATCAAATAACTTCTAAAATAACAAAATTCTGTATAAAAATAAAGATTGAAATATATAATTTATGAAAAAAAATCAGGATAAAATATTTTTTAAAATATACTGGGAAAACTAATAAATGAACAACAAGAGTTTCAACTACAGCGAGTGCTCAAGCCTAAAATTTTTCGAGTCTACTGCAACTGAATTTTGATTCGAGTTCAGCTTTTGACTGCGGCACTGATGAGAAGCTCGAGTCACTTGCATGTGAGGGACTCGATTAGCCAACATCTCTGATAGGTAGAACAAAGTCTATATTTTTTCCATGTTATTTGATTTTGAAGATAGACAATACGAAACAATTGCCTCGCATGCTACTTAAGGGGTAATGACATAATATCACCATTGCAATTCCTTGAAGCCAATCGGGCAATGCCATTGTCAAAAACGTGCAAAGCCAACAAGACATTGTAATGTCCATTCAATATCTCATCATCCTCTACATTATGGAGAAGAAGTGTTTCGATAATGAGATCTTCCCAATCAATATCCATTTGCATTTTTTTCCTCTTCTTCGCAGATTTCTCATGCTCAAGGACACAAAGATCTTTGCCATAACCTGAGTTAGACATAAATGGATTCATGATTCTATGTATACGACGCTTGGCATTTTTTACTTTTTCTTGTCTCCGTTGCTTGGCTAGTCTTCCTTTATCGAAAGATGGAGGTGTTGGGTCCAATCCCACATCCTTCTCAAAAATCTGCATTAGAACAAGCTTCTTGCTCAGCTCAGATTTTCCTTCCCACCAATCTGTGCATACTTGAAAATCACAACTTCTTTGCGGTTTCCTTCTGTTTTCCATGCCTTTCTCTGCACTGACCTTGGCAAGAGAAACCTCATCCAAGAAACTAGAATAAATGATGGATAAACATTCAGGAGAGATCTGAAATCTGTCGGGAGACTCATGGATCAAATTCGACGAGTGGCCCACTTCAAAATACTGCAAGTTGCCATCTTGTGAGGAGGAATTATAAATCCCACTACCCAAATTCTTTGCTCAAACAGTCGCCAATTAGTCCTTCCATATCACACTGGACATGCTCAAAGCTCTTTCTTTTCCTATTGCATATCATGCTGGACTTCATCTCCATATACTGGATGACAAATGGAGCATTTTTCAAAAGGTTCTTCACGGTAACGTCTTTCCCCCAAGGCAAAACTCGAGCAACTTCTACAAGTCGTTCCAAAAGTTCCTTATACCTCTTCTTGCAAGTACCGACCACTACATGCAGCTCGTTCGCGACATCCTCAATCTTTACGGGAACTTGATTCAATTCACCAACAAACACCAAGACTGCTGCTACCACAGGAATTGGTCTCCTTCCTGTGGTAATAAACCACTTGATCAAACACTGCACCAAGAATACTCCTTGCTGCATCATCCGTCCAATAATATCAGCTGAAACCCTGCCAAAACTCGAACAAATCCCAATAGAACGTTCAAAACAGTTCACAATATCAAACTCAGGCAACTTCAAATCAACAAAATCAACCACACGACCAATCATTCGACCCAATTCGAAAACATCACAATCTACTGCATCCGCCACTTCGACAATAGGCAACATTTTGTCATCCTTTCTCATCAAAACATAAGCACAAGCACCCACAAATACTGTGAACCACCTTCCTAGACCATATTCACCCTCTGTAATTTTCTCAGCCAAAAGCTTAATCTCATTCGCCTTCGAACCCGAAAGCCCTAACTTGAACGTGATATCCATAATTAATTTCTGGGATTCAAATATTTTTTTTTCCTTGTAATTGAGATTACCGCCAACCCCCACCGTTCCAACACGAACATAAGAACCAGCTTCGCCGGTAATGCCACCAATATGTGCCTGAAAATTGTCAAAATCTTGAACAACGTCGCAAGATGTGCATATCATATTTCCGCTTACATCGTCCTGGACGAGACTTCTCTTCCTGCAATTTTTGCAGGCGCCATTGCTTTCCATGTTCTACCTTCGTTTTAAGCATAAAAAGAAACAAATTAAGTTGATAAAGTCAGGATCAAGAGGCAGAGGCGAATGAGTGGCACCCTAAATTTGCTACTGATGCAAGATTCTACAGAATTAGGTCTCTGATCTGAGGAAAGACCCGGAAATCACAAATCGGGTTTTTGATAAAGATTTGGTGAAATAATGGGTTGGGCTTGATGATCGGCCGTTTATAAATGGACCCCAATAAACCAAATCACCTAATATTTCCGGTCCGGCCCACATCTAACAAATTTTGAAAATAATTGAAATTGCAAACCGAGGGAAAAACATGTTACGTTGAAAACAAATTACGAATTCTGTATGTATAAATCATATAATATAAAAGCGAGCCTGTGTATAGTAAATATTAGCGTAAATTATAATAATTGTCAAATTTTCACGAGTCAAGCAACGTATATTTATATCTATAAATAAACTACATATTAAACCTTTGCCATCAAGCACCAGTGGTCTAGTGGTAGAATAGTACCCTGCCACGGTACAGACCCGGGTTCGATTCCCGGCTGGTGCATTCCCCTTTTTATTTCGGTTTTATGAATGAGACCGGGGAACCAAGTCTAGTACAATTAAATAGTTATCTCCATTTAAGGGTTAATCCAATTTTCAGAATATTTTTTTTTTGTTTTGTTTTTTTTTTTTTTTGAAACTCATGGTGGTTGTTTGCAGATATTAATTTCACTCATATCCTCTAAATTATTGATTTAGTGGAATCCCCGTAATGAAAAAGAAAAATAAAAAGGCAGCATTTTGGAAGTATGTCTCACGTGTTTTGGACAATTGGTGTGCTGCTAGTGCTTCTGGCCGTGAGTCCACCATCGTTGTTTTTAAACCGAAAATAACGGAGGTAAAAACTTGCGTGAGACGGTCTCACGAGTTGTATTTGTGAGACGGATCTCTTATTTAGGTTATCCATGAAAAAATATTACTTTTTATGCTAAAAGTATTACTTTTTATTGTGAATATCGGTAGGGTTGACCCGTCTCACATATTAAGATCCGTGAGACGGTCTCACATAAGACCCACTCAGTACAGAAACCATCCATTCAATTGGGGATTTATTTACCAATAGGAAGCGATGAGATTGGATATTCGGAAAATTTGGTGCAATTCAAAATATATGGTGGACGATAACTTGGGGCCTCAATCTGTTCACTTTTCAGTTTATAATTGAAATGGAAAATAAGTTAAAAGAGTTTGTAATAAACGTAAAATTATTTAAAAATAGAATGATTAAACATGTCGATATATAACGTTATCATAAGTACTGTAAGATTTTTTTTAAAAAAAAACAATTGATTATTCTTTTTATTTCCTAGAAAAATTCTTTTGTAAACATGCTTGAAATGTTTTTGAAGTCAAATAAAAAAAACTCCTGTAAGACGGTCTCAGTGGTCAATTTTATGATATGGATCTTTTATTTGGGTCACACATGAAAAAATATTTTTGTTACATTCAAAAATATTTTTTCATGTGTGACTCAAATAGAAGATTCATATCACAAAATTGACTAATGAGATCGTTTAATCAAAAATATTAATTTTTATTGTAAATATAGACAAATATTAATTTTTATTGTAAATATAGACAGAGTTGACTATCTCACGAATAAAAATCCACGAAACCGTCTATAAAGACATACAGGCCTTGAAGAAGAAAAACATGTGTATTATAGAAAGAATTGACCCGCGTTTTCGCTTCATACTCCTGTATTACGTGTGTTCAAAATTGGGGGATGGGTTTTCCCAGGTGGTACACCTCAACGGAGCACTGAGCTTCTTCTTCTATCTTCTTTTATTTATTTATTTATTTTTTCATAGCAATTTAATCCAAAAAAATTATTCATTTTTAAATAGTGGTTCTTTGTATTAATAAGTATGTAAAAACAAAGTGATGTATATTAAATTAATTATATATATATTATTATTATTATATGAAATGTAATATCAATATACCAATTATTACTAGTATAAGAACTTTAGCACCCTGCAATTCGATCTAGATGCAGGTTTTTAAAGGCAAATTCCATTAAAATTGTTAAATGTCTCACATCGGTTAGATAATTAATCTTTGAGTGGTATATATGGAATTGGACAATCCTCCCCCCTTGAGCTAGCTTTTGGGGTTGAGTTAGGTCCAAGTTCTAATCTTAACATGGTATCAGAGCCCAGGTTCCACCAGTTATGTGTTGGACTGCCTATAATTAGGCCACCCGTTCTGCCCATAATTGGATCATTTGTAAACTCCACGCTCCAGATGTTCATTCCTGGGCGTGAGATGGGTGTGTTAAATGTCCCACATCGGTTAAATAATTAACTTTGAGTGGTATATATAGAATTGGACAATCCTCCCCCCTTGAGCTAGCTTTTGGAGTTGAGTTAGGTCCAAGTTCCAATCTTAACAAAAATCTACTTGAACATATTTAAAAAAAATAATTTGAAGAATTAAAATAATTATTTAAATTATATGAGTTGGAAAATGGATGGCTAAAGTTTGGAAAGGGATGGGTTAGTTGTTATCTTATGTCACAAATTTCAGTGTACATGCCCAAAACGCCAGCAGAGGGCATTATGGGAAACTAAAATATTCAGAGATTCAATGTAATAGTCTGTTTATTATTCATTTATATGAGAAACCAAAAAAAAGTAAAAAAATAATTTCTCGAAGCACACATGATTTCTCTCTCAGTCTGCATGTGCTGTCTACTGTAGATCTTCTTGTTTTTGCGTATAAAGTCTCTGATTCTTCACTTTCCTTGGTCAGACGAATCGACCTATATATAAAAGTTTGAATCGAATTAAGTTCTTGAAATATGTCAGCTCCTCGAGCACCAAAAAGATCAGATTCTTTGAATAATTTGTTCTTCGCGTGTACAAAACTGAGGTTCTTTACTCGCATGCGACGATTCCTCCGCCTTAGAGCCACCGGAAGGCAGCGTAAGACACTGGAGAAGAAGCAGGAAAAGGTCATGGATGCATATAGAGAAGTAAAGATTGAGGATTGCATGTCAGGAAAATTGGAGGGTGGACGTGATTACGGTGATGGATGGGTGGTGGTTTTGCATAGGTCTGTGAAGAAGCTTCATTTTGGGAGCTGGGAAGAGAAAGAAGCGGCGGTGGAAGAAATACAGAAGCTGGCCGGAGAAGACCTGAAGAGGCGGAAAACCATGGTGGAGCTCGGTGTTATTCCGCCGCTGGTTACTATGGTGGGTTCGGAAGTGGTGGCGCGTCGAAGAATGGCTGTTCGGGCGTTAATTGAGCTCGCCAAGGGCTCTTTCGCGTGAGTCTCAATTTTCTTGATAATTGTTTAAATTATTTTTGCAATTTTTTTTTAAAAAAAGAATTATATTTCAGACCTATTTCTGTTGTGTAATAATTTTATTAAATATTCTTGTTGGTGGAGCTGAATTGAACTTTATGGTATTAATTAGTTATGAATTTAGTCAGCAGTCTAGTTGAATTGTCGAATATATACTTGAATACTAGGAGAGAAGAGAGGAGAATGAATTTTCACTGAATTTGTTGACTTCACAAGTAAAAATGTAAGTTGAAATAACAACTATAATGGTGGGCCGATGTCAACCTGGGTGTGGGGTTTGAATGAGAAAGTATTTGATTAAGAGGATATAATTTAATTTAGAAAATGATTCAAACTATAAATTTCAAATATATAAGTTGCAAATATATAAGTTGGGTGCCTCAGATTAGATAGTTTTCTTGAAAGTCATTAAATATATTTAATTAAGTTGAAGAAATTGTTTGTCAATTGAATTATATATATATATATATAGATATATATATATTATACTGCACACCTACTGTACACATCTATGTGAGCACCGATGAGGTGTCACTCACTTATTGGATGTGATGAAATATAAAAAAATTGCACATCCAATGAGTGAGTAACATCTCATCGTTACTCACATAGATGTATACAGTAGGTGTACAACATATCAAAACTATATATATATTCTTGGGTGAGGACAAAGGTGGTTGAGCTAACATCACATGCTGCTTTTGACAAAGCCTTGACTGTGATGAATTCCGTGCTCAAATGAAACGCATTTATTATCTTATAAAAATAAATTTAGAGAAGTGTCAGGTTCGAGAGAATTTGCAGACTTATGCCTTGATTATTTCTCCTTGGCTCTACTTCTAGGAATAAAGCTCTAATCGTAGAGGCAGGGTTCTTCTCAAAACTACCAGAAAAGATCGATGTTCTAGACGAAACGCATATACAAGAACTTGCACATCTGATCTTATCAATATCAGCCCTGGCCAACAGCCAATTCTCCCTCAAATCTGCAAGAATGATCCCTTTTGTGGTTTCCACTCTCGAGTCAAGTTCAAGTAACATCGACGCCAAAAAATCATGTTTAAGCATATTATACAATCTATCTTCTGTCTTGGACAATACCGGCCCTATAATCAATTCAGGGGCCGTTGAAATACTAATGAGATCATCTGTAGATAAATCGACATCAGAAAATGCATTGGCGACTTTAGGAAATTTGGTCGTAACGTTAGCGGGGAGGAAAGCGTTGGAGCATAATCCGGTAGTTCCTGAGGCGTTTATCCAGATCATGACATGGGAAGAGAAGCCCAAATGCCAAGAATTGTCTTCTTACATTTTGATGATTTTAGCACATCAGAGCTCATTTCAGAGGCAGAAAATGGCTAAGGCGGGGATAGTACAAGTTCTTCTTGAAGTAGCATTGTTAGGGAGTCCATTGGCTCAGAAACGAGCTTTGAAGATCCTGCAGTGGTTTAAGAACGAGAGACAGATGAGAATGGGGCCTCACTCGGGGCCTCAGGTGGGGCCGGTAGCGTTTGGTTCACCTCTGAAACAGAGGGATCTTGTTGAAGGAAAGAGACTGATGAACAACATGGTGAGGCAAAGTTTATATAAAAATATGGAAAATATCACTCGTCGAGCTAATGCAGCTGGAGATTCCTCGAAGCTTAAGGCTTTGGTGATTAGTTCGAGTTCAAAAAGCTTGACTTACTAGAGTAAATCATTGACAAATCATATCGGCTGGGGTACAGGATGCAACGAAATGTTTGAATTGTTGATTTTGGTTGTAAATTGAGGAAAAATTATGATATACCGTTATGAATTTTTTTTTATAAGAAATCTTGTATTTGTGTCATATCACATTAGTGTATGCAAACGTGTACTCATCAAGTTTCGCTTAACAGATGCATTATACATACACGAACATCATGTACCAGTACAATATGTCATTTAAAGATACCTCAATTTTTATTCTTTCAGCTAGATTACAGGATAGTAGACTTCGACGGCAATCCCACAAAGCCCTTTTTTGTCAGCAATATCCTTCTGCAACCTCATGTAACCATCTTCACCCGAAGAACTCCCCCATGATTTCTTGATTATCCAATATTTCAACTTACCGTTTTCCGTCACATAACCTAGAACTGTAACACCTTGATCCAAGGAGTCTCCACATTGGCCAGTGAAAACTCCAGTAGAGTAGAACTGGAAGTTGTGTCCGCTAGCATCTGTGACAGGAACAGGCTGGTTAGCGACAGCCTTCATGAGCGTGTCCTCATTATTTGCCGGTACCTTTTGGGGTCCGATTATCTTTGTCATGCTCCGGGACGGGGGTTGGTCGACACCGACGTTGCTCTCAAATTTACATTCGAAAACAATAAGCCTCAGAAGTACAAAATTCAGAAACCAGTCTTTTATTCATGATACTGAATAATCATTGTATGATACAAAGTCAAATAATAATGTTTTACAGCAGAAATGTAAAACAAACCAGACATGACAATGTCTTACAGATGCAGCGGAAAACAACATAACTAAAACTGAAAATTAACAATCTTCTTCACCAACCCCATTACTGGAACTGCTCTTCTTCTTCTTCTACCAATTCTTCCTCGTTCTTATCTGAGATGGTTTGGTGGGTGAGTGATATGGTCGTCACTCAATAAGCGAGGCGGGAATAACTCCCAGTTTTCGAAATCATTTTCAACAAAAACAGTAATACAAATATATACAGAATTCTTATTTTCAGAAAATGAATCAGTATTCAGAAATCGATATTCAAAACAAGAATCAGAAATTTAGAAAGTAAGCACTGAGCACGTTCGTGAATCTCATGACTAAACTGATATCAGTCCCCTATATGTTTTCTCCTCTAAGGGCTGATGTCAGTAATCAGTAATCAGTAATGTTCAGAATATATATTCCTGCCATTAGTTCACTAAGTTTCAGTGCTTCAAAAATCAGATATCAGAAATCAGAAATACTTATACTTTGCTTTAAAACAGAAATCATCAATCTGGTTTCAAGATATTTATACATAAGCCCACTTACCGTAATTTGCTTAAAGAATTTCGGTTGAAGTCTGGAAATCTGTTTGCCTCGTCACTGGATTTTTCAGCTTCAAAATATGCACTTTCTTAGCTCTAATTTCAAGTGATAACTTAAGATTTTGGTAACAATAATTTTAGAGATTGAGGGTGCTATTTATAGGTCAAAATCTGACTGTTAGTCTTCCAATTAATGACCATAATATGCCATTAAGAGTCTTTATTCCATGTTAAATAATTCAGTTACAAGTCCTGAGCAGAATCAGTAGCTATCTGCTGGAATCTCGCTACTGAACTCTTCTGCTGCTTGATTCTGTCTGCTGGATTTTGTTTGCTAAAAAATACTATCTTCTGATTTTGTCTGCTGGAAAATACCATCTTCTGAAATATGAGTTGCTGGCTTGCTGGAATTGTTAGCTTCTGCTGAAATTTGCTAGCTGCTGCTACTCCTGGAATTTCAGATTCTCACAATCTTTGTCGCTGGTTCTGCCTCTTTTTCTTGTCACAAGTACCTTTTTTATCTCTAGGAAGGTGGTTTTTTCCAGTTGTGATACCATTATCTTTTATGATTCAAAAGCATCGGATACGAAGCCACCATCGCAGCCTTCTTCAAATCCAGGATGGCAGTCCACTATTTCTTGAACTAATAAATTATATAGTTTTCCACCCTTGATCTTAGTGATTCCTTCCACAATATCGACAGCAGGAAAAGTTTAGGTTCCTGTATCGTTGATTTTTAGTTCAATTCATTAATCTAGGTTCTTAGAATCATTTATATCTCAAAATGTTCATCCAGAAACTGATTCTTAATATTTGATTGTACACACTGACCGCAGGTTTCATCTCGAATTGAAGTGACAACCCCTTTCTTTCTCCGGTCTATGCTTGGTGGAATATCTTTGAAAATTTCATACCAGAAAACCGTTGCAGGACCAGAGTTAACGCTGTTAATGTTGGGAAATTTACATCGAACTGATGACGATCATGATGATAATATAGTACTGAAAATTGCGAAATAAAATAATTAGCAAGAACACAAAGATTTACGTGGTTCACCCAAGATAGGCTACGTCCACGGAGCTACTGCAAATCTTTTATAACATGAGAAATATTACAACAAGTGTATATAATAATACAATAAATATCTCACACTCCCAACCCGAGTATAACCGAGCAAAAATAATTTCTCCAACTCACACAAGAGAACATTCAACACTCAAATGCTCTCTCTCTTTTACTAAACTTTAAAAGCTTTTGATTTTGGGATGATTTTAAAATACGAAGGATGCACTTATTTATAGTTGCAATCCTCCATATGAACAAAAGAAACGTTTTCCTTTTTTGCCGGCACAAATCAATCAACCATTCAAATTTGACATGTTTAGAATTAAATAAAGTGGCTCCACTTTACCTAACATTTTTTCCACTTGAAGACTTGATTTCAATCATGTCTTCACGCCATCATTGCAGCAGCTCATATATCTCCATTTATACTTGCAGTCCAACTGAATAGCACTCTGATTGTCACAGTGTAATGTGCTATCTTAAAGCTTCTGACCCAATTCTTCCAGAAAGGATTTCAACCACATCATCTCCTTGCTAGCTTCTGTTACAGCAACGTACTCAGCCTCAGTAGTTGAAAGCGCAACTATCTTTTGCAGTTTAGACACCCAGCTTACGACCGTACCACCTAAGGTGAACACATATCCAGTAGTACTTTTTCTGTCATCTAGGTCACCACCCATGTCGGCATCGAAAAAACCTTGCAAGCCCAATTTTGACCTTCTGAAGCATAAAGTTAAACTAGCAGTACCTTTCAAGCACCTTAGAATCCATTTAACTGCTTCCCACTGTTGTTTTCCTGGATTGCTCATAAATCTGCTCACAACTCCCACTGCATGTACTATGTCTGGTCTAGCGCACACCATTGCATACATGAGGCTTCCGACAGTAGAAGCATAATGAACCTTGTTCATATGAGCCTGCTCCGTCGAAGGTGATTGTGTTTTGGTTAGTTTAAAATGACTAGCCAAAGGAGTACTCACATGTTTAGCTTCATTCATGTTAAATCTGCTAACCATATTTTTCACGTACTCTTCTTGAGATAACTTCAAGATTCCGTTCATCCGATCTCTTAAGATCCTCATTCCAAGGATTTGTTTTGCAGCACCCAAATCCTTCATAAAAAAATCTTTTGATAACTCTTTCTTGAGTTTATCAATCTCCTCCAGACTTGGGGACAACAAAAAAATTATTGGCATGGAAATCCATTGAGGCAGGTATGCCAACAAGACTTGGTTGTCATAGGAAAAATGTATTGAGAAAATACTTCATAGGTTCAACATGGACTGGGCCAAAGCGTTTGATGTCCTATTGTCAACCACTTCAAGTTGAACTCAAAGGAGAGTCATATTACGGAGGATGAGCAAAAATAAATGAAAGCTTTAGCTGGTGGAAGTATGATGTATGCCATGATATGTACTCGGCCAGATTTAGCTAATTTTGTAGTTGTGGTGGGTAGATTCCTTTCAAAACCAGGAAACGAACATTGGACCGCAGTAAAATAGATATTCAGATATATACGGGGAACCTCTAAACATAGATTGAGTTTTTGAGGATCCATACTTTAGCTTGTAGGCTACGCAGACATAGATATGATAGGAGATGCTGACTCTCGAAAATCCACATCAGGATACCTGATAATATTTTCAGTGAGAGCTGTGTCATGACAGTCAAAGTTGAAAAAATGTAGCATTGTCAACCATTGAAGCTGAGTTCATTGCAACAACTGAGGCATGTAAGAAGTTGTTGTGGATGAAAGGGTTTTTGGAGGAATTAAGTTTTGTGCAATATCCATACAAGTTGTTCTGTGATAGTGAATGCAATTCATCTTGAAAAGAATCCTTCAATGCATTCAAGATATAAGCATATTGATGTTCGCTATTATTGGATACAAGATATATTACAGAAGAAGTTGTTAAAGCTTGAGAAGATTTGAACATATGGAAACAGATTTGTTACGATGACCAAGACATTGCCGAAATGGAAGTTGGAATGTTGTAAGCTATAGCAGGTCTGATTGAATTCAAAAAAATGTGATTGAGGGGGAGAATTGATAAATAAATCAAGCCAATAAATTTGAATTCAAAGCACAATCATTTTTGACAAATAATTAACACATGTTTTGTGTTAGTAAAAAATTGTTGATTTAATTACGTAAGTAATGATGTTTAATTTTTTGTTTTATTCCATAAACTTCACCTATAAAAACACATCAATTCTTCATTTTAAATTCACACCAAAACACAAAATCCTCTCCTCTACAATCATAAGTGTAGAAGTGAGATAATTAGCATGAGATTTCTTAATTAGTATTTATCTGTGGAAGGAATATGATTATTTGAGAGAAATTGAGTATTAAAAATCAGAGTGTTATGAGTGAAATACTATGTATTCTCAATTATCTTGCCTTATTTGTTATTAATAAAGAAGTGATATTTTTGAGAGATTTAGAGTGGACGTAATCCTATCTTGTGATGACCACTATAAATATTGATGTTCATCTTATTCATTGTTGTTATTATTACTTATCATGTTCCGCTGCAATATTTCCTCGTTTATTTCTTTGATATCCCAACACTGGATCACGCAAAACGTGAATTCGAGAACCATTGCACTGATGATGAGCAAAACGATTATGATGTAACTTTTTGTGACATATGAAAGGGAACGATTTAGGGAGACCGAAAACGCAACGGAAGCTAAAATTTTAAAAATATAAGCTGAAAAATTCGGCCCCCTTCCATTTTGTGCAACAAATACATTTAACACCTTAAATCTCATTCATAGAGTGTTTTAGAAGATATTACCTATCAACCTCTTGAGGTTGATGATGGCTCCAACTTTGTTGTCAAGCAACAAAGCTCTTGAATGGCATGAAGATCTACAAGCTCTCCAAGATCTTGAATCTTTCCTTCAAATTAGGCCCACCACTAACTAGCTAGAACCCTTCTTATTTTGCACTAGAAAAATAAGAAGATTTTTCAAAGAGAAGTGTTTTGTTTCCTCAACAAATTGAAGAACAAAAGGAGAGAAAAATTTGGGGAGAAAGATCATCAAGAATTCGGCCAAGGCATTGTGGGAGTGAAGTGGGAAGACTTGTCTTGGTTTGTGAAAAAGTAGATATCACTTTTTGCATGCCATGCCTTGAAAACTCAAAAAGTAGTCTCCCAACCCTTGACCTCCCATGCATGCATATTATATGGTTTTTAATCAAATTAAAAACCTTGGACTAAATTTTAATTATCTCAAACATATTTGAGACTAATTAAACATTACTTGAATTTACCCAAGTCTCACTAGTTAAATAATTATTTTAATTGAGCTCTACAAGACTCAATATTATTTAATTAATTCAACACTTGAATTAATTTAATTATTTGGACTCTACTAGGTCCACTAGTGTTTAATTAATTCAACACTTGAATTAATTTAATTTAGTCCATAATAATGTTTATGAAAATCACAATTTTCAAATACATTATTCACTTGGCCAATTTTAATTTAGGAACACTTCCAAAAATTAAAATTTACATTTCTCTCATAGAAGTCATACCTCTATTTTTCTTTACACTTATAAACTCATTTATAAGTCGTTCAACACATTGAACTATTTTCTCCTTTATAGAAGTCATACTTCTAATTTTCCCTACGCTTATAAACTCCTTTATAAGCCGTTCAACACATTGAACTATTTTTACTTCTCAACGGGATCTAGAAAGCTAGTACTTGTGTGGCCCTCAATGGTTCATTGATACAACTAGCCGTGGGTTCACATCTCTATGTGATTCGGACTAAACATGTCCTTATATGAGCATACCCCAATTGCTCCATTCTTATTTATCAACACCTTGATAATAAGAACGTCAGAACTCAAGTCTGATAGTACCCAACCAATCATGTTAAACGCCTAGCAGCATCGCTTACATGATTCCCTAGGTATCAAATGATAGTGCCTGCAAGAACCATTCAATTATGGTTAGCGTACAGTACGGTCCCTTCAACTCATATATCCCGATCGATTCGACAACCATTGGTTTATCGAGAGTTGTCAATGAATCGATACTATGTGTCATGTCGTAGTTGCATCGATGGTGTAATCTATGAAACACCTTTCATAATTACAACCATACTCTGGCCAGAGATTTCGATCTACATACACATGATAACACATAGGATATCCATACCCGAAGGTAAGCGGTGAATCCCCGACTACAATGCATCGACTCCTATGTGTTTCGACAGAACACCCAACCTTGCCACCTGATGACCCCATAAGAGTCGGTAAACAAGTCAAAGTGTAATTCTAGAACATAGAGTCTCAATGTTGTCCCGGGTCATAAGGACTAATTCTGTACAACCATAAACCAGGACTTTTCCACTCGATAAGTGAGAACCACTTGGAAAGTCCTTTTATGGAGGGTTGTTCAGTGCACTCTACAAGGAGCACCTATCTGCATGTTCGGACATCACAATGTCCCCTACCAATGAAACATGGTACTCACATCGCAGATACTAGTCTCTAACTCGAGCGGCCTATATCCTTCTTAGTGGCGGCTGAATCGACTAGGAACCGTTTAGAATATACAGTATTACAAATATGAGTTTCATGATACTCATCATATGAGCATCTCATATTCTTTCTACTATTTGTATATTCAAGGGCTTTATCTATGCAACTAGCATGGGTATACAGATAAAGATTTGCCAAAATAATAATTTCAAATATTACTAAAATAAAGATTGCTTATACATAGAGTTTCATTGTGAACACTCGGCCAACACTTGGCTCGACGGGCACCTACTCTAACAACATATTGATACCATTGTTGATGTAAGGTATTATGATTTCCGAGGAAATCGGAATTGTCTGAGAATCATTTTATGGAGACAT
The DNA here is from genome assembly GCF_022965805.1 of Primulina eburnea. Classification (NCBI taxonomy): domain Eukaryota; kingdom Viridiplantae; phylum Streptophyta; class Magnoliopsida; order Lamiales; family Gesneriaceae; genus Primulina; species Primulina eburnea. Next base: position 6,752,037 of record NC_133108.1, read on the forward strand.
TGTTAGAATAGATGTCTTGTAAGCCAAGAGTTGGCCAGAGAGTTAATTGACTCAAGTATAATAAATTTTTTTATTTTAATAAATTTAACTTTTAATGGTTTCATTTTACTTTATCGATATATCAATGCAATCAGCATAGATAAAGTCCTTGATTATACTTTAATACAAATGAATCGTAATTCGATCTTTAAACTCATTTGTAAACAGTGTATATTCTAAATTCGTTCCTAGTCGATTCAGCAGCCTAAAATAAGGAAAAAAGCGCTTGAGCTTGAGACTAACATCTATGATGTTGTGTACCGTGTTTCATGGTAAGGGCATAGAGATGTCCAATCATACAGATGGGTAATCATACGATGATTGTACCAAACAACCTTCCCTTGAAATTTCCAAATGATTATCATTCATCGAGAGAAAAAGTTCATAGTTGTGATTGTATATGATTAGTCCTTACCAGTGTTTTTATAACCGGACCGTTAATCGAACCGGTCAAGTCTTAAAAAATGGTTCAACCGGTTCAAGCGGTTCCACCGAACGGTCGAACCGGATCAATAAAATTAATATTTTATTTATTTTATATAATAAATAAAATAGTAAAATATTGATTATTTATGTTTTTATAGTTTTTACTTAATTTTTAAGATGAAAATTACAACAAATATCCAAATAAACACCACTTTTCCGGTTTTTCCGGTTTTTCCGGGTTTTAACCGGTTTCCGGATTCCGGTTTTTCCGGTTTCCGGGTTTTCCGGTTTAACCGGATTTTAACCGGGTTTTTGGTTAAACCGGTTTTCCGATTTTTTCCTTATCTCCGGACCGGTCTGGAGGCCGGTTCGAGGTTGAACCGGTCCGACCGGTCGGTCCGGTCCGGTTTTGAAAACAGTGGTCCTTACGACCCGGGAGACCACTGAGGCTTTACATGCTAGGATTGTGCTTTGACTTGTTACCGACTCCGTGAGGGTCACAAAGTGACGAAGTTGGGTTCAATTGCGAAATGTGTAGGAGTCAGTGCATTGTATTCAGGAATTCACCTGTCACCTACGGGTGTGGATATCCTATGTGATCTAACGAAATAATAGTGTATGAAATCTCTGGCCTGAGTGTGAGATGTACATTAGATAAAGAGTTCTCTAGTTGTGAATGCGATGACATTATGAATATTTCATGATTGTATCACATAACTATCGAATTTAATATTCAACCCTCGATGAACCAATCGTTGCAGATTCGATCATGATCTATGAGATGAAGGGACCGTACTACACATTAATCATAACCGGCTGGTTTTTTCAGGCACTATCAGTGATACTTAAGGAATCATGGGGCAATGCTGCTAGACGCTCTTACCATGATTCGATGGGTTTAATAAAAAAAATATTTATGACATTCTCATGATCAAATGTTGGTGCATGGAATGAGACAAATTTGGGTAAGCCCGAATAAAGGAAAATTTCCTGAGTCACAATGAGTTGTGAACTCATGGCTAGTTGTATCTTTGAACATTGAGAGTCACTCAAGCAATGAATCATTTGTTCCCGCAGAGAAAATAAATTCATATAAAATTATGATATAATAAATTTAAGAAGTTGAATTTATGACAATTGAATTTTGAGAGAATAAATTCAAGGAGTTGAATTTATACAAAAGTATGAGATATTAAATTCACATTTGGAGAGAATAAATTCAAAGCGTTGAATTTATAAAATTTGAAATTTTAAATTATTAAACTAAAAAATTGAGTTTGTTAAATATTATATTAAATATAGCGGCATTTAATGGGCTGTAGGAGTACAAGTCCAACATAATAAATAATTACAGTTCTTAATGGACTTTGATATAATTAATTAAACTAGTTGGACTAGTCTAATTAATTAATCAAGTTCATTAATATTAATTATGAAACCTAAATGTACAATTAAAGTAATTAGGTTAATGCTTTTGTTTTAAGGAAGGAGAGTCATAACTCTAGCCTCTACTCACTCATAATTGTACAATGGTCTGAGTATTTCCAGAGTGCTGCTATTCCTCCACTACGGCTGTCATTCCCCGGGACAGGGGTTGGTTGACACCGGCGTTGCTATCAAATTTACATTCGAAAACAACAAGCCTCAGAAGTACGAAATTCAGAAACCAGTCTTTTATTCATAAATATTGAATATTTCAAGGTCTGATACAAACTCGAATAATTAATGTTTTACAGCGGAAATGTAAAACAAACCAGACATCATAATGTCTTACAGACGCAGCGGAAAACAACATAAATGGAATTGAGAATTTACAATCTTCTTCACCAGCCCCAGAACTGGATCTGCTCCTCTTCTTCTAGCCTTTCTTCATCGTTCTTATCTGAGATGTTTTGGTGGGTGAGTGATATGGTTGTCACTCAGTAAGCGGGGGCGGGAATAACTCCCAGTTTTCGAAACCATTTTCATACAGAACAGTAATTCGAAAATATACAGAACTTCTTGTTTTCATAACAGAAATCATTGTTCAGTGTTCAGAAATCAGTAATCAGTATTCAGTAATCGGAAATCAGAATTTATCAAATAAGCACTGAGCACATTCGTGAATTTCATGGCTAAACTGATATCAGTCCCCTATATGTTCTCTCCTCTAAGGGGTGAGGCCAGTAATCAGTAATCAGTAATCAGTAATGTTCAGAATATATATTCCTACCATTAGTTCACTAAGTTTCAGTGCATCGAAATCAGATAACAGGATTCAAGAATATACTTTGCTTTAAAACAGAAATCATCAAACAGTTTTCAAGATATTTATACATAAGCCCACTTACAGTAACTTGCTTAAAGAATTTCGGTTGAGGTCTGGAAATCTGCTTGCCTTGCTACTGGATTTTACAGCTTCGAAAATGCACTCTCTTAGCTCTAATTTCAAGTGATAACTCAAGATTTTGGTAAACCAATTCAGTTGTTTGAGGGTGCTATTTATAGGTGAAATTCTGACTGTTGGCTTCCAATTTAATGGCCATAATCTGCCATTAACAACTTTTATTCTGTGATAAATGCTTCAGTTACAAGTCTAAGCTGAAACAGTAACTGTCTGCTGGAATTCGCTCTTCTGTTGCTGGATTCAGGTCTGCTACTGGATTCGGGTCTGCTGGATTTTGTCTGCTGGAAAATACCATCTTCTGAACTATGAGTTGCTGCTGGAAATATTAGCTTCTGCTGAAATTGGCGCTGCTACTGCTGAAATTTCAGGTTCTCACATCCCTCCCTCCTTATAAGAAGTTTCGTCCTCGAAACTTGGCTAAACATGATTCTCAAAGAGGTAAGGATATTGTGCTCGCATCTTTTCTTCCAACTCCCAAGTGGCTTCTCTTTCGGTGTGGTTGGACCATTGTACTTTGACATATGGAATAGTTCGTCGTCTCAGTACTTGGTCTTTGAAATCCACAATTCGAATCGGAATTTCTTCATACTTCAGCTCTTCGTTTAGATTGCTCTCAACCAGAAGTGGTCCAGCTTCCAGAATGTGACTTGGATCAGAAATATATCTCCTTAGCTGCGAAACGTGGAATACATTGTGAATTCTTGATATTTCGGGTGGGAGTGCTAATCTATAAGCAAGTGTTCCCACTTTCTCAAGAATTTCAAATGGCCCGACGTATCTGGGATTCAGTTTCCCAGCCTTATTGAATCGGATTACACCCTTCATGTGTGACACTTTTACATATGCCTTTTCTCCAACTTCAAATTCCACGGGTCGTCTCTTCAAGTCAGCCCAACTTTTCTGTCGATCTTGTGCAGCTTTTAATCTTTCTTTGATCAAAGCAACTTTATCCACTGTTTCTTGGATCAGTTCGGGTCCCACGATGGATTTTTCCCCGACTTCATCCCAATATAGTGGTGATCGACATTTTCGTCCATACAAAGCTTCGTATGGTGCCATTCCAATACTACTGTGGTAACTATTATTATATGCGAATTCGATCAAGGGCAGATGTTCGCTCCAATTACCACTGAAGTCTAGAGCACAAGCTCTCAGCATATCCTCAAGAGTTTGAATTGTTCTCTCTGTTTGGCCATCGGTCTGAGGATGATAGGCCGTACTAAGAGTAACCTTTGTCCCCATAGCTTGTTGAAAGCTCTTCCAAAATCGAGATGTAAACCTAGGGTCTCTGTCTGATAGTATGCTAGCCGGTACTCCATGTAATCGCACGATCTCATTCATGTACAAGGTGGCTAGCTTGTCCAAATTATAATTCATGCGGGCAGGTAAGAAATGCGCAGATTTTGTGAGTCTATCTACGATCACCCAGATTCCGTCATGACTTTGTCTAGACTTTGGTAACCCGACAACAAAGTCCATGGAGATATGTTCCCATTTCCATTCTGGGATTTCTAAAGGTTGCAGAAGTCCTCCAGGTCTTTGGTGCTCTGCCTTGACTTGCTGGCACACGTGACACTTGGAAACATACATTGCCACGTCTTTCTTCATTCCATTCCACCAAAAGTTTTTCTTCAAATATCTGTACATTTTGGTACTGCCAGGATGGACTGAAAATTTCGACTTATGTGCCTCAGACATTACTTCTTGTCGAAGGTCATCAATGTCTGGTACGCATAATCGTCCTCTCATCCACAAGATTCCTTTGCTATCCGTCCCGAATTCTGGTGCTTTTTCTTCTTTAACTTGCTCTTTTAGCTTTACTAAAGCGGGATCTTTATCTTGACTCATCTTGATTGTCTCTCGAAGAAAAGGTTGTGCTGAAAGTGACGCTAGGATTACTTTGCTCATATCCTTCCGACTCAAAGCATCGGCTACCTTGTTTGCTTTGCCTGGGTGGTAGCTTATTGTCAAGTCGTAGTCCTTCAAAAGTTCAATCCATCGTCTCTGCCTCATGTTTAACTCCTTCTGAGTGAACAAGTACTTGAGGCTTTTGTGATCAGTGAAAATCTCACACTTAGCACCATATAAGTAGTGTCTCCAAATCTTTAATGCGAATACCACTGCAGCTAGTTCAAGGTCATGCGTGGGGTAATTTTGTTCATACGGCTTCAACTGCCTTGATGCGTATGCAATCACCCTTCCCTCCTGCATGAGTACACATCCTAAACCTTCTTTGGATGCATCACTGTAGACGGTGTAGTCCTTACCCTCCATAGGTAATACTAGCACTGGTGTGGACGTAAGCTTCTTCTTCAAAGTCTCGAAGCTTTGCTCACATTTTTCACTCCATTGAAACTTAGAGTTCTTCTGTGTGAGCTTTGTGAGAGGTATGGCTATTGAGGAAAATCCTTCAACAAATTTTCGGTAATAGCCTGCTAGTCCCAAGAAGCTTCGTACCTCTGTCACATTCTTTGGTGTAGGCCAATCCGAGATTGCCTCCACTTTCTTAGGGTCCACAGATACTCCTGCTGCTGATATTATGTGTCCCAAGAATGCGACACTCTCTAGCCAGAATTCGCATTTCTTGAACTTGGCGTATAGTTCCTTTTCTCTCAACTTCTGTAGGGTGAGACGAAGATGTTCTTTGTGGTCTTCTTCACTTGACGAATATACTAGAATATCGTCGATGAATACCACAACAAACTTGTCTAGAAATGGTTTAAACACTCTGTTCATGAGATCCATGAATACTGCCGGAGCGTTTGTTAATCCGAACGGCATCACTGTGAACTCATAGTGTCCATACCTTGTTCTGAAGGCTGTCTTCGGAATGTCGTCTGTCTTGACCTTGAGTTGGTGATAGCCTGACCTTAAGTCGAGCTTGGAAAAGACTGAAGCTCCTTTGAGTTGGTCAAACAAATCATCTATCCTTGGAAGCGGATACTTGTTTTTGATCGTGATCTTGTTCAGCTCTCTGTAATCGATACACATCCTCATACTTCCGTCCTTCTTCTTTACAAATAGGACAGGAGCTCCCCACGGAGATGCGCTTGGTCGGATTTGCTTCTTGTCCAACAACTCTTGAAGTTGCTCTTTGAGTTCTTTCAACTCTGCTGGAGCCATTCGGTATGGTGCTTTTGAGATTGGTGCAGCATTGGGCACTAAATTAATCTCAAATTCCACTTCGCGATCGGGAAGTTCGCCAGGGAGTTCTTCAGGAAAGACATCTGGGAATTCTTGTACTACTGGAATCTCTTCTAGCGTAAGTGTGGTTTCTTTCTTTACCTCGCTTAACATAGCTAGGTAAACTTCTTCTCCACTTTTCATGGCTTTCCAAGTTTGAGAAGCAGAAAGAAGAGTCTTTCGTTCTTTAGTCTTACCATGAAATAAGAGTTTCTCTTGGTGTGGAGCTTGGATGGTTACCGTCTTTCTATGACAGTCTACTAAGGCATGATTCTTGGCTAACCAATCCATTCCAAGAATTACGTCGAATTCCACCATGTTTAGTTGAATAAGGTTTGCCTTGAAATTCTGATCTTCAATGAGAACACTAATATCCCGATATAGAGTGCGAGTTTCTAAAATTCGATTTGCAGGAGTGGCTACTCTGTATGGTTCTTCTAAATTATCAGGCTTAGCTCCTAACTTCTTGGCAAATCTCTTAGACATAAATGAATGCGTAGCACCACAATCAAATAACACATAAGCAGGTATATTATTGATCAGAATGGTACCAGCTACGACATCATTTGAGTTGTCAGCCTCTTCTTGAGTTATAGCATAGACTCGAGCATTTGGCTTGTTCTCCTTAGGCTTGTTGGGAGTTGTTCCTCCTGCTGGTCCATTCCTTGGATCTGGAAAAGGGCATTGAGCAATGCGGTGGCCCATCTTTCCACAACGAAAACAAGCTCCAGAATTCTTGCGGCATTCACCAGTGTGAGTGAATCCACAATTTTGGCACTTGACTCCCTCTTTGCTTGATGGGGAAGAAGTGGTTCCTTTGGCTGGATCACTGGTGAATTGGTTGCTTGCAAACCTAGGCCTTTTGAATTGCTGGCCCGATTGGTACTGGCTTGGCTGAGGACGTTTGAGTTTGTTCTCGCCTTCACGCCTCTTGATGTCATTCTCAGCCCTGATGGCGGCTCCCATCAATTCATCAAAACTATTGGGCTCGATAACGGCAAGGGCAGATTGAATCCGGCTGTTCAATCCCTTCTTGAAGCGATGCATCTTCAAGGCCTCGTCTCCCATTATGGTTGGGGAGTAAGTTCCCAATGAGTGGAACTTGGATGAATACTCCACCACTGTCATGTTTGGTTCTTGAACCAAGCTTTCAAATTCTGACAGCTTTTGCACTCGAACTGCTGTTGGAAAGTACTGCCTCAGGAATGCTTCTCGGAACCTTTGCCAAGTGATAGGTCCCGCCTCTATCATAGCTGGTGAGACTCCTTCCCACCATTTGGCAGCTTGATCGACAAGAAAAGGTGTAATCACCTCTACTCTGATCCTTTGGGGAACCTCAAGTAGTCGAAGATGATTTTCCACCTCTTTCATCCAATTTTGTCCGACCTCTGGATCGGTGCTTCCATCGAAGTTAGGGACTCTTGCTCTTGGGAGAGCCTCATAGTGCTGCTTAGTCCCATTCTGAGCTGGAGGTGGTGGCGGTGGTGGTTGATTAGCATTAGGGTTCACCAACCCTTGTAGCGTGGTTGCCACAATCGTGGCTATGGCCATCAAGTCCGCCTGACTGAGTCCAACTGCTGGTGGTGGTTGTGGGGGTTGTTGTTGTGCCTCCTCATTGTTACGGTCGTCATTGCGATTGTTGCGGTTGCCATAGCGAGGATTGCGATTGTTTCTAACTGGTCGCCCGTCCATTTCCTACAATTAAGAAAGTTCTAAGGTTTTGGCAGAATATGAACTAAACAAAAGAAACACAATTTTTAAGTAATTGCTCGAGGATTAAATATGAAACCAATTGATCGAAAGAAATTTTATTGATTTCCCAAGGAACTGCAATTACACGAAATATCGAAATTGTTAACAAGAAGGTAAATGGAACAAGTGTTATTACAAAGAAAACAACTACTGATAAACTAATCTACTGCTTCTCCTAATCCCAAATCCATAAAATCCTCTCCAACTTCTTCTTCCTCTTCTGGTTCTTCTTCAGGTTCATCTTGGTTGGCTATTACTGCTTGTAGATGTTCAATATGACCATGCAGAACTGCATTCTGGTCGCTAAGAACTTCAACAGTACTCTGCAACTCATGAATTTGAGCATCAGTCTGCTCACTATACTGATTGTGCTGGTGCACGAGTTGATGATTCTGATCCTTGAGTATTTGGATCTTCTCAAGCAGTGTATCACGTAACTCGATGAATTCCACCACAGTCTCTTGGGAGATTTCGAACTCTTCTTGAGCCTTCCTACTCCTCTCTTCTGCCTCATGCAGATAATGAGCATAGCGTTGAACATCACACCTCAAATGTTCTGCTTGACGCTCTAACTCGTCCTTGTCCAGCTTTAGGCAGTAGTTATGCCCCTTTAGTTTCTCTAGCTTCCTCTCTAAGTTCTTAATGTAGCTACTTTGGTCCGCCATATCCTACATCCAAAAACATGAGATTCAAGGTTCAGAAATGGTCTCAAGAATATAGGTCGAGTTATAGACAAATACTGGAATGAATAGAATCAGTACTGCCTATACAATTAATCAGAAGAAATAGCTCAAAATTTTTCGGTCTCAGAACGGTGTGAAAATTTTACTAAAAATCCTTCACATCAAGAACATGAATGGTACCAAGTTTGGTGCAAAAATACTAAGTCAATTGAAAATGAAAATTCCTCAAAGTTTCAAAATTTTGGAAAATTTTACGGAAATGATGATATCACTATCTAAACGATGGATTTTAGGCTTCGTCGGTGGTGCTAGAACGATGGTAAAATCGTTCTAGGTTAGGTTCAAAATCGTTCTAGGTTAGGTTCTCCTCGTCGAGAGCTTTCCAACGCCTACTTTTAATGGTAAAAATTCCTCCTGGATCAAAAGTTATGGCCGTTTGAAGTTGGCGCGAAAAACACCTCAACTTTAATGCCATTTTGCGAGGTCTACTGCATTTGCTTGCTGGAATACACTGTCTACTGCAATTCTGATGCTACTGCAATCCGTCTGCTGCTTTTCCAGCATTGTCTGTTGCATTCCGAGTCTACTGACTCAGTCTTCTGGATTCAGACCTGCTGGTTTCCTTCTACTGGTTCTGGTTTCAGTCTACTGGTCTTATCCTACTGTTTTTCGTCTACTGGTTTTGGTCTGCTGATTTTTTTTTTTTTTTTTTTTTAAATTCGTTTCAGTATTCTATTACAGTAGCTTATTTTCAGTAGTCTATTTCAGTAACCTTCAGAACTTATTCTCAGAAGTCTATAAGAACTTATTATTTCTAGTTCCTCCTCCCCAGATTATGAAACCCGGTTCTGCTCTGATACCACTTCAATGTCACGCCCCGGGATGGGGGTTGGTTGACACCGGCGTTGCTATCAAATTTACATTCGAAAACAACAAGCCTCAGAAGTACGAAATTCAGAAACCAGTCTTTTATTCATAAATATTGAATATTTCAAGGTCTGATACAAACTCGAATAATTAATGTTTTACAGCGGAAATGTAAAACAAACCAGACATCATAATGTCTTACAGACGCAGCGGAAAACAACATAAATGGAATTGAGAATTTACAATCTTCTTCACCAGCCCCAGAACTGGATCTGCTCCTCTTCTTCTAGCCTTTCTTCATCGTTCTTATCTGAGATGTTTTGGTGGGTGAGTGATATGGTTGTCACTCAGTAAGCGGGGGCGGGAATAACTCCCAGTTTTCGAAACCATTTTCATACAGAACAGTAATTCGAAAATATACAGAACTTCTTGTTTTCATAACAGAAATCATTGTTCAGTGTTCAGAAATCAGTAATCAGTATTCAGTAATCGGAAATCAGAATTTATCAAATAAGCACTGAGCACATTCGTGAATTTCATGGCTAAACTGATATCAGTCCCCTATATGTTCTCTCCTCTAAGGGGTGAGGCCAGTAATCAGTAATCAGTAATCAGTAATGTTCAGAATATATATTCCTACCATTAGTTCACTAAGTTTCAGTGCTTCGAAATCAGATAACAGGATTCAAGAATATACTTTGCTTTAAAACAGAAATCATCAAACAGTTTTCAAGATATTTATACATAAGCCCACTTACAGTAACTTGCTTAAAGAATTTCGGTTGAGGTCTGGAAATCTGCTTGCCTTGCTACTGGATTTTACAGCTTCGAAAATGCACTCTCTTAGCTCTAATTTCAAGTGATAACTCAAGATTTTGGTAAACCAATTCAGTTGTTTGAGGGTGCTATTTATAGGTGAAATTCTGACTGTTGGCTTCAGTTGTTCTTTGGTAAACCAATTCAGTTGTTCTTTGGATCGATAAGCAATTGTGAAACAATTAATAAATATTCCTTATAGAATACTAATTTTTTGGTTTAATATTCATTATTTCAACCGTAAAAAATTAAATGTATAACTTGAGAAAATCCAACAAAAAAGGAACTTGAAGCAGAAACATAATTGATGGTGAACCATCTCCGTCTACATTATTTGCCAACATTCAAAAATGTTTGAGAAGACCATCGATAACAATACAAATGCTAGCAAGAAGGGGGAAAAAGAAAATTTATATAAAATGAAGCGGCGTCCCCGGCACTGAGTCTTGAGTTTCCCTATCATTGGCAATTTGCCGGCCATTCCAGGGACTTTGATCAGTTGTTTATCGCATTCAAATTACCAGCAATCATTCAAATTACCTACTAATGCTATAAGTACCTCGCAACTCTTGAATGGATTCACAGCACTTTATAAAACTAACACATCAGGAAAGATTTCCATTCATACATATGCTCGAGTCGAAAAAATTAATGGCCTTGACAAGCTCTCTTAAACTTTTGTTTGGTGCAATTGTAGTGGTGGGGATGTGGGTTTCTCAATCCACAGCTCGCACACTTCCGGATGTGTCGATGGTCGCGAGACACGAGATATGGATGACACAATATGGACGTGTGTATAAAGACGATGCCGAGAAGGTGAAAAGATTCAAGATATTCAAGGAGAATGTGGAATACATCGAGTCTTTTAATGAAGTAGGGGTTCAGCCTTACAAGCTTGCAGTAAACCAGTTTGCTGATTTGACAAACCAGGAGTTTCGTGTTGGATCCGGTTTTTCTACGCGCCCAAACGCAGCGGAAGTTTTAATTATTTTATTTTATTTTGACAATCAAAATATGATTTGCTTTGGGCGCTCGTATGATTATAACAAAACATTCATAGGGTGTTGAATTATACCTTTAGTGAATTGAATCACTTGGCTCCAACTAATCCGGTATAGGCGGATCTAGCTCTTGATGAATTCCCTACGAACTTTCTTCAAGGACTCCTTTCTTCTAATCAGGTCCACGACTAGATGATTTGTTCCTCTTCCAAATTGCACTAGAAATATTGGAAGATATTTACGTAGGAGAGAAAATAATTGAGAGAGACGGCACAATATTTTTCTTTCCCAAAACCAAGTGGCCGATTTTTTTCCTTGGAGGTGGGTCTCTCGAATGTTTCATAGTGGTGGGCTAGGGTTTTTGTCTTTATATGTATTATTTATAATTAATTAAACCCTAATTACATAATTAACATTAATGGGCTTGATTTAATTAATTAAGCTAGTCCAACTAGTTTAATTAATTTAATCAAAGCCCATTAAAACTTTAATTATTTATTATGTTGGACTTGTACTCCTACAAGACCATTAAACATAATACCCACCATATTTAATTTATTAATTAATCAACTCAACTTTTGAGCTTAATAAATTAAATACAGTATAAATTCAACATTTGAATTTATTATTTAAATTATAAATTCAACTCTTTGAATTATTATCACCTCCAAAATTTAATATTTAATAAACCCAACATTTGAGTTTAATAAATTAAATTCTCAAATTTTATAAATTCAACTCCTTGAATTTATTCTCTTAAAATTTAATTATCATAAATTCAACTCCTTGAATTTACTATATAATATAAATTCAACTTTTGAATTTATTCTCTCAACGGGAACAAACAATCCAGTACTTGTGTGACCCTCAATGGTTCAGGGATACAGCTAGCCGTGGGTTCACAACTCCTTGTGATTCAGAATGACATTTATTCTTATTCGGGCTTACCCTAGTTAGCCCCATTCTATTCATCAACACCTTGATCAAGAATGTCAGAACTCATTTCTGATTGTACCCATCGGATCATGGTAGGAGCGTCTAGTAGCATCGCCCCATGATCCCCTAGGTATCACTGATAGTGCCTGCAAGAACCAGTCGATTATGATTAACGTACAGTACGGTCCCTTCATCTCATATATCCCGATCGAATCTGCAACCATTGGTTCATCGAGGGTTGCATATTAATTCGATAACTATGTGATAACTATAATAGTGGCATCGCGTGTACTATTGGAGAACTCCTTCTCCAACGTACATCTCATACTCTGGCCAGAGATTCCATGCACTATTATTACATTAGATCACATAGGATATCCACACCCGTAGGTGAGCGGTGAATCCCCGACTACAATGCACTGACTCCTATATGTGTCGCAACTGTACCCAACCTCGCCACCTGATGACTCTCCTGGAGCCGGTAAACGAGTCAAAGCACAGCCCTAGCATATAGAGCCTCAGTGTTGTCCCGGGTCGTAAGGACTAATGGTGTACAATCATAACCACGGACTTATCCTCTCGATGAATGATAACCACTTGGAAAGTCCGAGGGAGGGTTGTTCGGTATAATCATCATATGACTACCCATCTGCATGTTTGGACATCTCCATGCCCTTACCAAGAAACGCAGTACACAACATCACAGATGCTAGTCTCGAGCTCAAGCGGCCTTTATCCCTGTTTTAGGCGGCTGAATCGACTAGGAACGAATTTAGAATATGCAGTGTTTACAAATGAGTTTCAACATCGAATTACGATTCATTTGTATTAAAGCATAATCAAGGACTTTATCTATGCTGTTCGCATGGGTATACAGATAAAGTATAACAAGACCATAAAAAATTAAATTATATTAAAATAAAGATTGTTTATTTCACTTGAGTCAATAACTTCCCCAGCCAACCGTTGGCTTGCTGGGCATCTACTCTAACAATCTCCCACTTGCCCTAGAGCCAACTACCCTTAATCCCATTGGTTCGCGATGCTTTTCAAACAATGGTCCTGGCAAGGGCTATGTAAGTGGATCAGCAACATTATCTGCAGAGAGGACTCTTTTGACTGATATGTCTCCTCTTCCCACAATCTCCCGTATGACGTGGAACTTCCTCAGTACATGTTTGGATCGCTGATGAGACCTTGGTTCCTTTGTTTGCGCAATGGCACCAGTGTTGTCGCAGTACAACGGGACTGAATCAACTCTATTAGGAATAATGCCCAACTCTTGGACAAAATTCCTCATCCAAACTACATCTTTGGCTGCATCAGATGCAACAATGTATTCAGCTTCAGTGGTGGAATCCGCAACGGTGTCTTGCTTGGAACCTTTCCAAGAGACAACCACACCATTTAGCATTAATACAAATCAGAGGTCGATTTCGAATCATCTATGTCACATTGGAAGCTAGAATCCGTGTAGCCTTCCAATTTCAATTCTCCACCCCATAAACCATGAACAAATTCTTAGTCCTTCTCAAGTACTTAAGAATATCTTTCGCGGCCTTCCAATGCATTGGACTAGGGTTCGCCTGATATCTTCTTGTAACACTCAGAGCGCAAACAACATCAGGACGTGTCTATATCACACCATACATGATACTACCAATGGCTGACGCATATGGAATACATGTCATCATCTCTATCTCTTCATCAGTTTTGGGACACATAGCTTTAGATAGATTAATACCATGACACATTGGTAAGTATCTTCTCTTGGACTCTTCCATAGAGAATCGTTTAATAATGGTATCGATATAGGTGGCTTGGGTGAGTCCGAGCATCCTCTTTGATCTATCTCTATAGATTTGTATTCACAATACGTAGGATGTTTCACCCATGTCTTTCATGGAGAATTTACTTGCTAATCATACTTTAGTTGATTGCAGTAATCCTACATCATTCCCAATGAGCAGGATGTCATCAACATAAAGTACTAGGAATGTCACTACACTCCCACTAATTTTCTTGTACACACACGGTTCCTCAGGATTCTTAGCAAAATCAAACCCTTTGATAGTGCTATCAAATCTGAGGTTCCAACTCCTTGACTCCTGCTTGAGACCATATATTGATCTCTGAATTTTGCATACCTTATGCTCACTTCCTACTGATGTGTATCCCTCAGGTTGAGACATATAAATTTCCTTTTTGATGTCTCCATTGAGGAATGCAGTCTTTACATCCATTTGCCATATCTCATAGTCATACCATGATGCTATGGCTAGAAGTAATCTAATGGACTTAAACATAGCAACTGGTGAAAAATTTTCTCACAGTCAACTCCTTGCCTTTGAGTATAATATTTTGCAACCAGCCTTGCTTTGAAGGTCACTACCTTCCCATTCGCCCCAAGCTTTCTTTTGTAGATCCATTTGCACCCTATAGGAATGATTCCCTCAGGTTGATCCACCAATGTCCAGACTCGGTTTGAATATATAAAGTCCATTTCTGACTGCATGGCTTCAAGACATTTGGTTGAATCAGTATCAGATATTGCTTCATTGAAATTCATTGGATCACATCCAACACAAGACTCATCATGGCCTTGTTCATGAAGAAGCATATATCTTGCAGGTGGTCTAATAATGCTATCAGACCTTCTAGAAGCTTGTACTTCAACTACTGGTTCTTGGGGATTAGGTTCAACTTCTAAAGTTGAGGGAGTATCTTGAATTTCTTCAAGTTCTATCATCTTGCCTTTTCTATCTAATAGAAATTTCCTTTCCAAAAAGGTGGCATTTCTTGAAACAAACACTTTTGCTTCATTGGGATGATAGAAATAATATCCAACAAAATTCTTTGGATATCCTACAAAGTAGCACAAAGTGGATCTACTATCCAATTTGTCTCCCACTGTCTGCTTCACGTAAGCAGAACATCCCCATATTCTCATGTAAGAATATTTGGGAGTTTTTTCCCATCCATATCTCATATGGTGTTTTATCCACTGCTTTAGTATGGACATTATTCAACAACATTGCCGCAGTTTCAAGCGCAAAGCCCCAAAACGATGTAGGCAATTCAGTGAATCCCATCATGGATCGAACCATGTCCAACAAGGTTCGCTTACGACGTTCAGAAACACCATTAAATTGTGGTGTTGCTGGTGGAGTCCACTGTGAGAATCACATTCTCTTTTAGATAACCCAAAAATTCAGCACTCAAGTATTCTTCACTTCGATCAGATCGAAATGCCTTAATACTTCTTTCTAGCTGATTTTTCTACTTCAGATCTGAATTCTTTGAACCATTCAAATGTTTCAGATTTGTGTTTCATAAACATATCCATACCTCGAATGGTCATCAGTAAGGATAACGAAGTAGGATTGCCCATATTTTGTGCTAACACTTAGCGGGCCACAAACGTCTGTTTGGATCAAATCCAGTAGACCATGCGCACGTTCCATGCTTCCATCGAATGGAATCTTGGTCAATTTTCCTTTTGGACAGGACTTACAAGTAGGTAGAGAATTTATGTCTGACAAGTCAAACATTCTTTCTCCCACTAGCTTGTGCATCCTTCTTTGGGAAATATGATCTAGTCTAGCGTGCCATATTTGTGTAGGATTTGGATCATCTAACTTTCTTTTGTTTGTTGTTGAAATAATGTTTACTTCGACATTCACTTATCATTTCCAGAACATTTCTGGCGCATATAATTTCTTATGTGCAGACTTCTTGCAGTGAAATAAATATGTTCTAACTTATCGGGCTTTGTAGGCCTTTTAAGTGTCTTTCAGAGTTTGCTTCTTATTGGGATTGTTTTTCTTGTGAGGGGCAGAACATTTCTTTCCCTTATCTTGTGGGCCATTTTCGTCTGACGAGAGGCCCATAAAAACAACAATTTTCTTATTTTATGGTGATCTCATAAGTCATAAGCATATTGACTAGCTCTTCAAGGCTATCAAATATCTTATTAAACTTGAAGTTCACCATAACCCCGTCAAATGAGGAAGAGAAAGATAACATATTCATGTTTCCTAGTAACTCGTTAGGAATCACATATTCCAGGCCCACCACATTCTCAATAAGCCCAGTCATACGTACACTATGCTCATGGGCCAAAGCCCCATCTTGCATATGTGTAGTCATGAGCTCCTTGAAATTGGTGTGCATCACTGTACGAGTTTCATGTACCATGCAACTCTTGCATGTTTATTCGAATGTCAGCAACATTCAACATATCCTCAAACTGTCCATACAGTTCATTTGACATAGAAGCGAGCACATCACACTTTAGCTTGCACACTATGGTCATACCATCTTGCATGCTTTGTCAGTTCAACAAGACTGACATTAGTGTGTATGTCATTTTCTCCGAATTCAGAACAATTTTCCCAACCAGTCTTGAAAATTAGATTCGATTAGCTTGTTAATAATAAAAATTTATTACGTGACGAAATCGAAAATATACTGATACGGAAACAGAATAATAGTTGCTGATTATTTTAAAATAATTTTAAGATATAAAATATGGATTTCATTTTATAAATCTCCCTCCAACTATTTTGACATTTCCACCACCCTCTGATGAAAAAGGGAAATCGTATTTCCTTAGTAGGCACGTAGAGTCCAATTAGCCAATTATAATCCCGAATAATATCAGCCAATTATAATTTCTAAAAGGTAGAGTCCAATTGCATCCCTATGCAACCTCCGCGTGTTTTGCCTCACGTTTAATAAGGACCCAATAATATGACGCCGTTTATTTTCGCGTGTCAAACCAACCCATCAATGTTGAATTGTAGTAGACGGTCGCCATGCGTTCCCCCAATAATATGAGCCGAAGTCATGGGAGTTCCACTCAATTCACATCATATATCCGCTGGAAGTCACAGCTTTTCGGCGTACAGGCCTCCCCAATAATATGAGCCAGACACTGTCCGCGGGTAGCGATCAACATGCAACCACGGTTGATGGAAGGCAAGGAAAAATTAAACTCTTTTAATTTTTACTTTTCCGGTTTGATATAAATTTTGAATCATATTCAAAATGAGGGATTTTAATTTAAAAAATTGTCTCATCATTTTAATTTGAAAATCACGTGCCACGAGTTTGTATGTTTGCCGGATTCATGCAACTATATTATCTAATAATATACATACATGCATACTACTATATATCACATATATCATAATATGATATTCAACAATAAATAAGGATGATCGATCGCCAACACTATTAGATCCATGTGAGCCATACATGGATCCAGGTCCAACCTAGGTGAATGCAGGGATGCAAATGCAACTATTACATGAGCTTCCAATATTTTACATGTCTTCGTCTTCCAGTCTTGATCTCCCACTATTTCTAATAATTACATTTGGATAGCCATGGCACATAAAGGATACATCTCATGGGGGTGGGAACGGGCCATAAACCAGGCCCACTTTAATAATATCAAATATTATAAAAATGAATAAAACAGTAAAATATCCTAACATACACCTAACACATTGGTCAAGGCTCTCGATCATCCTCCATGCATTTAATAACAAATATTAACATCAATTTAATTAAACAATTTAATTAATTGATAAGTCATATATCTAATAATTTTATCACTAACCACCACAATTATTAAAGATTTAATAAATTAAATAAACTCCTTTATTTAATTTCCAATTAAATCAATAATAATTGATTTCTTGTAAAACTCATTTTACCATAAATAATTAAAATCATATTCTAATTATTTATTTCACAAGAAAATTATTAATTTTCTAAAAATCAATTTTTTCAAAATAAAAATTGAACCAATTTTCAAAAATAACAATTTTACCCAAAAATTTTAAAATTCAGAAAATTGCACCCTAGGCCCAAACAATTCAGGCCCAACATTCAGCACGCTTCCCGAGACGATCCCGGGCAGCCGCCCTCGCTGCCCGCCTGCTGCCCGAACGTTTCGGGTAGTGGCGGCAGCCCCTGTGCGCGCTGGGCGCACAGGTGCGCGCGGCGCGTGCAGACGTTCCGCACGCCGCGCTAGCGCAGCCGCCGCGCGCTGTGCGGTTGTTCCGCACAGCGCGCTAGCGCAGCCGCCGAGCGCTGTGCGGATGCTCCGCACAGCGCGCGCGGACGCTGCGCGCCCCTGTGCGCGGCCCTGCGCGCACGAGCTGCCCGGAACAAATCCGGGCAGAAACGATTTTTTTTTTTTTTTTTTTTCGAAATTCTGGAAAAATTAATTTTCATGGTGCCATAATTTTCTGAAAAATTTTCTTGTGTGGTTAGAAATATATTATTCAATATAATTGAAAATCATACGATTCAGAAAACCTGGCTCTGATACCACTGTTGGATCCGGTTTTTCTACGCGCCCAAACGCAGCGGAAGTTTTAATTATTTTATTTTATTTTGACAATCAAAATATGATTTGCTTTGGGCGCTCGTATGATTATAACAAAACATTCATAGGGTGTTGAATTATACCTTTAGTGAATTGAATCACTTGGCTCCAACTAATCCGGTATAGGCGGATCTAGCTCTTGATGAATTCCCTACGAACTTTCTTCAAGGACTCCTTTCTTCTAATCAGGTCCACGACTAGATGATTTGTTCCTCTTCCAAATTGCACTAGAAATATTGGAAGATATTTACGTAGGAGAGAAAATAATTGAGAGAGACGGCACAATATTTTTCTTTCCCAAAACCAAGTGGCCGATTTTTTTCCTTGGAGGTGGGTCTCTCGAATGTTTCATAGTGGTGGGCTAGGGTTTTTGTCTTTATATGTATTATTTATAATTAATTAAACCCTAATTACATAATTAACATTAATGGGCTTGATTTAATTAATTAAGCTAGTCCAACTAGTTTAATTAATTTGATCAAAGCCCATTAAAACTTTAATTATTTATTATGTTGGACTTGTACTCCTACAAGACCATTAAACATAATACCCACCATATTTAATTTATTAATTAATCAACTCAACTTTTGAGCTTAATAAATTAAATACAGTATAAATTCAACATTTGAATTTATTATTTAAATTATAAATTCAACTCTTTGAATTATTATCACCTCCAAAATTTAATATTTAATAAACCCAACATTTGAGTTTAATAAATTAAATTCTCATATTTTATAAATTCAACTCCTTGAATTTATTCTCTCAAAATTTAATTATCATAAATTCAACTCTTTGAATTTACTATATAATATAAATTCAACTTTTGAATTTATTCTCTCAACGGGAACAAACAATCCAGTACTTGTGTGACCCTCAATGGTTCAGGGATACAGCTAGCCGTGGGTTCACAACTCCTTGTGATTCAGTATGACATTTATTCTTATTCGGGCTTACCCTAGTTAGCCCCATTCTATTCATCAACACCTTGATCAAGAATGTCAGAACTCATTTCTGATTGTACCCCTCGGATCATGGTAGGAGCGTCTAGTA
The DNA here is from genome assembly GCF_022965805.1 of Primulina eburnea. Taxonomy (NCBI): domain Eukaryota; kingdom Viridiplantae; phylum Streptophyta; class Magnoliopsida; order Lamiales; family Gesneriaceae; genus Primulina; species Primulina eburnea. Next base: position 6,771,579 of record NC_133108.1, read on the forward strand.
GCATCGCCCCATGATCCCCTAGGTATCACTGATAGTGCCTGCAAGAACCAGTCGATTATGATTAACGTACAGTACGGTCCCTTCATCTCATATATCCCGATCGAATCTGCAACCATTGGTTCATCGAGGGTTGCATATTAATTCGATAACTATGTGATAACTATAATAGTGGCATCGCGTGTACTATTGGAGAACTCCTTCTCCAACGTACATCTCATACTCTGGCCAGAGATTCCATGCACTATTATTACATTAGATCACATAGGATATCCACACCCGTAGGTGAGCGGTGAATCCCCGACTACAATGCACTGGCTCCTATATGTGTCGCAACTGTACCCAACCTCGCCACCTGATGACTCTCCTGGAGCCGGTAAACGAGTCAAAGCACAGCCCTAGCATATAGAGCCTCAGTGTTGTCCCGGGTCGTAAGGACTAATGGTGTACAATCATAACCACGGACTTATCCTCTCGATGAATGATAACCACTTGGAAAGTCCGAGGGAGGGTTGTTCGGTATAATCATCATATGACTACCCATCTGCATGTTTGGACATCTCCATGCCCTTACCAAGAAACGCAGTACACAACATCACAGATGCTAGTCTCGAGCTCAAGCGGCCTTTATCCCTGTTTTAGGCGGCTGAATCGACTAGGAACGAATTTAGAATATGCAGTGTTTACAAATGAGTTTCAACATCGAATTACGATTCATTTGTATTAAAGCATAATCAAGGACTTTATCTATGCTGTTCGCATGGGTATACAGATAAAGTATAACAAGACCATAAAAAGTTAAATTATATTAAAATAAAGATTGTTTATTTCACTTGAGTCAATAACTTCCCCAGCCAACCGTTGGCTTGCAGGGCATCTATCTAACAATTCGATCATCTCGGAATGGATACAAATTGGGGTTGCGACAGAACTCATATAAAGTTTCTTCTTTCAGATATTCGAACGTGACTGCGGTACCACCGAGCATGGACTGGAGAAAAAAGGGATCTGTTACAGGCGTCAAGGACCAAGGAAAATGCGATAACCATCAAACGAACGATCCGAATACTTAAATTCTGTTTTGATTGAAGTATATGTGTATATTTCTTCAAAACTGGCATTCATCGAAAAAAATGCAGGATGTTGCTGGGCATTTTCTGCCGTTGCAGCAACCGAAGGAATCAGCCAGATCAAAACCAAGCAACTGGTTTCCTTATCTGAACAAGAACTAGTAGATTGTGACACAAGTGAAGATGAAGGCTGCAATGGCGGTCTAATGGACATGCATTCGAGTACATAATCCAAAACCATGGCCTCACAACCGAGTCCAACTACCCATACGAGGGAGTAGACGGAACCTGCATTACTAAAAGCTGTGGCTAACCAGCCAATATCTCTGGCCGTCGATGCTGGTGGATCCGATTTCCAGTTCTATTCGAGTGGAGTTTTTACAGGTGAATGTGGAACTGAGCTAGACCATGGTGTAACTGCAGTTGGTTATGGTAAAACTAGCGATGGTACCAAGTATTGGTTGGTTAAAAATTCGTGGGGAACCAGCTGGGGTGAGAATGGATATATTAGAATGGAAAGGGACATAGGTGCTGCAGAAGGGCTGTGCGGCATTGCCATGCAAGCTTCGTATCCGACTGTATGATCGATAGTTGTTGAAGCTCAGATGAATTCGTTTATGAGGTTTCTGGAGTGGGAGAATTAAACTTAATTCTGTCATATGTGTTCTGTGTAGATGGATGTTTATGTAAATCTTGTTGATAAAAAAACCTGTCTTCCAAGAATTTCTCTGTTTTAGTTGTACTTGTGGGCCTCTGGCTTATATAATCAATTCGTCAAACTCAAGTGAAGTTATCATTTATGTCTCTTTCTCATCCCTTGATGATAACCAATAACGTGTTTTTTTGGTTTACTGAAGAATCGTTATAGTCGAAGCAGACATCTACACGAACGAGGGATTTGAGTACTTTGGACAATATTTTTATTTGTTGTTTGTGGTTATTATAGGATTTGTTTAATTTTCTTGTTTTTTCCCCTAAAAAAATTTTAATGAATTAGTGTGTAGGAATTTTTTGAGGTGGAGCCTCAGTCTTGTAAGAGTATATTGCCACTAAGCCAAAATTGGCTTGGGCTGTATTTGAGAGTTGATAAAGAAAGAATTAGATTCTAGTTTCTCATTTGATCCAGCACGCGGCAACCTTTCCATGTTTCTCGGGTACGAGGTTTTACCTTTTATTTTGGTTTCGGCGTTGAGATTTCAGGACTGCCACTTGTTGCGAGACCAGTGCACGTTCTTCCTCCTACGTAGTCATAGCTCCGGGTCTGATTTTTGATCTGGGTGATCTTTAGGACATAATCCAAAAACATATTCAATGGATAATTTATCTGTCCAAAACCCGAATTCTTTGCACATATCTTAACAAACTTGTCGATCGAGCTCTATCTCCACGTGACTCGTTCAATTAATCATTTAGCAAGCAATTTAACCTCTATAAATACCCTAGCTAGTCTTGGTCCCTAAATCCATTCATTCTCATGATTTAACGAAAGCATATATACACATTTCAAAGTTTCTGCATCAAATGGCTTCGAAATTTGACACAAGAATCTGTCTTACACTAGTGTTAATTCTTGGCATGTATTCATCTTCAGCAATATGTCGAAGCAGTCTAGATCGAACCAATATGGCTGTGAGGCACAAGCATTGGATGCATAAGTATGGACGTGCTTACAAAGACAAAGACGAGAAGGCCAAGAGATTCCAGATATTCAAGAAGAATGTTGAGTTTATCGAAAATTCGAACAGCGTAGGAACCGGAACTTATAAGCTTGGTATAAATGAATTTGCTGATTTGGAAAACGAAGAGTTTCGTGCCGCTCGTAATGGATACAAGAAGTTCCCTCGCAAGAAGTCGTCGACACCCTTTAGATACGAAGGTGTAAAAGATGTTCCTGAGAGCATGGATTGGAGAGAAAAGGGAGCTGTGACTGGAGTGAAAGATCAAGGCCAATGTGGTAAAAAAAAAAAAATTTAAATTTCGATAATTATCGGCAAAATTGTGAAATACTAGTACTTTATAAGATTTTGTTTGTATACTGCAGGTTCATGCTGGGCATTTTCTACAGTTGCAGCAATGGAAGGCATCAACCAAATTTCATCGAGCAAGCTGATGTCATTATCCGAACAAGAACTCATGGACTGCGATAGAACGAGCGACAATCAGGGCTGCCGGGGAGGTTTCATGGAGGCCGCATTCAATTCATAGTGAAGAACAAAGGGCTCACCACAGAATCTGACTACCCATATCAAGGAACCTCGGGCTCCTGCAACAGCCAAAAGGAAGCCTCGAGTGCAGCAAAGATAACCGGCTACGAAGACGTGCCAGTCAATGATGAATCTTCCTTACTTAAAGCTGTGGCAAACCAACCGGTATCAGTGTCCATTGATGCAAGTGGAGCATCTTTCCAGTTTTACTCCGGTGGCGTGATCACGGGCGATTGTGGGACAAATTTAGATCATGGAGTTACGGCGGTTGGGTATGGAAAGACTGAAAATGGGACGAAATATTGGCTGGTCAAGAATTCTTGGGGATCAAATTGGGGTGAGGCGGGATATGTGAAAGTTGCGAGAGATGTTGAGGCTAAGGAAGGGATGTGTGGGATTGCCATGCAAGCTTGTTATCCGACGGTTTGAGATTTGTTTCTTGTGTTTTTGACTTTGTGTTAACAAGCCGAGACTAGGCCTATTTAATTGCTTTCTTGGAGTTGGGTGGAGTGTGCATACTCATAATCCATGAATTAATAGATATGCAATTCTTTAATTTTATGCATCATCGAATGTACATTTTTAAGACATATATATATATATATATATGAACTAATTTTAATTAACAGTTTTAAGTATTTTGCAAAATTATTATAACCCAAATTAATTATCTAAGCTCAATCAAGGAATTGCATGGGGCTTGCCTTGACATTCATTTGTTTGTTTAAATTTGGTTTACAAGGCTCAAGCCCTTCAAAATCTCAATAAACAGGCACTCACTCTCCATTTAAAGAGGAAATTTTCATTTTTACTATTAAAGTTCTCTTACTTTTACATTTTCTTCGGTAACAACCCTCAGAGTTAGCTCTTTAATTTTGATTTGTTAGAATGTCATCCGCATGCTCGGATTCGACGCATCTCATTTATTTGGCTACATCATATACCATTTGATACATTAATTGTAATTATAATACATAATTGAAAAGGCATTAAATTAACAAAACTATAAGAAATTCTACTTCTTCCAATTTATATGAAATTCAAGCAACAACTTTCACATTCACATGTCCAATTTTTCAACAAACTTTACTTCAATATTTGTATCTTAATTGAGGAACTTTAGCACGTAGGTACATCATGAAATTATACTAAACTATCTTAGCCACCGATCAATTGAAGCATTAATAAAAATAAAAAAAAAAAAAAAAAGAGCTGACCGGTTAGCCCAACACGGTCGATTATCATCATCTCATTTTAGCAGGCCCAATTATAATACCATTTCTTTATTTTTTTTTCTTTTTAATTCTCATTCCACCATGGCAGCAACTCAATTGATTTCCCACCACAATTTTGAAGGTTGTGAGAGGAGGTGGATGAAATTTGTCGGTCATGCCCATAAAATAATTGTTTCACACGTGATGTGCTATGTCAACATGTTTTTCGATGCAATAATCTTTTTTTCTTAAAGTCAATCACGCTTTAAAAAAGATCGATATTATGTGAGACCGTCTCACGGATTCTAGTCTGAGACGGATCAACCCTACTCATATTCACAATAAAAAGTAATACACTTGGCATAAAAAATAATATTTTTTCATGGATGACTCAAATAAGAGATTCGTCTCACAAATACGACCCGTGAGACCGTCTCACATAAGTTTTTGCCTTAAAAAAACTATTATGACAATACACAAAATCACCAAGTGTTGGTGGCGATTTTAGTAACGATTTTTTTTTTTTCCTAAATCTCCTAACAAAAAACTGCATAATTTTTACCTTAACCCAAAAACGAGGCAGTGGAGAGCATCGGTTTGCCTCTCATAGTTCACCAATAATTTATTGTTTTTCCTTTGCCTAATTTTGAAATACCAACAGCCCACGGCAACGGTAGTAGCGTTGATGGAGTTGGCAATATGGATGATGTTGTAATTCTAGCACAAAAGGAAGGATATTTTGGTCAATATACTTAAAGATACTAATCAACTGATGATATTAGTGATGTTCGGTTGGTTCGATTTTCGATTTTTTATTTCAAATTTTTCGGTTTTCGGTTTTATAAATATATAATCTGATATTCAAGCCATTTTTTTTGATTCGGTTCGGTTTAGTTTTCTATTATTTCGTTTTTGATACAATTATTTAAATTAATAAGATAAATATATTATAAAATATAATATATTATCTTTTTACATGATTTCTTAGTAAAATATTTAAGTACAAAATCTAAATGAATTACATAAACAACAAGCAACTAAATATTATTCAAAACAATTCATCATTGGCAAAAACTTGTGTGAAACGGTCTCACGAGTCAAATTTTGTGAGACAGATCTCCTATTTGGGTCATCCATGAAAAATTATAATTTTTTATGCTAAGAGTATTACTTTTTATTGTGAATATGAGTAGGGTTGACCCGTCTCACAGATTAGTATCCGTGAGACGGTCTCCCATGAGACTCCCTCTTCATCATTTAAAAGTATATAATCTCAAAAAATATATAATAAAAATAAAATTATTAATTTAATAAAATTTCGGTTTTTCGATCGGTTCGGTTTTGACATATATAATCTGAAACCGAACTAAATAAATTTCGTTTTTAACATTTATATCTGAATTATTAAATTCATTCTCGGTTCAATTCAGTGTTTAGTTTTTTCAGATTTGATTTTCGGTTTTTTAGGTTTATCTGAAGTTTGAACACCCTAGACGTATTCATATCGAATATCATTTATCTTCATAGTTTATTTCATATAACTTTATTATATTTATGTTTCATTTATCTCATCGAACAAATCAAATTATATTATTTATCTATATATTCATTTATGTAACATATTAATATGATATTATTATCATTATCATGACCGTCAATTATTTATTAAGAAAATAAAAAATTCTGATGAAATAATTTTAATTCAATTATTTTGGAAAGTGGTTATTATTTCTCTAAGGTGTAATATTTTATTGGGAAGTAGAGAAAAGATAAAGAAAATGAATTTTAGGATATTAATTAATTATCTTATATAGAGAAGACTATTTTTTAAATATATTATTAATATGTGAGAGAATAAATAAGTTTTCGTTATTAAATTATGTTTGAAAACATGTAATTCTTAAATATTGATATGATAGACGATATAAAATAAATATTATAATTAAAATAACATTTGAGCATTAAAAAATGATAAAAACTTGAATGAGACGATTTCACGGGTCGTATTTTGTGAGACAGATCTCTTATTTTGGTCATCCATGAAAAATATTATTTTTTATGCTAATAGTATTACTTTTTATTGTGAATATCAGTACAGGGTAACTAATATTAAAGTTAGATGCATAATAACAAAAAAAATGTGTTGCTCAAAACCAAATACAATCACTCTTCGATCAACACTCTGCGTCAGTGTTGTTCTTTAAGTGTTGGCAATACCAATCAGCAACCCGGTTGTGACGTCAGTCAATCGCTCACAAGCAACTTCAACGCTTAGATCTTCAATCCAAAAAATCCTACAGCAAGCCCGATATTTCTCTTTTGAAGCACGCCAATTCTTCTCTCCATATAACCTTTTATATAGATCTTCTTTCACATTTCTCAATCTCTTTCCATAGATACTCGAGATCCTATAAATAAGGAAAAAAAAGAGTTTATTAGGAATTGAACTCTATTTTAGGCTAGATGTTATATCTTATAGATAGGTCCTAAATTTAAATACATGGAATAAATCTTATCATATAATCACTTTAAATTAGACTAGAGATGCAAAATTATAATATTTCATTAAAGGCAAAAACTTGTGTGAGACGGTCTCACGGGTCGTATTTGTGAAACAAGTCTCTTATTTGGGTCATCTATGAAAAAATATTATTTTTTATGCTAAGAGTATTACTTTTTATTGTGAATATGTGTAGGGCTGACCCGTCTCACAGATTAAGATCTGTGAGACGGTCTCACATGAGACAAACTCTTCATTAAAATGGAATATAGATTAAATAGGAATAAAATATTCCTTTCAATGTCTATATATGATTATAAATCGAATTAATTATAAAAAAAAAATTATTGTTGTGAAAAAGTAAAAATTTATGGTAAAAAATAAAAATCTCAAACTCTCAAAATTTACCAAACTACATACTTTATAATATTTTTCTCTCTACTCAATTGTGTTTTTCTTCACAAATGAGATATCTATTTATAGAAAATCTTTACAAATAATCCAAAAATAAAATACATCATTACCTACATCATCACACACTAATTTTCAATATTTACAACTCTTATTTTCAACATTCATATATTCAATACACACATTTTAAATATTAATTAATTTTCAACACTCCTCCCTTGTGATGATGATCATAATGATTGTCTTCATTACGTGTTTTTATACTGCCTCGTTAAAAACCTTACTAGGAAAAACTCATTGGGATAAAAACCATAGTAAGGGAAAAAGAGTGCAGTCACGTAAACTCCCTCTAATGTTGACATGGACAATTCTTCACAAATTTCGTAGATTGCGCATCCCAATATTATATATGTGCTTTCTGAATTTTGTCGTAGGAAGTGCCTTTGTGAAGAGATCTGATGAGTTTTCACTTGATTGAATGTGACGAACATCAATACATTTATTCTTCTCAAGCTACTTGGTGAATGCGAAGAACTTAGGAGGAATATGTTTAGTTCTGTCGCTTTTTATGTATCCTTCTTTCATTTGAGCAACACATGCAGCATTATCTTCATATAGTATCACAGGCTTCTCGTCGAATGATAATCCGCATGAGATTTGGATATGTTGGGTCATTGATTTTAACCACACACATTCACGGTTTGCTTCATGTAGTGCAATAATCTCGGCATGATTTGATGAAGTTGTTACGAGCGTTTGTTTCTGTGAACGCCAAGCAAGTGCAGTGCCTCCACGAGTAAATACATATCCAGTTTGAGAACGTGCCTTGTGTGGATCAGATAAGTATCTAGCATCGGCATAACCAATTATACTTGGATTAGCATCTTTTGATTACAAAAGTCCCAAGTCTATCGTTCCTCGTAGATAACGGAATATATGTTTAATTCCGTTCCAGTGTCTCTTTGTTGGATATGTGCAAAATCTTGCCAACAAATTTACGACAAAAGATATATCAGGCCTTGTACAATTTGTAAGATACATAAGGGCACCGATAGCACTTAGATATGGTACTTTCTGACCAAGAATATCTTCATCATCTTCACATGGACGGAATGGATCCTTTTCTATGTATAATGATCTAACAACCATTGGAGTACTTAAAGGATATGATTTATCCATATTAAAACGTTTAAGGATCTTTTCTGTATAATTTGTCTGGTGAACAAACATTCCGCATTCTTTTTGTTCAATTTGTAAACTCAGACAATACTTGGTTTTCCAAGATCCTTCATTTCAAATTCTTCCTTCAAGTATGACACAACTTCTTAAATTTCCTTATTCATTTCAATGATGTTTAAATCATCAACATATACAACAATAATTACGCATCTGTATATTGTTTTCTTAATGAAAACACAAGGGCATATTGAATTATTTACATATCTCTATTTCATCAAGTGATCACTTAGTCGATTATACCACATTCGACCGAATTGCTTCAACCCATATAATGATCTTTTTAATTTCACAGAATAACATTCTCTGGGTTTTGAATTTTGTGCTTCAGACATATTAAATCCTTCAGAGATTTTCATATATATATATATATATATATATATATATATATATATATATATATATATATTACTATCAAGTGATCCATATAAGTAAGCTGTAACAACATCCATAAGACGCATTTCTAAATTTTCAGATACCGCCAAGCTAATCAAATACCGAAACGTAATTGCATCCATCACGGGAGAATACGTTTCTTCATAATCAATTCCAGGCCTTTGAGAAAAATCTTTTGCAACAAGTCGAGCTTTATATCTTACTATTTCATTTTTCTCATTTCGATTTCGAATAAAAACCCATTTGTATCCAACAGGTTTTACACTAAGTCTAAAAACATTACGTTTATTTAGCGAATCCAATTCAACCTGGATGGCTTCTTTCCATTTTATCCAATCCTACCGATTTTTATATTCACCAAAAAATTTTGGTTCATGATCTTCATTATCATTTATGATGTCGATTGCCACATTATAAGAAAATATATCATCAATTTCTTCTATGTCTTTTCGGTTCCATATTTTTCCAGTATTAATGTAATTAATAGAGATTTCATGATTCTCCTCAGTTAGTGGTTCTGACAGAACATTTTCATCATCATGTGTTTTTTCAGGAACACCATTCTCTATTTTGTGATCATCATGTGTTTCTTCAGGAACATCATTCTCTATTTTTTGATCATCGTGTTTCTCTATGAATTTTCTTTTTCGAGGATTTTTATCCTTGGAACCGACTGGCCTTCCACGCTTCAGGCGTTTTACGACATCATGACTTTGTTCAATTTGTTTCTTTGGAATTTCAATTCGAGCAGGAGCATTTGCAGCATGTATATATAATTTAGTTATCACTTTTGTGTCTGCAAATACATCTGGTATTTGATTTGCTATTCTTTGCAAGTGTACAATTTATTGTACATCTTTTTCACATTGTTTTGTTCTTGGATCCAAATGTAACAATGATGATACATACCATGTAATTTCTTTTTCGGTATGTTACTGTTCTCACCCTAACATTGGGAAGATTTCCTCATTAAAATGACAATCAGCAAAACGTGTTGTGAACACGTCGCCTGTCTGAGATTCAAGATATCGAATGATTGATGGACTATCATAACCGATATAAATTCCAACCTTTCTTTAAGGTCTCATTTTCTTTCGTTGTGGTGGTGCAATAGGCACATATACCATACATCCAAAAATTCTCAAATGAGAAATGTCTGGTTCTTTACCAAATGCAAGCTGCAATGGGGAGTATTTATGATATGCACTTGGTCTGATGCGAATTAATGAAGCAGCATGTAAAATTGCATGTCCCCATATAGAAATAGGGAGCTTTGTTTTCATAATCATTGGTCTAGCAATCATTTGCAGACCTTTAATCAATGATTCAGCCAATCCATTCTGTGTATGTACATGAGCAACATGATGCTCAACAATTATTCCCATAGATATACAATAATCATTGAAAGTTTGGGAAGTAAATTCACTAGCATTATCAAGTCTAATTTTCTTGATTATATAATCGGGAAATTGATTCCTCAATTTTATTATTTGAGCAAGTAATCTTGCAAATGCAACATTTCGAGTTGACAATAAACATACATGTGACCATCCGCTGGAGGCATCAATCAACACCATAAAGTATCTGAATGGTCCACATGGTGGATGAATTGGTCCACAAATATCACCCTGAATACGTTCAAGAAACATTGGTGATTCAGTTTGGATTTTGACCGGTGATGGTCTTATAATAAGTTTTCCAAAAGAACATGCTTTACATTGAAACTTATTATTCTGAAAGATCTTCTGGTCTTTCAGCGGATGACCATATGTATTTTCTACAATTCTTTGCATCATTGTTAAACCAGGATGTCCTAATCGATCATGCCAATTGGTTAATATTGAAGAATTATCAACTACCATGTTTGATTCAATGAGACTTATATGTGTATAATGCAATCCAGTAGGGAGCATTGGTAGTTGTTCAATCACATATTTCTTTCCTGATTTATATGTGATAAGACACATATATTTCTCATTCCCTTCATTCATTGTTTGAGTATCATACCCATGGGAATATATATCATTAAAACTCAACAAATTTCTTTTCGATTGTGGTGAATATAAAGCATCATTGATCAAAAATTTTGTACCATTAGGTAACAAAAATTGTGCTTTACCACATCCTTTAATCAAGTCTACAGGACCTGATATTGTATTCACCGTTGTTTTTGTTGGTTTTAGTTCCAAGAAATATCTTTTATCTCGAGGATAGTGTGCGTTGTAACACTATCGGGTATGCAAACTTCAGCTTTGCTCATATCATTTTCCATTTTTGAACTTCAAAAAATATGCAATGAAATAAAATTACTGACAATATATATTTAAATATAACACATATCATAATTATACAATAGAACATTATTATATGAATACATGAAAAATAAATTATTGTACATTTATATTCTATTACTATATTGTTCATTTTCAGAGAAATCATTGAAAAAATCTACAACATCAATATTGTTCATTTCTATCCCACCAACATATTGATCATTTCCAGAGAAATTATTCATAAAATCACTAGCATCAAAATTAGCTGAATCACTCAAACGGTCACTGCGTTCAGTGAAGTTGGTCTCCTTTTCTTTCCCCTTTAATGATTCTTTATAAAGTTTACAAAGATGCTCAGGGGCTCGACAAATACGAGACCAATGTCCTGGAGTACCACATCTGAAACAAGAACTTTCATATCTTTTTGAGTGATTCTCATTAACACTTGTATTCTCATGACGCCTTTTCGATGGATGGTTTGGGACGCTCTTTTGAGATGAGTTATAAAAATAACTATCTCTATTGTTTTCAAAACCACGGCCTCGACCACAACCACGGCCAATTCCACGTCCACGTCCACGTCCACGACCTCGACCTCGACCTCGACCTCGATCAAAATCTTGTCTTTGAATTTGATTTTGGTTTCGAGGTTTAAATTCATTTTTACTTACAGCATTTACTTCTGGAAATGCTGTTGATCTAGTGGGTCAGGACTGATGATTTCTCATTAATAGCTCGTTGTTTATTTCCGCCACAAGAATACAGGCGATGAGTTCAGAATATCTCGCAAATCTACGTACTCTATATTGTTGCTGTAGAGTAATATTTGATGTATGAAACGTGGAAAATGTTTTTTCAAGCATTTCTGATTATGTGACCTCATGTCCAAAAAATTTTAGCTGCGAGATTATTCGATACATCGCTGAATTATAATCACTGACTTTCTTAAAATCTTGGAATCTTAACATATTCCATTCATCACGGGCGGTCGGAAGTATAACTTTCCTTATATGTTCAAATCTTTCTTTCAATCTTTTCCACAAAGTCATGGGATCTTTTTCAATTAAATATTCACATTTCAATCCCTCGTCGAGATGTTGACGCAAAAATATAATGGCTTTTGCTTTTTCTTGGGATGTTGATATGCCATTTTCTTTCATGGTCTCATTTAGACCCAATGACTCAAGATGCATCTCTACATCGAGAGTCCATGGCAAATAATTTTTTTTCGTGATATCGAGCGCAACAAATTCGAGCTTTGTCAAATTTGACATGGTGGTACTAAAAAAATTACGATGCATTTTATTAGTTAATGAATATTGCAATACAAAATAATGGATAAACAACAAATACAAGCATTCGTAAAAATAAAGAAAACACACGAGGATGATATTCTCCAATAAATACAAGACTCGTGAGTATGATAACCAAAATAATTAAAAATAACCTTGAGAAAGTCATCTTCTTTTTTCTTCGAAAAATTTGTTGAAGAATAATTTTTAGAGAAGAAGAGAAAGCTGGAGTGATTGAATATGTTTGTGAGATCATATTTATAAGGCAAAAAATAGCCGTTTTTTACCGTTGGTGTACAAAAACAAATTATGTATTTGTATAATTTTATGGTAATAATATGATGTATATAATATTAGACATGTTTAAATAATTATGTATATCATATCACATTATTATAATGAAGTGTCATAATTTATTTTGTTTAAAAACCTTATAGGCTTTTATACTTGTCGTATCCTTTACCGGGAGTGTGGGATGTCGTCTTAACATCCTCCCAGGATTTATAACAAGTTTTTGAAAAATTTATTTTTATTATATAATAACATTATATTATATATTAAATATATACACAATAAATAAAAAGTAAAATAAGTATTATTACTTTTGTTACTTTTTTCTTCTGGTTTGGAGCTCGGAAAAATATGGAGGACTTTTAGAGCTTCGTGCTGATAACGTGTTGTGAAAAAGTAAAAAATTATGGTAAAAAATAAAAATCTCAAACTCTCAAAATTAACCAACTACATACTTTATAATATTTTTCTATCTACTCAATTGTGTTTTTCTTCACAAACGAGAGATCTATTTATAGGAAATCTTTACAAATAATCCAAAAATAAAATACATCATTACCTACATCATCACACACTAATTTTCAATATTTACAACTCTTATTTTCAACATTCAAATATTCAACATTCAAATATTCAATACACACATTTTAAATATTAATTAATTTTCAACATGTATAAATATATAACGTTTGTGTCGATGTGCTAATATTATATAAGTTACACGGGATAAATTGGATCCAATAAACAAGTAACCAACTACCCTAAACGAGAGAGACATATTTCTTAGATGTAAATTATTATATGAAAGCTAACTACGAAAGGTGACAGTTCGCATCTACTTCTGACTATGAGAGCGGTCTTAGTTGCTTTTCATGATTGAGATTTTAATTTATTGGTGAATACAATTGGCCAATAATTATATCCAAAATTTTTAATATCATCACAATAATAAGAATAGCATCATCACAGCTGTATTTGTTGACCATTTTTTGAGAAAATATTTGACTCAATAAATTGTTTTCTTCTGTATATTTTTTATTTTTGAGGCATGGGGCATTTTCAAGTTTCACCTTTTGATTTTTGATTTCCCAATGAAACAAAAGACAAAGCCGGGATCCATAACCTAATTTTTATTATTATCTCGTGAATTTATATTCATGATATGTTCAATCAAATACATAGTTAAAATAAAAAATAATATTTTTATTATAAAATATAATATATTTTTTAAGAATGGAATCAGATTAGAAATTTTATCTTATAAAATTCCATGTGAGACTCGGGAATTTTTATATTTTTTATCAAGCCCCATAACCTAATCTGAATGCTGCTTCCAACTCATTCCAGGCCACAAAAAAATAAAATTTAATATATATATATATATATATATTAAATTTTATATAGATATATATATATTCATTAACGCATACAAACAATGTGCCCACCCCAACCCCCGGGACAAATATAAGTAAAATACAGCCAAAAATTTAAAGAAAAACCAGTACTTACATAACATTTATGAGGGATGTCTATTTTCTTTTTCTTTTTTTTGCTTCTTTGTGGAGAACGAAGTGGATGAATCTTTTTCAATGTCTAGTCAAAAAATTGCTAAAAGTGCAAGATTTTTATTAAATTTTTTTTTCTTTTACCAAATATTGTATACAATCCGATGGCGATATGATGAAAATTTTAATTTAAAGACCAAAAGTAAATTTTAATTAATAGGTTAAATATGACAAGAGAATTGATATTTACACTTCATTTCTTGTTATTTGTACTGTGAATAAATTTGATACGTAAAATGAAGTGTAGATAATACAAAACAGAGTTTAAATATCAACTCCTATATTATAGAAAGATCAACTATTGTTTCTATAAAATCCAGTAACTTTAATCTAATTTAGAGTTTAAGAATGATCGTATAAGATTAGATACGAGTTCTAAGCATCTCGAGTCAAATTCAAATCTTGTTGTCTTATACTCAAGTTAGCTCGAGTTTTTTTTTTTTTTTTTGTTATTATGTTTTAATTATATGTAAATTATTGTTTCATAATTAATTTTAATGAATTATCAAGTTAATGATAATCTTTTACGAAAAATTGAAGGTTTCATGTATACAAAAAGTGAAGGATGGGCTTGCGGCATGATTTCACTCGATTTCAATAGCGAGTTCGAATTTGAGTTCGAGTAAAAAACGAAAAAATCGGGGATAACTCTAAGTAAAAATTACTGATAGATTGAACCCAAATATATATAAGAAAAAAAAGGTGATATCTTTTATGATCGAAAAAAAAATTATATCTATGAAATTATTAAAGCGCAAGACTTCCGTATAAAGTTCCTCGTAGGGTACCCCACCCTCCCCAAGAAAGAAGATTATAGCAGCCGTAGATGAAGTAGCTACTTGTTTGTTCATTAATCATTACACTTAAAGAAAAGTTGAACATGTAATTTATTTATCGGAGGAAATGTGTTTGTAATCGTACACCTCTCTTTCTGCATTACTCACTTATTATCCTTCTGTTTTGTGTACCAAACACACCCGCTAATGGTGGGTTTTTGGCATCAAAACTTGCTTATTCAGACCCTGTTTCATGTAGTCTTGGTGCTCCCCCTGCCAAGATACGCGAACTCGGAGCTGCTACGCTATAATTTCAGCAGCATTCCCACAACAAGTATAAAGCCAGCCGCTGCAACAGGCTGCAATCTGTTCCAGGGAAAATGGGTTTACGACCCTTCATATCCTCTCTTTCAGCCCTCCGGCTGCCCATTCATCGACCCGGAATTCGATTGCATCAAGAAAGGCCGCCCCGATAAACGCTATCTCAAGTATTCTTGGTCACCAGACTCCTGCACCATGCCCAGGTACTAGCATTCGAAAATTCAACCAAAGGGAACGGCCAGACGAATTGTATAGAGAATATTTGGATCAGAGCTATCTGTTTTTGAAAATTTAATGGTCCACCACTGTTACCTCAGAAAGCAGTGATATTAATTTTTTTGGATATATATTACAGATTTAATGGGTTGGATTTGTTGAAGAGATGGAGTGGGAAGAAGATAATGTTTGTGGGGGATTCATTGAGTTTCAATCAGTGGATTTCTCTTGCTTGTATGATTCATGCATCGGTTCCCAATTCCGAGTTCAAAATCGTCAGACAGGAGTCGCTCTCTTCTGTGACCTTTCAGGTCAGTAATTTTTTTTTTCATATTTTTACACCAATTTATAAAATATAAAAATGATTTTTCTTAGGTTAAATACTTGTGTCGGCATGCAGTAATAATGTTTCTTTTTTTTTCGGGGATGAAATACACGCTTCATTGATATTTTCTGATACCAGTCGCTGCATTTGGTAAATTGTATTTAAGGCGAACTGAAGAATTACTAGGTGCAAAGGTTTTAAAAATTTTATAGTTCAAGTTCATTAAATGTTATTATTATGATTTTATTATCTCTTATTATTTCCTACGAACGTGAGATTTTGTTCATGTTATCTATATGAGTATATTAAGTAGATAAATAATGGTCACTCGTTCGACTTGTTGGTCCCACGTGCTGAATTTGAGATAATAAAACTCGAAAATAAAGAATAAACTGGACACCGAGATTTACGTGGAAAACCCCTAAAAATTATTAGGGTAAAAACCACAGGCAAGATGAAAAGAATTCAACTATAATATTTTGTGGTGTACAACTCACTCACTGTGTTTCCAAAAGAACACACACTCTCTTAATACAAGAGAACAAACACCTCACAAATATTATAGAACTAAGCACTTAAATTATATAAGATGAGAGAAAACTCGAAGAAGGAATGATTTCAGAATGAATGAGAGAGCTCTATTTATAGAAGCTCTGTCAGTGTGAAAACACGTATAGAACGTGTTCCGTCTTAATGCATCTTACCGCGTATAAAACACGTTCCTTTCGTTTGCAATTTCAAATTAATGCACCACAAGAAATGCATTAAATGCATTTTCTATTTGTCGACATTTCACCCCCTTGGAGATTTGATTGAGAATCAAACACATATCCACACATCCTTTCAATCTCGCCATTATCTGCTGCTTACGTTTCCGTTAGGCCACTTGAGGATCTATACAATTCAAACTTATCAGTGTTCACTGGCTTGGTCAGAAAATCAGCTATGTTATCTTTTACATGGATTTTATGCATATACATGTTTCCTTCTTCTACTACTTCCCGTACAAAGTGAAATTGAACTCCAATATGTTAAGTCCTGGAATGAAAGGCTGGATTCCTTGCGATGTGCAAGGCACTCTGACTGTCACAAAACAAAGGAACATTATCTTGTTTGTGTCTGATCTCCTCCAATAACCTTTTAATCCATATTGCCTCCTTGCAAGCTTGAGTAGCTGCCATCTATTCTGTCTCTGTTGTAGATAATGCCACAATTCTTTTAGTTTTGAAACACAGCTTACTGTTCCTCCTGCAAGTGTAAACACAAATCCAGTAGTAGATTTTATCTTATCAAGCTTACCTGCATAATCTGAATCGACATAGCCCATGAGTGTAAAATAATGCAGCATTCGAGGTACCCTTAATATATCTAAGGATCCTCTTAACAGTGCTCCAATGCTCTCTTCTAGGATTCGCCATATACCGACTAACTGCTCCCACTACATGAGCAATGTCCGGTCTTGTACAGATCATGGCGTACATCAAACATCCCACTGCTAATGCATATTGTATTCGAGACATCTCCATGCTCTTTGCTTCACTGATAGGAAACATATCGGAGGACAACCTGAAGTTAACAGAAAGAGGGGTCGAGATTGGCTTGCTATCTTGCATGTTGAAGCGTTGCAAGACTTTATTCAAATAATTTTTCTGGGAAAGCCAAATATTTCTGTTACTTTTGTCTCGTTGAACTTACATCCCTAGAATCTTGTTTGCTGGTCCCAAGTCCTTCATA
This sequence comes from Primulina eburnea, assembly GCF_022965805.1. Lineage (NCBI taxonomy): Eukaryota > Viridiplantae > Streptophyta > Magnoliopsida > Lamiales > Gesneriaceae > Primulina > Primulina eburnea. Next base: position 6,789,400 of record NC_133108.1, read on the forward strand.
TCAAATTCCCTAGCCAACTGTGTCCTTCAATTATTGGACCTGATCTTTGTGGGGATACCAAAATGTCGACAAATAGGAAATGTATTTAATGAATTTTCTGTTAATTTGAAATTGCAAACGAAAGGAACACGTTTTATACGCGGTAAGATGCGTTCAGACGGAACGCGTTGTATACTGCGTTTTCACACTGACAGAGCCTCTATAAATAGAGCTCCCTCCTTCATTCTGAAATCATCTCTTCTTCGAGTTTTCTCTCATCTTATAGCATTTAAGTGCTTAGTTCTATAATATTTGTGAGGTGTTTGTTCTCCTGTATTAAGAGAGTGTGTGTTCTCTTTGAAACATAGTGAGTGAATTGTACACCATAAAATATTATAGTGGAATTCTTTTCATCTTGCCCGTGGTTTTTACTCTAATAATTTTTAGGGGTTTTCCACGTAAATCTCGATGTCCAGTTTATTCTTTATTTTCGGGTTTTATTATCTCAAATTCTACATGTGAGACCAACAAGTGGTATCAGAGCCTTGGTTTAAAATTTCTTAAATTCTGAACATGCTCTGTGATTGCAGCCTAGACTGATCTTCCACATCAGAATAAATTTTTTTTGAGATTTTTATTAAGACAGTATTATTTAGTCCAGCATACTAAAATTGTTTTAGACATAGTGGCGGGCAGGTACGAGATAGCAAAGTTCAACGGAAGTAATTTTATGCTGTGGAAAATAAAGATACAAGCAATTTTAATAAAGGAGAATTTTTTGGCGGCTATTAGAGATAGACCGGTGGAGATTACGGATGATGAAGAGTGGAATGAGAGTAATGATAATAATGTTGCCAATTTACATTTGGCTATAGCAGACGAAGTATTGTCAAGTATTTCTGAGATAAAAATAGCAAAAGTTATCTGGGATACTTTGACAAAGATGTACAAGGTCAAGTCGCTACACAACATGATTTTCCTAAAGAGAAGGCTTTATACTTTTCAGATGACGAAATCTTCATCGATGACCGACCATATCAACACACTAAATACTCTATTTGCCCAACTCACTTACATGGGGCATAAATAGAGGAAAATGAACGTGCGGAGCTTCTACTTCGAAGTCTAACAGATTTATATGATCAACTTATCATCAACATAACCAACAATATTCTTATGGGCTTTCTAAGATTCGAGGATGTCTTAACTGCGGTTCTTGGAGAACAAAGTCGACGCAAGAATAAGGAAGATAGGTTGGTAATTTAGCAGCAGGCAGAGGCTTTGCCGATGATAAGAGGAAGACTTATGGACTGTGACTCCAGTGAAAGCCAAAGACGAGGTAGATCAAAATCGAGAAGTAAGAAGAAAAATATTTACTGCTTTAAATGTGGCGGTAAAGGGCACTTCAAGAAAGAGTGTACGAGTATTGAAAAAAGTTCTCAAGGAAATGTGGCCAGTACTTCAGGCAGTGGTGAAATATTATTCAGCGAAGCAGCAAGAGTTGTAGAAGGCAGACACAAATTTTGTGACACGTGGATTATGGATTCATAAGCGACGTGGCACATGACGTCTCGAAGAAAATGGATTGATCATTATGAACCAGTCTCAGGAGGATCTGTATTCATGGGAAATGATCATGTTTTGGAAATCGCTGGGGTCGGTACTATCAAAATTAAAATGTTTGATGGCACCGTTCACACCATACAGGATGTACGACATGTGAAGGGACTGACGAAAAATCTTTTGTCCTTGGGGCAATTGGATGACATCGGGTGCAAAACTCGTATCGAGAACGAGATCATGAAAATTGTGAAGGGTGCGCTTGTGGTTATGAAGGCGGAGAAAGTTGCTGCAAATCTGTATGTACTTTTGAGAGAAACACACAAAGAGACAGAACTAGATGTTGCATCAACTGGTTCAGGAGAAGAATTAACAGTGTTATGGCATAGAAAGCTCGGGCATATGTCAGAACGGGGGTTGAAAATTCTCTCAAAACGGAAGCTGCTGCCGGGACTTACAAAATTGTCACTACCCTTTTGTGAGCACTGTGTTACCAGTATATAACACAGATTAAAGTTTGGCACTTCTATTGTTAGGAGCAAAAGCATATTGGAACTGATTCATTCGCATGTTTGGCAAGCACCAGTTATATCCCTAGGAGGAGTGAAATATTTTTTCTCGTTCATTGCTGATTTCTCTAGGAGATGTTGGGTGTATCCAATCAAGAAAAAATCAGATGTTTTCCAGATATTCAAAGATTTCAAAGTGCGTGTTGAACTTGATTTAGAAAAGAAAATCAAGTGTTTGAATACTGACAATGGAGGAGAATATACCAGTGATGAATTTGATGCACATTGTCAACATAAGGACATCAAAAGACAGTTTATGACGGCTTACACACCTCAACAGAATGGAGTGACGGAGCGGATGAACAGAACCTTGTGGACAGAACAAGAGCAATGTTGAGGACTGCAGACATCTTGTTATATTATCAACCGTTCTCCTTCAGTGGCGATTGATCTGAAGACTCCGATGGAGACGTGGACTGGGAAGCTGACAGATTATTCTCATTGCATACATTTGGAAGTCCTGTGTACGTCCTGTAAAATGAGCTAGAAAGATCGAAGTTGGATTCGAAATCCAGAAAATATATCTTCTTGGGTTATGCTGATGGAGTAAAAGGATTTCCTTTGTGGGATCCTATTGTTCACAAGCTTTTCATCAACAAGGATGCTATCTTCGAGGAAGATAAAGTAAAGGGAGACAAATACACATTGAATTCAGAAACTACTATATTTTAGGTGGAAAATAAGATGGATGAAGATCAAGTTTCTTGTGAAGCAATACCAGGGCACGAAGAACAAGAACATGTTGAGTCTGAGGTTTCCAATGTGAGGCAGTCAACTCGAGACAGAAGACCACCAGGTTGGCTTTCAGATTATGTCACTGAAAGCAATATTGTATATTGTCTATTATTAGAAGACGGTGAGCCATCGAGCTTTCACGAGGCTACTCAAAGTTCGGATGTATCCTTGTGGATGATAGCAATACAAGAAGAATTGGAAGCATTGGATAAGAATAAAACTTGGGATCTTGTTACACTACCACGAGGGAGGAAAGCCATTGGAAACAGATGGGTCTATACGATCAAGCGTGATAGCAATAACCAAGTGGAGCGGTATCGTGCTAGATTGGTGGTAAAAGGGTATGCTCAGAAAGAAGACATTGACTTCAGTGAGATATTTTCTCCTTTTGTTCGGTTTACAATATTCAGAGTAGTATTGGTATTGTGTGCGGTGTTTGACCTACATCTAGAACATCTAGATGTGAAAACAGTGTTTCTTCATGGAGATCTTGAAGAAGAAATCTATATGCTCCAGCCAGAAGGTTTTGTGGAAAAAGGCAAAGAGAACTTGGTTTGCAGGTTGAACATTGGTTTGCAGGTTGAACAAATCTCTGTACAGTCTCAAACATGCGCTGAGGTGTTGGGACAAGAGATTTGATTCCTATATCATGAGTCTTGGATACAACAAACTGAGTGTAGACCCTTGTACATATTTCAAGAGGTCTGATGATGATTATATCATTTTGCTGTTGTATATGGACGACACAACTATGATGTATGGATGAGTGGTCATGATTAATAACTCAACACATGTTTCATATGCTCAGTGAATAGGACACTATCCATATGTGTAGCATCTACCAAGCCCAAACGTGACTATCATAGTAACTACGTCGGCATGACCACTTATGACAAAAACAACTCTTATTTTTAAGTATTTACAATTTATTACATGTATATCCTAACTCACGGAAACTTAAAGGATTGAGAAAATCATCTACTCAATCTTTAATCGGTGAGAAAAATATTTATAATTAATAATTTTCCACATGTACATTGCGCATGCCAACACTAATAGCGATAACAAAGAAAGTGGCTTGTAGAATAACCAATTTTGATATCTTGGTATGAATCTTACTTTTAAAAACAAAATATGTCAACTCACTTGAATAAAACAAATTTCTAACGTCAACATTCTAATAATTTTTTTAATAATCTTACTATAATTGTCGAATATTGTCTGGACCAAATAAATCATACTATATAATTACTCTGCTAAAATTCCTGAAACCATTTTTATTCAAACCCAGTTTTTTTAAAAATACCAACTTTTATTTATGATTAAGAAATAGTTGATAAATATAAAACCTACATTTGCAGGAATATGGAGTTACAATATTTCTTTTTCGGTCAACGTACTTGGTAGATATAAAAACAGAGAGTATTGGGAGAGTATTGAAGTTGGATTCCATCGAACAAGGTGATGCATGGAAGGGCATGGATGTGCTCATATTCAATTCATGGCATTGGTGGACTCATAATGGAAGACAGAAACCGTAAGATTTTACTCTCGTCTTCGAACTCGATATTTCGTCTCAAATTTTACATCTTGTATCAGATGAGCTATATCTATTATAAAACCTTGTTTCTATCACGCTTTTGTAGCTGGGATTATGTACAAGAAGGTAGCACCATATCCAAAGACATGAACCGCCTGATTGCATTTTACATAGGGTTAACAACATGGGCTCGATGGATTAACCGAAATATCGATCCTAGCAAGACCAAAGTTTTCTTCCAAGGCGTTTCTCCTTCCCACTTTCAGTAAGTAATTTTGGCACATTTCGTCCAATTCATGATCCTCCTCAACATATGCATCAGACAGCAGTTTTCACCAAACTATTGATCCGTTCACTTGACAGGTGTAATCGAGTACAAGAACCTTTGGCAGGGTCAACATATCCAGGAGGGAGGCTACCCGAGGCTGAAGTTGTTTACAGAGTACTAAGAAGGATTGTCAAACCAGTGTTTTTGTTGGATATCACAACTCTGTCTCAGTTGAGGAAAGATGCTCACCCATCAGCTTACGGTGGGTATCGTTCCGTGATAGATTGCAGCCACTGGTGCGTCCCTGGATTACCGGATACTTGGAACCAGTTGTTATATGCAACCCTGGTAATGTGAGGGTAAGCGAATATGGGACGGGCTTTTCTTGATTATTTTTTCTTCGGTTTTAAAGTTCATGTTGAGTGGGGTTATCTTGAAACAAGTTCTGTTTTAGTTTGTGATTGGAGAAAATAAAGTAGATCACGTTTCAATTGTAAAATTCATACTGATTGAACACAGCATACTCACGTATGTTTATATAGTCACTTCAACTTAACGAATTGAGCTTGATTGCAAACTTCGTTAAACAGTGAACTCCAATTCAAGAGTCATTTTCCAAGTTTCAAGCCAGCTAAAATGTTTAAATTGTAAAAATGTAGAAAGAGAGACATGAACGATATTCGGTTCGATTTAATTGGCCGGTGCTTTAATAAAAACACGACTGTGTAGCACTTTATGTCAAACTGTCTGGACCAGACTGAAAGTGGGAAGCTCGATAAGTTAATGGGCTAGGTTGGTCCACACTGGGTCGGACCGATTTAGTTCCACCGGTACTACTACTTGTCGCAGGTGGTTCACTGTTCAGTAGTTCAAGGGACATACATTTGAATCGGTAATGGGTTTACCAAGCAGAGCATGGTTCCTCTACTGGGATCTCAGGCTCGGACCCTGTGAACTGATCTTGTCAGGACCGATCTTAACAATATTTGGGCCTGAGTCTAACATTTAAAAACAGGTCTCTGAATCATAATGTATGTTCATATTTTTTTTAATTCCATAACAATTTTTCAAATTAAATCAATACGTCAAAGACAATATAAAAAACTAGATGAATAAAAATATCAAACATGTCCAAAATGATCACTAAAAAACAACCCGCCTAACAGTTTTAGAGCTAAAAATACTAATCAAGTTTGTATAATCAAGTTGTTCAGTAATTTCTTTGTCAATCGATAACATAGTCAATCCATTTTTCTTGTGACATGGTTGATCAGAGAAAAGTTTCGATGAGCTTTAACATTGAGAAACTTCGTTCTGCACTTACTACTGTGACTGTGACTGTCAACAAGATTTTATAAGCAATATGAGCATTTGGGAAACACTCATCCATTTTCTTCAAGTAATTCACTACATCAATGGCCGATTTTGTTTCTCTTGGTAATGAGCACCTCAAGAATGTCAACTCCGAAAATAGATCATCCCCGTTAATATCAGAACAACCCTTATGAGTCAAAAAATTTTCAAGATTCTTGCAAGACCTCAACAAAGTTTCATCGTCTGTACGTTGTAACCTCTTTAGATTGAACAAAAAACCAAATGTTTCTTCATATTTTTGAAACTATTCAAATCGAGCTTTCATAGAAGAACGAGCTTGATCGATTATAAAGAGAAAGTAGTTAATTCGAAAAGATTCTGCAAGCTTGATCGATTATAAAGAGAGTCTTTCGATCAAACCTAGAGACGACGCAACGACTGGAGTCATTTAGAGCTTGTCTGCAGATGAATATTGGGGAAGATTGAGGAATAAATAGATAACAGGTTAAACAAGCTCCATTTAATAAATATTTGGTTTTGGGCTATCTTATAACTAGTATTATATATAATAATTTTTTAAAAAAAATTTGGACCCCAAAAAAGATATAGATCTTAATCATTGGACTCATTTGTCTCTTAATAAGCACGACCCTGGATCCTGTCCCCGGGTCCTTGAGCTCTAGAGTCATGGCCTGCCGAGCTGGCCCAACCCAGTCAACAGCCAAGGGCTTGTGTAAGGTCGTGGCAACAAAAAAGAGAAAATCAAATAATAAATTCACATCACTTTCTTTAAATAAATCTCTAATTTATAAGAAAAGTTGTATCACAAATACAAGAGATGTCTATATTTCTTAGGCCACAATACAGCCACAACTTTTACCCAAAAGTTGGATGTATTTTACATATCTCTAACTTAGCTACCAATCAATACCGGCTTAGAGAGGACATGTAAAAACCCAATATACATAGTTTTTTTTTTTTTTTTTTTTTTTTTTTGGGAATTTTACCCATACAAACACTCTATAATTAGTAGCTGTAGATATCTCCCTGAATTTTCTCCAGGTAAAAAGAAGTTCCCAATTCATTATAGATCATATTTAAGTTAATGCTTTTCGTTTCAGACAAATATTTCGATCTCTTTCCAACAAAAAGCTGGTAGGCACATGGCATATCTGATGGAGATTGCTTGAGGATTAGAAAGCAGCAGAGGAAAACCTGCAAACAAGTTTCGGCTGATGTTGATTATGGCACTGGATGTTGCACAATCGAGCTTTATCCCTCAATTCTTGAAATGTTTTCATAGTTTCCACATCAAACCCGCCCGCAAACTAGGTTAGAAGAAGAAAATCAGAACACACAAACAAAAAAACACGATGCAGGTCCAAAAGATTGTGAAATTTGATCACCTGGTGTACTCGAAATGCGAACTTCACACCTTGAACTATAAGCTCTTCTTCTTCAGAACCGCCACCACCACCTACTAATTCAAGCTCGGCCAGTACTCTATTCATGTACCTCATGGCCAATTTTACCGATGCCAATTTGATCTACAATTTATAAGGGTGACGGGTCACAGCACTACAAATACAAGTCCTTCGGTTTATATACCCACATTCCTTAAAAATCTTTGCACCAAAGTTTCTAAATAAGCTCAGGACATGGCAAATTTAAGGTTACTTTCACGTAGCACAATTTCCATCATTTGCCAATGTCAGTTTGTTTTGCAGACACAAACTGTTCCTCAAAATGCATGAAACCAGTGATCATTTTAAGAGACCAACACAATGCACAAAAAATTTATTTGGAAAACCCAGATCAGAGAAAGAATAAAGAAAGAGGAGGAGATCTTTGTTTCGTAAAGGCTGTATGTCGAGAGTTTTATCACGGCTATTAACTCAACTTTCTTAGCTATATTTGTGAGGCCACGACCTTTTCAAATCGGTTCAATAGAAGACCAAGATCACCATATACTAACACATCAAGATCACCATATACTAACACATCAGATTGTAAATTCAGCTGAAATGAAGTTACAAATCTTTCTACAGGGCACCGTTTAATCAGTATTTTAAGATTTTCAAAAGCAAACTGGGAAACAAATAAAATACATAAGAGCTAGAATCTACAAAGCTTACGTTAAATGCTTCAAATCACACATCATCGATAGGAATTACAATGATGTCTGTCTATCTTAGCATATAAGAAAATGTAGACAAATGGTCCAATGGACTTTAAAAAATCGATAGATGGAAAGAAAAAGTCAATTCCAAGAATAAAAATATTCCTGATGGGTTTCCTAGAACTTTAAAAAAATGTAAATCTAACAGAGACCAATACACATTTTTTAAATCTGAAACTTCACATGTGCGACCCGCGAATTGGGCATTGCAAAATGAGGCAGATTCTTCTCTTACTTTAACTACTAGTGACATTATAGTATGACACTTGGCGCCTTGGGGATCATAATAAAACTATATGATCGATAAATTGTTCACAATTTAATTGATAGTTTAATAAGTTAAGTGTTACGGCATCTCTTTCCAAGATACCCCTCTATTTAGGGCAGGAAAAGTAACATATCAGAACAATTCAGCATCAATGACAAGAAAATTAGAGAAATGTCAGCATCATCATAACTAACAAAAGCAAGCTCTCCATGCTAAACAGGGGTGGTAATGATACTAAATGCTATCGTGTACTTAGAAGACTTGTGGATGCACCACACCTTTCTTGCCAGTTTGAACGAGTCAGACGCTGTAACAGCGACTTTTCGATAACTGTAGTAACAAAATGTAATTAATTTTTAATATGAAAACACTGAAGGTTTCTTCAGCAAGTCATGCTAAGATAGGAGGAGCAGGGCAATGCGTTTTGTACATTTGCGGGTCAAATGGGTGCGTCTCTTATTTTCTCCCAGACATCTACACCATTGGATAAGTGGAAGACCCGCCTCAAATGTTTATCGTAGGGATCAAACAGAGTGCATGTGCCACAAGAAGCATGAAGAAAATTATGGTATGTACCGTATCCATCACACAAATTTTAGAAAATAAAAAATGATCAAATTCTCAACTCCGTCGAATCCGGGGAATTCGGAATCACATGTAGGACCAAGTCTTCTATCGGTGTTCGCGGAATGACCTAAGTGAACCTTGGGCCCTCAATGTGTCTAGGTTTTTTGATAGGAAAGATTGGCGAATTTTGCGGAGAGAAAATGTAAATGATGAAAATAAATGTACCTGAATCACGAAACCTGTATCCAGCATCCAATCTACTGGAATTTGAAACACTTTGTATCGTTTGGTGGCAGATTCCCTCACTCTTGAAAGATTATCAACACCGTGCTCCAATCTTCTCCAAAGCAAGTATTATAATTGGGGGGAAAACGAATTTAGAATATCGATAATCATTTGAAAATGCACTAAAAAAATCAGAACTTTGTAAAAAACTTCATACTTATCAAACAAGGACTGCATTTTCTTGAGAGCATGAAAACAAGGCTGTCTAGGGGCATCATGAAAAGACGAGGCTTCGGATTCCATCTTCTTTAAATCACAATAACCAAAAGCCGCTTCTCTTAGAGCATCAGCCTTCAGTTCAGGCCAATCAAAGTGCTTCAAAACTGCCCTTTCATCAACCTATATAACTCTCAAATTCATTTTACTATAATGTACTGAAAACTAAAATAAATGAAATGAAAAAAAACCCTGTCAGCTAACCAGGTAAGAGAGCTCATCATCAAGCCATTTAACAAACGGCACAACATCTTCAATGTCAGCAAATGCTGCACATTCAACTTCTTTAATTAAGAACCTGATGAAATCTCCTTGTGTTTCTACATCTGTCTTAATCTGTATAAGAAAATCCAGAACCAGGTAACCATTAACAGATCGAATTCATTGCAGCATAGAACAAACGCGAACTATGTGGTTCAACTATTTGGTCAGCTATAGAAAGGGCATAATTTGTTCCAAACACGATCCCAATCCCATCGAATTCAACACTGAAAACATCAAACATGTCAGTAGAACTTTTCACTACAATTTAAGACTATTTTTCATAAATAAACATTGCAAAGTTACATGTGCAAACAATTGCTTTTCCCAACTACAACGCTACTAGGAAGCAAGTAAGCTGCTGCACCAGTCGTGATTCGAGTAACTTGAGTATACAAATTAGTTTTACAATAATGATGGTTATTTTAGCCAATTTCAGTAAAGAGTGGCACGGGCCGATGCTTTAACAAACGGATCTCTAACATTGAACCTGGGTAATGTTACACTATGTTTACTCAAAGTTTATGAACAGTTATGTGGGTGTACCCTGTGGCTAACCAAAAGGCACACATGAAATTAAATCAGCCAGGCAAAAGCAGCGCAAGGGACGGGTAACATTAAATGACATAAATGCCCACATGGTTTCATTCAATTTACAACTTTCTGCATTTCCAATTTGGATGACGTATCGAAACCTGTCTTATCCTGTAAGAAACACGTAAAAATTCCAAGAAAAAGGACATCAAGTGTACCAGAAAAAGACACAAGGACGATACAACGAGTCAGTGGTAATATCTGTAAATAAACAATCAAACCATGACCAAAATGGGAAAAAGGAGGGAACTTACCGCAAGCAAATGGGTAGACCGGTTCTCAATCTCTCCTATCATATCCTTCGTCGTAGCCCCCGCCGCGAACACATCAGCGGGACCGCCTCCGGCATCCCGACGTGTGTTCGATTCCCTCCGCATAAGCGAGTGGTAAAACTCCACAACCTCTGGGATTCGCCTCACCTTCTCGGGTACCTTCTTCAGAATGGCAGGCGGAGGTGGAGGTGGTGGTGGCACAGTTTTGCAAAGAAGCGGGGGAGGCGAAGGAGCAGGAGGAGCTTTAATTTTCATTGGTGGAGGCGGAGGTGGAGGTGGAGGAATGTAGGATTTCTCCGCCAATGCTCGGTCCGCTGAATCAGATAAAAAACTGCAAGAAGGGGAAGAGACAGACGATGATATCGCTGAGGTGGACGTTGAAGATAACGAAGACAAAAGCGCAGCGGATGGCCTCGGTGGTGGCTTAGGAACCCGCGGAGCACGAGAACTCGAACCTATTAATCTATCCGAAGTCTCAGAGATTTCCTCGGAGTTGCACCAAGAATGTCTTGGCATTTCGGTACTCTCCTCTACCACACCTACAAATTCATCTTTCTTTCCCATTTCAGTCTCAACATTCGCATGCATACTCATTCCGCTTTCGAAAAAATTGCCCAAGACATGATTTTGTGTCGTGCATTTTCTCAGAGACTTCACGGTAACACACGATTTGTAATTATTTGTCACATCATTAAGTTTCGTAGTGGTCGACGAAGACGACGCCTCCTCTTGCTCTCGTTGGCTCTCTGCAACAGCTATCTTTATATCAGCTAGCTCAGCCTGCATGCATTTGATTTTATCCGTGTACTTGTGATTCTGTTTCGCAAGCTCCATGTGTAAAAACTCATTCTCGTCCCTTAGCCTCTCGTTTTCCGATTCCAAGCATTCGATCTTCGCTTTTGACCGTCCGATTTCCGAATCCTTACTCGAAATCTCGTTCTCAAGCACTGGAACAATCGCTACAGTCTCCTTAAGCAGTTTCTGCTCCAATAGCTCTGTTCTCAAACGGGACTCTTTCTCTCGCAGCTCTTCGATGACGCGGAGGAGCTCGTCCACATCGGGTGGTCTGGGTTGGACTTGGGCGGAGGCACGTGGGAAATAAACACCGAAAGAGCGTGAGAACCCTGCGCCGCCCTGCACTGACCCTTTCTGAACTTGCTTGTTGTTAGCTGAACTTGGTTCCCGTAACAATGGTGGTTTTTGCGACAAATCTGGTTTTGGCTTTGAGTTTGGTTGCAAACCCATCGCCACTTTCACTTTCCCAGCAACCATTACAGAGATTTCAAGGAAATTAGTCTGAGCTCTCCTTATCGTTCACCAAACCTTTTACTAAAGAACTGGATGGAGAAGAACAAGTATACGGCGTACATGGGTCGCTCTCTCCTCTTTCACGTCTGTAATTAGAGTGTGGACTTTATAGAAAGGTCCGTGTTCTTTTGGTGAGCATTTGGGGGCTCAAGGCATATCGAGGAACGGCCTTCCTTGGCGGATCCACTCTGATTAATGCTAAAAATTTGTGTGAGACAGTCTCACGGGTCGTATTTATGAGACGGATTTTTTATTTGGGTAACCCATGAAAAAGAATTACTTTTTATGCTAAGAGTATTACTTTTTATTGTGAATATGAGTAGAGTTGACCCGTCTCACAGATTATAATCCGTGAGACGGTCTCACATGAAACTCACTCCTAATTAATTCATAATCTAAGAATTTTTTTCACTTTGTTTTAATGAGCGAGTACTTGTCTTTATATTCATTTTATATTCATGTATGTATACTATTGCATAGATTTCATTTATGGCTTGTTTGTAAAAAAAATATTAATTGACCATTTTGTATCTGAATAAAGATAATATTATAATAGTAAAACATAATAAATGATTGTACTATAGTATACGATTATTATATTATATTTAAATGAAATTATATCATAATTATAAAAAAAATTAATGAAAAACAAAATTATAATTTAAAATAGTTAAATTAAACGCTAAAAGATAAAACAAAATTTTTTTTTGTTTATGTTATAGAGATTATTAATAGACAACAATAATAGATTCATGAATTGACATCATCATTATCATAATTTATTTGGCAAAAACTTGTGTGATACGGTTTCACGGGTCATATTTGTGAGACGGGTATCTTATTTGGGTCATCCATTAAAAAGTATTATTTTTTATGCTAAGAGTATTATTTTATATTGTGAATATGGGTAGGGTTGACCCGTCTCACAGATTAAGATCCGTGAGACGGTCTCACATAAGATCCACTCAACTTATTTTATATAGATGTGGAGTCGATTACATGGATATTAATTCTCCAAACTAAGTTATTTTTCCACATGTCATCTATTACAACAAAATTTAAGATATCATCAACTATTTTTATCCAAGTTTTTACTGGTATATCATTTCTTCTGCTTATTCCATCAACATGTCAATCTAATGTATGGGGCCATGTTCGGTCTCCTCTTCAAATGACAAAATCATGTTAGAAGTCTCTCTCTAACCACGACCAAAGTTATAAGCTAAATATTTCATTTTTGAGCAACTAATTCTAAAACCTTTACTTTCAAGAGTTTCGCATCATCTATCTAATTTTTTATTTACACTTTCTTTAGTTTCGTCTATCCAAAAATATCATCTAAAAACAAAATACATAAAAGTACATCATCCTAAATATGTTTCGTTTGCTCAACCATAACCAAAGCAAAGAGGTAAGGCCTTAAAGCCGATCCTTGGTTAAGTCCTTCTGCCACATGAAATTAACATGATATCCCTCCAACAGACTAACACTAGTTACGCCACCTCCATACATATCTTTAATGATGTTGATGTAGCATTAAGGCATATGCTTCTCTCTAAATACTCACCAAAGTAATTATCTTGACACCTATCATAGGTTTTCTCTAAGTCGATAAATATCATATTCAGGCTTTTATGTTTTTCTCTATATGTCAGTCGTTTGTCTAATAAAAAAATAGTTCTCATTGTAGACCTATTTGGCGAAAAACCAGATTGGTTGTCTGATAAAGTAATGATACTCATAAGTCTCTATTTTATCACTTGCTTCCATAATTTCAATGTATGGCTCATAAGTTTAATCTCTTTATAGTTTGAGCAGTCTTGTACATGTCATGTATTCTTATAAATTAGTACTACAATATTATATCTCCAAAATTCATGAATTGACATAACATTAAAAATTTCAAAAGGTTTATATACATATTTCCTTACCATGGAAAAAAAAAAAAAAAAAAAAAAAAAAACATTTTAATTTGACTGTTCTGTTGTAGGTGAAACGAAATTTTATAGCTTTCAGAATAAGGAAAATTTTACCTCTCACCCTTTTGGATGTTATATCATTTTTGATAAAAATGCATAATTTCCAAGATAGAGATAAAATGAACATAAAAACTTTTGTCATATCGTTTTAATGTCAATTTTATAAGATAAATTTTCAATTTGACCAAACTCATAAAAAATATTACTTTTTCATGATAAATGTGAGTCAAACTTACTCATCGCAAAAATAAATTTGTTCGACCGTTTCGCTATAAACTAACCAACTCAATGATGAGTTATTAATTTATATTGTTCCATGAATACTTGTTACTGACAAAAATTGGATATTTGACCGTGGAAATATCTATTTATTTTAGGACAAGAGGCCAGAGGGGTACCAATTTTTTAAGGAGAGAAGTGAAGTAGGTAAATTTTGTTCTTTCTCTTCGGTTGTATTTAGTCAGATCCATGATTTCATGATATCTGGAGATTCAAATTAACTCTATCCGTGTCATTTGTCTTGTTCAGAAGAATAATTTGAAAGATGAGTGAGTCTACTGTGAGATCGTCTCACATATCTTAATATGTAAGATAAGTCAACCCTACCGATATTCACAATAAAAAGTAATACTTTTATCATACGAAACAATAAAATAATATTTTTTCATCGATTATCCAAATAATAGAGATCCGTCGACTCGACACGTCGAAGTTTTTCGAGCCGAACTCGAGCCAAATATTGTCTATGACTCCGAGCTTAATAGTTTACATATAATAAATAATTATAATAGTTTATTTCAATATTGCGAGCTTTCGAGAAACATATCGAGCATATTCGATAGTTCTCGATATTTCGAATATTCGACGAACTCGATCGAAACTTCATTCGAGCGGCTGAGCCCATAATATTGAAATATCGAACTCGAATCGAGCTCGATCGAATTCTATTCGAGCGATTCAGCACTACAATATTCGGCTCGTTCGTCGTTGCACCATATATAATATTCAAGATCAACATATATATATATATATATATATATATATATGTATAATTTGTCACCTTATTTTTAAAATGATAGACATCTGCTATTGAAGGGAAATAATATGTCGGTTTGTTTGTACGTAATTTAGAATTATAATTAGTTTTCTGTTAATTATATCTGTTCGGAAATCAATTTAAATTAAGTATGATAATATTATGTGATTTTGCCTTGTCTTAAGATTATGAGATAATTGATGCAAATATATTGTTGACTATTGAGATATTATATTTATGAGTTGATAAGATATGATATCAATGTTTAAATAGAGTTTATTTTTAATTAAACTCTTTTTTTCCTTGCTTAATAGGTTTCCTTATGAGATAAGACTCTCATCTATAAAAAGGAAAACCTAGGACTTTGATGGTGGCCGTTTTTCTACTCGAAGTAATATGCACACTTTGCACGTTCTGAATCTCAGAGAAAATTGCTGTCAACGTTGCTGCTTTGAAGACTGCCGATAACAAGTGTTGCCTTGAATGTTGGGAACATCTGAAGACAACATCTGTGCAAAAGTTGGTTGAAGACTGTTTTCTTGGATTCCCTTTTGGCATCGCTTTTTAGCTTTCTTGATTAAGTTTTTATTCTGGTTATTTGTTTTTTAGAAAGCATTTGTTTTCTTAACTTGTTGAGGAAATTGATTTTAGTTTTGATCACTAGTGATAGGTTTTTGTGTAAACGATTACGTTTTCTAGTTATTAATTTTTGTCATAAGGCACCGCACAAGTATTTATACTTGTGCATATTTAATCTTGTCCATTTATTTATGTCAAGTCAATTTGTGTTATAAAAGTTAATTTTCCGCTGCATTAAGATGTTGTCTGAGATGTTGTAACATCTGGCACAACATCTAATTCTGATAAAACACGAATTTACTATTTTACATCATATTCTGATATTTTTCATTATTATCGATATCTGTCGGACAAAATAATCCTTACAACTATCAATCAAAATATTTAAAATAACATATTGACACATTTTTCCAACATTATGTGAACTGGTTTTTATTAGCATATTGTTTGCATCAACTATTTAAAATAATTCTCATAGCAATAAAATTAAAAGGTTGAAGTTTCTTTACAACGGTCGCCAGCTTGATACTCAAGGCAAAGATCTTTTATTATTCTATACAACTTTTCCAGTTATATTCTTGAATTGGAGGAGGGTAAATTGTTTGAAATTAATTTGGATTGGGATCTAAAGTTATATATGATTTAAATTAAACCTTATATTTTATGTGAGTGTGAATCAAATCATATTATTACATGGACATGATTCAATAATTTAACAAAAAATACGATTCAATTTTATGAGATAAATATGATCATATATGTTCCGATCCATGAAAAATCATAATTTGTTATGCAAACAATATTATTTTTCTTTGTACATATGAATCGAGTCAACCTGTAAAACGTATATAAATCGTTGAAACCATTTCATATAAGTTTTATTCATAATTTAATAATTTACAAAATCTTAAATAACAAGGCGTTTTAATTAGCACTTGGAATTTTCTCATAAAATTTTGAGATAACAAGAAAATATTAATTTTTGCTAATATTGTACATCCATTCACGATCATTATCAATCAGATATCGAAGTGGAACAAAAGAAGATATGGACCCAATTTCTCAACGTTTCTCGAAGAGACTTTAAATCCATTTTGAACCTTATTTATTCAGTTATCATGAGTTTATTATATCGATTTTTTCAACTATATTAGATCATCTTTTGAAAAAATAATTATCCGAAAGAGATTATTTACCTGTTATATGAAATTCTTGAGAAATGAGAAAAAATTCACCAACTTTTTTATGCACAAATTAATTAAAATTCACGTCCAATTTATTTTTATGGTTCGAACTATGTTCAAATTTTTTTTAAATTTTGTTTATGGTTGGAAAAAGGTTCAATTTATAGGTGAGGGGGATGGAATTCTATTAAATACCATGGCTGATATATCACTTTCAAATGTAAGCAGCTAAGCAACACGAATGTGACCATTAACTAATCCTTTCCATCATACAATATTTATTTGTTTCTGTTTTTTATTTAAATGGAAAATAAGGGAAAAAATAAATATAAATGACAAAAATTAAAATTGATATGCTAAAAAAACTTTATTTTTGCTTCAAATTTTCACTCGAGTTTTATAACCTATCTTTTCTATTTTAGTTGGGAAAAAATGACGAGTCAAATTGAACCGTCCAATAAAGAATAATAGGAGAGCAAAGCGCCAATTGCGCGTGAAGCGCATGCGGCTTACCCCTGATTCTAGGACAAAAGAAGTGGAATTTGGGTCAAAATGTAATTCGATATATAGAATTGGTTTGATTTTGTTAAGATTAGAACTTGGACCTAACTCAACCCTAAAAGCTAGCTCAAGGAGGAAGGATTGCCCAAGACCATATATACAACTCCAAGGTTATTTATCCAACCGATGTGGGACAATTAACACACCACTCTCACGTCCATGAATGAACATCTGGAGCGTGGAGTTTACAAACGACCCAATTATGGACAGAACGGGTGGCCTAATTACAGGCAGTCCAACACATAACGGTGGAACCTGGGCTCTGAAACAGTGTTAAGATTGGAACTTGGACCTAACTCAACCCTAAAAGCTAGCTCAAGGGGGGAGGATTGCCCAAGACCATATATACAACTCCAAGATTATTTATCCAACCGATGTGGGACAATTAACAGATTTTAATCTAACTCCATCATTTAGTTCAGATATAAATTATACTGTATCTACAGTGAGTCGTGTTGGGACAATTGTGTTATCGCACCCAAGACGCAATGAAAGTTTAAAATTTTTGTTTGGGTGTCGTGTGTTTAAAACTTTCATTAATAGGGCGTTTAGAATTATATATTTGTGCTCTAAACGCTGAACTCCAAAGTATTCCGGATTTTATGTGGAGATAGCTCTTCAACCTTGATCGCCTAATTATGTCTACAATCGAAGACTTTTTTCATCGTTTGGTTTGCGCTAAAAAATCCAAACGAATTGTGCGTTGAGACCGTGGCTTCCGAATTTTCAAAACCGGAGAAGGCGGCGCGACAATAGAAGACACAAGAGTGGCCGAAATTTCTTCTCAAAAATTGTTTGATGTGGCCGAGACTTGTGTTTTCAAAATGGGAGGCTGTTGTGAAATTTTTTTTATTGATTCTTAAATGATAATTAATTAGCCAAATAATTATTGATTCTTAATCAATATTTAAGCAAATCTAATTTTCTATTTGGCCAAAATATTCTTCCCACATTTTTGGTGATGGCCGTGACTTTCAAGGGAGAAAGGAAGGAATTTTTCGTGTGTTTTGTGTTAAAAATTATGATTATCCATTGTGAGTCCTAATGGTATATGTACAGAGTTTGACTCCTAATCTCATTAGGAGTCTTTCACCCACAAAAACTCTAACAATTTCATTATATTTAAAACTCTCTTATAATTAATACATAATGTATTTATTATATTTTAATAATACATTATATAATAATACCATATACACATATTTTATATCATCATATAAAATATATACATGTATATGTACATTAAATTAAATAAACGTTATTTAGTTTATAAATTAACTCCTTGATTAATTTAATTCTAAACTCCTCTAGAATTTTTATTAGAATTTATATATGTTAGTAATCATCACTAATAGAATCAACATTTAATTAATAAATTTCAAATTCACTAACTAAATGATTCCGAACTCATTATAACCGCGATCGACGATATGAGAGCGTCGATGTACCAATTATACAAGTCTTGTTCATATAATAAAAATAAAAAATTTCGAAGATCAAAATTTTCACTTACCATAATGGACAGCTGCCAGTTTTAGCGAACTCTTATTCCATTCTTCTTCTTTATTTTGCAATCATGCTAACTTCATTTCTTCCATCCTATGGAATCAGCTCATAAACTCTTTTATAAGGTTCATGTTTGATCTCCATCAAACTATAGTCGCCAAATTCCAAATCCTTGAAATTTGACTATCTCAATGAGAACACATAATCCGACACTTGTGTGACCCTAGATGATTCAGGGATAACATTTATTCTTATTTGGGCTTACCTTAGTTAGCCCTATTCTTTTTATCAACACCTTGATCAAGAATGTCAGAACTCATTTCTGATTGCACCCATCTGATCATGGTAAGAGCGTCTAGTAGCATCGTCTCATAATCCCATAGGTATCAAAATAATTCCTGCAAGAACTTTTAGTCACAGTTAGCATATAATACAGTCCTTTCAACACATATATCCCGATCAAATCAGCAACAATTGGTATATTGAGAGTTGCATATGAATTTGATAACGATGCAATTTATTTTTGAGTATCAATAGTGGCATGATATGTGCAACTAGGAAAACACATTTTCCTGAAGCACATTTCTTGCTCTGGCCAGAAACTACTTGCAATATTAACTCATAAAATCACATAGGATCTTCACCTATAGGCGAACGATGAATCCTCGAATACAATGCATTTGCTCCTACGTATTTTGAAACTATACCCAACCTGGCCACCTGATCACCCTCGATGGAGTCGGTAAACAGATCAAAGTGCATGCTAGTACATATAGCACATACATTGTCCCTGGTCAAAGGACTAATGGCATACAATCATAACCGTGGACTATTCCACTCTATAATTGAGAACCACTTGAATAGTCCGAATGAGGGTTGTTCAGTACATCATCATATGATCACCCATCTGTGTGAATGGACATCTCCATGTCCTTGCCAATAAAACATGGAGTTTACATCACATATGCTAATATCGAGTTAGAGCAACATTTATCCTTGTTTTAGGTGGCTGATTCAACTAATAACATGTTTAGAATATATGATACACTTCCTAATGAGTTTCATGATCTTACGTTGCGACGCAGACCTCATGGTATCTATTGCATATTCAAGGACTTTATTTATGCATCTTATATGAGTATACATATAAAATATAATGTCATAATCGAATAAAATCGTAAAATATTATTCAGATAAATATTTTTTTACATTAGAGTCAATAAAAGTTCAAACCACAAATTAGCTTGCTGAATATCTACTCTAACAAGTCGATCATTTAGTTCATACATAAATTATAATATATCCACAATGAGTTCACTTTGATAACGATGTTATAGATAAAGAGACATCAGTTTCACATTAAAAATTTATCAATTTGTTTAATATATTCTCTGATGTATGGTCGCACCAAGTGGAGAATTCCCACTAGAAAGCCTTGGAAACAAATTAGTTCCATTGCTTTCGCGTTTTAAGATTAGTCTATACTACACTTGGAAGTAATATGATTTTTATATTTTAATATAATATGTTTAATTGATTCAAAATATAAATATGTGACACACATTAGATGATTAATTGAATATATTATATTAAAATATAGTTATTCCAGAATCAATCATGTTTTTGGTTGTTGGATGATGCCTTTCATCGTGAATTTCATTGGACCAGAAGTCACTTGGGATACAAAAGTTCTTCAAGATGTTTTTCCACCTTTTGAGGTGGAGGGGTTTCTTAATATTCACATTCACCCTAGAGGTGGTACTGATCGGCGATATTGGAAATGGGATAAGAAAACATGGTGAGATCGGGATATCAATTGCAGGTGGGTGTTTTCGATCCACCACATGCTCATTCATCGTGCTCTTATCGACCACGCATGCTGGAACCAATTCCGGAATTTAAAAATACGACCTAAAGTGAAAAAAAATTTATGTGGCGTGCTATCAACAACTACATCTTCCGGAGTTCAATTTGGTTTGGCATCATGTCACTACCTCGACTCTATGTTCTTTGTGTAAATCTAGTTTGACTATGAAAGGAAGCTATTTCGCCTTTTCTCAAGCGTCATCGAGGGCTTTCTTTTCTCGAAAATTTGTGTGGATCATTCAGCAAATTCGATAAGTTTAATTTAGAGCGGATGTGGATGCGAGTTTTAACGAGTCTAAAAGGAAAATATTCGATAAGTGTTATAATTTGAGATCACTCTGTTGCTACCACAGTTTGTAATATTCAGAATCATCTTTGGAGGATATTATGATGAAATTCATTAAAAAGAAAAAAAAAATCAAATAAAACCAAGTTAGAACGGAATAAAGAGAACCAAAATTGGTAGAAATGTTGACCAAATTGAGATCGATTAGGACCATGTCGAGACCAAATTGGATTTTTTTAATTTGAAAAAAAATATTCAGCCATACACAACTGAATATGTTATTTATAAACAATGTTCTAAAAAAGTGACAGATGTCAAAGAACACGAAGACTCAATTTTTTTATTTTTGAAAATTATAGATATATTGATATTAATAAGAATTGACATAGTGATATTGTCTTCCCTTCCAATTGATTCGACGAAACTTTATTTAAATGACAAAAATTTGTGTCAGACGATCTCACGGATCATATTTTGTGAGACAGATCTATTATTTGGGTCATTCATGACAAAATATTACTTTTTTATGCTAAGTGTTTATTTTTCATTGTTAATATCGATAGGGTTGACCCGTCTCACAGATAAAGATTCGTGAGAGTCTCACGAATCTTTATCTGTGAGACGGGTCAACCCTATCGATATTCATAATAAAAAGTAATATTTTTAGCATAAAATTAATATTTTTTCATGGATGACTCAAATAAAAAATCTGTCTCACAAAATATGACCTGTGAGACTGTCTCACACAAGTTTTTGTCATTATGAAAACATATATTTAAATATTAAAACTCAAATTGCTCTACGATTGGACTGAGTAGTTGACAAGAAAATTTAATTTACGCCGCACTAGATAGTTGAGACATCTTAATTTGATTTAAATAAGTGGGAAAAGATTTCACAAATATAAACTACTAAATATGATGTTTGTGGTCTGAATCTTTTTTGCGTCATTGAAATCAAATCCAACAAACAAAATCCCACCAAATAAGATTTAACTGGACGCCATTTGGGCCAGGAGAAAATTAGAAGCAATCATAAATGAAAATATTCAATAATATTAATCTTGAATATCGCAAATTTATGTTTAGAGAGGAAAAAGTGCACGAGATAAAGACAAAATAAAGAGATAATTATAAGGCAAAAATTTGTGTGAGACGGTCTCACGTGTCGTATTTTGTGAGACGGATATCTTATTTGGGTTATCCATGAAAAAATATTACTTTTTATGCTAAAAGTGTTACTTTTTATTGGAAATATTGATAGGATAGACCCATCTCACAGATAAAAATTTATGAGACCGTCTAACAAAAGATTTACTCATAATGTAATGGGGTCGAAATGTGAGTAAAATGAAAAATTGAATTCTCAAGTTTACAGCGAAGGATCCACACATTCACACGTGATCAACATTTATTCTTACAAACCAAACTATGGTATTTCTCCAGCCCTTAAATACATACAATATTTTAGGATATGATTTTAAAATTTAGTGTTAATTTTATATCATTCCACTTTTGACGATTTTTTTTCCTTTTTTATCGAGTGTGTTTAAGTGACAATATACATCGTGAATATCATATCAGTCTGAGGTCAACAGTCATATATATGACATATCAGTGTTACGTCGAGAAAATGAAAAAATTTGCAAATTACAAAATAACATAGTAATTTGAAATTTAACAACATATATACTCAAAATAAAATAAAAAAACAATTATACAAGATTAAATTATAATTTTAAATAAATAAAATTTTGAGTTAATTGAGATAGTTAAACGGTCGACTCAGTACGGAGTGCTACGTAATTAGTCTCAGTCAATTGAAAATATTTTGAAATTTTATGCTCGGTCAATTTTTGAGACGAGACTTTTGCTCTCTCAAATTTTAGTTTTGAAATATCATTTAATTCTCCGTGTCTCTTGTGATATAATCTCACGTATTTTTGTTCGTGAGGCGATTTAACTCTACTTATATTTACAATAAAACATAATATTTTGACATAAAAAGTAGTATGTTTTTCGTGAATGACTCAAATAAAATATTTATCTCACAAAATTGACACGTGAGACGAGTTTTTGTGTAATTTATTTTATATTTAAAAAACACAAAGGATTATATTATGATATATATCATATATTTGAATAATATGCATTTCTTTGATATAATAACAACGACAACAAAAACAGATATTTTCGGAAAATAAGTCGTACACATCGCTAGCTACAGGAAGAAACATGGCAATAAGATAACATCCATTATCCAAACAATAATATAAAATAATTTTTTTAAAAAGTTTTAAAGTGTTAATTAAATCGAACACTTGCTTATTTTGTTTCTAATGAATTGTTATTTGTCCAGTAGATGATTAATGGGAGTTGGTGCACCAGCAATTCACTAATTCAAACAACCACCTTTATAGGGTTTAGAGCACCATTTTTTAAAACCTAGATTAACGTAATAGATTGTCGCACATATGAGTTTAATTGCCTAATTCTTGGAACCTTGCCATATTTTATTTTTTTGTAATCTTCCAAGTGTATTTATTCGTTTTTACTTTGAAAATGGTTTTGTTAAAATGTGTGTTTAATTATTCGAACAACGTAACCTGACTACATTTATCCGAACGACGGAACCTAACTGCATGCAAATATAGGGTTTTGTTAAAATATGTATTTAATTATTTTTTAATGTATTAAATATATGATCATAACATAAATATGTGTTTTTATTTCATAGTTCATTAAGATTGCATGTTATAGGGCTTTTAGCAGTATTTCACGTTCAAACGAGGAACAAAGACCGGTGACAGATAAGGAATTTTTTTAATTAAATAATTATTTTTAATAATTCAATACATGAGGTAATTAATTGAATTTTCGAAAATGAACATTTTAAGGTATTTTTACGTATCGATCTATATTTTAAACCAGTATTCAATTTTTAGCATAACAGAGGACGTTTTGAAGGTTTGGGTGATATTTTCAAAAATATATCTAAACAAAATATTTTACGAGTGTGTTATTGGGCTTAATGAGCCTATTTTAAAATGTATTGGGCCTAGAATCCTACACACCTTCATTAATTTTAAGTATGAGCCAAATATACACCTATTTTATATAAAACCCTACCCCAAAGCCCTAATATCACCCTCACACACACTCGGCCGCGCAACCTCACGTCCAGCAGCCTCTCGTGGCTTTCAGCAGCCTCCTTGCTCGACTTTCTCAAGGAATTTTCATAGAAAGTCCGCCTCGTCTCTTCGGTGTTATTCCCTTGCTCCGTCGTGTTCATCGTTTTGCATACGTTTCTTCATTAAGGCACACCATATACCTCGTTTTTCTCATCTTTCACACCCTAGTTCATATTTTGATTGCATTTAATTTACGTGATATGTCATGGATCTAATTATATGCATCGGTCCTTCATGGTTTTACATAAACATGTTGCATTTTCTTGTCATGGAACTCACGTTTTTGGTGTGGTTCAAGAAGCTGCTAGGGCTTGGTCGTGCAAGTGACAAAATACAGCAGGTTTAGTGAAGGCTTAGGTGTTGAGATCAGGTCTGGAGCGTTCGGCTTATGGGTCGATCGGATCGCGTGTTCTTGGTGGTTGTGGTGGCCGATCGAGCTAGAGAGATAAAGAGTCAAGGTCGTGTAAGGGCCAAACCAGGCCATGGTGCAGACCTTGGTGGGTCTGAGTCGTGGTGCAGGGTGGCCCAGGTGCAGCTGGTCGTAGCCCAAGACCAGATCGTGAGTCTTAAGCTGTAGAAAGGTCGCGCTTTGTGTTGTTCCGGGAGTTTCACACACGACCACGTGCATGGGACCTTAGGCCTAGGTTTAATCCATCTAGGAGAGTCCAATAACATCCTAGAGTGGTCTAGTTCGGTCTGGTTCGGTCTAATTTGGGTTAGGTTCGAGTTTATGGTGGTTGGTAAGGCTAGGGTTGAAACCGGGACCTCGGTCCAAATTTAAAACAAATTATAGAAATTAATGCATTGGCTCGAGGTTACGTCTAGAAAACAATTATAAATATGTTTTGAGCTGTTTTAATAAGTTTGATTGGCTTCGGCGCTTAGCTTTTTATTTCTGAAATACTTGTAATCTGATAATAAGAGTACTGATTAGTTTTTTTGAGTGAATGATTAAGAGTTTGAGTTTGGTTGTATGGTAATTCTGACTGAATTGGGTAGTTTCAAATATTGTAATTTTCAAAGTCTTTTAGTGAAATATTTCCACGAAGAAAAAAGGGCAACGTAAGAGTATTGGGCTGCGTTTGGTTTGGAGGATAAAATAAACTAAAGATTGGTAAGTAAATGATAAAGAGAATGATTATTGTAGAAATGTAATATATGGTGTTATGTTTGGTATGATTTTTAAGTGTAGGATAATTTTGAATTTTTTGATGAAAGGAAAAAATTGTCATTTCATCTTTTATTTTTCTTCTTCCACTCCGGCGGCGGCGGTCCGGCGGCGACGGAGACATTCCGGCAACGTAGGTGCAGCCGGCAGTCAACGGCGTCGACGGCTGTCGGGCGGCCATAAATTATCTGTCGGCGGCGACGGTCGGTGGTCCGGCGTCGGCTGGTTCTCGGCGGCGATCGGCCGGTAGTCGGCGGCGGTCGGTCGGCGGCGACGGTCGTGGCGGGAAGTGGTGGTGATTTTGGATATAGAAGAAGAGTAAAATTGAAAAAAATAAGAAGAATTAAGAGTTGGATAAATAATCCTAGGGGGTGAGGTGTATTATTTTAACACACCTAATATAACTTAATCATTCATATGAGGTATTAACTTGGTTAAATAATCACGCGTACTAAACGAGGGATAAGGTGTGTTAAAAAAAATTATCAGTTAGCTTATTTTTGCGCGGTAACAGACTGCTGACTTATTGATACCCCGCTGACAAAAATTTTATTTCACTATTGCTAACCAAACCGATATATTTTTATAATTTATTGAGATTATTTATTCAATTTTCTCCAAATCAATCTTCATTCGTAACAATGATTCAATTAAAAAGCAATTTGACAATTAATCTAAATTCTTTTTAAGTCCAATTACTCTTACTAAATTCATTAAATACATATTTTTAATTCCATAATTATTTTTTGATTGAAAATTTAAAAAAAATTATAATTATTTAAAATTATATTATAATAAATAATTTCATAATCTTTGTATAAAAATCATAGAATTATTAGTTAATATAAATAAATATCAATTGATAAATTATATACTTAAATTCAATATATTTTTTAAAAAATTATAAAAATATTATAATTTTTTTTATCTATATTATAGTATTATATTAAACATATTATGTATTAATAAAATTATAACTTAATAAATAAATCACATGCTAACTAAAATATATTTTAATTATTGATAAAAAATATAATAAATTATTATTTTAAAATTTTAAATTGAATTAAGGACGAGTCCTTAAACTAAAAAAAACTTTTTAAAAAAAGTCTAAATGAAGTAAAAAGCTTTCGGTCATTGAAATCACGCAAATCATGATAATGTGTTAGATTCTTCACACATTGTATATCTGTGATTTGGCTACCACATGCGAACGACTTTTTTCCAGGATATTTGTCTTTTAATCATCTACAATACTAATGTTAAATAATTTTTCAAAATCTTCACGGGTCATTACAAGATTTCGAAAAACTAAAATAATGAGCAAGCTTGTTTCAAAATTCGAGAACATCATATTTTTATTAATATATTAATTTTTTTGCTATATGCATTATTTATTTATTTAATTGTAACTTTATTTTAACATATTGTTAAGGCGCAATAATTGTCTCTGCTTGACGGAATAATCGAAAAGTAATGTTGGAGTTATTGTACGATTTAAAAGATTTAAGTTCTTATGTTACCACTAGTTATAACTTTTGGTAAAACTGCAAGCACTCAATCCTATGATTGGTATCAGAGTCAAGACCACAATTTTATTCATATTGATTTCAAAGAGTACAATTACTCGGAGGGATCAAAGTTGTTGGAGTGCAATAATTCTTTCTGTTTTGAAGAATATGGTGTGTGAGCAGTTGTGCAGCTTAAATGTAAGGCTCGAGAATTGTCCGTGTCATCGATGTGAGACTTGAAGAGGAGAATGCATGACATGAAAAATGAGAGTTTGAGCAAGCATGGCCGAAGCCACACCGCCCCTGCGGTGCTAGGACTACCGCACCCGCGGTGTAGCTGATAGAAAGTTGAGGGAAATATGCGAAGCAACACCGCACCCGCGGTGCGCGCAAGACCGCACCCGCGGTGGTGAGACCGCACCCGCGGTGATGCAAGCGCCGCACCCGCGGTGATCGAGATTCAGAAAATATTATTGCTGCCGAGAGCTTAGCGCACCCGCGCTCTTAAACTACCGCACCCGCGGTAGTGCGTGTCATTTGAACAACATGAACACTCGTCCCTTTGCATGCAATATGTAATAGGTGTCTTTATTTTCTTTGGCATTCAGAATAAGAACCGAGCTCCTTCTCCAAAGAATCCTCAAGCTTCAAGGTGGATTAGAACCTTGGTTTGGCAAGATTTATGCATCCGATTTATATTCCGAGTTAGGATTTGTGTTCCTCTCTTTGAAGGCTACAAGAGGATGTAAGTATTGTTCATTTCCAGCATGTTTCGAAAATTATGTGTTGGAAGAATTCAGATTTGACATAAATTATGTGTTTTTGATATACTAAGCATCGTAGAAACGTAAACGGATCGAATTTTAGACGCCGTATGCTATACGTTCGATTTTCCAGCATGTGTTGGATTGAGAATATACAGATTACAGCATGTATATAGATGTTAGATGAGATGATGAGTTGATTGTGATTGAGTATGATGTTCTCGAGTTACCGGTATAAAAGAATTACGCCGTTATGCCGTCGAATTGCATTGAAACCGATGTTAGCGTTGTATATTGATTTGCTTGAGATGTATATGACTGAAGTGCACATTGTTTATGCCATTTCAGATTTGTATTGACTACTTGGTATTCGAGATTTCGGTTCGACACAGACTGTGCGACAAGGAAGGTATAATTCATGTGGTCACGGGATTGCACAACTCGATTCAGACTTGATACGAGTTTCCCTAAATCACATACTAGATTGTTATTACATTGATTATGTAATGTCTTGTTTATTGATTTATATTCGAGTCCTGAGATAGGAGATATTGGCAGATTGGCCAAAACTAGACGTTTCGGTGTATCGTCGCATAGTAGTAGATTTGCTCTATGTGTAGACCCTCGATACAGAGTTGACCGAAGTCTAGGAATAAGACGTACCGTTGCCCCGAGTGGTTGGGTAGGTGACAGACCGTCTTATTCACACGGGATCCCTAGATTAGAAATGAATCGAGTCGAGAATTAGAGGTTGAATACAGATTTGTATTCATTTACATGTTTTAGATTTTCATTCATGTTACTTGATATATGCTATGCTTTTGTACATGATTATGACATTGCATGCATCCATGTTTTATACTGGGATATGTTCTCACCGGAGTTATCCGGCTGTTGTCGTGTCTGTATGTGTGCATGGCAACAGGTGGGGCAGGATCTGGGTCTCGAGCTAGATGAGAGATTGACGATAGCGTGGAGATCACGAGCGTTGCAGATTTCTAGTGTTTTCCTTTTGACTTGTACTACTCATGGTTGTAGTTGATATTTAAACACTAGTGTATGGTTGTATTAAACAGACTGGTATGTATCTTATGTCGTTTAGTTCATATATAGAATTGTGATGCTTGAATTATACATTTGAAATAATGTTAAAAGCAAATTTTTGACCCACATTTTCGAACAAAGATCCAATTAAATCCCAAAAGAATTGAGTTAGAGCCCGGGTCCCCACAACAGGTGGTATCAGAGCAGTAGGTTCTGTAGACTGAGATAGAATAGAATGAGCGGGGTAGATCGAGTCATCTTCCTTGCTTTTGAGATGCTAGCATGATTTATTGCTTTCTCTATTATATGTTGTATTGTTATCTGAATTGATTTACAGCATTTCAAGCCTGAATCAGAACCGATTCTCGATCAGAGTCTATGATCAGAGGAGGGCTGAGACAGATGATATTAATTGTGTACTAATCAGTGTGATAATCAGATTTATGCCGCCTAGACGTATACCACAGCCAGAGCAGGGTAGCACATCCAAGGTACAGATGGATGTCACCGCTACACCGATGGAGACCTTATTGAAGAGATTTCAGTCTTTCCATCCGCCTACCCTGAAGGGCACAGAGAATGCAGTAGAGTGTGAGAGCTGGCTCGATGATATCGAGATGTTGTTTGAGTCTTTGGCATATACTGATGAGCGACGTGTGAAACTGATAGGGCATCAGATGCAAGAGGTTGCCAAGAGCTGGTGGTTGACTACGAAGAGAACCTTGGAGCACCGAGGCATTGATATCACATGGAAAGTCTTCAAGGATGAGTTCTATCAGCGCTTCTTCCCCGTCTCCTACCGAAAAGATAAAGGAGCTGAATTTGCGAATCTGAAGCAGGGACAGTGGAATATCGAGGAGTATGTTGCTAAATTTTCTGCATTGCTACGATTTGCACCACATGTGGCCGGGAACGACGAGGCAATGGCCGATCAGTTCATCAACGGGCTGAACCCGGATGTCTTTACTTTGGTGAACACGGGCCGGCCTAGTACTTTTTCAGAGGCACTGAACCGAGCGAAGGGAGCCGAGGCTGGCTTGATCAGGCAGCGAGGGGCTTCCTACGGTGTTCAGGGGCAGAGACCGCCACAACCTACTACCGTACAGTTTCCACCACCTCCTCCTCGTTTTGACAGCGGAACTAGTGGTAGTGGTAAGAAGGAATTTTTGAAGGCTAAAGGCAAACAGTTTAAGAAATCTGGGAGTAGTTCATCGAGTTCGAGTGGATCTCGACAGAGAGGTCAGGGGTCAGAGTATAGTGGCGCATACTGTGGTTCGTGTGGAGGGCGACATGCGACGGAGCAGTGTCAAGGAGTTCTGGGACGCTGCAACATCTGTAGGCAACAGGGACATTTCGCCAGAGTTTGTCCCCAGAGAGGTGCACAACGATTCCAGAGCACCGGATCATCAGCACTAGCGCCACAGATGGAGAGACAGGCATCTTCTGTACACTCCTTCCAGCCACCCTCCACACAGACTCAGCAGAGACCAGGAGGTAGTCAGACGGTGAGTCAGCCTCCCCGACAGCAGACACGTGTTTTTGCCCTGACAGAGGAGCAGGCGCAGTAGGCGCCAGATGACGTCATTGCAGGTAACTGTTTTCTTTGCGGTTATCCTGCATATGTGTTGATAGACACAGGTGCATCTCATACATTCATTTCTGAACATTTTGCATTGAGACATGCATTGCCTGTTGAGTCGATGTCTACGGTAGTGTCTATAGCTTCTCCGTTGGGGAGTGGGTTGATATCTGTGACTACTGTTAGACACTGTATGCTTCAGTTTGAGGGGCATGAGATTGATCTTGATTGTGTAGTACTTGGTTTAGCTGATTTTGACTGTATAGTTGGTATAGACATGTTGACCAAGTACAGGGCCACTGTAGATTGTTTCCACAAGATTGTCAGATTCAGACCCGAGATGACAGATGAGTGGAAATTCTACGGCAAGGGTTCCAGATCTCGGATTTCCTTAGTATCTGCTCTGACTATGAGTAGATTGCTTCAGAGAGGAGCAGAGGGCTTTCTCCTATATTCAGTAGATCTACTGAAGTCAAGCCCAGCATTGGCAGATTTGCCAGTGGTTTGCGAGTTTGCAGATGTTTTTCCTGATGAGATTCCAGGGTTGCCTCCGGTTCGAGAGGTTGATTTCAGCATAGATCTTATGCCCGGTTCTGTTCCTATTTCGAGAGCTCCGTATAGGATGGCACCGATAGAGCTGAAAGAGTTGAAAGCACAGTTGGAGGATCTTCTGTCCAAGGGATATATCAGACCTAGTGTATCTCCTTGGGGTGCTCCGGTGCTTTTTGTCAGAAAGAAAGATGGTTCGATGCGACTGTGCATTGATTATAGGCAGTTGAATAAGGCGACCGTGAAGAACAAGTATCATTTGCCTCGCATCGACGATCTGTTTGATCAGCTACAGGGATCTTCGGTATATTCGAAGATTGATTTGAGATCAGAGTATCATCAGCTCCGAGTTAGAGATATTGATATACCGAAGACTGCATTCCGAACCAGGTATGGACATTACGAGTTTGTTGTTATGCCTTTCGGTTTGACGAATGCACCAGCGGTTTTTATGAGTTTGATGAACCGCATTTTTCAGAGATATTTAGATGATTTTGTGATTGTGTTCATTGATGATATTTTGGTATATTCGAAGAGTTTGACTGAGCATGCAGATCATCTGAGGATGGTATTGAAGACTTTAAGAAAAGAGCAGTTGTATGCCAAACTGTCCAAGTGTGAATTCTGGCTGAGACAGGTTGTCTTCTTGGGGCACATTATATCGGGAGATGGTATTGCGGTAGATCCGAGTAAAGTTGAGGCTGTGATCAGTTGGCCGAGACCGACTTCTGTGCCTGAGATACGCAGTTTCATGGGTCTAGCCGGGTATTATCGTCGTTTTATCCGAGATTTCTCCAATATAGCGAAGCCGATTAACCAGTTGACACAGAAGAACATGCCATTTGTGTGGTCGGAGGATTGTGAGGCCAGTTTTGTAGAGTTGAAGAAGAGGCTGACTAGTGCGCCTGTCTTGACGATTCCTTCAGGTACAGGTGAGTTCGTTGTATATTGTGATGCATCTCACAGAGGGCTAGGGTGTGTTCTTATGCAGCGAGGGCACGTGATAGCGTACGCCTCTAGACAGTTGAAGCCACACGAGACTCGCTATCCGATTCATGATCTTGAGTTGGCAGCGATCGTATTTGCACTCAAGATCTGGCGCCATTATTTGTATGGCGAGAAATTCGAGATCTATTCCGATCATAAGAGCCTGAAGTATCTCTTTTCTCAGTCAGAGTTGAATATGAGGCAACGACGATGGCTTGATCTGCTGAAAGATTTTGATTGCGAGATCAAATACCATCCAGGAAAGTCGAATACAGCAGCAGACGCCTTAAGTCGAAAGGTATGTTCTTTGTCCTTGTCGACTATAGGTGTATCGAGTTTAGTAGAAGATTGTTGCTTGTCTGGATTGACATTTGACACAGATAGTAGACCGTTGCGACTTGCTGCGATTCAGATTGAGCCAGATCTGATTTCGAGGATCAAAGAAGCACAGAGAACTGATCCGAGCGTGCAGAGATCGATTGATATGGTCAGAGCTGGTCATATATCAGAGTATCATGTTAGAGATTCTGTTCTGTATGTGAATAACCGCTTAGTAGTGCCAGAGATTTCAGATTTGAGACGACAGATCATGTCAGAGGCACACTGTAGTCGGTTCAGCATTCATCCTGGAGGCAGGAAGATGTACAATGATTTGAAGACACAATTCTGGTGGAAACAGATGAAGACAGATATTGCAGAATTCGTGTCTAGATGCCTAAATTGCCAGCAGGTGAAGGCAGAAAGAAAGAAGCCCGGAGGTTTACTTCAGAGTTTGTCTGTTCCTGAATGGAAATGGGACCACATTTCCATGGACTTCGTGACGAAGTTACCTCGATCTTCGCGGGGCTGTGACGCAATTTGGGTAGTGATAGACAGACTGACCAAATCAGCTTGCTTTATTCCGTACAGAATGACCTATCGACACGATCAGATGGCAGAGTTGTATGTCAGAGGTCGTCAGATTGCACGGTGTGCCGAAGTCGATCGTATCAGATCGTGATCCACGATTCACTTCTCACTTTTGGCACAGTTTGCAGCAGGCTTTGGGTACGACTTTACACCTGAGCACTGCTTATCATCCCCAGACAGACGGACAGTCAGAGCGGACTATCCAGACTTTAGAGGATATGCTGAGAGCTGTAGTACTAGACTTTGGTACTAATTGGCAAGATTCATTGCCGTTGTGTGAGTTTTCATACAACAACAGCTATCAGACTAGCATTGAGATGGCACCGTTCGAAGCTTTATACGGAAAGAAGTGCAGATCTCCGTTGTACTGGGATGATATCTCTGAGGTACCAGAGTTAGGGCCTGATATGATTCGTGAGATGACCGAGAAAGTGAAGATCATTCAGAAGCGAATGAAGACGGCACAAGATAGGCAAGCGAAATACGCCAATATCAGACGCAGACCGTTAGTATTTGAACAGGGAGACAGAGTATTTCTGAAGATTTCACCTTTCAGAGGCGTTGTCAGATTTGGCAAACGTGGGAAGTTGTCTCCTAGATACGTTGGTCCGTACGAGATCCTTGAGAAGATTGGCGATCGAGCTTACAAACTTGCTCTTCCTCCTTCACTGTCCGGTATACATGATGTTTTTCATGTATCGATGTTGCGCAAATATATGCCGGATGATTCTCACGTCATTCACACTGACGAAGCCGAGTTAGACCATACTCTGAGCTATGTGGAAAGACCGATACAGATTCTTGATCGGAAGGAGAAACAACTTAGAACCAAGACCATTCCGCTTGTGAAGGTTCAGTGGAGTCGTCATGGCATCGAGGAAGCAACTTGGGAGACAGAGTCTGAGATGAGACAGAGGCATCCCGAGTTATTCTTATGATGTGAGTCTTTCTTCCCGTTTTGACTTTACAATTTTGTATATACTTACATGATTACTTGCTTATGAGTTCGAGAGCGAACTCCTGTCTAAGAGGGGGAGAAATGTAAGGCTCGAGAATTGTCCGTGTCATCGATGTGAGACTTGAAGAGGAGAATGCATGACATGAAAAATGAGAGTTTGAGCAAGCATGGCCGAAGCCACACCGCCCCTGCGGTGCTAGGACTACCGCACCCGCGGTGTAGGTGACAGAAAGTTGAGGGAAATATGCGAAGCAACACCGCACCCGCGGTGCGCGCAAGACCGCACCCGCGGTGGTGAGACCGCACCCGTGGTGATGCAAGCGCCGCACCCGCGGTGATCGAGATTCAGAAAATATTATTGCTGCCGAGAGCTTAGCGCACCCGCGCTCTTAAACTACCGCACCCGCGGTAGTGCGTGTCATTTGAACAACATGAACACTCGTCCCTTTGCATGCAATATGTAATAGGTGTCTTTATTTTCTTTGGCATTCAGAATAAGAACCGAGCTCCTTCTCCAAAGAATCCTCAAGCTTCAAGGTGGATTAGAACCTTGGTTTGGCAAGATTTATGCATCCGATTTATATTCCGAGTTAGGATTTGTGTTCCTCTCTTTGAAGGCTACAAGAGGATGTAAGTATTGTTCATTTCCAGCATGTTTCGAAAATTATGTGTTGGAAGAATTCAGATTTGACATAAATTATGTGTTTTTGATATACTAAGCATCGTAGAAACGTAAACGGATCGAATTTCAGACGCCGTATGCTATACGTTCGATTTTCCAGCATGTGTTGGATTGAGAATATACAGATTACAGCATGTATATAGATGTTAGATGAGATGATGAGTTGATTGTGATTGAGTATGATGTTCTCGAGTTACCGGTATAAAAGAATTACGCCGTTATGCCGTCGAATTGCATTGAAACCGATGTTAGCGTTGTATATTGATTTGCTTGAGATGTATATGACTGAAGTGCACATTGTTTATGCCATTTCAGATTTGTATTGACTACTTGGTATTCGAGATTTCGGTTCGACACAGACTGTGCGACAAGGAAGGTATAATTCATGTGGTCACGGGATTGCACAACTCGATTCAGACTTGATACGAGTTTCCCTAAATCACATACTAGATTGTTATTACATTGATTATGTAATGTCTTGTTTATTGATTTATATTCGAGTCCTGAGATAGGAGATATTGGCAGATTGGCCAAAACTAGACGTTTCGGTGTATCGTCGCATAGTAGTAGATTTGCTCTATGTGTAGACCCTCGATACAGAGTTGACCGAAGTCTAGGAATAAGACGTACCGTTGCCCCGAGTGGTTGGGTAGGTGACAGACCGTCTTATTCACACGGGATCCCTAGATTAGAAATGAATCGAGTCGAGAATTAGAGGTTGAATACAGATTTGTATTCATTTACATGTTTTAGATTTTCATTCATGTTACTTGATATATGCTATGCTTTTGTACATGATTATGACATTGCATGCATCCATGTTTTATACTGGGATATGTTCTCACCGGAGTTATCCGGCTGTTGTCGTGTCTGTATGTGTGCATGGCAACAGGTGGGGCAGGATCTGGGTCTCGAGCTAGATGAGAGATTGACGATAGCGTGGAGATCACGGGCGTTGCAGATTTCTAGTGTTTTCCTTTTGACTTGTACTACTCATGGTTGTAGTTGATATTTAAACACTGGTGTATGGTTGTATTAAACAGACTGGTATGTATCTTATGTCGTTTAGTTCATATATAGAATTGTGATGCTTTAATTATACATTTGAAATAATGTTAAAAGCAAATTTTTGATCCACATTTTCGAACAAAGATCCAATTAAATCCCAAAAGAATTGAGTTAGAGCCCGGGTCCCCACATTAAAATTTTGAATTACACCGTTACCAACAGCTATATGTTTTGGTAATGCTGCAAGTCATCGGTCCTACAAATATAATTATACTTTTATAATTTGAAAAGAGAAAAGTAATATTATTTTATTATATATTAAGAAATATTTTTATAATATATTATATTCGAGTATATTATTTATCTATTGTGAAATGCTAGCATTAGTTCTAATTTAATAAAAAAAAGTAAGATAATCATTTATCTTAAATATAAGTTTTTAATAAATATAATATATTTTTTAAAAAAAATTCTAACTCATTGATTTTAATATTAAGTGTAAATTTGACTTTTTATTGAACCATCTACCATTTGACTCATGTATCAACTTATATATCTATCAAGACCTACTTTCTTTTTAAAGTTTTTGTTTCTTTAATATTTGTTTAATTGTTTTTAAAATTCTGTAACATTTATTTAAAAAAGCATGCAAACTCGCGCTATTAAATTATTGAGACAACATGACATATTTACATGCGACCGAGCTACTATAGTTACTATTTCTTTTTAGAATAAAATAGAAACTTTAGATACTTCCAACTTCCGAGCAATTTGTCATTCTCTTCTAGCAATGTTAGAACTTAGAGGCGTGAGTTCTATATCCATGTAAAATTATTAAAAATCGTGTTTCACAAACATACTTCACTCTCAACATTAAAATCTTTACGGTAGACAAGACAGAAATAGAAAACGAATGTCGTCAGAATTCGTAAAATCCAGGAATTCGGGATGAAGAACAAATTGTTGAGAGTTGAGGAACAGTGTAGTTGCCTTTAAGCAAACCTTGAGCCAAGAATCTGTAAGCCGCCTCCGTTAAGTGTACGCCATCCCAACTGACATACAGAGAAGGATCTTCACAACATGTTGCCGAAGGGAAGCTACATAATACCGAAACGTTGTAGTTATACAGTCCTCCCCCACCGCAGCATGCGCTAAGGACTGATCCCTTTCCAAATCCTGCATCAACAGTACCATATATAGCTAGGGTTGCTTTCCTAATGTAACAATGTGAAATAAGTAATAATACTGGGAGCCTCCTATCTTGAGCTTATGGGTTAAACTAAGTGATGCCCCCAAGGGAACCCGGGCCCGGATAAAGCTCCCGACCCGGAGGATACTTTCACTCGGGCAAGATGAGAGCAGGGAGGAGATCCCAAATTACGACTACATGCAGAGAGCCGGTATGAAAGAAGGATCCCGGATCTTCGGATACCAGACGAGTTACGCACTCAAGTGTCAGAAGAATTCACGATGAACTACTCGGCAAGCCATCACCCGGGGTAAAAGCTTCCCGGTCCCAGAAACACCTCAGGGGCACCCGGGTGGAAAGCGCCCGGGAAAGAAGCTCAGTCTCTCCCTTATCGTCACGTCTTCCGGAAATCTCGGAACTCATCCTCCCACGTTCTATGACCAGGTCAACACTTAATACGTGGCCCACCATCCCGAATCGTGGCCACCACCCGAACTTTGCGGGCAAGTCACCTACTTGACTCATCTATAAATACCCCCTGTAGGTACTACACAAGGAGGTAACTCTTCTCTGGATACTCACAAGCACTCACAAATATTCTTATTTTCTCTAAGTTTTCCTTTGCGTACATCACTGACTTGAGCGTCGGAGTGGATACGCCGGAACAATTTCCGGCTCCCCCCTAACGTTCTGTGATTTCAGGATTAATACTCAGGTCATCCCGGGCGTTAGTCCTCAGGCGACAGGGACCTCCATCTTCCCAGACCACCAGCAACTCGCAATAAAGCATTCAAATCGCACATATATCCAAACACCCGACTTGGCAGATTGCACACCCGGCTACTACCCAATTTGCCCGGTCGACATCATTGGCGCCGTCTGTGGGAAATCTTAGCTAAAGACGTAGATATGGTTACCACTCGTAAAACTACCGTGAACCATTCTGGTCCTCACAATCCTGAAGGAGGTCAAGAAAATCCACCGCCCAGTCACCTCCCAGAGGAGTGGTCTCAGTTAATAGCTGCTGCGGTCCAAAAAGCCCTCGCCGAAAGGGCCCTACCTGAACCCAGCCAGTCAAAGGAAAATGAGGCAATGGGAGAATCTCCTCCCGAGAAAGACAGAGAGGAGAATTCCCAGGCGTTTTCCAAAGCTCCTACCCTCACTATGGCCCAGGAGCTGGAAGATTTGAAGAAGAAAGTGAAAGAGTTGGAAGCCAAAGCCGGGTCATCTCATATTTCAACCCCGGCTGGTTCCCAGGGATGCCCCTTCTCCCTGGAGATTGTAAATGAGCCTCTCCCTGCTCATTTCAAAGCCACCAAGATCCGGGAGTATGATGGGAATTCAGACCCCGATGAACATCTCACCCGGTTTGAAAATATGGCAATGCTGCATTGCTATTCTGACAAAATCAAGTGCAAGGTATTCCTCACCACCCTGGTGGACTCTGCCCAGAGGTGGTTCGAGAAGTTGGAGCCCCGGAGCATACAATCTTTTGCAGGTTTCAGAGACATCTTCTTGCACCACTTTAGCAGCAGCAAGAGGTACAAGAAGACTGCTTTCAGCCTGTTCGAAGTAAAGCAATCAGGTGATGAGTCTCTTCGGGCGTACATTCGCCGGTTCAATAAAGCATCCCTGGAGGTGCCGGCTTGTGCTCCTGAGACCAAAACTACAGCGTTCATGCAAGGACTCAGGGAAGGAGATTTTTTCAGGTCCCTGGTGAAGAAGCAGCCCGGGAATTTTGAAGATCTGTTGTCCCGAGCAGAAAAATACATAAACATGGAGGAAGCACAGCGGCAGAAAAGGGAGTCCACCCGCAGAGAAAGAAGTGACCGAGTTGGGAAAGTTGATGACAACGCCCGGGGAAATAATCTCGGGCGTTTCTCTCGATACGCCCCCATGAAGCCGCACCGGGGGGAAGGAGTCCATCTTTGCGACGGTGATCGGGGAGCCAAGCTATACCGGTCACCTCCAAGCCTGCCACACACTCCTAAGATGTGCTCCTATCATGGAGAGTGTGCTCACAGCACGAGTGAGTGCCGGAGATTGAAGCGGGCCCCTTCCCAGTCGGGCCTTGGGGAACAGGCACAGTCAGAGAAGAAGTCCCGGGGACCACCGTGGGTAAATAGAGAGGCGGGGCATCGGCCGGGGGATAAAGGCCCGGTCAGGCAGGAGAAGGATAACACTAGTCAAACGTCTCAGAACCAAGAGAATAAAGATCGGGGAGGATCACTGACCCTTGGGGTGATTAAAATGATCTCGGGGGGATCAACAGTTGGAGACTCCAACCGGGCCAGGAAAGCACATTCCCGGCATGATAGTTTTGGAGTGGATGATGCAGTAAGGAGTGAATGGCCGGTTATCAGCTTTGGCCCTCGGGATCTTCAGGGAGTCAGCCTCCCACACAACGATGCTTTGGTCATCCAGGCAAAAGTGGCGAATTACGATATTCGCCGGGTTTTCGTCGATTCTGGAAGCTCGGTGAACATTATTTTTCAGGAGGCCCTGGACCAGATGAATTTGGAGGATTATCAGTTGCGGCCAGTAGAAACAGCCTTATTCGGATTTGCTGGCCACACTGTTTATCCTCGAGGGGAAATCACTCTGCCCCTCACACTGGGAGCCGAGGAGCTCAGAAAGACGGTGATGACGGTTTTCACCGTGGTAAATGCCCCTACCTCTTATAATATCATTTTGGGCAAGCCAGCTATGAACGCCCTTCGGGCCGTGGCCTCGGCTTACCATCAGAAGCTAAAGTTCCCGGTGGGGAACAGAATTGGAGAAGTAAGGAGGGACCAGCCATCCTCCCGCAAGTGCTATGCAGAAACTGTCAAGATCGAAAATAAAAGAGCCCGACGAGATAGAGAAAGCAGGAGGTCAGGGAAGGAGGAGGTGCATTCTATCCAACAGGTGCACATGGTGGAAGGTGATGAGCAGGAGGAAGTAGGCGTCTTACCCGGACAGCCCATGAAGACAACGAAAATAGCCCGGGATCTTGAGCCAGCCACCCGGGTCCAACTACTACAATGCCTAGAGAAGAATGCGGACATTTTCGCATGGTCTTCATCAGAGTTGGTAGGGGTCTCCCCTCACGTGGCGGAACACCGGTTAAACATCATCCCGGGCTCCCGGGTGGTAAAGCAGAGAAAGAGACACTTTGGTCCCGAAAAGGACAAGGTGATTGCTGGCCACGTGGAAGAGCTATTGAAAGCCGGACAGATCAGAGAGGTTCAGTTTCCCACCTGGTTATCCAACGTAGTCTTGGTTCCCAAGTCAGCCGGCAAGTGGCGGATGTGTGTTGACTACAGGGATCTGAATAAAGCTTGCCCAAAGGACTGCTACCCCCTGCCCCGGATTGATCAGCTGGTGGACTCGACATCAGGGTATGAGTTGTTATGTTTCATGGATGCATACCAGGGGTATCATCAAATCCCCCTGGCTCGGGAAGACCAGGAGAAAGTTAGCTTCATTACCTTGGGGGGGACTTTCTGCTATGTGGTCATGCCCTTTGGTTTGAAGAATGCCGGGGCCACATACCAAAGGTTGATGGACCGGATATTCGCCAAGCAGGCCGGGCGGAATATCGAAGTCTACGTAGATGACATCTTGGTGAAATCCCGGGCACACCCTGACTTCATCCCGGACCTCGAAGAGACCTTCTCCACTCTTCGGGAGTATGGGGTGAAGCTGAACCCGGCAAAATGCACATTTGGGGTCAAGAGTTGCAAGTTCCTCGGGTTCATGGTCACCGAGAGAGGAATTGAAGTCAATCCGGAGAAAGTCAGGTCTATCACTGAAATGACATCCCCAAAGTCAATCAAGGATGTGCAGAGACTCATGGGGAAAATCGCCGCCCTGTCACGTTTCATTTCCCGATCTGCACACCGGAGCTACCCTTTCTTTCAGGCTCTGAGGAGGGCCCAAAAATTTGGCTGGGATGAAAAATGTGAAAAGGCTTTCGAGGAATTGAAGAATCATTTGGCCGGGCTCTCTGTCCTTGAGAAGCCCGGACCCGGGGAGAAGCTTTGGGTATACCTTTCTGCCACTGAGCATGCTGTTAGCTCTGTACTGATCCGAGAAGAAGGTACTGATCAAAGGCCGGTCTATTATGTGAGTCATGCACTCAAAGGGCCCGAGATCAGATATACAGAAGTAGAGAAGGTGGCCATTGCCCTGGTGATCACAGCACGAAAACTTCGCCCCTACTTCTTGTCTCATCCCATCATTGTGCTGACCAATACCCCTCTCGGGAGAATCATGACTCAGCCAGAAATCTCGGGAAGGTTGGTAAAGTGGACTGTGGAGTTGGGAGAGTATGACATCGAGTACCAGCCTCGGCGGGCCATTAAGGCCCAGGCCTTGTCAGATTTTGTCACCGAGATGGTTGTCCCTGATACCGGGGGGTTTGGAGGATATTTGCAGATGGGGATTCCTGCAAAGACGGCAGTGGTGTGGGAGTATGGCTGATATCACCCACCGAGGAAAAAATACGGCTGGCAGTTAGGTTGGACTTCCGGGCTTCTAACAATGAAGCCGAATATGAAGCTGTTATCGTCGGGATAAAAGCAGCCCGTAATGTTGGAGCTAACCAGGTCATTATTTACACGGATTCACAGCTGGTAGCCCAACAGGTAAAGGGAGTGTACGAGGTTCGGGAGGAGAAGTTTGTTAAATATCTAGCTATCATCAAAGAGTTATCCACACATTTCGTAAGTTGGAGCATAGAGCAAATTCCCCGAGAGGAAAATACTGAAGCAGATGCCTTGGCGAAGATGGCAGCTTCGCTTTCCGATTACCAGGAACCGGGCATATCTTATCACACTAACCTGGTATCTTCGGTGGATACCGGGCCTCCTCGCGCCCGGGAAGATAACTGGACCACCCCCATCCTCGACTACATCTCCCAATCCTATCTGCCCGAGGGTATCAAGGAGGCCAGTCAAATCAAGAGGAGGGCAGCACGGTTTGTTGTGATTGATGACCGTCTTTACCGGCGATCTTTCCAGGGCCCCCTTCTCAAGTGCATCGCCGGTGATGAATCCATTATGATGTCCTAAGGGAGATCCACGAGGGCTTCTGCGGAGATCATATTGGAGCAACTTCCCTGGCTAAGAAGGCTTTGCTGGCCGGGTTCTGGTGGCCTACCATGCATCAAGATGCTGCCTGGGTAGTTCGCTCTTGCGAGAGATGCCAAAGGCATAGCAACGTTAACCACCACCCGATTGCCCTTATGAAGCCTATCTGGGCATCTTGTCCTTTTGACCAGTGGGGCCTGGATATTGTGGGATCTTTTCCTGTGGCCCGAGCTCAGAAAAAATTCCTGCTGGTAGGGATTGACTACTTCTCTAAGTGGGTGGAAGCCGAGCCCTTGGCCAAGATTACGGAGGAGGAAGTTCTTAAGTTTCTATGGAAAAATATTGTCTGCAGGTTTGGGATTCCCCGGAAGCTTATATCTGACAATGGCAGGCAATTCCAGGGAAGTAAAGTCAGAACCTGGTGCAAAGAGATGAAAATTACTCAGGCTTTTACCTCGGTTGCCTACCCGCAAGCCAATGAGCAGACCGAGGTGACCAACCGCACCATTGTCCAAGCTCTCAGAGCCCGGTTATTTGGAGTGGGAAAGGATTGGGTAGAGGAGCTGCCCAGTGTTCTTTAGGCATATCGGACTACACCTCGAACAGCTACTGGGGAAACACCATTCAGCCTGGTTTATGGCTCGGAAGCAGTGCTCCCCGCCGAAATCGGGCAAACTTAAGCCCGAGTGAGCACCTATCCGAAAGACAATGATAGTTCCCGTGCTAGTGAACTTGATCTCATCGAAGAAAGGAGAGAGAGAGCGGCCATCAGGATGGAGGCTTATCGACGCCGGGTGATGAAAGCTTATAACCGGAGGGTTCAACACCGAGAGTTCCAGATTGGAGATATGGTCCTCAAGAAAGTAAACCCAGCCGGAGATGTTGGCAAGCTTGATGCCCGATGGGAAGAACCTTACAAAGTGGTGCGCAGAGTCAGCTCGGGCACCTATTATCTTGAAGATGGGCAAGGCCGTCCTCTCAAAAGACCCTGGAACGCTTTTCATCTCAAGAAATATTTTCCTTAGAAGCTCTTGTAAATCTTTTTACTAGTATTTGGCAATAAAGATCAAGTTCCTGGGAAGATTATTCTTAAAGCTCGGTAGGTCCCGAACCCCGGCATATATTAAGGGCCCGGGTGATGTCATGCCCCGGCTTCCCTTCAAATATTATTAAGGGCCCGGGTGATAC
This sequence comes from Primulina eburnea, assembly GCF_022965805.1. Taxonomy (NCBI): domain Eukaryota; kingdom Viridiplantae; phylum Streptophyta; class Magnoliopsida; order Lamiales; family Gesneriaceae; genus Primulina; species Primulina eburnea. The sequence continues at coordinate 6,832,110 of NC_133108.1, forward strand.
CATGCCCCGGCTTCCCTCCAAATTATTATTAAGGGCCTGGGTGATACCATGCCCTGGCTTCCCTCCAAATTATTATTAAGGGCCCGGGTGATACCATGCCCCGGCTTCCCTCCAAATTATTATTAACGGCCCGGGTGATGTCATGCCCCGGCTTCCCTCCAAATTATTATTAAGGGCCCGGGTGATGTCATGCCCCGGCTTCCCTCCAAATTGTTGTTAAGGGCCCGGGTGATACTATGCCCCGGCTTCCCTTCAATTTATTATCAAATCGGGGGGTCCGAAGTCTCGGTTGCCTAAGTGTTATCGTTCAGATGTTATCATAACCAGGTTATCTTCCAACACTTGGTAAATTTTTCTTATTCACAAGTTACACGAAGACACCGGGGTAAACGGAAGAAATTTCATTAGATTGAGAAAAATTATTACAACTACCAGAAAAAGAAAAAAGTACTTAACGTCTAAGCGGTAGGCTCTGGCTCTGAGTCCTCCTCTGCCTCGGATTCTTCTTCATCCGGGAGCTCCGCACCATCATCTGGTAAGGAGTTCACGGCCCGGGCCAAATCAAGCAGGCCTTTTTTCTCTGGGGGTAAAAGGAAGCTCGGGCTTCTAAATCTAGCTTTTCAGCTCGGGCTTCTGTTTTCTCCAGTTGAGCTTTCAGCGAAAGGATCTCTGCCCGGGCCTCCTCGAGCTGGGCCTGCAGGCATTTTATCGTGGTGCTCTGGCCAAGGATGGCCTCCTCATGAAGGGCTTTTATCCGAGCCAACTGTGCCAGGGCACCATCATGGAGAGCCTGGGCGAAAGCTCCCCTTGCCTATGTGCTCTTTTGCAAAGAGCCCATCTTCTCAAAGGCAGCTCTAGCCATCTGCCCGCTCTGCAAATAAACGGAAAGTACATAAGGAAGAAAGCCTGCCAATAGAGCAAAGAAACAGAGGTGGAGAAGAAAATACTTACAGCCAGTATGAGGTTAAAGCTCTCCAGCATGAGATCTCCTGCCTTCGCAGCCTGAAGGACGGACTCTTCGGCAGGAGTCGCCACTCGCTTCAACAGTTGGAAGCCCATCTCTGAGCTTCCAGCCGAGAATATAGTCTCGGGCACTGCGGGGGGGGGGGGGTGGAAGTTGTAGTAGAAGGGACCTGAGGAGAGTCAGCGGAAAACACTGGTGGGGCAGGCTCGGACCCCTGAGCCACTCGAGTAATCACCCGGGGCTCAACACGGACAAGCTCTTTTGAAGCTTTCCTTTTTTTGGTGGTCTGGAGGGGCTGGTCTGGGGACTCGTCCTCCTCCTCAATCAGAATGACCCCATGCTCCTGGGGCCCGGCGGCCTCGACAGTCCGAACGCTCGGAGGAATACCAGCCTGCCCAGCTTCAACAGGGGCCTGAGTCTCTTTTTCAACAGGCACTTGGGATGCCAGCTCCCCCTCGACCGGGTCTTCAGTAGTCACCCGGGATGAAGACCCCTGGCGCTCCCTGGCCTTTCTTTCAGCAGCAGCGGCCTTCCGGGCAGCCTTCTTAGCTGCCCGTTCCTCAGGCCAGTTTTTGGGCGAAAGCCTCTTTCATCTCGGCGTCTACAGAAAATAAAACCACTCATTAGAAACAGGTAGAGTAGAAAGTAAAGGAAGTACAATAGTGGCTAACCAAGGAAGCCTACCAGGGCGGGAGGCATCGAACTCCTCGATAATGCGGTCGGTAGGATCCCCCGCCCCGGGGCTCAGCCCATAGGCCACCAGTAGCTTTTCACTAAGGAGGGCAGAGGAGTTATACACTTTACCACCTACCACCTCCTCACTTTGGGTGTAAGAGTCAAGTGTGCGATAATTTTCGGGAAGACCCGGTTGATTGGGAAGGGTAGAAATGAACCCAACCGGACATTCGGGGAGATGGGCAGGACGGATGTAAAAGAACCGGCGTTTCCAGTCCTTGACGGAGGTGGGAATATCTCCGAAAAGTTTCTGATGAGACCGGGTTTTGAAGGAAAAGGCATAATCGCCAATATAGCAGATAAAGAAAAAATTGAAGAGGGAAGGCTCGAGGGGGATCTCGAGGTGCATGGACATAAGTGTAAAAAAACAAGTCATCATCCTAATGGCATTAGGATGAAACTGATTAAGCGGGATACCCAGAAGGGAGGATATCCCAATGAAGAATGGATGGAGGGGGAACCTAAGGCCATTGGCCACCTGATCTCGGAAAAAAGTAAGGTACCCCTCCGGCGGCTTGTCGGCCCGGTTACTAGGGCCCGGGATGACAATATCATGAGTAGTGGGGATGGAGCCAAGGAGGCGGATCTCCTCGGCAGATTTAGCTCGGAGGGAACTTGCCATGGTAGAGTACCATGGCAAAGGGCCAGGATCAGCAGCCCGGGCGGGAGAAGGAATAGCCCGGGCCGAAGGTTTTGAAGAAGTTGCCACCTTTTTTCTTATTCTTCTGGGAGCTTGAAGGCCCAGCCCCGTGGGAGGTTTTGGATTTTTTGAGGGGAGGAGATGTAAGAGTGGGATTTTGGGGGCGATAGGTGGAAACGGGGGAGACGGAAATCGGGGAACTATCGCACAGGGCATCTGACTCAAAGTCTGAGGAGCCCCTGCGATTCTTATCCGACGTAGAAGAAGTGTTGGAAGAAGACATGATTATGAAAAGAAGAACTTACGCGGATGGGAGGAAGAATGGTAGTGAGAACGCCGGGGAGTGATCGGAATTTTGGCAGAGTTGCAGACGCGGAAGCTTGGTTAAATTTGACGAAAGTGATGAAGGGTTGGGGAAGGAGTTATATATAGGAGTAGGGAAGCGATCCAGACCGTCGATCTAGCCATGATCCGAGGGTCCACATTGGTTTTGAGAGACGCCCCCGGATCATGGATCTCAGCCGTTGAAGTGGATAGGTATGAACGATCGTGATGCACCTCGTAAGTTGTGCAAGGCACATGAAAGGACGTGTAATCATGAAGGAGTCAGACTTATCGGATCCTCGGAAGACGGAACGCTGCTGACCGTTGGAAAGAAAAATGGGGGCACGTATCATCATGACATCATGCGTATCATTCAAAAAAGATAACCGGCATGTGATCTTAGGCTCGGGAGGTTTAAGGCCCCGGCACGTTATGTTAATCACGGGAGGTTTAAGGCCCCGGCACGTTATGTTAAGCCCAGGAGGTTTAAGGCCCCGGCACGTCATGTTAAGCTCGAGAGGTTTTAAGGCCCCGGCAAGTTATATTAAGCCCGGGAGGTTTAAGGCCCCGGCACGTTATGCTAAGCCCGGGAGGTTTTAAGGCCCCGGCAAGTTATCTTAAGCCCGGGAGGTTTAAGGCCCTGGCACGTTATATTAAGCCCGGGAGGTTTAAGGCCCCGGCAAGTTATGCTAAGCCCGGGAGGTTTAAGGCCCCGACAAGTTATCTTAAGCCCGGGAGGTTTAAGGCCCCGGCACGTTATGTTAAGCCCGGGAGGTTTTAAGGTCCCGACAAGTTATCTTAAGCCCGGGAAGTTTTAAGCCCCGGCATGTTAGTTTAAGCCCGGGAGGTTTTAAGGCCCCGGCATGTTATGTTAAGCCCGGGAGGTTTAAGGCCCCGGCACGTTATCTTAAGCCCGGGAAGTTTTAAGGCCCGGTTTTTACTTGAAAACCCATAAACTTGAGGGAAGTACACAAGCAAAATGCGCAGAGTAAAATGTTATTAATAAAATCGATGAAATATTGCAGTGGCTAGCCTAGAGCCTACATGATCCTCCCACTCTGACATCCAGCTATGCAGCTCAGGGAAGGGGAGGTTGGCAAATGACTCGGTAGCAGCGAGCTTGCGCAGCTGTTTCCACTCCTTCCGCAGCATTGCCTGCAGCAGGACTTGATCAGTGGCTAGCTCGGCCACGTGCGTCACATAGAATATCCGCTTATATCTCCTGGCCAGTGCTCTCTGTGGCTTGGTGAAAGCCAGGCCATCTTGATATGATTGCATAAGATCATGAATCTTAAGCCAAGTGGACATGACCTTCGCCAGAATAAGCTCCTCGATGGTCCTCTTCAACGACTCTAAATGAGCACGCGTTGAGGGTGGCAAGTGGCCATACGGGATGCTGCTGACAGTGAATTCGCTTGAACTCGGCATGTTGAAACGATTGCTCTCACTTCGCCTTCATCCACGTATTTATAGGCAGATGGTAGGTAGTACGGAGGAAGCCGAGAAGTTTCCGACCATGCGAAACGACTCCGTATTTATGGAGGAGAAAAGTTAATCGCAACCGTTGGCTTAAGCATACGTGTCTGACCAGGAAGCGCCTCGTAAATTGTTCCAAGTATCCGAAGAGGCGTGAGCGAATATAAAGGCTGTAGTGTCATCATCGCCTCGGAAGACGAAGCAGACCTCGTCAGGATTTTAATGTACATCAAAATTTTATATGACACCAGACCACGGACCGGGAAACCTCAGGAAATCGACATTGTGTGAAGCCCGGGAAGTTTTAAGGCCCCGGCGTGTCGTTCACAGCCCGGGAAGCTCGAGACCCTGGCATTTTGTATTAATTTCCAGGGAGGTATTAAGCTCAGGCCCCGGCGTGTCGTTCACAGCCCGGGAAGCTCGAGACCCTGGCATTTTGTGTTAATTTCCAGGGAGGTATTAAACTCAGGAGTTCTAGTAAATTATTTCATCAGATAATTCTACGCAATCCGTGATATGTGTGTCAATTAATGGACCTAAAGTGTTATATCCGAGCAGTGACAGAAAAAGGGGAACCGAGATAAATTTTTATTCAACCATACACATTGGCCCGTACTACATCGTTGTATTTCTCTTCTATGACAATTATTCGTATCTTCAACCAGGCAGACAGAGGGGCGGTGGAACCTTGCATGAAGCTGGGAGAGTCGACAATACGCTTCAGAAGCTTCAGTTCCTTCCGGAGCATCAACTGATAGACATGACCATCTGTGAAGATGTCCGCCCACTCAGCTATGTGTAGTTGTTTGCGCACTTTCTTCAGTTTGGATACCAGGGTAGGGGTGGTGGCTTCCCCAGAATCGTAAAGAAGTTTCAGCCCTTGGAGCTCTTCCCAGTAGCCGAGAATTTTATTAAGCACTTCATCTTCTATAATGGATTTTTGAACTTCCAGATTGGGCTTCGTAAGGGCTTCAGTCACCCCTGGAGTTCTCGAACTGCTGGCACCGGCCATGATATCTGTTGGAGTAATCTGCTAGTGATGAGGGAAGGATCGGGAGGATACCATCTATATAGGATGAAGAAGAGTATCTTGATCATTGATTCTCGAAGATGTGAACGGCTAAGATGAATATTGGAAGTTGGGTCAAGCAGGCGAAAAGACAGGCGTAAATCTCGAGATATCATAACGGTCCTCGAAGCGCGAAAGCTTGCGGATAAGTTTGAATTTTAGGGCTTACGACAGCACTGACGGTAATATCCACATCTTTAAAATTCTAAAAGGCTCCGCTGTCATTGGAAGTGGACTCTTTTTTACTAATCGGGACAGCGAGATAGACTCTAGCCCGACTTTTTTAGGAGGGAGTGGTGATTAGGGGTGGGCATAAAACCCGAAAAACCGAAAAAACCGACCGAACCGAATAATTCGGTTTAAATGGTTCGGTTTTATCGGTTTTTCGGTCGGTTATGGTTTTAAAAATTACGAAATTCGGTTTTTCGGTTCGGTTTTCGGTTTTAATCCCCGAAAAAACCGAAAAACCGAACCGACCATATTATTGTTAATTATAAAGTTTTTGTATAATGGGTCATATTATTGTTTAGTATAAGGCTTTTTATGTATAATAGACCTATTAAGATTTAAGAACCTAGTATCTTTAACTCTCAATTTTCAATCTGATCGTTTTTTCTTCTTTCTCATCATTCACCAGTCGATGTTTTCTTTTCTTTTCTGTATATATTTCTTTATTTTTTATATAAAAAATTAAGTCTCACAAATTAAATGTTTGAAAAATACTATGATTTAGATTTTAAAGGCATAAAGTGACGTATAATTTTATTTTGTAACAAATTTTAGCTAACCGTATATAACCGGCCGTATAAACCAAACCGTACTACAAAAAACCCGAACCGAACCGTAATAAAATGGTTCGGTTTTGGACTAGAGATATTCAAAACCGAAAACCGAAAAACCGAACCATTGTAGAGTAAAACTAGACCGAACCGACCGTTGCCCACCCCTAGTGGTGATGCCCCCAAGGGAACCCGGGCCTGGGTAAAGCTCCCGACCCGGAGGATACTTTCACTCGGGCGAGATGAGAGCAGGGAGGAGATCCCAAATTACGACTACATGCAGAAAGCCGGTATGAAAGAAGGATCCCGGATCTTCGAATACCAGGCGAGTTACGCACTCAAGTGTCAGAAGAATTCACGATGAACTACTCGGCAAGCCATCACCCGGGGTAAAAGCTTCCCGGTCCCAGAAACACCTCAGGGGCACCCGGGTGGAAAGCGCCCGGGAAAAAAGCTCAGTCTCTCCCTTATCGTCACGTCTTCCGGAAATCTCGGAACCCATCCTCCCACGTTCTATGACCAGGTCAACACTTAATACGTGGCCCACCATCCCGAATCGTGGCCACCACCCGAACTTTGCGGGCAAGTCACCTACTTGACTCATCTATAAATACCCCCTGTAGGTATTACACAAGGAGGTAATTCTTCTCTGGATACTCACAAGCACTCACAAATATTCTTATTTTCTCTAAGTTTTCCTTTGCATACATCACTGACTTGAGCGTCGGAGTGGATACGCCGGAACAATTTCCGACGCCCCCCCTAACATTCTGTGATTTCAGGATTAATACTCAGGTCATCCCGGGCGTTAGTCCTCAGGCGACAGGGACCTCCATCTTCCCAGACCACCAGCAACTCGCAATAAAGCATTCAAATCGCACATATATCCAAACACCCGACTTTTCAGATTGCACACCCGGCTACTACCCAATTTGCCTGGTCGACATCACTAAGGACCAAGGTTCTCAATGAATCGACGTTGTAGAAAGGAAGATCTTAAGAAGGTTAACTCATCATGTTAAAGTTGACAATACCGTAAGGTTCGTATTATCATTCTAGGCTGAATTAGGATGCATCGAATGTTGATAGATGAGTGCAAGTTCAAAGTGGGCTGTATTGAGCATTCTTTCATGGACGAGTGAACTAAGAGTACCGCATAAATAACTATGCAGTGATTTGCAAGTTTCCAAAAGTATCCTATCGCGTAAACTAATCTTTTAGATTTCTGTTCTCATCTTAGTCGACTAAAAATTTAGTAAATGCAAAAAATAGAAGTTTGAAAAGTACCAAACTCGTTCGGGGAAATAAAAAACTGCAGAGCGGCATTGTAGTAGTCTGCATATATTATGGAAATGCGAGGATGGAGCTCTCGTATGCGGTTCAGTTCCTTCTCCAGCAAACCATTATGGTATCTCGAAAACTCGTTCAACCAGTTAATGCATCCAGTTTGGGGATCATAATAATTAGTTTCATCATCTGATTTAAACTGTGTGAGATACACAGGAGCGCAGCCGATGGGAAAATTTCCAGGAACTAAAATTGTCACAGCACCAAGCTTTATTAGTTCCTGTGAAATACAAGTTGTGTAAGATTGATCAAATACAGATTTTTTTTTTCCATATGTAATATCCGTGGTTCAATTGAGCGTACCACAAGTGTTGATCCAATGTATTCAACAACAGTGGGTACAAGAGATTGAAGCACTTCGAGGCTCATTCCGAGGGTGAGTGCATGATTGTAATCGTTGCCTCCAATCTCTCCCAAAAGAATGAGAGATTTCTGAACGTATCTTTTACCATCTATGTAAGAAAACAGGTAAGCATTACAAATAATTCGAGTAAAGGTTATATTGTTCTGTAAGTTGTTCGTACACGAAACTTTGAAGTCCAAAGTCCATATGTACTCGATTTTGAACAACAGTCTTGGCATACAAAAGTACAAATCTTTTTTGGTTTTATTTGTAACAGATAACATTTGATGTATCAGATGATAAGGATATTGGAATTAGCCATGTCCGGAAAAGTCTGGAAAAGTTGAATGCACCTGGGAACGCAAGATAATCAACTACTAATCCAGATTTAATTTGATATTTGTACTCAGGAGTTCTAATTAATTTTTATGAAAAGAAGTGTGGATCAGATTCAAAAGTGATTTCGCAATCTTGGACAATGTTTCCATATCGCACAACTTTTGTTGTAATGATTCTTAGAACAGCGAATCTTTTATATACGGAGTTTACATAACTTCGTTACAATTTTGATACGATGGGCGCCCGAGATGTTCGCTCAAACATCTTGCAAGAATTTTATGTTTTCCACTGAGCTGTTCCTAAAAATACGAACTTTGCATAGATACTAAAATTAGCAATTCTTGATGGGATAATTTCTTCCATATGGAGCATTAGGTGAATCGGATTATTATGCTTAAAAATACAAGAGCTGGCTAATCTAATCATACTCTTAACAAGTAAAACATAGCCGATTAAAAATCTCCAACAAATAAAGATAACCAGATGACTCGGAACTCGAAAAAAAAAAAAATTTTAAATTTCTATGTTAGATCAAATTATCATTTGAATTCAGTTTCGATTCTTTTCGTTTAAATTCGAGTATCATGATTCATTTAGATCTCGAATTTACTTTTAAGCATGTTTATAATAAATTCAAACCTATTTGCACTGGGCTAGAATTCAATACTTTTAAATATAAATAAATAAGACCTCAGTCGAATGTGGAATTCAATCATTTTCGTTTAGTTATTTTAATTCTAAGTCGACGTTCATTCATTTCCAGAAAGGAGAATTCAGATTTCCATTTTTAATCTCATCATCTTACTATAACACATGCTTAAAATAATATTATTGTGGGTCCATATCTAGATCACAGAAAAAATGACAAATCATATTTTTGGTTTTATTTTTTTCTCCAGCAAAAAGTTTTTTCAAAAATATAAATTTTTAAAACACTGTGTTATTTCCTAAATTAAATAATATATATTCTCTTTTTAGTAATAATGTAGATTTTCAGATTTTAAAACATATTCTATCAATACATAAAAAAAAATTAGCTGCAGAACTGATAAAAATGTCAAAATTGTTCAATAGCTATGGATAAAAAAAACGAGGAAGAATACGAAATAGTTGCAATAGGGCTTATTGTACAGTCACGCAGGCACGGGCCCGGACTCGGGACGTGACAGTTAAGCTCCTGAGTCCGAAGATATGCGTGTATATGTGGTCGTACCGTATAATATCCTTTAGAGTTATCATTTTCCTACAGTCGGTCATGTATCCAGCAGACAATATTACCCGTTAAGATCTGGCGTAACTCTTTTACCTAGCCAACCAGAGCAAGTAATGCAACATCAGCAATTTGACACACAAGAATTTCTTAGAAAGTCACTCATTTCAGTATTACTCTCACTCATACACGCTTAACTGAACAATGACTTTTTAGAAAATTTATATTTTTTCAATGAGTAATGTAACTAGTTTAAAATAAGGCAAAAACTTGTGTGAGACGGTCTCACGGGTCGTATCTGTGAGACAGATCTCTTATTTGGGTGATCCATGAAAAAGTAGTACTTTTTATGCTAATAGTATTACTTTTTATTGTAAATATGAGTAGGTTGACCCGTATCACAGATTAAGATCCGTGAGACGGTCACCACTTTTAAAATAAATGCCTCATATTATAGTTAGAAAAGACTTTAAATAGCTTATAGATATATTACAGAGAAAAATATGTAATCTAGGAATTAATATATCATTTGAGATTTATTCCACGACCTCGAAACGGCGTGTCTTAATTTTTTTACGTACTTAATTTATTATTTTTTTAATGACATTGTATTTTTTTCCTTTTGAAAAAAATATTTTTTCCCGTCTTATTACGGTGACTGAGGCGGGGCCCATTTAGAACAGTTCAGAATCTGTACCGAATCGAAATCAATAAAAAAAACACGAACTTTTAGGTATATGTTTATTTGTGGTAATATCCATCGTCGAAAAATTATCAATATAATTGTATTTTTATAATATTCATTGATAATAAAATATAAACTGAAAATCAATAATATGTGTTTTTTTCCAAAAAAACACATATTATTGATTTTCAGTTTGTATTTTATTATTAATAAACATTATAACAAAACAATTATATCGATAACTTATTGACAATAGCAAAAATAAAATGAGTGAGTCTCATGTGAGACCGTCTCACGGATCATAATCTGTGAGACGGGTCAACCCTACCCATATTCACAATAAAAAGTAATACTCTTAGCATAAAAAGTGATACTTTTTCATGGGTGACCCAAATAAGAGACCCGTCTCACAAATAATACCCGTGAGACCGTCTCACACAAGTTTTTGTCAAATAAAAATAAACATATCCCTATTTATAAGTTGTAAATTTTGTAAATTGCATAATTATTTATATTTATAGCATTTTATATATTATCATTATATTTCATTGTTAAATAAAATTTTGTATCCAAAAAATCACACAATATATTATTGATTTTCAATTTGTATTCTATTATTAATAAACATTATAACAGTACAATTATATCGATAATTTATTGATGGTAGATATTACCACAAATAAACATATACCTAAAAATTTATATTTTTTATAAGTTGCAAAATTTTGTAACTTTTATAATTATTTTTATTTATAGTATTTTACTTATTATCATTATATTTCATTATTAAAAACAATATTCACTCGACTTCTATAAATTGTCAAATGCTAATTTTTTTTTTAATTGCAATATGTCATGTACTAATTGATGATGGATAGAAGTTGAGTAAAAATTGTATTTAACAATAAAATATAATGATAATATATAAAATATTATAAATATAAATAATTATGCAACTTACAAAAATTTACAACTTATAAAAAACACGACCTTGTAGGGATATGTTTAGTTTTAGTTTTGCTAATATCTATTGTCAATAAGTTATCGATATAATGCATTATATCGATAACAAAAAAGTATTTTTTTTAAAAAAAAAACAAATAAAATGTTATTCTGAAAAAAATAAAATTTATGGTAAAAAATAAAAATATCAAACTCTCAAAATTATCAAACTACACACTTTATAATATTTTTTCTCAACTCAATTGTGAATTTCTTCACAAATAGTGAGGCTATTTATAGAACTTTTTTGGTAATAATCCAAAAAATAAATAAAGAGCCTTTTATGGTAACTCGTGTATTGACACGCTAATCATATATTATATTATATAATCATATATTATATTATATATTCAGTGTAGTGGGATAAATTTTGCTTCTTATTCGTGTATACTCACTATGTATAAATAAAGAGCATCTTCATGGTAACTTGTATCGACAAAAATTGGATTTTTTTTACTGTTTGCTGTAAAAATAAAAATAATTTCCGAGTTTATGGAAACCGACGAGGTTTGTGTTTCTGCCGTAAACACATTATCTTGGAGGATGTAATTAGGTTTTAGTCACGCTCCGCAAGACTGTGTGTCTTAATTTTTTATTTTTTGACGTCAAGTCACGTCATTTTGAGGACGTCACTTGATTTCTTATTATTACTATTATTAAATATTAGAAGTAGTGTAACATTTGTTGAAAATTAATATTCAAAATAGGTGTGTTGAATATTTGAATGTTGAAAATAAGAGTCGTAAAAATTAGAAATTTTGTGTGATGACGAAGGTAATGATATAATTTATTTTTTGTATTATTACCAAAGAAATTCTATAAATAGCCTCATCATTTGTGAAAAAACTCACAATTGAGTTAAGAGAAAAATATTATAAAGTTTTAGTTTGATAATTTTGAGATTTTGATATTTTTTACTTTTTTATCATAATTTTTTACTTTTTTCATAACACGTTATCAGCACGAAACTCTAAAAGTCTTTCATATTTTTCCAAGCTCCAAAACAGAAGAAAAAAGTAACAAAAATAATAATATTTATTTTACTGTTTATTTATTTATTGTATATATATTAATATATAATATAATGTTATTATATAATAAAGATCAGAAATAATAAAAATAAATTTTTCAAAAAACTTGTTATAAATACTGGGAGGAAGTTAAGACGACATCCCACACCCCCGGTAAGGGATACGACAAGTATAAAAGCATATAAGGTTTTTAAACAAAATACCTTACGACACCTTAATATAATAATAATGTGATATGATATACATAGTTATTTAAACCTAAATAATATTATATACAACCATATCATTATCATAAAATTATACAAATACATATATTTATTTTTTTGTACATCAACGGTCATAAACGATAACAAAATGACTAATTTTTGTCATATAATATGATCTCACAAACAAATTCAATCACTCCAACTTTCTCTTCTTCTCTAAAAATTATTCTTCATCAAATTTTCGAAGAAAAAAGAAGATGACTTTCTCAAGGTTATTTTTAATTATTTTGGTTATAATACTCAAGAATCTTGTATCTATCGGAGAATATCCTCCTCGTGTGTTTTTTTATTTTTACGAATGCTTGTACTTGTTGTTTATTCATTACTTTGTATTGCAATATTCATTAACTAATAAAATGCATCATAAATTTTTTTTAGTATCACCATGTCAAACTTGGCAAAACTCGAATTCATTGCTCTTGATATTACAAAGAAAATTATATGTCATGGACTCTCGATGTAGAAATTAATCTAGAGTCGTTAGGTCTAAATGAGACTATAAAAGAAAATGACATATCCACATCACAAGAAAAGACAAAAGCCATGATACTTTTGCGTCGACATCTCGACGAGGGATTAAAATGTGAATATCTAATTGAAAAAGTATCATGACTTTGTGGAAGGGATTAAAAAAAAGATTCGAACATATAAGGAATTTATACTTCCGACCGTCCGGGATGAATGGAATACGTCGAGATTCTAAGATTTTAAGACAGTCAGTGATTACAACTCGGCGATGTATCGAATAATCTCACAATTGAAATTTTGTGGGCACGAGATTACTGAATTAGAAATGCTTGAAAAAACATTTTTCACTTTTCACGCATCGAATATAACTCTATAATAACAATATAGAGTGCGTGGATTTTCGAGATATTCTGAACTTATCGCATGTCTCCTTGTAGCGGAAAAGAATAACGAGCTGTTAATAGAAATCATCAGGCACGTCCCACCGGTATTTCCTTAAGTAAATATCGTAAGCAAAAATGAATTTAAATTTGGAAACCAAAATCAAAGTTATGGACAAGATTTTGGTGGAGGACGAAATCGAGGTCGTGGACGTGGTTGTGGACGCGGCCGTGGTTTTGAAAATAATCGAGATAGTTATTTCTATAACTCATCTCAAAAGAGCGTCTCAAACTATCCACTGAAAAAGCATAATGAGAATATGAGTGTTAATGAGAATCACTTAAAAAGATTTGAAAGTTCTTGTTTTAGATGTGGTACTCCAGGACATTGGTCTCGTATTTGTCGAGCCCCTGAGCACCTTGGTAAACTTTATAAATAATCAATAAAGGAGAAAGAAAATGAGACCAACTTCACTGAACACATAGAAGCTTTGAGTGATTCAACTCATTTTGATGCTGGAGATTTTATGATTGATTTCCCGGACAATAATCAATTTGCTGGTGGAATAGATATGTAAAATATTTTATTTTTCCATGTACTCGTATGATAATGTTTTATCGTGTGTTATATTTTTACATATTTATTATATTGAATTTTATTTTTATAAATGTATTGTCAGTAATTTTATTTCATTACATTTTTTTGAAGTTCAAATAAGAAAAATACTATGAACAAAGCTGAAGTTTGTATACCTGATTGTGGTATAATGTACACTATCCTCCGAGATAAAAGATATTTCTTGGAACTAAAACCAACAAAAACAATGGCGAATACAATATCAAGTCCTGTAGACTTGATTAAAGGTTATGGTAAAACACAATTTTTGTTATCTAATGGTATAATTAATTTTTTTTTTATCAATGATGCTTTCTTTATATTAACCACAATCGAAAAGAAGTTTGTTGAGTTTTAATAATATATATTCCCATGATATGATACTCAAACAAATAATGAATGGAATGAGAAATATATGTGTCTTACCACATACAAATCAAGAAATAAATAGTGATCGAAAAACTATCAATGCTCCCTTTTGGATTGCATTATAAACATAATACTACATGGTAGTTGATAATTCTTCAATATTAACCAATTCGAATCATTGTTGAACCAAGATGTCCTAATCGATCATGCCAATTAGTTAACATTGAAGAATTATCAACTACCATATTTGATTCAATGAGTATTATATGTGTATAATGCAATCCAGTAGGGAGCATTGGTAGTTTTTCAATCATATATTTCTTTCCTGATTTATGGGTAATAAGACACATATATTTCTCATTCTTTCATTCATTTTTTGAGTATCATACCCATGAGAATATATATCATTAAAACTCAACAAATTTCTTTTCGATTGTAGTTAATACAAAACATCAATGATAAAAAAATTTGTACCATTACGTAACAAAAATTGTGCTTTACCACAACCTTTAATCAAGTCTACAGGACCTGATATTGTATTCACCATTGGTTTTTTTTTTTTTTAGTTCCAAGAAATATTTTTATCTCGGAGGATAGCGTACATTGTACCACTATCAGGTATACAAACTTCAGCTTTGTTCATAGCATTTTTTAAATTTGAACTTCAAAAAAAAATGCAATGAAATAAAATTACTGACAATACATTTATAAAAATAAAATACAACACATATATAAAAATATAACACACGATAAAACATTATCATACGAGTACATGGAAACATAAAATATTTTTCATATCTATTCCACCAGCAAATTGATCATTGTCCGAGAAATCAATAAAAAAATCTCCAGCATCAAAATGAGTTGAATCACTCAAAGGCTCACTGTTTCAGTGAAGTTGGTCTCCTTTTCTTTTTCCTTTATTGATTCTTTATAAAGTTTACAAAGGTGCTCAGGGGCTCGACAAATACGGAAGCAATATCCTGGAGTACCACATCTAAAACAAGAACTTTCAATCTTTTTGAGTGATTCTCATTAACAATTATATTCCCATGATGTCTTTTCAGTTGATGGTTTGTGACGCTCTTTTGAGATGAGTTATAGAAATAACTATCTCGATTATTTTCAAAACCACGCCCGCGTCCACGACCACGACCACTTCCACGTCCATTCCACGTCCACGTCCACGAACTCGATTTCGTCCTCGACCAAAATCTTGTCTATAACTTTGATTTTGGTTTCAGATTTAAATTCATTTTTGCTTACGACATTAACTTCAGAAATGCCGTTGAACCGGTGGGTCGTGCCTGATAATTCTCATTAACAGCTCGTTACTCTTTTCCGCCAAAAGAAGACATGCGATAAGTTCAGAATATCTCAAAAATCAACGCACTCTATATTGTTGTTGTAGAGTTATATTCGATGCGTGAAAAGTGAAAAATGTTTTTTTAAGCATTTCCAATTCAGTAATCTCGTGACCACAAAATTTCAATTGTGAGATTATTCGATACATCGTCGAGTTGTAATCACTGACTGTCTTAAAATCTTGGAATCTCGACGTATTCCATTCATCCCGGACGGTGGAACTATAACTTCCCTTATATGTTCGAATCTTTCTTTTAATCCCTTCCACAAAGCCATGATATCTTTTTCAATTAGATATTCACATTTTAATCCCTCATCGAGATGTCGACGCAAAAATATCATGGCTTTTGTCTTTTCTTGTAATGTTGATATGCCATTTTCTTTTATGATCTCATTTAGACCCAATGACTCAAGATGAATTTCTACATCGAAGGTCCATGACATATAATTTTTCCCCGTAATATCAAGAGTAATGAATTCGAGTTTTCCAAGTTTGACATGGTGGTACTAAAAAAATTATGATGCATTTTATTACTTAATGAATATTGTAATACAAAGTAATGGATAAACAACAAGTGCAAGCATTCGTAAAAATAAAAAAAACACACGAGGAGGATATTCTCCGATAGATACAAGATTCTTGAGTATTATAACCAAAATAATTAAAAATAACCTTTAGAAAGTCATCTTTTTTTTCTTCGAAAATTTGATGAAGAATAATTTTTAGAGAAGAAGAGAAAGTTGGAGTGATTGAATTTATTTGTGAGATCATATTTATAGAGCAAAAACTAGTCGTTTTGTTATCGTTTATGACCGTTGGTGTACAAAAAATAAATATATGTATTTGTATAATTTTATGATAATAATATGGTGTATATAATATTAGTCAGGTTTAATAATTATGTATATCATATCATATTATTATAATAAGGTGTCATAAGGTATTTTGTTTAAAAACTTTATAGGCTTTTATACTTGTTGAATCCCTTATCGGTAGTGTGGGATGTCGTCTTAACATCCTCCCAGAATTTATAACAAGTTTTTTGAATTTTTTTATTAATTCTGATCTTTATTATATAATAACATTATATTATATATTAAATATATATACAATAAATAAATAAACAATAAAATAAATATTATTACTTTTGTTACCATTTTTTCTGTTTTGAAGCTTGGAAAAATATGGAGGACTTTTAAAGTTTTGTGCTGATAACGTGTTATGAAAATGTAAAAATTTATGGTAAAAATATAAAAATATCAAACTCTCAAAATTAACAAACTATACACTTTATAACATTTTTCTCTCAACTCAATTGTGATTTTTTTTTCACAAATAATGAGGCTATTTATAGAATTTCTTTGGTAATAAACCAAAAAATAAATTACATCATTACTTTCATCATCACATATAAATTTCTAATTTTTACAATTTTTATTTTCAACATTCAAATATTCAATATACCTATTTTGAATATTAATTTTCAACAAATGTTACGCCACTACTTCTAATATTTAAAAATAATAATAATAATAAATGAAGTCACGCCCTCAAAATGATGTGACTGGACGTCAAAAAGAATAAAAAAATTAAGAGATACTGTCTTGCGTAGCGTGACTAAAACCTAATCACATCCTCCTAGATGACGTGTCAGTCTAGGGGTGTTCAAACTTCGGATAAAACCGAAAAAATCGAAAATCCAAACCGAAAAAACCGAACACTAAACCCCACCGGAAACCGAATTTTATAATTCGGATATAAATGTTAAAACCGAAATTAATTTGGTTCGGTTTCGGATTATAAATATCAAAACCGAACCGACCGAAAAAACCGAAATTTAATTAAATTAATAATGTTATTTTTATTTTATATTATTTATTGAGATGATATTAGTGAATGAAGAATTATTTTGAATAATACTTAGTTGATTGTTGTTTATGTAATTCATTTGTACTTTATATTTAAATATTTTACTAAGAAATCATTTAAAAAAATAACATATTATATTTTATAATATATTTATATTATTAATTTAAATAATTGTATCAAAACCGAAATAACCGACCGAAATAACCGAACCATTTCGGTAGAAAACCGAACCGAACCGAAGAAAAATGATTCGGATATCGGATTATATATTTGTAAAACCGAAAACCGAAAAAACCGAAATAAAAAGTCGAAAACCGAACCGAACCGACCGATGAACACCCCTACGTGTCACAGCAGAAACACAAACTTCCGTCGGTTTCCATAAACTCAGAAATTATTTTTATTTTTACAGACAGACAAGTTACCATAAAGAGGCTCTTTATTAATACATAGTGAATATACATAAACAAGAAGCAAATACATAGTGAATATACAAAAACAAGAAGCAAAATTCATCACACTACATTGAATATATATTATAATATATGATCAGCGTGTCAATTCAAATGGATTTGAATTGGATTGATGCATGATAGCGTTAAAATCTGTTCAAGCCTAATCAACCCGAAAACAACCCGATTTTTTATTTTTTTAAAATAATTGAACAATAATAATAATATTTTAATATAGACAAAAACTTGTGTGAGACGGTCTCACGGGTTGTATTTCGTGAGACGGATATCTATTTGGGTCATTCATGAAAAAGTATTACATTTTATGCTACAAGTATTACTTTTTATTGTGAATATGGGTAGGGTTAACCCGTCTCACAGATAAATATCCGTGAGACCGTCTCACAAGAGACCTATTCTTTAATATAAACAAGTAACAAAAATTCTCTCATATATAATTTAAATTTGAAAGTCTAATCACAAAAAATTAAAAATATATTTACCAAATCAAACAAATAATTGTTTAACAAAATTTAAAAAAAATACAAAATATATATTATATGATGAAAATTTATGATATAAATATATAATAATTTTTTTTCCAAAAAAATGTAGATAATATTTATTAATTATATTTTTTTAGAAAAAATTAATATTTCCGAGTCACCCAAATCCGATTACTTTTTCGAATCAGATATCAGGTCCAAATCGATCTGACTCGAACCCGAAAATCATCAATTCAAACCTGATCTTTTTCGAGTCGAACTGAGTAGGGTTATCGGGTTGTGTCAGATTTTGACACCCTTATATATATATATATATATATATATATATATATATATATATATATATATATATATATATATATATGATAATATTAAGTATCAAACTTGAACATTGTTTGACTCCTGAGAGCGAATGACAAATGTTGGAATAATAAATTTAAAAAAATATAGAATTATTTTTAATTCTAATTATTAAAAAAATTAAGCTAAATATTTTTTTTATATGTTAAGCTAATCGGCAAAACTCCTTTTTAATATGAGTAGGTCTCATGTGAGACCGTCTCACGGATCATAATCTGTGAGACGGGTCAACCCTACCTATATTCACAATAAAAAGTAATATTTTTAGCATAAAAAGTAATACTTTTGTATGGGTGACCCAAGTAAGAGATCCGTCTCACAGATACGACCCGTGAGACCGTCTCACACAAGTTTTTGCCTTTTAATATAATAAAAATTGTGATAACATATTTATCACTTACATGTGCTATCATATCTCATATTCCTATAATCCCAAATTCTAAAGAATAATAAAATATTTTTATACTCTTATCCATGCCTTTGAATTTATAAGAATATCATGCTATTATTTTAAATTTTAATCTTTAGCGAAGCAAAGATGGATATGTACGTACGTACATCCTCGGTGATTTTCCCGTCAACGGCATACAAATCAAGAGTAAAATGTAAAAGCAGGGTTACCTGGACGTGTTCCCAAAAATCGTTTGACCCAATCCATTTGAACTCCCAGAGACGCGTTCGTTAGCGGATTATAAATCCCTCTCGCCTCCAGATACTCGTGATCCAGCGCAGTTGCTCCGGCCACCGCAAAATTCACCCCTTTTTCAAAACTTTGGCCGCTCAGGTTAGAATTTTCTCCGCCAACACTCGGCTGCAATAGAGGAAGCCCAAAGCTCTCAGCTATTAATTACCAAAAACAAAAAAGAAATTCAGGTGAAATTAGGGGAATTCACTTGTGGCAGTTGGTACTAATTATCCTCGTACTCCCAACGCTATAAATATAATCAAACATACCGAGGAAATCAACGACGAGACGACCATCGGAGTAGCGTCCGGTTGGATGGTGGAAGAAAGTTTCTCCGTATGGAATCCGGGAGCATCGGGGCTTGACAACATTTGATTGGGAGAGGCGGAGCAGATTTCCTGTGTCAGCGAGCGAATCGCCGAAGCTGATTATGGATTCGAAGCATCCGGTGGCCACTGGGCAGATTGCCGATGTGAGTAAAATGAAGAAAATCGCATATCCTAAGTTCCTAACGCAGGTGTTGATGGAGGAGCCATCATTTCTCTCAGTAACATTGATTCCACCTAAGGCAGTAGCAAGTTTGAATGGGAACACGAAGGTTTTTTGCAAAACACGTCTATTTCCCCATATTTTTATATTTCATTTTAATTAATTGATTGCGACTAAACTTAAAAAAATGTTTTTAAACTTTCACTTTGATCCAAACTAATAATTGAGTTTAATATCATTATTTTATTTTATTTTAAATGTGGGATAATAAAACGAATCGGCAATTATTATAACATGAGTAGGTCTCATGTGAGACCGTCTCACAGATCTTAATTTATGAGACATGTCAATTCTACCGATTTTCACAATAAAAAGTAATACTCCTAGTATAAAAAGTAATATTTTTCATTAATAACCCAAATAAAATATTCATCTCACAAATACGACTCATAAGACTGTCTCACACAAATTTTTGTCTTTTATTATAATCATAGTTTTTTTTTTGGTTGAATGAATATATTGGTAGTTGCTGGTCAGTCAGAGTCTAAGTAGCAAATTGTAGTTTATTTCTAAGAGAATAGCAATAAATTTTTTTTTTTATTAGAAGACATTTTAACCAACTCAGAAATAATTAATATAGTCTGATTCAAAAAGGTGTCCGACTGAAACCCTTTGGAAGTAAATAAGATAATCTACTTTCGGTTGCAACACTACATGTGAATAAAAGTACATAGTCAGCTCACAAGAAAAAAAATACATAATAAGAAAACAATAAATAAACATGACCCGAATCGCCAAAACGAGATAGAACCGTCGCGCCGGTCCATCCCATCATGAAAAATAAACGGATTTGATTTAATTTTAGCAGCCCCTTCGACAGCTCTATCTATATCATATTCACACATATTTTGTCGTACATTTTAAATTTAAATACTTTAATTATCTTTGACAGCTCTATTTTACATAATATTCATTCATATTTTGTTGTATATTTTAAATTTAAATACTTTAATTATCTTCATAATAAGATAAAATAAAAAGAAAATATCAGGGTGACGTGTAAACTTTATACCTTACCGGTCATTTTCCTATTCTCAATAACGATATGAGGCTCAAACTACTGGATTCAAATGAGTGATGGTGAAGAAAGCGAAGCCAAAAAAGCAACAAATATAGGATAAGTAGGGAATGAAGTGAACAGAGCTTTTTGAATTTTATTATAGGATTATCCAGGACAATAACCTTTTAATATAGGTAAGAGCATATGGACATCAAACAACCTGAAATGGTTTGTTATCATCAAAACTAAGATAATTTAAATTTTAATAGAGTATCAAAGTTGATGGAGTAAGTGAATACTGTATCAATCAGGGGCGGAGCTAAGAGTCAAAATTATTTGGGGCTGGCTCCGTCTTATACTGTATTTAATGAAATAAATAATTAACTAAATAATGTAAAATAAAAAATATGTAAACATTGACTTCATGAAAACATAGAACAAGAATATTTAATACCTTCAAAAACATGGAGTTAAAACACTGATGAAGTTGTGCTCTCCGATTCTTCTTAGAATAAAACTCATGAATTATTAAATCGTTATCAGTTTTTGCAACCAAATCTCGTTCGGTGTAAATTACCATAGAATCTCTGAAAAACTATGATCCCGTCTTGTTACGAAGAGTTGTTTTAACAAGTTTCATTGATGAAAATGCTCGTTCCGTTGTTACTGTAGAAACGAGACGAGTTAAAACAAGACGAATCAAGCTGTCAATTAAATAAATATATCAGATTCGATAAATAAGTGAATGACGTAGATAAAAATGTATAAATCAATCAAATCGTAGGTTTTTGACAATTAATCTTCGATTAATTCAGAAATAGTTGGTAAATTCTGAAATCTTTCATGACCAGCAACATCAAGTTTGTAGTGATCCAATTGCATTCTCAAGTGATGCAAATCTTGTGAATCAAAATCAAGATAATAGAATTTCTCAACAAGTCGATAGATATGATCAACATTAAGAAACTTAAAAGTTTTATCTAGGTTCCAAAGCACAACTAAGTTTAAGAAGTTCAACTATTTCATCCTTAAATCCATTATTAAGTTCTTCAACTTGAAAACCTATTGTAGCTGTAATTAAATCGATAGTGGTGCTCAACTGTGGTTGAATCAATTTTTTTTTACAAGAACGGCCTGTACCAGATTTTTAAAACTAAAATCAAAATTCCAGTTAAACAAATTGATTTTTTAAATTAATTCAGCTCGATAAGTTATTTGGGTTGAAATCGATATTTAGTTCACCCATAGATTGAATTGATCTATGGCCTTATTTTAATTCCAAAAATAATTTTTCAAATTTTTTACTCTCAAGAATCATTGTGGTCAAAAGCCAAAGTCAGTTCACATCATTTTTTAAAACCAACGATAAAAAAAATAATGATATTGACAAACATAACGGTAAAAAAAATAATGATATTGACAAACATCAAATAATAATATGGACATTAATAGAAAAAAAAACTTGATACACCATTTAAGTCATTATGCACAAAATTCAAATCATTGATAAATCATATAATATCACATACTATGATTCACATGAAAAATTTGCACAATTTCTCAAAATCATTACTTTATTTTTCTCAAAATCAATTCTTATAAACATACACTAGTTCATACTAAAAAAATAAAATTCTATAAAACTTTTAGTATTAATATAAATCAAATAAATATATAATAAAATATTTAATAACAACATAATTGTATTATCATATTAGCTAAATTTAATATATTTGTGTGTTATTGTAAATATAGTGTAAAAATATATTTGGAACTTAAAGTCAATTTTAAAAATCAACTTATATTAGGTTTTTCAACCTTTTGAGCAAAATGCGAGCGGAAGTCAAATTTGATTATAGTTATTTGCAGAAAATCATTTTAAAAAATTAATCATAGTTAACAAAAAAATCTTCAAATTTGCATCAATAAAATAAAGCTAACAAAACATAAAAATATGGCAAATTTTTTTTAAAAAAAATATAGAAAAACAAAAAAAAATGTAAAATTTTGGTAGGGCTAGAGCCCACTCTAGCCCAAGGGTGGCTCCGCCCCTGGTATCAATGGTTCTTTCTACCAATACTTTCTCGAGGGAGCTTATCACTCATGGTTTTTCTAGTGCAGATTATTTGACTAATATAGTTTGTTGTCTAACACATTAGTACGAAAATTTACCCAATATGTACCAAAAGATAGCAGATGCAGGTCTCATCGTCATAAAAATAGAAAAGAAAATGATACACATATTGTTCAAAACTTATTGATGCACAAATTATTACGCAAACTAAAATATAAACATGGAGATGGGAGAGCATGGGTTTGCATATTATGAGGAGGACATGTATGAATCGGACGTCTGGAGTCTAAACCCAAATAAATTGGGCTACGAAACTAGTAGCAAGCAATTAGCCGTTTGTGGTGTGGTCCAAACTAAAACTCTTCCAGGTGAACTTGCCTTATTATCACTTCTCGTGACTTTTTATTTTTAGAATTTAAAAAGATGGTTAAAGTTATACACATACATATATATATATTTAGAATTTAAAAAGATTGTTAAAGTTATACACATACATATATACACACACACATATATATATATATATATATATATAACTATATATATATATATATATATATATATATATATATAAATATGAAATGAGAAATTTTATCAAATATAACAATAGAATTATATTTAGGCAAAAACTTGTATGAGACGGTCTTACGGTTCGTATTTTGTGAGACATATATCTTATTTGGGTCATCCATGAAAAAATATTACTTTTTATGCTAAGAGTATTACTTTTTATTGTGAATATCGGTATGGTTGACCCGTCTCACAGATAAAAATTCGTGAGACCGTTTCACAAGAGATCTACTCTTATATTTATACTTAAATATATAATTTCAATAAGTTATTAGATAGATATCAAGAAGAAAAGAAAAAATTAATTAGCATGGTGAGATTGTGTCAGTCGAACCATCGGATTCTGTTTGATTTGGAATTTTGGAATTCTAACAAAGATTTCGGCTGATAGAGTTGTTATTTGATATTAATATTTTTTTTGACAGCTGAAATCTTGTAATTTATTAAGATGCAGATAAGTCCGCAATTACAAGTTTAATCAACCACAAAGGAAAAGATCCATGCTCCCAAACAAAATAAGGAGGAAGAAAAAGCAAAAGCAGCGACCGAGTGAGCCACCCGGTTAGCCGATCTCCTAACATGAATAAGATGAGGGCTCTCGAGAGCCTCCATAAGAATGCTAATATCCGTTGCAATTGAGCCCACATAACTAAGATCCTCTGATGGACTTGTGACTGCTTACACTGCAAGAAGAGAGTCCGATGTGATTTGATGAATCTGAAAGTTGTGCTGCCTTGTGACAATCAAGCCGACCTGGATGGCAAAAAGCTCAGCCATTGTAACAGATTGGGCCTTGCCAATCAATTCTCCGAAAGCCAAAATCGGTTGACCCTCATAATCCCGAATCACACCACCAACTGCACAAATGGAAGAACCCTCTTTATAAGCTGCATCCACATCCAACCAAAATTGGTGAGCTAATGGGGTAGAGCAAGTGCTCGGAGAGCTGATCGAAGGTGACTTTGAGCCGCTCATTACTGAATCACATGCAGAGCGGTATTCCCGGAGCAGGTTTTCACACCAATCAGAATCCAAAACTCGAGCCTTGCCATGACAATCATGAAGAAAGCGAAGTCTCTCGTTCCAAGTGGCCCAAGTGCGCATGACAAATAACTCGAAATCAGGTTTACTCATCTTCTCCTTCATCCCTAGAAATATATCAAACACATCCAAGTGGAGAAGCTGCTTAAGAGACGACCAAGCTATTTGATATTAATAAAATTATAAATAAATAAAAATTATATTTTCTGTTGAATTATGTTATGAATTTTTTTTTATAAATAACACAAATTAGATTTTGTGTTGAATTACCTTTTTTTTTTTTAAAGTTCTGTTGAATTACCTTAGATTATCTTTTTAAAATTTTTGTTTTAGAGCAATATTTTTGTTTTCAATTTTAGATATTTTATGATGTGGAGTTGACATAATGCTAGTTTTTACTCTAATAAAAAATAGACTAAAATGTTCAAATATAAAAAAAACATAAAAGTAAAACTGAAATTAAACATATGAGGCCAAATTGTGACTTTCAATTCCCTTTTATGAATCTGAAGTTTGTCTTCCATTTTATCAAGTCTACGATATTGGCACTGTTATTCAAAATGTATATGCGCACAAACCGAAAGGTACACGTAAACAGACAAAATGTAGATGCACAAAAAGAAATGTGCACTAAAACAAGCGATGTAGTATCGTTAAGAAACAGTAGTACAATGAAAAAATAAAGCAAACCGAGGCCTGTATGAAATACAGTGTCCTTAAAACAGATTCGTCCCCTCCGGTGTGTGCTGCGAGGATGAACGTGGACGTCTGTTTCCCAGGATACAACGGAACAACCAGCAATACCGTAGCACAAGGCACCACGACGGCGAACTGAAAAAGTACCTGATCTATATCACGGGAATAGAGCAACGACACGGGAATAGCAGCCGATGAAGTAGCAGCAGCCGAGACAGTTGGAAGCAAAGGTACGAAAATCAGAAAGTAGTGGAGTGTGTTGGTTGTCTGAATGACTTGAGGCTGCCCCTATATATAGGCACTCATATTGACAGTTACGGCTGGCCAGCTGAAAGGCCAAAGGTCAGCAGCTGGAGCACCAAAGGTCCTTTCAGTTTCGAGTCAGCTGAAGCACCAAAGGTTTCAGTTTCCGAAAAATAGCAAAAGCCAGGTGAACCTCGGTGAGAAATTTTGCCTTGATCGGTCTGACATTCGACGCGCCCAGGTCGCGCACGTACGCCTGCACACAAGTCAAGCCTTTTTCCTCTGCAAATCGGGCCCATGATTTGCACCCCTCCCTGCGCCTGTGCGCGCGCGAGAGAGCCTCTTGACCAATCATTGTTACACCTCTACAAAGTGCAACTCAATATAAGCTCACCAATGCTATGTTTATTTTCCTATGTGGGACATTTCCCACTTGCCATTAACTAGGCCTTGCTTGCTTATCCAATTTCTCATTCAAAGATAAGCCCGATAAGCCTCAAACTCCAACAATCCCCCACATGAATGGAAATTGAAAAGATATTCAACGATTTTCCGTGATAAAGTTCAACAGTTGAATCTTGCATAGGATAGGTAGGTATTACCCTTTGAACCTTCCCTTGTGAAAGCATAATAATTCACTGGTTGACAGTAGACATGATGTCTTTGAACTGTACAGCCATTTGTGTGAGTTAAGATATACTCCACACAAGATTCTTCCGAATACTATTCAGTTCTCATGATTGTGTTCGTTTTGGCCATGAACACACTCCTGGTTCTGCAAGAGGGTCTAGAATTGAGCCCTGCAATTCTTTCGAAGCGGCCCCACTTCTCTCTCACATAGGTGATTCTATATTGCTTCTCATCAGAATCATTAAAAGCTGTAAGCTTATCCTCTACTTTCACTGTTTCATAATAGGAATGGAATAGGGATAACCCCCGCAGTGATTCTCCAAATTAATACGATTAGGTTGTCCCATTGAACCTAGTTCTTGGGATCTCCAGTCAGCGTAGGTTGGGTTTTCCTTCGCACCAATTGATTCTATAGGCTTGAGCCCCATTCCCCTTGACGATTTCGGAACTAACTCTCTGTTTAACCCTTTGGTCAGCGGATCCGCTATATTATCTTTTGACTTTACATAGTCAACAGAGATAACTCCAGTTGAGAGTAGTTGTCTAATGGTATTGTGTCTACGACGTATATGCCTAGACTTACCATTGTACATTGTATTTTGTGCCCTTCCAATTGCAGATTGGCTATCACAATGTATGCATATAGCCGGCACTGGTTTTTCCCATCCTGGAACATCTTCTAAAAAGTGACGCAGCCATTCAGCCTCTTCACCACATTTGTCAAGAGCTATAAACTCAGATTCCATCGTGGATCTGGCTATTACAGTTTGTTTAGAAGATTTCCACGCAATTGCTGCACCTCCTAAAGTGAATACAAATCCACTTGTAGATTTTGAGTCTTTCATATCAGATATCCAATTTGCATCACTGTATCCTTCGATAACAGCAGGATATCTGGTATAGTGCAGCCCATGATCACGAGTGTACCTTAAGTATCTTAGCAATCTGATAATTGCTTTCCAGTGTTCAAATCCTGGATTACTCGTGAATCTACTCAATTTGCTCACTGCATAGGCTATGTCCGGTCTTGTACAACTCATTAAGTACATCAGACTTCCAATGACTCGAGAGTATTCTAATTGAGACATACTCTCACCTCGATTCTTTGATAGATGCTGACTAGTGTCAATCGGGGTTCTAGCCAATGTAGAGTCATCATTATTGAATTTCTCAAGTATTTTGTCAACATAATGCGATTGACTTAGGACTATCCCTTCTGATGTTCTATGGATTTTAATTCCAAGGATCACATCGGCTAAGCCCAAATCTTTCATGTCAAATCTTGAGTTCAATAATTTCTTAGTGGATTTGATCATCTTATCATTACTACCAATGATAAGTATGTCATCTACGTAAAGACATAAAATGACATATCCAAATTCAGTGTTCTTTATGTATACACATTTGTCACATTCACTGAATTTAAATCCTCTTTCCATCATGGCTTTATCAAATTTTTTGTGCCATTGCTTTGGTGCTTGTTTTAAGCCATACAGATACTTCATCAGTTTACATACCTTATTTTCTTTCCCAGTCGCAGAAAATCCCTCAGGTTTTTCCATGTAAATTTCCTCTTCTAAATCCCCATTTAGAAAAGCAGTCCTTACGTCCATTTGGTGTACTTCAAGATTCCGCAAGGCGGCAATCGCAAGTATCACTCGAATAGAGGTTATTCTCGATACAGGAGAATATGTGTCAAAGTAATCAAGTCCTTCACGTTGATGGTAACCTTTAATTACCAATCTGGCTTTATACTTATCTATTGTTCCATCTGATTTCATTTTCCTTTTGAAAACCCATTTACAACCTAGTGGTTTGCTTCCCGGAGGAAGATTTACTAATTCCCATGTATGGTTTTGTAAAATTGATTCCATTTCGGAATTGATAGCCTCTTTCCATAGATGTCCCTCAGATGAACTAATTGCTTCCTTGAAGCTTTGAGGTTCATTTTCCATCATGAAAGTGATGAAATCCGGACCAAAGGATTTCTCAGTCCTAGCTCTCTTGCTACGTCTAGGTTCAATATCTTGATCAAGCTCTTGTTCTTCATCAATTGTTTCATATAATCTTTTGGATGAACTTGGTTATTCCTTAGATTTACATGGAAACATGTGTTCAAAGAACGAAGCATTTCTTGATTCCATTATCGTATTCTTGTGAATATCAGGTATTTGAGATTCATATGCAAGAAAACGATACGCACTACTGTTTTGAGCATATCCAATGAAAATGCAATCCACATTTTTTGGTCCTATCTTTTTTTTCTTTGGAGTGGGTACTGCTACCTTGGCAAGGCACCCCCACACTCGCAAATATTGATAGGAAGGACTTCTACCTTTCCATAACTCATATGGACTTTTATCTTGCTTCTTTCGGTGTACCTTATTTAAAAGGTAATTTGCTGTTAGAACAGCTTCCCCCCATATGTTCTGTGGTAAACCAGAACTTAATAACAACGCATTCATCATTTTTTTTAAAGGTCGATTCTTTCTCTCTGCAATGTCATTTTGCTGAGGAGAATAAGGTGCAGTTCTTTCGTGTTTGATACCATGTTGAGCACAAAACTCAGCAAACGGTGATTCATAGTCACCTCCACGATCACTTCTTAGCACCTTAATTTTCTTGCTAAGTTGATTTTCAACTTCACTCTTATATTGGATAAATTTGTCAATAGCTTCATCCTTACTTTTGAGGAGATACACATAACAAAATTTTGTGCTATCGTCAACAAAAGTAATGAAGTATTTATTTCCACCACGATTTTGTACACCTTTTAAATCACATACATCACTGTGAATTATATCAAGTGGTTCACTATTTCTTTCAATAGTTCGAAAAGATGATCTCGTTAGTTTTGCCTCAACACAAGTTTCACATTTGTGTTGTTTATCAATTTGGAATGCAGGAATGCTTTTCATGTTTATTAATCTACGAATTGTATCGTAATTAACGTGTCCAAGTCTACCATGCCATAAACAAGAAGACTCAAGCAAGTAAGCAAAAGTATTAACTTTATTGATCAAGGGCTTAATAGCCATTACATTTAGTTTGAACAAACCATTACAAACATAACCTTTGCCAACAAACATTCCACTCTTAGACAAAACAACCTTATCTGACTCGAAGACAATGCGGAAACCATGCTTGTTAAGAAGCGACCCGGACACCAAGTTCTTGCGGATGTCAGGCACATACAGTACATTGTTCAACGTCAGTTCTTTTCCCGATGTCATCTTTAGGACAACTTTTCCTTGACCCTTGATTTCAGAAGTGGCGGAATTTCCCATGAACAGCTTTTCCCCATTCTCAGATTCCTCAAGAGTTGCAAACATCTCCTTATCCGAGCAAACATGGCGAGTGGCACCCGTGTCGATCCACCACTCCCTTGGATTCGAACCCACCAGATTAACCTCTGATATTACAGCACAGAGATTCATGTTCGAAACCTCTTGAGATATGTTCTCTACCACATTTGCTTCTCGGTTTCTCTTCGGCTTCTTACATTCCGATGCCTTGTGACCCATGCCATCACAGTTGTAGCATTTTCCCGAGAACTTCTTCTTTGAAACGCCTCCTTTGGGTCCCATGTTCAACTTTCTGTTGGAGGAGGAGAAGGTTCTCTTTTTCGAGCTTTGTCCATGCTCGACAACATTTGCCTTAGCAGCAACAGGAGAGAACAATCTTCTTTCCGAACTCTTGTTGTCTTCCTCAATACGAAGTCGAACAATAAGCTCTTCAACATTCATCTCCTTTCGTTTGTGCTTCAAGTAATTCTTGAAATCCTTCCAAGCTGGTGGTAGCTTCTCAACAATAGCAGCCACTTGGAATGATTCGCTCAAAGTCATCCCCTCACCGTGAATCTCGTGAAGAATCACTTGGAGTTCTTGAACTTGGCTGATAACCGGCTTTGAATCCACCATTTTAAAGTCCAGAAAGCGACCAACAAGAAACTTCTTGGCCCCGGCATCCTCGGTTTTGTATTTTCTGTCGAGGGATTCCCACAGCACTTTAGCCGTTTTCTTTTCGCAAAACACGTTGTAGAGCGAATCTGCCAATCCGTTTAGTACATAGTTTCGGCACAAGAAATCAGAATGATTCCATGCCTCAACCGCACTAACAGATTCAACATCTCCCTCACCCTCGTTGAGTTTAGGAGCATCCTCATTGAGGAATCTAGCCAGGTTCAGCATCGTCAAGTAAAACAGCATCTTCTGCTGCCACCTTTTGAAGTCCACACCAGTAAACTTCTCGGGTTTTTCACCGTGACTTGCTGGAACAGCAACCGCAGCAGCACGTGGGGTACAGTTTCCCTTTGCACACTGGATTCAGTAGCCATATCTGAAACAACACGTAATGAGTAATCTGTTTTAAGATTGTTATTCAAAATGTATATACGCACAAACCGAAAAGTACACGTAAACAAACAAAATGTAGATGCACAAACAGAAATGTGCACTAAAACAAGCGATGTAGTATCGTTAAGAAACAGTAGTACAATGCAAAAATAAAGCAAACCGAGGCCTGTATGCGAGGATGAACGTGGACGTCTGTTTCCCAGGATACAACGGAACAACCAGCAGTACCGTAGCACAAGGCACCACGACGGCGAATTGAAAAAGTACCTGATCTATATAACGAGAATAGAGCAACGACACGGGAACAGCAGCCGAGACAGTTGGAAGCAAAGGTACGAAAATCAGAAAGCAGTGGAGTGTGTTGGTTGTCTGAATGACTTGAGGCTGCCCCTATATATAGGCACTCATATGGACAGTTACGGCTGGCCAGCTGAAAGGCCAAAGGTCCTTTCAGTTTCGAGTCAGCTGAAGCACCAAAGGTTTCAGTTTCCGAAAAAGAGCAAAAGCCAGGTGAACCTCGGTGGGAAATTTTGCCTTGATCGGTCCGACATTCGACGCGCCCAGGTCGCGCACGTACGCCTGCACACAAGTCAATCCTTTTTCCTCTGCAAATCGGGCCCATGATTTGCACCCCCCCTGCGCCTGTGCGCGCGAGAGAGAGCCTCTTGACCAATCATTGTTACACCTCTACAAAGTGCAACTCAATATAAGCTCACCAATGCTATGTTTATTTTTCTATGTGGGACATTTCCCACTTGCCATTAACTAGGCCTTGCTTGCTTATCCAATTTCCCATTCAAAGATAAGCCCATTAAGCCTCAAACTCCAACAGGCACCTCATGGATATACGAAAAAGGCAACGAGATTAATAAACATTATGCAGTCCAGCAATCATACAAGACAAAAAATTTTGTGAGACGATCTCATGAATCAATTTTGTGAGATATATCTTCTATTTGAGTAATACGATATGACCACAAGCATTTAATCTTGTAAAAATCTATTATAATGGGCCATAGAGGAGTACGATAATGGAGAATTGGTCTAATTTTCTTCGATTCAAAAAAGAACTCCTAGACAAATTTTTGAAACACTTCTTTATTCTTTCCGCCAACATTATGAGCTACATGTAATTTGGATGTAGCAATCACTCTTGTGATAAATAAATATCTGTTGTAAAAATATTTGGGATAATAATTTTATTTGTTCCACTAACTTATCTTATTTTACATTTTGATCCATTAACTTGTGCTAAACTTTGGTCATGATGTACTAATTTTTAAATTCTGATTATTTTGGTCAAATTACTAACATGATACATACAGTATACACCAACATTTTTCGGAAGTCAATAATTTTTGGTTTTATGTTAGCAATGTGACGAAATATGAGTAAAAGACAAAAAAAAAATCCAAGTTATTACACCAAACTAACTTTAAATATTTAGTGAATCAAAATCTAAAATGAAATGATATAGTGGACCAAAAAAATTATTTTCTCAAACCTCTGTCAATGTTGATTTTATTTTTTTTTGGTGAGAACGCATTTTCCCATTAATATATGTTCATACATCGACTAAACCTCACACCTATGTATCTATGATGTTGTTCTTGGATTGGCTGATATACGACGATAAATTTCAAATTCTTTGATTTGATTGGATGAACAAAAGTAACGATAATTTCAAATCAACTTCAAATAAAGTCATGCATTCTCAAGAGTAATTATAGTGGATTTCAAATGACAAGAATATCTCAAATCCTACTCGCCACAACAAATCTATCGATTCAAGCCCAACTTGAATGTTAGAAATCGGCTGCATTGTCTCGATTCATCTCTTTACAACTATCCTCATAGTAAAGAATACGTCTCATGTGAAACCGTCTCACACAAGTTTTTGCCCAGTAAAATTAGGAACTCTTGCAAGTTTAGCGATCGAGTTTTTTTTTTTTTTTTTTGCTAATGAATAAAACATAAAACACGTATCTTCTTATCTATTTATTTAAGGGCATAGTACATAAATATAACATTTGCAAGTTGGTTGGTTGAAACAGAAAATAACATATAAATGTGTAAAAATCACTCGTTCGTTTAATAGATTTGACATAGGTGACATCACTACGTCCACGTAAATATTTCAGAAAACATATAACATCAATCTCAGGACTCCTAAATCGATCGATTTTGGCTGGTCGAGAAATTGCGCGACGATACTTAAATTATCAGTGATGTTGAGGATCTGGTCCTTCAGGTGCCTCTCTACGTACACCTGCCATCACCCGCCGGCCGTTCATTTGCTTCGACTTTTCGAATTTAAACTTCATTTCCAGCAATATTTTCCTGCTATCGATTCGTTTTCCCATATTTTCAACCTCTCCATCGCCCACAGCCATTAGAATACCTGAATTTGAAAAGATTATGAAAACAAAAAATATCAACACAGAGATTGATCTTGCGGAGCATGAAGCAGCCATTTATGGATGATTTGCTTAAAATATTATGTAGTTTAAGTATACATTTAAGTACCACATAGGCCATGATTTATATAGTGATGAAAAATACATGCAAAATTGTTGGCGGCGTATGAGGTTCATTACATTCCATTAAATTAATTCTTGTCTGTTTATTACAAATGGAATTGCTTTATTTCATCCCTACTCTCTTTGGTTTAATTCCTACATGGTTTTGTGCTTCAATACGCATAAAATTGGGATTACGAGTTGTTGTCTAGTCATCTTTTTGTTTATTTGTAAGGGTGTATACGTATATCTAGGACAAAAATCTTAACTAGACATGGATAAAAGACTTGGTCCGACAAATCAAAAGATTTGGTGGTAATGGGGCCGACGGTTTTTAATGGGATAAGATTTAGTATATTTCGAGGTATAAAAGCTAGATCTAAAAAAAAATTAATTAAATAATATAAATTTTTTGTCGCCTTATATATCCCGTTGTGGCTATGTTCATGAGTATAAATATTGTTGACAAAAATTTGTGTGAGACGGTCTCACGGGTCGTATTTGTGAGACGAGTCTCTTATTTGGGTCATCCATGAAAAAATATTATTTTTTATGCTAAAATTTTTGTTTTTTATTGTGAATATGGGTAGGATTGACCCGTCTCACAGATTAAGATCCGTGAGACGGTCTCACATGAGACTCACTCAATGTTTTTTTGTTTCAGCGAGGAGGGGAAAAGAGTATTGCTATTTTTTTTCCCCGGAGTTCATAATCTTGATTTTACTCGCCTGTTATTTGATGTATTTGAATTCGGTATGGTTAAATTTTTTGTATTGAGTGATATGTTTATCGTAATTATGTTTCGAACTTGTGACATCGTCCTAATTAACATAAGATTTATGTCAAATAAACAATAAACTATCGACAACCAAAATGAATATCTCAAATCCTACTCACAAATTGTTTAATTTGTCGTGCTAAATTTTTAAAAACATTTGACATTATATCCAACCATGTATCATTTCAAAACCTAATGCTTCTCAAATGAGTTAAGGTCAACATTATCATATTGTTTCAAATTTATGTTATACTCATCCAAATGCAATATGTAACTTGAATATTTACATACACGCATATAATCAGTATATATTAATAATAATAATTATTATTATTATTTATAAAATAAAATAAAATAAGGCTAGTCCCCCCCGCCCATTATCGACTAAGTTCGTCCTAATCAATCACGACAAATTAAACAAAACATAAAGGGACACTTTCTGCACATTTATAATATTGGCATTGTTATTTGGTATATATAATAATTTGAGTTATTATTTATTAGGCCGTCGTTAGCATTAATTAGTCTCGAATCGCCACGTCAAATTTGACCGCCAAACAATATTTAAATCTTAGTTCAAAGAAAACGGCCTTTTGTGTTCTTGTTTGGGCACAACTGTGTCAGCACCACACAGCTGGCTCTTAACCAGATACTCATCCAACAGGTGTGTGTCTAGCTATAATTTTACACGTCATATTTTGTCATATTCATGAGACCGTTAATCTGTAAGATTAACCTATCTTACAGATAAAGATTCGTGAATCGTCTTACAACAGACCTACTTTAATTATTTTCCTTTCAATCCTAAAATTCATAATTTATTTCCTCCCAAAAAATGCCTCGTAAAAAATTTGTAAATTCTGTTACTTAACAAAGAATTCAATCAGAATCTATTTAATCTGTCTTAATATTGAAACTGTCACCGGATGAAAGAAAGGGGTAAAGCAAATCATCAGTTAGTGGAGATGGAGGCCTAATCACAATTTTGTCTGATAAAAGAAACAAAACAAATCTTAAATTTTCATATTTGTCAACGTTGTACTAACCGATTTAATTTTACACGTCATATTTTGTCACATTCATGTTGGTCTGAGCACACCAATTACTTTAATGTCTGTTCAACATTTGCTAGATATCATAACTTCAAATTTTGCGTCGAAATAAAGTTCATGAGGAAAAATACGACGAATCTTATGGGTCACTATCATTTAGCAGGTTTACTCGACCTTATCCTTAGACACTACCCAAAGTATTAATCTAGTGGTTATAATATGTTTTTTTACGTTCAATGCATATATTGCATCTTATAATTAGAAAAATGAGCCAATTTAATAGTATATTAAACCGATTATTAATTTATCTGATTCAGATAAAGTGCTATGGGAGCACTTTGACTGAATTGTAATACGAGTAGTCAAATTAAATTGTATAATAAATATGCACAAAACCTCACGAAAGACTATTTCACTGATTAATTTTGTGAGACAGATCTTCAATCTGACCGAGTCATGAAAATGTATTATATTTTATGTTAAAATTATTAATTTTCATTTTAATTATCGATCAGATTGACCATTCTCATCGAAATAAATCTCAACAATAATGTGAGGGTTAAATTCGAAGCAAGAAATAATTTTTTTGAATTATCCAGTAGATATGGGTGTAATTTTTTTTTTAATAATAATTTAGTGAAAGCCGCTACTCAGAGAATCCCGCTTTCCGACAAGCCACTAATATACTAATATGGTTTCTTATGATTTGTTTAATTAAAAGTTGAGTTCCTTTTGTAATGACATGTCAATGGGGAAATATGGGTTTATTTCATCCTACCTATGCGGGCATTGCCCCCATGATAGGATGGATGGTCAAGATTTGTCCATGCATATGTAGGACCCACTTTTTTTTTTGAAATTGTATGTTTGGCAAGATCTTGGCCATCCATCCTCTCATGGAGGCAATGCCCACATGGGTAGGATCTCATTAACCGAAATATGGAGGTATGACATGGAACTAATAATTAATTATTAATGGTGGAATTCCAATCCATTATTTTCTATCACTTTTGAACATTTTTTCTGGTTGTGGTGCTGCATGATCTGATCCATTATACGTAGTTGGAATCGAGTTAAACTTATCTAATGTTTTTAAGTATTTGTAAAAATTAATTTCTTCAATTTGAAAATTAGACATCTGATTATTTTCATCCAGAAAAGCCCAAATAATTATGTATGCTGTTGCATGGTTAATCGCGAGCATATATGTAGTAAGAGTAGAAAAAAATAATATAGAAATATATAATGTTTGGTATAAATTTTACATACAATGCAAAAACATAAGAAGTCTCAAATTTTTTCAAGGTAGAAATTAATATGAATAATCTATAAGCCTAGACAAATTAAGATATTTATTTTTAGTGCCAAAAATCCGAAATGGCAATTATAAAAACCCAACGTTTTGCATTGGATCATTTCTTGTGATCAAAATAACTTGTCATTTGATAAAATGTTTTGTTGCAAGAATCTGACACCTATTTTAAAACACAACGAAAACACCTCAAATTTCATGCTTCCAAATTGTGGTACGTGGAATATATGATATATGAGACACCGGATATGCAACTGTATTTTAGGGATGGAAAGAACGTAATTCGGAGCGTCGATTACATGTCGAAAAGTAGTACAAAAAATCTTGATATACGATGCTCCATTATGTGTCAATCGTGTTTAAAATGATGGTGTGGATCAGGTCCTCCAGGGCTCACTCTTTCGGGCCATTCGTTGTAACGATGAGGATTCTCCTTTTCCTTTCCAAACTGAACCTCCAGTGATCGTCTTGCCACAGTTATATGCTTAACGGGACGAGCTCCTACTACTGCAGATGAAATCAAGAACCAAATCATGAGGCACGTCGAAAAGCTCAGACCAGACATTGTAATTTTTCTAACGTGTCTTAAGTTAGGTTATGTAAATTACGATAGCCGGCCCTTCAATTTATACAGCTTCTTGATCTAAATAGTGATCAAAGCACACGGATTCAAAACCAAACAATTGTTTGTCTTTTATCAAAGCGTGCGTTTCTACATTTGTGAAACGACCTTATTTGCCGTTGAAAAAGAGCAAATTAATTACTCATTACCAGCCAGTGATGTTCGAGGATGAGGTGTCCGTGCATTAAGCCAGAAATGCAGTGTTATAAAGATACAATCTGGCGAAAGACAACGAAATCTAAATTAACTTTTCTTGCTGATGATAATAAGAACAAACGATATTCAAATTTACAGCAAAATGAGATCAAGTTTCGAATAGATGCTAGCTGGTGTAGAAAAGGAAGCTCGTTGGATAGATGGCGTCCGTTTATCGACTAGGTTTTACGTGTAATTACCATGCATGATCAGCAAAACAAATCGGCTTTCACCAAAAAATCCTGAAAATTTTCACAAATCAAACCAATTTTGAATTATTGGGTTTCCTTATCTGATATGCTTCCTCTGTTTTTCTTCTTGGGTTTGATTAAATCTCGAGCCTGTCCAAATTTAACCCAAGCTACTGTACTTCGCAGGGATTGGCCTATATAGACTCATTTATTTCGTATTTGCAACAGTTTGGCTTAAAGTCACCTTTATGAATCAGCCCCTTGTCATGGGCCGTAGAATGTATACAACACATTTCCCCTTTATATTTCGAATTACAAGTGTTTTCTCACCTTCATCGCTACAAAAGCTCTATCTCTCTCTTTCCTCGCATAAGCTCTTATTGCTCAACACCCAAATAGATCCAAAATTCTCCCACACAGCTTCTCTTTGCCGCATCCGTTCCCTAAGACAACACCATGGTTCAAGGCTCTTCTCCGTTGCGCCACCCTGGTTCGAATTTCACGAGTGTCTCATCCATGCAAGTCCTCGTCTCTATTTTGCCCTCGTTATCTACCAAAGTGGCCACGAGACCAACTCTCTTCTAAATAAATCCTATGTCAGGTCCCGTGACGGGGGTTAGTTGACACCGACTCAAATTTACATTCGAAAACAACAAGCCTCACAAGTACAAAATTCAGAAACCAGTCTTTTTATTCATAATACGGAATAAATCAATTGTCTATTACAATTCGAATACTAATGTTTTACAATGGAAATATAAAACCAGACATAACGTTGTCTCAACAGATGCAGCGGAATTAACATAAACATAAACTGAGAACAATAGTCTTCTTCACCAGCCCAGAACTGGATCTGCTCTTCTTCTTCTAATATTTCTTCCTCGTTCTTATCTGAGATGGGTTTGGTGGGTGAGTGATATGATTGTCACTCAGTAAGCAGTGGCGGAAATAACTCCCAAATTTCAAAAACCATTTTTTGAAAGAAACAGTAATACAATAATGTACAGAAAACTCTTATTTTCAGAACAGTAATCAGAATTCAGAAATCACAGGTTTCGGAACAGAAATCAGAATTAGTAAGCACTGAGCACGTTAGTGAATTTCATGGCTAAACTGATATCAGTCCCCTATATGTTCTCTCCTCTAAGGTGTGAGTTCAGAAATCAAAAATTCAGAATTCAGATATGTTCAGAATATATATTCCTACCATTAGTTCACTAGGGAGTTTCAGTGCTTTATAAAAATCAGATATCATAAATCAAACATACAGAAACTGTGCTTTAAAACAGAAAATTATCAAACTGATTTCAAGATATTTTACCGTAAGCCCACTTACAGTAATTTGCTAGAATTTCGGTTGAAGTCTACTGGAAATCTGGTTGCTCTCGCTACTGGATTTTACAGCTTCGAAAAATGCACTCTCTTAGTTCTAATTCCAAGTGATAACTCAAGATTTTGGTAACAACAATTTCAGAGATTGAAGGTGCTATTTATAGGCCAAAATCTGACTGTTAGTATTCCAATTAATGACCATAATCTGCCATTAACAACCTTTATTCCATGTTAAATGCTTCAGTTACAAGTCATGAGCAGAATCAGTAGCTATCTGTTGGAATTTCGCTACTAAACTCTCTTGTCTGCTGGATCATGTCTGCTGGATTTTGTCTGCTGGAAAATATCATCTTCTGAAATATGATTTGTTGTTGAAATTGTTATCTTCTGCTGGAATTTTCCATTGCTACTGAATATTGCTAGCTGCTGCTGGAAATTCGGGTTCTCACATCCCTCCCTCCTTATGAGAAGTTTCGTTATCGAAACTAGGCTACACTTGATTCTAAAAGAGGTAAGGGTATTGATCTCGCATCTTTTCTTCCAACTCCGAAGTAGCTTCTCTTTCAGTGTGATTGGACCATTGTACTTTGACATATGGAATAGTCCGTCGTCTCAGTGCTTGGTTTTTGTTATCCACAATACGAATCAGAATTTCTTCATGCTTCAATTATTCATTCAAATTGCCCTCGACCAGAAGTGGTCCGGCTTCAAGAACATGACTTGGATCGGAAATATATCTTCTTAATTGTGATACGTGGAAAACATTGTGGATCCTTGACATATCGGGTGGAAGTGCTAATCTGTAAGCAAGTGTTTCCATTTTCTCAAGAATCTCAAATGGTCCGACGTATCTGGGATTCAGTTTCCCAACCTCATTGAATCGGATTACACCCTTCATGAGTGACACTTTCACATATGCCTTCTCTCCAACTTCAAATTCCACAGGTCTTCTTTTCAGGTCAGCCCAGCTTTTCTGTCGATCTTGTGCAACTTTTAATATTTCTTTGATCAAAGCAACTTTATCCACTGTTTATTTCGATCAGGTCGGGTCCAACAATGGCTTTTTCCCCTACTTCATCCCAATATAGTGGTGATCGACATTTCCGTCTATACAGAGCTACATATGGTGCCATTCCAATACT
Organism: Primulina eburnea; assembly: GCF_022965805.1. Taxonomy (NCBI): domain Eukaryota; kingdom Viridiplantae; phylum Streptophyta; class Magnoliopsida; order Lamiales; family Gesneriaceae; genus Primulina; species Primulina eburnea. The sequence continues at coordinate 6,871,692 of NC_133108.1, forward strand.
ACTGTGGTAACTATTATTATATGCGAACTCAATTAAAGGTAGATGTTCACTCCAATTATCACTGAAGTCTAGAGCACATGCTCTCAGCATATATTCTAGAGTTTGAATTGTTTTCTCAGTTTGGCCATCAGTTTGAGGGTGATATGATGTACTAAGAGTAACTTTTGTCCCCATAACTTGTTGAAAGCTCTTCCAAAAACGAGATGTAAATTTAGGATCTCTGTCGGATAGCATGCTAGCTGGAACTCCATGCAATCGTACAATCTCATTCATATACGATATGGCTAGCTTGTCCAAATTATAGTTCATGCGAACAGGTAAGAAATGCGCAGATTTCGTGAGTCTATCTACGATTACCCAGATGCCGTCATGACTTTGTCTCGACTTGGATAAACCAACTAAAAAATCCATAGAAATATGTTCCCATTTCCATTCGGGGATTTCTAATGGTTGAAGAAGTCCATCAGGTCTCTGGTGTTCTGCTTTGACTTGTTGGCACACGTGACACTTGGAGACAAATGTCACAACATCCTTTTTTATTCCATTCCACCAGAAATTCTTCTTCATGTCTCTGTACATCTTGGTACTCCCAGGATGTACTGAAAATTTTGACTTATGTGCTTCAGACATTACTTCTTGTCGAAGGTCATCAATGTCTGTTACGCACAATCATCGTTTCATCCACAAGATTCCTTTGTTATCCGTCTCGAATTCTGGTGATTTCTCTTCTTTACCTTGCTCTTTCCGCTTCACTAAAGCGGAATCTCTATCTTGACTCATTTTGATGGCCTCTCGAAGGCATGGTTGTGCTGAAAGTGACGCTAGGATTACTTTGTTCATATCCTTTCGACTCAAAGCATCGGCTACCTTGTTTGCTTTGCCTGGGTGGTAGCTTATCGTCAAGTCGTAGTTTTTCAAGAGTTCAATCTATCGTCTCTGCCTCATGTTTAACTCTTTCCGAGTGAACAAATGCTTGAGGCTTTGGTGATCAGTGAAATCTCACACTTAGCACCATATAAATAGTGTCTCCAAATCTTTAGTACGAACATTACTGCAGCTAATTCGAGGTCATGCGTTGGGTAATTATGTTCATACGGCTTCAAGTGTCTTGACGCGTATGCAATCACACTTCCCTATTGCATTAGTACACATCCTAAACCTCCTTTAGATGCATCACTATAGATTGTGAAGTCTCTGTCTTCCATCGGTAATACCAACACTGGCATATAGGTAAGCTTCTTCTTCAATGTCTCAAAGCTTTGCTCACATTTTTCACTCCATTGAAACTTGGAGTTCTTCTGTATAAGCTTGGTGATGGGTATGGCTATTGAAGAAAATCCTTCAACAAATTTTCGGTAATAACCCGCTAATCCCAAGAAACTTCTAATTTCAGTCACTGAATTTGGTCTAGGCCAATCCGAGATTGCTTCTACCTTCTTAGGGTCCACAGATACTCCTGCTGCTGATATTATGTGTCCCAAAAATGTGATGCTCTCTAGCCAAAATTCGCATTTCTTGAATTTGGCGTAAAGTTCTTTTTCTCTCAGCGTCTGGAGGGTGAGACGAAGATGTTCTTTGTGGTCTTCCTTACTTGATGAATATATCAAAATATCGTCGATGAATACCACAGCAAACTTGTCAAGAAATGGCTTGAATACTCTGTTCATGAGATCCATGAATACTGCCAGAGCGTTTTTTACCCCGAATGGCATCACTATGAACTCATAGTGTCCATACCTTGTTCGGAAGGCTGTCTTCGGATTATCATCCGTCTTGACCTTGAGTTGGTGGTAGCCTGACTTTAATTTAAACTTGGAAAAGACTGTAGCTCCCTTGAGTTGGATGCTAACATGGATCGAAGGAAACTTGCATATGTGTTCGAGATTTGTTTAGACAATTATTTAGAAGAAAACACAACGAGTTCTGATAAAAAAATTGATCAAAAATGAAAACAAAAACATGTACTTACAAATGCAAATTCACCGTTAAAATGATCAAAAATAAAAAATATATACAAGTTACTAGACTATAAATATAAATATATTTTTAACAGAATCAAAAATAAAAAGCATACAAGTTGAACGAAAATTTATCTTTTTATTTTTTAAAAGAAAAAAATATGCTCGTTTTGACCTGTTTTAAATTAAAAATAATCTTTTTTAAAAATACGGAATTTACCGATTAGGTAAAAAAATAGAATTGAGTAGAAACGGATGAATGAAAATTTAATCTACCGCATACTGTCAAACAATTGGCGGCCAAAGTTGAAGATACACTCTATATCGGTACCACTGTTCGAAACATGGCTGGGCTATTGGGAGTTTCTTCCACTGCGGCCATCTTCAACTCCAACAGGACCTCTTCTCTCTTTCTTCCCCCTGAACCAGGTGAGATAAACCTCTCTAGTTTCCGTCCAATTTCGTGCTGAGGTGTTTTAAAGTTAATTTGGTGGTGAAAATTCGTTCCGTTGTTGTACTGTACTTAAAGGTCGGGCGAGAATGAACAAACGATGTTATCAGTTATGGGTTTTGGTTGGTTGCCACAAAGTTGATTGCTTTTCTGTTAATTTGCTGCAGTCTTGAGTTCGGGGAGGAAATCTTTTGGTGGGGCTAGAGTTCCTCTCAGGAAAGGGCGTTGTAAGTTCTCTGTCACAATCTCTAATGTGGCCACTGGGATTAGTCCTGATCAAGAATAGGTATCAATTATTTTATTTGTTGCTGACAGATAATAAGGTTAATCTGGAAATAATTCGTCTGATATGTGAATGTATTGTGCAGAAGCTTGCTACTTCGAAGGAGAGGCAGAGGTCAGTTTACCCGTTTGCAGCTATAGTTGGGCAAGAAGAGAGGAAACTATGCCTTCTTCTGAATGTGATCGACCCAAAGATAGGAGGCGTGATGATAATGAGTGACACAGGGACCGGGAAATCTGTTGAAGAATTTCGAAAATAATATAAAGGATTTTGATTGACTCCAAGGCACGTTTTGTAAACGCTATCTTTTAAGAGATGTTTCTCGATCTCTTTCAGGATACAATGGAGAAAACAAGTTAATTCAAGACCTTTTTGAATCTGATGATGTACTTCTATAAATAGATAACGTGGAGATGATTCTGAACGGGTATGACTCTTAGCCAAACAACACTTCTTTTCTGAATTGACACATGCATCCGTTCATGAACCAAAGCATCCACTCGCGAATAGTCATGAGGTTTCTGAAGATTCTGGAAATATGAAAACAAATTTCTGAAGATTCTGAAAATATGAAAACAAATTTCTGAAAATATTCTAACAAAATCTACCACCGTTAGTTCGTTGGTGGATCTTCTTCCTGAAATCAGAGTCATTGCTGGCAACGAATTTAATTCGGATCCGTAGGACCCAGAAGTGTAGGGTCCCGAAGCACGCTAGAAAATTGGGTAAAGTAGACCCTAGCCCTGTGGGCAGTGCCCGCAGGGTAGATCTAACGGCTCGGAAAAATCCGAGTTAATTTTTTTTTTTTTTTAATACATGGTGGTGGGCCCGGATCACTCATGTGGAGTGATCCGGGCCGTTCCCTTCCCGTGCAGGCAGGGCAGGGTGAAATAATCCAGAAAATTGATAGAGGCGAAAAACTCACTACTGTGTCGGTTAAAATCAACATGGTTGATTTGCCATTGGGTGCCACTTGCCACGGAAGATAGAGTTTGCGGCACAATTTACATTGAAAAGGCCCTTACCGAAGGTGTAAAAGCATTTGAGCCCGACCTTCTTGCTAAAGCTAACCGAGGAATCCTGTTATGTGGATGAAGTGAATGTTTTGGATGATCACTTAGAGGACGTTCTTCTTGATTATGTTGCCTCAGGTTGGAATACGGTGGAGAGGGAAGGAATCTCGATATCGCACCCTACCAGGTTCATACTCATAGGTTCTGGAAATCCAGAAGAGGGAGAGCTTAGACCCCAGCTTCTTGATCGATTTGGAATGCATGCTCAGGTCGGAACGGTGAAGGATACGGAGCTCAGGGTAAAAATTGTCGAGGAGAGGGCCCGATTTTATAGGAATCCTAAAGAATTCCGAATATCTTACAACGCAGAGCAAGAAAAACTCCAAGAGCAGATTTCTTCTGCTTGGAATTCGCTATCTTCTGTCACCATTGATCACGAGGATAGAGTTAAAATCTCCAAGGTCTGCGATGAGCTGAATGTTGATGGATTAAGAGGTGACATTGTGACCAATAGTGCAGCAAGAGCTTTGGCTGCTCTTAAAGGAAGAGATAAAGTAACCGCAGAAGATATCGCTACCATGATCCCTAACTGATTGAGACATCGCCTTCGGAAGGACCCTTTGGAGTCAAGACTCAGGATTACTCCTGATCATGAAATTTTACGAGGTTTTTAGCTGAGATAGGTACATTTTATTTTTTTACCTGTCTCTCGGTTTTTCTAGCATAATTGTATTACTTACAGATGACCGATTAACTTTGCGGTATTGAATTCAATAGTCAAAGCTAAAGGAAATGAGTTAAGGAAGTATATGATTGTATGAGAATTTTAGATGGTGTGACAGCAGAGTGATATGTTATATGCTTCAATCTTCATTTATCTCTCACGTGGATTATGAGTCTGTTTGATAAGAATAAGTCTGCTTCTCGTGGTTTGGTTGATGTTCTCGTACCTTCTTGCTTTGAACATTTTTTTCCTCGTATGACATTATGTAATGATGTTGAACTTTCAATGAATGCTGTTTATGCTTCAAGATCTTGGAAATTTGATGCTTATAACATACAAGTATGGGTTTCCTTTCTCTCTCATTTTTATGTTTCCAGTAATTTATCAGAGATGGGTCAAATCTTATTACTTGTGCGACTGTGGGAGATGATGTATTGACTGTTCGATCGACTTATCAAAGATCGTTCGATATCTTGTAACCTCTTCCAAATAAATTATTCAGTTATTATAATAACTTTAAGATACGCGAAAGTGAGAGGTCCCGTAGCTCAGTTGGTTAGAGCGTTGGTCTTATGAGCCGAAGGTCGCGGGTTCGAGCCCCGCCGGGACCACCATTATTTGGTTTTTGCAGTTTGGCCTATTTCTCCACATTTCCGGTTTAGTTAAAATGCTGACGCGAAGGTGACCGGAGTTATGCGGATAATTACATAAACAATAAAATATATTGGAGATTCTATATTCACATATTTATTTTACCGAAATCCATTTTATAAAAATATAAATTTAAAACATCAATATATTATTTTAAAAATACATTTGAGTACACTTAAAAATTCAAAATATTAATATTCCGGATTTTTTTATATTAGATTGCTTTATTTCAAAAATTTGTTCGTTAATATTTTTTTAGAAAACAATAAAAATAAAATTTATAACCACTATTATTTTTCTATGTCCTAAATGATCAGAAATTATTAAGTAGAAGATTGATATAACGAAAGACATTGCTATGTTTGGAGAAATCAATGAGGAAACAAAGATGTTCTCAAATAAAATGGTGCAAACTAATCCTATATCTACTTACTTATATGAAAGCATGAATAAATTGTACATGGCCAGTTTAGGTACTGTGACGCCCTAAATCTCGCCACGTAATCATATAACATGTGACGTCATATGCATAAAAAATTTCTTTTCGACGACGTAATAATATAATGTATATACGACAAAATAGTGCAATCAGCATACTATCTACTTCAGTGTAGCAAAAACAGTGTAATAAATACACACATACAACTCAAATAAGAAAATAAGTTATATTGTCTATATTTACTATTATCTACAGGACTGTTTGACTAGACACACATAGTCCTTCATCACTATCATGTCTCACGGCATAGTCCTGTAACCTGTCCAACAGAAAAAAATCCCCAAAGGGTGAGCATAAACAACAATCATCATCGCAATACATAACAGTTATATTAACAACAACATAAGATATAACTGAAATGAAAACAGAAAAACCACCTTTGCCGTTTCTGGACAATCAGTCATCAACAACCTCAACAACATCACACTGCAACAATAACATCGACGATACGTCGCACCCCAACTCCGGCGACAACAATATCGTTGAATGAACAACAACATCAACGATACGTCACACCCTAACTCCGACGACAACAATATCTTTGAACGAACAACATCAACGTGACGTCTCCCAACAATGACATCCAACAACATCAACAATATTAAACAACAACAGATATAATATCAAATCACCCAATTACAGTGATTTATCATCGTTCAACGCAATAGTATTCATCAATACTAAACAATTACAACATATGCTCTTACGTCACTATAATCTTCTCTTCTTCGTTAAAATCATACACTACTCAACAATCTTCAATTTCAGTATGATTTAACAATTTATCAGATTTATTACTAATTTATTATAATTAGGGATTTTACTCGTTGAATTGAAATTGGTGAGTTGTTTTCAGTTGTAATTAATTCCGATTATATATTCGGAGTCTACGAAATATAGACTACATGCTGATATAAAGTTTTCGTAATTTGACGGATGTTGTAAAATAGCCTATTATTTGAAGTTAATTTATTAGGGTGTGTTTGATGTTAGTATTGTAAATTAAATACACCGGAACATTAATTGTTGAACGATAAGAAGTTATAATCGAGTTTTTTATATTTTCATTGAATTGATTGTTGTTGGGCTATTTGATACTATATATATTAGGACTGTTATGATTGTGTTGATACGGTGACAATGATCTGATAATTGTTGTTGGATTATTTAGATACGTCACATGCCTCGGGATCAAAGAAATAACCAGATTTTATATATACCCGATTATCAGGTACGTGTTGACGTACGAGCATATGTTGTTATTGTTTAGTATTGATGAATACTATTGCGTTGAACGATGATAAATCACTGTAATCGGGTGATTTGATATTATATATGTTGTTGTTTATTATTGTTGATTTTGTTGGCTGTCGTTGTTGGGAGACGTCACGTTGACGTTGTTCGTTCAACGATATTGTTGTCGCCGGAGTTGGGGTGCGATCGTTGATGTTGTTGTTCGTTCAACGATATTGTTGTCCCCGGAGTTGGGGTGCGAGTAGTGCGACGTATCGTGGATGTTGTTGTCGTTCGACGATATTTCTGTCGTCGGAGTTGGGGTGCGACGTATCGTCGATGTTATTGTTGCAGTGTGATGTTGTTGAGGTTATTGATGACTGATTGTCCAGAAACGGCAAATGGGTATTTCTGTTATCATTTCAGTTATATCTTATGTTGTTGTTAATATAACTCTTATGTATTACAATGATGATTTTTGTGTATGCTCACCCTTTGGGGGTTGTTTCTGTTGGACAGGTTACAGGACTATGCCGTGAGACATGATAGTGGTGAAGGACTAGGTGTGTATAGTCAAACAGTCCTGTAGATAAGAGTAGATATAGACAGTATAACTTATTGTCTTATTTGAGTTGTATGTGTGTATTTATTACACTGTTTCTGCTACGCTGACATAGATAGTGTGGTGATTGCACTATTTTGTCGTATATGTATTATATTATCACGTCGTCGAAAAGAAATTTTTTATGCATATGACGTCACATGTTGTATGATTACGTGGCGAGATTTAGGGCGTCACAAGTACGGTGGGCAAGAAAAAAATATATACGTGTAATACATTTCTTCCTCCACCGCGAAGCACCAAAGAACGTAGCAGGTTACAAAATCCTAAACATGTCATGGGCTTCTTCTTCCACCTCACCAGAAAACAGAAACGACACGTGTGATTAGCTTTTCTTTTCAACGCAACAGAGAAGCGCGTGCAACAAAGAGGGTATACTCCGTCCTTTGCTCCTCGAGTTCACTCTTCTACTGCTCTTGTTTGGGGTTTCCGCTTTCTTCCCTCCACCGCGCCAGCGAACAAAGGGCAACGAGGGTTTGCTTTGTCTTTTCTCCACTTCTATCTTATTGCAGTTTCTTCACTCTCAACCCTCGTGTGCGGCGTTCCGCCCTCTTGGTATTGGAAAGCTTCTATTGTTCTGGTTTTTCCCCTCTTGTTTTTGTTCTGTTTTTCTTTTTGTCTTCCTTACAGTATCGGGTTTGTTCTTCTCTTATTTTTGTTTGGGTTTTTTGATTTCTTTAGATTTCCACTATAAGGGCAGGGCCTTCTCCTACCGCATCGTGCTTGGAATTTTCTTTTTCCTTCTCTTTTGGTGGGATGAAAAAAGAAAAAAATAACGAGTGGGAAAAAAGGACGAAAGGTGAAGATAAAATAACGGGAATCATTGATTAGCTTTTTCTTTCGTTGTAATCAATCCGTTGGAGTTTTTCATGGTTTCTTAATTGTCACTGTTGTGTTCCTTGATTAGTTTTAACGGAAATTTTATGGGTTATGATATGGTTAGTTTGCGTTAATGTGTCTCTTGATTTTTTCAGCAGTTTTTTCAATCTCTTTTGGTCTCCATCTTGCTTCGTACGTGGGTTTTCATGCTGGTTTTCCTTTTTGCGATCTTTTTGTCTTATTTTTTGTAACAAAATCTCCAGATTTTTATCCTGTAGAGGCACAAAACCTTCAGTCATTTTTTTTATCTCTACTCTGACCTTCTGCCATTTTTTGTCTCTACTGTGAGCAAGTGCACTATTGTACCGCGCAATGGCGCGGTGACTACTGGAAAATAAACTTGTTTGAATTTTTTTTCACATAATATTGATACATGTAATGTTTTACAAGTTAGTTCATGTGTGTATATAGATTTGTGTACCTAGGTTGTGTGCACTTGTGAATTTAAATCGCTTAGTTGCGCGATGGTTACTGTAAAAGGCTTGATTTGGATTCTTTTCTTCTTCTTTTTTTCAATTAATATTTAAACATTTATTCCGTTTGCCTAAAAAAAATTCAAGAAAAATACTTAGGATCTACTATCAAATATCGAACAAATATTTTGGTAAATAACTCTAAATTTATTACTAATTTTTCATATCAAGATTAACGTATACATTTGCTTACAAGATTAGAATAATTGAATCACTTTTATCATATCAACCAACACACCTCATTAAAAAAAATACTACAGAATATCTATTGGTATACCAACCACATATGTTATAACGTAGCATCAACATTCTTATATTCAATACCTTCTTAATTAAAATTCCAACACAACTTAAATATACGTTAGTATTGTCTTTTTTTTTACGCTAATACTCGCTCTATTGACACTTAAAATAAACAAATTTTCTAAGACGCTACACTTGATGCGAATATAATGAATAATATGATGACTAAGCCTTATATTTTAAAACAATAAATTATGTCCTTACACTTGTCAACATTAAAAAAACGCCTAATTTACTTGTATTGAGATGTCCAAAAACAATCACAACATGTGTCATAAACCATATATGACTCACCCTTCTTCATATATATATATATATATATATATATATATATATATATATATATATATATATATATACATACATACTTCTTCCATCTAACCAAAAAACAGAAACTACACGTGTGATTAGCTTTTCTTTTCAACGCAACAGAGAAGCGCGGGCAACAAAGAGGGTATACTCCGTTCTTCTCGAGTTCGCTCTTCTACTGCTCTTGTTTGGGATTTCCGCTTTCTTCCCTCCACCGCGCCAGCGAACAAAGGGCAACGAGGGTTTGTTTTGTCTTTTCTCCACTTCTATCTTACTGCAGTTTCTTCGCTCTCAACCCTCGTGTGCGGCGTTCCGCCCTCTTAGTATTGGAAAGCTTCTATTGTTCTGGTTTTTCCCCTCTTGTTTTTGTTCTGTTTTTCTTTTTATCTTTTTTACATTATCGGGTTTGTTCTTCTCTTATTCTTGTTTGGGTTTTTTGATTTCTTTAGATTTCCACTATAAGGGCAGGGCCTTCTCGTACCGCATCGTGCTTGGAATTTTCTTTTTCCTTCTCTTTTGGTGGGATGAAAAAAGAAAAGAATAACATGTGGGAAAAAGAGGACGAAAGGTGAAGATAAAATAACGGGAATCATTGATTAGCCTTTTCTTTCGTTGTAATCAATCTGTTGGAGTTTTTCATGGTTTTTTAATTGTCACTGTTGTGTTCCTTGATTAGTTTTAACGGAAATTTTATGAGTTATGATATGGTTAGTTTGTGCTTACTTTGTCTCTTGATTGGTTTTTGTAAGATATTGAGTTTCTATGAATTTGATTTACAATGAAGGATCGATATATTTTTCAGCGGTTTCTTCAATCTCTTTTGGTCTCCATCTTGCTTCGTACGTGGGTTTTCATACTGGTTTTCCCTTTTGCGATCTGTTTGTCATATTTTTTTTAAAAAAAAATCTCCAGATTTTTTATCCTGTAGACACGCACAACCTTCTGCAATTTTTTTGTCTCTACTGTGAGTAGGTGCACTCTTGTACCGCGCAATGGCAGCAGTGACTACTGGAAAATAAACTTGTCTGAATTTTTTCACATAATATTGATAAATGTAATGTTTTACAAGTTAGTTCATGTGTGTATATAGATTTGTGTACCTAGGTTGTGTGCACTTGTGAATTTAAATAGCTTAGTTGCGCGAAGGTTACTGTAAAAGGCTTGATTTGGATTTTTTTCTTCTTTTTTTTCAAATAATATTTAAACATTTATTCTGTTTGCCTAAAAAAAACTCAAGGAAAATATTTAGGATCTACTATCAAATGTCGAACAAATATTTTGGTAAATAACTCAAAATTTATTACTAATTTTTCAAATCAAGATTAATGTATACATTTTCTTACAAGATCAGAATAATTGAATCACTTTTATCATATCAACCAACACACCTTATTAAAAAAAATACTACAGAATATATATTGGTATACCAACCACATATGTTATAACGTAGCATCAACATTCTTATATACGATACCTACTTAATTAAAATTCCAACACAACTTAAATATATGTTAGTATTGTCTATTTTTTTTTACGCTAATACTCACTCCATTGACACTTAAAATAAACAAATTTTCTAAGACGCTACACTTGATGCGAATATAAAGAATAATATGATGACTAAGCCTTATATTTTAAAACAATAAATTATGTCCTTACACTTGTCAACAATAAAAAACGCCTAATTTACTTGTATTGAGGTGTCCAAAAACAATCACAACATGTGTCATACACGTATATGACTCACCCTTCTTTATATATATATATATATATATATATATATATATAAATGACATGTGTGATTAGCTTTTCTTTTCAACGCAACAGAGAAACGCGGGCAACAAAGAGGGTCTACTACGTCCTCTGCTCCTCGAGTTCGCTCTTCTACTACTTCTGTTTGGGGTTTCCTCTTTCTTCCCTCCACCATGCCAGCGAAGAAAGGGCAACAAGGGTTTGCTTTTTCTTTTCTCCACTTCTATCTTACTGCAGTTTCTTCGCTCTCAACCCTCGTGTGCGGCGTTCCGCCTTCTTGGCATTGGAAAGCTTCTAATGTTCACGTTTTTCCCCTCTTTTTTTTGTCCTGCTTTTTTTTTGTCTTTCTTACAGTATCGGGTTTGTTCTACTCTTATTCTTGTTTGGGTTTTTTGATTTCTTTAGATTTCCATTATAAGGGCAGGGCCTTCTCGTATCGCATCGTGCTTGGAATTTTCTATTTCCTTCTCTTTTGGTGGGATGAAAAAAGAAAAGAATAACGAGCAGGAAAAGGAGGACGAAAGGTGAAGATAAAATAACGAGTGTGAGAGCCGAGATTTTGAGATTTTCTTCAGGCCATGTAATCAAGGAAATTTTAAGATTTGATTTTGTGTATAAAGAATAAATAAGATATTAAGTTGTGCACCTTGGAGATTAATTGTTAGATATATTTTGATGAAGTCAACAATATTTTATTGAAGGCATGCTTAAATTCGAAATTTGGGAAGAGAATGTAGGAGATTTAGATATCATATAATTATTACTAGTAAATTCGAAAATCCTCTTATATTATTTTGCCTAAATATGATGGTGCCTAGATATTTGATATCATGCAAGATTGAGCCAAAGATTGGAGATTTTATGCTAGACCTATTGCCTATTTTCGAAATTCTTACATGATTCTTGCCTAAGTATTGTAAGGCATGGTTACAAGGGAAGCATACCATGCAAGTTGGAAGGAAATCCTCAACCTTGCACCAAAACCATTAGATCTAGCAACCTAATTTTCGAATTAATCTACAGCATTGGATTAGAATATGAATCTCCTAACTTAGGTAGATAAATTTTCGAAATTGGAAGATGAATCAACACCTATGGCAAGGAAATGAGAGTCAAATATTGAGAGATTTCTGCTAATTTTGAGTATGATTGAGTGCCATAATTAACCCTTCTCCCTCCACCTATAAATAGTGCCTCAACCCTAGCCATTCTACCACCACCAATCTCGAAATTCCAGCACTCCTCCCTAGCCGAAGTACTGCACGAAAACCGTCCAAGGAACCAAGCCGAAGCGCTGCCCGAGTGAGGAGCACGAAGCGACCCACTTTTCTAAGCCAAGCAGTCACGTTTCTTTAGCAATCAAATACTGTAAGTGGGCTATTTTTTAAAACTTTAAAATTTCGAATCAGTGTATGCATGTTTTCGATTTTTTTTACAAGAAAAAAACAAGTAGTCGAGTACAATCTTCTTTCTACTCTTTTCGTCATACGATTTTAAAAGCACTGTGAGGAGTCGACTGTATACGGGAGGGAATCCCAACCACGACGTACCCTTACGCGGTGGGGGACATAACCGCTATACGGCCTCGCCCCCTTAGAGGAGTAACAATTAGGGACTGACGTCAGTAAACCGTAGAAAGTAGATGAGTCGCAGTGATGTGTCAATGTTATGCATGTTTTTGAAATAGGTATGCGAGTCATGATTTATGATTTCGAAATTTATGCATGTTGTCTCTATTGTGCTCGATTTTCCCCCATTTACTGAGTATTCCCAAGTACTCACCCCCTTACAACCCTTCCCAGATAAGCCCGAAGAACAGGTCGAGGACGAGGAGTCCGAACAATTCTGGGGATGGTGATGATTCAAGAGTCTAGATAGAGTTTAAGTTTATTATTGTTATTATGCAGTTTACGCTTCCGCATTGAATTCTGTCTTTTAAGTTATTTTGATATTGTAAAGACAATTTTATTGAGATTATGATTTATAAACTGGATTCGGTGTAAACTGTGCTATGAAAGGCTTGTTGTTTTAAATTGTGTGATTGCAAACGACGCCGGTGTCAACTCCGAGTTTCGGGGCGTGACAACGGGAACCATTGATTAGCTTTTGCTTTCGTTGTAATCAATCTGTTGGAGTTTTTCATGGTTTCTTAATTGTCAATGTTGTGTTCCTTGATTAGTTTTAACGGAAATTTTATGAGTTGTGATATGGTTAGTTTGCATTACTTTGTCTCTTGATTGGTTTTTGTAAGATATTGAGTTTCTATGAATTTGATTTACAATGAAGGATCGATATATTTTTTAGCGGTTTCTTCAATCTCTTTTGGTCTCCATCTTGCTTCGTACGTGGGTTTTCATACTGGTTTTCCCATTTGCGATCTGTTTGTCTTATTTTTTTAAAAAAAAAGTCTCCAGATTTTTTATCCTGTAGACGCGCACAACCTTCTGCCAATTTTTTGTCTCTACTGTGAGCAGGTGCACTCTTGGACCGCGCAATGGCGCGGTGACTACTTGAAAATAAACTTGTTTGAATTTTTTTTCACATAATATTGATAAATGTAATGTTTTACAAGTTAGTTCATGTGTGTGTATAGATTTGTGTACCTAGGTTTTGTGCACTTGTGAATTTAAATAGCTTAGTTGCGCAAAGGTTACTGTAAAAGGCTTGATTTGGATTCTTTTCTTCTTTCTTTTTTTCAAATAATATTTAAAAATTTATTCCGTTTGCCTAAAACAAACTCAAGGAAAATATTTAGGATCTACTATCAAATGTCGAACAAATATTTTGGTAAATAACTCAAAACTTATTACTAATTTTCCAAATCAAGATTAATGTATACATTTGCTTACGAGATCAGAATAATTGAATCACTTTTATCATATTAACCAACACACCTCATTAAAAAAAATACTACAGAATATCTATTGGTAATACCAACCACATATGTTATAACGTAACGTCAACATTCTTATATTCAATACCTTCTTAACTAAAATTCCATCACAACTTAAATATACGTTAGTATTGTCTTTTTTTTACGCTAATACTCACTCCATTGACAATTAAAATAAACAACTAATGTCTAGATTTTTTAAGACGCTACACTTGATGCGAACATAATGAATAATATGATGACTAAGCCTTATATTTTAAAACAATAAATTATGTCCTTACATTTGTCAATAATAAAAAACGCCTAATTTACTTGTATTGAGGTGTCCAAAAACAATTTTCTTTTCCATGCAACAGAGAAACGCGGGAAACAAAGAGGGTCTATGTAGTGACCCGTTCCAGAATCACCTACTAATCAAGCGTTAAGCATGCAATTAACTTAAATAATAACAATCAGAGATAATTGCGGAAAATGGTCAACAACGATAGTTATACAACCCAAATGATATCCAGAACAACTCAGAATAAAAATATGCGGTACAACCATATCGAATAGAATAGTACTGAAGAACTAAACCAACCAGCTACTCAACGTCCTCATCATCCTCCTCCTGAGCCATCCAACCTGAGACCTGCCCCGAGGGAATGGGGTGTCCAAGATAAACAAAACCGAGGACGTGAGCGATAAGAACGCCCAGTACAAAAGCATGAGTATACAGGCCTATATGAAATGCACATGCTATGATATGATACCAGGGTAGTCAAGAAATAGGAGTCACAAAAGATCTCAAATATGCTCAGTCTAGAGGCGCCAAGTGGATAGTGCCGCGCGGTACTCCTCTGGGTCACCGCATCCACTACAAGATCAGACGTGGACCTAAAATGTCCCGGATCACCGAAGCCCTCCGGACCCGTCGGCCACTGTGTACTCTCGGTGTCCATGCGTCCACAAGACAGGGCTGAGCGGCCCCACAAGATATAGCTTATCTCGAAAGAGATACAGCTCAACAATAAAGGCTATCTCGAAAGAGATACGGCTCAAGATGAAATGTAACATGCAATAATAAACGTGACATAATAGCATGCATCATATGACATATATCAATGCACCAAATAATCATGCAACACATATAAGAATGTATACTCGACCAGGATATCTCGGATAGTACTTTCGTACCTCAAACCAGCAGATCCTAACAATCAGCCCTAGACTCACGCCTGCGTCCGCAGTCAGCCCACTGATGCCGCTAGCTCCCAACTAGAGCACAGCTCCGCTACAAAACCAGTAGCTCCCCGCTAGTGCCTGAACCTCGGGAAAAGACTAGAAACCCATCAGAAACGACTAAAACGCTCTGGAACGCTCGGAATTGGCGAGTAAAAAGTGAAGCCTCGCGCCTCTATTTATAGCCAACGTTCGGACGATCCGATCCACTTCGGAAGATCCGATCCGGCACACTTCGGACGCTCCGAACCCAAATCGGACGATCCGAACCCTGCATGTCTTCTACGTGTCCAGCCACCTGTCTCGGACGATCCGAACCCTGATCGGACGATCCGAATCCTGCATGTCTTCCACGGGTCCAGCCACCTGGCTCGGATGATCCGAATCCTGTTCGGTCCTTCCGATCCCACCGAAATATAATTAATCCAATAATTACTCAAATTAGGCATCGGGATACTACATTCTCCCCCCCTAAAAAGGATTTCGTCCGCGAAATCGAGTCTGAAGAATGACAATTCTGAACAACAATACATTCAACTTAAGAATGAATTACAACCGAAAGTACAACTGAAATTACAATCATAACTGAAAATACTACAACTAGAACAACTCTGGGTGCTCTGACCGCATACGACTCTCTAGTTCCCAAGTAACTTCTTCAGTGCCTCTGCGCTGCCACTGAATTAAGACAAGAGGAATGATCTTATTCCGCAACACCTTGTCTTTGCGATCTAGAATCCGAACTGGTCGTTCCACGTAAGACAAATCCGAATCAAGTTGAACTTCAGAGGGATGCAAGATGTGAGACTCATCTGCTACATATCGTCTCAACAAAGATACGTGGAACACATCATGAATACTTGATAGGTACGGCGGCAATGCAAGTCTGTAAGCCAAATCTCCTACGCTTTCCAATATTTCAAATGGACCAATAAATCTCGGAGACAGCTTACCCTTGAGACCAAATCTCAAAATCCTGCGAAAAGGCGAAACTCGGAGAAACACTTTCTCGCCTGGCTGAAATTGAAGAGGTCGACGCTTGGTGTTCGCATAACTCGCTTGTCGATCCTGAGCAGTCTTAATCCGCTTCTTGATTACTGCAACCTTATCAATAGCCTGCTGGACTAACTTCGGTCCCTCAACATGTCGTTCCCCAACTTCGTCCCAGAATAATGGAGTACGACAACGTCGTCCATACAACGCCTCAAATGGTGCCATACCAATACTACGATGATAGCTGTTGTTGTACGCGAACTCAATCAAAGGCAAATGATCCTGCCAAACGGTTCCGAAATCCATAACACAAGCTCGCATCATATCCTCAAGTGTACGGATAGTCCTCTCTATCTGACCGTCGGTCTCTGGATGATAAGCCGTACTCAAACTTAGTGAAGTACCCAATGCTGACTGGAAACTACTCCAAAATCGTGAGGTAAAACGAGGATCTCTGTCACTAACAATACTGACTGGCACTCCATGCAAACGTAAAATCTCTTGAATATACAATCGAGCCATACGATCGAAAGTGAAATCACGGTTATATGGCAGAAAATGAGCAGACTTGGTGAGTCGATCCACTACTACCCAAATAGCATCACTGTTCCTCGAAGACAATGGCAAGTGAGTAATGAAGTCCATCGCGATATGCTCCCACTTCCATTCAGGAATAGGTAAGTTCAACAATAATCCTCCCGGTCGACGGTGCTCTGCCTTAACCTGCTGACAAACTAGACACTTGGAGACAAACTGATAAATGCTGCGCTTCATCCCTTTCCACCAAAATCGTGTCCTCAAATCTTTATACATCTTGTTGCTTCCCGGATGAACACTCAACTTGCTTCGATGAGCCTGAGACAACATCTCTTCCCTCAAAGTATCATCCTCTGGTACTACAACCCGATTAGACAAACACAGAAGACCATTAGACTGATAATGGAAATTACTATCTCCACCAACCAACCGAGCTAATCTCTGAGTCTTGAGATCAGACATCTGAGCATCTCAAATCCGAGTGAATAAAGTTGGCTCAGATAAAATGGTAGCAACACGAATGCTTTCCATACCTTTCCGATGTTTGAACTTAAACCCCAACGAACAACAATCCTGGACAGTACTAGACATAGCACTGGTCTGAAGTGCAGAGGCTCTCACCTTGCGACTAAGAGCATCGGCTGTGAGATTCGCAGAACCTGGATGGTACTTGATCACACAATCATAATCTTTAAGTAGATCCATCCAACGACGTTGTCTCATGTTCAACTCAGCCTGGGTGAACAGATACTTCAGACTCTTATGATCAGTAAAGATTTCAAACTGAACACCGTACAAATAATGACGCCAGATCTTTAGCGCAAACACAATAACAGCTAATTCTAGATCATGAATAGGGTACTTCTCCTCGTGAGATTTTAACTGTCTGGAAGCATAAGCGATCACATGACCATTCTGCGTCAACACACACCCTAAGCCTTGAAAAGAGGCATCGGTGTAAACACTGAAACCATCAGATCCTGACGGTAACGCCAAAACAGGTGCAGAAGTCAGAAGTCGACGAAGCTCTCTGAAACTATCTTCGCACTCAGATGACCACTCAAATGGAATATCCTTCCGAGTAAGTTGCGTTAATGGTCTAGTTACTTGAGAGAAATTCACGATGAAGCGACGATAATACCCTGCCAGACCTAGAAAACTACGGATCTCTGCCACTGTCGTCGGACGTGACCAATTCAGCACTGCCTCAATCTTGCTAGGATCCACAGAAACTCCTTCCTTGGAAATTACATGACCAAGGAATACTACACGATTAATCCAGAACTCGCACTTACTCAGCTTAGCATACAATTGCTTCTCGCGAAGAATCTGCAACACCATCCTCAAGTAATGGATATGCTCTTCCACACTGTGAGAATAAATCAAGATATCGTCGATGAAAACCACAACAAACTGATCTAGAAAATCCCGAAAGACTCGGTTCATCAGATCCATGAACACCGCTGGCGCATTTGTCAATCCGAATGGCATAACTAGAAACTCGTAATGCCCATATCGAGTACGAAATGCAGTCTTGGAAATATCATCATCTCTAACTCTCAACTGATGATAACCCGATCGCAAGTCAATCTTGGAGTAAACAGAGGTACCCTGAAGCTGATCGAACAAGTCATCAATACGAGGTAATGGATACTTGTTTTTGATCGTCACACGATTCAGCTGGCGATAATCAATACACAATCGCATCGATCCATCCTTTTTTCTTGACAAACAAGACTGGAGCTCCCCAAGGTGAAACACTCGGGCGAATATAACCTTTATCAAGAAGATCCTGCAATTGCTGCTTCAATTCTCTCATCTCTGACGGAGCAAGACGATAGGGGGCACGAGAAATCGGTGTAGTCCCTGGCATTAACTCGATGCCAAATTCCACCTCTCTAATCGGAGGAAAACCAGGAATCTCATCTGGGAAAACATCAGGAAATTCACAAACCACTGGAATATCATCTGTACCAACACTACTTGTGGATGAATCAATCGCATAGATGAGGTAGCCTTCCCCGCCTGACTCTAAAGCACGACAGGCTTTCAGAGCAGATACCACTGGCATCGGAGGTCGCGCTCCCTCACCATAGAAAAACCAACTAGAGCTCTCAGTCGTACGAAACTGAACAAGCTTCTGGTAACAATCCACAGTAGCTCGGTAGGTAGTCAAAAGATCTATACCCAGAATACAATCAAAATCTTCCATCTCTAGGATCATAAGATTCGCAGTCAATTCGTTACCCTCAAAATCTAAGGGACAACCCATCACTAGACGCTTTGCTAACACCGAATGACCCATCGGAGTAGAAACGGAAAGAATGACGTCTAGAGAAACATACGGTAACTTATGACGCTTAACAAATCGTGCAGAAATGAATGAATGTGATGCTCCGGTATCAATAAGAACAAAAGCAGGAATACCGCATAAACAAAATGTACCTGCTATGACTCTCATCTGCAGCCTGATCCTGGTTCAGCGCAAATACCTGACCTTGGGCACGAGGTCGAAGGTTTGAACTACCCATTGCCTGACCCTGCATCCTCTGCTGAACAGTCGTCTGAGATCCGGAACCAGATCCTGCTCCACCTCGCAACCGAGGACAATTCTTCTTAAGATTACCCATCTCTCCGCACTGAAAACAAGCTCCCGCGGCTGATCGGCACTGCTCCGATGGATGGTTCTTCCCACAATGCACACAAGAAACCTTCTTCTTACCAAAGCGAAAAACACCGCTAGACCGAGATCCAGATCCAGAAGAAGAAGAACCTGACTTCTTGAAAGACTGAGATCGAGGGCTCAAAGTATTCGGAGATCTAGAAGAAAGAATAGACCTACCACGCTGGAGACTGATCTCTGCCTGGCGACACCGGTTCACTAACCCATCATAAGAAGTAGGATTATCGCAGACAGTGACTCGATCAAAAATCTCCTGGTTAAGACCCTGAAGGAAATGGTCAACGAAAATCCCAAAACAGAATCTATATCCCAAAATCATATGCATGCTCTGATACCATAAATGTAGTGACCCGTTCCAGAATCACCTACTAATCAAGCGTTAAGCATGCAATTAACTTAAATAATAACAATCAGAGATAATTGCGGAAAATGGTCAACAACGATAGTTATACAACCCAAATGATATCCAGAACAACTCAGAATAAAAATATGCGGTACAACCATATCGAATAGAATAGTACTGAAGAACTAAACCAACCAGCTACTCAACGTCCTCATCATCCTCCTCCTGAGCCATCCAACCTGAGACCTGCCCCGAGGGAATGGGGTGTCCAAGATAAACAAAACCGAGGACGTGAGCGATAAGAACGCCCAGTACAAAAGCATGAGTATACAGGCCTATATGAAATGCACATGCTATGATATGATACCAGGGTAGTCAAGAAATAGGAGTCACAAAAGATCTCAAATATGCTCAGTCTAGAGGCGCCAAGTGGATAGTGCCGCGCGGTACTCCTCTGGGTCACCGCATCCACTACAAGATCAGACGTGGACCTAAAATGTCCCGGATCACCGAAGCCCTCCGGACCCATCGGCCACTGTGTACTCTCGGTGTCCATGCGTCCACAAGACAGGGCTGAGCGGCCCCACAAGATATAGCTTATCTCGAAAGAGATACAGCTCAACAATAAAGGCTATCTCGAAAGAGATACGGCTCAAGATGAAATGTAACATGCAATAATAAACGTGACATAATAGCATGCATCATATGACATATATCAATGCACCAAATAATCATGCAACACATATAAGAATGTATACTCGACCAGGATATCTCGGATAGTACTTTCGTACCTAAAACCAGCAGATCCTAACAATCAGCCCTAGACTCACGCCTGCGTCCGCAGTCAGCCCACTGATGCCGCTAGCTCCCAACTAGAGCACAGCTCCGCTACAAAACCAGTAGCTCCCCGCTAGTGCCTGAACCTCGGGAAAAGACTAGAAACCCATCAGAAACGACTAAAACGCTCTGGAACGCTCGGAATTGGCGAGTAAAAAGTGAAGCCTCGCGCCTCTATTTATAGCCAACGTTCGGACGATCCGATCCACTTCGGAAGATCCGATCCGGCACACTTCGGACGCTCCGAACCCAAATCGGACGATCCGAACCCTGCATGTCTTCTACGTGTCCAGCCACCTGTCTCGGACGATCCGAACCCTGATCGGACGATCCGAATCCTGCATGTCTTCCACGGGTCCAGCCACCTGGCTCGGATGATCCGAATCCTGTTCGGTCCTTCCGATCCCACCGAAATATAATTAATCCAATAATTACTCAAATTAGGCATCGGGATACTACAGTCTACTCCATCTTTTGCTCCTCGAGTTAGCTCTTCTATTGCTTCTGTTTGCGGTTTCCTCTTTCTTCCCTCCACCGTGCCAGCGAACAAAGGGCAACGAGGGTTTGCTTTTTCTTTTCTCCACTTCTATCTTACTGCAGTTTCTTCGCTCTAAACCCTCGTGTGCGGTGTTCTGCACTCTTGGCATTGGAAAGCTTCTATTGTTCTAGTAAACCTCGTGTGCGGCGTTCTGCCCTCTTGGCATTGGAAAGCTTCTATTGTTCTGGTTTTTCCCCTCTTGTTTTTGTTCTGTTTTTTTTTTTTTGTCTTTCTTACAGTATCGGGTTTGTTCTTCTCTTATTCTTGTTTGGGTTTTTTGATTTCTTTAGATTTCCACTATAAGGGCAGAGCCTTCTCGTTCCACATCGTGCTTGGAATTTTATTGTTCCTTCTTTTTTGGTGGGATGAAAAAAGAAAAGAATAAAAAGTGGGAAAAGGAGGACGAAAGGTGAAGATAAAATAACGGGAATCATTGATTAGCTTTTGCTTTCGTTGTAATCAATCCGTTGGAGTTTTTCGTGGTTTTTTAATTGTCACTGTTGCGTTCCTCGAATAGGTTTAACGGAAAATTTATGAGTTGTGATATGGTTAGTTTACGTTACTTTGTCTCTTGATTGGTTTTTGTAAGATATTGAGTTTTTATGAATTGGATGTACAATGAAGGATCAATATATTTTTTCAGTGGTTTCTTCAATCTCTTCTGGTCTCCATCTTGCTTCGTACGTGGGTTTTCCTACTGGTTTTCCCTTTTGCGATATGTTTGTCTTATTTTTTTAAAAAAAATCTCCAGATTGTTTATCCTGTAGTCACGCACAACCTTCTGCCAATTTTTTGTCTCTACTATGAGCAGGTGCACTCTTGTACCGCGCAATGGCGAGGTGACTACTAAAAAATAAACTTGTTTGAATTTTTTTTCATATAATATTAATAAATGTAATGTTTTACAAGTTAGTTCATGTGTGTATATAGATTTTTTTACCTAGGTTGTGTGCACTTGTGAATTTAAATCGCTTAGTTGCGCGATGGTTACTATAAAAGGCTTGATTTGGATTCTTTTTTCTTTTTTTTTTTCAAATAATATTTAAACGTTTATTCCGTTTGCCTAAAAAAAACAAATGTCGAACAAATATTTTGGTAAATAACTCAAAATTTATTACTAATTTTTGAAATCAAGATTAGTGTATACATTTGCTTACAAGATCAGAATAATTGAATCACTTTTATCATATTAACCAACACACCTCATTAAAAAAAATACTACAGAATATCTATTGGTATACCAACCACATATGTTATGACGTAGCATCAACATTCTTATATTCAGTACCTTCTTAATTAAAATATCATCACAACTTAAATATATATTAGTATTGTCTTTTTTTTACGCTAATACTCACTCCATCAACACTTAAAATAAACAACGAATATATATATGTATGTATATATATATATATATATATATATATATATATATATATATATATATATATATATATATATAATATATTCTTCTGCCATCTACTATTTTACAATTAATTACCTGAACGTTTGAATACTTTTCCTTCAATATCTAAACATAATGTTTCTAAACCAAATCCAGTGGAAAACAACCCTTATGATTGTATCGATTGCAGCCAATATTACTACAATTATCTATTTCAGAAAGAAGTCCTAGACCTAATAAGAAGATTTTACTCAAACCCATTATGTCCCATCATCTTATGAAGAGCCTTTAACATGGAATTAAAGCTTTCTCTTCTAATAGACTACGTACGCAGCCGATATCGAAACAGAGCTAGATATCAACATTATCCGGCAAACCTAGTATGTATATTAAACAGATAGTAAAACAACGATCTTATAGTTTAGAAATCGTTTAATTAAAAAAAATTATATCGACCTGCTAAGAATAATAGATGATAAAACCTACGTGTATAAAAATTGCCTTTATTTTATTCTTTACACCTACTCACTTTTTTTTCGTTGCAATACATAAATAAATTATTTAATTTTATTGACAGACCATTTTTTTTATTAATATAGCTATTGTCGATCATTTCAAGATGTATCTGCCTTGACATGTTATTGATGAACTATCTAATGGTTGATGTATTTAGCCGGTTTCTGATTTTAGCCAATAAATGCTATATATAACTTTTGGATCATGGATATGCTCAGTAAATAACAATATATAATGTAGCTTATGCAAATGTATTATTGTTTACGGTTGGCTACGAGCAATAGTTTGTTTTTATTATTAGAAGAAAGAAATTTAATAAATTCTAAACAGTTTGTTTTCACAAATTGTTTAGTTTCAATAAGCTAAAATGATATGATTAGATTTTCTGAATATTTTTATTTACAAGAAGTTAAATTTCTACAATTGGGTAAAGGTGAATATAATAGAATTTAACTCACCTTTTTCTGGGATTTGTTTTCTTCAGGTACAACCCCACAGGCACAAACGAGGAATAAAGTGAACTTGTAATAATGAGAACATAGCTAAGTTTTTTGTACTTTTTAAGTATGTACTGTGTGGAAATATTACATATAATATATGTAAATTATCATATTGGTATTATGTCTAGACTTTGTAAATATTTTGATAGCAAAATTGAGCCAACCAAACAAAAATGCCAATATTCACCGAAAATAGCATGTATGTATAAAACATGCCCATTACTAAAATTTTAAAAATAGTAACTATCTCCAACGTGCATATGCCTTAACTATAGCTTCACAATAACGACATTGACCGGATGTATAATATAAATAAGGTAGAATATATCATTCCTTAGTCAAAGCAACCTCTGGATTTTGATTACTAACACACACAGTTAGCAAAATATAGGAAACATATAGATGTTATTAACCACGTTTTTCCTAAAAAAACCAAAAGAAAAAAAAATTAAATATTACATCACATATTTAGCTGCTAACTTCCTGTTTATTCCTATTACTTATGGAGGGGGAGCAAAAGGAAGGATTGTAGGAAAGGAGACATTGAATGTTGAAGGACTGCCAAAGCTCCACAATGTGTTTCATGTTGAAGGATTAAATTCGAATTTGATTAGCATAAGCCAATTATGTGATGATAATTTGCTTGTCAAGTTTGATAAACATACCTGTGAAGTTTTTGATGAAACTACCATGTGCATTATGACAGGTACACGGTATTCAGACAATTGCTACCAGATAGGTGGAGAACTCTCATGCAAACATGCACAAATCACTGAACTCGACCTTTGACATCAAAAACTCGGCCATGTAAATTTCAGAACTTTGAAGAATTTAAGCAAATACGAGGCAGTGCGAGGTATGCCTAATCTTTCATCTGGAATATCATATGTGTGTGGAGATTGTCAAAAAAGAAAACAGACTCGCGTGTCACACCCAGTGTTGCCAACATCTGGGACAATACGCTGTCTGGAGTTACTACACATGGATCTTATGGGTCCTTTGGAAGTCGAAAGTTTTGGAGGTAAAAAATATTCTTTTGTATGTGTTGATGATTTCTCACGATTTTCATGGATAAGTTTCATCAGGGAGAAATCGGACTCTTTTGATGTTTTTAAACAATTGATCACAAGAATCAAAAACTTCCATAGTTTGAAGGTGAGAAAGATCAGGACAGACCATGGTAAGGAATTGAAAATTCTTCATTCTCATCATTCTGTGACAGGAAAAGAATTTCACATGAGTTTTCGGCACCAAAAACTCCACATCAGAATGGGATTGCCGAACGCAAGAATAGAACACTTCAAGAAATGGTAAGGGTGATGCTGACATCAAAGAATATTTCTAAGCATTTTTGGGCAGAGGCCCTAAATACAGCTTGTCATATTTCAAACAGAGTGTATTTGAGAGTGGTTTCTGGTATACAATGTAGGTGGTTTCTTTGTAGGTGGTTTCTGGTACACAATTGATGCAGCCTTTGTCAAAAACGTGTTTAGCTCCCGCAAAATGTTGTTCTTTGTCAAAAACGTTAAAATTTATTATATTAAAAAAAACCTAAATTTTTATCTTAAAAATCACGTGCTTAATCACGATTTTTCCCTTTTTTTCTCAAGTTTAATGTGATCAACTTTAGGCTGACCTTTTTCTACATCCTTGCCCAAATCAGAAGTTTTTTATTTACAATTCACCCTTAATCCGCACTTCTTATAACACATGACTGCTGGTGAAATCATGAAAAATATGGTTTTTAAATGTACATAATAAATATGATTGGGAGAGACTATAAATATGACACTTTTAACACTTTGGTAGATTAAATTGAAATACATGTATTTCGATATAGTTTTAGTATAAACACTGAAACAATAGATCAAATTTTAAATTCATATTTTACTTATTTACACATTAATTAATAAAGTAGAATGAATTTCAAATGACAACATTATTTGATAAATTTGAAATTCATTTTAATTAACATAAAATACTATACAAACATATTAATATGTATTTTAAGTTTAAAATTTTTATTTTTTAAAATAACAAAAAATATTTAAAATCTATTAATTTAAAATTTGTCAATTCAAATGTTGCATAGGACGAGACTGAGCCATCAAGCCAAGTCCCAAGATATATGTGGCTGAAAAATGTGGTGTTTGATTGTGACCTTTTGTGGTACTTTTGTCAACTTGCAAAGTTTATAAAAGTTAGTTTCATATGATATCGTCTCACGGATCATAATCTATGAGACGGGTCAACCCTACCCATATTCACAATAAAAGTAATACTTTTAGCATAAAAAGTAATACTTTTTTATGGGTGACCCAAATAAGAGATACGTCTCACATATACGACCCGTGAGACCGTCTCACATAAGTTTTTGTCATTTTATAAATTTATTTTTATTATATAAATCAAGAATTTTATTTTATATTTCCGATTTCTTTCAGGTTATAAAATTTTGATTTTTTGAAGATGTAAAAAGAATTTTTAAACTAAGTTAATATTTATAAATTTTAAAACAACAAAATGTGTAACTCAATCGATGCCTTAACATTATGAAAAATCGAACCGAAACAAAATAAAAATGGTCCGATGTCTGGATATATACAAAACCAAAAACCAAAAAATCAAA
The DNA here is from genome assembly GCF_022965805.1 of Primulina eburnea. Lineage (NCBI taxonomy): Eukaryota > Viridiplantae > Streptophyta > Magnoliopsida > Lamiales > Gesneriaceae > Primulina > Primulina eburnea. The sequence continues at coordinate 6,897,937 of NC_133108.1, forward strand.
TTGAAATATTATTAAACCGAATCGAAACGAAATCTAAAAAGTAAAAATGCAAAATGTCTAGCGATAATTTACACATCACATTAATTCTATTGAAACTTATAGATGGTATTCTTGCATTCGTTGGTACCTTCTTTTAAGATCGGAAACTACTCTTCTGCTGCGAAAATGTCCAACTTCTCCATTTCCCATTTTGTCACACGATGAATTAGAAGATATGGGCCGATTCTGACTGCAAACGAGAGAATCTGCCAACGGTTCGTTAACTAAAAAAATAACCTCAAATTCCCAAGATCCCAGCGCTAAATTGCTCTAATAATTCAAGAAAATGGAGGTCTACGATCCCGAAAGAGTGAACATGAATGATACCGCTGATGGAGGCTATTAATTATAATTCGGGTCACATGATCCCACTTCTCAGAAGAACCTCTATTTCCGCAATATCCTCTGTGAAATCTTGCCAAGCCCATTTGTTATCATCATCCCTATCATATTCTTTGACCAGGATCGCTGTCATGAATTCTCGCAATTTCGGGCCTTCTCAAAGGCTTTTGTCCTTGGCCCAGCAGTTGCGCTTGTACAGACCGCCGCCGGAGGATGAGGAGGAGGAGGAGCAGAGGATTGAGGACAGTGCAGGGAAAGTTGTTTCCCAAGTGGGTTTTGCGGAATCGGTTACTTCGATGGCACAACAGCCTGCAGAGAGGTTCACGCCTAAAAGAGCGGCTGTGCTCGTCTGTCTTTTTGAAGGGGATGATGGGGAATTTCGAGTAATTCTTACAAAAAGATCCTCGAAGCTGTCCACTCACTCTGGTAAATTTGATTGCATTTTCTTGAAATGGTTTTGCGGTTTCATGTAATTACTTTTCTATTTCTGGTTCATTATTTAATTTTTGACTTATTGATTTTTTGGATCAAGACTCAAAACTGTTTTTGTTATTTGCTAATGCGAGTGTTGATAGAGATAGATTTGGATTCTGTTGATGATTGATCAAACCTTTTCTATTAACTGATGAAGGTGAAACTCGATTCCTTGCTGGTGTGTCAGATTAAATTAGGGACATTTTGAGGAGGGGATGTAGAAGGGGCTTGCTGTTTTTTGTGGTGATGGACAACCATTTAATTCTTGTGCGGATGTTCATTCACCGTTTGGCTAATTTACTAATGGCTTTCCAAAATATGTTATTTTGCTCTGATGATTCAAGTATAGGAATCCAAATCTTGATGTTAAAATTCAATGTTTCCCCGCTTCAGAAATCTTGATAAATAAATTGTATTTCTAAAGAAATGCCAGTAGTCTGTGACTCCGTTAGAGTTTGGTATGCTGACTGCAGGTAACTGAGGTTGCTTTGTGCATGTTGGTCACTTGGTGGTTGACTCTTACCAGGTTTTTGTGAGTTATTTTCAGTATTTTAACTTGTAAATTATGCAAATTATAGGTGAAGTTTCATTGCCTGGAGGTAAGGCTGAGGAGACAGACGCCAATGATGCTGAGACAGCAACAAGGGAGGCAAAGGAGGAGATAGGGTTGGATCCTTCACTAGTAAATGTTGTCACTTGCCTTGAACCATTCTTATCCAAGGTATGTCAACCTAGTTCATCGATCTTCTCGGCTTTTATCTGTTCAGAAATTTTTTGATTCATTAAGGATGTTCCTTTGCATGAATTTGTTTACCAAAGTTACTATTCAAATGTGTTCTTAGGTTGTGAACACTTGCTTCATTGGGGAGTTGTGCTCTCTACTCTTGGAATAAGTATACTACTAGGAAAAAAATTAACCGTAAATAATATTATAGTAAGCCATTATGTTTGGTTAAACTCTCTATTTGCACAAATCTTTGAGCTTATTCTGCTTCGCACATTAACTAACTTTAGTAGTATCTATGCAGCACCTCCTCAGAGTGATCCCTGTTATCGGCATTCTTTCCAACAAGAAAGACTTCACTCCCTCTCCTAATGCTGCTGAAGTGGAAGCCATATTTGACGCTCCGTTGGAAATGTTTCTCAAGGTATTTTCACAATTATCTACTTTTCCTTTACTCACGCCGTTCTCACCATTGAATGTATTATTCAGGATGAGAACAGAAAATGGGAAAAAAGGGAGTGGATGGGCGTCGAGTATTTGCTGCATTTTTTCAACTACGAAATGAATGGAAACAAGTACTTGATATGGGGTTTGACTGCCGGAATCTTGATTAGGGCTGCATCAGTTGTGTATCAGAAGCCTCCTGGTTTTGTAGAACAAAGCCCCAAGTACAAAATTCCTGGAGTTGTGCTCAAGGATACTACTATGACTTGAGATAGACCATTTTATCTCCCTCTTTCTTTTGGTTGTGCTGTGATCCATGTCTCAGTTCGTTTGCAAACTATAATTGTTGTGTGTTTATGGAAATATACAGCTAGTCACGGAAAGGGTAAAATATTTGTACCATAAAATATAAATTGGTCGATGAGGAGACTGGTTTTATCTATACGCGTGGGATCCATATTATATCCGAGTGAAAAATTGGAGCTATATTTGGATGCAGTCGAATGGAGATCAATTCCTAAAATTTTACCTTTGAACTCGAATTCAAACTTGTTTTAATAGCGGATATTGATTTCCGAGTTCGAGTTTTTTGGGCTCGAACGAAACTATATTTTGGTTATTGAATATGGAGGCACCTTCTCTGGAGGTTATTTTTGCTTTAGCAACAATCGAGTTCGAATTCGAAAGTTAGATAATTAAGTAACTAAGAAAAGCACATTTTAAAAAAAAAACAAATAAATAATAGTTCATTGGTAAATGGTACTCCAACCAACCAAGTACAAACTTTACCTATATTGAGGTCATTGAAAACCAGATCTGTTATGTGCTTTACAAGCAACCATCAATCGCCATGGATTCCAAAAGTTTCCGGAAATCAGAAACCCTCGTCCTATTAGCCCAAAGGCTCCGCCTTCTCAATCCGAACGCACAGGATTCGAATACTGAGAATTCTGCTAGTGAATTGGTTCCCAAGAAGTCAACCCCAATACAGCTGCGGTTTTGATCTGTTTGTTTGAAGGTGAAAAGGGTGATCTTCGAGTGATTCTTACCAGAAGATCTTCAACGATGTCCTCTCATTCCGGTAGTGGCATCCTGTTGTTGTAACAAAGTATGTATAGGGATCGTAAATTTTGTGGGCTAATTTTTATTTATGTTCAGGTGAAGTCGCCTTGCCGGGAGGGAAGAGGGATGCATGTGATTTGAATAATGCTGATACTGCTTTGAGAGAAGCTAAGGAGGAAATTGGACTGGACCCCTCCATTGTAGAAGTTGTTACTATTCTTGAACCTTTCCACACAAAGGTACAAGGTTCTTGGTTTGGTAAAACTATTTGCGGGAATGTTATACTTAATCCCCTATTTCTTGTTTAACTTGTGGATCTTTCTGCCGACGATTTGAATTCCCCCAGTCTTAATGGTTGCAGAAAAAAATTACTGTGTTTCCAGTAATTGGAATATTGTGGGACAAGAATGCCTTCAAACCAGTCCCAAATGCCGATGAAGTGGAATCTATATTTGATGCTCCTCTAGAAATGTTTTTAAAGGTGATCAGTTTCTTGGAATTAATTCATTTCGAGTCTCAATCTCGCAAGTTTAGAATAATGATGATGATTATTTGATAGGATGAAAATCGAAGAGAAGAGGAGAGGGAGTGGATGGGTTATAAATATTTGCTGCATTTCTTTAATCACCCGTGGGAGAAGGAATCTTACGTGATATGGGCACTGACTGCTGGAATCTTAATCAAGGCTGCATCAATTGTGTACCAGAAACCACCTGCTTTTGAAGAACGTAGGCCTACGTTCTGGAAAGGAGGGAGAACCAATGAAGATGATGTTCTTGCATGACAAGTCCAGCTTTCTTATTACAACCTTAGACTTAATTGGTTCCTTTCATTACTTTGTATTGGTTTTGAAACTTGATACTTGCGACTGAAAGTGGATTTTCAGCAATTGTTATCTATATATTATTTAACAGAACTTGAGTCGAGCCCTTTTAATAAATGGTTAGTTTGGTCCAAGTTTAGTTTGGTTACATTACCAAGTTTACATCTATATCTATACTATTTATCAAGGTTGAGCACTTTATAGAAACTGTCAAGGAGGACACCATTTTTTTTTTTCCAGTTTTACCTTTACAGTTATAGTAATATTACACTTTCTCTTTTTTGTTTTTTTTTTTAATTTCAACACACACTTTTATTTTTATTTCAATCATTCAAATATCAATTTAGTCCCTCCATAATTTGTCAATTTTCACTTTAGTCCATCGATAATGATAAAAAAAGATTGTACACACACGCAACGCGTGTGCAGAGTAACTAGTAACTAATAATGTCCATTGACCTAAAACAAAAAAAGTTAAGGGTAAAAACTTGTGTGAGACGTCTCATGGGTAGTATTTTGTGAGATCGATTTCTTGTTTGGTTATCCATGAAAAAATATTATTTTTTATGACAAGAATATTACTTTTTATTGTGAATATCGGTAGAGTTGACCCGGATAAAGATTCGTAGTACCGTCTTACAATAGACATATTCAAAATTTAAATAGAACTCTCAATGGTTTATCCAACCTATAACATGATGTATTATTTGATAGTAAAAGAAAGTTTTAATCCGTTGGAAGAGGACGCAGTGGAGATCAATTTTCTAATCACTCGGGAAAAAGTTTGAACGGAGTAAAAAAATAATAAAATTCCGTTGCCGGGACTTGAACCCGGGTCTCTCGGGTGAGAGCCGAGTATCCTAACCAACTAGACTACAACGGATTTGTGACTTCTACTTCGTATTTAACATATTTAGTTATAATGTATATTTCCTGACGATTGAGAATTATCTATAGAGCATTAAATTATTTCAACTTGTACACGTACAAAGAAATTAATAGTCACTGCACTAATAATCAATGTCATCGCTATATTGCTGTATGGAGTTAGTTGGCCAACCCACTGATGCATATCATGAATGCAATTGATTGCTTCAGCACGTAAAACACACACAAAAATTAAAAAGAAAAAGAAAAAAAGCAACCTCCTGGTCCTGGCCCTCAATTATCCAAAGAAGGGGTTTGTGCCTTGATTCCATATAATAAAGTTTATTAAATGTGAACTTAATTAATACATATCTTGGTCTACATGATAATTAATGAAGATGATACTGTAAATCCTTAATTCAAAAAAGAATCTATTACATGGCGCACGCACAGGAAAATAGAGTAGTATGCTGCTTCAGTTGGGTGTATGGCATCCCAAAACACATATTTTGAGTCATCCATGCAAACGACCGACCCTGGATTGCAAGCGAATGATGCCTCCAACAGTCCAGTTCCACAGCATCCCACGTTTACTTTCTCAAACCCTGAAATACATACATACCGCGTATAGATATAAAATAAATATAATATAATTATTAAAAAATGATTATTTTTTTTAAAAATTAATTCCAAATAATATATATATCCTTACCGAACTGACGAGGGTTCTTGACAATGTCGTCCAAGGGCTTGTAGATGTCAATATAGGCCACCCGGGCACCTGCATGACTCATCTGCCGCATATCTGCGAGCGTGGTCTGGAGCATGCGGTTGTAATCCTGTGCTACGGTGCACAGTGACTCGATACACCCACGATTCGTTAAAGCGTTGTTGGAATTCAGCGTTATGACCGCTGGCACGCATCCTATTGGCGGCAGCCCCGCTATCACAATTTTCCTCGCCCCCAACTCCACTAAACCCTACATGTTGTAACCGCGTTATTGATTAAAAAATTATAGAGAAAATAGATCATTAGTACAGCTGTCCCTCAACTATTTGTCCCAACAATTATTAAGCTTTGAAGTTACTCTTATTGCATATATTATATATATATATATATATATATATATATATATGATGATGATGATGATGATGATGATGGACCTGGAACAGGTATGCCCTGCCCTGCATGCTGTCTCATTTGAATTTGCTTATCACGATGTATCGAATAAAAATATTCATTCTAAAGTGTCTGGCCTAAACGCATTTGATTTCTTGCGTCAAATTAATAATATTTATAGTGTTTGTAAGATCGAGTGTTTTCTCGTTTCATAAAGTTATAATTATGGTAAGTGTACAATTTCAATTTTAAATCGTACAGCAGTTCAAAATTCCCAGTTCGACGACTCTCCTAACACGACACTACTAGGTGGTGACATTTAAAACTTGATAAAATTTACTATCAATAGTTAGAAACCAATATTTGACCAATTGAGAACTCACATAACTATTGTTATCAAAGAATATCATTAATTTTTTTTCTATTTTTATTATTGTTGTCCAGATTCGGCAGCATACCAAAAGCAATATATATATGCCCCGAAGCTACCTCGTAAATGTGACTAATCTCTATATTACTATATAGGAAGTAGGGACCATATATTTGTGTACCAACACACACATACACACATATCACCTTGGATCCTTCGTCCATAATTTGAACAATTTCGAATCATCAAAATTAATGTGCTTTTCGAAATTATATCATTAATTCAAATCAAGGGTAACTCATAAAAATTTCATAAATTTATTTATTTTGATGTTTATATACAGTATCCTTACTTTATTATAAATTGAGTATCATGTAAAATAACCATTTTAATTTGATTTCTCGTGTGTTCTTTTTTTTATTTTTAAATGATTTTTTTATATCAAACATTCTTTACATTTGCTGTCTATCCTAATCCAAAATTATCAATGATACGGAAGTTTCCAAAATTTGAAAAATCATATTGTAGTACGTACCTGTATGAATAGCTGTACGCTATGTAAAATGAACTTCTGGTAGGCGGAGATAGCGTAGGTTAGTCTTCGGAACGGCAGGCCATAGTAATTGACCATGAAATCATTTGTTCCCGCACTACAAAGAAATATAGCTTTATTTATCAGCTTTCTGGTTCCCTCTTTCCCAATGGAATACTCCATTCGCCTTATATACTCTTTAAAATTGTCCACTTGCATTTGCATTGTAAGCACACCCTGTCAAAATCATTATTGTATATATATATATATATGCACACGGAGGGACTTGATTCAAATTAAGTTCAATAATTTTGGAGATGAAAGATAAGGAGTGGGAAAGATACATCTAATTTAGCTGTAAGCGGATCGAAGCCGGAGCCAGCAGAAGCAAAGGAAACTCCGGTCTTGAGTTCGTTGAGGCTAAGCGTTGAGTCCAAATACGGTGGTATATAATCTTTGATCCCCAAGTAGCGAGCTGTCATATATACATAGTAAATATGTGATATGAATAATTCTAAAATTGTAAATATGATATCAACAATAATGAATTCGTTTTTATTTCATTTTTCATATGATTGGGCGAGCTGTAACATGTTAATTATTTTTAAAATTTTACAAAAGGAATAAAAAAATCTAAATTAATCAAGGATTCATGTTTGAACTGTAAAAATTCCTTGGATGTAAGCATATCCTTCCCCGTGAAAAAGAGCATGTGATCCAACCAACTCATATCTTTGAATGTTTTATTACCGTAACATTCAATTATAACATTATATATATGAAATGTGTACATGGAACAAGATATTCATGTACGTACCCACAAAATCCGTAGCAAGAAGGCCATTGGTAAACCTTCCGGTGGCGATATGGTTGGGAAATCTCCGACCGTAAGGCGGGAAGTTGCTTTTGAAACTGGTTTTCAAGAAATTATTGTTGCCGGGATCAACAGTGGAGTCGCCGAACACGAAAATGGCGGAAACTGAAACATTCTTCAGTGGAGAGACTTGCTCTTTTAAGCTTCGAGACTTAGCAGTGTACAATATAAGCAGATAATGAACAAGGAAAATTTTGGCAACCCAGTGATATGAACAGCAGAGAGACATCATGATCCGAAATGACCCGCAACACCGAGTTAAAGAAAATAATGTCTGTGTGCCGATATATATATATATATATATATATATATATATATATATATATATATATATATATATATATATATATAGTAATGCATTATAGGGATTAAAATATTGACAGTGAGGAGCTAGCGAGCCCATTATCGAAGCATGGAGAGTGACGCAGTAAGTGTATAAAACATTGAAAATAATACATCATTTTATTTTTTATTAATATTAATGCAAACCAGGTAGCGATGATATATAGATCAACATATTAAATTTTTTTGAGAAAAAAAAAAAGATAAAGAAATCATAAAATTGTGTGAAATAATTGGTGATTAAAAACATTCGGCAGCATAAGAAGTTCGCGGGAGTAGAAGATATATACTATCAGAACTTTCGACATGCACAAACACGTAGCTGTGGTAGCCTAAATATTTTAAAATAAGTAATTGCCATTGAATAAACGAATATTAAATATTCAATGGCAATAATACACGTCGATTCACAACCACTCCAGATTTGGTATCTGGGGCCAGAATTGAAACCATTTGAAAAGGCAAACAGATATTAATAGAGAACAGACCGATCCACGTATATACTTTGTTGGACTGTGTACTTTAGTGTATGAGTTTTTTCATTTTGAATGAAAATTGGATAAGTATCTTTTGAGCTTTTTAAGTAAATGCTAAGTCTGGAATGAAGAATGTCTCATATTGAAAATTAATTTTAATATTGATGAGCTTATATTGAGTTATATCTTGTGTGTATGAATGAATAGTTAAGAGGCTCTCTCTCATACAAGTCTACGTATGAGGGTGCAAATCAAGAGTCCAATTTGCACCGCAAAATGCTTGACTTGTGTGCAAACATACGAGCATGACCTGAGTACGTCAAATGTCGGACCGATCATGGTAAAATTTCTCACAAAAGTTCAATTAGCTTTTGCTATTTTCCTGAAATTTTTATTTTTGAAAAATTCATTCCAAATCTTTCTGGATGTGACCTTCCACCAGCCTGACTATTGGTGCTCTATATGGGTACCGTTGGTGCTCCAACTGAGCAATCTTTTGCCTTTCGGATGGCCAGTCTGAGACTGTTCGTATGGAATCCAAGTGCTTGTGTATAGAAGTAGCTTCGAGTCCTTCAAGAATAATTCACACTCACGCCATTTTCAACCCTTTTTCTTGTCTATGCTTCCTGTTGCTCTGCTCCAACTCATGATAAATTTTATGTACTTGTTCAGTTCATCATCATATATAGTACATTTGTGCTAGGTTACTGTTGTATGTTCCATTGTATCCTGAGAAACAATCATGCAACTTGATCCTCGAAATACACACAGGAAGGAACGAATTTGTTTTAAGGACATTGTACTCCGTACATGTCTCGGTTTGCTTTACTGTTTTAGTATTTGTCTGCTGTATTTTCTCATGACAATGTTAATTGGTTTTCGTAACTTTTTAAAAAGTTTACAGTACTTTATTTCTCTTTCGAAAACTAAGAATATTGTTTAACAAGCTTAAAACACGATGCACGTACTATGATGGTAGCTAGTGCTTATAAGACTGTATCATATTCTTCTATAATTCTATTAATGTTTCAAGCCAACTCGAGTTCAAATAGACCGAAGCTTGTCCGAATTGAGCTGAAATATATATTACAGAAACTCTTCACTACAAAAATATTTTACTTGAGTACTCTAACCTGTAAATTTACAAGCTTAATTAATTCCCCCAACTAGTAGTACGTGCGTTACCCATATTCAACATCTGATCACGAGAGAAGAATTGAGTATGAAGTCGAGAAGTACAATAAGATAAGAATCTGAAGCCACAGTTGGATCGATATATAGATTTTGAGCCAATCAATAATCATGCACCCACGTTATATTATTGTAAGACGAGGGATGATACACATGCAAGGGCTGAGAATTTTGTTTTATTGGCTTGATTATAAAGGATGAGTTGCTGTGGGTTGCTGCTTGGCTATATAAAGCAAGTGGAGACAACACTTATCTAAATTACGTAACAGTAATCAGGGATGAAGTTAGACCGTTTCTGAGTTCATTTGGGATAATAAGTTTGCTGGGGCTCAAACTTTACTAGCCAAGCCATAGGATATTTAGTATACTTTAGTGAATATACTTTTAGTGAAAAAATTTCGCTTGGCTCAACTACTCCGGGGTAAGTGGATAGGGGTGATCACAGTGTGATTTTACAGTTTTTTCAAAAAAATTCAAACCGAATTGTCATATGCGGTCGGTTAGTATTTTGAAAAATTAATCGCGGTTTTACATGAAAAATTGGCCTTACGGTTTTGAGCGGTTTCAATCGGTTACTGTCGGTTTACGGTTTTTTTAATAAAAATAATTAGAACATATATTCTAATATATTTGAAAACAATAACAATATATAGTTCAAATGTGGGGACCCGGACGCTAATTCATGTCTTAATCATTATTAATGTCAAATATAACAATTAAGAAAAGTGGGGCTAAATTTTTTTATTTTTAAATATGAATGCGAAAGCGTAATAGTAATCTATCTAATATACATGTGAATATAAAAATACAGGTCATGTACTACATGTCTATATCTCAACTAGGTTCAACATCTATACATCCAGTGCTAAATCATATTCTGCTTCTGGGCCCGGATCTCCACGCTAACTATAATCTCTCATCTTCTTCCTGATCCTGATCCTGTCCCACCTGTTGTCAAACACACATACAAACAAGACAACAGCCGGATAACTCCGGTGAGAATTATATTCCCAGTATAAATCATGTATACATGCATTTCATATAAACAAATATAAAAGCATGAAATCGATATTCATAACATGAATCAAATCAGAAACATAAATACATACAAACTCTGAATCACACTCCGTGACTCACAGACTCTGACTCGACTCATCCTAATCTAGGGATCCCGATCTGAATAAGAACATACACCCACCTACACTCCCGATCGGGGTGGTGGTACGTTCTTATTCACGGACTTTGGCCCTTTCCATATCGAATATCAGTAATAGAATAAACTCCAATTCTATCCACTTCGATATGACCAAACATCCGGTGTCTTGACCTATCTGTCACAGACTTTGGCACTTTCTCCAATTCACTAACCTGTGACAATGTGCAATGTGCCCGTGACGATTCCATCACTATCAGGCACTCCTGTCACGAGATCAATTGTCTACGATTAGGCATATCCGCCTATAACTCAATACATAAATCAATAAATCGAAGATATCAATTTCATTCAATTGCAAATATCAATGCAATAAAGTAAAGTATGTGATTTTGGGAAACTCAAGTCAAGTCAACCCGAGCTGTGCAATTCCGCATCAACATCAATTTATGCCTTTCTCTTCTCGTCTGACGAAGTCGAAGAAGTCAAATCTGTCCATATCCAATCTAAAATGACAATATCGAATAGACTGCGTCAATATACAACTCAATTCAAGGCCTGTTCTGATCAATACGCAAATCAAGACATCATCTGATCACTGTCAACAATATCACGATACAATCTCAATCAACGAATCTGACTAATATCAATCTACTGATGTTTCGACGGTATAACAATACAGTCTTGATAACATCGTCAATAACAACATCACAGATATGCGCGAGGTCTTCTGCCACTGACGCGCATATGCGCTACTCCTTGTCGCGCATATGCGCGAGGTGTTCTGCCCTCGCACATACTCTGTGTTTTCTTCCGTCTTTTCGGTCTAATCATGTGACCTCCCGAAATTTGAGATCCACATGAACCACGTGCGTGCAAGTTATTAAATTCCTTATGTATTTTATTAAATGGTTTTAATGCATGATTAATTCATTGATTTGGGTTTTAATTCACGATTTAAGAATTTACATTATTTTAATATTTATGTTTAATTGATGCACGTTAAAATACTTTTCGAGTTTCATGTTTCAGGCGATTATTCGAGGCGGGATCGAGGAAAAGACCGATGACGATTTTTAGCAATTTAAAGTGTGTTATTTTATTTTAAGTTAAGAGTGGGGCATTTTAAATAATTTATTAAGTTTTTAGTATTTTAAAATCCTTATTTATGTATTTAGTAATTTAAGAGTTTAGAACTTTTAAAATTAGTATGTAATTATTTTAATAGAAGAGTTTGATTAAATTAGTGTGTGTCAATCTTTAATTAGTATTTTAATTAGTTAATTTAGCACTAAATTCTCCTAATTAAAAACCCACACACACGTTACACACACTCACACACACTTACAAGTTTTTACACACACTAAAACACACAACACACCCTACACATCTTATTTTCAGATTTTTTAAAAGGAGAGAAACCTAGGGTTCCATAGCATTCAGCAGCCGCCCCACCCCCTTCACCATTCCATCAATTTTCGAGAGTTTTCATCGCAAGATTTTAACGCCACGTTCGTCCCGGATCGAGCCTCGCACCATCTCCGCTTCGGTATCGTCGTATCGGTATTTTTATACACCAAAAGGCACGTATATTCTGTTCTTGATGCATCGATCATGTCATATTATGCGTGCGTTGTTATTTATGCGTAAAACCATGTGTGCGATGTGTAGAAGTTTGAGCAATCATGTTTAAATCGCTTTTGAAGCCCTTTTTAGATCTGAAATTTACGTTTTTACTGTTCTGGTTGAAACTGTGAATTTTCAGTCGAGATTTTGAGAAAACTTTCAACTAGAAAATTGTAGAACATTTTGATGCCTTCGATTTGATATAAAATTCGAGATTTTTGGACAAAAATCGAGTGAGTTATGACGTTTTTCGTGGGCCTGCTCAAGCTGCGACTTTTATGTAAAGTGTGTTCTTGAAGTTATTTGTTGCAGGCTTTGTTGGACATCGCCGGGCTTGTGCTACTGCATTTATGTATGTTACGAGATGTATTTAGGTGTTATTTGGTGGTTCGTTTGGGTCGGGTTTGGCTTAGGATGTAATAGAAGTCGTAGGAAGCGAAACTATGCCTAATTACGAGTTATTGTTGTGTTGGAATTAATTGTTGATGCTTAGGGACGTTTGGGGCGTTTTTACGGGTTTGAATCAATGTAATACCATTCTAGAATGAGTCTAGAGTTGTTGGTTCATGGTCCTTAGGCTTGGATTGAATGGGTGAAAGATTAAGTTAGTGAATTTTCGTGAATTTGCAAAGACAGAGGGTACCCGGACCCCTTCCCGGACCCCGGCACGGAGTCCGTGTCCTTTTTCCTTCAAGAATACGAATTTCAAGAGTCTACCCGGACCCGTACACGGACCCCTACACGGGGTCCATGTACACCTTTTTAAAAAAAAAAATTAAATTTTTTTTTTTGTTTTTTTTAGGATTTGCTTCGGAGTTCTATATCATGGTATAGCACCATGGTTAAAATTTATTTATGTATTTTTTTGTGGTTTTACGTCATGGTTTAGTACGATGATTAAACGAGGTCAAGCCAGGAGCGAACTAGAATGTCCTAAGCTACTTATTCACTTTGGTGATGAGCTCGAGTACCTACGTCTAAGACATGCAAGTTAAGTATTTAAAATTTATGTTAGTATGTGCAGTAGCGGCCCCAAGTGAGATCCAACGAATCCCTCAACGCCAAGTAAGTATGATGACGTGCAAAGAAAATATTTTAAGTTTTTGGAGGTATGCTAAATGTCTTGTGACCAAATTATGTTTAGGATTGGAAAGCGTTAAATTATGAACGGGGACCAATCCGCCCGTTAAATTATGAACGAGTTAGATCGTGGTTGGAAAGCGTTAAATTATGAACGAGGACCAACCAGTCCGTTAAATTATGAACGGGGATCTCATGTATGTGGCAGTGGATACGTCCCTGTCAGCCCAGTTTTATTGTTTGTCTGATCAAGCGTTTATTATGTTATGGGTCACTTGCTTTGAAACATCGTCTACGCAAATTGCTGAAGTTATGTATGTTCAAGTATGCAGTATGTTTATGAAAGTTTATGTTGATAGCACGTCTAGTTATGTACGTACGTATGTTCAAGTTTATTATGCAAGTTCAAGTTTCAAGTTATGTATGTTCTATTTTTAAGATGCATGCGATTTTATTAAGTAGTACTCGTTATTCCAGTTTACACGTGTTGAATCTTTAGACTCACTAGACTTGATCGATGCAGGTGACTATGTTGAGGAGACAGGAGGTGGCGACCAAGGGGCAGGCTTGGACTGAGTGGAAGGCTAGACCCGAGGACCGCAATGCTTACGTTTTATGCAAAGTTTCAAAATACTCTGATTTTTAAATATCTGGATGCGAAATATTTTGAGACAGTTTCTTTTAGCAAAATTTTATTGGTGACAGATGATTTTGAGATCTATTTTTATGAATGTTGAGTGACGACCGTATGGATGTTTACATTTAAGAAAATTTTTAATTCTTCCGCATTTTTTTAAGTATGAAAATACGGTACGTTACAAATCATTTCCGTCTATAATCACATCAATTACCACCAAATCATTTCATATCACGGTAATCAAAATCTCGGGCCTTACATCAAAGCATATAAAGATCAAAATAGATAAAATAATAATCAAAAATTCAAAAATAAGTTAATAATTTAACAACACAACATATTCACCACAAAAATGATATTTACACTATTTTATCTTCTTTTTTTTACTTTCAAATTTCAAATAAAATATTGTAGCAAAATAAATAAATATTTTAATAAAAGACTAATATGAAAAATAAATAAGAAAAAGATAAGTTTTATTTGTAATAATAATAATTTTGAAGAGAATTGAGATATAATGAATGAGGACTTCTTTATTTGAATATGTTGTTTACAAATTATTATAATTTTAGGTCCAATATTATGGCAAGCGGTTTAGGCGGTGCGATTCTTGGAAAAAAAAACAACTGAACCGCGTATGCGGTGCGGTGCGGTTTATGATTAATATTTTTAATCGCAGTTTTTATAAAATATTATGAAAAACGGTGTGGTGCAATTCTGTTCGGGCGGTTAATAAAAAAATCCGATCACCCCTATAAGTGGACGTAGAACTTGTTGTAAATCTCAACGAACTTACTTCAAAATCCTTTCTTTGATCTTCGAATCAGGTCCACGACTAGAACAAAGGTTCTTCTTCTAGATTGCACTAGAAATTTAGAAGAAGTTTTTGCGTTGGAGATCAAAAATCAAGAGGCAGCTCAAACCCTTAAAATTATTCAAGGTGGACGAAATTTTGAGCTTGAAGGGACGAGAGAATTTTCGAAATGGAGGCTTCGATGTTAGGATTATCTGGCCTTTCTACCATCTTATCAAGCCATGACCTAATTTCCATAAAATAGATTTAGGTTCCTTAATTAAACTTAATGGGATTTGAAAATTAATTGGATTAGTCTAACTAGTTTAATTAATTATATTAAAGTCCATTAAGAACTTTAATTATTTAGCATTTTGGACTTGTACTCCTACAAGCCCAATAAACATACTTCCCACTACATTTAATTTAATATTGAATATAAACTCAACTTTCGAGTTTAATAATTTAAATTCTCAAATTTTATAAATATATCTCCTAGAATTAATTCTCTCCAAATTTTAAATATCATAAATTCAACTTCTTGAATTCAACATCTCATAAATTCAACTATTTGAATTTATTCTCTCAAAATTTAATTATCAATAAATTCAACTCTTGAATTTATGCTCTCAAAATTTAATTATCATAAATTCAAATTCTTGAATTTATTATCTCATAAATTAAACCGTTGATCCATAAAAGACATCGATTTTTAAAAAACTGTTGTATTTGAATTTCTTGTAGTGTCTCAAGCTCAAGCGGCATTTATCCTTATTTTAGGCGGGTGAATCGACTAGAAACGAATTTAGAATATACATTATTTACAAATGAATTTCAATATCGAATTATGATTCATTTGTATTAAACTATAATCAAGGACTTTATATATGCTGATTGCATGGGTATAAAGATAAAATAAAATGAAACCATAAAAAGTTAAATTATATTTAAATAAAGATTGTTTATTTCATTTGAGTCAATAAATTCCATAGCCAACCGTTGGCTTGGTGGACATTTATTCTAACACGCCCATATTTGGAATGGAGAGAAAAAAAAACTCGTCGTTCCTCTTTATTCTGTTATATAGATTTTAATATGTATAACAAATGTTTTATTTTTGTTATATGAGTAATGTACGAAAATATCAGTTTCAAATAAGCAATATATAATAGATTATTGGATTTACGTGAAAAAAGAAAAAAAAAATCGAAGTTAGTGGATGTAAACTAAACACTGACAGGTTACATGACTAAAAAAAAAACAGGCTAAGTTATAAGACTAAAATTTCTATCCCACCTCTTATATCTTATATGCTTCCTTTCTTATGTTTCAATTGCTTTTTCCCACTGAACAAAAGGAGAAATCCGCCTTTAAGCTTCTTTGTGTTCTGTTTATGTTATTGGACTTGAGATATACTGCAATTTTTATAGAATGGTGTTTTAATTTGTTGTTAATAAATATGGTTAAGTTTCTATTACAACGCATTTATTACGCATGTGGAAAACATGCATTAATGCGTGTGCCAAGATGACTCGTACTAATCAGCGGAAGGTTGCCTTTTATTATTTTCTAATTTATTAGTGATGTTTAAACAGTATCATAATTGTTTTTTTTAATTATATTCATCTACTTTAAAACTTAGTGTTTTCAAACGTTTTAGCATATTCTTGGATATTATGAACGAATGTTTTGGTTTTACCTAATTATGATCCGTCTCATATCAAATATTTTGAACGTACTGTAAATTTTATAATTTTTTATTTATAAATGATAGATAAAAATTAAGAGTCATTACGTCCGAAATTAAAGTAGAGTGATGGCAAACTCAGCATACATGCAGGGCCGTACCTCTTGCGAGGCGAGATAGGCCATCGCCTCAGGGCCCAGACATTACAGGGACAAAAAAAAATCATTGATCTCATGTTGTTGAGGCACACACCTAAATAGTATGTATATTGTACATTTTAAAAAAAAAAATGGGGCATTGACCCATTGAGAAAATGATTAAATATAATGATTGTGTTCATTGGAGATTTTAATCCAATTGTGTAGAGCACCTACACGGCTCATTAATTAAATTTTTAAAAATTATGTATGCATAAAATGATAATGATTGTACAATATATTTATTATTTTATCTTGTGTCAACTCGTGTATTAAAATTTTATACTTTACTTGTTGATTATTTGACATCTTTTCTTGAATTTATGTATAGTTGGACTCATTTCAAAAAATAAAAAACACAAAAAAATTGTGATACTTAAATATTTTATGTATCTTTATTTTCTATTTTCTTGAATAAAATATTATATATATTATTTAAAACAAATCATATATTTTTACAAGAGTAGGTCTCATGTGAGACCGTCTCACGGATCTTAATCTGTGAGACGGGTCAACCCTACCCATATTCACAATATAAAGTAATACTCTTAGCATAAAAAGTCATATTTTTTCATTGATGACCCAAATAAGATATCCGTCTCACAAATACGACCCGTGAGATCGTCTCACACAAGTTTTTGACTTTTTACAATAGTGGTTCAATATATTTATCATTTTGTTATTTTGATATTTTATATTGATAAATTTCAATTTTAGCAACGTACACTACAATTTTTGGCAATTTCAATCTTTTTTCAATATAATTGTTCATATGACAGTGAATTACGTTAGAGCCATGTAGATGTTGTGGCGCACGAAGAAAAAAATTGCAAAGAGATAAATATATAACTCGTAAAGTATATTTTTCTTATATCTATTGTTTGGTTATTTTTAATTTGCAAACTGAGCTTTACGGTTATTTATTAAAACAAGATTTTTTTAACATATCGCCTCAGGCCCTCTGAACTACAGGTACGGCTCTGCCTACATGACCAGACATATAGAAACAGTGACTCTAACTGATGCATGAACTACCTGATTCGTTGATCAATTTGCAAAATCAAAACTACAGTTCGAAAAATTCTGAGCTAGACCTTTGCAATCTTCAATTATCAATCCAAATCTATTCAAGTCTAAAGTATAATCGTTGAGAGCTGCAACAACCATTTTGGCATTAGTTTCGGTCATCACTTTTAGGTATTCCAATCTATGTCTATTATTTTTATATAATTTGAAACCTCATTACTGTCAATTGTCGAAACCTCATTCAATTTATGTCTCTCTAATCAAAAATATTTTTGACCGTCAAATAGATAACTATTTATGTGTTACCAAATAACAAAATTATTATTCTATTATGCAGCAGAAATTGATTATTTAACACCCACTTAAATTTTTAATGAATAAACACAAGTTTTAAATTATGCAAAAGTAATACTTGTGCAACGCCTCATGACTAAAATTCACTAGAAAAGGATGTAAATTGTTTACAAATATACTAGTGAAAATAACAAAATCAAATTCCTTGACATTTCAAAGAATTAAAATACATCAAAATAAACCAAACTGTAAACTAGATGCATAAACTGAAGTTGATTAAAACAAATAATAGAAGAACATTCTTCGATCAATACTCTATGTCGGTGTTTTATTCACGTGTCTTCAACACCAATCAGCAACACGGTATAAACGTGATTCGATCACTAATATTCATCAACATGAAAATCTTCAATACTGAACTTGTGAATGTTTAGAAAAGCTCCAGCAACTGTGTAAAAGCCCTCCAGTTCTCTTCTCAAAATTCTATATATATAGATCTTCATATCGTAATCTAATTATGTAGTATCCCGATACCTAATTTGAGTTAATTATTGGATTAATTATATTTTCGGTGGGATCGGAAGGACCGAACCAGGTTCGGATCGTCCGAAGAGGGTTCGGATCATCCGACGTGGGTTCGGACCGTCCGAGACAGGTGGCTGGACACGTGGAAGGGTTCTGGACACGTGGAAGAGTTCGGATCGTCCGATCAGGGTTCGGATCGTCCGAGACAGGTGGCTGTACTCGTGGAAGTCATGCAAGGTTCGGATCGTCCGATCAGGGTTCGGACCATCCGAAGTGTACCGGATCGGATCGTACGAAGTGGCTCGGAGCGTCCGAACATTGGCTATAAATAGAGGCGCGAGGCTTCATTTGTGACTCGCCATTTCAGAGTGTTCCAGAGCATTTCAGTCGTTTCTGACAGGTTCTAGTCTTTTTCCGAGGTTCGGGCACTAGCGGGGAGCTACTAGTGTTGTAGCGGAGCTGTGCTCTAGTTTGGAGCTAGCGGCACCAGTGGGCTGACTGCGGACGCAGGCGTGAGTCTAGGACTGATTGTTAGGATCTGCTGGTTTGAGGTACGAAAGTACTATCCGAGATATCCTGGTTGAGTATACATCCTTATATGTGTTGCATGATTATGTGGTGCATTGATATATGTCATATGATGCATGCTATTATGTCACGTTTTATGATGCATGTTGCATTTCATGTTGAGCCGTATCTCCTTCGAGACAGCCTTTACTGTTGAGCTGTATCTCTTTCGAGATAAGCTATATCTTGTGGGGCCGCTCAGCCCTGTCTTGTCTTGTGGACGCATGGACACTGAGAGTACACAGTGGCCGACGGGTCCGGAGGGCTTCGGTGATCCGGGACATTTTAGGTCCACGTCTGTTCTTGTAGTGGATGCAGTGACCCAGAGGAGTACCGCGCGGCACTATCCACTTGGCGCCTCTAAACTGAGCATTTTGAGATCCTTTGTGACTCCTATTTCTTGACTACCCTGGTATCATATCATAGCATGTGCATTTCATATAGGTTTGTATACTCATGCTTTTGTACTGGGCGTTCTTATCGCTCACGTCCTCGGTTTTGTTTATCTTGGACACCCCATTCCCACGAGGCAGGCCTCAGGTTGGATGGCTCAGGAGGAGGAGGAGGAGGACGTTGAGTAGCCGGTGGAGTTATTTATTCAGTACTCTTTGATTCGATATGGTTGTACCGTATACTTTCTTTTCATTCTGATTTGTTATGGATTTTCGATTGGGTTGTATAACTATCATTTGGTGTCAGTTTTCCGCTGTTATCTCTGATTATTATTAATTAAGTTAATTGCATGCTTAGTTCTTGATTAGTAGGTGATTCTGGAACGGGTCACTACATTTATGGTATCAGAGCATGCTTACGATTTTGGGATATAGATTCTGTTTTAGGATTTTCGTTGACCATTTTACCATTTTTCCCCATTCTATCTTGTAGCGATGGCTGATCACTTTGGTGATGAGAGTAGTCAGGGAAGTGTAGGTCGTTGGGGTGACCAGGACGATCGTAGGCGTCATCGTGGACATCGTCATCGTCGGGATGGTCCTTGGCGTTTTGATTTGCACCGTTTCATTCAGATGGGGCCTAAGCCTTTAGTCGGCGGTGAGACTCCCGATGATGCTGAGGATTGGTTAGAGCGCATGGAGAGTTGTTTCCGTGCATTCCAGTGCACCGAGGAGCAGCAGATGGAGACCCTTGGTTTTCTTCTCGAGGGCCGTGCGCGCAAGTGGTGGCGATCGACTTCTGCGCCGATAGTCCAGTCCCAGGGTAGGGTGACTTGGGCCGACTTCCGTGCAGCTTTCATGCAGCTGTATTTTCCTCCAGCCCTTCGCCAGGCAAAGACGATTGAGCTCCTGAATCTTAAGCAGGGTAGTATGTCTGTTGATGAATATCAGCAGAAGTTCTTTGAGTTGTTACCTTTTGCCCCTCATATCAGTGGCAGTTCTGAGGCCAAGTATGACCATTTCCTCCAGGGTCTTAACCAGGAGATTTTTGATCGAGTCACTGTCTGTGATAATCCTACTTCGTATGATGGGTTAGTGAACCGGTGTCGCCAGGCAGAGATCAGTCTCCAGCGTGGTAGGGCTATTCTTTCTTCTAGACCTCCGAGTACTTTGAGCCCTCGATCTCAGTCTTTCAAGAAATCTGGTTCTTCTTCTTCTGGATCTGGATCACGGTCTAGCGGTGTTTTCCGCTTTGGTAAGAAGAAGGTTTCTTGTGTGCATTGTGGGAAGAACCATCCATGGGAGCAATGCCGATCAGCCGCGGGAGCTTGTTTTCAGTGCGGAGAGATGGGTCATCTCAAGAAGAATTGCCCTCAGTTGCGAGGTGGAGCAGGATCTGGTTCCGGATCTCAGACGACTGTTCAGCAGAGGAGGCAGGGTCAGGCAGTGGGTAGTTCAAATCTTCGACCTCGTGCCCAAGGTCAGGTTTTTGCGCTGAACCAGGATCAGGCTGCAGATGAGACAGAGAGAGTCATAGCAGGTACTTTTCATTTATGCGGTATTCCTGCTTTTGTTCTTATTGATACCGGAGCATCGCATTCATTCATTTCTGCACGATTTGTTAAGCGTCATAAGTTACCATATGTTGCTCTAGACGTCATTCTTTCCGTTTCTACCCCGATGGGTCATTCGGTGTTAGCAAAGCGTCTAGTGATGGGTTGTCCCTTAGATTTTGAGGGTAACGAATTGATTGCGAATCTTATGATCCTGGAGATGGAAGATTTTGATTGTATTCTAGGTATAGACCTATTGACTACCTACCGAGCTACCGTGGATTGTTACCAGAAGCTTGTTCAGTTTCGTACGACTGAGAGCTCTAGTTGGTTTTTCTATGGTGAGGGAGCGCGACCTCCGATGCCAGTGGTATCTGCTCTGAAAGCCTGTCGTGCTTTAGAGTCGGACGGGGAAGGCTACCTCATCTATGCGATTGATTCATCCACAAGTAGTGTTGGTATAGAGGATATTCCAGTGGTTTGTGAATTTCCTGATGTTTTTCCAGATGAGATTCCTGGTTTTCCTCCGGTTAGAGAGGTGGAATTTGGCATTGAGTTAATGCCAGGGACTGCACCGATTTCTCGTGCCCCCTATCGTCTTGCTCCGTCAGAGATGAGAGAATTGAAGCAGCAATTGCAGGATCTTCTTGATAAAGGTTATATTCGCCCGAGTGTTTCACCTTGGGGAGCTCCAGTCTTGTTTGTCAAGAAGAAAGATGGATCTATGCGATTGTGCATTGATTATCGCCAGCTGAATCGTGTGACGATCAAAAACAAGTATCCATTACCTCGTATCGATGATTTGTTCGATCAGCTTCAGGGTACCTCTGTTTACTCCAAGATTGACTTGCGATCGGGTTATCATCAGATGAGAGTTAGAGATGATGATATTTCCAAGACTGCATTTCGTACTCGATATGGGCATTACGAGTTTCTAGTTATGCCATTTGGATTGACGAATGCGCCAGCAGTGTTCATGGATTTGATGAATCGAGTCTTTCGGGATTTTCTAGATCAGTTTGTTGTGGTTTTCATCGACGATATCTTGATTTATTCTCACAGTGTGGAAGAGCATATCCAGCACTTGAGGATTGTGTTGCAGATTCTTCGCGAGAAGCAATTGTATGCTAAGCTGAGTAAGTGTGAGTTCTGGATTGATCGTGTAGTATTCCTTGGTCATGTGATTTCCAAGGAAGGAATTTCTGTGGATCCCAGCAAGATCGAAGCAGTGCTGAATTGGTCACGTCCTACGACGGTGGCTGAGATCCGTAGTTTTCTAGGTCTGGCAGGGTATTATCGTCGCTTCATCGTGAATTTCTCTCAGGTAGCTAGACCATTGTCGCAGCTTACTCGGAAGGATGTTCCATTTGAGTGGTCATCTGAGTGCGAAGATAGTTTCAGAGAGCTTCGTCGACTTCTGACTTCTGCACCTGTTTTGGCGTTACCGTCAGGATCTGATGGTTTCAGTGTTTACACCGATGCTTCTTTTCAAGGCTTAGGGTGTGTGTTGACGCAGAATGATCATGTGATCGCTTACGCATCCAGACAGTTGAAACCTCACGAGGAAAAGTACCCTATTCATGATCTAGAATTAGCTGCTATTGTGTTTGCGCTAAAGATCTGGCGTCATTATTTGTACGGGGTTAAGTTTGAAATTTTTACTGATCATAAGAGTCTGAAGTATCTGTTCACTCAGGCTGAGTTGAACATGAGACAACGTCGTTGGATGGATCTACTTAAAGATTATGATTGCGAGATCAAATACCATCCAGGTTCTGCGAATCTCACAGCCGATGCTCTTAGTCGCAAGGTGAGAGCCTCTGCACTTCAGACCAGTGCTATGATTAGTACTATCCAGGATTGTTGTTCATTGGGATTTAATTTCAAACATCGGAAAGGTATGGAGAGCATTCGTGTTGCTACCATTCTATCTGAGCCAGCTTTGTTCGCTTGGATTCGAGATGCTCGGATGTCTGATCTCAAGACTCAGAGATTAGCTCGGTTGGCTGGTGGAGATAGCAATTTCCATTATCAGTCTAATGGTCTTCTGTGTTTGTCTAATCGGGTTGTGGTACCAGAGGATGATACTTTGAGGGAAGAGATCTTGGCTCAGGCTCATCGAAGCAAGTTGAGTGTCCATCCAGGAAGCAACAAGATGTATAGAGATTTGAGGACACGATTTTGGTGGAAAGGGATGAAGCGCAGCGTTTATCAGTTTGTTTCCAATTGTCTTGTTTGTCAGCATGTTAAGGCAGAGCACCGTCGACCGGGAGGATTATTGTTGAACTTACCTATTCCCGAATGGAAGTGGGAGCATATCGCGATGGACTTCATTACTCACTTACCATTGTCTTCGAGGAATAGTGATGCTATTTGGGTAGTGGTGGATCGACTCACCAAATCTGCTCATTTTCTGCCATATAACCGTGATTTCACTTTCGATCGTATGGCTCGATTGTACATTCAAGAGATTGTACGTTTGCATGGGGTGCCAGTTAGTATTGTCAGTGACAGAGATCCTCGTTTTACCTCACGATTTTGGGGTAGTTTCCAGGCGGTATTGGGTACGTCCCTAAGTTTAAGTACAGCTTATCATCCAGAGACCGACGGTCAGACGGAGAGGACTATCCGTACACTTGAGGATATGATGCGAGCTTGTGTGATGGATTTCGGAACCGCTTGGCAGGATCATTTGCCTTTGATTGAGTTCGCGTACAACAACAGCTACCATCGTAGTATTGGTATGGCACCATTTGAGGCGTTGTATGGGCGACGTTGTCGTACTCCATTATTTTGGGATGAAGTTGGGGAACGACATGTTGAGGGACCGGAGTTAGTCCAGCAGGCTATTGATAAGGTTGCAGTAATCAAGAAACAGATTAAGATCGCTCAGGATCGACAGGCTAGTTATGCGAACACCAAGCGGCGACCTCTTTATTTTCAGCCAGGTGAGAAAGTGTTTCTCCGAGTTTCGCCTTTTCGCAGGATTTTGAGATTTGGTCTCAAGGGTAAGCTGTCTCCGAGATTTATTGGTCCATTTGAAATATTGGAAAGCGTGGGAGATTTGGCTTACAGACTTGCGTTGCCGCCGTACCTATCAAGTATTCATGATGTGTTCCACGTATCTTTGTTGAGACGATACGTAGCAGATGAGTCTCACATTTTGCATCCCTCTGAAGTTCAACTAAATTCGGATTTGTCTTACGTGGAACGACCAGTGCGGATCCTCGATCGCAAAGACAAGGTGTTGCGGAATAAGATCATTCCTCTTGTCTTAGTTCAGTGGCAGCGCAGAGGCACTGAAGAAGCCACTTGGGAGCTAGAGAGTCGTATGCGTTCGGAGCATCCAGAGCTCTTTTGAGTTATGCTTTGTATATGTTTGTGTTTTCAGTTGTAATCGAATTATCAGTTGTATTCAACAACCATTGAGATGTAATAACAATGTTGTTATTCCGTTTTGTTCATCCTATAAACCTGATTTCGAGGACGAAATCTTTTTAAGGGGGGGAGAATGTAGTATCCCGATACCTAATTTGAGTTAATTATTGGATTAATTATATTTTCGGTGGGATCGGAAGGACCGAACCAGGTTCGGATCGTCCGAAGAGGGTTCGGATCATCCGACGTGGGTTCGGACCGTCCGAGACAGGTGGCTGGACACGTGGAAGGGTTCTGGACACGTGGAAGAGTTCGGATCGTCCGATCAGGGTTCGGATCGTCCGAGACAGGTGGCTGTACTCGTGGAAGTCATGCAAGGTTCGGATCGTCCGATCAGGGTTCGGAGCGTCCGAAGTGTACCGGATCGGATCGTACGAAGTGGTTCGGAGCGTCCGAACATTGGCTATAAATAGAGGCGCGAGGCTTCATTTGTGACTCGCCATTTCAGAGTGTTCCAGAGCATTTCAGTCGTTTCTGACAGGTTCTAGTCTTTTTCCGAGGTTCGGGCACTAGCGGGGAGCTACTAGTGTTGTAGCGGAGCTGTGCTCTAGTTTGGAGCTAGCGGCACCAGTGGGCTGACTGCGGACGCAGGCGTGAGTCTAGGACTGATTGTTAGGATCTGCTGGTTTGAGGTACGAAAGTACTATCCGAGATATCCTGGTTGAGTATACATCCTTATATGTGTTGCATGATTATGTGGTGCATTGATATATGTCATATGATGCATGCTATTATGTCACGTTTTATGATGCATGTTGCATTTCATGTTGAGCCGTATCTCCTTCGAGATAGCCTTTACTGTTGAGCTGTATCTCTTTCGAGATAAGCTATATCTTGTGGGGCCGCTCAGCCCTGTCTTGTCTTGTGGACGCATGGACACCGAGAGTACACAGTGGCCGACGGGTCCGGAGGGCTTCGGTGATCCGGGACATTTTAGGTCCACGTCTGTTCTTGTAGTGGATGCAGTGACCCAGAGGAGTACCGCGCGGCACTATCCGCTTGGCGCCTCTAAACTGAGCATTTTGAGATCCTTTGTGACTCCTATTTCTTGACTACCCTGGTATCATATCATAGCATGTGCATTTCATATAGGTTTGTATACTCATGCTTTTGTACTGGGCGTTCTTATCGCTCACGTCCTCGGTTTTGTTTATCTTGGACACCCCATTCCCACGGGGCAGGCCTCAGGTTGGATGGCTCAGGAGGAGGAGGAGGAGGACGTTGAGTAGCCGGTGGAGTTATTTATTCAGTACTCTTTGATTCGATATGGTTGTACCGTATACTTTCTTTTCATTCTGATTTGTTATGGATTTTCGATTGGGTTGTATAACTATCGTTTGGTGTCAGTTTTCCGCTGTTATCTCTGATTATTATTAATTAAGTTAATTGCATGCTTAGTTCTTGATTAGTAGGTGATTCTGGAACGGGTCACTACAAATTATCTTTCCATGAGAACAAGATCCTACAAGCATGGAAACAAGAGTTTATTATGAATAAAACTTTTAAATCTAAGATATTATATCTTAGAGATAAATACCAAAAACAAATCATAAAGGATAAATATCAAGATTATATTAGGTCAAAAAAGTTTAGGAATATGCAAAACACTTTTATTCCAATTTAAATAAAGGACAAGTATTAATTAGGAATAAAATATTTCTTTCATAACCAAAAAGATCAAATTTTCAGTTTGTTTTAGTTAATTCCTAAACATGAATTTATTTAAAAAAGACAAAAACTTGTGTGAGACGGTCTCACAGGTCGTATTTGTGAGACAAATATCTTATTTGGGTCACCCATGAAAAAATATTACTTTTTATGCTAAAAGTATTACTTTTTATTGTGAATATGGGTAGGGTTGACCCGTCTCACGGATTATGACCCGTCAGACGGTCTCACATGAGACTAACTCGAGAAAGAAATCAAAATTAATAAGCGTGAAATCGTTCTCTACTTCAAGAGATGCAACAGTGCTTTCTTTCGATTTTAGTGAAGCGGCTCATCAATTAGCTTGATTGTTATGCAACTGCTCGGCAAATTATGTTGTTGATCCTCCAAAAAATTTTAATCGTGACTGCTTGCATCTCTTGAAATAATTTCAATCGTGGCTAAAAAAACGACGATTTATAGTAAACCGTGGCTAAAAAAACGACGGTTTGTATTAAACCGTGGCTAAAAAAGCGACGGTTTGTATTAAACCGTCGCTTTTTTTATTTGGCGACGGTTGTTTATAAAACCGTCGCTTTATAGAAAACCGTCGCGAAATTTGTGACGGTTTCTGTAAAAATCGTCGCTAAGCCTTCCGTTTTTTTGTAGGTACACGAACATCGCCGATTACAATAAACTCATTCTTGTTAACCAAATTATGTATTTAATTTTACTTTTTTTTTGTTCTCAAAACAATATTCTTGCCAAGTTTTTTCTTATCCTACTTCTCAAATAAAAATATTACATGGTGCACGCCGGAAATTCTTCGAAAAAATATCGATAGTAAGGTGCTGGTGTTGTATAAAATTTATGGAAAATCAAGCGAACAATGAAATTTTGTATATAGGTTAGGCACATCAAATTTGATGCTTTCTTTAAAAGTATTAATTCATCCCACAAGGTGCAAATGGTTCATAAAGAGTTAACTTTCCAAGATACAAAATATATAACACCGCAATTCATAGTTTACATACCTTCGAATTTTCAGAGCAAGAAATTACAAGCTTTTATTAAAGTAGAATAACAAAAAATTAAACACATATCGAAGAACGTTAGTTATATATATGTAATGAAGATAATTTAACATATTAGTTATGATAGGTTGTCATTGATTCACAAACACAGCCAAAAGACACCTTCAATTGAGGAAGATACACCCTCTCGAAAGAATGCATCTCTTCCACCTAATTTTAAATTTTAAACCGTTTCATTATTAATTTATTTGTTTAAATTTCTTATTTATTATTTTCATTTACTTCTTATATTATTATATTTACATATAATAATATATAACATCAGGGTGGTCTTATTTTATTTTAATAAATTTAATTTAGTATATATGAATGAACATAAATGAGTAGGGATGTCAATAGGTCCGGGTTTTGCCCAGACTCGCAATGGACCCGCATGTATGAGACACGTTTGGGCATACTAAATGGGTCATGGGACGGGTCTGGGTCCAATTTTTCAGACCCGTCCGGATATGGGGCGGGTCATGGGTCCTATAAAACTCGCCTCATACTCACCTCATATATGTGGATATAAATACTTTAGGGTTTTAGTTTTATTAATTTTCATTTTTTTTAGTAGCTCCATCAACCATAACAGTCTGACTTATTGTGAGAACCCAAATTTTTGGGCATGTAATTAATTAAACATAGACATATATAAGAATTTATTTTCGAGTTATAATAAATTCGAAAATATTAAATAATACATGGTATTGAAATTCCAAACTAATAAATACATGAAATTCAAAATTCAGTACAAATCATGTATTAATTTCGAAATAAGACTAGATATCAATCAAATTTGGAAAGAAATATTACATATAAGGTATTTTTTTTTCAACAAAGAAGCATATCAATAATTATGGAAGAAGTATCTCGATATTTATGGAAGGAGTATATCCCAATTTTGGAAAGAATATCAATCAAATTATGTTAAGATTTTCATCTCATTCCTATAAATATGAGGACCCTCCCATTCAAATTTCACACAATTTTACAGAATTTTCGAAAATCCTCTCTAATCTCAACAAAGAATTTTCGAAATTTTCTTCCAAAAAAATTCTGTACGAATCATCAAAATTCTATTCATGTTCAGAAATTTGTTTCTCGCTCGGGTGCTCAGAATCCGATCTCCATCGTTCATAATTTATTTGACGTATTTAGTAACGTACTGTAAAAGTTTGAGCTCGATCCAACGGTTCAATAAGGTGAAAGAAATTTTACAAGACGGCTGATTTTTCGGTAGAGGTGCTGTTGCGTTTTCGAAGCATAATTCATCTATGGTTTCTGAGTTCTTTACGTTCTCTTCCAGTATAAGGTAAGTGAGCTTGTTTTAAAATATGTTGCGTATGAATTATCTCGTTTTCGAAAGTTTCGGTTGAGCACCTTCATTCTGTTTCTACGTTCTTTTTTGTGCGACTTTGGCGCGTTTACATGTTGGCACTGTGAGGATTCACTGAAAATGGGTGTAAATCCCAACATATGTCCCTTCATGGTGGGATAGAACTGTTTTATGGCATCGTCCTCTTAGAAGATTTAAAATTAGGGACTGATATCAATAAACCATAGAAAGTAGAAAAATCGCAGTGCTGTTATGATATGAATATGATGATATATTATGAAAAGTATGGTATGTCTATGTGTCAAAATTGTGTAAATATTTTTGTGTTGTGCTCGAACGGCCCCCACTTACTGAGTGACGACCATATCACTCACCCCTTACTCTACTCTCCCCAGATAAATGAGAAAAGAAAATCAAGGAAGATGAACAAGACCAGTTTTGGGGCTGATAAAAAGTTAATTCAAGAAGTATATTTTAGCTTTGACTTAGTAAGTTGTAAACGCTTCCGCATATTTTTTTTATCATTTTAAGAATCTACGTTGTAAAGACAATCTTTTGATTGATTATGAGTAATAAACTGGTTTTTGGTTTATATTGTACTACGAGACTTGTTGTTTTCAATTGTGTGGTTATAAAACAATGCCGGTGTCGACTAACCCCGGTCACGGGGCGTGACAGTTATTCCTATGTCAACTGTTGCATTTGAATCTGATTTTAACAATAGTGGAAGAATATTTGGTCCTCATCTTAGTAGACTTAATCCAATGACTTTGGAGGCATTGATGTGCTCGCGAAGATGGTTTTGGGGTGAGGTTAAAGATAAATAAATCACAGTTTTATTTTGTTATTGTACTTTCATTTTAATTTTTTTTACTATACTTTCTCTTTTAAATTACATTTTTATTTTTCAATGTACTTTATCTATTTAATTTTGTAGTGAATTCTTCAAGTAGTTTACCAACTTATCTCACTATTCTTGATGAAGAGGAAAATGACCCCGAAGAATGTGTCTGAAAAATTGCCTACTCGCTGATTTTATATTGTTATGTTTAAATTATGTTATGACTTTGTTGTAGGGATATCAAGATTTTTTTGGAGAGCTAGTGACTCTTTTTTTTTATGTAATTCTTTATGTCGTGAAAATACTTTGTTTGTTATTATTAAGTGTGGTCGAAGACATGAATTAATTTTCCACAATGTCGTTTTTAGAGGCTTGTCTGTTTCATAAGAAGAAAGATTACTTTTTTATTTTAAAAAAATGTGGGTATAATGGGTCTCACGGGTCTACCCGATCCCGTTTCGTATTCGAGATAGGGTGGGTCCGAAGAATATTTAATCGGAGTGGGGTGGGTAGTGGGTCAAAATTTTTTTTCATGGAGAAGGTCTTGGGTTTAGTCATGTCCGTTTAATTGACATCTCTATAAATGAGCTGTTAGCATGAGATGAAAAATAATTGTTTAATTATAATATATAATGCAAAGTCCTCAATTCCCCAACAAAATACCATCGGTGTCTAATAAAGGATGTATCCGTGTTTTGCGGATTATGACACATTTTCATTTCTTCTTATTTTTTATATATTAGTTGATTGATTGATTTAAATAGAGATTTATATAATCGAGAAGATAAAGCAAAAATACAAATATCTAATTTTCAATGAAAAAAAATCGTGTAAATCGATTTTATTGATTAATTTTGTAAAACAAATATTATATTTGGACTGAAAAATTATTCAATGCATGCCCCTAACCTAACTAGTCGTGACTTCATATTAAGTAGTAGATCGTGTTACATGTTATGTGTATGTTCAGTTGAAAAATTAGAAATGAAATATTTTTTATTTTAAAATGAAAGTTGTTAATTAAAATTGAGATGTTACATGTGGATGGATGGTTAAATAGTGTTTTGAAATTATTAAAAAGCTTCATTATCTTAAAATTAGTTAGTAAATGAGATTTAACTTTAATAAAAAGGAGTGAACCAATCATATCGATTTTAAACCAGTCCAACAAGTCCTTAATCGGTTTTTAATGGTTCTGGCTCTTTTGACCTTAAAATGGTTATTAAACTTGGTCTAGACCGGACCTATGACTTTTTTCGCTACCGTTATTTTAGGTTGTGTAGTGGGTAAACCTCTGGACTCATATAGTAGTCTACAAATCACGTTAGCCATGTAACCTCCATTGAGCTTACCATGAGTGACAAACTCGCCAAAGAAAGTGGTGATAAAGAAAATCAGACTCCTAACTATTGGTCAAACGCTTAGGCCGATTATATACTTTTTTCAATCTAAAGTTTAACCTAAACTTTACAGAATAGTATATTATGTCATATATATATATATATATATATATATATATATATATATTGATTTATCTTACATACATCATACATCTTTTCATTTTTTTCATCTGATAAAATCAGCTAAACAGTACGTACGTTAGGAAATATAAAAAAATGGTTGATCATATCACCAGTCAATTGTCATAAAATCAGTGTTAATCTCTTATATTGTATGTATAGTATACATTTTATAACTGAGAATATTTTATTAAAGTTGATGTAATAAAAAGTAAAAGTAAAGTGTCTGTGTGTGTGTATATATATATATATCATGCAAATAATTAATTGGAGCTGGCCTTGCTTGATATTCCTGACGCGATACGAATGTTTAAATAGGCCTACACGTAGCTTGCCAAATGTCTACACTAGTCTACGTGAATCAACCAAGAAATAGCTAGGTTTAAAAAAGTGGGAGGGAATGGGTGCGTAAGGATAAATGAAACCAATCCAAACCCAATACCACCATTTATGTTGCAGACAAGAATGGAAGGAAAGGAAGACGCAAACGCAATGAAAGAATGCCAACGTGACATAATAGTAGAAATTATTCAATAAATATCCTCCAAAGTAAAGAGTCCTTTTTTCTCCTTTCTTGAAAATCCCGCCACCATCGAACTCCAGTTCCATCAGGACTGATCAGTCTCCACTGGGATTAAAATTAATAATTCTTTGAATGGATTATATATGAAATAGGAGTGGGAGTTTAACTACTCCCACGTCCAGCATTTGATCATGGGTCTACTCAGAACTGAGAGACGTTTGATGGGATTGTGCGTTTTGTCCCTTTTCCATGATACTTCATTGTCCATCACCACTGCAGAATATTAACCTTTTTGACTCCAAATCTATTCCAATAAATCACACAAAAAAAAAACAATTAATTTTTACCAAGTCTTAAAATTTTATAACATGAAGCAAATCTTGTTGTCGGGATCGGACGGACAAAACATAGACCAAGCAATTACTCTCCTCGATCGTTTTTAAAATGTATTGGGAGTTGCGTTTAGCAAATTACAAGTTAAGTGTACACGCATTGAGATGATAACAGAGAGGAAGAGAAAATAAAAAAAGATTGGGGAAATCAAACCAATCCGGGCACCTCTTTCTTGCCGAGGAATATTTACGACCTTCAAACTTCGCCTGACGCCAAACAATGCTCTTTCCATGGAGTCAAACGGTGCCATTAATATATTTATCGTCTGGAAAAGAAAACTAACAATTAATATTGAAAATGAATGAGAGGAAAATAACTTAAAAGCTAATTAATTGCAAGATCATGCTCATACGTTCTGTATTTCGAAGAAAATACATTTTCAGGAGATCCTACTCATGTGGGCATTGCCCCATGAGAGGATTGATGGCCAAGATCTTGCCAAACATACAATTTCAAAAAAAAATTGTGGGTCCTACATATACATGGACAAATCTTGACCATCCATCCTATCATGGAGGCAATGCCCACATAGGTAGGATGAAATAAACCTATTTTCAGATATATGGTTGATTATATCCAAAAGATACATTAATCCCACTAAATATTTATTTGAGATTATTATTAGTATCATTAATTCATGTTACAATCCAAATTAGCTAAACTATTTTCTTCACTAAAAATCACTTGTCAAAAGTCATATATTGATGCAATCAAAAGTGGTATCAATACCTGTCTTTTCTATTCACACCTAAAAAAAATTATTTTTTTATTTATTTTTCGAAAATTAAATCGACCATTTATCATTCAACAATAGAAATAATTAAGTACATTAAAAAAGTCAAATTATATATACATGTATCTATATGTATGCACCAAATGGATGCAATGTATTATATCATTACATCATTGTCCGCTCACTAACAGATAGATACAGGTTTTACGTATACGTACAGTCAAGATAGAGGATTTAAGAGATATCTAAGACATATAATTAGGGTAGTATATCATACTATACTGAAAATCATATACCACATATTATATATATAAAAAAATAATGTATACAAAATATTATCATGTCGAAAATTCTGGTATACCAAATTGATACGTATAACTGTATCAATTACATCGAAATTTTACATATACCGATATTTCGGTATCATATCGGTGTATGTCATTTTATACCGGAAAAAACCTTATATTTTTTAAATTCATTACTTTATTAATTAAAAATATTATATATTTTTAAGTTTCTATATGTATTGTTACGATATTTTGATATATACCAAAATTTTCAAAATATATACTATTAATATATTAAAAATTCCAATATCATCATCATATCGTATCAAAATTATCGAAAAATTTGATATTTTTCGGTACAGTAGACTGCGTATATAGAAATTTTGATATTTTTTTACATATAATATTGAAAAAATATGCGTTATATTATTAATAATTTTAGATGTTTCGATTCGTTGTGTGGGTGAAAATATATGGTTCAATAAATAAAAGAAAGTGTTGACGACAGCAAATCCATACAGCACTTACTTCCCAAACCCCTATGTGCCCTTTCTTGACTTTCAAACACTCTTTTATTTAATTCCTGCAACAACCTCTTCAAATTACAATAATCTACATTTTTATTTTATTATTTATATGACAGAAAATATATATACGTAATCCCATATTGTCCTCCGTCCATTTCTGATTCTGATTTCTTCTCCTCCACCATTAATACTCCTGTTCTGGTGAAGAAAAACTCATAATAAACAATAAATCAATATCATAATTTTTTTTTTTAAAAAAAATCTCTCTTTGAGAGAGAGTGTGTGTGCGCGCAGATCAGTTCTGTGGCACCATCCCACCACCCTCGTGCATTAAGGGCTCCATCTGTCGACTCTGATGAAGATTCTAATATAAGCCCCGGCATATGTTTCTATCGATGTTCTCTTTGCTTCAAGTCCGTGGGAATTTTCTTGTACTATGCTTAACAAACAAGTATTCTAATATTTATGAGGAAGGGTATGGCCCTGTACTATCTTTCCTCGCTTTATATTCAATTCACTTTCTGTTTTGGTTTTCGATTTTGCAGGCGATTCTTGTCCTGGGTTTTACCTTTTTTTTTATTCCATCCCATCACTTTCTCTTGATAATGAACCTTAATTCATCATAAATTAACTACTGTTACGGTTTAATTATTTTATTTTTATATATAGGACTGACTGTTTATTGCTGATGAACTAAAAACAGGAGTAGGTAATGTGAAAAAAGGCTATAAAGAGAAGATTCAGTCAGTGAAAGACCAGCAAGAACTAGGTGATTTGTTTTTCTCTTCGATCGGGTTGGCTGCTTCAAAATTTCTTCAACTTTATTTACAGCTTTAAGGTAGCATCGAAACCCCAATAATGGCATCATCAAACAGACATTGGCCTAGCATGTTTAAGTCAAAACCCTGCAACACAACTCATCTCCAATGGCAGCAGCATCACTTGACTGCTGGTTACCACAGAACCCCATATATAGCAGGTACTTAAATTTCATGTTATGGGTATTTATTTTCTCTAGTTCAGTGGTTTTCTCAGTGATATCTAGCATGACGTTAATGTGTTTGACATTAATGATAGTTCCCGAAAGTGAAGAAAGAACTGTTGAGCCAAAACCACGATGGAACCCTAGACCAGAGCAGATTCGCATACTTGAAACGATATTCAATTCAGGGATGGTGAATCCTCCAAGGGATGAGATAAGGAAGATTAGGGCACAGTTGCAAGAATATGGCCAAGTTGGAGATGCCAATGTTTTTTACTGGTTCCAGAACAGGAAATCAAGAAGCAAACACAAGCAACGCCAACTCAGTAACATCACCAAATCCCAGCCTCAAACCACCACCCCTTCGCCTCCCATTTCCAACGTCATCACCACCGCTGTCACGGTTCCAGCTTCTTCATCATCTTCTTCAGATAAAACTTCTCCGAACAGCTCAGCAGAAAAGGCTCTTTCTGTCGGCTCTACGCCAGTGATCGATTTGCTTAGTTCTTCAACTGCTTTAGTGAACCAATCTTTTCTACAAGCTCCTAGGGAGCTCTTGGGCGACCACTTCTTCTTTCCTGTGCATCAAAACAATGGAGGATCGACTGCTGCTCCTGGTTTAACACAAGGGTTTTGCTTCCCAGATATATCCACCGTAATAGATCAGGGTATTGGAAGTTGCCCAAGTTTCCAGCTTAGTGAACTCATGCTGATGAATAACTCCGTCTTAAAGAAGGCAGAGGATGACAAGATTAGACTGCAACAGGAGATTAATCCCACCATAGTTACGGCACCAGATAGTACTGTTCCCGCCATTTTTGCTCCATCACTCAGTATTACATCTCCCGCCGATCGCATTCTTCAAGGTATATATCTGCACATCACTTGTTTTTTCTCATGGATTTTAAATTTTATTCATTTTTATGATGAAGAATTATTAATCAACCGTAGGGTTTGTTACTTGACAACCCGTACAGTCGAATATCTTCCAAATTTTCTTGACTGAGAATGAACAGGCCTACCGATATTCTGATCTATATTTCCGCGTGTCTGATTAAAGTCACCTGTGTAATTAGTGACTGATGATATTGTTCACTGTATCGTCTCTCTTTTTGGGATTTCATACGTTTTGTCTTGATGGACATTTAAGTCATATATTTGGTAAGAGACAAGGATACATTTGTCTTTGGCGCCTAATTCTTGCTCACTGTCCCTCATGTGCCTGCATGGTTTGACTTACCCAATCTCCGTCCTAGTTCCTACTCTCTATATAACTCAGTTAAGTACAGCGCTAAATATCAAATCATACAACGATTTAAATCAATAAATTTCATTTCTAAAATATGTACAAGTTTTAACGAGATTAGAACATACAGTCGACTCGATGGTCTTGACTTCATCTGATCTATGGTGCAGAAGAAATGGTCCAAACAAAATCGACCGTGTTCGTCAACGATGTGTGCTTGGAAGTGGGATCGGGGCCGTTCAACGTGAGAGAGGCATTTGGCAACGATGCAGTGCTTGTACAGTCATCGGGGCAGCCAGTGATCACTAACGAGTGGGGAGTTACTGTGCAGCCCCTCCACCATGGAGAATTTTACTATCTGCTTCGCGCGTTCACGCCTGATGAGAACAGGAACATTCATTATTTGGTATCAATAATAATAATAATGTCAATCCTTCTATTTTATTTTATTTTATTATTTATATTTTTATAGGGATGTGCTATGATTGGTTTCTTGCTCATTATTATACAGATTTAATTTGGAGAATTGCTGATGCTGGAGAAGATCAGAAGAAGCTAGGATTATCTGCATTGCTTTATATCTAATTTTTTGTAACCTTCGGTTGTTTGTTTTGGTATTAATCAAAGATTTTACATCTCCATAATATCTACCTAAATATTATCGGTATGTTTGATTAGCATGGGCTGTCTCAGTATCTTGCACAAGCATATACACGTTTGTGATATCTCAAGCAAAAGATGCACTAAAAGAATCTGTGAGTTTACAAAACCAATGTTAGTGAATAAAAAAAATAACTAACTTTCTTAAGGAAGTGAGAGAGCAAAATACATTTAAAATACTTATCAAATCAAATAACCAAAACTACATATGCAACTCTTTGTGAAACCAAAATTCTGCTTGATGAACAACACACTAACCAGCACCGTGATGAGGTGTTGTATCCGTGTGTCTTCAACATTTCATGGCAAAACAACAACAGCATTGGCTTGATCATTTGATCTCTTCAAATTAAATCACCAACTCTCGTGCTTGCTCTCCTGCTACGGTTAATATTCATCCATCAATCCTAGCATCTATCTTTGATTATTTGTAACTTTCATTTGCCTTAGAGTTTATTAATAAAAATAAAATCCTAAAAGATATGGAAACAATAATTTGATTTGGAAATAAATTTCATAGAAATTAAAAAAAAATGGCAACAATAAATGTTTATTTACCTTTAACAAGTCAAAAATACGCAGGCACGTTATCCATATATGAGTGACACTTCATTAATAAACACGTTGGTTAAACAACATATCAAAATTATATTTGTATATATACTTGCTAATTTAACATAACGTTAAAATGATTAAAAATTCAATTTGGTGTGGTTTAATTTTGGTTATTTCTTTATTTAATTCATCATTAATATCCAGTTTTTGTTTGTTCCTTCTTTTGGTTCTTTAAAAAAATCGGAATATTTAAAATACATATATAATTGTTTGAGAAGCATAAATATGATTATACTTTTTGAATAGTTAAAAAGAAAAGCGTTCGCTTAAGTTGACGGGTCAACATCTGGGCAGGGTTGAGTGGTGCAGAACGATTACGTGCAAACTGGTGATTCGAATAGTGGTCCAGCTGCCAAAAATCCTATTATTTGTCTCATCTAGCCATTTTACTATTTTCAATTTCATTTCAAATGAATATTCATTTTATAATTCTAATAATGACAAATAATTGACACATGTATTGTGTTAATTAAAAATAATTTGTTTAATTTTAAATTTCATCTATAAATACTCGTTCATTTTTCATTTCAAAATCAGATGAAACACAAGATCGTCTCATCTACAATCATAGTTTAGAAGTCAGATAAATGATTTAGAGTGAGATTTCTTAATGAGTGTTTATTGTTTATCTTTAAAAGAAATAAGATAGAAATAGTGTTAAAATTACAGTATTATGAGTTAAATATTTTGTGTTATCAATTTTTTTGTCTTCTTAGTTATTAATAAAGAAGTGGTCTCCTTAAATGTTTAGAGTGGATGTAGCCCAACTTTGGGGTGAATCACTATAACTATTAGTGTCAGTCTTATTAATCATTGTTGATATTACTTATGATATTCCGCTGTGATGTCAACGTGTTTATTTATCTTATAACTCGACATGTAAATGTTTTCGGAAAGATATAACAATTTAGATTTAATCCCATTATAATCGTCCAACTTCCAATGTTATATTTTCATGGAAATATATATTTCCTAAAATTCCAAGCAACCTACTTAAAGATTGGGTTATATTTGTCCATTTATCCTATTTGTCCATTTATCCGCAACTTCGTTTTGATCCAATTAATGTTATATTGTACCTAAAGGTGGTGATTTTTTGTATTATCTTATCTTGTGTGTGTGTTTATATATATATATATACAGGGCCGTGCCTATTTAGAGGCAAATGAGTCCATTGACTCAGGCCCATCTCTTTTTTGGGGCCCAAAAATTTAAAAAACAAATTATTATATATAATACTAGTTATTAGATAGCCCAAAACCAAGTATTTATTAAATGGAACTTGCTTAGCCTGTTATTGATTTATTCCTCAATCTTCCTCAATATTCATCTGCAGACAAGCCTTAATCGACTCCAGTCGTTGCGTCGTCTCTAGGTTTGATTGAAAGACTCGTGACGAGCTGTAAGTCTATTTTCTTGTATTTGCTTTGTTCGGGCTTCTAATTTTTTATTGTAGTTTTTTACTTTCTTCATGGCTTTATGTGGTATCTATAATCTCGCTTTTTGACTGAAATTTTGGTGGATGTAATGCTTTTCCGGCTTTCAAATGCTCATATTGCTTATAAAATCTTGTTGACTGTCTCGGTCACAATAGCAAGTGCAAAGCGAAGTTTCTCAAAGTAAAGCTCATCAAAACTTTTTTCCGATCAACCATGTCACGAGAAAGATTGAATGGATTGGCCATGTTATCGATTGAGAAAGAAATTACTGAACAACTTGATTATACAGACTTGATTAGTATTTTTAGCTCTAAAAATGTTAGGCGGGTTGCTTTTTAGTTATCATTTTGGACATGTTTGATATTTTTATTCTTTTAGTTTTTTATATTGTCTTCGACGTATTGATTTAATTTGAAAAATTGCTATGGAACTAAAAAAAATATGAACACACATTATGAGGCCTCTTTTTAAAAGTTAGACTCAGACCTAAATATTGTTAGGATCGGCCCTATATATATATATATATATATATATATATATATGTGTGTGTGTGTGTGTGTGTTCACAGGATTGTGCATGAAACATCACATTGATATATATATATATATATATATATATATATATATATATATGTCTGTGTGTGTGTGTTCACAGGATTGTGCATGAAACATCACATTGATAGCAATCATCCCAAATGACATTAAACAAATACATTTCTCACTGCTACGAAATGAAAGTACGTGCAGTGTGACATTAGGTTTGCATGAATGTCGTTCGAATATTTTAAAGGTGAGAGAAATTCGGGCTTTGGTTTTCCCGATGCTTCAATGAGACAACTTCCCAAAGCAAAAGAAAAATTCTGGTATATGACTTGTGTTTTCGTGTTATCTTGTGCTTGTTTGTACGTTTAATTTGTCAGCATTTGAAATTACTATTAATTTTTTGTTTTTAAAATAATGATATTTTCAAGTAGGATGATAAAAATCCCCAATATTAATAGATTTACAAAGAGCAAGATTTATTAGATAAAATGTGACCGATTGAAATAAATATTAAGAAACAAGTAATTTGCACGGAAAATTTGTATGCTTGTAAAGATTACATATATACTGTTGGATAAATGAATAAGAAGAATGTTGTAGGGTAAAGGAGGTGGAAGTTGTCCCACATTGGGAAAAAAGTCAAGGGATATCTCCCTTATAAACTCCAAGTTTGAATAGGGGTTTGGGCCCCAAGGGGTACCAGAAGTTTTTAGAAGGGGAATACGCTAATAGGCTGTGTCTCGGTGAAACACACGCGCGCGCTGGTCTCGGGTCGGGTCGGTGCGGTCTTTGACAAGTATTAATCTTTTTGGACCAAAATTAGTGGGAAAATATTGTCAGAAAGAAGCACATGCGGTCTGCCTGATGCGCGAGAACACAGAGCAAGGCGCACGCCTTGCTGTGCGCGCAGCTCGCATAGACAGAATGCGAGCTTGCGCGCGCAGCGCTGTTTTAGCAGAACATGCGCGTCTCTTGGCTTCTAGACATCCGTTCATGGCTGCTTTTGCACCAACCATTGTATCCCTTCATCAGAATTGTGGCTATTCAATGCATGTGGTCTGGAGAAACATGTCTCCTCAACACATCCAATGATCTCCTATAAATAGTCCTCACATTCATCACAAAAAAGGTTCGAAAAATTTGGTCATCTTGCTGCATTCTTTGCTTCTTTGAATACTTGAGAGCTCTTGCATATTTTGTGTTCGCTGATTTCGAGATTTGAAATTCTGCAAATTCTCGACGTGAAGTCGTTGTATCTTGGGGACGATTGCCTGCGACGTATAGCACTATATACGGGCAATTTCGTCTTGCGGAGAAAGGATCCTCCTTGCCTCGACTTGATCTTATTGTTGTCGCGGTTGCTTCGATTTACTGCTTCTGTTCGTGATATAAGACATCCAACATATCCAGGGTAATATCCACACAACAATCGCAAGATGAAATTTCTTTTGTTATTCTGGATATGTCTACTGCATCATTCACTCCCGTGCCCAATGGCCCTACCGCCCCTGCTCATGGAGAAAAGCCTCCAAAATTTTCTGGTGCCGACTTCAAATGGTGGCAGCAGAAGATGCTCTTCTACCTCACAACACTGAGCCTATCTCGATTCCTTAAAGAGGATTCCCCTGTTATTGCTGTGGATGATAATGAATCCCAACGAAGGAATGTTGTTGATGCATGGAACCACAGTGACTTCCTTTGCCGCAACTACATTCTAAATGGACTAGACGACACACTTTACAGTGTCTACTGCTCTGTCAAGACCTCCAAGGAGTTGTGGGACTCGCTGGAGAAAAAAATACAAAACAGAGGATGCAGGAGTCAAGAAGTTCGTAGTGGGCAAATTCCTTGACTTCAAAATGGTGGACGCCAAATCTGTAATAAGCCAGGTACAAGAAATTCAAATTATTATTCATGACTTATTGGCAGAGGAGATGGATATCAATGAACAATTCCAAGTGGCGGCGATAATGGAGAAATTGCCACCAATGTGGAAAGACTTCAAGAACTACCTTAAGCACAAGCGCAAGGAGTTGAAGCTTGAAGATCTGATTGTGAGGCTTCGTATTGAGGAAGATAGCCGATCTTTTGAGGCCAGAACACACAAGAGAACAATGGAGGCCGAGGCCAAGGCCAATCTAACAGAATCGAGCACCAGCCACAAGAGAAAGCGCCCTCAAATTGAGAAACGAGGGCAGGCCAAAAAGTTCAAAGGAACTTGCTACAACTGTGGCAAGCCAAATCATATGAACAAGGACTGTCGTCTTCCGAGGAAAGACAACATAAATCAGAAACTAAAGCAAGCCAACGTCATCGAAAAAAGGCATGTACCAATAGACCTATCACAACTTGATCTATCTGCAGTTGTGTTTGAAACCAACTTGGTGGATAATCCAAGAGAATGGTGGGCAGATATCGGGTCCACTAGCCACATTTGTGCAGAAAAGAGTATGTTCTCATCCTACACTACTGTAAGTGATAGGAAATTGTTTATGAGAAACTCTACGACGTCTGAGGTCGTAGGAATTGGCAAAGTGGTATTGAAGATGACTTCCGGAAAAGAGATGACATTGTTGAATGTGCTGCATGTGCCATACATTCGAAAGAATTTAGTTTCTGGATCCTTGTTAAGTAAGGCTGGCTTTAAAATTGTGTTTGAATCGGACAAGTTTGTCGTAACAAAAAATGGTGTATTTGTTGGAAAAGGGTACCAAGACAATGGGCTCTTCAAAATGAATGTAATGAATGTTTACCGTCAAGAGGCGAAGAATAAAATGAATGATTCTGTTTACTTGTTTGAAAGTTCTAATTTATGGCATGAAAGATTAGGACATGTTAACTTCAACACATTACAAAGACTTGCGAATTTAAATGTAATACCTGCATTTAAAAGAAATCCACAAGATAAGTGTGAGATTTGTGTTGAAGCAAAGATGGCAAAAGCTCCATTCCATTCTGTAACAAGAAGTACTAATCCACTTAATTTAATTCACACTGACGTATGTGATTTAAAGTTTGTGCAAACTCGAGGTGGGAATAAGTACTTCATAACATTCATTGATGATTGCACAAGGTTTTGTTACGTCTACTTATTGAAAAGTAAAGATGAAGCTATAGAAGCTTTCAAAAATTATAATAATGAGGTTGAGAATCAATCGAGTACAAAAATCAAAATGATTCGAAGTGATAGAGGTGGATAGTATGTCGCTCCATTTGAAGAATTGTGCACTAAATCTGGCATTATTCATCAAACTACGGCACCATACTCACCTCAATCAAATGGAGTTGCAGAACGTAAAAATCGTACTCTCAAG
Organism: Primulina eburnea; assembly: GCF_022965805.1. Classification (NCBI taxonomy): domain Eukaryota; kingdom Viridiplantae; phylum Streptophyta; class Magnoliopsida; order Lamiales; family Gesneriaceae; genus Primulina; species Primulina eburnea. Next base: position 6,940,266 of record NC_133108.1, read on the forward strand.
GAGATGATGAACGCGTTGTTGATAAATTCTGGCTTACCTCAAAACTTGTGGGGGGAAGCAATACTATCTGCAAACCACATTCTTAATAAAATACCACACAAAGGGAAAGATGAAACTCCATATGAGTTATGGAAGGGTCGCAAACCATCTTATAAATACCTACAAGTGTGGGGGTGTTTGGCTAAAGTAGAGATACCAAAGCCAAAACAAGTTAAAATTGGACCCAAAACAGTTGACTGCATCTTTATTGGATATGCATATAATAGTAGTGCATATAGGTTTTTGGTGTATAAGTCAACGATTCTTGATATTAATAAAGGAACGATTATGGAATCAAGGAATGCAATATTATTTGAAAACAACTTTCCTTGTAAGGAAAGAAAAGAAGGTTCCATTACACGGTCTTATGAATCTACTATTGATTCTAAAGAAGTCAATGAAGAACCAAAACGTGGAAAGAGAGCAAGAATTGAAAAGTCCTTTGGTCCTGACTTTATGACTTACATGTTAGATGATGAACCAAAAACTATTCAAGAAGCTCTATCCAATCCCGAAGCTCCTTTTTGGAAAGAATCTATAAATGATGAAATAGAATCCATCATGCATAATCATACGTGGGAGTTGATTGATCTCCCTCCGGCTTGTAAACCTTTAGGATGCAAGTGGATCCTTAAAAAGAAATAAAAAGAAGATGGATCTATAGACAAATATAAAGCATGTTTGGTGGCTAAAGGGTTGAAACAAAAAGAAGTATATGACTTCTTTGACACATTGTCACGCCCCGAAACTCGGGAATGACACCGGCGTTGTTTAACAATCACACAATCGCAACAACAAGCCTCTTGTAGCACAGTGTAACCGAACCAGTTTATATATCATAATCTCAAAATAAATAACCAATGTCTTTACAAAACCGAAATCTTAAAAACGACAGAGTTAATGTGGAAACGTAAACAGCATAATAATAACTTAAACTTAATCGAATTTCTTGAATCGTCACCATCCCCAGAATTGTTCGGACTCCTCGTCCTCAACCTGTTCTTCGGACTTATCTGGGAAGGGTTGTAAGGAGGGTGAGTATTTTGGGAATACTCAGTAAATAGGGGAAAATCGAGCACAATAGAGACAACATGCATAAATTCGAATCATAAAACATGACTTGCATACATACTTCATAAACATGCATAACCTTGACACAGCACTGCGACTCATCTACTTTCTACGGTTTACTGACGTCAGTCCCTAATTTTTACTCCTCTAAGAGGGCGAGACCGTATAGCGGTTATGTCCCCCACCGCGTAAGGGTACGTCGTGGTTGGGATTCCCTCCCGTATACAGTCGATTCCTCACAGTGCTTTTAAAATCGTATGAAAATTTCACGAAAAGAGTAGAAAGAAGATTGTACTCGACTATTTATTTTTCTTGTAAAAATCGAAAACACGTATGCATAAATTCGAGATTTTTAAAGTTAAAAAAAAAAATAGCCCACTTACTGTGTATTGGATGCTAAAAACGTAGGTTGCTTGCTTCGGGAATGGATCGTTCCTTGCTCTACCCTTGACGGCACTTCGACTCGATTTTTCTAGGACGGATTTCGAGTGGATTTTTGGCTAGGGAAGAGCTGCTGGAATTCGAAATTTTCAGCAAGGGATCCTCGAATTTTGTGGTGGGAGAATAGCTAGGGTTGATGCACTATTTATAGGGGAGGATGGTGGGTCTAAACTTGGTACTTAAATCATACCAAAATTGCTCCAAATCCCTCCATATTTGACTCCAATTTCTTGCCAATATTTCGAAAATTCTGCTTCCTATATTGTGAGATTTATATCCTAATCCAATGTCCCTGATTGATTCGAAATCTATGTGGCCAAGAGTAAGGATTTTGTGCCCAAGTTAGATGATTTATCTTCAATGTTCCTTGTATTTATCCATCTCAATCCTAGGCATGTAATCTAGTAGGATCTCAAAATTTCTCTAGCAAATATCATGCCTCAATTCTTTGAATTTGTAGGATATTCAAATTTGCAAGAATCTCCTTTCTAATTTCAAAAATATGTTTGCAAGGTGTAGATTTAAATTGGCTTGACCAAGATTCCAGCATATCTTATTCCAATACAAAAATAAAAAAAAAATCTTGTGCTAATAAAATTTCCTTCCACAGCTCTTCAACACTCTCTCTCTTGCAAGCTCCGTCTTAGGGCTTCAATGGGAGTTGTATTCCTGTCGGTGGATAGGTGATGCTACTGGTTGCTAATCCAGGGAGGTTATTATCATGGATCCGGATGAAATAGCAAGACGTGTTCGATCTCTGCAGATATCTTCAAACAACAATAAAGACCCAATTATTATTCCAGAGGAATTGGCTTCAATAGGTAAAAATCGGTTAGATTCCTGTCTAGTGTGCAAGATTTTCTCTTCTAAAGCTGTCAACAGAGAGACTTTCCGTGTGCAAATGCCTCGCATCTTACAAGCGAAGAAACCCATTCAAATCGAAGTAATTGGGGAGAATATATTTCTTTTCCACTTTGCTTCTCTTGTTGATCGCCGTCACTCGCTCTTTGATGGACCTTGGTCTTTTTTTAAGGATATGGCAATCTTTGAAGTCCCATCAGGTCTACAAAAGACTGTGGATTTGGTATTCGATGAAATTTCAATTTGGGTACAATGTCACAATGTTCCTCTTGCGTTTATGCAGTCAACGATTCTCCGCAACCTGGGGTCGAAATTGGGAACGGTTCTGGAGGTGGATGAAGGGGATGAAGGAAATTGCACGGGTCGTTATGCTCGTATCCGTGTCTCTTTAAATATTAATGAACATCTGCGTCAATGCCTTTGGGTTCGATCCGAGCAAGAACAAGAGGATATTTGTCTCATCCTTCTCTATGAAAAGCAGCCTAATTTCTGCTTTAATTGTGGTAAACTTGGGCATGTTCAGAGAGATTGTGAAATTAATGTAGAGGATAGCTCTAATCTACCATTTGGCAATTGGCTTCGAGGTTCTTCGATTTCAGGGGAAAGGAAAACATATTATCCTAGATCCAAATCTAATACTAGCAATGGTTCCCCTTCGGAAGATTACCAGCATTCAGATGAAATAAATGCACTCATAATTCCGCCTCGGTCAACTTGGCCTTCTTTCAGCACAGAATCTCCAAGGGAGAAAAGTGAGACAGATGAAAGCTTAGTGTTATTACTACCGAAGCAGTCCCAACAATATGATTTGCCTGCTAATAATACAATTGAGAAAATGGATGGGCTATGTTCTGAACCGGAAACTCTGTTAACTACTGACATACAAGTCATCCCAAGTGTACAAAAGAAAAAATGGAAACGCATGGCCAGGGCAAATTCAAATACCATCCAAGGAAGCTCTGAAAATTTGATACCGCTGGATAAAGGAAAACGTGTGATGCTCCCACCTGAGAATATTGAAGCTTCGAAACGTCCACACACTCTTATGGATCCAAGTTTGAATATTACTACTAGTCTGGCGGGGCTGCACCAATTAATTGCTTGGTATGGAATGCACGGGGGCTTGGGAACCAACGTGCTATCCATGAACTAAAAAGGCTCATTGCCATAAGAAACCCATCTTTATTATTCATTTCAGAAACTAAATTAACAGCTTCACAATGTCGATGGTGGTCAAGTTGGCTTCAGTCAGAAGGCTTCTTTGTAGTTGATAGCTTGCGTCGTAAGGGAGGTTTGATATTATTGTGGCGTGCCCCTCTATCGGTTTCCATTCAGTCTTTTTCAGCGGGACATATTGATTGCTTGGTTAAGGAGGGTTCGGTACAGTGAAGGTTTACAGGTTTTTATGGGAACCCTGTGACAGCATTGCGTACTCAATCATGGCAACTTATTAGGAGGTTAGCAGGAATTCACGAGCTTAACTCCTTGCCTTGGTTAGTTGGAGGAGACTTTAATGAAATCTTGTTTGATTCAGAAAAGTTTGGGGGTATGTTGAGAGCTAATACCCAGATGACCGATTTCTCTGATACTATTGATGATTGTGGCTTATGTGATATTCCAGCTCGTGGAGATAGATTCACTTGGTGCAATAGTAGAAAGGGCGATGCCTTGATTTTATCCCGGCTTGATCGGTTTATCTGTAATTATGGATGGCACTCAACTTTCCCTGAGGCAGTAGTGGAAAACTTAGGTTTCTTCGATTCTGACCATAGAGCAGTTGCAGTACAATTGAGACCAGCTGCATCAGTTACTTTACACATTTCTCCGAAGCGTTTTATGTTTGAACACAAGTGGTTTTTGGATGAGGACTTTACAACCATTGTTACTAATAGTTGGGAAGGATCTCAGGGAGATTTTTGTCTTCCTCAGCGACTATACAGATGCAGCAGGACACTTACTTCGTGGGCAGGAACTAAATTTGATCATCTTGGCCGAACATTACGTGAGTTGCATAAGGAGCTGGATAGTTTAATGACTTCTGAACACATTCTACATAATCATGTTCGTATCGAAGAGTTGGAGAAAAGGATTGAAAGACTCTCGGATCAGGATGAACTACATTGGAAACAGCGTGCTCGGGTTAATTGGCTACAGTCTGGTGATCGCAATACTAAATTCTTTCATGCTTCGTCATCTAAGCGTCAAAGGAGAAATCTCATCAAGGGACTACTGAACAAGAATGGTAATTGGTGTTCTGATTTTAAAGATTTGATAAATATTACTGAAGATTATTTTTGCAATCTTTTCAGCTCTTCCAATCCATCTTCTGATGATATTGCAAAAGTGTTGGATTGTGCCGAACCAGTCATAGGTGTCCATATGAATGAAACTCTTTGTGCCCCATTCACGGCTGACGAAGTTCGTAGAGCAGTTTTTGATATGCATCCTTCTAAAGCCCCGGGGCTGGATGGCTTCACCGCTCTCTTTTATCAAAAGTTTTGGCCACTGATCGGTAATGATGTCACTCAGGCTGCCTTGCTTATTCTCAATGAGCAGAAAGATCTTTTTGACTGGAATGCCACACTTATTACGCTTATTCCAAAAATTCAAGATCCGATGTCATTAAAAGATTTTCGACCTATTAGCCTTTGCAATACATGTTATAAAATCGTGTCTCGAGCAATTACAAATAGATTGAGACCTATCTTGGATAGTTTATTGATCATTTTCAAAGTGCGTTCATTCCCGGTAGACTTATTCTTGATAATGTTATTGTGGGCTTTGAATGCATGCATTGGATTCGTTCCAACCGAAAGGCTAAGACGGGCTTCGCATCTCTCAAACTGGATATGAGTAAAGCTTACGATAGGGTTGAATGGCCTTTTTTGCAGAATATGATGATTAAATTGGGGTTTGCAGAACAATGGGTCAAGCTAATTATGAGATGTGTGACTTCTGTGAATTACTCTTTCCGTATCAATCATTCTATATTTGGTACGCTCAAACCATCCAGGGGGTTGAGACAAGGGGATCCACTCTCTCCATATTTATTTGTGTTATGTGCTCAAGGATTGTCACACCTTTTCACTAAGGCTGTGGAACGAAATCTGATCCGGGGAGTTAAAATTGCAAATACTTGTCCTGTCACCTCTCATTTATTTTTTGCAGATGATAGTCTGATTTTCTTCAAGGCGACCCGAGAGGATAGTATACATGTTCGAAATTGTCTTGATCTTTATGAGAAAGCTTCTGGCCAAGTGGTTAATTTCGACAAATCTGCTCTTACCTTTAGTCCAAGCACCTGCCCTCACACAATAGCTGAAATTATGGATGTTATGGATATACCGATAGTGCAAGGCCATGAAATTTATTTGGGACTACCGACATTCTCAATGCGCAGTAAACGATTACAATTTGGTTATTTGCGAGAACGGGTGGAGCAAAAAATTAAATCCTGGAACAATCGATTTTTCTCTTCGGGAAGAAGGGAGGTGCTTATAAAATCAATTTTGCAAGCTCTTCCATCCTATGCAATGTCATGCTTCAAAATACCCGTTTCTATTTGCAAGGCTGTGGAACAACTCTGTGCAAGATTTTGGTGGAAAGATGCTAGTGGTAACAAAGGGATGCATTGGATGAATTGGAAAAACTTATGTAAACCCAAGAGTGTGGGAGGTATGGGATTTCGATGCTTGGTAGCTTTCAACAAATCTCTGTTAGCATAACAAATATGGAGAATCATTCATTCACCCAACTCTTTGGTGGCCCGAGTTATCAAAGGCAGATACTTTAAAAATTCAGATATTATGCAGGCAGGAGTGGGCTCAAATCCATCATATGTTTGGAGATCTATGCTGTGGAGTAGAGAAATTATTCAAAGAAGGTTGTGTTGGCGAGTAGGGAATGGTCAGAGTATTCGGGCTTTTGTAGATCCTTGGATCCCGACGGTTCCATCTTTTCATAGCAGCAGCTTACATCCTTCTACAGACAATCACATCCGTGTGTCACATTTTATTTCTGGAGCGGGAACATGGAACGAGTCTTTGGTTAGGCATTGCTTCCCTGTACATGAGATTGATGCTATCCTCAATATTCCGCTGCACCGACAGGGCTGTGATGATTTACGTTTTTGGTCTGGGAGCAAGAATGGTAAATATTCTGTTAAAGATGGTTACCACTTGGAGACTGGAAGCTGGGACACTCCACCTTTTATTTCCCGGCAGCCTCTTGGCACTTGGTGGCGGCAGATTTGGAAACTCAGATTACCACCGAAAGTTCGTATTTTTATGTGGAAAGCTTCAAAAGATATTATTCCGACTGAGGTTAATCTGCTTTCTCATCATATACCAATTCTTGGGACTTGCTCGCTTTGCAATTATCATTATGCCTCTACTAGTCATTGTCTCCTTTTCTGTTTGGCTATTAAGGATGTTTGGAAACACACTCCTTTTTGGTATTGTCTGGAAAAACGCCGTGATGCTTCCTTTCTTGATTGTGCTTTATATGTGTCAAAGAGATTTAACCAAGAGGAATTCGAATTGTTTGTGATCCTTTGTTGGGCGATCTGGCGGGAAACTTGTGTGCATAAGCATGAAGCCGAGGGTAAGAGCATGCAATTTAGATTGGATTGGGTTCATGCATTTCTAGATTTGATTCGCTATTCTAGATTAAAGTGTGCTGTCTCAGTATGTGCCTCACAAACCTCAGCAGATCAATTATGGAAACCGCCTAGCCCTAATTTACTTCGGCTAGATGTTGATGCGGGGTTCGATACCATGCGTAATAAGTTTAGTGTGGGTGCGATAATTAGAGATTCACGGGGAGTAACTAGAGGTGCACATGCTCTTATTATCTGTAATCCTGGTAGTGTCCTTGCAGCTGAAATCCTGGCTATTCGTTGTGGTATAGATCTTTGTCTACAGGTGGGTGTTTCTTCTGTTTGTATTTTCTCAGACTCCAAGGAAGCGGTTCGTTTAGTTCTCAACCCAGATTTGGACACTGGTCCTTGTGTTGCATTGGCTCTTGAAGTTAATTCTATGTTCATAGAGAATCATTTTGTATCGATCAAGCATATGCATCGTTCTGCCAATTCCGTGGCACACTCTCTTGCTCATAAAGCATTCAATAGCTCATCTAATTTACTTTGGCAAGATGAAAATATTCCATCTTGGCTTTGTAGTATTGGAACTCAGGATCTACCGATTTGATGTTATGAATGTTTACTTTTCAAAAAAAAAAAAAAAAATTCCTTCCACATCATGAATACATGGTTGCAAGATTTCGGTTCTCACACACATACTCTCCAGTCACTAGGATTACGTCCATTCGTGTTCTCATAGCTATTGTTGTGTTGCATAACCTTGAGATTCACCAAATGGATGTAAAGACAGCCTTCTTGAATGGAGAACTGGAAGAGGAAATATACATGGAACAACCCGAGGGGTTTGTCGTTCCCGAACAAGAAAAGAAGGTGTGTAAACTTGTGAAGTCCTTATACGGACTCAAACAAGCACCTAAGCAATGGCATGAAAAATTTGACACTACAATGAAGTCAAATGGTTTCAAAATCAACGAATGTGATAAGTGCGTTTATATTAAAGGTAGTGCAAATGCCTATGTCATTGTATGCCTTTATGTAGACGACATGTTGATTATGGGAAGTAATCATGAGTTGATTATAAATGCCAAGAATATGTTGAAAAGGTCTTTTGATATGAAAGACTTGGGGTTGTGTGATATCATATTAGGGATTAAAATCTCTAGAATACCTGAAGGAATAGTTTTTATCACAAACTCACTATGTTAAAAAGGTGCTTGAAAGATTCAGTACCTTAAAATGTCGTCCTGCTAGAACACCTATAGATTTAGGTGTTCGTTTAGCAAAGAATAGAGGAGAACCCATCTCACAACTGGAATATGCAAGGATAATTGGTAGTCTAATGTACTTGACTAATTGTACTCGTCTAGATCTTGCATATTCAGTGAACAAGTTAAGTAGGTTCACAAGTAATCCAAGTAAGGAACATTGGAAAGCTTAACGAGAGTGCTTGGATATTTGAAATATACATTGAACTATGGTTTGATATATTCAAAATATCCTGCAGTTTTAGAAGGATACTGTGATGCCAATTAAATATCTGACACAAAAGACTCAAAGTCCACTAGTGGATATGTATTCACAATAGGTGGAGGAGCGGTGTCATGGAAGTCGTCTAAGCAAACGTGTATAGCTCGATCCACTATGGAATCCGAGTTCATAGCATTAGACAAAGCTGGGGAAGAAGCCGAATGGCTAAGAAACTTCCTAGAGGATATTCCTTGTTGGAATAAGCCAGTGCCTTCCATTAACATTCATTGTGATAGTCAATCGGCAATAGGAAGAGCACATAGCAGTATGTACAATGGTAAGTCTCGACATATTCGCCGGAGACACAATACTATAAGACAATTGATCTCAAATGGGGTTATTTCTGTTGAATATGTGAAATCAAAGGAAAACCTAGCGGATCCGTTTACTAAAGGTATAAATAGAGATCAAATGTACAAACTGTTGAGAGGAATGAGCTTAAAACCCACAAAATAAAATATTTATAGCGGTAACCCAACCTTGTGAAGTGGAGATCCCATGACCTTGGTTCAATGGGACAACTAAGTTATAAATATTAATTTGAGTACTTGGAAGAAAAAAAGGCTCATTCCTACGAAATCCAAGTAGAAAAGACCTGCAACATGTGGTGAGGTTAAGTTTTCTTTTAATGATTCCTATACCTATGAGGTAGAGTATGGCAGGATATTCTAGATAGGAGATCACCTATATAAGTGAGAAGTAATGACCGCTTCAATGGAAAACACTTATGAATCTAAGATATGGTCTAGGGCCGAAACGGACACAACATGATAACAAGAATATGTTAGATTTATTATTGTGTAAATACTATTGACTTGGTTTACATAAACGGTTGACTAGTTCAAGACATCATGTCACTACTCAACTAGTAAATCCTATAGTATGTTACTAAGGAAGGTTCAAAGTCAAAAACTACATATCCCAATGCAATAATAATTCACAAGAGCTTTCAAGTAAATCTTCATACATGCATTAAGTTCATTTATATGGGGGATTGTTGCATAAATGAATAAGAAGAATGTTGTAGGGTAAAGGAAGTGGGAGTTGTCCCACATTGGGAAAAAAGCCAAGTGATGTCTCCCTTATAAACTCCAAGTTTGAATAGGGGTTTGGGCCCCAAGGGGTACCAGAAGTTTTTAGAACGGGGAAGACGCTAATAGGCTGTGTCTCGGTGAAACAAACACGCACGCGTGCTCGTCTCGGGTCGGTGCGGTGCGGTCTTTGACAAGTATTAATCTTTTCAGACCAAAATTAGTGGGAAAATATTGTCAGAAAGAAGCACACGCACATGCGGTCATGATGCATTGTACAGAATAGGGCGCGCGGCCGCGCAGATTCTCGCGCGGGTGCACGCGCCCTACTGCAGAGCAAGGCGCGCGGCCGCATAGCTTCTCGTGCGGGCGCGCGTAGCTCGCATAGACAGAATGCGAGCTGCGCGCGCAGCGCTGTTTTAGCAGAACGTGCGCGTCTCTTGGCTTCTAGACATCCGTTCATGGCTGCTTTTGCACCAACCATTGTATCCCTTCATCAGAATTGTGGCTATTCAATGCATCTGGTCTGGAAAAATATGTCTCCTCAACACATCCAATGATCTCCTATAAATAGTCCTCACATTCATCACAAAAAAGGTTCGAAAAATTTGCTCATCTTGCTGCATTCTTTGCTTCTTTGAATACTTGAGAGCTCTTGCATATTTTGTGTTCGCTGATTTCGAGATTTGAAGTGCTGCAAATTCTCGACGTGAAGTCGTTGTATCTTGGGGACGATTGCCTACGACATATAGCACTATATACGGGCAATTTCGTCTGGCAGGAGAAAGGATCCTTCTTGCCTCGACTTGATCTTATTGTTGCTGCGGTTGCTTCGATTTGCTGCTTCTGTTCGTGATTCAAGACGTCCAACATATCCAGGGTAATATCCACACAACATATTCCATATTATTAAGTATGAGATTCTTACAGTGACTATTTTAGAGGATATCAAAATATTTAATTTCATAATTACCCTTCATATCATACTAAAAACATTCTCAGAACATTTCATATTTTACATAGAAAAAAATCTAAAGAAAACTTTTCTTTTAAATCGAACAACTCTTCTAAATTGAAAATAATTTTGTGTTAATCATTTAATATTATCTGATCAAATTAAAAATTATAATAACACATGCAACGAATGTACATCTTTTACTAGTATATATTTAGAAGTGTCAAAATCAGACACGACCCACCAACCCGATACGGTTCAACTCGAAAAAAAATCACGTTTCTGTTTGGGGTTTTCGGGGCCAGTCAGATCGGGTTAGACCCGATATCTGACCTGAAAAAAAATTATCGGGTTGGGTTGGTTGACCCGAAAATTTTAATTTTTTTAAAAATATATAATCAATTATATTGCCTGCATTTTTATATATTATATGTCTGAAAAATATTTATTGTATATTTATATCATGGATTTTCATAATTTAATAATTTTTGAATATTACTATTTTCTCAATCCACTTAATTCACCCGAATTGACACCCTTATATATATATATATATATATATATATATATATATATATATATATATATATATATATATATATATATATATATATATATATATATATATTCTTCTATTTTATTAAAATTGAAGACATGATAGTAACCGTCTAGGAAGGACACCAACTTTTTCTTCTATTTTATTAAAATCGGCAAACCCAAAGTTAGTTTCCACAAGCTATGCAGTTAGTTACTAGCCTAATAGAAATTGGACTGGACCTGTTTTATCATCAGTTAAATAGGCCCAGACCAAATCCTGGCCCGGATTTCATATACGGGTCTGGAGGTGAGCCAACCACTGTCCCTGAAAATGCTGAGGCAAAGAAAATCGAACAGCCATGAATTTCCCAAGAACAATAACCTCACCACGGAGTACTTTCTCCGAGAAATAACCAGAGAATCTTTCGAAATCTTAAAATAGGGAAGGGAAACGCCTCAAGAAATGGGAGCATACAGAGCGGATGACGATTACGATTACCTGTTCAAGGTGGTGTTGATAGGAGATTCCGGCGTCGGGAAAACGAACCTGTTGTCTCGCTTCTCCCGGAACGAATTTAGCCAGAGCTCCAAATCCACCATCGGCGTCGAGTTTGCCACGAGATCCATTCAAGTCGACGACAAGGTCATCAAGGCCCAAATTTGGGACACGGCCGGCCAAGAAAGGTTTGTTACATATCCTTCTTTCCCCAGAGAATTACGATTCATTTTTCTTCAAAAAATATCGTCTCTCGATCGTGGTTGTTGGTAGTAATGCCACTCATTCTTCATGCAAGAAAACAAGTATGATGATATGTGCATGAAAGAATGGTGTTTGAATGATGTTGATATTTTTACTGGAGAAGAATGATGAATGCGATCCTTGGTGTATTTGGCTTTTGGAGAATGCAAATTTCACTGACTGTAGAAGAAAATGATCCATCACTATAGATTGGATTGAATTCGTTGATCATCAGTTCTAAAATTGAAATCTTCCATTCTTGGATCTTTTTTCCATGAAATTAGCAGCACCCCTGTATACATACCAAGAGGGGGGCAGTTGAATTATGCGAAACTCATGTTTAAATGTATCTTGCATTCTTTGTTACCAAAAGAATTGAAATTACCATGTTTAGATTGAAACACATCTCTTTTTTCTGATCAAAGATGAGGCTTTCTTGTGATTGAATGACAACCCAACTCGATAATAATTACCGTTTCCAAAGACCGGAAATGTTTAGGCCGATATGACAATCATGAAATTTCCCAGTCATGGACGCAGATTGTTTTTTATGCATTTCATCTCAAAACAGCTCTCTTGAATAGAACTATGTTTCTTGTTGATACGTTCCATAAAACTCGACTTTAGGTATCGAGCAATCACAAGCGCCTACTACAGAGGAGCAGTCGGGGCTTTAATTGTATACGATGTCACCCGACATGTTACATTCGAAAATGTGGAAAGATGGCTGAAAGAGCTTAGAGGCCACACGGATATGAACATAGTGATCATGCTGGTTGGAAACAAAGCAGACCTGCGGCCACCTACGAGCCGTCGCACTAGAGGATTCGAAGTCATTTGCTGAAAGGGAGAGGATCTTTTTCATGGAAACTTCGGCCCTAGAAGCTTTGAATGTAGAAAATGCATTTACCGAAGTGTTGACACAGATATATCATATTGTAAGCCGGAAGGATCTTGAAATCGGGGACGATCCCGCTGCTCTGCCCAAGGGCCAAACTATAAATCTTGGAACCAAAGATGATGTGTCAGCTGTGAAGAAGAGTGGGTGCTGCTCTGGTTGATGCAGCCAGCTTTATGGCATGAATGTAACTTGAACTTTTCACCAATATTACACCAAAGCACAAAATGGCAGTTTTTGATCTGCTCATTTTAATTCTAATCAAAAGCTAGTCAAAAGCTGATTTTGTTTCTTGAAAAATAATTTTGATATTTTAATTAATTAATAAATAAATAAAATTGTTGGACCCTTTCTCTTCAAAATTTTTGTCTTATCCAAAATTATCATCGACATTAATTTGGAGACGGAAGTGTTATCCAATAATGAAACTTTTGGTATTTTATCAAAAAAAGAGTATTTTAGAATCATTTATTAACCAAATATTATATCTTAGAAAAATCCAAATTTTATTTTCTAACATCAGCCACTTCTATTTTTTCTTCACTCTTTCGCTATCTATAAATTTAATCACTTTTGTAAAAGCATGCTATTTTGTAAACACTCCCTTAATTGAAAACAAATTTGTTTGGAAAATGTGAATGTACAATTTTTTACCTGATAATGATAGTTCTTGATCAGGAAAAATTGTACTGTGATTTCATATTTTATACAAAATGGTGTTATCGCTAAGATGACATTTACTTGAACATACAAATTGAGTACAAATCATTGAAATTTAAGTACAAAATTAGGATATCAAGGTGGTGTTGAACCAACCTCACCTATAATCAATATGTAAAGAAGTAGGTTTGATACCTGATGTGATCATGGACGAGCCTTGAAGTGATCAAGCTTCTAAGAAGGCTTGGGATTCGTTGGAGTTCCCTGAAAGACCAATAATGAGAGAGAAAAATAAGAAGTTTAAGAAAACTCTTCAAGGACTCATGATGAGTAGTCAATAAGTGTCTACAAGCATGTCATCAAGGCTCAGATTGTTCAGGGAGCATTACAACCAAGTTGGAGGTCATTGCAACATCATTCAATACTAAAGGACCAAGAAGACAGCAGTACCCACGCACCTGTACATGTTATAGCAAAACTTGGATGAGCATTTGAACTTGAACTAATAATATTTAGACCTGAAAAGTTAGACGCTAATATAAAGAAGTGTAATTTTTGTACAAAAAAAACTTGTTTTCTTAATTTTTGTTGTGAGTTCACAAAGTATACAAGTGGATGAGGACAAAGTATATGCTATTCGATATTGGTCAATACCTACTACTATTGGCCAAGTTAGAAACTTTTATGGTCTTGCAAGTTTCTATAGGAGGTTTGTAAAAGATTGTAGCACGTTAACAGCACCGATGATGGAGGTTATTAATAAGAATGTCTTGTTCGGTTGGTTCAAGGATCAAAAGAAGTTTTTTAATGATATCAAGCATAAAATAATTAATGATAATTTACTTGTTTTGCTTGATTTTGTTGCTACTTTTGACATTGAAAGTGATGCATCAGATGTAGGTATTGTAGGAGTCTTGATGCAAGGAGGACGACATGTTGTATAATTTAGTTAGAAGCTGAATAGAGCAGCGTTGAACTACCCAACCTATGACAAAGAGTTATATGCTTTGGAGAAATTCCTTCGAGACGTGACAACACAACCTCACGCCTTTATTATTCATACGATTCATTAATATCTAAAACAATTAAGGGGCAAAAAAAGTTTAACAAGAGACATGCCAAGTGGGTTGCATTCATTGAAACATTCCCTTATATGATCAAGTACAAACAAGATAAAGAAAATCTAGTGTCTGATGCACTATCACGAAGGTACATTCTATTTACTACCTTGGATTTGAAATATTAGGGTTTAAGCATGTTAAGGTGTTATATGTATTGAATTATGACTTTAAGGACATTTTTTATACATGTTTGTATGGTTCACATGATAAATTTTACTTGCATAATAGTTTCTTGTTTAGTTCGATAGATTGTGCATTCCTAGATCTTCAATTCATGAAATTCTTGTTATGAAGGCACATGAGGGAGGTTTAAAGTGCATTTTGGTGTAGCTAAGATATTGAATACGTGCACGAGCACTTTTATTGGTCTAATTTAAAACGTGATGTTGAACGTGCTTGTGATAAGTGTATAACTTGTAGACAAGCTAAATCTAGAACATAACCACATGTGTTGTTATATACTTCACTTCTCGTTCCTAATGAACCTTGTGTTGATGTTTATTTGGATTTTGTTTCGAGGTTGCCTAGGACTAAGAAAGTGGGGGTTCCACATTTGTTGTTGATAGGTTGTCTAAGATGGCACATTTCATTGCATGTCATAAAAATGATGATGCGTCTAATCTTTCAAACTTGTTCTTTAAAGAAGTTGTTAGCTTGCATGGTATGCCTATAAGGATAGTCTTTGATCAAGATGCTATGTTTTTGAATTATTTATGGAAGACTTTATAAAGTAAACTTGGTATTAAATTTCTCTTTTCTACTGCTTGTTATTCTCAAACAGATGGTCAAACTGAAGTTTTTAATAGAACTTTAGGAACTTTTTTACGTACAATAATCAAAAAGAATATAAAGAGTTGGAAAGATTATTTTCCTTTTGTCGAGTTCTCTTATAATCGTACTGTACATTCTACTACGAATATTTCTCCATTTGAAATTGTTATGGCTTTAATCCACTAACTCTATATCTCCATTTGAAATTGTTTATGGCTTTAATCCACTGACTCTTCTAGACTTGTTATATTTGCTTATGAGTGAAAGGATAAACATAGATGGTAAGAAAAATGCTGAGTTTGTTCGAAGTTTGCATGAAAGAGTAAAGACCAACATTGAGAAGAAAGAACTTGCAATATACAAAACAATCCAATAAAGGGAAGAAGAAAGTGACTTTTGGACTGAGAGATTGGGTGTGATTGTACTTGAGGAGAGAAAAATTTTCCAAAATAGACGTTCGAAGATTCTACCAAGGGATGATGAAACATTCCAAGTGATTGAGAATATTAACGACAATGCATAGAGATTGGACTTATAAGGTGAGTATAAAACGTTATTGATCTTTCATTTTTTGATGTAGGAGATGATCAAAATCTGATAACAAATTTTTTTAAATAAGATGAAGATGATGCTACCATAGATGAGCCTCGAAGTGATCAAGATTCTAAAAGGCATAAGATCCGTTGGAGTTTCCGGAAGGACCAATACCGAGAGGAAAAAACAAGAAGTATAAGGAAGTTTTTCAAAAACCCATGATGAGCAGCCAAGAAGTGCATACAAGTATGCCGCATTCATATGTGCAAACATGTTTCCAAGGTAGCAAGACTCGTGCAACAGCACGTCAATATCGCGCTGTAGTGAGCCCATGGCTGTCCAAATGCTCACGACATGAGTAGCTTCCATGCAGCCACATGAGTACGCACTCGCGCGAACGTCGTGCAGATCACGTTTTGCAGATTTTTTTCCATAATAGAGACCTAGATGATTAGGAAATTTTGGATTGTTATCTTTTTACTTATAAACATGTAAAATTCTAATTTAAAGAATAATTGACATTATTGAGATTTTATCTTGAAGCTTTGGCGTTGTTTATCAAAATCAAACTTATCAAAGTTTATTCTTTGTGTTGTTTGTCAATTCTTTCTTAACACGGATTGTCAAAGACGAGCTCTTTGGATGTTCACTTGAGATCTTTTGTTGTACCCAATTTAAGTCCTATAATGCCAGAATTTTGAAAATTTATACAGTCATGGTTATATTTCGTATCAAATGATCTTACTTCTTGTAACATTTAATTGGTAAACATAAATATTTGTAAGAGCTTGTTTTCCTACTTTGTTAGTAATTAAGTATATGTAAGATTGGTTCAACACCACTTCGATGCTCATAATTTGGTATTTAAATTTCAAAAATATGTACCAATAATCACAGACAATTTATCATAAATGTCCTATTTTGTGTCAAATGATCCTATTTCTTATATAATCTAATTGGTAGACAAAATTATTGGTAAGAATTTGTTTTCATACTTTTTTCTTATAAAATATATGAGTGGTGGGATCAACACCACCTAGATAAAATATGAGTGTTTACTTATACTAATTAGATGTGACAAGAAATAGGATCATTTGGCATAAAATATAAAAATTCTAACATAAATTTTCACAATTCTAGTATTATATTCCTTAAATTAGGTAAAAATCACATAAATTCAAGTACAAAATTAGGATGCACGTTGGTGTTTAACTGGAATCATATATAAATATTTGAGTAGAGAAGTAGGAAAACAAGTTCCTACTAATATTTATTTCCACCAGCTATATATACGTTACAAAGAATTATGATCATATGTAGGGCACAAAATAGGACAATGATTTCTACTCAATGCCCTTTAATTTTGTACTTATATTCTAACGATTTGTATTAACTTTATTTCAACAGTACCGGAATTATGACAAAATATACTATAATTATAATATTTTATGTGCAATTATACTATTTCTCAGTGTTCTAAAAAGCGGTAGGCGGTAGGCGGGCGGTCACTTACTGCCTAGCGCCTAGGCGTTTAGACGGGGCCTAGGCGGCCGCCTAGGCGGTTTTTTTTAAGCCCAAAAATCTTGTGATTTTCTATGCAATAATAAATTAATAATATTTAGTATATAGATATTAATACGTTTTTATATATTACTAATATAGGTCAATCACTATCATATGTTTGCTACAACCTTCGTATCATCCATGATACTTCAACATTTTTCCGACAAAATATATAGATATTAAGTCTAAACATCTATTTCTTCTTGTTCATCTCCATATTTTTCCAACACTTTTTCTGTATCAGATTCAAACTCAAAATCCATGGCGTCTTCCTCCTCTTCATCCGATACAAATTCTTCTTCGTGAAGTTCTCTTACATCTTCGACATTTGTCTCAACATCTTCATCTCCACCATCAACAATCCATCCTTGTGCCATAGTTGCTTCAGTTGTAAGTAGCACATCTACTCCTTTTTCTTCTTGTCTTCTCCTCTTGTTGATGATCTTGGCATTAAATTGAACATAGACTAAATTGTTCAACCTTCCGGTATCTAGTCTATTTCTTTTTTTTTTGTATGAATCTGGATTAAAGAAAAATGTTAATATTGAATACTTATTTAAAATTTTAATAATAAGATTTGAAAACATTTGAAAAGATTGAACATTGGATAAAAAGTAATATTTTAAAGGCCCAATTTTTTTTAAAAAAACAAATCCGCCTAGGCACTATCCGCCCCGCCTAGGCGGCGCTCGGGCGGCCGCTTAATGTGGCAACGCCCAGCCCCGTTGCCCAGCCAAAAATCGAGGCGGTGGGCGGTGCTAAGCGGCGTCTTTTAGAACACTGCTATTTCTTGTGGTATTTATTTGGTAGACATAAATAGCGTTAAGAATTTCTTACTGATAATAAATATATACGTTATATTAATTTAACACCATCTCGATAGCCTTTGAATCTTTGAAGTATCTAAAGTTTGACAAATTTGTTTGGTATACGAACTATTTATAAATTTTCAAATTAGTACATGAACTTTGAAAATGGCTTTGGTACATGACCAAAATCGGTCATGGAGTAGTTGTATGAAATCAATTATTTTAGGATCATGTTAGAGTTTAGAGGATGGTCGATAAACTCTTTTAAAAAAATTCTTTCTAAACACTCTCAATTAGTGCGACCGATCTTGATGTTGTTAAATCTCAAGATCAGATTTTTTTCAACTCTTAAAGAAAATGTCGAACCACAAATTGTGCCGAAACGGCTTATAAATACTTTATACTCAAAAGCCCACAAAAGCGTCGAAATTTGAAACTTTAATTTACCAAAACATTTTAAATGAAAAAAAATAGTGCATTGAAAATATTAATTTCTTTAACAATACTTCATTTTACTTTTTTATTTTAACTAATTTTCAAGACATTTTTTTAATCTCTTTATTTGATAACTATATTTTCACATCCATCTCACATTTCTAGTAGAACCTTTCTAGTAGGTTTTACAACTTTGGTTTATAAATGGGTTTTTTATATAAATTTCATGAATTAAAACTAATTTTTTTGTACATTGGTCAATTTATTTTTATAAATACTTTTTTTTCTCAAATATTGAGAAATATTTTTATCTTTATATTTTAATTTGTTAGTTTAGTTATGTCGATTGTTTGATTTTAAATTTTGTGCAATGACCAATCAATTCTACAAAATTATGGTTGTGTTTAGATTGAACGATTTGGATTTTTGAGAGGATCTCAAATCATAATATTTCAAATAATTAGGTTAGACAGTGAATTTGAAATCGAAACAAAAATTTAAATCATTCGTTCTAATTTCGAGTCAAATGAATATAACAGATTTGAGAGGTGGATACGAAATTGAAATGCAACCTAAGGTTAATTCGAAAACCGTTTGCAGAAACCGAAAAAGGAATCAATGGCAATATTTTACCAAAATACGGTTTACTCGACCCTACTCCTGCTGGCAGTGCCCGCAAGGGTCGATCCAACGGCTCGGATTTTTCCGAGTCAATTTTTTTTTTTTTTTTACATGTAGGTGGGCTCGAATCACTCATGTGGACGGGCAGGGTGAAACAATCCCCAAAATACCGCAGTTTTGGGCTTCCATTACTGCCTTGTTGGACTA
The DNA here is from genome assembly GCF_022965805.1 of Primulina eburnea. NCBI lineage: Eukaryota > Viridiplantae > Streptophyta > Magnoliopsida > Lamiales > Gesneriaceae > Primulina > Primulina eburnea. Next base: position 6,959,686 of record NC_133108.1, read on the forward strand.
CAACTGAGATTGAAAAAAAAATGCATGCTCTTGATTTGGTTGTCAAGAGCAAAAGTGAAAGTTTATTTTCATCATGTTGATGTTATCATTTACTTTCGTTAGACCATTTAATGATCAATAAATTTAGAAACTTGACATTTAGATTTAAAATTACAAGTAAGTATACTTTATTGAGCAATTCAATGTGTTCCTTCACCGAGCTACCAATAAAATCTGAAATCAGACCTTCAAATAATGTAAGCTTTGCTGATGTGCAATTATTAACCGATGCCACTAGAGATTCACTTGAAGTATAAGTATATAGTTGAACATAATTACAAAGATTGTTAATATGATTTTACCTTTGCAGCATTTGAAGAGGTTGTTTTGTGCAAATTGCACAACTGATTCCATATGTTGTTTTAATTGTTGCTTTGAGACAATATTGGTTCATGCTTCATATCATGGTTTTGATTTATTTTCAATCTCACATATAGTTACTTTAAAGTTATAATATATGTCCTGTAAAAAAGAATAAAACTTTTAATGTTTATTTTGATGACCTGAATTCATTTACGTGACATATTAAATTTATTTATATATTTACACCACTATCTTATTTAAATTGATTTTTGAAACCAAATATTGGGTTTTATTATTGTTTGTGTTGGGGAATTACCCCGAAGTGATACCGACCACGATGATAATAGTACTCAAACTTGCGGAATAAAATAATCAACAAAAACACAAGAATTTACGTGGTTCACCCAAAATAGGCTACGTCCACGGAGCTACTGCAACTTTTATAACTGGAAGAAATATTACAACAAGTGTATACACCAATACACTAAATATCTCACACTCCCAACCCGAGTATAACCGAGAAAAAATATTTTCTCTAACTCACACAAGAAAACCTCACACTCAAGAAAAACACTCTTGTTTTTCTTTGCACAAAGCTGAGAAGCTTGTTGGGATGCTATAAAATTGAGATGCGGGAGCTCTATTTATAGAGCTCCCGTGCATGTGAAATTAAATACATTTGCTTAGCTGCCAACAACCATCTTTGAAAATTCTTCTGTTCGTTGCCGTATTCAAAATGAATTGCTAGTTTATGCATTTGAAAAGCATACATATTACATTGGTCCACCATCTTACCTAACATTTCTCCCACTTGAAGACTTGATTTCAATCATGACTTCACACCGTTAATGCAGCAGCTCATATGTCCTCATTTATTCTTGCAGTCCAACTGAAGTTGAACACAACTTCAGTTTGTCAATGGTTACCGTCTTCGTGAGCATATCGGCTGGATTTTTACTTCCAGGAATCTTCTCCAGCATCAAAACTCCATCTTCCAGCACTGATCTGATGAAATGGTACCTAACCTGTATATGCTTTGTCCTAGCATGATAAACAGGATTTTTTGCTAAATGAATAGCACTCTGACTGTCACAGTGTAATGTGCTATCTTCAAGCTTCTGACCCAATTCTTCCAGAAAAGATTTCAACCATATCATCTCCTTGCTAGCTTCTGTAACTGCAACATACTCAGCCTCAGTAGTCGAAACCGCAACAATCTTTTGCAACTTAGACACCCAGCTTACAACTGTACCACCTAATGTGAACACATATCCAGTAGTACTTTTCCTGCCATCCAGGTCACCACCCATATCGGCATCGACAAAACCCTGTAAGCCCAATTTTGACCTCCTGAAGCATAAAGAACAACTAGCAGTACCTTTCAAATACCTGAGAATCCACTTAACTGCTTCCCAGTGTTGATTTCCTGGATTACTCATAAACCTGCTAATAACTCCCACTGCATGTGCTATGTCTGGTCTTGTACACACCATTGAATACATGAGGCTTCCGACAGCAGAAGCCTAAGGAACCTTATTCATATAAGCCTTCTCCTGCTCCGTCGATGGTGATTGTGCTTTGGTTAGTTTGAAATGGCTAGCCAAAGGAGTACTCACAGATTTAGCTTCATCCATATTAAATCTGCTAACCACCTTTTTCACGTACTCTTCTTGAGATAACTTCAATAATCCATTCACCTGGTCTCTAAAGATCCTCATTCCAAGGATTTGCTTTGCAGCACCCAAATCCTTCATGGCAAATTCATTTGATAAATCTTTCTTGAGTTTATCAATTTCTTCCAGACAAGCTCCGGCTATCAGCATATCATCTACATATAGCAGTAGTATGATATAAGAACCGTCAAACTTTTTCACATAATAGCAGTGATCAGCTTCACACCTTAGGAAACCATTTTTACTCATGAATCCATCAAACTTCTTGTACCACAGTCTTGGAGCTTGTTTAAGACCGTACAAGCTCTTATGAAGTTTGCACACCATTCTCTATTTTCCCCGTACTTCAAAGCCCTGTGGCTGCTTCATATAAATTTCTTCATCTAGGTCACCATGAAGAAACGCAGTCTTTACATCCAACTGCTCCAAATGTAAGTCTTCCTTCGCCACTAGTCCAAGTACTGTCCTGATAGTGGTTAATTTAACCACCGGAGAGAAACTTTCGGTGTAATCAATTCCTTCCCGTTGTTGGAATCCTTTTACAACAAGTCTTGCCTTGTACCGCTTGCTACCATCATGCTCTTCTTTTAACCGGTACACCCTCTTGTTATGTAACGCATTTTTGCCTTGTGGAAGTTCTGTCAACTCCAACGTCTGATTGGATGACAGTGAATCAATCTCATCTTCCATGGCCAACTCCCACTTGACTGAATCATCATTTTTCATTGCCTCTTCATAGGTCTCCGGTTCACCTTTGTCTGTCAGCAAAATATAGTGAAGTGCAGGGGAGTATCTCTCAGGTGGTCTAATGGTTCTCAAAGATCTCCTAAGTTCAATCACCGGAGTTTGTGGGTCATCATCTTGTGCAGTTTCTTCTTCATCTTCCTAGTCACTAATTTTCGATTCATTCACAGGAATGTGTGTCAATGGTACTTCATCAGTCTTCTTGACTTCAGGACATTCATCTCCAGCTCCAATGTCTGACTTGTCCTTGTACAAAAGTTTCTCATTAAAGATTACATCTCTGCTCCGAATGATCTTCCGATTTTGGTCATCCCAGAAACGATAACCAAACTCATTATCTCCATAACCAATAAAGAAGCACTTATTTGATTTCGGATCAAGTTTTGTTCGGCTTGCTGAATCAATATGAACATAGGATAGACATCCAAACACATTCAAGAAAGAAAGGTTTATTTCTTTTCCGCTCTATACCTCTTCGGGTATTCTGCAGTCAAGCGGTATCGAAGGTCCTCTGTTGATCAGATATGCTGCAGTGTTAACAGCATCCGCCCAGAATGATTTTGGCAATCCAGAATGCAATCTCATGCTCCTTGCGCGTTCATTCAAGGTCATGTTCATCCTTTCAGCTACACCATTCTGTTGAGGTGTACCAGGAATGGTTTTCTCCATCTTGATCCCGTTCTGTGCACAATATTTCTTGAACTCATCATCTTCATATTCTCCACCATTATCAGACCGTAAGTACTTCACCTTCAAGTTGGTCTCATTTTCCACCATGGCTTTCCACCTTTTAAAGGTCTCGTAAACATCAGATTTATTTTTCAGAAAATAAACCCAAACTTTCCTACTCGAATCGTCAATGAATGTGACATAGTATCTCGAGCCTCCAAGGGATGTCACAGGAGATGATCCTCATACATCACTATGAACCAGCTCCAACTTTGCTGCTTTCGGTTCTCTACCACTTTTTGAAAAGCTCACCTTCTTCTGCTTTCCAAAGATACAGCTTTCACATAGTTGTTGTTCAACAGTCTTTAATTCTGGTAGCTTTCCTTTTGACACCAACATCTTCATTCCCTTATCACTCATATGTCCAAGTCTATAATGCCATAGACTTGAATTTGGCTCCAGCATCCACAGCTGCTAGTGTGTCTCTGCAACTGGAAGTCATATACAGTGTTCCAGTTTTCTTTCCTCGAGCAACGATCATGGCTCCTTTGTTCACTTTCCAGGAACCATCACCGAAGGTCACATTGTGGCCTTCATCATCGAGCTGTCCCACCGAGATCCGATTGGTGTCAATTTTGGTACATGTCTGACTTTGTTGATTTTTCAGACAGATCCATTTGACATCTTCATTCGTACATCACCCATACCAACAATTTCCACGGGTTTTCCATCAGCCAGGAAAACTTTTCCGTAATCGCCAGCGATGTAATTATCAAATACATCGCGATCACTAGTGGTATTAAACGAAGCTCCCGAATCCATAACCCAAGAATCAACAGGGCTTTCCATGGATAATAGCAGAGCATCATGTACTTCCGCAATGACAGCATTGGCATTATTCTTCGTTGATCTGCAGTTCTATTTCAGGTGACCAGTCTCACCACAACTCCAGCACTTTATATTATTTTCAAAGATGTTTTTGTCTTTTCCATTTCTTGATTTGGATCTACCGCGCCATCGGTTGGAACTCCTTTCACCACTCCTGCCTCTTCCTCTGTTATTAAGATTTAGAGCAGATCTCGATGATGTTGCTTCACCCAAGTCTTTCCTGCAAACTTCTTCAGCAAGGATTTGATCTCTAACATCATTGAGTTGTAGTTTTCCTTTTCCAACAGAGTTGCTAACCGCTGCCCGCATCGGTTCCCAATTGTCTGGTAAAGACGCCAGAAGAATAAGTGCCCGTATCTCATCATCAAATTTGATGTCCACTGATGTCAGCTGGGAGACAATCGTGTTGAATTCATTTATGTATTTTGCCACCGAAGCACTTTCTCCCATCTTCAAGTTGAATAACTTTTTCATTAGATGTACTTTATTATTTGCCGATGGCTTTTCGTACATGTCCGACAAAATGGACATCATCTCCTCCGTTGTTTTTGCCTCCGCCACGTTATGTGCCACGTTCTTCGTTAGGGTCAACCGTATTACACCTAACACTTGTCGGTCAAGAAGCTTCCAGTCATCATCCTCCATCTTTTCCGGCTTCTTTCCAGACAGAGGTTGATGCAACTTCTTACTGTACAGATAATCTATTATCTGTAACCGCCAGAACAAAAAATCTGTTCCGTCGAACTTGTTGATTCCCGGTCCCGATCCATCATCTCCGGCCATCACTTCTCTAGCCTTAACAGAAAATCAAAAAAAAATCTTTTCTGATGTGGAAGATCAGACAAATCTGCAACCACAGAACATACTCAGAATTATTAAGAATTTTCACAACAAGGCTCTGATACCAGTTGTTGGGGAATTACCCCGAAGTGATGTCGACCACGATGATAATAGTACCCAAACTTGCGGAATAAAATAATCAACAAGAACACAATAATTTACGTGGTTCACCCAAAATAGGCTACGTCCACGGAGCTACTGCAACTTTTATAACTAGAAGAAATATTACAACAAGTATATACACCAATACACTAAATATCTCACACTCCCAACCCGAGTATAACCGAGAAAAATATTTTCTCTAACTCACACAAGAAAATCTCACACTCAAGAAAAATACTCTTGTTTTTCTTTGCACAAAGCTGAGAAGCTTGTTGGGATGCTATAAAATTGAGATGCGGGAGCTCTATTTATAGAGCTCCCGTGCATGTGAAATTAAATACATTTGCTTAGCTGCCAACAACCATCTTTGAAAATTCTTCTGCTCGTTGCCGTATTCTTAATGAATTGCTAGTTTATGCATTTGAAAAGCATGCATATTACATTGGTCCACCATCTTACCTAACAGTTTGTACATGCTTTAAAAATTTATTCTTATCCAACAATTATCCCAGTTTGATTTCCACGTATTTCTTAATTAGTTTTTTAGCCCAATGTGAATTCAAACTCAGAAAACCATGATGGAGTTTTGAATACGATTTTCTTACCTAAGTTGTCCTTCATTTAATGCAAGATCATTCTACAAGTAGATTGTGATAGTTTGTAGCCTGCAAGAAACAAAATTTTGAAATAATTGTCGAATTAGGTGGTTAGATTTTATGGACTTACATTGTGTTCTTCAGAATTGTTGAGAGAAAAAGTTGTTGCAAAAAAAAAAAAAAAAGAGTAAGATATGTTGGAAAATGGACCTACACTTGATACTCATTTAGGATCAATTGGGAGTAGGTCCAAATTTGGCAGACCACCTAGTGAAGATAATTTACTTGATGAAGATGGTGATTTATATTAAGTGAAGAAGATGATCACAAGAGGAAAAACAATCAACTTTTATGTGGGAATAATTCACATCACAACATATTATGACACATGAGTTGTGATACTACCAGAGAAGTTTAAAATGATGGAAGAAGAGAGTGATGAGCTAGTGCCCAAAGAATCAGTGCAAAAAAAGTCCTTACAAGCAAACTCCTCAAAGGAAGTTTAGGAGTGATTATCAAAGAAAATCACTCAAAGATGCCTAAACAAGTTATACTCGAGAAGCCTACACCAACCACGATCAAGCACATAAGGTCGTTGTACATGAAAGTCCACGTGAATGGGAAGCCAGTGTCTAGGTTGTTAATCTACAATGGCTCAGCAGTGAATGTCTTGCCAATAAGGATGTTATGTAGTTTGGGCAAAACTAAAAAAGACTTAATCCCCATAGAAGTTTATGTTACTGCATTTACAAGAGACACCACCAAGACCGTCGGTGCATTCACCACTGATGTTATTGTGGGGATTATGTCGTCTTTGTGTGCATTTTTCATAGTAAACTCATCTATCAACTTCCAAGCATTGTTAGATATAGATTGGATCTATACAAACAAGTGCATCACATCATCGATGTACCAACTGCTATTATTTTGGAAAGTGGATGATATGGAAATTTTAGAAGCTGGTAGATAGCCTTTTCAATTCAGTGCAAGTGCAGTTGAAGCATATATTACAATGAGGATTTTGGGCCCATCAAAGTTCGTAGCAAGGGTAAGAAAGGAAGTCTAGTACACATGCAAACACCAACTCCAAGCTTGGTGTTGGAAATAATCCCCAATCCTACTGTTATGTACCGCTGTGGGGACCCGGACGCTAATCAAGTTCTTAATCATAATTGGGACTAATTAATCAATTAAAAACAGGGTCTAATTTTTTTTTTTAATGCGGAACGTAGTGAAATTAAAACATATATACATATCAGTATATAAAATACAAGTCCTGTATTACAACACATTTATTCAAACTAGGGTTTGACAACTACTATCAAGTGTTCAACCATATCTCTAGTCCAAGTCCGGTGCCACCACTCTAATCACGATCTCTCTCTTCATCTCCTGGACCATGATCCTATCCCACCTGTTGTCAAGTACACATACAGACAAGACAACAGCCGGATAAACCGGTGAGAATATACTCCCAGTATAAATCAACGAAACATGCAATCATATAAACAATATAAAGCATGTAATCAGGTAACAGATATATGTAACAAAGTCTGAAACATAATCAATATCAAACTGTCGACAATACTCGTAGCTACATCATTCAGACTAGACACAATCCTAGTCTAGGGATCCCGGTTCCAGAAGTTGGCATGCGTATATCGACTAGCAGTAATAGAAAAGACTCCAGTTCTATCCACGCCGATATGGTATCGATCAACAGTAATAGAAAAGACTCCAGTTCTATTCACATCGATACGGTATCGATTACCAGTAATAGAGGAAGCTATTATTCTATCCACATCAATATAGTACCGATTAACAGTAATAGAAGCAACTCTAATTCTATCCACATCGATATGACATCAATTAACAGTAATAGAAGAGCTACTAATCTATCCACATCGATACAATATTGATTAACAGTAATAGAAAAAGCCACCATCCTATCCACATCGATAGCCAAACATCCAGTGACAGTCTTTGGCACAACCGCCAATACACCATCTTATGACATCGTGCAATGTGCTCGTGGTGATCCCACCACTAACGGCACTTCTGTCATAAGATTACTCTTCTAATACCTGTAATCTATAACTCAAGAAAACAAGTATATCAATCAATCAATGCAAATATCAATGCAATAAAGTAAAGTATGTGATTTAGGGAAACCCAAGTCTAAACCGACTCAAGTCCATCTCCCAATACCACATTGACTTATACCTTTCTTTCGTCGGTTCCTGGCTCAGTCCAAGTCTTGAACTCAAAGCATGTCTGGTATTGACAATATCAATGATCTCATGTCAATATACCTTTCCAATCAATATCAATCTGATCAATCTTGATTTAATTCAAAATCAACGGCAGAACGGTACAATCTCAGTATCCCCGTCAATACCATATCACCAGATATTAATTACAAATCATAACCCATATCCAATACAATCCGTACTCCAATCACAATTCAAATATGTCTGGTATAAATCAATATACCCTAAAAATTCATAACACTTCCATAATCAGTCCGTTTCTCAATCTGATTTCGATTCTACGATGTCTAACATGTCAAGAACATCATATATGAATCCTATTTAATTCTGATAATAGCATAATTTCAAAGCATGTCAAAACGTAGTAAAACTTACGTCAAGTTGTAGCTTACGTTCATAGGATTACAGTACTGAAGTCATATTACAATTCGGACGGACGGATTTCTCAAAAAAGGCGTAGGGATATTTCACTCTTTTCCCTGACCCTTTTCTCGGTTTCCTTTTTAGGAATTCTGAGGGATCTAGCAAATATATAAGTGTGTGTATATATATATATATATATATATATATATATCAATTTGCTCGGTTAAAGAAACGTGGCTTGTTTTCATGCATTTTGGTCGACGCTCGGGCGGTAAAAAAATACCGCTCGAGCGTGGCACTCTCTGTCCAAGAATTCTCCGAATGCACTTTGGCGCTCGGGCAGTCACAAACTACCGCCCGGGCGCCACATCTTCTGTCCAAGACGTGTTGCTATGGAACTTTGGCGCTCGGGCGGTCATTTCTTACCGCTCGGGCGCCACTAGTTCTGTCCAAAGATTGCACCCGTTATATTTAATCTTATTTCATGTCCCGATTAATCCTTTCATAATCATATCAAATTATATATCAATAATTATAGATTACTAGGATTAAATTTCCGGGCATTACATTTCTCCCCCCCTAAGATACGATTTCGTCCTCGAAATCACAAGTAGTCAAATCATATCATTAAGAAGGAATGTAATTAAAGTCAAACAAACATTTACATCAGTAAAACAATGCTGGGAATTCTTGTCTCATATCTGATTCAGTCTCCCAAGTAGCTTCTTCGACACCATGACGAGTCCATTGTACTTTCACCAACGGAATCATCTTCGTTCTGAGCTGTTTTTCATTACGATCGATAATCCGGATCGGTTTCTCGACATAACTCAATGTCTCATCCAGCTCAGTCTCGTCTGGTTGAATAACATGTGAATCATCAGGGAGATATTTCCGCAGCATCGATACATGAAAAACATCATGTATTCCAGATAAAGAAGGCGGCAATGCTAGTCGATAGGCACGATCTCCTATCTTCTCGAGAATCTCATAAGGACCGACGTATCGTGGAGCCAACTTCCCTTTCTTTCCAAATCGGACAACACCCCTGAAAGGTGAAATCTTCAGGAACACTCGGTCTCCAGCCTCAAATACCAACGGTCTACGTCGAAGGTTGGCATATTTGGCTTGTCTGTCCTGGGCTGCCTTCATTTTCTTCTGAATTAACTTTACTTTCTCAGTCATATCTCTGATCATATCAGGTCCCGTCTCAGGAACTTCAGAGATATCATCCCAATAAAGAGGCGATCGACATTTCTTTCCGTACAACGCTTCAAATGGTGCCATCTCAATACTCGTTTGATAGCTATTGTTGTACGAAAATTCGCAGAGTGGCAATGCAGCTTGCCAATTAATGCTAAAATCAAGCACTACTGCTCTCAGCATATCTTCCAATGTCTGAATCGTCCGTTCTGACTGTCCGTCAGTCTGTGGATGATATGCGGTACTCAAATGTAACTTCGTACCGAGAGCTTGTTGCAGGCTCTGCCAGAAGTGCGAAGTAAATCGAGGATCACGATCTGAAACAATCGACTTCGGCACTCCGTGCAATCTAACCACTTCTCGGATATAAACATCAGCCATCTGGTCATAGCGGTATGTCATCTTGTATGGAATAAAACATGCAGTTTTGGTCAATCGATCAATCACGATCCAAATCGCATCACAACTTCGGGAGGATCTCGGTAACTGTGTCACAAAATCCATGGAAATGTGATCTCATTTCCATTCAGGAATGGACAAACTCTGTAACAATCCTCCTGGTTTCTTTCTTTCAGCTTTCACCTGTTGGCAATTCAGACACTTGGCTACCAATCCAGTCACATCAGATTTCATTTGTTTCCACCAATACTGTGTCTTTAAATCATTGTACATTTTCCTGCCACCAGGATGGATGCTAAAACAGCTGTTGTGCGCTTCTGTCAGTATTCGCTGTCTCAAATCCGAAACATTCGGCACAACCAGACGATTATTCACATACAAAATACCATTTTGAACCTGATATTCCGATCGATGTCCAGCTCTAACCATAGCAATCGATTTCTGTATATTCTGATCACTTTTCTGGGCCTCTTTGATTCTCAATATCAATTCTGGTTCAGCTCGAATTGCATGTAATCTCAGAGGCTGACGATCTGTTTCAAAAGCTAATCCAGACAAACAACAGTCTTCTATCAAATTCGAAACACCTATCGTCGATACGGATAGTGCACATACCTTTCGACTCAGCGCATCTGCTGCTGCGTTGGATTTCTCTGGATAATATTTGATCTCACAATCAAAGTCTTTCAGTAAATCCAGCCATCTTCGCTGTCTCATATTCAATTCTGATTGTGAAAATAGATATTTCAAGCTTTTGTGATCAGAATAAATCTCGAATTTCTCACCATACAGGTAATGTCGCCATATTTTCAGTGCAAAGACTATGGCTGCCAATTCAAGATCATGAATTAGATATCGAGATTCATGGGGTTTCAGTTGTCTTGAGGCATAAGCGATCACATGTCCTCGCTGCATCAAAACACAACACAATCCTCGGTGAGATGCATCACAATAAACAACAAAATCACCAGTACCTGACGGGATAGTCAACACCGGTGCACTGGTTAATCTCTTTTTCAATTCGAGGAAACTGGTCTCACATTCCTCAGACCAAACAAAGGGAGCATTTTTCTGAGTCAACTGCGTAATCGGTTTGGCAATGCTCGAGAAATCTTAATAAATCGGCGATAATATCCTGCCAAACCCATAAAGCTGCGAATTTCGGGTACAGATGTCGGTCTTGGCCAAGAAATCACTGCCTCAACCTTGCTGGGATCAACAGATATCCCGTCTCCGGATATGATATGTCCCAGAAATACCACATGTTTCAACCAGAACTCGCATTTCGACAATTTAGCATACAGTTTCTCCGTCCTCAAAATTCTCAACACAGTCATGAGATGATTAGCATGCTCAATCATATTCTTTGAATAAATCAATATATCATCAATGAATATGATAACAAAATCATCCAAATATTTCTGAAAGACGCGGTTCATCAATCCCATAAATACCGCCGGTGCATTCGTCAAACCAAATGGCATGACAATAAATTCATAGTGTCCATACCTAGTTCTGAATGCTGTCTTAGAGATATCAGAGTCCCTGACTCTCAACTGATGGTATCCAGATCTCAAGTCGATCTTGGAATACACTGAAGAACCCTGCAACTGATCAAATAAATCATCAATACGAGGCAATGGATATTTATTCTTTACCTGTTGCCTTGTTCAGTTGCCGGTAATCTATACAAAGTCTCATCGACACATCCTTCTTTCTCACGAACAGTACTGGAGCACCCCAAGGAGAAACACTCGGTCTGATATACCCCTTGGCCAATAAATCCTCCAACTGTTCTTTCAATTCTTTTAATTCGATCGGTGCCATCCGGTATGGAGCTCTCGAAATCGGAACTGTTCCTGGCATTAATTCGATGCTGAAGTCTATCTCTCGAATCGGAGGCAATCCAGGAATCTCATCTGGAAAGACATCAGCAAATTCACACACCACTGGCAAGTCCGCCAATGATGGGCTCGATTTCAGTAAATCAACTGAGTATACCAGGAATCCATCCGCTCCTTTCTGCAATAATCGTGTCATATTCATTGCAGATATCAAAGGAATTCTGGCACGAGAACCCTTACCATAAAATTTCCACTCCTCAGCCATCTCAGGTCTGAATCGAACTATCTTGTGGAAGCAATCGACTGTAGCTCGGTACTTGGTCAACGTATCGATACCGATAATACAATCAAAATCAGATAAACCAAGCACAATACAGTCTAACTCAATCATATGCCCATCGTACTGCAGTATACACGATTTAACAGATTTTACTGACATCCAACATGTCCCTAACAGCGAAGAGACAGACACTACTGCAGACAATGACTCAATAGGCAACGCATGACTCAATGCAAACCTTTCAGAAATAAAAGTATGCGATGCACCAGTGTCAATCAGCACATATGCAGGATAACCAGAAATAAAACAGTTACCTGCCACGACATCATCAGGTGCATCCTGTGCCTGCTCCTCAGTCAAAGCGAATAGTCGGGCCTGCTGTCGAGGAGGCTGGCTCGCTGTCTGGCTCCCTCCTGGCTTCTGATGTGACTGAGTAGACGGTGCTGGCTGAAAGGAATGAACGGCAGAAGATCGTCTTCCTGTCTGAGCCGCTGATCCAGACGACTCAGCAGCCTGAGATCCCTGGGCACCACGCTGTGGACACACTCGGGCAAAGTGTCCATGCTGCTTACAGATGCGGCAGTTGCCGAACACTCCTCTGCACTGCTCTGTGGAATGCCTCCCTCCACAGGTGCTACAGTATGGTCCTGTGTAACTCTGGCCCTGACCAGTCTGTCTAGAGCCACTCGAACTGGATGAACTACTTCCAGCTTTCTTGAATTTCTTCCCCTTAGCTTTCAGGAAGTCTTTCTTCCCACTTCCACTACCACTTTCAAATCGAGGAAATGGTGGAGGCATCTGTGAACTCGGTACTGAAGGCACAAACGAAGCCTCTTTCTGTCTTATCAATCCGGCTTCGGCTCCTCTTAGCTCGATTCAGAGCATCAGTGAAATTGTTTGGCCTCCCGGTATTCACCAAGGTAAAAATTTCAGTATTTAGACCATTTATGAACTGGTCTGCAACGGCCTCATCACTCCCAGCCACATGAGGGGCGAATCGGAGCAGAGTAGAGAACTTAGCCACATAATCCTCAATGTTTAACTGGCCTTGTTTCAAGTTTGCAAACTCGGCTCCCTTGTCCTTCCTATATGAAACTGGAAAGAACCGTAGATAAAATTCAGTCTTAAACACATTCCAGGTAATGGCCGTACCTCGTAATTCAAAGCCCGTTTTGTCGTGTTCTACCAGTGTTTAGCAACGTCATACAACTGGTGTCCGATCAGTTTCACCCTCTTTTCCTCAGTATATTCCAAAGAATCGAACAACGATTCAATATCGTCCAACCAACTCTCGCATTCTACGGAATTCTCCGTTCCTTTCAAAGTCGGTGGATGGAATGACTGAAATCTTTTCAGCAATTTCTCCATTGCTCTAGGTGTCACATCCATGGGAGGATTCGAGGTACTGCCCCTGTTCTGGCATTCTTCTCGGAGGCATATCTGATAACCAAAAGGGTTAGCAATTCCAACAATAATCCTGTTTCAAGCCTCCTCGGATCATCTTACAGCTGATCCATTCCAATAATATACAATACCATATCAATATCAGATAATTCAGGTATCATATATTAAAACAGGAATCATGCTAGCAATCAAAAGCAGGAAAGAAAATCAATCTACCCCGCTCACTAGCTTCTATCTCAGTCTAAGGGATCTATCGCTCTGATACCACCTATTGTGGGGACCCGGACGCTAATCAAGTTCTTAATCATAATTGGGACTAATTAATCAATTAAAAACAGGGGTCTAATTTTTTTTTTTTAAATACGGAACGTAGTGAAATTAAAACATATATACATATCAGTATATAAAATACAAGTCCTGTATTACAACACATTTATTCAAACTAGGGTTTGACAACTACTATCAAGTGTTCAACCCTATCTCTAGTCCAAGTCCTGGTGCCACCACTCTAATCACGATCTCTCTCTTCATCTCCTGGACCCTGATCTTGTCCCACCTATTGTCAAGTACACATACAGACAAGACAACAGCCGGATAAACCGGTGAGAATATACTCCCAGTATAAATCAACGAAACATGCAATCATATAAACAATATAAAGCATGTAATCAGGTAACAGATATATGTAACAAAGTCTGAAACATAATCAATATCAAACTGTCGACAATACTCGTAGCTACATCATTCAGACTAGACACAATCCTAGTCTAGGGATCCCGGTTCCAGAAGTTGGCATGCGTATATCGACTAGCAGTAATAGAAAAGACTCCAGTTCTATCCACGCCGATATGGTATCGATCAACAGTAATAGAAAAGACTTCAGTTCTATTCACATCGATACGGTATCGATTACCAGTAATAGAGGAAGCTATTATTCTATCCACATCAATATAGTACAGATTAACAGTAATAGAAGCAACTCTAATTCTATCCACATCGATATGACATCGATTAACAGTAATAGAAGAGCTACTAATCTATCCACATCGATACAATACTGATTAACAGTAATAGAAAAGGCCACCATCCTATCCACATCGATAGCCAAACATCCAGTGACAGTCTTTGGCACAACCGCCAATACACCATCTTATGACATCGTGCAATGTGCCCGTGCTGATCCCACCACTAACGGCACTTCTGTCATAAGATTACTCTTCTAATACCTGTAGTCTATAACTCAAGAAAACAAGTATATCAATCAATCAATGCAAATATCAATGCAATAAAATAAAGTATGTGATTTAGGGAAATCCAAGTCTAAACCGACTCAAGTCCATCTCCCAATACCACATTGACTTATACCTTTCTTTCGTCGGTTCCTGGCTCAGTCCAAGTCTTGAACTCAAAGCCTGTCTGGTATTGACAATATCAATGATCTCATGTCAATATACCTTTCCAATCAATATCAATCTGATCAATCTTGATTTAATTCAAAATCAACGGCATAACGGTACAATCTCAGTATCCCCGTCAATACCATATCACCAGATATTAATTACAAATCATAACCCATATCCAATACAATCCGTACTCCAATCACAATTCAAATCTGTCTGGTATAAATCAATATACCCTAAAAATTCATAACACTTCCATAATCAGTCCGTTTCTCAATCTGACTTCGATTCTACGATGTCTAACATGTCAAGAACATCATATATGAATCCTATTCAATTCTGATAATAGCATAATTTCAAAGTATGTCAAAACGTAGTAAAACTTACGTCAAGTTGTAGTCTACGTTGATAGGATTACAGTACTGAAGTTAGATTACAATTCGGACGGACGGATTTCTCAGAAAAGGCGTAAGGATATTTCACTCTTTTCCCTGACCCTTTTCTCGGTTTCCTTTTAGGAATTTTGAGGGATCTAGCAAATATATACGTATATATATCAATTTGCTCGGTTAAAGAAACGTGGCTTGTTTTCATGCATTTTGGTCGGCGCTCGGGCGGTAAGAAAATACCGCTCGAGCGCGGCACTCTCTGTCCAAGAATTCTCCGAATGCACTTTGGCGCTCGGGCGGTCACAAACTACCGCCCGGGCGCCACATCTTCTGTCCAAGACGTGTTGCTATGGAACTTTGGCGCTCGGGCGGTCATTTCTTACCGCTCGGGCGCCACTAGTTCTGTCCAAAGATTGCACCCGTCATATTTAATCTTATTTCATGTCCCGATTAATCCTTTCATAATCATATCAAATTATATATCAATAATTATAGATTACTAGGATTAAATTTCCGGGCATTACAACCGCCTAGGCTGAAATTTAGTTATTGATCGAGAAACTTGATGATGGAGTTCAATCAGAAGGAAAAAGAGGTAGTTGTAGTCTCTTATGTGGAAGGTACATCTGCAACAAATACTGAAAAAACTAGAAGATGAAGGAGCATGAGACACCCATAGAACTGAGGTTTTCTAAGAGGAAGAATATAAAGAATATGAATTTAATGTGGAAGGTACATCAGCAACCTTCGATTCTCTATTTTTGAACCGAATATTAGGAGAAATTTAATGTTTGAATTCAGTTCGAATGAAGTATATTCAAGTCCGAACTCGTTCAATTCTCGAAAATTTTTATTTTTTTGCTCGAGTTCGGCTCGAAAGAAGCTTCAATTTCGAGTTTGGTTTGAAATCGTCGAACTTATTCGTGATTTATTCGAATTATTGCTTTGATAGTAAGGTTCGATATGAAATCGAAAGCTTAAAACGTCTAAAAGACTAGTATGTATATATATTTAATATATAACCATATTATATTAATAAAATATTAAAATTGTGAGCGCCTCACGACATATCAAATAAAATAATTTTAGCTCATGTTCGGTTCGAAAAAATCAAACATGTTCGAGTTCGATAAATTCATTACGAATCAAATATTTATCGAATCAACTCGAAAAACTCGCGAACTAGTTCGATTCGTTTATAATCCTACGATCACATGTCGAATCGAGGTTACATTTCATTGTTGTCAAACAGGGGATTAATATGCTTCTAATTAAAATATTATATACACGAAAAGTATGCGATTAAGGTATCAAAGTATATAATATAAGGACTTATTATCACACGGAAATTTACACCAAGTGCAACTAAATATTTGGAATATTATCTATGAAATAAGATATTTTATTTTTGTTTTCAAAAAAGTCTTCTATGTTTGCTAAGATTGTGTTTGGTTTGAAAGATCTCTTGTGAGACGGTCTCACGAATCTTTATCTGTGAGACAAATCAACCCTACCGATATTCACAATAAAAAGTAAGAGTGGGTCTCATGTGAGACCGTCTCACGAACATTAATCTGTGAGACGGGTCAACCCTACTCATATTCACAATAAAAAGTAATATTATTAGCATAAAAAATAATATTTTTTCCATGGATAACCCAAATAAGAGACCCGTCTCACAAATACGACCCTCGTGAGACCGTCTCACACAAGTTTTTGCCAAAAAGTAATACTCTTAACATAAAAAGTAATAGTTTTTCATGGATGACCCAAATAAGAGATCCGTCTCACAAAATACGACATGTGAGACCGTCTCACACAAGTTTTTGTCTTGAAAGAATTTAGTTATAACTTATGAGGGAGATTTGAAATCTACAAACTATATTGCTACTAAGGCTATCTCTTACTCATATCCTCTGTTTTTCATCATATATCCTACAAAATAGAGATAAAATGTTTATAATAAATTATGACATGTATTTCTTTGTAATTAAATTGTTCGTTAGTTTCATTTGATAACTATTATAAATAGTAAATTATAATTAATTCATTAGGAAACTAAAATAATTAAAATAAATTTTCAGAATTAAATAATTCAAAATAAAACACAAAAAATGGACCCAAAAATTATTTAACATTAAAAGCAATTAAAAAATTCGAAATAAAAAAAATTGTCCAAAATTTAATAAAACTACAAAAGAACTAAAGTGCAATTTTTTAGAAAGCCGATTTTGTAATTATTTTCATCTCCTACTCAATCCTCTATATGAATAGTGATGCTCTATAAATGGAGGATCAATATTGGCTATTGCATACTCTAAAATAGAGGAGGGAAATAGAGCATGGTTGGAGAAGATTTCCACCTCGGAGGATGGGAGGGTTGGAGATGCCCTAAGATCAACTCCAACTCATTACGCTATCTTGGTATAACATTAATTTCGTAATACGAAATATAAAACTCATCAACTCTAAATTCTACATTAAAACAATATTCTCAGAATATCTCTATTATTTTATTTACAAAAAGTAATTTATTTCACAAAGTATTTTTACACACAATAATTAAAATATCAATAATATCTAAAATAAATTATATAATTTTATAGAAATCTTAAATATATATATATAATTTTATTGAAATAATCTAATATTATTGAAACTTAAAATCAACACACATTATCATTAATCATTACAACAAATAAATTCTATTTAAAAAATACAAAAATTAAAATAAATAAATAAATTAACGCTATAGTTACAGTGTCGCACCACTTCGCACCCATCTAGCGCTCAAAGTAACACTGACTTAGGTCATCTCCAACCCAAAACTTTATTTTAAAATAGTATATTTTTTGCACAAAATACATTATTAATCTTTAACTCATCTACTTCAAATATCACTCTAAAAAAGAATATTTTCGAAATATTCTTATTCATTTGATTTATTTAATTTTTTTTTCTTATTAGTTATTAAAAGTGTATTTTTTAAATTTAGTGAAATAATTATAATTACATTTTATATTTGATATAATTAATATTATATTATTAGTAATTGCGATAATATTACTAAAATGATTAATTTAATTTTTTTAAATATATTATTGAAATTTATATTATATGAATTGTGATAGAAATAATTAAAATTGGTGAAATAAAATTAACTGTGTACTTGATTTTTTAAATATTATTCAATAAATTTGTGTGTTAGATTTTTAATTAAAAAATTATTTTAAATCTATTTATAATTGTTTATAATTAAATATTTCCATTTTTATTATTATATATCTAATTATTAAATAATATAATAAATATTATACTATTATTTAAATATATATAATTATAAAAAAATATAATAATATCATATTATTATATAAATGATATCTAATATTAAAAAAACAAAAAAATAAAAATAAAAATAAAGCTTCGTGATTTGGCCCAGAGGGAAATGAAATTGCGCTGTTCCCTGTCATTTTGGTGCAGGGATTGAAGGTCCCTTAGGGCACCTACAATGGGACCCTCTGGGGAAATGAAATTGCGCTATTCCCTGTCATTTTGGTGCAGGGATTGAAGTTCATGGACACCAATAGTCCGATACCAAATAATGACGGATGCAAAAATATTTAAAATTTCACATTCATCAAACTAATCTCAATAGTTATTTATATCTTATATTTGCCAAAATAATCCCATTTATTATTTGCATAATTTTTTCTACAATTTTTCTCTCTAAAAAAAACTCTATCGAGAAACAATAATGATCTAATTATAATAAAATAATGATCAAGATATAATGAATAAGTTGATGTACATTTTTAAATATTTTTTTTTACTTAGAAATGGGTATCGAGTCGAGTCGAGTCGAGTCTAAAATCTAATCTACCCAATTTTTGGGCACCTGAAGTCAGAAAATTTCTTGATGCTACCAGCTCTATGGAGAACACAACTCACGGGAAAAAGCTAGCTGGAATTTTCTACACCAAGGTATCGTTGGACTATTGTTGGACTTGGACTTTTGTAGTATTGGGTTTGGTCCATTTGAATGAGAAATTGAACTGACTTGTGGATGGTCACATAGAAAAAGAACAAGGTATTGGTAAGGTTGTATTGATTTACACTTTGTAGAGGTGTAAGTAAGATTGGTCAAGAGGCTCTCTCTCGCACCTGCCGACGCAGGGGGTGCAAATCATAGGCCCGATTTGCAGTAGAAAATTTTGGATAACAGATACAATGAGATTGTTTACGAATCAATTTAGAGAGACATATCTCTTATTTGGTTCATTCATAAAAAATATTAATTTTTATATCGAAAATATTATTTATTATTACAAATATGAAAAGAGTTGAGTCAACTGTCTGACAAAAAAATATAATAAAATAAATTAGAATCTCTCTGATTTATTTAAATTATTAAAAAAATATTTCATACACATGGATTTCAACTAGACAATAATTGTTGATTTAAAAACTACCATTAACGACTGATGACCAAACAGGCAACTCCAGAAGCTATCAGCAAACGACTTCCAGTAAGCTCTTATCCAAATCGGTGACGTTACAGCACGTCACCAACAGTATCCATGACGTCGTAAGCAACGTCATGATTGATGACAGTTTGGACAATGGAAATTCTCTATTCCTACTACCTAAATTGCAAAATCAATTTATTTTATTTTCCGAAATTTAAATAGTGAAAATTAATGAATTTTTTTTCAATTAGTGTTGACTTGAATGATACTCACGAGAAATTTAGAGTCCGATTATAGCAAGTATCAATGATTCAGACGCAGATTTCGAAATTGTCTTGAGTCTGAAATCACGAATAAGACCGTTAGAAGGGGCCAGGAGGGTGTCCCGTCGTAGCTCATCCGACGTTTAAGTCAGAAGCTGAAAAATAATATAGTGAATTCATGAACTGAAAACTTAAACTTGGTATTTATAGGAGGGTGTATGGGCCCTTGACGACCCTTCCACCTTAGATGGGGATGGGTCAGGGGTTTCAAATCTGGTTTGACCTAACTCCAACGAGCTCATCTATGAAATATAAGTGAATATTTAATAAAAATTAGAAATCCAATTTCTGATTCAATATATCGTTAAAACCCTACTGACAACATTTTCATGGTTTATATATTTTTAAAATTTAGACACATGAAACTATGTCGAAAGTTCAAAAACATTAAAAAAAATATCATGTTTCTTTCTCACTCAATTTCTGTGAGAATTTCCTGTAAAAAAACTATTCAAAAAATTTAACGTGCTATATGAGAAAGAAGTAAAAACAATATATGTTCTTTTTTTTTTAATTACGTAAACTGAAATTATAAATATCATTTGATCATTTATATATACTAATATAATAAAAATAGATGTATTTAATATAAAGTAAAGTGTATATAATACTGTTAAAAAACAATTTTTTTTATGGCCGAGAGCCATCGGTCTGACGTTTTAAGGATGTTGATTGTGTTCGATATTTCGTGATAACTCTCATATCGATTGAATTTATTTTTAGAAGTTATATGTATGAATTTGAACAATTTTTTTCTTTTGAGTTAGTCTTAAGGATTGAGTTAAGTCAAAATCTCAATCATAACAGAATATTAGAGACGGTTATACGTCTACTATTACACGTTAGACTGTCCTATGGGTAACCCGATAATTTCTTGTAAACTCTATGTTCCAGTTGTTCATACCCAACCCCAGAAATTTAGCTCAAGTGGAAGGATTTTTAAAGTATATATATACAACTTTCAGATATTTTATTCAATCGATGTGAGTCAGCTAACATTTAAATTATTTAATATTTTTATGTATGAATTTGAAATTAGAAATTTTAAACATATAACAACAAATTTATTGATTTGTTTATCCAATTTAATTGATAATGGATTTCAAATATCAAATATTTAGTTTGAATCATTATCGTGGATTTCAAATTCATTTCAGCATGAAGTCATTTTGATTTCTCAAATCAAATACTACTCAAATCCAAATCATTCAATTCAAATGCAACATAAAAATTGCATTGAGTAGGTCTCTTGTGAGACGGTCTCACGGATCTTTATCTGTGAGACGGATCAACCCTACCCATATTCACAATAAAAAAAAATACTTGTAGCATAAAATGTAATATTTTTTCATGAATAACCCAAATAGATATCCGTCTCACAAAATACGACCCGTGAGACCGTCTCACACAAGTTTTTGTCAATTGCATTTGTATTTGAGAATTTGAATTTCATATATCATATAAAAAAATAATTTGAAATGACTCCATAATGACTTAAAAGATAATTAGTTTGATATTTGAAATACATTGTCAAGTGAATTTATCTATACAAATCAATTTATTTGAAATACTTAGCTTCAAATCCATTAACTCAAACGTAACTTAACTTATTTTCCGAATCTAATATTGAGTATTGCTTGTTAATTTTACATAAAAATTCTCGTGAGACGATCTTACAGGTCATTTTTGTGAAACAAATATTCTATTTGGATCATTCAATAAACATTATTATTTTTATATCAAAATTATTATTTTTTATTATAAATATAATCAGAGTTGATTGATAATCACACTCACAAAAAATCTATGCTTGATTTTATTGTATATTAATATATCAAAGTAACCTTCTTACCAATTACCATGATAAGTAAATGATGTCAATTTTATAATAATTGTTCCTTTGCAGGCTCATATACATGATCACCCCCACCACACAGCTATCCATATCCCTCTGCCACAATATCATCAAGCCATGGAACAAACAATCTCACACAGACTATTGTTTCCCACAACCGCCGCCTCCGCCGATGGCTCATCAAATTCTTCGCCAGCGGCGGCCGGTTCAGGCGGTGAGGAGATAAACACCGATAGAATTAGAAATCTGGTGGCCGAGAATGCGGTGGTGGTATTTGCCAGAAAAGACTGCTGCATGTGCCACGTAATCAAGCTTTTGCTGCATGGACATGGAGTCAAACCCACGATATTTGAATTTGACGAGCGGAATGAAGCCGCCGTGACCAACAAGCTGTTCAAACTTATGGGCGCAGTGGGATCCGGAAACGCCGCCACCGCATCCGAGACGCAGTTGCCGGCGGTTTTTGTCGGGGGGAAATTGATCGGCGGGCTGGAGAAAATAATGGGCGCCCATATTTCTGGAGAATTGGTGCCTAAATTAAAGGAAGCTAGAGCTCTATGGCTTTGACTCGTCCCATTTAAGTGAAAAATTCAAAATCATTCGTTGATTTTGAAGAAGTCTGAATTAAACTGAAGGCAGAAGAATAATCGGCGCTAGTGGGCCTCGTTTATCGTTGCAAGGTTTTGGAGGTTGGCAAATACTTGTGAAAGATAGTTTTACGTGTCTATTTTGTGAGACAACTCTTTTATTTAGATTATCAATGAAAAATATTTATTTTTATGTTAAAATACTTTTCATTATGAATATCGATAGGATTGATCCATCTCACAGATAAAAATTCATAAGAACATCTCACAAAAGATCTACTTCAATGTTCATTTTGAAATCCACGTAAACCACATGCGCGCAATTATTAAATCCTTTGTATTTTAGTTAAATTATTTTAATTGCATTAATTATTTATGTGGTGCATATTGATATGTTAAAATTATATTTTTACTTGGTTGCATTAAAATTGTATTTTTAAGGAATATTCAAGTTGCGATCGAGGAACAGGGACCGAGGGCTGAAAAATAGAAGATGATTTTTATTAAAAATTTGTTTTTAATTATTTAAAATATGGCCGTTGCTTTTTATTATTTTTGAAAGTATCGGGTTTTGAGGTGATTTTATACGCCGGAACATAAATTTTAGCGGTATTTGATTTTTAAATAAAATGCGAGCTTTTTAGCAACCCGGCTATTAAATTCACATTTTTATTTAAAAGAAAACCTTGTTTCTATTTTATTTAAAATCTAATTAATTTAATTTGGCTTTAATTTATGGCTTAATAGGCCTAAGCCTATTTAGATAATTATATTAGTATATAAAGTGTATTTTGCCACAATTCTAGAATCACCTAATCGGCCACTCTATTTTATCTTTTAAAAACTCTCTCCAACACAACACCACACACGGCACTCTTTAATTCTGGAAAAGAAAATCGGCAGCAGCCTTGGGAGGGCTTTCACGTGGAGTTCTAGCCTTGTCATCTCTCCCGTTCTTCGTCGTCGTCGGTTATTCGAGCGTATATAACGCAAAGGCACGCCTTAATCTCCTTTTCTCATCCATCATATCATATTATTGTTCGAATATTTGAATGCATGAAGAACAGGGAAATTGTTTTCGATATTTACGGTTTATGGCATGTACAAGAGTAAATTCATGTTCCTATGATCTAAACTCATGTTTTATGTTGTGAGGGGCTGCCATGATGTTAAAAAAATTGCTAAATAGACGTCTGTACACGTTAGAAGAATTCTTAGACACAGCCGATCACCACCGAATCAAGAAAACAAGAAAACAAAAAAAAAAGAGAACCGTTCTTTGCTGTCATGGTTGGGTGATCGGGTTCCATGAAAAAAAAAAGGATTTGGCTTGGTCTTGGCTTGGGCCAGGGCTCGGCTAGAGTCGGTTAGGGGTCAGGGAGGAGTCCTAGTCATGCTAGGACTCGAGTCGTGTGGGCTGGGAGGAGGCCTTGCCAAGCAAGGCTCCACCCGAGAAGCACTTCTGCCTTGCGCAGACTTCAGGGTTTGCGCAGGAGACGTGGGCTTGGCCTGGGGTTCAAGGGCTGGGTCAGGGTACATCCTAAGAGTCCTAGACGAGTGTTGGAGGGGTAGGTTAGAGGTTCAAGTCGTGGGTTAGGGTCTAGACATCAAAACATAGAACCCATGCAAATAGGTGTTCTCGGCCAGCACTAGCAGCGGATTGGGTTGTCTCGTTTTTGGGTTTTGGGTGGGTTCCTTGTCGAACTTAGAGTCCAGTAGGTAACTTTGACATGTTGGGCAACTTTTGGCTCGATATGGTTCGGGGGGTAACTCGATAAAATTAAGAGATGGCTCGGGGTTGAAGTTTAGGTGTCAAATTGAGTTCTAAAACAAAGAAAAATTGGAAAACGACTCACGGGGGTCGAGTCGTGATCCATAAGGACTAAAATAATATAAAAAGACTAAATTTATAATTTAGGAATTTTATATTAAAGTTTGGTATTTTTCGGGATTAAAACACCGTTAAAATAATTAAGAAAAGATAATTGAAAAAGTCTAAGTTTTAAGCCAAATAAAATTACGAAAAAATTCATATAAGCTTAAATAATTATTTGGGACATGTTAGAGTCATGAAATCAAGAAAATAATCGAAAAAGAAAAATGTCGAAGCCAGGGGTAAAACGGTCATTTTACACCGGGAAATTAGTAAAGGTCATGGCAGTGCCCGAAATGCTGTTTTATGTTATTATGATGATTTTGAAATGTTTATGAATTTCGCATGATTAAATGCTGATTTTTAAATGTCTAAAGAACGTTTATGATTGAAGAAGACGTTTAAAATACATGTTGCATGCTTGGTTTCAAAGGAAATGAAAATGTTATGTTATGCACGTTTTTATAAAGTGATGTGAATGAAAAGTGTTGAAGGATGTGAAGTGATTGTGACTAGTTCGTTAATGGTGGCGATATCGTGAGGGTGATGGTCCCAGTGGGAGCCCGACGATCGTGTTTCCATTATTGCGAACAAGAGGTTAAGAGGTTATGAGGTTTGAGGTTAGGATAGGAATGTTGTGAGAGGAAAGCCCATTGGGAGCCCCGACGATCGTATTTCTATTCGATTCATGTTAGGCCAGGGCCCAGTTGACCGGTGAGAGTGTTGCTGGTGTCCCCCGCCGCCCAGTACTGTGGTTATATTTCTGATGGATCCATCGAGAGGTCATGTCATGAGAGGAAAGTCACAATTAACGAACTGAATTCAACAAAGGAAAAGGAAAAGGAAAAGGAAAATGTTTATGATCATGTTTAAATGTTATGTCATGTTGAGGAAAAAGAAAAGATTAAGGTTTATTTATGCATGTCATGAAAATGTTTATGTTTAAAGTTTTATGCATCATGAAAATGTTTACGAAAATGTTTATGTTTATGCATCTTCATGAAAACGATATTTTAAGTACAATTATTTTTCACCGTTATATGTTGACTGTATTACGTATTACTCGTTATAAAGATTATGGTGTGTTGAGTCTTTAGACTCACTAGGTGTGATGGATGTAGGTGGTTCTGAGGGAGGACTTGACGGGTGATACTACTGGACTGAAGGTGCACACAACCCGAGGACCAGCGCTTCTACTTTTCCGCATTTACGATTATGACTTATGAATTATGTTAAAGATTTTTAAAATTATTTACTTAAGCTTTTTGAGAGATTTTTGAGAGGTTTAGTATGGGCTTTACTTTTCAAATTATTATTTTTAGGTTTGGTAAAACGTTTTACGATTTCTGGTTTGACTATTCCTTTCAATTTTCAAATACTAGTTGGATGATTTACTTTAAAATGGTGCAAGATTATTTTTATGCGCATGTACATGCAATGACCGAAAATGTGAGAGATTTAAAAAAAAAAAAAAATTTCTAGTACTTTTTTAAAGCAATAAAAGATGAGGACGTTTCACTCGTCCCTTCAGCTCTTCTGTGGGTGGCATCTTGTGATCAGGCGGGAATGTGATGAACTTTTCTTTCACCAGGAAGTCGAAAACTTCTTCGGTCTTTGATACATCGAATGTATACTGCATGTCTTTGGGGAGTTGGGAGTTGTTCTTCTCTGTTGGCTTCTTTTTTAGCAGGGGAACTGTGCAAGACCCGGCTGATTGCATCTCTGCCAATGCCACCTCTTCCACCTCCTGATAATAAGACCCCATAGTAGTTTTCTTCTTGTACGACTCTTCCCGCAATAGTTCTTCGTATTCAGCCACTTTGGCAGCTAGCTCGAAGAAATCCCTGAACTCCATTCCCTGGAATTTCTTCCTCAATTCAAAATCTAGCCCTTTTTGTGCCATCTTCACGAACTCGGTCTCCGGTAGGTTGCACCTATTCTTCATCTTCTTGAACCTGTCTATGAAATATTCCACAGACTCTCCTTTCTTTTGAGTGATTCTGGATAAGTCCGCAATGCACACTTCAGGCTCTGTTCTATAGAATTGAATGTGAAATTGCTTTTCCATCTTTTGCCAACTCATCACTGAATTTCTGGGGAGTGAGGCATACCAAGCGAATGCAGTCCCAGTGAGGGAATTCGGGAATAGCCGCAACTTTAGATTGTTGAAGTTCTCCAAGTTGGTTAATTCCCCGCACTGGATGGTGAATCTGGCTATGTGTTCCATGCTGGACTGGCCATCCTCCCCGGAGAATAAACTGAAATCATGAACTCTATAACCCCTTGGGTACGGGTTATTCACGTCAATGTAGTCTGGATAGGGTTTGTGGAACTCTGGGCGGCCAATCTATTTCAAGGCCGGCCCATATAACTCTTGAACAGCTTCTCTCACCATTTCCGGATCAATCCCGTGCATGTTCCGAGCGGGGAGTTGGTGATGGTAGTAATTTGCCCCCCGAGCTTGGAACCCTGCATTTAAACCAAAATTACCTCCTGGGAAGCCCCCATCCACTCCTTGATGATCCATGTGCGATATGTCATCATAAACTCCCGGTTGGTACAGAGGATTGGTCACGCTGTACACTTGAGTAACTGGTTGTTTCGAGCTCCCCACTCCATGAGCACGTGGATATGGCTGAGATCTCCCCCCTAAGGTTTCTTCTCTCTTGTGAGGTGGTGTATACTTTCTCTCTGGATGATTTGGGAGAGTAAACTCTGGGCGGCGGGGATCGCCAGCCCTTGAGTTTCCCACTCCCTGATCGGATTCATGAACTTGGTTGCTTCCCTGGTCAGCCTCTTTGACAGTGGTATTTTGCTCTCCTCGAAGGGACTGACTCGGCTTACACAAAATGGTTTTCAAACAGTCAGCCATCGCCTTAGATAATGCCAGTGAGATTTCCTCAATCTTTGTAGCAGTCAGTTCTTCAATCACTCTGTTTGAGACTTGATCATACGTAGTAGGAATATGTAAATCCATTTCTTCAACCCGTGGTTCCACAGCGTGTTGCTCTGGCTGAGGCGCTTGAGTTCCCTCTTGATTCGCCAGAGACTCCCCACCCTCCTTATTCACGTTTTCCTTTCTTCTTGGCGGCATAGTGAGGTCCCACCGGGCGTGCCAAAAATATGTTTGCACAATATTTGGTGTTGCGGGCGTGCCAGGTGCGAAAATGCACCGATTTGTGTAAAAATGATAAAAATCTAACTTCTAAAAACAAACGAAAGTGAATTCTAAATTTGACCGTCGGTTCTAATCTCCTAAACAACTATAACGCCAAAATGAAGAAAACTATTGGAATTTGAGAAATAAACGCCTGACATTGTTTATATTTTCAATAAACCGTAGGAATTTACAAGACATAAACATATAAATGTAAAGTCGTTGAAATCTAAAACGAGAAAATGCTAGAAATATGCTAGAAATCTTAAAAACTATCGCTTGAGGATTGAATTTTTGCAGAGAGTATTTTTGCAGATTTTTCTGTGTAGAGTTGAGTTGTGTGTATGTTGTTGCGTTTGCCGATCTCCTTTTCTTTCCAGCAGCCATACGGTTCTCCCACTCCCCCATGATTCACGTCCTTTTATTTTCATCCCACGATCTCCATCTCTTTCCTCCACGATCTCCTCCCTTTTCACCGCCTTGCAATCGGTTTGAATTGATAAGAATTGATCAACTATGGGCTTGTATTATTTAATTGGGCTTCAAAATTAATTAAATTGGGCTTGTAATTAAATTGGGCTTCCATAATTAATTATTTTTAGCCCAAACAAATATTTTTCCAGAAAGCATCCTTTTTTGGTGCATTTTCAATCACTGCATGGATCAGTGCTTACAGTGATCCATGACCTTGCAAGCACCTTGTATTCTTTAATTGACCAAGCAATCTTCTTCTTCTTTCGATCATCTTCTTCATATCATGTCTCTGTATTCTTGTCAAGGGTAATGTTATCGAGACAAAATGCAGAAATTGAGACTCCGGTATAGAAGATAGCGTTGCAGACTCCTCCTCGGTGCCAACAACCTCTACACTAGCACTTCTTGATTCGTCTGAAGGAATATATATATGTGGATGGATGCTTCTGGATTATGAAAATCATTAGGGGGATGAGGAAATTGACTGGCACGTCATCGAAAAATGTTCATGAGGATACATAATATATGAATATCGATGGACATTATTCAGTTTTATTAAAAAAATTGGAGGAATCTAAAAATTACGAGGACGTTGTGGTACATATGGAATATGTTGAGAAATTTTGAGAGTACTGGGTAGGACGAACGTTGGAATTTTGAGAAGATGAATTTTCAGTATTTGAATATTTCAAAAAATTCATAAAAATGTGTTGTAATTTTCATCCCTGTTGGATAAAATTATGAAAATAGGATAAAAATGAAGGAAAATTTAGAGTGATATATTATGAAATTGATAAAGAAAATGAAGAATTGAGAGGGCCGAGATAAGGGGTGAGCAAGATTTCGGTTAAATCCAATTAACCGACCGAACCGAGTCAATTCGGAAATTCGGTTCGGTTATTTCGTAAATTCGATTTTCAAATTTAAAAAATTCGATTATATCGGTTAATTCGATTCGGTTATAGTTTTCAAAATTTTGAAATCGGTTAACTGAATTAACCGATATAATAAATAATATTATTTAATAATTTTTTATTATTTATTTTATATATTTTTTAATTTTAAAATCGATATAATATATATCAATTGTGTTCAAATAAAACTTATACATTTGTGATTTCTGTGATTTTATGTTTTTATGCATTTGTGTTGATTGTAATATTCAAGAATTTTTTTATATATGATTAAAGTTAAATCACATTTTTTAAAAAAAAAACTAATCGGTAAATTCGATAACCGACCGAATTATTTACTCTCACTCAAAAATTTTATTTTTAAATATTTTTTACTCCTTTTAAAATATATTATAATTTTATTTCCTTATTTCTTATTTGTAGAACTAAGTGTTTATAACATCAATGAAATTTCGATGTTTTTTAGTAGAATTGATTGATGACGAAAACAAAACACAAATTTTTAATCTTGTTCGATTATCGATGAAAATGGACGAATCAAGCATGCGAAAAGAACTAAAATTGAAACATAAAATATGTTTTACTTTCAAAACAAACGAGATAAACAAAATGTCAAAAAAAAGAATCAAAAATAGAAAAAAAAAAAGAATTATAATATATTTTAAAAGAGAAAAAAATATTTAAAAATGAAAATTTTGAGTGAAAGTAAAAGAAATATTAAAACAAAACATCCAAAAAATTAAAAAAAATTAAAAAATATATATTAAAGCTTTTTTAAAAAAAATTGTGGCACATCATGCTCTACTAGGGATGTCACAGTAGAGAATCATGGTCCGAGTTGAGAAGGGTATTTATAGGGGAAAACTAGTTTTTATAAAATTAAAATTTAAATTTGCATATAAGATTCAGAACGGCCAAATGGCCAAGACGGATACAAAAAGATATAAAGAAAACAAAACATTAAATAAATAAAATTAAAAACAAAACAAAAAAATTAAATAAAAATAAACAGCAGCATGTAGCGAGACCACCACGCCTGCTGCGCGTCCCCGGAGGGTAGTGCGTTGCACTCTCCATTTTTTGCTGAAGATTATTCTTTAAAAATAAAAAAAAAATAAACAGTTTCCAAGATGTTGGGATCGTTTTGGTGTGGTGCTGTTGAGCCAGCAAATTTAATGTTCTACTTCCAAATATAATGAAAATATAACGAATGCAATGGTAAGTAGGGTCGAATTCATATAAAACATAAGACTTATTTCTTTCAATAATAAAAATAAATAAAAAGAAGGATTTTGTTGGATAAATATTAATTAAATAAAATATTAAAAATAAGATTAACAAGCAACGAAGGATAATGAATTTAAATAGAATCAAATTAATAATTCAATACGAGAAGATTCTGATTCAAGAAGGTTCTAATATTCGATTGTATCACTGTTTATCGGTTAAAATTTGATTTGTTCATACATTTACAAACAATTAACATTAGGGTTGTAGGGATATCAACAAAAATCTTTGTGTTTTCTAATTTAATTGACTAAATTCAGCATCCAGTCAAAACTTGTTAATAACTAACTCGGCACGATAGCGTTCCATATTAATTGAAGAGTGGGTTTCTTATGAGACGGTCTCACGAATATTTATCTGTGAGACGGGTCAACCATATCGATAATCACAATAAAAAGCAATACTTGTAGCATAAAAATTAATATTTTTTTATGGATAACCCAAATAAGAGATCCGTCTCACAAAATACGACCCGTGAGACCGTCTCACACAAGTTTTTGTCTTTATTGAAAATGACATTTTTGTTTTGTGAAAACAGTTAATCCTAAAATCTAACAATCGAGATAACTAAAATTGATAGATCTAGTTTCATTGATTTATTTAGACTAAATATGCTATGATAGCACAATACACCTGATCTATTGATACTCACATTCCAATCGTTCATTAAAACACGGATCAATAAATTCAAGAATAGCAGTAAAAATTCATACATCGAATTAATTTTTCAGATTAGTTGACATACAAATTTCATTGAATTAAGTATAAATCAACAAATACTTGAAACAAACAAGAATCTTAAATTAAGTGATAAAATTGAATCGTAAATAAGAACTTAGCCAAGCATTACTCTGCTTTATAATCTCCATAAAAAAAAATTGATAAAAACAAAGAAAAGAAAAGTGCTATAATGGTGAAGAAAATTGGAGAGAAAATCCCACGCCTTCCTCTTGTTCTTCATGTGTGATATGGTGGAAGGATTCTTTCAGTTCTTTTATTTGAGCCTCGTGACTCTTCACGTTTTGGTATGGTTATTGGGCTAAGGAGAAAAGTCCACCAAAATTTAGTAAAACCTACTGTACAAAAAACATACTACCAAAGATATGATATAGTTTTGGCAAAAACTTGTGTGAGATGGTCTCACGGGTCGAATTTGTGAGACGGATCTCTTTGTTTAGATCATCCATGAAAAAGTATTATTTTTTATGCTTAGAGTATTACTTTTTATTATGAATATGGGTAGGATTGAACCGTCTCATAGATTAGTATCCGTGATACGGTCTCACATGAGACCCACTCTATAGTTTTTATGAAATAAAACTCTATGTTATCTTTATTTCTCCCAATAAGAAAAATATCTCTCCAATTAATTTTCTAACATCAAATACCGGAATTTTGAGTCTAAAATCTGATATTATCTTTACAGTGTTTGAAATTTGGACTCATTTTTACCGGCAGTTGAAAAGTACTCACAAAGCGTGATCACGCCTTGCAAAAAGTCCACTTCTAAAATTTTTCTACTTTAAGTCCTCAACAAAGTTCATATTGACAATTTTAATTGTGATATAAAATCACCTTTTTTAACTCATATTTATTCCAAAGGCAAAAAATTTTCTCATACAACAAAATAACACAAAAGTATATCAATTAAACACGTCACAAGTGACAACAATAAGAAATATGACAACAAAAATATAAACTATTACGAACCTATCACATTTTATAAAAAAATATTAAAAACCCACCCCTGCAAGAGGGGTACGGTGAGTTTACAGCGGCAATGCTTATGCCCTAATGAGAATATAACACCAAATGTTACCGATGTGAATGACATTATCTCAACACTCTGCAAAAAATGAAAAAAATTAAAATAAATAAAAAACATATTGGACTCAAACTAAAATTTGGATAAATAATAAAAAAAAAAATTAATTTATCAATCTATATATTTGATTAATTCTATATAAATTAAAATTTTCATCCCTATATAAATCTCAGCCTTGTAATCGAAAATGTGATAATGTACAGAAGTTGTTCAAACCACCAGTGGGACAATTCATATTGGATGTAGATGCTGGATACCGAGATCATTTGGGACCCTTCCGTGTGAGAACAGTGGTTAGAGATCACTTTGGTAGGATTTGTGCTGCTTCAGTGTTAATTGTCCTATATCGGTTGGATAAATAACTTTGGAGTTGTATATATAGGCTTAGACAATCTTCTCCCCTTGTGCTAGCTTTTGGGGTAGAGTTAGGTCCAAGTTCCAATCTTAATATGGCATCAGAGCCCGAGTTTCACCGTTATGTGTTAGACTGCCTACAATTAGGCCACCCGTTCTGCCCATAATTGGGTCATTTGTAAACTCCACGTCCAGATGTTCATTCATGGGCGTGAGAGGGATATGTTAATTGTCCCACATCGGTTGGATAAATAACATTGGAGTTGTATATAGGGGCTTGGACAACCTTCCCTCCTTAAGTTAACTTTTTGAGTTTAGTTAGGTCCAAGTTTCAATCTTAACATTCAGCTCGTGGAATTTGATATCTAGGCTCAGTTTTAGCTGCTCACGAAATTACTGGCATTCTTCATTAATTATTGTTGTTAACACAATCTTACTTCAATAATGTGTGGGTCTTCTCGGACTCCGTCAATTCGGTTCAAAGGATTAACTCTTCATCGGAGGTTTTGTCTTCTCTTCTGTAGGTTCTATAATTTTTTTATGTATTAGAACTTCTTAAATTTGGAAGATTCATTAAAATTTGTCATGCAAGTAGATATGCGAATAAGGTGGCATATAGCCTTGCGCAGTTTCCTCTGTCTAAGTTTAACTATGTGTTCTGAGTTATAACTGTTACCCATCGTGATTGATAGATGTATCTGTTTCTAACTTATATAATACATAATTTGGTTTTTCCTATTAAAAAAAAATTCTAAAGTCATGTCCAATAATAATGTCAACTTTTTTTGGGGAAATAATTTCTCGATAATTATCGCGACACATAAAAGTCACGTCAAAAAACTTAAATTTTGTATGTAAAATAGTAGATGAAATATAAATTTATTATAGTTAATTAATATTTTATTTTTTTATTTTAAAATAGTTTGAAAAAATTATTACTAAAATTATAATATCAAATAATTATTATTTTTTTTAATTGACGGCTATATTTATGCGATAAAATTTTAAAAATAAGGTGGATAATTTTAGGGTGACTTACGTTTCAGTACCCGAATCTTTTAAAATTTGTTTCTACTACCCAGTTTCCAAAATTACCCTTCAACTTTATATTTAATTAATTGATTTTTCTTTTTAAAATAATGGCCCATCATGCTTCCGTAAAATAAATTAAATCTTTTACCTCTTTGACCGAAATACCACCGGGTTATATCCACCGTATTTTACGAACTGCTCCTCACAGTCCAACCACGCGATCGCAACCGATGGTTACTAAGCAGATTCCTTCAGCAGTACTTAGCACAGCTCTAATTCGTTTCCTACCTTAGAGCGTACAGCAAAAGATCAAATTTTGAAAATAATACATGAGAGGGGCTGAGAGCAAAGATCTCTTTTATTCAAACACAAACATTTATTTATTACATAGTAACCTCCTGTAGAGGAGGAGAAACTTGTTTAGCTACTTATCGTAGCTGAACTCTTAACACTCATATACTTGAAAAGAAAATATTACAACTTTGTATGAAAGAAATGGAGAAAATATTTGATGATCTTCACTTCCTTCTTCCGTCTTTATTTATAGAAGGCTTCTTCGGATTTGAAACTCGGATTTCAAATCTTCATTAGCCTTTACAGCTTGCTTGGGGACCATGTAGTGGTTGAAGGGTCCCTGTCTAGATTATTAATCTGGACATCAACTTCTCATCCTCCTTTATCTCTTTTAGATACCATTGACGATGAGTTTCCAGGATATCGGCAGTAATTTCATCTTTTTTATACTCTTTGAAATTATTTACTAACCATTTAAGAGCTTCTGCCTCTTTTCTCTTGTATGTTAACCTTCTTTTCAAAACTTTCAAATATACTCGATACATTCTTAAGTTTTGATTCTGGTATGTTAACTGGTTTTCATTCTGTCCTTATTTATGGATGAATTTTTCGGGACCAGTTAATTTTTTATTCATTGGATTCCTTTTAGATTGGTATCCAATGCTTGCTGAGTCATCCACCATTTGTTATTGGTGGTCCATTTGTCTTTTACCACTAATTAGTGGTTGTCTTGATTCTACCACTCACATGGTAGTGGTCCTGCTTTTGTAATGGAGGGTCACATGTCTCTTTTAGTTTTGTCGAGGAATCTTCGGGTTTTTGTATCCTCGAGGAAAATGTACATGTGGTCCTTCCCCACTTGTCCTTGCTTCGGTAAAATGTTTCCGATCAGATCTCGATTTGAAACCTTTACCGAACTCTGGTTCTTTCTGTATTTGGCATTCAGAGCAGATGTTCTCCGACCATCTTCCTATGTGTGCCATATTACAGAACTTTCGGCGAGTCTCTTTGCTTGCCGGTAACTTGCTGTTCCACAAGAGATTTCTTTTCTTTTCAAATAAATCTTCTGATAAACTTGTTGTTTTTCCTGTCATGGTATTCAACAGGAATGATCCGTTCACTGAATGATTGTAGAATTTGAACGGAAACTTGACTTTGTCCATCTCAGTAAGACAGACCCATAAACCCCAAGCTCTTCTGGTAGAAATGTCCTCTTCAGTGATTGAAGCAACCAGGGGTGTTTCTTCTGTCGGAGGATCCTTGATAAATTTTTGGACATTTGTATCCGGCCTCCTTAGCTTGATGAAATGAAAGGCTTCGTGAGAACTTTTCCCTGCTGGTTCTGGTGCTGCACTAAAGAAGTATAGCTCCAAAACATCTCCTCTGGACAAATAATCATTGTTTGCCCAAGTCTCGTGAACAGCTTCCTGGATCCATTTTGGTAGACCTGAAATTTCTGGAAAGCTGGGTGATGTAGTATAAACTGAGGCAAGAGCCCCGAATTCATACCATGCTTTAACTTCCTTTGGATATGGATTTGTTTCATCCATACCCTTGGATATTTTCCTGAAACATCAACCCTGTTTGTAGCTGGGTTAATGCCAATCCGTGTTTTTAATTTCTCCCAATTCTGCTGATAAACCTGAAATGGAGAAATTACACCTTCATTAGTACCAACCTTAGCTTTGCCTTTGTCAATACGAGGCCTAAGGTTGATCTCTCCCTCTTCAATCCCCGAGGTGGAGGGTTGACTTGAGGACTCAAGATAAGGATCAGGAGTCTCAATTTTTGTTTCAGCCGACTCATCTCGTGATGATCCCGACTTAACACTTGTGCAAGGGGTATTTGAATCCCCCGCTACAGGTATAGAGTCCTGTACTCGAAAACTCTCCATTTGAGAAACCAGTGGTCTCTCAATGCCCTGGAGGATAGGCCTTTGCGTTACAGACCATAACTGAGTATACGCCTGTAAACATCCTGTAATTCGATCAGAGACAATTCTCTTATCAGCTTGTTGTAGCCTTCCCGCAACTTCTGCGTTAACAGCTAACTTGTTGAACTCGGTTTGAAGCATTTCAAGGTGTTCCCTCAAATGCCTCTGCATCTTGATAATAGCATCAATGTCAATGCTGTCCATCTCTTGTTAAAAAATCTGCAAGAATATTTTCATGAGATTTTATTATCATAATATTAAAAATATAATTTTGACATAGAGCTTGCCATCGTAATAATCTAGCCTTCTCAGGTTTAGACTCAATTCTATTCCTTAAAAAGGCTTTAACTTGAGTGTTATCAACTTTCAAAGTGAATTTCTTTGCAAGTAAAAATAACGGCCATTTTTCAAAAGCCCTCTTTACTGCATAAAATTCCTTTTCGTTGATATGCCATCTTATGGCTTCTGCATCTGAGAATAACCCACTACAATATCTGCATGGTTGTTCTCCATCTGGTGTGAGCTTTGTTAATACTGCAGCCCACCAATGATCGCTGGCATCGGTATATAATACCAGATCATCCTCGTCTTGAGGAATAGCCATTTTTGGAAGATTTTTGCAAACCTTCTTTAAATGGATAAGTCCTTTTGTGTGTTCGTCTGTCCATATAAATCTAGCATCCTTTTTTAATAATGGACTGAACACCTTCCTGTATTTTGCTAGGTTTTTAATAAATATCCCAGCAAAATTAACAACCCCTAGAAAACTTTGAAGTTGCTTTTTGTCTTTGAGATTTTCTGGAAAATTCTGCACCTTCTCTACTATGTGTTTTTGCAGAATTATTCCTGACTCATCGATTTCAATTCCGAGGAATTCAATCTTTCTTGTAGCAATGACTGCTTTCTTTTCAGATAAAACCAGTCCTTCTTTCTTGCAAACATTAGAGAAAATCTCCAAATGTTTAACATGTTCATTCATATCTTTGGATGCTATTAAAACATCGTCGATGTAAACAAACATAAACTTGAAATAATCTTTGAAAAGATTATCCATCTTCCTTTGAAATATCTGGGGTGAGTTAGCCAATCTCATTGGTAATACTTCCCAAATATAATGTCCTTGAGGTGTGGAGAAAGCTGTGAATTTCTTGCTTTCTTCCTGCATCCGAATCTGATAGAATCCAGACTTGCAATCAAATTTAGAGAATATCTTGGCGTTGCGAATGCAACTAATCAAGTGTTCTCTACTAGGTATAAAATACCCATCAAACTCCAGAATCTTATTAATTTCTTGATAATTAATAACTAATCTGGGTTTACCTCGTTTTATCTCACCATGGTTTCTTACCAGAAAACCTGGACTGCTATATGGTGATATACCTGCTTTGATCAAACCAAGATCCAAATGTTCCTTGATTATAATCTGCATATCCCTTTGATCAATGATGTTCATTGGGATGGGTTTACAACGGACAAATTCATACTCTTTGCCTTCCTTGATCTTAAGGCAAGCTCTGAGTTGGTTTCTGTCCCACCATGCCAAGGGATCTTCATTGTAGTTTTCTTTGATCCTTTTCTTGACATCTTCCAATGATACCTTAGACTCGAACTCTACTTCATTTGTTTGTAGAGTTATCTTAAGGCATTCTATATCTTTTGGTTGGAGTTTTTTATCTGCTCTCAACTGGAGCATTGTTTCCCCAAACCGTCTTGAATCCTTCATTTTTGGGTTCAGAAGTTGTCCTGAATCACCACGCTTGCTACGAAACTGGATTGGCAATTTTCTGTAAAATGCCTCTCGTAGTCTCTGGACTATGATTTTGTGAGCACATGGTGTTGTGAACACTATTCTTCTAGTCTCATTTTCTTGTGTATAGGACTTGAACATTTGTAGGAAATTATTTCCTAACAATATGTCAGCTCCTGTATCATGAAAATAAATTGGTGGTGTCTTTACCTTGTACCAAGGTGTTTGTCCAGCACCGCCAATCATGATTTCAGTCATCTTAATCCCTTTACATAAGATTAAGATTCTTCTGGAAAAATCTCTTCCAGCAATCTTGGGTAACTCTTCTTCCAAATTATTTGGAAAAATTCCTCGTTTTGCTGTACATATTCCAGCACCTGAATCAATATATGCAGCAAAGTATTCTGCTTTATATTGTTCATACAACATTCCTGCTGGAATGTATATGGAGAAGGGACTTGTGGTCATTGGATTTTCCACATTTTATCTTCTGCCATAAACTCCATTCCATACTCTAGACGTTTCCAGGGTTTATGTTCCTCGAGAAACTCTAGTCCAAGAATCAGTCGATCTGATTCTTTTCCTGAAATTCCTTGAATATGAACCTCCAATTCTCCGATATTAATCAGTCCTTGGTAAGTTCCTATCATCGGTTGTTCCAAATAGTATATTGAATTACAAGGAAATTGATTCCTTTGCTTTGTAATGTCAAATACTATTTCTACTTCCTTCCACCCTTCTGGGCATCTAAGTTTTCCTATTGTAGAAAAACTTTTCAGCTCCTGTTGGGTTTCTATGACGGGCCTTTTATCCCATCTGTAACTTGTAATTCTATCTCCTTGAAAAGATAGTCTTCTTGATTCCAATCTAAGACTTTGGTTTCTCTGTAGAATTGGTTTGTCTTGGATCTGGATATCTGTTTCCTGTATTAATGGAAACTCAACTCTTTCTGGATAAATTGCCTGAGCAACTTTTCCGAATATTTCAGGGATTTCAATAAACTCGTTTCTAATAAACAATTCAGAATGATGTGTATTAGATAGAGCATATGAAATTTGATAGGTAATAGAATATGGCCTATTACCTTCTTTCATCAGCCTTTTTTCCTTGAAGTTCTGATGCAATGTCAAGGCTCGGCTGAAGTCTCGATCTGCCAGATTGTAGGCTATCCTTGGATAGATTACTCCCACAATTTTTCCTGCGCAGAGGTTTCCTGAGATTGTTCCCAGTACTGAATCTTATAGATTACCCATTCTTTTATCGCATATAGCAATATCGATTGGTGAATCTATCCCTTCTTTGAAAGTAGCCTTTATCATAATTTGGATTGCTCCAATATGAATCCAGGACATAGTCCTTGCTACTTCTATCTTGAGTTTTTGTAATTCCTCCTTAATTTCTTCGGAAGGGATTAACTGCATCTCCATTCTATTTCCTGTAAGTTCCATCGGGATTGCCATTTCCCTCCTAGAAACTTTATAGATTAGGTGATGCTTTCTATTTCTTAGGCCAAGACTTCCTAAGAACTTTTCTACCTGTCCTGCAGAGAAACCTTGGTATCTCTGTAGACTTGGATTTTCTCTCATGATTCTTTGAACCATGTTATGAGATATTGTTGTCTGGCTAAAAAACCCAGACAAATCTTCATGTGTTTCGTATCGAAACACCTCGTCTTTAGTCAGATTCCGATTCTGTTCCATCAGATTCTTCCTGGCTTAAGACTTCTTCTTCTTCATATATACTCTCATCTGAGGCCATGTCCTCAAATCGGTATACTTGAATGAGATCTTGGTAATAAACTGCATCTTCTATATCCGGAGTAGGGTCGAAGCGTTTAATACCTCTTTTCTCATTTTCTGGACAGTTGGTCGAGATATGGCCTCTTGCTCCACATGTCCAGCAATTACAATCCTTGAAACTTTTGTTGGCTCTAGTATGAGCTCTTCTGAAAGTTTTCTTTGTAGGTGTTCTTCCTGTGCTTCGAGATGAACTCGATGCCTGGGATGATATCCTACTTCTCGATGGTCCGCTTCTTTGTCCAGATTTATAAGATCTGGCTTTCTGTCTAGACCATACGGTTCTTGGTTTCCAAGAACTTCTTCCACTTCGTGCATAAGGATTAGTCCTAAAACGTTTCCTTTTATGCTTCTGTGGTTTACTTCCAATAATTGTTGGAAGATCATTTTCCTTACAACACAAAGGAGTTCTTTTGTTGATACCCCTTAGGCGTTTGTAATTCTTTTGTAATGCTGCCATATGGCACCATTCTGCCAGTTTTCCTTTAAGGAAAGATGCTCTTCTTGCCAACGTATCTGGATTACCAGGTACGTATTCCCTTATGAGCATTTCTCTCCAAGGACTTGGCATTTTTGCGAAGAAAAGCTGCATAGCTATATCTTCTTCGACTCCTGAATTCCATCTATATTTGGTGAATAACATAATGTATTCATCTACCAAACATATATCATGTAATTCAAGACTATACAGAGCTTGAGTATATTTTTTCTTTTTCTCTGTATCTTGACTGTTGAAATAGTCTACCCCTATAAAGTGTGCTTTGAATAGGGTAGCCATCTTTCCAGCGATCTCACTAAGAGATTCCCCAACTAGGACTGACTCTTTCATGTCTGCTGAAGTCATGTCCCAAGCAATTTTTACTGATCCCATAAGACTCATTTCTAAAAGTTTAATGAATCCTTCTTTGTTGAGATCAAGTGTTCCTGCTGCAATCCTCATAGCAGATGTCCAATCGTCTATGAGATCTTCTCTGTTTTTGAAGTCCAATACATCAAGGTTAAGCATAACCCCGTAAGGATGTATAGGATCCAAAACAGTTTTCCCATAGGGTGTTTGGTGCAAAGGAATTTGAGTTCTCCTTGCCCTTGTCCCTGCTGGGTGTGATCTTCCACCAGTATGGAAATCAGTCTGAGATTCTCTCATATTTACATCATGAGATCCCATACTTTCCCTTGGTGGTTCCTGAGAAGATGACCAGGTTATTGCAGGTGGTGTTTCACCTACTGCCGTGTTCATCTTTAGATCTACTACTTTGAGATTTGCGAAGGATTCCGCAAGCTCTTGTAGATCCTCCAAACCAATCATTTCTAAAGTTGTCATCAGATCAATTTCTTTTCTGAGACAGACTTGATTAGATTGATCATCTTTTCTTCTTCAGTTAAGGTTTTTGACACCACTCTGGTCTTCCCTTGTTGATGTAACAAAGGTTCGGTACCAAAGGACGGTGGTAGCCATCCTCCTGAAGTTCTTCTACTAGAACTTGGTTGTTGTTCTAGTTTCTGTATTCTTGTTTGAATATCCTTTAAGATTTCAAGAATTTCTTCTTGTTTCTCTAGGACCTTTTCAACCCTTTGAGGTACATAATATAGCACATTGCCATAATTTTGTACCGTTTTCTGTATTTCTCTAAGATCCAGAGAGAGCTTAGAGGAGTCTGGTACTATCTCCAGAAATTTATTATTCTGAATCATTGTTCTCTGAAGAATTTCTTCTGAGTAGATTTTGAAGTATGTTTTACGGTTCTTTAAACCTTGTAAACGCATACCTTTCGTTCTGAGTTCAGTGAAGCATGTACTTCGCTGTAGTTCTTGTTCTAATTGAATTATTTCCAGGGAAATAAGTTCAATTTCGAACTGGATGGTAGTCCCTGGCATTTTTAACAGATCATTGAAGATCTGGTTTTTTCAGCCTGTAAGAGTCTACCTTTTGTGTATGCAAGGTTTTGCAAACACTGCTGTCTTTCATCAGGAGATAAATTTCCTGATTTAATGAGTTGTTTCAGATGCTTTATAGAACATCTGAATAGATCTATTCGGAAACTAATGTTTCTGGAATAGAGATTGAAATGATTTCGGGGATACCGGGATCCTTTCATTTCTTGATACATGACATATACTGTCATATGTCTGATGTTTCCATCAGATTTGTACCATAACTTGATAGTTACCATTATAACATACCTTTGTTCTCCTGTTTCTGATATCTAACAATAGTTAGATGAACTTGTGTATATTCCAAAATATTGGAATAGTTCTTGTAAATTATTCTTCTCGAACTAAAGTTCGGATTCATAATTTTTTCGAAATTCTCCTTCTCATACATTTAGTTACTATTAATAATAAAATTTTCGTGTTTGAAATAAATTAACCATGCTCTGATACCATTTTCGGGAGCGCGGGGATCAATTAACTCAAATAGGAGATAAAGGGTATTTTTGGTATATATTTAAAATTCTTCTCTTTCCAGGTACTAGAACCAAAGTTCTATTTTAAAAGGTACTGATACACAATTTACCGATAATTTTATGTAGATCTAAAATGGTACAACCGACCACATCAAACTTTACGTGACCTATTACACATTATTTCAACTTCAACCGACATTCATCGACAACTTGTAGGTGACAGCACCACATGCTGTGACGTAGACCTGACGTCAGGAGAACACTATTAAAACTGAATACATTGTACAAAATTTTATATGACCACATTTGTGAGCAAAGTTTGTTGGTGAGGAATTTCTCATTAACACTTTTATCAGATCTGTGATTTGAATATAGTGAGCTTCAAAAATTAAATTGAAAAAAGAAAGAAAGAAAATTATGTAATTTAATTATAGTT
The DNA here is from genome assembly GCF_022965805.1 of Primulina eburnea. Taxonomy (NCBI): domain Eukaryota; kingdom Viridiplantae; phylum Streptophyta; class Magnoliopsida; order Lamiales; family Gesneriaceae; genus Primulina; species Primulina eburnea. The sequence continues at coordinate 7,001,850 of NC_133108.1, forward strand.
GTCAAAAGTTTTTTATATAAATTTTGAGGTAATCACATCTTTATCAATTCTAAACGATATATCAAGATTTTATTTCTTGTCAAGTTTGGATTCAAGAGTACTGACTTAAAGAATTTAAAGTCTTCCACGTTCTTATAACCTTATAAATCCAAAATTCAGGATTTCATCATCTTGCTAAGTTTGGATTTAAGCGTTAGTGTTTAAAAAACTCAAAACTTTAAGAAATTCTAGGCAATATGAAATTGTAAATCCAAATTTAGGATTTTAAATCTTGCTAAATTTCGACTTAGCTGTTATTGTTTAAAGAATTCAAACCTTATATATTATGATCAAATTTGACAACATTGTATTTTCTAAGTTTATAACTCATTTGTCGCTGAATTTATATGTAAACTTTCAAGCTTTCAAAATTTTAAGCTTCATAACTTAGAAATCTGAATTAAGGATTTTAAAATATCTTGCAAATTTATATTTGAGTGTTTATGCTTACAGTTTAAAACTGAGAATCTCGAATTTTATTCACAATTTGAATTTTAAGATTAAAACTTAATTCAAGATTTAATATATCGCAAATTAGAAGTTTTAAGCGTATACATATTATAAAATTCGGCTAGTATCAAACAACAAAGAGTACATGAATCTGTCACAATATATACAACACGTCTATTATTCTTAAGTACATCAGAAGCTATTAAAACATTTTCATTTAGCAAGATATATATCTTAATCTTATATTGTCATAAATTAATATGATGAAATATTATTTTATCCTATTTAACTTTCCAATAAATAGATGGAGATCAACACATATCTCATTTGATGATATAAGATTCTACACACATGATTGATTATATTTTTCAATTCATAGTTTAAATTTAAGATCTCGAGTCTAATTCCATTTGTCTGTTTCTTTAGTTTCAAGAATCTTCTTAAAATCAATGCATAAAGTATTGAATTCTTGACCCAATGAACTATTTGAATGGACTTATTCATATTTATGGTTTAGCATAATCCTCGAGGTCGATAATTTTCAATCTTTATATATTGCAGAGAAAAATCAACATATTCTTAGTTTTTCAATAAAAAAATTCGAAAAAAACATCAAATTTAAGGATTATATAAAAAAGAAGCAATAAAAAAACTTCAAAACCTGATATTTGAAATCTAGGGATCTATAAGTTGTCGTATTTTCGCGAGACCTCATAATTTGAACCCTTTGTTTTTAAATGTTATCAACATTAGTTCATTATATTTTATAGAAGTTTAGATCGACTAAATTGTTTTGGCCAAAGTGAGAGACATTTCAGTCATGATTCTTGAATCAGCTTGTTACAAACTCAAGACTTTTATCGTATAGGCAAGAAACTATCGGCCAATCATCATAAGAATTTGAATAGTGTTTTTTTTTATTATTTGGAAAATAATGGCAATAGAGAAGGGATTTATTATGTATAGAAACTTTGTTGTTTGAGCATAACTCCTAAAGCTGATAGGACATGTGATAAGTTAGTTTTGTATTAGGGATGTTCAACTATGGTTAAGTTCGGATTTAGATAAAAATTCGAGCTAAATTATATACAAAATTTCAAATCAAAACTATGGTTAAGTTCGGATTTAGATAAAAATTCGAGCTAAATTATATTTTATCGATTATTCAAAATTTCAAATCAAACCATGAAATTTTTATAACAAAACCAACTCATTCAGTGAATTACAATTTAGTCTGGTTTGAATAACTAATTTTAAGTTTAGACAATGAACTAGTGTGAGGGATGTATTAATTTGGAAAAATTAGCAAGTGACATTTGATAGAAATTGAGTGAATATTTTATTGAATCGTTGATAAAATGATTATAAGTAAAACTATATATTAAAACAACTATGAAAATTACATGATTTTGTAACTTGTGAAGAAATCTAAATTTTTAGGGTTGTATTTATGTTTATTTGAATTAAAATATGCAATAAATAATTTCTCAGTATAATTAGGTTGTTAAAAAGCTCGTTTATAATACAATACTAACTAAAAAATAAATAAAAAATACACATTAAACTAAAGTTTAAAAATCTATCTCATGATTTTTATATTAGTATAATCAGTTTAGTTTGATTCATTTTAACCAAAACTTGAGCAAAACAAATTTTTACGGTTTGGTTGATTTAAAACCAATCCAAATTGTAATTGTTTGATAGTTTGGCTTACAGTTTGATTGAATTTTGAACATCCTAGTCTGTAATACATGACTGAAAAGTGAATATAAATCTTATAATTAAAAAAGAATATATTTTACAAATAAAAGAATTAAAAACCAAGTCATAATAATATTACAATACGCAAAAACAGATATATCAATTAAGTGGTTTGGCAAGAGGCAATAGTCACAAGAACCAACCTACAAATAATTTTCTAACACTTATTGCTATTCTCTAAAAAACGTTTATTAAAAATGTTGGATCAAGAAATTTTATGTTTTGGTGTTAAAAAATAATTAAGTTAAAATTGACCTAAGTTAAATTGTTCAAGTTGAACAAAACTGATATAGTCTCAAACTCTAATACTTCTAATCAGATTATCAATTTTCCTCACTCAATTTCAAAGATTTCTGTATACTAACATTCAGTTTACCAGAATCAATTTTAACCAGCAGACAAAACTGATCGTAACAATGTACGATACAAAGCTGATCGCAAATATGTATGATTGTCAGAAATATGTTAATATAGACTAAAAAACCCAATAGACACTTTTCTTTAGAATATATCTTTTATTCTAGGATATATAAAGAAGAAATCTAGTTGAACTAAGAAAGATAAATATTCAAGCTTTCATTTGAACAAAACTCAATCAGTTTGACATACTTTCAAAATATATTGTATATGATAATTTAAGGATCATTAAAGTGCTAAGACAATATTGTAATTTGTTACATTCGAATAGTATTTTGCATATAGTCTATGGTGTTTAAATTTTGCAGTGTTTAAGTTCAAACTGAACTTTGGTCTTGCAAATCACTTGTATAATCCAATGTATTCTAGTATGAGTCTTCCAAACGGAATCAGGGGTGACATAGGAGCTCGAATCTCTGAACATCCATAAACATACACGTGCATTTTCTACACTTCAGTTTACCTTTTAATTCACTTAGCCAACCTTGTTGATGATTTGTTCTAATATGTAAACATGACTTTTTTCCGCACTTATTTATTAGTTAACTGACATCAACACTCGAAAATATATATAATTTAGTTGCTAACAACCAAAAAAATTAAAATTTTATTAAGCGTTTATTCAATCTCTTTTAAAACATTTCGGACGATCATATAATAAATATATTCATTATAAGGAGGGTAAAAAAGGGACAATGGTGATAAAAATGATAAGGATGTGGAAAATTGGATTACAAGGATTGGACAGGACAAGCGCTTCATCACGGACCTCTCGCTTCACGAGGATAAGATAAGAAAGATCCCACTTGATTGGGCTTCTTGCCAAACGTAATTACATTTTTAACCCACTAAAATACAAGCTTCATCACCAATCATTTATTTATTTATTATTATTATAATATAATTTTAATTACTATTATATATATATATATATGTGTGTGTGTGTGTGTGTGAAAAAAAACTATAACTTTTCATTTTGTTTTGGGGAAAATTTTTGTTAGGCAGGACATATACTACAAATCTATTATAATTAAGTTTTTTATTAGATGATATCAAAGATCTATATTCATGAGACAGATTAATTTGATTCATATTTATAGTTAAAAATGATATTTTTGACATAAAAAATAATTTAATGTGTTGAATTGAATAAAAAATCTGTTTAAAAAATGTAATCGTGAATCAGTTTCATATGAGTTTTGTTGATTATAGATATAGCATGGTTAATGCATTTTATAATTTATGAATTGAGATTTTTTTATAAGAATTAACACATAAAAGTTAGAGCAAAAGATGAGCTGATTTCTGAAAGAAATAATTTATTCTTTATTTAATTTTTTTGATAATATTATGTTTATTAAATTATAGAGTTTTACATTTATAAATTTATGATGAGAACTTTAGACATGATATCAGTGTTTAATCGAGTTTATTTTGTAATAAAATTCTTTTTTCCGTATTTTGTAAGATTTTTTATGGAATAAATTTCAGGGAAGTGAAACACATAAATAATCAAGCTGTTGTGAAACGTGCATGGAAAAAGAGAGAGATGTCGGATGAGAGCAATCACGAAAATTATATATTTACATTGAAGAGATCAAGTGCTCAAGTCAAGACGAATTGTTGTGATGTCGTGGAGTATTGACTCGTTGACACAACACATAATCACAATGCTGATTAGTGTGTTGTTCATCAAAATGATTTATTGCTTCACAAACATTGCATCCATAGTTTTGATTATTTAGTTGGATAAGTGTTTTGGATATACTTTACTCATTTTGTGAAAGGAGTTAACTTTTCTTATGATCTATTATTGGTTTTGTAAACCGACGGGTTTTTCTAGCGAATCTTTTGTCTCGAACCGCCACACAAAAAGTTCAATTTTTTTACTATGTTTTACAATTTATTATTTTATCACATACGATGTTTTTCCTTGTTTTTTTTTAAAAAAAAAATTATCGAAGTAAGTCACAGTGTCACACTACAAATTACAAAAATATTAAATATATTGGTGCCATATAAGCTGCTTCAAATAAATGTGAACCGCTCATCTGATTCTGATCGCTCTTCACTGGATAGGCGTCACTCAAAGCTTTGGAAGCTACGATTCCCGGCGCACCCCATAATTCATCTTCATACATTAACCGAAGAAACTAACTTTCGATTGCTACGAAGGGAACACTCGTTCTCGTTCGCTCCCTTTTGTTCCTCGAAACTTCAATGGAGTCTCGCGTGATCAGCGGCGTCACCGTTCGCGGTGTTGTGCTTCCACCAAAACCGGCGGCCCGACTCAATGGGAACTGTATGTTGCCCGTCGTGAGGCTCAGGGATGCCGGAAATTTGATATGGGGTAGGCAGCTCCGACCGGCGGTGCTTCTTGAGGCTTCTCCGACGACAGTACCGATTTCAATGGTGGCCAAGAGAGAGGGTTTACAACCGTGTCACGCGGCCGCTTCTTCTCCCGCAGAGGGCGGCGATTTAGCCGGGTGAGGTCCGTTTTTCAGTTTGTACGACTCTCGGTTTTCTAGCTTTTAGATTATGACCCGTTTTCTTCGCAGGGAGGCCAAGGTGGGATTTTTGAAGAAGTACCCAGCTCTTGTCACAGGCTTCTTCTTCTTCATGTGGTACGCCTGTTGTTGTGTTTCGTCGGTGGCGGACTAAGGCCGCCGGAACCATTATTTATCTGTTAGCGGGTTTTCTTCAAATGTTCGTGCCCTTGCTTTGTAGGTATTTCTTGAACGTGATTTTCAACATTATCAACAAGAAGATCTACAATTACTTTCCCTATCCATAGTAAGCATGTTGTTAACAATGAGATAGCTACGATATTAATATTATCGCAGTTAAGTGAATAGGATGAATATGATCTGCGTACATTTCTGTGCAGTTTTGTGTCTGTGATACATTTATTTGTTGGTGTTATCTACTGCTTGTTAAGCTGGACTGTGGGCCTTCCTAAGAGAGCTGTAAGTGATCTCTTACCGTCTTCCAACAGATATTAAGTTTTTATGGTGGGAATAATCTCTTAACATGAAAGATTAAGTTAATTTTTTACTGCCAAACCTGTGAAGTATGTCATAACTAATTTCCTTACTTAACAGTTAACGTGTAAAGCAGGGATCGGGAATAAAGGCACCTAATTAACGTGCAAAGCATAAACGTGTATGTTCATCTGAGTATTTAGGTTGTGAAGATGTAAAAATTAGCCACTGGGACCAAATTAATGATATATAAAGGTGGAATACTCACGAGAGTTTTGAAGTATCTTGTGACCTGCCTTTAGTTAGTTATAGAAATTATTTATCCCTAATGTTAAAGAGTCCTGCTGGAGGTGGCCTACCAATAATTACGCATTATAACAAAGTCATGATTTCAAATACTGAAATGGAAGTTATTTGGTCTCAAATTCAATGGCTTCTCATTTTAAAGATGCAGTTGACTGGTAGTAAAGGAATTTTGAGTTGTGTAAAAATTTTACTTCTCACTGTTTCAACTTTGGCGGTTCTATTTGCATAGCCAATGGACTCGACTCTCTTGAAGCTTCTCATCCCTGTTGCTGTTTGCCATGCCATCGGCCATGTAACAAGCAACGTCTCCTTTGCTGCGGTTGCAGTCTCTTTCACTCACACAGTCAAAGGTCTCTATCCATTTCCTTGCACATTATCAATTTTGGAACTTTCGCGTTACTGAAGCAAATTGTAATTTAGACCTGTGGGACCTGTCATTTAATTTTATTTTTTATCAGCACTCGAGCCTTTCTTCAATGCTGCGGCCTCGCAATTCATTCTTGGACAGCAAATACCTTTCGCTTTGTGGCTGTCACTGGCTCCAGTCGTCATTGGTAGGATCTGTGATTCTTTAACTATTAACTCTATGGTTCCTACTTATGATTGCATATACTTGTAGGCACCTCTTGGTTTTGTTGCGTGATAATAAAAAATGTATAATATGGTATATTAAATCGAAAGATATGGATAACAGAAAGATTCAAGCCGAACACTTGATGAAACAAGGATGGGAAACAGTCAGTGCCTTATTCTTTGCACCATATGGTGCCGTAGTAAATATTTCATGATGACTTTCCAAAGTAACTTCAATAGACACAAGTTTTAGCTTGATGATGCATTATTAAGCACATGATATTGAGTTCAGAACATTTATATATTGTACCATTCTCATAGTTAATTTTACAAATTGATGCAGGTGTATCAATGGCATCACTGACTGAATTGTCATTCAACTGGCTTGGATTTATTAGTGCTATGATTTCGAATATTTCATTCACCTACAGGAGCATTTATTCGAAGAAAGCTATGGTTATGAGATAATTTTGTACAGTATTATATTATCAGGATGCCCTCACAAGTTATGATACGGTTGGAACCTATCTACCTGTAATGCTGATGATTGTTTTTCCTGTCGAATGTTTCTTTGCAGACTGATATGGATAGCACTAACTTGTATGCCTACATTTCAATAATTGCCCTCATTGTTTGCATTCCACCAGCCGTAATAGTAAGAACTAGCATATAAATGACAATATTATACATCTAATACCCTTGTCTAGGTTGTATTTCCTTGAATATTTCTTTCTTCTTAATCCTATTCTCTCATTTTCTCTTCTATTCAATCCCACAGTTGGAGGGACCTCAACTGATGAAGTATGGGTTTAACGATGCAATTGCTAAAGTAGGTTTGACCAAGTTCATCACGGACCTTTTCTGGGTCGGAATGTTTTACCATCTCTACAATCAGGTGGGGATCTTTGAGAATGCCGAAAAGCTTTTATCTGTTGACTGAATGGCATAACGAATAGTCACCATTCACAAGCTCTAAAAGCTTTTTTTTCCCTCCTATCTCAGCTGGCAACCAACACTCTAGAGAGAGTGGCTCCGCTCACACATGCTGTTGGAAATGTGTTGAAGCGTGTTTTCGTGATTGGCTTCTCAATCATAGTCTTTGGTAAACTTATTACTCTACCTGACCTTGACTTTTTATTGTCTATGAATTGATATGATATGGAAGTTATTTGTATTTCAAATCATACAGGTAATAAGATTTCATTGCAAACCGGTATTGGAACCAGCATTGCCATTGCCGGAGTTGCGCTCTACTCCTTCATCAAGGCCAAGATGGAAGAAGAGAAACGGGTAAGCACAAATCTGTGATGTTTACAGTACTTTGTGTTGTAGTTGTTGGAGTTTTTTGACCCGCATTGGCAAAAACTTCCGATTAAAGAAAAATGAGCTAGTGGTGTAGTAATCTTCTTAGAATAAGCTAGAAAAATTCTTCGTATCCTCAAACATCAATTACCTATGGGCAGATTATTAACACCAAGCCCAAAGTCCTAACCTTGAGATTCAAAACACCTGCTTACCTGTTAACTTGTACGAGTTTTTGCTGTTGTCATTATATGATTGATTCTGGAAAATGTCTGATGAAACAGAAAGGAAAAGTTTACTGCCTAATGTCAATCGTTTGGATATTATTGAGTACTCTTTAGCATGCCCCGTATAGAGAAGCTTTGAATCTTTCAATATTCCAAGTTATGCAGTTAACATTTTTATATGTTCTATTACTACCTTAATCCAATGTCACTCTTTCTGGCAGCAGAAGAAATCTTTGTGAATATTGGCGCGGGGCTTGTGGTGGAAATCTTGATGTATGCTGCAACATTCTTTCACGCAAAATCGAATGAGAATTCAAGAACATTCTGCCAGGTTGTGTAATTAGTTCTTTGTATCGAGTCTCTTTGTTCAAAGTTTTGGAAACTCATGTAATTTTCGATGATCTTCTAATGTTCAGAATAATCTATGATACCTCAACTGTCCAACATTGTGATCACAAGCTTTCATGAGTTTTAAGTGTGAACCAAACAAAATATTCTTTCGATTATCTATACTTATATATATCTATATATATATACATAGATATATATTTATTTATTTATTTATAAAGGTCAAGATATTTCGTGGTCTCAATTTGTGACATCAATTAGTTTTTATTAGAATATATTCACGTGGATAAGTTATGATTTTCACTCGTAACCATTCTATTTTAAAAAGACATATTATTATTATTATCAAATAATAATTTAAAATTATAACAAAATTTTATGAATCAATTCCATTTATTATTATCAATATTTACATGTAATAATCATTATTGTACACACATATCGGTCGCGTGTGCATTGTTAATTAGTTATTATTAAACTTGGGGTATTTTTAAAATAATTTAATTTTACAAAATTTTTTCAAAAATAATTTTAAAAAAACATTTGCAAAACTAATGTAATTCGCGCTTACAGAGCGAGGACGCTGCTCATATGGAGCAGACCGTCGCTAAAATTGAATCAGCGACGGTTTACCGTCGCTAGTTAGCGACGGGTTTTTAACCGTCGCTAAATACGCATAAAACCGTCGCTAAAAGCGCATAATTTCATAAGAGAATTTGCGCGCTGCGAAAATCTATTTTTGTTGTAGTGAAGACAGAGCAAAAAACAGACAAAAAAGTCATCAAGAAATATGGGTGTTCATCTGTCGGTTTTTTTCTCTATCTTCACTAGGCACTAGGGGTATTTATCGGTCGGTTCAGTTTGGTTTTTTATTTCGGTTTTAAAAATATATAATCTGATATCCGAACCATTTTTCTTCATTTCGGTTCGATTTTCTATCAAAATGGTTCGGTTATTTCGGTCGGTTAATTCGATTTTGATATAATTATTTAAATTAATAATATAAATATATTGTAAAATATAATAGGTTAACTTTCTACATGTTTTCTTAATAAAAGTTTTAAAGATAAAGTCTAAATTAATTAAGAAAACAACATTCAACTAAAAATTGTTCAAAATAGTTCTTCATTCACTAAATATCATATCAAATTATATAATATAAATAAAAATATAAAAAATTTATTAATTTAATGAAATTTCGGTTTTTTCGTTTTTGATATATATAATCCGAAATCGAACCTAATAAACTTTGGTTTTAATATTTATATCCGAATTATAAAATTCAAAACCGAACCGACCGATGAACACCCTTATTTATTGAGGAATTTTTTGTCTGTTTTTTTTCTCTGTCTGCACTACAACAAAAATGGCTTTTCGCAGCGCGCAAATTCTCTTATAAAATTATGCGCGTTTAGCGATGGTTTTATGCGCATTTAGTGACGGTTATCAAACCGTCGCGGATTTACAGCGACGGTTTAGAAACCGTCGCTAAGGTAACGACGGTTTAGCGACGGTGTCTAAAACCGTCGGCACTTAGCGACGGTGTAGTTATAGATTCCGTCGCTAAAATAATATGTTGAACGATGATCGGAAGCTGCTCCACGCCGTAAGTGCAGATTACATTAGTTTTGCAAATGTTTTTTTGAAAAACTTTTTTAAAATTAAATTATTTTTAAAAAACTTTTTTTTTAATTATTTTTGAAAAACTTTTTCTTTTAATTATTTTTGAAAAACTTTTTTAAAATTAAATTATTTTTAAAAAAAAACCCTTAAACTTGAGAACATTATACTAACTACTTTGGTATATCAATGTGTCGGTAGTCAATTTTTTTTTTATAGTGCACCTTCATGATATTTATTAGCTACCTTTATTGGTGGAAGTTTATTAATAATTTTTTATCCGAATTTTTCTTCAACTCATCTCTAATTTATCATAAAGTTCAAACTATCTCAATAAATCTTATTTAATAATTAATCTATACCTATCATATCTTAATAACATAATATATATTTTTACACAAATTATCAAACAAATTTTTTTTAATGTGTGCCACAACACTAATAATTATCTGTGGTTTCGTCCATAATCAATTTTTAAGCTTTCTATTTGTTTCTCAAATTTATGAAACAACTAAAACTAGATACAAATAATCAATTTTAAATTTAGTCGGGTGAAGCAGGGAACATAATCAGAAAGAAAGACTTTATTACCGTATGATACAAATTCCAGATATCTGAAACATACACAAATAAAATAAAATCTAAGAACACTTTTTGATTGGTTTTAGGTATTTGAGTTTAATTCAATTTTATTTTGGGGTTTAAATATTGGAAAATATATCCATTGATTAGAACTTTCAAGCCACAAGACTAAAAATCAAAGTTTTCTTTTTTGCTTTTGTCAATTTAAATTATATAAATATATATATATATATATATATATATATATATATATATATATATATATAATTTTTTTTTAAAAAAAAGAATGTTGGGATGCAAGAGCCCAAAACAGTGTGACAGATTTAAAGCCCAATTCATTAACAGCCCATAGGTTGTGGTTTAGATCAGCGCCATTGAAAGTTGAGATTACAAGTCAAGAAAACCCAAAAATACCCAGAAAACAAATATGAACTTTCTTATTTCGCTTGGAATGAATGAATCGTTCAAATCTAAAAAAAAATAGAAATTAAAAAAATGAAAATAATTTGAAAAAGTTTGAGGAGTCAAGTCCATGTTAATTTTCAATCGTAAAATAAAAAAGGAAAAAAGAAATATGTATCGTGATAGAGGCAATTCTTATTTCTACTATAATTACTGTTCGTTTTGTATTGCTTTTAATTTCATTTTGATTAATGTTATTATTATTTTTAATTCATCATTGGATCTCGATATTCTATCGTTTGCATCTGCAATCGCAACCGTCTCTATAAATTGGGAATCTTTTTCTTATTTACTTACGATGATGTTTTTATTATTACTTTATCTGTTGTGGGTTGAATTCCACTCGTTTTTGTTTTCTTTCCTACCAAGATAGGGACGAATTTTATTGTTTCTTTGTTATTTGGGCTACTCTAAAGTTCTAGGGTTTGATTGGATCCGGGATGGAGGCGGGTTCTGAAGGAGAGATTGATAGAAACGTCGATCAGAGCCAGACGGAGGGTTCCAAGAGGCCTAAGCGTCAGATGAAGACGCCGTTTCAATTGTCAGTTCTTGAAAAAACTTATTCAGGTACTTTTTTCTTTTTTTTTTGAGGTCCATTTATTTATTCATTTATGTATTGTTCTTCTTGGTGGTTATTCTTTGTGTGTGAATTGTGGGTGTTTTATTTGTGGATTTTTTCTTGATGATTCTGCGTCTGTTACAACTCGTGCCGCATGTTTCCAAGTATTTGGTTCCTCTTTCTGAATTTGGAATTTTTTTTTGGATGAACACGCGCGATTGTATGACTATTATTATGTGTTTTTAGTGTGTTGTTCCCAATTGTGATTGAGTTGTTCACGATGAGATTAAGTGAGCCACAATGTATGGGCTGACCGTTTTTATTTTTTGTGAGTCACTCGTGTATGTATACTTACTATGAGTTGGTCTGTGTGGATGAACATTTATTTTTGAGTGATGGCATTTTTCTTTCTCGTGGATCTTTAACGCAGTGGAGATGTACCCATCTGAAGCAACTCGTGCCGAACTATCTGAGAAACTGAACTTAACCGACCGACAATTGCAGATGTGGTTTTGTCATCGGAGATTGAAGGATAAGAAGGAGGCAGTAGGATTGGGAGCCACAAAGACACCGCCTTCTGGTTCAGTTGGTCGGAAGGATTTATCTGAATCCCCAAAAGAAGAAAGGTTGGCTGACGAGCCTGGCAGTAGGCATGGCTCTGGCTCTGCGTCAGGCTCGGGATCGGAATCAAGTTCGAGCCAGTTTGATAATGGTGATGATATGCCTATGATGGCAACAAGGTATTATGAGGCATCTAGGACAAACATGGAGCGCAGAGTGATAGCTTGTGTGGAGGCGCAGTTGGGAGAACCACTAAAAGAAGACGGACCAATACTTGGCATTGAGTTTGATGAACTTCCTCCTGGTGCATTTGGGGCACCAATTGGTATATTTATTTCCTACTGCTATTTGTCATTTTTGTGAGATTATGTATTGTCTAAATCAGTGCTTAGTCAATTATTTGCTATTATTTATTAAACCAGCAAGTTTCTTTGGTAAATTACTCACTGTTGTGGAGTCTGTTAAAGCGAGGTATCCTTGGACATGAGGGTCTGGAAGTCTCTCAAGATTCTTCCACTTTTTACGAGTGTCAGATGGATCATTTTAATGTACAAGCATTAATAAAAAATATCTTAATGTTTTAATGAAATAAGAATATAAGACTCAGGGCTAAATGATGGTTAATGTAACTTGATTTCTTAAATCGTGAGTATAAGATTGTTGAATAAGATGAATGTGAAAAGTGCTACAAAACAGATGCTGTATACAAGTATGGAAGAATGCCCTGATGTTTATGGAAGAATTCCTCTTTTTACAAGTGTCAGAATTTTTTATATATTATTTTCTAGTTTTATACAAGTACTTACTGACATATCTCTTTGTTGCAAAACAGTGCCGACAGAGCTGCAACATAGATACAGAAATTCATATGACAGCAAGTCATATGGAAAATACGATGTGAAACAAATCAAAGTCCGTTCTCTATCTTTATATTTGGATTTGTATTCAGCTTATTGATTTGATTTTAAAATACGTGTATCGAGAATGTTTGTTTACCTTCTTAAGTGAAGTCAGCTTACTATCTTGATTTTAATGCACATACTATATATTTTTCCTCCGACCTGAAGGTCATAGGGCGGTAGTTTCTCTCTCCTTAATTGGACCATTAATATTACATGAATTTTTTTTAATCATACCTGTTTTTAAATAAGTTCCTTGCATTATTATTGGAACTGTTATATTTGAATATTTTTGCCACATTACTTTTTCCTCTGAAAGGAACACGGCAAGGCAAGGCAAAAAAGAGAATAATAAATGGAACATGTATGTTCTAATAGATTGCAGAACAGTGTATGTCAATCGAATGAACTGATGGATTAAGTTTTTTCAATTTGATTCGCAGGCTTCATCAAATGGTCCCCACGAAATCATAGAGTCTCAAGTTAGGTCCGATGCATACAGGCGTGTGGCGCCTTCTTACCTCTATGACTCACCTGTTGATGATGGTAGTACAGCAAAAAGCCTGTCAGTTGTCCATGAGAATGGGCATATACCCAGGGAATATGGTGTTGGGGAATTGGTGTCAAGCGTGGACATGCTAACTCAGTCAGGCAGGCAGTTTACCTCATCTCCGAGGAATTCTGGTTTCATTGCACATAATGATGATACTATGCAAATTGATAGAAAACGCAAGGTACTTTGAAGAAGATAAAAAATTGTCACCAAAAATCTCTACATGACTCTATTGCAACTCAAAGTTAATTATCTTGCACAGAGTGATGAAGTTCGAATCGGAAGAGAAGTTCAGGCCCATGAAAAGAGGCTTCGGAAAGAACTTGAAAAACAAGAAATTTTAAGGCGTAAGGTTAGGACTCTGCAGTTTGTCCGCTGGACGAATTATTATTTATTGCTTTGCAGAACCGTATGTTAAAAGATTCTTCTTTGGCATAAACCTGGTGCTTTTGTTCTGCTTTCCAGAGGGAGGAACAATTGAGGAAAGATATGGAGAGGCAAGACCGTGAAAGACGAAAGGAAGAGCTGAGAATGATTCGAGAACAGCAGCGGCAAGAGGAGAAATTCCAGCGTGAAGAAAGGCGTGAAATGGAACGGAGGGAGAAATTTCTGCAGAAGGAGCGTTTAAGGGTATTTTTGAACTATATATTACTTTGTTTGTGTCTTCATTTTTGCTTAATGTCATTGTGATTAGGTTTGTAATTCAGACGCTTCTGTTATTCTTTTATGTCTTCAGTTGGAGCGGAGGCAACAAAAAGAAGAGCACCGCAAGGAGAAGGAAGCTGCGAGACAGAAAGCTGCAGTGGAGAGAGCTGCAGCACGCAGAATGGCTAGAGAATCCATGGAGTTAATAGAGGACGAACGTCTGGAACTTATGGAACTGGCTGCTTCCAGCAAAGGACTTCCTTCAATTGTTTCTCTTGATTATGACACTTTGCAAAACCTTGAGTCGTTTCGAGGTTGGTTGCTTGCCTTGAATGTGAGATACTATCCTTTGAATAACGATCCTAGCAAGTGTTTTTGAGAACCACTCCACTCGTTTTGCGTTGTGAGTTCTGAAAGGATTGGGATCAGAGGATTTTTTATGCTCGTTATTTAATTTTTCGTCTTTCACAGAATTTGCATTTCTTGTTTTATAATTCCAACTTAATTAGGAATAGCCTTGTCTCATACATTATTTAAGTTTGGCTGGAATAATGTATATTCTTCTTCGACAACGCTGAGAAGATGATCTTTAAACGTGTGAGTTTTTTGTGTGATTGGGTCTCTACTGAACTGGTGGAAATTGGAATGCTGTGTAAAACAAATCAAACATATGTTGTCCTGTTGTCACTTTTTCTTGAGACTAATAAGCTGTTCATGGTCGTGTCCCACAGATTATTTCAGGCTTTTAGCTGCATGACAAAATTGTATTTGTGTTAAACTTACAAGGGTAACCTAGGTCCTTTATTTTTTTAAGTGTTTTCATTTCAGCTATGTTTCTTTAAATTGATTTTTTCTTACCTTTTTGCTTGTTTTAGTTTCTCAAAGTTTGTTGGCGTTTTTGAAATTTTATGTGATTCAGAGAACATGTGTGAGTTCCCTCCAAAGTCTGTGCAATTGAAACTGCCTTTTGCTACCGAACCTTGGGTTAACTCAGAAGAAAATGTAGGAAATCTCCTGATGGTACGTGAATTTGATTGTGATATAAATTGTAATCCGTTCTCTTATAGAAATAAATGGATGCAATTTATCTGCTTTGAAGTACTGAAATGATATTGCTCCTTCAGGTCTGGAAATTCTTTGTTACATTTGCTGATGTTCTACGACTTTGGCCCTTCACCCTTGATGAATTCTTGGAGGCTATCCACGACTACGTGAGTTTTTTTGGACACCTTTGACTTCGATCTGATCTGCAGTTGACCTTTGTCTTTTTATTTCTTTTTTCTTTTTTCCTTTCAATTTAATTATAATAGTCCGTAGATTGTGTATTTCCTGTGTATAGAGAAGTGTGAGCTCCAATTTTTCCCCCTTCATCTCCCCTTGATTTTGGTGCTACCCTCGCCTGGGGTTCTTTCTATCTGTTTCTTTTTTCTGACGAGCTCTAATTTTTTCCCCTTCATCTCGCCTTGATTTGGGTGCTACACCCTCCCTGGTGTTCTTTCAGTCTGTTTCTCTCTCTCACTCGTTTGTATATGGGTACAATCTCAATTATTTATGTTTCCTTTCATTTCTCAGGAATCAAGATTACTTTCTGAGATACACATTGCTCTTCTCAAACTCATTGTAAAAGATATTGAGGATGTAGTGAGGACTCCATCTGGCGGACCTGGCACAAATCAATACAGTGCTGTTAATCCTGAAGGTGGACATCCTCGTGTTGTTGAAGGGGTAATTGTTCGTCCTATTCCATAGCTTATAATTTCACTGTGTAGGTCTTTTTTTCAACCTAATTGGTCTATTTATCATCACAGGCATATTTGTGGGGGTTTGACATACGTAACTGGCTGAAGCACCTAAATCCATTGACATGGTACGAAATATTACGAGAATTTGCACTCTCTGCTGGATTTGGGCCCCGGTTGAAGAAAAAAATCAATGATCGTGTTTCTGTAAATGATGTTAAAGAGGTAGATCTTTTTCCACTTGGTAAACATGATTCATTCCTGAGGGAGAACAATTATATTCAATCTGCAGTCGCTCGATACTGAAATTTGTCATATGTAACTGATTTGCTATGTTTATTTATTCCATCAAGAGTTCAATATATAATGTCCCCTTGCTGTGTTTCCATTCCTGGCATAAGCCAAACTTTATCATCTCTTTTTTATTTTATATTTCCTTCAAATAAATTTTCAACTCATATTATGGTTTCGGAACATAATTATGGTTTCCATCAACTTTTCTTCAAATACGGCAAATAATTTATAATGTAAATATTCCAGATTCTAATCCAACTCAAGATTTTATTTATTTTGGTATTATTATTGACACCACTATCCGACCAGATTCTGATCCAACTCATAATTTTATTTATTTATTTTTGTATATTTTTTGATAGAATTAGACATCTACAGTAATTTCTATACTGTGATGCAGTATCAAGCATTCATCTTGTTTGCACAACTTTTCCTTAAACTCTCTCCCTAGAAGGCCTGGATGTTTTATTGTGTTCTCAGTTTAGAACTGGAGTTTGACCCCTCTCTTATAAATTGCATGACCTCTGCATAACCATATAAGCATACTGTTGAATCTATAAATGTCACCATGACAACACTTGTTATCCTCAGAGTAAAAGCTGTGAAGACATAGTATCCACTCTGAGAAATGGTTCAGCAGCGGAGAATGCCATTGCAATTATGCAAGAAAAAGGATTCACCCTTCAACGCAAATCAAGGCACCGATTGACGCCAGGAACTGTTAAATTTGCTGCTTACCATGTTCTTGCTCTTGAAGGAAGCAAAGGCTTAAATGTTATCGAACTTGCAGAGAAGATTCAGGTAAGTAATAGCTAGTATATTTGTATGCTCTTTTTCTCCCCCTTTATCTAATTTTGAATCTATTGCAGAAATCTGGGCTTCGTGACCTGACAACAAGCAAGACTCCTGAGGCCTCTATATCGGTTGCCCTATCAAGGGATCCCATACTCTTTGAAAGAATCGCTCCTTCAACATATTGTGTGAGACCAGCATTTAGAAAGGATCCAGCTGATGCTGAATCAATAATTGCTGCTGCCAAGGAGAAGATACAGAAATATGCACATGTTATTTTGTCTGGTCAAAATGTTGATGAAGAAGAAAGAGATGATGATTCGGAAAGTGATGTTGCCGAGGGTGCAGAAGTTGATGTTGCAGCTACTCCATTTGATGGAAATGAAAATGGCGAATGCAACAATCATGGATCCTTCCCTAAGAATGGTAAAAACAAGTTCACCAATTTTGAATTGATAGTTCATTACTAGTGCTGACAATCAAATTATCTCGTATATGATTGAACAGTCGGTCTCGATCAAGGTGTTGAGATTGATGAAAGCGGATCAGGTGAGCCTTGGGTCCAAGGACTGACTGAAGGAGAATATTCTGATCTATCTGTTGAAGAGCGGCTCAATGTCATTATTGCATTAATTGGTGTTGCAAATGAAGGAAATTCAATTCGTGTAATTCTTGAGGTCTGACTTATAAGGATATTATATGTTGAAAATGAGAAATTGAATTCTAGTCGTCTCTTGTTTCACACATAAAAATTTGTTGTAGGATCGGATGGATGCGGCGAGCTCTCTTAAGAAGCAAATGTGGGCAGAAGCACAAGTAGATAAAAGGCGAACGAGAGAGGAGATTATTTATGATCCACAAACAACCACTTTAGAAAAGGACGTGTCTTCGGTTGTGGCAGGGGATGCTCATAATTCCATTGATACTCCGGCTCAGGATGCAGCTATGGTTCAGTTTGTATCCCCTCTTCAGCAGAATGGATGTACATCAGAAAGGTCTTGTTTACAGCTAAAGTCTTATATAGGTCAGAGAGCAGAAGAAATGTATGTTTACAGGTCCTTGCCTCTTGGTCAAGATAGAAGGAGAAATCGCTATTGGCAGTTTGTTGCTTCAGCTTCTAGCCTAGATCCTGGTTGGGGCCGAATCTTTTTTGAATCACCTACTGGCTATTGGAGACTTCTTGATTCTGAGGAGGTTCATAATTTTCAAAATTCTTTTATTTTGTGTTTTTCCATTTTCCTGTTCTTTAAATGGGTTGCGAAAAAGGAGAGAAGCTGTTGTAGATAATAGGCGTTGATTTCTTTTTTTTACTTTCTTTTATGTTATTATGCCTTTAATTGCAGTTTGGTTGATTATTTATGTAGGCATTTGACGCTCTTCTGAAATCTTTGGATATTCGTGGGACTAGAGAATCTCATTTGCATATTATGTTGCAAAAAATTGAGGTCTACTTTAAGGAATGTGTTCGGAGGAATCAGTTCCTTAATCTTACGGACCAGAGTAGAAACAAGGGTCGAGATGTAGCTTTCGAAGATATTTCTACTGTAGCTCATGCAAGTACTGAGTGTCCTAGGAGTGATTTTTGTGGCACTCGATCTAATTCATGGGAACCATCCACTTCCTTCAAAATAGGTTGCGGGATGAACGAGTCAGAAGAAAAGAACCTTTTGAAGAGGTATGAAGATTTGCAGATTTGGACATGGAAAGAATGCTTCAATTCTTCAAATTTACGTGCCCAGAGGTATGGAAAAATAAGACGTGTGCCTCTTCTGGGAACTTGTGATGTGTGCCTTGATACATATGATACCAAAAACGACCTCTGCCCTCACTGTCATTGGATGCATAGCCATGTTGACGACTGGGGAAATTTCACTAAAAACAATTCTTTAATAGATAGGACCAATGTTGGCAGTTCGAACTCATCTTCACCGATTATCAGACTGATCAAGGCCGTTCTAACTTTGGTTGAGGTACAGATCACATTGTCGCATGAGTTTTCTTTTGTTCTTGACTTACCTAGCAGGCTGTATGACTGATTACCACCATTCTGCTGCAGGCATGCATTCCCTCTGAGGGTCTTCATTCTTTTTGGACTGAAGAATGTAGGAATTCTTGGGGATTGAAGCTGCAGAATGCTTCATCCCCGAAAGATCTTTTACAGGTTTTTAATCGTATCAATGCTAAATTGACATATTTTTATTCGCAAATACACGCCTCATTTTGTTTTATGCTAATTATTATTAAGTGGGGAATGCCAGAGGGAGACTTATTGTATTCCAAATTGTTTCAGCTCCTAACTCAATTTGAGGGTACCATAAAGCGTGACTACTTATCAGCAGAATTTGAGACAACAGAAGAATTATTGTGCTACTGTGCCTCGTCTAGGGGTGCTACATATGAATTTGCCTGTGCTGGGTCTGTTCCTCAACTTCCTTGGATACCAGAAACAACTGCTGCTGTGGCTCTGAGGCTTTTTGAGTTAGATTCATCTATCTTCTACACATCAAATCAGAAGGCCGAGTCTCATGAAGAAAAGAAAGTGGAAACTCTTACAGTTGAGTCTCCTCAATCTCTCTCCCTCCTGTGCATTTTTCTAATTTTTTGTTGACTTGACCTTCTATGGTTTTCAAATCTGTTTTGGTTTTTATTTTTAAAGGAATTTCAAAATCTTCATCTCAATTTAAATTCTTTCAATTGTGTTTGTATTGTGTACAAGCACACTTGATGTTGATTCATTTGAAATCCGAACTCGAAATTATTCTCGAATCATACCACTACACCCAATTATTTTCCCTCCATCGCAATGCAACCTTTGAAGAATAAAGAATTATAGGATAGGCCATGCATTCACCAGGATTATTTTACTGCAATCACAAAAAAATGGTTTGCTCTTTTAATGACCTCAATATGCAAAGCTTGTGGGTGGTCCTATTGCAAGATTTTCTGATTTTACCCATGACTTGCCCCCGTTTTCTGTACATCTTAGTTGGTAAAGAAAACGAAGATTTCTCGTCTTTTCAGCTTTTTTTTAGAATTCTTGTTTCATTAACTTATTCTCCTGCGTTCAGAAGTCGGCTTTAGGGCAAGCTTTATCGAATGATGTCAAAAGGACTGAAAGGTTGGAATTTGATAAATATGGACTCATAAAGGAGGATAGCCATGATCGTCTTCATGACAATCCTAGCAGCTTTGGATACAGGAATGTACGAACACGTGGCGGTGGTCGCCAACGTAAAAAGCCACAAAAAGGAGTCAAACGTCCAACATCTCGATCTAGCAGGCGGAGTATGAAACAAGGTGAGACATTGACTATTCTTATGCAGCAGGGAGCAAGAACAAACGGACAGAGGCATGGGCGTGGTCCAAGGACAATCAGACGAAGGAGAACAGAGAAGAAGGCTGTTGCAGAGATTCTGCAGGATTGCTTAGATAATGAGAGCACCCTCAACGATGAGGCCGAGAAACCTAGAAATTCTGGAAGAGAGGAGTTGGTTGATTTCAGAAATAAAAACGTTGGGATTGAAAATGACGACCATAGTATTGGCATGGAAGCAGGTGATACTGATGATGATTCCAACGAAAACCTGTATGAGATGGCGAGGTGGGGAACATCACCTTATGACGCTACTCCTAACAGAAGTAATGATGGGATGGAAATGAGCGAAGAGGAAGCTGAAGAAATTGAAAATGAAAGTGGTTTTTACGAAGATGAAGGTGAAAATATGGAACTCAATGATGATGATTCAGACAGAGATGGAGATGAGAACGGTGATGAAGTATCAGAGTCTGCTGTTTCAGGAGATTACAGTGACTGAGGTCACAAAATCTTGCAGATCCAATAATGTAGACCTTAACCGGGTGGTCTCGCAGGTATATCTGACATTCCTTTTTATAGATGGTGAACCATCGATGATGAGTTTCTTGATACGTAAATTTGTATAGACACACAAATTTCATAGCCCCATGTAAGGTAAGGGAGGGATCTGATGCATGGTAACAGCAGACGCTACTAGCACAAAGCCATGGATGGCTGCGCGATTGGAGGAATGTGGGTGGTTAATGTTAATATGTCTATCCGTCAGTTGGCTGCAACAAGGTGAAATCTTCATTGCAAACTTGCTTTGATTAATTTGGGGCTATGTATATATATTTTACTATTATGATGCAGTGAATCATAGAACGTTTGTATTATATAAATTTTGATGGTATTAGAGTATCATAGTATGAATCCATTATAGTTGAGAAGACGATTTTGGAGGACGTCATTTTTTCACCAAAACATCTTTAAATTTTACTACTTAAGAACTACAAATTGTACTCTCTTTTTTCCTGAGTCTGGAAAGGGTAAAAGATTTCTCGATGCCTCTTCATATTTAGCCAATTATCATACTTGAACGACCCATATTACATTTGCATGCTTTGTTTTGAGTTTAACTCCAATTAAACAAGCTTCAAATACTTCTTCCTATTTTAGTCACTCGATTTTTCCTCCTGGGAAATTGGAATCAACTGCACGGTTCAACAGCTCAAGGTATATATCTTAATTCTAACAAAGCAGCGTTTTCAAATTTTTTTTTTGAACTTTTAATCAGAAAAGCAAGAGAAACAATATCCTTGTGCTCGAAAAATCTACTTTGGCCTTTGGATGTTGATCTCAATTTCTTTTAAAAAAAAAATAGAATTATAAACCCTTGTACGATGAACCGAACGCCTGTTTATAGGTAATAAACACGTGTGGTAATATATTGCTCCGATCACAAGGTTAATTCCTTGGCTTTTATACTCTCTATCTACAAAGCATAATCAGGGTCTATAAGGTGCAGCAGCTAGCAATTACAGAAGAAAATACAACAGAAGATCACCATGTGCAAAAAGCTAAATAAAAAAAATTGCGAACTACGGTGGAAGGAGTTTCTTGATTCCAGATTTCTGTTCGACAGTCAACCTGGACGGAAACTTTATGTTGAACTTGATCCTCAGATTACCTCTTTTCGTGGGTTCTTTAGGTATAGGCATTCCTTCCCGAGGCACCACCTCTTCGTAACTTGGATGAATCACATTGTTAATAGGTATAGTCAAGTTCCTACCGTCCAATGTTGTCAAGTGAACAGTGTAACCTGTTAATGCTTCTGCAAGCGATATTTTCTGTGTTGTGACAAGGTCGTTACCATCTCTAGTGAACACGCCGTGTGGGTTCTCGTCTATTATGAATACTAAATCTGAAGGAATCATATTCCGTTGTTCGTTTCCTTTCTCTGGAAATGTTATCTTTGTTCCCTTCTTCCAGCCAGGTTTGATGTCAATTGTCAGAATCTCTTGTACTGGTAAAGTCTTCCTGTTCAAAGAGAAAAATAACCATCCAGAAAACCAACGAGGAAGGAATGACAAAAAAATATTGATGGCAAAATGCGAAAGAACAATTATGTTGAGTCGTTCGAAATCCATGATTTAGAATTTATTTTCACCGGAAAGTCAAAATTTTTTACTTATTTATACTAAAATTATGTTAATCACGCTAGATTTCAAATGACTTCGATGTCCTAAAATTTTGAAATCCATTGTAATTCACATAATTGTATAGTAAAAAATACGACTGTGAATTTGAATTTCTTTTGTGTAATTTATCTAATCAATGAAAATACATTGAAATCCGTGGATTTCAAATAGTTTCATCAAAACACAATCTTAAAGAACAGATGATTTAATCCACCGGCAAGTTGTAAGGGCCTTCACTATTTATTACAGCTTGTATTTCACATTTTGCTTTTCGAGTAAAAAAAAATACAATTTATTGCAATTCATGACAAGCATGGAGGTATAACCCGGCTCATCAAAAGTTCAAAGCAAGGCAATAACTTCAGTTATCACTGCCGTTGTCTTATGTTTTTTTTAATTAATGATGCTACAAAGTTGTGCAATGACTAAACGCAAGGCTTGCAGAAAAGGTCTCTTCATGAACGTCTTATAACATTGTGTGGCAGTAATCTAGTGACAAAAATGATTTCCGAGACATCAAACATTGTGGATGCTATCAAATCTACTAGTCTCACACCCCGTCTCTCTAACCTGGTTGAATGCAGATATTATTTTAAATCTCGTTTCTTCCAACTAAGATGTTACAAAATAGAATTTCGTTAAAGATCAGGCTTGTGGGATCTAGCGGATTGGGCCAAAATGGTTAAAGTATTTAAAAGCCTCCTATATTGAAGGTTTACAGACAGGGAGAGATAACCTAGGGTGCTCATGCAAGTGGATAAATAAGAGAGTTCACCACGAAGAATTTCGTAGCAACTGTAAGTGGTCACTAGCACTGCTAGATAAAAGAGAAAAATAGTCCGGTATGATATTTTCCCCTTCTATTGGGACCATCATCTGTAGAAGGAATTTGGTCATTGATCTGTAAAAGCTTACTGTTTCATGAAACAAAAATCCTACACTGACTCAGCTTCCATTGTTTGCCTCTTTCTTTTACTGATTATGTTTGGATGAAGGCCTAAGTTTCTATCAAACTTATCTTGGAATCCACTGTGCTTCCCCTTGACTCTGGAAGTTCAATTCACTTAATTATAAATAACAGACCCTAAACAATAAAAGGAACAAATATGTAAACAAGGACATAACATGACATACTGAGAAGCAGAAGCAAGTAATAGACAAGAACATACCCACTGGCATCAGCTATCTCTCGAGAGATTTTCATTTTTCTCGTAGATCCTTTGTATAGCTCTTCTAAGCTGCAAGCCAATGTCTGCTCAATTGGAGGAGCCTTTCTTGGACCTGAGCTCATTGGTCTGCTGTCTCCTCCGAATGAACTAAAGATGTTGTCCCCGAACATGGAACTAGAAAACCTCTGACCGCCCATCATTCCATCAACACCTCCCATACCACCAAATGGACTTGAAGAGCCAAAAAACTCTGCAAATATATCATTGGCGTTTCTAGGATTGAATCTAAACATATTCGGATCTGTTTGAAAAAACGTTGCACCACCAGGTCCAGCAGCATCAGGCGGCGGCATTTGGCCTTTCAGGCCTTCTTCCCCATACTGATCATAAATTTGCCTCTTCTGGGAATCACTGAGAACCTGAAGAAAAAATATAATATCAATGATCAAAATTGAAACATAAAAATAGCTGTAAATACATGGAATCTTAACAACCAATTACTTACATCAGTTTAGCATACGAATAACAAAAAAGGTAGATTTTCCAGAAGGAACCCAAAGATCTAGGCATGCAACAGCAATGATACGAGTAAATCGTTGCGATCCACAATTATTTATACGATGAAACAACTAAATTAATCTCAATCTCGAAATCGTTTCTATACCTCTCTACATTAAAAATTTGAACATCCGTGATCAACCCCAATATAATGCTATTATCGTATTCTCTTTCAATCAAACCAAAATTGAGCATCAAGATCAATATAAGAAAACATACGCGGCAATTGATCACGATCAGCAGTAATAGCAGGTTCGAATTTAGATCAAGAAGCGACGAATCCCGAAATTCGTGTAAATACACCCACATCTCAACGAAAGGAAACATAAATCAATCCATACCTCATATGCTTCAGAAATCTCTTTGAATTTAGCCTCAGCTGCCTTCTTATTGTTAGGGTTCTTGTCGGGGTGCCACTTCATCGCCAGCTTTCGATAAGCTTTCTTCAATTCATCATCGGTTGCATTCCTGTCCACTTGTAAAACTTTATAGTAATCCACACCCATCGCAAACCCAACCCCTTCTTACTTTCCCCTCTAAAACCGATTTCCTGCCAAAATTAATATCCGATCAAGAAAAGAGAAATCGACGAACCTTACAAATCTGAGAGCTAATCGTGCAAAAAAAAAACTGTTCAATACTTGAAAAGGAGGGGATAGGGACAGAGAGGAGTAGAGGAGATGGATCTTGAAATAGCGGTGGCCAACTGTTTCAAGTTTGATATAACCTCGAACTTTCTAGAATCCCGTGTTACTCATACACATTAAAAATTTATTATTTTTAGTAAGATAAGATACATACACACAAGCGGATAACACACACGTAGTGTACAAGGCAGTAAACGAATTAAATCGAGTCAAATATGATGAAATTTTGATTGAAATTAGCTCGAGTTCGAGGTCGGTTTGAAATTAAAAAGCTGTATTAAAAACTATTCGAATTTGGTTTGAATTAAAGCTCGAGTTCGACTCGAAAGATTCGAATATGTTCGAGAATTGTTCGAACTATTGCTCAAAAGGCTCAAAAATTATTTATTTAATATATAATTATATTATATTAATAAATTATTAATGTTCGTGATTGGATCACGAACTATCAAACATAATAATTTAAGCTAGAATTTGTATCAAAAAAAATTCGAACATGTTCGAGTTCGCCTCGAATTCAATAAGCTCGAATACAAATAAAATATTTTTTGGGTCGTCTCAAAAAACTCGCGAATCGACTTGATTTATTTGCACCCTTAGTTATATATGTCAAATAACCAAGACACGTGAAACTAAATGATAACATAAACATAAATTTTTTCATTAAGTTATTATCCCTCTTATTTATAAGAAATGTTATGTCTTTATACCATAAAAATGTCTAAAAAATAACCATCTATCATGAAGAATAATGATGTATTTCATGAGAACATATGAAAAATTATCCTGAAAAAAATAATTACAACAAAAGTAAAAATACAAAATCAAATGTTAGGGAAAAATTATTAGTGATGTTGGCACATCTTGCATGTCATCTTCTCAAAAAACCAATGGACTCCATATTTCCGATAGTAAAAAATGTTGACAATATCCCATTTTATGAGTAGTGCTCTCATGATCTTGAGATAAATTTCTTTGATGTCATACTCTTTGCCAAGAGCCGTTAACTCATTGATAATCCTGAAGAATCTTTCATCAAAATCATTTAGAGATTTTCAAATCTTCATTTTAATATTCTCAAACTTCTAGATTGCTACATAGAGTTTAATATCTTCTGTCTGGTAATTTCTTTCACATATCTGGATTAATTTTTCTCGGATTTCTTTTGCAGAAGAACACATCTTGATTTTACTAAAGGTGTTCTTGTCAAGAGTATTGTACAAAATATCATTAGCTACATCATCCAAACTAGTTTTCTTTTTATCTTCGCTGGTCCACCCGCTTCTGTGTTTTTCCAGCATTTGTGGAGCACCTTCTGTTACAACCACTGCTGGATTTGCTTTCATGCTTTTAGTGGGACCGTCAATAATGACATACCACGTGTCATCTTCTTGTTTTGCGAGACGAGCTTTCATTCTGATTTTTCAGTCATCGAAGTTTTCTTTTGAGAACATAGTAATATTGCTGAATGATGTCGTGGATATATGCAGTAGATATTTCAGAACAAGATAAACCCTCTCCTATACTACTTGTTAGGATTGATGAAGTGTTTAGAAATGTGTTAAATAAATACTTCAAATTTTCAAATAAGTCTGCTTCTGAAAAGTGTGCTTCTGAAAAGTGTGCTGTTGAAATGTTTTAAGAAGTCAGAAGTTAGTCACGTTCTTGGAAAGTGCAGCAGACTACTTTGATAAGTGCGGAAACAGTCTAGTGAAACTAAATGCAGTAGGTCGGTTAGACACATAACTTGTTTCTCGAAGCTTGATCGATTTAGTTTAGGGAAAGACTCTTTCCACATATTACAAATATTTCACACTTTATAGTAGATAAAATAATGAATAAGTGTGAATATCACGCGAGGTGATCTTCTGGATCTGATATGTTTTTAAAGTGTGTGACGGTTTTTTTAAACTTAAAAGCTTGAGTCTTTTTACAATTGTTCACAATAAATTCATAGTTCCAGAGTTGGAGAGATCTTTGTGAAACATCGAGAGATTTTTATATAGTTGATTTGTAACGTTCAATAAAGAAATACAATTTTTTTTCACGTCAAGAATATTTGAATTCAGATAGACTTTGTTAAATAGATAATAAATAATCTTGTATGGTTCATTTAATGTCATTAAATGAAGTGCACTTTTATACAGAATGTTCATACTAAATACATACATAATCTGATAAAAAATACATATAAAACGGATAACACTACTCTTATTAAAGAATAAATGATTTCATGTTATTCTGACATATTATTACTGATACTAAGTCTGTTGCGTCTGGTTATGAAGTGTCGTAATCTAGTTTTACTTAATGTCTGATAATGACTGTCTACATCAGTATCTTCTCAGTAAGTATGTTGGTTTTCTTAATGTTCTAGTTTTCTCTTTAACTTGTTATTTTTTCTTAGGTTCTGGTTTGCTCTCAACAGTAAAAGGCAAACTCGCTAATTAATTCCCAATTAATCACATATAAAGTTGATTTAAAATTTTCCTTCTAGTTTAGTTAATTTTATTTTCGGCCAATCTAGGCGAGGGCAGTTTGAGTTTGTTCCTCCCAATTCCGAAACCTATTGTATCTACAGCACCCACATAAATAAACAAAAATCCACCAAGAGGGTCAGCCTCGTTACGTAGATAATCAATATCAAATAAACAATACATGGATTCTCAAATGCATAACTCGAAATCAATATAGTGTACGCATATGAATACTCCCTATGTCCGAAACAAAAAAGTGAAAGGTATGACTACCTAGGTCCATCCAATGGATTAAACACTCACATCAAGACATGAATGAACATATCCAATCATGGCGGCTCAAATCATATAAATGTCATCGCCAATGGCACGTCTACCAGCTAAGCAGTCGGAGAACCCCAACATATTGCAGTCATTGTTCAGGTACAATGGGTGAGTCTAGATACTCCAAGGTCGATATAAAATCTCCAATAGTGCGAGCATCATCAATATAAATCTAAAGCCGCACAGGATATGATCACATCTAGTCTCATCATCAATATCAGTGTCGACGTGACGATCAATAACATCCAAAATCGAGGTAACGATAACGATAAGTACATATGGCCCAGAGATATCGATACAACTCATCAATTGTATTTGGATAACTTGTGATTTTTAAGAAAAATATTGACACAACTCATAAGTTGTATAAGAAACAAGAGTAAGTCTCTTGTGAGACGGTTTCACGAATTTTTATCTGTGAGATGGGTCAACTCTATCGATATTTACAATAAAAAGTAAATATTGTTAACACAAAACGTAATACTTTTTCATGGATAACCCAAATAAGAGATTCATCTCACAAAATACGACCCGTGAGACCGTCTCAAACAAGTTTTTCCTAAAAAACAATTGATTTTTAGAAGTGAATGATTTAACTATAGTTTGAACCTTGACGAAATCCAAGGAAGAGGTTAGTAAATTCTTTCCTAATTCATTTGTTTTTAGAAAAATTTTAACCAACTGCACTTGGTATTTGAAATTACATTTACCATGCGCAAGCTCAGTAATCATAAGGACTGTAATACATGTTAATTGTATAAATGAAGATGGTAGTAAACATTGCATTGAAATACGAATTTACAATTTAACACATCGCACAAAAACAAATTTGGTATTCAATATAGTTCTCTATTTTCCATAATATTTATTCTAATAATAGTATGCATGCATACCATGTACAAAAAAATATGCACCACCAACTTAGCTTCGATATATTCCTCGTTTGCCTTACATCAACAAAGAGTCATCTGACAGCATAGTAAGCAGTGAATATTTCACCTTGATTCTTACCATCCCTCCCTCTACACATAGCTTTGCGCCGGTGACAACCCAATACCCAGGTAGATCTTCCGGGCCTCTCACCATTTCTTTTGTGTCGACAAAATGTGACATTTTGGGTGCTCGTGCAGGTAAAGGCGGGCCTCCTGGATAAATGGCCGAATTTAAATCCACCTTTATTGGCTTCTCAGGTGGCTTTAGAATAGTACTAAATGGTGTGCTCATCAGCATTGAGATCAATCCTGATTTCTTGGACGAACTAGTGGGTCCATCCCATTCTGATCTACGGATTTTAGCCGATGCCACCATTGAGAATTCAAGCCTTAGGAAAAGAACTTTTTTCATGCCGATACTCTTGACCTCAAACCAGGCCTTTGTCACGATTGAGGCCGAGTCATCTATGAGTGCTCCATGATGCTCAACCGGAGCTGTGCATATGTGTGAGAAGATGCTCCATTTGACAGGTTCGTAGTATGCTCGGTGCATGGAGTCATCGACTGGTTTATAGCTATGATCATGTGAAAGGTGTAGTGACTGAGGAAGAGATGATAAATGCTGCAGATGGATAGCAAGGTGATCGCTCCGCCTTCCTTCCAAATACAAGCGAATTCCAGTCACTGGCCGATTGACAGTATCAACCTGCATATGTTTTTAGTCAGGAAAAGTTGGATGGAAATATGAACAGCTAGTCACATAAAAAAAATCGGAAATGAGCATATTCACCTTTACAGTATTCACATATAGCTTAGGACCCAATAATGTAAATTGAAGAGACGGGTACGATTTTTTCCTTCGCCGAGGTCCGAGAGGAAGATCATTGTACACTGGAGCCCATTGCCTAGGCAATTGATATTCAAGAAATTGAGTAAGTTCCTCTAATGATGGTTTATCTGCACAAAAATAAGCTCATCAGATGCCAACTTTTGAAAGAGACACTTTCGGAGTAAAAACGTATCATATATTGGTGAGAGAATACTTACAACGTAGATATAGATTAATCGCGTGACTTAGAAATCCACTGCCTGGAATACCACTTAAAAGAGATGCGATAGGCACAAAGGACATCGCTATGACATCGGGAGATTGTGATACGGTTGAGAGCCACTCGTTGTGACTTTGGCCACGATCTAAACCTCCCCTTCTGATATGAATACTCAACAGATCCTGCCTCGATTAAAAAAAATTGGATAATTCATAGCACGAAAGAAAATTTTGACGTAAGAATAAGGAGCTGATACAGGACTTACATCATTTTTTGAATGAGAAACAACAGGCGGTCTCAATGTAGTTGGAAATGGTAGCTGAAGATCCCAGATCCCAGATTGTTCAAACTGTGACATAGATATTTTAAAGGAGAATGAATTAGTAACAAGTGGAGTCAATGTTTTTCCAGTCTCATATTTCTTTATATAAGGCTAAACCACCAGCACAATTTGTAGACGATAGAGATCCTGCCACGAATATTCCAGAATGTTCTCGAGGATCCCATTTAACACGTGTCTTATACTCAATATAGAATTTGATCTTTTTTAACCATGCCTTGAGTCTTTTTATGGAAAAATATTTAGAAACATAGAAAATATATTTGTATATACCATATGCATTATTGTATGCTACCAGTACTATTTGTTCGTGAAATTGATTCAAACTTCTGTAAGGCCATCGAAAACAGGACCGAACTGTGGTAATGAAGTGTTGAAGTGTTGATTCTGATCTTGCTATTACCTTTGGTTTTCCTAATGAAATATCACTGTTCTGCGTTGTGTTTATGCTTCCAGAAAATTTTTCATCGGCTAACTGCTTCAACAATGTTTGCACTTCAGTTGTTTGAAGGTTTGAATTTTGAAGCTGCTTGATATGAATTACGTCTTTACCTCCCATTTTAACCCCAACAATAACATGAGTCCCATATTTATCAATAAACCTGCCAAATCATATGGTCCATAGAAAGCTATTACACATTTAAATCAAGTTGTTGAAATGCTTTAAGAGTTTAAACAGTTACTAGTATACAAAAATACATAATTTTCGTTGTTCATCAAATCTCTTAACAGCCTTATGTCCATCCATTTTTACATAGAATTCACTGTGTGAAACTTGACAAACATCTGTTACTGTAATAGGATGCAACCAAGAAATTTTTATAGTTTATATTAAGAAAATTTGTCACATACTGTAAACCGACCTGAAGATCACAGGCAGCCTGGATTAATTTAACCAGAAAAGGTATTTTCTTTATCAGGATTTTACCACATAAAATGGAATGAGCTTCGAACTACGGAACTTACTCAGTGAGAGCAGCAGGATCCCATGTAGAGGGCACATCCTTTTTCACATGATCAGAGAGTATTATATGAGTTTTTGCGAACTCAACTGTGTAAAGGCTAATCAGCCAACCATCAAAAGCGAGAATTTTTGAAGTTGATGCGTCCTTCTGCCAGCACCCCTTAAACCCAAACATTGCGTTGAACATACCCGAAGGTATTTTACCAGATAAAGATAATTCCTGGTTAAATTGCTCTGACATCTGAAAAGATATGTTCAAAATAGATCAAGGTCCTGAAACTTGTGGATTAAAGTTGTGAAGGTCTATCAAATTATATGTTTAAAGGAATCCCCCAACGAGAGCTAAACATGTCCACCCTATTAGCATAAGAAGTGCAGATGAAATAGATGGTTTTTGATAATAAATTCAACTGTGTGTTAAAATCCTGCTTCAGATTCATGTATCAAGAACACGGCAATTTCTCAGCTGGATCAACTGCTAGCCAATTTGTACTGTAAACGAAATAGTTAAATAGTTCTACTCAGATGCTGAGAAAAACTTCCCTGATGACCAAATACTGAACAATGACTAATTATATCTAAAAAAAGTCAGCTCTAAAAAAGTAAATAGTCAAAAAAACGGTGCATCACATGGATTAGATTAATTGAAAATCGAATCAATCAGCATTTTGTTGAACCACTCGAATTTCACGCAGAGTTGGCCAGAGTTGACTTTCAGCTCAGAAACTGCAAATCAACTCTCTGTATGAATAAAGAACAATAGACCTTAGATTTTGACTCGTGAAAGTTTATGAACGAATGGATTTTGTGAAGCTCTTAAACAAGCTAAGAAAACAATGGGCGAACATGGATTATGCAATAGTTTTCAATCTTTGTTCATTACTCATGAGTTGTCTATCTTGGCATGATAAATCGACACATCTTGATTTCCCACCACAACGAGCAAAATCTAAGGCCAATTCATGGTCGACCCCTGCATTCACTTCGTAACTGCTAACGAGATTGTACATTCTTCTGCCCCAAAATTCAAGTATTATTAAAACATAATGCCACCAAATTACAATTTTCAAACTCATACAACATTTCACCAAGTGATGTAAATAAAACCAGGCAAAAAAAACTACGAGAATATTATATCAGCCAACCTGATTGAAGGACAGTGCGTCGGAGTGAAACCTGGTGCGCTCGCCTTTGTCGCACTTGATGGAATCAGGGACGTTCGGAACGACGCTGTTTCCGGGCACTTCCAAGTCCTTCCTCCGGGCCCGGTCCATCTCGATCAAACCCGAAGATGATGGACCGGGTTTACACGCCGATAACCGAATATCCGAAGTGAGATCGTAGCCGAACCCAATGACCGAGACTGCCTTCTCCGCCGCCGTCTGAGGGTCCATCCTACCACCGGTGTTGAAATTATACGCCATGGAATCGTCCCGATATCAAGATCATTCAGATTCTTGGTGGGTTTTTTCCAAGGGAAAATATCGTTCACGCAGAGTGCATTATCCAATGCCGAGAGTAATATAAAAAAAACTAGGAGCCAAGCTCCGTTGAGTAGTCAACGAGTAAATTGCTTGCTTTGCTTGCTCATCCAAGGGACGAAGCACGAAGGGTGATTTTGCCAATTCAACAAAGCCAGGGTTACAATGATAATATAATCGTGTCATTACCAAAGTTATGAAGCGACATTTACATATTTATATCTATATTTAATTTATATTATAATAATTGAGTGGTCAGTAAAACTATTTGAAGAGGATCTTCTTCAACATCAAAAAACTTTTTTTTTCCTAGCATAATATTATTACATTTTATTGAAATTAAATTTAATAATAGATTTTTTTGTTATACACAATAATATGTACGAACGCATTAATTATAAAATTTATATCAAATTATAAATGTCCAATATTCATTCTATAAATTCATTAAACAATATTTCAAATATCTAATACTATGTTACACGCAAGGTGTGTGTCTCGGTCGCTAGTATTATATAAAGATTAGGCTTCATATAGACAAAAAATGACACCAATTTGTTTTTTCCAATTTTTCCTTATGCAAAACATATTTTACATTTTTTTTATTTTTTTATTTTAACAAACACTTTTTTTTCTTTTTTCTTTTTAATTTTAACCATTGAAATAATACTTTAGTCTCTCGATAATTTATCATATTTCACTTTAGTCATTCGGTAATAATAAAAAAGACTGTACACACACACACCGCATGTGTAAAATAACTAGTATACAGAAATTGTATATTTAATAGGTTAGTATCACATCATCGATATAAATATATATGATAAGTGAACCAATACCAGCAATACTGAAACTTCCACTACTCGTTTTTCTTTAAAATGTACTAGAAATGTTATTTTTTTTTCTTATCTTCCTATTCGACCGAACCCATACACATATATATAAATACATTTTAAAATACTTTTGCACTATTTAAAAATAAACCAAACAACTATTATTTGAAAATCCAAAAGAACGTAATTTAAAATATAAATCGTAAAATGTCAACCAACTAAACTAATATTATTTCGAAAATAACCTTAACTCTAACAACCTCTCAAAAACCCCTCCAAAGCATCATAAACAATAAAATCTTCAAAGTAACTTAAATCATTAGCATAAATCATAAACATAAGTGCGGAAAACTAGACATATCTCAAAAACCCGACACATCTTCAGGTTGTGTGCACCTTCGGGTTGTGTGCATAAATCATTAGCATAAATCTCAATAAACCCGACACATCTTCGGATTGTGTGCACCTTCAATCCAGCTAGTTCAACCATCAAGGCCTTCATCATATTTATGCTCACATGCATCGAACACACGTAATGAGTTTAATGACTCAGCAACCCTTAACCATGATAACAAGTAATACATATACATCCACATGCAACATGTGAAAATTACTTTTACTTAAAATAAATTTTCATGAACATGCACAACTTAAACATTTTTTCCTTCCATCATATACATTTATCTTTTTCATCATATATGTATACGTTTTCCTCTTATTGAATTCAGATCGTTAATTGTGACTTTCGTATCAGTTGAAGGTCGATAAATCCATCTATATGTAACCATAGTACTGGGTGGCGGAGACATCGGCGACACTCTCACTCATAAACTGAGCCTTGGCATTACATATCATCGTATCATCATAATCATCGTATTAGTCACAATCACTTCACCTTCTTCAACTTTTCATATTTTCATCACTTATGAAACTTCAAGCATATATAAATCATTTTTCTTTTAAATCAAGTATGTCACATGTCTTTTAGCATTAATGTTTCATCATATAATTCATAAACATTTAAAATAAACATATTACCATTATTTACAGCAATCAGGGTACTGTCAGGACGTCTAATAATTTTTAGGTGTGAAATGATCGTTTTACCCCTAGATGCATAAATTTCCATAATTATCCCTAGACTTCGTAACGACTCCCAAATAATTCCAAACAACCTATTATCGTAAACACTCTCTTAAATATTTCTTATGCTAAAAATTTAGGTTTTTGATAATTTTCTCATTCATTTTTAAACTTAGATATACATCTTAGTTTTGACTCGTAACTTAACCAAACTTTACTAAACTATATTAAGCCCAAATCACGCCAATTGAGACCCTCGATTGCGCCTAGATAAGTTACTGAAATATTTTGCCCCTCATACTTCGAACCTTAGCTTCCCTAAACATGCAACATTCAACCCTAGTCCTTGTCCACCACGACCAGACCATAGACCACCCTCCCAGGACACTGAGCGTGCCCACAACAAGCCACTTGACCAAGCCTAAGGCCCCAAACAAGCCCAGCCTTTCAAGCCGTGCCCTAGGAACCATGTGAGACGTCCAGCTTGCGTACAACCCCTAGCCTTCGCACCAGCCACGGCAGCCATCCTAGGATAATATCTTCTTATTTGGTCAAATTAAAAATCATTTCTACATTTTCTTCATATATTTTTTAAATCCATTGGTAAATGTTGAGTTATTATATCGTATATATTATCATGTATTTGTTTTATATTGAAAAGACACTCATCATATTGTGTCACTTGCTGTTATATTTATTTAATGTCTAATTGAGAGACCGATAATTAATATCAAATAAATCTAGTTTAACCTTTAAATAATATCCTTTTATTCGATTTTTATAATTATAATTTTAATTATATTTTTTTGTATGATAAATGTAATCATTAATTAATTTTATTATATTTAATTAAATTTTGGGTGAATAAAAATATTATCATAGATATATTATCTCGACTTGTATTATTATATAGGTACCGTTTGGTTCGTTATATTATTTATCACATTTTTATACAATACAATCTCATGTTTGGTGCACCATCTACCCGTCATTTATCTCATATCAATCAAATCATCAGTCATTTATCTAAAATCAATCAAATCAATACATTGAAATTACAATATCACTCTTAATAAATAATATTATAAATATTTTATTAATATTTTTAAAAAGACAAAACGATAATTATCTCATATTTAATCAAAATTAATCTATCAAATTAAACATGATATTAATTATTATTTTTATGTATTTTATTATTAAAACATATTATTTATCTTTGTACATTATACTATTCGTGACATATAATGAACGATCCTATATGTATCGTCCAGGCCGACCGTGGAGAGAGAATTTAGAAGAGGAAAAACGTAATTGATGATGGGTAGAGTAGATACTATCTGTGGGGGCAGTGCCACTGTCCTCACAGAATCTCAGCCATTGATGTTACATGGTGATTAAATCTGGGCCTTTGATCACTTCATGGGGTGTATGTGTGTTTAAATCTGAGTTGATGATGCGTTGTGTCAGCAATTTCATTTTCGTGTGGGGGTTTCGAAACGTTGACCTTGACTGGCGAGGTGTTTTCTCTCGTATGTGAATGGATGCGGCGGCGGAAGACCCATTCTTCTCTCCTTAATTTGATTTATTTTTATTTTTACTTATATTTCGATCTGAAATTTGTTGAGTCGATAATCACGAGCCAATTTCTTTAATGGAATTGTATCGAATCACACAAAAATATAACTGTATATCAAAAAAAAATATCGAAATGAATGTCGATTATTCTTGTTTTAGTGTAAAGGTAGATATTGTTGTGACTTGATTTGATGGTATAACAATAAAGAAATGGACGTGATTTCTATTTTGGAAAGCTCGAACAATAATGATCGTAATTCAATTAGCGGGAGAGAATTATTTTGATTAGGTTATTAGAGGTCCAAGTGGGGCAAACATTTTGATATGCCAAAATAAATGTCTGCCGTAACATTTGACTAGAATAAATATCTCCTATGTCAATTACACTCACTCTACGCGAAGATATATATCACAAAATCGAAGGTTATGTGTATTGTTTGTTAATGTTTAAAAAAAGTGGTCGTGAACTTTTCTTTTACGAATTTGCATTTTTTAAGCGTTAGTGTTGCAAGAGCTCGTTTTTTTTTTAAAAAAAAATTTAGAAGTACAAAATATTATTGTTTGGACTAAAATATTTAATTATTAAAGCCAAATTTGATTACGAAGTTCCAATTAAATTATGAAAATCCAACAATTGTGGAAGATAGATTCTCATTGATTTAAATTTATTAAGATAAGTCAAAAAATGGTGGGAAAGGAGAAGATCGTGGGAGGAAATGATAGAAGATCGTGGGTCATGGAGGGAGTGGAAGAAACCGCACCGCACGATGAAGAAAAGGAAGAATAAGCCAACACAGAAAAAACACAACAAGGACATCAGCAAAATTCCAGGATCCGCAGAAAAATTAGCAAGCAACGGTCAAGCACATCCAATTTCGCAGATTTTCATGAGTTAGTCTCTTACCGCTCAAGTCATTAATGTGAATGTCACCTACCCATTCACAATATAAAAAAATGATAAAAGTAATATTTTTCATGTGCACCAATAGAATCGTTCAAATAGACGTGAGACCGTCTATTTTTGCCATTTTTTTTTTTCATGTTTTTGTAATTTCCTACTGATTTGTTGATAGATATCATGTTGAGAGTTTATTTCTTCAAGTTCTATTGTATTTTCTTTCATTTTGATGTTGTATTTGTTTAAGATACTATAATGTATGGTCAAATTTAATAGTCCATAATCGTCGTGATCCTCAGAAGTTATATTTTCATTATTATACAAGTCGATGTATTTTTGCACTTGACACGCTCGCAAATCAAGTATTGTGCAAACAATTATATATTTATGGGATGATTTTTTTATTTTATTTTTGGGACAGTATTTATGGGATGATTTACGTTAGTGTGTAAATGTTGAAAAGCCAAAAGAAAATTATCTTTTTTCTCAAAGGAAAGTGCCCTGACTGACGTCATCATCGTATAGAGATGTTCACATGCTATACTAAAAACTAAGATAAATTCAAAAAAAAAAAAAAATTTCAAGAATACACATCAGAGTTTCGATTTGGATCGAGTGCCCATCACATATTGGGCCTTATAAAACTTGGAAAACGTCCAATGGATATCGGCCCAATTATTTGACAGTAGCCAACAGAATTTGTCACTACTCAAACCTAGCCACTCGTTTTTTGAGTCAAACCGTGAGGAGATGAAAATTATTATTTTTTTACGAAAAATATTAATTTTTTTTAAAATATGGATCAAATTCATTATCTCACGGATATAAATATGTGACACTGTGTCACATAAAACTTAATCTTTATAATTATATATTTAAAAAAGCCACAAACAATATCGGTATTGCCTGTTGGAAATTTGAATAAAAATTACATGTCTTGAATGTGGGAGTGCCTTTTGGTTCTCCACATTCTTGAGTTGGTTGTGGCTCATTATTGTGGAGTGTCTTTTGACTTTCCACATTCTTGAGTTACTTGAAAACTTGTGGCTCTTCATATTCTTGAGTTAATGGGAAGATTAATTGAGTTAATTAATCTTGCATGACTCTTGGTATGTTTTTTGGGGGCTTATAAATAGTGTGCTCATTTCCCCATTTCAAAGTGCATGAAAATCTTTTCTCTTTCAAGTATTCTCTTGCATTTCATATTGTTAGCTTTTCTTTTGGCCTCCGTTAAATCTCGGTGATAAAGTAAAGGTACGCTTTCAGTTCGTCGTAGTAGTGTCTCGTGCTAAGTCACTGCTGGTTGTTCCGTTGTATCCTGGGAAACAGACGTCCAAGTTCATCCTCGAAGCACATCCCGGAGGGGACGAATCTGTTTTAAGGACACTGTATTTTCATACAGGCCTCGGTTTGTTTTATTTTAAGCATTGTGCTACTGTTTTGTTCATACTACTAGTTCGTTGGTTTTAGTATACCTTTCTGTTTATTCCATACATTTTGTATAACAATCTTAAAACAGATTACTCATTACGTGTTGTTTCAGATATGGCTACTGAAACTAACGTGCAAAGGGAAACTGTTCATGTTGTCCCTCCTCAAGTTGTCCCTCATGGTACCCCACGTGCTACTGCGGTTGCTGTTCCAGCAAGTCACGGTGAAAAACCCGAGAAGTTTACTAGTGTGGACTTCAAAAGGTGGCAGCAGAAGATGCTGTTTTACTTGACGATGCTGAACCTGGCTAGATTCCTCACGGAGGATGCTCCTAAACTCAACGAGGGTGAGGGAGATGTTGAATCTGTTAGTGCGGTTGAGGCATGGAATCATTCTGATTTCTTGTGCCGAAACTATGTACTAAACGGATTGGCAGATTCGCTCTACAACGTGTTTTGCGAAAAGAAAACGGCTAAAGAGCTGTGGGAATCCCTTGACAGAAAGTACAAAACCGAAGATGCCGGGGCCAAGAAGTTTCTTGTTGGTCGCTTTCTGGACTTTAAAATGGTGGATTCAAAGCCGGTTATCAGCCAAGTTCAAGAACTCCAAGTGATTCTTCACGAGATTCACGGTGAGGGGATGACTTTGAGCGAATCATTCCAAGTGGCTGCTATTGTTGAGAAGCTACCACCAGCTTGGAAGGATTTCAAAAACTACTTGAAGCACAAGCGAAAGGAGATGAATGTTGAAGAGCTCATTGTTCGACTTCGCATCGAGGAAGACAACAAGAGTTCGGAAAGACGATTATTTTCTCCTGTTGCCGCTAAGGCAAATGTTGTCGAGTATGGCCAAAGCTCGAAAAAGAGAACATTTTCCTCCTCCAGCAAAAGGTTGAACATGGGACCCAAAGGAGGCGTGTCAAAGAAAAAGTTCTCCGGAAAATGCTACAACTGTGATGGTATGGGTCACAAGGCATCTGAATGTAAGAAGCCGAAGAGAAACCGAGAGGCGAATGTGGTAGAGAACATTGCTCATGAGGTTTCGAACATGAATCTTTGTGCTGTAATATCAGAGGTTAATCTGGTGGGTTCGAACACAAGGGAGTGGTGGATCGACACGGGTGCCACTCGCCATGTTTGCTCGGACAAGGAGATGTTTGCTACTCTTGAGGAATCTGAGAATGATGAAAAACTATTCATGGGAAATTCCGCTATTTCTGAAATCAAGGGTCAAGGGAAAGTTATTCTGAAGATGACATCTGGAAAAGAACTGACTCTAAACAATGTGCTGTATGTACCGGACATTCGCAAGAACTTGGTGTCCGGGTCGCTTCTTAACAAGCATGGTTTCCGCATTGTCTTCGAGTCAGATAAGGTTGTTTTGTCAAAGAGTGGAATGTTTGTAGGCAAAGGTTATGTTTGTAATGGTTTGTTCAAACTAAATGTAATGGCTATTAAGCCAGTGATGAATAAAGTTAACACTTTTGCTTACTTGCTTGAGTCTTCTTGTTTATGGCATGGTAGACTTGGACACGTTAGTTATGATACAATTCGTAGATTAATTAACATGAAAAGTATTCCTGCATTCCAAATTGACAAACAACACAAATGTGAAACTTGTGTTGAGGCAAAACTAACGAGATCATCTTTTCGAACTATTGAAAGAAATAGTGAACCACTTGATCTAATTCATAGTGATGTATGTGATTTAAAAGGTGTACAAACTCGTGGTGGAAATAAATACTTCATCACTTTTGTTGACGATAGCATAAAATTTTGTTATGTATATCTCCTCAAAAGTAAGGATGAAGCTATTGACAAATTTGTCCAATATAAGAGTGAAGTTGAAAACCAACTTAGCAAGAAAATTAAGGTGCTAAGAAGTGATCGTGGAGGTGAATATGAATCACCATTTGCTGAGTTTTGTGCTCAACACGGTATTAAACACGAAAGAACTGCACCTTATTCTCCTCAGCAAAATGGCATTGCAGAGAGAAAGAATCGCACATTGAAAGAAATGATGAATGCGTTGCTATTAAGTTCTGGTTTACCACAGAACATGTGGGGGGAAGCTGTTCTAACAGCAAATTACCTTTTAAATAAGGTGCCCCGAAAGAAGCTAGATAAAAGCCCATACGAGTTATGGAAAGGTAGAAGTCCTTCTTACCAATACTTGCGAGTGTGGGGGTGCCTTGCCAAGGTAGCAGTACCCACTCCAAAGAAGATAAAGATATGACCAAAAACTGTTGATTGCATTTTCATTGGATATGCTCAAAACAGTAGCGCTTATCGTTTTCTTGTACACGAATCTCAAATACCTGATATTCACAAGAATACGATAATGGAATCAAGAAATGCTTCGTTCTTTGAACACATGTTTCCATGCAAATCTAAGGAAGAACCAAGTTCATCCAAAAGATTATATGAAACAATTGATGAAGAACAAGAGCTTGATCAAGACATTGAACCTAGACGTAGCAAGAGAGCTAGGACTGAGAAATCCTTTGGTCCGGATTTCATCACTTTCATGATGGAAAGTGAACCTCAAAGCTTCAAGGAAGCAATTAGTTCATCTGAGGGACCTCTATGGAAAGAGGCTATCAAGGTTACCATCAACGTGAGGGGTTTGATTACTTTGACACATATTCTCCTGTATCGAGAATAACCTCTATTCGAGTGATACTTGCGATTGCCGCCTTGCGGAATCTTGAAGTACACCAAATGGACGTAAGGACTGCTTTTCTAAATGGGGATTTAGAAGAGGAAATTTACATGGAACAACCTGAGGGATTTTCTGCGAATGGGCAAGAAAATAAGGTATGTAAACTGGTGAAGTCTCTGTATGGTTTAAAACAAGCACCAAAGCAATGGCACGAAAAATTTGATAAAGCCATGATGGAAAGTGGATTTAAATTCAGTGAATGTGACAAATGTGTATACATAAAAAACACTGAAAATGGATATATCATTTTATGTCTTTACGTAGATGACATACTTATCATTGGTAGTAATGATAAGATGATTAAATCCATTAAGAAATTATTGAACTCAAGATTTGACATGAAAGATTTGGGCTTAGCCGATGTAATCCTTGGAATTAAAATCCATAGAACATCAGAAGGGATAGTCCTAAGTCAGTCACATTATGTTGACAAAATACTTGAGAAATTCAATAACGATGACTCTGCATTGGCTAGAACCCCGATAGATACCAGTCATCATCTATCAAAGAATCGAGGTGAGAATATGTCTCAATTAGAATACTCTCGAGTCATTGGAAGTCTGATGTACTTGATGAGTTGTACAAGACCAGACATAGCCTATGCAGTGAGCAAATTGAGTAGATTCACGAGTAATCCAGGAGTTGAACACTGGAAAGCAATTATCAGATTGCTAAGATACTTAAGGTACACTCGTGATCATGGGCTGCACTATACCAGATATCCTGCTGTTATCGAAGGATACAGTGATGCAAATTGGATATCTGATATGAAAGACTCAAAATCTACAAGTGGATTTGTATTCACTTTAGGAGGTGCAGCAATTACGTGGAAATCTTCTAAACAAACTGTAATAGCCAGATCCACGATGGAATCTGAGTTTATAGCTCTTGACAAATGTGGTGAAGAGGCTGAATGGCTGCGTCATTTTTTAGAAGATGTTCCAGAATGGGAAAAACCAGTGCCGGCTATAAGCATACATTGTGATAGCCAATCTGCAATAGGAAGGGCACAAAATACAATGTATAATGGTAAGTCTAGGCATATACGTCGTAGACACAATACCATTAGACAACTACTCTCAACTGGAGTTATCTCTATTGACTACATAAAGTCAAAGGATAATATAGCGGATCCGCTAACCAAAGGGTTAAACAGAGAGTTAGTTGCGAAAATGTCAAGGGGAATGGGGCTCAAGCCTATAAAATAAATTGGTGCGAAGGAAAACCCAACCTACGCTGACTGGAGATCCCAAGAACTAGGTTCAATGGGACAACCTAATCGCATTAATTTGGAGAATCACTGTGGGGGTTATCCCTAGTCCATTCCTATTATGAAACAGTGAATGTTGAGGATAAGCTTACGGCTTTTAATGATTCTGATGAGAAGAATATAGAATCACCTATGTGAGAGAGAAGTGGGGCCGTTTCGAAGGAATTGCAAGGCTCAATTCTAGACCCTCTCGCAGAACCAGGCGTGTGTTCATGGCCAAAACGAACACAATAATGAGAACTGAATAGTATCAGGGAGAGTCTTGTGTGAAATATATCTTAATTTACATAAATGGCAGAACAGTTCAAGGACATCATGTCTACTGGTCAGCTAGTAAAGCAAATATATTTCATGAGGGAAGGTTCAAAGGATAACACCTACCTATCCTATGCAGGATTCAACTGTAGAACTTTGTCACCGAGATTTATATCAATTTTCATTCATGTGGGGGATTGTTGGAAATTTGAATAAAAATTACATGTCTTGAATGTGGGAGTGCCTTTTGGTTCTCCACATTCTTGAGTTGGTTGTGGCTCATTATTGTGGAGTGTCTTTTGACTTTCCACATTCTTGAATTACTTGAAAACTTGTGGCTCTTCATATTCTTGAGTTAATGGGAAGATTAATTGAGTTAATTAATCTTGCATGACTCTTGGTATGTTTTTTGGGGGCTTATAAATAGTGTGCTCATTTCCCCATTTCAAAGTGCATGAAAATCTTTTCTCTTTCAAGTATTCTCTTGCATTTCATATTGTTAGCTTTTCTTTTGGCCTCCGTTAAATCTCGGTGATAAAGTAAAGGTACGCTTTCAGTTCGTCGTAGTAGTGTCTCGTGCTAAGTCACTGCTGGTTGTTCCGTTGTATCCTGGGAAACAGACGTCCAAGTTCATCCTCGAAGCACATCCCGGAGGGGACGAATCTGTTTTAAGGACACTGTATTTTCATACAGGCCTCGGTTTGTTTTATTTTAAGCATTGT
Source organism: Primulina eburnea (assembly GCF_022965805.1). Lineage (NCBI taxonomy): Eukaryota > Viridiplantae > Streptophyta > Magnoliopsida > Lamiales > Gesneriaceae > Primulina > Primulina eburnea. The sequence goes on from NC_133108.1 coordinate 7,045,188, forward strand.
GCTACTGTTTTGTTCATACTACTAGTTCGTTGGTTTTAGTATACCTTTCTGTTTATTCCATACATTTTGTATAACATTGCCACCATATGCTCAATCAAGAAATAAAAGCTTTTTTAAAACAATAACGTCTGAAGTTGGAAAATCTGGATAATACGTATAACACAAGGCTAGTCTAGAAATCGATTAAGTATTAAAAAATTTTCTTTAAAATAACATAGTCCTCACTCCTACAGCTAATAATTGTGACTTGATTTTGTCAAATCAAAATAATTCGAAATTTTGTATATTTATTATTATTATTATTATTATTATTATTATTATTTATAAGAATAGGTCTTTTGTGAGACGATCGAACGAATCTTTATATGTGAGACGAGTCAATCCTACCGATATTCACAATAAAAAGTAATACTCTTAGTATAAAAAATAATATTTTTTCATGGATGACTCAAATAAAATATATGTCTCACAAAATACGACCCATGAGACTTAATAATCGTAGAAGATGAATCATCCTTGAAAATTATACGGCAGTCAGACACTTTACAAATATATATATATATATATATAGATATATTTCGACTGATTTTCTCCATTAGGAACGACGACACCACAAATGTATAAATATCGTTAATAATATTAACCTTAATTTAACCTTAATTCAAATTTATTTACACAATTTAAATGATTATTATTTAAAATAAATAATAATATTATTTTTAAATATATTTAGGACATAAAATTATTTTATCTTATTTTATGAGTGTCATTTATTTAAAATTAGAATTTTATTATAAATTTGAAATGATATAGTATCACATATAAAAATAAATCACATTTTTTATAATTTTTTTAAAAAAACACATAAATTAAATGTAAAGAGATATGTAAAATACTAATTCAAGGATTATTATTATATTATGACCAGATATATTTAACTAAGTCGACATGAAATTGGTGATTCATATGATTTTCACGTATTTAAGAAAAAAAATCGAAAATCGAACCAACCGATGAACATTCCTATCTATATCTTTCATTCTTTTCTTCGTCAAAATTAGCAAAGAGAGTTCCGAAAGATACATCTTTAGGGATAAAAAATGAAGTTTCTCACAATCCTAACAGAATGTTGTCATAACCATATGCATCGCGTCCCGTTCCAATTAACCGCTCCAGGATAAGTAGAGATCCCAAGAATCCAATCTACTCACAACAGTAGGGATTTCGAGCCAAAAAAATTAAAAAATTTTGAGATTCAAATCGAACTGAAACTCGAATATATTTGATTCGGACCAAATTATAGACTTAAATTTTTACTAACACTATTCTGTTTATTTACACCTCTAGATGAGACTGATTTGGCCTAGCTACAGTACTATTATTATGTACATTTTATTTCATTTCGTTAATTTGCTTTGTTAACAAAGATGTTATTCATAAATTAAACTCGAAGCTTTATTTTTTGTTTAAACTTGATTATATAGTCGTAGAAAATCATTTTCAATCCCGTTTATAGAGAATATATTGAATATAAATTTAACAAAAAAATATAGACGTAGCCAACATGTAATTTTTATAGCAGTCACGCCGCCCCTTAACATAGACGACTCGACTCGTTCACACTCCCCCACGTAAATAAACGTAAGCCCAACCTCGCACCTCCTCTATATATCCATCCCTCTCCTGCCTACTAATTATACATCACTTATTCTGCATGTGATGGCGACGAGAGCGGCGGAGGGGCGGCGCTGCGGGGACCAAGTGCATTTTCGTGGGGTCAGGAAGAGGCCGTGGGGAAGATACGCGGCGGAGATTAGGGATCCAGTGAAGAAGACCCGTGTGTGGCTTGGTACATTTGACACGGCGGAGGCGGCAGCGAGAGCGTATGATAAAGCTTCCCGCGAGTTCCGAGGTCATAAGGCTAAGACTAATTTTCCTCCGGTGGATATCGTGGATGTAAAGAAAACCGATCATTTTCCGAAAAACAGGAGCCCAAGCTGGAGCAGCACCGTCGAGTCTTCTAGCCCGGTGGCTTACCTCAGAACGGCTGTGGCAGACGATTCCTTCTCTTTGGAACTCACTCTTGGACATCTGCCTCTGAGAAATCCTGTCCAGAATCATCACAAATTCCTCCCAGCCAAAATTCTTTTCACTTCCGCAGAATTTCTGGCATATAACACAGCGGGGAAGACTACGATGCTCCACCTTCGCCCAGAATCGCGCGAAGAACTCGCAGATCTTATCAATCAAATGCGACCGGGCGGGATCCAGAGCCAGTCGGATTCATCATCAGCGGTATTTGACCAAACGCCGCCAAAATCAGCACGTGGGGAAGGCATCAATCTCGATCTGAACCTTCCTCCACCGGTAAATCTCTGATTTCGCCGGTGGTATTGATTTACTTCTATATATAATATTAGATGTTAACCTTTTAACTTTGACATTTCCGGGTGGCCGCCCAGTCCGATGATGTAAATGACCACCGTCGGCAGTAGCCTGTAGATACAATATTTATATCAAGATTTGATCTTTCTCTCCAACATAAGTTCCTTGGACTGGCAGGGAATTGGTGGAGCAAAATTCGTCGTTTTCGATTTTTGCCCGTGTGGACCATATCAGTACGGACATCTTCCACATGATGAAAACATTAGAAATTTGAGGACAGGGATGTCAAGGCAATAAGATTAATGGATTTTGCATTATAACAAGGAGGATGGAAAGCGAAATGGAACACGAAAGTTCCACCAAAAATAAAAAAATTTCTTTGGCGTGATGGTAGGAATTGTCTTCCTAATCGCATTAATCTGCAGAAGAGGGGCATCCATGTTTCATCACTGTAAGTGGTCTGTAATGCGGAACTGGAATCAGAATGACACACATTCCCGTGAATAATATAATATGGGCGATCGACTCTCAAGCGAGCGCTAATGAAGGCTTCTCGAATTGGCCATTTAACATCATCCATGCTCTCACTGGTCTAGAGCTGGGTAACTTCGTATATGTCCTCTGGGCAATCTGGAAGCAAAGGAACTCTAAGCTACGAGACAATCGAATAGATTCCTCAACTAGAGTGGCGGCTACAGTAAAGAGTTTCTTATATGAATGGATGGGCTCTTCAAGAAATGATGAGACACCACGAACTTCTTGCTGGAACCAACTATGCATCAGAACACCACTACTGGAGCTGTAAAATGCAACATTGATGCAATCTTCTTTGAGGACATAAAGGCTGCGGTTATAGGCATGGTGGTGCATGACGAGGAGGAAGAGTCATTATAACCAAAACACCTTTGATGAAAGGACTATGATACATCAAAAAAGGAGAAGCTATAGACCTGTTTGAAGCCTTGTCATTGATAAGCAACACAGATTTCACCATGTCTAGTCTTCCAAGCAATGAAGGTTTGGAGGCATCACCGGGCATGTCGTGAAATATTATATGTGAACCCAAGTTTCTTGATTCATTTTATTCATAGATAAGAAAACAAGATTGTTCATGTGACATTAATCATACTTGTTTTTATGCTGGTTCTTTTGTTTTGTTAGAAACATCAATATGTATTGGTGATCTTCTGAATATGTAATCTATTACTTCTAAAATTGAATCAATGAATGTCTTGTTTTTTTTTTTTTTTTAAAAAAAACAAGGATTCCTCCATTCTCAAATTTTAGATCTTGAAACATCAATAAAAAATGTTTTTAATATTTTTTAAAAAACACACCACCACTTAACTTCCATTAAAATATATATATATATATATATATATATATATATATATATATATATATATATATATAAATATATATAAAACTTAGTTTTGTGTTGGTGAAACATTTTTACAAATTTCATATATCCCTATAAATTTCACCATTTTTATTTTTCCTAATTATTTATCTTCAGACTCTCTCATTTTCTTCTCTTTCTAAAAAACATTATACTTATTCAATTTATTTATTTTAAAAATTATTATAATAAATATTTCTAGGAAAAGATAAAATAAAATGATAATGAAAGCTATGAAACGGTAAATGGCAAGGCCGCGGCTGCTTTATGAACCACACAATTAATTCTTTTGTGGATAACTTTTGTGCCTCCTCAGGTGACAAACTAATTCTTCCTCCGTTTAAAAATTACCTCATTTTTCATTCACTTGTAAACAGCAGTCTTTTAATTGCCGAGCGAAACGGGATAAAATCACGGATAATGTCAAAGATACATACGATATATCTCGTCGGATATTGTATTCAATACAAAATGAGATTTTGTCCAATTGAACTTTTGTATTGACTTTTTTGTGATGTAAGATTTGATGTATAAATATTTATCTACATATAATATCACTCTAAAATCATTGTGACGTATGCGATTCATTTCAAATTAATATTTTATTTATTTATTTATTATTTTTTTGTAAATGTAACTAATGTTTTATTTTGTACTAAGCGAAATAATTTCTTTTTTTAAATATATATATATATATTATTTACGGAATAATTATCTTATTTTAAGCATGTATACAACTCATATAAACTCACATACTTTCCTCGTCCCAAATATATTTAAGCTACATTTTTCTTTCCCCTGTCCAAATATATAGATACATATCTATATTTAATAGTATTTATTCGTTTTTAACTTGCATTCATATAACTAAATTTAGTTGTCTTAAACACTCATAAAATATAAGGTTAAAATAGGAAATTTTTTGTATAATTGTCTTTTTAAATAATATTTTTAATACGTATGAAAAAACAAAACTCTATATATTCGAGACGGAATTCATAATTTAAGACAAAAGGCAGATGGCCTCCATTGTTGCCGACATATTCTATTGCAAGTAGCAGAAAACTGTGGCCCGTTTTGATTCTCTATATCTCCAACAACAACGTAGGACCTATTTTTTGTTCCATTTTCTTTCAACATTTGCTGCTTACCTATCTTAAAAAGTCTTCATCTCTCTCTTTTTTAAATAAATACCATCCATGCTGTTTCCAGAAGGCGCTGTACATTAAGAATATGTACGTATGAGAACGATATTCACAATAAAAAGTAATACTCTTAGCATAAAAAGTAATACTTTTTCATAGATGATCCAAATAAGAGATACATATCATGAAATTGATCCGTGAGATCGTCTCAACTCTCACGAGGGTTTTTGTGGTACATTAGCATATCACGACATGCATATGTTCTTAAATAGCTTCCAGACTATGGCAAATTACATTTAGTTAGATGCCATGATTTATTTACTGCTATCGCTATGTATATTTTACTGTATTTGTTAGTGGATAAACTGAATCTGAAAGATACAAATATAAATATTTTTCACTTTTAAAAAAACATGTATATTCTTATATTTCAATTTATCATTTAATCTTTTATGATCTCAATCAAGTATCACATGTATAATTTGTTCTATGAATAAAATAATTTATAGTGCTGTAATAATACACGCATACGTACAAACTGATATGCTGGAATAGTAAGTGATGTTTCACTGAGTCACGATTTTATTTTTAATTTGAAAGTGAGTGGAAGTTGAATTAAAAATCATTATTATAAAGGAGAAAGTTAAATGGTGAAGAATTACATTAGGAATTATGAATAAAAAGCCAAAAAAAGGGAAAATCACTTTTAAAAAATCTATACAATTTGTTATACATAATTTCTCTCGTTTTAGATGATCATTGTATTTAGTTAGCTTTCAATATTTGTAATGACAAAATAATATATGTAAATATTTGTATTTTATTATTTTTCTTATAAATAGAGTGATCGTTTAGTTCAATTATCATTGCACATGTGTATTTTCTCTTATAAATTATCTCCATTCATCTCTATTTTCGAAATTTTTTTTGTCATTATTTTTTTATTGACAGTGATCTAATGTTTAATGATGAACTATATAGGATAGTGAAAATACATATATGTGAATATGTGAAAATAAGACAACAACGTCATGAATCAAGAAAGAAAATCAATAATAAACCCTATGAATCGATACTATCATTCACACTGGGCAAGACGATGATGGTAGCCTATGCATGATGACGATGTTAGATAAATAAAAAGTTTAATGAATAGAAATTAAGCTAAGAATTATTCAAAACTCGAAACAATTTGTTCCATGCATCGAGAGAGGCAATGAAGCGCCTAGACGGGGCGCTGAAGTGTCTCATATGTGGTGTAGATTGTTCCAGACTACAAAAGAGGCGCTCAAGAGTGCCTAAGCACATTCCCTATGCCCTAGAATTTTTCAGGGCCACGAGGGAGGTGCCTAGGCACCCGTTAAGCAGCGTCTAGGTATCTAATGGTATTGTTTTGTTGGATCCCGGTTTTCTCGTGCCCAAACGCAGCGGAAGTCTTAAAATTTTTGTTAGATCTTGACATTCAAGATGTATTTGGACACTCGTATGGTTTTATAATAAAACATAGGATGTTAGAAATTTATAGCTTTGTGAATTAAATCACTTGGCTCCAACTAATCCGGTATAAACAGATTAGCTCTTGATGAATCCCTACGAACTTTCTTCAAGGGAGTCCTTGTTTGATCCTCCTATCAAGTCCACGACTAGATGATATGTTCCTCTTCCAAATTGCACTAGAAAATTTGGAAGAGATTTTATGTTGGAGGCTAAAACGAGAGGCGGCTCAACCTTGGAAAGATAAATCAAGGAGGCCAAAATTTTCTTGGTGGATGGATGCTGATTTTCGAAAATTTCTTATGGTGGTGGCTAGGGTTTTGACTTCTCAACCCTTATTTATAATCAACTCATGACCTAATTATCATAGTATAATAATTGGGCTCTTTAATTAATATTAATGGACTTGAAATTAATTGGGTTAGTCTAACTAATTTAATCAATTAATCAAGGTCCATTAATAACTTTAATTATTTAATATGTTGGACTTGTACTCTTACAAGCCCATTAAACATATTACCCACCGTATTTAATTTATTAATTAATAAGCTCAACTTTTGAGTTTAATAAATTAAGTCATTATAAATTCAACATTTGAATTTATTATTTAAATTATAAGTTCAACTCTTTGAATTTATATCACCTCCAAAATTTAATATCTAATAAACCCAACATTTGAGTTTAATAAATTAAATTCTCAAATTTTATAAATTCAACTCCTTGAATTTATTCTTTCAAAATTTAATTATCATAAATTCAACTCCTTGAATTTACTATATAACATAAATTCAACTTCTTGAATTTATTCTCTCAACGGGAACAAACGATCCAGTGCTTGTGTGACCCTCAATGGTTCATGGATACTAGCCGTTGATTCACAACTCTTTGTGATTCAGGACATAATCATTTATTCGGGCTTACCCTATTCAGCCTCATTCTTTTCATCAATACCTTGATCAAGAATATCAGAACTCATTTCTGATTGCACCCATCGAATCATGATAAGAGCGTCTAGTAGCATCGCCCCATGATCACCTATGTATCACTCATAGTGCCTGCAAGAATCAGTCGATTGTGATTAACGTACAGTACGATTCCTTCATCTTATATATCCCGATCGAATATGCAACCATTGGTTCATCGAGGGTTGCATATTAATTCGATAACTATGTGATAACTATAATAGTGGCATCGCGTGTACTATTTGAGAACTCCTTCTCTAACGTACATCTCATACTCTGGCCAGAGATTCCATCCACTATTATTTCATCAGATCACACAGAATATCCACACTCGTAGGTGAGCGGTGAATCCCCGACTACAATGCACTAGCTCCTATATGTGTCGCAACTGTACCCAACCTCGCCACCTGATGACTCTCCTGGAGCCGGTAAACGAGTCAAAGCACAGCCCTAGCATATAGAGCCTCAGTGTTGTCCCGGGTCGTAAGGACTAATGGTGTACAATCATAACCACAGACTTATCCTCTCGATGAATGATAACCACTTGGAAAGTCCGAGGGAGGGTTAAGTTCGGTATAATCATCATATGACTACCCATCTGCATGTTTGGACATCTCCATGTCCTTACCAAGAAATGCAGTACATAACATCGCAGATGCTAGTCTCGAGCTCAAGCGACCTTTATCCATGTTATAGGCGGGTGAATCGACTAGGAACGAATTTAGAATATGCAATGTTTATAAATGAGTTTCAACATCGAATTATGATTCATTTATATTAAAACATAATCAAGGACTTTATCTATGCTGATTCCATGGGTATGTAGATAAAGTATAACGAAACCATTTAAAAGTTAAATTATATTAAAATAAAGATTGTTTATTTCACTTGAGTCAATAAATTCTCTAGCAAACCGTTGGCTTGCAGGGCATCTACTCTAACATGTTTATCAAGAGTTGCGAGTTTTTATGGATCTCTATCACCAAAAAGCGTATCTTGGCCACACGTTCGATATTTATGACTTGAATATTAATCTATTTGAATGAATTAATATAATGTATTTTATTTAGTTTTATATTTAATTTGTACGAATAGAAAAACAGAAGCAGAACTTAACTTAAACAAGAAGAACTCAACATCTTTTGTTTGATAGTTACAAGTCTTTAATGTTACCGTTACTTTACCTAGTACTATTATTAATTGCATCATTAATGTTGTCCGAAGACATTTAACGCTCCTTACTAGTTTTGGTATGAGACAAAGACTGATTATTCTGAAGCTTTCTACAGGACCTTTATTAGGTGATAAAGCTGATTTACTCATAGTCAAAGAAGTCGTTTTACTTATAGACATTAGATTCAAAGCTTTATATATATAAAGATCAACCCTATAAAGAAAGAGACGGTCATCTTGTTATCGAGAAACACATTATCTATCCAACATTATTTTTAGCAAATCAAAGAACTTCTCGTTATCATAAAAGCTCAACATACGAAAAGGCAGCACACTTGTTATAGTAATCATCTGATCTTCTGAGATCATATTGTGATGCTGTTTCGTTATCTCTTCACAAGCTATACACTTTATTACATCTTGTTGAGAAGAGTCTGTAATCTGGGAAATCTTTTCTAGAACTTTGTTGTATTCATTTTACTGTGTTGTAAAGCTAAGAGTTTCAGTAGGCTAAGGTTAAATCCTACTGAAGTGGGTGTGTACAAAAGTTGTACTATATATGCCAAAGTCTTTTAGTGATACCTTTTGGAGACAGAAGAAAGAGAGACGTAGAAGATTTCATCTTCGAACTTCTAGAAACAACCATTGTCTACTGCCTATTGTTTTATTTTTTTCACCTTCATATCATCATATCGTTTCCGCACTCATTATTGTGATCTGCTGTATATTATTCAATCAAAAAAACTATAATATCTAACAGGATTCTTGCACCCTTCGCAAAAACGACCAAAAATAAACGAGTTTATTCATCACCCCCCTCCCCTTAAACTCGATATTGATCCCCAACAGATAGTGTACATAAATGTTAATGAATGGGCCAAGAGTTTTTGGATCGATAAATATGAATATTTTTTAAATCGATTACCCAGGATATTATAAGATTTATCGAATTATTATTTGTTGTCTTATTAAATTTGATACCACCATCATTAGCTCAATTTGGCAAAAAATCCTCATATTATCTAAAATAAATAATGATAAAAATGGGCTCACAAAATCGCAAATTGATATTTGCAAAAAAATTTATTGAGAAAAAATTCCAGAATATATATCAAAACAAGTTTGATTAAAAAATAGGACATGCATATCAATTTTATGATTATAAATATGTTGATATCCAATCAACTAATAAAACTATTGATTTTGAGAATAAATACATCATATTTTGGGAACTCAATATATTACTTGTTGTATATATTCTAAATATTTTGTCAACTGATTACGATGAAGTATCTCGTTTGATATTAATTTTTGGCTTGGAGCTAAAGTTCGTGTATCGAAAGATATTTGTTGTGTGACAAATGCACTACAGTGATTATCTTTAAGAGATTGAAAATATGTTGGAAATACTTTGAATTTTATGATGAGTATTTTGAATTAATAACGCTGATATTTTTATCACACAATTTCTCAATTGTTATTCTTGTAAAAATATTTTTCCAATATTAAGGACGATGAAAATAGAAGCTAAAAGAATGTTATTGAGAATATATTGTCATTTTATATATTCGATATCTTGTGTATAAGATCACTTATATTATTATAAGCTTTATTAATGTTCTAGTTCAGTAACGTATACAACTCATCTGAAGCGACAAATAACATTTTAAATAAAATGATTGAATATCTATAATAATAATAATAATGTAGGTTGGTCGTGTTGAAATAAATCGATGTCTTGGGAATCATATGCAAGTAAATGTAAAAGACGGTAGAAATATGATCGATCAATTAATGTAGTGAATCCAATTTGTATGATGTTATTCCCGAATAATAAGAAGCATATTATAAGATGAGATTTCATCAAATTAATTGTTATCTCATTATTTTGAGATCAAAATGATATATGGCTATTTTACTCTCAATGTGTCTTTTGTTATTATGCCAAATAATGAGGACCTAGAATTACAATTTTTAGAGAATACAGTTGATAAAAAAAAAATGATTGTCAAATGACATGTGACGATATGAGCTAACTTTAGCTCAAAGCTTCTAACCCAAAATTGGTCGTGGGAAATAATTTCACTTGTCATGAATGTGTTGGATTAAAAATTATATATATACATACATATATATACACACACACACACACACACTGAATCTAAATATATCACATGAGCTTAGAAGTGTTTTTATTCATTCACATGAGAAGTATTCTTCACAATTTTTATGATCACATGAGAAGTGTTCTATATGATCACAATTTGCTACTTTCTAGTCATCACAATTTCAGTATTCATTTAGGTGAATAATTGTAACTAACTGAAAGAATCTTTATGTTCATAAGTTTGTATTGAAGTTTAAGGAAGTTGATATTAAGAGTTTCAGTAAACAGTGTAATAAGTCATATTGAAGTGGGTGTTTACAAATACTATAAAATCAAAAAAAAATTAATGTATACCTTCCAGAAGAAAGGAAGACATGGAAGAATTTTTCCTTCAAACTTCTTTAAACAGTTCTCTTGTTTTACTTATTTCACTACTGTTATATTTGTATTTATTCACAAAGTATCGGTAGACTAATTCTGCATTGTTTATCAATTGTCTTCTGAACTTTGACGATCCCGATCATATCTATGTTGTTAACACCAGTAGAGATTACCATATAGCCAGAAAAAATAAAAATTGTGAGGAGTTTATTCAACCCTTTTTAAAGTACCTCCACCAATTTTAAATTTCATTTACATCAACTTTTGGAAAATTAGTGTACAAGATTGGAATACGAAGAGTTAATAATTTCGAGTGATGATTGCGACAAAAAGAGCTGTCAAAGTTGTACTTTTTCCCACTTGGTTTTAATAAGGCACTTATTAAAGTAGTAAGAGATGTCGTACTTTTTTTCTTTCGCTATGATTTTTTCTCATTTAGTTTTTCCTGGTAAGATTTTAATGAGACACATCAATCGTTGAGAGACATTCGAAGAAATTATTCATTGTTTTATTCTTTTTCCTCAAGTCAAGTTTTTCCCCAAATGGTTTTACTGTTAAGATTTGAATTTCCTAAGTATCCATGTTGCCAAATTGAAACTTGAACAAATCGATTTCTCTGCAAATAATCATTTAAGCAGGAGTATTATATATAGTTTTTTTGTAATAATAGTTTATTATTGTTTTTAGTTAGATTTCAAAAATTTGTGATCAACATAAATATGACAAGATATATATGCAAAGATTCGTATTATATTATTTTTTCTTATAAATAGGATGATCTAGTTCGATAAAAATTGCACATGAATTATTGACTTTTATGAATTTTCTTTATTTTTCTATCTTTTATTGTATGATTTATAACACAATTAATAATAATATTATTATTATTTGTTTTGAATCAACCGCAATTAGTTTATTGATAATTGACAACAGTATTTCGAGGGCATTACTATATATTTACGTTAAATGATGCATATATTAAGTTTTTATAATCGAATTGGTTTACCTTAAAGTAGCGCACCCTGAGCCACCCTCGGACGAGTTCAATCGCATCATCGGATCGGAACAATGTTATATTATACAAAATAATATAATATAATAAATAATATATTTTAAATTCTAAAGATCTTACACATACATAAATAATAATAAAAATATATTTACTAAAGTTTTAAATTGAAACAGCATACATATAATCAAAATATCAAATATAATTATATATTTATTTTTAAACAAAAAAAAATTCAATAAGCTTCTGTTCACTAAAATAATATTTTTAACAAATATAATTATATATATATTATATATAAACAAAAATAAAATTTAAAATATAGAAAATAATTAAAATCAAAAAATTTTAAAAGGTGAATCGATACGACTGTTTCCGCAGAGCCGACCAGTTACTCCAATTCTAAAAACAATGACATATATATCTGTGAAAACTATTATTTTGAAAAAAACTATTAAATGTCGTGAATATTTTTTTAAAAAGAAACGTATAATATTTAATCGATATAATATTATTTTGTTTGATCCAATAATGAAACAATTTCAAAGAACATGTCGGGTGATACAGTCACTCTTGTAGAGAAGAGTATCAAGCATTCAATATCATATTCAAACCAAATAAATCGGTTGAATTGGTTATAAATCGGTTTTTAATTCTAAAATATGATTAACGATTTTCATATGAACATAGATTATAATTTATGCAATTTTTTTCATATAAATTAAACAGATTCAAATTAGAAAAAAAAATTATTCGTCGGATTCCATAAATTTTTACCCTTCCGGGTACACAGAAACTTTATATTTTCCATTTGGCAAAAAAATGTTTAAAAAAGGGAGGAAAAAAAACAGGACAAGACTTAGTAGTTGTAGGGTCAAATCCCTCAAACCCACGTGAAATCTTACCCTAATGCTTCCAAATGAAAATCCAAAGCAATGAATATACTGTTTTCCTACACTATAGTATGCTGGAAAAGCAGTCACAGACCAGAGAACCTTGTACAGTTCAAAAGTACTTCGATATATTGCAGAATCTTGCAATATTCCCCACATTTGATTTCCTTGTCCGGTTTCGTTCATCTTAGTAAAAAAATTTAAATTGAATATTTTTTAATGATTATTCTTGATATTAAAAATATTTATAAAACTATGTATTTATTCTTAGATTTTGTATGTTTACGTATTATTTAACATATTGAGAATATGTCTATTATGAAACGGTCTCATTGATTTTTATTCATGAGACGAATCAATCATTTCTATATTTACAAGTAATATTTCTGGTATAAAAATAATATTTTTTCATGAGTGATCCAAATAGAATATATTATATATGTCTCACAAAATTAACTCATAAGACCATCTCCCAAGAATTTTTGTGTTATTTTATATAGTTAAAATTACAATAATAAATAAAAAAATTCACATTTAATTGCATACCAAATCCTTGGGGGTTTTTTATAATTAATTTTAAAATAAAAAAATAATCCAAAAAAAATTCAAAATAAAATAATTTTGCAAAATCACTTTAATCTGTGCTTCATAAGCACGGATTAGAGTGAGGTGGAGCATTATCCGTGCTTTGTAAGCACGGATGCTCCACGTGGACGAACATCCATGCTTACAAAGCACGGATGCTCCACGTGGACGAGCATCCATGCTTGAAATTCCATCTAATAAAACAGAAGAATTAGAAATCTCCAAAATAATAGACAAAGCGTGGATGCACGTGTAAGCACGGATGCTCCACCTATATAAGTATATTATTATTATTATTATTATTATTATTATTATTATTATTATTATTATTATTATTATTATTTATAATTTTTAATATTTAATTTAATTCGAATGAAAATTATAAATATTTTAATATATGGTAATTATTAAATATTTTGTATTATTTGGTTGGGTGATTGAAAAATTAGAGATATGAGAAGATTGAATGGAGAAATTTAAGTCCTTATATCATTAAAATATATGTAACTTCCATAAAATATATAATTATATATAATAGATTTATTATTAATAATAGATTTATTAAATAAATCAATCTATAAAAATGAAGAAGGCCAATAGTGAAGGAATCAAACAAGCATTAATAATTACTTGTATAATATATTAATATTGTATTTTTATGTTGTGATTAATATTGTATTTTAATATTGTGATTGAAATGCAGTTAATAATAATATCTTAAATAGAAAATAAATAATGTAAATTTAGGAATAGAATGAAAATCTTAGAATTCAGCGTAAGTTTTATCGATGCTATATGCTAAAGTTAAACCTCTTATTGGTGTATTGATGAAAGACTATTATTTTTATTCTCCTTAATTTCTCCATTCAATTCTCTCATATCTCTAATTTTTCAATCACCCAACCAAATAATACAAAATATTTAATAATTAACATATATTATAAAAATTCACACGGCGTGAAAGTATATTTATAAATATCTTATTATTATTATTATTATTATTATTATTATTATTATTTATTTTAATTTTTAATAATTAATTAAATTCGAATGAAAAATATGAAATAAGATATTTATAAATATACTTTCACGCCGTGTGAATTTTTATGTTGCGAATGAAATTCAATTAATAATAATAGCTTAAATAGAAAATAAACAATGTAAATTTAATAATAGAATGAGAATTTTATAATATAGCGTAAGTTTTATCGATATTATATGCTAAAGCTCTTATTGGTGTATTGGTGAAAAAATATTATTTTTATTCTCTTTAATTTTCTCTCTTCAATCTTATCATATATCTAATTTTTCAATCACTCAACCAAATAATACAAAATATTTAATAATTACAATATATTATAAATATTTATATTTTATATTTTTCATTCGAATTAAATTAATTAATTAATTAATAATAATAATAATAATACATGGACGAGCATATGCGCTTTGTAAGTACGAATATTCGTCCACGTGGAGCATTATTTGTGCTTATAAAGCATGGATAATGTTCTATTTCACTCTAATTTGTGTTTACGAAGTACATATTAAAGTAATTTTAAAAATTATTTTATTTTGAATTATTTTTGAAAATTTTAAATTAATTATAAAAAAAATCTCAAATCCTTGTAGTGTTTTTTTAGAACTTTGGTATCCTCGAGTTTAGTTCAACTATCCTGCCATGTCGACGACCTGATGTGGAGTTAACGTATTTATCGTATATTTGAAGTTTGGATGTATAAATAGATTATGCTAAAGTAAAGTGAATAGCGTGTTAAATATAATTTTTTTTCAAAAAAAAAAAAAACATAATTTAAATGCAGTTAAAGATGCGGGAATCCAAGACAATCCACAGAAAAAGATGATCATTCATGAACAAGAAAGATAACAAGGGCGTCATCCTGGATAATAGGACACAACTCGATCCTAATAACTGGTACGTAATAGGTCAAGAAAATATTTGGTTGTCGGAAACTGAAAGCATTAACATATATATGCTGAAAAAACGCCGGCGGAAGGACGAAAGCAGGCAAGGGCAGCGCAAAAATGGCTACATCCATAGAGATGGAGGTTCGTTCAAATCTATCGGCAACACGGGCCTCACAATCCCAATATATTTTGGGGAACCATCTCCATTATCCGGAGGAGTCACGGCTTCAGCCGCAGGGCGTCCTCCATTCCCTTGAGAGGGCACATCTCGGAGCACACTTATAGGGTGGATGACGTCGTTCATTATGACTCTGTCGGACGGGGACACCCATCGGTTGTCAGAGGTAAGACTGAGGTCTAACGAGAGTCCTGACGAGGTCGTGGGAAAGTTAGTCTTCGCTTTCGGTCCGCGAAGAGACCTAGCGGCACTGTCGTATGCCAGCGCCGCCTCCTCAGGAGTATCGAAAGTGCCCAACCAGACACGGGTTTTCTTCCTGGGATCACGTATCTCCGCCGCGTAACGGCCCCAGGGACGCTTTCTAACTCCCCTGTAGTGAGCTGTGCTCGTCGAAGCCATGAATGAGATTGAGCGTACAAATTCAGAGAGAGAATGAGACGGGAAACTTAACGAGCAAAGGTTAAGGAGGGAATGTAAAGGTGGAGAGGTCCCAGAAAGTATCTCGTAAACGTCGGCTAGACGGCACAAACCACACACAACTGCGGGATTGCTGTCTTTGCCTCGAGACTAGGTCTTTATGTGCCAACACTACTCTCTGATTTTGACTAAATTTGACGTCCCCATAATGTTTTTTCTTTTTTAATCTCCATTTTATTTATACTGTAATATTTATAGTTAAATGTACTTCAAATTAATTATTAACAAGAAAAATCAAATGAGAAATCATTATGATTTGGTACAGCAACGTTTCTTAAATGGCCGCATGTATATTATGCAAAAAGGCCTTGTTGGGCGGTCATAACAGAAAATTTATGAAGGCCGGTGGTAGGTCAAACTGCAATAGCCTTGCCCGCTTCCTTCAAGCAAGCAATCAATCAATCAATCAATATATTTATATATTTATATATATATATATATATATATATTTATTTTTTGTTACTATGTTTATCAATGACGACGGCTGTTGCACACATCTTTTGACAAATTTTGCGTCCGTACTCTCAATTTTAGAAAAATTGATATGCGTAAAAAATTTTCTTTTGAATCTCGTGTTCCCGCATTAACTCATTGATGGTATGAGACGCTTATATATACAAGCTTTTGAGGTCCCTAAACATACAATCTTATACAGAATAATACACCATCTATAGAGAGATTACAGTCTTTAGAAGGCTTTCGATCGGAAGAAAATCAGAATACTTAAAAATGATTCAATGACCGAAATTAACGTTCAATTTAACTTTCAAATATTTGTTTATCATGTTTATATACTTGCATAAACATAATTTTTTTAAAAAAATTGTAACATTTGCTATCACCTCATAGAGGTGGACAAAGTTGTTGACCAAGTGACATAATAAAACTCTATATGTGTAGTGTGCGAGTGTGGGGTCGGAAAGAGACAAGCCCAGCCGCCTCTCATTCAGAGAGAGATGTTGCTTTTCACATTTGACTACTACTGCAGCACCGGACATTTTTTTGGTAAGCAGGTTTTACTACAAACTAACACCAAATCTTTCCATGTTTTAAGTTAGAAGTACTTTAGAGATGAATAGGATGGAATTGTGTTTTTGTTCTTCGATATTCTTTGCTTTTAGGCTGATTTAATTTCGTATATTCTCTTCATTAGATAACTCCTCTTACATGGGCTTGTATGAGAGGTGCGTAACGAAAGACACTTCGGTCTGATTGCATCCATTTCTCTTATGAACTAATGTTGAATTTGACTTTGTTATAATATAATGCTTTGATTGATCAGTTCTACCTGCGTGATAGACGGATAATAAAACAATAAAACCCTCAAAATTGGGTTGAAATTCCATCTATATCCAACAGTACCTGTATTCAAATATGTTCCTATGGACAATGTCGATTCGACTCATTCCAACGGACAATACTCGCACTATTACCATTGTAATGCTTTGGAACCAAGCTTATGCCTTTTCATAAACTACAGCTCATTTACCAGAAAATAATAAAACTAACATACAGTACTTCACCCACTGACGGTATGCCAAACACTTAGCCCAATAATACCGGGTTATCTACAACTTTTCAGCCTTCTACGTGTAAAATCAGTGAGGTAGAATTGCAATGCCCGGGTCTCTCCATTCTTGTGTGAAAAAAATTACAAAACCATGTGTGTTCAGCTCGATCAGGCTAGCAAGCTCGGTCCATTCTCGGTCGCTGTCCGGGCATGCTCATGGTTATGATGCCTAGCCATTTGGACATCTCGATTGAAATGAGTACGAGCTTTTGCATAAGGAGCATCTCTCGCTGAGTAAAGACCAAAGAATATATCAGAAAAAGAAATGCTCACCATTCAAAACGATCATGCAATAAACATAACATTTCACAATCGGCCTTAATTCAAGAGACGAGCAAGCCACAATTGTAATTCTCCGTCCAACATCGACACAGAATTATGGGATGCATGTGAATAATTTTACAAGAAAATACAGTGTATTTTTAGCAAATTTAGAAGATCATTTCCTAAAGCGGGTACAAATGTAAATAACTTCTAACGAAGCCCATTGAGTAGTCGTTTGCATGGGTTGTTGGAATTGCAGATGTAACCAATAAAATGCAAAAACAAAATTAGTTGACGAGCTCACCTGCAATTCTCTGAGCTCGAAGAATATTTTGTCGTCTTTTCCACCAACAAACAAAGCAGGTGACTATGAGAGCAAAAGCCACACAAGAACTGAGCCCAATGCCGATTTTAGCACCAATAGAAAGTCGTCCGCATGCTGGTAAACCGGGGATTCCACAAAGACCAGCGTTATCAGTAAAACTGCAAATATCCACACAAGTTATTCCGGGATAACTCATTAGAGTATAACATTAATAGAAAAGAATGGAAGTGCTAAAACATTGTATATGCAAGTGTTCAAGTACTTGTGACATAACCCATGGCAATAATTACGAATGCATAAAATGATTGATGGATAGTGATAAAAAAATACTTGAAGCTAGCTCCATGCAAGAGCCTTCCTCCGAGTGCAGCTGGAACTTTTCCTTTTAAAGAGTTGCTATTGAGGTTTCTGTTATAGAAGGTACGATTTAGTCTACGCCAATGTTCTCGCGTAATAGGTATATAAGATGTTGAGTTTCTTACAGTCTCTGTAATGAGGTTAGCTGCCCAAGGCTCTCAGGAATGGATCCATTGAAAAAGTTGAACGAGAGATCCCTGTAACATGATAAATACTAAGCTCAATCAACCAAACAGTTTGATTTCACGTGTATTATATTATGGGCATTAGGATATTTTATAGAACAGAACTACAGACTGAAAAGTACATTCATTGACCATTTTTATTTTTCAGACATAAAATATTGACCAAACAGTTTGTTTTGCCACCGTGAGGTAAAAATAAATATGTAAAATAGTTCGTGAAGAGAAAATTTTACTCACAGTATTTCCATGCTACTTATTGTTCCAAGTGAAGAGGGAATGAATCCAGAAATGCTGTTCCCACTTAAGTTTCTGTAATTAAACAAGTTAGACATGTAAAGAATAAGGATTATCATAGCCCTCGAGCACAGAACCAAACTGGCGGCATATAACCCGAGCGAGAGGGTGTGATTTAAGATTAAGAAAAGTCCCTAAATCATTCGATCTATTATTATTATTATTATAAAAGTGTGAGTTTTCATTATTTATTTACTAAATTGCACTCATGCTTTATAATGATTTATTATTGATTCGTCTGTTTCCTTTATGGTGATTTATCATTCATTGAAATTTTTATTATTTTGACACAATTATCGAACACCTTTGAAGGAAAAACTTAAACTACCATTATTTTATTTAGAATGATGCATAACATAAAATATAAGGCAACATAGACCAATTGTTAGGATCGAACACTTATCAGTAGGCTAAAAGCTATAACTGTTAACCAAGACGCAATTTTAATTCTTTATACTTGTGGCAGCGCAGAATGTGCCTACTTGGGAGTTGGGTACTAATGGGTCGGGCTGTTAGGCTTATGAGTCTGGAGAGGTGCATGTCTATCTGCTGGTGCTGTCTCATATCCCTTAGAGATCAGCCCTACCATTTCCTTCAGTTGGCCCTGTTCTTAGCAGAGATAGTACCCGTTAATATCTGGCGTCACTATTTACGACTCACCTAGCCAACCAGATCAGGTAGTCCAACGTTAGCAGCTTGACACACGAGAACTTCCCAGAAGATCACCCATCCCAGTACTATTTTCACTCATGCACGCATAACCCAACATGGTTCTGAGGTTGTAGTGATTGTCATTTGTCTTGTGAAATAATAATAATCTGGAAATAAAAGATATTTTGGTGGAATATATAAAGACATTGGGACATTAAATAAACGACAGTTGTGTGAGCCTAATATTTGACTAAATTTTTTTGATGATTGCAAATTGTCTATATATGTCCAAATGAGAGAGCTGAAAACGTATTTGAGTATTAGTTAGTTTATTTATAAGGGAAATATATGTCTAAACAAGAGAATCTTAGAGAAACAAACAAGAAACACCACAGGTTGTCAGGTTTCATTTCAAATTAGACAAATTAGTTACTAAGAACAATGATGGTTATCATTGGTGGTGAAAGATGTGGAAAACCAAGTGAGACTTCAAAAAAACAAAAGGAAATAAAATGGAGTAAGACCTGAAGTGTGAACAACTTAAATAAACAAAATAAAAAAGCCGCGAGAAAAAAACAAGACAAATATAAAAGAGATTAATCAACATCAAATCCAATGATGAAAAAGAAACATGAAAATCAAATATGATGATGTGATTGCTGAATTTAAATGAACAAAAAAGCAGGAAAAATAAAAACAATTAAAAAATTGAAAAACAAATTGAATTATTCGAAAATTAAACAAGGCAAAGATCGGATAAAAAAATCATGATTGTTTGAAATGATAGATAAACTGTGAAATAATATTTGTTATTGAATAATTTATGAAAAAATTACGTGTCTACGTTGACTTGCAAATTTACGACTAATATTCATAGTGTACTCAAGTTTGTTACGTGCTTTGCTACTAGTTAAATAAAATGAACAAATTTTAAGACGAGTATGCTTGTTCAACTTTAGCTGCAAAAAACGATTATATTCGCCTAGTCCCTATCAACTTACATGCTTTGAAGATGACGAAGCCGGGAAATGTCATTTGGTAAGACACCCCTTAAACCCTGGTTGTCCAGACCTCTGATCCCACAAACAGGGAGAAATAATAAAAATATATCAGCTGTAGAATAACAGTGAAATATATGTAAAAGATGAAAAAGAGTTTGCAATAAAATAAAAAGTGGGACGATATTAGTGCCATAATTTGTTGGAATTATCGTTCTATAGGAAAAGTGGAAACGACCGATCGTGATAAGCAGACATGACCGCTAGTAAAACTTTGCCTCTCTACAAACATTTATATCATGATAAAAAAGCACAAAAATAAGTCGAGCCATAGTGATATTATAAATCTAAGGGAAGAGAACAAAGTCAGAATCACACAAAGCCAAGCAAGTAAAAGTTAAAAATTAAGTGAACTCTTAAAAAGTTCGCAACAACAAAGCCAAAAGCATGCACTAATTTGTGTTCAACAGAAATAATCTGACAAACTCATCAACAATAGAGTAAAGTGAGAACACAGCTTGCAATTTGGATAAATAGAAGTTAACAAAAGTTTTGAAAGAGTCTTTTTGGGTGCATAGTTGCTTCAATGAAAGACATTGCTAGAGAACAAGAACATACAGTCCATCAATAACATGTTTACTGATATTTCTGTCGTACTGACAATCTACTCCACTCCATGGATGTTGCTCAGGAACACAAGGATCACCATTCCACCCAAAACGAAGAGGAAGACCGAGGGCACTCTTCAGTCTCTGCAAAGCCCTAACTACAAGCAGAAAGAGCAATAGATTAGTAGTTCTACAAAATGTGCAGCCAAGGGAATGAAAATGTAGCACATGACAAGCATCGCAAATTGCAATAACAATTAAAGAAAAAACCAAGAAAGATGCATATGATACAATTATCACAAGCTGGAATATACACGAGAAAAGTGTTAATGAATCAACAAGAACTGACTAATCTTCTAGTGTGGGACCAGTGCCAGTATTTCCACTCAGATAATAGTCTTCCAACTGCAGCATGGAAAAAAATGTTTACAAACACTTGGGTGATAAATAAGTAAACAGATGTGAAACAAGTTCACGTGGGATAAAAGTTTATTCTTTTTGGTTCTTAGAGTATATGCAAGTAAGATCAATCAAGAGTTACCGAATCTTCCTAAACTTCCCTTAAAATTCAGGCTTCAAAACGCATTCTCATTTAAGAAAGTGAAATAACAATAGTGTTAGAAATTGCCCGACAACACCAACTGCCACCTTCCCCAGTTCCACTTGCTTGGACACAATGATTATATTCAAACCCTTAATCATAGCAATGCGAAAAACATATACACATTGGTAGAAGATAAAGTAACAATTTAGACTTCTATAGGTGCCAAGATCATGTGAAGTTTAACATGGTGCCAAAAACAAAGGGGAAACATTTTGCAAGAATATGCATGGAGGTTTTGCATACTTTCATCAGGTAAAGTTTTTGATTCCGCCAATACAAGTTCAAAAAGCTCAATGGCACTGATTATGGCATGAGTCCCTTTTGTAGGATGCAAGGTTATTGTCAAAGTCCTGCCGCTAACAACAACTGTTGTATTGAGCACAACAGCACTGTTAATATCACCCGCCATACCAATAATGTCAACATCTGGAAAGGCAACATCACCATTAAGCAGAATATCAAATACTCTTTGGTTTGCTTTGGTGACAGAAGGATCAATTTCCGCAAAATGTAGCCAAATGGAGTAGTTTCTAGTTGGTTCAACCTCAATTGTATATGCTAAATCAGCTTGACTATCAGAACTGATAAGAGCTGTTTGATAAAGAGCCTCGGGATAAAAGTTCGGAGATTGAGAGGTCCCCTTAATTTTGTTATTCGTAGATATAACACTGTCGGAATTCTGGCCAAATGTGGGGAGGGAATTCCAAAACCGGTCGCCGCCCCAACTATCCGCTCTAAAGTCAGCACCAAATTTTGGTTTCTCAGCACCACAATTGAATCTTCTGTCAGTTCTGAAAATCGTCCCTTGGCCATATCCTTTGCCAAAATAGTATGCCCTATTACCGATCTGAAGAATTTCAATGGCAAGTATAGCTGGATCTCCATGGCCAGTGCTGTGGAAGCAAAGAGAGGCAGTGCCATCTTTAAGAAAAATGAGGGCTTCAACAAATACCCGCTCATTATCTTGAGTGCTCCAACCGGACTGCAATGAATAAACTAGCGTTCCTTCAATGGAAACATCAAATAAAGGTTCATTATCAAAGCTAGGTTCTGCGACCAATCCAAAGTAGATTCTCACTAAATAATGACCACGAGGAACCCTATTTATGTTGTAACAGTTTTCAGGACCCTCAGACAAAGGGAAATAGCGAATGGTGCTGAGCGATGGACTGATGAAACTTGGGCGGGTAGCATTGCCTGGAATTCCTCCCGTGTAAGCAAAATCTTTGTACCAGAGAGTATTTGTTGGATCACTATGAAAATCATCACGAGCTCCACAGCTTATTCGCATAGCATATGGTGCTGTAATAAATAAAAGAGCAGACATGGTAGACGGGTAAAAAGAGTCAGCAATATCAAAATTGATATCGGTGACCATAAGATGCTTAAGAGCCATGATCAACCAAGGATAACTAATTAAGAATATAAAACTTACTTCATGACCAATATTAGAAATAATACCGAATACTATGCTAATACAACAAAATCTCAATTGCCATATAAGAGGCAAAGTGCTAGTGATAAAACCTTGTTGCAGCAGGTGATAGTAGTTAGTAAATGATTGAACCCTTAATAAATCATATCCCAAACAGCAGCAACAACAAGCTAATGCTGATTTAAAGAAAATACATACACAGAGTTAAATTCAACTAGAAAAATGCTCAACACCAGGTGAGGCCTGTAGATAAGACGAAGTCACCAACAAGACATGCTGATAGTCCTGGCATTCCCTGCTTACATTTTTTTCAGTTTATCCTATCATTCTTATATCAACTGAAACGCCAGTAATAATAAATAAATAAATAAATAAGATCAAGTTTTCATTTCATTCTAGTTGTCTATGACCCTCCAAAGTACAAACATATGCCAACACAATTAACTACACAATAAATTATACAGACTGTCACCGATATAAAAGCTTGCAAAAACGTGAATCCAACAATCACTCTACGCATAGCTACGAAATAATCTAACCAAATCCCATTAAATCAACCCATCTACATTAGGCCAAGAAACCATCTTTCGGATTAAAAATCGAGCCGGAGCAAGAGAGAGATAGCTAACCTCGAGCAAAAGAAAGCTCACAAGCCAAGAAAAGCGCAAGTAAGAGTAAGAGAAATCTGACTCTAAGCATTGCGGGTTTTGAGCGCACAGCTCCGAGAACGAAATCCTTCAACTTTATCACTTCCCCTTCCTAATTTAGATTATAGAACGCAGAGCAGAATAAATGTGAAAAACGCACTCAAGATTATATCTTTTTTTCGCGCAATGCCTATTTTCAAGGGATTGAGAATCCTCAAGTTTAGATGGCAAGAATTTAGGGGAAAAAGGAGAGATTGTAGGACGTGCTATGCAGGTAGAGTGGAGACAGTTGATAATTTATTTATGAGCATAATATAATATTGCTTTTTATATTCTTTGTGGGTCGGGTTTGGATTTGATTCGACCCGAGGAGTAAGTGCTCATGTGCGGGACATGATTGCTTTATTGCGGTGGAACCTACATGGGCTACTTCCACGTGGCACGAGGACTTCTGCATTTCTTTAATTTTACATGTAAATTTGAGAGCTTATCATTCTGTCATTGCTTGAACTCGAAAATTCGTTTCTCATTGGTGCAAATGATACGAAACTAAGTCAAATAAAATAAATTCAATAGTAAATTGTGTAAAGCTCGCATTGGCTTAGCTCAGTTGGTCAGCAGCAGTAAATCTTGGAGCAATGACCATGGATCGAGTCTCGTAAGCGGCAGTGTGGGAGTTAAATTCCCTCCAATGAAGGGGAGCTCCTTGTACGCGGCGTAGCATAAGGTCTAGCTGCTGCTAGTTGGCTGAGTCACCATGATTTACCTCCTCTCACATTCTTGTCGGGTCTGGGGGTGAGGGGCGCCTAAGGTGAGCGAGAATTTACTCTAAAAAAAATTTATTTGGTAAGTTTTTATCGATTTCTTTAAAAACATAATATTACGTATTTATATAACATCAGTATTCAAATTATATTATATATCTGGTTAAATATATCATTGGTTTTATTTATGAAAAGTCATCCGCAAATTATAATTTCTTAACTCTTTTCACTCGGAATTATTACAATATCATGGTATTTTAAATAAAAATAAATAAAACAAATAGTTTTCCGTATACAAAAATACAAATAATATTATATATCGTACCGCAAGACTCTGCCCGTACACTTCATATTGTCTTAGTTAGGCTGTCCTCGATCTCATCTCATCGACATTTAATAATAAGTAAATGTAGTTTTCGTGTAACCAATTTTGAATTCAATAAACTTTAAGAAACGGGTGGGCATTTCTATGGCTACATAATCAGAGAGAACATGTCTTTTATGAGACGATCTCACGAATCTTTATCTTTGATACGGGTCGATCATACCGATATTACAATAAAAAATAATACTCTTACATAAAAAGTAATATTTTTTTATGGATTACTCAAATAAGAGATCTGTCTCACAAAATACGACATTTAAAATTGTCTCACATGAGTTTTTTTCATAATCAAAATAACTTGTTTCGTGGTAACACATTATTAAAGGGCCAATTCTATCCTACACCAGGTGATTTACTCTTCTTTACTTTTTTTTTTCTTACGCGTGTCTTTTTTTTAATTATTATTATATTTCACTCTACTTTAACCAAAATCAACCAAACTAATCATTAAACTAATTTCGTTTAATGTATATAACATATGTTATATCATTATATTATTATTATTATTCTCAAAATTTAAAACTTAATATTTTATATTTAAAAATTACGTGAAATTTTTGTTTGATAGTAAAACTTTTACGTTTGAGATTTGAGATTTTCATTTCTATTATTATTATTTTTGTGGTAGAATCATATGAAATGTAAAAAATCAATATTTTAAAATTTAATTATTATAAGAAATTATATGTTCTACCCATTTATAAACGCTAATAAAATTATTGTAGCTATTTTTAAATGATATACATGTATATATTATTAGTCAGTGACAGGGAGTAATAGTCCTTATTAAAGCCACCAATAAATAAAATTTTGGGAAAATTGTGATTACGTGAATTGACGGCCGCGTGAATTAATGCGCAATCAATGGACGCTGGCTTTCATTTTATACCACAATCTTGTAATTTATACAAGTCTTGTATGGACCCAAAAATATATCGGATATAACATGTTTTACGCCAATCATAATATTTGGTAGTTTGATGGTTATTGTCTTCCTATCTTTGTAAGAAATAAATATCAATATTATATTTAACAGATCTTTTGTGAGATAATATCACATATCTTTTTTATTCGGATCAATCTTATCTATGTTTACAATAATAATTAATATTTTTGACATAAAAATAATATATTTTTCATATGTGATTCAAATAAGATATTTGTCTCACATATTTTTTTACATATTACATTATGTAGCAGAAATATACAAAAGTCTTCCGATCTTTAGTTTTTCTTTGTTGTCCTATTATTTTTTTTAAAGAAATAATAACCAACGCAAAACTATAATTTTGTTTATGATAAAAGTTTTAGGAAAGATTACATATTTGCTCGTTTGTGATTTTGTTTCTTTATATTGGCACATTTTAGTTTTAATTTTTGTATATTTCAATTTTTGATAATTTAATTAATTTTTTCACATGATTGTTGATGTATCACTATATAATAACTAAGTCTGTCATATAAATATATATTTATATGTGTGTGTGCGCGCGCGCGCGCACGATTATGTACGACCACATTTACAGTTTTTCATAGTTGTATGGATCCAGATATTGTATCCATTGGACATGTGTTCCGATACAAAATAATGTATCAGGTGAAGAAAGACAACGAAAGGGGCCACGCGGTCCAGTTTATCGAGCATGGGCTAGAAATTTGGGCCAATTTGATCATTTCCTGCTTAGATTGATGGGCCGAACCTAGGGTTTAAACTTTAACGCTTCAGAAACGACTCTTAAAATCATGCAATTCTACCTGAATTTCTCACATTTTTAATAAATTTGACATATATATTGATAATTCAAAGACTAATATTTAACAATATTATAAAAATAGTAATACTTCAAATGTATTATAGAATAATACAATAGCAGGTCTCTCGTGAGACAGTCTCACTGAATATTTATTTGTGAGACGCGTCAATCCTAACGATATTCACAATAAAAAGTAATAATTTTAGCATAAAAAGTAACATTTTTCATTGATGATCTAAATAAGACATCAGTCTCACAAAATACGATCCGTGATACCGTTACACACAAATTTTTGTCATAATCCAAATATTGAACCGTACCTCTGCGGACCTCCATTTTTCTCGTGATAGCATAATCTTTCTAAAAGAATCTATGCTCTTCCGGAGAAGTGTATTCTCCCTAACTCGTCCCTAGGTTATTGACACATGTCATTGTCCTTGCTTTTCTACTACGGGTTTTTTTTAAAAAATATTATAAATTAAAATAATAATTATAAAAATATGATAAAATGAGAGTCTTTGTAAAAATATTGTAATCCGCTGCACACTGCTGCGGATTCATCCGTTTTTTATTAAAAAAAAAAAATTAAAAAAACTAAAAAAAAAGAAAAGTGAGTGGGTCACGGATTCTTTGAATTCGTGACCGTGTCTACTCCTGCGTATATTCCTCTATAAATAAAAATTTCCGTCCGCTTCAAATTGTATCCTTTCTATCTTTCCTTCCTTCGTCCGAAAGTATTTTCGTAATAATTCTCGCATTCATCTGATTCAAATGCGCAGAATCCATCTTTTCTAATTCGATATTGTATTGATATTATTTGTTGATTTTATTATCCTTTTAATTTGAAGATATATCAAGAGGTAATGCTTAATTTCTTTGATAATATTATAATTATATATTAAGAATTAATATTTTTTGTGCATTTTTTTTATAATACTTGTCATTTATTTCAGATATTAACACCGTCTGTTGAAATTATTACAAGTTCCGTATAATTACGCCGGAGAAGGTAATTTAAGCAATTCTTTTAATATTTTGTTTGTATTTTTTATATTATATTATATTAATGTAATTATAATTTTGTTCATTAACATTATATTAATAAGTCTAATATAGTTAAATATTATATTTATAATATTAATCAAGATATTAAAAAATAGTTGGAATATTAAAAAAATAATAAATATGATATTGTGCTTTTGGAAATTTTTGAAGTTTAATATTTTTAATATAATTAAAATTATTTAATATAAAAATAAGTTAATATTATTGTACTTAATAGTAATGAAATTATAAAGTATTTTGTTATGTTCTGTTAAAAAATTTATAACAATTTATATATGAAATAGTGTTTAGTTACTCTTATATATGAAATATTGTTTAGTTACTCTTTAACTTTGGGCACTTTAATATAATTTATATAATATTATTAAAAAAAATTTGTTGATGCAAAATAATATAAAAAATTGATAATTCTAATTAAAATATTTTTATCCAACTATATATTTTGAAATAAGTTACTTAAAAGTTTAATATAAGTAACTTATATTAATTTTTGTTGTCATATATTAATTTGTGTTGGTATATACAAATGTTTTTTTGAAAATTATGTAATAAAATTGTACCGAGTATTTGGTGAATTCATCAGTCCTTCAGCTCAAGTTTTCGGGATTCTTCTTGTGCAGCTCTTTATTTTTTTCACTCATTTGTATTTTTGTTAGGTATAAAGAATCTGTGATTCTTCTCCCTTTATAATTTGCGTCGATCGTGTAATTATTTTAATTCCTAATTTGACTTGATATTTTTCTGTCGAATCTTAGAATTTTAGAGAATTGCGCCGAGTATCAGCAATTCAGAATTTGATTTCTCCACCAATCACAAAATTAAATCTATCATTCCACATTTGTACAAAATCCGCGTGATATGTTGCCCAATCGAAGTTGTTCCGGCCTTGTCGAGTCAGCTTATGGAAATTGTCGAAGTTAGTAGCAGGTGGCGGAATACCTTGACGCATTCCGAACTGTCGGAGACACCGCTATGGTCTATGCATCTCAACGATATGAAAATTAATCAATGTGCATGCCGACCGACATAGATGAATGCTATTTTCATCCAGAATTCTGCCAGCCTCCGGAGATGCCATATAATAAACTGTCCATAGAAACTGAAGCAAATAAAATGAAAAAAAAGATTAGCAATTTCACAATATATAAATAAGATTAAAATTGTAAAAAAATTTCAAACTCTAAACAAATAATTTATATATCTACCTGCCCTTCTACCATCCTGTCAAGCATATCTCTCCTTATACGGACTGAATGCTGGGCGGTGTGTGTCCAAGAAAATCCGCGTCTCCACCTGTAATTTAAAAAAGTACACAATATTTTCATTTAAAAAAATAAGAAATAATAATATTAAATTTTAACTATTTTTTATTAGTACCGTGCGCCGTATGGTGGGAATGGTAGACCCTGAATCACATCCGCAGCCTGCTCTTCTGAAATAGATACATGTTCAGCTCTATCAGGGCAAAGAAGAATAATCCTAGACCACACCCAAATCTGCAATAACGTACAACAGAAATAGTCAAATCTTAAGAAAAAAAAGTACAAAAAACGTAATGACCGTATAAATGTACAAATGCCTGCAATATCTGAAATGTGTGTGTCTCACGACGCCATCTCTCAACAATGGCTGTAAGCAAATGATTATCATAATATTTAATAGGACCACACTAAATGACACCATATAAGCCCATGCGTGCAAGACATAGGCGGACACGGAGGTGAATCCCAGCATTATGCAATCTCCAGAGACATTTGTCTGACCGGCGTGGCGAAATTATTGCATCCATATTTTGAGCGTTGTTATTAGTTGATATGTGTCTATCCCGCAAATACAACACATTCTCCGTATTTTCAGCCATCTTGCAAACAATAAATCTTTAGTTAATAGTTATTTGTTATAAAATATATACATTAGCAATAATTATTTATTATAAAAAATATAACATGTAATTACAATAAATAAATTAGTAATACTTATTTATTATAATAAATACATTAGTAATAATTATAAAAGGTATACATTTATTGTAATTAAATTAAGTATAATTATTATTATATAATTAATATTATAAGTATTTCAATAAAAAAATTACTTCATGGAATTATTATATAGGTATTAATGTTATACAATTAATATTTTAATTATTCAGTATTAATATTTTAATACGTGATGCAATTAATATACAAGTAATAACAAAATTACGTGAGTCGATTAATATTAATATATAAGTATTAAAATTATACAATATAAAAGTATTAATATATACGTATTAATATTATTTTATAATTATAAATATATAAGTATCAAAATAGTTATTATTATTACAATTAATATATACGTATTAATATTATTTATAATTTTTGTAAATAAATTAAGTATAGTTATCATTATTACTTAAAAATAAAATTT
Source organism: Primulina eburnea (assembly GCF_022965805.1). NCBI lineage: Eukaryota > Viridiplantae > Streptophyta > Magnoliopsida > Lamiales > Gesneriaceae > Primulina > Primulina eburnea. The sequence goes on from NC_133108.1 coordinate 7,075,623, forward strand.
CAACTTAGTTAAATAAACCTATAATTTGTCCAACAACAACACCTGAGCACTAGGGATTTTTCCTCAACAAAACCACAACAGTATTTATATATTTTATCGAAAATTTTGTTGGTACTAAACGGTATTATTCATGTGTTGTCAAAGCTTTATTTTCAATCGATGGATTTTTTTTCTTCTAGCTAATAATTAGAATAGAAAGATTGACAGTATTATTTTTTCCGCCCAAATATTGTGCATCTAATTTCGATTTCATGAAATTTAGCAATGTATCCCTTCTCTGCTTAAATTTTTGTGTATAAATATATAACATAATCTAATTAACTTAGCTCTAATTATTTAAGATCTATGTAGAATAATACTGTAATGCAGGGAAATTTAATCCTAATAATCTGTAATTATTGAATTATAATTTGATATGATTATGAGAGAATTAATTGGGACACGAAATAAGATTACGTGTGAAAATGTATGTGCGAGAGCCGAAGGTCTCGCGCATATGCGCGAAGAGTAGGCGCGCATATGCGCGAGTAAGACAGTAGCCCATGATGCAAGACAGTAGCATCGGCGCACATGCGCGACTTTATACGCGCACATGCACGAGCAAGTGTGCCACTTGGATTCGCGCACATGCGCGACACAACCCGAGAGTTGTGAAGAATTACTCGCGCATATGCGCCGATCAGGGGCGCGCATATGCGCGAGGCGAGGTGCCAGTCACGCGCCGAGACTTAGTGTCTCGCGCATATGCAGCCGATAGATGTCGCGCATATGCGCGAGACGTGCCAACGAAGGATGCGAGCCACGTTGCTGGATGCATGCGGGTGTATAGATATATATATATATATATATATATATATATATATATATATATATATATATATATATATATATATATATGGAGAAACTTTGTTAAAAATCCTTACGCCTTTATATTTCAATCCGTCCGTCTGATTTTGAATCCGACTTCGGTATCGAGTTCCTAGCAACGTAGGCTACAACTGGACGTAAGTTTTGCTACGTTTTGACATGTTTTGAAATTAGACTATTGTCAGAATTGAATAGGATTCATATATGATGTTCTTGTCATGTTAGACATCATAGAATCCTGATTGAGAAACAGATTGATTATGTAATTGTTATGATTTTCGATGTCGATTTGACTGAGAACTCATATCAGATATGTATGGTTATTGAGATTATGACTAGTATCGATATTGATTATGAGTTCTGGTATTATATCCGTGATGTTTGGATTGACGGGGTTATCGAGACTGTATTGTTATACCGTCGAAACATCAGTTAATTGATATTGATCAGATTCTGTAGTGATTTCGATTATATCGTGATATGGTCGATATGGATTAGAGTGTATCTTGATTGGGTATCGATCAGCATATATTTCGATTTGAATATTAATCAGAACAGGTATTGAATTGAGTTGAATATTGATATTATATCTGTTCGGTATTGTGATTACCAGATTGAGAATGGACCGAGATAGAGTCGGGACTTCTTCTTCTTCTTCTGAGCGAGAAGATAAAGGTATAAATTAATGTTGAGTTGGGATTGCACAACTTGAGTGAGGTTTGACTCGAGTTTCCCTAAATCACATACTTTATTTTATTGCATTGTTATTTGCAATTGAATACGATTGATATTTTTGGTCTATGGATTTATAGACAATGTATGTCTTGAGTCATAAGCGGATATGCTTAGTCGTAGACATTTCATCTTGTGACAGAAGGGTCGGATAGTGAGGACTCGTCACTGGCCCATTGCACTTTGTCACAGGACATGATATTGGTGATAGGACCACAGTCCATGACGGTTAGGTCAGGACACTGGATGTTTGGTTATATCGACGTGGATAGAACTGGAGTCTTTTCTATTACTGTTGGTCGATATAGGAATACCACATCTGGAAACCGGGATCCCTAGGCTAGGATTGAGTCTAGTCTAAAACGTGGAGTCACGAGTCTGAGGGACGATTATATTGATTTATATTCTTGATATTGAGTATGTTCCTGATATTGGTACATGCTTAGAATAGAATTTATTCTGGATATTGGATTAGGGTATATGTATAGAATATGATTTATTCTTGTAATGGATTTATATCATGATTTTGATATATGATAGGATTTTCTGTTATATGCTTTTATATTGTTTATATGATGGCATGTATACATGATTTATACTGGGATATCTATATCTCACCGGAGTTATCCGGCTGTTGTCTTGTTTGTATGTGTGCATGGCAACAGGTGGGCTAGGATCAGGGTCAAGAAGGGAACGAGGCTGGACTAGATAGCGTGGAGATCCGGGCTTTGAAGCAACTTAGGACTCAACACTGACTTGTAGTTGAACCTAATTGGATTATTGTAGATCATACAATAATTGTATGTTATGTTTAATATGTAATTTGAATTTAATTACATTACGGTTCCGCTGTGTATTTTAAAAAAAAAATTAGACTCTGTTCATTATACTTGAATAATTAGTCCCAATGACGATTAAGGACTGTATTAGCGTCCGGGTCCCCACAACAGGTGGTATCAGAGCATTATGTTTCAGAGCTGTAGGTCCTTGAACTATAGGTTCCTTAGCACTGAGATAGAGAAGAGTGAGCGGGGTAGAATGAGTTTTCTTTCCTTGCATGTGATTGCTAGCATGTGATTGATTATAATGTGGAATTACATTGTGTATGCTAGCATGATATTATATTTTACTGCCTGGATTTATATGGCATATGATTGAATATAATGTTGAAACTACATTGTATATGCTATGATTTCAGTATGTTTTTACTGGATAGTAAGCTACATGTTACCTGAATTCTGAGTTGATTTGGTAATATGTATTATTTGAAACTGGATCAGAACCAATTCTTGATCAGAGGTAAGCTGATCAGGATTGGGATTGAGACGGATTTGTCTCTTGTTACTACTAACGTCTGTGATTATCAGATATTCCTCCTAGAAGGATTCCAGAAAGAGGCGGTACATCGTATGATCAGATGGATGTGTCTGAAACTCTGATGGAAACACAGATGATAAGGTTTCAGTCGTTTCAACCACCGATTTTGAGGGTGTTGAGGCACCAACTGATTGTGAGACTTGGCTGGAGGAGATTGAAATGATGTTTGAATTTCTGGGATTCATAGATGAGTGCAGAATTAAATTGGTTGGGAATCAACTACGGGAAGTCGCTAGGAGTTGGTGGCTGATAACCCGGGAAGCCATAGCACAGCGTGGTTTCACGATTACGTGGAAACTTTTCAAAGTGGAATTGTATCAAAGGTTTGTACCTCTATCATATCGAGAGGACAAAAGTGCAGAATTTGCAAATTTGAGGCAGGTCCATTGAAGATTGATGAATATTTGGCCCATTTCTTCACCTTGTTAAAGTTTGGTCCGCAAGTGGCTAGAAATGATACAGCTGTAGCTGATCAGTTTATCAAGGGCTTGAATCCAGAAATACGCACCTTGGTAACTGTGAAACAACCGAGTAATTTTACTGATACTCTGAATCTAGGCAGAAGAGCAGAAACCGTTCTAATGAGACAAAAGGAAGCTTCATATGTTCTTCCAACACCGATACCACAACAACTGCCTTCCAGAATCGAGATTGGCAGTAGCAGTGGTGGAAAGAAAGAGATATTGAAAGTTCAAAAGAAGCAATTCAAGAAGTTTGGGAACGGTTCATCTAGCTCCAGTGGCTCTAGTCCGAATTATACTGGAGTTTATTGCAGGAATTGCGGTGGGAGACATTCCCCGGAGCTATGCCACGAAGTGACTGGTCGGTTCAACTTCTGTAAACAGCAAGGACACTTTGCTAGAGTCTGTCCACAGAAAGGTGCCCGAAGATTTCAGGGAGCAGGATCATCTGGGGGTGGTGATCGAGAAACAAACCCAGGACACACTTGATGATACAGTGACAGGTACTGGTCTTTTATGATTAGATTGCATATGTATTGATATATACTAATGCATTCTTTATGATTATCTTTGACTGAGTTGCATTGATATACATTGTACCTGTTGAGTCTGTATTTACTGTAGTCTTGATTCCTTATTTTTTGGGGAAAGAAATTTGATATCAGTGATATTCTGTGATATATCATATACTGCAGTAAGTTGAGAATGAGATTGAGTTAGACTAGCTTGTACTTGTATTGTCTGATGATGACTGCATGATTGATATTGACATATCGAACAAGTACAGAGCTATTCTAGAGTCTTGCCAGGAAATGGTAAGATTTGGACCTGAAATGGCCAAAGAATGAATGATATACGGTAAGGATTCTTGATTTTGAATTCCTTGAAATCCGTATTACATAAGATTCGTTGATTATCGATAGGAATGGAGTAATTCCTTATGTGTTCAGTTGATGACTGAAGCTAAGCCTATCAGGATTGATTTACTAGTAGCAGGAAGTTTGCTATAGTCTTTCAGATGAGATTTCAGGATTGTCCTGTAGCTAGGAGAGTGATTTCAGCCTTGATGTGATTCCAGGTATTGGTTTCATTTTAGAAATTTCTTATAGACTGATACTGATTGAATTGAGAAAATTGAGATATCAGTTGAAAGATTTATTGCCTGAAGAGCTAGAGTTACATCTGATTATATGTTTCTTTGTAAAGTAATTCCGTTCCGTTTATGGGTTGATAAATCCTGTGCTTAGAAGTGTTCTGATGATTATATGCTCGTTTTATCTATGATCTTTTGATATATTCGTAGCATATGATTGATTGAATCGAACAATGGAAATTTGTATTGAACATTTTGGGATCTGAGATTGTTGTATACAAATTGTTCGGATATGAATCTCAATTGTAACAGATTGTATTCAGAGTCTGTGATATCTGAAGATAGTATCCTGATTGATTGTAGCACTGTGAGACCGTGATCAGTGGCTGAGAACGACATTGAATATGGCAGAATTTTCGAAACGTCGGAAATTGCATTCTATGCAGTTATTAAATCAGTATTGTGTATTGATATTCTGAATCTGATCTGATATTGTTATCATTCTGAATCCGTGTTTGATACCGATTGTTATGAACCATTGAGCTTACATACAGTTCAGTCGAGTCAGAACTGATTTTGAAGATTAAAGCAGTTCAGAAGTTTGATCAGACTGTCCAGATTTTGATAGTCAGAACCGAATACCAGGTAGGTATTTTCTTTAATTTATATTATTAACTGATTTGTTTGTGTCAGATATTCGAATTGGAAATTGACAGGTATTGTCAGATGCACACAATAGTAGATTCAGTACTATTCTGGTAATAGGAAATGTGTGATAATTCGAATAGACAGTTTTGAAGTAAACAGATGGAATCAGTTATGTTAGAATTTGTATTGAAATGTCTAAATCGCTGACAGATGAAGACAGACAGATAGGAACTTTTAAATTACTGATCTTGATTTTTGATTTCTAAATAGAAATGGGAGTACATGTCTATGGATTGTGTGATGACACTACTGTAATCTTGCCAAGATAGTGACTATGATTGAACGATTGTTCAAATCTGCATAGGTTATATTGTACAGGATGACTTACAAATATGACCAGACGACTGAGAGATATGTCAGAAAAGGGGTCAGATTGTATTGAATGCCAAAATTGATTATATCAAACCGTGATTTTCGTTTGATTTTATACTTTTGGCTGAGTATATAACATGATTTTTCATCTATGATGTGATACCAACTGTAAAGGCCCTAAAACTTCTTGCTTTAAAATTTGCGGAAAATTAAAAATTTTCTTTTTAAAAGAACTTAAATGGCCTCATTCATAAAATCAACTGGTGAATCAAGTTCAATATTTCAAAAATGTTGCAGCGGAAGAAAATAATTGTTTGCCAACAATAACAACTAAAAAAAATTCCAATGACTGATAAAATGTTTGTTTGCGGAATAAAATAAACATTGCTGCACTGAGGTCCTCGGGTGCCACTACTGCCGACCCAAGCTGGCTCACTGGTCCCCGCCCTCGGCCCTAGCCTCAACAGTACCTACAACAATCAAGTCTAGTGAGCCTAAAGACTCAGCATGCATATATCGCAGGTAACGAGTAAAATCTGAATTAAAATATGCATGGGGTAAAATATCATGTCATGAGGCATACTGAAAATAATCTGTAATCATGCTGAAAATAAACTGATCTGAGCAATTACAATACGTGCATAACTGAACTGATAATCATAGTAAAATTATTTGCTCCTTGGAGCCTGTACTGAAATAACTGGTAAAATTTTCTGTTGAGATTATGTTTTACGCCTGTGGCCACTGCACTAAGCTGAAACTGGTCGGTAACTGGCTACCGGGGAGGCTGAAACTGACCTGACCGGTCACTGGCGACCGGATGGTACCAAACTGAACTGAGCGGTCACTGGCGACCGTATAAAATATCACTCCCACATAGTGAATGAACCACAAGCCATATCACATAAATCTCAAAAATATCATTTTCTGTTTTTATACTTGAGGATATCCAGGAAATGTAGTGCTGGATTTTAGCACTAATTGACATGATTCATTGTCACTTGTGAATTATGGTACAATAATAGCTATCAGATGAGTATCGAAATAGTTTTAGTCGAGGTATTGTACCATGAGAACTGCGGATTTCCTTCGTATGAGAATGATATTGCGGTGATGTTTGAGATTGGATTTGATAAGATCAGAGATCTGATAAAGAAAATGAAACTGATTCAGAAGAAAATGAAAACAACTCAGAATTAATAGACTAAATATGCTAACATCGGATGATGATTGTTAGTATTTGAACCTGAAGATTGAGTATAGCTCTGACCGGGATATTGATTGTTATGAATTGTTGATTGGTATATACGGATGTTGTATAGCCATAGTTCTGAGATTGATTTTATCACGAATGATGTTGTTGATATGAGCTTATTGCAGTTCTGTATATCTCCTTCTTATATCTGATTTGAGATATGATATGATTATCTGTATTACACAAGTGAATTGCTTGTGATTTCGAGGACGAAATCGTATCTTAGGGGGGGAGAAATGTAATGCCCGGAAATTTAATCCTAATAATCTGTAATTATTGAATTATAATTTGATATGATTATGAGAGGATTAATTGGGACACGAAATAAGAATACGTGTGAAAATGTATGTGCGAGAGCCGAAGGTCTCGCGCATATGCGCGAAGAGTAGGCGCGCATATGCGCGAGTAAGACAGTAGCCTATGATGCAAGACAGTAGCATCGGCGCACATGCGCGACTTTATACGCGCACATGCGCGAGCAATCCAGAAAGGTTGGCGCACATGCGCCACTTGGATTCGCGCACATGCGCGACACAACCCGAGAGTTGTGAAGAATTACTCGCGCATATGCGCCGATCAGGGGCGCGCAATGCGCAAGGCGAGGTGCCAGTCACGCGCCGAGACTTAGTGTCTCGAGCATATGCGCCGATAGATGTCGCGCATATGCGCGAGACGTGCCAACGAAGGATGCGAGCCACGTTGCTGGATGCATGCGGGTGTGTGTATATATATATATATATATATATATATATATATATATATATATATGTATGTATAACCGTATAATCCTTCAGAATATTAAAAAAGTTGGAGAAACTTTGTTAAAAATCCTTACTCCTTTATATTTCAATCTGTCCGTCTGATTTTGAATCCGACTTCGGTATCGAGTTTCTCGCAACGTAGGCTACAACTGGACGTAAGTTTTGCTACGTTTTGACATGTTTTGAAATTAGACTATTGTCAGAATTGAATAGGATTCATATATGATGTTCTTGTCATGTTAGACATCATAGAATCCGATTGAGAAACAGATTGATTATGTAATTGTTATGATTTTCGATGTCGATTTGACTGAGAACTCATATCAGATATGTATGGTTATTGAGATTATGACTAGTATCGATATTGATTATGAGTTCTGGTATTATATCTGTGATGTTTGGATTGACGGGGTTATCGAGACTGTATTGTTATACCTGTCGAAACATCAGTTAATTGGTATTGATCAGATTCTGTAGTGATTTCGATTATATCGTGATATGGTCGATATGGATTAGAGTGTATCTTGATTGGGTATCGATCAGCATATATTTCGATTTGAATATTAATCAGAACAGGTATTGAATTGAGTTGAATATTGATATTATATCTGTTCGGTATTGTGATTACCAGATTGAGAATGGACCGAGATAGAGTCGGGACTTCTTCTTCTTCTTCTGAGCGAGAAGATAAAGGTATAAATTAATGTTGAGTTGGGATTGCACAACTTGAGTGAGGTTTGACTCGAGTTTCCCTAAATCACATACTTTATTTTATTGCATTGTTATTTGCAATTGAATACGATTGATATTTTTGGTCTATGGATTTATAGACAATGTATGTCTTGAGTCATTAGCGGATATGCTTAGTCGTAGACAATTCATCTTGTGACAGAAGGGTCGGATAGTGAGGACTCGTCACTGGCCCATTGCACTTTGTCACAGGACAGGATATTGGTGATAGGACCACAGTCCATGACGGTTAGGTCAGAACACTGGATGTTTGGTTATATCGACGTGGATAGAACTGGAGTCTTTTCTATTACTGTTGGTCGATATAGGAATACCACATCTGGAAACCGGGATCCCTAGGCTAGGATTGAGTCTAGTCTAAAACGTGGAGTCACGAGTCTGAGGGACGATTATATTGATTTATATTCTTGATATTGAGTATGTTCTGATATTGGTACATGCTTAGAATAGAATTTATTCTGGATATTGGATTAGGGTACATGTATAGAATATGATTTATTCTTGTAATGGATTTATATCATGATTTTGATATATGATAGGATTTTCTGTTATATGCTTTTATATTGTTTATATGATGGCATGTATACATGATTTATACTGGGATATCTATATCTCACCGGAGTTATCCGGCTGTTGTCTTGTTTGTATGTGTGCATGGCAACAGGTGGGCTAGGATCAGGGTCAAGAAGGGAACGAGGCTGGACTAGATAGCGTGGAGATCCGGGCTTTAAAGCAACTTAGGACTCAACACTGACTTGTAGTTGAACCTAGTTGGATTATTGTAGATCATACAATAATTGTATGTTATGTTTAATATGTAATTTGAATTTAATTACATTACGGTTCCGCTGTGTATTTTAAAAAAAAAAAATTAGACTCTGTTCATTATACTTGAATAATTAGTCCCAATGACGATTAAGGACTGTATTAGCGTCCGGGTCCCCACAAATACTTATTTATAACATGGAATTCCAATAATATAATTTATAATTACTGTAATAAAATTAAGTATAGTGATTATTATTATTTAAAACTATTACGATACGGTCATAAAGTTCTCGGTATCCAATAAGTACAATAATACAATTAATAATATAATTATTGTGCTGAACGAAATTCTCGCAAAATTGGAATTAGCTGACAATAATAAATATAATAAACTATTGTGCTGAACGAAATTCTCGCAATAATACAATTAACTGACAATAATAAATATAATAAACAAAAAAAATATTCACAGACTTACGTACGCTAAATGCACTGAAGCCGCCGAACGAAATTCTCGCAAAATGGGAATTAGCTGAACGAAAGCGAGAAGAAGGAATTTAAAGCGAAAAGAAATTGAGGTGCGAAGCCGCTGCTGAATGAACAAAAATTCGTCCATGGAGCGCAATTTAAAGCCACGGATTATTAGAATCCGTGACCAAAATCATGGTTTTCTAATAGGATTCCATGAATCCGTGACTTTGGTCACGGATTCTAAGAATCCGTGACACTGCTTTTCCTTTTTTTATAAATTTTTTATTTTTTTTTAAAATGTCAGAATCCGGGACAGTGAGTCCCGGATTACAATATTTTTGTAAAACTCCCCACTTTACCATATTATTATAACGAATTAATCAATTTACAATATTTTTAAAAAAATTCCTTCTACTCTCTCTTATATATATATTTTTGTTTTTCCTTATTGTTTTAACACAATGATTAATAAAATTCTCGATTCTTTTCCTTATTTTTTCCTCTCTATGCTCTAATCGTGGAATTTATTTCTAATGTCCATTTTCCCATCAATATTAATATTCGCATACATAAATTCGATTTTTTTACTGTGAAATACAAAATCTATAATAAAGTTTAAACTCTACCAGCATTAAACGTGCATCGTTGTTCTCAAATTTTATGAATTTTTTTGTTAAATTTGAGAAATTTAAAATTGAATATTTAACATTAAAATTGATAATATATATTTATCGTTTTTTTTAAAAAAATTAATTGCCAAATTTTAAAATTACACAAAAATATATATTTGTTTTTAGCTTGTTACAACTTTTTAAGTTTTGATGATTTAATAAATTTGTTGGTCCAATAGAAAATTACATTCTAATTTAACTAAATTCAAGATAAATGATTGGTAGATGGATAAATAGCATAGTGCATCAAACATGAGATCAGATTGTATAAAAATATGGATAAATAATATGTCAAACCAAACGGTAATTATGATAATGACATTTGTACTAAGATTTAAAAATAATTAAGTAAATATTTTCTAATTTACTTGATGTTTTAAGTTCCATCCTAATCGCAGTGTATTTTATTTCATTTTTCTAACTGATCCTAAAACTTTGAAGTTGATTTTTCAAATTTGAAAGTTTAAACATTGCGATGTAAATCGATGCGGCATACAAATCGATCACTTGTTTGACGAAGTGTCAACAATTGCATAAAAATGGTATGTATGATACCATGTTTTGTTGGCCACGAAACCACCATTACAAGTTTGTGAAGTGTAAAATATGCCTAAAATGTTAATAAGAAAAATATTTCAAATTAAATTTCAAGTTCGACTAACTGTTTTTATCGTGTTATTGACAAATCAGCTATTAATTAAAGACAATAAATATTAATATTGTTGAAAAATAATATTTAAAATGTGTGTATTGAATATTTGAATGTTGAAAATAAGAGTTGTAAATATTGAAAATTAGTGTGTGATGATGTACGTAACGATGAATTTATTATTGGATTATTTGTAAAGAAATTCTATAAATAGCCTCACCATTTGTTAAGAAATTCACAATTGAGTAGAAAGAAAATTTCTATAAAGTGTGTAGTTTGATAAATTTTAAGAGTTTGAGATTTTTACTTTTTTACCATAACTTTTTACTTTTTCACAACACGTTATCAGCACGAAACTCTAAAAGTCCTCCATATTTTTCCAAGCTCTAAAACAGAAGAAAAAAGTAACAAAAGTAATAATATTTATTTTACTGTTATTTATTTATTGTGTATATATTTAATATATAATATAATGTTATTATATAATAAAGATTAGAAATAATAAAAATAAATTTTTCAAAAACTTGTTATAAATCTTGGGAGGATGTTAAGACGACATCTCACACTCCCGGTAAGGGATACGACAAGTATAAAGGCCTATAAGGTTTTTAAACAAAATATCTTATCACACTTCATTATAATAATATGATATGATATACATAATTATTTAAACATGATTAATATTATATACACCATATTATTACCACAAAATTATACAAATACATACATTTATTTTTTTGTAGACCAACGGTCATAAACGGTAACAAAACGACTAGTTTTTGCCCTATAAATATGATCTCACAAACACATTCATTCACTCCAACTTTCTCTTTTTCTCTAAAAATTATTTTTCATCAAATATTTCGAAGAAAAAAGAAAATGGTTTTCTCAAGGTTATTTTTAATTATTTTGGTTATCATACTCACGAGTCTTTTATTTATTGGAGAATATCCTCGTGTGTTTTCTTTATTTTTACGAATGCTTGTACTTGTTGTTTTTTAGTCCACCATGACAAACTTGGCAAAGCTCGAATTCATTGCTCTTGATATTACGGGGCAAAATCATATGCTATGGACCCTTGATGTAGAAATGCATCTTGAGTCATTGGGTCTAAGCGAGACCATTAAAGAAAATGATATATCTTCATCACAAGAAAAAGCAAAAGCTATAATATTTTTGCGTCGACATCTTGATGAAGGTTTAAAATGTGAATATCTCATCGAAAAAAGATTTCATGGCTATGTGGAAAGGACTAAAAGAAATATTTGAACATATAAGGGAAGTTATACTTCCGACCGCCCGTGATGAATGTAATATGTTAATATTCCAAGATTTTAAGAAAGTCAGTGATTATAATTTAGCGATGTATAGAATAATCTCGCAATTGAAATTTTGTGGGCATGAGATTACTGAATTGGAAATGCTTGAAAAAATATTTTCCACTTTTCACGCATCGAATATAACTCTAAAACAACAATATAGAGTGCGTAGATTTTCGAGATATTCTGAACTTATCGCTTGTCTCCTTGTGGCGGAAAAGAATAATGAGCTGTTAATGAGAAATCATCAGGCACTACCCACTGCTTCAACGGCATCTCCTGAATTAAATGTCGTAAGCAAAATAAATTTAAATCTGAAAACCAAAAACAATGGTATAGACAAGATTTTGGTCGAAGACGAAATCGAGGTCGTGGACGTGGAAGTGGTCGTGGTCGTGGACGCGGCCGTGATTTTGAAAATAATCGAGATAGCTACTTTTATAACTCATCTCAAAAGAACGTCCCAAACCATCCACTGAAAAGACATCATGAGAATATGAGTGTTAATGAGAATCACTCAAAAAGATTTGAAAGTTCTTGTTTTAGATGTGGTACTCCAGTACATTGGTCCCGTATTTGTCGAGCCTCTAAGCACCTTTGTAAAATTTATAAAGAATTAATAAAGGAGAAATAAAAGGAGACCAACTTCAGTGAACAGAGTGAACCTTTGAGTGATTCAACTCATTTTGATGTTCCATGTATTCATATAATAATATTTTATTGTATAATTATGATATGTGCTATATTTACATATGTATTGTCAGTAATTTTTTTTCATTGCATATTTTTGAAGTTCAAATATGAAAAATGCTATGAACAAAGCTAAACAAGGAACTAATCTCATGGAAGTTTGCATACCTGATAGTGGTATGACGCACACTATTCTTCGAGATAAAAGATATTTCTTGGAACTAAAACAAACAAAAACAATGGTGAATACAATATCAGGTCATGTAGACTTGATTAAAGGATGCGGTAAAGCACAATTTTTGTTACCTAATGGTACAAATTTTTTTTTATCAATGATGCTTTGTATTCACCACAATCGAAAAGAAATTTGTTGAGTTGTAATGATATATACTCCCATGGATATGATATTCAAACAATGAATGAAGGAAATAAGAAATATATGTGTCTTACCACATATAAATCAGGAAAGAAATATGTGATTGAAAAACTACCAATGCTCCCTACTAGATTGCATTATACATATATAAGTCTCATTGAATCAAACATGGTAGTTGATAATTCTTCTGAAACGTCCCGTGTTCTTGAGTTTAAAATGTGTACTAGAATTTTTTTTTTTTTTCACATTAAAATATTTTAATCAAATATTTTACCCATGTTCTAGAGCTTTTGCTAGCTAGCCTTTTAAGATCTATTGCAATCGTCATAAAATAAAATCATCGCATGAGTTACCAAACCTAGAAAGCAATAATCGTAAAACATATTCTCCTCTCCAAAACCACTCTAAAGCATAAATAAATGGTTTTTTTTTAAAAATTCTTTTAACGTGAAATTATAATCCATAATCATGAGTGCGGAAAACAGTAGAAGCGCTGGTCCTCGGGTTGTGTGCACCTTCAGCCCAGTAATCTCAAGCGTCAAGTCCTCCCTCATCCTCACCTGCATCCATCACACCTAGTGAGTCTAAAGACTCAACACACCAAATCTTTGTAACGAGTAATATATATAATCACATGCAACAGTGAAAATACTTTTACGTAAAATAACATTTCCGTGATATGCATGACATGAACCTCACCTTTACTTTTTCTTGATCATAACATAACCTGATAACATGACATAATAGCATGACGTGATACTTTTCATGATCATAACTTTATTTTTTTCTTGATTGAATTCAGATCATTAATTGTGACTTTCCTGACGTGACATGACATGACATGACGATGGTACCATCTACATTAAACCACAGTACCGGGCGGCGGGGACATCAACGACACGGGGTCGTCAACTGAGCCTTGGCCTATTCTTGATCATAACCTCAATTCCTCAAATCCTCATAGTCACAATTACTTCACTTTCATCAATATTTTCATGTTTTCATCACCTTATAAAAATCATGCATGAATATATTTTCTTCTGAAACCAAGCATGCACCATGTATTTTAAATGTCAATTTTAATCATAACATTTCATGGACATTTAAAATAAATCATAAATAAATAAATCATGAACATTTCATAAGCATTTAACAACGAACATAATATCATAAAAATAGCATTTAGGGCACTGCCATGACGTTTCCAAATTTTAGGTGTAAAAAGACCGTTTTACCCCTATTCGTGACATTTTACGATTCTGACTTATTTCTTGATTTCTTGACTCTACCATGCCTCAAATAATTATTTAAGCTTACATGAATTTTTCCGTAATTTTATCAAGCTTAAAAATTAGACTTTTTCATTTATCTTTAAATAATTGTTTTGACGGTGTTTTAATCCCGAAAAATACCAAACTTTAATATAAAATTCCTAAAATTCAAAATTTAGTCTTTTTATATTATTTTAGCCCTTATGGATCACGACTCGACCCCCGTGAGTCGTTTTTCCAAAATTTCTTTATTTTAAGACTCAATTCGACACCTAAACTTCGACTCCGAGCCATCTCTTAATCTTATTGAATTACCCCCGTACGTTATCGAACCAAAACTTGCCTAACACCCTAAATTCACCTACTGGACCATCAAATTAATAAAAACACACGCCCAAGGCCAAAACCGAACCATCCTAAGGTGCATACATTCTGGCCGAGACTGATCAAGTGCATGGTCTCTATGTTTTGGTGGCTAGACCCTCACCCGACGTCCCATACCTTGAACCCACGTGTTGTGCACCTCCTAAGGACCCTAGTGAACCACCCTTGCTCAGCCCGTGCCCCCAGCAACGAGCCTGCAACAACTGAAGAAGGAGCAAACCCTGCACAAATCTGTGCAGGGCTCTCGGGTGGTGTCCTAGCTGCGCTAGGACTCTTCCCGAGCCCACGGTTCGAGTCCTAGCTTGGCTAGGACTCTCACCCTGACTCATGACGACCCTTGGCAATGTCTTGGCCCAAGCCAAGACCAAGCCCTACCCTGAAACGTGACACCCGATTGCTTCAAGCCATGACAGCGGCCTTCGACTTTCGTATCTTGCGTTCTGTTGGTTTCTGCCGCTAGTGGGAGGGTGTTTGCGACATCGTTTTATCTTGAAAACTTTACTTAAACCTTATACAACATCATGGCAGTCCCCTAAAACATGCAAAACATGAATCGACACAAGAAAACATTAGATCGTAACGTGAATACGTAAAAACCGTCATAAAACTTCATAATCTTTGCACATGCTTTTGTTAAATCGATATATGATGCAATGGATGAGAAAAAGGAAGATATTGGCGTGCCTTTGCGTCGTAAACGCACGAAATACCGATGGCATCGAAGAACGGAGAGATCCGAGGCTAGTTCCCCTTCAAACTTCGAAGAAAAAGCTGTTCCCAAGGTTGTGTGCAAGTGTGCCGTGAGTTTGCTGCCGAGGGAGTGTATTTGTTTTCACAAATTGTGAGCGGCGTGAGTTTTTCTTTTCAAGACTAGGGTTTAATGATTTTTAAATACCAATTAATCAACTAAATAAACCTTAGGCCTATTAATCCCCTAATTAAGCCCACTAGTGCTAATTAGGATTTAATAAAATTCTAAAAATGGCTTTGATAAAAATAAGTTCATGAATTAAATAGCCGGACTGCTTAAAAGCTTGCATTTTAGTTGAAAATCCAACACCGATAAAAATTACGTCCCGGCGTATAGAATCACCTCAAAACTCTTTATTTTCAAAAATATGAAAAACCATCATCCATAAATTAAATAATTAAAAATAATTATTTAATAAAAACATGGTACATTATTCAGCCATCGGTCCCTATTCCTCGATCGCAACTCGAATAACCTTAAAAATTACATTTTAATGCAACAATGTAGAAAAATATATTTTAAACATGCAATTATGCACAACATAATTAATTAATGCAATTTAAACATTTAATTAAATACAGGAAAATTTAATAATTGCATGCATATAGTTCGCGTGGACCTTTAAATTTCCGGGGCGTTACATCTTCAATATTAACCAATTGCCATGATCGATTAGGACATCATGGTTTAACAATGATGCGAATAATTATAGAAAATACACATGGTCATCCGTTGAAAGATCAGAAGATCTTTCAGAATAATAAGTTTCAATGTAAAACATGTTCTCTTGAAAAACTTATTATAAGACCATCATGAGTCAAAATCTAAACTGAATCACCAATGTTTCTTGAACGTATTCAGGGTGATATTTGTAGACCAATTCATCCACCATGTGGACCATTCAGATATTTTATGGTATTGATTGATGCCTCTAGCAGATGGTCACATGTATGTTTATTGTCAACTCAAAATGTTGCATTTGTAAGTACTTGCTCAAATAATAAAATTGAGGAATCAATTTCACGATTACACAATCACGAAATTTAGACTTGATAATGCTGGTGAATTTACTTCTCAAACTTCCAATGATTATTGTATATCTATGGAATCATTGTTGAGCATCATGTTGTTCATGTACATACACAGAATGGATTGACTGAATCATTGATTAAACGTCTGCAAATGATTGCTAGAGCAATGATTATGAAAACCAAGCTCCCTATTTTTATATAGGGACATGCAATTTTACACACTGCTTCATTAATTCGCATTAGACCGGCCAAGTGCATATCATAAATACTCCCCATTGCAGCTTGCATTTGGTAAAGAACCAGTCATTTCTCATCTGAGAATTTTTGGATGTATGGTGTATGTGCCTATTGTACCACCTCAACGAAATAAAATTGGACCTCAAAGAAAGATTGGAATTTAAATCGGTTATGATAGTAATCAATTATTCGATATCTGAACCTCAGACAGGCGACGTGTTCACAACACGTTTGGCTGATTGTCATTTTAACGAGGAAATCTTCCCAATGTTAGGGGGGAGAAAAGAAACATACCGAAAAAGAAATTACATGGTATGTATCATCATTGTTACATCTGGATCCAAGAACAAAACAATGTTAAAAAGATGTACAAAAAATTGATACAAATAGGTTTTTATTCGAAAGCGAATGAGAAAAATGAAATAGTAAGATATAAAGCTCGACTTGTTACACAAGGTTTTTCTCAAGGGCCTGGAATTGATTATGAAGAAACGTATTCTCCCGTGATGGATGCAATTACGTTTTGGTATTTGATTATCTTGCACTACAAGAAAAACCCCAAACGACAACACACTTTTAACAACGGTTTTTGTTAAAACCGTTGTTAAAAAACTTTTAACAACGGTTTTCTTGTTTTTGCGAAAACCGTTGTTAAAAGTGTGTTTTTTAAGAAAAAGACAACGGTTTTTATAAAACCGTTGTCTTTTGGGGGCAAACCACAACGGTTTTATAAAAACCATTGTCTTTTGCGCGCAAAAGACAACAGTTTTTCGGGTCAAAGACAACAGTTTTATAAAACGTTGTCTTTGAGCGTTTTTTAGGGTCAAAGACAATGGTTTACAGAACCGTTGTCTATTAGCGCTTTTTTTGGTACATTCGACAACGGTTTAATGTAAAATAGTTTTTTGTGGCATGTTTAGCGACAGATTTTTCTTTAACCGTCGCTAATACTCGCGACGGAACTAAACAACTGTCGCGACTTTATAAATCAGCGACGGTTGACTCATAACCGTCGCAAAATTTAGCGACAGTTAAAGAAAAACTGTCGCAAGTTTAAACGTAGAGACGGGTTTTTCAAAGCTGTCGCTAATTTGCACGACGGTTTACAATAAACCGTCGCTATATCTAGCCAGAAATAAAATTAAACCGTCGCAGATTTAAACTTTTGCGACGGTTTAAGTCTACGCCGTCGCTAGTTTCAAAAAAATTCGTTCCCCCCAAAACTTCCCTCCATTTTTTTTTATCACTCTCTATAAATAAATGCAAAGTTTCATTCAATTTCTTCCACTTCACTCCACAACAATTATTTTTCTCACTTACACGATTTTACAACTTCACAACACTTAAAATTTTTATCTCTTACACGATTTTTTTTCCACATCAAAACAATTAAAATTTTTATCTCTTACACGATTTTATTACTTCACGACACTTAAATATTTTATCTTTTACAAAATTGTGTCAATTTACAACACAGATTTATTAAATTCTTAATTTTTTTTATTATACCGAAAATATTAGCGACAGACTTATACACCGTCGCTAAATAGCGACGGTTATTCCACGTGAATTCTGTTCCTACATTTAGTGACGGTTTATATAGGTTTCCGTCGTCACTATAATTTGCGACGGTTTTTTATCTGTCGCAAATATCATTGGCGACGGGTTTAAAAACCGTCGCAAAATTCACGGTTTTTGTTTTGCGACGGTTTTCATTTTGCGACGGATTTGAAAACCGTCGCAAATTGTAGGACAACAGTTTTTAAGTCTTTGAGCAAACATTTAACAACACTGGCTTCAACAACAGTTTTAAAATGACTACGACAACGGATAAAATCCGTTGTCGTATAGCATTTTTCTTGTAGTGTTGGCGGTATCTGAAGGATTTAAGATGTCTGAAGCACAAAGTTCAGAACCCAGAGAATGTTATTCTGTGAAATTACAAAGATCATTATATGGGTTAAAGCAATCCGATCGAATGTGGGATGATCGACTAAGTGATCACTTGATGAAAAAGGGATATGTAAATAATTCAATATGCCCTTGTGTTTTCATTAAGAAAACAACATCCGACTGCGTAATTATTGTTGTACATGTTGATGATTTAAACATTATTGGAACAAATAAGGAAATTCAAGAAGTTGTCTCAAACTTGAAGGAAGAATTTGAAATGAAAGATCTTGGAAAAACAAAGTATTGTCTGGGTTTACAAATTGAACAAAAATAATGTGGAATATTTGTTCGCCAGACAAATTATACAGAAACGATACTTAAACGTTTTAATATGGATAAATCAAATCCTTTAAGTACTCCAATGGTTGTTAGATCATTAAATATAAAAAATGATTCATTCCACCCATGTGAAGATGATGAAGATATTCTTGGTCCAGAAGTATCATATCTAAGTGTTATTGATGCCCTTATGTATCTTACAAGTTGTACAAGGCCTGATATATCTTTTGCCGTAAATTTATTGGAAAGATTTAGCACATATCTAATAAAGAGACACTGGAACGGAATTAAACATATATTCCGTTATCTACGAGGAACGACAGACTTGGGACTTTTATATTCAAAAGATGCTAATCCAAGTATAATTGGTTATGCCAATGCTGGATACTTATCTGATTCACACAAAGCACGTTCCCAAACTGGATATGTATTTACTCGTGGAGGCACTGCAATTTCTTGGCGTTCACAGAAACAAACGCTCGTAACGACTTGATCAAATCATGCTGAGATTATTGCACTATATGAAGCAAGCCGTGAATGTGTCTGGTTAAAATCAATGACCCAACATATCCATATCATGCGGATTATCATTCGACGGGAAGCCTGTGATACTATATGAAGATAATGCTGCATGTGTTGCTCAAATGAAAAAAAAAAGGATACATAAAAAGTGACAGAACTTAACATATTCCTCCTAAGTTCTTCGCATTCACCAAGGAGCTTGAGAAGAATAAATATATTGATGTTCGTCACATTCAATCAAATGAAAACTCATCAGATCTCTTCACAAACACACTTCCTACAGCAATATTCAGAAAGCACATATATAATATTGGGATGCGCAATCTACGAAATTTGTAAAGAATTGCTCATGTCAACATGATGGGGAGTTTACGTGACTGCCCTCTTTTTCCCTTATTATGGTTTTTATCCCAATGGGTTTTTCCTAGTAAAGTTTTTAACGAGACAGTATAAAAACACGTAATAAAGACAATCATTATGAACATCATCACTAAGGGGAAGTGTTGAAAAATAATATTTAAAATGTATGTATTGAATATTTGAATATTGAAAATAAGAGTTGTAAATATTGAAAATTTAGTGTGTGATGATGTAAGTAATGATAAATTTATTTTTTGATTATTTATAAAAAAAATTCTATAAATAGCTTTATCATTTGTGAAGAAATTCACAATTGAGTAAAAAAAAATTATAAAATGTATAATTAATAAATTTTGAGAGTATGATATTTTTATTTTTATCATATTTTTTTATACTTTTTCACAATAAATATATCATTAATTCCCATTACCTGGCTTTTGCATTATCCAATTAATTTATTGAAGAAATATCGGGTTTCCGCGTGGGTTTGTTGACTTGTGATTTCCACAACTTTCTGAATAATCTGGAATGCTACCTGTCCACAAAATTCTAAATGTTTATGCATCGGATCTGTTTTTCTAACTTTAAAATTACCCTTATATCCTCGCTGTCAGAAAAAATACTTAGCTTGCATTCATTGATCATAATTTATTTTATATTCAAAGTTTGATATATTTTTTTTTATCATATTTAAAATTAAAATATTATATATTAATATTATATTTATAATATTTTGTGTCTATTAAAAAAAATATATAAGATGACTTTTCTTTTGAAGCTACATATATTTTTTTTTTGTGTGTGAATCAAAAAAGGAGAGAGCAAAATAATTTTTATTCTTAAACCCAAGAATTAGTATTAGGGAAATGAAAGAATTTATTCCAACGCCATATAGAGACCAACATATCATTCAAAGCTTAATGGCGCCTCGTCGAATCCACCGCATCTTCATCTAACCTTCTCCTTAGTCTCGCTCGCCGGCTTCTTCACATGTTCTTCGACGAAGTCATCCACGTCAACTCCACCCGATTTCCCCGCCACAGTCTCCTTGATCTTTTGAGTTTGATCTTTGGCCACTCCCCAAGCTCCCTGCGCAGTTTGCTTCGCCTTCTCTCCTAAACTCTGCGCTGTATCCATAATCGACTCCGCCGCACCTTTAGACTTCTCGCCCGCGGTCCCGGCAGTATCCTTTGTCGTTTCCTTCGCTTCGTGAGCGTAATCTTTGGTTTTGTCGGCTGCACTGCCTGCGGCGTCCATAGTCTTTTCACGCATCTCATGGGCCTTGTCACCAATGGAGCCTAGTTCTTCCTTGCCCTTTTCTTTCATGTCCTCGGTTTTCTCTTTGGCCTTCTCTTTCATGTCCTCCGCAGTTCCCGCCGCTCTGTCTTTAGATTCCATAGTCTTGTTCGCCATAATCTCAGCGTGCTCCTTCACGTTTTCCTTCATTTCGCCTGTTTTTTCCTTTGTTTTGTCCACCGTTTCGTTCGTGGCATCCCTAGCGGCTTTGTGAGAATCAGCCCCATTTCCTGGTTCTTGCACAGCCTCGTCAGCATTGTACGGACTGTACTCTCTCCTGCCGCCATCGTTGGTAGCATGTCGTGCCTGAAATAACCAATTATTAATGAGTTTAATCAGGAAAAAAAAATATCATTTGAAATCAAGTAATACTGCATCAAGTTTACCCGTGAATTAGAAGTGAAGCAAACTGTAGAGGCTTTAGAACGAAGAGGGAACGAAGGATTGTTGTGAGACAGAGCCTTGGAAAGGTTCAGGAGCGTATTCTTGGCTGTAAACATGGCTGCCAGAGCGTTTCGTGTTGTGATATATCGATTAATCAAAGATGAAATGAAATAGAGTTCTGTAAATCAGAGAAGATTGTTCCCCATTTTATTTTGGCGACATTAATTAAATTAAAAGGAAGGAGAGAAAGGTGGCGGTGCGGAAATCGTACACCTGTTGTAGCAGCACGCCACCTGTAATCTGATGCTGGGGAAAGTAAGCTTCCGATGAAAATGGGACGCTCTCTCGAAAGTATATTTAATATTTATTTATTTATTTATTGGATTTCGTTATTAAATATTAATTTTTAAATACATGATTGAGTAATATGCTAATATCATATTTGTTAAGAAAGTATATCTATTCTCATGGGAGGATTAAATGAAGTTAGAATGAAATTTCTTTGATATAATTTTGGAAGGAGAGAATCTTCATTATAATGAAAATAATTATTCCTATGTTCAAATGGGAAAATAGACATTTCTGTCATATTGATTAGGTTTACTCATTTCTATTCTTCCAATTTTTATATTTTATTTTACTTAAAATATCCTGTTATTTTTAAAATTTTAAAGATCTAATTGAAAACTTATAATTGTTTTTAAAATTATTTAAATAATATATTATTTATAATTTCATTTTTTCCTAGTAAATATGTTATTTAATAATATGTGTTTTTTGCAAAAACTTGTTTGAAACGGTCTCACGAATCGTATTTTGCGAGATAGATCTTTTATTTTGGTCATCTATAAAAAAATATTAATTTTTATTATAAATATTAGTAAGATAGAACCGTCTCACAGATAAAAATTCGTGATACCGCCTCACAAAAGATATACTCTATATTTTTGGATCTAGTTGTAAAACTTAAAAATATGAACTAAAATGTGTGTTGTATATATATAAATTTTATTTTATCCAATAATTTCATGCCCTATATAAATTTTGTTGGTTTGAGGAATATCCAATTAATATGGTATCCCAAGAATCCAATCCGATCCAGGTCGGGCGATTCAAGTCACTTAGAGCCAAGCCCGTTGATAAGTTAGGATCCGACCCATTTTTCCCGCAAGTCACATAGCTTCAAGGACCGAGCCCGTCATACCGCTCCTTCATAGGAGACCATGCTAAGACCGGCGTAATGGCTAGAGAATTAAGCAGTCCATGCTCGGAATAAGGCACATATAGCTGTAACAAGTACTGTTCGGTGTCTAATTCCCTTTGGCCATACCCGAGTGGATTAGAGGTAGATCTGACTATACTCGAAAATAAACCCCCAAGATTTATAGAATCACGAAAATACGCGTACTAATATCCTATAATCAGCAGGAAATAATCTAAAATCTCGAGATATATATCACAAGAGCTGAAAAAAGGATAATTTCTTATAGCTTGGACATCAGCCTAGGCGCCCCAACATGAAAATATTCTCGCTCAAGCACGATAATAATCCTCATCTCTATAAATATATATCCACTCCACAACTTGACTCATTTACATATTGCTATCACTCAGCATTAATTTTCTTGCATTCTTAAGTTTCGTATGCATAGTAACCCAAGTTCTATTTTGAATAAAAATATTAGTTAATCATGATTAAGATGTCATTACTTGATCAGCAAATAAAAAAATTTATTCAACTTCAAGTTCGAATGAGACGCCGAGTTCGTATGCTTAAGTGTTGTATTTTACTTACCATATTATTTATGATGATTTCATATTTCTATTACCCTGGTTATCTTTAATTAAGTTTGTTATTACACGCTAGAAAATGTTTAATGTAGGTGTGTCGGGTAAAGGTGCTACAATCCGAGCACTGACTTAAAACTCCGATGGGCTATGTTGGAAACATCTCTTATGTCCTAACTATTGTTCGTTTGTACAGACCCGTCTCGGACCCGTATCGCGAAGTTAAGAAAATTTTTGGCCAACGGAACCGAACTCGAGATAATTTTTTGTTACATATTAATTGATTGCTTTTAAGATTTATCTTACTCTAGTCGGATGAGTTTATTCTATACATGGAATAACATTCTTTCTATATTTAATAAAAATATGTTCAATTAATCGTCGGGTGAGTCCAGTATATTTTCTTAAAAATTCAAATGACCAATTGAATATCTTAAAAAATAAGACAAATGCTATTTCAAATATGACAGAACTCTAATCAAACGCCTGAATATGCTTAGACGAGAGACATCCAACTATAAAAATCAATTATTCAGGTGAACAATTTCATGCAAAGCAATACCTAAGTGGGTCAAGGCCCATTTTTATCTAAATGTAATCTTTACTGTACAATGGGCTGCAACCAACGGGCTTTTATCATCGAAATTGAACTGTTTTTTAAGGCCCAGATTTTATCATTATTATTTTGTATTTCTTATTTCAATTTAATTTTTTTAAAAATGGTTTCGCGGTATTTTTGTGAATTTATTTATTTAACATTTTATTTGAACGATTTAGTGTATTATCAACTATTATTACTATTATCAAGTAAGAGGAGCATAAGAACTTTTTTTCTATTTTTAATTTTTACGTGATTTTATATGATTATCTTTTTTTTATTATTATTTATCACTATTAAAATCATTTTAAAATACGAGCGGAAGTTAACTTCCATTTATCCCACAAAATAAAGAGTAGGTTTCTTGTGAGACGGTCTCACGAATCTTTATCTGTGAGACGGGTCAATCCTACCGATATTCACAATAAAAAGTAATACTCTTAGCATAAAAAGTAAAACTTTTCATGGATGACTCAAATAAGAAATCTGTCTCACACAATATGACTCGTGAGACCGTCTCACACAAGTTTTTGCCCAAAAATAAAAGTTCTACCGAAGAAAAATCACCTAAAACTGTCCATATTTGCTTTAAAAATTCTAACATTCCCTCCATTATGGCACCAAGTTATTGCATGTATATAATTTTTATTTTACATCTTCAATGTAACTAATCTTTTTATTTAAGTTTTTTTACAACTATCTAAAAATAAACTATCATTATACTATATTCAAATTCAATAAACTAAATTTAAAAATTCTAAACACATCTTAGACACTACAAAAAAAAAAATTAATTAGAAAATAAACAAACAAAAAAAATACTTTAATTCAAATTGCAACACTTTGCTTTCCCGACTCAAAATTGAACCATTTCTTACAATAAAATTTTATTTATCATCAATGAAATACTTTCTTAATTTCATCATCACGTGCACCACTTCTCTTCCTCATTAATTAGGTTTCCTTTCCACTTTATTTCTTCCAGTCAAAAAGAAATTTGAGTGGTGTTCGTGAAAAAGCATGCAAATAAATAAGAGTATGTCTTATGTGAGACCGTCTCACGGATATTAATCTGTGATACGAGTCAACCCTACCCTTTCACAATAAAAAGTAATACTCTTAATATAAAAAGTAATAATTTTTCATGGATAACCTAAATAAGAGATCCATCTCACAAATACGACCCGTGAGATCGTTAAATAAAGACCAAACACTTTCTAAATACAATTGAACCTGTTAATTGTCTCACATCGGTTGGATAAATAACTTGGAAGTTGCATATATGGGCTTGGACAATCCTCCCCACTTGAGTTAGCTTTTGGGGTTGAATTAGGTCCAAGTTCCAATCTTTACATGGTATCAGAGCTCAGGTTCTACCATTATGTGTTGGACTGCCTATAATTAAGTCACATGTTCTGCCTATAACTGGGTTATTTGTAAACTCCACGCTCCAGATGTTCATTCTTGGGCGTGAGAGGGGTGTTTTAATTGTCCCACATCTGTTGGATAAATAATTTGGGAGTTGTATATATGATTTTGGAAAATCCTCCCTTTGAGCTAGCTTTTGGGGTTGAGTTAGGTACAAGTTACAATATTTACAATTTTGAACGAAAATTGACCATTTAAGCACCGATATTCAAGAAAGGTTTAAATATCAATCTAAGTTATTTCTTTGGCGATAATTAAACTTCAACTTTTGATCTTCGTTTGGATTTATAATGGCAATTCGTAGGACAAGTAAATTTAGGTTGCAATTTTTGTAATCACGGCTCCCACTCTATTAAAATGCAAGTAGCCGTTGTCTAATAACAATGCCAACAAAGTATCCTAGGAGACATTTCAACAGTTTACTTCATTTAATGTCATTCACTAACTTGTTAAAATTCACTGCAATTTTTTATTTATTGAAATCCTTCATAATTAATATGTATCATTACAAAAAGATATTTTGAATTCATCAATGGAAATGCAACTTAAGTAAGATCAATTACATTCCCTAACGTTATTAAATCTCGAAATTGCTAAAACCCTTCATTATAAAAATGATTTAT
The DNA here is from genome assembly GCF_022965805.1 of Primulina eburnea. Classification (NCBI taxonomy): domain Eukaryota; kingdom Viridiplantae; phylum Streptophyta; class Magnoliopsida; order Lamiales; family Gesneriaceae; genus Primulina; species Primulina eburnea. Next base: position 7,101,788 of record NC_133108.1, read on the forward strand.
CAAATCTTGATATTTTCAAATCTCGAACACACACATCCTTCTTCTTACGTGTTTTCCTAGGTTCGTCTTCTTAAAGATTTGACAAAGGTGATGTAAAACAAGATCATAAATATATTCACGTTCATGTCAAAGCAAGATGAAGAGTATAATGTAGTGTCCGACTCAGTCCATCAACTGGCATAATCTATCGGATAACACACAAACATCAAAGTCAAGATTCCTTGCTCCCTTTCTTCCACTCACAGCCAACCCCATTGGCCAATCCCTCTTTCCACTCTGTTTCCTCATGTCGATCAAATTATTATAATATTATTAAGAATAATAATAATTCATAATACTATCTTAAAACAAAATTATATATTTTTATAGAAACGTGATATACAAATTAGAACCAAAGGAATTTGAGAAAAACAAGGACGAAGTAGAAGCAAAGAAGATGATATTTTTTTTCCTTCCAAATTTCATGTTACAAAAACATTGGTGAAATGTCACACGAGTTGACTCAGTCATCCATCCAAAATCATAAATTAAAAATTGAAAAATGAAAATGAAACTCACTCAAGAATCAACTCCGTTAGGATGTGAGGTTACGGGAAACAATGGTAGAAGTCGGGGCTCCGAGTCCCTCGGAGTATTCACCGGCGAAGGGTGCATATAAAATCCCTTTTCCTTGATGGCTTTATCCTCTGCTTCCATATTTAAGCTACTATCACAACTGTTGGTACCAGTTCCCCTGTTAAACGGGTCGGGTATCAGAGGGGTGATCGGGCTGAGGACCAGAGACGGGAAATCGAGGATACTGGGTGAGAGGATTTCAGGAGTTCCGTTCCGAGGAGAACCCGAGTATCCGGATAAGAATCCGGGTCTACCATTGACCAGACCCGGGCCCAACGGGCTGATCTTCAGGTTCTTGAGGCTGTTTCTGCGCTCGAAGAGCTTATCTTTCCTTGTCCCTGTTTTGATTGGTGGGATCGAGCTTCTCACGGGGTCCGGTCTGGAAGCCATTCGGGTCGTCTCGGCCGACCCAGTCAGCATTTGAACCACTTGTTTGAAGGAGGAGGTGTCGGCTTGGACGAAGGTGGTCGGGTACGGATTGTTGGGTTCGGATCTGGTGTGGAATCCATTTCTGGTAGGGCTGTTGGATCCATGAGAATTAATTAGAGATGGGTTTTGGGTTTCTTGGATTTTCATCGAAATTTCCATCGATGGGTCTGCCTGGAGCAAAAAGGTGGGGTTTGCTTTTGGAGAAGATGAAGTGAAGAGTATTTAGGGAGTTCACGAATATCTCTTTGGTTTAGAGAGAAAGTGTCGAAGCGATCTCTGGCGCGTGATATACAAGTTACCAGGACAAGATGGTTTGAAAGTCGGAGGTTTGATGAACACGTGCGTTGACGGAGACTGGGGCTGGAGAAAAGTCCAACTGGAGCCAGAGAATTGGCTGTGATTGGAATTTCAGACCAGGAGATGGTGGGGTCGAGAGAGGGAAGAAAGAAATTGTCAAAACAACTTTGAATATTTGCCATTGACTTGGAAAATTGCCAATTTAATTAGACTTAGCTAAGTGTAACTATCGGCAAGGAAAAAACCCTTCCTTTTATGTCAAGTTTAAACATTTAAGCGAAAATTTGTGTGAGATAGTATCACGGATTATATTTAATAAGATATATATCTTATTTGGGTCATCCATGAAAAAAAATTACTTTTTATGCTAAGAATATTACTTTTTATTGTGAATATCGATAGATTTGACCCGTATCACAGATAAAGATTCATGAGACCGTCTCACAAAAGACCTACTCAAATGTTTAACTCATGCCATAATATAAAAACATTAAACGAGTATATAAAATAAAAAAAATAAGTCAAGTTTCTATGCTCGAGTCGAGTTTTACGTCGCTCATTTTACATATATTATTGCTAATATTTATTAAAATCTAAGATGAAGATTATGATCTTGGTCATTTAAGCAAATAAACTTTCTATTTTTGAAAAAATGAGGCAAAAAAAAGAAGATACAATTCCGTTGATAAATGGGTTTCAAGTTACAGTTTAATAATGGTTGAATCAACCCTAGTCCACTTCTGCTAGTACAAACAAAACATGTAAATGGGAAAACATATCTTAAAAATAGAGTAGCCAAATATGTGTCGTTGGTTGTGTTATTTTTCCAAGCCCGAAAGTGATCGGAGGAGTCTGGACAAATGGGACCACATTATATATATTCTAGAGTTTGAAAATAACATGGGAAAATTTGAAAATTTTAAAGCCAGAGTATTTGGTAAATAAGTGATTCTATTTAATAACATATAAAAAAAATACACAAAAAATAATGTGACAACGTCTCATATGTCAATTTTTTGAGACATATATCTATCCTGACTCGAGTCATGGGAAAAAAAATTACATTTTATGTTAAAATTTTTACTTTCAGTTTAAATATTGATCGGAAAAAATACTCCTAATTAAATAAGGCACATCTCTCTCTTAATAAATTTTGGGGTTATGAGTGTCCAAATATTTTTTCATTTATTTATTAAAATACCATAATTAGTTTTAAAGAAACAAAAAGTCGCCATGGGAAGTAGCTAGCTTTGAGATTTTGATTACATTAAGCAGATTATAACACAAAATCTGAGGTTAAGAAACATATCAACTGATTTTGTAAATAATTATTTTTTAGAAATCATAAACTCTTTTATAAAATTTATTTAAAATGAACTTTAATCCAACAGGAGAAGCCAATTAGGGTCCGTTTGGTTGAAGGATAGGATAAACTAATGATTAGTACGTAAATGATAAAGAAAATGATTGTGGTAAGATTGTAATATATGGTGTAAAATAATATTAAGTTTGGTACGATTTTTAAGTGAAGGATAATTTTGAATTTTTTGATGAAGATACGAAATTGCCCTTCCCCTTTGCCCCCGGAATATTAGCGACGGCTTCTTAAAACCCGTCGCTAATAGCGACGGTTTTTGAGAAACCGTCGCCGATCTTGTGAAACCGTCTCTAATTTGACATTTAGCGACGGTTTATTAGTGCACGAAACCGTCGCCGATCTTGAGAAACCGTCGCCGCTTAGAAACCGTCGCCGATCTTTTTTCAGAAACCGTCGCCGATCTATTTTCAGAACCGTCGCTAATTTCAGTCCACTCGGATAAAACTAACCCAGCCTGAAAGCATGGATACATTTGCCAAGTCCAACAGTAAAAATTGTCCAACAATTAGTCAATCTCAAATTTATTAATTGAACCAAACAAAAGACTATCTAACAATCCACTCATAATCCCACCTACCAAACTGGGCCTTATAGAATTGAATCCAGACTGAACCTAGGATACACTCTGGTTTGACCATCAAGTTAATAGTGCAGACATTAAGTTAATCGATTCATCACTGATTAAACATTAGCCTATATATGTTATACTAGAAAAAACCGATGTGACATGTTATGTACAAAAAAAATAATCCATGGGACCTGAAATTGAGACCTAAATCTTGTATTTGCATCTTAGGTCTTTAAAGCATATCAATATTATCACAAAAACTACCATGAGACGGTCTCACTGGACAATTTCGTGTGATGATTCTTTTATTTAAGGCATCTATTAAGAAAATTAATTTTTATGTCAAAAATATTATTTTTTATTGTAAACATAGTTAGAGTTGGCTCGTCTTACGAAAAAAGATCAGTAGAATTATTCCAATATTATATATGATCATTGGGTCGCAACCCGCTCCAAGTTGCAAAAATATTATGGAGTAATTAAACTCTCAAGCCAAATTAATTCCTACAAAAGGGGCCTTCCCAAGTCTATGGCGGCTGATTTCATCTTACATATAGAGGTACTACCCATGATAGAATCAAAAGCCTAAATTTAGCCACACATACATGGAGTCCACTAATTTTTTTAAAATCACATATGTGTGTGAATCTTGTCCATCCAAACCATGTGGGGACAAACATCAAAGCAACTGTCAAGGGCCTGGATCAACAATCCTCAAAATTCGGCCATACCAAAATATCCATTGAAGTTCATAATGACCTCATTAAATAGCAGGACATGCATGTCCTCAACAGTATCTGATGCGTCTAATAGGCAGACAACATTGGATCGTAGGTAGAACTAAAATTGCAGTTGGCGTAATTTCAATAGGAGGCGAACAACTCAATCCATCGTGAGTAGGTAAACATGGTTATGACTTGCGAGATGTTAACATAAAAGTAGTACTTTTACTCTATATCTAATGGTCCTGTTTATAAACTCCATATGTCCAAATCAATTTTGGACTCATGGATTTTGCATTAAGATACTACGTACTCAATCGACGAACAGGACACTCGTGGTTGCGATGGCCGTCAGACAAGGCGATGGAGCTTGGTTTAAGCCAGGGTGATGGGTTGGACTAACCGATCGATATGGATCTGATCATGTTTACTGAAGATAACTCGGAATGGAATCTTCTATAAATATACAAACATCTTGTATTTTCACATTATTTTTTGAGCAAAGTTTGATCCAGAAGTAGTTGAAACAAGACGAAACTCCAAGACACCTCGACAGATAGATCTTAATGGGTGATACCATAAATTCTTGGCAAGCACATAAATCATACGCATGCCATTGCTCCCGAAACGAGTCGTTTACAAATGACTCATGTGCGATATCATAAATTCTTAAGATTTATATGTATTTACTTCGCTCCCAGAATGAATACGTGGTTATTGATTGATAATTCAATCAATGATCCATGGAATGAAATTTCTAACTGATTATGCTTGAATTATGATAAAATATAAATTGTATGTATATCTATATATTAATAAAAATTAGTTAAAACATATTTCATCCATCTGGGAAAAATTATTTTTATTTTTACTTATTTTTTTTGTTTGCGCTAGCTGTTGTAAATAAATTTTTTATATATTAAATAGAATGCAGCGAACATAAAGTGGAGTGCAAATAACATTAATCGGATAGAAAATCAACTGCGAACTAGTTTGATTGATCCTTTAACTGACCAAGAAGAAAGAGCAAGTGATCACATGATCAAATTCGATACAACACGTTAGGAGGACCCAAGAGCTTAAGCCGAATGGTCAGCGGCTCGCTATGCATTTCTTCCCAAAGACTTGATTGCATTCTAAAAACTATTACATGATCAAATATCCGAAATGATTTTTCAATATTCCTACATGCGCCTTCTAGGTTCATGACCAATCGTGTTCTAAGATGCATGGTTTGGTGCATTGTTGAGGATCAACATGAGCCACAAACTTCCTTAGCCTCTCAGCTATCCTTGTAGCTCCATATTCCGGCGTAGATCCTTCAATCTGTGAACAAATTAAATTAGAAGGGACCAAACAAGTACATTAATATTAACCGAAACTGATCCAAGAAACACAATCAATGTGGAAATGGTAAGTGGTGGACAGATAGGTGCTAGCAACTATGGGTGGATTAAGTAGAGGATCTCGATCGTTTAGTCCATCTAAATGAATTACCTGCCCTGTTCTTACGATAAGAGAGTAGAGGAACCAAGAATTCTTATTGGGATATGAAATCAGAAACTTAAAAACAATAATAAGATTAAGGAACAAAAGGGTTATTCTATTTTTATGTAAAAAAATAAAAGATTTAAAGATCAGGACCACTCCCACTCTCCAACTTCGCCATTGGATTTAGACAGGAGCATCACTCTCGAGTCTCGACCCTTAGTTTTCCTAGAATGATAATATTTTTCCTCTCTAGATAAAAAGTATATGTGTGCATTGAAAAGGAAAAAATCGCTAAATATATAAGCTATATCTCCACTTTGGAGTTCCTGGAAGCTCTGATCTAAGAAAGATCAAGACGATGTTAGTCCACGTGTACCTGGCAATGTATTGTATGGAATATCGCATTTTCTTGTACCGAGAAACTTGCGTTGGCAATCTCGGCATTTTCCTCTTGTAGCATTCTGATAGTTTCCCGAAACAGAAACTGACAGTTGAATCCAGTCATCAGAATCACCTCAAGAACAGAACCCATTAAGTTAACGTCGATTTCTAGTGGTTTAAAGCCTCCGTTGCTGGATCCCATTAACAATTTTTTCTTCTGCTTAATTTTCTCCAAGTTCAATTCCAGCTTCTTGATGTAATTGGTAGCTACTTCCAGTTGATCCAGCAGCGAAACCGCTCCCTGTGAAATTTCATGATATGAACAAACGAGGTCGCATGATGCAAATTAAAGCATTAATTCAATCAGATGGAGAAAAGATAAATGAATTAATTATGAACTGTCTGGGATTGCGGTGGCACGATGGAGCTGAGCTTGGAGTACAGGGATTTCATCTGATATCTCCGGTTTTTCTCCACAGTTTTCCTGTCAGGTTTAGACGAACTAGGGTTTTGATCCATGATCAATAAATATATATCTATGCATTGGCTAGGGTTTTGATCCCACCCTAATAATGTTTATATATATATTTTCAAATCGGGAGTCTGCAGATAAAAGTGAACACAAAAGCATTACTGTGTACTATTATGATATTATTGGTTTTAAAGTAAAGCGGTATTCTTGAAGCTTTCAAGAAAGTGAATATGATGTAGGAAAGGCAATGTGTATTATTACATGAGAAAATAAAGTATTTTTGTGAGAGGAATTGTGAAGGGGTCCGCCGTTGTTTTATCAGCGGGCGGGGACCATTTAACCACGATTATCTGATTTCACAAAGGAAAAGGAAATTCTGAAATAACTGTACCATATTTTATATTTTCTTGCCATTGACGGTATCCCGATGTAGGGAAGAGAGAGCTCTGCTGCAGTCTGCACTGCACATTCTGGGCTCATGCATATCAACGGTTTTCACCCGGTGGGGGTAGAATTTCCCCTTGATGTATTGGATTATGGTTGAAAGTGAAATAAACTTACTTTTTTCTATTTTCTTCGTCGACTAAATTTTCAAAGTTTGATTTAGCTATTTAATTTTGATTGTTTTGGTCTTATTTCATCAAATGCTGACGTAGTACCAGAGAATACTGAGGTGTCATCTAAAAATGGTGACAAGTCATCTAAAATTGTTGATATGTCTGATGTCACGTCAATAATTTAACTAAAATTACAAAAAAATAAATAAACTTAATTGTAATGTCAAAGTCATCAATCATGATCTACTTACTAGTCATGCAAATTAATGCACAATTTATTATTATTGTTATTATTTATTTTTTACACGATACATTTTGATATACATGGGGGCGGAGCCAGGATTCAAAATTACCTTGGGTTGGCTCCGTCTCATACTCTATTTAATAAAATAAATAATTAACTAAAAAATTTAAAATAAAAAATATGTAAACATTGATTTCATGAAAACATAGAACAATGGTATTTAATATTTAATATCTTCAAAACATGAAGCTAAAACACTACTGAAGTTGTCCTCTTCGATTCTTTTAGAATAAAACTTATTAATTATTAATTCAGCTCGATGAGTTATTTGGGTTGAAATCGTTATTTTGTTCACTCATAGATTGAATTAATGTATTGCCTTATCTTAACTCCAAAAAGGATTTTTCAAATTTTTTACTCTTAAGAATTATTGTGATCAAAAGTCAAAGTAATTTCACATCATTTTTTGAAACCAATTGTAAAAAAAAATAATGACATTGACAAACATCAAAGAATAATATGGACATTCATAGAAAACAAAAAGTTTGTTACATCATTTAAGTCATTATACACAAAATTTAAATCATTGATAAATCATATAATATAATATACTATGATTCACATGGAAAATATACACAATTTCTCAAAATCATTACTTTATTTTTCTCAAAATCAATTATTATAAACATATACTAGTTCATATTAAAAAATTAAAATTCTATAAAACTTTTAATATTAATAAAAATTAAATAAAGATATAATAAAATATATAGCAACTGTATAATTCTATTATCATATTAGCTAAATTTAATATATTTGTGTGTTATTGTAAATATAGTCTAAAATTATATTTGAAACTTAAAGCCAATTTTAAAAATCAACTGACATCAAATTCTTCAATATTTTGAGCAAAATACGAGCAAAAGTCAAATTTCATTATAGATATTTGCGGAAAATCATTTTTAAAAAGTACTCATGGTTAATTTTTTTTTTCAAATTTGTATCAATAAAATAAAGAAAAAAACACAAAAATAAGATAGAAATAAAAAAATATAAAAAAAACTAAATTTTTTTTATAAAATTTAGGTGGGGCTAGAGCCCACCCTAGCCCAAGGGTGGCTCCGCACATGTTAATTAATATTTTTGTTTTTTATGATATCCAAATGAAAGTCCTAACATATATTCACAAAAAAAAAAAAAAAAAAAAAACCCAAATGTTGTGAAGTGTTAAAGTATTTCTAGGCCAAGAGAACTGTTGAGTGCTTGAGTTACTGTGGAGAGAATATTCTTTATAAGATCAATACAACCCAAAAAATAGAAGTAAAATAGAAGAAAGAGGAGCTTACAAAGTGAATATCCATCCCTTCTGGACAAGTTTAAAGACCTATTCTGTATGTGAGAGCTATTTATTTGAAGATTGAGACCACTTATCGCGATAGATAAGAGAAGAAAGTTGAGCTTGATTGACTATTTTGATTGAGATTTTATTACGCAAGTCGACTCGTACCACACCTCTGTTGGTCTCACGTGTGGTAATTTGAGATAATAAATATGAAAATAAAGAATAAACTGGACATCGAGTGCTCTATTTATAGAGGCTGGCCTTGTCCGTGTGAAGACACGTATAAAAATTCAACTTTGTCAACCCACGTTTTTATTCAACAAATTCAGCCGACCATCTTTTTTTCTGATAATCACAAGGCTACAAATTACAATCTACTTAGTCTCAGCTAGGAGATCATCATATATATATATATAAGTATAACAGAATCAGTTCTATTAACAGTATCCCCTTTAATTTATTTTCATTATGTGGATTATTAATATATATATATTTTGCTTTTTCAAAAGCATGCAACACATTCGTGTCTTCCTAGATGTTGCCATCTGACGGAAATTGATATACGTCAGTCAGGTGACGTCGTTGGAAATACATATATGTCCAAATCTTCTGGATTTCACGGGATTCAAAATAATAAATGGTTATCAGTAACAATTAATCGAATTAGGATTTTTTTCTAGTAGCAATTTACCGGACCGATAGGCTTATAATGCACCATTTTGATCCCAAAGTGATGTTCCTGGACAACCATTATCATGAACACAAAAACTTTTGTGAGATTATCTCAGAGCCGGATCAAATTTGTAAGATATATATCTAACATGATCTGATTCATGAAAAATATTGTATTATAGAACAATTAAAAATACGACTTAACTGCTTTTATAGATCGCGTTTAGGTTGATTGATTTGATTTAAAATTTATTATTTCAAAAGCATCAATCTAATCACAGTCTAAATCTCAAAAATAAAAGATGTTATGGTGAAGAATAGCGGCGTGAAGGTACTAATCTCGTGATACATGAAAATTCAAAATTCAAAATAAATAAATAAACAAAAAGTCCAGTCGGTTCGGGTCCAGTTAACTACTATGTATGGGTCCAGTTCAAACCTTTTGTTTTGTTTTTCTAAAAAAAATTATTATTTATTAATAGAGTAGGACTCTTGTAAGATGGTCTCACGAATCTTTATCTGTGAGACATGTCAACTATACTGATATTCACAATAAAAAGTAATATTTTTTCATGGATGACTCAAATAAGAGATATGCCTCACAAAATACGATCCTTGAGACCATCTTACACAAGTTTTTGTCTTGTTAATAAACATTTAAATAATAAAAAATTATAAATTTTAAAACAGTTCGCACAGTTTCACTTATAAAAACTATCAAATATTTCCAACGCTCAATAAAAAAAAACAATAATCTTCAATGAATCAAATACCACAATTAGGACTACTAAAATATGACATTATCAATAATTTATCATTAAAAATATCAAGCTTCGATCATCATAATTTTCGCTACTCTCTGCGGTCACGGGGCTTGTCCACGCCTTACCACATCACTTTTTCAGCTTTGTTCCTACTTTCAAAGCTACATCTTGATCAATCACTAACAATTTCTCTCGTCATTATCGATGTTTCCTCAGTTTCATCTTTCTCAAAAAACTATAATGTTCTCATCTAATGTATTTCCTCTTCTACTAAAATCTTGCTCAACTGCAACATTTGAAAAGGAGCATTCTGTAATTTCTTTTGTCATTATAAACAAACTTGGATATATTAGTGTTTTTTGTTACCACCATCGCAATATGTCGAAAGTGTCATCATCTATATTATTAAAATCAGAAGTTGTGATAAAATAATTCTCAAGTTGCTACCTGGGACTTGAGGATCCTCGTTGATATTTCGTTAGTTCTCTTAATAAAATGAACTTAATAAAATTTGTGCTTTAGTAAATTTAGAAATAATATTACTAATAAAGTAGATTGTAGTTTATGTGCAACAATTTGTCCACCGTATTAGTGTTATTTTCATTATAAATATCATATAAATGAGTTATAATATTAAATAAAATATGAGACTGATTCATAGTAGGGTCTAAAAAAGGATAATATAATTTTAGTGTTTTTTGTAAACCATCCAATTTAAATCTAGGATATAAAATATAATACAAAAAATACTTCAAGAATTTCAAAAAATAATAATTTTCTCATTTTGCTTTAATGAAATAAATACATTAAATTAAAATATCATCAATATATTAAATATGTTCCCTAAATACATACCACGTTGTAACAATATGTTACAATTAAACGAGAATTAGGATAATAAATACTGGATAAATAGTCACCAGCGTCATTAAACATTTTAAAATTTTCACTAGTACTAGTGAATTATACTGATTCACAAACAAATAAATATCTCGAGCTTGAATATATTGATTAAAAAATAAGAATAATAAATTTTTATATCCAAAAGACGATAATAACAATTTTTATTTTGAATTCCAACGTGTTGAAACATCCCATGCAAACCGTTTAAGCTTCATACCATTAATTTTACAAAATTTGCTTAATGGTTTCATAACTTGGGGGTGTGTCAATGTATAATGATGAGTGGATTGCATGTGAGATCGTCTCACGGATCTTAATCTGTGAGACGTGTCCACCCTACTGATATTCACAATAAAAAGTAATACTCTTAGCCTAAAAAGTAATATTTTTCATGGATAACCCAAATAAGAGATCCGTCTCACAAATACGACCCGTGAGACCGTCTCACACAAGTTTTTGCCTATAATGAATTGTACTCTTAATTGGTTTAATATGTTATTCTAAATTTTTTAGTTCATTTTAAACACAAAAATTTAAAATATGACATGTGCACCTAATATGGAAAAATTTAGCATATAATGATGATTTACATATTTAATAAGCTCAATAACACTAGATGTATTTGTACTGACATTATCAAAAGAAATTGGAATTTTTTTTACTATATCATTCTAAAATAATAAATATAAGTTGATATATGTTGTGTCGTGTGTAATACGCTAAAACATCTATATGCAAACAATTTTTAATGTTCCAAGAATTATCAATCCAATGATGTGTAATACTCATATATGAACAAGTTTGTCAATGATCACTACAAATATCCGAACATAAAAAAAACTTTATTATTTAAACCAGCAGATTCTTTAATTAATTCTTCTTTTTTGTTCAACATCGAGTTTTAGTGTATTTCGTGAGATACGTTTGATAAAAAGAGTTACACTTGCTAAAAGCCAATTTTCAAAATATAATTTATTACAAAACTAAAATAAAGTTATTAATTCGCATAACATCTAGTTGTTTCTTCTCTAAATTTAGATTAGAAACATTTGAGTTTGAAAACGATCAATACCAACCCGACTATGATCACGATTCCAGACCAAACCCATTGACCACGGCCTGAGTCTGGTTTAGGTTTGTGTCCAACCCGGATCCCGGATCAAGGCCAGATATTCCAGCCTATACCAAAATAAGTTTGACTATTGCTATGTGTGTGTGTTATCATTCTCTTGTTGATCGTTTTATAATCTTTTAGAGAAAAACAGCTGATGATTAATTAATTTAAATTTTTCTTCAATATCTTAAAACTTTAAAATAATTATAAATTCAACCAATTTAATAATATGTAAATATAATTTAAAATTTGACTACTATTATAACTAATTATTATTATTTTAACCAGAATCGTCCACCATTATTTAATATTCAAATTTGTATTAATATTTCAATTATCATAATAAATATATTCGAAAATTGAAATTAGTGAAAATTTAATAATGAACAAACTATTTTAATTTTATTCACAACTTTTCAAATAAATTAATTTGACAAATTTTATTTATTTATTCAATCATTTTAAGAATATATTACTAATTAATATATAATGAAAATGTTTTAATAATCAAAATATAATTGACAAAAATAATCAAACAATTAAAAATCATATCAAACATCATATAACTTACCATAATATATTATTTTTCCCTACCTTTCATTTTACAATCACATTTATTATATATCATTTTACTTATCCTATCACACGAATCAAACGATACTAGAGAAAAAAAACAGATACGAGTGAAATTTTGTGCAACTCTTAAGATGCACGTGCCTAATCCTAAATAATGTTTCCATCTTTTGTTTGATCCTTCTGAAGGACCTCTATCTTCTATACTAACATTTGAACCCAAAGCCCCAATCGAATCTTCTACTCAGAAAATGCATTCTTGAAACTCATCGATGAATGGTTTCCGTGTAACCAAGAAATTAAACCCAAAAGTTCCACCTACCGACTTCTCCAGCCAGCTTAATGGCTCGTGTGAATTATGATACCGAGCCTAGCGTAGAAACAAAAACACAGACACGCAAGAATGAATCCTGCACTACCACATCTCCAGCTTAGTAATGTATCAAAACCAGGTACAAGAGGATGGTACATACCAGTAGTCAAGTGGAAGACGCTTCCAGAAATTCACGGCGACAGCCTCCAGTTACACATCACAAAACGAGCAGACTTGCAAAATTAACCCACGATCTTAATAGAAGATGAGACAAAAAGCCAATGGTAATGAACACAAATTATAAGATAACTTTATGTATTCAAGAGCTATAAAGCCAGATGCAATTCATGTACGAGCACATGATAGGAATTGGAAGTAAGACAAGATTTCCCTAGTTTACATCAAATAAGATAATGTTAGAAACTAGCGGAAAAAAAACATGGTGATTCAATGTGGTGGACTCTGTATTTTCAAAGACAATTAACTGGGGTAACGCCATGAGACCTGATCAGTCACTTTTGCATACTGAAAATCAGAGAAATTCAAGAAAAGAAGCTTGGCACAACTCTTCTAATTACACTGGATCAGGCAAAACCAAAAGGTCGATAATGGGCTTAAAATCAAGAGAATTTTGGTTTAGGCATCGGTGTAGTAGTTTGATTATTAGGACCGAGTTTTTGAATCCAACGGAGCAATCCCTTCTTATGGTCATGACATGCTGGGTTCTGTACCAGATTAAGGGTTCCATCACGAGCCAATGACATCTCAAACTCCTCTAGCACCTTCACTATCTGCCAAAATTCGGGCCTCTTGTCTGGATGCAACGACCAGCATTGTTCAATCAAAGCTTTCATGACCAGGGGGCAGTTGAAAGGTATAGAGGGCCTCAAATTCTGAAATGGCACTTTTGGTTATACATATGGATTTGAAAAAAAACACAAAACATATCAAAGAGAAACGGCTGTACCTTGTTCACCACAGCAAAAGCGGCTTGTATAGGTGTCATATCTTCATAAGGGATGGTTCCCGCCACAAGTTCCCATAAAATGAGTCCAAAGCTATATACATCAACCTTCTTTCCATAATGCTTTCTTTTAATCATTTCAGGAGCCATCCATCGATAAGTTCCTGGATCATCTGCCAAAAGATCACAGTGTGCATCATTACATGCAATACCAAAATCAGCAACTTTCATGTGGAAATCTTCACTAATCAGAACATTTTCAGGTTTAAGATCCCTGTGAATAACACCCTGTGAGTGAATAAATTCCATTCCTCGTGCAATATCCAAAGCCATCGAGATTAACTTTTGCAACTGAAGAGATTTATGCTCAAGCTTGTGCAAGTATGCTCTCAACGAGCCCTCCATCAAATACTCAGTGACAATACAAAAGACTAGAGGTTTTCGGCATGCCCCTACAAGCTACATTATCAATCAACAGCATTACTAAGACATCAGGATACCTTAGATTCAAAAACAATAAGAACAAAATCCAATCAATAGTATAACTGAAATCTCAATGAAAAAGACAAATGAAAATCAAATACAGAAGATCTGTTGAGCAAAAACAAATACCCTTATAACATTTTGATGGTGGAGACGAGACAAGAGGGTAACCTCTCTAACAAATTGCTTCTCCAACCGACCACCTAAATCTCCAGTTTCGTCATCATCTGGGACCCTAATAATTTTCACAGCAACAGGTTCGCCCATGTACATCCCATGGTAAAGCTGACTATGTGCCCCGTGTGCAAATCTTAGCCCTAAAAATAATTTCGAAAGATCAATCATCTGCTCATCAGCAGTATCTACAGAGGTGACCCTTCCCCCACCATGATCAAAATACTTTGTCCAACCCGACTCCTTGCGGCTTTTAGCCTTCTCGTGAAACTTCATTGATGTGAAGTGCCTAAGGGGGCTATGATTCCTTGACAACCTCGAAGGAGGAGACTTGATTTCATGGGAATCCTTACGGAACAACTTGCCAACGATTCCTTTCTCGTGCTCTTTCCGTTGTGGATGTGGGGTTGAGAATCTCCTCTGAAGAGACCTGGCTTCCTTAAAGGTGTCAGAAACCTTTGTTTCAGGGTGGGGGGATATAGCCCTCTGTGTATTTGCAGTAGGGTGTCGCTGAATTTGGACGACATTTGGTCCTGGTATCGGATTATTTACTCTACCTGACTCCGGTCTAGATTTGACACTTGATTTACTATTTGGCTGAACGGTGAAAGGAACAGACCCCAATCTTGAAGCATCAAAACGGTGACAAACAGTGTGAGAAAATTTTGTTCTCCTTATCCAAGACGTTGCCTCTTCATCCATTTATGGTGATTTAACTAATTTTACCAATATAAATAGTTGCTATTTGGTCCACCTTTTCTTCCTCCTGTAGAACAAAAACTATGCTACGAAATCTCCATACCGCTCACATATATCGAACTAAACTTTTCCAACACGTCAAAATGCAAAAAGGGAAGATCCCATTTCCACCTCCATCAGAGTTTAAGAACCCTGAAACCAATCAAGAGCACATAAAACCATGAAATATAGCTGCTACAACCAAAATAAAACGGCCCTTCAAATATCACACTTTCATATGGAAACAAAGTTTCAACTAGCAATAAAACTGCAGACAGATGAAACTAAAATCCGTCAAAATTACACGCAGGCCAGGAAAAATTAAAAACCTTCAAATATTTCATGCCGCATCAAAATCACACAAAAAGACTTCAAATATAAATACAACCCCCTTTAAGCTGCAAAATCAAATCCCACCTTCCACTAAAGCCTTGAAACTCCCCCACAAAGTCCCAACAGGATGAATCGATACTCTATCCTACAAAAAACCGATAATTCAAACATGGAATAAAAAACAATTATGTTATCAATTTTCTTGAAATTAAAGGAAAACCCACCATGAAACACCCCATGGACAACCAAACAATAACAATAATCGATTCGAAGAAAAAATTATCAGTCCCCTCCCATTCGATAACGTAAACCAACATCAATTCTTTAAACAAGCAATTTTAGGATTTTGGCTTACCCAGAGAGTAATCTCTCACGCTATCATTCAAAACCATGTTCTTTGCAAAAAACCCATCTCAGAAAGCTCCATTATTTCATCAAGAGAAAAACAAAATTCCACGTACAACTACCAGATACAACACACAAGTGCCACGAGGTGCAAGAACAGTACGTACAATTCCCAAGACACCCCAACAAAATGAAAACAAACATACGTAGTTTACACGGCGATGAGCTGAGTGATTCCTCGGCGGGCCCCGTTAAGGCGGTGACTGACGCTGAGACGTGGTCCAATCATCGTAAAGTAAGAAGGGGAAAAAGAGACAGAAAAAGGGTAGGTAAGGTTAGGGGAATATTAATAGTACACGATGAAGAATACAAAAGGGTCAATCTCAAAAGGAATGGCGAGTTGGTGAAGGACATAAATGAAGATAGAAAACTCAGACATTTCGTGGATTTGCTTTCTCGCTGAGAAAATATATATAAGTATTTACACGTAAAGATTGTACCTTTCGCACGGATACGAGTGATTTGCAGTTCGTTTGGAATTGGGAGTGTGGTATGTTCTCGTTGCTGCTTCTTTTGGGATATTTTTTAAAAGAGTTGGTTTGTTGTGAGATGGTCTCACGAATCTTCACTGTGAGATGGGTTAATCTTATCGATATTTACAATAAAAAATAATATTTTTTCATGGATGACCCAAATAAGATATTCGTCTCACCAAAATACGACCCGTGAGATCGTCTCACACAAATTTTTGTCTTTTTAAAATAATTGAGAATTACATTTACATTTATGTCTTTTCTATTTCATAAAAAATGTGGCCAACATAAAAATCTCTTGGTAAGTTTTGGTATGGCCAAACTATCTTTATTTTCTTTTTAAAATTAAAACGTGGATGTATAAATAGGAGAGATGAAGTATAACTTCTTTCCACATTATAAATCTACTAAATACACCTACTAAAGGATAATCATCTTCCATATTTCAAACTATCCAGCCATGCATTTGTTGGAAAGATGTTCCGATTAGCTGTATTCATAAATTTTACGATATTTAGAATTGATAGTTATGTGATCAGATTTTGTTGGTTTTGCATGTGTATAATCCTGATCAGTAAGACTATATGTTTATAGATTGAAGACATGACTTTATTCCGAATATATAAATATTGTTTGTGTTGATTTCAAATTTTTGGGATTTCCTACTTATGGGAAAATCATGTCAAAATTTATGCTGACCTAAAACGAATTTTTTTTTATTTCTTTCGCTTTTTACGTTAATTATTCCTAGTTTTTTTGTCATTACATGCTAATCAGAATGTGCACACCATAAAAACTTCTTGGTACGTTTTGGTATGATCGACTCTAAAAAACTACCTTCATTTTCTTTTTACAATCAAAACGTGGATGGAAAAATATGAGAGAAGAAGTATGATTAGGAGTGTTTATCGGTCGATTTAGTTTTCAGTATTTTTTAAGTTTTTTCGGTTTTAAAAATATATGATTTGATATTCGAACCATTTTCATTTGGTTGAGTTCGATTTTCTATCAAACGCTTCGATTAGTTCGGTTCGATTATTTCGGCTTTGACAATTATTTAAATTAACAATAAAAATATATTTTAAAACATAATATATTAAACTTATTAGATAATTTAATAGTAAAACGTTTAAATATACAATCTAAATAAATTAACTAAATAAAAATCAACTAAAAAGTATTCAAAATGATTCTTCATTAACTAAATATCATCTCAAAATATAAAATATAAAATATAAATATAATTAAAATCATTAATTGAATGAAACTTCGGTTTTTTTGATCGGTTCGACTGATATATATAATACGAAATTGAACCATATAAATTTTGGTTTACATTTATATTCGATTTTAATAATTCGATTTTCGGTTCGGTTTAGTGTTTGACTTTTTCTATTTGAATTTTCGTTTTTTTTTTGTTTTATCCGAAATTTGAATACCCTTAAATATAACTAACTACCTTCAACATCTTAAATCTACTAAATTCATCAACTAAGGCTATGTTTGGTAGCTATGATAAGAGAGTGATTATTTAATAATCATTTCCTTATCTCGCGTTTGGTTCGTTTTTCATTAATCTATAGGCCCTTGATTATGAATGAAAGCCCACACTATTAATGTTATTTGTGTGATTAAATATCACTTCTCAAAGGGTGTGATAATTAATAATTTTTGAATAGTGATCATGATAAGATTGTATATTGACCATAATACCCTTGAATTGTTTTCTTTAATATAATATGAAAATTAAAATTAGTGAAAATTTAATAATTAATATAATATTTAAATTTTTATTATATTTTTTTATAAATTAATTTCATATATTTTAATTATTTTAATCATTTTAAAGAAAATAAATTGTAATGCAAATCTATTTTAAATTAAATTTTTATAAATTTGTAATCTTGTTAATTAATTTTTTTATGAAAATAAATATTTTTTTAATTCTAATTTATTTTTTTAATGATTTAAATTAATATAATAAATGTAAATTATAATTATAAATATTTAATTATCTATCCAATTATTTTAAGAACATATATTTAATTAGTATTTGGGGCATTTTGATCATTACAATAAAATTTACAAAATTAATCCATCATTTTAAAATCATACCAAACATCATGTTATTTATCTCATCATACTATTAATCTATATATCTCATTTTTTAACCACTTTAATTATTAATCATTTACTTATCCTATCACACGTACTAAACGGAGCCTAAAGGATAATCATCTTCCACATTTCATAATATTTCTTTTTATAATATTTATGCATATTAATTTATCTCATATTAAATCTACTAAATTCATCAACTAAAGGATAATCATCTTCCACATTTCATAATATTTCTTTTTATAATATTTATGCATATTAATTTATCTCATTGACTAATAAATTCTTTTAAGTATAACATATTTCATTGGTATTTATATTATTTAGTCACATGCACCCCGTGTGCGATAGTAGCAACTTTATCATAATACTTTGTGTATATTCCACATGTCTTGTATATATAGGTTTATCTGTGTTTTCATACATATTGAGAAATTTATCTGAAACAAAATCTATTTTACAAAGAAAATTTTCATTTTACCTTTATTTAATGAATGTTTTAATATGATGTAAACTATCATTGGAAATAGTACTTATTTATTTAATGAATAGTGATAAATTGGTACATACAAAAAAAGAAAATAATAGCAAATATAGACATTTGACTATATATGTTTAGGATGAATGAGAGAAAAAATGTAGCATTTATATTTGAGACAAAGAGAATACTGATTTGAATATAATAGTGAGAAATAATAAGTTTAATGATTCAAAATTTATTTTTGTTTTGTTTTTGATATATACTAGTTAGAGTTCTATAGAAATTAATGTGTTTTTTCATCATCTTTTGAAGCAATGTAAGAATACCATTATTATAATGATGGCCATGGGTTTGTTATTTGGTCAATTTATCTTTGGTTTGAGCTTAAATTTACAAGAATAAATGTTTATGGTGACATTCATAAATGTCATCATATTCAATATTTAATGACATTTAAGTTTTAATGACACCTCCAACAAATGTCATCTATTCCAATGTCGCTTTAAACTTACTGACATTTTTTAATCTCATTATAAGATGTTAATGACAAGTTCATACGTGTTACTAATTATTCATATAATGACAATTTTAAATGTCAGGAAAACTCATGTTTAAATACATTTATACATGCCTAGTTATTATAGTAATAATGACAAATTTATATGTCAGTTAAAATCATTTATAATGACAACTAAAAGTGTCTTGTATGTGATTTATAGTGACAATAACAAATGTGAGAATATTTGGGTTGAATAAATATAAGAGGAGGGAAAAATAGATAAAATAAATTAGAGAATAAAAAAACATATTAGATTAGTTATCCTGACATTTTTAATTGATGTCATTTTTTATATGGAATGAGACAATTATTTTCCCTCTTCCAATATTTATCTAACCCAAATATTCTCACACTTATTTATAGTGACAATTTTTAGTTTTTAATTAATTTTTACGATGTGGGAAAAATAATTGTTTCCCTCCATATAAAAGATGACATCAATTAAAATGTCATGATTAGGGCTGCAAACGAACCGAACATGTTCGCGAGTTTTTCGAGCCGGCTCGATAAATATTCGATTCGTATTCGAACTTATCGAATTTGAGCCGAACTCGAACACGTTCGAACTTTTTTTCGAGCCGAACTCGAGCCCAAATTATTTTGTTCGATAGCTCGCGAATAGTTCGCGAGCCTTAATATTTTATTAATATAATATAATTATATATATATATATATATATATATATTTCGAATATTTCGAGCATTTCGAGCTTTCAAACCTTTATATCCGAGCAATAATTCGAATAGTTCACGAATATATTCGAATATTTCGAGCCGAACTCGAACTCGAACTTCATTTCGAGCCGAGCTCGAGCCCAAATATTTGAAATTATCGAAATTCGAATCGAGCTCGAACTCGAATATATCTATTTCGAGCCGAATTCGAGCCTGACTTTTTTACTATTATTCGGCTCGATTCGGTTCGTTTGCACCCCTAGTCATGATAACTAATCTAATATGTTTTTTATTTTACACATTATAATCAATTTTTTACAAGTGTCATTATTAAGTATTTGTAACAACATTTAATTAAAAGTGTCTACAAAAAAAGTGTCACAATAGCCATTTATTGTTGTAGCGGCTGTTTAGTACAAAAGTGGGATGCATTCAGGCCAATGAACTGGTGGAACTTTTATGAGCTATTCTGATGCAATCTCATACCGTGGGATCAAAGATCTGCATCCAAATTAAACACTGTGGTGCCTCACTTTGTTGCCAGATATAGCAACAGGTTCCAGTAAGTGGCCATAACTGGAGGTGTGTGTGTTGCTCTGAGAAAAATATTCTTCCTTTTCTTGATCATAATAGTTCCCGAATAACATAACTGTTGGATAATATGAGTGTTTTTAGTTTAGTTTGTTATTTTCATATTTGAAATTTAGTTTTAACTTATCAACTAGATTAGATTAATTTGTTGTAACAACTTTCTGTTCCTTCTTTTATGTATTCTTATCCTTGTAGTGCATCTATATAGTGTACGTATGAGATGTAATAAATGAATTCAATTCTGCTCTCTTCATTTCTCTCATGGTATCAGAGCAGGTTTGTTATATCACATATAATTCCACATCTTTTCTCCTTGTTTCTTCAATATGGCTGGCAAAGAAACATCTCCAAACTCTTCAACCCTTATCAAAACCGATCTTTACGCTATTCATCATTCTGATAGCCCTTCAACAGTGCTTGTTACTCCTTTATTGACCGGAGACAATTATGGTTCATGGAGTCGTGCGGTAACAATGGCACTCCGTGCTAAAAACAAGTTTGGCTTTGTTGATGGATCTCTTCAAAGGCCACAAGAAAAGGATGATTTTTCCAACTGGGAACGGTGTAACGACTTAGTTGGGAGTTGGATTCTTAACTCCGTTTCACCGGAAATACGTCCAAGTATCTTGTATGCTGAAACTGCAGCTCAGATCTGGACGGATCTTAAGGATCGTTTTTCTCAATCAAATGCCCCTAAGATCTATCAATTGAAACAATCAATCTCCACTCTCAAACAAGATGGTATATCTGTTTCTCTCTATTTCACACAACTCAAATCTCTGTGGGATGAACTCAGCTCCATTATTTCTATTACTCCATGTATTTGCGGCAATGCTAAAAGTATTCTTGATCAACAAAATCAAGATCGTGCCATGGAGTTCCTTCAAGGCCTGCATGATCGTTTTTCAG
Organism: Primulina eburnea; assembly: GCF_022965805.1. Lineage (NCBI taxonomy): Eukaryota > Viridiplantae > Streptophyta > Magnoliopsida > Lamiales > Gesneriaceae > Primulina > Primulina eburnea. The sequence continues at coordinate 7,123,525 of NC_133108.1, forward strand.
CTATTCGCAGCCAGATTCTTCTAATGGAGCCTTTTCCTTCAATTCAACGCATTTATAATTTGGTCCGTCAAGAAGAAAAACAACAAGAGATTAATATCCGAACTACTCCTAATGTTGATTCAGCAGCACTTCAAGCGTATAAGCCGCCTTCTCGTTTTTCGGGAAAACGCCAACGCCCTTTCTGTGAGCATTGCAACAAGCATGGTCATACTCTTGCCACATGCTATCAGATTCATGGCTTTCCCGATACGCAAGTCAAGAAATCAGCAACCTCATCCGGCTTTGCAGATATGCAGATGAAGAAAACAGAGCCGCCTTCCGCTACTTTTTCTAGCCAATTAACGTCTGAACAATACAATAAACTCCTTGCACTTCTCGCCAAGGACGAATCTGGAGGTTCATCGGTCCACTTGGCAGGTACAGCTCTTACTTGTTTACCCTCTTGTTGGATTATTGATTCGGGTGCCTCTAATCATATATGTACATCTCTTTCTTTTTTTTCTTCATATCGTAAAGTCAATAACGTTTTATCGGTTCAATTACCTGATGGTTCTCAAGCGCCTGTGACAAACATAGGCACTGTTACTTGTTCGTCATCACTAACTCTCACGAATGTTTTTCACATTCCATCATTTAAATTCAACTTACTCTCTATCTCACAATTAACCAAGTCCACAAATTGTGATGCAATTTTTTCCTCTTCTTCATGTATATTTCAGGACCGAGCAACGAAGAAGATGATTGGTCGGGGTAGTACTCGTAATGGCCTCTTCTATTTAGATGCAAACTTAAATTTAAATTCTGCATTTTCTTTCAAGCAATGTAATAAATTTGACCTATGGCATTCTCGCCTGGGTCATCCATCTAGGTCTCGTTTTGATTTTATTGTTAAGAATTCTCTAAATATTTTTTCTAATAAAAAATTTATTTGTGACGTTTGCCCGCGTGCTAAACAGTCACGACTCCCTTTCCCTCGAAGTACGTCTTGTTCTTCTCATTGTTTTGAATTAATTCATGTTGACATTTGGGGACCTCTTTCTATACCTTCTCATAATGGATCTCGTTTTTTTCTTACTATCGTTGATGACTATTCACGATGCACTTGGATTTACTTATTAAAACATAAATCGGAAACATTTAATATGTTGATTCATTTTTTTAATCAAATTAATCGTCAATTCAATAAGAAACTTTCTCGCATCAATTCTGGCAATGGGGGAATTTTCCTCCCTCAACTTCAAACTATTCGCTCAGACAATGGTTCTGAATTTCTTTCCGTCCAAATGCGTACTTGGTTTCATGATAATGGTATTATTCACCAACGTAGTTGTGTTGGAACCCCCCAACAAAATGGCATTGTCGAACGTAAGCATCGACATTTACTTGATGTCGCCCGCGCCTTATGATTTCAAGCAAACTTGCCTATTTCTTTTTGGGGTGACTGTATTCTCACAGCTGCTTTCATCATTAACAAACTTCCAACTCCAGTCCTTCACTATAAATCACCTCATCAAGTCTTACTTGGGAATGTTCCATCATACTCATTTCTTCGTGTTTTTGGATGTTTATGTTTTGCAAAAAATATGAATATTCGCCATAAATTTGATGAGCGGGCCAGGCCTGGAATTTTTGTTGGATATCCATATGGTCAAACTGGGTATCGTATATATGATTTCCAGACTCGTCAAATATACGTTTCTCGCGATGTCGTATTCCACGAATCAACTTTCCCGTATCATGATCTCCCTTCTCCTTCATCAAAAAATTCAATCTCCATCACCCCAATCGATGATAATGAATTTTTTGATTATAACATACAGTCGATTAATACATCTCCTAATATTTCTTCTAGCAATCCACTTCAACATAATGTAGTTGATCACCCCAATGATTCTTCAGTGGACATTCCAACATCTTCTCCGGTTGATAACTCTACCAATTCCCTTCCTCCAGATTCTTCTCCTATAACCAATAATCATCATCATAGAATCCGACGTCCACCCACCCATTTGAAAGATTACATTTGCAATCATATTTCTCTTTCGACCGATTTTCCGCTTGCAAATTATTTTTCCTTAACTCATATGAATCATTCTCATCGTGTATTTCTCACTAATCTTATTACAAACAATGAACCAAAATCTTTTTCTGAAGCCATGAAATCTGTCGAATGGCGTGATGCCATGGCCAAGGAAATTCAAGCTCTTGAATCCAACAATACTTGGTCTTTATGTTCACTTCCGAATAATAAATCACCTATTGGTTGTAAATGGGTTTACAAAATAAAATATCGGTCAGATGGTTCTGTTGAAAGATATAAAGCTCGTCTAGTTGCCAAAGGCTACACTCAAGTAGAAGGTATCGATTATCACGATACTTTCGCACCAGTAGCCAAACTAGTCACTGTTCGTCTTCTCCTTTCCATTGCTGCAATAAAAAGTTGGTCTTTACACCAACTTGATGTCAACAATGCATTCCTACAAGGTGATCTTAATGAAGAGGTCTATATGAAACTTCCTCCAGGATTCTCTCATAAGGGTGAGACTCGCATTTGCAAATTAAACAAATCTATATATGGTCTTAAACAAGCTTCTCGTCAATGGTTTTCTAAATTCTCAGGCACACTTATTGAACACGGTTTTAATCAATCTATTTCAGATTATAGTCTTTTTACATATATACGTGATCAGATTTCTATTTTCATTCTCGTATATGTCGATGACATTATTATCACTGGAAACAATGATAATGCAATTTCTGATATCAAGAATTTTCTTGCTCAATCTTTCTCCATTAAAGACCTAGGTAATCTTAAGTATTTTTTAGGTATTGAAGTGTCCCGTTCTAAACAAGGGATTTTTTTATGCCAACGAAAATATACTCTTGATATCTTATCTGATTATGGAATGACCGGATCTCGGCCATCTGATTTTCCTATGGAACAACACCTTCGTTTGAGATCAAATGATGGCACTCTTCTTTCTGATCCAACAGTTTATCGTCGACTTGTGGGGAGACTTCTATACCTCACTGTAACTCGACCCGATATTCAATTTGCCGTAAATGTACTTAGTCAATTCATGCAATGCCTTAACTCTAGTCATCTCGATGCTGCATATCGAATTCTTCGTTATCTAAAAGGAACTGTGAGTAAGGGTTTATTTCTTCCTGCTTCTAGTTCTCTTACTTTGGTAGGATACGCTGATTCTGATTGGGCTGGTTGTCCAACTACTCGTCGATCCACCACTGGTTATTTCACCATGCTTGGTTCTTGCCCCATTTCTTGGAAAACCAAGAAACAATCCACAGTATCTCGTTCCTCTGCAGAAGCTGAATATCGTTCTCTAGCTGCACTCACTTCTGAATTACAATGGTTAACATATATTTTTTCAGATCTGGGCATCCATCATGCAACACCAATTTCTGTTCACTGTGATAGTCAAGCTGCAATTCACATTGCCGAGAACCCCGTATTTCACGAGCGCACAAAACATATTGAGATTGATTGTCATTTTGTACGGGAAAAAATTCAGGCGGGTCTTATTGCTCCTATCTACCTACGTTCTAGTGATCAATTAGCAGACATCTTTACCAAACCTCTCGGTGGTGATGCGCTTCGCCGGCTACTTCCCAAGTTGGGCGTTCTCGACATTTCAATCCCGACTCCAACTTGAGGGGGGGTGTTGGATAATATGAGTGTTTTTAGTTTAGTTTGTTATTTTCATATTTGAAATTTAGTTTTAACTTATCAACTAGATTAGATTAATTTGTTGTAACAACTTTCTGTTCCTTCTTTTATGTATTCTTATCCTTGTAGTGCATCTATATAGTGTACGTATGAGATGGAATAAATGAATTCAATTCTGCTCTCTTCATTTCTCTCAATAACAAGTGGCACCGTCTACGGGAATCGGGAATCTTCGATCAAGAAAGGTTTGATCATGCGGTTCAAAATTGAAAAGAGTAGGAACTGTCCTCAACTCTAACGGAAAAGGAAAGAGCATAAATGGTGGAAAAAACTCAAAGTTGAATAATACTATGCCTTGGTGATAAAGCCCTACTAGAAATATCCAAGGAAACCACGGCTGCTGGCATGTGGCTTAAATTGGAAAATATCTGCATGACAAAGTCACTTGCTATTTGAAGCAAAGATCATATTCTTTCAAGATTATTGATGAAAAGAACATTATAGATCAAGTGGATGAATTTACTAAGATCCTGGATGATCTCGAGGACATAGAAATCAAATTGAAGGATGAAGATAAAGAACTGATCTTGCTCAGTGCACTCCCAAGATCTTTCGAGAATTTCAGAGATGCACTTCTCTAAGGAAGAGAACAAACCATGTCAATTGAAGAAGTCCAGTCGACAATTCAATCAAAGGAACTTGAAAAAAAAACTTCAATCCAGTGGTGATTCTCTTGGTGATCAAAGTGTGTTAACTCGTGGAAGAAGTCCAAAAAGGATGCAAAAAGGGAACAAGACTAGACAAAGATCCAAGAGTCATTCAAGGTTCAAATTCTTTCATTGCCACAAGGAAGACCACTATAAGAGGGACTGCCCCGAAAATAATAAGTTGACACCATTCAAAGTCAAGGACAGTGGAGAAGTGGATACGATATCCGATGGTTATGAGTCGGCTGATGTATTGGCAGTAACAGATCAAGATTCAAGTACTGAATGGGTATTAGATTTTTGGGTTGCTCATTCCATATTTTTCCCACCAAGTCTTGGTTCGAAGTGCTAGAGGAGTTTGATGAGGGACTTGTTGTTCTTGGAAACAATAAATCTTGCAAAGTAAAGGGAAGAGGATCTATCAGAATATTGGTGCCCACTGGTGGGGAAAAACTAATCCATAATGTGATGTATGTTCCCGAACTTAAAAGGAACTTAATCTCCCTTGGTACTCTTGACACTGATGGGTACTCATCCAAGTCAGATAATGGATTGTTAAGTGTGTCTAAAGGGTCTTTAGTGGTCATGAAAGCAATAAAAAGGAATGAATTATGTGTGTTGCAAGGGAAGACTGTTGTTGATGTGTCTGCCACTGTGCAGACCCCTCTGAATTCATCAAGATTGTGGCACTTGATGCTGGGTCATGTGAGTGAGAGAGGTCAGGTTGAATTGGCTAAACAAAATCTGTTATGTGGTCATAAAATTCAGAAGTTATATCTATGTGAACAATGTATATTGGGAAGGGCCAAAAGAGATAAGTTCACTCAAGCTAAACACACCACAACTAGGCTATTTGAGTATGTGCACTCCGATTTACGGGGACCAGCTAGAACCCTTACTCATGGAGGAGGAAAATATTTCATGTCTATCATAGATGGTACTCAAGGTGTGTCTAGGTATATATACTTAAAATCGAGGATGAGGCCATAACCAAGTTCAGGAATTGGATTCAGCATACTGGGAATAAGTTGGACTTGAAGCTGCCAAAACAAGTTCAGGAATCTGATTATAAAGGCTGGTGAAACCAGAGATGGCACACAATTCTTTTGATCTCAGAGCCATCAAGTGAGAAAATAATCAGAGAGAGTTCAAGGTGATCGAAGAAAGAGAAGATAGAGGCTGATACAGGAAGACTTTATTTGTAATTCCTGCATAAGAGATCAAAGCTTGTACTTGTGGATGTAGGCTAACCATTAGCCGAACCACGTGATCTAACTCACGTGTACGCTTTTACTTCATGGGCGTAGAATACTGGCATGAATTAACGTAGGAATCCAACCCAACAATGTGATTGGATATCAGTACATTACACACAGTTAAAAGTGCAGCCCAGCCACATGTGATCCAAAATACGTGTCTTAATTATTAAAAAAAACATGTCTTAATAAAAATTTATTGTATTAAAAACACGTATATACATAATTTGGAGTATTTTGAAGTAAAACTTTTATTTTTATAAAAATTTAAATTATAATTAGTCTCTTTTTTTTTATATGAGAAAAACCATAATCACATAACAGATCAACCTGTTCCAAAAAATTAGTAAAGCTTTAAAGGAAGAAAAACCAAATGAGAATCACTCGATCCAATTACTAGACATATTTTGATAATTTGGTAATCTACATTTTTTTACATAGATATGATATGATGTCAAATGTCACCCTAATTTTTTTTTCCTTTTCATTATGACATGAGACCTCGCAGCCGCTACTATTCGGTGTGCATTAGACAAACTCTCGGTCTAACTGATAGTTTTCAAACTACGTTAGTAAGATATAAACTATATTAGACAAGTTACAGATAACAAGCTTGCTCGAGAAGGTCACATGTTATATTAACACTTGATAATGAACGTAATTAATCACTAGCTAATTTTATCATGCTTTTGTTGTCTTCCTTAATCTTACCCACTCCATTTTCAAATAAATCCAAATTGGAGTTACTTAACATTTAAATTATTTATTATCACCTAAGTAAGGCTTGTTCTAACTAATAATCTATTGTCCGATATATTTTTTTTATAACGAAAACTTAATGACAACAATAATTAAATGACTAATAATATTTGCCTATGGCTGTGGGTCGGTTTATTTCATCATACCCATGTGGGTCTTGTCTCCATGATAAGATGGATGACCAAGATTTGCCCATGCATATATATGACCCATTTTTTTTTTGAAATTGTATGTATGACAAGATCTTACCCGTTGAAATGAAGTGAGGGTAATGCCCAATTAAGTAGGATCTCATCTACCCTGTGGGTCAGTTTCATCCATAATTTCACATACAATAATCCAAGTATAGAGGTTTTGGTCCATAGGAGACAATGGATAACGTAGAAGGATAAGGAAGCCAAAACAGCATAATGATCACGTATATATTAATCATAATAAATATTTCGGCCGCCTATAACCTTAATTCTTTGAATTAAAAAAAATATTGGCAAGTGAATCAGGACAAGTTTTGTATGACAGACTCAAACCGAGAAGACGGATGTGCCATAAAATTAGTTAATGATCGTAACATTAAGTCTATGTATTTTTTTTTATTGAGGAAGTGTTTACAAAAGATTATTATGTTTTTAAATAAGTTATTAAGATTTACATGTAATCGAATTGTAGAATCAGGTTTTCAAAGTAACTATGAAAACTAAGGTCGAAACCACTTACAAATAAGGTAAATGAGCTACATTTTCAATTCAAAACTTGCTTATTGTGATTTACTTGATCAACGTGATTTACACGATATTATACTGGTCATATAAATTTAGGCAAAAACTTGTGTGAGACGGTCTCATGGGTCGTATTTGTGAGACGAGTCTTTTATTTGGGTCATCCATGAAAAAGTATTACTTTTTATGCTAAAAATATTACTTTTAATTATGAATATGGGTAGGGTCGGGGGCGGAGGTAGCTGTTCTTGTACCCAGGCTAAAGCCCGGGCGGTCCAAATTTTTTTAAAAAATTTATATGTAAATTTTTGTATAATTTTGCATAAATTTGATATTAGCCCGTGTAGATCAATCTAAAATATTAAAATATGTTAGAGTTTAAAATTCTAGCCCGGATAGCGCCAGATTCCTGGCTCTGCCACTGGGTGGGGTTGACCCGTCTCACGGATTAAGATCCGTGAGACGGTCTCAAATGCTTAATCCGTGAAGCGGTCTCAAATGAGACTCACTCATAAATATAACCAGAGCTAACAAAATAACGGTTTTTTTTTTAAAAAAAAGGCAAGATAATTAGTGAATGAATTAGTAGTCACGACTAGTGCATATATAAAATTAAATTGTGGAAATTAGATGCTTTTATGATTTGGAATTATCATTAGCATATTCAAACAACGTAATCATTTCGTAGCACACGTTTTGAATATGGGTTAGAGTTTATCCACTTGGCTTTTTAATGCCATATCGTACGAGGAGACCTTGAATTTCCGAACTGTAAAACAGATAAATACCAACCAATATTAGTTTATAATATACATATATGATTTTCACAAGTTGATTGCGTAATTAGTATTAAATAATCAACTATTCACTTATCTTTAAGTAATTATAATAATTAAGTCATCTTCACATTCATTATTTTAATAATGAATGTGATGAGTGGATAATTACTAGACCTCGTACATGATTTTCTCAAACCTTCGATTTTCAAGAATTATGAATCTACCTAGAATTGGTTCTATCGAATGGAAAAAAAATATGAAAAAAATAAAATAAAATCTTTTTTTTAATATAAAGATCGAATTATCGTGTTTGCTGTTTTATTTTTTGGAAAAATGGAAGAAGTAGAAACAAGAAAGGCAAAAACTTGTGTGAGACGGTCTCACGGGTCGTATCTGTGAGACGGATTTCTTATTTGGGTCACCCATATAAAAGTATTACTTTTTATGCTAAGAGTATTACTTTTTATTGTGAATATGGGTAGGGTTGACCCGTCTCACGGATTAAGATCCGTGAGACGGTCTCACATAAGACTCACTCAACAAGAAAAGGGTCTTTTCGACGACTTGTCATACATTTTATATTATAAATATGTTTTTTGTGAGACGATATCACGAATTTTTATCTGTGAAACATATCAATTCTACCGATATTTACAATAAAAATTAATACTCTTAGCATAAAAAATAATATTTTTTATAGATAATTCAAATAAAATATATGTATCATAAAATATAATTCATAAGATTTTCTCACTCAAATTTTTGCGTTTTATTATATATTATTCACCCATCTTCATCCTATCTCGATTGGCTCATTTGTGAATGATTGCCCGGCTACAAAGACCAAAATGTCCCCAAAATAATTTGTGGAAATTTCCCAAAACAACAAAAACTCGACCAGTTTCTTGGCGCCGCGTAATACAGTCTACCGAAGCAAGCTGACCCCACATCATCCCATTCGGCAAATCCATTAAAAAAAATCTGGGGTTCAACTGCTATTTTGTTCCATTTTATATAAAAATTTGAATCAAATCATATTTTATCATTTTTATAAAAAAAATTAAAAAAATTGATCTATGTCTATTAAATTAATAGAATTTATCACATGATTTTTTATATTAATATAGTCGGGCTTGTTTTGGTATGTTTATTCAAAGTTTTAACTAAGCCAACTTTTACCGTGGAAAAAGAATAAGTCTTTTGTGAGATGGTTTCACGAATTTTTATATATGAGATGAGTCAACTCTACCGATATTCACAATAAAAATTAATATTTTTAGCATAAAATCAAATATTGATACAAACCCATTATTTCAGGCAAGATTGAAATAAAATAGACCGACTCATGGAATATACTGATGCATGTATATCTATCTAGTAGCAAAGATGATGCTGTCGACAAAGATTTTTGCTTTACCCCATTTTAAATTCGATACAATTTTTAAATTGAGTTATTCGATTAATATTAAATTAATATAAAATTTGTCAAAATTAACATATACATTTTGTTATAAAAAAATTGAGCCACCCGAGTTACGGATAAGGGAGTCATTAAAAATTAATATAATGTTTTTATATTTTTTTATTGTAAAACAAATAGAATTTTAGTGTTGGGGTTTTGGATATTCGTCCGAGCATATCCAAAGGTTTTCTAGGTCGATGCAATTATTGTCCCCGAGTGACGTGGATCTTGGCTGTCTGGTTCACCAATTTAGACCATTCGATTGACATCATCCAATCATCATTCGCCACGTAGTTACTCAGATTTACACCTCAAACGTTTGTTTGTCCACGTAAGTTTGTTGGGTCCCACACTGTCCACTCTCTGTTCCATATTTATTATTTAAACCCATTTGCTTTCCTCATCGAGAGGCCAGAATTTGCCGAGTCCCCCAAAAAATCTAGTACCATAGACTTCACTTGCCGGAGTAATGACCAGAATCCCCATAAACCACCGGATTCTGACGTGTCACACCGGTGAAATGAATATTTCCGGCGACCAGGTCGCCATTAGTTTCCCCGATACAGTTTTCGAGTTTTTGTGCGAAGATTACGAGGGATTGTCTCCGGCGGGGAGCATAGTCGATGATGCTGAAGAAGAAGAAGAAGAAGAAGAAGAAGAAGAAGAGAAAGAGAACCAAAATGGGAATGTTGAAGATAGTGATGACTTCTGGGAAACTCAACATCAACTGCTGCAAGTAAGTCCTTGATTATATCATGTTTAAATTAATGGTGAGTGATCTCAAAAATTAATTCCTTGTCTTCGACGAATTTTTCGAAGGATGTGGTTTGGAGAACAAGTTCTTTAGAAACAAGGATCAGAAATATCACCAAAGAAGCATTGAAAGAAGCGCAACTGTCGGGGAACGTTTGCGTTTGCGGCAGAACATTGGAGTTTGGTTGCCGGAAATGTCTGATGGAGGAGGTCCGCCGCCGCCTCCAAGGTGCTGGTTTCAATTGTGCCATTTGCAAGTCTAAGTGGAGAAGCACGCCTGATTTACCCTCAGGTTTAATATTTATATTTCTATGGAAAGATCATGTTTTTATTATCTTTTCTCTATGTTCTACTCCATCGTTCAACGAAGTCCCCTGTTTGGAGATAAATTTCCGGAAGTTTCCATTTGCTACTCTTCTTATTAATTAATGGCCTATGATATTTTGAGCTGCAATTGGCAAAATCTTCTTTGTTTTAATTCAACTCATCCCAATTTGCATGAATACAAATTGACAAAAATTTCACGTGCAGCGTTGATATTTTACACTTAGAATAATACAAGGGTCCTTTTCGCACCTTCCTTCTACTTTCTTGAACAGATCAGGAAAACTAAATTTAAAATATTGATCAAGTGAATCTGTATGGATCTATCTGTACCACCAGTAAAACTCAGAGAACATTCGATCATTTTCATGTCACAAACTGAATATTTAACAGTTCAAAAAAGAAAGCCATGTCACAGGTGGATGGAGTTTATAAGTTGTTTCTTGATTAAAAATAGCCAAAACTTTGATACTTTTTGCAGGGGAACACACATTCTTGGACGTGGTGGACACATCGAATTCAAAGAAAGAAGTGCGAGTGATAATCGAGCTAAACTTTCGGGCTGAGTTCGAGATGGCCCGAGCAAACGACGAGTACAACAAGCTCATCAAAAGTCTCCCCGAAATATACGTGGGAAAAATAGAAAGGCTGCTGGGGTTGTTAAAGATTCTGTGCGCCGGCGCCAAGAAGTGCATGAAGGAGAAAAAAATCCACTTGGGCCCGTGGAGAAAGCATCGTTACATGCAAGCCAAGTGGCTAAGAACTTGCGAAAGGTTGACGTCTGCTTCACCCTTATCGGTGGGGGATTCGGGCCGTGTAGTCCGTCCCAGGGTATCATCCATGCTCACTGCGGACATGATGGGAGCTTTTTCGAATTTCCATAGACCCGCCGCCGTCCAAGTGGTGTGAATTTTGAAAGTTTTATGTCTTATTTCCACTCTCGATCTTCTGTTCAACGTGGTCTTAGTTTCATCCTATTGTAAGAATTCGTAGCATCATGTGGAATGTGATATGTATACTCCGATCCGCAAGTTTTGGTCTAGAGCTTAGGAAAAACCGTGACAGATCCTTTGGTTTCCCTATCTGTTATGTTTTTTCAGTTTTGTAATGCCAATATTTGGGGTAATAATAATAAATCGACTGGCTACTTGCGTTGATTAGCCTCAAACCACTTCTAATTTTTATTTTTAGTATATCGACAGGGAAAATGGTTTTGATAAATAGACTTCTAGACCTATATATTATCTTATATTATCGAAATGACCGACTTTAGTAATTTCTTATAAAAATGTTCACGTCTTATTTTTGTTTTTTGAAAAGGACATGTCTAATATTCATCGTTAAAAAAAATTCCCAGGCCCGATGGGAAAAACAAAACAAGCAAAATGGACAGCAAAAATGGGCCAAGTGTGCAAGTGTTACACTTACTGGTCTCTGAGGTTGAACGTATGGATATTTGTTTGATGAAAAATGAGGCTCCACCTGGAAAAACAAAACAAATACTTAAATTGCGGTGAGCGTGGATCGAACACGCGACCTTCAGATCTTCAGTCTGACGCTCTCCCAACTGAGCTATCCCCGCTGCTGATTAACATGTTTTCATATAATACTTTATTATAAACACAAGCATTATACACCACCACCCATGGTACATGTGAAAATTATACATAAAACGATCTTCAAATCAACTTAACTTACTAAAAAAATATTACTTTTCATAGTAGATATGAAGAGGTCGGTTCGACTTGTCTCATTAATATAGACCATTGAAACGATATCACTACATCATTAATAATTATAAATGAAATTTTTTATAAGTAAATTAAAGTAAGAAAACCCATTAAGTAAACCGATTATTTTGTTAATCATTATACTCACAAACCACCCAACGTGACTAAATTGATAAAGGCCTTTAGCATAGCCAAGATATTGTGTTTTAACTGCATGCATCTTAAAACACTGACTATTTCGACTGGAACAGCATGTTGAGGAACTTGTGGATCAACATTTTAGAAAACGGTCCATAAATATTTTATCGACTTGTTGGGCGTTTATGCAAGGAGCTACTGTGAGGTATCCTTTTGCCAGCAGCGGTAACAAGAATGCTGAACAAGAAACTCAGAAAGAAAGCTCAATGTGTTTCAAGATCATGCTTGGAAAACTCTTGCCTATGCTCATGGCACATTTTCTGAAAAGGGTTTTGATTAATATAATACTAAATTATATGTGAAATTAATTAAAGTATAGATAAATTTATTATAAAATTATAAATGATTTTATTTAACTGAAAAATTAAGATATTATTAAAGTGAAAATGAGACCATAAATACTTAGTCGAAGAGTTCATGTACAATATTTGAAATAAAATATTTTATTGATGACGTGGAGTCAAACACTTTGAATTTTTTATTTTTATTTTAATAATGCCCCTGAAAAATTCAGTCACTAACATCTGTGAACTCCTCTCCGCTCATTCACAAAGAGAAGAGAATTAAGGCGTAATTCAACATCAAAATGCTACGGAATAGTGACAAGATCAAAGCTTTTGTTCAAGCTTTTGTTATCAACTCCCGATGTTACTACACGAAGAACAAGCAAAAGAAAATCTCATCTCTCTATGAGAAAATCAGTCCGTTGGGAAACCCTAGCGTTGATGTAACTCGGGAGCTGGACACATGGGTTGGAATGGGCAATAAAATCCGATTTGCGGAGCTCCAACGCATTATTCTTGACCTCCGTAAGCGAAGAAGATTCAATCATGCTCTCCAGGTACGTAAAATTCGCGAGCAAAGATTTGTAATTGCGTCTATTGGGTTCGCGAATATCATGGTTTTCGTTAAATTTTTCTCAGTGAACTGCTGTGTTAAATATGCAATATTTGGTGTTTTAAGTTGTACTAGGTTGAGGCTCAACTTTGTAGAATGTGTGCGGTATTTTGATATGCTGATTTGGTTTGACCGAGGGGCATTATTATTCCTGTGTTGTAAAATACTACATTTGCGGTAGTTTTAATCGGCCCATCGGAGGGAAAGCTGGGAGGAATAAGGTAACATTTGAAGATCACTAGGTTTCCTAATATCGTGCCTCATAACGTTACAGGTTTCAGAATGGACAAAAAATTCAGGAATGTATACGCTGACCCCTGTTCAACATGCGGTGCAGTTGGATCTGATTGGTAAGGTTCATGGTTTTCTTGCGGCAGAAAACTACTTCAATGGTTTGAATGAGCAAGATAGAACTGAGAAGGCTTATGGTGCTCTTCTACATTGTTATGTTCGGGGGCATCAAACTGAGAAAGTATTTGCACATCTGCAGGCAATGAAAGAGAAGGGTATTGCTTTGGCTTCCGTTGCTTACAATGACATCATGTCCCTTTACTCTAACATTGGTGAGATTGACAAGGTCCCTAATGTCTTAGACCTGATGAAAAAGAATGGGGTCCAACCTAATAATTTGAGTTACCGGATATGCATTAATTCATATGGAGTGAGATCTGATATAGATGGAGTGGAAAAAATTCTGAGTGAAATGGAAAGTCAATCCCACATTGTCATGGATTGGAATACATACGCTGTTGTTGCAAATTTTTATGCTAAGGCAGGCCTCAAAGATAAAGCAAATTTTATCCTGAGAAAAGCAGAGGGAAGGCTAGAGAATAAAGATGGTCTTGGTTATAATCATCTCATCTCTTTACATGCTGGACTGGGAAACAGAGATGATGTTTTCAGATTATGGGATCTTGAGAAGAATGCTTGCAAGAGGTGCCTTAACAAGGATTACATAAATATAATGGACTCCTTGGTTAGGCTGGAAGAGCTTGAAGAAGCAGAGAAAGTTTTGAAGGAGTGGGAGTCATCTGGAAACTGCTATGATTTTCGGGTGCCAAATGTTGTCATCGCTGGACACATAGAGAAGGGTTTGTGCGAAAAGGCTGGAGCTTTACTTGAATACTTGATGGAAACGGGGAAGACATCAACATCTAATATCTGGGCTAGATTGGCAGCAGGTTACATGGAGAAGGATGAGATGGAAAAGGCTTTGAGTGCCATGAAAGTAGCTACCTCTTTATGTGATGTAAGAGAAGGGAATACGATTCAAGATACAGTGATTGGCAGAATATTGAGTTTATTTGGTGAGAAAGGGAGTTCCGATGCCACAGAAGATGTTGTGGATTTGTTGAGATCTGTTATGTCATTGAACAGACAGATGTATCACACCTTGCTAAAATCAAATATTTCTGGTGGTAAAGAAGTGAATAGACTCCTGGACATCATGAAAACGGATGGTTTTGAAGAAGATGAAGAGACTAAGAGGATTCTTGCCATGTGGAAGAATGGAATGTAGGAAATGGATTCTTTTGTAACAGCTGCATGACTTTACTTGTGAGAAGTGATAATATTAATTTAAGAGAACAATTGGTATCCAAGAAACTACAGCTTGCAAGAAAGATGACAGATGTCACAGAATCACACTTGTCTTTGAGGAACCACTTGAATCAAATGGCTCCATTTTCTATGCCAGTATTGCATTTGGGCCATTTGAAACTACAGACAACATAATAGTTAGTAAAACATTAGTTTATTCTCTGCCAAAATGTATTAACCTTTAATGGGAATAAAAGATCGTGAAAAGACATTGGTTGACATGCTCCACAACTTTCTTTTGTGATTATGAGGGGAAATAGACAATTTAGTGTTTTAAGTTTTCTATTTTCAATTTGTCAAATTTGTGTTTCAGTGTTGTAATTTTGATTTTTGTTGGTTTCAGTTCTGTTTCACCGGAGTGATGACCTGACGTCGGACGCATAATTAATTTGAGTATTTTTCTGTTTCCCGTCATAGTTTTCCAATGCCATGTGAGCGCCATAGCGAAATAGTCGTCATGTTTTTTTTTTTTTGTCTTTTAACTTATCATTTTCATTTGGATAACTAAATTGACTATTTTCTCGTGGACTAATCTCTACATAATCTTTATACATTTTGGTCCGAACACCAAAAGGCCAACGTCACTGGTCTGTGAAACAAAAAGGTAGATGATTAGCTATGTTTGTTAAAATCGACCAAACCATAAATTTCAGTTTATTTGGTTCAGTCTAAACGATTTTTCGGTCAGTTTTGGATTTGGGTAATTTTATTATTTTATGTTCTAGTTTTTCGTTTTTTTTTTTTGAAAATTAAAAACCGGACTCGACCGTTTTACAACCGAAAGACTGAACCGATTTTTTTGTTATATATATATATGTGTGTGTATATAATATGTTAAATTAGATAAAAAGGATAATATATCACTATTCAAAAGGTTTTTTTTTAATTATTGTTTAGGTGCTTTTTCAAAAAAATTATAAAAGCAACGTGCTTTGTATAAATTTAGCAAAACAATTTGAAAATTTTTATATGCGATATTTTTAAAGTGACGTGCTTTTATACAAAGTGAATTTTTGATAAGTAGACCTAGAGGTCATTTTTCAAAAACTTTTTTTATTGTATAGAAATCATTTTCGTTGATATGTCATCTTATGATATCTTGCATCTGAAAGTAATCACTACAATATCTACATGGTTGTTCTTTTTCTGATGTGAGTTTTGCAAGAACTGTTGTCCACCAATGATCACTGACATTTGTGTATAATATCAAATCATATTTATCTTGAAAAATAACCATTTTTGAAAGATTTTTGCAAATCTTATTTAGTTGACTAAGTCACTTAGTATGTTATTTTCTACATATGAATCTCGCATCTTTATTTAATAAGAACTAAACACTTTCCTATGCTGTAAGGCCCGAGAATTATAGAATTGATAAACTAAGATTATAAATCTTCATTAACGAGAGACTCGGAAGATATGAGAATGCATGACATGCAATGAGGGAAGAAAAGACATGAGAAAATAGGGTTGGCAAGACCGCACCCACGCCCAGAACAGGAGTGCACCCGCGGTCATTAAAAATGGAATTTTGGAAGGTGAGGCCGAAGCATCACCGCACCCGCGGTGCTAGCCAGAGCGCACCCGCGGTGCCGACACCGCACCCGCGGTACAGAACAGAGCGCACCCGCGGTCGTGCATTTTAGAAAATGATAAGCATGCCGAAGCATGAGCGCACCCGCGGTGCATGACACGACCGCACCCGCGGTCATGCGTGTAGCATGAAAAATGATGCCACGTTTCAGAATTTGCAGCTATACTGGGCTGTAGCCCAGCCCAATTTTTTTTATTTAGCGACGGTTTTAGCGACGATTTTTTGATAACCGTCGCTACTGTTGCGACGGTGTTAGTAAACCGTCGCCGATTGGATCGGCGACAGTTTTATCAAAAGCCGTCGCAAATATTAGCGACGGTTATTGCTAAAACCGTCGCTAAATTATTAAAAAATAAAAAAAAAGGTGGATCGGTGGTTTTAATTAGCGACGGTTTATTCAATAGAACATCATTACCACTTTGATGTTTTTAATGCAACAATAGATTTCATTTTGATGGAGTTAAATACTCGGTTCAATGAGTCATCGGTGAAACTTCTTTCTCTTAGTATAGCTTTAGATCCTAAAAATTCATTTGACTCATTTAACAGTGATGATATTTGCAAGCTTGCGAAGAAGTTTTATCCTGGAGATTTCACAGATCAAGAAATTGTTGTTTTGAAGTATGCATTGATACATTTATAAACTCGATGTGATGCAGTATATATGGATGATTGACACGATAAATCATCAGAAATTCAGTGGAAAGGGGCGAAGCTTTGAGAGAATTTCCTTCTGCCTTTTCGAGTTGCGGTTGTGAGAAATCCGTCCGTCAGAATTCAAATCCGACTTCAGTTCTGAGTTCCTCGTGCCACGAGCTACACAAGGACGTAAGTTGTGTTACGTTTTGAGATGTTTTGAGAATATAATGTTGCTAGAATTGCATGTGATTCAGATATGATGTTTCTACTACCCTAGATATTATAGAATTGAAGTCAGATTAAAGAACATATCGTTTCTGTAATTGTTATGATTTTCGAAAGATATTGACTGAGATTTTGATATCAGAATTGTATATTATTGATTTTGAATATACCGATATTGAGATTATGAGTTCTGGTATTATATCTGGGATGTTCAGATTGACGGGGTTATTCAGATTGTATTGTTATGCCATCGAAACATCAGTATTGATTTAGATTGATCAGATATGATATTGATTGAGATTCATTGTTATATTGTTGACTTGGATCAGATTGTATACCGAGTTGAGTATTGATCAGAACAGATTCTGAACTGAGATATATACTGATATTGTATTTATGTGATTTGTCATTATCAGATTGATATGGACAGATTCGACTTCGAGACTTCGTCTTCGTCAGACCGGGACGACAAAGGTATAATTCATGTGATATTTGGGAAGACATAACTCAAATCAGATCTCATTTGAGTTTCCCAACTAAATCACATACTAGACTTATTGTTTATCTTTTGATATGATCATGCTTTGTTTATAGATTTTATTCATTGCATTTGAGATAGAAAAGTTTGACAGATAGTCAGACTTCTAGACGTTCGGTGTATCGTTACATAGGAGCAGACACCCTCCTATTGTAGATTATTCGATACAGATATGACCGAAGTCTAGGAATAAGACGTACGTCACCCCGATTGGGAGAGTAGGTGACAGACAGTGACGTATTATTCATCCCGGGATCCCTAGAGTTATAGTTGAGTCGAGTCTAGATATGATTTGACTAGAACTGCATGCGTTTATGGATGTGGTTTCATAGACTATGAAACCCATTGTTATTGCTTTCAGTCATGATAGCATGT
This sequence comes from Primulina eburnea, assembly GCF_022965805.1. Taxonomy (NCBI): domain Eukaryota; kingdom Viridiplantae; phylum Streptophyta; class Magnoliopsida; order Lamiales; family Gesneriaceae; genus Primulina; species Primulina eburnea. The sequence continues at coordinate 7,141,764 of NC_133108.1, forward strand.
TTTTATGATTTGATTTGAGTAGCATGTTTAACTGATTTGTGTTGCATGCTTATTTGATTTGATTTAATAGATTATGAAACCTATTGCTTTTAGTTTATTATGATAATTCATGATTTACTTTGTGTATATGCATGTTTACCTATGTTTATACTGGGATTTATTCTCACCAGAGTTATCCGGCTGTTGTCTTGTTTTGTATGTGTGCATGACAACAGGTGGGGCTGGATCAGGGTCAAGAAGATGATGAGAGAAGACGAGTTAGCGTGGTGATTCCGGACTTACTGTAGACTTGGTTTAGTACTTGAACTTAGTAACTGAACCCTAGATTAGTTGAAAGACTGTTGTACAGTATTGTACTTTTATACTGAAATGTATTTTATACAGATATGTATATTATTTAGATTCCATTACCTTCCGCAGATGCATTTTAAAAAGAAAAATTTTTAGACCCTGTTTATCAGAACTGATAAATTAATCCAAAGAAGATTAAGAAAAAGATCAGCGTCCGGGTCCCCACATATGCTTTGTTAGTTCTTGATGAACATTACAATAAAATTAAAAACTCCTAAAAAACTTAGTTTTGGTTTCTTGCCTTTGAATTTATCTGAAAACTTATGCATTTTTTCACAATATATTCTTGTAGTATTATGTTTTACTAATCGATTTCTACTACAAATAATCCAATATTCTTGATTGCGATGAATGCTTTTTTTCAGATTAAAAAAAAAGTCCTTTCTCTTTACATACTTTAGAGCAAATCTCTAAATATTTAATATGTTCATGCATATTTTTAGATGTTGTTAAAACAACATCAATATAAAGAAACATAAATTTAAATAATCTTTAAATAAATCATCCATATTTCTTTGAAATATTTGGGTGCATTAGGCAATCTCATTTGTAATTGTAGTATCCCGATGCCTAATTTGAGTTAATTATTGGATTAATTATATTTCGGTGGGATCGGAAGGACCGAACAGAGTTCGGATCGTCCGAAGCGGGTTCGGATCGTCCGAAGAGGGTTCGAATCGTCCGAAGACAGGTGGCTGGACACGTGGAAGACATGCAGAGTTCGGATCGTCCGATCAGGGTTCGGATCGTCCGAAGACAGGTGTCTGGACACGTGGAAGACATGCAGGGTTCGGATCGTCCGATAAGGGTTCGGAAGGTCCGAAGTGTACAGTGGATCGGATCGTCCGAAGTGGATCGGATCGTCCGATCGTTGTCTATAAATAGAGGCGCGAGGCTTCACTTTTTACTCGCCAATTCCGAGTGTTCCAGAGCGTTTTAGTCGTTTCTGATGGGTTTCTAGTCTTTTCCCGAGGTTTAGGCACTAGCGGGGAGCTACTGGTTTTGTAGCGGAGCTGTGCTCTAGTTGGGAGCTAGCGGCATCAGTAGGCTGACTACGGACGCAGACTTGATTCTAGGACTGATTGCTAGGATCTACTGATTTGAGGTACGAAAGTACTATCCGAGATAGCAGGATTGAGTATGCTTTACTATGTGTTGCATGTTTATATGTTGCATTATTATCTGTCATATGATGCATGGTTTATTATGCGGCATTTGCATAATCATGTTGAGCCTGACTATTTTTGAGATAGCCTGTTGAGAGGGTGCTCAGCCCTCGTTTGTTGTGGATGGTTGGACCCCGTTGGCCGACGGTGGTCAGGTCACCGGTATATCCACAGGTTTATTTTGGTATGGGAGCCACCTCCTGGTGCGACGGCGCAGAGTGCTACATACCTTGACGTCATTTACCTGAGCAGTATTTCGATATACCCAGATCCTGGTATCCAGTACATTTTGCATACATGCATGTCATAGTCTTGTATACTCATGCTTTCGGTGCTGAGTGTTTTATGCTCACGTCCTCGGTTTATCTCTGTTTTGGACACCCTATTCGATGGGGCAGGTCTCAGGTTGGACGGTCCAGGAGGGAGTGGACAGAGAGCTGGCAGAGGTTGACCTATAGTTGTTGGTATTTATTCTTGGATTTTAGTTCGATCTGGTTGTTTAAGTATTTTGTACTTACGGATTCGATTGGGTTGTATTACTGTTTTTCCGCTGTCTACCTGATTCAGTTTTAAATGTTAATTTTGCATGCTTAAGTTCTGATTAGTAGGTGATTCTAGATCGGGTCACTACATTTATGGTATCAGAGCATGCATTAAGATTTTGTGATTTAGAACTGTTCTTTTGGGTTTAATCTCTGGTAACTTTTGTAGCTAAGAGATGTCTGGTTTTGACGACGATGCTAGTAGTCATGGCAGCGTTGGACGCTGGGGAGACCGCGACGATCGGGAGCGTCGTCGAGAGCATCGAGAACGTCGTCAACACCGTCGTGATGAGCCTCGGAGTTTTAGTATGCATCGGTTCTTGCAGATGGGGCCGAAACCTCTTTCAGGCGGTGAGACCCCGGATGTTGCGGAGAACTGGCTTGAGAGGATGGAGAGCTGCTTCAAGACTTTTCAGTGCTCGGCGGAGCAGCAGATTGATACCCTTGATTTCTTGCTGGAGGGTGGTGCGCGCAAGTGGTGGAGGTCTACCTCTGCACCGATAGTTCAGCGACAGGGTCGAGTTCTTTGGGCCGATTTCCGAGCCGCTTTCATGCTGCTTTACTTTCCGCCAGCTCTTCTGCAGACCAAGGCGATTGAGTTGATCAATCTGAAGCAGGGAAGTTTGTCTGTTGATGAGTATCAGCAGAAGTTCTTTGAGTTGCTTCCGTATGTTCCGCATGTCAGTGACAATGCTATGGCCAAGTATAACCATTTTCTTCAGGGCCTCAATCAGGAGATTTATGATCGGGTTGTTGTCTGCGATGATCCGACATCGTATGAGGGCCTTGTAAATCGTTGTCGCCAGGCTGAGGGCAGTTTGTTGAGAGGTCGAGCCATGCAGTCTGCTCGTCCTACTAGTTCTTTGGGTCCCCGCGCCCAAGCATTTAAGAAGGCTGGATCTACTTCTTCTTCCTCTGGATCTGGAGGAGTTCACCATTTTGGGAAGAAGAGGGACCCGTGTCAGCACTGCGGGAAGGATCATCCGACGGAGCGTTGTCGCAAGGTTGCGGGTGCTTGTTACAAGTGCGGTGAGATGGGCCACATGAAGAGAGATTGTCCACAGACGGGCGGAGGATCAGGATCTGGTTCTCAGGCTTCAGTTCATCAGAGGCCACAGCAGGGACAGTCTACTCAGGGTTCTAACCTCCGACCGCGTACTCAAGGGCAGGTCTTTGCTCTTAACCAGGATCAGGCTGCTGAGGAGAACGAGAGAGTTATCGCAGGTTTATTTTTATTATGTGGATTACCTGCTTACGTTCTCATTGACACTGGTGCATCTCATTCATTCATATCTGCGAGATTTGCTAAGCGTCATGCATTACCTTTCACTTCTTTGGACGTTGTGGTATCTGTTTCCACACCGATGGGTCATTCGGTGCTAGCTAGACGTCTAGTTTTAGGTTGTCCTCTAGAATTTGAGGGTAATGTTTTAACTGCTAATTTGATGATTCTTGCGATGGAGGATTTTGATTGCATTCTGGGAATAGATGTGCTGACTGTGTTTAGAGCTACTGTGGACTGTTATCAGAAGTTTGTGCAGTTTCGTCCAGTTGAGGGCGACAGTTGGTTTTTCTATGGAGAGGGAGCGCGACCCCCGATGCCTGTGGTTTCTGCTCTGAAAGCCTGTCGTGCTTTAGAGTCGGGCGGGGAAGGCTACCTTATCTATGCTATTGATTCGTCCGCAGATAGTGTCGGTATCAGTGACATTCCAGTGGTTTGCGATTTTCCGGATGTTTTTCCCGAGGAGATTCCTGGTTTTCCTCCCGTTCGGGAAGTGGATTTCGGCATTGATTTAGTGCCAGGCACGACACCAATCTCTAGAGCTCCTTATCGTTTAGCTCCATCGGAGATGCAAGAATTGAAACAGCAGTTGCAGGATCTTCTTGACAAGGGGTATATTCGACCCAGTGTGTCCCCGTGGGGAGCACCAGTTCTTTTTGTCAAAAAGAAGGATGGTTCTATGCGGCTCTGCATAGATTATCGGCAGTTGAATCGTGCTACGATAAAGAATAAGTATCCGTTGCCACGGATTGATGATTTATTTGATCAACTGCAAGGTACCTCTGTGTATTCCAAGATTGATTTAAGGTCTGGTTATCATCAGCTTCGAGTTCATCAGGGAGATATATCGAAGACTGCATTCAGGACCCGGTATGGGCATTATGAGTTTCTGGTTATGCCTTTTGGTGTGACGAATGCACCAGCAGTTTTTATGGATCTGATGAATCGGGTTTTTCGGGAATTCTTGGATAAGTTTGTTGTGGTGTTTATAGATGATATCTTAATCTATTCGCATGATCAGCAAGAACACGCACAACACTTAAGGATTATTTTACAGACACTTCGCGAGAATCAGCTTTATGCGAAGTTGAGTAAATGTGAGTTTTGGATTGACAGGGTTGTATTCCTTGGTCATGTCATTTCTAGCAAGGGAGTTTCAGTTGACCCGAGCAAGGTGGAAGCGGTATTGAACTGGTCGCGTCCGACGACAGTAGCCGAGATCCGCAGTTTTCTGGGATTGGCTGGGTATTATCGCCGTTTCATTGTCAACTTCTCTCAGATTGCTAAGCCACTCACTCAGCTCACTCGGAAAGATGTTTCATTTGAATGGACATCAGAGTGCGAAGAGAGTTTCTTGGAACTTCGCAGACGTTTGACATCTGCGCTTGTTTTGGCTTTACCGTCTGGATCTGGTGGTTTCAGTGTTTACACCGATGCCTCTTTACAGGGACTAGGGTGTGTTCTGATGCAGAATGAGCATGTGATTGCTTATGCGTCGAGACAGTTAAAGCCTCCTGAGGAAAACTATCATGTTCATGATCTGGAATTAGCAGCGATCGTTTTTGCTTTGAAAATCTAGCGCCATTATCTGTATGGTGAGCGATTTGAGATCTTCACTGATCATAAGAGTTTGAAGTATCTGTTCACTCAGGCTGAGTTGAACATATGTCAGCGTCGTTGGATGGATCTACTCAAGGATTACGATTGTGAGATCAAGTATCATCCAGGATCTGCGAATCTCACGGCCGATGCTCTTAGTCGCAAGGTGAGATTATCTGCTCTTCAGACTTGTGCTGTATCTGGGATTATTCAGGATTTCTGTTCGATGGGATTCAATTGTAAGCATCGGAAGGGAACGGAGAGTATCCGTATAGCTACTATTTTGTCTGAGCCAGTTTTGTATTCTCGGATTAGAGATGCTCAGATGTCTGATTCTAAGATTCAGAAATTAGCTCGGTTGGCTGATGGAGATAATACTTCTGGTTTCCACTATCAGTCCGAGGGTCTTTTGTGCTTATCTGGTCGTGTTGTTGTACCGGAAGATGACACTTTGAGGGAGGAGATTTTGTCCCAGGCTCATCGTAGCAAGTTGAGTGTTCATCCAGGGAGCAACAAGATGTATAAGGATTTGAGGACTCGATTTTGGTGGAAAGGTATGAAACGTAATGTTTATCAGTATGTCTCCAAGTGCCTTGTCTGTCAGCAGGTGAAGGCTGAGTATCGACGACCTGGAGGTTTGTTGCAGAATCTTCCTATTCCGGAGTGGAAGTGGGAGCATATCACGATAGACTTCGTGACTCACTTGCCTATGTCTGTGGGGAATAGAGATGCTATCTGGGTGGTAGTGGATCGACTTACTAAGTCTGCCCATTTTCTTCCGTATAACAGAGATTTCACTTTCGATCGGATGGCACGGTTGTACATTCAGGAGATTGTACGGTTTCATGGTGTGCCCGTGAGTATCGTTAGTGACAGAGATCCTCGATTTACATCTAGATTTTGGGGCAGCTTTCAGCAAGCTTTGGGCACTACCTTGAGTTTGAGTACTGCATATCACCCAGAGACTGACGGTCAGTCAGAGAGGACTATTCGTACTCTTGAGGATATGTTGAGATCTTGTGTGATGGATTTCGGGCCAGCTTGGCAGGATCATCTGCCGCTGATAGAGTTTGCATACAACAACAGTTTTCATAGGAGTATTGGTATGTCTCCGTTTGAAGCATTGTATGGTCGACGTTGTCGTACTCCTCTGTTCTGGGAAGAAGTCGGAGAACGACAGGTCGAGGGTCCAGAATTGATTCAGCAGGCCATGGACAAAGTTCTTGTGATCAAACAGCGGATTAAAACTGCTCAGGATCGACAAGCGAGTTATGCGAACTCCAAGCGCAGACCTCTTCATTTTGATGCAGGCGAGAAAGTGTTTCTCAAGGTATCACCTTTTCGGAGGATTCTGAGATTTGGACTCAAGGGTAAGCTATCTCCGAGATTCATTGGTCCTTTTGAGATCTTAGAATGTGTGGGAGATTTGGCCTACAGATTAGCTTTGCCACCGTATCTGTCTAGTGTTCACAATGTGTTTCATGTGTCCTTGTTGAGACGATACGTAGCGGATGAGTCTCATGTTTTGCATCCGACAGAAGTTCAGCTGAATCCGGATTTGTCTTTTGTGGAAAGACCGGTTTCGATCTTAGACCGGAAGGATAAGGTACTGCGGAATAAGACTATTCCTTTTGTCTTAGTACAGTGGCAGCGCCGAGGTACTGAAGAAGCTACTTGGGAACTAGAGAGTCGCATGCGGTCAGAGCATCCAGAGTTGTTCTAGTTGTAGTATTTTCAGTAATGATTGTAATTTCAGTTGTACTTTCAGTTGTAATTCATTCTTAAGTTGAATGTATTGTTGTTCAGAATTGTCATTCTTCAGACTCGATTTCGCGGACGAAATCCTTTTTAGGGGGGAGAATGTAGTATCCCGATGCCTAATTTGAGTTAATTATTGGATTAATTATATTTCGGTGGGATCGGAAGGACCGAACAGAGTTCGGATCGTCCGAAGACAGGTGGCTGGACACGTGGAAGATATGCAGAGTTCGGATCGTCCGATCAGGGTTCGGATCGTCCGAAGACAGGTGTCTGGACACGTGGAAAATATGCAGGGTTCGGATCGTCCGATAAGGGTTCGGAAGGTCCGAAGTGTACAGTGGATCGGATCGTCCGAAGTGGATCGGATCGTCCGATCGTTGTCTATAAATAGAGGCGCGAGGCTTCACTTTTTACTCGCCAATTCCGAGTGTTCCAGAGCGTTTTAGTCGTTTCTGATGGGTTTCTAGTCTTTTCCCGAGGTTTAGGCACTAGCGGGGAGCTACTGGTTTTGTAGCGGAGCTGTGCTCTAGTTGGGAGCTAGCGGCATCAGTGGGCTGACTACGGACGCAGACTTGATTCTAGGACTGATTGCTAGGATCTACTGATTTGAGGTACGAAAGTACTATCCGAGATAGCAGGATTGAGTATGCTTTACTATGTGTTGCATGTTTATATGTTGCATTATTATCTGTCATATGATGCATGGTTTATTATGCGGCATTTGCATAATCATGTTGAGCCTGACTATTTTTGAGATAGCCTGTTGAGAGGGTGCTCAGCCCTCGTTTGTTGTGGATGGTTGGACCCCGTTGGCCGACGGTGGTCAGGTCACCGGTATATCCACAGGTTTATTTTGGTATGGGAGCCACCTCCTGGTGCGACGACGCAGAGTGCTACATACCTTGACGTCATTTACCTGAGCAGTATTTCGATATACCCAGATCCTGGTATCCAGTACATTTTGCATACATGCATGTCATAGTCTTGTATACTCATGCTTTCGGTGCTGAGCGTTTTATGCTCACGTCCTCGGTTTATCTCTGTTTTGGACACCCTATTCGATGGGGCAGGTCTCAGGTTGGACGGTCCAGGAGGGAGTGGACAGAGAGCTGGCAGAGGTTGACCTATAGTTGTTGGTATTTATTCTTGGATTTTAGTTCGATCTGGTTGTTTAAGTATTTTGTACTTACGGATTCGATTGGGTTGTATTACTGTTTTTCCGCTGTCTACCTGATTCAGTTTTAAATGTTAATTTTGCATGCTTAAGTTCTGATTAGTAGGTGATTCTAGATCGGGTCACTACAGTAATACTTTCCAAATATAATGACTTTTTAGTGTGCAGAAAACATTGAATTTCTTGTTTTCTTCGTTTATATGAATCTGATAAAAACCAGACTTACAATCATATTTAGAGAATATTTTTGTACTGTTTATACAACTAATTAAATGATCTCTACTTAATATAAAATACCCATCGAACTCAATATTTTATTAATTTCTTTATAATTAATTATTAACCTAGATTTGTTCCTTTTGATTTTACCATGATTCCATACCAAAAGACCTGGAATGATGTATGGTGATATTCCTGTTTTGATTTAACCAATATTCAAATGTTCTTTGATATGTATATTATTTTCATTAACTATGTTCATTGAGATATGATTACATATGATGAAATCATATTCCTGCTTCCTTAATTTTAAGGTTATTTTGGAGTTAGTTCATTTCTCATCATACCAATGGATCCTCATTGTAGTTATGCTGATAATTTTCTTGAAATCTTCTAGAGATAATTGTGATTCAAACTCAACATCTTTAATGTGTAAAACTATCTTAAGAAATTCTATTTCTACGGTTTTATGGTTTTTATCTGCTCTTAATTGAAATATTGTTTCCCCAAACTATCTAGAATCTTACATTTATGGGTGCAGAATTTTTCCTTCATCACAACGCTTGCTGCAAAATTGAATTGATAATTTTCTGTAAAATGCATTTTTTGGTCTTTGGATGAGTATCTTGTGATCATATGATGTCGTGAACACTAATCGTCTAACCTCGTTTTTTTGTGTATAAGATGTAAAAATTTGTAGGAGTTATTTCATATTAAAATTCAGCTTATATATCATGAAAATAAATTGGTGGTGTTTTTATTTGTATCAAGGTGTTTTTCATGTTCCTTCGATTAAGATTTTTGTTTTCTTAATATCTTTACATAAGATTAAGATTATCTTTGAGAAATCTCGTTTATCTATTTTTGGTAATTCTTTCTCGAATTCTTTTGGACAAATTCCTCGTTTTGCTATGCAGATTCCAGTTCTTGATTCAACATAAGCATAAAAGTATCTGCCTTTTATAGCTTATATATAAAAAAATGAACTAGTGGTCATTGAATTCTCCACATTCGATCTTTTACCATGAATTTCATTCCATTTTCGATTCGTTTCCAAGGTTTATGTCCTCGAGAAATTCTAATCGAACCAATTGATCAGGTTCTTTTCCCGAAATTTCTTGTATCTGAACCTTCAATTCTCCGATGTTTATATTTCATTGGTAAGTTCCTATCATTGGTTGTTACAAACAGTATATGGTATTACAAGAAAATTGATTTATTTGTATTGTAATATCAAATATTATTTTTAGTTTCATCCATCATTCCGGACATTTAAGTTTTTCTATTGTCGAAAAACTTTTTTTTATCGGTTGAATTTCCTGGACATGTGTTTTTTCCCACATGTGACTTGTGATCACATCTCATTGGAAATATAGTCTATTTGATTCTAGTCTAAGACTTTGATTTTTTTGTAGAATAGATTTGTCTTGGATCTGGATATTTTTTTTATTTATTAAAGGAAACTCAATCCATTATCGAATTTTGAATATTACCTATCAAAGCTAGACTGAAATCTCGATCTGGCTGCCATGTTGTAGGAAATTCTTGTATAAATGTCTAGACTGCTCCAATATGAATCTATGACATAATTCGTGCAACTTTTGGCTTGAGCTTTTGTAATTTTTAGTTTATTTTTTCAAAAGAAATTAATTACATTTTCATTTGATTTCCCATTAGTTTCATGGGGATTGCCATTTTCTTTTTGGAAACCTTATAGATTATATGTTGTTTATGTTTCTTAGGCCAAGATTTCTTAAAACTATACAAATCTTGGGTATTTTTTTATCTTCTTTGTATCTTGAATGTTAAAATAATATACCCCTACCAATTGTTCTTTTAATAGCTTACTCATTCTTTCGACTATATTGCTAAGAGATTCCCTGGTTAAGACCGACTCTTTCATTTATGTCATAAGACTCGGTTCTAAAAGTTTAATGAATCACTCTTTGTTGAGATTAAGTATTTGTAGTAGCCCGAATTCCAAATTGGGTAATTAATGGATTAATGGTGATTAAGAAGGTTTAATGTGTAATTTTGACCGTGGTCATGATCGGACGGACCGAAGATGGTTCGGTAGCACCGAAGAGTTCGGACGATCCGAAGTGGGTTCGGTGGATCCGATCATGAGGTGTCAAGAGTTGATCGACACGTCAGTTTGCATGCAAGTTCGGATGATCCGAAGTGTAGGTTCGGTGGATCCGATCATGAGGTGTCAAGAGCCGATGGACACGTAGGAGTTCGGACGTTCCGAAGTGGGTTCGGTGGATCCGAACATAGCCTATAAATAGTGCTCGGATTTCCTCATTTTGCATTGCAAATTCTTGAGTTGTGTCTCATATTTGAGAAGTTTGGAAGGTTTCTAGGGTTAGTTGTCGGTCGAGCGATAGCCAAGAGCTGCCAGGATTGGTAGCGTAGCGACGCCTGAGTTACGAGGCAATCGACATCAAAGGGCTGTCGACGGACGAAGGTAAACCCTAAACCTTTGGTAGTACTGGTTTTGCTAGTCGAGCATGGTAGTATTGTTCATTGGGTATGCTTTTGATGCGTAGGCTTGTTCTAGACCTGATTAGCGGTGTTGCGTAAGGCTAGGCTTGCTGTGATAGAGGCACGAAAGTACTATCCGAGATATCCTGGTCGAGTATACATCCTTATATGTGTTGCATGATTATGTGGTGCATTGATATATGTCATATGATGCATGCTATTATGTCACGTTTTATGATGCATGTTGCATTTCATGTTGAGCCGTATCTCCTTCGAGATAGCCTTTACTGTTGAGCTGTATCTCTTTCGAGATAAGCTATATCTTGTGGGGCCGCTCAGCCCTGTCTTGTCTTGTGGACGCATGGACACCGAGAGTACACAGTGGCCGACGGGTCCGAGGGCTTCGGTGATCCGGGACATTTTAGGTCCACGTCTGTTCTTGTAGTGGATGCAGTGACCCAGAGGAGTACCGCGCGGCACTATCCACTTGGCGCCTCTAGACTGAGCATTTTGAGATTCTTTGTTACTCCTGTTTCTTGACTACCCTGGTATCATATCATAGCATGTGCATTTCATATAGGCTTGTATACTCATGCTTTTGTACTGGGCGTTCTTATCGCTCACGTCCTCGGTTTTGTTTATCTTGGACACCCCATTCCCACGGGGCAGGCCTCAGGTTGGATGGCTCGGGAAGAGCAGGAGGAGGACAGTGAGTAGCTGGTTGGTTTAGTTTTCAGTACTATTCTATTCGATATGGTTGTACCGAATATATTTTGAGTTGTTCTGTTTTCGATTGGGTTGTATAACTATTGTCGTTAGCCATATTTCCGCTGTTATCTCTGATTATTATCAATTAAGTTAATTGCATGCTTAGTTCTTCATTAGTAGGTGATTCTGGAACGGGTCACTACAGTATTCCTGATGCAATTCTTATAGCCAATGTCTAATCATCTATGAGATCTTCATTTTTTTGAAATCCAGTACATCAAGGTTAAGTATAATCTCTTAAGGATTTATTGGTTCTAAAACAGTTTTTCTGTAGGGTGTTTGGTGCAAGATAATTTGAAATCTCCTTGATCGTTTTTTGCTAAGTTTGATTTTATACCAATATGAAAATCTATTTAGGTTCTTCCCATGGTTGTATCACAGGATCTCATACTTTCATTTGATGGTTCTTGAGAAGGTATATTGTTAACTAATGATTTTTCACTTTCTCCAGTTGTGTTCATATCAGATATACGACCTTGAGTTTGCAAAAGACTCTTCAAAGTCTTATAGATCATTGAGATCAAACCTTTCTACGGTAATCATCAGATTATTTTTTGAGATAATTTCGATATGATTGATCATTTTCTTGTCGTCGATCAAATGTTTTTGCACTATTTTGCTTTTCACTCTTTGATGTAACAAGAGTTTAGTACCAAAAAATAGTAGTAATCTTCCTTCTGAGATCTTTTTACTAGAACTGTGTTGTTATATGTTTTGAATTTTTGTTTGAATATCCTTTCACGTTTTAATAATTTTTTTTATTGTTTTTAAAGGAAGTTTTCCATTTTACGTGATATATGTTGATTTTCATAATTTTATATCTTTGTTTGGATTTATAAGATCTCTCACAAGTTTAGAGAAATTCATAACTGTTTATAGAAATCTGTTACTTTGAATCATAATTTTACCTCGGTAATCTGATCCCTTCCTATTTGCTCTTGATTTATAACATTGGTTAGATTTCCTTATTTCAAATATTCCAAAATATTTGAATAAAATTTGAAAATAATAAATCTCAAATATATGTTCGAATCTATAAATTTTTAGAAATATCTCATCCTCATACACTAAAGTTACACAATAATAATAATAATAATAATAATAAAGTATGTCTGAACTATTCAACTTAAGTGCCGATCTCATTTTATTGGTCAATATTGTTTTTTTATAAAAACATGATTATTTTGGAAATAATTGAAAAATATTTTACATTGGGGCATAATATGAAAGAGTGGTCTCATGTGAGACCGTCTCACAGATCTTAATCTGTGAGACGGGCCAACTCTACCGATATTCACAATAAAAAACAATACTCTTAGCATAAAAAATAATATTTTTTCATGGATGACCCAAATAAATATCTGTCTCACAAAATACGACCCGTGAGACCGTTTCACACAAGTTTTTGCCAATCTGAAATACATAATTTTAGCTCACCGAAAAATGGACATAATCGAGACTATTGGAAATCTATAGGAATATTTTAAATCATTATCCTCCTACGCACAGAGCATTTGATTTTGTAAAAAAACTAAAAATTGTTGCCCCGTCTCCGTCATCGGGTAACAATCTTAAGTACTAGGCTGGGAAGCTTTGGATAAATTCTTTTTTAAAAAAATTTCTTTTATGTTGCCTACATTATTTTGTTGAAATTTTAAAAAATTACGGTTGTTTGATAATAATAAAAAATATATTTGAAAGGACAATAAACTAATGAAAAACCCCATTCAAAAGGCTATAGAATTTAATACAAAATATTAAATTTATTTTTAAATCATTTTATTATATGTATTATATTTGTTTTTTTTTTTTTTTTTGACAGCAAACCTTGTAATTTTATTGCGATAGATCAATTGTTACAAGATTTACTAACCACGAGGGAAACTCACCATTCATCCACACAAAAGAGGAATGGTAGGAAGAAGAAAAAAGAGCAATGGTATGAGCTACTTTATTAGCCAATCTATTCTCATGAATGAAGTCCACAACTACGGGTTTTTTTATTAGGTCGATGACTTCTGAAATCCGGAGACCCGCATAACCAATGTCTTCCTTAAAGTTCGTGACTGCTTGCACTGCCAATAAGGAATCTGTTGTTACTTGAACATCATAAAACTGTTTGTCGTATAGTATTTTGATACCTTCCTTGATGGCCTCTAGTTCTCCAATAAGTACTGAAGCAGGTTTTGAAATTTGTTTACCAAAGGCCAAAAGTAGTCGACCTTGATTGTCTCGGAGTACACCACCGACACTGTACCGATTCAAGTTCTCATTGACACATGCATCAACATTCAGCTTTAGAGAGTTATTTTCTGGTTTCTTCCACCTCTTGGCCGAAGGTTGCCTCTTAGGAATCGTTTTATCAGCAAGTATAGCATCTTGAAATTCTGAAAGAAAGGCACGACTCCAAGTGATGTTCACTTCGTGCAATAGCTTATCATTACCATGCATGATATCTAGCTTTTCTTTCCAAATGGCCCAAGCTTGTATAGCAAATTTTTCGAACTCACCCCGTGAAAGTTGCTCACTCATCCACCAACAGAAATCCATCGTACAAGCCTCCTTGACTACTTTCATCACTTGGTAATATTCTGTTTCCTTCCAAATTCTTTTGACAAACTCACAGAAGAATAATGAATGGCAAGTAGAGTCAGACTTTAAACGACAAAATGAGCAATTCCCACTAACCGGCACATGATGGTACAATAGATTCTGTTTTGTAGGTATGATGTCATGTGATACTCGCCACCAAAAAATACGTACCTTGGGCGGGAGGGAGAGACTCCAAATAAAGGACCACCATTTTTGCATTGAATGTTCAGACTGGTTGTCCGGTGGTAAGAAAAGTCCTCTTTGTAATCGAACACCATCACGCACTGAGTAGTGGCCTTTAGGATCAAACCTCCAAAATCTTGTATCGCTCAATTCTTGGGCCGGAAGGGGAATCTTTATTATTTCTTCTGCAATAAAAGGGTTGTAGTGGTTTCTGATTAGGGCGGTATTCCAAGCTCCATTTTCAATCAATGAGTCTACTTTCGCATCTCTTTGCCATGCCCCATTTGTAGTATCTATTTTTGATGTCAAACTCGGTACCCAACTGTCCTCGAAAATTTTAATTGATTGTCCATTCCCAACTCGCCAAATCAATCCTTTCTCAAGAATTCCCCTACTCCAAATAAGAGATCGCCAAATAAATGATGGATTATTACCTATTCCCGCACCCATAATATCTCCATGTCTGAAATAACGGCCTTTAAGGACTTGGGCTGCTAGCGATAATGGATTCCGTAGTAAACGCCAGAATTGATTTGCCAAGAGTGCTCGGTTGAATTCTTCCATTTTCCGGAATCCTAGTCCTCCCCTCGCTTTAGGTTTGCAGAGGAAATCCCATGACCGCCAGTGCATTTTCCTCTTTCCATTCTCCACGCCCCACCAAAAGTTTGCACATTCTTTCTCAATCTCTTCACAAATTGATTTAGGAATTCTAAAACAAGACATAGCATAAGTGGGAATAGATTGGAGTATAGATTTGATGAGGACCTCTTTTCCCCCGACCGAGAAGCATTTTTGTCCCCATCCTTGAGTTCGTTTAGCTACTCTTTCCACCAGATATCTGAATTGGAGTCTCTTGCTTTTCAGTGAAATCGTGGGTAGACCGAGGTAGATATCATGTCTTTGAACCACTGGGATAGTTAAAAGCCTTTTGATCGAATCAACAAGAAGAGAGTTTGTATTTGGGCTAAAAGAGAGTGCCGATTTTTCGTAATTTATCAATTGACCCGAGGCTCTCTCGTAGAGAGATAGACATTCTTTCACTCTAGCCCCTTCCTCCATCGAAGCCCTGAAGAACACCAAACTGTCATCTGCGAAAAATAGGTGAGATATCGAGGGACTAGTAGAAGCAATTCTCACCCCTCGGATCCAACCCCTCGCCTCATATGCGTTAAAGAGGGCAGATAGCCCATAGGCGCACAATACAAATAGATATGGCGATAACGGGTCCCCTTGTCGCAATCCCCTGGTAGGGGTTATAGGTCCTGCCACTTCTTGGTTGATCCGAAAGTAATATTTGACCGATCTCACACATCTCAAGATTTTATCGATCCACTCATTTGCAAAACCCAAACGCTGCATTAGCTTCTGTAGGAAATCCCACTCCACGCGGTCATAAGCTTTACTCATGTCTAGCTTTAACGCCGCCCAACCTGTTTTTCCGGATTTCCTGGTACTCAGCCAGTGAATAGTTTCGAATCCCACTATTATGTTATCTGTGATCTGTCGACCAGGGATAAACGCACTCTGGAACTTGTCAATAATTTTTGAAATCACCGGTCTTAGCCGATTGGTTATGGCCCGTGATATAATCTTGTAGCAAACATTGCAGAGGCTAATCGGCCTGAATTCTTTCATAAGCATCGGATTTGTCGTTTTAGGGATCATCGTGATCAATGTTTCGTTCCGAGATTCAAAGGTGGAGTTGTCATTCAGAATATTCAGTACGGCCTCAGTCACATCCTGTCCCACAATATGCCAAAATTTCTGATAGAAAAGGGGAGGCATCCCATCGAGGCCAGGAGCTTTGTCTGGATGCATATCAAAAAGTGCACGTTTGATCTCATCTGGTGTGAATGGGGCACAGAGAAAAGAATTAATATGATCATCAACTCTTGGCGATAATACGTTTAATAATGGCTGCATATGACTCTCAGTAGGGTAATCAGATGTGAACAAAGACCCAAAATAATCCAACACAATATTTGCCATTCCATCACTGTCAGTGCACCAATCTCCATGAGATGAAATTAGACCTGTAATGGAGTTCCGAGCTCGGCGTTGAGATGCTGTAGCATGGAAATATTTGGAATTACGATCACCATCTTTTAACCAAGATATTCTACTCCGTTGTCGCCAATACAATTCCTTTTTTGTGGCTAATTTTTCGATGTCTTTCTCAAGTTCCTGGATCTGATTTACAGATGAGACCCAATTATGGCTTGTGCGTAAGTTATTTAGACGTGCTCTCTGCTCCTTTAGTTTCTTTGGGACGCTATGAAACTTTTTTCTGGCCCATGTTTGAAGCATCTGTTTACATGAGTAGATCCGCTCAGGTAACGTAATAGTGTGATCGGTTGCTCCCCAGCCCCTTGCAACCACCTCTCCACACTCCTCATCTGTCAACCAGAATCTCTCAAACCGGAATAGGCCTATTGACGAGAAATGTTGAGCTTGCCGTTGTGAGTGAGAATTTGTTAACTGAAGGCAGATAGGCCGATGATCAGAGTGGAAGAATTCCAGAGATGAGACATGGGCTGTCGGAAACAATAACCTCCAATTCAAACTGCCTACAAATCGATCAAGCCTTTCGAAGATTAGATTCTCTGTGCTTCGGCGATTCACCCAAGTATAGTGGTCTCCATGACAGTGGAGATCTTGGAGCTCACACATTTCTAGTGTATCTCGAAAAGCCTGCATTTGAGGTGATGCTCTTCGATTGCCACCCAACTTTTCACTCTCATAGCATATCTCATTAAAATCGCCCCCTACTAACCATGGAATATCCTTGAGTTCACTCAGACTCTTAAGTCGTCGTAGGAGATCCCACGAAAAATGGCGTAACGAAGAGTCCGGTTGGCCATAAAAACCCGTAAATCGCCACAGATGATCTGATTCCTGAATAACACAATCAATGTGACCAGCAGAATAAGATTTAATTGATACCTCGGCCGGTTCTTTCCAAAACAATGCGAGACCACCGCTTTTACCTCTACAATCCACCATAAGACAACCCTTGAAACCTAGAATACTCTTCCATAGCCTGCACTTAACCTCTCTCATTTTTGTTTCACTCAAAAACAAGAGAGTTGGGTCCTTTTCGGCGATAAGTCGCCTTAATTCACGGAATGCACGTGGGTTCCCAAGCCCTCGAGCATTCCAACATATGAGATTCATAATATTCGGCGGGGTTGCACAGCAACCACCGCCGTTAGCTCATCCATCATATCGTTTGCAAAATCTGTTTTTGCCCGTTTTTGTGTCGGGGTACTCCATTCCTTGGACATGACCTCGTCTGACTCCTTGCTGAATTTTCGTTTCTCACTGCCAGATAAAGATGTCACCTCCTGCTTCTTTTGATACAATCCTCCTTCCCTGGCTCGTCTTTTCCATTGTTTACGCTCCCTTGTGTTAAGTGAGTCGTCTATCTGTTTTTCCTTTTGCCCCTGATCCATAGGCGAGCCGTAAGACTGAGCTACAATAAGGTTTGGGAGAGTCCCTTCCATATTCTTAATCGACAATGATTGGGAGGCTGAATTATATACTGGCTCTCGAGGCTTTACTGGTTCACCCATCGGTTTCTTGTTGCTGTCCAGAATTCCCAAGATACCATCGTCCATGCCTAGCACAGCTTGACTTACAGAAACATGATTGTCGCTAGCTGGGCTTTCTTGATCTTCCTCCCCCACATTTGATTGTTCATGGTGCTGGTTCAGATCAGATTTTGGTTCATGTGTAGGCATTCCTTTCCTGCCTCCACTATGAGTCGACGCCCTTAGCCATATTCCGTAACCAAGATTAGTTTTACTTGCTGTATCATCGACACAATCTCTAACAGTATGACCAATTCTTCCACAGGCATAGCAGAAATCAGGCAAACGTTCATACACCAATAAGACAATGATATCTTCTTCTTCACCTCCTGTACTAATACGGATAAATTTTGATAATGGTTGATTCACATTTAATCTTACCCGAATTCGAGCAAACCGTCGCAGATAATTTCCATCATCACCAGCATCTAATTCTTCAACCCCACCAATCTGATTACCAACTTTATTCAGGAGCTCCTTTTGCATCAGGGCCAGTGGCAGATTGTGGCATTGCACCCAAATAGTGGTTTCATCGAACAACATGGATGTTGGATTTTGCCATCCTTGCGGTTTTCTGAAAATCACCAAGCTTCTGAAAAAGTTCCATGGGCCATCCTCGAGGGCTCGCTTCTGATCCCGAGTCGATGAGAATTCACACACAAATTTGTTGTCACCCATAGCCTCAATAGATATCCGACGTGTTGCTTGGATAATACGGGGCATCTGTTGTCGAAATGCTTCTCGGTTTATGGCTTTGGGTGACAGTACTTTTGCCACCAAGATGTTCTCAATCCGAGTGGCACCAAGTTGTGCTTCCGCTGCATTGAGGGTTATCGTGTCGTTTGCTCGTGGGTTAGAAAGTTTCATTTCCTCGACCAAGCGAGATATTTCATCTGGATCCATGTTAAGATGACTGATACCAACACACAAATCAATGAAATTGATTGAGCGAAGCAATCCCGCAGCATGCAGGCGGCCGACCCTCACGAGAGTTTACAAACCCTAGGAGGGAATTTTTGTATTATATTTGTTTTAAATTCTTAGTTTTATTTAACCATCAAATCTTTGATATTTTTAGATATTTTAAAAGAATATTCAACTTTTTACTAACAATTTATTCAAAACATACAAATTAATTTATTATTTAATTTTATTAATTAAACGTATAAACCGAATCCTAATACAAGAAAACTCTAAAATTAAATTGTTCGATTTCGGATTAAACATTTGAAAAACCGAACCGAAATTTGTCAAAACCAAACTAATTGGCAGCACATTTGTGTACTGCTGGATTCTGTTACCACAAAAATTACAATTAAATTTATGGAAGTGTGTTCTTTGCCTTGACGCTAACATTGAATCTGTTAACCATCTGTTCTTTGGCTGCAAATTCTCTGCCACAATATGGAATGCTATTCGATCATGGCTTAGTATGGACAAATTGATGAGGTCTCCCACATCTGTGCTTGCGGCTTTTAGGGGGCCTTACCGTGGGACTTCGGGCTTAAATAAGATGCGGAGTGTGGCATTGGCTGCGACAGTATACCATTTATGGAGCGCAAGAAACAAAGTGATTTTCGAGCAAGAGGACCCGAGCATTGACGGGATAATTTTGAAGATCAAGATTCATGTCCTACGGAGCTTACCGAACTATATCGCCTTGTTGCAATTTTGAATTATGGTTTAGTTTGTAATTTGGTTGATGTTCTGCGTTTTAGCGTTTAGCAATTCTTGTTTTTATGATGTAATATCTGTTCTTCCTCCTGGGTATACCCAGTGTATTTGTATCGAACCACTATTTACCTTATTTTAATGTTTTCATTAAAAAAAAAAACAATGGAGTGTGATCTGTTTCATGCAAACATGTGATTATGTTATAGACGATTGAGCAGAATTTTGCTGATGAATCAGGTCAATAAATTATCAGACAATTTTTTTAAAAAAAAAAATCAGGCAATTTAATTTTGCATTCATATTTTCCTCGTTAAAATATAATGATATGACATTATGATAAAAAAAAAAATTAGAGTTGTCAAATTAACCGCCCCGCCAAGCTTCCGCCTGCAACCAAAAGAGGCAGGTCGGCCTGCGGGTTAAGCGGATCAACCCGCCAAAAACTAAAATGAATAATCATACAAAAAGCATTATAAATAATGACAAAAACGTATGTGAGACGGTTTTATGGGTCGTATTTGGTGAGACGGATCTCTTATTTGGGTTATCCATGAAAAAATATTACCTTTTATACTAAGGGTGTGTTTGGTTGAGTGGATTAAATAAGGATAGATTAATAGTCCAATATTTATCGTTAAAATTTTAAGTTGTTTTAATAATCATTTTGACCCGGTTTAAGATCCAATTTTATTAATCAAATAATTATCCATAAAATTTGATCTTAAACCGGGTCAAAATGATTATTAAAACAACTTAAAATTTTAACGATAAATATTGGACTATTAATCTATCCTTAGTTAATCCACTCAACCAAACACACCCTTAAGAGTATTAGTTTTTATTGTAAATATCGGTAGGGTCGACCCGTCTCACATGTAAAGATTCATGAGATCGTCTCACAAGACACATACTCATAAATAATATTTTTTTTTATCAAAATTTCAACTAATAATCATATATAAACCATTATAAATAATATAAATATTTCAAAATTTATTAAGCATGCATAAATAATTATAAATATTTCCAATTTGATCAAACATACATAAATTATTAAAAATATTTCAAAACACATCAAACATATCTAAATCATTAGAAATAATTCTAATTTAAAAAAAAATTGGCGACCGCCTGGTCCGACCGGCGACCCGAACGAGACGACAAAAAAGATGTGTGCAGTTGAAATGGCATTGTTAAGCTTAGCAATGTATTTTACGCATATCTTGGATGAAATGGCCAACCACTTGATGTTATGGGAGTCATATTCTCGATGTAGACAAATTATTCTGACCAAGTGAGCGGCAGTGCCGACGGTGGTGGAGATTAAGGTGGTTACAATTACGGCCATGGCAGTGATGGCGGTGGCTTTGATGGGGTGGAGGATGCTGGAGTATTGGAAACAGCAATTTTTGAGTTTACTCTGCACTTAACTGGCTATACATCAGCAACAGAAACAGCAAAGACAAAACATGAAGCCACATTATTGGCAACGTTAGGGGATACAGCGAAGGATGTAGAACATGGTTGTTCCACGAATAATCAAGATTGCAATTATGGGCAGTAATAAGGAATCGACATCTGTTCTGAACAAAAAGCTCTACGCTTGAAAGATTGCAATGACTCGCTTCACGAACAATGGCGGTAAGACCATGTTTGAACCATAAATTAACGATATTAATCTTCCAAATCAACTGGCATCAAGAGAAGTGGTTCATTAAAATGGTACAAACAACAAAATTCAAACAGTAAATAAACTATATCTCACATCAAACCTGCAAAAATGAGGTCAAGCGGAAACAAAGAAAAACTTGTATTTACGGAAACTACTCAGATTTCTTCATCGAACTGGTTGATAGTTTTCTCTTCATTCGGCTGAAAGGCCCGACTGTCCTATCCATTATATACATGGCAATGATCTGGCTCCAAGATTTATATGACTCCAGATTTTCGTAGAACTCTGGTGCAATCTCCTTCACCTTGTGAAGTTTGCTTCCCGGTATTCTTGGGAAATCATGGTGCTCATTGTGGTAACCAACACTCCATGTCATCAGATTCAAAGGGCCATAGTAAGAATACGTTTCTTGATCTGTTGGCTTAAAAATGTAGTGTTCTGAGATAAAATGGCCGGCCATTGGGTGCATTCCGCCCCCAACAAAGGTAGAAAGAATCAAATAACCAAGAGACTTCCAGCCCCAGAAATAAACAAAACCGGCATCAAGGCTGAGTTGAATTATAAAATTAATGAATTCCCACATTCCTGGAGGTTTTGGTTTGAGAAAGAGGGGGCGAAGAGCATAAAAGAATAGCTGTAAAACAACCCATATTGATTTTGAAAGGACATTGGTTACAAGATTGGCCTCAGTAAGGCTTGGAATGTCCATATCAATACCGTCTACTCCTTGGAACCGATGGTGCTCAAGATGATACTTTTGGAAGGTGACAGACATGGGAACGCCAATGGGAAGGTTAGCGAAAATACCAAGCCACCTGTTGTAAACTGGGGTTGAGAAGGCTAAGTTGTGACTAAGCTCGTGAATGGCCAAGAACAGGTTGTGGTTGAGAAACGAGCCGAAAAAATATGCCAGCACAAGTATCTTCAGCCAACCTGCGTCACGGAGGAAGATTCCGGTCCATAGCTGAAGTGAAACAGCTGCGGCAATCTGTAATATAGGACAATGGAAAACATAAGCAGCGGTTTGTTACTTTGATGCTTAGCAGTTTTCAAAATTCAAATTTGCTTAGTGGAATCACTATGAATTGAGTACAAATTAAAAAGGGCTTTAAACAAATGACCAGCAGCTCCAACTGCTGCACGATGAAAAAAATACCTATCCAATGTTTTTCAATTAATTTCACCTTCTTAATTACAACCTCACCTAAAATATTAGTTAACAAGGCTACTATATAGAATTAACAGAGCAATAATCTATTATCAAGAAATCACGGAAAAAGAATGCAAAGGCATTGGAGACGGCAACTTCTGTTTCTGCGAACAGAAAATGCAATATTTTATCCACCATAAGCAACATAGCCATCATTTGGCGAATCCACAAATCCATTAGAACTCTATGAATGGTTTTATCTCTCCAAGTCCATTAATCATATGCGAGATTGGAAAAGCTGGTGTTTCATAAAAGAAACATAGAACATTTACCAAATACAACAAGCTGCATCAGTGCAATTTAGCTTAAATTTGATTAAGTCAAAGAATTCAAACCCTTTACAAAAGAAAATATTTAGCCAAACGTAGTTTTCACAATCTAACCATTCAAGTGGAGCAATAATAAAAGAAGCTATTCCCTTCACACAAAAATAAATAAATAAAAGAAGTTATACTATACTGTATTTTTCCTAACGGGCGATTTTTTACAATTGGGAGGAAAGGGATGAATGGATGCAATGTGAGCACACAAGGAGATCCAATCAAATCCATAGCGCAGATCAGTGAAGTTCAATGCACCAAAGGAACACATGCTAAATGAATGGCCTAAAATACGCATAGCAAACTATATCCAGGATGCCATTCAACTGAACACAAACCAAACAACTCAACAAGAAGACAGAGAAACCTAATATTCCTTAAACAAAAGATAGCCCAATCGCAATGGACCGAACAAAATCAATAGAAACAACACTAAATTTACAAAAAGTTTAAATCTTGGACCCCACATCTCATCAGGAAAACCCAATCTCAACTCCGTTAATCCCAACTTCTGCAACCCACATTACAGAAACAAAGACACATAAAAGTACCTTGAGGAAAGCAAAGGGGTCGGGGCCAAAAAGTTGTTTGATCTGCGGGTACTTAGAGAGGATCTGCCTTCTGCGAGAGGCATGAGGCTCATCTGTATAAGACCAGAAAAATTCAGTGGCCATCACACCCTCTTCTTGTTCTACCCTCTCTTTCCCTGCGAACCCCATTTGTATCCTCTTCCTCGCCTGTCTCCGCTTCTTCTAGTTTTCTTTGTTCTGGGACGAGTGGGAGGGAGGGTGGCTACTTTTTCAATTGAATTCCTTTCATGTGTGTCCCTGCAAGAATTACGGGCTGCCCACCGACTTCGTCCAAAAAACAAGGGACCATTCAGGAATTTGAAAGCGATGCGTGTGAATTGTGAATGGAGACCACATGGACCACATGTCTTTTTTATTGGAAGAAAACGTTTGTCCATCAAATTTCTGTTTCCAAAACATAAAATTCCATTTTTAAAATTTTAATAAACGAAAACATTAAATTACCAAAATTATCCAACTCACAAAAATATAAAGATGATCAGTTTAGAAATATCAGAGAAAATTCATATAAGTCTTTATCCAAAACGTTATCATTCGATTGAATTTCAAATAATTTAATTATTTTATGACCTCACCGAAATAATATTAGCTTAAAATATCCAAATAAAAGAAGCGATAACCTCCTCGGGTAGAAATTGGGTATCGATGTCACGCCCCGAGATCCGAATTAGTCGACACCAACTTTGTTTCAAAATCACACAATTTGTAAACAACCAGACTCATAGTAATCAAAATAACAAGTTTATTTCATAATTAACTAATCATCTTTACAATGCGATTAAAACGAAAAACGGAAGCATAAAACATGATAATATAACTAAATGACAGCATAACAAGATCGGTCTTGGATTGAATTGGCTTCATCACAATCCCAAAAATATTCTTGTTCTTCTTCCTCAATTTGTTCTTTGTTCTTATCTGAGTGGAAGAAGTAAGGGATGAGTATTTGGAGAAATAATAAGTAAATAGGGGCCGATCGAACATAGTTGATAACAAATGAGTACATTATTCGAAGACAGATAACATGTTCAAATCATATCAATGCAAACAAATGACATTGATAATCATCTTATTTTACATGGGTAACTGATCAGTTCCCTAAGTTATATCCTCCAAGAGGCGAGGCCATAGTATCGGTTATTATATCCCACCGCATCAGGGTTATATCAATTCAAAGCAAACATCGGAATTTCCTGACAATTTCAATTATGAATCACAACAGTGTCTTCAAAAATATTTTTTTCAAACATGTTTTCATATCATTTAACAAATCGAAGGAATAACATATGTCGATCGAATTTCAAATATACATACTTATTTTTGTACAAACATAGACACACTTATGAAGAACAATCATGTTATTTTACATATAGAAAATAATACACTTATGAAATGCAAGTGCACATAAAAGTATAAAAAACCCACTTACTTGAGAAATTGTTCCGTAAATCTTGAAATGAACAATTTTGAGTTTGACACCAAAAACTAGTCACCTTGAAAAAAAATGTTTGCATCTAATTGAATCGTTGGATCGATATGAAATTTGTATATGTTGCTCACAATACATGTATTCTGCACGGTGGAGATCAGATTCAGATGTCTAAAACGAGGAGCAAAATTTTCTGAATTTGGGCAGAATTTGGCACTCGAAAATTGATAGCAACTTGGAGTGGTTTGTGGTGTGATTTCTCTAGCATTTGGCTATTTATAGGATTGGTAAATCACCCCACCACATGTCATGACCCATGACTGTTCATCCACTAAGCCACAACTCCATGAACCCATGTCCCTTAAGCCATGATATCATGATTATTCATCCGCAAAAATCACATTTTATGCCACTAAGCCATATTGATTTTCAGGATCTTCACAATCGACTAGTCATTGTTCTGATCGCCTGATTCATCTAAACGATTTTTTATATTTTTTTTAGTTCTATAGCTTGTTAACTTTAAGTTTTCTTCTAGTAATTTCTTTTTTTGTTTTTGTCATTTTTTTACTTCAAGTCCCTAAACCATCGAATATTGAGTATTTGTAATCAATATATTCTCGTGTGACTTAAGTAGCGAGAATAAAAAGCTATTATCATATCCATGAAATTAGATTAATTAAACAACATAATTACTTTTTAACTTTGAATAAAAAAAATATAATTAGATTAATTATTCGAAAATGAGAAAAAATGGTTTCTTATAATGAAATAATTTGAAATCCTGATTAAAAATAGGAGTTAAAAAGTCACGTTTTACAGATGGAATGGTAATAAATTCATTTGATCTTTGGGTGGGCGGAACTGAAATTGAATTATTTAATTTTCAAATTCTTTTTATGGTGTAGATAGCTTGGATAATGGTATGATTCTCTCTTTGATACCTAGCCTTAGCTGATTTTTTGTTCCAAGTGCTTGCTTGAGAGGGCCATATTTTGAGAGCTCAGAAAATAAAGACAAAATTTATCCTAAATAATTTCTTATCGGAAAACTTATAAAATATCTTTTTCGTCCAAACACCCCCATCAAATCATCGTATATGTTAGTACTTTAATGCATGCGTTGCATGTTTGTATAATTTAATTTTTTTAGAGAAAAAAAATAAATGGTAACATTGAAAAAATATAACATTATCTTGAACAAATAGTCATCAAAATGCAGTAGATACATCAATTTTATTATTTAACAAAGACGAGTGAAATTTTCGTAAATAAAAAAAACTAAACTGCACAAGAGAAAACATCTAATGTTTAAAAAAAGAAGAGGTCATATAAAATGACTAGTTTGTCTAATAATGTTAGTTTTATTTTATCTCAAATTTCACCAATTAATTGAAAAACAATTAATTAAAAGATATAAGATATAATAAGATAGTAAGACATTAAAAAAAATTGATGTCGAAACTAATATAATATTTCTCTCAAGTTTGACTTTGAAACGAAGAAACATCCCCAAATCTACGCCGCAATGATAGGTTTGGGTTCATACATTACGGGATGGTAACATGTTTTATCATTTCAGTTTCTCGAATTTTTTTGGTAGAAAATAACAATTACATATGGTTGAAATTGTTATATAAATATATGAAATTTGAGTATAAATTTTGATTGAGTATATTATTTATGAATATGTGAGACACGGAAATTAAAACAAGTAAATATGTACATGTAGTTGAAATTATGGTACAACTTTTACAAATTTAAATTAAAAATTGTATCAATTTAGTATGTAATTATAATTTTTAGGTACAAAATGTTACGTTTTTGTGACCGATATATTTACATGTCGTTGAAATTATTTTAGTTATCAAATGACTTAAATCGAGCATGCATTTATAAAAAAATATATTTTATAACAAATGTTGGTATAAAAAATTGAAATCAAAGCACATATTTACCAATCAACTCAAATTTTCGGGTCTCTAGGTTTGATGAGCTAAAATGAAAATACTTGTAGAAAGAGAGTTGAAATCAGGTGATAACTCAGGAATGAGCTCATCAAAATCCGATCCAAATTCTCGGCTCATCCCTAACACGACAGACACATATATTCTCCTATAAATATCAGGTTTGAACATTTGATTCGGGCATTTATTTTTCAACAGCACCCTTAGCTGTTCCCCTTATATCCTCAGTCTCTGACTTGAACGTCGGAGGGGTTATGCCGGATCAACCTCATAGCCCCCTTATATCCTCAGTCTCTGACTTGAACGTCGGAGGGGCTATACCGAGTCAACCTCATAGCCTCCTTCTAACGATCTTATTCGTGATTTCAAGATCAGGACAATTTTGAAACCTACGTCTGGACTAATGACATTTGCTGAAATCGGACCCTAAATTTCTCGTTAGTATCACCAAATTTTTTGATATTCGATGATCGTATCCCGATTATCCCTTGTTCAACATGTGTTCGGTTTTACAGAAAATAATATTGAAAAGAAAGGACATTGGAGTCCGAGCTTTAGCTCTAATTTTCTCCTTATTTCGAGTCCTCTCACGTTCTAGAATACGATTTTTTTTCTTTTTTTTTAAAAAAAAAGGGACATTGGCTAGCTTCCATGTATTGGAAACGGGGTCGGTCGGCCATTAAAACCTCATAAAATAAGCGCGTTGCAAATGATTCATTTGACTTCTGTTTACGAAATAAATGCTCGGGGATAAGTTGTTACATTATTACTCAAAATATATATGATGGGATATGCATGCAGTCCATCCTTTTCGTCGTCGTGTATATATATTATTAAATTAAATGGTCGGTCCCCTGCTTTTAATGGTCTATATAAGTATTATGTTTAGCTTTTTTAAAATAATAATAATAATAATAATTTATATAATACAAAGTTCACGAAGAATGGTCTGTTTTTTTAAAATCAATGTGAGAAAATTGAAATATGGTCCCCAAATAAATATCTCCATGTTAAGGTTACCTATAAATGTACGCGTCCAAAAAGGATATAGCTAGCTACATTTTTTTATATACTATCTACTTATCGTATTCATGTCCATGTTCAACAATGAGTTGATATCCATCTATTGGATGAATAATTTGAATGTGATTCATCACATATAATATATGAGTATCATCTCATTTGTAAGCACAAAAGTTGACACGGTGTATAATTAAGAAGCATATTAAAGAGTATCCGCGGAAAGATATCCATCTATTGGATGAATAAGAAGCATATTAAAGAGTTGATATCCATCTATTGGATGAATAATTTGAATGTGATTCATCACATCTAATATATGAGTATCATCTCATTTGTAAACCCGCTGGTCTAACTAATTATCTACTATTTCCAAGTGTAATTTCTATGCTATGTATGGTCATGCCTAAGGACATATAGGTTGAAATAGATTCCTCTTTTTTAATCAATCAAAACCACTTCCCAAATTTTTGGATGTGGATAATAATATCTAGACAGGTGAATCATATATATATATATATATATATATATATATATATATATATATATATATATATATATATATATATGTCACAATGAAGTGTCACATGGGTGCATCTTTCATCTTTTCAGTCATATCGATTTAAAAAACAACATATATTAAGAAAATCTCCATAATAAAATGTTACGAGAAATTAGATTTTTATCCCTAAAAAAGAAGCTCGGTGAACACAAAAATGTGCGCAGTTAGTGGACGATATAACAAAATTATATATCACACACACAAACACACCATACCAAACATCACAAGTGCTATTTGATGCCCAACTCAAACTTTATCCAGCTACTTAGAATGCCAGCTCAAAATTTTTAAAGTAAAACCATCTGATGCAACTTCAGCATAAATTTTTCTACTTTATTTATGGACATGTATAAAATATGATCAGATTTCGAAATTTCTTCTAATCGTTCTTAATGTTTATATAATTTAAATATTTCACCAAAATCTTCAAGAGGATTGCTAAATTAAAATATTTTAAAATTTGATCAGATTGAGTCGAATTGAAAACAGACCAGCAGTGTGACTTTGGCGTGAGAATGCAATAATTAGTGCATTCCCTAACCTACCGAATCACCACAACTGCCATCTACTTCTTGATTCCGACATACTAATAAATGCATTTTCACCGTCATTTCTTGTTCATATACTATGTTTATCTTCCTCTTTTCATAACAAACTCAAATATGAAGATCGCATTTTTCTTGCTCGTTTCAGCCACCATCTCCCTCGCCATCCGCCCCGCCGCCAAGACAGGCGGCGACAACGACGACAACGGGATGGGGGGCTTCTTCGGCCCGGGAGGCGGGTTCAACATACCTGGGTTCCCGCCCGGGTTTTCCGGCGGAGGCTACGGTGGCGGGTTCGGAGGACCCAAGGGAGGGTACGCAAAAGGTGGCGTGATAAGGCCGACTGTTGTGTGTAAAGACAAAGGGCCGTGTTACAAGAAGAAGTTGACGTGCCCGACAAAGTGTTTCACCTCGTACAGCCACGCCGGGAAGGGGTACGGCGGCGGAGGAGGTGGAGGTGGCTGCACTATTGATTGCAAGGATAACTGTGTAGCTTATTGCTGATCAGCTGATCAATGGATCGAGTGTTTTGTGTATCGTTTCTACGTATAATAAATACACATATAGTATGTGAAGTGTACGTGATTCCACGGTAACACTGTTGCTTTGTCCTTTGCTTCTCTGAATGAACTTTATGTAGCATGCAGCATTCAGATTAACATTTCTATATGCTAATGGATTGATTTGAAGATTATTGTGCGGCTTGTTTTGCTTCTTGTTTTCCCATTTTTTAGGACAAGACGAGGATCCAAGTTAGCAGCAGTGAGCAAAAAGGTGTACTTTGAAGGTTTAAGGTGAAGACATTGATTATGTTACAGTTGTGCATCATAAAAGTTGGCCTAACTTGCGACAATGATCATGTGATCATCCAAATTAATGCACGTACGTACGATTTCGTTTATTAAAATGTTGATGTAGAATTATTGCATTATCGTCTTTGTAAAAAATGATGTGATCTAGGAGATATGCCACTCTAAGTGATGTTGGAACTCAAATACATAAAGGGGTCATGGTTGTAGGTAGTGGCTTTGTCAGGATATGGCTCTACTCGAACTAAAATTTTAAACTCTAAAATCTTTTAATATTTTAAATTGATCTATCATGATACGAGTGTCAATTAATGTGGCTTGGTTCTAGGTAACCGATGAAGTCATTCTATACGATATCTCATCAATAGATGTTAGAGAGTTGGAAAAAATTTAAAGGGCTCTTAAAGCAAATCATGTTGATCTGGAAATGTCAAAACCACACAAATCTACATGAATATCAATTATTATGGATTCAGGCATATTTCCACTTATTGATCTAGATTTCTTGATGATTTAACATGTATTCTCAAGATTCGGATGATCATTTTCATGATTATACTTGCTGCACGTATACGAGAACCAACCGTCAACATAACAACCACGCATCGGCAGAATCTCTCGGTGTAAACTTTTGGATCTCTGTGTTAGAAAATATAATGCGGGAGAAAAAAATGGTCAGATCTGAATAACCCAGAGGCTAACAACCGACTCGAGGCATAATAGTCCGTGTCCAGTGAGCCATGTTAACCTAAACAAAACAGCGTTGTGGTTTGAGGTTTATTGACTCTTATATTAAAAATAAATATTATTTTAATAATATTTAATGTTTTATTCAATAATGACATTTACTTTATTTCTATACACATACAAGCTACGTATATAAAATCCTTGAATATGCAAAATGTATAATGAGGTATGCCTCTCAACATAAGATCATGAAACTCATTAGGAAGTGTACCGTATATTCTAAACAGGTTTTTAGTCAGGGCTGTGCGTAGGCCTGCCCACGAGGACCGCTACCCGAACGGTTCGGGCAATGTGAAAAGAGGCGCACGGGCAAGGTTGCCTGAGATCCCGACAGGGACTCTTTTTGGGAGTCTCAGGGCGTTTTCTTATTTTCGAACTTTTTTGATCTAAATCGGTATTTTATGAATTAATCAAATTAGCAATCGAAAATAAATTTTAATTAAATTATGGAATTTTCTCACGAAATAAATAATTAGAATTTGATTTTAATTATTTATGGTAAAAAGTATTTTACATGAAATTTAATTAATTAATGGAAGTTAAATAAAAGTGTTTATTTAACTTATTAATTATGGTGGTTAGTGATAATTTACAAGATACATGATTTGTTGATAATATGTTTTATTATGGATTTAATATAATATTTGATATTATATGATAAATGACCAATTTCATAGGTGTATGTTAGAAGGATATTTTACATGTTAAGTTTAATTATTCGATAATTATTTAAAGTGAGTCTGATTTATGGCATGTTCTCACCTCTAAATTTGTATTCTAATGTGCCATTGAAATTTAATTTAACGTTAGAGTTAGTGGAAGTTCAAGATTTGAAAATGGTGAACTCAGTTCCTCAAGGGTTTTGAAGATGACACATAAAATATTGGAAACTTATATAATATTGCATTACATCCATGCATTCACCTAAGTTTTGGACAGACATCCATAAATGGCTCATATGGATCAATTAACTTTCGGTTACCGATAATCTTCTATTATTTATAAAACATGTGATATAGCATAAATAATCAATATGATCGTTATTATTAATATCATAACAAAATTCACATGAATCCGATAAGCATACAAACAAATCTGACACAAGATTTTAAAAATAATGATGAAATAAATTTTCAAAATTAAAATATCTCATTTTGGATACGATTCAAAATTCAAATCATGCTCATTAAAAATAAAATTAAAAGAAAGTTTAACATTTTCTTGTCTTACATCAACGGTAGTTGCATGATGATCGCTACCCGCGCTCAGACTTTGTCCTAGATTATTGGGAAGGTCTGGACATCGAAAAGCTGTTATTTTCACCGACATACTCGATGTGAATTACGTGAAACTCCCATAAATTTGACATAGATAATTGAGGATATCAGGCGATCGCCCACTATAATTCAATCAAATCCCAGTCCATTGCAATGGAAATACGTGAATGGTATTCTTAAGTACATGAGAATAATTAATAATTTGTTTTTGGTTTACGGGAAAAAAAATTTAAAATTGTAAGGTTATAATGATTCTAGATTCCAGTAAAATGTATCAAATAAACATACGCTATAAACTTTGATTGCCCGCCTTCTTTACCTCTAGCCCCTCCATCCTCTATTTATATAAGTATCTACTCTAATTGGTACAAAAGCATTCAGATTCCATAAAAATGCCAAAACACTTAAACCAACAGCTTAAAGCCAGTGGGTTTACTTCATTGGACTCCAAACAAAATTTATTTTCAAAACAATAAAATCATCGAAAAACCCAAACCCCTCGATTCTTTTACTGGAATTTATTCTTCACTTGAACTAGCATGATCAACTCCGTTTCGACGCAATTAAAGGAACAAAATGTGTTGAACTCACAGCAAAGGGATTACCTTTGTCTTCATCAAACGGGTTGGGATCATAGCGGCAGGCCATGTTCTTGGTCAATTATACATCTATATTATCTAGTTTCATCCAAATATTTATCATCATCTATTGGAATTTATAAGTTGGAATTTGAATGTAAATGATTCGAAATTCGAACTTACAAAGTGCAGATGAAATAAACATTAGTGATTCTTGTTTTATTGTTTTCCCTTGGGATGATTAACCGAATCCAATATATATGACTTAGCCATGTCACAAGGGATCAGTTTCCATGTTAACGAGATGCTACAAATCCAATATATATGACTTAGCCATGTCATAAGAGTATTAACGTCGCTACAAATTCAAATGCTATCATTGCGCCAAAGATTGTGATGTTCGATCTTATATTTTTAAAAAAAAAAAATTGTGGAAATAATGATTATTTGATTTACCACGATATAATATACTCAGATATATTAAAATCAACCAAAGTTATCATAATCCTTAAATTATGGAATAGAAAAAACAAATTAATCAAACTTGGGAAGCCACATGATGGTTTGGGCAAAAACTTGTTGTCCAAACCCGTGAGACGGACATCTTATTTAGGTCATTCATTGAAAAATATGACTTTTTATACTAAGAGTATTACTTTTTATTGTGAAAATCAATAAGATTGATCCGTCTCACAGATAAAGATTCGTGAGATGATCGTCTCACAAGATATCTACTCGATGGTTTACCTTGTAAGAAAAAACAATCTTAAAAAGGAAAATGCAATTTATCGAGTAAAAAAATAAGAGAACCGTGCTGGAGCTGAACGTGTTGTCATGGAACAATAAATCCAATTTATTGAGTAAAAAATGTTTTTTTTCATTTGCCAAGCGGCCTCGTAAAAAGGAAAAATTATGTATATGGGTTTAAAAGGCACCCCAAGAGAAGTTGCAACTCTAGGTTAAAACATTTGGTCATTCGTTGCGCCTATGATTAGGTCTCGGCGACGAAGGAAATGGGTCGACCCAGTTCTCATCTTCTCTAATAGCTTCTTCCCATCGCTCCTTAAATTTTTGAAGTTCTATCGTTGATTGCCTCCGAATCTGTTCAATTCAATTCAATGTTTAACTTTAATGATAATAAAGCTAAAATGATCGTTAGCTAACATGATTTGACATTATCTTTGACAAATTATGTACCCAATTTATACAAGTAAGCTGCTTGAATCATCATGTCATGTCTATACATTTATTATGGCACCGAAGAAGATTGGTAAAAATTTGTGTGAGACAGTCTTACGGATTGTATTTTGTAAAACAGATCTTTTATTTGGGTAATCCATGAAAAAATATTAATTTTTTTGTTAAGAATATTACTTTTTATTGTGAATAATTCGATAGAGTTGACCAGTCTCACAGATAAAGATTTATGAGACCGTCTCAACCTACTCAAGAAAATTTTGGGTGGATAGATTTCCAATACACTTTTTTTATGTAAATAGATATAATATAATATTTCATATTAATTAAAATGAATTTCAAAATTCCTCGATAAGAGTGTCATTTAAAATTTATTATACTTTGTGTAGCTAAAATATGAATTTAATATTTGATTTATTATCACATAGTTAACCATAAAACTATAATCGAATACCTTTGAAATCCATTTCCCATAATTAAAATTCTCAAATGCCTCACCTCTAATCTCATGTCGATCCCGTGCCGCCTCTAGACAAAGGAGAAAAATAAGGCAGGACATAAAGTTCAGCATCAGTGAAATTTGTGTTGGTGAAGTACACTGACAAAGGAAATGAGAAGATAAATTACAATACATGGTGTAAGAGGTGGAAGCCATACCTTTGAGATCTCCTCAGGATTTGAAACCTGAATGGATATCAAGAAATGCAAAAGTCAATCGCCATGGCTATAATGAAAAGTATCAAGGATTCATAGGCGCCAAGTGCTTCAGTATATGAGATAAAACAAGATTAGGTACCAGACCATGTACGAGCTTATGAAATGGATAACTGAGAAAAATGAAGTTAATCACCTTTGTTGCAGGTTGACCACCCAATGTTTGTATGCTTTGATGAACTATGTATTCACTATCAACTATTCCCACATTTCTTGTACGATCTCCCTAACAGTTCACAATTAATACAAAGAAAGTAATTAAACTCTAACAAGGAGCAAAACTGTTGAGGGTGAAAAAACAAAATTGTAGTTGTTTGTTTCGCTAGTAGAAAATAGCGCGTACGAAAAAACCAACCAAACACGTTCCCTACAAAAGTAGTTTTACCTGTGCACAATAGCCGAGTCTCATGTCCATTCCCCATCCATGAACAAGATCATTCTGACAAAACAAAATAATCCATAAGAAATGGTACACAAGAATAGAGGTATTGAAGATTAGGATGAGAAATATAAACTAGAGTGACCATAATTTCGATCAAACACTATACACCTAAGGTCTTAAAGCTCATCAGCAGCTCAGCGCAAGTTTAATGGCAGGAAAACAATTGCCAAGGCCACCATGCCACTGTCAGAAGGTTTTCATCGCAGCAAATAATAAACAGTCTATATAGAGGATGTATCCAAAAGATCTCTCCTCGTGTTTTTTTCTTGTGGCCCTCAGTTTTGAAAACATTACAATAGATTTTGCATGTTCAAGTCCACAAGTTTTACATTTGAAACTCAGCATGAAAGGAAATGTTTCTTATAAAAACTGCAATATTACCTGTATCAAATGCCAGGCACAGTGCCAAGCCAATCTTGAAAACACAGGAGCCATTCCTTCCACAAACCTGAAATTGAGCGATGTGCTTCACTAAAAATGGGGAAAACAACAAAACTACATAATTACATGAGATGGTATGGACACGTACAAAGGCGACCAATAGCGGCTGTAGTTAGGAGATGTGAGATCATGATTTGCTCCCATATAATAGACGAAGAGGGAGACCAAGAAATATTTGAATAATAACAATTAAGCATGATATGCATTATTTAAATATAGATAGGAATATAATAAAAGACATAGCATAACGACATATGAGGATCCATATTGCTGACTCCACTGAGTGGGATAAAGGTTTATGTGTCGTTGTCACGAACTATTTATATTTACCTTTAAAGCATGTCAAAATGTTGCAGAAAAATTTTAAAACAAATGCAACCTCAAGTCCATCAAGTATTCGTATGACAAAACAAATAATTGTAAAGAACAAGGTAAACAAAAACAAAACTAGAAAGAGTGATGTAGAAACTGGCTACAAGTAAATATTTAGTATGCAGTCAGAGCAAGATGGCTCAAAGGTCAAAAATAAAATTGAGATATGACACAATGAAACAAGTTTCTTGGAAAAAAAAAAACTTAACAGAATAAAGAAGGCAGTAAGACAAAATGATGGTAACTTACCCAGTGCATGGTGGACCCTCGCTTTCTTCTGAACAGTTGATACTACCTCTTACATCATAGACTCTTCTGCTCAAATCAGAATGAATATACTCATATGAAACTAAGAATTCGAAAGGTACACAAGTGACTCACCTGTGAAATTGATTCATTCTGTTTCTTACTGTGATCCTGTGATGTATACCAGTAGAATTTGGGTCCAAAGCTGGCTGGGATATCTCAAGACCTTCTGATTTTACTATTTCCAGATATCTAACAAAAAAGAAATAATAATCAACCAAAAAAAGATTCCACTAGGACAGAAAAAAACAATAGCTAGTATTACAAAGAGGTAACCAGAAGTTTCAGAATAATAAATTGAGACAGGATACTTTTGTTGAGTAAGAAGGAAAGGTTTATCAAAATTGAGATGATGAAGTGCTCCACCGAGATTCATTGGCGTTAAAAACAAATTTCTTGGGATAGAGTAAAAAGTCGATGAGTAGAAAATGAAGGTCATAATGCCTGCAAGTTTACCTTCCAGGGTGGAAATTGTCCACCCCTAAATCTTCATCCCAGAGGAATAAGTAATCATAGACAGAAACAATAGCAGGATGTAGAAAACGTTTTGCAAACCACCTGAAATTGGTAAAGAGACAGTTGATGACATGCCACATCATGTAAGTAGAGAAAAATAATTCCGTTTCTTTATCTGTATAAAAATTTGAGATGAAATCTGCATACGTTAAAATAAAAAAAAAAGCATAAAATCCCTCATCTGCAGCAACCAGAGGGAGACATAACACATTGTACTCTAGTACACGTAAGTGTATCAAATACGCCAGAAAGAGTCGGCTGCAAAACTATACCTGTGCAATTTTAAAAAAAAACATAGAACAAAAAATGCATGGTCCTACATGTAGTAGGACGTGTTTTAAATGAGGTGAGGAATGATTTTTTTAAAAAAAAATTACAGATCTATTTGTGCAAATCATCCAGGCAGAAACATATAGCCTGGTATTTTAGTACTAAGTTACTGTGAGCTGAGCAACAGCTGCTAGTCACAACAAAAAGAGATGTGCACCTGGAGAAATCTTCACTTAGACGTAACCACTTTCTCTGGGAACAAAGATAAACTAAATAGAATTTGCCAACTTTTGGTATGTAATAGAAGTCCTTAACAATTGATAGATGGTTTAGTCACATTTCACATACTTAAAAGACAAAAAAAGTTAAATTTGCACGATAAAGAGACAAGAAAATAGGCAATTAAGTACACACACACACACACACAGACACACACATATATATATATATATATATATATTACCATTTTGTTTGGTTATGGGCAACGATATGTGTGGCTTCACTGCTCCACTTCAGGTCCCACCATCCATCCAAGTTACCATCATAGTGGAACAAAATAATTGTAAAATTTTCTGAAAGAAACTGAGTTCAAAAAATCAAGTAATGAATGAGGACATCTACTTTAGTAATATAGCATTAAAATAATTATTGCTTCTAAATAGTGGTAGACTGTTGCACCTTTTGAACAATGGTATCAACATTCTCCTTCTGTTTAATCCCAACAGGTATTGCCAGCAAATATTTAGAGCTCCGGCTATTGACCTGAACATTCAGAAGAATCCGTACGTGGAGTTGATAATTGATTCAGATCCGACATATACAATTCATCAAACTGCATTGGGAAAATCACAGTGAAAATAATAAAATCGTCCATCAAAACTTGGTCATTACCTTTGACCTCGAGCTGCTTGTCGTCCACAGTGGCTTTAATTCCAGGTCTGACCTGTCTTCAATGATACCTCGAGGCAAACTATTCAAACCTGAAATGGCTGAACCTGCGTCCTGGAATGATACATCAATGGTATTGGCAGTTGCAATGAGTCGAAGGCCTTTCAATATAATCAACTATCCATGACATTATGGAAACTTAATTTGATTGAAATGAGTAAGTGGTTTTACAAAAAGAGAAACCTCAGTAAGATAATCACCTGTGATGCGTAAAAACTATGCAATTTTGACTCCATCTAACAAAAGTGAGAAGAAGGTAATTAGGTTGTCGTCATATGTCAAGTCAACTCCGTTGAACAAACAAACTTAGGATATCCTAAAAACTTTCATCTATAGCAAACGTCCTATCGATAGCATTTCACATATCAATTCACATTCATAGCAAAACAACCAATTTTTTAATAAGATTATCAGTTAACATACCTCTGTCTGTTGATACTGATAATTAGTGGTCCTATATATGATGAACAGTGTTAATATGCACACAACTACCATCAATGGCATCTGTGTCATCTTTGCTCCATATGATCCCTGCAATACCATTTACAAATAATCACGAGAGATGTTACTCCTACTTAAATAATTAGAAGAGTTTTAGGCAACATACCCGGTCAAATAAAAAATGCTGTTTCTTCAACAGCCATCTCGATGATTTGGATGCCTTCATAGGCAACTATGGATTTTGATTCTTTCTCATCACAATCTGCAATTAAAGCATGTATATTAAGTGGCATCAACAATTAACATATGACTGACATTTAAATAACACGTGCTCAAATATGATTATGCATGATTGATTTTTACAGCTATATATTTTGGCAAAAAATTTAAATAACAATTCTAAAAGAGAAAGAAAAAGAGGCCGTTACAAACTTTAAAACACAGTCAGGAAGAACTCATTAAAGAGTTAAAAGTGAGTCCAAACCCAGCATCTGGTCACCTCCCCTATCCTATGACCCAAACAGAGCACTTTTCTTAATTGACATTAAGAGTGAATGAGAGTTGAATAGCGACGTCCAGGCCTTGTTAGGTGCTCAGTATGCCGTTGCCTTGTATGCATAATAGTCCATGTGGACTAAAGGAGGTAAAAATATATCCAATATGTTCCAACGAGTCCATGTAGAAGTTTCAAGCCAATGAATTGACAAGCGACTTTGTCATTCCAACCCTTCCAGAGAGTAAGGATGAAAAATGAAAGCGTTAAAAATGCATGCTGATTTCTTGTCTTTGATATCCAGTTGTCATTTCGGCCAAGATACAAGTTTTCAGATCAATCAAAAATCTGAATTGTGTAATAATACCAAACAGCCCGCCCAGAACCAGAATTTTCAATTTCTTTGACACATTCTCAAAAACGACAGGCTTGACAACATCGCCATAGAAACAGACAAGTAGAATTAAAATAAGAAAAATTTAGCCATTAAGCTCCCAGTCAGAAATGGCCATTACTTTTCCTCAGTGACTTTTGATATAATAAACAACTAAAATTTTATCAGCACAAGGAAATGGAGATGAATAAAAAATATTAAGCACTTGCGTCACCACGAAAAACAAAAAAGATTTTTGCTTCCCAAAACAAAAAAAAAAAAAACAAAAACATTTCCCAATCTTGAAATCAAACAACGAAAAACAAACAAGAAATTCTCATTGACGCTTCGAATGAGAATAAAAGACTTCATCCACCGAGAACAAAGAACAAGAAACACTTCAAAACACTAGTTACCCCGAAACACCAAAACGGAAAGGTGAAATATCAGAACTGAGAAAGAAAAACGGCAATCAAACCATCAAGCACGTCGCAAAACAAAACACATACATTGAAACACCGATTGGATCAAAACCGAGGCAAACGCGATCAAAATTCCAGCAGAAATCAAGCTCCAGGGATCTCTCACAGCGGTTTCAAATCTCCGTGCTATACAAAACTAGGGAAAAAAAACCCACATACATGTGCGTATACGTGTGTGACTCCGTGCGAAAAAAGTGTGAGGAATAGAGAGAAAAGAGAGATTGTAGGAAGCGAAAGCGTCTCCAGCGGACGACGAGTGTTTGCATAAAATGGTAAAGAGGTGCATTTGTCATCTTCTACGCACACTTCAATTATTTTTAGCCGAAATAATAAGTAATTAAGAAAAAGCATGCAATTAATTACTGCTGAAAAATGTGTTTAGATACATTAATTGATGAGTGGGTCTCATGACCCTACTATATTCACGATAAAAAATAATATTCTTAGCATAAACAGTAATATTTTTTCATTGATGATTCAAATTAAGATATATGTCTCACAAATACAACCCATGAGACCGTCTCACACAAATTTTTATCTTAATGGATTGATTCTTATAAAAGTTAATAATTGGAAAACCATAAATCAGATCTTGCATTATCTTTATCTTATTTCCTAAATATATAAATAAAAGATTTATTTTTTCAAAAGTAAAACTATGTTATCTTTTCTAAAATAATGTGGAAAATTTGCAAATTGAACTTCATATTTCAATCACTTTAAAATATTATAATTTATTTTTTTACTTTTATGAATCAAACATGTCTATATTTTTAATTTTTTCCAAATAAAAACCTTCTTGTAAAAGTTTAGTTATAACAATTTCCTGCAAATGGAAACTTTTGGCCAAAATTTAAATTTTTTATTCAATATTTTAAGTTACGAAGGTTACTTGGATTGGACGATTTCAAATATATGGATGGATTTCAATATATTTAAAATTATTTTTGTTATTTAGATCATTAAGATTATAAAATTCAAATTCACTTTTTATATATGTTTATATAATATTTTATGTTAATAAGGATGGATTTCAAATTCACTCAATAACAATGTCATACTAATATGTAAATCAATAAGATGTATATTTAAGATTTAATTTATTATTTTATTATAAACAATAAAACTAATCGAAATGTACATGAATTCAAATATATATCTCCAATTACACTCTAAAAATTTGTGTACAAAACATATGGTATTTAGTATACATAAAATGTGTATGTCACGAGTGTGTGTGTATATATATTCATGGGTGTCGTAAGATATTCGTGGAAGCATTTTGTGAAACGTCACATTGGTTGTCCTCTGACACAGTCATACTGTTGTGTTAAATGTTTCGACAATGTTCTCAAAAGTCGATAAAAGCGAATGATATATATACACACACTCATGTGTCGAACAAAAAACAAGGCTCCGTGGAAAATTAATTACACCAAAGCAAAACCATTAGTCTACTATAAACTATTAATGGCGTCTCAGGACTTTTTGGTAGCATTCTAGCATTAATGTAGCTATATTAATTTTGAATAGATTGAATGACTTAGCCACCTTCACCAAAATGATCACTTTCAAATCAATTATCAATCTACTAATAAAATAAAAAGCTTACTAAAAATCAACAAAAAAATTTATAGTCATTATTTGTTCAGCTCTAACGATCGAAGCAGATTGATTGGTTTAAGGGTAACGTGCCTATCTGCTCTCTCAAGTCTAATACACCTCGACCTTATGCCCAACCTGAGAACGGACAGCTAATGTGTTCCACTTATTGAACTGGTCAGTTCGTGACCCCTGGATGACGAAAAAGTCCTTGAGGTGATCTCGTGGTTCCTTCGGTGTGAATGTATTTAGCTATGACAACCTAGAGCAGAGAAATCGAATATTACTCTTTTACTTATAATTGAAATGTTAATTCTTCTCATGAAGAAATCTAATATTTTGAAGCTCGTGAATAACCATGAATGATACCAGTTCTTATGTGAGATGACATGCTTTGAAAGCTCTCCTATCTTGCATAAGCGCACTAGCACATTTATTTCAATCTGTTTTCATCTACTCATGGGTCTAGTTCGAAACTGTTTGAACTTGAAATGAAGCATGAGCGTACTGGAGTTTTCGGGGCTTGGCTTTGAAGCCGTAGCTTGCTGTTACCTTTGGATTTAGCTCAGCTTGATAATTTCGTACTGACAAATCGTAATCAATTTATCTTTTTTAAATATTTGTTGGAATTGATATTGTGTTTGCAGATAGTCGGGCTTGCATGTGTCTCCGTAGATGGCCGCAGAGAATATATCAAATTCATCTGCCTAAAGGTCCATTAATAATTCAGTGGTGGGAAGAATTTTTGTTTAATATCTTTCTATTTAATGATAAATCTTAATGTTTAATAATTCACGAGTATCCTAGAAAAATTGTTTTCGTAATTTAAATGAAGAGACAAAAATGTCTTACTATCATTAATTAAAACTAAAGCTGTAAAAACGGATTAACGAATGGGTCAAGGTGCAACCCGTCACAACCCACCATTAGGTGGGCCGGCCACTCACCATTAAGCGGATTGAGAATTTCCCGACCCACCTTGACTGCCGGTTAGACATGCTGGCCTGCCCATATATATAAAAACTAAAAACCATAAAAGAAAAAACATTAATTAAATAGTTCAATGTTAATTAGGGGTGGGCATAAAACCCGAAAAACCGAAAAAACCGACCGAACCGAATAATTCGGTTTAAATGGTTCGGTTTTATCGGTTTTTCGGTCGGTTATGGTTTCAAAATTTATGAAATTCGGTTTTTTCGGTTCGGTTTTCGGTTTTCATCCCCGAAAAAACCGAAAAACCGAACCGGCCATATTATTGTTAAGTATAAGGTTTTATGTATAATGGGTCATATTATTGTTTAGTATAAGA
The DNA here is from genome assembly GCF_022965805.1 of Primulina eburnea. Taxonomy (NCBI): domain Eukaryota; kingdom Viridiplantae; phylum Streptophyta; class Magnoliopsida; order Lamiales; family Gesneriaceae; genus Primulina; species Primulina eburnea. The sequence goes on from NC_133108.1 coordinate 7,183,780, forward strand.
CTTTTTATGTATAATGGGCCTATTAAGATTTAAAAACTTAGTATCATTAACACTCAATTTTCAATCCGATTGTTTTTTCTTCTTTCTCACCACTCACCAGTCGATGTTTTCTTTTCTTTTCTGTATATATTTCTGTAATTTTTTATATAAAAAATTAAGTCCCACAAATTAAATGTTTGAAAAATACTATGATTTAGATTTTAAAGACATAAAGTGACGTATAATTTTATTTCGTAACAAATTTTAGCTAACCGTATATCACCGGCCGTATAAACCGAACCGAACTACAAAAAAACCGAACCGAACCGTAATAAAATGGTTCGGTTTTGGACTAGAGATATTCAAAACCGAAAACCGAAAAATCGAACCATTATAGAGTAAAACCGGACCGAACCTGCCGTTGCCCACCCCTAATGTTAATAGTATTACAATAAGAAATTAAGAGTGCATAAAACATAATTTGGAAAAATTAAACAAATTTATAATCATTACAATTCAATATTCATCAATCATTAAATTATATCACTTTTCAATTATTGTCTATTCATATTCGATAGTTATTTCAATAACATTTTATCTTTCACGGGTATGAGGATGTGTGCTGTTTTTTGTGTGTTGTTATTTGTGGTGTATAAAAACATATATTCATTCCTAAATTGATAAATTAAATAAACCAATAAAAATCATGTTGTGTCTCAGACGTCCCAACCCGTCTCAACCCGCAACCCATTTTGATAGCTTAGTTAAAACGAAAACTAAGAAGTCACGTTGGGCAAAATAAATATTTCAGTTTTTAATTTCATACCCCCACATTCACTTTCCCGTCTTCTTTTTACAACATTTTTCCTAACCAATAGCCAACTTTTTTCAATAAATTTATTGGTTTAATTTTTATTTAGAGCTATTTGGGGACAAATAAATTGATGACGCATGCATGACATTTATGGAATTAACTCCTAAAAAATTTATTCACTGAACAGACCGTTAACGATATTATAATTTTTTTTAATTATTTTAGAACACAATCGATTGTGCAAATTTTCAAACTTTTGGAGTCACCTCCCAGTACATTTTCAAACTTTATTTGTATATTTTTTGAAAACTTTTGGAGTCACCTCACAATACATTTTCCCACCTGTGCTATTCCCTTTTAAAAAACACATAATTTTCGGTGAGACGGTCTCATATGTCAATTATAGGAGATAAATATTCTATTTGGATTACTCATGAAAAAATATTACTCTTTATTATAAATATGAACATAATTAACTCGTCTCACGAATATCTTTAGAAAATACATTGGCATAGATATAATATAATTTTTTTCCATAACTGTCATTATAAAATCATCATAATATTTACGAGGAGTCACCAAAAATACTTGATTATCTATTTAATCTAAAAATTAAAACCAATATTTTCAAACTCTGTGAGTTTTGGTTCTTTCCTTCCTTCAAACAAAAATTATTACTTAACTCAGTAGTAGATTTTAAATTAACTAGATATATAATAAAATTTTCGGAAAATCATTTAAATAAACGATTCATTTTATTAAATTATAATAAAGTTTGGAACTTTTAGCATGAAAATATAATAAAATCATAACGTACATGGCAACAATTTTAATACAAAATTTGGCTTTTACCATTTGAATTCTAGTTTTATAAACATTAATTTGTTTAATTTATCCCAACAATTACTAAATTAGAAACATATTGATTTACACAGTACGTTTTCATGTTACCCATACACAGAATTGGCGCCCAAAATAGAATCGAATGGCCGCTGTATCAAAAGATGCTGCGCAGCTGAAAGAACGCAGCGAGGAGCACTGCACTGCACTTAGCATGGCTTCTCAAAGCATCAAACTGGCAGCGAAAAAAGAAATCGATCGGGGCAAAATCGCATACTTTCTCCTTGGGGGAGAGACAGATTTCTGGTAAACATTCTTGTCGTTTCATCAATGTAGCCTACGAATGTTGGAGAAGCAGATTTATTTGTCGCGCGCGTTTACGACTGTTGGAGAACCAGATTTAGTTGTTGCGCGCATTTTGCTACGACGCCTCCCCTCCTGCAGCAGATAAAGAAAAGGTTCGGGAATTTATATCAGGCAATTGACACGATATATTCGAAATTATATGACATGGCTGGACATGGGATTCATATGACGGGAGGCAGGTGGGTCGAGTCGAAACTTGGGTAGTGTTTATTTATGTTTTCAGGAAATATTTTCATTCCCTGGGAGCATAACCCAACAAATACACATTTTGCTAATTATGACTTGTTAATCTGTTTAGAATTCAAGAAAAGATACTTACTTCACAAGTTCTGGAATAATTGTCTGTACGTCTTGCAGATGGGCAAAGCACTTTTTGCAACATTGAAGTCTGCCAGTAAAATGAAGTAAGATTGTTGTGCAGTAAGATCCTTTTGGCCACACTAAGTGTTGCCAGAAGGGAAGTCGGCTACATTACCTCTCCTCTGCGTGAAGATCTATTCCAACTGCTGGAGGTGCCGAAACTGTTGAACGAATCATCGTACCAAAGACTGCTACTAACTTTAGAAGTATCTCTAATGAAACGCTAGAGTGTCTACACATTAAGCGCGATTGGACATTGCAAAATTGTGAGAACATACTACATGGCATATCGGTTTATATGATGAAAACAGCAAAATTAAAATCGGATAAAAAGAGAGCAGGCAGACAGCAAAAAGATGTTTCATCTTCCATTGCCAAGCAAAAAACAGTTTTCATAATTGGCAATGATAGTACACAGATGAACAGAGATCTGAACTCAGACAGGTTCACAGTCAAATCGGGAGAAATTCAACCCACAATCATGATGGTTAAGATATTTATATTAGAAAGCCAGTAGTTACTGTTCACAGAGGCACTACAGTTAGCGTGGACCTTTCAAGATGAAATCAGATACCATAAACAGGTGGATCAATGACAAGATCGACTAAAAGGTAAAAGACACAATCAACGAGCCTCCATCACTAGTGAAACATGGATACTAGATTTCTGTTTTATTCAAAATAATATAATTATTACTGTTACTATTAGAACATAATATATAAAAAAATAAAGAAGAATGTCTTAAATGGCAACTAGCATCCATGGAGCTGTCTAATAAACCTATACATGGTAGTTAAAAGGGTGAAAGATCTCGCAATCTTCACAAGTTGTTTGACTAATCACACACCTCTAGATCCATGTCCTTAAAACTGCTCATATGTAAAGTTTGATAAGTTAATTACCTTTCTACTTTGCTTTCCAATAATCCCAAAAGTATTGGAAGCAAGCAAGAAAATAAGTCTAACGTAATAACCTCCGTCCTTTCAAGGAAAACACCAACTACATCTGCCTGTACCTGCACCAGCATAATACTTTAAGAAAACACAATGCGTGGAATTGTTAATAGGCTAAAATATAAAAAATTACTGCAAGAAATACCCACAGAATGGTCTGGAAATTTTGTCACGGCATTTATGGCACCCTTCACATCATTCCTCTCCCAAAAATGTCGTACCATCTGCATATAATGGAACTTCCAATGTCAGAAAAACCAAACCAAAAAGAACAAGAAAAAATTCAAACTTCCAACAACGCATCGGCAAGCAACGAGTTCATCTTTCCCTTTTGTGAATGTATATGTGGCACAACTATTGAGCATGGCCCGCCAAGTATAATAAGATTTAAAATTTTGATTTGTATTGTTATTATTGAATATACTTTATAATATATGACAAGTGTTAAGTCCGACAATCAGACTTACAATCATGAGCTCAACTCCCTATGAAGCACTATAGTTGATGCAATTGTCGAGAGAAGCAACAATTGTGACGCATATCAACCTAAACAATGCGCTTAAGCTGTCGTATAATTCAAAAACTTCAAAATGTACCTTTACCATCAGCCGTAACTTTTGACACAATTAGTTATACATGCATCGATATTATTGGACATCATATATTGCCAGATACCCTCTACGTAAAGTAAAATGATTTATACTGCTATAGAAAATTTTGGTTCGGTAAATTGCTACAGCTCAATATTGTCCACCAGAACCTTTTAACACATGTCGAAGACTTACTGACAACAATTCATTGCACTTAGTTTGAACAATCTCCTTCAATTTACCTGTAACTTTGTCAGTCGGGATCGAAATGAACTCAACAGGGAATCGTGATTCTGCATCAGATTTTCTATAAAACTAACATCAGTCACAGTTGTCTCCTCCCTTGTAACAACTTTCAGGTCAGTATTCTGAAAAACAGCAGATAAAGCCAATTGATATTTCATTAGAAGATAATGCAAGCAGAGGTTGGGACAGAAATGTGGAGCATCAAGTGTAAAGGACCTGTATGTCTCAATGTTTTCATTAATTATGAACATATAACTACCAAAGTAACTTGCTCAATTATTGAAGATTCAACTTACAAGAAAATGCACATATTTTGAAATCAGAGTAATAAGATGGAAGGTGAAAAATCAAAAGTAGACCGTGATCATTGACAGGAAAAAAACAGTAAGCTACACCAATAATTAGTGATTCACGTAACTCATTCCAATAAGGGCTCGTCTTCTGAAACAAAACTGCTGGTTTAGGAAATGAAATAATATCTGGGAGTGTCAGACATAGAACAGCAATACTCAATGAGGGAAAGGGAACTAAAATAAACAAGAAACCACGTGGTAAAGATAGTCCCAGCAAAGTCAACAAGAAACATGGCTATTTCATCCTATCAAATGGGCTAAAATTCGATGGGTTCAAATTATCTAGAAATACCTGACAGCTCATTGAAAAGTAACTGAAAATATATAGGCTCACGCCAAGACAGATAAAGAATTAGATTAAAAGGATAATATTTCTACCTGAGCGGAAGGTGTTTCCACAGCCTCGGTGGTCACACCAGAAGCCTTATTGGGCATGCAAATTTCATCATCACAATTTTCCTTTTTTTCAAACCTCTCTACCAAACTACGAGTCCTTCCATGTACAACTGCCACTGCCAAAATCAAGCATAAGAATAATTAAAAGTAACATAGTCAATCCGTCATCACTGACTAATAATCATGTTAAACAGCAACCTCCATTGACAACTTTGATGGGGTTCGCCGCTTTACTGATATTCAATGTCTGACCACCTGATACAACTGAAATGATAAAACATTTTGGGAAGATCAGATACACATGGCATTGACAAAATTCTATAATGTATGCGAAAAATCTAGCAGTCGATTGAAAGGAAAATAAGCATAATAGAAATAACATATCTATACTACCGTTACCAAAACAGAACTAGAAAATGAATTCCACAATGTTGGAAAATTGTGCATTATTGCAAAGCTTGTCAACAAACAACTACTTGAAACGACATACTTGAAATTTAAACATATAGATTTTGTTGGGTACAGTAGGTAGGCGGCAAGTCTAGCATCAGAATTCTAGATTCATTGTTACCATGCTGTGAAATTGACAACACGTAAGCACTTGAAACAGGAATCAGCTTCTAAATAAAATCAGAATTTCCCAATGCACCTAAAAATCTTGAAAATCAATAGTCTCCAAACTAGTTGTGCTGCACTCGATGCAACTAGGTGGTTGTTTGCTATTTCCTAGTGTTTCATCTTGAATGACAAAAGAGATTTTAGAAGGACTGAAGGAGAAACTAAACAACTACCCGTGCTTAATGTAGTTGCTGGCGATGAAGTTCTGTCGAGCTTTTCCACAACAGTCTTGATACTTGAATGTTTTCCCTCAGACGAATCCTTAGCATTTTCATCAGTCACGAGTCTAGTGTGGACGTTTGTTTCTCTCTTGCTGCCAAACGGGCTTTTCACATTGTCAGAAGGCATGGAGTTGAGGGACACCGACAATCTTTCCACATCAAATCTACAGTTGGATAGCCTCCGAGTATGAGGTTTAGCGGAAACAACACTACTTGCTTTATTAGAAGCAATAGTTTCCTTCCTAGATCCAACTGAATCTTTTCCATCAGAAGCATCACGAGGTACAATGTTAGGCATAACAAGAGACCTATTACTGGCTGGTGCATTATTTTTGGCTGGCAAGCTACTAGCAGGAGCCCGCTTTTGAATTCCAACAGTATTTATTTCCTTTGAATCTGATGAAGTTACAACCTTAGGGGCATCAAGGGAAGCAGCTGCCTTTGAAATGATGGGATTCACTCCTGAAACTTCAAATGGGACAAAATTAATCAATTGTTCACAAATGTCACACTGCCCTGGCTAAAATTGAGGGGAAGTAGAGAAAAGCATGATAAAACATACGGTCCACATATATAGTTTTGATTTCCTTTGCATCACTCTCAGGTGTTGTAGAGCGCGTATTTGGCTTGGACTTTAAATGACTTTCTTCTTTCTTCACCTGATCTCCAGGTTTCTGCTCCGACTGGTTATGTTGATCAGGTGCCACCCTTGTGCCATATGGCTCTATAAGCTAACACAGAAACAGTACTTAATCAAAGGGAAGTAAGCAAGTGGAATTATTTAAAGTGAAAACCAAACGGAAGTGATTGATGACCAGACATAGCAAAGGAACAGACAAATACCGAAATATCAGCCACCCAAACTGCGACTGAGTTTTCATAATATGCTCCACCCAAAAGTTTTCCATCTTGAATGCAAAGATCACCAAGCGTAGACCACCCCATATCAACAGAGTCATGGCATATTACAGGTTCCCATGAGTAAACCTACATTTGAAGTTAAATGGACAACATAAAAAATGTTCCTCTTTTAGAGAGAGAAACATGATTCAAAATTACAAAGCCATACCTTTAAACTATCATCAAATCCGCAAAACAGACTTTTTCCATCAGGATGGAAGGTGAGTGACCGTACCCCTGCAGCCTATAGGGTGAGACAACCAAATTGATTAAAGCATAAATCTTGAGAAGTCTAACCAAATAAGCCCAAAAAATGATAACAATAATACATAATATGAAAATACGAACAGCAATGGTGGCAAACATGCAAAAGTGACTAATTTAATGATTTTGGGTTTGGATTATTTCCAAATGCTTTTGGTAAATTCAATAAAAATCTTGGATCTTGAGTTCTAAAGGGTGAATGGGCTGGGAGAGCCCAACATTATCATAAAATACAAAAAACACTAATAATATTGTAATAAGCACAATAAAAGAATATAAAAATATCACATTTATCAAAAGTTATCGAGAGAGAATAGATGAAGTGCGCCTCTTCATTAATTATCACGACATAGGAGACTGTTTTAGAAATATTAAAAAGAAATCATAAAAATATAATTTCCTATTCGAAGTTCATTGAAGAATGAAGCCCACTACACTTCAACATAAATATTAAATATTCAACTGCAAAGAATACACAAATACAAGCATAGAGTTCCAACGGGTAAGTTTAAACACCTCACGTCTGGCAGATCCTATCATTTCAAATGTCTCCAAATCCCAAAATTTCACGGTTTTGTCAGCTGAACCTGGACCAAAAATTTAAAACAATACAATCAGCATACCACGAGGACGGAGAATAACAACAGCAGTAAACCCAATTTTACATACCAGTCGCTAAAAGGAACTCAAGTGGATGAAATTCGATGGACCGAACATGTCCTTCATGAAACTTAAAATCATTCAAAAGCTTTCCAGCTGTCAGGTCCCAAACCTGTGCAACAAATATGTAGTTCATTGCAAAGTAAAATATGCAAGAGCCATTCATTAGTTAATACTTTTTAAAAATGTCAGAGCAATACCTTAACAACATTATCAAATCCACCCGAAACTACCCACCGGCCATCAGGTGTGAATCTTATGGTACTTATTCCTCGAGTGTGACTTTTATATGTATGGATGCATCCTTTCTTTCTAATATCCCATATCTTTAGATTGGTGTCCATAGAACCAGATGCAAAAAACTCACCAAATGGATGAAATTCAACAGCGTTGCAATAGGATCTGTGTCCAGTAAGAGTGCGAACCACTATACTTCAAGGACATTAATGAGGTCAGAGAAAAGTCTCCCATATGTGATAAATAGATTTAATTAATTGCGATCCAATTTCATTGCTTGCAGTTAAAAAAGACATATAACAAGCTCGTATTTTGAACTAATTCAAATCCATGATCATTACTGACATTCAAATCAGTATATCATAAATCATGATGAAATTAACCTACTTTTTGTTTCTTCCAAATCCCACAGCTTTATGGCACCAGAAGAAGATCCAGCTACTACTAGAATTTCTGCTGAATCAAAAGCCACAGACTCAACTGGAGTAGTGTGGCCACATAGGCTCTGCATAATAACCAAAAGTTCATCATCCTTTGCCAGTATAAGGTGACAAAAACTATACAAAGTACGATTAAGAAGATGTCTATAACTGGCAGTATCAAAGGTCAGAGCGATCAAAACTATTCCCAAAAATAACACTATTATACATTTAGCAACAGTTATAATGGTTAAACAGTCCAAAAAATATGTGTGTGCTCTAATTGCAATATCTCGCAGAAAATGTAGCATGCTAACGCAATTAGAAAGAAGGAAATAAATCAAGTCGGAACAAGCAACAACTTAATGATGTTCAATTTTTTATGTCATCCGGATGTCATTTGAAAAATAACAGCAAGTGCCAAACTAGAAGGTGTTATCTTAACCTCACTGGTAGGGGAAAAAACAGCAGACACAACTGGGTCCAAATTGCAAAAAATTACATGATGAAAAAAAAATCAGCAAAATGATCTTGGGAATTTAAAGCCAGTTGAAATGTAAAAGCTGAAGAAAACTTAGGAGGCAATTGATGTTTAACAGAAGTCAATCATATGATAAATGTTGAAAAAAAGAAACACTAATCACTTGAGATATCTGTATAGGTGCCATGTATAAATCGCGAAGTTCTAATGTACGGTCCAATGGTGGTTAATTCCTTTTAATATGATGCAAAATAATAATAAAACCCCAACTCGAAAAAAAAAACAAATCATCAAATCCATTGCATTAAGTTAAATTGTTCTAATTTATGGACGCGACATGTCATTAAGCATGCTGTTCAGAGCAGATGCAGTGTGTGCCAGAGAAAAGCCACGGGTCGGATATTATTTCTATACTAACCATCAACGATGTCGGTTTCCCAACGGACCAGAGATTCACTTTCTGATCATCCCCACCGGTAATAAATACTCGGCAATTTTTTTTCCCAAACCTCAAACAATTTACATTCCCAGCATGCGCAACAAATTCCTCTTTAGAAGATTAGTCAAGAACAAACAATTCAAACTGCAGCAACGCAATGACAAATAATTACAGAAGTAAGCTAAAGGAAAAATCATCAATTTGCTATACACAGATCCACCCAAATCTACCAACAAGAGACAAAATTTGCAAAAACTGAAAATTTCAAAACTTGTAGCCACTCAGGATACTTGAAACATCTGCATAGGATAAAAATTATGTTTTTACACTCGCTTCAACTCCAATACAATAAAAGCCAGAAATAAATTTTCTGCGAAATCAACTACACCTGATGAACTCAACTACTTCAGTCAATAACTAATTGATCAAGAAAAACAGATAAAGACAGGCATGTGAAAATCTTTTTCCAGCAATTTCAACAATTACTAACCAGCATCTACTTCCCTGAACCAAGAAAATAAAATAAAATTTCAAGAAAACCTATTTTGGAACATCTTAGACCACGCAAACAAAGACAAACCTAAAATAGATTTGTGGGCTACCCACTCAAACTCACCGACATCCACATTACATACACACATGGATAAGCATATACATAAACAGACAGCAGAAATCAAGAGGATACGCAATTTATAGCCGCGCTTCGCCATTATTTGAAACCGTTGCCTACAATCAGAGCCCCGACACGAGGCCCTCGTCGGTGCCCCGGCCAAAAAACGAACTGTTGTGCCCAGAGAGAAAGGGTATAAATCTGTAGATACAAGCAACGGTGACTCAAAATCCAGAGACAAAAGTTAGGAATAGATTCTCCACAAGAAACCCAAAAAGAAAATGGTGGGAAAAAAAATTCAGAGCAGATTTCTACAGGGGATGGGAGAAACTAACCTATAGAAATAGAAATTATGATAATAATAATAATAAAGTTAACAACTTTGTGTGTATAATAGCAGCCGCTTATAGATTTACTGCCGCTTATTAACTTCGAAGATGAAGATTAACCGACAAGATTAGCTGATAAACAAGTATTGAGTTTTCTTTTCCCTGGGCTTTTGAATTCGCTGTTGATGTTTTCCTGTACAAGAAGCAGCTTGGGACCAAACAAAATCTTTTATACTAGTAAGTATGGAGTTACTCGAGGGGTAGATATCAAACACCGACTTCGTAACATACTTCACAAAAGATTTTAACGAGAAATATGATCTATAAGAGAATTGATCTTGTTATGTCAAATAATATAAACATACATCATTTCAAATTTACCAACTCGCTTATGTCACGAGGGTTAAGATTTGCTCATGCATATATAGGACCCATTTTTTTTTTTAAATTGTATGTGACCAACTTTTTTTTTAAAATTATATGTATAACAAAATCTTACCCGTTGGTTAACTATTTTTTTAAAAAATAACTTCTTTTACATTTGAAACGTAAAAAAAACATATAACCCACTTGGTAAAATTAAAGATCTTGAAAGCTTTGTATTTTAAAAATCATAAGGTTTTATGTCTGGTTTTAAAAAAAAAACACATAGGATTTAAAGCATAGTTAATTTTATAGATCGTCACATGTTTTTCGGGTTTTCACCAGGAGTCTAAATGTTTTACGTCCCAAAAAATTGATAGGATGAAGTATTTTGTATATTTTACACAAAAAGTGTATATATTGAATAAAAATTAATATGGTTAAGCATAAACTCTTTTGTGTGACCATCTCACGAGACAATTTTGTCATACAGATCTACTTTTATATCATAAAAAAATTATTTTTTATAGTAGAAATGAGTCTAATCGAACTGTATAATGAATATGAATTCATGAGACAATCTCAAACAATTGATTAAGATGTATAGTAATATGTGATAGAATAATTACCCATTATCTTTACATAATTATTCTATTATTAGGAGACACGATTAGTTATGGTATAAAATTTTAAATATAACCACATAAATCATTGAACTCAAGAGCTAACATATTTTTTAAAAAGTAAAAAATAGAAATTATTTTTTTTCTACGATCCTACTTCTGCCAGAGGTCCAGAGTTACAAAACAAAATGTAAATACATTCCGACCACTAAATTGGAAGGAAACAAAAGGTTTAGCTGTCGTGATCAATATTTGTTTGTTGCTTTCTCTGTTCTTTTATTTATTTATTTATTTACTTGTTATTATTTATTTTTAATTATGTTATCATCATTTTTTAAATGTGAGGGTTAATCAATTTTATTTCGTATGACTCATCAAGAATCATGAAGTTTTATTTATATAAACTTAATAAAATGTACTACTCTTATCATTCTACATAAAGAGTATGCTTTTTATGAGACGATCTTTTATTATATTTTTTCGTGAAACTGATCAATTTGGTTCACATCTATAATAAAAATTAATATTTTTTAGAAAAAAGTAATAATTTTCTCCCTTTCCTCCCTATGCTATGCTCCCCCGGCGCAGGCCTACCACGCTTCGCGCCCTTCGTTTCGCCAACAACGAAGTCATCCTTGACAATTTCCCATTCCTTCCCTGCCGAGCCACCTCTCTTCGCTATTCGATGCCTCTGCCTTCCCTTTCTATAACATACCCAGGCGCCCCCCTTTCCAATCACTAAGAAAAAATCAATACCAATCTTAGCCATGTCTAAGTAAAGCTTCGTCTGTTATTATTCCGACCCCAGGGGAGTTTACTCGACCCATTCCCTAGTCTCCCGCACTGCCTCTTTCGAGAGCCGTGCTAGGGATAAGAAGATTCTCGCCATCTATTTAGAGGGGAACTTCTTATGAAACAACGCAGCTCCTAGTCCGACAGTTCGCTCTGCGCCTTAAGAGAAAGAGACGAGTCGGATTTAATATTCATTTAACAAAATTTATATATACGACGGTTATATAAGAGTTTTGTTATAAAAAATTATTTTCCGTTGATTTATCTTTGCATCATTCTTATCTAAAACACGAAGCGCATAAATTTCTAATATAATTTTATATGTGATATAATATAGATATTCAATTATTTAATATTTTAGGAATATATCTCTTGTGAGATGGTCTCACAAATCTTTATCTCAACCCTACAGATATTCACAATAAAAAATAATACCATTAACATAAAAATAATATTTTTCATATATGAGCAAAATAAGAGATTTGTCTCACAAAATACGATCCATGAAATCATCTCACACATTTACCATATTTTAGTTATGAAACAATCGATTATAAAGTTTGAATGTGATGGTGAACATAAAAAAAAATGAAGTTTCTCGTTTCTTTTTCTCATTTTTTTGGGTCCACCTTTTGTTTATTTTTCCTTTTTTATAGAAATATTTTTTTCCTTAAAGTGTGTTTTATTTATATGGATAGAATTCAACAACCTCGACAAATAATGATTGAATAAGTTTTTTGTAAGACGATTTCAATGATTTTTTTCGATGTTTAAAATAGAAAAGTAACATTTTTAGCATAAAAAATTGATTTTTTCATGGATAACTCAAATAGGAGATATATCTCACGAAATTGACTCGTGAGACCGTCTTATCGGAGTTTTCGTGATAATAATTTGATACTAAATAGTTTCTTTTTAGGTTTTTTTTTTAAAATTTAATTTCCTTTTGTTGGTCTTTAAAAGTGTTTTAATTTCAACTGAGTACAATAACTTGGCATTAACCCACCCCTCGAGAATTAAAAATTGTCCAATTCATAATTACTTAATATATATTTTTTCAATAATGATGACTTGGAATTTATATATAATAATTCTGTGTTAGGAATGAATCAGTCTGTTGAATACATGCATCGAAATTTCGTAGCCTACTTGATCGACCATCTTTCTTATCTATAAAACACATGCGGAGAACAACGAATAAAGTAGGGTACACTTTTGTGAAATCTTATGATTATATAATTTAATAAGGCAAAAATTTGTGTGAGACGGTCTCACGGATCTTATTTGTGAGACAGATCTCTTATTTGGGTCACCCATGAAAAAGTATCACTTTTTATACTAAGAGTATTATTTTTTATTGTGAATATGGGTAGGGTTGACCCGTCTCACAGATTATGATCCGTGAGACGGTCTCACATGAGACTCACTCATTTAATAAATATTTTGTTTCACGTCGATGAGAGGGAGAATATATTCAAGTTTAAATCAAGGTTACTATCCTCTAATTTTATACTTAAGGTCAAATTATCACTTAAATCTGAAGTCTACTTCCATGTGAGTATAAGATAATTTTTTGCATATCGGAGGCTGCGAGACTTCAAGTATTCGGTCTTTGATAATACTTTTTCAACAGTTGGTTTTTTAATTTTTTGTTGATTCCGTTTACTTGAATTTTAAAAATCAATTCGGATTTTCATATTAAATAATATTTAATAAATAATTATATAAAATAATAATATGTATATAATACGAGTGAGATATTAGTATATAAAAAATCTATAAAAATATTAGTATTCAGTCTGCTGAATACATGCATCGAATCAGTCTGTGTTATCAAATCAATGTTTTCCTCTCTCTGAAGTCTTTGCCGAATTATTGGTTAAATTTCGAACCTTTTTTTCTAGAGAAATTTCGAACATTTTTATACTATATTGATTGGTTAATTGTTATCATGGAATATTATGTAAACAAGAAAACTGTATTTATTATTATTTAGTAAAATTATTGGACAATAGAAATTATTTTAAAAAAATATATATATCATCAGACAAAAACTTGTGTGAGACGATCTCACGGGTCGTATTTGTGAGACGGATATCTTATTTGGTTATCCATGAAAAAGTATTACTTTTTATGCTAAGAGTATTACTTTTTATTGTGAATATTCGTAGGGTTGACCCGTCTCACAGACTAAGATCCTTGAGACAGTCTCACATAAGACTCACTCATATCATCACGTGATCCATGGGCCTTAATTATTATCATGGAATAATATAAAAACAAGAAAGATGTATTTATTATTATTTTTATGAAACAACTATGATATCTAATAGTCAATTTAATTATACTAATTAAACTTTAATTTCTCTGTACGATGATGGGACTGCTGCCTTAAAAGTTATTTATTTTCTTGCAATCTAACTACTTTATGGTTGATGATTTAAGGTTAACGACACAACGATGCATTAAGTTTTTGACAACCGAAGAGCTTAACAGGTAAATTGGATTAATGTCGAGGATAAAGGAGAAGTTTTGTGTCACTGTCACATCCCCATTCTAAGTCATGAATCTCAAATACAACTTTCTTGTTAATTTATATAAATATAACATGTCTTTTAAATTTTTCGTTACATATGTTATATTAATATTAGGGCCAAATAGAGCTACGATCCCCCAAATTTTTTAATTTTTTTAGTTTATATAAATTTTTGAAAATTTGAGATGTCCATAGAAGAATATCTATATTTGTATATTTGTTTCATTTTTGTATTAGAGATGTTTCTAAACTTATTTCCCGAAAACTAAAATTTATTGAGCTTAAATAATGACTTGATCAATACAAATTTTAGCATTATGAGTATATTATGAAACTGAAATCTTGGATTTTTGTAGAAAATCGAGAACTTGAGGTCAGAAAAATAGATAACTGTTGCGTGTTTTCTTTAATGCTCGCAAGTGCACGACGTCAAGTTATAGTAAAATGTAATTTCGAGTACAAGTGTCGATCCCACGAGGAATGTATTTCTAAATTTATATTAATGCTTGTAATTAAAATAGTCTCGATTTTATTTAGTATATTCACTTAACAGAGTTGATTATACCAATGACTAGAATTGAAAATAAATTTAATTGTAGCAACAAACAGATTTGAACAATAGAATAAAAGATCTAGAGGTTTGACTTCACGCAACTATCCACCATGTGATATGTTTGTGTAGCTATATTATAATTGTCCTTCTTATTCATTAGCCAAGAATTCTATAATTATCTGCTCCCTCTCTCGAGTGCTAAGTAGATACTAATTATCTAACAAAGGATTGCAACGTCTCCGTCAACAATCGATAATTAAATAACAAAACAAGCACTAAATTCTTTTAATGGCTTCCATAGCAATATATGTCCTCTCGAACTATATAAATACCATCGATGTATTTTTCCCTTTCTTGATTATAAATTTCCTTTTTCAAGTGATAATTTATAACATACAAATCATTCAAGATATGGCCAGTAAAATGAAAGCATTAAGATTGGAAAAACACAAATAAACAATAAAGACAACTTATATAGCATAAATCATGAATCTCAACACATGGTTTCTAGTTTTGTTCCATCATTCCTCTAGAATTAAGATTTAGTTCATAATAATGAAAATAAAACAACAACACATAAATCTTAAACAAGACATATCAAAATAAAAGTAAAAATAAAGAAAGAAAGAACTTAGAACAAGAGTTTTGGAGTGTATGAAGTTTTTGTCCAAAGATGTGCAAGAACTTGTTGAAGATGATGATTTTGATCTTCAACTCTTTTCTTTGTAGCCTCCACCCTTTTCCTAGCTTCTCTCCCTATACCCTAGATGATGAAAAAGAGACCCTTTTATAGTCTAGACAAGATATCCCACGTAGCACACTATTTTCCCCTTCTTTTCTTCAAAGTCCACAAAGTTTCACAATTTCCGGAATGGTGTTTGTGCATGACCGCAGGTGCGGTGGTATAAGGACCGCGGGTGCGGTGCCCTTTCGACTAAAACTCCTCCTGCTCTTCAGGTGAGACCGCGGGTGCGGTGCTAGCATGACCGCGGGTGCGGTCATGCCTCGGAGAACAGCGCGGGTGCGCTCTTGTGAACACCGCGGGTGCGGTGTTGCTTCGTGTATCTTTGTCCTTTGCACCTTCTAGTTCATCACTATATCACTCCAAACTCTCATTTCTACTCTTCCAAACTACAATAACAAAAACAACAACATATCAAATAAAACATGCTCAAGAATCACAAAATTCCAAGTTAAAAACAAGTAATAAAAGTACAATAAATTGCACTTATCAAACTCCCCCAAACTTAAGATTTTGCTAGTCCCGAGCAAAACAAAACAACAAAAACAAACAAACAAACAAGTCATGAAATATTTTAAAGAACTTGGCCTCAATATAAATTCAAAATCCATCATGCATTTACAATTCAAATCAATTAAATCACTTGTTCATCTGGATAAAATCATGTGATGGGTTCATTCTCTAACTTCAAATCTCTTCAACCATGTTTCAAATCATTATCAATTGATTTCAAATTTTTACAAACACATATCACAAGGTCTTTTTCGGTAAAAATTGGGTTCAAAGCAATATTTATTCAAGAAATGGATACCCAATAAATATTTGATGCAATGAGGTGTGTGTAAAATTGATCAAGATTCTTATTCAATGACAGTGTTTATCGATTGTCCATAGGCTAGATCCTCCCAATCACTCTCCACTAGTATATTGGACAACTATGACTAGGTTAATAGGATTTTCAATGGTTGTAATGTTAGACCTTGGTTCATGGCTACAAATAAAGATTAGGAGTTCAAATAAGGGGGTAAATTGAATTTCATCTCTTTTTCTAACTCCACTATTTCTTTTGATCTCCAATTTTTTTTTTTTTTATTCATTTCATCTCTTTTTTTTTTCTCCCCTTTTTCTCCAACTTCAACAATGTATCATTATTCATTTTTCTTTTGTAGGAGAAAATAACTTTCTTTAATCTTTCGAATTCTTACTCCTTTGAGAAGGTAGGAATTAATTGTATAAGATATTCAAAAGGTTGGTAATTGTGGGATACTTGAAAAAAAAAATTTGAATGAGGGTCTTTTACACATATTTACGTGTGTCATTCAAATTCATATAAGCTCAAAGAGGTGACAAATGATACATTAATTTATTTGGTAGCTTGAAAGGCTCAATCGATCCAAAAATCACCTAAATCATTCCTAAATCATAATTTGTCCGTATTTCGCCTCAAGTGATGTTTGGATAGTTCTAGACAAAATCTCAATTCACCATCAAAGAGTAGAATCTAATCATCGTGAAAATGGTGGCTCAATGCATCAACCAAATATATATATATTCAAAAAGAAATGTGCTTGGCTTCCAAGGAATTTCAAAAACACAACTCTTTCTTTGTATAGGCTCAAAAGGGCATCAAATGAATGTTTATGAACAAAATAAATGGCCCAAATAAAATCAAAGATTGCCTCAATCATCTATGTGTTTGCAAAAATTTTATTTCAATATCCAATAAAAAATCACAAAGTTTTATAGAAATTGTAAGTCTCAAACTCACCAAATCTCATGACTATTCTCTAAATTTTTCAAAATGATCAATTAACATGAATTTGATGCATGACCTTTCTTTTCCATACTAAAAATATTTTCATCATTGGCCAATTCATTAAAAATTTCATGACAAAAATACTATAAACACACAAAATAAACCAAAAATTAAACACAGAAAAATACACAAAATAAATAAACACACAAAATCAACTAAACAAATAAACACTCCAAATAAATTAAAACAAAGCACACAAAGTAAAATAAAATAAAATAAATAAATCTCCCCCAAACTTAAACATGTGCATCGTCCTCGATGTGAATAAGTATGATAAATAGGAGAATGCACATACACTGGGCAACGACCGTCAGTGGTCATTGCCATCATCCTCATCATCATCATCGTGGTGGGGTGGTTGGAACTCTGGCGGGTGGTAGACAGGTGGCCACTGTGGAGGAGGTGGAAACGGATGACCAGAAGTGGAAGCAGATGGAAATTGCTGAGCCAACACCGAAGTGAAATCCATCATGTAATCCATGAATGTATCGGCCCTATACCTCAACGCATCCATCTCTTGGCGTTGAGCTCGCATGTCCCCTTCCAACATAGTCAATCTGTTTCTCCTGTGCCTGTGCTGCGGTGGTTGTTCTTGGGCTTGGGCTTGGGCTTGGTCACGTCTCTCTGCAGCTCTTCTATTAAATTCCCTTTCAGCTCTACGTGCTGCAGCTTGGTCATTTCTGATGCCTCCATGTGGTTGAATTACCACAATATCATTCTTTGGCTTCAACAACTCTTCATTCGGTGCCCAAGTAACCCCCGCATGTTGGCATAAAACAGTGATGAGAGAGGGGTGGAGAAGTCTACTCGGAGAGTTACCTCTTGCATAGTCGAGAATCGAATTCTGAAGCAATTGACCTAAATCAATTGCCTTCCCTGTCATAATGCAAAATGTGAGGATAGCCCTCTCCTTGATGACGGTAGTGGTGTGTTCGGTAGGCTTGATCCTAGCAGAAATGAATGAATACCAATGTTTCGCAACAGTCTTCAGATCAGACTTCGCTAGGCTCAAGTGCACATCGTCCCTCATTCGCCATTCGGCTCCCTGTATACATATTGTTTGAAGAATACTGTTATAATCAACATGCTCATTTCTGTATTCTTCATACTCGTCGTGCATGATTTGAGGGAAGCCATATATCGTGTTAATCGTATGTGCATCAAATGCTACCCATTTTCTCCGCACAAACACCGTCAACCGATCATACCTAACCTTGAGGTTAGCATAGAACTCTCTCACCAATGAAATGACAGCATCTTGTGGCTGCCTGCCAAATTCTTCCCACTGTCGAGCCATAAGCATTTCTCCAATTTCAGTATGAGGGGCACTAAGATCAAATCCCCTTTCCTTTATAATGCTTCTATTCAAAATCTTGCCATATTGCTCCTCCGCCTTCTCATCATAAAACCGACTCGCATCATAATTTACCGTTGATGAGGATGAAGCACCCTTTGATTGTTTTCTTCTTGATGGCATTTTGTCGAACACCTTCTAAATACAACTTCAATTCAACCCCACTTCTCAAAATACAAGATTCTTGCAATCCACCAAACTGCTACTTCACAATATTCACACTTCAACAATATACACAATAATCAATCAACAATATTTCCAAAATCAACAAGATGCTTCACCAAATGAATAATTTCCTTCCTTAGCAACAAACCCAACAAATTTCGAATTTATCCATAAATTTGCTATGAATTTGCTCACCTTTGGTGTGTTGAATTGTTTCTTGAAGAACAAAACAAAGTTTTGTTCAAATTCTTGAAGAAATTTTGAAGCCCCTTTTTTCAACCCTAGGTTTGATTTTGAATTTGATGGAAAGAAATGAGGTATTTGATGGAATGAGTGAAGATTTGTAGGTTGTAGTGATGAATTTGTTGAAAGAAGAACAAAAATTTGGCGTGTGAATTGTGTTTGGAGTAGGGATTTCGAAAATGGAGATGGGTGCTCTTGAGAGTGGTGTTTTTTCGAGTGTGGAAGAGAATGCCCGATTGTGTCTTTAAACGGTGCGACCGCGGGTGCGGTAATGTAAGCACCGCGGGTGCGGTGAGACTTCGCTGGTGCAGCGCGGGTGCGGTATTCCACGTACCCCGGTGCGGTACCCTCTCGGCAGCTTATCACGGGCGCGACATGCATAAGCAGTGCGGGTGCGGTGCATGTTCGGCACTTCATGTATTTCTCCATACTGCACGACCGCGGGTGCGGTAATGTAAGCACCGCAGGTGCGGTTGTGCTTCGGCACACCAAGCGCGGGTGCGCTGTCTTTGTGCTGCGGGTGCACTTTTGCATCGAATTTTCTTGTTTTTTTTTTTTTGAATGCACCTCAAGCATAGGTGCAGTGCACATGAGACTGTAGGGGCACTCCTGTTTCGTCAAAATATTTTCTTCTCAAATATTCAGTCCTGAAAAGAATACAAATGAGATTCATTAAATTTTTGGAAGATTTAAGCACACACTATATTAAAAATACACAACCAAAAATAACATGATACAAAAATAAAATCAACACAGAAATCAAAATGCAATAAAAACAAAAATTTGGGTTGCCTCCCAATAAGCGCTTGGTTTAATGTCATCAGCCCGACTTTCATCAGTCTACTTTGGTTCTCGCAGTGGGATGTTGTCCATGTGTCGCACTTCATTGCCAAAGTAATGCTTGACCCTCTGACCATTGACTTTGAATGTCTCGCCATTTTTGCATTTTAGTTCAATTGCACCATGTGGGTACACTGTTTCTACTGTGAATGGGCCAGACCATCTGGATTTTAACTTACCAGGAAACAACCTCAGTCGAGAATTGAATAATAACACCTGTTGCCCTGGTTCAAAGTCTCGTTGAAAAATTTGCTTGTCGTGCCATCTCTTGGTCTTTTCTTTGTATATCTTTGCATTCTCATATGCTTCATTCCTGAATTCTTCCATCTCATTCAACTGCAACATTCGTTGCTCGCCCGATGCTCCCATATCAAAATTGAGCTTTTTTATAGCCCAAAATGCCTTGTGCTCCAGTTCCAAAGGTAAATGACAAGCTTTCCCAAAGACCAACCTATAAGGTGACATCCCGATAGGTGTCTTGTATGCAGTCATGTATGCCCATAACGCGTCATCTAGCTTGATCGCCCAATCCTTCCGGTTTGTCTTCACTGTCTTTTCTAATATTTGCTTTATCTCCCGGTTGGATATCTCTGCTTGCCCATTAGCTTGCGGGTGGTATGCCAGTGTCACCCTGTGCTTCACATCATACTTGGTCAATAGTGAGTTAAAAATTTTGTTACAGAAATGTGTACCTTCATCACTGATAATGGCTCTAGGCGTTCCAAATCTCGTGAAGATGTTCCTGTGGACAAACTTAACAACAACTCGAGCATCATTAGTTACGGTGGCAATTGCTTCCACCCATTTTGACACATAATCGACAGCAAGTAAAATATATGATTGACCAAACGAAGATGAGAAGGGACCCATAAAATCAATACCCCAGACATCAAAGAGTTCCACCTCCAAAATATTTGTTAGTGGTAATTTATGTCGTCTAGAAATATTGCCAACTCTTTGGCATTTATCACATGACTTGACTAAAGTATAACTGTCTTTAAATAAATTAGGCCAATAGAAACCTGACTGTAATACCTTCGCTGATGTTCTAGATGCCCCAAAGTGTCCACCGTAGGGTGAGGAATGACACTGCTCTAGAATAATACCCGCTTCTTCCTCAGCTACACATCGTCTGATTATCTGATCAGCGCATCTCTTGAACAAGAATGGATCATCCCACAGGTAAAACTTGGCATCATGAAGAAATTTCTTCTTTTGATGATACGTTGAATCTGAAGGCAATTCTCCTGCAGCAAGGAAATTAGCTATATCTGCAAACCACGGATATGTAACACTTACCTTGAAAAGTTGCTCATCTGGGAACGACTCGTTGATAGCTCCACCTTCAGTTCTTCCTTCCAACTCTAGTCGTGACAGGTGATCAGCCACCTGGTTCTCACAACCTTTCTTGTCTTTGACCTCAAAGTCAAATTCTTGAAGTAAGAGTATCCATCGTATCAACCTGGGCTTTGCATCCTTTTTGGCAAACAGGTAACGAAGAGCTGCATGGTCAGTAAAAACGGTTACCTTGGTGCCAATGAGATATGTTCTGAATTTGTCGAATGCAAACACCACTGCTAGCATCTCTTTTTCAGTAGTTGTGTAATTTTGTTGGGCTGCATTGAGTGTACGACTTGCATAGTAGATGGCTTTAAACATCTTGTCTCGCCTTTGTCCCAATGCTGCTCCCACAGCATAGTCGCTAGCATCGCACATGAGCTCAAAGGGCTCCTTCCAATCAGGTACTATCATGATGGGTGCTGAAATCAGTGCTGCCTTGATTTTGTTAAATGCCTGCAAACAGTCATCGTCAAAAATAAATGTAGAATCTTTCTCTAATAAATTACATAAAGGTCTAGTAATTTTAGAGAAATCTTTAATATAACGACGATAAAACCCGGCATGTCCCAAGAAGCTTCTTATTCCTTTCACATTCTTCGGCGGTGGAAGATTTTCAATTGCCACAACTTTGGCCCTGTCAACTTCTATTCCTTTAGCTGAAATTTTGTGGCCAAGCACAATACCTTCTGAAACCATGAAGTGACATTTTTCCCAATTCAGAACTAGATTCTTATCCTGACATCTCTGCAAAACAAGCATTAAATTTTGCAAACAATGATCAAAAGATGTACCAAATACAGAAATGTCATCCATAAAAACCTCCATTATTTCCTCAACCATGTCAGAAAATATGGCCATCATACACCTTTGAAAAGTAGCAGGTGCATTGCATAGTCCAAATGGCATTCTCCTGAAAACAAATGTACCGTAAGGGCAAGTGAAGGTAGTCTTCTCCTGATCCTCCGGTGCTATGACAATCTGATTGTAACCTGAATAGCCATCTAGAAAGCAATAATAATGATAACCACCAACTCTATCAAGCATCTGGTCAATAAATGGAAGTGAGAAGTGATATTTCCTAGTAGCATCATTCAATTTCCTGTAGTCTATGCATACTCGCCAACCAGTCACTGGACGAGTTGAAATCAATTCATTGTTCTCATTTTTCACTACAGTTATTCCTCCCTTCTTAGGCACTACTTGTACTGGTGAAACCCATGAGCTATCAGATATAGCATAAATAACACCAGCATTTAACAATTTTAATACCTCAGCCCTCACAACCTCTTTCATTGCAGGATTAAGCCTTCTCTGATGATCAACATAAGGTGAATATGACTCCTGCATCAAAATTTTATGCATACAAACAGTAGGGCTAATTCCCCTTATATCAGCAATTGTCCATCCCAGAGCAGATTTAAATTCTCTCAACACCCTCAACAATTTTTCTTTTTCAGTACAAGTAAGAAAAGAAGAGATGATTACTGGATATGTTGAATTTTCACCTAAAAATGCATAACAGAGGTGACTTGGAAGTTCCTTCAATTCAGGGGATACTTTTGGTACCTCTATACTTGCATCTTCAAGTAGTTCTACATTATGCACATCAATCTTTTCTTTAGGCAATGTATCGAGAACAAGTAACTCCTCTTGCACGTCCCAATCATCTTCATCCAGTATAGACGCTGATTCCAACAAGCATCTCTCCAAAGAATCTTTCGTCAATCTACCTGCACCAACATGAGATATACATGAATCAATTACATCAATACTATTACAAGTACTAACCTCATTTGGTTCTTTGATTGTGTTGTAGATGTTGAACATGACTTCTTCTCCACCTACTCTCAATGTAAGCTCACCCTTGTGCACATCAATCAAAGCTTTTCTCTCCCTATACCCTAGATGATGAAAAAGAGACCTTTTTATAGTCTAGACAAGATATCCCACGTAGCACACCATTTTCCCCTTCTTTTCTTCAAAGTCCACAAAGTTTCACAATTTCCGGAATGGTGTTTGTGCATGACCGCAGGTGCGGTGGTATAAGGACCGCGGGTGCGGTGCCCTTTCGACTAAAACTCCTCCTGCTCTTCTGGTGAGACCGCGGGTGCGGTCATGCCTCGGAGAACAGCGCGGGTGCGCTCTTGTGAACACCACGGGTGCGGTGTTGCTTCGTGTATCTTTGTCCTTTGCACTTTCTAATTCATCACTATATCACTCCAAACTCTCATTTCTACTCTTCCAAACTACAATAACAAAAACAACAACATATCAAATAAAACCTGCTCAAGAATCACAAAATTCCAAGTTAAAAACAAGTAATAAAAGTACAATAAATTGCACTTATCAATAACATAAATAAATGAAGAAGCTATGATTTCAAAAGTTCTTAACGCATTATCTATCTTTGATGCTTGTTTATGAGTTTTTTGTTGCTTAAAACTCAACCAGTATTTAGGTGTATTTATTGCTTATAAATTGTAAGTCTAGACCATCGGGTATATGCTTCTTAATATTTAGCATAGACATATATCATATAAAACATAAAAGTGTTAATTGTTTTATTTAGCAGTGAATATTGATAATATATTATGGTAGATAGTTTTATTTATGGTGTTAGTATATTTAAATGACTAGATTTTATCTATTGTGTCAGGTGTGATTTTATTCATTAATGAGAAAATCTGTTATAATTGATAAATTCTTTCAGAGAAAGATATCAAATCAATCAGATCCTCCCATTTCTACAGCCTCATCGATACCATCAGATGATAATCTTCCACCTGAGGTCATTCTCAAAAGTTAAGAAAGGTTGAAAGTGCAGGGGTTGGTCTTAACTTCTTAGAGCGTGATCCAGGATTACGTCGACAAATATAGGAATACTCTCCGGACGAGCATGAAGAAATTCGTCGGGCTTATCTAAATCTGAAAGCATATCAGCCTATACTTTCAGAATATCCACTAAATAAAAACAATCTTCATACTCGCAGGTCCCAATCATCCTGGTTTGAGCTTCTTCCTTGGTTGGAGTATTTCCCAGCAAAAGATAAAGATTTCTGTTTTCCTTGCTTTATCTTTAACAAGCCATCGGGATGTCTTAAGCAAACTGCATTTACTGTTGTTGGATTTGATAATTGGAAGAAGGCTCGAAGTGGAAAAACATGTTATTTCCAATGTCATATCGGGAAAAATAATGTATCATCACCCCATCGTATGGCTGAAAAGGCATGTGAGGTTTTAATGAACCAACCTCGACATATACCAAGATTTTTCAACAAAATTAGCTCAGAAGCAGTTGAAAGGAATCGCCTTCAGTTGAAAGTTGGTCTACATGTAACTCGGTTGCTTGCGCTTCAGGGCGTTCCTTTTAGAGGTCATGATGAGAGCTCTAATTCATCCAATCTAATCGTGGAAACTTTCTTGAATTTCTTGATGTGATGGCCTTGTATAACAACGAGCTTCAGATGCAATACAGAGAGCTCCGAAAAATGCCAAGTATGCATGCCATGATATTCAAAAGCAAATACTTCACATGTTCTCAGTGAGAGTGAAAAATGTAATTCGTGAAGAAATTGCAGCCAGCAAGTATTGCCTAGTCATCGATGAAGCCCGAGATGAGTCAAAAAAACAAAAACAAATGTCTATAGTGTTGAGGTTCGTGGACAAAAATGGATGCATACAAGAACGTTTTTTTGGGCTTGTTCATGTGTTAGATACGACAACTTTGAAATTAAAGATGCTATATATTCTTATTTGAGTCATTACAATTTGGATATCCAAAATATTAGAGGTCAAAGTTACGATGGTGTTAGCAATATGAGAGGTAAGTTCAATGGACTGCAAGCTTTGATTCTGAAAGCATGTAAGAGTGATTTTTATGTTTATTGCTTTGCTCATCGATTGCAGTTGGCTCTTGTTGCGGCAGCAAAAAATGTAACTCGTATTCATCAGTTATTTGGTAAATTAACTTTCATAGTTAATATGGTTGGTGCTTCGTGCAAGAATAATGATGAATTGAAGGAAGCTCACGCATATGACATTGCTTATTTGATTTCTATCAATGAACTCGAGACAGGGCGTGGACTTAATCAGATAAGTAATTTACAACAAGCAGCTGATATGCGTTGGAGTTCTCATTTTAGATCATTATCGAGTTTGATCAAGATGTTTAGTGCAACATGTACTTTATTGCTCGAAGTTATGGAGGATGGACTTCCTTCCCAAAGAGCAGATGCAACGTCTATTTATGATGAAATGAATTCATTTGATTTTGTATTCATATTACATCTAATGAACGAGATTATGGAGATCACATATATACTTTGTCAAACATTACAAAGCAAGTCTCAAGATATTTTGAGTGCAATGGAGCTAGTTTCATCTACAAAAAAATTAATTCAAGAGCTAAGGGATGCAAATGGGGATGATTTGCTTGGCTTGAAAAAGTGAAGTCTTTTTGTGTGGCTCGTAATATTGATGTTCCTGATTTTAGTGCTCAATATGTTGATAGGCGAGGTCGAGCCCTTCGTCATCTAGGCAATTTCACCATTGAGCATCATTATAGGGTAAACTTTTTTAATGCCACAATAGATTCACAAATGCAAGAAATTAATGTGTGTTTTAGTGAAAATGCGATGGAGTTACTCATGCTTACTTCTGCTTTAAATCCTCAAAATGCAAGTGATTCATTGAAATATCTGGATATATGCAAATTGGTTGAAAAGTTTTATCCACGAGATTTTACTAGTAAAGAAAGAGAATGGTTAGATATGCAGTTGAAGCACTATGAGCATAATGTAGTCAAAGTCAAAGGGTCATACTACAAAAGTCTTTCCACCATTTCTGAGTTGTGCCAATGGCTGGTGAAGACTAAAAAAGATGCTACATATGACCTTGTTTTTAGAGTGATCGTGCTTGTGCTGACTCTTCCATTTTCTACCGCTACTACAGAACGGTCATTCTCAGCTATGAAATCGTCAGAACTAGGCTTCGAAGCAAAATGGAGGATGATTTTCTCTCGAATGTATTGATGATATTTATTGAAAGAGAAATTGCTAAAATATTTGTATATATACTATTATTGAAGACTTTCAAAATTTTAAGGAGCGTCGAATTCTTTTTAGATAGAAATTTTCTTGTTAAAAACGTACTGTTTATGTTTAGTTGAATATAACAGATGAAATTTTTTTTTTCCTCTCTTAATATTTTGTCCGTATTTTATAAGCGACCTCCACAAAGTAGAAAACCTAGATCCGTACCCGGATATATATACTGAGTGATAAATATGATCATTTATTTATAAATGAGGATTGGATCAAATTTTTTCATCCGAACCAAAAAAAAATGTGAAAGCTCTACCAACAAACAAGTTAAATTTAATTGGACGCAGGATACTTTATCCAAACATACATTTTAAAGTGCATTATGCAACGAGCACCACGTGGAATTCAATGATCGCAAAGAATGGTCCGAACCAAACTCATAAAGAATAACGACGCAGGTACAACAAATATATCGTGTAACAATATTTATAATAATAATATCGTAAAATTTTGTTATTACAAAATGAGATTTTAAATTGAATTTGTAAATGAAATTTTTGTATTTAATTTTTTTGTGTGGTAATAAATATTATATAAATTTAGCTGTACACCTAACATCTATTTGTCACAAGTTTATTCAGAGATTAAAATTTTGTAAAAAAATTCTCAAGTACGGTAAATAAAAGGCAAAAATGAGATTGGACACCGTTTTATCTTACAAAACAAGGGGACACCAGCTACAGGACAGAATCCGCAAGCCAGATTCGACAAGATATCTGTAATGGACCCGCAGTGTACCGCTAGTCATTTGGCTAACTGGCTGCAGTGTTGAGATTCTATTTTTTCCTGCTATATAAATTCTCTTCACCAGCCAGCAGCAATGCAATTGTTTTTTTACACGTGATATAGAGGAAAAAAAGTTCAATAAATGATAATAATGAAACAAAAGTTCAATTCATGATAATAATGTAATAATTACTGAAGACAGATGAGATGGGAAAATAGAGTGTCTGATTTCTCTCGCACCAAAAAGAAAACAAAGGATTTGTCATGCAATGCCATTTTACAGACAACATATATGATACATAATCACCACCATTTGAAGCAGAGAAACTTAAGACGGTTTACATGCATGTACCCAGAAAAGTAACAGGAAAAGGACGATTTACATGAAAAAAACAACACAGAATGTAAGTGCCAACAGTTGAGATCCCAGATTCTTGTCATCTCAACACGTGCGCGCTGCTCAGCGATCACTCGATATCAAATGTGATAGCTTTTGAACGATCTCAGACATAGGTGGCCTGAATTCTGGCTCAGGCTGTGTAAAAGATAGAAAACAAGTAAATACACTATCATCACCATAATCGAACGTCAAAAAATACAATCCCGAGTTTGTTAGGTCATTTGGATCTGGATCCTGGCATCTACGATTTTAAAAGGCTGCTTAGTTTAGACATCAGGTCCTAATAATGAATACAATGACACAAGACAAAAAGTATATCTGGACCAATAATTTTCTTTCTCGAGTCCCCATTATAAAGTAATACCACTCAAAAACAATCCATGGAATATAAGAAAAGGAAATTGGAGATGTACCTGAATACATAACGTGATTATATCAGCAAGTCGAGAGAGAGATTTAGATGGATAAGCACCCTTTAGTGAAGGCTCGACTATTCTTGACAATGCATCTATATCATAAAGGTGAGGCAATGCCCATCTAGCCAAATATTGCGATCCTCGAGGACGGAACCTGTTTTGGGTAGAAGTTGATTTATAAGCCTATCCTCGTTGAAGGTAGAATTTAACGTAGCAATAATCAGAATATCTAATTTCTAGCTATCAGTATAAGGATTTTATAACCTGTCATAAGATTTTCGACCCGTAAGAAGTTCTAACATCACAACTCCAAAGCAGTAAACATCACTCTGCTGAGAATAGCTTCCTGTCTCGAGTTCAGGAGCACCGTAACCGTAACCTTGCAACTGATCAAAAAACACTAGCATCGATTAAAATTCAAGTAGATGAAGTTGCCAACATCTGAAATGATTAATGAGCGTGCCGTTCTAACATCAGACTTCGGTTAACATTTTAAACAGTATGAAAATACCTGCAAGATATTACCTGAGTCATGTGATCAGATGATAACAAAGGAGCCAAGCCACAGTCAGAAACTCGTACAGAGAGATCATCAGTTAGTAACACATTAGTGGACTTGAAATTCCGGTGCACAACAGGTGGCTGACACACCTCATGCAAATATCTTCATCAATAACACAGCACCACTAAGTCTCCATATAATAATGGGTGAAAAATGGGCAGTGGAAAATTTATTTCGAGAAACAGCGCAAGAACAAAGAAATTAAAGCAAGCAGGACTGAAATGGGTACTTCAAGAACGGGTGAACCAGGAAATTTATCTCTTTACAGAAATCATGTAACCTAGTTTTCTTCTCAAAACCATACTCAGTTTTGGTTAAAATGAACTTACTCTAGAGCCTTCGCAGCTTCAATCGCCAGAAGCATACGGGTATTCCACGAAAGCTTTCTCTTCATTTCGTCATCCAGGTGTAATGCCTCATTAAGTGTCCCATGACGGCAATAATCGTGAACAAATAAGCGTTGTCCATGCTCCAGGCAGTAACCAACAAGTTTAACTATATTTGGATGTTGAAGTTTTGAGATACTTGTCACGAGCTCAAGGAATTCATTGTCACTCAGATGCCCTGACGCCGACTGCTCCAGTTTCTTGACTGCCAGCACCTAGAGATGCGTTGACAACCTCATGAGAAGGCATCATGGACACAAAAAATACAGGATGCTTTTCCCTCGGAATCCATTGAAGATGAATGGAAACAGAGTCATGAAGGACTTTGTGTCACATGACATAAAAAAATCTAGTCTAGGATGGGCAGCTACAAGTACTGTTACAGAACTGACCCCGCTGTCCCTAGACCGAAGGGTGGAAAAAAATCTAGAATAACACATCCTTGTCACATGACATAAAAAAATCCAGTCTAGGATGGGCAGCTACAAGTACAGTTACAAAACTGACCCAGTTGTCTCTAGACTGAAGGGTGGAAAAAAAATCTAGAATAACATATCCTTGCAACAATCAAACGAGAGACAATGTACTTTCAACAGCGCATCGCCATTTTTTGTAGAAAGTAGACTTTTGCGAATTCAACAGGTCACTTAAAATAACAACATATTGCACCTCATTGAATCAAAGAAAAGAAACAAACACAATCATGAAAAAACAAGAGTTTGATTCGCATGTAGTGGAATCAGTGGATAGCAAAAAGTCCAAGATTGTGTACCTTCCCATCAGGAAATTGAGCTCTATAAACTGTGCCTAGCATGCCTTTGCCGATAAGATTTTCTTGAGAAAAGCTGTTTGTATATTGTTGAAGAGATGCAACTGTGAAGAAATTAACAGAGCCTAAACTTTTAGAAGCATTTTGCCTTGGGCTCAAAGCGGTGAAAATTGGATCAGCGGGAATCTTTTCGGCAGGCACAAGTGGAAATGGAGGGGGCCTGGTTGACAGCTGAGAACTATCCAATCCTGTCATATCTACACTGTGATCCTTCCCCCGAAAGGTGTCCTTTGGCACTGCTTTAAACTATAAAATTTATTTGATTGAAGGGAAATGGGGAAAAAAGTGACAGTACAAAAGAGAAAGTATGGGGAAGGTTAATTACCTTTCTCGACTTGATACAAAGGCTTTTGCGAAGATTGGTCATGTTTATGAGTCTGGGTCATATCACTATGTTTCTCCATCTCTTGATTCTTGACTATCTTCTCACTAAATTTCCTTCTACAGCATCTGAACAAGAAGAAACATACGCCCAAAGCAAGTACCAGAACTACAAACAACCCAACAATAGGTATCCATGTGATTTTGCTAGCAGTGTTGTTGGGCTTCATTTTCCTACCAGATTCTGGCAATCGAGACGCTGATGGCCCATTTACAATAACTGAAGGAGCTGACCATGGAGAGGGTGCCTCCAAAGGGTATAATAAAGGAGATGGAGATGGTGGGGAAGGTATTATCGTAGTGTTAAAGGGATTACCGGTGCTTCTGCACCATAAAAGGGACATCTTATTAAATCATAAGGTCAATATTCGAGCTCGACTGCAAAAAAAGGCCAAATGACAGAGAAATCAACTCAAATTTTCACCTGAAATTCGGAATAGTAATCAGTTTTGGTGGTATAGGTCCAGAGAAAAGGTTATTCTCTATGTTTCTGGAGTGTGAAAAAAGGGAAAAAACAGTTAAATGTTGTTACTCCAGCAAAGAAAAGTGGATTATTAAAATAATAAACTATCACATGGTGAAGAACTGCAGTACAAATCTATGAGAGGAAGATTTTGAAGAACATCCAGCATTCCAGAGAGCTGATTGTTCTGCAAATGCCTATAAACAACAAGAAGACAGTGAAAAAAGAAAATTTTAATTTTACAATGCCAAAAGAATGCAAATGAGTATGTGAAGATTTTACTAGGATAAAGTCATTTTATTCGAGACAAAGAAGGTTTCTATAACGGACTGTTCCATGTTAGTAGCAAACTTTCATTTAAAATTCTACTAACTGAACTTTCATTTTACTAGTACAACCTGCCCCCCTCATTGAAATTCACCAAATATGAACAAGCAGGCTAGACAAAGCATTTGAGTGGTTCATAACATGGGTCACAGATACTCAGGTCGATATGGTCGAAATAAGTATACACAGTCAGATATTTATATTTTTCCTCTTAATCGATTCACTCTCCACAAGAAATTATGGCATGAAGAGAACTCTTGTTATCCAATACAGTTCGGTCAATGTTAGCATAGGAAAAGACAATATCATGACCACATTTACGCTTGAGAGACTACATACTTACAAGGTAGTCAGAGATGACAAATTCCCCATTGAAGAGGGCAGCTGGCCAACGAAACTATTCCCTGACAAATCCCTGCATGGTCAACATGATTTAAATCAAATATCTACTAAGTACGTATAATATGAGCTTCCGCTCCAATTACATAAATTCTTACATGTTAATCAACTCCTTGAGTTGTTCAAAGGCATCAGGAATCGATCCACTTAATTGATTGTTGTTCAGAGACCTGGAAAATTATGGGGCTTTAAGTTAAACTAGAAATAGATACAGAGGCAGTGAAAAGAAAAGAAGTGAAAAAAGTAGGACTAGAGAGAGAATAGAACTTACAAATCTGTCAACTGCCCCAAGATTGATAACGTATCTGGAACATTTCCTGTAATCTGATTATCTGAAAGAAAACTAGAGTTCGTGGTGTTTTATGTTGGGGGGAGGGTATTATCAGCCATTATTTACAGAAGGAGTTGCGACATAATACACTAAGCAGTTCGAGATCAGAAACATACAAACTTTTAAGAGTGATCGGCAAGTTCGGTGGTATACTGCCCCCAATGTGATTATTGCTTAAATCTCTGCTTTATAGGAAAATCAATATCTTTAATCTCCGTCATATTGATTGAATGATGTAAAAGTAATATAAATTAACCAAGAAAACAATGTGAAGACTCGTCAGTCTATAAAGAAACTGCATGCAAATAGCATGATCAAAGAATAAGGCAAAAAACAAGCAAAGCCATTAGAAATTAACTCACATCACCATGATTGAGGCAAACGATCCCAAATCATTGCCCAATTCTCCGCCCAAATTCGCACCAGGTAGTTTTCTACCAATCAAAGACAATAATTTTAATTCACACAAAAGTTAAATTATCACACATCGTGATAAAAAATACGGACACAACTTACATTGAAGATATATTCGCATTCACACACTCCACGCCTTGCCAGATTGGTTGTCCACATGGATCTCCTCCAGCGAAGATCCATCCTTGAAGTTGTGGGGATCCCAGAGAAGTATACAAACTATTTATTGCATAAACTGACATGAAGCATTCCAAGACAAAACAAATAACGTAAGAATATATGCTATTTACAGCACAACCGACACATAATTCCAAATATACGAGGAAAAATTCCATAAGCACTCGGTGTTGAATTAATTAGCCATCGAAATTATTGGTGTTTTTTTTTTAAAAAAAAAAGTGCAAACAAAAAACATTCAAACTCAGAAGAAAGATTCATTTTACACATAGTGAAACCAGTGAATACGGAAAATTTGAACCAATAGCTTACTATCACGAGGGTCGGTGACTCCCAATGCAAATTGCAACGCAGAAAAAACAACCGAAAATAGAAGAACCCATGAACGAATCTCCGCGCCAAAACAAGCCATCTCCAGTTAAGAGTCACCCCACTGTTGAAGGAGTAGAACCTTCCGCAGAAACACCCCGAGAATCTGAAGTACAAAGCCAATTACCGAACAACAAAGAACTTCAAAAAAAAAACCACTTCTTTAATCATGGAATGGCAAACGGTGGTGGCATACACACAACCCTCATAAATGCATACGCACACAAAAAAAACATACAGTAATTAAAGCAAGTTAAGAAGCACAAACCCTCAAGTTTCAGCACCAATGGGTTCAGGGACACACCATAAACCACAAAAAACAATAAAAAGATTTCGTTGCTGAGATGATGAAGCCAGAAACAAACCTTTTCAGAGTGAAATGTCGTGCCGACAATTATAATATGTTTCTTGCCTTTTTTCTTTCGTGAGTCGGCAAAGACAAAACACCCTAATTATGCATTTTGCCAATAAAGATTACAGACAGCTATATGATTACATACACATATTTAGATTGGCTTTGTAAAAGCGCGATTATCTGTTATTGGTGGTATGTTTCTTCCATTTTTAAAGTTTAATTTGAAAAACAACCTATTGTACCGTTGGGTCATGAGTCAAATTTTAATTTCGGGCTTCTTGAAAATCAGGCCCACGTGCATCCAATGCTGAAGGTTGACTAACAAATATTTTCTTTCAAATTTAATCATTTTAGGTAGGTTCATCATATTCATTCCTGCGATTACAGGTGAACATAGTGTTAGAAAAAATGACTTTTGTATCTATTTAAAATAGATAAAAAACTTCGAATGAGCTATGTAGCCAAGAAAATTATTTTATCTATTTTAAATAAATACAAAACGCAGCGAACAGAATTATTTTATCGATTTTAAGGCAAAAACTTGTGTGAGACGGTCTCACAAGTCGTATTTGTGAGACGGATCTCTTATTTGGGTCATCCATGAAAAAATATTATTTTTTATGCTAAAAGTACTACTTTTTATTGTGAATATGGGTTGGTTTGACCCGCACATGAGATTCACTCCGATTTTAAATGACGTAGCGACCAGAATTATTTTTCGATTACCAATATATATATTTCATAGATTAGCCTGAATGACATACTAAATTATTTGTGTAAAATCATTATCTTACAATGACATGATCTATATTTATTTTTAACTTGAAACTTTAATGAAATAATAAAAGATTTATTTGAATTTTGGAATTTCGATTTAATATAAAGACTTTTTGGTTAAAAATAAGCTAAAATATAAACCAGGAATTGATAAACACAAGGTTCGAGTTTAATCAGAAAATAATAAATTTATATTTTATCCCTTCAGCCTGCTTATCCGAGAGATGAGCGTTTAAGGGGTTTATGAGTGATTTTTTTATGAATTTATGTTTTTAAAGTGGACCTCGATAAAATCCTTTGTTGGTTAATTTTTTTGGTATTTTTTTTTATAAATCCTTTTATGTTTTATAAAAGTTCGACATATGAACCTTGTATTAATCATTATTCTTAGATTTAAATACCTGATTTTCTTATCTTAACTCATGGTTAAAGATAAACATAAAGGGTGTGTTTGGTTGATGTGATTAAATAAGGATAGATGAATAATCACATACTTA
Source organism: Primulina eburnea (assembly GCF_022965805.1). Classification (NCBI taxonomy): domain Eukaryota; kingdom Viridiplantae; phylum Streptophyta; class Magnoliopsida; order Lamiales; family Gesneriaceae; genus Primulina; species Primulina eburnea. The sequence continues at coordinate 7,218,134 of NC_133108.1, forward strand.
TGTAATGTTTGGTTAAAATATTAATATATATTAATAATCATTTTGACCTGGTTTAACACTTAATTTTATTATTAATTATTTGATTATTAATCTAACAAATTAAGTGAGATAAGTTATCAACACACCACAAATTACATTTTTATCATCTTATCTCTTATGAAAATAAATATTTATTAAATTTTAATTTATTGTGTTTAATGATTACGTTAATATTTTCAAATATATTTCTAATAATTATATTTAAATTAATTTTAATACACATAAATTATAATTATAAATATTTAATTATCTATTTAATTATTTTAAGAATATTTATCATTATTTTAAAAAACAATAATTTTATAATATCACTAAACTTTATTTAACATTAAAATTAATATTCAAAATATTACTATTATTTTAATTATTAATTATAAATAGTTAATTATCTATCAAATTATTTTAAGAATATTTATAATTATTTTAAGAAAAAACAATAATATTGTAATTATTACTAAAATTTTATTTAACATCAACATTCAAAATATTATTGCTATTTTAATAATTAAAATAAATACATATTTACAAATTTATTTCTAATAAATATATTTAAATTAATTTTGATAAATGTAAATTATAATTAAATATTTAATTATCTATCCAATTATTTTAAGAATATATATTTAATTAGCATTTGAGACATTTTGGTCATTACAATAAAATTTACAAAATTAATCCATCATTTTAAAATAATACCAAACACTATGTTATTTATCTCACAATACTATTAATCATATATCTAATTTTTTAATCACTCTAATTATTAATCATTTACTTATCCTATCACACGTATCAAATGGAGCCAAAAAGTATATTAATAAAAAAAATAAAAATCACATGCATGTGATTTTTGGAAACTTGGCCGAAAGGCCATGTGATTCAAGAAGCGCAACTTTTCAACCAAGTCTATTGGCAATGGATATAGTTAAATGATGCATCTTTTCATCCAAAGCTTTCCATCTTTTATAAATAAGACCTCCATTCATTTGAATTCAATACACCAATTTTTTTTACTCTCATTTCTCTCTAAATTTAGTTTTATATGCGAATTTTTAAGCATTAACGCTTAAAAATCAAATTTTCAAGATATAAAATCTTGAGTTTGGATTTTTTAAGCTTATACGCTTAAATTCAAACTTTAGAATTAAATTCGAGAGTTCTTATATTTTGAGTTTTTTAAGCATTTGTGCTTAAATACAAGTTTTGTAAGATTTAAAATCTCGAAGTTGGATTTTTAAATTTAACGTTTATAATTCGATATTAGAAAGTTTGCATACCATCTTAATAGTGTGTTAAACATTTCAAGTTCTCGTGACTTTAAAATTTGTAGTGCTACTATTTTGAAGCCGCGTAGTCATTGTTTATTGGGAAACAAATTGCATTGACAACCATGAGCATCAGGGCGTGGCAATATCGCTTTAAGAAAAAAGAGTCAAACTCTTGTTTCAACTAAGAAAAATAAAATAATACGTACCAACACATAGATCGAGTTTTTGGGTTTCGGATAGTTCAAGTCGGACCAATATTTACCCAAATAATGCTATCGATCGAGTAGTGTCCGGAATTGATTGCTCCTCCCCTATCTCCAGTGATGATCTTTGGACATTCTGCCAATACATTCGATTATCTTATGGTTAAGAGCTTAAGATCGCTTGGCTACGTGAGATCGCTTGCCTTTTTGTTCTGGACAAACATAAGGGTGGAGATCATTGAAGTACTTTAAAGTGGTTAAAAAAGCCTAGCATGGCAAATCTAGAATTTTGAAAGCTAGAGCCCTAGCATTTTCTGGCACAATGTATCATATTTGGAGTATACTTGCATACATCTTGATAATTTTTTTTCTATAATTTATTTAATTATCTTTAGATTAAGTTGGCAGAATATCGAAACAAGTTCACGCAGATAAACAAAGTGATCCAATCAAGTGATAAAATTAGTGCAGGTAGAATATTTAGTATGAAATTTTTAGATTCTTTTGTACATGTAATGAATTATTATTATTATCATTAATCATTTGTAAAAATGTTAAATTTTAATTTTTTTGAAAACACTATTAGTAAAGAAAATGGTAATTTATAATACATTTTTTGTGTCTTTGGCTTCGTCAATTGAATATATCTTGAGGTTAAATTGTTTTCGAAATTATCCTACCACTTACTTACTAGTTTTTTGTTAGAAATCGGATCACCAAAGCTGAAGGATTCGTTTTCATTATCACACAGTTGGAAATCATAAGCAGTAATACTCTGTATCTTCCATTCTCAGATTTTCAAACATGGTGGTTAGCGTTCTCAGTTTGGTTCTTCGCACACATTCATATCATTCGTTATGTTTTTGAAGGATTTCGCATGCATCCTTGGCAGAGATAAATTAGTGATTAGACTGAACATATTAATGCCAATTGACATGAATATGGCACTGAGTGTCTTTGAGTCGAAGTTTGAAATCTAGACTTCATCAGTCGTCCAGGGCCGGATCTTTTATAAGGCCAAGGAGGCCACCGCCACAGGACCGTCCTTGAGGGGGCCCTACATATATATTTTGAGTTGATGACGTACTGAAATAATTTTTTCTGGCCAAATATTAAATAAAAAGAAGAGTAATTTGAATATTTTTGTTTATAGTTAATCAAACTCGATATTTCTTTCAAGTTCGGTTTGAACAATTTATATAATATCAAGAGACTTTATGGCATTTGTTGAGTTTGGAGAAATTAACGAGTTAGTTGTTAACTACCTTAATGAAATATTCTATAGAATTTTAACAATTTTTTAAAATGCTACAGTGTTTTTCAAAACCGAATGATTTATTCTCAAATACTTATATTGCCTATACGATTTCGTTAACTATGTTAGTAACAATTACATAAACAGAAAGAAGCTTATCGAAGTTTAAGTTAAAAACACTTATCTATGATCAATAATACCACAAAATAGACTAAATGAGCTAGTCGTGTCGTTGATTGACAAAGAAATGATCCGAGAACTGGATTATACAAATTTGATATATGTTTTTCTTTTAAAATAGCTAGACGATTATTATTTATGTAATCATTTCAAATATTTATTGAGTTTTTTTTTATGAAATATATTTTTTCTTGTGTATTTATGTATTATTTATCATATTTATTATTTGCTAACGGAATTTTAGTATTATTTATAGTAACAAGAGAATCCATTTTTAAATTCTCGCTTCAGATCACATCGAACACAGGTATGACTTTTTCAAATTTTCACTTAAGGCCCCATCGGATACAGGTACAGCTCTGTAGTCGTCTATGCACTTTCTGTTTAAATCAAACTATCATTATCTTCATCAACAGTCTTTAGTGGAGTCCAACCATTTATAACACGTTGTCATGCTCTTTCTTCAATAGATTTTATATAAACCATCACACTACAAGAATTTTGGCATACAACAACTAACGACATCGGTTTTTCACTAAAATCGTTGTCGCAAAACCGTTGTCGTATACTTTTTAACAACGGTTTTAGTGAAAACCGTTGTCTTAGGTGTGTCTTTTTAAGCAAAAAACAACGCTAATCAACAACGGTTGTCTATAGCGTGTTTTTTTGGACAAACAACAATGATTTTTGTAAACTGTTGCAATATATAGCGACAGTTTTTGTTAGACCGTCGCTAATTTAAACATGCGACGGTTTAACTATAAACTGTCGCTAATTTAAACATGCGACGGTTTAACTATAAACTGTCACTAATAGCGACGGTTTAATAAAAAATCGTCGCAAATAATCTATAAATATCTGCACCATCGGTATATTTTCTTCGCACCATAAATTTTTCTCTCTTAGACGTTTTTAAATTCGAAATAGGATAAGTTTTTTCATCAAATCTTGGTAAATTTAAAATTTCTAAGTGTTAGTTAAGATAATGAATATTATTAGTTTAGCCAGATTGTAATTTTTTTAATAGATTTATTAAATTATAAAAGTAATTTTTTTATTTACGAAAAAAATCGCGACGGATTTAGTTAAAAACCGTCACTAATTAGCGATGATTTAATAAAACTCGTCACAAATTAGCGACGGTTTTGTCAAAACCCGTCGCTACAAAAACACTCGCTAATTTGCGACGATTTTTTATTAAGCCGTCGCTAATTAGCGACTGAACTATATCACAAGTCAAAACCTGTCGCTAATTAACGATGATTTTTTTCAAAAAACAGTCGCTAATTTGCGACGGCTTAATCATAAATTAGCAATGGTTTTTTATTAGGCCGTCGCTCATTAGCGACTGAACCATATCACAAACCGTCGCTGATAAACCATCACAATATGATAGCGCTACGACATCAGTTTAAAAACTGTTGTCTTTGAACGCACTTTCCACAACGCCCTCATTTACAACAGTTTTTAAATGACCTATGACAAATCTGTTGTCGTTTAGCGTTTTTTTTGTAGTGTGATCTTGACTTTCCAAATAGCGTAGTTGGATCCATCAAAAACTGATGGTCGAAGTGCGGTGTTGACAGTTGACACGTCCACATTACTTTTTCTCGTTCAAACAAATTAACGAGAATCTCGCTTAGTAAACATCAAGTGTCGCTCTTGATACCGACCAATTGAAGCAATTGTTTGACATAAAAAAGTACTATATAAATGGAAATTGTGTGAATCAGATATATGTGTTGTGTGCAGTATTGTAGCACCTTAATACAATATACAATGGAATAGTATAATTTATAGCACAATAAAACTTGGTGAATAAAATAAGACATAATTAATCATGCATAAGTGTGTACACTTATGCATTGACTTAGAGCAAAAGATTCACTTCGAAAACTGATAGGACTCGTTTTTACGTGTTTTTAGTGTTGGTTTCGAGTCGCATTCATACATCATATTAGCTTGTTCTAGTTTATTCTTGCATTTTGTTTGCATTATTTAGCATATGACTGATTTCGTGTGTTTTGTGGTATTTTGTAGGAATGGAACCAAATATAGCAGAAAATGGGCACAACAACGAAGAAGCCTCGCTAGGGCGGTCAAAACTGACCGCCCCAGCGAGCATTCTAGTCTTACCGAGGATATCGAACAGAAGACCTCTCGCTAGGGCGGTTAAAACTGACCGCCCCAGCGAGACTGCTAGCCTGGACAAGAGAATTTAACAGAAGATCTCTCGCTCGGGCGGTCAAAAGTGGCCGCCCCAGCGAGACTAGAGAGAAGGCTCAAAGTTTTTATTCGAGAGTCACTCGCCCCAGCGGTCAAAACCTACCGCCCTAGCGAGTTACGCGACCCAGCAAGATTCTGCGAGATTTGTTTCTATTTTCATGGACTCTATCCAAGACCACTAACCTAATACACGAGATTGGGCGCCGTTTTTCAGACTTACACATCATATTTTCATCATTTTTTCGGGGAGAGAAGGCTAGGAGTAAGGAAGACTTTCGAAGAACTCGAGAATTCCAAGCGTCGCAGCCATCTTCCATCGTCATATTTAGTATTTTATTATTCAGTATTTTATTCTCTTGCATAGATTGTTGATTTTTAGTATGAATTTGGTTGGCTAAACTCTAAATTTGTTGGGATTTGAGGGGATCCTACCCATACTCGTTGTTTAACATTATTTCTTGACATTTTTACAAGTGATTTGTTTATGCTATTGTTATTTCTTGTTTCAAGCGAAGCATAGCTATCTTCCTTTGATTATTGCATGTTGTTAACGAGTTCGACAGACTAATTAACAATAGGATCGCATAGTATAAACCACGGACTTACAATTTTAGTAGACATACGGAATTGGGTACGTGTCGATAGTAATAGTTCACCCGGATGAAAGCTAGTGGATTCCATAGAACGTAATGCAATCGTGAACTGTTAAATAATTGAGGACACTTGATTACTGCATGTTTATGATTAGTATTAATATAGCTCGACAGAGTATATTGATTAGTCTAGGGAATTCCGTCGAATGCACGAGTAAAAGTCGAGTCTAATTATCTGAACACGAGTGGTAGGTGAACTGATAATTCCCAACAAATTCGTTTCTCATTTGATTTTCATCCAATTTAATCATTGATTTCTTGATTATTTGTTCTTGCATTTTAATCATTTTAGTATTAAATTCACTTTAGTTTAATCACCAACTCCATCTATCGTTGCTAGAGAAATTTAAGTGAAAATAAGAATAGTGTAACGCAGTCCTTGTGGATCGATACTCGTATTCACGTACGTTTATTATAACTTGACTATCGTGCACTTGCGATATTTTAAATCGAGCTTTCATTTATAAAACAAATTTTGGGACTATTCACTGTGCAAGTTTTGCTCGATCAAGTTTTTGGCGCCGTTGCCGGGGACTGTTGATTCACAATTTTTTTTATTTTTCATTTAAATTCTTTAGTATTATTTATTTTATTGTTAGTTGATACTCCTATTCTGTTGCAGATTTTTCTTGTGGTGCATGCGAAGATCACTCGACGTTGAGCTTGAATTTGACCCTGAAATCGAAAGAACTTTCCGCAGACGAAGACAGCAACAAAGACTCAAAGAACTGATGGAAAGACACGAGCAAGAACGTGGAGAGGAACAGCGTGACAATAGACAAGTTGAGATACCACGTCGCATTCCGATGATGGATTATGCACAACCGTCTCTTGAGGGAGCACGTCCAAGCATCGTGAGACCAGTCATCCGAGCTAACCAGTTTGAGATCAAGCCAGCTATCATTCAGATGATTCAAAACACTGTTCAATTTGGGGGAAGTGCACTTGACGACCCTAATTCTCATATAGCTGATTTTCTTGAAATTTGCGATACTTTTAAGTTTAATGCTGTGTCTGATGATGCTGTTCGTTTGCGTTTATTTCCATTTTCACTAAGAGATAAAGCTAAGGCGTGGTTAAACTGTTTGCCTGTAGGGTCTATCACTACATGGGAGGATATGGCGAAGGCATTCCTGACCAAGTACTTTCCTCCGTCGAAGACTATGAAGCTGAGAGCCGACATTACTACTTTTGCTCAATATGAGCTTGAGTCACTTTACGAGGCGTGGGAGCGATACAAGGATTTATTGAGGAGATGTCCACACCATGAGCTACCTCTTGGGTTAGTTGTTCAAACTTTTTACTACGGTCTGCTTACTTCTAACCGTACCATGATAGATGCTGCTGCCTGTGGTAACTTGCTGAGAAAAACGGCTGAGGAAGGATATGAATTATTGGAGGAGATGGCTGCTAGCAGCTATCATCCTCATTCTGATAGGCAGAAACGAGGTGCGGGGGTTAATCAAGTTACTGATTTGTCTGCGGTGTCAGCACAGTTGGAGGCTTTGAACAGAAAGATTGATGGGATGAGTGCGAGTGGATCGGTTATGCGTCTGCAAGAGATTTTCTGTGATAAGTGTGGAGGTGAGCATGACGTGCAGGATTTCCAAGATGGCAATCCATTCTATGTGCCTGAGGGAGCAAAACACGTGGGATTCCAGAACCGTCCTAGAAATGACCCTTATTCAAACTCCTATAATCCGGGATGGAGGAATCACCCAAACTTTTCGTGGGGAGGTCAAAACAACCAAAACCGCCAACAAAGAGGGCCACCACATGGGATGCACCAAGGATTCAAGCCAGAACCGCCTAGGGAGGAGAAGTCAAATTTAGAGCAAATGATGACTAAATTTATTTCTGCAACCGAGACGAGATTTCAGAATCAGGATGCATCCATAAAAGGGTTAGAGAATCAAATTGGACAATTGGCTAAGTTAATTGCTAATAGGGAGCAAGGAACTTTGCCAAGCAACACGGAGACTAACCCGAGAGAGCATGTGAAAGCTGTGGAATTGCGCAGTGGAAAGGCACTTGAGTCTAAGGAGGAAAAGAACAAGCAAGGTGAGGATGAGGTGGAACAGCAAGGAGGTAAGTCTTCTAACTCTACTTTTACACCTATTGCACCGAGTAAAATTGTTATCCCCCCACCTTTTCCTGCAGCACTGAAAAAAGCTAAGTTAGATACACAATTGGTAAATTTCTTGAGATATTCAAAAAACTGCATATTAACATTCCTTTTGCTGATGCTTTACTGAATATGCCAAGTTATGCAAAATTCTTGAAAGATATCTTAGCAAACAAGCGGAAGCTAGAAGATCATATGACTGTGAACTTGACTGAAAATTGCTCCGCTTTAGTTCAAAACAGGATGCCTCCTAAGCAAAAAGATCCAGGGAGTTTCTCTATACCTTGCATTATTGGTGATATTAATTTTCATAAAGCTCTATGTGATCTTGGTGCGAGTATTAATTTGATGCCGTATTCTGTGTTTAGGAGACTGGGATTGGGTGAACCCAAGCCAACTAGGATGTCATTGCAGCTGGCTGACAGATCTGTCAAGTATCCACGTGGGATTATCGAAGATGTCTTGGTGAAAGTGGATAAGTTTATTTTTCCTGCAGATTTTGTAGTACTTGATATGGAGGAAGATTTGGAGATGCCTTTAATCCTAGGGAGACCATTTCTGGCTACAGGGAAAGCACTGATCGATGTTGACGAGGGAAAATTGAGACTGAGAGTTGGAGAAGAAGAAATTATTTTTGATGTCTTTAATACTCTCAAGCACACAATGCACGATGATAGTTGTTTTCGCGTTGATGTCTTAGATTCTCTTGTTTGTGATTTTGTGCAGGATGGATTGCAAGAGCCATTGGAGGCTACTCTCACTACTGAAAAACAGGAGGACGAGCTGGACAAGGAAAGGATGGAGATGGTAGCTCATTTGAATGCCATTCCACCTTGGAGAAAGCAAGTGAGGCTTCGACTAGAGGAATTGGGGGATAGAAAAGATTTAGTGCCTCAAAAGTCAAGCCTAGAGGAGCCACCCACTTTGGAGCTCAAACCACTACCTCCACATCTCAAGTACGTATATTTAGGAGAAAATAATAAACTGCCTGTTATTATTTCCTCTTCTTTGACAGACGATATGGAGAGTAAGCTCTTGGGAGTCCTTAAGGAGCATAGAGGAGCATTCGCTTGGAAAGTTTCGGACATCAAGGGGATAAGTCCTTCGATCTGCATGCACAAAATCCTAATGGAAGATAAGTACTCACCTCTAGCACAACCACAAAGGAGACTCAATCCAAAGATGCAAGAGGTAGTAAAAGCTGAAACGATCAAACTTCTGGACGCAGGTATTATCTATCCTATCTCTGATAGTGCGTGGGTAAGTCCTGTACAATGTGTGCCTAAAAAGGGTGGGATTACTGTTATTACCAATGAAAAAAATGAGTTGATTCCCACTAGAATCGTTACGGGTTGGCGTGTGTGCATGGATTATAGGAAATTAAATGATGCAACCCGTAAAGATCACTTCCCCTTGCCATTTATTGATCAAATGATTGAACGATTAGCCGGTCATGAATTTTACTGTTTTTTGGATGGATATTCGGGATACAACCAAATCACAATTGCACCCGAGGACCAAGAGAAAACTACTTTCACTTGCCCTTATGGTACTTTTGCGTTTAGGCGTATGCCCTTTGGTCTATGCAATGCACCTGCTACATTTCAAAGATGCATGACCGCTATTTTTCATGACATGATTGAGAATTTTCTTGAAGTTTTTATGGATGATTTCTCTATTTTTGGCTCTTCATTTGATGAATGTTTAAAAAATTTGAATTTGGTGCTCATTAGATGTGAAGAGAGCAATTTGGTGTTAGATTGGGAGAAATGTCACTTCATGGTGCAAGAGGGGATTGTGTTAGGACACAAAGTATCGGAGAATGGAATCGAGGTCGACAAGGCCAAGGTGGAAGTGATCAAAAATCTACCACCACCTTCATCGATAAAGGGAGTTCGAAGTTTCCTAGGCCATGCGGGTTTTTATAGGCGTTTTATTAAGGATTTTTCTAAAATTGCTAAACCTTTATCCTCTTTGTTGATGAAAGATGTTGAGTTTAATTTTGATTCTACTTGTCTGCAGGCATTCGAAGTACTCAAGAAGAGCTTGGTGACAGCACCTGTGCTGACTGCCCCTGATTGGGAGTTACCGTTTGAGGTAATGTGCGATGCTAGTGATACAGCTGTTGGTGCGGTGCTGGGTCAAAGGAAGAACAAGGTATTTCATACCATCTACTATGCAAGTAAGACCTTAAATGATGCTCAATTGAATTATGCTACTACTGAAAAGGAACTACTTGCTATAGTATTTGCTTTTGAGAAATTTCATTCATACCTTGTTCTGTCTAAAGTGATTGTGTATACAGATCATTCTGCCTTAAAATACTTGCTTGCTAAGAAAGATGCGAAACCTAGGTTAATTAGGTGGATTTTACTATTGCAAGAATTTGATCTCGAGATTCGAGATAAAAAGGGTGTAGAAAATGTGGTTGCTGATCATCTGTCTAGGCTTGAGGATGTTAGAATTAATGGCTTTAACACTGATATAGATGACTGGTTCCCTGATGAGCAATTGTTTGAGGTAAATGCGTGCCCTTGGTATGCCAATTTCGCAAATTTTCTTGTCACTGGCACACCTCCCCCAAATTTATCGTTTCACCAAAGAAAGAAATTCTTTTCTGACGTGAAATATTATTTTTGGGAGGAACCGTTTTTGTTTAAAATCTGTGCAGATGCCATGATAAGGAGATGTGTAGCGGAGGAGGAAACCAGTCAAATTCTGAACCACTGCCATGACCGTGAGGTAGGTGGTCACTTTGGACCCATACGGACGGCATCTAAGGTACTCGAATGTGGCTTCTATTGGCCAACTCTTTTTAAGGATGCTCGTTTGTATGTTCTCAATTGTGATAGATGCCAACGCACAGGTAATATTTCTAACCGTCATGAGATGCCTTTGAATAACATTATTGAGTGTGAAATATTTGATGTGTGGGGGATTGATTTTATGGGTCCTTTCCCTGCGTCTTTTACAAAGAAATTTATTTTGGTGGCAGTAGAGTATGTATCTAAATGGGTGGAGGCGGAGGCTTGTGCCACGAATGATGCACAAGTGGTGTTAAAATTTTTGAAAAAACACATTTTTAATCGATTCGGTACACCACGTGCAATCATAAGTGATGGTGGCACCCATTTTTGCAACAAAATTTTTGATAAACTGATGGGCAAATATGGTGTCACCCACAAAGTTTCCACTCCATACCACCCTCAGACTAGTGGACAAGTTGAAGTGTCCAATCGAGAGATTAAGAGGATTTTAGAAAAGACGGTTAATGTGAATCGAAAGGACTGGTCCATTCGGTTAGATGATGCTTTGTGGGCTTATCGTACTGCGTTCAAAACACCTATAGGCACTACACCATATAGGTTACTTTTTGGTAAAGCATGTCATCTACCCGTAGAATTAGAGCATAGAGCATATTGGGCGACCAAGGCACTGAACTTTGATTTTGCTCTTGCAGGTGAAAAACGACTGTTGCAGTTGAGTCAGTTGGATGAGTTCCGAGGTACAGCGTATGATCTTGCCCTATCTTACAAGGAACGCACCAAAAGAGCCCATGATAAACACATTGTAAGAAGAGAATTCAAAGTGGGTGAAGCGGTGTTGTTATACAACTCTCGCTTACGACTCTTTCCGGGCAAGCTGAAGTCAAGATGGTCAGGACCATTCGTTATAGCCGAGGTGTTCCCATCAGGTGCAGTGGTGTTGCATGACGGCAAGGAAGGGACGTTTACTGTGAACGCCCAAAGATTAAAGCACTATATTGGTGGCACGATTGAGCCACAAATTGGAGTCACTCGGCTCCAAGACAGTCGTTAAGGACATGGGTGAAAAATCGAGCTCTAGACGATAAATTGAGAACTACTTCTACTCCTTATTTTATTCTTTTCGTTAGTTAATTAATTGCATCATTTGCATTTAGATAATTGCATGGCATTTGCATTAAAATTTTTTTCAAAATGATTTCGAAAATACCTCGCTAGGGCGGTTCATTTTAACCGCCCCAGCGAGAGGTTGTAATTTGTAATGGATTTTTGGCCGAGCATGCATCGCTAGGGCGGACACTTTTGTCCGCCCCAGCGAGGAATCGAAATTTTCAAAAACATTTTTTCCCGAAAATCCCTCGCTAGGGCGGTTAAACTTGACCGCCCCCGCGAGTGTTACAACTTTTCAAAATAATTTTAGTCGAGGATGTCTCGCTCGGGCGGTCTAAACTGACCGCCCTAACGAACACTCGCGTCTTTTTAAAATTTTTAAAACCGAGGTTCTCCCGCTAGTGTCCGCCCCAGCGAGCACTCGTAATTTTCGGGCAGACAGACTCTCGCTAGGGCGGACACTTTTGACCGCCCTAGCGAGTCGCGAATGTTTAAAAGCTGCGCCCTCCCTTTTCTCTTCTCCCACTCGCAAAACCTACACTTTTCTCTCAAATTTTCGCCCCTCCACTCCAGATCTGAAGCGATTGACGTGGTTTCTTGCCAATTTACAGGTATATTTGTGAATCTCCATTGTTGCAAAGCCCAAGACGCGATTTTCCCGGCCAAATCTACACTCTCCGACCACCACCCTCGCCGCCGCCTCTTCACGTTCCGGCGAGCTTCCAAATTTTCCGGCGACTTCATATTACTTGTGCACTCTACTCTTACCATGGCTTCCAAACGCTCGAAGGTTGCAGGACGAGGGTGGACGAATTTTTTAGCACAACCGAATGCGGCTGTGGTGCCGATTGTACGTGAGTTTTACGCTAACGCCCCGGAAGGGACTGAAAATAAGGCTAGGGTGAGGGGACGTCAAGTCCCATATGATCCTAAAACGATAAATGATTTGTTGGGTTTACCGGCAGTGGATGATTCGGTATTCCAGGCTTGGGTGCTGAATCCGGATTACGATCTGATCATTCACACATTGTGTTATTCGGGCACTACGTGGAAGCAGCCGGGAACGTATACGGTGTTTCTTGAGAAATTTTTGAAGGTGGAGGCGGCACTTTGGTATGCCTTTCTATCGAAGAGATTGATGCCGGTAGGGCATACGAGTGATGTACAGCGGGATAGGGCGGTGGTTCTTTATGCGATCTATACCGGGATGCCTATTGATGTGGGCAAACTCATATTCGGGCAGCTGACTATCTGTATCAATTGCAACAATTTAGCCTTTTATTTCCCCACTATCGTGACTGAGCTATGTGCCCGCGCGGGTGTGATTTTCGCGCACGATGATGAGTGGCTACCGCCACTGAGAGCCATCGATGAGGCTCTGCATACCTCCAAGTACGCGAAGAGACGGGATGAGCTGCCCGCTGATGTATTTTACGGTCACGTGCAAGCCGCTCCACCACCGCCGGTCGTCGGACATCCACCACCACCGCAGCCACGCCGCCGTGCCATTCGAGACCGAGTCGACGAGTTGGGCGCTTGGGCCACCTACCAGACTCATTGTCAGGCCATCGACCAAGCCCACACTCTGAACATCGAGTACTTGGTGCAGGGCATCTCGACTCACTTGGGCTTAGACACTTCCGGCCGGCCGCCTGTTCCAGCATACCCGCCACCTTTCCACTTCCAGTACACGTATCCTATGCCGCCTGCAGCTGACGAGGGCAGTCCACCACCCGAGCATGATGAGGAGGAGGAGTTTTGATCAGGGGAGTTCACTGTTTCCCCTTTCTTTTTCTTTTGCATTTTCTATTGTTGCATTTGAATTCATAAGTTGTTATTGTTTTTCGTGTCTGTTTCGTTTTGTGCGATGAGGGCATTGCACAACTCTAGTATGAGGGGGTCGGGTAGTTTGTTTTGTTTGTTTGTTCAGTTATTTAGTTTGTTAGTTGGGTTTTTAAGTCGGTGTATTTTCGTTGTTAGATTGTGAGTCGTTTATGGTGAGTTGACATGATTTATGAGCCGATGATGATGCTGCTTTGAGAAATATTGATTGGGTCAATGCATGAATGATACTCTGGATTGTTGAAACATGAGTTTTGGTGCAAATTTTGAACTTTTTGAGCACATATGTGTGGGGCCTAGAATTTTGTAGGAATAATGGTGAAATTTGAAATTCTTGTTGGTTAACTTGAAAGACATCACGTATGAATTGATTTAGCATGAAAACCCGTGGAAATAAGTCACTAATTGAGATCGTGCATGATAGCATTTGACTGACCTTGAACCGTACATATGCCCCCTTGTCAATACCCTGAATTCAAATACAGTACTCCTAACCAGCTGTAATCCAAAAAGATATATTCTTAGCCTAGGGAGTACATGTGTGAAAATTGTGCATCAAAATGTTGAAATAACAAAGTTCTTGTAAAAAGAACTTTGTGAAAAAAGGAGATGTAAGGTGAGGGGGAGCCGAAAATAAAAGGAATGAAATTCTATTCCTAGGCTAAAAGTTGGAGATGTAAGGAGTCGAGGAAGTCTGACACACAGTCTTGACAATTGCACAATGAAAATGATCGATGTACTCCCAACTTTTCGCCACTTGAGCTTATTTTCTTTCCTTTCGACACCCTTCTATGCACTTAAAAATTGACTAAAGTTCAAAATGATGGTTAGTGATGAATGGACACGGGGATGCATGCTAGTGAGATTTGTATTGAAGTGTTAATTGAGTGACTTGCATAACTTGACGATTGATCTATTTGACGTACGAATGACTAGACCCACCATGACACACACACGTTCGAATTAGTGCCAAGACTTATTTGTAGATGAAAAAGAGTATTTATTTGTGAAATGACTTGATTATGATGTGAAAAAATTTACTGAGGCACGAACATAAAATTGTTAACTCACCATTAACTTTTTCTGGTGTTGGTTATTTCGTTTTTTTTATTTATTTTGTCTGTTTAGAATCTCGTGCTTTAACCTATTTTACTCGAGGGCGAGCAAAAGGTTAGTATGAGGGGGTTGATAGGACTCGTTTTTACGTGTTTTTAGTGTTGGTTTCGAGTCGCATTCATACATCATATTAGCTTGTTCTAGTTTATTCTTGCATTTTGTTTGCATTATTTAGCATATGACTGATTTCGTGTGTTTTGTGGTATTTTGTAGGAATGGAACCAAATATAGCAGAAAATGGGCACAACAACGAAGAAGCCTCGCTAGGGCGGTCAAAACTGACCGCCCCAGCGAGCATTCTAGTCTTACCGAGGATATCGAACAGAAGACCTCTCGCTAGGGCGGTTAAAACTAACCGCCCCAGCGAGACTGCTAGCCTGGACAAGAGAATTTAACAGAAGATCTCTCGCTCGGGCGGTCAAAAGTGGCCGCCCCAGCGAGACTAGAGAGAAGGCTCAAAGTTTTTATTCGAGAGTCACTCGTCCCAGCGGTCAAAACCTACCGCCCTAGCGAGTTACGCGACCCAGCAAGATTCTGCGAGATTTGTTTCTATTTTCATGGACTCTATCCAAGACCACTAACCTAATACACGAGATTGGGCGCCGTTTTTCAGACTTACACATCATATTTTCATCATTTTTTCGGGGAGAGAAGGCTAGGAGTAAGGAAGACTTTCGAAGAACTCGAGAATTCCAAGCGTCGCAGCCATCTTCCATCGTCATATTTAGTATTTTATTATTCAGTATTTTATTCTCTTGCATAGATTGTTGATTTTTAGTATGAATTTGGTTGGCTAAACTCTAAATTTGTTGGGATTTGAGGGGATCCTACCCATACTCGTTGTTTAACATTATTTCTTGACATTTTTACAAGTGATTTGTTTATGCTATTGTTATTTCTTGTTTCAAGCGAAGCCTAGCTATCTTCCTTTGATTATTGCATGTTGTTAACGAGTTCGACAGACTAATTAACAATAGGATCGCATAGTATAAACCACGGACTTACAATTTTAGTAGACATACGGAATTGGGTACGTGTCGATAGTAATAGTTCACCCGGATGAAAGCTAGTGGATTCCATAGAACGTAATGCAATCGTGAACTGTTAAATAATTGAGGACACTTGATTACTGCATGTTTATGATTAGTATTAATATAGCTCGACAGAGTATATTGATTAGTCTAGGGAATTCCGTCGAATGCACGAGTAAAAGTCGAGTCTAATTATCTGAACACGAGTGGTAGGTTAACTGATAATTCCCAACAAATTCGTTTCTCATTTGATTTTCATCCAATTTAATCATTGATTTCTTGATTATTTGTTCTTGCATTTTAATCATTTTAGTATTAAATTCACTTTAGTTTAATCACCAACTCCATCTATCGTTGCTAGAGAAATTTAAGTGAAAATAAGAATAGTGTAACGCAGTCCTTGTGGATCGATACTCGTATTCACGTACGTTTATTATAACTTGACTATCGTGCACTTGCGATATTTTAAATCGAGCTTTCATTTATAAAACAAATTTTGGGACTATTCACTGTGCAAGTTTTGCTCGATCAAAAACTTGTCAGTTTATTAAACGATTCTAGTTAATAAAGAAAAGCTAACCATCTTAGTAAATTGAGGGAATAAAGTACATCCAAATATTTATCAAACCAAATAACCAAAACTATATATGCAACGTTTGTAAAGCCGAAATTATGTTTGATAAACAACACTAATCGATAATGCAATTAGGAGTTGTGTCTGTTTCTCTTCAACATTCTACGACAACACAGAAATGTCCTTTAATTTGGATTGAGCACTTGATCTCTTCGAAATAAATCACCAACTCTGGTGCTTGCTCACATGTGGCATCTAAATTTATGCATTGATCCTAACATTTATCTTTGATTATTTATAAGTTTATTCTTCCATAAAATTTATTCCTTGAATAGAATCTTACAAAATATGCCAACAAAAATTTCATTAGGAAATAACTCTTTTAAATTAATCTATCATATTTATCAAAAATCTCAATAATGTAAAAAGCTAAAACTTTATAATTTAATATGCACAATATTATCAAAAAAAAATCCTTTCAGAGCAAAATGGATTCATAAAATTTTTATTATTATTTTTTTTTTTCAAACTCCAGATGATGTAGCCCGTGTTGAAATTTTGCAGAAAATTCCACAATTTCGACAACCAAAATGGGAAGGTTTGGACTCGATTGAATGGCAACTAAGGGCTGGTGAAGGGGCAGTGCGGAGGTGAGTTGGGACGACTCAACTTACTTTATAGTGGGTGAAAAGCGGTCCATCTATATAAATCGTTGGTGTCATTCGCGATTGGGTTGCTATCGGATGCTTGGGCATGATGCTAGAATAATACGTACAAATGCGGACCATTTGTTCGATACGCGTGATGATATCGAGTTGGAGGCAAAAACTTGTGTGAGATGGTCTCACGGGTCGTATTCGTGAGACGGGTCTCTTATTTGGGTTATCCATGAAAAAGTATTATTTTTTATGCTAAGAGTATCACTTTTTTTGTGAATATATATAGTATGGTTGATCCGTCTCACAGATTAAAATCCGTGAGACAGTCTTACATGAGACCCACTCCGAGTTGGATTGCAAAAATAAAAGATTTGAACAATTTTATTTAAAAAGAAAAATGAAAGAAAGCCCGAGGCATCCAATCATGTAGAGTTGTAGTCGACAAAGGTCGTAATATATAATGGGGAGGGAAGTTGAGGCACATGCATGCACACATTATTGCATCTAGATAAACTAATTTAGATTTGGAGCTATAAAATTTTCTATTGGCCAATGCCTACTTATTGTACTAATGGATAATATCATTATTTTGTGGATTAAAAGTTTTTTTTATTAATCTTTTGTTGTGTTTTTATTTTATAATATTCTGTGAGACATGTCAAATCTACTCATATTTACAATAAAAAGTAATACTTTTATCATAAAAAATAATATTTTTTCATTGATGATGCAAATAAGAGATTCGTCTCACAAATACGACCCGTGAGACCGTCTTACACAAATTTTTGCTCTTTTTATATGAAGATTTAGTCAAATTTGTTTTTAGGTAAACCTTTTATTTCACTAATTCTTTGGGTATAAACTTTTATAGAGTGGCTGTCCTGCCAATTTTCCCTGATTGTTAAATTATAAATTATCCTATTTTGTTTGTTTGAGAAAATAAATTATTCAACTTTTACTCGTAGGAGAAGCAGACTTATTATAGTCTCTGGTATAAAAGTAAGTCTCTTGTGAGACAATCTCACGAATCTTTATATGTGAGACGGGTCAACTCTACTGAATATTCACAATAAAAAGTAATAATTTTTCATGGATGACTTAAATAAAATATATGTTTCACAAAATACGGCATGTGAGTGAGACCGTCTCACATAAGTTTTTGTCCTGATATAATAACATAAATATCTCTCAATAAATTAAAAAACACTAGTCTAGTTCAAATTCATGTTAAAACACAAATCTTTACCCAAAATTAACCAAAAAAAAGTTGTTTATATAATCATGCTAATAGTAAATAGTCTGTTAATATTAAATGACCATATAATAGTTAGATTGCATAAACTAATCTTTTATTAATTGATTTAAAAATATTATTCCCAAAAAATCCAAGATATACGTACCCAATAATTTATAAATCAAATAAGTTAAGCCTGCCTCGTAGAAAATTCAATATATACCACAATTTTTTTACATATATCAGACATTAAAATTTAAAATTATTATATAAAAGTCTTTTTCTTTCCTCTCAAAACTGCCAACCATCGTCCATCTATGCAAAATATTCGACATGAATGATATATATATACAAAAATAAAAAATGAAAATTGCGGATATGTGTATTTTTTTAAGTTTGGCAACTTCCATCCGTTATTTTTTTTGTGTGTTTTAGATAAAATAAAATAACAACTTTGGCAACTTTTATCCGCTATTTTTTGTGTGTTTTAGATAAACTCAAAAGAGCAACAAAGTATTAACTGATCAGATAAATCACATTGTCAAACTCGATAAGTTAATCAAATCTAAGATAATAAAAAAATTGAACATCTTATCTTTTGATAAAAACTCATATTTTACTATTGAAAAAATTGCTGGATGTATTATTTATTTCCTATGAAATAATAGATATGAATTTTAAATATTAATATTGCCAATCATTTTATCCTTTTCTTTTAAAAAATAAAATTTACAGTTAAGTTCTAAAATTATTTGTTTTTGAACAATGATGTTGGGACAGGTGCTTGCAGTGTCCTATCTTGCCAAATTTCCTCAACCACCCTTGCAAAGCAAAACCTCTCCCCACCCCCCAATAAATCCATTTCAGCAGTTTTGACTCCTCCATTCACATTATCATTCCCCCCTTCCCACCTCCATTAAAGTCCCTTGACCGCCGCACCCATTGCCGCGTGAATCCATGAAAGCAGCTTGATCAATCACCGAAAGCTTGCTTCCAATGGGTTGCTGTGCAAGCACAGATGCTTCCCGCATTTCGAAATCCGAGAACAACAGGAAGCGTAGCAGCAAATCTCCGCCTCCTACACATCCACTCCAGGAAGAGGAAGCAGTGAAAGAAGTACTCTCGGAGACCCCCACCATACCCAAACGCCCGCCGCCTGCATTCCAAGAAAATGGACGAACCGAAACTCCATTCATCAAGACTGCGCCATTACTGGTGCCAAGACTCTCCAAGCCTCGACCAGACGAGAAGAAGCCCCGAAACGGCGTCGTCACGCAGAATCCGTGCATGGTTTTCGGTAACGAGGAAGCTTCCGAGGAGGTCTCGGAGATCTGCAGCACTGTGAGCGAGAGCGTCAGTGTTTCGACTTCCGTCACAGAGAGGAAAGACAAATACGGTCGCGAAAACGACGCCGTGAGTAAAGCACGGAACAGGTCACTAGCGAAGGTCGGGAACCAGTCGTTTCCCGGGGATTATAAAAGAGATAGGTCCGCCGGAAAATCCCCTTACCGGAGGTCAGAACCGTCACCCGGTCGGGTCCGGACCGGGCCTGGGAGGAGGAAGGACAGCAATGAGGAAATCCCCGTGAGAAGATCGAGATCTCCGATGATTCGTGCAGACCCTGGGTCAGTCAAACCTATCACGGGTCGGATCCAAACAGCGAAGATAACGGGTAAATCACCGAGTCGGGCCGGTTCTGGGTCGAGAGAAAAGATCCGAAAGGTTGAAGAAGAGGCGGAGTGGCCAATAGATAGTAACGAGCTACTGGAGAATCCACTTGTGTCCTTGGAATGTTTCATCTTCCTGTAACAGCTAACGTCGGTTTTTAGATGTAATTGTCAGCACGTTAAGGGCTATTTTGGTCATTTGAAGTAGTTTGGAATTGTAAAAAAAGTCTCGTTAACTTTCGAGTTTGGAGGGAAATATATTCATGTTTAATCTTTGTACTATTTCATTAGTGAGTGTAATCTAACAATATGTAAAAGTTGATCAAATTTCGAGTTCGAGATTCCGAGTTATATATATAACTATCTATAAATAAAAATAGAAGTTTATAAAATTTAATTTACAAAAAGGTTAATTATTTAATTATAAAAAAAATAGGATGACTATATTTAGAGAAAAAATCTTTAGGTCAACAAATGTTCAGGCATGTGCCATCAATTAAGGATATATATTTTATTTCGTTATGTCACTGTCTACGGATCGCGCCATCTTAACTGGATTCTTTGCCCGAATCTTTTATTTAGGCTCAGTTTGGTTAGCCTTATTAAGATGAGATTGTTTAGTTATCTTTTGTTTGCGTTTGTTTATAAATGTGATATTGACTATTAGTTAGATAAACTTTACTGTTTTCCTTGGATAACAAATCCATGCATTGATTATGAATAGTATTTATCCTGCTGCTCACATAAAGTTTATTGACCAAAATACCCCTTCTCTATATTAAAAAAATGCAAGTGGCCTACGAACACGTCATTCTCCTTCTTCCTTCTGAAGAATCGATGGAAGCGCAGTACCTTAGAAATCGAAAGTGGTGAACAAAAAATCCTAATTTCTAAGTCCGATCTGTTCAATTTTCAAGTTTATTCGAAGGTAAAACTCGATAAACTACAACTTTGAGTCTATGTGTGAGTATTGGTTATGTATGTCATGCTTAACGTATTTCGGAGTAGATAAACCAGTGGATCTTCGGTTCATATCTTTCACGGATCTGACCTCGACTTACGATCTTGAACGAAGAACGATGTGGAGAGGGTTTTCATTTCCCGTCAGATTTTTTGGGATACAGAGCGATGCTTAAGGGAGAAGTGAACAATTATGGCAACTATATCCCCATTTCTTCGAAGATCTGAATAAAAATAAAATTTATTTAAATTAAAATATTAAAGGGTATTTAGGTAAAAAATCAGTTTATCAAGATTTTATCCCTCTTGTTTATTTCACACCACACATGATATTATTTATATCTCAAATTATCCTATCAAACATTTATCAATCAAATTATCAATCATTCAATTATCACATCCTAAAAACCAAGCCAACCCTTAGGCCCAGTTTGGTATGTTTGATTAAGGATGGATTGTTTTATAATCTTTTGTTTGGTTCCGTTTTTAAATTTCAGATTGACTATTTGGTAGACAATTACACTGTTTGAGTTGGTTTATAAATCCATCAAATTACGCAGGATAGTAATTATCCTACTTCAGTCCGGAAGAAAAATGACAACAATACCCTTTATTGTGAATTAATATATTGCAAGTTGGTCCACAACAATTCCGTCGCACAAAGCGACGGTTTTTTAATAAACCGTCGCTAAAATTCAAATTAGCGACGGTTTCTCAAAAACAGATCGGCGACGGTTTATCAAAACCAGATCGGCGACGGTTTCATGCATTAATAAACCGTCGCTAAATGTCGAATTACCGACGGTTTCACAAGACCGGCGACGGTTTCTCAAAAACCGTCGCTATTGGCGACGGGTTTTCATAATCCGTCGCTAATTTTCCTCTCCCCCACCAACCTTTTCCGACCACCGCCGCCACTGTCGCCGTCGCGAAGGGGAAGGGCAATTTCGTCTTCTCATCAAAAAATTCAAAATTATCCTACACTTAAAAATCTCAGCAAACGTAATATTATTTTTCACCATATATTACAATCCTACCACAATCATTTTCTTTATCATTTACGTACTAATCATTAGTTTATCCTATCCTTTCAACCAAACGTAGCCTTAGAGTATTATATAAATGGTTAAAGTCTTGATACCGAATCCTTAAAAAACCGTTAAATTTGTATTGAACGAAAAAATGTTACAAAAGATTTCTTATTCGTCCTATGCTATGTCGAAATAATTACTTGGGCGAATTAGAATATATTTGGATTTTATTCGTGGGTGGTGTAGGTTTATACATGTCTTTTTCATATTTTTAGTACTACAGAAAAATATTACCATTATAATTTATTAATACTACACGTAAAATATTGATTTACTTTCAGCTCGATGAAATTCTGTACTTGGGCTCGAATGTGGTTACTTTTGTCGGGCTCAATGTTCAGGTCCAATATCAGTTTAACGGGTTATAGATAAATACTCTTACAAAAAGTTGGCATGAAATAACTTTTTTGATCCGTTCGAGGCATTGGATTTCGTCAACACTGGAATAATCTTAAGTTTAAAGAATGATGACATTTCCCAAGATTTGACCCGTTTTAGGCATGGACTCTATTCCCACTGCTCGGATTAATATAATATAATTATATATTACATTTCAAAATTTTCAAGTGCTTATTTTCAAGCAAAAGTTCGAATAGTTTTACGAATATGTTTGAATTTTCGAGTCGAAATCGAACTTGACCTTCAATTCGAACCGAATTCGAACAAAATTTTTAAAATTTTTTGAACTTCGAATTAGACTCACACGCAAATATAACTAATTCGAGTTGAATCAAAGCCTTAAACTTTTGGTCATATTTGATAGATTCCTTTACACCCTCGTAGAAATCTTTCAACAAAATACAAAATACAAGTTATTCCCCTCGGGCGTTCGACGTAACTTTACGATAAAGGCAATGAATCCAAGAAAATACAATAATGCATCTCACTAATAACGCTTGTCTCGCCTTATAATATACCAGAGACCAGAGCATGATTTTCTTCGCCTAATAATATACCCAATACTGGAGCATATATATACATACATATATGTATATACACACCATGCTCGAAGTCTAAGAACCAAAAGATGTCTCATTTTTGCGTACCCTGGACTAAATTTCCAAGCCCATCACCAGAGTGATGCATAGTTCCGAATAACATACCGGCTTTTTGGTCTCTGGTCATGACTTTTAAGCCGGCTCGGGATGATCGTGTAAGTTGGTTAGTCGTTGATGCGATGGCCATGGGATCCGTTCAGGGGGACAAGGGATGGGGGCCGGCTGGGCGATGTATTTGGGAACAGTGTCACCAGGCATTAGTACCGAAACTTCTTTGGCATTGAGGGACATCTGTGAAAAATCAATTCGAACAAGTCAGTGTCTTGAGAAAATGCAATCGTTCTCAATAATCTTGAAACTACTTTGGTCCCTGAGAAAAAAAAATTACTTTCTTTTCTTTCTTTTTTTTTTTGTTGGTTTTGAGCAAAGTTTACTTTCTCCAAATTATTTTTTGAACTGGAGTCGAGCCATGGATGAGACAAGAACATGGAGTCACATCCTTTTGAACCCTTAAAATATGAAATTCTTCTTTATCTCGACATCAAATCTTTATAAAATTCGTACAAGCACAGATAACTAAGATTGTCTCAAAATCAACAATATTGGACTAATATTATATTATCCTAAACAATATTAAACAATTCAATACAGCCACAATTCACAGTATACAAGGAACCTAGCTAGTTGTGTGCATTATTAAAGCTAGGAAAGCAGACAATAAACTAACAGGAAAACAAACTTAGTTTTCAAGGTTGACATACTGTCCCAAACAAGTTAGACCTCGCTCAAGATTATACGTTCCAATGTATATAAATAAAGTATTATTGAATTTTGTTGAACATCTAAACAGGAATTCAAGTCTAAAATTGCTCGTTTTTCGAGCTTCAATAAAATCGAACAAATTTTCATAAATATATTTTTTTTACGGGCCAAAAGGTAAAAGAGTGAGTCTCATGTGAGACCGTGTTACGGATCCTAATATGAGAGATAGTCAACCCTACCGATATTCATATAAAAAGTAATACTCTTAAAAAATAATAATTTTTCATGGATGACCCAAATAAGAGATTCGTCTCACAAATACGACCAATGAAACCATCCCACATAAGTTTTTGCCAAAGGTAAATGTACATCACAACAAAGGGTGTGGGGATGAGGCTATAGAATGAAGAAATGTATACTTTTAAGGCCTAAAGCTTCGTCTCTCATGCATTAATGGTTGTAGGGACCAAGAAACCAGCTAACAAATTCTTGAATGTGCCATTTCTTAAATTAGTAGCGTGCCAAAATCCCAGGAACACGCACATGCTGTTATTCTTAAAGAATTCAAGACTTTATGGTGTAACAAACAACACAGTACCTAATCCACAATCCTCTTTTTATAAATTAATTTCTAATAGATTATTGTTCCCAATTTCCGAATAATTAGTTCTTATTTCCAAAAATAAAAAACACTATCCCTCCAAATTAAAACTACTTTTATTTCAGACTTTTATGCCTCAGAACCAGTGACGACTATCATACAAATTTGTTTTCTTATATGTCATGAGTGATCTATATTCACAAAGTATCCTTACACAGATTTAGGAGTTCATTTTCTTATATGTCATGCTTGTTAGAAACAGAGAGTTCACAATTCAACATATAGAAACGGTATTCCGATTTCTACCGACATCAAGAAACTGGTGCAAATGGGAAAAAAAACAATGCGGGAAAGTAGATATAAAATGGGATAAAATGAAAAGAAGTGGGAAAAAGAACCATTGGGCCTTTTGTCAGAAAAGTAATCATCAAAAAACCAAAAATTTAATCCAAAGTGCCGAAACCAACCAATAAAGGTCAAAAACAAGAGGAAGAAAAGAGAAGAAAAGAGGATACGAAAAGTCAAGAAAACTATATCAGAGTGTAATTAATTCCCACGTAAAATATTATTATAAATTCAAGAGATGCTTACTTTAGGAGATGAGTAACCAAGCTTCGCATTGAAGCCACCAGCACGATTCTGAGCTTCGATGTCGGACTGTAACCGGCGTCCACCGGCAGCCGTGTCCCCCGGCGGGGTAGTTCTGAGAAACTTCTCAAAGATGGCCATAACAAGAAACATCGAAATGAGAATAGCAGTGGCCACAAACCCAAACGAAACAGCGTTGACAGAGTTGTCAAAGTGAGTCCAATCGTCATCCTGCAAGTACGGCGGCGCACCACTCGGCGCCGGGGGCCAGCCTCCCCACCCATCTTCTTTCCCACCCATTGCAAAAACCCACCTCAAGACTCAAACTTTCAGCAAGATTTAAGCTCCACAAACACACAAACACACATACACCAAGAAAAAAATGTCGGGTTCTGGTGTTTCTAGAGACAGTTGCAACAGATTAGAAAGCCAGGGAAAGGCTTTTGCCAGGGGATTTCTTCACTGCATGGTCATCTAGTCAAGGCCAATTGCATGAAAACTAGAAAGAGTGCAATAATTCTACATACACAAGATCTTTTAATGGGTAGATAGGAGACCTTTTTTGGGATTTGGAATGAAGAAATTAGTGTGTGGAGAAAGTGTTCGAGAGAAGACCTCGGTTGTTTTTTACAGTTGAAAGGAACTCCTCTGCTGTGCTCTGTTTCTTGTGCTTTATTATGTATTTGAGTGTGTGCCGAGCGGATGATTTTGGTTCACATGCAATTTGTTTGTTTTAAGTAGCTTCACTTTCCGGTTTTTCTCCCTTAATTATACTGACTCTTAATTTTGACTTGTTGTACACTTGACTTGGTCATGGTCCCCAATACATCTGTTTAAATTTTATATCTAATTTTTATATCATTATCATTTTTCTTTTTCTTTTTCTTTTTCTTTTGAGCGACTAAATTAAATTTATCTTTGTTCACTATATTACAGTCAATCGACAGGTCACAATCCCTCGCAACTAATTCAATGATATCATCAAATAATTAGTCACAACTAATTACAACCAAATGCTGATAAACTTGACATACACCCACATAAATGAGTATGGAACCCAATACATTTATTGCAATTGTATAAACTTATGTTGATTGATACTTCAGTTCTCGTATTTGTCATATCTAATATGATACTTGAAAAATAATCAAAACTGTGTTACGTCGGAGAGAAAATATGATATCTAGGTAGCCGACTTGTTGCACTTCCGATTCCAAGCTCATTCATAAAGATGACCATGATCCATATGTATTACGAGTAAATACGGATAGGTTTAGGGATTTAAAAGAGCCGAGTCGAGCCGAGCCGAACAGCATCATGCTCAAGTTCGGCTTGATTCGAGCTTTTATCACGAGGCTCGATTTCAATCTCGTTATAAAGCTCATTTTCGAGCTCATCGAGCATTGTTAACTAAACAGAATTTAAGGAGGTATGCTTCTCATTTTATAATATTTCAATCACTTCATATACACTCAAATTTCGATATGAGATAATACAAGTTATTATTGTACATTCAAGGGCCAACAAATTAGTCGAGCTCGAACTTGAGCCACATAAACGAATCGAGTTTGAGCTCGTGCCCGCAAACAAGATCGTGATCTTATGAGTCAAGTATCATTAAGCTCGAGTTTGACTAGATTTAATGAATGATCTTTCTACTGAGCTTCGAGTAACTCGTGAACAGTTTCGTTCGTTTGTATCTCTAGCCAAGTCCAAAACCCTTGAGAAATACCAAACTAACTATGGCTCGGGAAAGCATTCCGTGAATATAAAGTGCCACCATAATCGAGCCTTCATTATGACTACCCAAACAGAGCCCAAATTAATATCACAATAATTATTGATAGAATCTTCTAATATGGAATATCCATACAAATCTTTAATGATAAAAAAAAACTTTAAGATATCGAGATACATTAAAATCTTTTAAAGATAAAGCAGATCACATTGAACCAGACTAGACCTGATGCATTTTTTGGTTGCTTCAATTGGTGCTGTCACTATGAATTTTAAGAAAAAATAAATAAGATGGTGAAAATCAGAAAAACAAGAAGAAGAGTACTCCATGAAATAAATCATGAAGACGAGATTCGCGAAAGCTAGAATTATGAGAATGAGAGATGACGAAAATCGCGAGAACAAAAATAGTAAAGATGAACATCGAGAAGAACACAACAACGAACTCCTTCGTACTATAAAGATTACGAGCTAAATGCTATACAAACCGTTTATAAAATTTAAGAGACAACTCGAAATATATATAATCTTTTTAAAAAATAAATTATTAATAATATAAAATTGTGAACACTAGTTGGTGGGGGTAAGATATATCATTGTAATGGATGTCTGAATTACACTGCGGAAAATAAGAGAGCGTGTAGCATATATGTACGCTACAGGCGTACGCCAGTACACTGTACTATATAATATACCTATTTTATGACAAGGTCTAGGCCCATTATTTCATAAACACGTGGGGCCTGCCAGCTCCCTTTTTGCTTTTCATCTTTAGTTTTATTGTACGGGCCCAGCCCATTCACTCTCTTAACAACTTTCTTTTTTGTTATTTTTTTTTTTTTTTTCATTTCATGAATATATTTATACACACACATATATAATTTCTTAGATGATTTTGAATAGTATAATATTTGTTTGGATATATGAATTTATTTCATACATGGATTTTGTGATACATCTTGTCCGACATGATAAAAATTAAAGATTTAAAATAAATTTATAATGATCTACAATTGACTTCTATAACATCTTGGATTAATCATTTTCGTAAAACGATTACGAATACGAAGTAGTTGCTATAGGGACACATTGTACAGTCACACAGACGCGTGCTCGGACTCAGGACGTGACATATTTGATTAAAAAACAATTTCCAAATAAAGCTTGATGTTTACAAAATCCTAAAAACATCTTGTACAAGATATAAGAATTTCTGAACTATTTAAAATTATTTCAGCAAACACTTTCTAAATATATCCACAAATGTGGAACCTATGATTTCAAATTTATGGATCAAAATGTACCTTATATATCATACATATTACCCATACAAAGGTCAGATTAAAAATCTGATTTATTGAATGAGCCCGTGTTTCAAAAGAACGAGTAAATTCGATTTTCGAAACTTATTACATATAAAAAGAAAAACTATGATTCGAGATGCGTTATCGCCATAACTATTATCTCACTTGTGGGAAGGGAATTATTAAAGTGTTAGAAATGAAAATGTAGCAAAATTTTCAAATCTATCTTCTTGAATTGGGTTGAAGTTTTTGTTGCATTTATTTTTGCGAGAGCCATCTTGGATTTTCCTACAACCAGGAAGCCAACATGACGGGGACACGAGCACAGCATATTTATTGTTCAAACTAATCTGACAAAAGTAAAAGTACAATTTTTTTTTCTCATTTCGAGAAAGCATGTGTGGCCCTATTTGGACCAAAAAGCCAAGTTTGAGCCCCGCCTACGCTGTTAATTACACTCGGTGAAGATAGCTAGCCGATGTGCATTTGCATCACACTAAACATATATGCACAAAAATTCATGTGGAAGGTCTCTCGAATTAATTTTATGAGACATATATTACATTTAGGACATCCATGAAAAATACTAGATTTTATACAAAAAAAATTACATTTTATTGTAAATAGAAGGTAATTCGTATGTTTTAAATCATAAAACGAACATTATATTTCAATCGATACACGAGAACCGTGTAATTCTTATAATTTATTATGTGATTATGTTGCGTGAAGATTTTATTAAGCTAATTGAAAGTGCTACTTTGGATTGGGTTGATGGATTAAAATATGGAAAATATGAATATTTTGATGGGATAATTGGCTAAATAACTTTGGTTAAATTTTTTTTGAAAAAAATTAAGATACCATTTATTGTCACACTAATAAAGTAACGAGAGCATTCATGCACAACTCGAAGAAATGACTATAAACTTTTGGACCAAAATTAATTCGGGTTTTTTCTTTTTTCCTGGTATGGCCTCATTTGACATCTGTGAAGACCAAGAAAGTGGAATTATTTAAGTCAATGTTTTGATAATCCAACTTGTAATCGATGGTCAAATCGATTCGGACTGAAATATTGTTATATCATATAAAATAATAATATAATATAATAAAATAATAAATATATTTTAAATTCTAAATATCTTAAATATATATATAAATAAAAAAAATATATATTTTACAATGTTTAAAAAAAATCAAATAAACTCTAATACAACTAAAACAATATTTTTAACAAAATTCATTTCTTTGGCATTGTTTGATGATTGTGGTCAGTTACAATAGTCAAAGGACACCCTTATGAATGAAAGATCATGTCCTTTCAAACATACAATTTTTTTTATATATAATTTTGCATATTGTTCTTCCTCGTTCTTTAACAAGAGAGAGTTCCATTCATTTATTTGTTATAGAACTTAGATATTTAAATGCTCATTATCCAAGATTTGTAGTTGTATCTTGGGGGAAGATTGTTACAAACTTTTAGCACATTGTGAGAGACAAATTCTTCTTAAGGAGAAAGTATTCAACATTTACCTGTACAAATCATATTCATTATTTTTTTTTTCTTGATTCTCCTATCAATTTTGAATACCCACATAACATTTATCACCTCACAAAATGATTGACGAAATAAAAACATTTATTTAATACACTTGCAGTATTTCAATGATCCATAATAGCCTAATATTTAAGGCAAGCCCGTCCAAGACTCGTTAATCCCAGTACCCCATCACACGTCACTTTTGTTCCTTTGTCCCTAATATCGTAGCTCCATTGCCACATTTTCACGAGGTGACAATTTTATTAAAATTATACATACATACATATATATACATACATACATATATATATATATATATATAATTATAAAATTGGGAGATCGGTAAAACTTTGACTTTGTGTGAAGACAAATATGAAGTTTGATTTGAGACTTCGTCATTTGAAAATATTAGTCACATCTTGCGTTTTTTTTGGGGTCAAAATAATCATAACAAGAGCAATAATTATGAAATTGATTTCCATATGTGAAAAAATAACGAATGGAAGTTGTGAATTTCTTGAAGTACACGAATGCCTGTGATTTTATAGCCACAATTTATTTTTGGACAAAATTGTTACACCAAAACTTAGGTATTAATTCAGTGGCACAATTCTTGTACGAAATTATCACATGTCGAGATATTAAAAACCCCAGCATTTGCCATGTGGCCGGGCCTCACACAGGCTCACCCTCTTTTATATATATATATATATATATATATATATATATATACACACACACACACATATTGAAACTAAATCCACCTACTTTGGCCAAGTAATTTTGTAACTGCGAGCAAATCACTGTTTTTTCTTTTACCATCAGTTCACCTCTATAGGATAAAACATTTGGATTAAACGCAACAACACGAAAAACACGTCAACCGGCTAAATCATATTAGGTAAATTTAGTGTGACACGCTCGCGTCAAGATGTCAGTAAAAAATAAACACATATAATCATTTGATCGAGAGTACATGTATTTCATCAGTTTGGATGCCCCCTCATGAAAGTTATATCACATTTATATTATTATTGTTACGGCACAAGAATGTAATTGTAGATAGAGATCGAGTTGAATCTAGAGTGTGTTGGGGGCTCTGGCTTAATTTTTTTTTTACATTCATCTAGAAATATATATTATTTAGATTTTTTATGACATGTAAAAAAATTGATATAGACAAAAAGATGTAAAAATTTATTATGGAAATTGATAATAATCATATATAAATATAATTGTGCATTTAATAGAGCACTGCATAATTCAGAAACCTAAGCCGACAAATCAAGTCTCTAATTGTCGGCTTTCTCAGGATTCCACCAACAAATGTTGCCTTCTTTTCTCCCGACGGTCCCCCGAATCAACGGCCTGGATCACTCCGCAGATTCTAGCCCAATCCAACCGTCCTGCATTAATATTCAACGGCCCCACAAGTCAAAAAAGTATGAGGTGGCACGCGTGCAGTGGAGCAGCCTCGCACGTGAGTTGAAAAAGCAACCGCGTGGACCCTAATATTTTTTTTTTGGATTATCAAAAAAATAGTTGATAATCTATTCTAAAAATAAGAAATTTTTATTACTCTTAAATTGAATAAAACAAAAGGGAAGTCTTGGATGCAATGGAGGGGATAAGGTGGGATATGAGGTGTCGAAAATTTGTGTGAGACGATCTTACAGATCGAATTTTGTGATACAAATATCTTATTTGTGTCATCCATAAAAAAATATTACTTTCTATGCTAAGAGTATTACTTTTTATTGTGAATATCGATATGATTGACTCGTCTCACAGATAAATATTCGTAAGATCGTCTCACAAGATACCTACTCAACATACCAAGTGGTGAGTATGCCTATTTATAATTTATTATTATTATTATTATTATTATTATTATTATTATTATTCTTGTTGTTATAAAATGAAGTAGTTTATCTTATTTTAACAAATTTTATTTTAGATCTTCAAAATGTAAGAAACTCTGTTTCTAATTATTTTTTTGGCGATATATATATAAATACCAACTCAAAAAACCACTATTATAAATTTACGTAGAATAACGCATATTATGCACATACAATGCGTATGTTTCAACCGCTAGTTTGTATTATGCGTGTTTTGTTGTTTCTCTACCCATTCATATTCCCCTTCCCATAATTGATTTTAAGATTAAGAAAATTATTCCGTTTTGTACCCACGTTTTGCACACACTAAACCATTTCTTTGATGATTTGATGTTATAAAAGGATTATATACTTTGGTTTAGATTGGCAAGTCTACTTTCCCATTCACAAAAAAAAATTCATTATTAAAAAAAGGAAAGCGTAAGGTTTTAGGTTAGTTAACTAATTTAGTGTATACGTATTGCCCGAATGATATATCCAATAATCTAAATGTATTTTTTATATGTGAAGTCACCATTTTTCTGCGAAACCCAAGATAAAGCTAACATATTTAACATTTATACTCTGAAATACTTACTTGACTCGGAGATGAGACGATGAAAGATAAAAAATATTAATAAGTCATTTCACCTAATACTCTGAAGCAACATCATATGTAATAAAAAAAATGATGTTCAAAATGTAATTATTATGATTTTGCATTTTTATATATTTGTTTATTTATTTATTTATTTTTGTGGAAAAAAAAACTTTTTTTTAACATAATTCTTTGTTTCTAGTCGAAGCTGGTTCACCATCTACGAGGGATTCACGTGCCTTTTTTTACACCTTTGCTTTACTAATATCTACTCACTTTCTCTTCTTTCAACGAAGCTTAAAATGTGGGAATACTGGGCTCCGGGTCCACCACAGTTGCGGTTGGGCTCACTAATTTGGGTTACATGTAAATCATTTTTAAAATAATATATTTATTTTTATTTCCAAGTGGTAAATCCAAAATTATCTAATCACTCACTAATTTGGGTTACATGTAAATCATTTTTAAAATAATATATATATTTTTATTTCCAAGTGGTAAATCCAAAATTATCTAATCACGGCCTTACTTCAAATAAATAAAAATAAAAATTGAAGTACTTAAAATAAACAAATTTGGCGAGACTCTCAGCACACACACACACACACACACATATATATATATATAAATTGATGCCTCAATATCCATAGCGTACATAAATAAACATTATGGATATCATCCTAAGGATATTCTTTATAGAGGAGTCCGAGAAAGGATCTCCCAATATATCATGGTGTGACTCTATCAAAATCTATGTATCAGAAGACATATAAAGAGATAGAAATCAAAAACCGCATTTTATATACGTCTGTTATAGACAATATAATGTACCAAGGAAACGTACTAAATACAATTTAGCGAAACTTTTAGTAGAAATTTTAGAAATGGTGAAGGTCATAAAACGTTTTGAACAAAAATTTATGAACTATACGTGTGCAAATATGATTAAGTTGATATAGTATCTAGATTACATATATATCAAGATTTAATCAAATAAAAGTAATTAAATTAGTAGGGCTAGGTAATAGTTAGGGTAGGATTTTCTTCTCAACTTGGAAGCAGCATCATTATGTGAGTAATAAGGATGTCAAAGAAATTATTCGAACACGACATAATCATAGTCCAGATAGAGTTAATCCCTCTCCCTATTTCGGACAAATATCCTCCTTTCTTTCATCACAAAAGGTAAGTAGGACCTAAGACTTTGCATTTCTATGTTTTTCTTATTTCTTATTAAACCCTTTAATGCATTAAACACAAGGGATTTTTATTATAAACAAAACGTACACAGATAGATACTAGCAAAAATTCAAGGAACAGAGACTCACTTTTTGAGTGCCCGTGAACGTGGAACCTAGTCTGATGACAATAAACCCTATACAGTGGTAAGCTGCGAAACATATCATTAACCAAGATTTTCAAAATCTCCTTTTCACCTAATAAAAGATTTGAGTACTCAAAGCATATGCCATCAAGTTCTAAAACTTTGGCTTTTCAAGAGACGAGATATGGAAACATCAGCCAGGTCCAAAATATGTTGATTCCAATACATCTATCTTTTCGACTTTTCCCCACTGATTCATTTCTAATCACACACACACACACACATATAAAGGATGAGTTGATTCTAATGATTGGAACGCCATTCTCAGATTAGGTTTTTCTATTATCAAAAAGGATAAAAGGAGAAGAAAGAAATGTAAGAATAGATGCCCTGCAAGCCAACTGTTAGCTAGGGATTTTATTGACTCAAGTGTAATAAACAATCTTTATTTTAATATAATTCATTATTTCATGGTTTGTTATTTCTTTATCTGTATACACATGTTATCAAACATAGATAAAGACCTTGATTATACCTTAATACAAATGAATCGTAATTCGATGTTGATACTCATTTGTAAATACTGTATGATCTAAATTCGTTCCTAGTCGATTCAGCCGCCTAAAACACGGATAAAGGTCGCTTGAGCTCGAGACTAGCATCTGTGATGTTGTGTACTGCGTTTCTTAGTAATGACATAGAGATGCCCAAACATGCAGATAGGTAGTCATATGATGATTATACCGAACAACCCTCCCTCAGACTTTCCAAGTGGTTATCATTCATCGAGAGGATAAGTCCGTGGTTATGATTGTACACCATTAGTCCTTACGATCCTGGACAACACTGAGGCTCTATATGCTAGGACTGTACTTTGACTCGTTTACCGGCTCCAGGAGAGTCATCAGGTGGCGAGGTTGGGTACAGTTGCGACACATATAGGAGCCAGTGCATTGTAGTCGGAGATTCACCGCTCACCTACGGGTGTGGATATACTATGTGATCTAATGAAATAATAGTGCATGGAATCTCTGGCCAGAGTACGAGATGTACGTTGGAGAAGGAGTTCTCCAAACAGTACACGCGATGCCACTATTATAGTTATCACATAGTTATCGAATTAATATGCAACCCTCGATGAACCAATGATTGCAGATTCGATCAGGATATATGAGTGAAGGGACCGTACTGTACGCTAATCATAATCGACTGGTTCTTGCAGGCACTATCAGTGATACCTAGGGGATCATGGGGCGATGCTACTAGACGCTCTTACCATGATCCGATGGGTGCAATCAGAAATGTGTTCTGACATTCTTGATCAATGTGTTGATAAAAAGAATGGGGCTAACTAGGGTAAGCCCGAATAAGAATAAATGTTATTCTGAATCACAAGGAGTTGTGAACCCACGGCTAGCTGTATCCCTGAACCATTGAGGGTCACACAAGTACTTGATCGTTTGTTCCCGTTGAGAGAATAAATTCAAGAAGTTGAATTTATATTATATAGTAAATTCAAGGAGTTGAATTTATGATAATTAAATTTTGAGAGAATAAATTCAAGTAGTTGAATTAATAAAATTTGAGAATTTAATTTATTAAACTCAAATGTTGGGTTTATTAAATATTAAATTTTGGAGTGATAAAAATTCAAGGAGTTGAATTTATAATTTAAATAATAAATTTAAATGTTGAATTTATAATGTATTTAATTTATTAAGCTCAAAAGTTGAGTTGATTAATTAATAAATTAAATATGGTGGATAATATGTTTAATGGGCTTGTAGGGGTACAAGTCAACATATTAAATAATTAAAGTTTTAATGGACTTTGATTAAATTAATTAAACTAGTTGGACTAGCTCAATTAATTAAATCAAGCCATTAATGTTAATTATGTAATTCGGGTTTAAGTTAATTATAAATAATACATTAAAAGTCAAACCCTAGATACCACCACCTACCACCATATAATCTTCGAGACTCCCACCTCCAATAAGAGAAAAAAATTCGGCCACTTGCTTTTAAGAAAAAAATTATTGTGCCGTCTCTCAATTATTTCTCTCCTACGCAAAATATCTTCCATAGTTTCTAGTGCAAATTGGAAGAGGAACACACTATCTAGTCGTGGACTTGATAGGAAGATTTCTTGAAGAAAGTTCGTAGAGATTCATCAAAAGCTATCTCCGTTAACCCCGAATAGTTGGAGCCACGTGATTTAAGCACCAAAGGTATAAATTTCTAACATCCTATGAAAGTTTTGTTAAATCATACGAGCGCCTAAAGTAATATTATTTTGTTTTTCAAAATAAAATAATTTTTTTAAATCTTCCGCTGCGTTTGGGCGTGTAGAAAACCAGATCCAACAGTGGTATCAGAGCCAGGTTTTCTGAATCGTATGATTTTAAATTATATTGAATAATTTGTTTCTAACCACACAAGAAAATTTTCAGAAAATTGATGCACCATAAAATTATTTTTTTCATATTTTCAAAACAAAAAAAAATATTTTTTCGCGATCTGCCCGGAACTGTTCCGGGCAGAGCGCGAAGACGCGGGCATCGTGTGCGCGCGGAGCGGCGCAGCATGCGGAACGTCCGCACTCTATGCGCCGCCCTGCCCGAAACGTTCGGGCAGCTGGCGACATCCCGGGATCGTCTCGGGAAGCGTGATGACTGGTCGGCTAGAATTGTTTGGGCCCATGAAGCAATTTTCTGATTTTTCAAAATTTTTGGTAAAATTGATATTTTTGAAAATTGGTTCAATTTTTATTTTGGAAAATTAATTTTTGGAAAATTTATAATTTTCTTGTAAAACAAATAATTAGAATATGATTTTAATTATTTATGGTAAAAATGAGTTTTTACACGAAATCAAATATTATTGATTTAATTAAAAATTAAATAAAAGAGTTTATTTAATTTATTAAATTTTTTAATAATTGTGGTGGTTAGTTATAAATTATTAGATATATGATTTATCAATTAATTAAATTGTTTAATTAAATTGATGTTAATATTTAATATTAAATGCATGAAGGATGATCGAGAGCCTTGATCAATGTGTTAGGTGTATATTAGGATATTTTACTATTTTATTCGTTTTTTTAATATTTGATATTATTAAAGTGAGCCTGGTTTATGGCCCGTTCTCACCCCATAAGATGTATCCCTTATGTGCCATGGCTATTTAAATGTAATATTAGAAATAGTGGGAGATCAAGACTGGAAGATGGTGGGCCCGATGAACGAGATGAAGACATGTTAAATATTGGAAGCTCTTGTAATAATTGCATTTGCATCCCTGCATTCACCTAGGTTTGGACCTGGATCCATGTATGGCTCACATGGATCTAATAGTATTGGCGATCGATCATTCTTATTTATTGTTGAATGTTATATTACGATATATGTGATATATAGTAGTATGCATGTATGTATATTATTATATAATATAGTTGCATGAATCCGGCAAACATACAAACTCGTGGCACGCGATTTTCAAATAAAATGATGAGACAATTTTAAAATTAAAATCCCTAATTTTGAATAAGATTCAAAATTTATATCAAATCGGAAAAGTAAAAATTAAAAGAGTTTAATTTTTCCTTGTCTTCCATCAACCGTGGTTGCATGTTGATTGCTACCCGCGGACATTGTTTGGCTCATATTATTGGGGAGGCCTGTACGCCGGAAAGCTGTGACTTCCACTGGACATATGATGTGAATTGAGTGGAACTCCCATGACTTCGGCTCATATTATTAGGGGAACTCATGGCGATCGTCTACTATAATTCAATATTGATGGGTTGGTTTGACACGTAAAAATAAACGGCGTCATATTATTGGGCCCTTATTAAACGTGAGGCAAAACACGCGGAGGTTGCATAGGGATGCAATTGGACTCTACCTTTTAGAAATTATAATTGGCTGATATTATTCGGGATTATAATTGGCTAATTGGACTCTACGTGCCTACTAAGGAAATATGATTTCCCTTTTTCATTAGAGGGTGGTGAAAATGTCAAAATAGTAGGAGGGTAATTTATAAAATGAAATCCATATTTTATATCTTAGAATTATTTTAAAATTATCAGTAACCTTTATCTGTTTTCATTTTCAGTATATTTACGATGTCTACTCGTAACCCGCTTTCAATCATTCTCGATCAAAACAAATTGACTGGCCCTAACTATCATGACTGGTTTCGAAACTTAAAGATTGTTCTGAACTCCGAAAGGATTGTGTATGTGCTTGATAAGAAGCCACTTAAGGAGGCGGCTCCTGATATCAGTAGGACTTAATTAGCTAAGCTTGAGAAACATTGGGAACAAGATCTCCAAGCTAAGAGCTATATGTTGGCTTCTATGTCGAATGAACTTCAGAGGAGGTTTGAGGAGACGGTGAATGCTGCTGACATTCACCTTCATCTGAAAGAATTGTATGCTGTACAAACTCATTCAGAAATACATGCGACTGTTAAAGAACTCATGACTACACGCTTGCGAGAGGGGACTTCGGTCCATGAGCATGGTGTTAGGATGATTGGCCTCATTGAGAAGTTGGTGGGACTCGACTTGGTTATTCCTAGTGAGCTCTCGACTGATATTCTCTTACTGTCTTTGCCTACCTCGTTCGATGGATTTGTGGTCAATTTTAATATGAACAATCTTGAGGCCACCCTTGAAGAGTTGGTCAATATGCTTACTAATTATGAGGCCACAATTAAAAAGGAAAAGCTTGTTCTTCTAGTGGGTTCTTCGTATGGTACGAAAAAGGGAGCCCCAAATAAAGGCAAGAAGCGTTCTGCCCCTCCAAAGAAGAACAAGCCCAACAAAAAGCCATACAAGAAAGCAAATCCGGGGCCCACAAAGCCTGACAAGTCAGAGTATGTCTGTTTCCACTGCAAAAAGCCTGGACATTGGAGGCGTAATTGCGAGGATTATCTTGTCCAGAAGCGTTCTGGCCATGGTATGTTTTATATTGAAGTTAATTTTTTTATTAATTCCTCTTCTTGGGTATTGGATACCGGATGTGGTTCTCATCTATGCAATGATTTGCAGGTGATGGGAAGAAGCAGGAGGCTTAGAGATGGTGAGACATTTCTAAGACTAGGAAATAGAGCAAGAGTTGCTGCCACTGCCATTGGAGACGTTACTTTAATTTTGGACAATAATTTTAAGTTGTTTTTTAGAGACGTTTTATTTGTCCTGAATTGGTTAAAAACATTATTTCTATTTCTATGCTTGATAGGGATGATTATTCTTGTGTTTTTGCTAAAGATGTTTGCAATTATACAAGAGTGAATGTTTGGTTGGAACTGGAGAATTAACGAACGATCTCTATAACTTAAAATTGAAAGATATTCCATTAAACAATGTCCAAGCGCATACAAAAAGAACAACAAACAAAAGAAAAATAGAAGATCCAAATCCCGCACAAATATGGCACGCTAGACTATGTCATATTTCCCAAAGAAGGATGCACAAGCTAGTGGGAGAAGGCATGTTTGACTTGTCAGACATAAATTCTCTACCAACTTGTGAGTCATGTCTAAAAGAAAAATTACGAAAACTCCATTCAATGGAAACGTGGAACGTGCGCATGGTCTACTGGATTTGATCCACACGGACGTTTGTGGCCCGCTAAGTGTTAGCACAAAATTTGGGTATTCCTACTTCATTACCTTTACTGATGACCATTTGAGGTATGGGTACGTTTATTTGATGAAACACAAATCTGAAGCATTTGAAAAGTTCAAAGAATTCAGATCTGAAGTAGAAAATCAGCTAGAAAGAAGTATTAAGGCACTTCGATCTGATCGAGGTGGAGAATACTTAAGTGCTGAATTTTTGGGTTATCTAAAAGAGAATGAGATTCTCTCACAGTAGACTCCACCAGCAACACCACAATTGAATGGTGTTTCTGAACGTCGAAATCGAACCTTGATGGACATGGTTCGATCTATGATGGGATTCACTAAATTGCATTTATCGTTTTGGGGTTTTGCGCTTGAAACCGCGGTAATGTTGTTGAATAATGTCCATACAAAAGCAGTTGATAAAACACCATATGAGATATGGATGGGAAAACTCCCAAATATTCTTACATGAGAATATGAGGATGTCCTGCTTATGTGAAGCAGACAGCGGGAGACGAATTGGATAGTATATCCACTTTGTGCTACTTTGTAAGATATCCAAAGAATTCTGTTGGATATTATTTCTATCATCCAAATGAAGCAAAAGTGTTTGTTTCAAGAAATGCCACTTTTTGAAAAGGAATTTATATTAGATAGAAAAGGCAAGATGATAGAACTTGAAGAAATTCAAGATACTCCATTAACTATAGAAGTTGAACCCAATTCCCAAGAACCAGTAGTTGAAGTACAAGCTTCTAGAAGGTCTGATAGGGTTATTAGACTACATGCAAGATATACGCTTCTTCATGAACAAGGTCATGATGAGTCTTGTGTTGGATGTGATCCAATGAATTTCAAAGAAGCAATATCTGATACTGATTCAACCAAATGGCTTGAAGCCATGCCGTCAGAAATGGACTCTATGTATTCAAATCAAGTCTGGACATTAGTGGATCCACCTGAGGGAATCGTTCCCATAGGATGCAAATGGATCTACAAAAGAAAGCTTGGGGCGGATGGGAAGATAGTGAGCTTCAAAGCAAGACTGGTTGCAAAAGGATATACTCAAAGGCAAGGAGTTGACTATGAGGAAACCTTTTCACCAGTTGCTATGTTTAAGTCCATTAGAATACTACTAGCCATAGCAGCATGATAGGACTATGAGATATGACAAATAGATATAAAGACTGCATTCCTCAATGGAGACATCAAAGAAGAAATTTATGTCTCAACCCGAGGGATACACGTCAGTAGGAAGTGAGCATAAGGTAAGCAAATTTATATGCCCTGCAAGCCAACTGTTGGCTAGGGATTTTATTGACTCAAGTGTAATAAACAATCTTTATTTTAATATAATTCATTATTTCATGGTTTGTTATTTCTTTATCTGTATACCCATGTTATCAAACATAGATAAAGACCTTGATTATACTTTAATACAAATGAATCGTAATTCGATGTTGATACTCGTTTGTAAATTCTGTGTGATCTAAATTCGTTCCTTGTAGATTCAGCCGCCTAAAACATGGATAAAGGTCGCTTGAGCTCGAGACTAGCATATGTGATGTTGTGCACTGCGTTTCTTAGTAAGGGCATAGAGATGTCCAAACATGCAGATGAGTAGTCATGTAACGGCCCGGAAATTCGTGTTTGAAAAAAATTTGCGGAAAAATTTAAAATTTTCTCTTTAAATAAATACCAGGCCTCATTCATAATTAAATTGATAAATAAAGTTAAATGTTTAAAAATGACAGCGGAAGTATTCAATGTTTGCAAAATAACCGTAAAAAAATATAATCCAACGACAGATAAAAATATTTGATCATAAAATAATAAATGCTGAAAAATGAGGTCCTCGGGTCCCACTACTGCCGACTCGAGCTGGCTCACTGGTCCCCGCCCTCGATCCTGACATCAATAGTACCTACAACAATCAAGTCTAGCGAGCCTAAAGACTCAGCATGCATATATCGTAAATAACGAGTAAATAATATAGTAAAATATGCATGGGATAAAAATATAATGTCATGAGGCATAATGTGAAAATAACTTGTCATGAGCAAATATAATACGTGCATAGCTGAATTGAAAATCATAGTGAAAATGTTTGCTCCTTGGAGCCCTGTAATAAAATAGCATGTCATAAATTTTCTTGTGAGATTATGGTCTACGCATGTGGTCCCTGAACTGAACTGACCGGTAACTGGCGACCGGGCCTGTAACTGGCGACATGACTTAGTAATGTATGTCTGATCAGACCACTGCCACAGTACTGGGTGAAACAACTGAACTGACCGGTAAGTGGCGACCGGGCCTGTAACTGGCGACAAGACTTAGTAATGCTCTCATAACTGGTAACTGACGACCAGACCGGTAACTGGCGAGCGGATTTAATCATGATAGTAAAGTGACCACAAGAAATATCGCATAAATCTCAAAATGAATATTTTATATTTCTATGCACGTAATATAATTAACCAACATAATTAAATATAAACAATTTCGATCTTCTTGCATTAAAATCATGTACTTGCGATATTTAAAAATATCTATATGGCTTGATTGAAGAGTGAAAGAAGATATAAACATGCATTGGTTTGTTTTGACAGAAAACAAACGAAATAACGACGCGGCGCGACGGAGACGGAGTGCTCTTCACTTTCTTACTTTTTCTCTCTTAATTCCTTTAAACCAAGCATGCACCATAATTATTATAATAGCATAAAAATCGTAAACGTGATGCATAAACATTTAAAAATATCATGATTTGTGCTCAGGGCGCTGCTAGGACCAAAATCTTACCCCGGGTGCAAAATGACCATTTTGCCCCTGGAAACCCAAAAATTATCGTTTCAACCCTGGACCTCTAAAATTGACCCGAAGCTTACCAAACTCTTTAAAATATTCCAAAACATTATTAAAAATATTTCTAGACGTAAACTCGAGCCCAATTCGTAACTTAATCGAATTGTTTTAAAACTTGAACCGGAGTCTCGGTTTTAACCCGAATCGACTCAAAACTTAATCAAAATTTTCCCAACTTATCATCACACCTTAAAACACTATAAGACTCCTAATACTATAATATTAAGCCCAAAAACCTACGGTTGAAACATCCCAAAAGGGACAACACTCTCGGCCACCCATATCCTATACTCACCATACAACACATGGCCTCCTACTCCCAACCAATTGGTCCCCTCCAATCTCAAC
This sequence comes from Primulina eburnea, assembly GCF_022965805.1. Lineage (NCBI taxonomy): Eukaryota > Viridiplantae > Streptophyta > Magnoliopsida > Lamiales > Gesneriaceae > Primulina > Primulina eburnea. The sequence continues at coordinate 7,260,322 of NC_133108.1, forward strand.
ACCTATCCATCCTTTAAATCTCATTCTTAAAGCCGTAAGTGATCACTTAAACTATGCCAAACAAACGCGAGGAGCTGCTGTATGAATAATCTGAAAAGAAAGAAACCGAGCAAACTATTGCACCTCTAAAACCCATCGTTGCTCAAGCCACCCCCTTAGATCTCGAGTCCCTCTCAACAACCCCATCATCCTCGACATTATGATCTCCCAAACCCATAGATCAGCAGCACCCTCGCACATAATCAACAAACATGGGTTGGACAAAAATATAATGCAAGGATGAACAAAACCGAAGCCTTTCTTTACTACATGCTGGATCGACAAATCCTCATACAATTTAAACACAAATCAGCATACATATAGCATGAATGATGCAAAAGTAAAAGTGCATGACGTGCCTTTGATGATATGAACACGATGAGATCGACGAACGAGCGTCGGGAACAAAATTTCTTTCAAGAAAACGCTACGGCCGAGGGGACCAGCTGCTAAGCTGCTGAAACCGAGAGTAGAAGTTGAGGAGGGGGTGTCGGCTACTTAGGGAGCTTAGGTTTAGGTTTAATAAATGTTTAGGTAGTAATTAATTAATTAAATAATAGATAATTGGCCTAAATCTGATAATTAAAAGTTTAAAAAGCTAATTGAGTCCAATAAGTTCAAAAGTAGGCCCATTAAACCCGAACACACTCCCGTAAAATATATCAAGTTGAAAAGATTTTTAAAATATTAGCTGAACCCTTAAAAAGTCCCTGATTCGATAAAATTAGTGTACGATAAAAATAAAAATCATGCGGGTAAAAATATCCAAAAATTTCCATTTTTGAAAAATACTCTAAAAATGTTTTAAATTAATTTATAAAAATAACTCGTGCAATTAAAATAATTTTCTTGAAAATTTCCCGGTCTCCGTTCCTCGTTCGAGCGTGAAATGAGTCTAGAAACACTAATGCACGAACTTTTAAAATTTCATGAAATAAATCCTATCATACATGAATTATGCCTAAAATGTATAAAAATATTTAAACATAAATTAATGAAATAAACCTGCATTTAATGCTTCAAAAGAATTTAATAAAATACTGCAGAAATTTAATAACTTGCATGCTTGCCAACTTTTTAAATTATATATTTACTAACATGCTAAATTATCACTTCTTAAATAAGTCTTTATTAACTTATCTCAATACTCCATCTCCAGTCCGGCCTCACTTATTTAACTGAAAAATGTAACCATTAAACTACTGCGTAAAATAAATAAATTTAAAAAAAAGAATTTAAATACTCATGCAATAAAAATCATTTTTTTTTATTTAAATACTAGAAATTATGCATGTCTTATACGCAGTCCAATTTACGGGTTCTACAAGTCATATGATGATTATACCGAACAACCCTCCCTCGGACTTTCCAACTGGTTATCATTCATCGAGAGGATAAGTGCGTGGTTATGATTGTACACCATTAGTCCTTACGACCCGGGACAACACTGAGGCTCTATATGCTAGGGCTGTGCTTTGACTTGTTTACCATCTCCAGGAGAGTCATCAGGTGGCGAGGTTGTGTACAGTTGCGACACATATAGGAGCCAGTGCATTGTAGTCGGGGATTCACCGCTCACCTACGGGTGTGGATATCCTATGTGATCTAATGAAATAATAGTGCATGGCATCTCTGGCCAGAGTACGAGATGTACGTTGGAGAAGGAGTTCTCCAAACAGTACACGCGATGCCACTATTATAGTTATCACATAGTTATCGAATTAATATGCAACCCTCGATGAACCAATGGTTGCAGATTCGATCGGGATATATGAGTGAAGGGACCGTACTGTACGCTAATAATAATCGACTGGTTTTTGCAGGCACTATTAGTGATACCTAGGGGATCATGGGGCGATGCTACTAGACGCTCTTACCATGATTCGATGGGTGCAATCAGAAATGTGTTCTGACATTCTTGATTAATGTGTTGATAAAAAGAATGGGGCTAACTAGAGTAAGCCCGAATAAGAATAAATGTTATTCTGAATCACAAGGAGTTGTGAACCCACAGCTAGCTGTATCCCTGAACCATTGAGGGTCACACAAGTACTAGATCGTTTGTTCCCGTTGAAAGAATAAATTCAAGAAGTTGAATTTATATTATATAGTAAATTCAAGGAGTTGAATTTATGATAATTAAATTTTGAGAGAATAAATTCAAGTAGTTGAATTAATAAAATTTGAGAATTTAATTTATTAAACTCAAATGTTGGGTTTATTAAATATTAAATTTTGGAGTGATAAAAATTCAAGGAGTTGAATTTATAATTTAAATAATAAATTTAAATGTTGAATTTATAATGTATTTAATTTATTAAGCTCAAAAGTTGAGTTGATTAATTAATAAATTAAATATGGTGGATAATATGTTTAATGGGCTTGTAGGGGTACAAGTCAAACATATTAAATAATTAAAGTTTTAATGGACTTTGATTAAATTAATTAAACTAGTTGGACTAGCCCAATTAATTAAATCAAGCCCATTAATGTTAATTATGTAATTCGGGTTTAAGTTAATTATAAATAATACATTAAAAGTCAAACCCTAGATACCACCACCTACCACCATATAATCTTCGAGACTCCCACCTCCAATAAGAGAAAAAAATTCGGCCACTTGCTTTTAAGAAAAAAATTATTGTGCCGTCTCTCAATTATTTCTCTCCTACGCAAAATATCTTCCATATTTTCTAGTGCAAATTGGAAGAGGAACACACTATCTAGTCGTGGACTTGATAGGAAGATTTCTTGAAGAAAGTTCGTAGAGATTCATCAAGAGCTATCTCCGTTAACCCCGGAATAGTTGGAGCCACGTGATTTAAGCACCAAAGGTATAAATTTCTAACATCCTATGAAAGTTTTGTTAAATCATAGGAGCGCCTAAAGCAATATTATTTTGTTTTTCAAAATAAAATAATTTTTTTAAATCTTCCGCTGCGTTTGGGCGTGTAGAAAACCAGATCCAACAAGAAACCGCATTAGCAAGGCTAATAAAGTCAATTTTTGCTCAAATTTGGTTATTCACTTCATTGGAAGTACAAAAACTAGCTATGGCAGCCACCCAAGGGTACCCTTGGATAGTATACAGCAGCTACCTTCGTACGGGGGACAACGGGTGAAGCCAACACTCTGAAAAAGAGAGTTGAAAAGATTTCAAGTCCACTGAATTACTATGTAATTAATCAAGTGAACTTATATGAATGATTAGACCATCAAGGGCGAAACCAGCGAAGGATGATTGCCATACCCTCGATGGAGCATTGTAAATATCCTAATGAACTTGAACATCTCATGAGCCGAAGAAAACAGATCCTTTCGCAACCGGAAGGAAAGAAAGACATGTAACATATTAAGCTGTGCCTTAACGATAACATGTCCATGCAAGAAAAAGAGTAATGAAAGTTCATGGTGATTTGAAACATTCAGTTTTGACATGATCTTTGGCTGTCAAGTTGCTGAAAGTCATTAAATGATGTAAATTATAAAGTAAGGATGGGGGGTCGGAATGAAGTATTCACGATTTAACTTGCTTCAAACACCAGCATAAAGCCCACACATTAAGTTAGCTAGCAAGTAGAAAGGACAAGTGACATACCAGAATGCTTAGTAACACTCCTTGAGGACTGACTAGGACAGGCAGGGCTCTTCTTGCAGCAACGGGGATAGACTTCAAGGACACGAGTTCTTTGTGCTGATAATTTAGCATAATTCAGACATAAATTTATTTTCCCTGTCATTTGCTGTTGGAGCTTGAAGGTGATTGATTTTGTGATCCGGTATCCCGAACATATGTGTAATGACCCAAATCTTTATTTGAACGAAGTACTAACTAACATATGATTAAAGAGATGTTAATTAAACATTATTAAGGAATTGATTAATCGATGATCAATTGGGATCCACTGAATTTAAAATGAACTACCCAACTTACTTCAGATTACATTATCTCGATAAATTCAACTAGACGAATGAGATTATGACACGTAAGAAATAAGATTGAATTCGAATATTCTGAACCAGTCTGGATGCAGACTATAAATAGAAGTTAATTTCATTTGTTTCCCACACCGCTTTCTCTCTCTTGAGTTCTACCCATATAGCTTAGGTTTTTAGCCAGTTTCTAAGGCAGTTAATTGTTGAGAAGCTTCAGAGCTAGTGTCGACTCGAGGAAGGTCGGTGAATCGGGACACGCAGATCGAGACATCTTCAGTGAGCTGACGACAGACACATATATAATCCTAAAGCCTTAAAGAGTGATTTAAGAATCATTTGGAAGAACTTTGAAGCATTTTAGTGATTCTGGATCTGACATAATAGTGATTTCAGTATGTTGGTATCGTCTAGGTTCAGACGAGTAGACATTCTATCAGTAGATTGTTTCAGTGAGGTGCGTGATGTATTGATTGAGATATCCAAGTGTAGTATACAAACTTATATGCTGCAATTTAGTTGTTGCATGTTACCTGTTTTACTGCTTTGACATATTATGCATGATATATCACATTTGGCCCGATATTTTTTGAGATATACCTTGTTTGTTGGAGCAACTCAGCCCTGTTCTGTATTGTGAACGGTTGGGTATCAAGAGTTACCGTGTCCGATGAGATCCGCGGGCTCTGATGACCATGGACATTGTAGGTCCACATCTTGATGATGAGTATGTGATCCAAAACATGCCTATGGAATTTCAAAGACTACACACTCAGGGCCTCTAGACTGAGCATGAGATTCTTCACTTGATCCCTAATATCCGAGGATATTATATTTCACATGCAACCTATCGGTTTGTATAGTTGTAAACTCTCGTATTGGGCGAATGTCGCTCACGTCCTTGTTTCATCTTGGACACCCTATCCCACAGTGCAGGTCTTAGGTTGGACAGTTCAGACAACCAGGGAAGTGGCTAGAGCAGTTGGATTGTAAGATGATTAAGTTATTTGGTTTCCGTTGTTCAATTGTTGTTATTAAGTTTAATTTTGCATGTTTATTAGTCTGTTTAGTAGCTGCCCGGATAAATGCGCTACGATATGTCAGCTTGGAAAAGTCAAAAAGATAATTCAATCAGCATCAATCATGTGGCATACATCAGCCACCATCAAATAATCAATTAAGCAAGAAGCCCAACATTGTTCTACACCCATCTCCTCCCGGAAGAAAACCCAATTCGCATATGAAACATCATATGGGAGTACATTGCCAATTCTCCAACTCAAACCTCAATATAAATCTATTCATGTAATATCCTATTTGCCCAGGAGAAAGAGACTGGCTTGGAATCACAATTGAAGATTTCACAAAATGTAAATCATAATTAGAGATTATATCAGATTTGGATCTAACATTTCCGCTTTCTTTCTGCTGTAAAGAAGCAATGATCTCATGGGTAAAGTCACTAAGAATGCCAAGCCTTTTGGCTTCAACCAGAACAGAATCAGAGGAGCATGCATCTAAAAAGAAAACAACCAAAGTATCTGGGATAAATTTTTCCGAATATGTTTCATCTTCTTTCAAAATATGCTCTATTTGGCTAGCTGGAAAGCTATTTTTTCCTTCATACGAGTGTGTTGGAAACAACTTCCAGTCCAGAGGAAAAGAGATATTATAGAACAGCATACCAGGAACTTAGTTCCTTTGGATCCTGGAGCTTGACAAAGGTAGCAAGCAATCAACCACAGTTAGACAAGCCTGAAAAATGCTGAATGCAACCTATTAAATAGCTAGAGCAATTGCAAAAACATTATGTTGAAAGATATGATATTCTGAATATAGTATTGTGTATATCAATAGAAACTGATTTCTGATTAATTTAGTTTATCATTTCTTGTATAGTTGGTAGTTTCCTAGAAGAGCTTTCTTGATATACTATATAATTGAACATTGTATCACTTATTTGATATATAATAATTTAACACTCTCTGCCTATATTCTCTAACACGTCGTCAAAGCCTCACCGATCCCCTTAGAGCAAAAAAAAGATAGCTGCCACCAAAACCCTAACTTACATCCGTTGCGCGCATAAACCCTAGATACAGCCTCTATCCACTATGTTGAACATTTCTGAGCAGCCCACTAAAATCCCTATGAATATACAAAAAACTACTACGACTCAGGCAACTATTTTGGAGTCCCACTCCATTCAGATTACTATCATAAAGTTGAATGGAGAAAACTTTCTGCGATGGTCACAATCTGTACGTATGTACATTCGAGGCAGAGGTAAAATGGGGTATTTGACAGGAGAAAACAAGGAACCTGCACTAACGGATGCAACATTTCCAAAGTGGAATGCCGATAATTCTATGGTGATGACATGGTTGGTGAATTCAAAGGAAGAAAACATAAGCTGCAACTACATGTGTTATCACACGGCTAAGGAGCTTTGGGACAATGTTAATAAGGTGTACTTTGACTTGGAAATCAGTCAAGTGTATGAACTGACATTGAAACTTGATGAAATCCTTCAAGGTGAGGGTAGTGTTACTAAATATTTTAATTCCTTAAAACGCCTTTGGCAGGGTTTGGATTTTTTTTAATGATTACATGTGGAAATCCACGGATGACTGTAATCATTATAAGAAAACAGTGGAGAATGGCCGAATATTTAAATTTCTTATTGGCCTTAATGTTGAATTTGACGAGGTTAGAGGCAGGATAATAGGCAGGCAGCCACTTCCTTTACTAACCGACGATTTCAGTCATAAATAAATCTAGCAAATGGACTAGGTCTAGTTACAGTAAATGAACGATGAGTCCAAGTATCGATTCACGGAGACTAATGTTTAATTACTAGATTTTTTATCAATTAACTTAAGCTAGACAAAATAAATAAAATGAGGATATATGAATTATTAATATAAACTATTAAATAAAACAATTGCAATAAAAAACGACGGATTCAAAGATCAAGTAGAAATTCAACTTCAAATAAGAACTAAGAACGGTACCGAATTGTACTACGTTGACACGTGTAAAAATTCAAATCTATATATATATAAAAGCAGAGTTGTTGCTAAATTTAGTAAGTTCTCGCCTAAATGACATTCTAAAAAAGGAAATAAACGAAAAATGTGGTAATATATATTATAATAAATGTCTAAAAATATTTAATTCATTATTAAAACTGTATATTAATGTCTGTATGTATAACTGCTTGAAAATTGAATCTTTCTTAGAAATTACAAACCAAATTAAATTACATTTCAAATTTCAAATCCAGAAATAAAATTTCATTCTGGAAATTATAAACCAAATTCAAATTGTTATTCAAAATTTAAATATGAATTCTGAAATTTTGAAACATTTTTCAAAAATCGTGCTCGCTGAAATTATTTTATTAATTTAAAATTAATGACACATATATATAGATGTAAAGTTATTATAATTAAAAAATTTCATCTATATTTTAGATGAACTATTTTTAATTTGTTTTTATTTTAGAGACCTAATATATTTATTTCAATGATAGTATAAAATCATTTTTCTCTTCAATATATTAACTTTAATCTTAGACCAACAATTCTCGAATTATTATAGATTATTAAAAAATAATCGTAAGTCAATTTAATATAAACTATCATTTTTATTATTTTTTTATTCATGCAAAATAATATAAACAAGAAAAAATTGTTAATTAACAAATTTAGAATTAAAATATATGTATGGAATTTGACATATTTAACATGAAAATTTTGTTTGTTAAATTACTTCAAGGCCAAAATTGATTATGGAGTTGTTAGTAGGCTATTATTAATAATCTATGTTAAATAAATTTATATTAAATACCAATTACTATTTTTTTATACTTAAATAAATTTATCTTGTGAGTTATCATTATAAATGTTTCTTTTAGAATTAGTACTTTATCTCCCACATAGGTCATTCTCTTGAAGGCAAAAACTTGTGTGAGACGGTCTCACGGGTCGTATTTGTGAGACGGATCTCTTAATTGGGTTACCCATGAAAAAATATTACTTTTTATGCTAAGAGTATTACTTTTTATTGTGAATATGGGTAGGGTTGACCCGTCTCACATATTATGATCCGTGAGACGGTCTCACATGAGACTCACTCTCTCTTGAATTATGCAATGACACTAGATTGATCGTGACAAGGCTCAGAAACCATGTTTGGAAGGAAAATTTCTTACTGGAAGTAATGCATGTCATAAAGTGTTTATTTCAAGAATGTCATTGACGCCTTCTTATCTAAGTCTTCCTTTTAAATTTCAACAAAGATAGTTCAGTATTCTTTGATTGTATTATATTCAATGATAATCAACAAAAGTCAGGGGCAAGTCATTGTCTTATATAGGACTTTTTTTAAATAACTCTGTTTTTAGTCATGGTCAGTCGTACGTTGCTATATCTAGAGTTATGAATCCTAAGAGTCTAAAAATTTTGATATGTGATAGTGATAGCAACCCGAAAAATTCAACAACAAATGTTATATTTAAGAAAGTTTTTCAAAATTTGTAATTTTTTTTTTTTCAAATTGTATGATCTATAATCCATTTAGTTTATTTTTATTTTAATTTAGATTATTTATTGAAATTAAAACCACATTAAAAGTTTGTATCATGTTTATCATTTTATTTTGTTACAGTTATTGTTTTCTACATGTCACGTAAATTTATATGTGAATACAATATAATTGATAAACACATTATGTCATGTCATTCATTGTCTAATACAAGCGTGATATTAGTTTTCAGACAAAATACAAAAATGGCTCTTTTATTCGGTATTTCATTGTTAACATCTATATGTATATGAAAACAATAAACATTTCACTTTGATAAAAAGTCAAGTTATAGAGAAAGTAAATAAATTATCATATATACTAATTTTAATAATCAATTAGATAAAATAATTTTCCGTGCATCGCACGGGTGAAAAACTAGTAATTATTTAATTATTGACAATGACGGTGAAATCCATTGTTATTTATTAAAAAATTCATCAAGTTAATAGACCTATTTAAATATAACAGTTCAATTATTTCTAATTGAATTTAATTAGATCTAAATGCATTAGATTTTTGTGAATTAAGTTTTCACCTAAAATCGCACACTGAAACCGAGTAATATTTCTAGTCATTTATCCATGTTTTGATTGCCGTCTTTGTTGCTATATTTAACAAATCCTCTTCCGATTCTTTATTAATCAACATACATGTAAATATGCGATCAGCCATTAACAAGAAACATTAAATTAGCATCAATCAGTAATTAAAATCAAGAAAAATAATACATTGAAAATAAAACCAAATCTCAAACAAAGTATTATTTGATCATATTGTGGTTTTAGCCTAAAGAAATTTATTCCATAAAATCAAAACAAAGCAAAAACAAATGTTTGAATTCATAAGAATAAAATATAGTAAGGAATAAGAAAATCTCTTCAGGCTTATCATTTACTAATGACAGGCTCCATGGAGTTAACAAGCCAGGCAAGGACTAGGAAATTTTTGGACCTCCCGTGCTTGTATTTTGAATCTATGGAGGCGGGCGCCTTGACCTCACCATTTAGATAGCCCAATTTTCCCTTCCCATCAATGACAAGACGGACCGATTGAGCCCACTCAAGGTAATTCTTCCCATTGAGTTTATTGATGGTAAGTTGAAGGGAATTGTCGGACAAAGCCGCCGGGAGCTGTAGAAAAACTGCCCCCGCCGCTGGTGGTGGATCCGATGTTGCCAAACCCACTTCCAACTATCGCAGCCTTAAAATTCATGATCGAACTTCACTGATACCATATAGAAAATATAGAACAGAGTAGAGAGCCCACTATCCTTTGAGCACAAACTCAATCTTGACACCCTTGGAAATGATCCTACTCTAAATTCATCAACTACCATTACTGTCCTGATGAATTATCCATTGTTCTAGTCCTAATGACCCACCTAATGATCTCGGCTTTCTTGTAGCTAACAACAAAGGAAAATGCTCATGTACTGATCATCCAATCTCCAAATATGTCTTATTGCAAGCAGTCACAAAAATCATGTTTTTATATCCAAAATTTCTAATTTGTTTGTGCCAAGGGACATTCATAAATCAATCGATAATCCTGACTGGAAATCAACATTAACAAAATAAATGAATGCTCTAAGGAAAAGAAGGACATGGAAAATCGTAGACCCACCTAAAGATAAAAAAGTTTGGATGCAAATGGGTGTTTACAATAAAATGCAGCGCAGAAAGAAGTGTAGAAAGATATAAAGTGAGACTTGTGGCAAAGGGGTTTACTCGGACTCATGGGCTAGACTACCAGGAAACCTTTGCTCTAATTGCAAAAATAAACTACATTCGTGTACTATTGTCTGTAGTTGCTAATTTCAATTTTCAACTGGCCATTGCACCAGTTAGATATCAAGAATGTTTTCTCAATGGAGTTTTAGAAGATAAAGTATTTATGAGTCTACCACCAGGATTTGATGAGTTCTTTGGTCATGGCAAAGTTTGCAAGCTCAAGAAGTTTTTGTATGGCCTCAAACATCTCCAAAGGCTTGGTTTGAACGATTCGCTAAGGCTGTAAAATGTTATGGTATTGTCAGAGTCAAGCTGACCATACCAAGATCTATAGACACTCTGGTAAAGGGAAAATTGCAATTCTTATTGTTTATGTAGATGACATCGTCTTGACATGGGATGACCTTGAAGAATTAGCACATTTGATTCGAAGGTAAAAATAGCGCAGGACTTTGAGATCAAAGACATAGGACCGCTTGAATACTTTCTTGGTATGGAATTTGTAAGATCACAAGAAGGAATTTTTGTGGACCAAATAAAGTTCATCGTTGATCTACTCAAAGAGACATGACTTCTAGGGTGCAAAATCGTTGAGACTTCAATTGAAGCTAATCTAAAACTTAATCCTGCTAAACCTGAAGACGTGACTGAAAAAGAAAAATTCCTAAGATTGGTGGGTACATTAATCTACTTATCCACATACTCGTCCCGATATAACTTTTGAAGTAAGTATGGCGAGCCAATTCATGCACTGACTAGGGCAAGTTACACTTTGATGTCGCTTACAGAATATTAAGGTATCTAAAGAGAACCCTTGGGAAAGGTCTGATGTTCAGAAAACGTGACAACCTACAAATTGAAGTTTACAGTGATGCAGATTGGGCTGGTAGTACTACTGACCAGAGGTCAACTCCAGGCTATTATACCTTCTTTGGTGGGAACCTTGTTATATGGCGAAGTAAAAAACAGTGTGTTCTCGAAGTGGTGCAGAGGTAGAATTTAGATCACTTGTGCATTGAATTTGTGAAGCAATATGCATAAAGAGGCCGTTATCAAACCTGAAGACCTCGTTTGCTTTACCTGTGAAAGTTTACTATGATAATAAAACAGGAATTCCGATTGCTCATAATCCAGTTTTACGTTATATGACAAAGCATGTTGAAATATTTGACAAACATTTAATCAAGGAAAAAGCTGAAAGTGGCCTAATCTGTATTTCTTATGTGCCAACCACTCAACAGATTGTTGATATACTCACCATAGGCTTTCACAAAAAACAGTTTGAATCTCTAGTAAGCAAGCTAGCTATGGAAGACATCTATCTACATGCCAGCTGGAAGGGGAGTGTTGGAATGTATGATATTCTGAATATAGGATTGTGTATATCAGTAGAAATTGATTTATAATTGATTTAGTTTCCTAGAATAATTTCTTGTATAGTTGGTAGTTTCCTATAACAGCTTTCTTGTTATACTATATAATTGTATGTTGTATCACTTCTTTGACATATTATAAAATAGCTATATCACTTCTTTGAGATAGAAAAAAAATAATTTTCTCCGCCTATATTCTCTAACACATCCTACATTATGTTCTGAACTCTCGCGCGAAAAAAAGGTTTAATTCTTCGAACTAACCTTACATGGGTGACTTAAAATGATTGAATCCACTCACTGGGTTGAAATTTAAGTAAAATTCTGCACTATCAACAAATAAGAAACAATTCAGCCTCGAGAAATATCATGCATTTTATGTATGTCTTTGTTTATGCAAACAACTATAGCCTTTGTCACTCAAAAGAATTAGACCCTCTTAATACCAGTACTCATTACAGTTCAATATTTAATCATGCCCACTTGTCAACATAAGAACTTACATGCTGGCAAGTCATTCAAGGACCCTATTTCGAGCATACAACGAACTCTGATTTGTTAGGATAACATAACAAAACAAAGTTTCAACTATATACCACTAGAAAATCACAGCATGTAAGAACAAGTATCCCTGAATTCAGCCAAGATAATTTTCTCATCCCATCTGCTTGCCTCTGACGTACAGAAGACAAAGCAGGAGGAGACTAAACAAGCTAAAATAGACGTGTAGAGTACATGGAGATGACTAACAATGCGGTGGTGGGGCTTTAGTCCAGCCATCTCCATTCTTTTAGCGAATCTGTCTGTATAAACATACATATTTTTTTTTTGATAGGAAACTACTTTCATTAAAATAATTAAAGATTACATATTATGTGCGGATGAGTATTCCACAACAAAGTTACAAGACTACTAAACAGACATATCAATGGGTTGCTCCTGCTGGCAGTAGAAAATTCGACCACCACCAAATCGATTAACCCTATATAATTGCGGGACTGCTGAAATTTGCAAAAGGGAGGGGAACCTGAGTGTTTTCGTTTTAGCCTATATGCGGAAAGGTAGGCAAAGATCTGTATCGACTGAAAATCAACGGCGTGATCTATCTTCCCCATGCCACAAAGATGACAAGATAGTGAAGTCTATTAATCATGGGTACCTGTGAATGAGACTCATACGACATACATTATTATTACTTATTCTCACCTTGCCTTGCTCCCTTCGTTCTATTCTAAATATAAAGCAAGAAAATTATTGAAAAATTAAAGTTTATAAAAAAAAGTTCATATTTTACCTTTATTTAATAATTCATTCAAAAATAATTTTAAATTTTAGAAACTTAGTAATAGGGAAATATAAGAAAAATATTACTCAATGTAGAATGTAGAAATTGGACTATATATTTGAGACAACTGAAAGAAGGAAACGAAACATAAATAATACATAACTTTCTTTTAAAGCATTTGGTTAAATTATAATTATAATATTTGGTTATAATATATTATGTAATAGTACATAAATGATGTTACAATAGTTGTGTCATGTAATGAAACTCGTAGAAGAACTAAAATTATAATGAGCCTGAAGAAGGGCTAAATAACAAAATTGTATCTTGTCTAGCAATTGAAACGATACTTCGTATAATTGTAACCTGAAATTTTACAAAAAAAATTGGCATAATTTTCTCCTAAATCGCATCCACCAACAAAAAGATATATAAAAAATACACAATATATTTTTCATAAATAATAAAAAAAATTCAAAAATATATCAATACAAGATCAAATCAAAGAATTAATCAGAAACATATTCGAGTTAAGATTGAAATTTAACTTAACTAATTCATATTCTAAAAATCTAAACACTCATCGGGCCAAGTTCAATTCCTTTATTAGCAATAACCATTGACAACAGTCTCTGTTCAGAAACTCTAACAATCTCAAGACTAATTTTGTAAATGACGAACCAACAAAATATTCAAGATTCTTTATTTGCAACGGACCAGCACAGAACTTTGAGAAGGAAACAGAACATGAAACATTATTCTGTGCAACTTAATTGATATTTTTAACATATATAAATAATCTTCGCATGGACAATGGACCAGCAAACAACTCTAAGAAGGAAAGAGAAAATGAAGTTGGTCCAACGTGGATCTCTGCAACAAATTCGATATCTAGAAACTATTCGGTGTAGAAGGACTAAATTTGTTGATCATACGTATTCTATAGTCAGCCACACATAGCTAAATAAATTGTTGGGTTTGGCCAACTTTGTCTCAAGCCCAATAACCCAAAGCCCATTTTCTTAAAGCTTTGGCCTACTAGGTTGTTATGTCTTGTTTTAAATACCGATTGTTCCCAGCAGCCAAGCCGAAGCATGAGTTTCGGGACATAGGCAGTATCGTGAAAGTGTGCGTTGTACTCTTCAATCTTCTTCTGCTAGTAGTGCTCTTTGCTTGGTGTATGTGAGCTCTTCTCTTATCTTCTTCCTCTCGATTCCTCAAGTGATATGTGTGTGTGAGATTGGAAACTGCCATAGGTTCCTTGTGCTATCTCAATAAGTGTCGTTTCCAGCATTGGTTAAGTTTGCCTACTGTGTGTGGTGAGTTGTGTGCTTAGGGGCTATTTGCTTAAGATTGAGTTGGTTATCAGTAACCGGAGTTTTGATTGGGAAATCTTTATGGTCTTCACCTTGCTTTGCTGCGTATTTGGAGAGGCCAAAACCAGTTCGTCTGAGCTTCGTTTTATCCTAACGTGTCATATTGTATTGTTTTTGGTTTTGGTGAAAGTTGCAGGTTGGCCAGCCAGCTATAGAAGGTATGAGATGACCGATGGACACCTATCATAAACAAACAAAAAAAATATAATATTTTAAACTCATTTATCCTATACTCAGAGCCGATCCTAACAATATTTGGACCTGAGTCTAACTTTTAAAAAGAGGCCTCCGAATCATAATGTGTGTTCATATTTTTTTTCGTTCCATAGCAATTTTTCAAATTAAATTAATACGTCAAAGACAATATAAAAAACTAAAGGAATAAAAATATCAAATATGTCCAAAATGATCATTAAAAACAACCCGCCTAACAGTTTTAGAGCTAAAAGTACTAATCAAGTCTATATAATCAAGTTTTTCAGTAATTTTTTTCTCAATCGATAAATAGTTAATTCATTCAATCTTTCTCGTGACATGATTGATCGGAGAAAAGTTTTGATGAGCTTTGTCTTTGAGAAACTTCGCTCTGCACTTGCTACTACGACCGAGACAGGCAACAAGATTTTATAAGTAATATGAGCATTTGAAAGCCGAATAAACATTACATCCATCAAAATTTCAGTCAAAAAGCGTAGATTATAGATATCACATAAATTACAATAAAAAATTAGAATCCCGAACAAAGAAAATACAAGAAAATAGACTTACAGCTCCTCATGGGTCTTTCAATCAAACCTAGAGACGACGCAATGACTGGAGTCGATTAAGGCTTGTCTGCAGATAAATATTGGGGAAGATTGGGGAATAAATCGATAACATGCTAAGCAAAGCAACCATGCCCCAGTTTCTCACCTCGAATCCAATCCATTCTTCAGAAAACGCTTCTGCCTTTGGAGGAGAAGATTGAGATTGGAAATCCTAGAGCCGAAACTACACGTTAAACTCTGTATATATAGGAATGTTTTAGGAGTAAGTTGCACAATACAGAGCCGAAACTACAGAAACTAAAATTGAAAAGTTAAACAGAAAATTTCAAAAACACTAACAATTGTAGAGCGAAAATAACGAACCGCTTTTGACTTTGCGTGAGTCCACGTTTAGCTTTCAAGAAGAGGGTTTACAGACAAATGAGATTATTTGGACAAATCAATAAATTGGATTTGTGAGAGGGGGTAAAATGGTCATTGGGTAATTCAATTTAATAAATACTTGGTTTTAGGCTATCTAATAACTAGTATTATATATAATAATTTATTTAAAAAAATTTTTTGTGCCCCAAAAAAAAGATGGACCTGAGTCATTGGACTCATTTGCCTCTTAATAGGCACGGCCCTGCGGCTATACTCAACGGGAAAATTGGCACATTACGTCAAACAATTGGCGAGCAATGAATCTAAACACAAACCGTTCAGCATCAAGACATGATGTGTAAATGTAGTTATCATTCACTCGTGAATCACAATCTCCTTTGTACTCACATAAGAGATATGTACTATGGTATAACTTCAAAACATAAATATTCCAAAAATCAACAATTAACGCAACACCATTTTCCATCACATATAGCACGTGTAAAACTAGAAAATCGATATCAATGAAACACAATGTGCAATCATATCGACGTTCAAAACTCGAAAACCAAAGAAAAATTCTCGCCGAGATGGGTTTCCGCTTGAATTACAAATCAAACAGATTTGCGCGGTTTCAGAGGCAGAGTAAGTTGTTCACACGAAAAAATAGATGCAATACTTATTGGAGGGGGTGTATATATATACAGAAACTAAAATGTAAAAGTTAAAACAGAAAAATTTCAAAAATACTAACAATTGTAGAGCGAAAATAACGAACCGCTTTTGAATTTGCGTGAGTCCAATTTTAGCTTTCAAGAAGAGGGTTTACAGACAAATGAGATTATTTGGACAGTCAATAAATTGGATTTGTGGGAGGGGGTAAAATGGTCATTGGGTAATTCAATTTAATAAATACTTGATTTTGGGCTATCTAATAACTAGTATTATATATAATATTTTTTTTAAAATTTTTGTGCCCCAAAAAAAAGATGGATCTGAGTCATTGGAGTCATTTGCCTCTTAATAGGCACGACCCTGCCTATACTCAACGGGAAAATTGGCACATTACGTCAAACAATTGGCGAGCAATGAATCTAAACCCAAACCGTTCAGCATCAAGACATGATGTGTAAATGTAGTTATCATTCACTCGTGAATCACAATCTCCTTTGTACTCACATAAGAGATATGTACTATGGTATAACTTCAAACATAAATATTCCAAAAATCAACAATTAATGCAACACCATTTTCCATCACATATAGCACGTGTAAAACCAGAAAATCGATATCAATGAAACACAATGTGCAATCATATCGACGTTCAAAACTCGAAAACCCAAGAAAAATTCTCGCCAGATGGGTTTCCGCTTGAATTACAAATCAAACAGATTTGCGCGGTTTCAGAGGCAGAGTAAGTTGTTCACACGAAAAAATAGATGCAATACTTATTGGAGGGGGTGTATATATATACAGAAACTAAAATTGAAAAGTTAAACAGAAAAATTTCAAAAACACTAACAATTGTAGAGCGAAAATAACGAACCGCTTTTGACTTTGCGTGAGTCCACGTTTAGCTTTCAAGAAAAGGGTTTACAGACAAATGAGATTATTTGTACAAGTCAATAAATTGGATTTGTGAGAGGGGGTAAAATGGTCATTGGGTAATTCAATTTAATAAATACTTGGTTTTGGGCTATCTAATAACTAGTATTATATATAATAATTTATTTTAAAAAAATTTTTGTGCCCCAAAAAAAAGATGGACCTGAGTTATTGGACTCATTTGCCTCTTAATAGGCACGGCCCTGCCTATACTCAACGGGAAAATTGGCACATTACGTCAAACAATTGGCGAGCAATGAATCTAAATCCAAACCGTTCAGCATCAAAACATGATGTGTAAATGTAGTTATCATTCACTCGTGAATCACAATCTCTTTTGTACTCACATAAAATATATATACTATGGTATAACTTCAAAACATAAATATTCCAAAAATCAACAATTAATGCAACACCATTTTCCATCACATATGCACGTGTAAAACTAGAAAATCGATATCAATGAAACACAATGTGCAATCATATCGGCGTTCAAAACTCGAAAACCCAAGAAAAATTCTCGCCGAGATGGGTTTCCGCTTGAATTACAAATCAAACATTTTTGCGCGGTTTCAGAGGCAGAGTAAGTTGTTCACACGAAAAAATAGATGCAATACTTATTGGAGGGGGTGTATATATACAACGTATAATGATAAATTTTGTGCTTTTTGGAAATCAGATTTTGGTGAGAATTGTAGCTATTGGTGGTTTGGAAACTACATCAAGGAATAAAGATTGAAGTACACTATTATGATCAGTTTATTAGGATATAAAAAATAAATAAAAACATATTTACATAATAATTTTTTTAAAATTTTTGTGCCCCAAAAAAAGATGGACCTGAGTCATTGGACTCATTTGCCTCTTAATAGGCACGACCCTGCCTATACTCAACGGGAAAATTGGCACATTACGTCAAACAATTGGCGAGCAATGAATCTAAACCCAAACCGTTCAGCATCAAGACATGATGTGTAAATGTAGTTATCATTCACTCGTGAATCACAATCTCCTTTGTACTCACATAAGAGATATGTACTATGGTATAACTTCAAACATAAATATTCCAAAAATCAACAATTAATGCAACACCATTTTCCATCACATATGCACGTGTAAAACTAGAAAATCGATATCAATGAAACACAATGTGCAATCATATCGGCGTTCAAAACTCGAAAACCCAAGAAAAATTCTCGCCGAGATGGGTTTCTGCTTGAATTACAAATCAAACAGATTTGCGCGGTTTCAGAGGCAGAGTAAGTTGTTCACACGAAAAAATAGATGCAATACTTATTGGAGGGGGTGTATATATACAGAAACTAAAATTGAAAAGTTAAAACAGAAAAAAATTTCAAAAACACTAACAATTGTAGAGCGAAAATAACGAACCGCTTTTGACTTTGCGTAAGTCCACGTTTAGCTTTCAAGAAGAGGGTTTACAGACAAATGAGATTATTTGTACAAGTCAATAAATTGGATTTGTGAGAGGGGGTAAAATGGTCATTGGGTAATTCAATTTAATAAATACTTGGTTTTGGGCTATCTAATAACTAGTATTATATATAATAATTTATTTAAAAAAAATTTTTGTGCCCCAAAAAAAAAATGGACCTGAGTCATTGGACTCATTTGCCTCTTAATAGGCACGACCCTGCCTATACTCAACGGGAAAATTGGCACATTACGTCAAACAATTGGCGAGCAATGAATCTAAATCCAAACCGTTCAGCATCAAGACATGATGTGTAAATGTAGTTATCATTCACTCGTGAATCACAATCTCTTTTGTACTCACATAAAATATATATACTATGGTATAACTTCAAAACATAAATATTCCAAAAATCAACAATTAATGCAACACCATTTTCCATCACATATGCACGTGTAAAACTAGAAAATCGATATCAATGAAACACAATTTGCAATCATATCGACTTTCAAAACTCGAAAACCCAAGAAAAATTCTCGCCGAGATGGGTTTCCGCTTGAATTACAAATCAAACAGATTTGTGCGGTTTCAGAGGCAGAGTAAGTTGTTCACACGAAAAAATAGATGCAATACTTATTGGAGGGGGTGTATATATACAACGTATAATGATAAATTTTGTGCTTTTTGGAAATCAGATTTTGGTGAGAATTGTAGCTATTGGTGGTTTGGAAACTACATCAAGGAATAAAGATTGAAGTACACTATTATGATCAGTTTATTAGGATATAAAAAATAAATAAAAACATATTTACATAATAATTTTTTTAAAATTTTTGTGCCCCAAAAAAAGATGGATCTGAGTCATTGGACTCATTTGCCTCTTAATAGGCACGACCCTACCTATATTCAACGGGAAAATTGGCACATTACGTCAAACAATTGGCGAGCAATGAATCTAAATCCAAACCGTTCAGCATCAAGACATGATGTGTAAATGTATTTATCATTCACTCGTGAATCACAATCTCCTTTGTACTCACATAAAAGATATGTACTATGGTATAACTTCAAAACATAAATATTCCAAAAATCAACAATTAATGCAACACCATTTTCCATCACATATGCACGTGTAAAACTAGAAAATCGATATCAATGAAACACAATGTGCAATCATATCGGCGTTCAAAACTCGAAAACCCAAGAAAAATTCTCGCCGAGATGGGTTTCTGCTTGAATTACAAATCAAACAGATTTGCGCGGTTTCAGAGGCAGAGTAAGTTGTTCACACGAAAAAATAGATGCAATACTTATTGGAGGGGGTGTATATATATACAGAAACTAAAATTGAAAAGTTAAAACAGAAAAAATTTCAAAAACACTAACAATTGTAGAGCGAAAATAACGAACCGCTTTTGACTTTGCGTGAGTCCACGTTTAGCTTTCAAGAAGAGGGTTTACAGACAAATGAGATTATTTGTACAAGTCAATAAATTTGATTTTTGAGAGGGGGTAAAATGGTCATTGGGTAATTCAATTTAATAAATACTTGGTTTTGGGCTATCTAATAACTAGTATTATATATAATAATTTATTTAAAAAAAATTTTTGTGCCCCAAAAAAAAGATGGACCTGAGTCATTGGACTCATTTGCCTCTTAATAGGCACGACCCTGCCTATACTCAACGGGAAAATTGGCACATTACGTCAAACAATTGGCGAGCAATGAATCTAAATCCAAACCGTTCAGCATCAAGACATGATGTGTAAATGTAGTTATCATTCACTCGTGAATCACAATCTCTTTTGTACTCACATAAAATATATATACTCTGGTATAACTTCAAAACATAAATATTCCAAAAATCAACAATTAATGCAACACCATTTTCCATCACATATGCACGTGTAAAACTAGAAAATCGATATCAATGAAACACAATGTGCAATCATATCGACTTTCAAAACTCGAAAACCCAAGAAAAATTCTCGCCGAGATGGGTTTCCGCTTGAATTACAAATCAAACAGATTTGTGCGGTTTCAGAGGCAGAGTAAGTTGTTCACACGAAAAAATAGATGCAATACTTATTGGAGGGGGTGTATATATACAACGTATAATGATAAATTTTGTGCTTTTTGGAAATCAGATTTTGGTGAGAATTGTAGCTATTGGTGGTTTGGAAACTACATCAAGGAATAAAGATTGAAGTACACTATTATGATCAGTTTATTAGGATATAAAAAATAAATAAAAACATATTTACATAATAATTTTTTTAAAATTTTTGTGCCCCAAAAAAAGATGGATCTGAGTCATTGGACTCATTTGCCTCTTAATAGGCACGGCCCTACCTATATTCAACGGGAAAATTGGCACATTACGTCAAACAATTGGCGAGCAATGAATCTAAATCCAAACCGTTCAGCATCAAGACATGATGTGTAAATGTATTTATCATTCACTCGTGAATCACAATCTCCTTTGTACTCACATAAAAGATATGTACTATGGTATAACTTCAAATCATAAATATTCCAAAAATCAACAATTAATGCAACACCATTTTCCATCACATATGCACGTGTAAAACTAGAAAATCGATATCAATGAAACACAATGTGCAATCATATCGGCGTTCAAAACTCGAAAACCCAAGAAAAATTCTCGCCGAGATGGGTTTCTGCTTGAATTACAAATCAAACAGATTTGCGCGGTTTCAGAGGCAGAGTAAGTTGTTCACACGAAAAAATAGATGCAATACTTATTGGAGGGGGTGTATATATATACAGAAACTAAAATTGAAAAGTTAAACAGAAAAATTTCAAAAACACTAACAATTGTAGAGCGAAAATAACGAACCGCTTTTGACTTTGCGTGAGTCCACGTTTAGCTTTCAAGAAGAGGGTTTACAGACAAATGAGATTATTTGTACAAGTCAATAAATTTGATTTTTGAGAGGGGGTAAAATGGTCATTGGGTAATTCAATTTAATAAATACTTGGTTTTGGGCTATCTAATAACTAGTATTATATATAATAATTTATTTAAAAAAAATTTTTGTGCCCCAAAAAAAAGATGGACCTGAGTCATTGGACTCATTTGCCTCTTAATAGGCACGACCCTGCCTATACTCAACGGGAAAATTGGCACATTACGTCAAACAATTGGCGAGCAATGAATCTAAATCCAAACCGTTCAGCATCAAGACATGATGTGTAAATGTAGTTATCATTCACTCGTGAATCACAATCTCTTTTGTACTCACATAAAATATATATACTCTGGTATAACTTCAAAACATAAATATTCCAAAAATCAACAATTAATGCAACACCATTTTCCATCACATATGCACGTGTAAAACTAGAAAATCGATATCAATGAAACACAATGTGCAATCATATCGACTTTCAAAACTCGAAAACCCAAGAAAAATTCTCGCCGAGATGGGTTTCCGCTTGAATTACAAATCAAACAGATTTGTGCGGTTTCAGAGGCAGAGTAAGTTGTTCACACGAAAAAATAGATGCAATACTTATTGGAGGGGGTGTATATATACAACGTATAATGATAAATTTTGTGCTTTTTGGAAATCAGATTTTGGTGAGAATTGTAGCTATTGGTGGTTTGGAAACTACATCAAGGAATAAAGATTGAAGTACACTATTATGATCAGTTTATTAGGATATAAAAAATAAATAAAAACATATTTACATAATAATTTTTTTAAAATTTTTGTGCCCCAAAAAAAGATGGATCTGAGTCATTGGACTCATTTGCCTCTTAATAGGCACGGCCCTACCTATATTCAACGGGAAAATTGGCACATTACGTCAAACAATTGGCGAGCAATGAATCTAAATCCAAACCGTTCAGCATCAAGACATGATGTGTAAATGTATTTATCATTCACTCGTGAATCACAATCTCCTTTGTACTCACATAAAAGATATGTACTATGGTATAACTTCAAAACATAAATATTCCAAAAATCAACAATTAATGCAACACCATTTTCCATCACATATGCACGTGTAAAACTAGAAAATCGATATCAATGAAACACAATGTGCAATCATATCGGCGTTCAAAACTCGAAAACCCAAGAAAAATTCTCGCCGAGATGGGTTTCTGCTTGAATTACAAATCAAACAGATTTGCGCGGTTTCAGAGGCAGAGTAAGTTGTTCACACGAAAAAATAGATGCAATACTTATTGGAGGGGGTGTATATATATACAGAAACTAAAATTGAAAAGTTAAACAGAAAAATTTCAAAAACACTAACAATTGTAGAGCGAAAATAACGAACCGCTTTTGACTTTGCGTGAGTCCACGTTTAGCTTTCAAGAAAAGGGTTTACAGACAAATGAGATTATTTGTACAAGTCAATAAATTGGATTTGTGAGAGGGGGTAAAATGGTCATTGGGTAATTCAATTTAATAAATACTTGGTTTTGGGCTATCTAATAACTAGTATTATATATAATAATTTATTTAAAAAAAATTTTTGTGCCCCAAAAAAAAGATGGACCTGAGTCATTGGACTCATTTGCCTCTTAATAGGCACGGCCCTGCCTATACTCAACGGGAAAATTGGCACATTACGTCAAACAATTGGCGAGCAATGAATCTAAATCCAAACCGTTCAGCATCAAGACATGATGTGTAAATGTAGTTATCATTCACTCGTGAATTACAATCTCTTTTGTACTCACATAAAATATATATACTGTGGTATAACTTCAAAACATAAATATTCCAAAAATCAACAATTAATGCAACACCATTTTCCATCACATATGCACGTGTAAAACTAGAAAATCGATATCAATGAAACACAATGTGCAATCATATCGACTTTCAAAACTCGAAAACCCAAGAAAAATTCTCGCCGAGATGGGTTTCCGCTTGAATTACAAATCAAACAGATTTGGGCGGTTTCAGAGGCAGAGTAAGTTGTTCACACGAAAAAATAGATGCAATACTTATTGGAGGGGGTGTATATATACAACGTATAATGATAAATTTTGTGCTTTTTGGAAATCAGATTTTGGTGAGAATTGTAGCTATTGGTGGTTTGGAAACTACATCAAGGAATAAAGATTGAAGTACACTATTATGATCAGTTTATTAGGATATAAAAAATAAATAAAAACATATTTACATAATAATTTTTTTAAAATTTTTGTGCCCCAAAAAAAGATGGATCTGAGTCATTGGACTCATTTGCCTCTTAATAGGCACGACCCTACCTATATTCAACGGGAAAATTGGCACATTACGTCAAACAATTGGCGAGCAATGAATCTAAATCCAAACCGTTCAGCATCAAGACATGATGTGTAAATGTATTTATCATTCACTCGTGAATCACAATCTCTTTTGTACTCACATAAAAGATATGTACTATGGTATAACTTAAAAACATAAATATTCCAAAAATCAACAATTAATGCAACACCATTTTCCATCACATATGCACGTGTAAAACTAGAAAATCGATATCAATGAAACACAATGTGCAATCATATCGGCGTTCAAAACTCGAAAACCCAAGAAAAATTCTCGCCGAGATAGGTTTCCGCTTGAATTACAAATCAAACATTTTTGCGCCGTTTCAGAGGCAGAGTAAGTTGTTCACACGAAAAAATAGATGCAATACTTATTGGAGGGGGTGTATATATACAACGTATAATGATAAATTTTGTGCTTTTTGGAAATCAGATTTTGGTGAGAATTGTAGCTATTGGTGGTTTGGAAACTACAGCAAGGAATAAAGATTGAAGTACACTATTATGATCAGTTTATTAGGATATAAAAAATAAATAAAAACATCTTTACTTCTATACTATATTATTTAATTTGAGATCCAGAGTAACTATATTAAATATTTAATTTTATAAATATCCTTCTTATATACTAAAAACCTTCTTAAGACACTTCATATTTTACATAGCAAAAAATCTAAACAAAACTTTCTTTTTAAATCGAATAACTCTTCTAAATTGAAAATAATTTCGTGTTAATTGTTTTGTATTATTTGATCAAACTAAAAATAATAATAACACATGCAACGCGTATGCATCTTTTACTAATATAAATATAAGGTTCTCGACTTTCGCACACTATTATTATTAGTTTATTAGGAAATAAAAAATGGTTGTAAATTCATTTTTTAAAAATGGTTGAAAATGATATTAGATACAACAAGATAGATCATGGTGAATTTTTTTATTATGTAACCCACAGCCAATACTCGTAAATATGCATTAAATAAACTGTCACGCCTAACATAGTAATATACAAACCACGTCAACCAGGTAAAACACAATAAGCAATTCTTGTGTGACACAATTGTCCAAGAAAATATTGATAAGTATATAATCAAGTGATCATAAGTACACATACTTCATCAACTTATACACTCCTCATAGACGACCTATAGTGATTTTACTATTCAAATTTTTGTCGTTTAATTTGGTTTATTCGACTCATTTTAGATTTTGTTTAGATATTAGCATTGCAGTCTAATTTTTGCCTTTATAGCTTATTGGCCAAGCCTAATTTTTTTTAAAGGACCTAAAAAGGGATTTTGTTAGACAAAAAAAAAAATATAAACAACATTTTCAATTTAAATTTTGATTGTGAAATATAAATAAAACAACATAAATTTTGTACTATATTTTATACATCTGAGAAACTCATGACACGCAATTCAAAAAGACCGTAATAGAAAAAATAAAAATATTAGATGAGCTTTATTTAAAAAAAATATTAGATGAGCAGACAATATTGATAAACTAAAGAAAAGACGAGTATCGAAACTTAAAATTTTTCATGTTAAGAAAAAAAAGAAAGAAAAGCTTCCTCCCAACTGTCCCATTTAACTACTTTATTCCGAATACATGACGGTGAATTGACTCTATGAATCACAAACTTGATGGAAGGCTTTGAGTTATCACACCAAAATTATAATTTTGACATTCAGTTATAATGAACTTTTTAGAATCTCCACTTAACTTAAAAAAGAGTAAAAGATTGTTAAGATTAGGAACTTATATGTAATTCCATATCACAAAGTAGTTCGAATAGGACGATTGTCTAATTCCATATACACAACTCTCAATAACTTAATTTAACAGACGTGAGACATCTAACAAAGAGTATTAGTACACGGTGCAGCATACAATCTCCACACATGAATATATGCAACAAAAAAAAACTAACAATGAGAAAGCCTGGGGGCAAATGCAACATATCGAGATGGTCTACATTTAGTGAAAGGGAATGGGCTCCCAACTTTGAAGAACAAAGTTTTGTGTGTTGTTGTATAACCAAATTTGCTAGCGACCTGACCTTGTAAACGAGCTCTTTTCCCACTGCTTCCTTTCTCATGTACTCTTTGAGTTTCGAGACAGTGAAAAAAAAATATTGTAGCCTTGCGAGAAGTATCCAGTTCTAAAAAGAGAGCAAAGTAATTTAATAAGCAATGTTTTGATTGTGATATTTGACCATAATAAACTTTTTTAAACATAATTTTCTAAATGTGAAAACTAATCGATTATGTATTTTGATTGGGATGCCAATATTCTCGGTAAATTGTTGTGTAAATGATTTTTTTTTTTTAAATCTCAAACCTATAATTACATTTCATTATCGAGATAAGTACTTGTCGAAAAACGACTCATTTATATCCAGTCTTTGTCATACTCTTGAAAAAGTTACTGATTTTTTTATTTCATTGATAACTTCCCTCTCATGTTAATGTAAGAAATCCACTCGTGTCTATTATCTTCACACTTGAACTTCGTTATGTTTTAAGAGCTTGGGAGACTCATAGAATCTTGAATTTCAACAACTTGACAAATTTTGAATGTTTTTGACTTGATTTTTCATCACATGAAGTTTTCAATCGATGGCGGAACATGTGCGTAAGCTTGATGTGGAGAATAATGGCAGCAAAAAAGATTTTTTTTAAGCAGCGACCGCATAAATGCAAGCCATTCTACCACAAATTATGACGTAAGCTCGACCACTTAGGCCGACCTTAGACGGTGCCCCTCCTAAGTACAATGTAGGTCGTCAACATAAACCATGAAACTTCTTGGTCACCCATTGATTCCGTCCAGGTAAGTAGCAACAATTATGACAATGAAGATTTACATGAAAAGATTTTAACTTCCAGTATAATTCTCAATGTTACACGCTTAATTTTGACGATGGACACTATAAAGTAACATGATAAAAATGATATGATTCCACCAACCTAGAGTTTGGAGCGCCCAAAATTCATGTTCTACCGATGGGTGAAGTCATGACAATTAGCAATAGTTCTTGCACAAGACAATTGTGTGAGACGGTCTCACGAGTCGTATTTTGTGAGACATATCTTTTATTTATGTTATGCATGAAAAAATATTACTTTTTATGCTAATAGTATTACTTTTTATTGTGAATATCACTAAGGTTGACTCGTCTTACAGATAAAGATTCATAACCATCTCACAAGAGACCATCTCCTTGCACAATTGGTGCAATTTTAAATAAGATTAAATAATTTCAGTAGCTAATATCTTAATCCTAAGATATTATCCTATTTATGAATGCTAAATTGAAAGATAATAATATCTATTTTTAGGCAAAAACTTGTGTGAGACGGTCTCACGGGTCATATGTGTGAGACGGATCTCTTATTTGGGTCACCCATGAAAAAAATATTGCTTTTTATGCTAAGAGTATTACTTTTTATTGTGAATATGGGTAGGATTGACCCGTCTCACGGATTATGACCCGTGAGACTGTCTCACATGAGACTCACTCCTATTTTTAACTCCAACTATTAGAAAATCTTGCTATTTGTTCGTTTTTCTTAATATTTAATCTTGTATAATTTTATCGACTCTTCAAATTTAACTAAACAAAAATTAAAGTAAAGGAAGCAAAAATGAAAATTTTAAGTTTCTTTTATGGAAAAATGGTGGTGCAAATAACGCATGCATCGGTCCTTTGCAATGGTCAAGGATGATGATGTTTTTTTAAATATTAATTAATATTATTAATATCTCTATTATTATTATTATTATTATTATTATTATTTTACTATAAGCTCCTTAAGAAAGGGAAAAAATGTATATATTTAATAAATACTTTCTTTGGTGGAAACCGTAAATACCGAAGAGTTTCGGTGTCAACGAGGTCAATTAATTTCATAGACATAACATAACGACTGGGTGACTTTTTTTAAATATTAATATATTAATATATATTATTATTATTATTATATTATTATTATTATTATTATTATTATTATTACTATAAGCTCCTTAAGAAAGGGAAAAAATATATATATTTAATAAATACTTTCTTTTGGTGGAAACCGTAAACACCGAAGAGTTTCGGTGTCAACGAGGTCAATTAATTTCATAGACATAACATAACGACTGGGTGACTTTTTTTAAATATTAATTAATATTATTAATATCTCTATTATTATTATTATTATTATTATTATTATTATTACTATAAGCTCCTTAAGAAAGGGAAAAAATATATATATTTAATAAATACTTTCTTTTGGTGGAAACCGTAAATACCGAAGAGTTTCGGTGTCAACGAGGTCAATTAATTTCATAGACATAACATAACGACTGGGTGACTTTCCCCTACCCTTTCACACTTCTAATTGGAAACAAACAACGCGGCTTACTTTAGCACGTACCCTGGTGCTTTTCTAGTTAAATAAATAATAAGGAACTCGCAAAAAAGCGCAGAGAATAGTCAGAAATTTAGAGCATAGCCTCCTTAACATACGCCCCCCGTATTCCAGTTTTTAACCTACGCTCCCTCGCCTCTGTCTGCACCCTTTCGTATTCTTTGTGAATTTTGCAAAATTGTAGTAACCCCATTTTTCATTATTGATTGATAACTTTGCGGTGACGGCGTATTTGTGTTGTGGAAAGGCGAGTTTCGTGGGAAATTAGGTTTGTTAAATTTACAGGGGGGAACTGATTGAGATGATGATGGCGAAGGCCGATGAGGGATCTTCGATGATAATAGACGAATTGTTCACCATGGACGATGGATGTGATGACATTCTTATCGATATCGATTCTTTGTGGGACGGAGGGGAACCGCCTGATCCTGTGCAGGTTTTCTCAGCTTTTTTTACTTTATTTGTTTTGTGAAGCCTTGATCATGTAGTGAGCATATCACGCACCGAGTGTGTTCCCTAGTTTCTTTATGCTTTTACTTTTGTTAATCAGTAACTTAGTTTATTCTTCCGATTTTCAGGGTGGGTTGGAAGATTTTTTTTTTAACGACTCCAATCAAGGTTGGTGACAAGATTTGGGTTTGCGTTTTTTTTTGGTAATTATTGTTTTTTGTGATTATCTTGTTCTGTGTACCATTCTCAAGTTACCACGACTTCTTGTCTGATAATAACTAGTGGGTACTGATTTCATTCTATTCACTTTAGCTGATTTATGCTATTATTTACTGTCAACATTGTGCAGAAATTAGTGATTTCTGTCAAACTTGCCAACTTTTTTCCACCTAAAGTTATCAGATATTTTGTTTTTCATAGGATCACAGAATTCAACAGCCGCCGCCGCCACCACCACCACCACCACCTGTTTAATGAGAGCTGAGTTTCCCGAAGTTGGTGTCTTATCTAATTCTAACTATTCCGAGGCTTCAAATCATAGGAATGTATGTTTAGATGGTTTCTCAGAATCTGGCTGGGCTTCTATGGTTCCAAACAATGAAAGGGTCGAACCTTCATCACGGCTTAGTTATGCAGAGAACATGTGCTCCAGAAGCATCAATGATCGTATGTCTTTTCAGGGAAATGACCTTTTCTATACTTATTCTGATGGTGGTTCTCGGATTGCAGCATCTTATTTCCAAAATGATGGTGAGAAAAATCCCACTAGAGAAACTATTCTACAGTTGGTTCAGTTTTCATATGCTGATCATGTTATATTTGAGATCCTTAGATTTCTGCCTCCTGAATCATGATCTGTTCCAATCTGTTTTGGTGCTTGAAAGCTTATTGCTGTTTGTAAATAAATCTTGACCATGACTTGATTTTAGTGTTTTTGTCACCTTCTATCATTTAACTATTGTTCATTGCACACGCTGGTTATTATTTGGTTTGCAGATTTATACGACAAGAAATTAAAAGAGGAAAGTAATCTTGGGATTTCTTTTGAGCAAAAGCAAGATTTATCTATCGATAGGGAGATGTCTTCATATGACACATCTCACACTGACTCTAGTTCTTGTGAAGTTACTGGAGCGGATATTCCTGATATGATATCTGAAAATGGTGAATTGTGCTTTTTGAGCCCAGGTAATCCATCATTTTTTCCTCCAACAAAGCAACATCGTCCGTACATTTCTGAAATCACTACATTAGCTAATGACGATGGTCGGATGGTTCACATGATGGATGGAGATAACACCATGGAAGAACTCATTAGTTTGACTCCCTTTATGGATAAGGTTGGAGGTGAGCTTGGGCAGCACCGTGCCAATTGTGGAAGTGTTAGCTCTATTTCTTTAAATAGGGGAATTCAATTGAACGAATTTGGTGAGACTCTTGTGGTGGAGAATGAGTTGCAGCAGCATTCCCCCAATGCTTTGTCAAATGTACAAAGGAAAATACAAGATCACATCAAGTTCAAAAAGCATATTGGATCAGTTAATTCTAGTGACATAGTTTCTAGAGCTTCTGAAGTAATTGATGTTTTCAGTAGGAAATACTATGGAAGTGCGGGTGAGCTGCCTGCTACTGAAGTTTTGAAGAAGCCTTTGTCGAACTCTCTGTCTTCTGTTTCTTTTGAGAATTACGTTTCATGTGCAAATAATGAAAAAGAAGACATACTTGTCAGAACAAAGAGAAAACCCCTTATTTGTGGCTCTATAAGTGAAACTCACATAAACAACCCTACTAATGTTGCACATGAATTGCTAGAAGTTCTGCAGGTGTCAGAACAAGTTGGCACACTGCAAAAGCGTTCTATTAAGAGAGAATTCAATTGCCTAAAGGTGGAAAATAATGTAGCCAACTGTGATCGTTCTTATCTTCCAAACCCCCCTGTCCAAAAAGTGCAGAATAACTTGTATGAACAAAACGATGCTGATGATGACTGTGATTTGTATGTTATTGAAGATATGAGTGCTCCCGCACGATCAAATCCTGTTACCATAAATGCTAATGCGGTTGTTGCTTCACAATCTTTGACATCAAGAAGCCCCATTAACCAGATCGTAACTGCCAATCCCAGGCTGAGACCAAATGCTGAACGAGTTATTTTTCGTGTTGCCCTGCAGGTGAACTTTTAAAATTACCGTTTTCCTTTTTCTCTAGGCATTTATTATATTTATACACCGCTATCGCATAATCTAGCTGCTTCCAATAACACTAGATATTTTTCCAAAATTGTTAGAACTGGTTTAAAATTTGGTAGTTCCATTATTCTTAGCTTTTTTGAAGCTTCTGGTGTTCAGCCAAGCTCTTGTTCTTGTTTTTGTCTATTTTCTTCTCATTTTTGTTGAAAAGTTGGAATTTAAGGATCTTCTACGATTAATGAAATCACAAATTTTTCTTTGAGAAACAATGTGTATAGTGTTGGTTGGTCTGCTAGCAGTTTGTCTAATTCCTAGATGCTATGAATTTAGATACTGATATTAAAGATTGCTTTTTGAGACTCAAATGTTGATGTTAAAAATTGCTTGCAGTTGATGCTATGATTATTATATTTGGTCATTAACTCTTGCATCATATGTTGATTATGTCCACTTTACATGAATGGACAAAAATTCTCTTTTACTTGTGCAATGATGTGCTTGGATCACTTGCCTGCTTCATATCCTTTTGCATCGTGGAAACATGAAATAGCCGCTTCGCTATCTGTAGACGCAATTCCTATATTACAGTTTTCCAATTCTTGCTTGTTTAGTATGCCAAGTGAACCAGGGTAGCAGTGGTTTAGCTTTTGTGATGCAAATAATTGGAAAATGTAATTGATGATTTGATTACAATGCAGAAAAATAAGTTATGCTGCTGCATGTTTCCTCCTTTCCAAATTTAATTAAACTTACAGTGTTTGATTCAGTGTGATCTTCTAGTATCATGTTTTCTAGTGAAGGTGAATGAATGGTTGGGCGATATATTATTTAGACCATTACTAACACTTATTGCCTGGAGAACGGAAATATTTTATCAATTTGTGGTGTCGTATTTACTATGATGTGAACATTTATTGTTGCTGTGATAAATTTGTGAACACGTGTGTATTTCTGAGAGTTTTAAAAGTTTTCTTGTTCATTGGTTGGAGAACTGTTTTACAAGAAGTATTGCGTGATTGTCAGGATCTTTCACAGGCAAAATCAGAAGCTACTCCACCAGACGGTCTTTTGGCCGTGCCTTTACTGAAACACCAGGTACATTATTGTTTTTTGAGAAGCACACATTCGTTATTGTTACAACTTATTTCCCCGATTCTTTAGTTTTCGATGTTTTTTAATGGGCTGTATAAAAGATAGAAATAAGGTCCCCATTTTATTCTTGAATATAGTAGGATCCTTTTCATGTCCATTTACTGTTTCTTCTCTATATTCGTTATTTATTTTTAAGTAATTTACATCAACACACTTTGTTTGATTAGAATGATTAAAACCTTACAATTACTGTAAGTTTCTAAAAGGAAAAATATGGTAGAAAATTATTTTTATTTAATCTATGAAATCAAAGAATACATTGAACAATTTATGAAACCTACCATACGAATGAATATTATCTAATCTAATCTAGTCTATTAAAAAGAAAGAATGAAGTACAACAGATAACTCAAATAATAAATCAAACTTTTAATTATTTAATGTTCAGTAATTCAACATTCCCCCTAAAGTTGGGTTGTGTGTGTTGATCATGCCCAACTTGGAGACCACGTCTTCAAAGATAGGTCGAAATAAGGCCTTTGTCAGAATGTCTGCCTCTTGTAGTTGAGCAGGGACATAGCTAAGCTTCGCGACACCTTTCTCAAATTTCTCACCTATGACATGACAATCAATCTCTATTTTTGGTTCGATCTTGATGAACCAGGTTCGATCTTGATGAACCAAGTTCTTGGCAATACTTATTGTAGCTTGGTTATCACATTTCAACTCCACTATTTAATGATCTTTTAATTTTAGTTCCTTCGGTAGTATTTGGAGCCATATCCCCTCACAAATGCCATTGGCTAAGGCATGATATTCTGCCTCTGCGATACTTCTCGCCACTACTGGTTGCTTTTTCCTTGTCCAAGTTCAAAAGGTTTCCCTTTACTAATGTGCAGTAACCTGATGTGGAGCGTCTGTCATTTGTTGAACCTGCCCAGTCTGCATCATTGTATACTTGGATATTCCTTGAGGAGACTTTGCAAAACAGTAATCCCTTTTTAGGTTATCCCTTCAGGTACCTCAGAACTCTATATACGATATCCATGTGCTTCTCAGTTGGATTGTTCACGAACTGATTGATAATGCTTACAACAAAGCCAATATCTGATCGAGCGTGGGAGAGATATATTAGTTTCCTCACCATTATGGCTAAGACAAGGGATAATGTTGGGGAGATTAATAGGCCGAGAGGTAAGTTTAGGGCATTCAAAGGGCTAAGACAAGGAGATCCATTTTCCTTTTTTTTGTTCAACTTGGTAGTGGATGTGTTGTGGAGATTAATTGATAAAGCCAAGGAAAGGAATCTCATAAGGGGGATGGAAGTTGGTAGAGACAAGATCGAGATCTCACACGTTCAGTTTGCGGATGACACACTTTTCTTTGTGCAAAATGAGGATCATATCAGGTTCCTTGTGCAAGTGGTGAGATCGTTCTGTGAAATGTCAGGCTTAAAAATCAATTGGGAAAAAAGTGATTTGTTGGGTATCCACTTTGATCAAGGAGAGGTTGAATTACTGGCATAACAAGTGGGATGTGGTAAGGAGATATGGCCTATTAAGTATCTGGGAGTGCCTTTGGGTGGCAATCCGTTACAAGCTTCTTTTTGGGATCCCGTTGTGGCTAAGATGTCGAAAAAGTTGGCAAGTTGGAAGAATTCTTTTTTGTCAAGAGGTGGTAGATTGACATTGATATTATCGGTTTTGAATTCTATACCGATTTATTATCTCTTTATTTAAAGTGCCTAAGGGTATAGCGGAATTAGTGGAGAAGATTTCAAGAAACTTTCTATGGGACGGAGTGGATGGAGATGTTCATAGCCATTTGGTTGCGTGGGATAAGGTGTGTAGACCGAAGGATAAAGGAGGATTGGGTGTTGGGAATATTATACTGAGAAACAAAGCCTTGCTGGGAAAGTGGTGGTGGAGATTTTTTGTGGAAGATGAGAGATTGTGGAAGAAAATAATTGTGAGTAAATATGGGTTACAAGAAAATATGTGGGATGCAGGTTTGGCATTAAACGTCACGTTCAGGTGTCCATGGAAATTTATTTCCCGAATATACCCAGCTTTTAAACAGAGGGTCATAATTAAGGTGAGAGGAGGTAACAAGGCTAGGTTTTGGGAGGATAGATGGTGGGGGGATTCTTCTTTTAAAGATCTTTTTCCATCTTTGTTTCAGCTTTCATCAATTCACAATCTGCCTATATCATATTTTGCTCGCTTTGATAATGTCACATCTACCCAATCATGGGATTTTCATTTTAGAACGGATGTCAGGGATGAGGAGATTGCTTTGTCCGAGTTATTAGGGGTTTTAGATTCAGTTAGATTTGTTGAAGGGGTAGATGATTTTCTTCAGTGGCAAGGGGATTCTTCGGGTATGATCTCAATTAGATCCTTCTACGAGTCTTTCTTCCCACATAATCGTTTTCCACCTGTTTCCACTTTTCAATGTTATTTGGAAACTTCCAGTTCCAAAAAAGATCCAGCTATTTTCTTGGACAACTTCATTGGGAAAGCTACCTACCTCGGAGATGATTCAAAAAGATGGCCAACAATTGCTTTGTGCCCAAATTGGTGTGTGTTATGTAAAAAAGAAACAGAGACTCAGGATCATATGCTCATTCATTGTCCATTCACAATCTCACCGTGGTTTAGAGCTTTGCAAGAGCTACGGTTGGTGTGGGTGATACCGAAGTCCACAAATGATTTATTCTGTATGGATTTGGGACAGTTAATTGGTACCAGGGGAAGAATTTTTTGGCAAGTGGTTGTTCATGCTTATGCTGGACGGTATGGCAGGAGAGGAATAGAAAAATTTTCGAGGGCAATGAAGAATCTACAGAGAATTGCTAGGAAAAAATAAAGGTCAAAATTGCATTGTGGATTGCCAATCATCACGATTTTAAAAACGTTTCGATTTTAGATTTAGTGAGAAATTGGGAATATGTGTACCATTAAGACAAATATCATGATGCGTGCTTTTTAACGAAGAGTGGACCATTAGTCCACTGATGTACTCTTCCTTAATCTATTATTAATAAAATATGTTTCTTATAAAAAAAAATAGATAGATTATCCTCTTTGATTTCTATTTTCACATTTGGATCCATGGGTGTGTCAACCGGCTTGCACTCCAACATACCAATTTCATTCAAGAGATCCAACAAATACTTCCTTGGAGAGAGCGAGATTCCACGAGTTGATCTCGCCACTTCCATTTCCTGAAAATATTTCAAGTGTCCCAAATCTTTCATCTCGAATTCTTTAGAGAGTAGCAATTTTATTCGGTCTCTTTCCTCTCCATGATTGCCAGTAAGCACAATATCATCCATATACACGATAATGACTGTGATATTTTCTTCTTTGGAGTGCTTGACAAGTAAAGTATGGTCTGATTGGCACAGAATGTATCAATCTCCTTTCAAGACATTGGTGAATCTATGAAACCATGCTCGAGGAGATTGTTTCAAACCATGAAGTGATTTCTTCAGTCTGCATACCTTGTCGACAATGGCTTCTGACTTAAATCCTGGGAGAATATTCCTGTAGACCACTTCTTCCAGTTCTTCATTCAGGAATACATTTTTGACATCAAGTTGGTATAGAGGTCAATAAATGTTTGCGACAGCTGACAAGAGTACACAGACAATATTGAGTCTTGTTACAAGATCATTTGCTTGTTCATTGCAACTTCAGTAGTGCACTATGGGCTAGGGCTTTGGAAGAATTGAGACTGGTTTGGGTTACTCCGAAAACATCAAAGGACTTGTTTGCTACAGACCTTGGACAGTTGCTTGGCAAAAAGGGAAAAATCTTTTGGAGAGTGGTGATGCACGGAATATGTTGGGCGATATGGCTAGAGAGAAATAGAAGAATCTTTCAAGAGATTGAACAAAAAGAAGAAGATTGCTGGGAGAATATCAAGATCAATATAGCTAACTGGATTCGATCAGTCAAAGACTTCAACGGTTTATCGATTTCTGATTTATTAAGAGATTGGTCTTACATCTATTGTTAGACGTTGTGTTTTCTTTTCATTAGTAGTGGATTTCTAGTCCACTGACTGTAATGGACATTAACATATATTAATAATAAATATCTGTTTCTTATCAAAAAAAAAAAAAAAAAAAGAAAGTTCAGTGATTTGCCATGTATTAATTTTTTCAAGGACCCATATTTCATCAAAGGCATCAGTCTTCCAATTTGGATCTTGGAGAACTTCAGAGATATTTGACGGAACTTGAACCTGATCCAAGTTAGATACAAATGCTCGATATGCAGGTGATAATTTCTTAAAGGATACAAAGTTTTTATAGGGTGTTGTGTGCATGGTCTAATTCCATTTCTTAATGCAATGAGCCTATCATCAATCTCATTTTCATCAATTGTAAGAGATACAAAGTCAATTGTACCTTAGTCATTTTCCTTGGGATCTGGCTGCGAAGAAGAGTTATGGCTTACCTAATTTTGTACAGTGTCCCATGATCCGTCTGTTGGAGTGGCCTTCTGCGATAGTAGACATGATCAAAAGGTGGGATATGACTTTGAGATTTGGAATTGTCTGGCTGGTTGGTATGAATATGATCGGATGAAGGATGGGCCTGAATCACTCGGTTCCAAATTTTGAGGTTCAAAAATGAATTCCAGATTTTGAGGTTAATTTGATATCTCCTCCTCCTGTGAACCGAAGAAGCTGAATAAAAAAGTTCATTCTCAAGGAAGGTGATATCCGCAGAGGTATAAAATTTCCTGGTGACAGGAGAATAACATTTGTAGCCCTTCTGAGTTGGAGAGTAACCTAGAAAATGCACTTTTGGGAACGTGGATCTAACTTGCTTCGATTATGGGAATGATGTGGACAAAAGTGGAGCAGCCAAAAACTTTGAGTGGAATATTGGCAAGTGTCCAATTGGGTAAAACTCGAGGAGAAACTGGATCGGGGTTATGAAATTGAGGACGCGAGAGGGCATGCGATTGATCAAGAATGCGGTAATAAAAGACAGCATTGATCCAGAAATGGCGAGGAACATTGTTTGTGAGTAACAAGGATTGAGCAACCGCAAGTAAATGTCGGGTTTTCCGTTCGGAGACGCAATTTTGTTGAGGGGTGTTGACGCGGGAATTTTGATGAATAATTCCTTGACTAGTGAGGAAATCACCTAAAATAGGTTTAAAGAAATCCCTTGCGCGATCAGATCGGAAAATCTGAATTTTGGTTGAAAATTGGTTTTGTATCATGGCTTGGAATGTCTTGAATATGTGTGAAGTTTCAGACTTGTCTTTCATGAGATAAATCCAGGAAAGACGAGTATGGTCATCCACAAATAACAAGAACCAATGGGAGCCTGTAATATCGCTATGTATGAGAGAAAAGGGCTTTTGGATGGTTTGTATGCTTGTGGTGTAAATGAATGTCGTGCGTGTTTTGACAACTGACATACATCACACTAAGGAAACTGCAAATTTTTATTACCGAACAGAAAATGGACCAATTTCATAAGATATACAAAATTGGGGTGACCTAAGCAATAGTGCCATAGCATGAAGTCGCTATCTTATTCAAATAAAATACAGAAGAAATTGGGGAGGATGAAGAACTGTCCGGGTTGGCTGGTTGATATCCCGAGAAAGGCTTCATCTGAAGGAGGTACATGCCTGCACATAACTCAACATTGCCAATCCTCCTCCCTGATGCCAGGTCCTGAAAATGATATAGTTAGAGAAATCGTAGAGCATTGGATATCACGATTAATGCTGTTAATAGACAGTAAATTGCAAGTGAGTTCAGGGACGAACAACATATTGTGTAAAGACAAACAAGGAGATAAATTCACTGAGCCCGAGCCAAGTATTGTAGTGCAAGACCCATTAGCAATACGTACTGATTTGGGCACTGAAAATGGGCTGTAAGATCTAAACACTTGAAAAGTGCCTGTCATATGATCTGAGGCACCCGAATCGACAATTCAATATTGTGAAAATTTCTGTTTGTGTGAGGAAAGCAACAAGAATATCACCTCGCATTGTTGTGGTTCCCGTACCAATTATCGAAGTGGTGGAGGATGATGGCTGCTGGAAAAACAATTTTTGAAGCATATCAAGCTGCTCCTTGGTGAATGGCAAAGGGTTCGGAGAAGGCTCCGATGCAGCAACATGTGCTCGACGCTCACGAGCTGGCTTCCAATTAGCAGGTTTACCATGTATCCTCCAACAGGTATCCAGATTATGGTTGGGCTTATGGCATTTTTTGCACAAAAGACGGTCAGCCCCTTGTTTTCGCTTCAAAGGGTATGAATATGATGGTCCGCAAGCATCGGGAGCTGTAGGGCTGAGGGCGTGAGGCGGAATTAGTCACATGTTGGCGCTGAACTGCTAAGACTGAAGCGCAGAGGCTTGGCAAAAGTTTCGTCCCCAAAATCCGTCCCTGGACATCATCCAAAGTGTTGTTGAGCCCGAGAAGGAATCTAAAGGCTCGCTTTTTCTCGACAATGGTGCTGTAAATCTGCTCGTAATCAGGACACTTCCTGGCATGTAAATCAAATATGTTTAATTCTTGCTAGTGACGAGTGAGAGACATGAAGTAGGTGGTCACATTTCTCCTCCTTTCGTAGATCATGAAGGATAGATTCAGTGGAAAAGAGTTCCAATGTGTTATCTTTGCAGGAATAGGTCTTTCGTGCGGCATCCCAAACGTCTTTGGCCGTGTTATATAGGAGAAAATTTTCACCAATGTCGGGGTTCATAGAATTAATCAACCATGACATAACCATACTGTTTCGAATCTCCATGCCCTGAATATATGATCGTCGGAGTCCGGGCTGGTCGCTTTGCCCGTGAGATGGTCATCCTTACCGCATATGCAGATGAACAACAATATGGATTGTGACCATGACAAAAAGTTGCGGCCATTCAGTTTATGGCACGTGATAGAGGGAGGTGAAGCATTATCGCTCATGGTAGGAGTCGCGGTCGCAGAACTGGAATTTGCACCGGAGGAAGATGTCATACCGTACTTAGTCATCGGCATGTGCTGACATTTGATACCATGTAAGTTTCTAAAAAGAAAAATATGGGAGAGAAGTATTTTATTTAATCTAGGAAATTAAAGAATACATTGTACAATTTATAAAGCCTACCAAACCAATTAATGCTATCTAATTTAATCTTTTTAAAACTTTTAAAAAAGGAATAAGTATAGCTTGTAACTCTATCTAATAAATCAAACTCCTAATTATCCAATGTTCAGTTATTCAACAGTTACAATTCTTACGAAACCAGATTTCCTGCACTGATTTATTTTATCTATCTCTTGGGTTATGGTTAAAAGTTTAATTGGCTTTTACAACCATTTGAAATATTTACCAAGTATGCCATGTGAAATAGTTTTTTCATAAATAATTCTAGATATGTGAAGAGTCCCATGATAAACTTTGCTTATTATCAGTGCATTTTGTCCCAAAAATGAGAGTGAGCGGGAGCTTTATTTTCCTGGTACATCTCCCAATTAATATTGGCTGAATTTGTGAACAGAGGATTGCTTTATCCTGGATGGTTAACAAGGAGACAAAAAGTGCATGCTGTTCTGGTGGGATTCTTGCGGATGATCAGGTAACATAGGGGGTTTAGTTGACTTTTTGAAGGTATATTTGCTGATACTTTCCATGAAACAATTCTCATATGTTTTGGGTATCCACTACTTCTGGCAGGGACTTGGGAAGACTATATCAACGATTGCTCTGATTCTGAAAGAAAGGTCTTCATCTTCTAAAGCACCTAAGACTAACCGAGAACAAAGAGAGGCAGAGACTTTAAATTTGGATGATGATGATGATAGAGGAGGTGCCAAATCTCCTCAAGTTTATGGAAGTCATATCAAGTGGGGCCAGACACATTTGCAATCTAAGGGCAGGCCTGCTGCTGGCACCCTTATTGTATGTCCAACAAGTGTCCTCCGGCAGTGGTCTGATGAATTGCACAATAGAGTTACAACTGAAGCCGATCTCTCTGTTCTAGTATATCATGGAAGTAACCGCACTAAGGATCCTCGCGAGGTGGCCAAATATGATGTTGTTTTGACAACCTATGCTATTGTGAGCATGGAGGTGCCAAAGCAGCCTGTTGTTAATGAAAATGATGATCAGGCAGGTGCCCCATTTAAAGGATTTTCATCTGGTAAAAAAAGGAAACTTCTTGAATCCATGTCTGACCAAAAACCCTCGAGAAGTAAGAAGTGTAATAGAGGAATCGACGAAGAATTATATGAAACTATATCTGGCCCGCTTGCCAAGGTTGGATGGTTTAGAGTTGTGTTGGACGAGGCTCAGAGTATTAAGAACCACAGAACTCAGGTAGCCAGGGCTTGTTGGGGCCTTCGTGCGAAACGAAGATGGTGCTTATCTGGGACTCCAATGCAAAATGCGATTGATGATCTATATAGCTATTTTAGATTTCTCAGGCACGATCCATATGCTGTTTTTAAGACCTTCTGCGACCAACTAAAGACACCCATTCATAGGAATCCGAAGGATGGCTACAAAAAATTACAAGCTGTGCTGAAGACTATTATGTTACGTAGAACAAAAGGTAAGAGATATGTTATCCTCTTGTT
This sequence comes from Primulina eburnea, assembly GCF_022965805.1. NCBI lineage: Eukaryota > Viridiplantae > Streptophyta > Magnoliopsida > Lamiales > Gesneriaceae > Primulina > Primulina eburnea. Next base: position 7,300,877 of record NC_133108.1, read on the forward strand.
TGCTGTTACTCTAATTTTGTTTTGCTTTTATTGCTTGCTTGATGTGATGTTAACCCTGTTGTAAATGTCAGCAGCAAGTATAGCTGTTCCCTATGAAAGTCGGGTGATATGTCACTATAAATGTGTTAGGAGGTTTCTGTTGCTTATTGGCATTTGAGAATCATAAAATAACTGTGGTGTTGAAATTTTTCGAGGCTTTGATTTTGTATATATCATTCAGTCTTCTGGGGAATATTAATATGACCATGATAGCCTATTCAGTGCCTATCTGTGTTTGTGAAGCTGTTAGGCCTGTTTTGTGGCGTGGGGATATGGACATAACTAGCATGAATTAATTAATCTATTTTGGTTTGTTGAACTCTAGAAAATAGGATTCTGGTCTGGTTGATAAATTGTGTTGTCCATCATAAATTTGAAGTTCCTCCCCTTTGTTGAGCTTTCTGTGTTCCCTCCGCATTTTATTTTGCACTTAGCTATCATGGCATCATAAGCTAAAAGAATTCAGGAGATTTACTGATATCATGGTGTATGATGACATAGGTACTCTTATTGATGGAGAACCAATTATCAATCTCCCACCCAAAACTATAAAGATGAAAAAAGTTGATTTTTCCCAGGAGGAACGGGATTTTTACAGCAGGCTTGAGGCGGAGTCGCGTGCGCAGTTTGCTGTATGCTTTCTTTTGTTCCAGCTCGATGTCATAATAATCTTTCATTGCTCTTCTGGTCTCAGGGTTTTATCTCCCTCTCTGTTTTTTCTTTTAAAATATATATATCTTGACAGGAATATGCAGCAGCAGGAACTGTGAAACAAAATTATGTGAACATATTGTTAATGCTTCTGCGGCTTCGACAAGCTTGTGATCACCCTCTTCTTGTTAGGGGATTCGATTCTAAATCAAAAATGAATGCATCCATTGAGGTAGCTAAGAAACTTCCTCGGGAGAAACAGATTTTCCTTCTGAATTGTTTGGAAGCGTCTTTAGCTATATGTGGGATTTGCAATGTAAGTAGTTAGTTATGGACCGTCTCATGATTTCCCACACTTATTTAGTGTTTTCCATAATTAATTATTGTTATTTTTTATTATGTTAGTTGGTATTTTAATTAGATCCATGTTTCTCGTGTATATGGGAAAGCTATTTATTTGTCCTCTCCACCATTTGTGAGCACGTGACTCTAAAGTGGATGTAAGAAACACCAACAAAATGCAAAATAAATGCCCAAGAATTTTTATGAATTTGTTATAAACGTGCTTGTGGCTATATATTTCATTTGTGTTTCATCTGTTTGATGGGTAAAAGCAATTTGGCGCCGAAGTTTTTACTTTTTTGTAATTAGTATTAGTATTTGTGCTCCCTTACATGATTCAAATTGGACATTAGTTTCTGTAGAATTACTAATATATACCTGATTGCTAGTTTCCTTGTCAATCCCGTGAATTAATGGCCAAGGATGCCCTGATGTATTAAATGAAAAAATCACACACATTGAGGGTAACACAGAAATACACACTTGTCAACGTCGTGTTTGAACTATGGACACATTTTTCATTGACTGGGAAAACTGGTCTGTAACTATCCAGTTTGCATCTGTTAAATATGTGGATGTTCGGTTAATATGCCCTGGCGGATGCTTCAACTTTAACTCCAGATGCTCCACTGCTGCAAAATTGCCAATATTATTCACAGAACCATGGGATTACATTTGTCTATGTTTGTCGAATAATGCTTTACAAGCTATTTAACTGCTTTTACGTTTTAGGACCCACCTGATGGCGCCGTTGTAACTGTCTGTGGACATGTTTATTGCGACCAGTGCATATGCCAGCATATAATAGGTGATGACACTCAGTGTGTCACCAAGAATTGCAAAACCCATCTTTCCTTGTCCAATATATTCTCAATGACCTCGCTGCGCATTTCACTATCTGATCAGCTCGGTATGGAAAATACCCCCAGGTGTTCTGATTCTGTACTTGTTGAGGTTAATGAGCCTTGTTCTCTGAGTCGTCCAGAGGATTCTTCCAAAATCAAGGCCGCCCTTGAGCTATTGTCGTCTTTGTCCAAACCCTATGAGCGTCCCCTAAGAACGTGTTCCTCGAATTCCTTCGAACAAGGTGGATGTTCAGAAAAGTTACATGCTCACGATTCAGTAGAAGATAACCAAAATTCAGACATAAATAGAAATTCAAACTTAGCACAGTTTGTAGGAGAGAAAGCCATCGTGTTCTCCCAGTGGACTAGGATGCTGGACTTGCTTGAAGATTGTTTGAAGAAGTCTTCCATTCAGTATCGTAGACTTGATGGAACAATGCCAGTTGTTGCCAGAGACAGAGCTGTGAAAGATTTTAATTCTCTTCCAGAGGTTTGTCTTACCTCTAGCTTTTGTTAAAAATTAATAGCACTTCTTCTCAAAGAATTAAGCATGGAAGCTTTCTACCAGGTTTCTGTTATGATCATGTCTCTGAAAGCTGCAAGTCTTGGATTAAACATGGTGGCAGCATGTCGTGTTCTCCTCCTTGATCTGTGGTGGAACCCAACGACTGAAGATCAGGCTATTGACAGAGCCCACCGTATTGGGCAGACGCGCCCTGTGTCAGTTTTTCGGCTGACTGTGAAGGATACAGTAGAAGATCGCATTTTATCCCTACAGGTACCTTTGCTTTTACTGCATTTTATTTTCGATCCCATGTATTCTCCCTCCCCAACGAAAATGGGTAGAATGCAAGTAAAGAAAGTCATATAAAGTTTTAGGAAATAAATTTGAAGAATGCGATAAACTTGTTTTTTTATTTATCTGGTTTCTTTATGTTTCTTCTTGTTCAGCAAAGGAAGAGAGAAATGGTCTCAGCAGCGTTTGGAGAGGATGAGACTGGTGGCAGACAAACACGGCTTACCGTGGAAGATTTGAAATATCTCTTTCGAGTTAATTAATTGTTTTCTAGGATATCCTGGGATTATTCTTTTTATACTCTTCATAAGCTATCGGTGGCAGCTGATTCTTTTACAAAGCAGATCTTTAGGATTAACAGGAACTGGTAGCTTTAGCATCACACAGCATTATGGTTCTCCATGAAGATTCACCAGATCCATTTTTGGATAAAGTTATTCTTTCTTCTCACGTTCTGTATAGCATTAGAGACTCAACATTGCGAAAGATAGAAACCTTGAGGTAACACTAGAAATTCTTTTTATTATATTTTGTATGTTCTGACCCTCACCCATCAGTTCTTGTCTTGATGAAGATAATTTCTACGCAGCTAGAGTGGTTTGAAATAGAGCCGTATATTTTCTTTTTCTGATCATTGGCCAAAGACCAAAGATTTCTTTTTTATTCTTTAATTGGTCTTTTGACTTCTGTGACACTGCTGCAGAAAAATGTAGGAACAAAAAACGTGTTATTCAATTTTCTGTACAGATCTCTATAAATGCATATAGTTTCAACTTGCTTGCCTTTTTCCCATCAGTTTAGAATTTTTACATGCAATATGGTGATTCTTTTTCTTTTAAAATTATTTTGTATAGACGCTGCATCAAGATACATCTGTGACCATTAATTGTCAGAAGTAAATGAATATGTTGATCTAACATATGGAGTGACTTTGAGCTTTGTGGTATTATCATTTGTTTGTGTGGTAGTACCACACCAAATTATACTGTTGATCTGTAATGTAGGTTTCTTATAAATTAGCTTAAGTGAATAATGTTTTGCGCTTTTGATTAAGAGCTTATGTTATGAGAAATGATATCTTTTAGGTGATTGACAAGAAAACTGATATAAACATGAGTTTTAAAATGTGAGGATTATTAAAAAAAATAGGTGACAAGGTAGCTGCCTAAAAGTGTTATTCACATGGTTCCGATGTGCTTTTATTCAGTGGGAATAGGTATCTTAGTTTTATCCACCATTGGTGGGATGTTGATTAGAATTTTTGAATGAAAGAGATGGTCCTGGATGGGTGGTATTCTCTATCTTGCACCCATAAATTCATGAGACCGGAACAATGAAATGCAGCTTAGGCTGTCAATCAAACCCACAGAATGCTGTAGCTCATCGAGGGAGGTAAATATGAAAATCTTTTATTTAGAAAATTGATGGCAGACGTCCTTGTTTTCATTTTGGATCTCCTATAGAAGGTAATAAGGTTTATGTAATCTCTGGTTGCCTAGGTATATTTAGTTCACGACATTGAACAGTTGCACGCTCTCCAGTTCCTTGTATGTATATGTAAGGCTAATAAGATGTGGAAAAGTAATATGATCCTAATAGGATTAACACCGTATTAGTCACGGTCAGATTTCTGGTTCTGTATAAATTTCTGAGAAAATGGCCAACCTTATCTTTGGATTTTTCTGTATCTTGTACATGATTTCTTTCTCATATTTCAACTATATTAAAGGTGGATTCCATGTCTTCTCACAAAAAAGTTGCCTCTCTTACACGCCATATGACGCTTTTTGTATTTTGTTTTTAAAATCTAGAGATTATAACAAAATTTTTATTAAAAAAAAAAGTAAAAATGACTTTATAATAATTTAAATTATACTGATGATCATTTTAAAATTAAAAATATAGATAAAGTTAAAAATATATTTTATTAGGATATATTAGATATAGATTAGATTTAATTTTATTAAAATATGTTTTATGATATTTGTATAAAATGAATATATTTTTATAATTTGAGGAAATGAGTATTTTTGTTTTTGTTTTTTAAATATAATGACATCGAAATAGTTATTTTTAGCATTCAAACCTTAATAATAACTTTTTTAATATGATGATTTCTTATATTCAGAATTATATAATATTTTAAAATTTATAAGTTTGGATAAATATTAAAGAATTTTTTTGTAATTTTAATTTTTTTTTGGGAAAATGGACTGTCATAAAGGAATTCATAAATTTACTAAAATATATTTTTGTACTAAATAAAAAATAGATTATTTTTATAATTTTAAAGGAGTATTGTTGGTAATTTTAAATTTAGTCATGACATCAAAATTGTTATTTAGATGTCTCAAACTTATTAATAATAATAATATTATTAATAATAATATCACATAAAGTGGTAGTGCTAAGATTGACTAGGAAAGAAAAGACCACAAAACCAAAAGATGTTTTTAATTAAGGAGCAAAGTTAATTTACATTTATATTTTTAATTAAGTAGCAAAGTTAATTTACATTTATATTTACGTAAAAATGTATATTTGATTACAAAAACTAAAAATTCAAATAGAACTAGCATTTATCTGAAACATGTCCTTAAAGTCAAAGAGTTAGTAGATATCATATGAAAAAGAAAATTCTAATCCATTATTCATATTAATCCTCGATTTTATCCTTAAAAACTATACCCTTGTCATGAGTGGTGAAATAAGTCATGTTCTAAGGGCTAAGCATTTTACTTATCATTTTAGCTTTTATTCTATTTCAAAAATAAATAATAAAAATATATTCTCCCCATCGGAACTCGGAAGACCGAAGACCCACACACAGACCAATGTTCCAAGTTAGGTCCTCGTGAGTCCCACCTTTGCATCCTCGGCTGAAATGGCAAGAATTGTGCAGCACCACCTTGATAAATTTTGTCATTTATCATTTTCTTTCATCCTGAAACTTTTAATTGATGATAACTACATGAAATATTTTAACAATATTTATTAGCACAATGATAAATGCACGATGGACATTAAGAACAATGAGAAATAAGTGTTATACATGACAAATGATACATGAGTGACTATTCTTAAACCAACACGAGTCATTTCTAGATTTCCTATACTGGTGGATCAAGTGCAAGTCACGGCGTTCTTGTCGCGTTTAAAAAAAATGATTATAATATCTTTGTTCCACATGAGTTAAAAATCAATGTTTAAAATGACTTATAATAGAAACTTATAATGGATTGCAATTAATATTTACAACAACTTGGATTCATTATTTTCATAAAACGATGACGAAGGAGCTTACTGTATAATCACACAAACATGAGCCGGATCGTAACAGATAGCATTTGACATATTCAAAGATGATAGACCGCATAAGACGATAAGATCCACAAAATGCCGTACAGTTTGATTTCAATCTTGAAATATGTTACTTTCATTTATTAATATTCTCACGTGATTTTGATCTAACAACCCACAGAAAATGAAGGCTCCATTCTGATTCATGCCTGTTTATCATATTCTTCTCTACGATATTATCAAGCAACCTGTTGTCGGTATAAGAAGGTTCGGTGGCAGATAGTTTATTAGGTGGTAGGTGATTTTGTTGAATAAAAACGAAAGATGGAAGAAATATTCAGACGAAAGATGTGTTTTTTATATTCGTTTTCACACGGACGAAGATCTCTATAAAATAGAGATCTTTCCTCTCATTCAGAAATCATCCATCAATCGAGTTTTCGATCATCTTATAACATTTGAATGCTTAATTTTATAATATTTTTGAGGTGTTGTTCTCCTGTATTGAGAGAGTGTGTTTTCTTTGGAAAGACAGTGAGTGGTACACCGTAAAATATCGTAGTTAAATTATTTTCATCTTGTCCGTGGTTTTTTTAGTCTAATAATTTTTAGTGGTTTTTAATGTAAATCTCGATGTTTAGTTTTATGCTTTATTTTCATATTATTATCTCAATTTACCTCACGTGGGACCAACAAGAGGTATTAGAGTCTTGGTTTAAGATTTTTAAAATTCTGAGTATGCTCTGTGGTTGCAGTTAGAATGATCTTCCACATCAGAAAATATTTTTTTGAGATCTTTTTATTAAAACAAGATTATTTTGTCCAGTCAACTAAATTGCTTTATATATAATGGCGGGACAGGTACGCGATAACGAAACTCAATTGAAGCAATTTTATGTTATGAAAAATAAATATACAAACAGTTTTAAGAAAGATGAATAGTTCAATGGCTATTGGAGATATTCCGGTGGAAATAACGAACGATGGAAAATGGAATGATATAAATAATAATAATGTTGCCAATTTACACTCAGCTATAGCAGACGAAATATTGTCAAGTATATTTAAGATAAAAACAACAAAAGTTATGTGAGATACTCTGACAAAGATGTACGAGGTCAAGCCACTATACAACAAGATTTTCTTAAATAGAAGAATTTATACTCTTCGGATGGCAGAATCCTCATCGGTGACCGAACATATTAATGCACTAAATATTCTATTTGTCCAACTCACTTTAAAGGAGCATAAAATAGAGGAAAATGAAGGTGCAGAGCTTCTACTTCAAAGATTATCAGATTCATATGATTGAATTATCATCAACTTAACCAACAATATTTTTATGAGCTATCAAAAGTTCGACGATGTCTTAACTGCAATTCTCGGAGAAGAAAGCGGGTGCAAGAACAAGGAAGATATGTTGGTAACTTCGAAATAGACATAGGTTTTACTAATGATAAGAGGAAGATTTATAGACCGTGACTCAAGTGGGAGCTAAAGACGAGGTAGATCAAAGTTACGAAGTAAGAAAAAAAATATTTATTGCTTTAAATATAACGCTAAAAGACACTTCAAAAAAAGTGTACGAGTATCGATAAGAGTTCTCAAGGAAATGTGGCCAATATTTCAGGCGGTGGTGAAATATTATTCAGCGAAGCGGCAACAATTTCAGAAGGCAAACATACATTTTGTGACATGTGGATTATGGATTCATAAGCGCTGTGGTACATGGCATCTCGGAGAGAATGGTTTGATCATTATGAAATAGTATCGGAAGGATCTTTATTCATGGGGATTATCATGCTTTAGAAATCGTTGGGGTCGGTACTATCAAAATAAGAATATTTGATGGCACCATTCACACCATATAAGAGGTGTGACTTATGAAGGGACTGATGAAAAATCTTTTCTCCTTGAGACAATTGCATGATATCGGATACAAAACCCATAAAGAGTACAATATCACGAAAATTGTGAAGGGTGTGCTTGTGGTTATGAAAGCGGAAAGAGTTGCTGCAAATTTGTATGTACTTTTGGAAGAAACACACAAAGAGACGGAACTAGATGTTGCATCAATTGGTTCAGGAGAAAAATTACCAGTGTTATGGCATAGAAAGCTCGGACATATGTTAGAAAGATGTGCCATGAGGTGGCACGGACAATGAGCGGCTCTTGGCAGGCTTCTAGGTGGAGGGAACATGAATGAACCGTTCTTACACCGGAAGGAGAGAGATTCCGAGACTGTTCAATGTAATGGACTGTACAGTTGAAGATGACTTAAAAGATTCGATTGGTACTACTCATATCACGAAAGTGCATCTTCTTTTCAGTAGCTCATCACATAAGAACTCTAAAGTTAAGCGTGCTTGGCTTGGGGCAATTTTGGGATGGGTGATCTCCTGAAAAGTTTCTCATGGTGCGTGAAAGTGAGGACATAAGCACGCTGAAAAGACCCGTCTTGATACAGTGAGGACAGTCATCGAGTCTGGGGCATTACAAATTATATCAGAGCCGACCTCTCCGAGTACGGTGTGGTTCGGGGACGAACCAAGCAGAAGCTGGTGGGCATGTGAGGCCCGTGGCCAAAGAGGGCGGGGGCTGATCGCCGGTGCCATGAGATGGCACGGACAATGAGCGGCTCCTGGCAGGCTTCTAGGTGGAGGGAACATGAATGAACCGTTCTTACACCGGAAGGAGAGGGATTCCGAGACTGTTCAATGTAATGGACTGTACAGTTGAAGATGGCTTAAAAGATTTGATTGGTACTACTCATATCACGAAGGTGCGTCTTTTTTTCGGTAGCTCATCACATAAGAACTCTAAAGTTAAGCGTGCTTGACTTGGGGCAATTTTGGGATGGGTGACCTCCTGGGAAGTTTCTCAGGGTGCGTGTGAGTGAGGACATAAACACGCTGGAAAGACCCTTCTTGATACAATGAGGACAGTCATCGAATCTGGGGCATTACAAGTTTGAAAATTCTCTTAGAACAGAAGCTGCTGTTGGGACTTACAAAAGTATCACTATCCTTTTGTGAGCATTGTGCTACCAGTAAACTACGCAGATTAAAGTTTAGCACTTCCAATACCAAAAGCAAAATCATATTGGAGCTGATTTATTCGGATGATTGGAAAACGTCGGTTGTATCCCTATGAGGAGCGAGATACTCCGTCTGTTTATTGATGATTTCTCTAGGAGATGTTGTGTGTTCCAATCAAGAAGAAATCATATGTTTTTCAGATCTTTAAATATTTCAAAGCCGGGGCTGAACTTGATTTTGAAAAGAAAATCAAGTGTCTGAGGACTGATAAAGGAGGAGAATATATCGGTGATGAATTTGATGCATTTTGCCAACATGAGAGCATCAAAATACAGTACATGACGATTTACACACCTCAACAAAATTGGGTGGCGTAGCGGATGAACATAACCTTGTTGGACAGGACAAGAGCAGTGTTGAGGACTGCTGGTCTAGAGAAGTCATTTTGGATGGAAGCAGTAAAAAACAATTGTTATGTTATCAATAGTTCTCTTTCAGTGACGATTTATCTGAAGACTCTGATAGAGATGTGGACCAGAGAAATTATTCTCATTTGCATACGTTTGGAAGTCCTGTGTACGTTCTGTATAATGAGCAAGAAAGATCGAAATTTGATTCAAAATCCAGAAAATATATCTTCTTGGGCTAAGCTGATAGAGTAAAATGGTTTCTTTTGTGGGATCTTACTATCCACAAGCTGATCATCAGCAAAGATATTATATACAAGAAAGATAAAGTAAAATGATACAAAGGCATGCTGACTTTAGAACTTCTATATTTCAGGTGGAAAATAAGACAGACAAAATTCAAATTTCTTGAGAAGCAGTACCAGAACACGAAGAACAAGAACATGTTGAGTTTGAGGTGTCCAATGTGAGGCAGTCAATTCGAGACAGAACACCACCAGGTTGGCTTTCAGATTATGTCACTAAAAGCAATATTGCATATTGTCTATTATCAGAGGATGACGAGTCATCAAGTTTTCATGAAGCTACTCAAAGCTCGGATGTATCCTTGTAGATGATAGCAATGCAAAAAGAGTTGGAGGCATTAGATAAGAATATAACTTGTGATCTTGTTACACTACCACGAGGGAAAAAATCCATTGATAACAGATGAGTCTATAAGATTAAGCATGATGACAATAACCAAGTGGAGAGATATAGTGTAAGATTGATGGTAAAAAGGTATGCTCAGAAGGAAAACATTGACATCAATGAAATATTTTGTCATGTGGTTCGGCTTACAACTTCAAAATAGTGTTGGTATTGTGTGTTGTGTTTGACCTTTATCTAAAACAGCTAGATGTGAAAACGACATTTCTTCATAGAGATCTTGGAGAAGAAATCTATATGCTCCTGCCAGAAGGTTTTGCAGAAACAAGGCAAAGGGAAATTACTTTGCAGGTTGAACAAATCAATGTACGGTCTCAAACAGGCGCCGAAATATTGGTACAAGAGATTTATCATGAGCCTTGGATACAACAAACTTAATACATGCCCTTGTACATATTTAAAGAGGTTTGGTGATTATTACATTATTTTGTTGTTGTATGTGTACGACATGTTGGTAGCATGCTCTAACAAAGATCAGGTCCAAGGATTGAATGCACAGTTTGCTAGGGAATTTGATATTAAGATTTGAGACCAACAAACAAGATTATATAGATGCAAGTTCATTGAGACATAAGTAACAGAAATTTTGACTTTCCTAGAAAAATTATTTGAAAAAAGTTTTACAATGCTTCAACATGCAAGATTGTAAGCCTATATCGACCCTTATTCCTGTTAAATTCAAGTTATCCTCCGAGATGTGTCCTAGCAGTGAAACAGAGTGAATGTAGATATCTCGAGTACCATATGCATTAGCAGTGAAAAGTTTGATGTTCGTCATGATCTGTACAAGAACAGACATTGCACAAGCAATGGGAGCAGTTAGTCGGTATATGGAAAATCCTAAACGAGGGCATTGAAGTAATGTTAAAAAGATCTTTATATACATTAATGGTATCTCAAATATTGCATTATGTTATGGAGGATCAAAATTTACACTCAGGGATTATGTCGATTCAGATTATGCAGGTGACCCTGATAAGAGAAAATCTACTAGTGGTTATGTGTTTACATTTGCAGAGGAAGCAGTAATCTGGGTTTCAAACATCCAAACAATTTTGGCGTTATCTACAATAGAGGCATAATATATGACAACTACTCAAGCTTGCAAGGAGGCAATGTGGATTAAATAGTTATTGGAGGAGTTCGGGCAAAAACAAGGTTTCTTTGTTTTGTGACAGTCAGAGTGCATTGCACAATGCAAGGAGTCCACCCTTTCATTCCAGGACGAAACATGTTGGAATTCAATTTCACTGTATGTGAGAAGTAGTAGAGGAAGGAAGTGTGGATATGCAAAAAAATAATACAAAAGATAACATATTTGTAATGCCCAAGAATTGTCGTAGAATTGATCAGACAAGATTAATGTAATGCCCAAGACTTGTAGAATTAATCAGATAAGATTATGAGATGTTACAAGGATTAAAAATGTGGATTTTTAGAAAATGCAGGACTGCACCCGCGGTCTGGGAGACACCGCACCCGCGGTGTAAGTCCAGTAGGGTAGTGATTTTGGGCGAAGCAAGACCGCACCCGCGGTCTTGCATACACCGCACCTGCGGTCAAGACACCGCACCCGCGGTAATGATAACACCGCACCCGCGGTCTAAGCTTTCGGGAAAAAGAAAGGATAGACATTGCATGAGCGCACCCGCGCTCCTTGCACTACCGCACCCGCGGTCATACGTGGTTGCTGAAAAATGATGCCACGTTTTAGAGTTTGCATGCAATATATATATAACTGATTTACACGTAATTCATCAGAAATTCAGAAAAGGGGCGAGATTTTTGAGAGAAAAATCCTTACGCCTTTTAGACTTGCGATTGTGAAATATCCGTCTATCAGAATTCAAATCCGAACGCAGTATTGTGTTCCTCTCGACACGAGCTACACAAGGACGTAAGTTTATTACGTTTTGAGATGTTTTGAGAATACGATGTTGCTAGAATTGCATGTGATTCAGATATGGTGTTTCTACTACCGTAGACAATGTAGAATTGAAGACAGATTAAAGAACAGACTGTTTCTGTAATTGTTATGTTTTTCAGAGTTGATTTGACTGAGATTTCATATCAGAGTTGTATTGTTATTGAGATTTTGATTAGTATTGTTATTGATTATGAAGTCTGATATTATATTTATGCTGTTTAGACTGACGGGGTATCGAGACTGTGTTGTTATGCCGTTTAAAAATCAGTTGATTTAGATTGATCAGATTCAGATATGATGTCGATTAGATTGGGATATTATTGATATGACTCAGATTGTATCTTGTTCAGACATTGATCAGATTGTATACTGAATTGAGTATTGATCAGAACAGATTGTGTTTTGAGTTACACATTGATACAATGTATTTATATTGTCATTTCAGATCGGATATGGACAGACTGAACTTCGAGACTTCGTCTTCCTCATACGGGGACGACAAAGGTATAATTCATGTGATGTTCGGGAAGAAACAACTCAATTGAGATCACTATTTGAGTTGCCCAATAAATCACATACTATATTATTGTTTATGTTTTATATGATTATGCTTTGTTTACTGATTGTATTCATGCATTTAAGATAGGACAGTTTGGAGATCAGCCAGACTGCTAGACGTTCGGTGATATCACAGCTTAGGAGAAGATCACCTCTCCTATTGTAGATGTGGATACAGATCAGACCGAAGTCTAGGAATAAGACGTACAATCACCCCGAGTGGTAGGGTAAGTGATAGATCGTCTTATTCACACCGGGATCCCTAGAGTTATAGATCGAGTCAAGTCTAGACATGATTTGATTAGGACTTCATGCTTATATGGATGTGGCTCCTAGATCATGGGACCCATCATTATTGCTTCCAGTTGTGCTAGCATGTTTTTATGATTTAGATCGTTTATATGCATGTTTATCTGATTTGAGTTACATGCTTATTTGATTTATTTCATAGATTATGAAATATATTGGTTTATACAGGATCGCATGTTTTATGAATTAGTTTGTTTATATACATGCTTACCATGTTTTATACTGGGATTTATTCTCACCGGAGTTATCCGGCTGTTGTCTTGTTTTGTATGTGTGCATGACAACAGGTGGGGCAAGATCGGGGTCGAGAAGATGATGAGAGAAGACGAGTTTAGCGTGGTGATTCCGGACTTGGATATAGATATGTTTTATTACTTGAACTTTAGTAGTCGAACCTTAGATTACTTGAGAGACTATTGTACATTATTGTATCTTTGTACTGAAACGTAGTTTTATACAGATATGTATATTACGTAGATGTCATTACCTTCCGCACTTGTATTTTAAAAAGAAAAATTTTTAGACCCTGTTTTATCTGAATTGATAATTAAATCCCAAAGATAATTAAGAAAAGATCAGCGTCCGGGTCCCCACAATATTGATGTTCTAACCAAGCCAGTGAACATGGAAAAGTTTAAGTGGTGTAGATCCTCAAGTGGTATAGCGGAAATGTAAGCATTAAGTAATGACAAGATTGAAATGATGTGTGGATGTGTTTTTGATTCTCAAACAAATCTCCAAGTGGGAGAAATGTCGGCAGAAGAAGGTTTGGTGGCAAACAAGATATTAGGTGGTAGGTGGCTTTGTTGAATGAAAACGAAAGATAGAAGAAATGTTCAGAAGAAATACATGTTTTGTGAGGCCCAATAGCAATTGGCCCAGCCCATTTCTCATTTTATTTACAAAAATCCAAACCCATTTGATACAAGATCAGATCGCTCATTTCCAGAAAGCTCTTTCCCCCAGCCTTGCCATCGTTCTCTCCGTCTTTCTGCCGTCTTCGCGTGACGCCGCCAGCGGCCGGAATGTTAGTGCAGCAGCTAGTAAATCTTCTTCCTTCAACCTATTAGCTATTTTCCTGCTGTGAATCGTAAGGTGAAGAGCTCGATCGGTCCTGATTTCCAGCAACTGTGCGTGAGCTTCGTTTCGGTTTTAGGTAAGCTTTTGACTTCGAATTTTGGTTGTTCTTGGTGTATTAGTTTATACAAGTGAAGTGTTGAGCTTTTCCCCAAATTTCCAGCTAGGTTTCCGGCGTGAACAGTGTTTCCGGCGACTTTTCCGGCGAGCCATTTTCGCAAGATCATCGTTGTGTGTTAAGCTTCGTTTATTGAGGTATTAATCTTGAAATTTCAGAATTTGTATGGGTTTAATAGGCTGCCCGGATTTCGAATTTTAACCGAGACGATTTATTTTGGTTTAGTCGTTTGGTATGCATTGTATTGAAGTGTATAGCGAATTTATATTGTAGGTTCGGTTGTTGGACGAGTTTCATTCGATAGCCTTTAAGATTTACCGGGGTATTGTAAGTTGTAATTGAGGTACGCTCAAACCTATATCATTATGACGGTTATATTGGCGTGTAAGAATATTTGGTGAATGTTATTTGCTATTATGTGCATTGAATGTTTATTCTGTTGCATTCATACATAAATTGTGTTGGCATAACATATTGAGCCTTGACTCCTTTGACGGCTATTTATGTTGATTCTGTTGAGATATTGAGTCATCAGAGGGACGAGTGGGTTAGGATTAGCCACATTCCCAGATGACAGCTAGGGACGAGCGACTTAGCTACTCGCATTCCCGATGCTACGTGCATGGACGAGCGGCGATTTGATGCTGCATTCCTGGCACGGGTGGCCACTGTTACTGTTGATGATGCTATTCGTTTGGACTCCATTTGGTATCCATTATTCCATTGTTACCATTCATGCATCGCATAGCATTGCATTTACTTGATATTATTACATGTTTTTTATTTACGTCATGATTTTACTGGTTTGTCGTACTGGGGTCCGACCCCTGTTTTCTTTTGATGTTGTGGTTGTTTTTGATGACATAGCAGGTCATTCCAGGGGTCTTGACGCGTCTGGTGGAGCGTCAGCGAGTGGTACCCAGTAGTCAGTCGGTTGTGTCAGAGTTCCCAGATATTTATATATACTATTCTGGTTTGATACATTTGCCAGGGAGATGCCTTGTGTATCTGTATGGTGTTGTTTTTATGTTGTGTTGGATTTTTATTTGTGGTATGTGGTGTCTAGTCCTGGCCAGTGCGGCTGTAGGATTTTTGTGTGGTTGATTGTTAACTTGATGATATTTTCGAGCGTATGTTGTTATTATTGTGTTTAGAAATTTTTGGGATGTCCTACTTACGGGGAGGTCATGCCGAAATTTCTGTAGGCCCAAATGAACGTTTTAAACTCGTTTTCGCTGTTTACACCATTTAATCATTGTTGTTTGATAATTAAATATTAACTAATTGCACGGGCCCTGACAGTTTGGTATCAGAGCGTAACTGGGATACGCTCGAATTAGAGTCTAGGACACTCGAGTTTAGACACAAATAAAATGATTGTGCATGTGCTTGATTATTTGCTCTTACTTGCTTTTATGTTTTGAATTAATCGTATCAGCATGACTAGAGTGTATAAGTTTCAGTTTATGGTTTTATACTCAACCGATTATTTTGTTTCTGCTTGTGGATTAAATACATGTGTCTTGTAGATGGCACCTGGACGGAAGAGTAGAAAAGGAAAGGAAGTTGTTCAGGAGTCTGAAGCTCCTAACGTTAGAGGACTGAACGAGACTGGCTGGGGAAGACGAGGTTGTCGTCCTCGGGATGAAGCACAAAATGTTAATGTTGATCGTGAAGTGGATCAGTTGACTAGGGGGATGGGTGAAATAGGACTTGTGATATCTCGATTTCAGAATATGCGTCCTCCTCGATTCTTTGGGAATGAAGATGGCGAGAAAGCTATAGCGTGGCTAAAGAGTATGAAGCGTTTATTCAATATGTTGGAGTACACCCCTGATTTACAGCTTAAGTTGGCCATTTGTCAATTAAAGGACCGAGCTCAGTTGTGGTGGGAAACTACTGAGGAAGCTTTGAAGGAATCGGGTGAAAGAGTTACTTGGGATGTGTTTTGCGCTCAGTTTGCTCGAGAGTATTCACCGCCTTCATACTATTCGGCCAAGGAAGCTGAGTTCAATAGATTGACTCAAGGTAATATGACTGTTGTGGAGTATGCCTCTCAATTCTCAGCGCTTCTTGCCTATGTTCCTCATGTTGCTAGCAGTGATCGGAACAAGCTATCACATTTTATGCAAGGATTGAATCGAACCATTTGCACTTTGGTAGTAGCTGGAGCACCTGTTAATTATGCCGATGCTGTTGAGAAAGCCAAGAATGTGGAAGCGAGTCTACTTTTGGCAGAACCACAGTCAGTTCATCCAGGTTTTCCTCAGAGTTTCGGAAGCAATGTGCCGATGCCAGTGGGGGCACCACTATACCCATCTTTACTGCCGTATCAGTCTTCGCAGCCTTATCAGCAACCAAAGCAGCAAAGCTTTAAGGCCAAAGGAAAGCGGTTCAAGAAACAGACTCGTAGCAGTTCTTCTAGTTCCGACAGTCAGCGTGGAAGCTTAGTTGGGTCCCCAGGTGGAGTATTTTGTGATCGTTGTGGTGGTAAGCATTTCAGTACTCAGTGTACGGGAGTTCAGGGATCTTGTAATATTTGTGGGCAAGTTGGACATTATGCTAGAGTATGTCCGAATGCAGCAAGACAACAATTTCAGCAACCTCAGTTTGGTCAGGGTTTTAGAGGACAAGCAACTAGGCCTTTTGTTCCTACTCAGTCTTTTCAGCAATCTAGCTATCCTCAGCCTAGAGGTTCGGTTCAGCAGCGTTTCCCAGGGCCACAACAAGCTCGAGTTCATGCTTTAACCCGAGATCAAGTTCAAGATGCACCGGGCGGAGTTATTGCAGGTATCTGCCTTATTTTTAATCATGCTGCTCGCATACTGATAGATACAGGAGCATCTCATTCATTTGTATCTGTTGTATTTGTTGATGAGCATGAGATTGCTACTACTCCGTTGATAGATACTGTGTCAGTTTCTACTCCTGTCGGTGTATGTTTGATGTCTCATGAGATAATTCTGAATTGTGTGATTAGATTCGATGATAATATTATGATAACTAATCTCATCAAGCTAGATATGTCTGACTTCGACTGTATTCTGGGAATGGATACTCTATCTAATTATCGAGCTACCGTCGATTGTTTCCATGGAGTGGTCAGATTCAGACCATATTATGGCAGTAAATGGAATTTTTACGGTAGTGATTCTCAATCACGTATTCCATTAGTGTCAGCAATGGAAATGTTCAGACTTTTTTCAACAGGAAATGAAGGATTCATGATCTATGCAGTCGACGCTACTCAGGGAAAAAGATTGGAAGTTTCAGATATTCCTGTTGTCAAGGAATTCCCTGATGTATTTCCCGATGAAATTCCTGGATTTCCACCCAAGAGGGAAATCAATTTTAGCATTGAGTTGGTGTCCGGGACAAATCCTATTTCGAGAGCACCATACCGTTTGGCTCCAGCGGAATTGAAAGAACTCAAAGAGCAATTACAGGACTTACTGGAAAAAGGCTATATTAGACCAAGTATGTCACCTTGGGGAGCTCCGGTATTGTTTGTAAAGAAGAAAGACGGAACGTTGAGAATGTGCATTGATTACAGGCAGTTGAACAAAGCTACTGTGAAGAATAAGTATCCTCTGCCGCGTATCGATGACTTGTTTGATCAGTTGCAGGGTACATCGGTGTATTCAAAGATTGATCTTCGTTCTGGCTACCATCAGCTCCGAGTTCGAGAGGAAGATGTGCCGATGACAGCATTTCGAACGCGTTATGGGCATTATGAATTTCTAGTTATGCCTTTTGGATTGACTAATGCTCCTGTAGTTTTTATGGATTTGATGAATCGTGTTTTTCTAGAATTTATAGACAGATTTGTCATTGTCTTCATAGATGACATTCTGATTTATTCGAAGACAAGGAAGGAGCATCGAGAACATTTAAGGTTAGTCCTCCAGACACTCAGAGCAGCGCAATTGTATGCAAAATTTTCTAAATGTGAATTCTGGCTGGACATAGTAGTATTTCTGGGTCATGTTATATCAGCTCAAGGAGTATCAGTGGATCCTAGTAAGGTGGAAGCTGTTATCAATTGGCCAACACCGACGAATATTTCCGATATTCGCAGTTTCTTGGGATTGGCAGGATATTATAGGCGTTTCATTGAAGGATTTTGTATTATAGCAAGGCCTATGACTCAATTAACGCAAAAAGATCGACGTTTTGTGTGGACTGATGAATGTGAGTCAAGTTTTCAGACTTTGAAGGAAAAGTTGACAACAGATCCAGTGCTAGCTTTGCCATCAGGCTCAGGTGGATATGTTGTTTGTTCAGATGCATCTCTAAATGGACTTGGATGTGTTCTAATGCAAAATGGGCGAGTGATTGCATATGCTTCTCGTCAGTTGAAGCCGCATGAGACCCGATATCCAGTTCATGACTTAGAGTTGGCTGCCATTGTGTTTGCATTGAAGTTATGGCGTCATTATCTGTACGGTGAGCAGTTTGTGATTTATTCGGATCACAAGAGTCTTAAATATCTTTTCTCACAGCCTGACTTGAACATGAGACAGCGTCGATGGATGGAGTTACTTAAAGACTTTGATTGTGAGATTCAGTATCAACCAGGTCGAATGAATCTTGTTGCAGATGCTCTCAGCAGGAAAGTTCAGAATGCTATGCTGACATCTTTGACTATCTCTAAAGTTCACGAACACTTGGGAACTTCAGGATGGACTTATCAGATCAGTGGAGACTACTTTTAGTGTCATCTATTCAAGTTGAGCCATAGATTTTGTCCAGAATCAAAGCAGCACAGATGACCGATCCGCATATTCATAGATTAAAAGAATTGTCTCGAACAGGTCAGACAGAAAATTTTAGTGTTGCTTCATATGGCAGTCTGCGCTTTAATGGTAGACTTGTGGTTCCTAATTTGATAGATCTGAAAGAAGCCATACTAAGGGAAGCACATTGTAGTCGACACAGTATTCACCCATGAATTCGAAAAATGTATCATACCTTGAGAGCTCATTATTGGTGGGAAGGTATGAAGAAAGATATTTCTCATTTTGTAGCTAAATGTTTAACGTGTCAACAAGTTAAAGCCGAGAGAATGAGACCTGGTGGAATGTTACATAGTCTTGAAGTGCCACAGTGGAATTGGGAGCACATTGCTATGGATTTTGTGACTCATTTGCCTCGTTCTAATCGTGGTTGTGATGCAATTTGGGTGATTGTGGATAGATTGTCTAAATCAGCTCATTTTATTCCGTATGATCGTACTTGTACTTATATGAAAATGGCGAAATTGTACATAGATCATATAGTGAGATTGCATGGTGTGCCAGTAACCATAGTATCTGATCGTGATCCAAGATTTGCTTCGAAGTTTTGGGGAAGTCTGCAAACAGCTTTGGGTTCAAAGTTGGCTATGAGCACTGCCTATCACCCACAGACAGATGGCCAGTCAGAAAGAACCATCCAGACTCTAGAGGATATGTTACGAGCAGCAGTGATGGATTTCAAAGGTGGTTGGCAAGAATCATTGTCTTTGGTTGAATTCTCTTACAATAATAGTTTTCAGGCAACAATCGGTATGGCACCATTTGAAGCTTTGTATGGAAGAAAGTGTAGATCGCCGATATGTTGGGAAGATGTAGGAGAAAGACAGATATCAAAACCAGAATTTATTCAAGAAATGAAAGATAAAGTTGAATTGATCAGGAAAAGGATGAAAGCAGCCCAGGATCGTCAAGCCAGTTATGCTAATAAAAGGCATAGACCTTTAGAGTTCCAAGTGGGCGATTATGTTTTCTTGAAAGTGTCGCCTTTCCGAGGTACTATGAGATTTGGACATAAAGGGAAGTTAGCTCCACGTTATATCGGTCCGTATATGATTGCTGAGAGGATTGGCACATTGGCGTATCTTTTGGATTTGCCGCCGAGTTTGTCTTTGATACATAATGTGTTTCATGTATCTATGTTGCGGAAGTATGAGCCAGATCTGTCTCATATCTTGAATGTCGAGGATGTGGAGTTAGACAGTTCCCTTAGCTATGTTGAACATCCTGTGCAAATTTTGGACCGTAAGGAAAGACAGCTCAGGAACAAGACGATTCCACTAGTTTTGGTGCAATGGAGTAGGCATGGAAGAGAAGAATCTACATGGGAATTAGAGGCAAAGATGCGACAAGAGTGGCCTCATTTTTTTGAGAATGTAATGAATTACGCGATGTATTCTGAATTTCCTATGTATTATCAGATGTAATGTTGTGGATATCAGTGTTGTGTTTGTTAGATTTCGAGGACGAAATCTTTTATTAGTGGGGGAGAATGTGAGGCCCAATAGCAATTGGCCCAGCCCATTTCCCATTTTATTTACAAAAATCCAAACCCATTTGATACAAGATCAGATCGCTCATTTCCAGAACGCTCTTTCCCCTAGCCTTGCCATCGTTCTCTCCGTCTTTCTGCCGTCTTCGCGTAACGCCCCGGAATGTTAGTGCAGCAGCTAGTAAATCTTCTTCCTTCAACCTATTAGCTATTTTCCTGCTGTGAATCGTAAGGTGAAGAGCTCGATCGGTCCTGATTTCCAGCAACTGTGCGTGAGCTTCGTTTCGGTTTTAGGTAAGCTTTTGACTTCGAATTTTGGTTGTTCTTGGTGTATTAGTTTATACAAGTGAAGTGTTGAGCTTTTCCCCAAATTTCCAGCTAGGTTTCCGGCGTGAACAGTGTTTCCGGCGACTTTTCCGGCGAGCCATTTTCGCAAGATCATCGTTGTGTGTTAAGCTTCGTTTATTGAGGTATTAATCTTGAAATTTCAGAATTTGTATGGGTTTAATAGGCTGCCCAGATTTCGAATTTTAACCGAGACGATTTATTTTGGTTTAGTCGTTTGGTATGCATTGTATTGAAGTGTATAGCGAATTTATATTGTAGGTTTGGTTGTTGGACGAGTTTCATTCGATAGCCTTTAAGATTTATCGGGGTATTGTAAGTTGTAATTGAGGTACGCTCAAACCTATATCATTATGACGGTTATATTGGCGTGTAAGAATATTTGGTGAATGTTATTTGCTATTATGTGCATTGAATGTTTATTCTGTTGCATTCATGCATAAATTGTGTTGGCATAACATATTGAGCCTTGACTCCTTTGACGGCTATTTATGTTGATTCTGTTGAGGTATTGAGTCATTAGAGGGACGAGTGGGTTAGGATTAGCCACATTCCCAAATGACAGCTAGGGACGAGCGACTTAGCTACTCGCATTCCCGATGCTACGTGCATGGACGAGCGGCGATTTGATGCTGCATTCCTGGCACGGGTGGCCACTGTTACTGTTGATGATGCTATTCGTTTGGACTCCATTTGGTATCCATTATTCCATTGTTACCATTCATGCATCGCATAGCATTGCATTTGCTTGATATTATTACATTCTTTTATTTACGTCATGATTTTACTGGTTTGTCGTACTGGGGTCCGACCCCTGTTTTCTTTTGATGTTGTGGTTGTTTTTGATGACATAGCAGGTCATTCCAGGGGTCTTGACGCGTCTGGTGGAGCGTCAGCGAGTGGTACCTAGTAGTCAGTCGGTTGTGTCAGAGTTCCCAGATATTTATATATACTATTCTGGTTTGATACATTTGCCAGGGAGATGCCCTGTGTATCTGTATGGTGTTGTTTTTATGTTGTGTTGGATTTTTATTTGTGGTATGTGTTGTCTAGTCCTGGCCAGTGCGGCTGTAGGATGTTTGTGTGGTTGATTGTTAACTTGATGATATTTTCGAGCGTATGTTGTTATTATTGTGTTTAGAAATTTTTGGGATGTCCTACTTACGGGGAGGTCATGCCGAAATTTCTGTAGGCCCAAATGAACGTTTTAAACTCGTTTTCGCTGTTTACACCATTTAATCATTGTTGTTTGGTAATTAAATATTAACTAAGTGCACGGCCCCTGACATGTTTTTTATACGCGTTTTCACACGGAATAAGAGCTTTATTTAGAGCTCCCTCCCCTAATTCAGAAATCACTCCTTCATTGAGTTCCCTCTCATCTTATAGCATTTAAGTGTTTAGTTCTATAATATTTGTGATGTGTTTGTTCTCATTTATTAAGAGAGTATATGTTATCTTTGAAAACACAGTAAGTTGTTGTACACCATAAAATATTCTAGTGAAATTATTTTCATCTTGCATGTGGTTTTTACCCTAGTACTTTTTAGGAGTTTTTCACGTAAATCTCGGTGTCTAATTTTATACTTTATTTTCATATTATTATCTCAATTTGCTACATATGAGACCAATATATGTCACACAGTTGCCGAAAATCCATCAAAATAGGCGCCAAATTTCCACACCCTCACCTAAAGACAAATCTAAAATTCAAAAAATTTGGTTTTCTACTAGTATAAATAGAGATGTTGGTCTTCACATATTTTCATCTTCTGCATAACTCTCTCTTTCTATATTGGTATTTGGAATTTCAATGAATCTTGTACCAATACAGGTGTTTCTCCTGTTTCTACTTATGGTTTCTCTGGAACCATTTGCATATTGTAGACATTGGCACTGGTTTAATGAAAGAGCGCCCAATCTTTAGGCTGTTGAGGACTATGTGACGAGCCTTCCGTGGCAACCCAGTGTAAATTTTCGAAATTATGACGTTTATGTCACAGTCAATGAAATCAATGAAGAGCTCTCTTCTATTGGTTTTATGAGGCCGTGACCCTTTCTGATGAGAAAACTTTCTTCCTCTGGCTTGACGGAGATACAAGATTTGAATAGCACGGTTACTTCTTATGTCTTATTTATGATAAACAACTTAGTTTTGACATCATCAAGATGGAAGAAATTGTTAAGACAAAATTTATATATAAGTTTAGTTGATCACAATCTAAACTGAACTAACTTGAGCTTATGCTAATGCATGTTTATTAAACTGAACTAAACAAGACTACAAGTACGATGTTCAACCTATATTGTTACCAGCTAAACTGAACAGACAGATCAAGCTGTTCAACTATTTCAATCTAATAGAGTTTCTTCATCAGCACGACTTGAACCAAGTTGTTTGAACAGAACAGAACAACTTAAAGATCACTCTATCAACATTATCTGAAGACAATATGAGTTTATAATTGAAGTTGCTAGCAAAAATAAGATAAAAAAATATATGTTGGTTACTTCTTTCAATTAGTGTCCAAGGTATTTGAATTTGCTTATAATATCTTTTGCAAAACAACAAGGATGAGTGACAATATCTGCATAAATGTCGGCTACTCGGTACATCTGTGAGTACCATATCTATTTATTGACATTGAAGACTATCGCCTATAAATAAGGAATGCATCAAGACTGAAAATCTCTAAAAAAAACTATTGATGTATCAATCTTCATCAAGCATTCATATTGCACAACATCCCTCAAAAGATTTATCTTTAAGCTTTTCTTCCACACACTAAGTTTCTCATCAGATCGATTAATGACCAATATTGTGCACTTTGTATTCTTACTTACCTTTCACACACTAGCGTTGTTGTATCGTGATAATCATTTGTAATTTTCAGAAGCCTGGTTCTGAATAGATCAATTTAAAAAGGGACGACGTAGAAGCTTAACTTTCGAACATCCATGAACATTTTCTTCTCTCTTTCTTTACTATTATTTACTTGTGCTGCTAAGACTACCATTTATACTGATAAGTCAGCTGATGAAAACTGATCTGTTGATTTTATATCATACTTAAGTAATCTGAGCAGTTTCTGCACTTAAAACATGTTTCTAGTAACTCAAATTACCCAATCTAATTGAAATATTGATTTGACACGTTACCGCAACTAAGTTTAGAATTATTCGTCGTAGTTAGTATAACAATTCATTCACATCCTATTTCCTAACGAAGTGGACATTGGTCGTGAAATCTTTACAAGATCACTTCAATTATTGAATCTCCTCTTGACTAAGAATCATCTTAGAAGATGATATGATATTCATTGATATTGAGAAGAATCTGTATAAATTATTACTAATCTAAATTCCCTTTGCCTATGAATCCAAAAAAAAATATTTAACCTTGAAAAATAATGTTCCCATGTTTTTAGTTGTCCCAACATGCAATTGTACAAGTTGATTTAAAGAACTATTAATTGGCTTCAATGCAAATTATTTTAGTACAATTAATTATCGTGTAATCTCAAAATTTAGGGCGGCTTAGTCAAATCTAATTAGGAGGGGCCAAATGCAAAACGTAATCCAATGGGCTGGCAAAACCAATCTCGATATTTTATTATTTAATTATAGTCAACTATTATTTTTAAAAATGATATCTTCAAGTATATTTCATGCGATTTGTATAATTTGCTTTAAAGAACTATTCATTGGCTTCAATGCAAATTATTTTATTACAATTAATGAATATCGTGTTATCTCAGAATTTAACGGCGGCCTAGTCAAATCAAATTAGGAGGGGCCAAATGCAACAAAAAATCCAATAGGTTTTGCTTAGGAGGGGCCAAATGTAAAAAGTAATCCAACGGGCTGGCAAAACCAATCTCGATATTTTGACATTTAATTCTAATCAACGATTATTTTTTAAAATTATTTTTTCTAGTGTATTTAAAATACATTTGGAGATATCATTTTTTTAAAAGTAGGTCTTTTGTGAGACGGTTTCACGAATCTTTATATGTGAGACGGTTCAATCCTAACGATATTCACAATAAAAAATAATACTCTTAGTATAAAAAGTAATACTTTTCATGGATGACCCAAATAAGATATATGTCTCACAAAATACGAAACATTCTCATACAAGTTTTTGTCTTTTTTTAAATGTTTGTCCAGATTTATTTTCCTAAATATCCCAACAGCCTGATTTAATTACCGTCCTACTTCTCTATTGAAATTTCACTCGAATTTTTTAATGTTTTAAATTTTAAAGTGTAAATTTCCCTAATGGACAAAATTTGATAATTTTGGAGCATTAAACGAGGTTAAAAAAATGCTACATTTCTCAAACTATTTGTGGTAACTAAATTGATCTACCATACACTTGCTATACAAAAATAAATATATTAAATAAAAAAAGCCCGACTGAGACACGATTTGAATTATTTTTCAAACGGGAAAATATCATGAGATTTTATTCAGTTTCATCGATGAGCACTGAATAATTTATTCGAAGCCTTTTTTTTAACAATAATCAAATGAAGAACATGCTATTATTGATAGGAACACTCGAAATAAATCAGCGGGAGTGACCCATAAATAAATATGATCAAATAATTAAAAAAGGATGGAAAATCACTAATCGAATTCGATCTTCATATCATGAATCGTCATAGATTCACCGGCACTGGTCGGCACCAAGGTCACCAGAACATGTTCATCGTCGTCCGCATCCAAATCCTCCAAGATTTCGGTAATCGACAACTTCAGTTGTGTCCTAATCTTCTTCGAGTGCTTATGTTTATGCGGAACATTCACAAAACTTCCCGCAAATTCTGTATTATCGGCCGTGGTCACTACATCATCTTCGTCATTGATATAAACATCAAATTTGGCATAAACGTCTCTGTCCAATTCGATCCCTTTTATGACAAGAATCTCTTCCTGCTCTTCCTTGTCTTTTCTGCTTCTTCTTTTCTTCGGCCTTTTCACCATAACTTTCAAAACTTTGTCAAGCTTTGCGGGGAACACTTCTTTCGGGCTTGGGGCATCTGCAGCCTTTGCTTTAGCAAGTTTCTTCAGTTTCCTTAAAGCAGAAGAGACCCTAGGTTTTGGCCGGGATTCCAGCCATGGAATCTCCTGGTCCTGATAAACGTACCCGAGCTTCGTATGATCCAAACAGTCCCGGACCTTGACCCGAACCATTTGCGCGTTTTCGTCGTAAAACAAAAACGAGGCGTCAAGATAATCAGGGTCTGTTATATCCCGGCGCCTCCCTCCCAAAGTCTTCCATATACTCCACAACCTGTCGATATTCGAATGATGAGCGAAGAAAATAGGGTCACGACCAGCGGAGTAGAAGTTTCCCATGTTCTCGAAATTTGGTTGCGTCGAATCACCGGTCCATGTATGAACCGGGCCGTGGGGGATATTTTCGATCGACCCGCTTCCTGGATTCGGCTCCTCACCAGCTTTATAACTGCTGCCGAAGAAAAGCTGCGGGGTTTTTGAGTTTGAGACCATTTGCCTGTACATAATTGTCAGGTTCGTTGAAGTTTGCTGATTAGGATTGATAGGGGAACCCGACCCATTGAAATTGAGATCAACTACAGTTGGAGGCTGGTGACTTTTGTCGCGTAAACTGTCGAATAGTGCAGAATTCGGATTCGTGTACATGGCAGGGATAGTCATTCCTCCGGGAGCATCCCAGTTCCAATATGGCATTACAAAAGTGGGATCGTCAATCAATTTTCCCAAGATTCTTTCAAAGAAATAGAGGTAGTATCTATGGAATGGAAAGAACAGCCACGAGTTGTGAACTTGAAGCTCCAGATTGGGAAATCCGGCTTGATCATACGCGCCGTCGCAGTAAGCACAATGGACGTTAGCTTGCTGCTTGAAGCTGCGCGGATCATCTTCGGGGAGGGCTCTCATGATCTCCATAGCTTTGTTGAATTTAGCTATGTATGCTTCATCGGCTAGATGGGCGGCTGGGCGGACACGCAAGGTTGTTGGTGGTGGAGGGAGCTGGAAATCGATTATTTTTTCAGTAAGTGGGGGGCAACAGTTTGTGGGGGCTGCGCCGGCTGGGAGGTCCGCGGGGCCACATTTTGTGATGTCCGGGCCAGGGACAGGAGCAGAGAAGGCCAGCGGAGAGGCGGTGAGAGCTGTAGCCCCGTACAGTCCTCCTAATCCGATCAGCACGTCCCGCCTATCAAACTTGGCAGGTGACGAAGATTCTTTGTCATTGTCCTTGGATCTGCAGGAAATTTTACGCCCGTGTTTGAAGTTTTGGACAGGGGAACATTGTGTTGGTTTTGTGAAGGGAATAGCATAGGAGAATGTGGTGGTGGTGGAAGAGGAGGAGCCGCCGTGAACCTTGGCGGTAGAAAGGGTGGTGGCAGAATGTGGAGTGATGGATGCCATGTCTCTAGCTTGTTTATGACAAATTTAAGGTTCTTGGTATATTATTTATAGGAGAACGATGCTTGTTTTATTATGACATTACAAAATCAATACTTATTCTTCGAAAGTAGATTACGTAAAATATTAAAGAACGTGTAGGACTAGATCGAAAGAAGAAAATGTCATCTTCTCCCAAAATATTGACTTTGAAATTGATGGTCATATACATATTATACATATAACGAGAATACACTTATACACCTAACCAAAAAAATTTGACATTCCAAAACTAATAACTCCAACTACCTTGATATACACAGCTACAATTTGTGTCTGGTTATAAATTTTGACTAGAATAATTTCCAACTAAATTATGTTGATGTTTGTACGACGTTTTTACGCGCGCACACATATATATATATATATTGTAAGAACTATCTATATATGTTTGATAATATATATATATATATACATGGAGTTTATCATATTCATACGAGAGGCTAATGAAAATAAACAACTTTAATCTACCTATATAATTAATAATTAAGAGGAGCTAGCAGGTAAGATCCGTAGAAAAGTAATTCGATGACAGCCAAAATTGACGCATTTAAATTTAAATAAAATTATACGTAGGTCGGTGGATAATCCCAACCTTATGTATATCGTGGAAAATAAAAGTCTTTCCTCATACTAACTTATCGATTATATTATTCGAACTGTAGGTGGCTATGACCATTATTATGTAGCACCATATATTCAATTAGCTATATAAATCACGTGAAAATATTTTAATTGAAATTTGAAAACAATTTTTCAAGTTATTTACGACAATACTGAAGTTTGATACGTGTAGTAATACACGGTAACTATATGATCGAGTGTTAATCAATTTACTAAAAATTATAATTGATGATAACGTCGTATTTTAAAATTATATCGTAGGCATGCAGACTCTAATGCTAAGAAGACAATTTGGCTACGAAATGAAAAGGTTTAATTGAGATTAAACGATTTTAAAATTGGGAAAGAAGAACGTTGCTTCCTCGAACGGTGTACTTTTTGGTTGCCTTTATACTCCTTTTATATATATTCTCCCCAACAAATGGTCTAATATTTCTTTGAATATTCGTTTGAGTGTAAGATAAATCATTCAAAATAGTATTAAAAGTAAAGTTCGATGATACAAAGTCTTACAATTAATTAATTACACAGTAAAAAAACTATTCCGGATTTTAGTTCCGCACGCCAAGTAATTGTATAAAATGAAACATTGACGTTAATTTTTTTTATTATTATTGATGCGGTTTTAAAACTTTATCTGATTGGCAAATCATTTTTCATCGACATTAAAATTTTTTTACTGAAAATTTAAAACTTTATCTAATTGGAAAATCGTTTTCATTAGTTTATGAAGCGAAAATACATAAATTCGTTTTCTAAGTTATTATACTTTGGGTTTTGGTTATCTATGTTACTACTAGTTGTTAAAGATGAGTCTTTTGTTTTTATTTATGCATATATATATATATATATATATATATATATATATATATATATATATATATATATATATATATATATATATATTGTCAGGAGTATGTTTCGTGTAAGACGGTCTCATGAATATTTATCTGTGAGATAGGTCAACTCTACCAATATTTACAATAAAAAATAATATCTTTTCATGGATTACCCAAATAAAAGATCTGTCTGACAAAATATAACTCGTGAGACCGTCTCACACAAGTTTTTGCCTTTTGTCGAAGTTATGATGTGTCATTAGAAATGATTTTTATCCTTCGAAAATTGCTAATGTAGCACGTGATACTGTTGTTGTGGCACCAAATATAGCCAATCATATTTGGTACTGCCCGATAGTCCGTAAGAATTCAGATCCAATATCTAAATAGTTACGGAATATCATCTTAATGAACATGTCTCATGTGAGAACCTGAAATTTCAGCAGTAGCAGCAGCTGGCCAATTTCAGCAGAAGCTAACAATTCTAGCAGCAACTCATATTTCAGAAGATGGTATTTTCCAGCAGACAAAATCCAGCAGCAGACCCGAATCCAGCAGCAGACCCGAATCCAGCAGCAGAAGAACGATATTCCAACAGACAGTTACTGATTCAGCTTAGACTTGTAACTGAAGCATTTATCACGGAATAAAAGTTGTTAATGGCAGATTATGACCATTAAATGGGAAGCTAACAGTCAGAATATTTGCCTATAAATAGCACCATCAACCTCTGAATTGGTGTTACACAAATCTTGAATTATCACTTGAAATATTTGAGATAAGAGAGTGCTTATTTTCGGGCAGTAGAAAGCAGTAACGAGAGCAAGCCTATTTCCAGAATTCAACCGAAACTCTCCAGCAAATTACGGTAAGTGGGCTTATGTATAAATATCTTGAAACTCGTTTGATGATTTTTGATTTAAAGCAAAGTACTCTTGATTTCTGATATCTGATTTTGAAGCACTGAAATTTAGTGAACTAATGGTAGGAATATATATTCTGAGCATTACTGATTACTGATTACTGATTACTGGCCTCACCCCTTAGAGGAGAGAACATATAGGGGACTGATATCAGTTTAGCCATGAAATTCACGAACGTGCTCAGTGCTTATTTGATAAACTTCTGATTTCCGACTACTGAATACCGATTACTGATTTCTGAACACTGAATACTGATTTCTGTTATGAAAATAAGAATTTTTGTATATTTTCGTATTACTGTTCTGTATGAAAACGATTTCGAAAACTGGGAGTTATTCCCGCCCCCGCTTACTGAGTGACAACCATATCACTCACCCACCAAAACATCTCAGATAAGAACGATGAAGAAAGGCTAGAAGAAGAGGAGCAGATCCAGTTCTGGGGCTGGTGAAGAAGATTGTTAATTCTCAGTTTTATTTATGTTGTTTTCCGCTGCGCCTGTAAGACATTGTGATATCTGGGTTGTTTTACATTTCCGTTGTAAAACATTAATTATTCGAGTTTGTATCAGACATTGAAATATTCAGTATTTATGAATAAAAGACCGGTTTCTGAATTTCGTACTTCCGAGACTTATTGTTTTCGAATGTAAGTTTGAGAGCAACGCCGATGTCAACCAACTCCCGTCCCGGGCGTGACATTGAAGTGGTATCAGAGCCAGGTTTCATAATCTGGGGAGGAGGAACTAGAAATAATAAGTTCTTATAGACTTCTGAAAATAAGTCCTGAAAGTTACTGAAATAAGCTACTGTAATAGACTACTGAAAGGATAGACTAACTACTTACAGTTAGGAAAATCAGTAGAGAAGTAAATCAGAATACAGTAGAAAAAAAAAAGTATATGGAAACCAGTAGCCGAAACCAGAACCAGTAGATGGAAACCAGTAGATCTGAATGCAGGAGACTGAGTTAGTAGACTCGGAATGCAGCAGACAATACTGGAAAAGCAGCAGGCTGATTGCAGAAGCATCAGAGTTGCAGTAGACAGTGTATTCCAGCAAGTGAATGCAGTAGACCTTGTTAATGGCATGGAAGTTGAGGTGTTTTTCGCGCAAACTTCAAACGGCCATAACTTTTGATCCAGGAGGAATTTTTACTATTAAAAATAGGCGTTGGAAAAGCTCTCGACGAGGAGAACCTAACCTAGAACCATTCATCGTTCTAGCACCACTGACAAACCCAAAAATCCTTCGTTTAGATAGTGATATCATCATTTCCGTAAAATTTTCCAACTTTTCGAAACTTTGAGGAATTTTCATTTTCAAACGCCTTAGTATTTTTGCACCAAACTTGGTACCATTCATGTTCTTGATGTGAAGGATTTTTAGTAAATTTTTCACGGAATTCTGAGATCGAAAATTTTTGAGCTATTTCTTCTGTTAAATGTATAGGCAATACTGACTCTGTTCAATCCAGTATTAGTCTATAGTTTAACTTGTATTCTTGATATCGTTTCTGAACCTTCACTTTCATGATTTGGATGTAGGATATGGCTGAACAAAGTAGCTACATTAAGAGCTTAGAGAGGAAGCTAGAAAAACTCAAGGAGCACAACTACTACCTCGAGTTGGATAAAGATGAATTGGAGCGTCGAGCAGAACACTTAGAGGGTGATGTTCAACGTTATGCTCACTATCTGCATGAAGCAGAAGAGAGGAATAGGAAGACTCAAGAGGAGTTTGAAATATCCCAAGAGACTGTGGCAGAATTCATCGAGCTACGTGATACACTAGTTGACAAGATCCAAATACTTAAAGATCAAAATCATCAACTCGTGCACCAGCACAATCGGTATAGTGAGCAGACTGATGCTCAAATTCATGAGTTGCAGAGTACTGTTGAAGTTCTTAGCGACCAGAATGCAGTTATGCATGGTCATATTGAACATCTACAAGCAGTAATAGCCAACCATGAAGAAGAACCTGAGGAGGATCCAGAAGAAGAAGAAGAAGAAGTTGAAGAGGATCCTATGGATTTGGGATTAGGAGAAGTAGTAGATTAGCCTATCAGTAGTTGTTTTCTTTGTAATAGCACTTGTTCTATTTGCATCTCTGTTTTCATTTTCGAAGTTCAGTTGTAATTACAATTTCTTGGGAAATCAATAAAATTTCTTTCTATCAATTCATATTTAATTCTCGAGCAATTACTTAAACATTGTGTTTCTTTCGTTTAGTAATATTCTGCCAAAACCTTAGAATTTTCATAATTGTAGGATATGGACGGAAGACCAGTGAGAAACAACCGCAACCCTCGTTACAACAACCGTAACAACAACCACAACGATGAGGATGCACAACCGCAACAGCAGCAACAACAACAACCACTACTAGCGGTTGGACTCAGTCAGGCCGATTTGATGGCCATAGCCACGATTGTGGCAACTACGCTGCAAGGGTTTGTCAACCCAAATGCTAATCAACCACCACCACCACCTCCAGCTCAGAATGGAACGAAGCAGCACTATGAGGCTCTACGAAGAGCAAGAGTTCCAAATTTTGATGGAAGCTCCGATCCTGAGGTAGGACAAAATTGGATGAAGGAGGTCGAGAATCACCTTCGACTCCTGGAGGTTCCACAAGCGATCAAGGTAGATGTGATTACACCATTTCTTGTGGATAAAGCTGCCAAATGGTGGGAAGGAGTCTCACCAGCTATGATAGAGGCGGGACCTATCACTTGGCAAAGGTTCCGAGAGGCATTCCTGAGGCAGTACTTTCCGACAGCAGTTCGAGTGCAAAAGCTGTCAGAATTTGAAAGTTTGGTTCAAGAACCAAACATGAATGTGGTGGAGTATTCATCTAAGTTTCACTCATTGGGAACTTACTCCCCAACCATCATGGGAGACGAAGCTTTGAAGATGCATCGCTTCAAGAAGGGATTGAACAGCCGTATTCAATCTGCCCTTGCCGTTATCGAGCCCAACAGTTTTGATGAATTGATGGGAGCCGCCATCAGGGCTGAGAATGACATTAAGAGGCGTGAAAGTGAGAACAAACTCAAACGTCCTCAGTCAAGCCAGTACCAACAAGGCCAACAATTCAAAAGGCCTAGGTTTTCAAGCAACCAATTCACCAGTGATCCAGCCAGAGGAACCACTTCTTCCCCATCAAGCAAAGAGGGAGTCAAGTGCCAAAATTGTGGATTCACTCACACTGGTGAATGCCGCAAGAATTCTGGAGCTTGTTTTCGTTGTGGAAAGATGGGTTACCGCATTGCTCAATGCCCTTTTCCAGATCCGAGGAATGGTCCAGCAGGCGGAGCAACTCCAAGCAAGCCTAAGGAGAACATGCCCAATGCTCGAGTCTATGCTATCACTCAAGAAGAGGCTGACAACTCGAATGATGTCGTAGCTGGTACCATTCTAATCGATAATATACCTGCTTATGTGTTATTTGATTGTGGTGCTACGCACTCATTCATGTCTAAGAGATTTGCCAAGAAGTTAGGAGCTAAGCCTGATAATTTAGAAGAACCATATAGAGTAGCCACTCCTGCAAATCGAATTCTAGAAACTCGCACTCTATATCGAGATATTAGTGTTCTCATAGAAGATCAGAATTTCAAGGCAAACCTGATTCAACTAAACATGGTGGAATTCGATGTAATTCTTGGAATGGATTGGTTAGCCAAGAATCATGCCTTAGTAGACTGTCATGGAAAGACGGTAACCATCCAAGCTCCACACCAAGAGAAAATTTTATTTCATGGCAAGACCAAAGAACGAAAGACTCTTCTTTCTACTTCTCAAACTTGGAAAGCCATGAAAAGTGGAGAAGAAGTTTACCTAGCCATGTTAAGCGAGGTAAAACAATAAATTGCACCTACACTAGAAGAGATTCCGGTAGTGCAAGAATTCCCGGATGTCTTTCCTGAAGAACTCCTGGGCGAACTTCCTGATCTCGAAGTGGAATTTGAGATTAACTTAGTGCCCAATGCTACACCAATCTCAAAAGCACCATACTGAATGGCTCCAGCAGAGTTGAAAGAACTCAAAGAGCAACTTCAAGAGTTGTTGGACAAGAAGCAAATCCGACCAAGCGCATCTCCGTGGGGAGCTCCTGTCCTATTTGTAAAGAAGAAGGACGGAAGTATGAGGATGTGTATCGATTACAGAGAGCTGAACAAGATCACAATAAAAAACAAGTATCCGCTTCCAAGGATTGATGACTTGTTTGACCAACTCAAAGGAGCTTCAGTCTTTTCCAAGCTCGACTTAAGGTCAGGCTGTCACCAACTCAAGGTCAAGACGGACGATATTCCAAAAACAGCCTTCAGGACAAGGTACGGACACTATGAGTTCACAGTAATGCCGTTCGGACTAACAAACGCTCCGGCAGTATTCATGGATCTCAAGAACAGAGTGTTTAAACCATTTCTTGACAAGTTTGTTGTGGTATTCATCGACGACATTCTAGTATATTCGTCAAGTGAAGAAGACCACAAAGAACATCTTCGTCTCACCCTACAGAAGCTGAGAGAAAAGAAACTATACGCCAAGTTCAAGAAATGCGAATTTTGGCTAGAGAGCGTCGCATTCTTGGGACACATAATATCAGCAGCAGGAGTATCTGTGGACCCTAAGAAAGTAGAAGCAATCTCGGATTGGCCTAGACCAAAGAATGTGACAGAGATACGAAGCTTCTTGGGGCTAGCCAGCTACTATCGAAAATTTGTTGAAGGATTCTCTTCAATAGCAATACCTCTCACTAAACTCAAACTGAAGAACTCTAAATTTCAATGGAGTGAAAATTGTGAGAGAAGCTTCGAGACTTTGAAGAAGAAGCTTACATCCATGCCAGTATTAGTATTGCCAACTGAAGGCAAAGACTTCACCATCTACAGTGATGCATCTGAAGGAGGTTTAGTATGTGTATTAATGCAAGAAGGAAAGGTGATTGCATACGCGTCAAGACAGTTTAAGCCGTATGAGCAGAATTACCCAACACATGATCTTGAATTAGCTGCAGTGGTGTTCGCACCAAAGATTTGGAGACACTATTTATATGGTGTTAAGTGTGAGATTTTCACCGATCACCAAAGCCTCAAGTACTTGTTCACTCAGAAAGAGTTAAACATGAGGCAGAGACGATGGATCGAACTCTTGAAGGACTACGACTTGAAGATAAGCTACCACCCAGGCAAAGCAAACAAGGTAGCCGATGCTTTGAGTCGGAAGGATATGAACAAAGTAATCCTAGAGTCACTTTCAGTACAACCATGCCTTCGAGAGGCCATCAAAATGAATCAAGATAGAGATTCAGCTTTAGTGAAGCTGAAAGAGCAAGCTAAAGAAGGGAAATCACCAGAATTCGAGACGGATAACAAAGGAATATTGTGGATGAAAGGACGATTGTGCGTACCAGACATTGATGACCTTAGACAAGAAGTAATGTCTGAAGCACATAAGTCAAAATTTTCAGTACATCCTGGCAGTACCAAGATGTACAGAGACATGAAGAAGAATTTCTGGTGGAATGGAATGAAAAAGGATGTTGCGACATTTGTTTCCAAGTGTCACGTGTGTCAACAAGTCAAAGCAGAACATCAGAGACTTGGTGGACTTCTTCAACCATTAGAAATTCTCGAATGGAAATGAGAACATATTTCTATGGATTTTGTAGTAGGCTTACCCAAGTCGAGACAAAGTCATGACGGCATCTGGGTAATCGTAGATAGACTCACGAAATCGACGCATTTCTTACCTGTCCGCATGAATTATAATTTGGACAAGCTAGCCACCTTGTACATGAATGAGATCGTGCGATTACATGGAGTACCGGCTAGCATACTATCAAACAGAGATCCTAGATTTACATCTCGATTTTGGAAGAGCTTTCAACAAGCTATGGGAACCAAGGTTACTCTTAGTACGGCTTATCACCCTCAAACCGACGGCCAAACTGAGAGAACCATTCAAACTCTAGAAGATATGCTGAGAGCATGTGCTCTAGACTTCAGTGGTAATTGGAGCGAACATCTGCCCTTAATCGAGTTCGCGTACAATAATAGTTACCACAGCAGCATTGGAATGGCACCATACGAAGCTCTGTATGGACGAAAGTGTCGATCACCACTATATTGGAACGAAGTCGGGGAGAAAGCCATCGTGGGACCCGAACTGATCCAAGAAACAGTGGATAAAGTTGCTTTGATCAAAGAAAGATTAAAAGCTGCACAAGATCGACAGAAAAGTTGGGCTGACTTGAGGAGAAGACCCGTGGAATTCGAAATTGGAGAGAAGGCATATGTGAAGGTGTCACCCATGAAGGGTGTAATCCGATTCAATAAGGCGGGTAAACTAAATCCCAGATACGTCGGACCATTTGAAATCCTCGAGAAAGTGGGAACACTTGCTTATAGATTAGCACTTCCACCCGACATGTCAAGAATTCACAATGTATTCCACGTCTCGCAGCTGAGGAGATATATTCATGATCCAAGTCATATTCTGGAAGCTGGACCACTTCTGGTTGAGAGCAATCTAAATGAAGAGCTGAAATATGAAGAGATTCCGATTCGAATTGTGGATAACAAAGACCAAGTACTGCGGCGACGAACTATTCCATATGTCAAAGTACAATGGTCCAACCACACCGAAAGACAAGCCACTTGGGAGTTGGAAGAAAAGATGCGAGCACAATATCCTTACCTCTTTGAGAATCATGTTTAGCCAAGTTTCGAGGACGAAACTTCTTATAAGGAGGGAGGGATGTGAGAACCTGAAATTTCAGCAGTAGCAGCAGCTGGCCAATTTCAGCAGAAGCTAACAATTCCAGCAGCAACTCATATTTCAGAAGATAGTATTTTCCAGCAGACAAAATCCAGCAGACCCGAATCCAGCAGCAGACCAGAATCCAGCAGCAGAAGAACGATATTCCAGCAGACAGTTACTGATTCAGCTTATACTTGTAACTGAAGCATTTATCACGGAATAAAAGTTGTTAATGACAGATTATGGTCATTAAATGAGAAGCTAACAGTCAGAATATTTGCCTATAAATAGCACCCTCAACCTCTGAATTGGTGTTACACAAATATTGAATTATCACTTGAAATATTTGAGATAAGAGAGTGCTTATTTTCGGGCAGTAGAAAGCAGTAGCGAGAGCAAGCCTATTTTCAGAATTCAACCGAAACTCTCCAGCAAATTACGCTAAGTGGGCTTATGTATAAATATCTTGAAACTCGTTTGATGATTTTTTGATTTAAAGCAAAGTACTCTTGATTTCTGATATATGATTTTGAAGCACTGAAACTTAGTGAACTAATGGTAGGAATATATATTCTGAACATTACTGATTACTGATTACTGGCCTCACCCCTTAGAGGAGAGAACATAGGGGACTGATATCAGTTTAGCCATGAAATTCACGAACATGCTCAGTGCTTATTTGATAAACTTCTGATTTCCGACTACTTAATACCGATTACTGATTTCTGAACATTGAATACTGATTTCTGTTATGAAAATAAGAATTTCTGTATATTTTCGTATTACTGTTCTGTATGAAAACGATTTCGAAAACTGGGAGTTATTCCCGCCCCTGCTTACTGAGTGACAACCATATCACTCGCCCACCAAAACATCTCAGATAAGAACGATGAAGAAATGCTAGAAGAAGAGGAGCAGATCCAGTTCTGAGGCTGGTGAAGAAGATTGTTAATTCTCAGTTTTATTTATGTTGTTTTTCGCTGCGTCTGTAAGACATTGTGATGTCTGGGTTGTTTTACATTTCCGCTGTAAAACATTAATTATTCGAGTTTGTATCAGACATTGAAATATTCAGTATTTATGAATAAAAGACCGGTTTCTGAATTTCGTACTTCCGAGGCTTCTTGTTTTCGAATGTAAGTTTGAGAGCAACGCTGATGTCAACCAACTCCCGTCCCGGGGCGTGACATCTCATGTCACTCATTCACCTGGATCCGTCAGATCACCTAAGAACTTACCCGAGACTCTATTTATCCAAACCGAACTCCCACACTTCCATAAAACTATATTGAATATATATTTACTTACATTTTGTGGACACACATCTCGTGTGCCATAGGTACTAGTTATATACTATGTCAATAAATTTTATTAAAAATTATCATTTTTTCTCTTGCCACAATACACAAATCCTTAAACTCAATAATCGTTCATCTCCTTCTTCTCATTCAAAATCATCCAAAACAAAGAAATTCCACCAAACATCAGAATCGATTCTATTGTTCTATAAAAATCTATTGAATTAATATATATTTACATTTTGTGAACATGCATCGCATGAGCCACAATTACTAGTTATATATCAAGGCACGATCCTTTATTGCAAATTATCATTTTCTCTCTGGCCATGATATATCGAATCATTCAACTCGATAATTGTTCATCTCTTTCTTCTCATTCAAAACCATCTAAAACAAAAAAATTCCACCAAATATCACAAATGATTCTATTGTTCTATAATAATTCTATTAAAATTTATTGAATATATAATTACATTTTGTAGACACATATCGTGTATGTCATCGTTTACTAGTATAAATTAATTATGTATGTATAATATTTTTGGTGTGATAATTTTTTTATGTAAACTTTTAGGATTTTTTTTGTTATTTTTAAAATTTATAACATTTTATAATAATATCTTTATTTTCATATTAGAAAATGATATACTGATTGTGCAATAATGGTAATTAGCATACTAATGCACGCATTGCGTGCTTGTACAATATTTTTTTATAATTCATTTGGTTATATTTAAATAAGGATCAAAATGTAGTTATAAAAATGATGAGGACAATATTATCATTTTGATATATGAATTTTAAAAGTAAATAGAAAAAAAAGAAGAAAAAAACTTAAATATGAATTGAACATGTAACTTAATTTTAGTGAATAAATATTTTATCTACTGAGCTACAATGAATTACTTTAAAATTTTAGCACTTTATTATATATATAATTATTAAAATAAATCATGATATCAAAAGATAGTTATTCTAAATGTCTCAAATTTAATAATATAAAATAATAATAATATGATTAGTGTATATCTCCGATCTATTAATTATCTATCTATTATACTATACTGTGCATCTATATGTAGAAAACGTAAAAGTTGTATTAAAATTCACAATTAAATATTATATAGACAATTTTTTTTTTATAAAATATGTACGTGTATATCATGTATAATTATCGCTATACAACATACATATATAATTTTGATATTAAACTCAAGTACATAGACATAAATTAACACTCTTTCTTCGAGATAACTATCATTAATCCGTTTCTCGCATAGACGCACATTCATATACATCAAATTTTTGATAAATTAAAATTTTATAATTTATACATATTCTAGTAACTCTCCTGACAATAAAAGTAAATAAAATTATAAATAATTAATCAACATCATTTGGCTCACGGATGAGATGATGACAGATGATAAATCAATATACTTGGATAAAACAATAGTGAATGACACTAATCTTATATAGAATTTAAGTCAAACATTGGACAAATCGATGACGAAAGACAAAATAGACATTTTTTATTTTTTATTTTTTATTTAATCAATTATAGTTATGTAACTATGTTCCGACGATCCATTTAATCATTTTCCTCAAAATTAAATAATTAAATGGCTAATATAATTTTTAAGTTTGAGTAACTAGATGGTTAAAAAATTTCTTCATGAAATACATGTATCTTTAATAACGTAATTATAAAAAGTTAAAAATGATACTATTAATTTATTATATAATTTCGAAGAAATGGACTAAAACTGATCATCGAAATATAGTTAGATGCCTATGTTTTATCCTCCGAACTAAGCGTTGCCTTAAATGATTGGTTATAGGGATGAGCATACAACATTTAGTACTTGTGAAAATTTAATAAAAAGAAAAAAAAGAAAAAGAAAAAAAAGAAAGCACATATCCGAAATAAAAGGTTGTTTAATTAAAGTATTTTATTAAATATCAATCAATTTTTTTAATGTTACAATAATAAAAAATATGAATAAGTATCTTGTGAGACGGTTTCACGAATCTTTATCCGTGAGACGGATCAACCTACCAATATTCACAATAAAAAATAATACTTTAGCATAAAAAGTAATATTTTTTATTGATGACCCAAATAAAAGATCTGTTTTACAAAATACGATCCGTGAGATCATCTCACACAAGTTTTTGTCTTAAAATATTATAATGCATCTCAATTAATGAATCTTGTAAAATGTTGGTAACAATAAGATTCCAAAAATTCAAAATCCAAATTTCCTCACATCCTTGGATGAGGTGTGCTTGCATCCTTTTCAATAGATGGGCCTTCTCCTTGGGTTTTGGATCATTTCAATTTCTTTCGGTTTATAGATTCTGAAGTTCATGGCCCAAAATATCATAATTTTATTCACTGAATTCTAGTTTGTTGGGCCTTGGCCCAAATAAGATTCAGCTCGCACACGGGCAAGATTTCCTTGTACAATTGTATTCTTATACAGTTTTTTAATTCCCTTGCGGCACAAAGAAAAATAAATTGCAATCTAGCAACTAGCAACCCGCCCTGGATTTTGAAATTTTATGATGTGAATTTTGTAAGATATATATTCTATTTAATTCATAAAAAATCTAACAAAAACTATATATTAAAAATTAATTTTTAAAAATAATTAAGAAAAACGAAATGTACATTATAAAAAAAATATAAAAATTATGGAACCAGGTTTTGAGCGGAATAAATCGTGAAATTCTTTAGAAAATATTATAAATTAGTTAAAATACTAATAATTATATTATTCGATTCTCGTAATTTTAGATTTATCATTTGTAATAAGAGAATTTTGCACTGCTTGTTGATATGATTAGATTTCAAATTTTCATATATATATATATATATATATATATATAAAATTTTGATATCCTGCACACCTACCGTGCACATCTTTGTGAGCACCGATGAGGTGTCACTCACCCATTGGATGCACACCTACCGTGCACATCTTTCATATATATATATATATATATATATATATATATATATATATGGTCTCACAGGTCGAATTTGTGAGACAGATATCTTATTTGGGTCATCCACGAAAAAATATAAATTTTCATGCTAAGAGTATTGCTTTTTATTGTGAATATGAGTATAGGGTTGATCCGTATCACATATTAATATCCGTGAGACGGTCTTACATTTGACCCACTCATATATTAAAACGAGATATAATATTTATTTTAAAAATCATTATATGTAAAAATAAGTATTTTACAAATTGCAGCTTCTATTATA
Source organism: Primulina eburnea (assembly GCF_022965805.1). Taxonomy (NCBI): domain Eukaryota; kingdom Viridiplantae; phylum Streptophyta; class Magnoliopsida; order Lamiales; family Gesneriaceae; genus Primulina; species Primulina eburnea. The sequence goes on from NC_133108.1 coordinate 7,341,814, forward strand.
ATTTTTTACATACTACGTCATTATTTTTTTTACAAATTTACCCCTTATATTAAATTAAAACAATCTAGAAGAGCATATTTTTAAATTCAAATGCTTTTTTCAAAAAATTGAATTGGTTTTTTTAAAAAACTCAGGCTGTCCCCAACTTGGAAAAGGAAAAACAACGTACGTTAATATTTTTATTCCCACAATCGATCCGGTGCGCTAATAGCATCTCAATCGTTGGATACAAGTGATATGCCACCGTTGGATCTAAGTAAATCTCATGAACGCTAACAATCGACGGTTTAAAGGGATTAATATTTTACAACCGCCGCACATTAGTACTTCTTACTGGAGTTGTGCCCGGTTTTCGAATTACACAGCTAAACGGTAACCGGTGAATATACCAATCCACGCGCGTATCGAAGCTTTGCTGTACACGCGGCTGTACAATAGGCTTAATTTGACGGTGAGGTGCACGCGCTGAATCGCAAATAAGGTCTCTTTATTTTCAAAACGGAAAAAAATATTTAAATATTATGCGTGTGTGTTCTCTCTCATTTTCGAAATTATACCGTTCCCCTCTTTTGCACCCCCCAACCCACTCGATTCTCCACAGAGAAATTGCCGGCGCCCGGCCGGTGGAGGATAAGTTTATATAGCGGCGTAATTCGAATAGCAGGGATAGTCCTACAGAGGATCTTCTGTATATTCACATTGCACGTTGTATCTATACAGTAGGAAATGTCGGAGGATGAGAAGTTATTGAAGGAGGCGAAGAAATTGCCATGGGAGGATCGATTAACCCACAAGAATTGGAAAGTGAGGAACGATGCAAATATCGATTTGGCCGCTGTTTGCGACTCCATCTCGGATCCCAAGGACCCGCGCCTTCGTGAATTTGGTGAGGATATCGATTGCTATAGATATGAGTTTGTGATGTTAAGTATTCCTATCGTTGCTCTTTCTAACGAACAGAGGAATGTGGAGGTTTAATTCCGGGAAACCCTGTGTTCAATTTTTTTTTTAAATTTCGGACATTTTTTTTTGTTTAGGGCCATTTTTCAAGAAGTTGGTAGCGGATTCTAATGCTCCGGTGCAGGAGAAGGCTCTTGATGCACTTATTGCTTTTTTGAGAGCTGCAGATGCCGACGCTGGAAGGTGATTTTCTGACAAATCATTGCTGCGTTCTTTCATATGTTAGATTTACTTGTTTTAAATTTTGGGTTTTGGAATATTGACGCTGCTGAGTTTGTTACCTCTTCGCATTGGGCTCAGGTATGGGAAAGAGGTATGCGATGCAATTGTGGCCAAATGTCTAACAGGAAAACCTAAAACAGTGGAGAAGGCACAAGCAGCGTTTATGCTCTGGGTTGAGTTGGAGGCTGTGGACGCTTTCCTCGTATGTCTCAAATTTATAGTGACACTTGCTTTGAATTTTTGGGACTTGAATTTAGTTTAATGTTTCAAACTCTCTGAAATATTGTCTGGTTGTTATATAATTGAACGGGGAAGCTTAGTGTCTTCGTTTATTCCATAACCTGTTCAAATTTGCTGTTGTAAAAGGGTTCAGAACGTCAGATTAAGGTGAGTGGATGTAATATGCATGAAAACACAAGAAAGAGCAAAATGGATTAGTTGCTGAAAGAGGTGATATGTGTTAGTATTTTCCATTTGTCAATTAGGACAAGCAATTCAGCTAATTACAACATGTTTGAGAATTGTTAAGGACTACAATAAGCAAGGAAGAACAGAGATTTTTTAGAAAATAAGGAGCTTGGAGATTTTCCACATGTCCCTAATTGGTTATAATTGATTTTAGATAAAAGAATGGCTCATTAAGCTTGGCTCTTATTTTCCTTGAGGTTTCTGTATTTGTATTGCAATTAAACCTTGTTGTACCTCTGCTTGATGGTATGTATATACTTATGCACATTCATTTTCTGAATCACGAGTCAATCTTATTATAAGGAAACCGGGTTGTGAACAAGGTCAAATCATTTAAGTAGAGCAGTATGTGTGATACATATGATATTTAAATCTTTCCTTAATTAACCTTCAAGTTCAACATTTGATTTGCTTGACCTTTAGCAAGCGTCAATCTACCTTTTAGCACTTTTTCCTGTGGCTTTGTTAAGATTTAGTTGTTATTTTTTACAAAGTATAGTTGGTAACAGAGTATTCTAATCGGATGAACTTTGTTTATTTGTAGGATGCCATGGAGAAAGCAATAAAAAATAAAGTTTCTAAGGCAGTTGTGCCTGCAATAGATGTAATGTTTCAAGCTTTAAGGTGTGCACATGATAGCTGTTTTCATGTCTTTCTAAATATTTCATCTGTTTGGTTTTCTTCATTACATTGAGTCATTGACACTTGGTTGGGTGACGAATCAGTGAATTTGGGACAAAGATAGTGACGCCCAAAAGATTATTGAAAATGCTTCCTGATCTTTTTGAGCATCAAGATCAGAATGTTCGTGCTTCTTCGAAGGGGCTAACACTAGAGCTTTGTCGTTGGATTGGAAAGGAACCTGTCAAATCAATACTGTTTGAAAATATGCGAGATACCATGGTATGCTTTTGTAAAGTTGGTATAGATTCTTCTCTCATAATTATTCCTTGTTTGGGAGTACTCCTCATATCTTTGTGTTCTCTTTTTATATTAAGAAAAAAGAGTTGGAGGCCGAGCTTGCTAATGCTACAGGGACTGCCAAACGGACCCGTAAGATAAGGTGTCGTTTTGTTTTCCTATCCACGACGAAGAAATTTATGTCATTTTGCATGTATTGGAATTTCTCCTAATTCTGTTAATGTTTAGTGGTTGTTCTTGTCGTCTTCTCTTCTGTGAATAGTTATTATATTTCCAACGTCTGTCATGCTAATTCTGTACAAGAGCAAGTGGATCTAAGATTAATCTGGTATATCATGTGGCATGTCGTGGTTTCTTGCATAAGTATGTGTTGTTTATGAATCGGATGTCTGTTGATTCTGCTAAGATTGTTGGGCTTGCATTCTTTTGTGTGCCATTCCCCTTGCTTGATCTCGGTTTTCATGTTTGTTCTTTTCTACTTTTTGTCGCTGACTTTATGTGCCTCACTTATTCTCAGCTGAATTAGTTATGGCTATTATTGTGTTATTTCCTAGTATTTTGGTACAAACATACCCAACTTGTGTCAGCTGTTTCGGTTTTCTTATCTCCTACATGGTTGGATTAAAATTGATTATTAGATTGGAATATTTTTTTCATTTGTGACCGTGTCTTTGCTGGATTTGATTTTAGGACTTTGAGGTCAAGACCCTTCTTTGGTTTTTTCGTCAAGTGTTTTATTCTTTGTTATTTATCAGATCTGAGCAAGACAAGGAGCCAGAAGTTGAAACTGCTTCCGAGGTTGTGGGAACTGGCCCTGCTGAAGGAACTGTAGATGATAGTATGTGAACATTCAGCTGAATTATGAAACCCTTTTGTTGTCCTTGATCTGATGCATACATTTTTCTGTCAGTTCCTCTGGAGATAGATGAGTATGAACTTGTTGATCCAGTTGAAATACTGACATCTTTGGATAAGTCTGGATTCTGGGAAGGAGTGGTAAGTGGCCATCTCTTAAATTATGTCGTGTCACTGGTTGTGTTTTATTATTAAGTGTAATGGTTGCTCTTTATTTTTCAGAAAGCTGCCAAATGGTCTGATAGAAAAGATGCTGTTGCTGAATTGACCAAACTTGCATCTACAAAACGGATTGCTCCTGGAGATTTTTCGGAAGTTTGTCGAACATTAAAAAAGGTTGTTACACAACTTTTTTCTGGAAATTTTTTATTTTAATTTTTATGTAGATTTAAAATTCTTTTGATGACGTCAAGTATTGGGTCGTTGATTCTGAACCATATGCCCCAAAGTTAGTTCTATTCAGGTGCAGTGGCATGTATTATCCTTGATCTAAACATTTTTTTTATATAAGAAACGACATTTTATTAATAAAATAAGAAATAAGTACATCAGTGAACTAGTGGTCCACTTTCATCATGAAGTACATAATATCAATGTTGTATTAATGATACGCATAAGCCCAATATCGCAATATATCTAATATAGTGACATTCTTAAAGTCATCATGAGTCCGATCGACATAGCAACTTTGATCTTGATTTTTTCCAAGCAATGTTATCTAGTTTCTTCCTCATCATAAAAAATTCTTCGATTTCTTTCCAGCCATACTATCCAGCATATGCAATGAGCCACGAGTTGCCAATTTTTTTTCCCCTCGTACCAGTTAGCTGTCCTAAATCCATAGAGAATAAATCCCTCGTTGGCTTAGGCATCACCCAAACTAATCGAAGCTCTTGCAAAGCTCTAGCCCACAATCCGGTCGTGAATGGACAATGGATGAGCATATGATCCTGAGTTTTTGATTCATTTTTACACGACACACACCAATTTGGGCACATAGCAATTGAGGGCCACTTTTTTTGCATCATCTCCGAGGTCGGTAGCTTACCCTGAGTCACTGTCCACGAAAACACCGGAATCTTTTTTGGAACCGGAACCTTCCAAATCACATGGAAAAGAGGAAAAACGGGGAAACAAATATGGTAAAAAAAAGACTTGAAGAAAAATTTGACTGAGAAAATACCAGAAGAATCCCCTCTCCGCGCACGAAAATCATTTACCCCTTCAATCAACCTAGTTCTCTCTAACACACCTAATAACTCGGACAACTGAAAAAGCTCCTCATCTCTCACAGCCCTTCTAATATGAAAATCCCAGGATTGAGTAGATGTGACATTGTCAAAATGGACAAAATGTAATATAGGCAAATTGTGAACCGCGGATAACTGAAATAATGCCGGAAAAAGATCTTTGAAAGAAGAATCCCCCCACCACCTGTCTTCCCAAATCTAGCCTTGTTATCTCCTCTCACCCTAAAAGAAACTCGTTGCTGAAAAGTCGGGTGTATTCGGGAAATAAACTTCCATGGGTACATGAACGTAATGTTTCTTGCCAACCTCGCATCCCACCCATTCTCTTGTAACCCATATTTACTTACAATGATTTTCTTCCACAACGTCCCATTTTCCGCATAAATCTCCACCACCACTTCCCCAACATGGCCTTGTTTCTCAAGATAATATTTTCAACACCCAATCCGACTTTTTCCTTTTCCTTAGATTTGCACACGTGTTCCCATGCGACAAGTGACTATTTACATCTCTATCCGCTCCGTCCCATAAAAAGTTTCTTGAAATCTTCTCCATTAATTCCGCTATACCTTTAGGCACCCTAAAAAGAGACATGTAATATATCGGAATTGCATTTAAAACCGATGATATCAATGTTAATCTTCCCCCTCTTGACAAAAAAAGATTTTTTCCAACTTGCCAATTTTTTCGACATCTTAACCACAGTGGGATCTCAGAACAATGCTTGTAACGGATTTCCACCTAAAGGAACTCCCAAATACTTGATGTGCCATATCTCCAAACCACATCCAATTTGTTGTGCTAACAGTTCAACTTCTCCTTGTTCACAGTTGATATCCAACAAAGCACTCTTTTCCCAATTGATTTTTAATCCAAACATTTCACAAAACGATTTCACAACTTGCACAAAAAACTTGATATGGTCCTCATTCCTCACAAAGAAAAGTGTATCATCCGTAAACTAAATGTGAGATATCTCTATAATGTCTCTGCCTACCTCGATCCCTCTTATAAAATTCCTTTGCTTGGCTTTGTCAATCAATCTCCCCAACACATCTACTACCAAATTGAACAAAAAAGGAGACAAAGGATCTCCTTGTCTAAGCCCTTTGTGCGCCTTAAATTTACCCCTTGGCCTCCCATTAATCATAACAGAAAATGATACGTTCGACACACATCCTTTGATCCATCTTCTCCATCTCCCTCCAAACCCCTTTTTCATCAAAACAAAATCCAGAAAATCCCAATTCACATTGTCGTAAGCCTTTTCGAAATCCACCTTCAATACCCATCCTTTCTTCTTCTTGTTCATTTTTTCTTCGAGTAGTTCATTCGCTACAAGACCACGTCGAGTATTTGTCTTCCCTGAACAAAAGTATTATGAGATTTGGATATTTTCTCTTCTATCACAGTCTTTATCTCGTTGTTAAAACTTTTGCTATTATCTATACAAACTTGTTGTCAGGCTAATCGGTCTGAAATCCTTCACTGGGACCGATTCATTTTTCTTTCGGATCAAACAAATATATGTTCCGTTCGTTATACCATTTATGATTACGCTGTGAAAGAACTCATCGAAAACCTTCATTATTTCTCGTTTGACTATATTCCAACACTCTTGAAAAAAGCCAAAGTTAAAGCCGTCGGCCCCCGGACTCTTACAACCATCGCACTGAAAGACTGCTTTCTTGACCTCCTCTTCCGAGAACTGTTTTTCTAACTCTCGACTCAAATCTCCATCAATGGGCACCACTCCACTCCTTCAATACCCCAACATCTCTCATCTGACAAACTATAGAACTCCTTAAAGAAATGCAAAATAATGAAGACAATTTCATCCTCATCACCCGTAATCGATCCATTGTCTCTTTCCAATCTATTAATGGTAGCCTTGCTCCTCCGATGATTTAAAAGTGAGTGAAAAAATTTTGTATTTTGACCTCTTCTTTAATCCATTTGACCTTGTTTTTTTTTATAATTGATTTGATTCTTTCGACATATCAAATCTTCTAACAACCATTTGGTTTGTTTTCCTTCATTCGATACTTCTTCCGACCCTCATCATAAATTTATATCCCTCCCATCCTTGAATCTCCGCATTGTTCCACCACTATAGGGCCAAATTTTAAAGCTTTTGTGCCTCAAGCACACATTCTCGAATCTAAAAGGCGTCGGACCCCATTTACTTTTTCCCAAATCCAAGACCACTGGGAAATGATCTGAGGTGATTCTTGGCAAGAGTGTTTGTCTAAAAAATAGATAAATTTCAGTCCATCCTGCCGTGAACAAGAATCTGTCTAATCTGTAACATATGGGTGAGTCCCTTAAAATTCGACCATGTGAACTTTCCATTCAGTAAAGGTGGATATCATGGTATCAAAATAGAGCATGCTCGAAGTCTGTGATCGATTATTCATTTTCTCTCGTAATGATCTGACCACATTAAAATCTGGCCACTTTGTTAGCTTGAAACGGAAATAATTCAACTCTCATGTTTGCAGAGTTGCCAAGATCGGTCTGAATCTGTTCCCGCGAGCTGTTCACCCTGCCTCTGGTAACAATGAGTGCTTCGTTCCACTTCCTATCCATCCTCATCCTACCACTGCCCTCCTTAACTTTCAGCGACCCTCGGCTAAGCTCCTTCTCAATATTGTTATCATCCCGGTGTATTGTATTAATTCTTGTCGTTGCTGACCCGTAACCAATGATAGGTTGATGAGATAGGTTGAGGAAAAGGGTAGAGGGCCAATGACGATCGGCACCCGGCACCGGTGATAGGGTGGAAATGCGATCGTCGATGGTCAAGGAGTGAGAAATCCGATTGAAAACGGGAAGGTATCTGGGGAGTGGATGTGAGGATAGAGCACTTTTCAAAAATTTCTCTCACTAGGGTTTTTCCCAATGACTCCTTTACTCCAATCCTTAACCATAAATGCTGGTAATTGATCATAAGTATCAGCTTCTATAATCCCCGGATTAATGTGATTTGGACACAATTTCCAAGCTTTTGTGACTGTTCCATAGGCTTCCTTTCTTCACTGATGTGCATTAAATTATCCCTTCTTTTCATCATAAATTTGGACAAATTGTGTGCCACCCATTTCCAACCCCAATCAAATCGCCCACTTGGTAATTGGTATGATGATGCGCTGCCTCTTTCCCCTTTAGACAAATTTAGAGACTTCGAGATAGCTTCCTCGGCCATTGACAATTTTCTGCATAGATACTACTGCTTCTCTTCCTCTGAATCTATCGAAGGTAGCCAGCGAAAGTCGCGAACTTTTTAGGGACTCGTTTTCAAATTTTTCTAGATAGAGAAATTTTTTGACTCGTTGAAATTTTGATCTAAATATTCAGCTATGCTGATAACAGAAGCACCTTTAACAATGGCGAGGCTCTAACAATTCTTAAGTTCCCGAATCAGTCTTTCTCTGTTTCTTATGGACCATATCAGATCTCTATAGCTTCTGGAAGCACTTTATATTGAGTCGTTTTAGTATTTTGACATGCTTTATCTTTTTTTTTTTTCACTGCAACATTTTTTTACACATAGTTGTCAAGGGCGCAAGGCGCGCCGAGGCGCACAAGGGCTCTGGAGCATGAGGCGCAAGGCGAGGCGCGCGCCTTACCGAAGCAAGGCGCACGTTTTTAAATTTTTAAAAAATATATTTATCTTAGAATAATATATTAAAATATGAAATAATTAAGTTACAATGTCACACAAAACAACAAATAATTAATAAGTTCAGAATAATAAGTAACTTCATTAAAATTCTTCAATCATCCAACTGTCGTCACGTTGTTGGATGTAATTTTGTTGCAGTTTGCAAAGCTCTTGTCGCTTATTTAATTTGTTAACTGGGCTGCTAGGGTTTGGGGTTGGGCTGGGCTTTTTACGTTTTAAGTTAATATTAAAAAAAACAGAGAAGTTGCATTTTCAAAATGCAACTTCTCTTCTACAGATTTTTTTTAAAAAAAGCAATCTCAGGCGTGCCTAAGGCGCGCCTGAGAGCCTTTCCAAGGCGAGCCCAGGCGCCTTTGTAAATTGTTGCGCCTGGGATTGCCCCGGGCCCAACACCCGCGCCTGGTGGCGCCTCTCGCCTCAAGGCGAGCGCCGGCGAGAGGCGCTCGCCTTTGACAACTATGCTTTTACAGTAACATAAATAGTGGACTGGTCATGCATAGAAGTTTGGTGTGCCTATTGAATAAATCACTTTTTGGCCTCTGCAGATTATTACAGATGTAAATATTGCTGTTGCAGTTGAAGCGATACAGGCCCTTGGAAATCTTTCAAGGGGTCTAAGAGCCAATTTCTCAAGCAATTCTCGTGTCTTGTTGCCCATATTGCTGGTTAGAATTACACTTCTACATTTATTTGATTTCAAAGTTGTGTACTGCAATGGACATGTGCAGGGACGTCTTAGAAAGTATTTATTTTATTGCAAACTGCTTTCCATGAATGTTAAATTTGCTAGAAAGAGGTGAATGATTGTATTCTGGAGAAAAGAATTCTGGATTGCTCTGTAATTATTGTGGCGTTGATTTACCCAACTCCTCGTGTCCCTAAGTTACAGATTCTCTAAGTACTATTCCATTATTTTTAAAAACGAGGGGTGGACCATAGAAGTAAAAACCTATAAATGTGCATCTGAGTACTAGCATCAAAACCTTCATCGGTGACGGTACTCGTGCCCTTATACTGGACGTAAACTTCTGAATCACTTGTTTGATGATAAAATTATGATTCTATAACTGTTGTGCTGGTTTAGTTGAGCTTTGTTTTTGTTTTTGCATAGGAAAAACTTAAGGAGAAGAAACCAACTTTGTTGGAGGCACTTACACAAACTCTTCAAGCAATGCACCAGTCTGGATGCTTAAATCTTATGGACATTGTTGAAGGCATGCCTTATTTTTTCAATTTGTATTTAAACTAAATGTTTTCTGTAAATTTTTCCTGATGCTTTGGTGTCATTGCATTTTACATCAGCTTTGTTAGATTAGTTGACATCACTTTGCTTTTACGAGTACTAATAATGTCAATTTTCTTTGTTTTCACACTTTTTCATGTTTTTATTATTTATATAGTCTTCTTACATCTCTCACATCATTGGGGGCTGTTATTTTCCATCTTAGTCACATCTTTTTGGTTGTCCTTTCTGAAAATTTCATTTTTATCATTTGTTGTGATGAAACATATGGTTTTATTGCCTTCATGTCAAATAATGTTTCTTATTTCTAATCGAGCCTTTAGTGATTCTGATTTGGCAACTTAAAATTGGCTCCAGTTAGACAGGTTTTATTTTTTTTATTTTTATCTTGATAATAAGTAAAAGCCATAGAAGTTTTGGTAACCGCTTCTAAAGGTAGCAACATTGCAGAGAGTTACTGCCAAGAAAATGCTGGCATTGATGAAGAGAGATACATTTTTTGAGTGAAGGAATAAAGCCTTCCAACTCCTGTTGAAATTTGAGTTTTTTTGTAGCTACTCTCATTATGTCAGTTTCATTCTTGGGTGTCCTACCCTTCGTAGTGCTTTGATTTTGAAAAAAACACCACACCTAAAAATGGTTCAAAACTTATTCTTGTTTAAGGTGATTCTGTAGTTATGTATGTTTAAATATTTCTATATAATTTGCTTGGGGGTGAATTGACATCTTATGTAAAGTAACTTTGGTCTTGGTGAAAGTTTGATTTTCATGTTGATAATCGATGATATTTATGGACTTTTCAATTGATTGGTGTGAAATCCATTGTGAGTTACTATTTCCTGTAAATTCTTGACTTGTTTGGCCTATTATTTTGCTCAGCATAACATTTTATGCTGGGTTAGCTTCAAAACAGAGATTGGCGTCTGATTATCAAGTGTGTGGACAAATTGAGAAGGTACTGACTACAACTTGTTTTGTTACAGACGTCAAGACAACAGTAAAAAATAAAGTTCCTCAGGTTAGATCATTGACGTTGAACTGGGTTACCTATTGTATTGAAACAAGTAACAGGGCTTCTATTCTTAAAGTGCACAAGGAATATGTTCCAATCTGCATGGAGGTTAGTAAATATTAGCACAACTTGATGTCATACATGCTGAATACTCTGTTTTAAATTGGGTACTATTATTACTTCTCTCTCTCGCACAATTTGAAATTGAGTTGTCTCGCATGCATGAGTGAAATTTATTTGCCTAAATAGAGTATGATCAACTGTAGATATATATCCATTTTAGTGCTCATGAACTTGATTTTTGACACGCATGAAGCTACACATACAGAATATGAAGGATGGTGTCAATCATCAAATTTCGTAATTTCATATTGCGAAGATGATTTTTAACTGCAGTGTCTTAATGATGGAACACCTGAAGTGAGGGATGCGGCATTCTCTGCTTTGGCATCTATTGCTAAGGTATTTATTCAGGGTTTCTGTCTCGATATATCAATTTGCTCTTTTTTTCACATGCTCCGTTTCTTTCCTTTAGATGGTTGGTATGAGACCTTTGGAAAAGTCGTTGGAAAAGCTCGATGATGTTAGGAAAAAGAAATTATCTGAAATGATTGGAGGATCGACAGTTGACCCGTCCATTGTTCCAAGCTCAGGTTTAGAATTTTATGTTTGTTATCTGTCATGAGTGGAATTGTTCTGTTATTTATTTGATTGGATTTTTCTTAACATTTATTATATGGATTTAAAAATAATGCCAGCTGCCAACCCATCTTCTGGGAAAAGTTTATCATCCACCGAGGTTAGTATATGTTGAACTTACGATAGCTTCAGTTTGGTTATTTAAATTAGTTCCAGAATTGATGCATCTGAAATACTTGCAATTTTATTTGTTGTTTGTTTACATATTTATTGTTGGTCACAAACTGCTCATCAGTTATTTGCTCGATGGTGTATATTTTCATGAATGCTGGAAGGTCAAATAGATTCCCGTGTATAAAAGATAAATTGAGGTGGCATCTGAACTGTGCATCTTTTAGCTGACAGAACGGCCTATAGCCTTGTATATTCTGTCATATGTGCTTTTAATTATCGGTTCATATTGTTTGTTACCCTGTGTTTTTCCCTCCTGCTCAATGCTGCTCCTTTTTATCCATTTAATGATAATCTTTTAAGTACTCATCTTGTAGGCCTGTGAAGGGGGTTTATCATCCACTTTCCTAATTATTGTTACTAAATTCATTGGACTTTAGATTCTTCCCTTTATCATTCCGTAAACATTATTAATCCAATCCCTTTCTGCGCATTGATTTTTTGTTTTTACCGAGATTGTCTAATCCCTTTCTATGTTTTGATGTTCTGTTTCTCCTGAGATTGTTGTTGAATCCTACATATGTCTTTTTTATTGTAACAGGTTTCTGATGGATCATTTGTTAAAAGATCAGCAGCCAGTATGCTTAGTGGGAAGAAACCTATTCATACAGTTGTAAGTTCTTTCTTAACCCGATTCTCACTTCCTATTGGCTGTTGTTGGTGAGTTTCCGATAAAATTGCAAGAGAAAAATATGGAGTGCAGAACCTCGTTGTGTTTCTTCATTCTGTACTTCGTTGATGATTTGTTTGATCTCCCTTTTTCATTGCTATGTTTTTGAGATTTTAGCTGGTTACTTAATTACTGATTGTTTGCTGTTCCCATTGCATGGCTTTCAAATTTTCAGCCAGTTATCAAGAAAGTTGCCTCCAGTAAATCGGTTTCCGATAAAAATTGCAAGAGAAAAATATGGAGTGCAGAACCTCGTTGTGTTTCTTCATTCTGTACTTCGTTGATGATTTGTTTGAACTCCCTTTTTCATTGCTATGGTTTTGAGATTTTAGCTGGTTACTTAATTACTGATTGTTTGCTGTTCCCATTGCATGGCTTTCAAATTTTCAGCCAGTTATCAAGAAATTTGTCTCCAGTAAATCGGTTTCCACCAAGAAAGGTGATGGAGGAGGACAATCAAAAGTTTCAAAGCCTGCAGAACCTGAAGATTTAGAGGTAGTTAATGGACATGTCCTCATCTCGTTATGGTTTTTATTGTAACGCTAGCCGGTATGTATGATGTTACAATTTCATTTATTTGATTTGTTACTCTCTTGATATACAAGCCAGCTGAAATGAGTCTGGAAGAGATTGAAAACAGATTAGGATCCCTTGTGCAATCAGATACAATTTCTCAGTTGAAGAGTGCTGTTTGGAAAGAACGACTTGAAGGTCTACATCTTTGAATTTATGTTTTGATATTTCTCTTTACAACTTTAATCTCTATAAGTTTGCAGGAATTTCTTCTATAGTTATATCATTGTCTTTGTCAGTTAATATTGAAGGTTTCCGGCCGAGCTTTTTACTAATTTTGCTTCCAATGGTTTCCCATTTTTATTCATAGCTCCCTTTTCTTCTGAGAAACTCTGTCGTGTTTCAATCAATTTACATTTGAATGTTGCCTAAAGTTCTCTTAATGACAGGTTTTTACCTCTTTTTTAGTACTGCGGCGACTTATTAAATTATCAAGATTTTTTATTCATATTTATGTGAATTAGTTATTTGACATTGGATGATATTGTAGAATTATTTCATTGTCACCGTTACTGCCGGTCGCGTGCCTATCCAGGTGTATGTATTAGGGTTTTTGAGTCGACGGATCTGAGTCCGTGTCTGCACTTTGATCATCAATATGCAAAATTCAACATGTTTTGGCATATGGCTGGCCTTTCCGTTGCATCTGCGGTGGAAACCATTTTATACGAAGAAAACGGATGAGTTATTGGATGAGGATGAAATAATTCAAGAGCGCAAGGCTCTCAATATCCGTCTTATCAATTTGAGTCAGTCGTAGTCATGTAAGAGTTTGCAGTGGCTGCTGCTCTACTTTGTGGATATTCCAATCTTCTACATTTCAGATTATTTTAGTTTCCAGCAAAGCCGGTCTCTCTGTTTTATAGTGGTTTCCGAGGAGACCTCCTGCCATGGTTCAGCTTAACCGGGCGAGGTGGAATACTTGCAACGCTAGTGGGAGGCTGATTTCAAGGTGGAGCAAAAGGTGTTTCTGATCAGATTTGGTGTAGGGGGAGCTTCAATTTGATTGTCCGAGAGAACTTGCAATTTAAGCTATCTTCTAGAAATGGACTTTAGAAGTGCCCATTGGTTGTGTAAGATTCTGTGGGATTACATTAACAAAGCAAACACATGCCTGGCATTCTAACAACAGTTCATAGAGTGGTAAATATCAGAGGCAGTTTCTTGGAAGTGTATAGGTTCTCTCAACAAGGGAAGAAGCAAAGAATCATTATTCCGAGTGGCAGAGCTTTCTGGGGGTGGAGATGCTTGGCAAACCAGACGTTTAAACTCTTTTGAGGTAAGAGAGATGTTAGTGAGATTGCTTGCATCAACTGTGGAAACTTTGGCCAGTAGTCCCAACTGGCAAGACACGATAAGGGTAAAACTGCCCTTTTGTTGGATTCCATTTTGGACCATCAAAGCAGCTGTAAGGATAAGGATTGGAATGAGGCGCTGATCATCACTAAAGAGAGGGTTAATTTACGTGGGATCTGGTTAGGAGGGGGTGGGGGGTTCTTGGTAAAGCAGCACAACGTCACATTGATTTAATCCCATTTCAAGCTAACAAGGCGGTATGGTGGCTTAACAATAAAGAGGATACTGCCTTCTATCTGAGGTTGGGGAGGTGCTTTTTTGGAAAGTAGAGTTACATTGTCTTTTGAAAGATGGAGGCAGGATATTAATGTGAAGGAGACAGTGTTTGAGTGTTGCTGCAGTTCGTTTAGGATTTATGGCATTCCGTGTAACTTGTGGTCGAATAAAATGTTACTGCTGGTAACAAGTTAAGACTTGGTGGAGCTTAAGGATCTCTCGGGTATTAAAATTAAAGTGGTTGGACCGAAAGGGGGTTTCATTAATAGTTTGATGCAGATTCATACGCAATTTGGCAGCTCTGAGGTTCGAATTGAGGTGGTCTCTGTTAATCGAGAGGCATATGAGAGCTATGAGCGCTAGTCAGACAAGGCTGTTATGGAGGTCGGGGACAGAAAAATGGAAGTAGTTTAGAACAATAGTTGAGGGATAGGGCTTAGAAAGTTGTGTTGTGGTTATTGTGATATATATTCACAGACTAGATCAATGAACATTGATACCCCATGGATGTGCCCATTACCCCTGGCCCATCTCTAGCCCAAATGGAAGACAGGCCCATTAAGGGCTCAGATGTTCTCCTATAAATATCAGGTTTGAGCGTATGATAATTGATTCACTATATTGTTTTTAGCAGCACCCTTAGCCGCTTCTTCCATATATCCTCATTCACTGACTTGAGCGTCGGAGGGGCTACGTCAGGACACCCTCCTGGCCCCCTCCTAACGATTTTATTTGTGATTTCAGGCTCGGGACAATTTTGAAACCTGCGTCTGTACTAGTGACACTTGCTGGAATCAGACCCTAAATTTCCCGTGAGTATCACTTGGCGCCGTCTGTGGGAAAGTTTGAGTTGAGACGTAGAGATGGTAGGCAAGAGAGGGAGTAGAAGAGCTACCTCAGCATCGTCGCGTCCTCAGAGGGGACCCGAACAATCTCATATTGAGACAAGACTGGAACAACCACATCTTGAGATAAGACAGGAACAACCTCGTCAAGAGACAAGAGCCGAACAACCTCGTCAAAGGACCAGGGTCGAGCAACCCCGTCCTAATGAAAATGAGGGGAACTTGACCCTAGAGCAGTTGGGTCAATTTATTACCCGGACGGTGGACGAGGCCATGAAGAAGAATCAAGAGTCTATGTTTGATGAACAACAAACCACTCGTCAGGAGCGAGAGGAGAATGCTGAGGGTCATCAGAGCAGGGTTGAAGAGACGCAACCCATCCAAGGTGGGGAGAATCCCGAGATAGAGGAGATGTGGAAGGAGATAAGAATGTTGAGGCATCAATTGGGAAACAGAGCTCCAGTGTCCAAGAAAGAGAGTCTTTTTTCCCCGTCATTTTGGAGGAAGGGCTTCCTCCAAATTTCCTGTTAAGGCATCGCCGAGCAGAGTGTGAGAGAAGAAAAAATAAATTTTTCCTGCTAAGCGTCGCCTAGTAGAGGAGTAGAGTGGAGGAGAAATATTTAATTTTCCTACTAAGGCATCGCCTAGTAGAGGAGCAGAGGTGAGGAGATTGATATTAAATTTTTCCTACTTGGCTGAGCCTGGTAGAGGAGCAGAGGTCAGGAGGCGGAGAATTTTTATTTACTTACTTGGGCTGAGCCCGGTAGAGGAGCAGAGGTGAGGAGATTGAGATTGAATTTTCCTATTAAGGTATCGCCTCGTAGAGGAGCAGAAGTTAGGAGATTGATGTTACAATTTTCCTACTTGGGCTGAGCCTGGTAGAGGAGCAGCGGTTAGGAGGCGGAGAATTTTTATTTACCTACTTGGGCTGAGCCCGGTAGTGGAGCAGAGGTGAGAAGATTGAGATTGAATTTTTCTAATAAGGCATCGCCTAGTAGAGGAGCAGAGGTGAGGAGATTGATATTAAACTTTTCCTACTTGGGTTGAGCCTGGTAGAGGAGCAGAGGTCAGAAGGCGGAGAATTTTTATTAACCTACTTGGGCTGAGCCCGGTAGAGGAGCAGAGGTGAGGAGATTGAGATTGATTTTTCCTACTAAGGTATCGCCTAGTAGAGGAGCAGAGGTGAGGAGATTGATGTTAAGATTTTCCTACTTAGGCTGAGCCTGGTAGAGGAGCAGAGGTGAGGAGATTGAGATTGAACTTTTCCTACTTGGGCTGAGCCTGGTAGAGGAGCAGAGGTGAGGAGATTGAGAGTGAATTTTTACTACTAAGGCATCGCTTAGTAGAAGAGCAGAGGTGAGGAGATTGATATTAAATTTTTCCTACAAAGGCATCGCCTAGTAGAGGAGCAGAGGTGAGGAGATTGAGCTTGAGATTGAATTTTACCTACTTGGGTTGAGCCTAGTAGAGGAGCAGAGGTGAGAGGTGAGAAGATGTAGACTAAATTTTCCTACTACGGCATCGCCTAGTAGAGGAGCATAGTGAAGCAGAAAAATTAAACTTTACCTACTTGGGCTGAGCCTAGTAGAGGAGCAGAGGTGAGGAGATTGAGCTTGAGATTGAATTTTACCTACTTGGGTTGAGCCTAGTAGAGGAGCAGAGGTGAGAAGATGTAGACTAAATTTTCCTACTTGGGCTGAGCCTAGTAGAGGAGCCAGGGGTGAGGAGGTGAAACCTTTATTTTCCTGCTAAATCATCGCCTAGCAGAGGAGTCAGAGGGTGAGAAGGTGGAAGTTTTATTTTCCTGCTGAGCCATCGTCTAGCAGAGGAGTCAGAGGGTGAGGAGTTGGAAATCAAGTTATTTTCCTGCTGAGGCATTACTTAGCGAGGAGGGGTTGTGGGCAAGGCTGGAACGTGGGGCGAGCATGCAGGTGGTTGGGGCGAGGCTTGGGCGCGGCGATGGTGGGCGAAGGGCGAGCAAGCGGGGACGAGCGTGCGAAGGGGGTGGGGCGAGGCTTGGGCGCGGCGATGAGGGGCGCTGGGCGAGCTCGTGGCAGCGGGCAAGCGTAGCACTTGTGTGAGCGGGACGAGGGGCAAGCAGCTGTGCGAGCGTGCTGTTGGGTTCGGGCGAGCTGGTGGCAGGGGCGAGGCGCTGTCGGGGTGTGGCACCGGGTGAGCGTAGGTAGCGCTTCTGTGCGCGAGGCGATGGGCGAGCTTGCGGCAGGGGCGAGGCGATGGGCGAGCTTGTGGCAGCGGGCGAGCGTAGCACTTGTGTGCGCGGGACGAGGGGCGAGCGGCTGTGCGAGCGACGGGCGAGCGTGCGGCTGGGGCCGGGCGAGCTGGTGGCAGGGACGAGGCGCTGTCGGGGCGTGGCACCGGGCAAGCATAGCGCTTCTGTGCGCGAGGCGATGTGCGAGCTTACGGCAGGGGCGCTGGGAGAGCTTACGGCAGGGGCGAGGCACTGGGCGAGCGTGGCTTGAGCGTTGGGCGAGCGGCTGTGCAAGCGCTCGGGCGAGTGTGCGGCTGGGGCCGGGCGAGCTTGTGGCAGGGGCGAGATGCGCTTGGGCGGGCCTGCGGCAGGGACGCTGGGCGCGTGCTGGTCGAGTGCAGCAGGGGCGATGGCTCGGCGGTGTCGGGCGAGTTCACAAGAGTAGGTGTAGAGTGAGAAGGTGGACTGCGATGGTGGAGTGTACGTGAAGTGCAGAAGAAATTCTATATGGGAGAAGTGAGAATGAAGTAAGGAGGTGACCAGAGCAGGGAGGAAGCCCAGATCAGATCTTTCCCCGCAGAGCAGGATTGCGATTTGATTTGTTTCCAAATCTTTGGAGACTGATGAACGGCGGGAAGAAAATGCACAACTTGCACCGGTAACCCGATGACAACACAACTAATCGAACTTCGAACCTGCGATTCAGTTCGACTCGGGAGGGGGAGACTGGTGATACCCCATGGATGAGCCCATTACCCTGGCCCATATCTAGCCCAAATGGAATACAGGCCCATTAAGGGCCCAGGTATTCTCCTATAAATACCAGGTTTGAGCGTATGATAATTGATTCACTATATTGTTTTCAGCAGCACCCTTAGCTACTCCACCCATATATCTTCAGTCACTGACTTGAGCGTCGGAGGGGCTACGCCAGGACACCTTCCTGGTCCCTCCTAATGATCTTATTTGTTTTTTCAGGCTCGGGACAATTTTGAAACTTGCGTCTGTACTAGTGACACTTGCTGGAATCGGACCCTAAATTTCCCGCGAGTATGAAACATACATGAGTTTATATGCAAGAATATCACCCTTGAAGATAAGGAACTATCTCAATGAAGAATAATTACAGCTACGATAAAGTCCCTGCAAGTTAGGTATTACATCAATCTAATCCCAAAAATCCACAACATATTTCTGTTTTGATATAATGATTCTCTGTTTCGAATGAGCCACTTCAATTCCTAGAAAATACTTGTCTACCAAGATCCTTAATGTCGAATTCCTTTTCTAAGCACTGTCTCATTCTTTGCATTTCTTCGGGATCGTTCCCAATAACTATGATATCATCCGCATATACAAATAACACAGTCACTCCCCTTATCTTTGAATGCCGCACAAACAATGTATGATCCCCTTGACATTGCTTATAACCCGATGCATTTATCACGTTTGTAAACCTTCTAAACCAGGCCCTTGGAGATTGTTTAAGTTCATATAGGGCCTTGTTTAACTTGCAAGCCATCCAATCTTTAGATTTAAAACCTTGGGGAATCTCCATATTGTCGAAGTGTGATGTAAATTAGGGTAAAATCAAATCCCTTAATTAAAGGGATTCGGTTAGTGTACAGTTATGCAATATGCAGATTCTTAGGAATTAGTTAGCAGATTTTTAGGAATTAGTTAGTTTCCTTTTTTCCTGTTTCTAGAGTATTCTGTAAATCCCTATTTATGTAACATTTTTACTGATTCATCAAGCAAGGAAGAAATTATTCCTGAATCATTTTTCTACATGGTATCAGAGCCCTAGGACATTAGTCTGGGATCATTCCGTATTTTCCAGCCTTCATTGCTGTCCAGTTTTTTTCCAAGCCTTCATTGCTGTCTTTTCTTTTCTATTTCCCCATCCTTCACCATGTCTACCATCTCCAGCAGTTCGTCTTTCCCTGATGATACCACTGCTGTCCAGAAGACCGGTGACCTGCAGAATATTCGGGCCTCAAATCGACTCAACGGGACAAATTATCTCAAGTGGTCCCAATTCATTCGCACGTATCTCAAAGGCAAAGGAAGACTCAGCCATCTTATTGGAACGGGACCACCGAGGGAGGATCCAAAATTTGACGCTTGGGATGAAGAGGACTCTATGATCATGTCCTGGTTATGGGACTCCATGGATCCCATAATCAGTGACACATGTATGTTCTTTTCCACAGCGAAGGAAACTTGGGACTATATCCGCCGCACCTACTCAAAAACCAAGGATGCTGCTCAGGTGTATGAGATAAAGACTAAAACTGCAGCCCTCAAACAAGGTACCAAATCTGTCATTGAGTATGCTTCTCTGCTGCAAAATCTATGGCAGGAACTTGACTATTACCGAGTCTTTGAGATGAAATGCCCGGAGGATGCTGTACTATTGAAGAACTTTATTGAGAGAGACCGAATATATGATTTTTTGGCCGGATTAAACCCTGAATTTGATCAAGTAAGAATTCAGGTGCTTGGCCGAGATGACACACTGTCCCTAGAAGAGACAATCTCACTGATTCGCTCAGAAGAAAGTCGCAGGGGTATCATGCTTGAGCCACAGCACATGGATGGATCAGCACTTGCAACAAAAGGAGAGGATCTAGAGACAGATAAGGCGGCTGATATGAGAAGACCATATCCAAGCAGAGAAAATCAGTGGAAGGGGAACAAAGACAACCTATGGTGTACTTATTGCAAGAAACCAAGACACACAAGGGAAAATTGTTGGAAGATACATGGCAAATGATAGGACTCGTTTTTACGTGTTTTTAGTGTTGGTTTTGAGTCGCATTCATGCATCATATTAGTTTGTTTAGTTTAATTTAGCATTCATTTAGCATTATTTAGCATTTGGCTGATCTCGTGTATTTTGTGGTTGTTTTGTAGGAAGTGGACCAAAAAGTGGGATTTTATTTGCATAGCATCGAAGAGGTCTCGCTAGGGCGGTCAAAAGTGACCGCCCCAGCGAGCATATTGGCCCAGCCGAGGAGTTTCTGCGCGAGTCATTCGCTAGGGCGGTCAAAAATGACCGCCCCAGCGAATCCATCGATGTGAACGAGAATATTTTGCGCGAAGCTCTCGCTAGGGCGGTCAAAAGTGACCGCCCCAGCGAGACCAAAGACACGGCCAGGAATTTTAATTCGAGAATCACTCGCCCCAGCGGACAATCCTGACCGCCCTAGCGAGCGACGCAATCCGGGAAGATTTGTTTCCAAGTTTTGTGGACTCTATCTTAGACCATAACCTAATACACGAGGGAGGCGCCGATTTGGAGACTATTCTGATATTTTCCATCACTTTTCTTGGGAGGAAGGCTAGGAGCAAGAGAGACTTTCGAAGAACTCGAGAATTCCAAGCGTCGCAGCCGTCATCCATCGTCAACCTTAGTATTTTAATTATTCAGTTTTTATTTCTTGCATAGATTGTTGATTTTTATTGTGAATTTTGTTGGCTAAACTCTATATTTGTTGGGATTTGAGGGGATCCTACCCCGTACTCGTTGTTTAACATTATTTATCGACGTTTTTATGAGTGATTTGTTTATGCTTTTGTGCTTTCTCATTTCAATTGAAGTCTAGCTAACTTCCTTTGATTATTTCATGTTGTTAATGATTTCGATAGAATAATTGACAATAGGATCGAATAGCATAGACCACGGATTTACAATTTTAGTAGATATACGGAATTGGGTACGTGTCGATAGTGATAATTCACCCGGATGAAAGCTAGCGGATTCCATAGAACGTAATGCAATCGTGAACTGTTAAATAATTGAGGATACTTGATTACTGCATGTTTATGATTAGTATTAATATAGCTCGACAGAGTATATTAATTAGTCTAGGGAATTCCGTCGAATGCACGAGTAAAAGTCGAGTATAATTATTTGAACACGAGCGGTAGGTGAACTGATAATTCCCAACAAATTCGCTTCTCATTTGATTTACATCCAATTTAATCATTGATTTCTTGATTATTTGTTCTTGCATTTTAATCATTTTAGTTATTAAATTTTCTTTAGTTTAATCACCAACTCAATCTATCGTTGCTAAAGAAATTGAAGTGAAAATAAGAATAGAGTAACGAAGTCCTTGTGGATCGATACTCGTATTCACTTACGTTTATTATAACTTGACTATCGTGCACTTGCGATATTTTAAATCGAGCTTTCATTTATAAAACAAATTTTGGAACTATTCACTGTGCAAGTTTTGCTCGATCAAGTTTTTGGCGCCGTTGCCGGGGACTGTTGATTCACAATTTTTCTATTTTTCATTTAAATTCTTTAGTATTATTTATTTTATTGTTAGTTGATACTCCTATTCTGTTGCAGATTTTTCTTGTGGTGCATGCGAAGATCACTCGAAGTTAAGCTTGAGCCTTTTGACCCTGAGATCGAACGCACTGCTAGACGCCGAAGACAACAGCAAAGACTCAAGGAACAAATGGATAGGCACGAACAAGAGCAGGAGGCGGACCGCCAAAATGAGAGACGGATTGGATTATGCACAACCGTCTCTTGATGGAGCACGTCCAAGCATCGTGAGACCAGTCATCCGAGCTAACCAGTTTGAGATCAAGCTAGCTATCATTCAGATGATTCAAAACACTGTTCAATTTGGGGGAAGTGCACTTGACGACCCTAATTCTCATATAGCTGATTTTCTTGAAATTTGCGATACTTTTAAGTTTAATGCTGTGTCTGATGATGCTGTTCGTTTGCGTTTATTTCCATTTTCACTAAGAGATAAAGCTAAGGCGTGGTTAAACTGTTTGCCTGTAGGGTCTATCACTACATGGGAGGATATGGCGAAGGCATTCCTGATCAAGTACTTTCCTCCGTCGAAGACTATGAAGCTGAGAGCCGACATTACTACTTTTGCTCAATATGAGCTTGAGTCACTTTACGAGGCGTGGGAGCGATACAAGGATTTATTGAGGAGATGTCCACACCATGAGCTACCTCTTGGGTTAGTTGTTCAAACTTTTTACTACGGCCTGCTTACTCCTAACCGTACCATGATAGATGCTGCTGCCTGTGGTAACTTGCTGAGAAAAACGGCTGAGGAAGGATATGAATTATTGGAGGAGATGGCTGCTAGTAGCTATCATCCTCATTCCGATAGGCAGAAACGAGGTGCTGGAGTTAATCAAGTTACTGATTTGTCTGCGGTGTCAGCACAGTTAGAGGCTTTGAACAGAAAGATTGATGGGATGAGTGCGAGTGGATCGGCTATGCGTCTGCAAGAGATTTTCTGTGATAAGTGTGGAGGTGAGCATGACGTGCAGGATTGCCAAGATGGCAATCCATTCTATGTGCCTGAGGGAGCAAAACACGTGGGATTCCAGAACCGTCCTAGAAATGACCCTTATTCAAACTCTTATAATCCGGGATGGAGGAATCACCCAAACTTTTCGTGGGGAGGTCAAAACAACCAAAACCGCCAACAAAGAGGTCCACCACATGGGATGCACCAAGGATTCAAGCCAGAACCGCCTAGGGAGGAGAAGTCAAATTTAGAGCAAATGATGACTAAATTTATTTCAGCAACCGAGACGAGATTTCAGAATCAGGATGCATCCATAAAGGGGTTAGAGAATCAAATTGGGCAGTTGGCTAAGTTAATTGCTAATAGGGAGCAAGGAACTTTGCCAAGCAACACGGAGACTAACCCGAGAGAGCAAGTGAAAGCTGTGGAATTGCGTAGTGGAAGAGCATTCGAGTCTAATGAGGAAAGGACCAAGCATGGTGAGGATGAGGTGGAACATCAAGGAGTTATGCAAAATTCTTGAAAGATATCTTGGCGAATGATGGAACACCTGAAGTGAGGGATGCGGCATTCTCTGCTTTGGCATCTATTGCTAAGGTATTTATTCAGGGTTTCTGTCTCGATATATCAATTTGCTCTTTTTTTCACATGCTCCGTTTCTTTCCTTTAGATGGTTGGTATGAGACCTTTGGAAAAGTCGTTGGAAAAGCTCGATGATGTTAGGAAAAATAAATTATCTGAAATGATTGGAGGATCGACAGTTGACCCGTCTATTGTTCCAAGCTCAGGTTTAGAATTTTATGTTTGTTATCTGTCATGAGTGGAATTGTTCTGTTATTTATTTGATTGGATTTTTCTTAACATTTATTATATGGATTTAAAAATAATGCCAGCTGCCAACCCATCTTCTGGGAAAAGTTTATCATCCACCGAGGTTAGTATATGTTGAACTTACGATAGCTTCAGTTTGGTTATTTAAATTAGTTCCAGAATTGATGCATCTGAAATACTTGCAATTTTATTTGTTGTTTGTTTACATATTTATTGTTGGTCACAAACTGCTCATCAGTTATTTGCTCGATGGTGTATATTTTCATGAATGCTGGAAGGTCAAATAGATTCCCGTGTATAAAAGATAAATTGAGGTGGCATCTGAACTGTGCATCTTTTAGCTGACAGAACGGCCTATAGCCTTGTATATTCTGTCATATGTGCTTTTAATTATCGGTTCATATTGTTTGTTACCCTGTGTTTTTCCCTCCTGCTCAATGCTGCTCCTTTTTATCCATTTAATGATAATCTTTTAAGTACTCATCTTGTAGGCCTGTGAAGGGGGTTTATCATCCACTTTCCTAATTATTGTTACTAAATTCATTGGACTTTAGATTCTTCCCTTTATCATTCCGTAAACATTATTAATCCAATCCCTTTCTGCGCATTGATTTTTTGTTTTTACCGAGATTGTCTAATCCCTTTCTATGTTTTGATGTTCTGTTTCTCCTGAGATTGTTGTTGAATCCTACATACTGTCTTTTTTATTGTAACAGGTTTCTGATGGATCATTTGTTAAAAGATCAGCAGCCAGTATGCTTAGTGGGAAGAAACCTATTCATACAGTTGTAAGTTCTTTCTTAACCCGATTCTCACTTCCTATTGGCTGTTGTTGGTGAGTTTCCGATAAAATTGCAAGAGAAAAATATGGAGTGCAGAACCTCGTTGTGTTTCTTCATTCTGTACTTCGTTGATGATTTGTTTGATCTCCCTTTTTCATTGCTATGTTTTTGAGATTTTAGCTGGTTACTTAATTACTGATTGTTTGCTGTTCCCATTGCATGGCTTTCAAATTTTCAGCCAGTTATCAAGAAAGTTGCCTCCAGTAAATCGGTTTCCGATAAAAATTGCAAGAGAAAAATATGGAGTGCAGAACCTCGTTGTGTTTCTTCATTCTGTACTTCGTTGATGATTTGTTTGAACTCCCTTTTTCATTGCTATGGTTTTGAGATTTTAGCTGGTTACTTAATTACTGATTGTTTGCTGTTCCCATTGCATGGCTTTCAAATTTTCAGCCAGTTATCAAGAAATTTGTCTCCAGTAAATCGGTTTCCACCAAGAAAGGTGATGGAGGAGGACAATCAAAAGTTTCAAAGCCTGCAGAACCTGAAGATTTAGAGGTAGTTAATGGACATGTCCTCATCTCGTTATGGTTTTTATTGTAACGCTAGCCGGTATGTATGATGTTACAATTTCATTTATTTGATTTGTTACTCTCTTGATATACAAGCCAGCTGAAATGAGTCTGGAAGAGATTGAAAACAGATTAGGATCCCTTGTGCAATCAGATACAATTTCTCAGTTGAAGAGTGCTGTTTGGAAAGAACGACTTGAAGGTCTACATCTTTGAATTTATGTTTTGATATTTCTCTTTACAACTTTAATCTCTATAAGTTTGCAGGAATTTCTTCTATAGTTATATCATTGTCTTTGTCAGTTAATATTGAAGGTTTCCGGCCGAGCTTTTTACTAATTTTGCTTCCAATGGTTTCCCATTTTTATTCATAGCTCCCTTTTCTTCTGAGAAACTCTGTCGTGTTTCAATCAATTTACATTTGAATGTTGCCTAAAGTTCTCTTAATGACAGGTTTTTACCTCTTTTTTAGTACTGCGGCGACTTATTAAATTATCAAGATTTTTTATTCATATTTATGTGAATTAGTTATTTGACATTGGATGATATTGTAGAATTATTTCATTGTCACCGTTACTGCCGGTCGCGTGCCTATCCAGGTGTATGTATTAGGGTTTTTGAGTCGACGGATCTGAGTCCGTGTCTGCACTTTGATCATCAATATGCAAAATTCAACATGTTTTGGCATATGGCTGGCCTTTCCGTTGCATCTGCGGTGGAAACCATTTTATACGAAGAAAACGGATGAGTTATTGGATGAGGATGAAATAATTCAAGAGCGCAAGGCTCTCAATATCCGTCTTATCAATTTGAGTCAGTCGTAGTCATGTAAGAGTTTGCAGTGGCTGCTGCTCTACTTTGTGGATATTCCAATCTTCTACATTTCAGATTATTTTAGTTTCCAGCAAAGCCGGTCTCTCTGTTTTATAGTGGTTTCCGAGGAGACCTCCTGCCATGGTTCAGCTTAACCGGGCGAGGTGGAATACTTGCAACGCTAGTGGGAGGCTGATTTCAAGGTGGAGCAAAAGGTGTTTCTGATCAGATTTGGTGTAGGGGGAGCTTCAATTTGATTGTCCGAGAGAACTTGCAATTTAAGCTATCTTCTAGAAATGGACTTTAGAAGTGCCCATTGGTTGTGTAAGATTCTGTGGGATTACATTAACAAAGCAAACACATGCCTGGCATTCTAACAACAGTTCATAGAGTGGTAAATATCAGAGGCAGTTTCTTGGAAGTGTATAGGTTCTCTCAACAAGGGAAGAAGCAAAGAATCATTATTCCGAGTGGCAGAGCTTTCTGGGGGTGGAGATGCTTGGCAAACCAGACGTTTAAACTCTTTTGAGGTAAGAGAGATGTTAGTGAGATTGCTTGCATCAACTGTGGAAACTTTGGCCAGTAGTCCCAACTGGCAAGACACGATAAGGGTAAAACTGCCCTTTTGTTGGATTCCATTTTGGACCATCAAAGCAGCTGTAAGGATAAGGATTGGAATGAGGCGCTGATCATCACTAAAGAGAGGGTTAATTTACGTGGGATCTGGTTAGGAGGGGGTGGGGGGTTCTTGGTAAAGCAGCACAACGTCACATTGATTTAATCCCATTTCAAGCTAACAAGGCGGTATGGTGGCTTAACAATAAAGAGGATACTGCCTTCTATCTGAGGTTGGGGAGGTGCTTTTTTGGAAAGTAGAGTTACATTGTCTTTTGAAAGATGGAGGCAGGATATTAATGTGAAGGAGACAGTGTTTGAGTGTTGCTGCAGTTCGTTTAGGATTTATGGCATTCCGTGTAACTTGTGGTCGAATAAAATGTTACTGCTGGTAACAAGTTAAGACTTGGTGGAGCTTAAGGATCTCTCGGGTATTAAAATTAAAGTGGTTGGACCGAAAGGGGGTTTCATTAATAGTTTGATGCAGATTCATACGCAATTTGGCAGCTCTGAGGTTCGAATTGAGGTGGTCTCTGTTAATCGAGAGGCATATGAGAGCTATGAGCGCTAGTCAGACAAGGCTGTTATGGAGGTCGGGGACAGAAAAATGGATGTAGTTTAGAACAATAGTTGAGGGATAGGGCTTAGAAAGTTGTGTTGTGGTTATTGTGATATATATTCACATACTAGACCAATGAACATTGATACCCCATGGATGTGCCCATTACCCCTGGCCCATCTCTAGCCCAAATGGAAGACAGGCCCATTAAGGGCTCAGATGTTCTCCTATAAATATCAGGTTTGAGCGTATGATAATTGATTCACTATATTGTTTTTAGCAGCACCCTTAGCCGCTTCTTCCATATATCCTCATTCACTGACTTGAGCGTCGGAGGGGCTACGTCAGGACACCCTCCTGGCCCCCTCCTAACGATTTTATTTGTGATTTCAGGCTCGGGACAATTTTGAAACCTGCGTCTGTACTAGTGACACTTGCTGGAATCAGACCCTAAATTTCCCGTGAGTATCACTTGGCGCCGTCTGTGGGAAAGTTTGAGTTGAGACGTAGAGATGGTAGGCAAGAGAGGGAGTAGAAGAGCTACCTCAGCATCGTCGCGTCCTCAGAGGGGACCCGAACAATCTCATATTGAGACAAGACTGGAACAACCACATCTTAAGATAAGACAGGAACAACCTCGTCAAGAGACAAGAGCCGAACAACCTCGTCAAAGGACCAGGGTCGAGCAACCCCGTCCTAATGAAAATGAGGGGAACTTGACCCTAGAGCAGTTGGGTCAATTTATTACCCGGACGGTGGACGAGGCCATGAAGAAGAATCAAGAGTCTATGTTTGATGAACAACAAACCACTCGTCAGGAGCGAGAGGAGAATGCTGAGGGTCATCAGAGCAGGGTTGAAGAGACGCAACCCATCCAAGGTGGGGAGAATCCCGAGATAGAGGAGATGTGGAAGGAGATAAGAATGTTGAGGCATCAATTGGGAAACAGAGCTCCAGTGTCCAAGAAAGAGAGTCTTTTTTCCCCGCCATTTTGGAGGAAGGGCTTCCTCCAAATTTCCGACAGTCAAACGTGGGAGAAGCAAAAATTTATTTTCCTGCTAAGGCATCGCCTAGAAGAGGAGCAGAGTGGAGGAGGAGAATTAAATTTTCCTGCTAAGGAATCGCCTAGTAGAGGAGCAGAGTGGAGGAGGAGAATTAAATTTTCCTGTTAAGGCATCGCCGAGCAGAGTGTGAGAGAAGAAAAAATAAATTTTTCCTGCTAAGCGTCGCCTAGTAGAGGAGTAGAGTGGAGGAGAAATATTTAATTTTCCTACTAAGGCATCGCCTAGTAGAGGAGCAGAGGTGAGGAGATTGATATTAAATTTTTCCTACTTGGCTGAGCCTGGTAGAGGAGCAGAGGTCAGGAGGCGGAGAATTTTTATTTACTTACTTGGGCTGAGCCCGGTAGAGGAGCAGAGGTGAGGAGATTGAGATTGAATTTTCCTATTAAGGTATCGCCTAGTAGAGGAGCAGAAGTTAGGAGATTGATGTTACAATTTTCCTACTTGGGCTGAGCCTGGTAGAGGAGCCGCGGTTAGGAGGCGGAGAATTTTTATTTACCTACTTGGGCTGAGCCCGGTAGTGGAGCAGAGGTGAGAAGATTGAGATTGAATTTTTCTATTAAGGCATCGCCTAGTAGAGGAGCAGAGGTGAGGAGATTGATATTAAACTTTTCCTACTTGGGTTGAGCCTGGTAGAGGAGCAGAGGTCAGAAGGCGGAGAATTTTTATTAACCTACTTGGGCTGAGCTCGGTAGAGGAGCAGAGGTGAGGAGATTGAGATTGATTTTTCCTACTAAGGTGTCGCCTAGTAGAGGAGCAGAGGTGAGGAGATTGATGTTAAGATTTTCCTACTTAGGCTGAGCCTGGTAGAGGAGCAGAGGTGAGGAGATTGAGATTGAACTTTTCCTACTTGGGCTGAGCCTGGTAGAGGAGCAGAGGTGAGGAGATTGAGAGTGAATTTTTACTACTAAGGCATCGCCTTAGTAGTAAGAGCAGAGGTGAGGAGATTGATATTAAATTTTTCCTACAAAGGCATCGCCTAGTAGAGGAGCAGAGGTGAGGAGATTGAGCTTGAGATTGAATTTTACCTACTTGGGTTGAGCCTAGTAGAGGAGCAGAGGTGAGAAGATGTAGACTAAATTTTCCTACTACGGCATCGCCTAGTAGAGGAGCATAGTGAAGCAGAAAAATTAAACTTTACCTACTTGGGCCTAGTAGAGGAGCAGAGGTGAGGAGATTGAGCTTGAGATTGAATTTTACCTACTTGGGTTGAGCCTAGTAGAGGAGCAGAGGTGAGAAGATGTAGACTAAATTTTCCTACTTGGGCTGAGCCTAGTAGAGGAGCCAGGGGTGAGGAGGTGAAACCTTTATTTTCCTGCTAAATCATCGCCTAGCAGAGGAGTCAGAGGGTGAGAAGGTGGAAGTTTTATTTTCCTGCTGAGCCATCGTCTAGCAGAGGAGTCAGAGGGTGAGGAGTTGGAAATCAAGTTATTTTCCTGCTGAGGCATTACTTAGCGAGGAGGGGTTGTGGGCAAGGCTGGAACGTGGGGCGAGCATGCAGGTGGTTGGGGCGAGGCTTGGGCGCGGCGATGGTGGGCGAAGGGCGAGCAAGCGGGGACGAGCGTGCGAAGGGGGTGGGGCGAGGCTTGGGCGCGGCGATGAGGGGCGCTGGGCGAGCTCGTGGCAGCGGGCAAGCGTAGCACTTGTGTGAGCGGGAAGAGGGGCAAGCAGCTGTGCGAGCGTGCTGTTGGGTTCGGGCGAGCTGGTGGCAGGGGCGAGGCGCTGTCGGGGTGTGGCACCGGGTGAGCGTAGGTAGCGCTTATGTGCGCGAGGCGATGGGCGAGCTTGCGGCAGGGGCGAGGCGATGGGCGAGCTCGTGGCAGCGGGCGAGCGTAGCACTTGTGTGCGCGGGACGAGGGGCGAGCGGCTGTGCGAGCGACGGGCGAGCGTGCGGCTGGGGCCGGGCGAGCTGGTGGCAGGGACGAGGCGCTGTCGGGGCGTGGCACCGGGCAAGCATGGCGCTTCTGTGCGCGAGGCGATGTGCGAGCTTACGGCAGGGGCGCTGGGAGAGCTTACGGCAGGGGCGAGGCACTGGGCGAGCGTGGCTTGAGCGTTGGGCGAGCGGCTGTGCAAGCGCTCGGGCGAGTGTGCGGCTGGGGCCGGGCGAGCTTGTGGCAGGGGCGAGATGCGCTTGGGCGGGCCTGCGGCAGGGATGCTGGGCGCGTGTTGGTCGAGTGCAGCAGGGGCGATGGCTCGGCGGTGTCGGGCGAGTTCACAAGAGTAGGTGTAGAGTGAGAAGGTGGACTGCGATGGTGGAGTGTACGTGAAGTGCAGAAGAAATTCTATATGGGAGAAGTGAGAATGAAGTAAGGAGGTGACCAGAGCAGGGAGGAAGCCCAGATCAGATCTTTCCCCGCAGAGCAGGATTGCGATTTGATTTGTTTCCAAATCTTTGGAGACTGATGAACGGCGGGAAGAAAATGCACAACTTGCACCGGTAACCCGATGACAACACAACTAATCGAACTTCGAACCTGCGATTCAGTTCGACTCGGGAGGGGGAGACTGGTGATACCCCATGGATGAGCCCATTACCCTGGCCCATATCTAGCCCAAATGGAAGACAGGCCCATTAAGGGCCCAGGTATTCTCCTATAAATACCAGGTTTGAGCGTATGATAATTGATTCACTATATTGTTTTCAGCAGCACCCTTAGCTACTCCACCCATATATCTTCAGTCACTGACTTGAGCGTCGGAGGGGCTACGCCAGGACACCTTCCTGGTCCCTCCTAATGATCTTATTTGTTTTTTCAGGCTCGGGACAATTTTGAAACTTGCGTCTGTACTAGTGACACTTGCTGGAATCGGACCCTAAATTTCCCGCGAGTATGAAACATACATGAGTTTATATGCAAGAATATCACCCTTGAAGATAAGGAACTATCTCAATGAAGAATAATTACAGCTACGATAAAGTCCCTGCAAGTTAGGTATTACATCAATCTAATCCCAAAAATCCACAACATATTTCTGTTTTGATATAATGATTCTCTGTTTCGAATGAGCCACTTCAATTCCTAGAAAATACTTGTCTACCAAGATCCTTAATGTCGAATTCCTTTTCTAAGCACTGTCTCATTCTTTGCATTTCTTCGGGATCGTTCCCAATAACTATGATATCATCCGCATATACAAATAACACAGTCACTCCCCTTATCTTTGAATGCCGCACAAACAATGTATGATCCCCTTGACATTGCTTATAACCCGATGCATTTATCACGTTTGTAAACCTTCTAAACCAGGCCCTTGGAGATTGTTTAAGTTCATATAGGGCCTTGTTTAACTTGCAAGCCATCCAATCTTTAGATTTAAAACCTTGGGGAATCTCCATATTGTCGAAGTGTGATGTAAATTAGGGTAAAATCAAATCCCTTAATTAAAGGGATTCGGTTAGTGTACAGTTATGCAATATGCAGATTCTTAGGAATTAGTTAGCAGATTTTTAGGAATTAGTTAGTTTCCTTTTTTCCTGTTTCTAGAGTATTCTGTAAATCCCTATTTATGTAACATTTTTACTGATTCATCAAGCAAGGAAGAAATTATTCCTGAATCATTTTTCTACATGGTATCAGAGCCCTAGGACATTAGTCTGGGATCATTCCGTATTTTCCAGCCTTCATTGCTGTCCAGTTTTTTTCCAAGCCTTCATTGCTGTCTTTTCTTTTCTATTTCCCCATCCTTCACCATGTCTACCATCTCCAGCAGTTCGTCTTTCCCTGATGATACCACTGCTGTCCAGAAGACCGGTGACCTGCAGAATATTCGGGCCTCAAATCGACTCAACGGGACAAATTATCTCAAGTGGTCCCAATTCATTCGCACGTATCTCAAAGGCAAAGGAAGACTCAGCCATCTTATTGGAACGGGACCACCGAGGGAGGATCCAAAATTTGACGCTTGGGATGAAGAGGACTCTATGATCATGTCCTGGTTATGGGACTCCATGGATCCCATAATCAGTGACACATGTATGTTCTTTTCCACAGCGAAGGAAACTTGGGACTATATCCGCCGCACCTACTCAAAAACCAAGGATGCTGCTCAGGTGTATGAGATAAAGACTAAAACTGCAGCCCTCAAACAAGGTACCAAATCTGTCATTGAGTATGCTTCTCTGCTGCAAAATCTATGGCAGGAACTTGACTATTACCGAGTCTTTGAGATGAAATGCCCGGAGGATGCTGTACTATTGAAGAACTTTATTGAGAGAGACCGAATATATGATTTTTTGGCCGGATTAAACCCTGAATTTGATCAAGTAAGAATTCAGGTGCTTGGCCGAGATGACACACTGTCCCTAGAAGAGACAATCTCACTGATTCGCTCAGAAGAAAGTCGCAGGGGTATCATGCTTGAGCCACAGCACATGGATGGATCAGCACTTGCAACAAAAGGAGAGGATCTAGAGACAGATAAGGCGGCTGATATGAGAAGACCATATCCAAGCAGAGAAAATCAGTGGAAGGGGAACAAAGACAACCTATGGTGTACTTATTGCAAGAAACCAAGACACACAAGGGAAAATTGTTGGAAGATACATGGCAAATGATAGGACTCGTTTTTACGTGTTTTTAGTGTTGGTTTTGAGTCGCATTCATGCATCATATTAGTTTGTTTAGTTTAATTTAGCATTCATTTAGCATTATTTAGCATTTGGCTGATCTCGTGTATTTTGTGGTTGTTTTGTAGGAAGTGGACCAAAAAGTGGGATTTTATTTGCATAGCATCGAAGAGGTCTCGCTAGGGCGGTCAAAAGTGACCGCCCCAGCGAGCATATTGGCCCAGCCGAGGAGTTTCTGCGCGAGTCATTCGCTAGGGCGGTCAAAAATGACCGCCCCAGCGAATCCATCGATGTGAACGAGAATATTTTGCGCGAAGCTCTCGCTAGGGCGGTCAAAAGTGACCGCCCCAGCGAGACCAAAGACACGGCCAGGAATTTTAATTCGAGAATCACTCGCCCCAGCGGACAATCCTGACCGCCCTAGCGAGCGACGCAATCCGGGAAGATTTGTTTCCAAGTTTTGTGGACTCTATCTTAGACCATAACCTAATACACGAGGGAGGCGCCGATTTGGAGACTATTCTGATATTTTCCATCACTTTTCTTGGGAGGAAGGCTAGGAGCAAGAGAGACTTTCGAAGAACTCGAGAATTCCAAGCGTCGCAGCCGTCATCCATCGTCAACCTTAGTATTTTAATTATTCAGTTTTTATTTCTTGCATAGATTGTTGATTTTTATTGTGAATTTTGTTGGCTAAACTCTATATTTGTTGGGATTTGAGGGGATCCTACCCCGTACTCGTTGTTTAACATTATTTATCGACGTTTTTATGAGTGATTTGTTTATGCTTTTGTGCTTTCTCATTTCAATTGAAGTCTAGCTAACTTCCTTTGATTATTTCATGTTGTTAATGATTTCGATAGAATAATTGACAATAGGATCGAATAGCATAGACCACGGATTTACAATTTTAGTAGATATACGGAATTGGGTACGTGTCGATAGTGATAATTCACCCGGATGAAAGCTAGCGGATTCCATAGAACGTAATGCAATCGTGAACTGTTAAATAATTGAGGATACTTGATTACTGCATGTTTATGATTAGTATTAATATAGCTCGACAGAGTATATTAATTAGTCTAGGGAATTCCGTCGAATGCACGAGTAAAAGTCGAGTATAATTATTTGAACACGAGCGGTAGGTGAACTGATAATTCCCAACAAATTCGCTTCTCATTTGATTTACATCCAATTTAATCATTGATTTCTTGATTATTTGTTCTTGCATTTTAATCATTTTAGTTATTAAATTTTCTTTAGTTTAATCACCAACTCAATCTATCGTTGCTAAAGAAATTGAAGTGAAAATAAGAATAGAGTAACGAAGTCCTTGTGGATCGATACTCGTATTCACTTACGTTTATTATAACTTGACTATCGTGCACTTGCGATATTTTAAATCGAGCTTTCATTTATAAAACAAATTTTGGAACTATTCACTGTGCAAGTTTTGCTCGATCAAGTTTTTGGCGCCGTTGCCGGGGACTGTTGATTCACAATTTTTCTATTTTTCATTTAAATTCTTTAGTATTATTTATTTTATTGTTAGTTGATACTCCTATTCTGTTGCAGATTTTTCTTGTGGTGCATGCGAAGATCACTCGAAGTTAAGCTTGAGCCTTTTGACCCTGAGATCGAACGCACTGCTAGACGCCGAAGACAACAGCAAAGACTCAAGGAACAAATGGATAGGCACGAACAAGAGCAGGAGGCGGACCGCCAAAATGAGAGACGGATTGGATTATGCACAACCGTCTCTTGATGGAGCACGTCCAAGCATCGTGAGACCAGTCATCCGAGCTAACCAGTTTGAGATCAAGCTAGCTATCATTCAGATGATTCAAAACACTGTTCAATTTGGGGGAAGTGCACTTGACGACCCTAATTCTCATATAGCTGATTTTCTTGAAATTTGCGATACTTTTAAGTTTAATGCTGTGTCTGATGATGCTGTTCGTTTGCGTTTATTTCCATTTTCACTAAGAGATAAAGCTAAGGCGTGGTTAAACTGTTTGCCTGTAGGGTCTATCACTACATGGGAGGATATGGCGAAGGCATTCCTGATCAAGTACTTTCCTCCGTCGAAGACTATGAAGCTGAGAGCCGACATTACTACTTTTGCTCAATATGAGCTTGAGTCACTTTACGAGGCGTGGGAGCGATACAAGGATTTATTGAGGAGATGTCCACACCATGAGCTACCTCTTGGGTTAGTTGTTCAAACTTTTTACTACGGCCTGCTTACTCCTAACCGTACCATGATAGATGCTGCTGCCTGTGGTAACTTGCTGAGAAAAACGGCTGAGGAAGGATATGAATTATTGGAGGAGATGGCTGCTAGTAGCTATCATCCTCATTCCGATAGGCAGAAACGAGGTGCTGGAGTTAATCAAGTTACTGATTTGTCTGCGGTGTCAGCACAGTTAGAGGCTTTGAACAGAAAGATTGATGGGATGAGTGCGAGTGGATCGGCTATGCGTCTGCAAGAGATTTTCTGTGATAAGTGTGGAGGTGAGCATGACGTGCAGGATTGCCAAGATGGCAATCCATTCTATGTGCCTGAGGGAGCAAAACACGTGGGATTCCAGAACCGTCCTAGAAATGACCCTTATTCAAACTCTTATAATCCGGGATGGAGGAATCACCCAAACTTTTCGTGGGGAGGTCAAAACAACCAAAACCGCCAACAAAGAGGTCCACCACATGGGATGCACCAAGGATTCAAGCCAGAACCGCCTAGGGAGGAGAAGTCAAATTTAGAGCAAATGATGACTAAATTTATTTCAGCAACCGAGACGAGATTTCAGAATCAGGATGCATCCATAAAGGGGTTAGAGAATCAAATTGGGCAGTTGGCTAAGTTAATTGCTAATAGGGAGCAAGGAACTTTGCCAAGCAACACGGAGACTAACCCGAGAGAGCAAGTGAAAGCTGTGGAATTGCGTAGTGGAAGAGCATTCGAGTCTAATGAGGAAAGGACCAAGCATGGTGAGGATGAGGTGGAACATCAAGGAGTTATGCAAAATTCTTGAAAGATATCTTGGCGAATAAGCGGAAGCTAGAAGATCATATGACTGTGAACTTGACTGAAAATTGCTCCGCTTTAGTTCAAAACAAGATGCCTCCAAAGCAAAAAGATCCAGGGAGTTTCTCTATACCTTGCATTATTGGTGATATTAATTTTCATAAAGCTCTATGTGATCTTGGTGCGAGTATTAATTTGATGCCCTATTCTGTGTTTAGGAGACTGGGATTGGGTGAACCCAAGCCAACTAGGATGTCATTGCAGCTGGCTGACAGATCTGTCAAGTATCCACGTGGGATTATCGAAGATGTCTTGGTGAAAGTGGATAAGTTTATTTTTCCTGCAGATTTTGTAGTACTTGACATGGAGGAAGATTTAGAGATGCCTTTAATCCTAGGGAGACCATTTCTGGCTACAGGGAAAGCACTGATTGATGTTGACGAGGGAAAATTGAGACTGAGAGTTGGAGAAGAAGAAATTATTTTTGATGTCTTTAATACTCTCAAGCACACAATGCACAATGATAGTTGTTTTCGTGTTGATGTCTTAGATTCTCTCGTTTGTGATTTCGTGCAGGATGGATTGCAAGAACCATTGGAGGCCATTCTCACTACGGAAAAGCAGGAGGACGAGTTAGACGAGGAAAAGATGGAGATGGTAGCTCACTTGAATGCCATTCCACCTTGGAGAAAGCAAGTGAGGCTTCGACTAGAGGAATTGGGAGACAGAAAAGATTTAATGCCTCAAAAGTCGAGCCTAGAGGAGCCACCTACTTTGGAGCTCAAACCACTACCTCCACATCTCAAGTACGTATATCTAGGAGAAAATAATAAACTGCCTGTTATTATTTCTTCTTCTTTGACAGATGATATGGAGAGTAAGCTCTTAGAAGTCCTTAAGGAGCATAGAGGAGCATTCGCTTGGAAAGTTGCGGACATCAAGGGGATAAGTCCTTCGATCTGCATGCACAAAATTCTGATGGAGGATAAATACTCACCTCTAGCACAACCTCAAAGGAGACTCAATCCAAAGATGCAGGAGGTCGTAAAAGCTGAAACGATCAAACTTCTGGATGCAGGTATTATCTATCCTATCTCTGATAGTGCGTGGGTAAGTCGTGTGCAATGTGTGCCTAAAAAGGGTGGGATTACTGTTATTACCAATGAAAAAAATGAGTTGATTCCCATTAGAACTGTTACGGGTTGGCGTGTGTGCATGGATTATAGGAAATTAAATGATGCAACCCGTAAAGATCACTTCCCCCTGCCATTTATTGATCAAATGATTGAACGATTAGCCGGTCATGAATTTTACTGTTTTTTGGATGGATATTCGGGATACAATCAAATCACCATTGCACCTGAGGACCAAGAGAAAACTACTTTCACTTGCCCTTATGGTACTTTTGCGTTTAGACGTATGCCCTTTGGTCTATGCAATGCACCTGCTACATTTCAAAGATGCATGACCGCTATTTTTCATGACATGATTGAGAATTTTCTTGAAGTTTTTATGGATGACTTCTCCATTTTTGGCTCTTCGTTTAATGAATGTCTAGAAAATTTGAACTTGGTGCTTATTAGATGTGAAGAGAGCAATTTGGTGTTAAATTGGGAGAAGTGTCATTTCATGGTGCAAGAGGGGATTGTGTTAGGGCACAAGGTGTCAGAAAATGGAATGGAGGTCGACAAAGCCAAGGTGGAAGTAATCAAAAATCTACCACCTCCGTCATCAATCAAGGGAGTCCGCAGTTTCTTGGGGCATGCTGGTTTTTATAGGCGTTTCATTAAAGATTTTTCTATAATTGCTAAGCCCTTGTCCTCTCTATTGATGAAAGATGTTGAGTTTAATTTTGATTCTACTTGTCTGCAGGCATTCGAGATACTCAAGGAGAGTTTGGTGACAGCACCTGTTCTGACTGCCCCTGATTGGGAGCTACCGTTTGAGGTGATGTGCGATGCTAGTGATACAGCTGTTGGTGCGGTGCTGGGTCAAAGGAAGAACAAGGTATTTCATACCATCTACTACGCAAATAAGACTTTAAATGATGCTCAATTGAATTACGCTACTACTGAAAGGAATTACTTGCTATAATATTTGCTTTCGAGAAATTTCATTCATATCTTGTTCTGTCTAAAGTGATTGTGTATACAGATCATTCTGCCCTAAAATACTTGCTTGCTAAGAAAGATGCGAAACCTAGGTTAATTAGGTGGATTTTACTATTGCAAGAATTTGATCTCGAGATTCGAGATAAAAAGGGTGTAGAAAATGTGGTTGCTGATCATCTGTCTAGGCTTGAGGATGTTAGAATTAATGGCGTTGATGCTGATATAGATGACTGGTTCCCTGATGAGCAATTGTTTGAGGTGAATGCGTGCCCTTGGTATGCCAATTTTGCCAATTTTCTTGTCACCGGCACACCCCCCCAAATTTATCATTTCACCAAAGAAAGAAATTCTTTTCTGACGTGAAATATTATTTTTGGGAGGAACCGTTTTTGTTTAAAATCTGTGCAGATGCCATGATAAGGAGATGTGTAGCGGAGGAGGAAACCAGTCAAATTCTGAACCACTGCCATGACCGTGAGGTAGGTGGTCACTTTGGACCCATACGGACGGCATCTAAGGTACTTGAATGTGGCTTCTATTGGCCAACTCTTTTTAAGGATGCTCGTTTGTATGTTCTCAATTGTGATAGATGTCAACGCACAGGTAATATTTCCAACCGTCATGAGATGCCTTTGAATAATATTATTGAGTGTGAAATATTTGATGTGTGGGGGATTGATTTTATGGGTCCTTTTCCTGCTTCTTTTGGAAAGAAATTTATTTTGGTGGCAGTGGAGTATGTGTCGAAATGGGTGGAGGCAGAGACTTGTGCCACGAATGATGCACAAGTGGTGTTAAAATTTTTAAAGAAACACATTTTTAATCGATTTGGTACACCGCGTGCAATCATAAGTGATGGTGGCACCCATTTTTGCAATAAAATTTTTGATAAACTGTTGGGCAAATATGGTGTCACCCACAAAGTTTCCACTCCATACCATCCCCAAACTAGTGGACAAGTTGAAGTGTCCAATCGAGAGATTAAGAGGATTTTAGAAAAGACGGTTAATGTGAATCGAAAGGACTGGTCCATTCGGTTAGATGATGCTTTGTGGGCTTATCGTACTGCGTTCAAAACACCTATAGGCACTACACCATATAGGTTACTTTTTGGTAAAGCATGTCATCTACCCGTAGAATTAGAGCATAGAGCATATTGGGCGACCAAGGCACTAAACTTTGATTTTGCTCTTGCAGGTGAGAAACGATTGCTGCAGTTGAGTCAGTTGGATGAGTTCCGAGATACAGCTTATGATCTTGCCCTATCTTACAAGGAACGCACCAAAAGAGCCCATGATAAACACATTGTAAGAAGAGAATTCAAAGTGGGTGAAGCGGTGTTGTTATACAACTCTCGCTTACGACTTTTTCCGGGCAAGCTGAAGTCCAGATGGTCAGGACCATTCATCATAGCCGAGGTGTTCCCATCAGGTGCAGTGGTGTTGCATGATGGCAAGGAAGGGACGTTTACTGTGAACGCCCAAAGATTAAAGCACTATATTGGTGGCACAATTGAGCCACAAATTGGAGTCACTCGGCTCCATGACAGTCGTTGAGGACATGGGTGAAAAGTCGAGCTCTAGACTATAAATTGAGAACTACCTCTACTCCTTATTTTGATTTTAATTAGATTTTTTTTTTTAGCATTCGCATCATTTGTATTTATGTAGTTGCATGGCATGGCATTCATTGTTTTTATTTATTTTTTTTCGAGAGTATCTCGCTAGGGCGGTCAAAACCGACCGCCCCAGCGAGCCGTCGTTTTTAAAAAATTTTTTTTTCACCGAATATACCTCGCTAGGGCGGTTATTTTTGACCGCCCCAGCGAGGCGTCGTTTTTAAAAAAAGTTTTTCACCGAATATACCTCGCTAAGGCGGTTACTTTTGACCGCCCCAGCGAGGCGTCGTTTTTAAAAAAATTTTTTTCACCGAATATACCTCGCTAGGGCGGTTATTTTTGACCGCCCCAGCGAGGCGTCGTTTTTAAAAAAATTTTTCACCGAATATACCTCGCTAAGGCGGTTACTTTTGACCGCCCCCGCGAGCACTCATATTTTTTAAATTTGTCTTGGCGAGAACCCCTCGCTAGGGCGGTCAAAACTGACCGCCCCAGCGAGCACGCGTATAAAAAATAATTGGTCACCGCAAACCACTCGCTAGGGCGGACACTTTTGACCGCTCTAGCGAGTCTCGCAGACTATAAAAAAAATTTTCTCCCCTTTCTTCCCCACTTCGAACCCTACCCCTTTCCTCTCCAATAATCGGCGCCTCCTCCATCTTTTACGCTCAAATCTTCTTATTTTGTGATAATTTCAGGAAAAGACTCGATCTTGGACGCTACCCTCCACCGGGACGCGTTTACACTACAATTTCTTCTACTCCGGTCATCTTCCAAGGATTCCGGCGAACTTCAAAAATTTTCCGGCGACTTCAGACTCCTTGCACTCCCATCTCGACATGGCACCTAAACGGTCTAAGGTAACTCACGGTGCCTCTAGTTCTCGTTCGACTCCGTCTAATTTTGTTAATGAGAAAGCTCGGGAGCGGTTTGAGCATGCTAAACTACATAGAAAACCAATCCCTGAGCGAGGGTTTACTACATCTGTTATTAGTGATTTTCCGGAAGTCTTAGTAGAGGGACGAGGGTGGAGTAATTTCTTAGCACAACCGAATGCCGCGGTGATTCCGGTTGTGCGTGAATTCTATGCCAATGCTCCGGAGCGGAGTGAGCCTAAGGCATCTGTGCGGGGGCGTCTAGTCCCGTATGATTCGATAACTATCAATGACTTGCTGGGTTTACCGTCGGTCGATGACTCTGAGTTTCAGGCGTGGGTGCTCAACCCGGACTATGATTTAATTATTCGCACGCTCTGCTATCCGGGCACCACGTGGAAACAGCCGGGGACGTATACGGTTTTTCTTGAAAATTTTTGAGAGTGGACGCGGCAATGTGGTATGCGTTTCTATCTAAGAGATTGATGCCGGTCAGGCATACGAGTGATGTCCAGCGTGAGCGGGCGGTTGTTCTGTATGCTATCCAGACTGGGATGGCGATTGATGTGGGCAGACTCATCTTTGGACAGCTCAACATGTGCATACACAGCAGCAATTTGGCGTTTTATTTTCCGACGATCGTGACCGAGTTATGTGCCCGAGCGGGGGTGATATTTGCCGATGATGATGAGTGGCTACCACCGATGAGAGCTATTGATGACGCTCTTTATCGATCCAAGAGGGAGAAGAGGCAGGCAGAGCTGCCCGAGGATGTATTTTTCGAGTATGGGGGCGCAGCTCAACCACCTCCGGCTTTAGGACATGCACTGCCTCCTCCGCAGCCACGCCGCCGTGCCATGCGAGATCGCATCAACGAATTGGGCGCTTGGGCCACTTACCAGACTGAGTATCAGACCGTCAATCAAGCTCATATTCAGAACCTCGAGTACTTGGTACAGGGGATCTCAACGCATTTGGGCATCGACACATCCGGCCAGCCACCACCACCCGCATACCCGCCACCCTTCCAGTTCCAGTACCATTATCCTATGCCGCCACCAGCTGACGAGGGAGTCCCACCACCTGAGCATGACGAGGATGAGGAGTTCTGATCAGGGGAGTTCACTGTTTCCCCTTTCTTTTTATTTTTATTTTGTTTGTTTTGTCATTGCATTTGCATTCATTCGTTTTTATGTTTTTAGTCTTTGTTTCGTTTTGTGCTATGAGGGCATGGCACAACTCTAGTATGAGGGGGTGGGTAGATTGTTTTGATTGTTTAGTTAATTGGTTTAGTTTCATTGCATTTCTGTTGTTTGGTGTCGTTTATGTTGGTTTCTTTTGTTGGGTGTTGTTATGGTGAGAAGCCATCGTTTATGAGCCAATGATGATCTTGAATTGATAGTTTACAAAAATGTTGATTGGGTCACTTCGTGAACGGTACTCTGAATTGTTGAAGCATAAAGTTTGGTACAAAATTTGAACTTTTGAGCACATTTGCGTGGGGACTAGGATTTTGTAGGAATAATGGTGAAATTTGAAAAATTTTGTTTGGTTAACTTGAAAGGCACCATTTATGAGTTGATTTAGCATGCAAACCCGTGAAAATAAGTCGCTAATAGTGACCTTGATTGAGAAAAGTTGATTTGCCTTGAACTTTACTTGTACCTCCTCTCCAATGCACTAATTAAAAGATCAAACTCCCAACCGGCTATAATCCAAAGTGATATCATTCTTAGCCTAGAGAGTACATGTGTGAAAATTGTGCATTCAAAAAAAAAAAAAAAAAAAGGGAGAAAAGAAAATAAGGAGATGTAAGGTGAGGGGGAGCCTAAATAAAAGGAATGAAATTCTATTCCTAGGCTAAAAGTTGGAGATGTAAGGAGACGAGGAAAGTCAGACGCAAAAGTCTTGACAATTGCACAATGAAAATGATCGGTGTACTCCCAACTTTTTAGCCACTTGAGCTTATTTCCCTTCCTTTCGACACCCCTATCTGCTCTTAAAAGTTGAATAAAGTTCACTTTATGGCTAGTGATAAATGGATACGGGAATGCATGCTAGTGAGACTTGTATTGAAGTGCTAATTAAGTGACTCGCATGATTTGATAATTGATCTATTTGACGTACGAATGACTAGACCCATCACGACACACACACATGTTCAAACTAGTGTTGATATTTATGTGTAGATGAGAAATGAGTATTCGTTTGCGATTTGACTTGACTATGATTGGTAGTGGGAAAGTAAACTGAGGCATGAACATAACCGTTGTCGACTCACCATTGACATTTACTTGTGTTGGTTTTTCTTGTTTGAGTTTGTTTGTTTTGTTGAGTTTGTTTAGTATCTCGTGCTTTAACCTATTTTACTCGAGGGCGAGCAAAAGGTTAGCATGAGGGGGTTGATAGGACTCGTTTTTACGTGTTTTTAGTGTTGGTTTTGAGTCGCATTCATGCATCATATTAGTTTGTTTAGTTTAATTTAGCATTCATTTAGCATTATTTAGCATTTGGCTGATCTCGTGTATTTTGTGGTTGTTTTGTAGGAAGTGGACCAAAAAGTGGGATTTTATTTGCATAGCATCGAAGAGGTCTCGCTAGGGCGGTCAAAAGTGACCGCCCCAGCGAGCATATTGGCCCAGCCGAGGAGTTTCTGCGCGAGTCATTCGCTAGGGCGGTCAAAAATGACCGCCCCAGCGAATCCATCTATGTGAACGAGAATATTTTGCGCGAAGCTCTCGCTAGGGCGGTCAAAAGTGACCGCCCCAGCGAGACCAAAGACACGGCCAGGAATTTTAATTCGAGAATCACTCGCCCCAGCGGACAATCCTGACCGCCCTAGCGAGCGACGCAATCCGGGAAGATTTGTTTCTAAGTTTTGTGGACTCTATCTTAGACCATAACCTAATACACGAGGGAGGCGCCGATTTGGAGACTATTCTGATATTTTCCATCACTTTTCTTGGGAGGAAGGCTAGGAGCAAGAGAGACTTTCGAAGAACTCGAGAATTCCAAGCGTCGCAGCCGTCATCCATCGTCAACCTTAGTATTTTAATTATTCAGTTTTTATTTCTTGCATAGATTGTTGATTTTTATTATGAATTTTGTTGGCTAAACTCTATATTTGTTGGGATTTGAGGGGATCCTACCCCGTACTCGTTGTTTAACATTATTTATCGACGTTTTTATGAGTGATTTGTTTATGCTTTTGTGCTTTCTCATTTCAATTGAAGTCTAGCTAACTTCCTTTGATTATTTCATGTTAATGATTTCGATAGAATAATTGACAATAGGATCGAATAGCATAGACCACGGATTTACAATTTTAGTAGATATACGGAATTGGGTACGTGTCGATAGTGATAATTCACCCGGATGAAAGCTAGCGGATTCCATAGAACGTAATGCAATCGTGAACTGTTAAATAATTGAGGATACTTGATTACTGCATGTTTATGATTAGTATTAATATAGCTCGACAGAGTATATTAATTAGTCTAGGGAATTCCGTCGAATGCACGAGTAAAAGTCGAGTATAATTATTTGAACACGAGCGGTAGGTGAACTGATAATTCCCAACAAATTCGCTTCTCATTTGATTTACATCCAATTTAATCATTGATTTCTTGATTATTTGTTCTTGCATTTTAATCATTTTAGTTATTAAATTTTCTTTAGTTTAATCACCAACTCAATCTATCGTTGCTAAAGAAATTGAAGTGAAAATAAGAATAGAGTAACGAAGTCCTTGTGGATCGATACTCGTATTCACTTACGTTTATTATAACTTGACTATCGTGCACTTGCGATATTTTAAATCGAGCTTTCATTTATAAAACAAATTTTGGAACTATTCACTGTGCAAGTTTTGCTCGATCAGCAAACCACCAAGCACAGAATGGGGAGCCCGAGTAGGGAAGCCGAGACCTCAAGCGCACATGGTTGAGGACCAAACCAGGGATGAAAACTCAGCAGCAGAGGGACTTAACCGAGAGGAGATTGAGAAGCTAAAAAACTTTCTGTGGTCCCTAGAGAAGCCCTCTGGTACATGTTCTCTAGCCCTCTCAGGTAATGGTTCATTCTCTTTTTCTGTAGATGCCTCAGGAACCCTAAATGCCAACTCTTGGATAATAGACTCTGGTGCTACTGACCATATGACACCCATATCTCAGATTTTTCACTCTTATACACCATGCCCAAGTAACAGGAAAATTGTAGTGGCAAATGGCTCTGTGGCTACAGTG
This sequence comes from Primulina eburnea, assembly GCF_022965805.1. NCBI lineage: Eukaryota > Viridiplantae > Streptophyta > Magnoliopsida > Lamiales > Gesneriaceae > Primulina > Primulina eburnea. The sequence goes on from NC_133108.1 coordinate 7,386,145, forward strand.
GCAGGCTTCGGAGACATACATATCTCCCCTATGCTTAGCCTAAAAAATGTACTTCATGTGCCAAAACTGTCCAACAGCCTTGTCTCCATCCATAAACTCACTCATGATCTTAAATGCCGTGTTACGTTTTTCCCTTCCTATGGTGTTTTTCAGGACCTAGCTTCGGGGAGGAAGATTGGACTTGCTAAGGAAAGGGGGGGCCTTTACTACCTTGAGTCTTCACCACAAACCTGGAGCAATTTGTCCTTGTCTAGTTCATCCAATAAAGATACCATTTGGCTACACCATTTGCGCCTTGGTCATCCTTCCTTTAGGACTCTAAAAGTTATGTTTCCTTATTTATTTCAAGGATTAGATATTTCGGAATTTCATTGTGACACATGTGAATTGGCAAAACATACTCGAGTATCTTTTCCTATCAGTAATAAAAGAAGTTCTTCTCCTTTCCATTTAATTCATAGTGATGTATGGGGTCTCTCTCGGATACCTAACATTTCTGGGGCCCGTTGGTTTGTCTCTTTGATTGATGATTGCACTCGCGTCACATGGATATCCCTCCTTAAACATAAATCTGAAGTTAGCACTATTATACCAAATTTCCATGCGATGATTCAAACTCAATTTGGAGTGAAAATAAAAGGGTTTAGGACAGACAATGCCACAGATTACTTCAACCAAATCCTATCACCCTATTTCCTGTCACATGGCATCATCCATGACTCATCGTGTGTTCAAACACCTCAACAAAATGGGGTGGCTGAAAGGAAAAAAGGACACTTGCTAAACACCACCCGAGCCCTACTTCTTCATGGAAACGTTCCTAAGACCTATTGGGGGGAAGCTGTCCTTACAGCCACACACATGATTAATAGACTTCCTTCACGGGTGCTCGACAACAAGAGTCCAGTAGAGTGCCTTAACAGCTTCTATCCTCACTTTAGAACCTCAAACGGCCTCACCCCTAGGGTATTTGGGTGCACTGCCTTTGTTCATGTCCATAACACCCAAAGAGATAAGTTGGATCCCCGAGCCATCAAATGTATGTTCCTTGGTTACTCAGCCACTAAAAAGGGGTATAAGTGCTATAATCCTTCCTCCAGAAAATCATACATCTCTATCGATGTTACCTTCAGTGAAAATAAACCGTTCTTCTCCAAGTCCTCTCTTCAGGGGGAGAGTCCACTAGAAGATAGTCCTTGGGAATCCTTTGAACCGATCCACACTCTTGATCTCCCTCCTATACCAACCGAGCCTTCTAACCCCACAAATGTGTCATCTTCCCACAAGTTTCCTAGGTTCTCTCAGGTGTACTCAAGGAGGAAGACTGCCCCGGAACAGACTCAAGTCCAAGCTTCCAATCCAGACTCCGGAAATGAGACCACGGTAAGTCCCGAACACCCTTCTCATATTCAACAGATTGAAACACCAACCATTGGCCCAACAAATGACCTAGACCTTCCTATTGCCATCAGAAAAGATACCCGGAAATGCACTAAACGACCACTATACCCATTATCTCACTTTGTTTCCCTTAAAAACCTATCGCCAGCCCACAAAAAATTCATTGTCAGTTTAAACACCATTGCAACCCCTACTACTGTCTCTGAGGCATTGTCAAAAAGGGAATGGAGAGATGCTATGGGAGAAGAAATGGAAGCATTGGAAAAGAATAAAACCTGGGAGGTGGTGAAAAAACCAGAGGGAAAGAACATTGTTGACTGTAAATGGATTATTTCACTGAAATACAAGGCTGATGGATCCCTAGAGAGATACAAGGCAAGGTTGGTAGCCAAAGGATATACTCAAACGTATGGAGTTGATTATCTGGAAACCTTTGCCCCGGTTGCCAAAATGAACACTGTGAGAATTCTTCTGTCATTAGCCGCTCACTATAGCTGGCAACTTCTGCAGTATGATGTTAAGAATGCTTTCTTCCATGGTGACTTAGATGAAGAAATCTACATGCACATCCCACCGGGTTTTGTTGGAGAATCAAGCAATAAGGTGTGCAAATTAAAGAAGGCACTTTATGGGTTAAAACAATCTCCCAGGGCATGGTTCGGGAGGTTTGCAAACTTTATGAAGGAATCTGGATACAAACAAAGCCAAGGTGATCACACCCTCTTCATTAAACACTCCTCTGCAGGGGGAGTAACAACTCTTCTAGTCTATGTCGACGACATCATAGTAACCGAGAATGATGAAGAAGAAAAGCTCGAATTAAAGAGAAGATCGGGAAAGGAGTTTGAGATAAAAGAACTGGGCAGGTTGAAGTACTTTCTCGGTATTGAGGTGGCCTACTCTACACACGGGATTTTCATCTCTCAACAAAAATACATTACAGACCTACTTACCGAGACAGGAAAGGCTGGGTGTAAACCGGCCTCTACTCCAATGGATCCAAATCACAAATTGGGAGAAGATAAAGAGGCACCAGCAGTTGATAAAAGGATGTACCAGAGGTTAGTTGGTAGACTCATATACCTCGCTCATACTCGGCCAGATATAGCCTACTCAGTCAGTGTGATCAGCCAATTCATGCATGATCAAAGAGAGTCACATCTTCAAGCTGCAAATAGGGTACTTCAGTATTTGAAAGGGAACCCAGGGAAAGGAATTATGTTCAAAAGGAACGAGAGGCTTACTGTAGAAGCCTACACCGACGCTGACTATGCAAGATCCCTCGTAGATAGAAGGTCTACTTCGGGGTATTGTACGTTTCTAGGTGGCAACCTAGTAACATGGAGGAGTAAGAAGCAAAATGTAGTGGCCAGGTCCTCAGCCGAAGCAGAATTCAGGGCGATTGCTCAAGGGCTATACGAAATACTATGGCTAAAGATTATTTTGGATGATCTCCGGGTCAAGGTAGAAGGTCCCATGAAACTCTACAGTGACAACAAGTCCGCAATCAACATTGCACATAATCCTATACAACACTATAGGACAAAGCATATTGAGATTGACAGACACTTCATCAAAGAGAAATTGGAGAGAAAACTAGTGTGCATGTCCTATGTTCCAACCGGGTGCCAGCTGGCTGATGTTCTGACTAAGGGACTAAGCAGTTCAAGTTTTCATGGGCTCATATCCAAGCTGGGAATGGAAGACATCTATTCCTCAGCTTGAGGGAGAGTGTCGAAGTGTGATGTAAATTAGGGTAAAATCAAATCCCTTAATTAAAGGGATTCGGTTAGTGTACAGTTAGGCAATATGCAGATTCTTAGGAATTAGTTAGCAGATTTTTAGGAATTAGTTAGTTTCCTTTTTCCTGTTTCTAGAGTATTCTGTAAATCCCTATTTATGTAACATTTTTACTGATTCATCAAGCAAGGAAGAAATTATTCCTGAATCATTTTTCTACACATATAAATTTCCTTTTCAAGATCGCCATGTAAGAAGACATTTTTTACGTCATACTGGTGCGAGTTCCATCCAATGTTGGCTGCCAATGACAACAAAACCCGAACTGTATTCATTTTTGCCACCGGAGCAAAAGTTTTCCTCGTAGTCAATGCCACAGGTCTGAGTATATCATTTTCCAACCAATCATGCCTTGTATCTTTTTACTGAACCATCTGACTTGTATTTAACAGTGAACACCCATTTACATCCAACCATTTTCTTCCCTTTAGGCATCTCAACCAAATCCCATGTTTTAGTTCGTTCCAAAGCTTCCATTTCCACTTTCATGGCATTCTCCCACTTCTCGTTTCCTAATGCTTCAGTTAAATTTCTGGGAGTGGGAATGGGAATGGAGTGAAAATTGGTAAGAAAGGCTCTATGGCTTTGTGCTAAATTCTGGTACGATAGGAAACTATGCAATGGATGTATGGTACAAGATCTAACTTATTTCCTAAGTGCTATTAGTAAATCAGAATCATTTGGCACTGACGAGGTATGGGTTGGTTTCTCGTGGATTGGTGATGTTATGGTTTCTTCTTCCTTAGGATTACTGGTTGGTTGATGTTGAACTGTCTTGTGGTGCATTTCAGGTGATTGAACCGCAGCTCGAATAGGAGATCGAACATTTTGGGCTGAAGCGTCAAGTCTTGGCCTTCTGGAATAAACTTGTAGTGGTTGTGTAAGGTCTTGAGTTCCTCGTTCCTTTATCGTTCCACCAGGGTTTGGATTATAAACATATGTTGAGGGCATAATGATGGGTTAGATAGACTAGGACTAGGAAATCAAAGGAAAACGAGTCATGTTCTCTATCTTCATCCAAACTCTATCCCTGAAGATAAGTACTTGGAAAATAGGACTTGGATTCATCAAATGTGACATCTGTTGAGACAGTATCTTTTTGTGGGAGGATGAAAACATTTGTACCCTTTCTGAGTGGAGTAATAGCCAATAAAGACAAATCTAAGAGCTCGGGGATCGAGTTTGCCCCTATTGTGTGGATGAATGTGAACAAATGCAACACCACCAAAGATTGTAGGAATCGAATTGTTCGAGGCAGTAAAGCTGTGAAAGAATTTAGTGATTTATAAAGGGCTTTTAAATTCAAGGACTTTTGTTGGATGTCGGTTTATGAGATAAGCTGATACGAGGACTTTTCCCCAGAATTGCTTGGGGACATTTTTGTGAAACAAGGATGCCCTCGTGACATCAAGGTGGCCATTTTTCCGTTCAACCACCCCATTTTGTTGGGGGGTATGAACATAAAAAGATTCATGAATAATCCCGTGTTTTTGGAAGAAAGGAAAAAGAATTTGATTAAAGTAGTCCCTAGTATTTATGGGATTGAAATTTTTTTACTCCAATCTCAAATTGAGTTTTGACCATTTGATATAAATTTGAAAAATGGTGCTGACATCAGACTTATTTTTCATGAGGTATATCCAAGTCACTCGGTTACAGTCATCAATAAACGACACAAACCATCGTGCCCCATAAACATTAGGTACATTTGAGGGTCCCCAAATGTCGCCATGAATAAGAGAAAATGGGGCAAAAGTCTTTGTATTACTGATTGGAAAAGAAGAACGCTTGTGTTTTTTCAAGCTAACATTCAGTACAATGAAAATTCTTAATCAGAGACTCATTAACCAACGATGGAAACATAAATTTTAGAACATGAATTGACGGATGACCTAAGTGACGGTGATAAAGCCAAACTTTATCTTTATTTGGAATGGAAGAAAAAACGATAAAGGAGAGGAACTAGCAACACTGGCAGAATGCACACAACTTGCTTCCAGATGGTGAATACCTTCTGGTTCACTAGCATGTCCAATCTTCCTCTTCGTGCCCAATTCCACAAAATATACAATGAAATGGGTAGAAAATCACATTACAGTTAGAATATTTGACGAGTCTTTTAATAAAGACCAAGTTGGCAAGGAGGCTGGGAACATGAAAAACATTTCTAAGGGTGAGATTATCATTTATGTAAATATTTCCTTGGCCAGAAACTGTGATGGTGGATCCATTTGCTACTGTAATTTTGTTTTGGCTAGGGCAGAGTTTATAAGTGATGAATTTTTTAGAGCAAAAGGTCATATGGTCAGTAGGCCCTGAATCCATTACCCATGTGTTGAGATTTGAAGCATTAGGATGACAAGAGGTCGAGGGTATACCTAAAAATGCTTGTGAGCATGTACCTGATCCGGATGATCCTTCAAGAGTTCCCAAAAAAATTTTAAACTTTTCAATGTCTTGCTTGTTGAATTTTGGGATGTGGTGTATGTTCTTTGCTGCCTGAATGACCATTAGCCATATGGGCTTGCCCTTTGTCTTTCTCATCTTTGCTGAAAAATTTATTGTTCAGATTTGGAGGCCTCCCAATCTCGTGAATTCTCTCATAATGTTTAAAACTTGGGGCCTGTATATATATATATCCGTTCTTATTCAATTGAGAAAGTTTAACAAAATCTTCAAGCATTAAATCTAAGCAATGAGCAGCGTATGAAGACCAATATAAGTAAGGATATTTTGCTTCCAAATGACGTCTTTTTCATTAAATTTAAATACAATATACAAATTACACATTAAAAGTTAGAACTTTAATTAAAAATTCAAAAGTTAAAACCATACCAGCTAAAACATTTGTGCTTGCACTATAAGTAACAATTGAACCACACTCTTTGCCCCAATTTGTTGAACATATTTGTCGAACAAGTCAAACAGTTTCGCACTTATGTGAGAATAGCTCGACCCATCCACTGATTCTATAAACATAGTCCCTCTAGGATCATTTATCAAAAAATTAATCAATGTCCTATTTTTTCTATCAGTCCACCCATCTGCCATCAAAGTGCATTCATATTTAACATGGTCATTTGTGTATTCTTTCAATATCAATTATTGTATGTTCTAACTCCTTTTTTAAGCATGTATCTAACTTTATGATAAGTAGGAGGCTTCATTCCCCTACCAAATTGTCCAACAACTTCAATAAATGGTTTAAAACTATCATAATTCACGGTGTTAGAAGGAATACCTGCATCATATATCCCATCTAGCAAACTTTTGCACAACATTCTCCCTCAGTTTCTTCTTATTTCCATCATACAACTTCGCTGTCTTTGCATCTTTTTTATTTTCTTGAGATACAGTCTCATTAACATATTGTCGGAAGTATAATCTATTGGACCAGCTTGTTTTAGTTTCTTCCCAAGAAAATTAAGTACAAGATTAGAACATTGACCAAATGAAACTGATTTAGGTCGTTTCACTTTTGCACGTACATCTTCTTCAACTTCCAAATATTTTTTTTTGTTGTTCTGCAACTTCATCAAATTGAGGGATCGCATCCATTTGATTATTCAATTCTTTCTTTTTTGACATATAAGAACTGATTTCTTCTTTCACGTGCTCTGGACATTTTGAGCAAGTTTTCGTATTTCTATTGACTCCAACAAGATGTTGTTTATGTTGATAAATCCCACCATTAGTTGTTTTCCCACAAAAAGTGCACTTCACTTTATTGGTATTTTTTGGGTTTTCTAGTGTTGCATAATTCCATGATGAATATTTTTGAAGGGCTTGTGATTCAAAATTTTACATTTTTATCGGCAAGAACAGACTTTATTCTAGAATTCTGCAATAAATTGCTGAAATACAAAATGAGAATTATAAATACAAAATATAAAATATAAATAGAATATATTAATTAATCCAACCATCCGGGAAGCAATGAAAGTAGATATTGGGGTGGCTGGGGTAGACATGATAACAAACACTGGCATATGGCTTGTAATTTGTAAATGATTGGCGATCCTAAGAATAAAACTACATCAACAGGTTACAGGACTCACTTTATACAAGATAGATCAAAAGTTGGAAATACATTTCATTAAAAATCAAATAATTGTAGTTCATTCTGAATTCTGATTATAATGTATTAAAACATAAAATACAAAGCAACTCCAAATTAGATGACATATTACTTCGGTAAATTCAATTGGACACCGAACAGACAAAAAAAGGTTTAGAGTTTTTGTGCATAATCTATGGTATACAAGACTGACTCAGTAAGCCTCTCTTTTCCTATTCACGTCCAAAATCCAAATAAAATAAATCCTATATTGTAAGCCACAAAGCCATCTCTCACGTACTCACAGTTTTTGATGAAGCACACTAGCAGTCTAGTCTAGCACAGTTTGATGAAGCACACTATCACAGTCCACAGAGAGAGACGCACAAATGACAAAACCAGAAAGAGTTTGAGAGTTGAGACATAGAGACTAGAGAAAAGCCGTCGCACACATAGTAGCATACACAGAGAGAAATTGAGAGGCTGCTAGGGAGAAAAATGCATACATGCTGGGCTTTTTAAAACATAAAATAGGGATTGTTTTTGTTATTAGGCTTTAAAACTTTTTGCGCTTTAATTATAAATATAGAATTGTACCATAACTTGTGCGCCTTTCAGCAGAGGCGCACTTTTGATTAAAGTCTTGCGCCTGGGTTAAAAGGTGCGACAGGCGCTCGCCTTTTATAACATTGATCATTACATGATTTATATATATTTTTATATATTATATGATCTCGTTTCTTAAAAAAATGAATGTCATGGTAGATTTTGTTCAGCTAGATTATTCCTTCAACTGAATGTTTAAGACTACATTTTTTTTTTTTTGAGAGGAAACAAAAATTTTATTAAAATTGAGTTTAATGGTTACAAAAGCGGATAAGTCATCCGCAAGCTAAAGAAATTTACAATATCACACCACCGTTGCTACGACGATACGTATTTCCAATTCCTAATCAAATCCGAGATTGTAAGATGACTGTATTCCGGCAGAACTACCGTCGAGCTTGCAACTCTGAACTTCAATCTTTCCCAGACTTCTTCAAGAGACCCGAATTTATCTTCAAAAATTCTAGTGTTTCTTTCCAACCATATGGACCAAAATGTGCAATGAACAATCATGTACCAAAATATGGAGTGTCTTTTCCCTGCTTGCCAACTTGGTTCTAATACGAGCATATCATTTGCCTTCTTCGGAAGAATCCACAGACACCCGATTTCTTGAAACACCTTGTTCCAAATGCTATGTGAGAATGAGCAATGTAGTAATAAGTGATCTTGACTTTCCTCAGTTTTTCGGCATAGACAACACCAATTCGGGCTTAAAGCACAGGACGGCCATCTTCTTTGCACGGAGTCACAAGTTTGTAGTTTTCCCAATGCCACTATCCACGTGAAAACTTGAATCTTTGTAGGAGCAGGCACATCCCAGATATTGCGAAAGAATGGAAAAGACTGGGTAGTTGAATTGTTGAAGAATGAATTGTAAAAAGACCCAACAGAAAACAAACCCGAGGAATCCCCCAACCACAATCTGAAATCCCCCACTCCCCTGTGCACCCTAACTGACTCTAAGACTTCTAGCAACGCTACGAACTCACGTTCCTCCGTGTCATTGAAATTCCTTCTAAAACTCAAATCCCAACTAGTAGCTGAAGTGCCGTTAGTACTAACAAAAGAAACAAAACAGAGGATTGGTTTGTTAGTAACAGCTGAAATATTGAACAAAGAAGAAAACCGCTCTTTGAATAAGACTCTCCCCACCCACTCATCCTCCCAAAAACGTAAGATATTTCCCTCTCTGTAGACTCCCCTAACCAACCGATGAAAAGCCGGGAATGATCGTGAAATGCATTTCCAAGGACTTTTGAACGTCGCTTTCTCCCCCAACCCCAAATCCCATCCATTATCTTGAGAACCGTAGATACTTCTAATAACCTTTATCCACAAGGTGTCTCTTTCCGCCGACCCTCTCCACCACCACTTTCCAAGTAGTGCTTTGTTTCGCAGACAAATATTTCCCAAACCCAAACCTCCCCTATCCTTTGGTTTGCACACTTGCTCCCATCCCACTACATGGCAATGTTTATCCCCATCGGCTCCATCCCAAAGAAAAGTCCTCATTAATTTTTCCATCTTAAGTGCCACATGATTCGGAACCGTGAATAGCGACATGAAGTAGGATGGCATGGCACACAAGACTGCCTTGATCAATGTAAGCCTTCCTCCTCTAGAAAGGAAAGATTTTTTCCAGCTTGCCAACTTCTTTGTCATTTTGGATATTACCGGTTCCCAAAATTCCAATGCCCTCGGATTACCTCCCAATAGAATCCCCAGATATCTAATCGGCCAACTCCTTTTTTTACAGCCAACAGCAACCGCCAACTCCTCAACTTCATCATCCAATCTATTAACTCCCAACAGCTCACTTTTTTCCCAGTTTATCCTTAATCCGGCATGACTACCAAATCTATTGAGAATATCCACGATTATCATCAAATGTTCCTTCGACTTTGCAAAAAACAGAGTGTCGTCCGCAAATTGGATATGCGTGATTTGAATGTTTTGTCTCCCAACCTCAAGTCCTACTACCGACTCATCTTCCTTTGCCTTATCAACCATTCTTCCTAGCCCATTAGCCACCAAATTAAATAGAAAAGGAGATAATGGATCTCCCTGTCTAAGTCCTCTTTCCCCTTTGATTTTTCCACGTGGTCTTCCGTTCATGAATATCGAAAAAGAAACATTTGAAACGCACCCCTTGATCCACAACCGCCATCTCTCCCCGAAGCCTTTCTTTCTCAAAACATAATCGAGAAATTTCCAATCGACATTATCATAGGCCTTTTCCAAATCAACTTTGAATACCCAACCTTTTTTCTTATTTTTCCTATACACCTCGACCACCTCATTCGCAATTAAACAGCAGTCCAAGATCTGTCTTCCCTTAATAAAGGCGCTTTGACTCTCGGATATTGTATACGTCAAGACCTTCTTCAATCTGTTAGCCAAAACCTTTGCCAAAATTTTGTACAAGCTTGTAATCAAACTAATCGGTCTATAGTCTTTGATCCTGATCACATCTTGTTTCTTCGGGATGAGGTAAATATAGTTTTCGCTAGTAATGCCGTTAACAATGCCATTTGCAAAAAATTCAGCAAGCACTTTCATTACATCCTTTTTGACCGTGTCCCAGCTGTGTTGGAAAAAGGCCATCGTAAACCCATCCGGTCCCGGCGCTTTGCACCCATCACTCTCAAAAACTGCTCGTTTAACCTCTTCCTCCTCAAATGGCACCTCCAACCTCTCTGCTTGATTTGTCCCTATCTCACTCCAGTCCAATCCTTGAAATACCTCCTCTAACCTATCTAGCTCCCTCTCGACTCCTTCTGATTTCCTATAAAGATTCCTATAGAAATTTAAAATTTCCTCTTCGACTCTCATATCCTCCGTGACTATCGACCCATCCTCCAATTCCACCTTTTCTATCATTGCTTTACTCCTTCGGTTGTTCAATATTGAGTGGAAAAATTTCGAGTTATGGTCCCCTTCCTTCATCCATTTTAATTTTGCTCGTTGACGTTCCATTTGAGCTCTTCGGAATATCAAATTTTCCAGTTCATATTTTAACTCCTTCCTTTCGTCATTAAAAATTTCAGACCACAATCCATTGCCTTCTAGCACATCCAGTTGTTCAATCTTGAAGGTCAACTCCTTCAATCTAATGCCCACATCTCCCCATTCGACTCTATTCCAGTTCTTTACCTCGCTTTTGATCATTTTCAGTTTAGTCATAAATTTGTAACCCTCATAACCACTAGTAGCTGTGTTATTCCACCAATGCTGAACCAAGTCCTTAAATTTTTGATGAGAAAGCCATGCATTTTCGAATCTAAAAGGACTCGGCCCCCATCTCACTTTAGACGTATCAAATGTAATCGGGCAGTGATCCGAAGTGATCTTTAGGTAGCACCATTTGTCTAAATGTAGGGAACAATTCAATCCAACCTCTAGTGATAAGGAATCTGTCAAGACGACAACATATAGGTTCTACCCTTAGATTAGACCAAGTATATTTTGCATTTAGTAAAGGTGGATCAATAAGATGTAACTCATCAATCAAACTGTCGAAGCATGTCATACTCGTGGTATTAGATCGGCTGTTCATCTTCTCCCCCAAGTTCCTTACCACATTAAAGTCCCCACCCACACACCACCTATCACCACAGATCGAGTGCAAGCCAGCCAATTCATCCCAAAAATTTTCACGTTGACTTGGCTTGGCCGGTCCATAAACGGCCGAGAACCACCAGCTCGCTTCATCATTCGAACGTATCTCCATTGACACTGAAAACTCTCCTATTAAATTATCGTTAACATCCACAATTCTGGGATCCCACATGATCACAATGCCCCCCGCACTTCCCACCGACGGTAACCACACCCAATCCACAAATCTATGCTTCCACACGCTGGAGATAAATCCTCTATCCACCCTCTCTCTTTTTGTTTCCAGCAGCACAACAATATCTGGGTTTTCATGACGTATGACTTTTCTAACAATATCTCTTCTTCTAGCAGCCCCTCCTCCTCTAATGTTCCAAGAAAAAATTTTCATAATGAAACATTTGGTCCCTTCGAAGTTGAACCTCGCTCATAACTGATTCCACATTTGAGTCTGTATAATTCTCTGCTTAGCATGTTATTTGGCTTCTTAACTCGTTGCCCACTACTTCCAACTGTGGTATCTTCTCCCCTTTCACCTTCCTCGCAGATATGATTTACCAAGGCTGCCCTCTCGGAGAGTTTCTAACATCAAATTCAGTGTATTTGTCTTTTATTGGACATTCACAGTTTTGACTGTCATGATATCTCGAAGTGATTAACCAAGTAGATTGCTTCATTGTCTGAGTAAAGCATGGTATTGATTTGTACTTTATAAATTGCTTGTTGCAGCTATTGTGTCTTTCAAAGAGCAGGTGGAGGCACTAACCAACCTTGACCCATCAGTTGAGTTTTTGATTCGTTTACTTTGTGTTGTTCCTGGTTGGAACGAGAAAAATGTTCAGGTATATATTTATCCTTACACTTGTGTTCTTAATATAACTACAATGTTGTCACTTGAGTGGATCAAATATCTCTGTTGGGATGTTGATGAGTAGGTTCAGCAACAGATTGTCTATATAATCACTCACATTGCTTCAACTGCATCAAAGTTTCCGAAAAAATGTGTTGTTCTTTGCCTTATAGGTTAGTTATTTTGAATCATTTATACTGCTAATATTACCTTGCGACTATCAATCCTTTACTTTTACCCTCTATCGTTATCATCCTTTTCGTACTATTGATGGTTAGAAGTCGTTTTCCTGTGGTGTGTTGAAGATAACTTTAGGCTTTCACCAGTTTCTGAATTCTGCTGTGGATTTAAATTGTTGACAGGTGTCAGTGAAAGAGTCGCTGACATCAAGACTCGTGCTCTGGCCATGAAGTGTCTTACTACGTTTTGTGAAGCTGCAGGTCCGGGATTCGTATTCGAGAGGGTAAGTTGAAAATTGTTGGGTGTGACACGACCACTGATATTTAACATTGCAAATAAAAAGAGCAATGTGCTTTATATTGAACTTTGTTGAATGTCTTGAAATTGCTGTAATGACAAAGTTTAGAAGGAAAATGACGAGCTTTCACCCTTCCCTCTAGCATATCTAACTATTTGCTCCCCTGACTTAGACCTTGGATTTTATTTCTAAACCTTGTAACGTGCGCCTACTTGGGAATTTGGGGTTGCCTCGGCTGTGTCATGACTTATGCTTGCCTCTAATCCTCTTCTCTCATGTGGTGCATCAATACAGATTGTGATACTCTATTCTATGGAACGTCTTGCAATATGAGGACTGTTATTGCAGAAATTAGTTGCCTGCCATTTTAAAAAGAAAAATCTAACATACGGTTACGCTCATATTTCTTGAATCTTTTCTTGTCACTCTTCAGACACATGGCGACACAACCTCCACTGATAACTGCCCTAGACTTTGTCTCTGACCCCTCTGCTAGTTGACCAGCTACACCTTCAGTTTCTGCTATTCACCAAAAGATATAAAACGATCAAAACTCCAGTAAATCTTAAATGTTGTTTTCTACCTCACTCAATGACTTTCTTGTCATGATGCAGCCACTACTGATACCAGCCCTAGACTGTCTCCGGCCCCTCTACTAGCTGACCAGCTAACACCATCAGTTTCTGCTATTCACCAAAAGAAAGCGTAAAAAAACTCCTGATCTTTATTATTGTTTTCTAGCTCATTCAACGACTTTCTCCTTATGACGCAACCACCACTGATACCTATCCTAGACTGTCTCTGTCCCCTCTACTAGCTGACTATCTATTCAGTTTCAGAAATAGTGTATCCGAACCTCTCAAGTCACAAATTGATATTTGTGGAAGATATATTTTTTATGGCGAAAGAAAGGGTAGCAATGAAAGAAAAAACTAAGCTAATTCGCTCCATGTTATGAATTGTATCAAGGCCTTGATAATTTCTATAATTGTGAATAATCAGTCATTAGGGAACTAAAATCTGTACTAAGAAACAGTTGGGTCATTTTCTTAAGTTAGAGGGTAGAACTGTTAATTCATTTTCTAATAATGCATGTGCCGCAGTTATTGTTGCAATTTGATTGATGGTTTTCTTTCCATTAGTGAGCACTCTTTTGGATATTTTTCTCTGGTGCCAGCTTTATAAAATCATTAAAGAGCACAAGAATCCCAAGGTTATGAGTGAAGGTCTATTGTGGTTGGTTTCTGCGGTTGAGGATTTTGGTATTTCATATATTAAACTGAAGGTTCAAGCTCCTACACACAAATTTGTTACTTCTGATTTTATTTTCTTCAGGTTTGTGCATAAGACATGTTCAATATCTGGTGTTATTTGTTATTACAGGATTTAGTCGACTTCTGCAAGGATATTGGTTTACAATCTAGTGCTGCTGCCACTAGAAATGCCACGATTAAACTTATTGGTGTTTTACACAAGTTTGTTGGGCCAGGTGATGCATGATTTTTGTAATATTATTCATGTTATTCAGATGTTTATAGGAGTCACTGGATACTCTCCTTGCAGACATTAAGGGTTTCCTCTCAGATGTAAAACCCGCTCTTTTAAGTGCCCTTGATGCTGAGTGTGAAAAAAATCCTTATGAGGTAAGATTTAGTTTCTGAATGATCTTCCTCATCTCCCTTGAATCCAATTACTTTGTGCGTCACATTTTTAATTTTTCTATCTGCAGGGGACATCAGCAGTTCCAAAGAAGACTGTGAAAGTAACTGATGCTACATCATCCTTGGCTTCTGGTGGGGTAGATGGCCTACCACGTGAAGACATTAGTGAAAAGATTACCCTTACCTTGTTGAAAGGCCTTGAATGTTCAGACTGGAAGGTGTGATGTTGTACATATGTGATTGCTGTGAAGTTTGTAGGCCATTTAAAGTGCCATCTAGTTACTGAATATATTTTGCTCTAGATCCGTTTGGAGTCTATTGAAAGTGTTAATAAAATTGTAGAAGAGGCCGACAGACGTATTCAACCGAATGGAACTGGTATAACTAATGGTTATATGTTCAATAAACTATCACAGTTCCTGGGTATATTGTGTTAACTTATTCTTCTTTCAGGAGAGCTTTTTGGGGCTCTAAGAAGCCGTCTTCATGACAGCAACAAAAACTTAATCATGACAACTTTGTCCACTATTGGTGCTCTTGCATCTGCAATGGGACAAGCGATTGATAAGTCAAGCAAGGTTCATTTCAAATTTTTCTGTCATCTGTATTCAATTTTCTCAGAACTTTGTTTTGGTTCTCATTCTGCTTTAATGTGGTCACATGCAGGGCATTCTGTCAGATATTTTGAAATGCCTTGGTGACAATAAGAAACAAATGAGAGAGTGCACTCTGAGCACCTTAGACGCTTGGCTTGCTGCTGTTCATCTTGATAAAATGGTTGACACGAAAGAACTTCTCTTGGTTACTTTCTTGCCTTTGACTTTTTCTAATATTTATGACATGGAAGTCTTTTTTTTAGGTTCCTTTTGTTTCAGCTGCTCTTACTGACACTAAGCTTGGTGCGGAAGGGCGCAAGGATCTCTTTGACTGGTTATCCCGACAACTTGGTGGATCAACTAATTTTCCTGATGCTATACATTTGCTAAAACCAGCTGCATCTTCTATGACGGTATTCATTTCTTCATTTAACTTATTTATTTTTTTGAAAGTTTTCACTGTTAGCATCTGTTTGTTTCAGTTTTACTTGAGATGTTACTTGGTTAATCTGCCAGGATAAATCAGCAGATGTTCGTAAAGCTGCTGAAACATTGTTTAATGAAATATTGAGAGTTTGTGGACAAGAAATGGTATGTGGATTGCTACTGCTTACCGGAAGATCTTTGATTTCCCACAGAGATCGTTGTTTGGTCTCACATATTCTTTTTGTAGGTGACCAAAAATTTGAGAGATATTCAAGGGTCTGTTTTAGCTATTGTCAATGAGCGATTAAAGCCACACGGGGCTTCTCAAGGTATATAATTTCTTCCAGCCTCCCCACCTGTCTTCTTGAGAAGGAAAGAGCTGTTTTGTATCTTTTAGATGCTTTTTCTTAGCTTCTTGCTGGATTGCAGTAAGTTTTGAACCTGGTTGGACAGTTCCTTTTGGATCGACGTCCAAAAATAGCTTGAAGATCGGAAAAGCCAATGCTTATGGTGATCGTGCATCACAACATGGAAACAAGGCCGCTCCTACAGTATGTTTTCAATTGATTAAAGTGCTACTTTTTCATAAATTAACATACTGTTTGAGCCAAATTTGGTCTGTCCAGAGAACTATTTCTACAAAGGGCTCAAGACAAGAGTTAGTTACGTCCGTTCAAGACATCAACTTGCAGTCGCAGACTTTGCTCATTGTTAAAGATTCTAATAAGGTATATATTGTATACATGGTGAAAATTGATTCACAGCAGCTTTGGTGACCTGTGCGCATGCTACCGATATGTATTGTTTGATTCTCGTGCAGGATTATAGAGAGAGAATGGTTGTTCGCAGATTTAAGTTCGAAGAATTACGTTTAGAGCAAATTCAAGATCTTGAGGTATGTTTTTTTTTGTGTATTTATTGCTTGGTTTTGGTTCTTCACACTGGAAAATTTCTGAAGTTTTATTTTACTTTTCGACTGATAATCATTGTGAACCAAAATATAGATTTATGCCACATATTACCCGTATGACAAATTGATAATTGTGAATAACGTGTTCAATGAAGTAAAAATAAAACAAATTATACTTTTTTCAAAACCTACATTTTAATCCAGTGTTTAAGTTTGCAACTCCTTGTAGTGTCAGTGTGCAACAGCTGGTGATCATGTCTCTCATGTAGGGATATGATATCACTGCCTGATGAATTACTTACTAGTCTACATATTATATTTCTAGAGAAGTTATCACTGGTTTCTTCTTATGTTTCATTAGAATGATCTCATAAAGTACTTCCGAGAGGATTTGCATAGGCTGCTGTTATGTGCGGACTTTAAGAAGCAAGTAGATGGAATTGAGATGCTGCATAAGGTATTTTTAGTTTCAGTTTGTGGTTCTACTAACATTTATACTGATTGGGCCTCTTGAAATTGCATTCTTTCTGCGTTGCAGGCTCTTCCCTCCATAAAAATGGAGGTAATTGAAGTCTTGGATGTACTCCTGAAGTGGTTTGTCATGAGGTTCTGCGAATCTAATACGTCATGCCTATTAAAGGTATAACCTAGTTACACAGAAACCTGTCAGTAATGATTACGGCATCAACATGACTGGTGGCCTGTGCATTAAGTTTAATTTATGCTGTTCTGGCTAATATAGGCTAAAATATTTAGTTCTGTTTTTAAGTCCGACCTGGTGTTATACTAGCCGAACTACGAGACATCTGAAAAAACAGTTCTTTTTTAAATGTGCAAAATTAAAACAAGAGAAAACCAGTCCAAAAATTAGAAATTTGAATTAAAGAAGATATGTCAATACATAATTTTGCTTCTGAAAGAGTGAACTTACTTACTATCAGGAGTTTTGGCTCTCTAGTTTTGGTGATCATCCTTAAATTTTTCAATTTTTACTTTTTTTCTCTCTTTCACTTGCAATGATGTTGATCCTTGGAGATTTTGGTTTACTAGATAGATGGATCTTTACTTCTAGTCTTGATAAAAGTAAATCATTTTTCACTATTTTGTTATGAATAAAATTTGTGCATGCCTAGTTGTTAGAAGTTATAATATTTTGAATTATTTCCAAGTGATCAAATCCTTATGTTGTTAAACATACTAATATATAGACCATTTGGCTAGAGTATCAGTTTAATTATTCTGATTTTTCATCCATTTTTTAAACTGACTTGATGTCATTCCTGCTCTTTGAAAATGTTGATAAGGTTCTGGAATTTCTACATGAACTTCTGGACATGTTGAAGAATGTGGGCTACACAATGACTGAAGCAGAGGACAGCCATTTTTCTTCCCTGTTTGGTTGAGAAGGTAGTAGACGAGTAGTTATTTTAGTTATCTGTGGAAGATGCGTTCATTATGCATTGTCTTTAATACTTTATTTTCAAGGCTATTAATACATTTGGTTGCTTCCAAAAAAATTATTTGAAATCCTTTGATTTATTCTTTTCCGTTTTCGCTGTAATTCTTGTTTATAATATCAAGTTTTTATGCATTTCATTTTCCTTCAAATCCCATCTTAACCACAATGGATCGTGGGTTGCAGTCTGGGCATAACATTGAAAAAGTACGAGAGAAAATGCGGGAACTGATGAAGCAAATAATCCACACTTATTCCGCAACAAAAACTTTTCCTTATGTTTTGGAAGGCTTGCGTTCTAGAAATAATAGGACACGGATTGAGTCTGCTGACCTTTTTGGATTCTTACTGGATAATTATGGAGCTGAGGTAATTTTTTAGCAAGGCTTGTTGTAACGTCCCAAAAATTATAAAGTCCACGTGAACCACATGAATGCAAATTATTAAATTTCTTTAGTATTTTATTAAATTATTTTAAAGCAATAAATGCATATTTATTTCATTAAATTGTGTTTAATTATTTTTATTCATTTTATGCATAATTATTGCATGGTAGAATTTATTTCATGAAATTTTAAAGGTTCATGCATTATAGATTTTTTAAGTTGCATTTTGAGCTCGAACGAGGAACGGAGACCGGAGAACTTTCAGGAAAATTATTTTGTTACATGATTTATTTTTATAAATTAAGTTATAGTGTTTTTAAGGGTATTTCTCAAAAATGAGATTTTATTTGAGGATTTTACCCGTATGATTTTATTTTTAACAGTACACAAATTTATCAAATCGGAGGACTTTTTAAGGGTTCGGCTATTATTTTCAAAACTTTTTCAACACGAAATATTTTACAGGAGTGTATTTGAATTTAATGGACCTACTTTTAAGCTTATTGAGCTTAAAACTCTTTTTAAAAAAGTTAATTAGCAAATTAAGACCCATTAAGTTATTTGTTAACCATTAAATAATACATAAATTACCATTAACCTAAACCTAATCATTAGCCACTCCCCACCAGCCGACACCCACCATTTCAGAAACATATTCTCTCGATTTTCAGAGTATTTCATCAAGGAAGCTTCGGTCTCCTCTATTCTTGCAAAGAATAATTCTTCCGGCGTTCGTTCTTCGACCTCCTCGCGTTTATACATCATCAGGCACGCCTTGTATCATCTTTTATGCATCACACTCGTTTTATATGCTGATGATTGTATAATACACGAAAAACTTTCGATCTATGCATGTGTGTGTCTCGGTGTGAGTTTGGCGTATTTTTATTGCACGTTTCTTGCGGTGCTCACGTTTTATTTTTCTTTTGATGTAAAGGGAACTGCCGAGGGGTGCTGAGTGCTGTTAAGGTTGTGATTATGATTTCTAAGGGCTGTGGTTGAGGTGTGTTAAACTTTAGTCGAAGAACGATCAAGAGTAGGCGGGATCGGAAGTTTGAGGAGTAGATCGGTTGTTGGGGTAGTCACGGCTGTGCAAGGGCATCTCGAGACCTGGAACAGATCATGAGGGGTCTGAATCATGGTCAAGGGGGGGGGGGGGGGTTCGAACACAGCTGGGACAAGACGGGAAGCCGCTCGAGCGTTGGACGTGGGGGTTGTTCGTGTATGCTTCGCGAGGTGACAATTCGGCTGGTTTCTGCATGTGCTGTTGCAGCAGCTTTTAGTGTTGTTTTGGATTAGTTTAGAAGGTTAATTAGGGTCCTAATGGTGAGTTTTAAAGGTTGGACAGTTGTAGAAGGGAGGACCGAAAGAATTATGGTTTGGGGTCCATGTGTTGTAATGGGATTTCAGGAAAGGGGTGACAGAGAGTTAGGTGGATTTCTGAAAATTTCAGCCGTGTGTTTAGGGGCTAATGGCATGGTTTCAGGAACATTTTAGTGTTTTTAGGGTATGGTAAAAAGTTGGGAAATTTTCGGGTGAGTTTCGAGTTGATTCGGGTTAAAACCGGGACTCCGGTCCAAGTTTAAAACGGATCGATTAAATTTTGTTTTAGGCTTGAATTTATGTCCAGGAATATTTTTAAAAATGTTTTTGGACATATTAAGGAGTTTGGTAAGCTCGGGTCAATTTTAGAGGTCCAGGGTTAAAACGATAATTTTTGGGTTTCCAGGGGCAAAATGGTCATTTTGCACCCGGGGTGAGATTTTGGTCCTGGCAACGCCCTGAGCACAAATATATGATATTTTAAATGTTTATGCAACATGTTTACGATTTTGACGCAATTATGATAAATACGGTGCATGCTTGGTTTAAAGGAAAAATTATGTATATGCATGTTTTTATTAAGTGATGAATATGACGACACGTTTTGAAGGAAGTGATTTAGTTGTGACTAACACGATGACACGATGACATGATTGGAGATATCGTGAGGGAAAAAGGCCCCAGAGGGAGCCCGTTTACGGGAGAAGGCCCCAGAGGGAGCCCGACGATCGTATTTCCACTGACATGATATGATGACATGATAGGCTCGGGCTCAGTTGACGGGTGAGAGTGTCGCTGATGTCCCCTGCCGCCGGGTACCGCGGTTACACGTAGATGGATCCATCGACTGACATGATGACATGATGATACGAAAGTCACAGCTAATGAACGGAATTCAAATTAAGATTTTAACACGTATATGCTGATACGATGATACATGCTATTACCATGTTTTGACATGTCACGATTACGCATACGATATGATAACATGATGGGACATGTTTTGACACGTTACGATTTTACACGACATGCTTATGTTAATGTTTTTAAGCTCATTAAATGTATGTTGATTATGCTATTTTTCACTGTTGTGTGCTACGTATATGTACTTGGTATTACTGGTACAGGTGTGTTGAGTCTTTAGACTCACTAGGCGTGTGTGATGTAGGTGAGCATATTGATCAGGAGACAAGAGGTGCCGAAGACTGAGTAGGCAGGCGGGATGTGCGATGACACGACCCGAGGACCATTATTTTTCCGCATATTGATTCACGTGTTTTGAGAGTAGTTACACATTTTTATATATTGATGAAATTAAGATTTTTATACGTTTATGTTTACGTTGATTTTGGATGACGTTAGTTATTTTTAAACTGTGTCATTCTTATTGGCAAATAAATACAATTATTTTAAATTTATTTTGTAATTACGAGCGAGAAAAAAAAATATTTCCGCACTTTTAAAACGGTAGACGTTTCACTTGTGTTAGGATTTAACAATATTTTGAGTTTTGATTCATTACTATTTTGACATTCTTTATTTATCCCTGATCAGATAAGTGGGCAATTAAAATCCTTGCAAATTGTCGCAAGTTTAACTGCTGAACGAGATGGAGATGCTAGAAAGGCTGCTCTAAATACTTTGGCCACTGGATATAAGATTCTTGGTGAGTTTTATATCTTTATTATTGCAATTAGAAAGGAAAATTTCATTATTAACAATGTCCTACAGTTTGTAGCCGTGTCTTAATCTTTCGATATGAGTGTAGAAGAATGTGATCGATTATTTTCGATAGGACCAGGCTTAGAGAAATTATTTTATTCATTATTTTTTATGCTGTTAGGACCAGGCTTAGAGAAATTATTTTATTCATTATTTTTTATGCTGTGAAAAAGCCATTTGGCACTTGGGTAACTTAAAGATAACTTCTGTACATGTGCTTTCTGAGTGCTCAAGTGTACACGCAAGCTCATATATCATCATGAAACTAATGGTACACCCAGTAAAGAAACTATCTATTTTCTATGATTTTTACTGTCCGCGAAAACGTAAGCGCT
Source organism: Primulina eburnea (assembly GCF_022965805.1). Classification (NCBI taxonomy): domain Eukaryota; kingdom Viridiplantae; phylum Streptophyta; class Magnoliopsida; order Lamiales; family Gesneriaceae; genus Primulina; species Primulina eburnea. Next base: position 7,407,770 of record NC_133108.1, read on the forward strand.
CTTGGTATGTTTTGCAGTAGTGCTTGAACATCACTCTTGTAAAAAAAAGCCTAATTCCTAGTGGCCTACGAAATATATATGCATCTGTGTGTGTGTTTTATAATCTTATACAGTTGTTGCTTGGAAATAGATAGAATTCGCTTCTGACCATACATTTTGAAAATAGAATGGAAACTCATGAATATGAAACACTATTATTCGAGTGACATCTCTATTTTTTTTTTCTCCTAACAAAGTGCTTTTGTTGTTTCTTTACCCAGTTTTTGTCTAAATCTTTTTGTAAATAATTTGTCTGTCAGGTGAAGACATTTGGAGATATGTTGGTAAGCTTACCGAAGCACAAAGAAGTATGTTAGATGATAGATTTAAGTGGAAGGTTAGTACATGATTACACTATTATGCTAACCGTTGCCCAATCTACGATTATTTGTTTTTTCCCGTCCGTATACTTAATTCATTTACTTGCAATTCCCAGGCTCGGGAGATGGAGAAAAGGAAAGAAGGAAGGCCAGGGGAAGCCAGGGCTGCTCTGAGGCGTTCAGTGAGAGATAATGGGTATGTTTTATTCATAAAGATGGCGCATGATGATTTTGGTTATTTTAATTTTTGAGTTATTATGTCGTCATATCTGATTAATAACCCTGAGAGTAGTTACATTCAACTCTCTAGGTGTGGTGAGGAAATTTATGCGACGGAAGAAAATGACAGATCATTTGAAATATTTAAGTTTGTATATCTTAAAAATTATTACTGATCTTTTTTTAAAAAGGGGCTCACTAAATAAAATACCAGTAACCAACCCACATGCTCATTGGATGGCTGTTGGATACGTGTTTGGTTTAACTATATTAAATTTTAGATATTTTTCATTTCTGAAGTATTTTTTTCCCACTGTCCCAGAATTTGGTCATGGAATAAAAAAAGCCATTGCTCTTATGCTCGAGTAGTTGGTAATGCTTTTGTGATCCACTCAACTGAAGGAGGAAGATTTTGGATTTCTTTGGTTTTGTTTTGGGAGTTTTGCAGAAATAAAATATATTCTTAATTTTTTTTAAAAGAAATAGAATTACAACGGCAAATGTCAAATCATATAAGCAATTATTTAATAAAATTATTTTAAATTTTGTGCTGGGAGAGATGTGGGGAGGTAAAAATGTATTTTTTGGAATGATGAAAAGTTTTGAAAATGAGGATAGCGTTTGTTTGATTTTGGGCTATGGAAAATTGTTTCCTTAAAATGAAATAAAACCATTCGGTGGTCGCTATTGTTTGTACTTTTTGACGTTGCAACTTTGTTATTGTATTATGACCTCCCAGATCAGATTTAGCTGAGCAAAGTGGGGAAGTCACTCGCTCTGTGGCTGTCCCAATATTTAGCAGGTATCTGATTCTAGTTATCTTGTTCAATCTGAAGGAGGATATGCATAACCATTCACTTCCCCTTGAGCACTTCATATTCTTATAATCACCTGCTTCTTTGCTTTCTAATTATTTTTGTACCCTAGGGAGAGTTATGGTCATCTTGAAGTTCAAGCAGATAAACTTCCAATTCATCAAACATATTCTTGTATGGGTCCCACAGACTGGAATGAAGCTTTGGATATTGTAGCTTATGGTTCGCCTGAGCAGGTTTGTTTTGAGTTCCTATGTTGGAGTACCTTGAATGTTAATTTGAAAGTGCATTGGTACTGTCATTTGTTCACTTGGCTTCAAAAGATCATCACCCTTACCCTTGCCTTTTCTTGTTTCATTTAGTGTTTGCATTAAGTACCTTTAAGTGAGTTAACTCTACAATCTCTTGCATAGAATGTCAACTTTGACCCACTGCATATAAGATGTAATCTAGATTACATGACTGTACAATCTGAATTTTGACGGCATTTAATAGCCATGGATATAGTATTTGTCTGACTCATGAATGCAATTTTGTCAACAGTCAGTTGAAGGAATGAAAGTTGTGTGCCATGAATTGGGACAGGTAACTGCTGATCCTGAAGGCAGCAGTATGGGCGATATAATGAAAGATGTGGATAGACTGGTCTTATGCTTAGCTAAAAAGGCAACACCTTGTTTATTTTCTTTTGTTGGCAGTGCCTCCTATTTTTATTCCCTGTGAACATCTCATTTATTTTGTTTCAGATAATGAAGACTTTTGACTTTAGTCTCAATGGTGCCTCATCAAGGTCTTGTAAATATGTCCTGAACACTCTCATGCCGGTAGATGCTCTCCTTTGTCTTTCATAATTTTGCATGTGGTCCCTCCTGCTTTTGTTCTTGGTTGAGCCGTTGAGCGTATAAATGTGAACGATTTGGTTTAGAAAGCTGAAAATCGAGAAAAAAAATCAAATTAAATAATTTAGCATAATGTACGTTTTTCAAATCACTATTGTCGATGCAGATTTTTCAAAACAGGACACTAGCTCATGCTGTCAAGGAAAGCACTCTTGATAGTCTCATTACAGAACTGTTGCTACGGCTTTTGGATGAAAGGGTTCCACAGATGGATGATGGCAGTCAACTTTTAAAAGCTTTGAATATACTTATGTTGAAGATTCTGGTAAAGCTTGATAATAAAATTCATCTACAAGGCAATAGCGGGTTTTTTTATAATTAAAATACTTAATATTTGATCTTCAGGATAACGCCGACCGTACCTCATCCTTTGTTGTGCTTATAAATCTCTTGCTACCACTTGATCCATCAAGATGGCCATCTCCAGCAGCAAATGAGTCCCTTGTTATTAGAAATCAGAAATTTTCTGATTTGGTTGTTAAATGTTTAATCAAGCTCACTAAGGTGACATTTACTGTTTAATTTGGTGATTTTAACAACTGTCATGAACTGATGATCTCTTGCATAAAGTGCAAAACTAATAATGTTCTTGATCAGAACGACATTTATTTTTACTTATTTGTTTGAAACCTGGTGATTTATCTGCACCACTTAATATGGATATAGGTTTTGCAAAGTACAATATATGTCATAGACCTTGATCGAATTCTTCAAAGTATCCATATATGTCTACAAAAACTAGGAATGGATGAAATATGGAAGAGGTACTAACCTCTCTCCCAAAGTAAAAACATTTTTTTCCTAGCTTGCTGATTATGTTATTGGTGACTGAATGTTTATCATTTACATACTTTCACATTCTTACTACTCTTTGCCTTATGAATTCTCCTTATGTTGCACATGTATTGTTGCATATGTATTTACTATTTTCCAATATAACTTCTTGATGTGTGTGCAACATCAAGAATTGGCTGCAATATTTAAGAAAATTGGTGACAAACAAACTAGCTCAATTGGTTTGTATGAACTATATCGCATTACTCAACTATATCCTCAGGTAAATTTTTTGCAATACCGGAACAAACTTTTAATCTGTCATATATTAGTTACTTAGAGATGTCCCTATATCTTTATAATTTATTTCAACGTTTATTTAACAGCAATCTCTAATTCTTTTGGTTTCAGGTTGACATTTTCGCTCAACTGCAAAATGCCAGCGACGCTTTTCGAACTTACATTAGAGATGGTTTAGCACAAGTCTGGATCAATTTTTCTAAAAAAGGTATTCGAGAATATTGCTTGAACATTTTTGCGTAATGTTTAGTTTCATTCTCTGGCAGATGGAGAGAAATGCTGCAGCAGGAAGGACGCCTTCGAGTGTACCCTTGTCCACTCCACCGCCAGTGATGCTCAACCCTTCTCCAAGATTTGGAGCTCTATCTCCTGTAACTACAGACTCATTGAGCGATTCAATGAATACAAATACAAGAATCGATCCCACAAACTTCACTTTACCACCATCATATGCTGAAGATGATCGGTCTGTTAATACCATCTCACCAAGAGGTTCCACTTCCGATCAATCAGGATTCCAGCATTTAGATGAGTCAAGAACTGACATACTACCATCAGGTATATAGCTTTTCTTAAATTTGTTATGAACGAACAGAATTCTGCTCAATTTCTCAAATTCAAGCTCAGTCTTAAATTTTGAGCTTTTATGCTTGAAATCCGGATCAGTTTGGAATTCAAATTCAGACTTGATTCATGTGGTTTTATTATTGAAATTTATTAATCAGATGTTTAAATATGGGTCGAAGTCAGTTTATCATATTAGTAAATTTGAATAAAATAATATGGGCATGAAAGTGTGTTTAAACGTGTTAGAGGTTGGCTTGTGTTCAATAAAATCAGGATGACAAATAAAAATTCTAAATGACTCGAAAAGTGGACGAGCTATTTGATTTGTTGGAATCCTAGTTACGAGCATGGCCGTATCATGCTTCAGTGAGAATAAGATAACCTTACAATTTATTTTAACTGCAGTTACAAACGGTACATTGGATGCGATTAGGGAAAGAATGAAGAGTATCCAATTGGCCGCAGCTCAAGTGAATCCTGAGCCGAGGAACCGACCACTGGTACAAGTAAATGGAAATGTTAGCCATCCATATGGGGCGGAAGGGCAGAGTGCCAGTAATTCCACGCAGAGTGGTATCCTTCCTATGGATGAGAAAGCGTTGTCCAGCCTCCAAGCTCGTATGGAGCGATTAAAGAGTGGATCATTCGATTTTATGTAGTAAAACTTATACTGAGCTTTCCTTGGTGATTCCTTCTTGTCAGCAGTGATGTTAATGTTAAATGGCAACTCGGAGAGGCAAATCCTCTTCATTGATTGTATATGCAGGTTCTAGGCACATGAAGGTGGCATACAGAACTCCTTGTGTAATTTTGACGCGCTAGTATTGATTATAGATAGAGTCCGAATTTTGTGTAATTTTTATGCGCTGGCATTGATCTTAGATAGAGGACGATGTGTCCTAATGCTGTCATACTCGATACGTGTTTATTGATGTTTGTTATTTGTTGTTTCTTGCTCTTCCTTTGGTGATGGGGATAATAAGATGATAGTTAAATCTCGATTTTATGACAAGGTATGGTATAGTTTAAAGCGAGCCGTGGATAGATGGGTGTCTTTGTGAAGTACTATACTATGCTTAAATCTACAAAACAAATGAGTTTAATAAATGTGTATCAAAGAAGAGTATATATTCAAATAAAAAACTATAATAAATATACCTGTAAAATGTATAAAGTACTTGTGATTTCTTGTTTTCCTTGATCCAGATGCAGAACTAAACTTGTGATATAAATATGCAAGTACTTCGCTTGTCCAACTATAATTACGAACGTTATGCATATCTTGCAGAAAATGTACAATAGTTAGACCACACAACTTTCAGAATCAGGCTGTATACAACCACCGATAACAAACAGCAGAACACATCAGGAGTATTGTGTCACTTATATGTACTGTTTTCATAAATTATTGTTTGTATACAGTGTAAATACATAGTAGTCAACTTTAAACTATTAGATCTCAAGTCTGTCTGAAGTAGTACAAAATCTAACCAATCATAACAATAAACCTATCATACAGTATAGTTGCGAGATACATCAGTCTCGATGATAGTGTCACTGTCAATATTAAGCCTCCAAATTGATGCAACATCTTGCAGTGTGATTGTTGCTTCGCCAATTCGAAGGTAGAAAGCATGAGTTTTTTCGGCGTCAATTTTCCACAAAAGCAGTTATCAAATTATTATCATAAATACAATCATCACAACAGAGAATGTCGTAAAATCTCATTTCATGTAAACAAGACCGAACATGATGGTGTAGTATACCACATTTTTGCTTGTAATGAAAAGAGTCGTGGCTGGAGAATTTATGCTTCTAAATATAAAGCAGACAATATATTTGCGATTTGAAAATTCAATTTACAGCATACATGTGGTGAGAATAATCTACGTAGTAGAGGACATGCTAGAGCATATGCAACATGGATAGCCAATGAGGTGAAATACAAATTGATAGGAGAGCCTTTTTATCATCCTTGTTCAATTCGAAAAAACTTGCAAAGAGATTATAGAGTAGAGTTAAACTATCGCAATGTGTGGAAGGGCAAAGAGTTGATGATGCATGATATCCATGGCACAGATAATGGATGCTACGATAGACTAAGATGGTATTGTTGTGTTGTTCGAGAAACAAATCTTGGAAGTGTTGCTGAGCGTGAGATTGAACCCATAACTAATAAATTTAAACGAGAGCCTTTTTATCATCCTTGTACAATTCGAAAAAACTTGCAAAGAGATTACGGAGTAGAGTTAAACTATTGCAATGTGTGGAAGGGCAAAGAGTTAGCGATGCATGATATCCATGGCACAGATAATAGATGCTACGATAGACTAAGATGGTATTGTTGTGATGTTCGAGAAACAAATCCTGGAAGTGTTGCTGAGCATGAGATTGATCCCAAAACTAATAAATTTAAACGACTTTTTATTTGTTTCCAGGAATGTACAGTTGGTTTTGTTACTTGTTGTAGACTGTTACTGGTTGTAGACCGTTAACTTTTTTGGATGAGACTCATATAAAGAATAACTATAAAGGTTGTATTTTACTTGTTGTTTCGAAGAAGCCAATGATGATCTTTTCACAATTGCTTATTCTATAGTAGATGCGGAGAATGATATTAATTGGGAATGATTTTGTTATCATTTGAGAAGTGTTCTGATTTCATATCAAAACATTCCTTTCAATGAGTATACTTTTTCTTTGATAAACATAATGGGATTATCAAAGCAGTTAAGCTAATATTTACACGTAGTCATCAAGCGTATTGTTTGAGACATTTATGCAACGTTTGGTACGAGGGTTAAGGTAGGATAAAGAGTTGGTTTTGAGTCTAAGCCCATGTTTGGTTCATTTTTTACTAAACTCATTTTATCATGTATACAAAGGACTAAGTTGTACTAAAGGCAAAAACTTGTGTGAGACGGTCTCACGGGTCATATTTGTGAGACGGATCTCTTATTTGGATCACCCATTAAAAAGTATTACTTTTTATGCTAAGAGTATTACTTTTTATTGTGAATATGGGTAGGGTTGACCCGTCTCACAGATTATGATCCGTGAGACGGTTTCACATGAGACTCACTCTGTACTAAATGTGGACAATTAAACCCACCTACAACCTAAGGACTAAGAATCCTTATTTTAAATACTCATATTATTCCTAAAATACCCTTTGCGTTTTCCTTCCATAAATTTTTTAAAACAATGTTTTTATATATTTATGACCCATTTCCTTTGCTTGATAATAATTTAATTTTTTTTAAGAAAATCGCTTTTGCGTTTTGTCTACAGTAGTCGTATATTATATTTTTAATATTTAATATAATAATAAAAATATGTTTACAAAACATAATATTGGAAGGGCAATTTTGTCAATTCATCAAAAGATTATTAATTATCTCATTCTTAACAATCATACCAAACATAATATTATTTTATCATTATCTACTTCAATCATTCTTTTTATCATTTCTCTCTTAATCATTTTATTATTTTATCCTTCAAACCAAACGTAGGCCTATTAGTTGATAATTTTGTGAAGCAGGTAAATAGTCTATTATTTACTTTTATCTAGACCAATTTGATTTATTTTTATATAAATATATGTTTTTAATCTGATTTTTTATCATTATAGGTGTTGCGAAGCTATCCAAAATATAATAAAAAACATCGGTATCCGGTATTCAAGAAACTGGTGTATGCTCCATCTGTGCAGGAGTATGAACAACATATAAACAATATAGAGTTCATGCCACTTGCTAGGGATCTTATTGTAAATTCTGAGCCACAGACTGGGCAAATGCATTGTTTCTTAGTGATAGATGGGGTGTTATAAATAATAACATAGTCGAATGTTGGAATAATTGGGTTAAATCAGCTCGGTATCTCCCTATTATGGGTATGATGGACCATATACGATTGCAAATCATGAATATGATGCAGCGTCGACGTGAAGCAACATCGACGATGGTTAAAGAATTAAGTCTGAAAAAGGAGAAGGTTGTTGCTAATGTATATGTAGAATCCCGAAAGTTGAGAGTGCACTGGTCTTGTAATTGGAGGTTTGAGTTGATGGTGAAAAATCATTTGCTATTGATTTAATAGGCATGACTTGTTGATGTAGATATTGGCAAATCGATAAGTTTCCATGCAAGCATGCATGCGCCACTATTGAGTCGAAGTCGATGTCATTTTATGACTTTTGCAACATGTATTTCAAAATTGAAATGTACTGCAAGACATACAAAGGAATTATTAATCCCACCCCAACTTTTGACACTAATGAGTCTTATCTTGATGATGAAAATGTAATCAATGCTCATGATGTTAGGAGTCAACCAGGCCCTAGGAAGACTAAGAAGATACCGTCGCAAGTCGAATCACGTGTGTCAAAGTGTAGTCATTGTCATACGAGAGGCCACAACAAACGTAACTGCAAAGAAGCTATAAACTAGTTGTGAATGTTTCACGAAAATGGTGTTTCAATCTTTTAATTATTGCTAAATTCTTACAGTTAGTTTCTTTCAATATTACTCTATTATTGTTTCTGACTGACACCTGAAACATTTTTCAACACTTCCACAAGAAAAAGAGAGTGCTAGAAGGGGAATCAAGCATGGTGATACCTGTGAGAAGGCATACACATTCGAGTGGAAGCATTGGTGGTTAATGCATTATGTGATTGTTTTGTTTTTGAAGGCATACACGTTCTATTTAGTGTTATTTGCATTTGGAAAGTTTGTTGCTTCATGTGTTTACTTTTTAGGTTTGGTTTAAATGGTGTTTCTAAGGGCTCATATCAATTTCAAACGAAAATTTGAGTACGAAACTTTCTTTATTGAGTATATTATGTGTAAACATAAGTACATATATCAAAATATTGGGTATATTTTGAACACGAGAAAACTTGAATATAATACAGATTTCCCAAATTTATGTCGAAATTAGAAATAATTTACTCATTAAACATTAATTAATTAGTTTCAGTACTATCTCCATGTTTTTGGAGGTTTATTGACCATAATTGTGTATGTAACTGAGATTGTGTGTATATATCATTATATGACCTACTTTACATGGTGGTCTATCGAAGATATATTGTACTCAATTCATGTGTAATATGTGCTCGATTAGTAAATTACCATACTCAATCGAAATTTGTTTGTACCTCGACATTTGCCACAATATAACTTCATCCAGAAATGAAGTGTTTCTTAGCATGATTAATGACCAACTCTATGTGGTGCTCGATCGAATATATATTCTACTCAATTCATGTGTATTGGGTGCTCGATTGGTATTCAAAATAAATTTTCATAAAGTTTTAATAAGTCAAATGATATTCAACATTGACTTGTGTTTCTTAGCGTGATTATATGATATACTTTACGTGGTGCTCGATCAAAGACAAAATGTACTCAAGGCATGTGTATTGAGTGCTTGATTTGTGGGGACCCAAACCTAATTCATATTCTTAAATAGTTTTTGGGATTAACTGGATCAATTAAATATATGGGTCTATTTTTTAAAAAAAATACATAAGTGCGCAACCGATGATAATCAAGCTTATATCGTATACAAGATTAAAATAAATATCTACATCAAGATCCATAGTACAAGTCTTGTACAAAATAAAACCATAACATACTAGTGTTTATCAACTACAAGTCATATATTGAACAACAGCTCTACTTCTAAGCTCGGATCTCCACTCTAATCTCGATCTATCATCTTCTTCTCGATCCTGATCCTGTCCCACCTATTGTCATGCTCACATACAAACACAACAACAGCCGGATAACTCCGGTAAGAATATAATTCCCAGTATAAACAACGTATACATGCATTTCATATAAAAGCATATACAAAAACATAGAACATTTACCAATAGCATGTATCATAATCTGAAAACATGAATCGATCTAAAACTGTAAATCAAACTTTTTGACTCTTAATCTCTGAATCGAATCTTATCTAGGGATTCCGGTTCCCGGACTTGGGTACATTATATCGAATATCTACAATAGGAGTCGATCTTCTCCTACGCACATCGATATAAACTGAAAGTCCAATGACTTGGCACCTCTGCCAAAGACTAGGCACATCTGCCCAAAGACTAGGCACATCTGCCCAAGACTCTTTTTTAGTTTCTATCTTCTTTTCTCTACTTTTCTATAAATCAATATAATAAGCAAACACATTCAAAGAATACGAAGGTATTAAAACAATTACAAATAAGAATGTGGTTTTGGGAAACTCAAGTCAAATCTACTCGAGTTATATCTCCCGGTCTAACATTAGTTTATACCTTTATTTTCTCGGGGTTTGGCTATGTTCTGTCTTTGAAAACTTCAATACCAATCTGGAATAACATCTGAGACGTAAAATATCAATATACAACTCAAATCAAGACATGATTGATCAATCTCAATCTAATTCTGTTCCGACGGCATAACATCGCAATCTCGATATATCTCAGCAACTCAATACCAACAGATAAAACCATATCTCATAATCGAAAACAAACACAATATGATATTCTCAAAATATGTATAATCTCAATCAAATCAATCTGAAAATGATAACAATTCCATACGGTATCCGTTCTTCAATCCGGTTCGATTCTACGATTATCACAATCTCACGAATACATCATATAAATCAAATTACGATTCCTTCAACATCTCAATTTCAAACCATGCAGGAATTTAATAAAACTTACATATTGATGAAGCAGTACGGAATTAACCTCGGATTGAAATTCTGACGGACGGATCTCACAAAAACACAATTCTATTCTTCGAAGGAACTTTCAGGAAGTTGGCTACGGAAATCTCGTTTCTTTGCTGAGGAGTTTGAAGAAAATGAAGGGTGTTTATCATATTATATGCATGGCAAAGACAAGTGATTCATTCTTTGTTCTGCACGTCTCGCGCATATGTGCGATCATCATCGGCGCATATACGCGATCATCATCGGCGCATATGCGCGAGATCTACTGTCTCGACGCACAACAAATCATCTGTTGGTGCATATGCGCGAGACCTACTGTCTCCGCACTTGTAACTTCTACATGCTCGTGCATTTGTGCGTCCTATCTCACGCATATGCGCGAGGTCTTCTACCATGCTCGCGCATATGCGCGACTCTTCTCGCGCATATGTGCGAGGTATTCTGCCCTCTCACATATAACATGCTTTCTCAACTCTTGTCTTGGCACAGTCCTTCTAATCGCAACAATTCATAAATCAATAACCTTGGATAAACAAAATAAAATCTCGGGCATTACAATTCCCTCCCTCTAAAATCTGATTTTGTCCCCGAAATCACATGTAATGAAATCAGATAAGGTAGGAAATATAACAAAAATTAAACAGAAAACTCACATCAGTGAAAAAACTCTGGGAATTTCTGTCTCATATCGGATTCAGTCTCCCAAGTGGCTTCTTCAATGCCATGTCGACTCCACTGAACTTCACAAACGGAATAGTCTTCGTTCTGAGTTGCTTTTCTTTACGATCAAAAATCTAAATCGGCTTCTCAAAATAACTCAGAATTTCATCAAGTTCTGCCTCGTCTAGCTGAAGAACATGAGAAGCATCAGGAAGATATCTTCGCAATAAAGATGCATGAAAGACATCATGTATTTCAGATAGAGATGGAGGTAGAGCAAGTCGATAGGCACAATCACCTATCTTCTCCTGAATCTCATATGGACCGATGTATCGTGGAGACAATTCCCCTTTCTTGCCAAATCTGACAATGCCACTGAAAGGAGAAAATCTTCAAAAATACTCTGTCTCCCGCCTCAAATACCAATGGTCATCGTCGCATATTGACATATTTTGCATGTCTGTCTTGAGGTGTCTTCATTCTTTGGCACATCAGCTTCACTTTCTCAGTCATCTCTCGAATCATATTAGGTCCAATCTCAAGTACCTCGGAGATATCATCCTCATAAAGAGGGGATCTACATTTTTTGCCATACAAAGCTTCAAACAGAGCCATATCTATACTCGTTTGATAGCTGTTGTTATACGAAAACTCACAAAGTGGTAGAGAATCTTGCCAACTAGTGCCAAAATCTAGCACTACAGCTCTAAGCATATCTTCCAATGTCTGGATAGTCCGCTCTGACTGTCCGTCTGTCTGAGAATGATATGCAGTACTCAGATGTAATTTCGTACCTAGAGCTTGTTGCAAACTCTGCCAAAAGTGCGAAGTAAATCGAGGATCACGATCTGATACAATCGATTTCGGCACTCCATGCAATCTGACCACTTCTCTGACATAAATCTCTGTCATCTGGTCATGTCTGTACGTCATTATGTACGGAATAAAACATGTTGATTTGGTTAATATGACAATCACGACCCAAATCGCGTCACAATCTCGAGAGGAACGTGGTAGCTTCGTCACAAAATCCATGGAAATGTGATCCCATTTCCATTCTGGAATAGATAAGCTATGTAATAGACCTTCTCGTTTATTTCTTTCCGCTTTCACCTGTTGGCAATTCAGACATCTGGAAACAAAATCTGTGATATCTGATTTCATCTGTTTCCACCAAAACTATTTCTTCAAATCATTATACATCTTTCTGCCACCAAGATGAATACTGAATCGACTACCGTGTGCTTCTGACAGAATTTGTTGTTTCAAATCTGAAACATCTGGCACAACAAGACGATTATTCACATATAATATATCATTACGAACCTGATACTCTGATCGATGCCTTGCTCTGGCAATCAAAATCGAGTTCTGAACATTCTGATCAACTTTTTGTGCTTCTTTGATTCTCAAAATCAGCTCTGATTCAACTTGAATGGCATATAATCTTAATGGTTTACAATCTGTCTCAAATATTAATCCAGAAAGACAGCAATCTTCAATCAAATTTGAAACACCAATTTTCGATAAGGATAAAGAACATACCTTTCGACTTAGTGCATCAGCTGCTGCATTTGACTTTCCCGGATAATATTTGATTTCACAATCAAAATCTTTCAACAAATCAAGCCATCTTCGTTGCCTCATATTCAGTTCTGACTGTGAAAATAGATATTTCAAACTCTTGTGATTAGAATAAATCTCAAACTTCTCACCGTATAGATAGTGTCGCCAAATCTTCAATGCAAATACAATAGCAGCCAATTCAAGATCATGAATCGGGTAGCGAGTCTCATGTGGTTTCAACTGTCTCGAGGCATAAGCAATAACATGTCCTCGCTGCATCAAAACACAACCTAATCCTTTGTGAGAAGCGTCACAATAAACAATAAAATCACCAGTACCTGATGGAATAGTCAACACCGGAGCACTGGTCAATCTTTTCTTCAACTCAAGAAAACTGACTTCACATGCCTCTGACCAAACAAATGGAGTATTCTTCTGAGTCAGCTCAGTAATCGGCTTAGAAATACTGGAAAAATCCTTGATAAATCATCGATAGTAGCCTGCTAAACCCATAAAACTGCGTATCTCAGGCACTAATGTCGGTCTAGGCCAATTGATCACAGCTTCAACTTTGGTAGGATCAACAGAAATACAATCTCCAGATATAATGTGTCCCAAAAATACAACCTGTCTCAGCTAAAATTCACATTTCGACAGCTTTGCATACAATTTCTTAGCCCTCAGAGTATTCATACAATTCTCAAATGTTCAGAATGATCATTCAAATTCTTTGAATATGTCATAATATCATCAATAAAAATAATCACGAAATCATCGAGATACTTCTGAAATACACGGTTCATCAAACCCATAAATACAGCTGGAGCATTCGTAAAGCAAACGGCATGACTATAAACTTATAATGGCCATACATGGTTCTGAAAGCTGTCTTCAATATATCAGAATCTCGAATTCTCATCTGATGATATCCAGATCTCAAATCGGTCTTGGAATACACAGAAGAACCCTGAAACTGATCAAATAAATCATCAATAAGAGGCAAAGGATATTTATTCTTTACCGTAGCCTTGTTCAGTTGTCGATAGTCAATGCAGAGTCTTATCGAACCATCTTTCTTTCTAACAAACAATACCGGAGCACCCCAAGGAGTAACACTCAATCTGATGTAATCTTGGCCAGTAAATCCTCTAACTGATCTTTCAACTCTTTCAATTCAATCGATGCAATTCTGTATGGAGTTTTCGAAATAGGAACAATACCTGGTAACAACTAAATGCTGAAATTTTATCTCCCGGACTGGAGGCAAACCCGGAATCTCATCTGGGAAGACGTCAGCAAACTCACATACTACTGGCAAATTTGCCAATGTAGGGCTCGATTTCAGTACATCTACTGAATACACAAGGAATCCCTCTGCTCCTTTCTGTAATAATCGAGTCATAAATAATGCAGATATTAAGGGAATTCTAGATCTAGAACCCTTACCGTAAAATTTTTATTCATCAGCCATTTCAGGTCTGAATCTCACAATTTTCTGGAACAATCTATGGTAGCTCTGTATTTGGTCAGTATATCAATACCAATAATGCAGTCAAAATTAGACAAACCAAGTACAATACAATCTAACTCAATCTCATTAACATCATACTGCAGTACACAATGTTTAACAGAATTCACTGATATCAAACCTTTCCCCAAAGGAGAAGAGACAGATACTACAGCATATAATGACTCAACAGGCAAAGCATCTATCAATGCAAATCTCTCGGATATAAAAGTATAAGATGCACCCGTATCAATCAATACATAAGCAGGATAACCACAAAGAGAACAGTTACCTGCAACAACGTCATCAGGTGCTTCTTGGGCTAGTTCCTCAGTCAATGCAAATACTCTGGCCTGCTGTCTCAGAGGCTGGCTAACAGTCTGACTTCTTCCTGGCCTCGGCTGTGACTAGGTAGGTGCTGGCTGGAAAGAGTGAACAGCAGATGATCGTCTATCAGGTTGAGCCACTGATCCAAATGATTCTGCTCCCTGGGATCTTTGAGAACTTCTCTGTGGACATACTCTAGCAAAATGTTCCTGCTGTCTGTAGATATTTCAACTACCAAACACTCCTTGGCATTGCTCTGTGGATGTCTCCCTCCGTAAGTTCTGCAATAAGCTCCTGTATAACTCTGGCTCTGTCGTGAACCACTGGAGCTAGATGAACTGCTTCCTGGCTTCTTAAACTGTTTCCCTCTGGCTTTCAAATAATCTTTATTTCCACTGCTACTACTGCCACTATAAAATCTGAGAGTGGGTTGGTGAAACTGAGTAGAAGATGGTTGCTGTTGTTTCGGTGCTGGAGCGACATACGAAGCTCCTTTCTGCCTAATCAGGCCCGATTCCGCTCCTTTGGCTCTGTTCAAAGCATCAACAAAATTATTCGGTCTCCTAGTATTTACCAGTGTAAAGATCTCAGGATTCAACCCATTAATGAATTTATCAGCCACTGCTTCATCATTCTCAGCAACGTGCGGAGAAAATCGTAGCAATGTAGAGAATTTAGCCACATATTACTCAATATTCAATTGTCCCTGTTTCAGGTTGGCAAACTCTGCACCCTTGTCTTTTCTGTACGATACTGGGAAGAATCGTTGATAGAATTCAGTCTTAAAAATCTTCCAGGTAATAACCGTACCTCGATGCTCCAAAGCTTTTTTGGTTGTAATCTACCAATTCTTTGCAACATCATGCAACTGGTGCCCAATCAAATGACTGCCCGCTCATCTGTATAGTCTAAGGAATCAAACAACATCTCAATGTCATCTAGCCAACTCTCGCTGTCAACATATGTCTCAATACCCTTCAGAGTCGATGGTTTGAATGACTGAAACCTTTTCAACAGTGTTTCCATCGGTGTTGCTGTGACATCCATCAGATTAGTTGAGGTACTACCCTGTTCTGGGATTCTTCGAGTAGGCATATCTGATTATCAAAAGGATTAGTAATCAAATCTGACAAATCTGTCTCAGTCCTCCTCTGATCATCTTCCCTCTGATAAAGAATATGTTCTAATTCATTCTCAATAATACACATTTTCAATCAAATCAGATAATCAGGTAAACATGTATTAAAGCAGTAAAACATGCTAGCATTGCAAAAGCAAGGGAGAAAACTCAATTTACCCTGCTCAATATTTTCTATCTCAGTCTAAGGAACCTACTGCTCTGATACCACCTACTGTGAGGACCCTAACCTAATTCATCTTCTTAAATCGTTTTGGAAATTAAATGGATCAATTACATATATGGGTCTAAATTTTTTTAAAAAAATACATAAATGCGCAACCGATGATAATCAATCTTATATCATATACAAGATTAAAAGAAATATCTACGTCAAGTTCCATAGTAAAAGTCTTGTACAAGATAAAACCATAACATACTAGTGTTTATCAACTACAAGTCATGTATTGAACAACAACTCTAATTCTAAGCTCGGATCTCCACTCTAATATCGATCTCTCATCCACTTCTCGACCCCGATCATATCCCACCTGTTGTCATGCACACATACAAACATAACAATAGCCGGATAACTCCGGTGAGAATATAATTCTCAGTATAAACAACGTATACATGCATTTCATATAAAAGCATATACAAAAGCATAGAACAATTATCAATAGCATGTATCATAATCTTAAAACATGAATCGATCTAAAACTGTAAATCAAACTCTTTGACTCTTAATCTCTGACCCGACTCTTATCTAGAAATCTCGGTTCCCAGACTTGGGTACATTATATCGAAGCTCTACAATAGGAGTCGATCTACTCCTATGCACATCGATATAAACCGAAAATCAAATGACTTGGCACTTCTGCCAAAGACTAGGCACATCTGTCCAAAGACTAGGCACATCTGCCCAAGACTCTTTCTCAATATCTATCTTCTTTTCTATGTTTTTCTATAAATCAATAGAATAAGCATACACATTCAAAGAATACGAAGGTATTAAAAAAATAAAAAATAAGTATGTGGTTTTGGGAAACTCAAGTCAAATCTACTCGAGTTATATCTCCCGGTCTAACATTAGTTTATACCTTTCTTTTCTCGGGGTTTGGCTCTGTTCTGTCTTTGAAATCTTCAATACCAATCTGGAATAACATCTGAGACGTACAATATCAATATACAACTCAAATCAAGACATGATTGATCAATCTCAATCTAATTCTGTTCCGACGGCATAACATCGCAATCTCGATATATCACAGCAACTCAATACCAACAGATAAAATCATATCTCATATTCGATAACAAACACAATATGATATTCTCAAAATATGTATAATCTCAATCAAATCAATCTGAAAATGATAACAATTCCATACGGTATCTGTTCTTCAATCCGGTTCGATTATACGATTATCACAATCTCAGGAATACATCATATAAATCAAATTACGATTCCTTCAACATCTCAATTTCAAACCATGCAGGAATTGAATAAAAGTTACATCTTGTTGAAGCTCTTGTCGAGAGGAGTATAGAATTAACCTCGGATTGAAATTCTGACGGACGGATCTCACAAAAACACAATTCTAGTCTTCGAAGGAACTTTGAGGAAGTTGGCTATGGAAATCTCATTTCTTTGCCGAGGAGTTTGAAGAAAATGAAGGATGTTTATCATATTATATACATGGCAAAGAAAAGTGGTTCATTCTTTGTGCTGCATGTCTCGTGCATATGCGTGACCATCATCGGCGCATATGCGCGAGACCTACTGTCTCGACGCACAACAAATCATCTGCTCACGCATATGCGCTGTCCCCGCGCATATGCGCGAGACCTACTGTCTCGGCACTTGTAACTTCTACAGGCTCGCGCATATGCGCGACCTATCTCGCGCACATGCGCGCCTCTTCTCGTGCATATGCGCGAGGTGTTCTGCCATCGCACATATAACATGCTTTCTCAACTCTTGTCTCACCGCGATCCTTCTAATCGCAACAATTCATAAATCAATAACTTTGGATTAACAAAATAAAATCTCGGGCATTACATGCTTAGTAAACTATTATAATCAATTCATGTACAGAGATAGCTTATTCACAAGGATTACGTGCCGATATAAACCAAGATTTAAAAAAAAAACACATAGCAACAACCATTTGTTCTTCTTCATTACATAATTTAAACCAATAAAACGACATGGACTTGCAATGTTCAAACTCCAGTACCACTACAACTTCTTAACCATAAGCATAATGACAAATTATTAATTACTCAAACTTGTTTTTCTAGAGTCCTCATCATATAATATTGTGGCTACCATGCGAGCTCGATAAGTGTCCATCTTCACATCCGCTGCATAGCTCCAGATTTCATCCATGTCACGGGCTAGACACTTCAACCACATGCATGAATAAACGCCACAATCGAGGGTTGCACCTTGTTGATGACAAGGTTCTCTTAACACTGGCTTACTAATTATGTTGAATCCTGATAAGTGACATATGGAACCAGCCAAAAACTTTGTCTGTACAAAACACTACTTTCATACTTCAATCTTAATTTGTATTTAAATATATTATGGTTAAATTTACATAAACTTTTGATGTCCCAACTGCGAATGGACCATGCATGGAGTTCCACAGTTTAAACGTCCCTTCATCTCATTTATAAACCAACAAAAACCAATGCCATCTGTCATTCATTGGGAAAATGATATATCTGCATCTTTTAAATACATTTTCACCTAGTTCATGTCATTTACCCATCGTGAAAGATGTCATCTTTGCAAGAAAAGCTTATAATCATCCCGGAGTACCATCCTTCATTTCTCATATTCTTGCAACTTCGTAACCACTTCGTCCTACAAATTCAAGACAATATATACTCATGTATCTTAATCCGGAAAACCAAAAAAAAAGACCAAATATTTCTAACTGCTACGAACCTGCACAATTATGTCCATGCAATAAATTTCAAATCCATCCTAGAAACTTTGCTTTTGCATAATTCTCAAGTAAACATTAATTATCTCTGACACAACAGGATCACCAAACAGAAAATGACAGAATATCAGTACAACTAACCTCATAAACTTATCTTGCCAAACTACAACACTACAATAATAGAAAATTCAATTCCATTAAAAAATATTACTGAAACATTACTACGAAAATAAGAAGAAAAAACATATGTAAGATCAAGGTACTCCAATTCCTTTCTAGCAAGAAAGTCTGTCAACAATTTCCTCTCTTCATCAACTGCTTCATGTCCATAAAAATCGGATCTACCTTTGAATTCATTCATGGAAACTTTGCCATGACTATCGCATTTCTTCTCAACATCTACAAATTCCTATCCAAAAATGGCGATATATTTAGTAATATAACAGCAAATCCAATCATCATTAACAATAATATAATTAAAAAAACAAAAAAATAAATTAAACTTAAAATAATCAGTATGGGATTACAGTATGCTCCATTTACCTGTTTTGTCACCTTCATCTTACGTGTTGTTGTTGAGCTAGGCGGAGTAAAAAACATGGACCCTTTTTTTCTTCAAACGATCAGCCCTAGTCCTCACATTTTCCACAATTGTATATTGAAAAACAGTACGCTTCTCTACTTATGAAGTACCATCAACAATACCACAACTTCTCTCATCACGTGGTCTATTTCCAGAATCACCTCCTAACAGTAATTGTTTTCTTCTTTTAAAACATCATTTTATGATTCAATGCATTAATTTCGGTACCAATTTCCATCTCATCAATTGAAGCATTCAAAGAATGAGATCCCTCTAATTCTTTGTTTTCTTTCGCCAAATCAGAAATAACTTTTTGTACCATTACATCTACAAAATCATAAAAGTTAGAGGCTGCATCATGTGCTAACTCAAAATTAAATTTCTTGGTTTTATCAACATTCTCCTCATCATCAACAATATTGTCACATTTATCGACCACAAACCGTGTTCCCTTAATTCTACATCTCACATTTCCACCCTCTAATTCAGCTTCAATATCTTTATCTCATCCATTTGTTTCATTACAATTTTCTCAAATTGTTTTGCTTCAGATTTACCATCTTCTTGCTTTAAAACATGCTTTATGTCCAATAAAAACTTATCCTCCTCACAAAATGGATGTATCGACAAAACCTACTCACAATTAAAAAATAAAATGTCAAACAAACCAACCATAAAATTTACACAACTACTTAATAAACTGAAATATTAAAAAGTACCCGATTTGAATCTATATGTTTCAATAATGATTCCGTGTCAGCGGCATTCAGTGGGATCTTGCTTCTCCCCTACCCAAACAACCGAGGATAAATATTTAAACCAAGTTGTACTCTTAAAAGTAGGACAGTCTCATAAAACCAAGCCTAAAACCCAAAAAAATGCTAAAAGTTATTGAAAACATACTAAGATCATAATTATTAAAGCTACATACTAACCATCAATCCAACCGTGCATCCATCAACATAAAGTTTTCTTCTGATTTGGAAAATTTCTCTGTACAAAAAACGGAATACAACATCTCCCTATGCATATTTAAAAAATATTGTAAGATCATCGAAATAAAAAATATATAAATCCAGGACTGATATAATTATCAGTGGGGAATATTATGCAGTTAAAAATGAACAAAATAAAAACTCTTAACAAAATCATCAACGTCACTCTGATCATCAATTCTTGCAAGTAAAAGTAATTTTTCATAAATAGCTTTTCGGTTAGCATTGTTGACCTTTCCGTCAAAATGACGCGTCAAAAATATGGAGTCCAGTTTCAGGTCCAAGTCAATTGGTTGACTACTATGATGTAGACCGAGAACAATAGAGAAATCAGCTGACTTGAAAGGGATGATAATGTGATCACCAACAACAAAAGAACATGAATCAACCTAAAATCTGTTTAGAAAATAATCAATCCGACCACTACTAATCGCAACGACTGGCATATCAATCCATTTAGCGAAAGGAGTATCATTTATCCGACTCCCCTGCCACTCGCCTAGGATTGTCTTCAATTCTCCCATAACAGTTTTAAAATAAGTACGGGAACATCGTGAAATATATTTATTTGCACTCTTCTATTCCTCATGATAATCATTAACTGGTTTGTCTTCTACAACATTTTCTATATCAAAAATAAAAAACAAAGTTATACAAATAATTAGTATAAACATGACTATGGAAAAAAAAAAAACCCAACTGTATATATATGCAACAAAAGAATTAACATTAGACAATTGTCTTTCATCTACAAATCCAGCCATACTATTATTTTGGCACATCATATATACCAGGAAATATTTGGATTCTACATTCCAAATGTTGATTGTGCTATCAATAAAAATAGTTTTGATTTTGAACTCGATGAGTTTGCTTTTCAACACTACAAAAGCCAGTCTAAAAAAGACTTTAATTTTTCTTGTACAACGGTCACTAGTAGCCGCTTAAAAAATTAAATAATAAATACTCAACCCCTTCTTAGCTCGGCCGAGGAAGGGGAGAGTGGCAAAGAATGGGACGACAGTGGTCCGCCAGCAAGCTCGTTCTGATCTTGGATTGAATTGTACATAACACAAGAAATTTGGAATAACTGCCTGAAAATCAAATACTAAACCTAATTTCTAAATTTCAGCAAATTTTCAAAAATTCATTCCCATAAAACTAAACAATCTATTGGAAAGCAATAACAAGAACAAACCCCAGAAATTGGGGGAAATCGGTCTCCAATACCTTATAACAAACAACAACAGTTTCAAAACAAATAACGAACCATAGAAATCGAGAAAAATAGGTTTCTACTTCGTACCTTTCTTCGATTTCTTCTTATATATAGATGTTTGGCGTTTATTCTCCGTTGTATCTTCTACCGATTTCTCCACGTTTTTCCTCTTTTCATGTGTCTGAGTCGAAAGATTCATTCTTCTTTGTCCCATTCTTATTTGACTTCGTCGAAATCGATTGTTGGGAAATGGAGAGAGAGATAATAATATAGATGTTATTATAATATTATACATGAGTATTATTGGGTTTTACTTAAAAATGAGGGCAATTGAGTATTTTGGTCTTCATCAGGGAGTTATCACAAATATATTGGTTGTCTTGAGTGTGAATAATATATTTTTAGTAGGGGACTGAATGCCAAGTATGAGGAAAATTTGGACAATTTGCTGAATATTTAACATAGAATATAATTACAGTAGTATCTATCATGTAAAAACTTGTATGAGACGGTCTCACGGGTCAAATTTGTAAGACAGATCTCTTATTTAGGTTATCCATGAAAAAATATAATTTTTTATATTAAGAGGTATATTTTATTGTGAATATTAGTATTGTTATATGTACTCCTATTTATTGTTTAGCACGCAATCTCCTTACAAAACTATTATCCATATTCTCACACTTTACCCGTGTTTGTTTATGCCAAAAAAGAAAAAAACAGAATCAATTTTTACTTTAATCTAGCTGCGAGGAAGCATAAAGATTTCGAATATTTTCCTCTCCCTGCCTCTGTTGTTGTTGATCTTGCGCTTTCCTGGACTATTCTACTTCTGCAGGAAGTGGGAGCAGTTGGGATTGCAGGAATTTGTGATGGCTTCGACGTTGGTGTTGGTGGTAGTTTTTGTTCTTGATTTGATTGCTTTTGCACTTGCTGTTGCCGCTGAGCAACGCAGGTCTTCTGTGAGTACAAATTTTCTTTATCTCGCGTCATCTTATTATTTTTTAAAAAATTAATTGATGGATTGCTTCTTTCTTTATTCCTATCACTTTTGTTTTAGATAATGCATGTGGGTTTGGATTTGATGTGTTACTGTGTGCGATTTATGTGAATTTTATGCAGATTAGCTGTTTTTTTTGTGGACATAATTTGGTCGGTCATTAATGGAACTTTAGCTCTTGTTTATTTAAATATAATTTTGATGTTCATATTCTTCCAGAGAAACGCTAAATTGATTTTTGGTTGGATGATCGAAGTTGTAAAGTACAATTGAGTGTACAGGTCTCATATGTTAATTTATGAAATACCTACATAACATTCTTGGGGTGATATAAGGCCTAGTTTGGTTTGGGATTTTCTTGGAGTATGGAGTTAGTTTCTAATAAGAGTGGCATGCTCTTGAATTTTTGACATCCTTTGGAATTACTTTGTCTAGATTATCCTTCAAATTAAGTAGTTTCAATTCAACATGGGATGTTTCTGCTCGACAATTTTGGAAGTATTTGATTTTGTATTTAATCATCATTTGAAACTCGAAACTGCGTAGTTTGTGTTTCACTTCCGAATTTTTATTATTCTCAATGGGACGTGGCCACTCACAGACTTCTTAAATACTTGATCATGGTTATTCATTCTTTGAAGCACGAAGGAAAACATGTAGTCTATAATTCACTTTGAAAAAGTTTTTATTTATGTTTCGATGTTTCCTTGCTCAGAGTTCTTGGATACTTGATTATATTTAATCAACCTTTGTAATAAGTTCAGTCAATCTAGAATTCATTTCATAGGCCAGCGCTCACGCATAATTTTTCATCATCTCGACAGGCCAAGATTGAAACAAGTGCAAATTCTAAATATTGTGTCTATGATTCGGACATAGCTACGGGTTTGGGTGTGGGATCACTTTTGCTCTTAATGGCTAGTCAGGTACTGATCATGGCCGTAAGTAGATGCTTGTGTTGTGGGAGAGCTCTTCGTCCGAGTCGTTCAAGGGCACGGGCAATCACCTTTTTCATCACCTGCTGGTATATTTTTCATTTAAATCTGTACTGCATTCAGAATGTAGCTCAAGAATTTGAAGTGGTTTTATTATCATTTTTATGTCCTAAAATACCTTTCGGGAAGACATTTGCTGATCCACACAATACAGAGTCTAGGTTCAAGGCACAATGAGACTCGGCCTTTGTTCTTAGGTGTGCATGCCAAGCCCACGCCTTTGCCTTGAAATACAAATGTTGGTGGCTATAAAGACTTGATGCGTCTTTTAAGTTTTATGTAGAGATGGTTAATTGCTGGTGAATTACAGAGTGATACCAATTTCTTTTTCATCTGAATTAATGTATAAGTTAAATAGTTTGGAACCTTACACATAGGTAAGGTTACATATATTGAAATATTTTTAAGATCTTAGATGCTAATAACTAATAAGCAATCCTTAAGTGTGTCTAACTTCGGCAGAGGGTGTGTCTTGGTTTGCATCTTGCACCTTAGCTCTACGATATCTTTGGTCTTCATGCACCTTTCCCCCTCTAATAACTATGACCCAACATGCATTCACAGAATTTGGTCTTCTATCAATTTATATGATGTTATTGTTGATAATACAGGGTGACATTTTTCATTGCCGAGGTGTGTTTGTTAGCTGGCTCGGTAAGAAATGCATACCATACTAAGTACCGGACCTTGTTGTCTGATAATCCTCCATCGTGTGAAACCTTGAGAAAGGGAGTCTTTGGAGCAGGAGCAGCGTTCATCATCTTTACTGGCATATTCTCTGAGCTGTATTATGTGAGCTATTCTAAAGCTAATGATGGATTCCTGCCTCAAAGTGGGGATGCTGGCATAAGGATGGGATCCATATAGACAATCCCCACTCGAGGGACAGATTTTTGTTAATTTTCATAACTACTTGCACTCCTCTAAACAAACTGGTGAAATATAGCACCACATACACACCATGCTTTGAAGTGAAATATTGGTCCTTGTACTTCTGGATTTAATTGAGGATCAAGTGAGATTATGTTAAAATAGTTAGATGTATTTTGCCTGGTTCGTTGTAATAATCTCTGAGGAAGATCCGAGAGCGCACCATATCTGACAGTGAAATGATATGGTATGTGCAAAGATTGTCTCTTACAAATCTCGGTTTCTTTATCCATTATATTGGATTTCAGTTCTTATTTTTTTCTAGATGTTGATTGAATGAATTTCTATTCATTCGCTGGTTTGTAGTTATTTGTAGTTATTACTGTGTTTTTTGGACTTAGCTTAAGAATCTAGTTATGCATTTGATTACATTTTGTGTTGAATACAATTCAACGCTCCGGGTAAAGTAAGTATATATATATATATATATATATATATATATATATATATATATATATATATATATATATATATATATAAGTGAGCGTGTGCTCTTTATTAATTGAAAGTATACCCCTTCATGATTATCATGTTTTGACCATTTCGAGTCGAGTTTGAACATTTCCTGCAGTCTCTTATTCACCGTCAGATCTGTCATGCTCCTGTCATATGCTCGTGTTTGCACGATTGTACAATGAATTCTTATAGCAACTATTTCATATTTGTCTTCGTATTTTTGTATTCGTTTTACGAATATGATTATTCAATTTGCTATAAAAGTATATTATAATCTCTTATAAATTATTTTAAACTTTCATTTTTTTTCCTATGATGGATGGGTCATCACAGATTCACAATCACAACCCTATTCGAAACTTGATGCACTAGCATTGATCTTGGAAGGAGTCTACTTGATGCACTAGCATTGATCTTTTTGAAGGAGCTAGACTCTGATATGCTCAAGAGTTGGTTCATCGTGGGGCTTATGTTCGTGTCTGCACAATGTATCCTTGTCGTTTTATGAAAATCATCAACCCAAATTTCTATGAAAATTGATTAACCCTTTATAAATTATTTTAATATTTTATGTTTTCCTCATGTGGGATGGGTATCACCGTTCCATGTATCACTCGTTTATGTCGGATTATGCAAACTATGAACATATAAAAATTTAACAGAAACCGTACATAAAATCTATACAACAGAAATACATGCATATTCACCAGAATCATTTCTCAATCACAAATCTAATTTACCCCAAGTAGACCCTCATAAAAATCCACCCCTGGTCTAACATAAAATACGTGTGCCAATGATTCTTTCTTCTTCAAGAAACTAAGCAGCACAGGGACAACTTACATCGGGAACCACATCATTGACGAAAACAAAAATCGTTCTACTTATGACTGTAGCCAGTAGTAATATTGTATCTGACGTCTTTTAGCCGTCCAAATATCATGTTTAGATCGGTAAGTGATATAACCACGCAGAATGGCAGATGCAATTCGTTGCTACCGACACAATTATAGACCTGAAACTTATACAATGGAGGACAAATTAAACAATTGGCATGTATGGACGATAATTACGCAAAGTTCGACAGCACAAACTACCCAAATTAAATGCAAATCAATGGATATTTACATAGAACTTACTTGAGACTAGAGCAACCACATTAAGATCAGATGGTGCTGGATTTATTTCAGTCTTGAAAAATGGCTTTAGTGTATGATCATTGTCCCATTCTATATTGATATCAGATGAAGTTGACTGCTCAATCTCATTTTTCCAAACACAACTCCAATAGTTTGGAAAGTCTTCTATACCAGTAGTTCTTGTGTCCGGGCCAGGCCATGGGATACTGCTAGTGCTAGTGGATGGAATATTTACTGTGGTAATGATTGATTCTTCCATGGATTCAAAACTACTGGGATAGTACTGATCATAAGCGTTTAACGACTGATAGGAAGTAGGATTCATAATCAAAGAAGAATTCATTTCGAATGTATTCAAACTCGAGAATATAAATTCGGTGTTCAGATTATGAGGCTCCGAGACATTCAAACCTCTTGTATTGTCTGTCCCATTTCTTCCCACTAAAAGCTTCGTGTTGATGTCATTTGTTGAATTATAGGATAAGGGAGACAAGGGGAGGATCATGGAATGATATAGAGCATTATACGTGAATTTCTGGTCAATGATATCGATAACTGGAGGAAATTTTCTGCAACTTTGCGCACTTGGGGCGGAAGTAGTGGTGGTGGAGGTGTTTGAAATCTTGGGCCGCTTGTTTTTCCGGACACCACCAACTGGAACGTTACGAAGAGTGCCACCTTTGGTCCAATGCCTTTTGCAAGATTTGCAAAAATGGCGAGGCTGAGATTTGTTATAGTTGTTGAAGTAACAAAACTTAGTGTTTATTGAACTACACCTCGGACACTTCAAGGATTCTGACAGTGGCTGATTTTGCTGCCGTAGTGGCGGTGGTTTTGGTAGCTCCACCATGCCTGACTGCAGCAAATTATTCTGATCCCAGTCTTCGTCTTGATGATCGTCGCAAACCTGTTTAGTAATCAATCCCATGCTCAAAATCAGATCTCACAAGAACCCAAGTAGCAAATCAAATCAAGATTTATGATTAAAATAGTATCTTTCTGGTACACTCTTTTATGGACGGGAAAACGACCTCTAGAGATTTGAGGTTTGTGTATGGCAGAATGGAAGATGGATACGTAAAACGATCAAGAAAGAGTACGAGGAGTAATAAATTCTCGATATATGAGGTGACGCAGGTTGGTTGTGAGGATATTACATAAGGGATTGAATGATTAAGTTAAAAGGGGAATTTATAGGAAGAAGGTGGCGAGAAATGGACATACTTGTATTTCTTATTTCTATACCTCTTTGGCCATCACTGTCTCTCTGTAAAAATAATGACATTTCAGGGCAAACCAAGGACACACGCGCTCGAGAATTTGGAGAATAACATTTTTTGGTGTTTAATTTATTATCTTAAATTGGTGTTTGATTTATGGGAGATTTTCTTAAATAAACTTCACATAATTACTATAATCAATTTTAATTTTCAATTAAATTAATTTATCAAAATAATCTTTTTATCATATCAAATTGAGTAGGTATCATGTGAGACCGTCTCACGGATCACAATCCGTGAGACGGGTCAATCGTACCCATATTCACAATAAAAAGTAATACTCTTAGCATAAAAAGTAATACCTTTTCATGGATTATCCAAATAAAGATCCGTCTCACAAAATACGACCCGTGAGACCGTCTCACACAAGTTTTTGCCTATCAAATTACATAGATATCCCTATCATTTAAACTCTATTCACCATCAATTTATTTATCTCAAACTCTTTATTTGCTTTTCGCAGTTTCTCGAATAATCTTATGAATTTCATGCATTTGGACATAGAGTGGTGATAATTTGATATAATTCTTTTGTTGAGTATCATTTTTATGCATTTTATTTTTTTGAAGGTTTGTTGTGCATACTCATAAACTGTTAGCATGAAATAAAGTAGAGACTTAATTGAGACCATCAGATTTTTTGTTTATATTTGTGTAAACTCAAATTGATGTAATTACTATGTTTCATAACCATGATGATTGGTGATTTTGTTTATATTATTTTAGATGAGCAACAATCGTAATTAAAATATTATAACCTTGGTGGTTTCGTATGCACTAATTCAAACTAACAAGTCATAATTTTATTAAAATATGTTTATTGATATAAGTAAGTAGTATTAAAAAAATTAATATATTATAAATTAAATAAAACAGAACAGATATCAAATAAATTCTTAAAGAGAAATAATAGATAAGTAAACAAATGAATCACAAAAGTGGAACATGTGTGTTCATAGAAAAATGGTATTTTAGGATATTTAATTAAATAAGACATAATGCAAAATGTGTAATAAAGAAAGTCATTTTTAAAATTATGACTTTGAAATAGACTAGAATAATCAATTTTCCTTGATTTATCGTGTGTGTACAATTTGTGTTTAAGTGTTTAATTTATTATGTTTGATTTATGGGTAAATTTATTTTAAATCCCAAAATCCAAACTTAACTTTACATTCAATACCTATCAGAAAAAAAATATATGTTCGCATTCCCTGATCGAATATAAATGTTTCTATACTACTTGGGCTCATAAGTTTTTTATCGGATGAAAGTCGATACAAAACTTTAAAATATGACATAATATATGATATTTGAGCATCAATTATTTCAAATATGATACTAATATATAATTTTCGAGTACTCAAAAGTGTATGTAATTATTGATATTGATGACACGTTTTTCTTTTTTTGGATGAAAATAAATTGAAAACATTGAAAATATGGTACTAATATATGATATTTGAGTACAAACTGTTTTAGATCCGGTACTAATATATGATTTGAGAACCCAAACATCTATTGCAAGTGTTGATTTAATAAATGTATTCAAAATTTATACTCAAAATATTATCTTTTGTATCATATCTAAACCATTTAGTGCTCAAATATCATTTGTTAATATCATATTTTTAATGTTTCGTACCATTTTCATCCGTGAAAGGACTTGTGGGCTCAAAGAGTGTAGAAATATTTTTTTGTGGGTCTGAGAATACAAACACATTTTTTCTGATTTAGGCTGAATGCAAATTTGAGTTTGAGTTTGGAGATTTACAGAAAATTTACCCTTGAGTTATTATATTTATTTTTTAGATTATTATTAAGTTTAAGTTTGATTTATTGTCTATGCCATGCACAATGGTTTTACATTTTTATTTTAAGGTAGTGTTTACAAGAGATTATTAAGTGATTTCATGCTTCAAGACAATGAAATATTTGAAAATTGTACATAGAAGCTAGAACGACAAACACTACTAAATAATTTATTCCCAAAAATATTAGTTTTATGGTTCAAAATTCACGAGTTTTAAATTTTTCCATCCATATTTGACACCAAAAAATGATAATTTTTATATTTGAATAGCATGATGTTTAAAACATTATGCATGCTCCAAACCTTATGATTTTTCATGATTTCATAGATGGTGAAGACCGATCGTTTTCTGCTAGAACAAAAGTTATAGGTGTTAGCTATTAGTTATATTATATTAGTAATATTATATTTATTAGTGCCTATGGATATTTTAGTCTATTTACTTTCATTGTAAACCTTACCTATATAATCTCTTTATGTTGTTTCTACGGTTCAATAAGAAACCCTATTCTTCTTCTCTGTATGTTATCATGGTATCAGAGCCGTCCTATAAATTTGTTTGATGTTTTGAGAGATTGTTAATTCAGTCTATAGTTATTGGGGATCGAATTACGTTTCTCGAATTTGAAAAGAAAAAGAAGAAAAAGAAGGGGATTTTTCGGATTTTCGGAATTTTCAGGAGCAGCAAAACTAGATTTGCGATTTCTCACGTTTCAGCCGTTGGATCGTCTTGAAATTTTGACAGTTGGTTTAGAACATATAGAGGTACATTCTGAACGGTGGAGATCGTTTTTTTTTCTAAGACTGTTCAGTTATGGAAAAACGAGACTGCAATTTGGGGTTCGGAATTTTCGGTTTTTCAGATTTTTCACTTTGATTTGTTCTCGCTTTGTTTGATTGGATTTTGTCAATATTTGGATTTTTCGACTCTGTTGATTTGGTTATTTGGGGATTTCAAATTCTGTTGATTCAAGGATTTCAGATTTGGGGATTTCTTCTCTGTGTCTCTTTTATTATGGCTAGTCGTAAAGATGATTACTACACGTATTGGAGCTATGTTATGAAGAATTTTTTGCGTGGAAAATCTATGTGGAGCTATGTTACAGGTGTGCGGGTTAAACCTACAGACGACCAGGCAAACGATTATGCGGCCTTGGTCGACAATTGGGAGGCTGATAATTCGAAGATTATTACGTGGATTAACAATTCTGTTACTCACTCTATTGGGGTTCAGTTGGCTAAGTATGAGACGGCTAAAGAGGTATGGGATCATCTGGCTAGATTGTATACGCAGTTCAATTTTGCCAAACAGTATCAATTGGAGTCAGATATTCGCGCACTTCAGCAGAATGATATGAGTATTCAAGAGTTTTATTCTGCCATGACTAATCTCTGGGATCAGTTGGCACTCACTGAGTCTGCAGAGCTGCGAGCATTTGAACCGTATATTTCTCGTAGAGAAGCACAACGTCTGGTACAGTTTTTGATGGCCCTTCGGAATGATTTTGAGGGATTGCGTGGAACAATTCTACATCGTTCTCCTCTTCCATCTGTTGATTCAGTGGTTAATGAACTGTTAGCAGAGGAGATTCGGCTTAAGTCTAAAGTAGATAAGGTGTCTGTCACAAATACGACTCCATCCGTCTTTGTTGCTCCTCAACATTCTCCACCTAGCAACCAAAACAGATCAGCTCCTAAGGTCTCTCTGGATGAATGTGCTTTCTGCAAGGGGAAAGGTCATTGGAAGGCTCAGTGTCCGAAATTGTTGAGTAAAGGCAAGCAACAGCAGCAACAACGACCACCGCAACAACAACGCCCGCCGCAGACTGCTCCATGGTCGTATCGCCCACCTCAGTCCAACAATGCAGTTGCTGCCCCGTCTTTGGATCCATATATGTTTGAGCAGTTTCAGCAGTTCCTTACTTCACAGTCTCATGCCATGTCAGCCTCTTCTCCTAAAGGTTTGTCTTTGTCTGCTAATTCAGGTAAAACGTCTCCCTTATGGATCTTAGATTCAGGCGCTTCTCATCATATGTCTCCTGATATTGATTTTTTTACGTCTGTTACTTCTGCTCCCTCTTTGTCTGTCATGACCGCCGATGGTACTCCAATGCCATTGGTAGGAATTGGCTCTGTTAGCACATCTCGTGTATCTCTATCAGATGTATATCATATTCCTAGTCTAACATTAAATCTTGCATCTGTTGGTCAATTGTGTGATTCTGGTCTCTCAGTTCTTTTTACTTCTACCAATTGTTGTGTTCAGGACCCGCAATCTCAGAAGGTGATTGGGACAGGCCGTAGGGAAGGGGGACTCTATGTTTTGGATGAGCTCCAAATATCAGATATTGCTGCTTCTAGTGTGGATTTGTCGTCTTTTCGTTTGAGTTGTTCGTCTTCTGATTTTTATGTTTGGCATTCTTGTTTGGGTCATGTTTCTGCGTCTCGTTTAAAGTTTTTGTTGTCTACAGGAGTTTTAGGTCATTTATCCAGTCATGATATTTCTGATTGTCGTGGTTGTAAACTAGCTAAATTTTCAGCCTTGCCTTTTTATAAAAGTATTTCTTTTTCTATTGCGCCATTTGATCTTGTGCATTCTGATGTGTGGGGACCCTCTCCTGTATCCACCAAAGGGGGTTCCAGATATTATGTTTCGTTCATTGATGATTTCACTCGTTATACTTGGGTTTATCTTATGAAACACAGGTCAGATTTTCTTACCATATTCAGTAATTTTAGAGCCCTTGTGAAAACCCAACATTCCT
This sequence comes from Primulina eburnea, assembly GCF_022965805.1. Classification (NCBI taxonomy): domain Eukaryota; kingdom Viridiplantae; phylum Streptophyta; class Magnoliopsida; order Lamiales; family Gesneriaceae; genus Primulina; species Primulina eburnea. The sequence goes on from NC_133108.1 coordinate 7,439,740, forward strand.
CTGTTATTAAACGTTTTCGGTGTGATTTGGGGGGTGAATACACTTCTAACAATTTTTCTCAGTTACTTGCTTCTGATGGGACTATCCACCAAACCTCGTGTACAGACACTCCTCAACAAAATGGTGTTGCTGAAAGGAAACATCGCCATCTTGTTGAAACAGCTCGTTCGTTTTTGTTGTCAGCCGAGGTTCCAAGTGAATTTTGGGGGAAAGCAGTACTTACAGCTGCTCATGTGATCGATAGAATTCCTATATCTCATAATTCCGGTTTGTCTCCTTTTGAAAAGTTATATAGTCATTCACCTGATTATTCATCATTGCGCGTCTTTGGTTGTACTTGCTTTGTTCTCCGACCACATGTGGAGCGTAATAAATTGTCTCCACGGTCCGCCTTATGTGTCTTTTTGGGTTATGGTGTTGGTCAAAAGGGATATCGTTGTTTTGATCCAGTTAGTCAAAAACTGTATGTCTCGCGTCATGTTGTGGACGATCCTCCTCTGCGTCAGTCTACTCCTACGACCACCCAGTTGTCGGATGAGATTGCGGACGATCCTCCTCTGCGTCAGTCTACTCGTACTCGTAAGTCTACTAAACTCCCTGATTTTGAGTACTCTACTTATTCTACTTCCTTTACTTCTTTTGTTGCCTCTGTTCATCGTCTTTCCGAGCCTTTGTCCTATAGAGAGGCAGTTCGTGATCCTCTTTGGCAGGCTGCTATGGCTGAGGAACTTACTGCTCTACACCAGACTCATACATGGGATTTGGTTTCGCTACCGTCCGGAAAACATACCATTGGTTCTCGTTGGGTCTACAAGATTAAAACCAAATCCGATGGATCTATTGAAAGCTATAAGGCCCGACTTGTTGCTAAAGGCTATTCCCAGGAGTATGGCATGGATTATGAAGAAACTTTTGCCCCTGTTGCAAAAATGACGACTGTTCGCACTCTGATTGCAGTTGCTTCTGTTTGTCAATGGAAAATATCTCAGATGGATGTCAAGAATGCCTTCTTGAATGGCGATCTTCATGAGGAAGTTTATATGACGCCTCCTCCCGGTGTAGCTCATCAACCTGGTAAAGTTTGCAAACTTCGCAAAGCTCTTTATGGTCTCAAACAAGCACCACGTGCCTGGTTTGAGAAGTTTTCTATAGTGATCACTTCGTTTGGCTTTCTTCCTAGTCACCACGATTCGGCATTATTTGTCAAGCGTACAACGGCAGGTCGTATTCTATTATCCTTGTATGTTGATGACTTGATAATTACTGGTGATGATTATAATGGTATTGAGTCTTTGAAGTCTGAGTTGGCACGTTGCTTCGCTATGAAAGATTTGGGCGTGCTACGTTATTTTTTGGGAATTGAGGTTGCCTATTCTCCAAAAGGCTATCTCTTATCTCAATCAAAGTATATCGCTGATTTGTTTGAACGTACTCGACTCACTGACAACAAGATTGTTGATACTCCCCTTGAGACTAATGCTAGATATTCTCCATCGGATGGCACTCCTTTGACAGATTTCAGTCTCTATCGTACCATTGTAGGCAGTTTGGTTTATCTTACTGTGACTCGCCCCGACATTGCGCATGCTGTTCATGTGGTTAGTCAGTTTGTCACTGCTCCTACTACAGTTCATTGGGCTGCCGTTCTTCGTATTCTCAGATACCTTCGGGGCACTCAGTTTCATAGTCTCTTGTTCCCTTCTACGTCTTCGTTAGAGTTGCGTGCCTATTCTGATGCGGATTGGGCTGGTGATCCTACGGATCGCAAATCGACCACTGGATTTTGTATTTTCCTCGGTGACTCGCCTATTTCGTGGAAGAGCAAGAAACAAGATGTCATATCTCGCTCTTCTACAGAAGCAGAGTATCGTGCCATGGCCTCGACTACCTGTGAAATCGTTTGGTTACGCCGGTTGCTTGCTGATATGGGTATTTCTCTTTGTCACCCTACTCCGTTACATTGTGATAATCAGAGTGCCATTCAGATTGCACACAATCCAGTTTTTCATGAGCGAACCAAACATATCGAGATTGATTGTCATGTCACTCGCTACCACCTACAGATCGGCACCATCACATTGCCATTCGTTTCTTCTCATCTGCAAATTGCTGATATGTTTACAAAAGCAATCTCGGCTTCACGCTTCCGTTTCTTGTCTGACAAACTCTCAATGCTTATCGCTGCAGCATCGTGAGTTTGAGGGGGAATATTAGTTATATTATATTAGTAATATTATATTTATTAGTGCCTATGGATATTTTAGTCTATTTACTTTCATTGTAAACCTTACCTATATAAACTCTTTATGTTGTTTCTACGGTTCAATAAGAAACCCTATTCTTCTTCTCTCTATGTTATCATTAGCCAATACACAACTTTATTTCTTCATCTTTGTGGCAACTCAGAGTGCACATACTTGACTACTAATGGGTCGAGATGTTAGGGCCATGAGTCCGAGAATGTGCGTGTCTATTTGCTGGTACTATATCATATCCCTTAGAGATCGGCCTGACCATTTCCCTATAGTCGGCTCTTTCCCTAGCAAAGACAGTATTATCCATTAAGATATGACGTCACTCTTTTATGGTTCACCTAGCCAACCAGATCAAAAGGCGCAACGTCAACAGCTTGAAGCGTAAGAACTTTACATGAGATGACTCATCCCATGAAGTATATTAATATGCTTGTTGAGAGACTTGAACTCGTGATCTTTTATCTCATATCAATTTTTGGACCGAACGCTTAACACTTTACGAAAAGCTATAGCCGGTGGTGACAGTGCAATTAAAATATTTTAAACTGCACTACGTACGGCTTAAGAGTCATGTTTCAATTGTTCTAACTATCAGAGACAAATATTGCACTCAACAGATGAGTTTTCAATTATCATTTTAACATTAAACCGAATTCCAATTAAAACTATATTTTTATTGATGCCATTAATATTTTATTTTTTCATTTATTATGATATTTTATTATTTCATTTACTGTAAATATATGTCTTTCTATTTTCCAATGTCCGTTTTTATTTTGTGATGCTATATTTTGTGTGTTAGGCTCTATTGTTTCATTGTTATGTTATTTTCGTTTTTGTCGTTGTATATGCTATGTGGGATTGGAAGTGGTCTTCATCGTCATGTACGGATTGCACATCTTGTAGTGACCATGATGATGAATTTCAAGGTTTATTTCCTTCGTTTTTTGTTTTTCCCTTCTACAATTTTTAAAGTTGTCAAGAGAACTCGTAAACTATCTATAGTGTTATTTAGATGGAAAATTCATGTACTCATGTTATTATGCTATGTGAGTTATTTTTTGGAATAAAAATTTTATGTTTTAGTGTTGATAAATAATTAAAGCAAAACTGAATTAAGTTAAACTGAACTTCAAATCAAAGAGAGCTTACTCAAACCAAACTAAAGTATCTCTTCTCATTCTATCAGTTTTCATGATTTAGTTTCAAGGACATTGGTTTACCTCTAGAAAATCTAAACTGGTGTTTGGATAAGTTTTTACATACAAAACTGACCGCAACAATGTATAATTGTCAGATAATGTTGTCATGGACAAAAGACAAGCCAACATACACCTTTTTTTGAATGGATCTTTTTTGAAACTCGAGACTATTGGATTTAGATACTATAAATAGAGAAGAACTTCAGTTTAGTAAAAAAAAACGACGCTCCTTTTTTTACAGAGATTCAAGCTTTCAAGTATCTGAGCTAAACCCAATCACTCTAGTAAATTGTATCTAATCATTGAGGATCATTAAGTTCTAGGAATTAACAGTATCTTAATTCACTGTATTTGATAACAATATGTATATTTTTATTCATTCAGTTGAAGTGTATTAGGAGATTTAGTTTGACAGTGTGTAATTCCAAACTTAAATGGGATCTTGCAAATTACTTGTACTTTCCAAAGTCTTATAGTATTAGTCTTCCAAAAGGAAGAATGGATGACGTAGGAACTTGAGTTCTTCGAACATCTAGAAATAAACCTGCGTACTTTCCACTTTCAGTTTACCTAACCAAGCCCTTATTTGAATTGTTCTAATCTGTCAGTTTGGCTTCTTTGCGCACTTATTTGTTAGTCAACTGACATTGACCAACAAGAATATATAATTCTTTTGTCAATCCTACTAAATTAATTTAAAGAAGTAAATTGCGTCTAGTGTTTATTCAACCCCTTTTCTAAACACTACCACTGATCTGATCAGTTATCTTTTTGTGTGTGTGCTGATTATGTACTTATTCTATGTGTTATTAGATGATTTGATTTATTCAAACTATGTTATGTCTTTTTAAAATGTTTATAGCCTTTTCTATGTGTTACTGTCTTATGTCCTCTATTTTACTAGTTTTTTTCCTTTTAAAAAAATTTAAATTCAGGAGAAAAAATATATTTCTATAATGGGAAACTTGAAATAAAATAAATTACTTGTTCATTCATTATTCTACCATAAAACTTGATTGTTGGTGCCATGAAGTTGCACGGGTAATGAACGACTCTTGGTAGGCTTTTAGGCGAAAGGAACATGAATGAACCGATCTTATGCCGGAAGGAAAGAGATTCTAAAAATTGTTCATGTATGAGACTATTCAATTGAGAAGTGCTTAAAAAATTTGATAGATACTACTCATATCAAGAAGGTGCATTTTCTTTTCGCTAGCTCATCACATAAGAACTCCAAGGTTAAGCGTGCTTGACTTGTAGTAATTTTGGGATGGGTGATCCTTAGGAAGTTTCCTAGCTTGAATGTGAGTGAGGGCATAAACAACGTGGAAACACTCTTCTTGATATAGTGAGGATAATCGTCGAATTTGGGGCGTTACAGTTGGTACAAGAGCCGATCTCTCCTAGTGCGGTGTGGTTCTGGGACGAACCAAGCGGAATCTGGTAGGTATGTGAGGCACTGGGCTAAAAAAGGCGCGGGTAGGGGGGCGATCGCAAGTTCCATTAGGTTTCAGGGACAATGAGCGGCTCTAACAGGCTTCTAGACAAAGGGTACATGAATGAACTGATCTTGCGCCGGAAGGAGAGGGACTCCAAAAATTTTTCAGGTATGAAACTGTGCAGTTGAGGAGTGCTTAAAAGATTTAATAGGGTACTACTCATATCAAGAAAGTATATCTTCTTTTCGATAGCTTCACACAAGAACTCAAAGGTTAAGCGTGTTTGACTTGTAGCAGTTCTGGGATGGGTGACCTCTAGGAAGTTTCATATGATGCATGTGAGTGAGGACAAAAGTATGCTGGAAAGACTCGTCTTGATACAGTGAGGATATTAGTCGAATCTCGGGTGTTACAGTTGGTATCAGAGCCGACCTATCCTAGTAAGGTGTGGTTCGGGGATGAACCAAGCGAAAGCTGGTGGGCATGTGAGGCCCGGGGCCGAAGAAGACGGGGGTGATCGTCGGTGTCATGAGGTTGCACGAACAATGAGCGGCTTTTGGCAGGCTTCTAGACGAAGGGAACATGAATGAACCGATCTTACGCCGGAAGGAGAGGGATTCCAAAAACTGTTTATATATATATATATATTAGATAATAGAATAATTTCATATGTGTTCAGTGAGCTAGAAAACAAGATTTTTTCGTATAATATTGAACTTCCTCAATATTATTTGTAAAACAAGAAAAAAATAATTGTGTGAAGAAAAAAAAAGAAATATTATTGACAGGTTAAATATCACAAATCCGATGAAATATGAATTATATTAGTTAATATTATTGTTTAAACATGTCAGATGACTTACTTCATTTGATTATTTGTTAATTGTTGTATTTCTTCAACTTTCAAAGATGATGTACATAGAAGAAGTCTATTATAATTAAATCATAGTACATTTAAATGCTTAAATGAAATTATATATGTCAAATGACATATATTGAAAAGACTTTTTGCATGAAAGAAGTTATTGTACAATTTCAAAACAAAACGGTTTTGCTAAGTTGTTGCATAAAACACAAATGACTATATAAGATGAATCATCAATGACCAAACACTTAGCAGTTGATTCCATAGATATAAACTTACAAAAAGTAAATGAAATTGGAAAACCATTTGGTGAGAAGATTGTTGTACTTGGAGGTAACTTCATGCGAGTTTTACCAGTTATTCCAAAAACAACCATTCGTGAAATAACTTATACGAGTTTAATAAAATCATATTTGTACCAATATAAGCGTTATTTTATTTTATCTATAAACTTGATAGTCAAGTCTGAATCAAGATGGTTAGAAAAAACATATTATTAAATTACTTTTTTTCTAGAAAACCATTAACGTATGTGTTCACTTTTAATTTATATTTAATGTTATCATTTGAAAATTGTACTGTAAAATTGTTTCTATAGTTTAGAAAAACAATACAAAAAAAATCATAGCATAAAAGGGAATAACAGTAACAAATGAGCTGTTTAATTATAAAAGTAATTAGATGGGTGCAACTACTTGTTATCTTATTTTTTTATGATGTGGGAACTCGCAGTCGCTACTATTCAGTGCTCATTGGGTAAATTCTCTGATTAATGCGATAGCTTGCGGACTTTGCTAGTCAATTAAATCGTATTAGGCAAGTCATGTGCAACATGCTCGCCCGAAGATGTTTCCAGGGAAAATTGAGCATTCACCTACTCCACCAACTCAAACATCTCTTAGAGGTAACTTCTTGTAATCTTGTTTTAGCTGAAAGACATCATAAAACTAACAAATAATATTATATCATATTTGTGTTATATATTTTTTTTATTGTCATCATGTTCAGTTATTTTTTTGGTAAAATCAATATAACTATAAGAAACTCTGTCGAGATACAGAGAGGTACACTAAAAGAGTGTTCATCTAAAACACTAAATGACATAAAAAAATATTAAACCAACTACGTTGACATAAAAATTTCTCCCATGTTCAACAAGTCATATTTACTAGTATTAAAAAAATGTAAGTTAAGAGATTAAAATTGTGAATTGACTTGTAAAATGACCAAAAACGAAAAATGTGCAAATTATAAGACTAAAAATATTATTCTCCCTTTGTTAACTTATTCAATGTGGAACAGCACGCCTTGATGTGATGTAGCCGATGAGTAATTTTAGAGAGTAAATTTTATATTTTTTTACAAGAAAATACACAACATTTTAAATTGTTTCCTTGAAAGAGATGACTTTTCTTGCTTGATTATTGTGTGTATTCATTGAGAGAACGTCATCACCATTTAATAGCGGGAGTAAATATTCTTTTTTTTTTACCGGGCAATAGAAGTTTCAAAATATATATATTATGATTTTATTATGATTTCAAGTTATATATATATATATAGAGTAGGTCTCATGTGAGACCGTCTCATATATATATATATATATATATATATATATATATATATATATATATATATATATATATATATATTCCACCGCTATATTTACTTGTTACATATATTATTATTATTTTTAAAATATATATATATATATATACACACACACACACACAAAAATTGAAGTAACTGAAAAAATATATTGATTCATGTGGACCATTGATGATATGCAGGATACATGCTATCACATGTGTGCACTTTTTTGGGGTGGGGGTGTGAATTAAGTTGCCTTCACTTTAGGTGTGGTATCCTATTCTTGTGATTTAGCAACTAGCTCTATCTAGTGTGATGGGGACTGATCGAATCCAAGAAATTTAAAATGAAATATTTGAAAAGAAGTTCAGATATTTCCCACAAATTTTAACAATTATTGTCACTTCGGCATAAAATTTAAACTAATGATAAATTTAAAGAATCAATCCAAATAAATTAGAACACTTGCGGTTTGTATATAGCTTCATGAATCTTGTGTTGGTGTTGGATTTTGGAATAAAGTAAAGAATTAAAAATAGAGAAAACTTAGTTCAATTTAGATAATTATATTGATTGGTAGATCAATAAGTAATAAGTCATGCTCAATAATATTATCTCACAAAAATTATAATATAAGCATAACAACAAATAATTAATTGTTTGTACGAAATTTCACAAAATTTTGGTGCAATTGAAGCTTATAAGATTTGCTTGAAGAGTAGGTATCATGCGTCGGGATAGAGCACCAATAAGCCTCATAGAAAATTTTCCAATTCAGTCTAATTCATAAAAGAACATTGTCTTTATATATGCGAAATTCGAATAATGCATAATATGTTCTTATAAAGAAAGTGTGAAATGTGGAAGCTACAAAACTATAAACTTGAAATCAAGGACTTGGACTTCATGACTCTCGATTTCTTCACCAGCACCAAAATTGGACTTATTCGGTTTCTTCCACTTGTTCTTCATTATTATCTGGGGAAGGACGTAAAAGGTGAGAGTTTTGGAAAATACTCAGTAAATGAGAGCCAATTGAATACCAGAATAACAAGTTATACATATACATATCCATAAAAGATCATTTTTCAGAGCAAAAGTTGAAAGTGGAACAGACAGAGTTTAGAACTTATAACGGTCAGATCATATCAAATAGAACAAAATCTTAACAGAACAAATTCTTATCAAATCAGAATCACATCGGAACAGAACCTTATCAGATCTTAAAGAACAAATCATGTAATGATCATGAGCTATCCTTGATCTTTGGCCTTCTATGAGGCATTTTCTTGTAAATAGACTCCAACCGGGAACTTTTCTTGTACCAGGATTTCTCTAAGGCCTTCTCCCATTATCAGACTCCTTTTGAGGTCTTTTACCTAAGGTTTTCTCGATGCACCATTATTCGAATCATATCAAACAGTTGTACCACATCGAAACGAAAAAATATAACGAAGTTGATGTATCAAATCAAAGCAAAATAGATATATTGACCCAAAAACGAAACGGACACATCAAATTGAAACTTATCAAAACAAGACATATCATAGCAACACGAACCGAGGAAATACGTATAGTATTCGATTGAATTTCAAATAATATATAAATTTAAAAAAATACTTAAGCTCACTTATACTTTGTTCAAATGTATGATTCAAACTTAACTGATACTTGAGAAAATTAGGTGATACACTGCCAGCCTTTCAGGCAAACTTGGGCAGAACCTCGACCATGATTTGGGCAACACTTGGTCATGATTTGGGCAACACTCGGACACAACTACAATGGCCAAATGCAGATTCTCTTCTTTGCTTGAAGTGGACAAAGCTAGATAGTGATTTGAGAGAATTTTGATGCAAGGATTTGTAAAAGAGCTTGCATGTATTTATAGGCTACATTGTGGCACTCCAAGATATGGTCTTGGCCGAAAACTTGATGCCCAACTAGTAAAAATTTCATTCACAATCAAGAGTCACCTTGGTTTACTCAAAGGCAATTTCTTGCACAATAAATTTGTCCAATCTTTTAGCTCTTCCCTTGACTATAATTTTGGTTTATTTTGGACATAAGAATGAGATTATTTGAGCTAAAGTTTCAAGTTCATGAGCTAGGAGTTTGCATCCTCGACATACTCGACTTCGATCTTGCGGTTTTGCGACATCCGCAGCTTTACTATGTTGAATCTTGCACACTTTGAAATGTTTCGTTCTTTGAAATTCCGGATCCTCACAGTAGGTGATTGAATCGTTTGGGGGATAATCGTTGACCTATAATAGCTCGTTCTTGAAATATTGAACAGTGAGAAATTAAATCGAGTTTGGTTTTCAAACCAAGCGGAAGAAACTCAAAATAATCCATCGCAAAAATCCATTAAACATTTTGAAAATTATTTAAAATATATGCAAGTTAAATGTATAAAAATATTTTTTGCTGCGATATTTTATCAAACACTTGATATGCAATATTTTAGGTAATTGAATAACACATAAAATGCTTAAAAATGTATCTTAAAAACAATAGCAATAATTAAATTGTATAAATAAATATGCATGAATTTGTTTATGGATATTCGAAGATTAACAACTCCTACTTCTCCCCTTCTTCCACATAAGAAGAAATTAGAAGACTTTGATTTATATAATCATTTGTAAAACTCATTTTAACTTAGAACTTATTTATTACCTAATTGAAATTTCTAGCATACTCGATTGCATGTCACAATCTCACAATCCGAATTATGTTTATGTCTTTTATGACAATATTTCAAACACAATTTTTAATGTCTTGTGTGAAGACTCCTTTATCTAAACTTTGAATATCGACTCTTATGTATATGTGTAAGTGATTTTGTGTGAGAATTTTATGGTGAATGTATATAATAAATGTATCCTCACATTTGAGCTTGCTCTCATTCTAGCTAATTTCTTCTTGTAGGATGCTCAAGTTTCGAATACACTTCCAAAGCTTGTATTTGATCTTCAATATGTTGCATTTATTGCCCCAATAATGATATAGACATTAGATAGAAGAATATGACCGTTTGGAAATGTTTTGTATAGATCCTGACATTGCAACGGGCAAATTCGTGTTTTTTGCCATTTTATGAAATTGAATTGTTATCCGATCGAGCTGATCAACAGTGTTGATTTGATATGGTCTGTTATGATCTTGAGATGTTGGCTTGACCTGAGTTGTTCCAAGTGAGCTGTTGTCGAGGTAGTACAAGTCGATCAGTTGAATTTGCTTTGTTATAGCTCTCGATTCGTCGATTTATGGGCAAAGTGATAAACATGAAAATGTATCTCTTTCTCTTAGCTTTACATGGAATTAAGAATCACTCAATTCCAAGTTTCTATGAGAAAGATATGCTTGACATATTAGACTATTAGCAATATGGAACTTGTTCTTCATTCAGTGTAGAACCAATAATTTCATCGTTATTTATCAGATTCTTATGATATGATTCAGACTTTGACTTGTGAATAGGATTTTTAGATCATTCTTATCTTTGTAACACATTGTATCGTTCCATTTGAATAATTGAGCTGAGATATATGACCAATATACTAGACCTAGTCAGATTGAGTTGGTGGTTGTTTCTGTTTCCGTCATCTCGATTTTGCGACTAATAATTTTCCTAGATAATCTTTCAACCAACCAAGCTGTAATGAGGTATAACTTGTGGAAAATCGAGTTTTCTATTCATTCGTTTTGGCGGCTTATAATTTGCACCATCGAGTTGTGCGATATCATTGAAAGACTTTAGCTCGCCAAATTTTCAGTTTGGTTGATTTTGAGTTTTAGATTCCAACTTTAGATAACAACTTCGCACTTGAGTAAATATATTAGAAACACAATAAAAAATATTTGTTATCATCAAAATCAAGATTTCTTGTGTTTCTCAACCCAACAGTAGGTCTCATATGAGATGGCTTCACAGATCTTTATCTGTGATACGAGTCATCTCGGTTCACATCCACAATAAAAAGTAATGTTTTTTTACATTAAAAATAACATTTTTCATGAGTCGCGTTCGATATCCGTCTCAAAACTTACAAAATTAATCTGCGAAACGGTTTTATACGAGTTTTTATGTTACTAGCACGATGCACGTGCGTTGCACGTAATATCAATTATATTATAAAAATTTGATTTTCTAAAAAATAATTTGAATAATTTTGTTGTTTATTTGGGTTTAATTTCTTATCATATTAGACGATTTATAAGAACTTATATAACTTACTTTCAAAATTGTTTCCAAATTAAAATTCAAGCAGTTGATTTTATGTTATATAATAAATTGTAATAAACATAATATATAAAACAAAATGAGCTGAAACAAATTTTTTAAAATATATATATTCAAACACCATGTATAAAGCATAATAACCTAAAAATCAATCAAATTATGGATTTTATCAATGTATAAATCATAATCTACAAAAACGAAGCATACTAAAGGCAAATATTTATCAATTTAAAATCATTGTGACTAACTCATAAAAACAATATTAAAACAAATGAAATAGTAATATTGATTGTAAAATATAACTTATAATAATTAATTTAACTTCCTAAAGAATTTTTTTACTTTTTATTTTTACAATTCTATATCATGATAATAAATTTTATATATCGATCTTTTGTAAATTAAAATTGATGACTATTAATTTTTTGTTAAATAAGTTTTAATATAATAAATAAATCAACATATGTAAATAAATGCACATTCAAATAAGATTATATGGTAAATATCAAATAAACTCATATCATAATTATTAAATATCGATTTTAAACTATTGGTATGATTTTCATCAATAAAATTTGAAATATAACAAAAGAAATATACTTTCATTAAAAAATGTTATTTTTGTATCTATTGAATTAATTAATTTGATTTTAAAATAATTAAATAAATATATTAAATATCATATGTAAAAAATTCTGATACTTTGACAAATGCTAATCAGTTATCATTATAATTAAATTTATTATAAGGATTATATCATATATATTGTTTTTACTGTAGAAAATAACTTAGAGTCTTTTTAGTTCTTATTAAATCTCTTTTCATGAATTACATATTCAAAATTTTGATTAATGATTGATTTTACAAGCAATACGTGTAATTTTTTAGTTATAAAATTGAATAAAATAATTATGCCTATGACATATATAATCTTTATAGATGGTTTTTTTCCATAATTTTTTTGAAATCGTACTATCTTTTAAAATCAAAATTAAACTCTTTACTTTCCATTCTTTGTTAAAAAACTCATAAAATATGTTAATTATTCAATTATTGCACATATATATAGTTATAAATTTTTTTATATATCTTTTTGTGATACTATAATTTATTACTTAATTAGAAATTGCACTAAAAATATAATTACAAAATATAAAAAATCATTAGAAAAAAATGTAGAGAGAAAATTAAAAAGAGAAAACATTTAAATATAGTATAAAGATGAGTTATTCGATAAAATTAATATATGAGGGAAATTAAAATGTTCTAAATGTCAATTAGTTATTAGTAATGATGAGGCATTTATGTCTTATTTTTATCTTTACATTACAATAATAATAGTTTTTTTGTCCAATTTTGCACGGAGGGTATTGTTATCAATTCAAGTTTGCAAGGAGGGTATTCTTGTCAAAGCACAATCGGAAAACAATGTGTATTATACACACTTTTATAGGTACAAGCAATACATGTAATTTTTTAGTTATAAAATTGAATAAAATAATTATGCCTATAACATATATAATCGTTATAGATGGTTTTTTTTTCATATTTTTTTTGAAATCGTACTATCTTTTAAAATCAAAATTAAACTCTTTACTTTCAATTCTTTGTTAAAAAACTCATAAAATATGTTAATTATTCAATTATTGCACATATATATAGTTATAAATTTTTCATATACCTTTTTGTGATACTATAATTTATTACTTAATTAGAAATTACACTAAAATATAATTACAAAATTTAAAAAAAAATTATTGGAAAAAAATGTAGAGAGAAAATTAAAAAGATAAAATATTTAAATATAGTATAAAGATGAGTTATTCGATAAAATTAATATATGAGGGAAATTAAAATGTTCTAAATGTCAATTAATTATTAGTAATGATGATGCATTTATGTCTTATTTTTATCTTTACCATTCAAGTTTGCAAGGAGGATATTTTTGTCAAAGCACAATCGGAAAACAATACACACTTTTATAGGTATATAGACTAGAAGTGTACACGGCCGTGAAAATTAAAGATTTAACTTTTTTAAAAAATTTGGCAACCCCTGATTAAAATTTACATCTAAAACATCACAAGATCCAACACCAAGTGACAGGGAAATTGTCAGTTGTCCTTTCTTGAAAACGCATCCACGTTTTAGCCATATTTGATCGTGTATGTATGAAGAGATAGCCCCTAGCTGTAGACTTCGTAGGTGCTACTAAAGTCGGCATTTAAGTCACAAAAAGAATCATCATCGGCCTAATAAAATGTCAAGAAACACGATTTCTTGATTTGATTGAGAAAGATTGCGATTGAAGCCAGAGCAACGTGGTAATTTGGAGTGTTGCAAACTTATACATCGATTAATAGAATGGGAGGACTTGACTATTTTCAAAAAACATAACACACATGCATTGTGTTCTTTCACAATAATTTCTTCAACTTTTTTTAATCTGTATATGGATTATGTTTATTTTTTAAAACAAAACACACAATGAATCATTCATGTAGTTAATTACTTGTCGTAACCAATTTAATTCATGTACTATTCCAATGTGCTAGCTTAGCTACATGAATATCATGTAGTCTGATCGCGATTTTTAACATTAGAATTGTGTTTTATGATCAATGGCTTATATTGAAGCCAATATCGTCTTATGTTTGGGATCATAAGTCTTGTTTGAGACCTAATTGTAACAAACCGTTTTTCAAACTAAAATTGAAAGAAAAAATAGAACCTCAACACGTACAATTAAAGAAAATGAACTTGACCATAATTAAAGATCAACCAAGTCATCATTAATAACATGTGTTCGTTGCGAATTATAATGTTAGACAAAATGATGACTAAGTTTACATGCACTTTAAACGGAATAGACAAAACACTAATTACCACTCTCAAGTGGGGTAATCTCTAATTAAGAATTACTATTAAAAAGAAGGAAAAAAAATTGGATTCTTGGGTCAGTTTGGAAAAGTCACTTTTATAAATTTTTCAATCGCAAGTTGTCCGAATCGAATAATTTTCGGACAGGTGGGACTTATTGTGAACCGTAGATTAATAATTGAGAATCATTAGGGGTAACAAATGATTATTTGAGATGAGAATTGATTTAAATATCCATCCAGTCCCTTTTAAAAAAATTGTAGTATTGGGCGACACATTCTTTACCACCCCTATCAGCATTTAAAAAGATTTTTATTATGAGAAATATGAAAAAATTCAATAGAGTGCACATGGGAGTTGGGACTAAATATTGCAAGATTTGATTAAAACATCAATTATATATAATGTTGGGTGTAATAATCGTCCAAAATTCTATCTATAATATATATGTCAGCTTTTTTGTTTAAATATAAACAAAACGAATCTACCCTTAGCAGAGAAGGGAACCTCGCAGAGATCTACCTGGCCTCGTATTTTTCTTCATCTGTTCCGCCCCTATGCTAGAGTAAATAATATGTAAAAAGAAATTGGTAAAAACAATTGAAATGTGATGTTTGAACTGATATATAGTTTAAAATATTTGAGTTTTTTTACCATTAGTTATAGTTTTTGGTAAAGTGGCGAACATTCGACCCTACATATATCTATACTAACTGCTTGATTCGTGTAATGAGTATGATAAATGATGAGATGATCAATTGAAATATAAGAATAAAATACATAATTTATTTAATTATTGTAAAATTTGAACAAAAAACGGGATGCTATAAAGATGTTGAATATCATCGTTTGCACCAAATTAACGGTATTATAGAAGGATGTATATCTTGTATATAAGTGACTTATTGTAATTTGCCATTAATTCAGGTATATAAAAATTAAAACGTAATGTATATATTCCTAAATTATCTCTTTCTTTCAATTCAATATAACCTAATCTATTTAGATTTAATTTCAATAATATTTCAAAGATACTGTTGAAAATTGGGTTTTATAATAAGCAGTACTTAAAATATGATAATTAGCTATTATTACACACACATATATGTATATATTATATGGTTTACGGTACGGTTGTAAGAATTATTTATTAGGTGTCTCGTGTTTTTATGTTGCAGGATGGAGTTTGGCTGCTATGATCTCATATATTTAACTAAGTGATTAACATTTATTTAACTGATTAATGATCCACCTACCAGGATAGTAGGATTATTTAATTTTGTTATGGGGATTCTGTATTATTTGATTATGAAAACACGAGAATTCTTGAAAGACGGTTTCACGGGTCAATTTTGTGAGACATATATTCTATTTGGATCACCCATGAAAAAATATTATTTTTATGCAGAAAAAGGCAAAAACTTGTGTGAGACGGTCTCACGGGTCGTAGTTGTGAGACGGATCTCTTATTTGGATCATCCATGAAAAAGTATAAGTTTTTATGCTAAGAGTATCACTTCTTATTGTGAATATGGGTAGGGTTGACCCGTCTCACAGATTAAGATCCGTGAGACGGTCTCACATGAGACTTACTCGCAGAAAAATATTACTTTTTATTGTAAAAATGTGCATTTATAATCTGTCTTACGAATAAAAATCCGTAATAATATTTCAAAAGAGACCTTATGAGAAATTCCCTCAAACTAAATTAAAATCTCGGCACGTTTTTTTTTCGAAATGAAAAATCTCGGCACGTTAGAACTTTTTGTGTTATTACTAAAAAATATAATCAATTAATTAAATAAGAAAATTTACCATTATTACAATTAACTATCATTACGAGCTTTTCACATCCACGTCTCATTATTAAATGTATTCGGCGGAAAATTCGATATCCAACTCGAATGGAGAAGGTATAGAAGAGACTTTTTAATTGATAAAATAAATAGGTAACCAAGTATGGTGATTTTCGGGTATAGATATGGAGGCAGATCTTACAAAATCTTATACGTACCCGACATGAATACCCGATTAATATATATATACCCGATTAAAAAATATATATTTTATATAATATATGATTTTTTGGCTACGATGTTAATTTTAACATGCTTTTGTTAAATGATATTAGTTGGATTAAATGAAGAAAATTATTATTATATGATTGATGTTATTTTTGTTGAATAATGATGTTAAAATAAATTGTTTATAATATTTTGTTAATTTTTTTCATAATTTTTATATTTTTTTCCTTATTGTTCTTAACAATTTAGTAAAAATCTATAGTTTAACCGAAATAATTCAAATTTAAGAAAATGCAATTATATGTGATAATTGGATAAGGTATGAATATCCAATCTTCAGACAGGTATGAGAATATAGATGAAATTAATTAAATATTCTATGAATATGAATATAACAAATGAGGATAAATCCGAAATGGCTTCCTTCATTTTCTTTTTAGTTTGCTCACCATTCCTTTAGGAAGACTTCAGACTCTCTTGGGAAATAACAATTATGTTGGGAGCATTAATAGTTTATACAGAAGCGTATCTAATTTGGAAATAGGATAGTGTTTGAAGTCTAGAGAGGCAATCATTAGATTACTGGAACCCAGATTTCCTCCCCTTATCTTTCTTGCTTCGATATCTTCTGTTATGATCAAACACGCTTACTATTAAGCCAAAAGTTATAGTTGTTCGCCAAGACACAACTTTATTTCCTTATATTTGTGGTAGCGCAGATTGCACCTACTTTGGTGTTAATGGGTCGGGTTGTTAGGCCCCTGACTCCGGAGAAGTACGTGTTTATCTGCTGGTATTATCTCATATTCTTTACAGATTAGTCTTACTATTTTCCTACCGTTGGTCCTATATCCAACAAAGACAGTATTACCCATTAAGATCTGGTGTCACTCTTTTACGATCCACTTAGCCAACCAGATCAAGCGGCGCAACGTCAGCAAATTGACGCACGAGAAATTCTCAAGAGATCATTCATCTCAGTACTACTATCACTCATACACGCTTAACCCAACATCTTCTCGTTTAACCAACAAAGTTATCCTATAATAAATAGGAATAAACATAACCAACCATCGGAACCGCAAATTATCAGATTGCATTCGATGATTTGGTGGTGTCGAATGCAGCTTCAACATCCATCATTTCCACTCTTGACCAGATGAAAATTCCTATATGCGACGTCGAGGAACAGGAGCTTGGCATTGGTATGGAAGAGCTAAGGTTAATTTTAGCCTTTTAAGTGAAGATTCATTACTCTCACAGCACTTATATATATGCAATGGGATTCATTTTGTTATTGTAGGCTATAAGCATATTGAAGGCCTCTCTTCCTTCAACTCGTGCTTTAACTGACGGTCTCAAACCATTCTTAAAGAAACAGCCAAAGCAGGAGAAGTGAAGCTCGCATTATCCGATCTATATATATATATATGCTACATTTATGTTTAGCTGTCGCGTACCCAAGTTCAAGTTTATTTGACATTTCATTTGTCATTTAGTAAACTTCATAACGTACATTTTCCTGGTGTTCTGTTCATAGGAAAAAAATGCATTTGTGATAATAACCAAGGATTGTGATAATAACGTAAATTTCATTACTTACAAATTCCAAATGAGGATTGAACTGTTTTCCCACACCCTAATAAGCATTATTATCTGTTAAAATTTCAAATAATAACCAAGGATTCTGTTTTCCTCCAAGAGCTTTCACAATCACCTCTAGTATATCATATCTCACTTTAAGATGACTTTAAACTTCTGAGTAACTTGTTAGCATGTAATAGAATAACACAAACATGAGAGAGAGAAAAGTTAATGGGTGGTCGACGATTCGAAGCAAATGTCAGGACAGATGCTTATGTTGTACCTGCTCTAACATGAAAAATATGACGTGTTCCATGATGCCTTAGAGAGTGCCCGGGTCTGGGTCATCTTTGGACTCAGGTGGAGTAAGAAAGACAGGGAGCCCAGAGCTGGTCCCGTTAATCCGATGTACTACTAGGAGAGAGCCAGCTTGAGTAAAGAAAGACTACTTTCATTCTCGGACGTACATCGACCCGGGAAGTCGGTTAGACCGATATATAAAATCGTAATTGTTTTTTATTTAAATTTGATTATATATAATTTAATAGAGATTACTATTATAGGAAGAAAATTAACAGTATTATAGACGATATTAATATACATTCATGTTATGTTATTATTAACACACCATTGTTATGGGGAGTCAAACTATATTTTAAATTTATATTAACATCTCACTAGTGCGATGCACATAGTATTACAATTAGTAAATATGAACATTTAAATAATTATTTAAAATTATTGATATAGTAAATATATTTAGTTATTATATAATTTTTTTATATCACTTGAGATCATATTCAAATCAAGATAACAATCATGTCATCAAATTAAATTATTTATCATTGCATTCAATACATTGATTGTAGAATTGTTACAAAATAGAAAAAGATATTAAAAATCATATTAATATCAAAATTTTAAAGAATAAATAAATATTTTTCAAAAAAATAATAATTTATTAGATGAACATTTTGATTACAAATTTTAATTATTTTTTTAACATTTTAAAAAATATTTATATTAAATTTCTGATTAAATTAATAATAATAATAATAATAATAATAATAATAATATTTGTATCGAAGTATGGATAGTCAGTATACCAAAAATTCATGATGTCATTCTTCACTAAAAAGCTGAAAAACGTATTATCGTATAAAATTTTTATAGTTTATTTAATATTTTATAGAGTATAGATAACTAAATATATAAAATAACACATATCCAAAACTGTAATCAAAATTAAATGAAATAATATGTCCGATGCAAATATTTAAAGGAGTGTTATTTACACTCCATTTTTTTAAATTGCACTTCATATTTATTTCTTTAGTCTAAAATTCCTAATATGTCCTCAAATAATATTTTAAAATATTGATATAAATATACAACATGTTTTATACACTTTTCTTTTATTAAATATAAAAAATATTAAATTTAATTAACAAAAACTCTCATGAAATTGTCTCATGAGTCAATTTGTAATACTTATCTTCGAAAAATATTTTTTATGTAAAAATTATTGTTTTCCACCCAAGAATCAAGATATGGACCGAGTCGACTTGTTCAATAAATATAGATCTGCGAGACCATTTCACAGGAGACTTAATCAAAACTAATTTAAGTAAATTAATTTTTTTCTACCTTGAGTAATTTTTCATAAATATGTAGACAAACGGTTTAATTAGACTATTGATTTCTAACATTTTTAAAGTATAATAACACAACTATTTATAATTGTCTCTATAGACGAAACTATCAATGTATAAAAGGTAAAAACTTATGTGAGACGGTCTCATGGGTATTATTTGTGAGACGGATCTCTTATTTGGGTCACTCATAAAGAGTATTACTTTTTATGCTAAGAGTACTATTTTTTATTGTGAATATGGGTATTGTTGACTCGTCTCACAGATTATGATCCGTGAAACGGTCTCACATGAGACTCACTCCAGAGAAAATATAAGGAAATAAAAGTAAAGTTATTGTTATAAATAATAGTATTTTTTATTCAAAAATATATCATAAGGAATTTTAAGATAATTTTTTTTTCAGATTTTTTTATTTAATATAATTAATAATAAAAAATTTGTAAATGCTTGTGTAATTCGTAATTATTGTGTATATCATTATAGATTTAAGTTTTTCGAATAAATTTGTATGTAGTGAAATAATAAATATTTATAGTCTTATCTTTTAATTATTTTTAAAATATAAATTAATTAATGATTTATTTTTTAATATATATTAAAAATAAAATATTATTAAATACAATACTTAACCTTTATTTTATTTTTTTAATATGTTATTTTTGACCAAACCTAATATATAAAAACAACATGGGAATATATATCACACATGACGCTAAAAAATTAAAATAACTCCACAAACGTTTAAAATAATTGTAATAATAATAACTCCACAAACAAAACGTTTAAAACAATAATTATTATTATAACTCCAAAACTAAAACACCACAAACGCACACCCAATTAAGGGTGTCAATTTGAGTGAGTTGGGTGGGTTGGATTTGGATTGAGCAATAATACTGTTCAAAAATTATTCAAACCAAATAGAGCTCGAACCCGAACTTGAGCAAACCCGAAAACTCTTAATCCGAACCTGAACTCGAATCAACCCGATCAATCCGATTAACCCGATTTTGAATTTTTTTAAATAAAATTAAATATAATTCAAAAAATAATAATATTTTAAATTAAAAACGTAATAACAGAATATCCCTCATATATATGATTAAATTTTAAAATCTAGTTGTAGAAAAATAAATTAAATTTACTAAATCAAATAAACAATTTTTTTAAAAATAAAAAAATGTTCAAAATAAATATAAAATTATGAAAATTTATGATATAAATGTACAATAAATATTTTTTCAGACATATAATATATAAAAATGTAGGCAATCTTTGTCAATTATATTTTTTAAAAATAAATTTAAAATTTTCGGGTGAACTCCGGTTGACCCGAACCCAATCCAACCCGATCATTTTTTCGGGTCAGGTATCAGCTCCAATATGATCTAAACCGAACCCAAAAACCTCAAACTTAAACTTTATTTTTCCGGATTGAACTGTGTCGAGTTGGAAGATAATGTCTGATTTTGACATCCTACACCGAACCCTTCTCCTCCTAGAACACGGCCACACTGATTCCTCCGTTCCTATGCTATTCTTCGATCTTAAACAATTAATCTCCTTCACAACTTAAAAACTCACGCGAGACTAGATTTAGAAGAATCTTAGCATCTGAAAATCGTGAAGGACCGCAATGACGTGAAGGAAATGGAAGGAAGAAGCGAAGTTGGTTTCGGGTGACAGAACGAATCAACTAAATGCTTGAATTTTATCGATTCCAGTGGTCTTATCGGCCTTAAACCTGAAATTCTTGAAGGTATGTGGGTATATGTTGGATTTATGTTTCAAATCTAAGAGGTTGTATTCAATGTAGGAGATTTATTGACTTTTAATGACTTTTGTAGATTTTAAAAGTCTAGACGTATTCAATTAAGACTTTTACAAACTATATAAAAGTCTAGTTGTATTCAAAATAGACTTTATAGAGTTTTAAAAAGTTAAGTGGTATTCAACATTGACTTTTAAAAACTCTATAAAAGTTCATAGGTATCAAATTTTCAGTAGACTTTTAATAACTTCATGGAATTCATTAACATACAAATATTAAAGCCTAAAGTATAACTATAAATTGTCAAAAATTGTATTTGGTTCAACTAAAGATTTGGATGGATTTTTAAAACTTCGAAATCATACCCAATATATTTATTTTTTTCTCTGTCGCTTCACATCACATCTCTTCTTATCTTTTCTCCAATCATCTATCTACATCAATCTCTCAAATTTTTGAAATATATCTCTATATATATTTTCATCTTTCGATATTTTAATTGATTGTTCATTTAATAATTTTTATTTTAATATCATAGGAAATTTTTAATTTTCGTATTGATTTTGTGATTTTTAATTTATGATTTATATAAATTAATGTAATATTCAATAATAATAAAATATGGTCCAAAAATATCACTTAATTCTTAATAATTGAATAGCCTCGCAACAATCATGCTTTTTTAAATTCTTTTTAGCATTTTTAATTAATATGTAAGCTATGGTATTTTTATACAAAATTATATCAACATAATGCAAAATAATATT
This sequence comes from Primulina eburnea, assembly GCF_022965805.1. Taxonomy (NCBI): domain Eukaryota; kingdom Viridiplantae; phylum Streptophyta; class Magnoliopsida; order Lamiales; family Gesneriaceae; genus Primulina; species Primulina eburnea. Next base: position 7,462,021 of record NC_133108.1, read on the forward strand.
ATTCACATGTACATTATCAATTCAAAAACAATGTTACATATTAATCAATTGATGTGTTTTAAAAAATTTACAAACATGAATACAAACCCACATATATACACATGTTGAAAAACTATTTTTTACACAAGTTAAATTTTACACAAATTTATTTATTAATAAATATCGAAAACTATTTCAAACTGAATATGTTATATATGTCAAGTAATTATTGGTTTGAAAAAATAATAAAAAATGATATGTTATAAATTAAGTACAAAATTTATAAAATTCTATAAAAAAAATATTTCACAAAAGTATATAAAAATCTTGCAAAAAACTCTACATGAATCCACATAAATCTGTGATATTCTGTAAAAGTCAATAAAAATCTATCAAATCTATAAAATTCTATCATTTGAAAAAATTCAATAGAAGTCATCAAAAACTCTGATTTGAATACACCTCACTGCTTATTTGTGCATATGGCTTGAATTTAAGCTGAAACATACAGTTGTATGTTGTAGCAGTAGGAACAGAGCTTATTGGGTCTTTTTTGGTGTTACTGCGACTTTTACATATGGAATTTGAAGTTATGGTCTGAAGAAAGTTTGTAGTGCTCAGTGTTGCTTCGATTTGATGCCATTTTTTCACATCGTTTGGTTGAAAATTGAAAGAGATATGCTCATATTATTGAAACAGGTCCTAAATGAGAATCATGCTCGCTGCAGTGCCATGTGCTTACTGTTTTTTAAAATTTCGGGCATTATACTCTGGAAAATTGGAAATATGATTCCATTGAAAGTTGTAGAACATTGTCTTATCTTCAAAATCGAAATGACACTGAAATCACGTAATTTGGTTTAATGATGAATGAGATATACCCAATTTTCCAGAGACCGTGCAATCTCAAAGAAAGATGGCATACAAGATTAAAAGCGTGTTCTTGTGGACAAATTTAGGTCAGTTAAATGATTTTATTTGCACAAATTTGTGATGATGAATTGTTGGACTTTGAGTTTGCTTGAATTTCCAATTGGAATCACTCGATTTTGATCATGCATGAGAATGTTATGAGTTTTCTACCAATATGCGCCGAACATGAAAATGATTCCACCTTGCTTTGCATATGTGTGCTGGTTTGGGTTGTTTTCCGGCATTGTTAATCAATGAATTTCACTAATTGTTGAACAACTGAAATGTGCGGATTGAGTTAGCTTGCTAAACAAATTATAAGATTCAAAAGAACGAAAATTTGGTGAGTTTTGGTCAAGTTATGGGAAAATTCTGAAGGCATGTAAACTGAAATTTTATAATGAGTTGTTATAGACTAAGCAATTAGGCAAAAAGTTTGATATTGTTAAGGTATTTGGATGAATTAATGATATTATTGAGGATGTATCTCACTGGTAAAAGCTTGGTGTTGAGGATCGTGGAGACTGGCTATCTTGATGTATGATTTTCTTCTTATTGTTGATTTATGTGGCAATCATATGTTGAGTTGCATATTTCAGTTGGGTATCGATGTGCAAAATAAAATAAAATATTATTTTGTTACAAGATAGATTTTGGTTAGTCACATCGACACCACTGGACATTATGTTGAGTCTATAATTGGTTGATACTCATTTATATGTATTTTTGGTTGAAATCTATTGTAGTATGTTGTATGGATCTCTGCATACCTCGATTCTGTTCGACTTAGCTAGTTGTTGGCATCGAGAGTGGAGCCATCTCATGCATGGACTAGGTCGAGCATTATGTTATTGTTGATATTGGTCATTTGATTCCTCATATCGTGAGATTGCATCGCATTCATACACGACATGTATCACATATTCTATGTCATTTGTAATGATTTATTTGTTTTCTCGTATAGGGGTTCTCACTCCAGAGAGGAGGCTATCGTGTCTTTGTGCGTGGGCATGCCAGGGATGCTCAGAAGGAACTAAAAAAGTATCGGGCAGTACCAGAGCTACGTGAGAGCACATTTGGTTCTTACATTGTTGTGTTTGTTCCTAGATATCATCTATATCTACTATATTATAAAGCATGTCACCCTTAGAGTAACTTTTTTGGCGTCTTGTGTCACATTTGTGAAGTACCAAAAATACTTATATCAAACTGAAAATAAACTCAATTTTTATTTAATAAAAAGGGATAATTCCCAATTTAGTCACTCATTTTTTTGACTCGGTCCCGATTTTGTCCCTCATTTTTCAATTGACCCCCGATTTGGTCCTCAATTTTTCTTAAGTTTTGTACAATTGGCCCTTCCGTCCAATTTTGTGTTAAATTAGACGGAATGACTTGTATATCCTGTTGAAGCTACCCGATTCTAGTTGGAAACTAAAAGCACTCGCTTCATGGACATTTCGTCAAACAGTTACAGCCTATAGCTTATACAATGATTGCATGCAAGAGATCAGCGCGACCATGATTCTCTTCTCTCAAAATGTAACTTTCCTTTCAGTTGTCCCATGCAACCTTTTGATTGTGTAATTCAGGCAAAAAAACAAAGAACAAAAATTCCTGAAAAAATTAACCAAATCAAGAACGGAAGAAATTATCCTCAATTGAAATATGCCTTCAATTATCTCCCTTGTACAAAGTACAAACATTGAAAATAAAAAGTTCACAAACGAAATAAAATAACACAAACAATTGCATGCATGTCTAAAATTTGCGCAACAATTTAACACACAAGAAATTGATTAAAGAGGACGGGAGATGGATGAAGTGTGGAAGGACAAGCCGGAAGCAGCCAATTTTTCTTCCATTATTTTTGCTACTGTCTCTACCATGGAAGGGGTGAGATGATTCACCCAATCCCCTACTTGTGCTTTCGTGAACAAGTCCCTGTTCTCAAAATCAGCGATTGCACTATCCCTTTCTTGTTCACTTCCAGCTCTTTCATCTTCTCAAAGCCCCGTCCCGAATTCAGCGGCGAACTCACCGTTGAAGTTGATGGATTCACAGTTGGTGAGGCGATCCTCGGTAAGGGATGAGGAGTTTTTTAAGGTGGAGGGGAGATTGACGGAGAAAATTTCTAAGCTATGATACGGTCTGCCTACAGAAGTGAAGACGATAGTTCCGGTGGGTTCCATTGATGTTTGCAGAAGAAAATATTGAAGCTGGCTGTAGATCATTCGGCCTACACGGTGGCCTTATATCATTCGATCAAATTGAGGAGGAATGATAAGAAGATACGCGCTTTTCCTATCATTTATTTGATTTATATTTAGAGAGGATCAAAATATAATTTTAAAAAATAGTGAGTGATTATATTATAATTTTGATACATATATTAAAAAATAAATTGATAAATAAAAAAATAAAAAAATGACTTCGAGAATTGAATCTATAGATTAAATCTCAATAAACAATGATTCTATCTGCTAAATAACATATAAATTGCATTAAAATTTTAACATTTTATTAATATATATATAATTATTAAAATAGACCAGACACCTAAAATTAGTTACTTTAAGTATCTCAAATTTATAAGATAGTATAGATAGATGATCAAATTGGGAAATGAGGGATTAAATCGAGATCGTGTCATAAAATTAGGGACTAATTTGGAAATTATCCCAATAAAAAAATCATAAAAATTAATTTTAGTAAATTTATAATTTATCAATAACTAACATATTTTTTCTGCTTTCAAAAATCTTTTAAATTTCAAAAAATATTTATATATTATTATCTATATTTTAAATTTTTAGATGATTATATCACTTATCCCTTGTAATTATGATGGAAAAATATTAAATATCACTAATTTGAAAATAACAAAATTATTATGTTTATATAATTATTTCAACTATGTTACCTGAAAAGAGACAAGACAAAAACTTATGTGAGACGGTCTCACGGGTATTATTTGTGAGACATGATCTCTTATCTGGGTCACCCATAAAAGAGTATTACTTTTTATGCTAAGAGTACTATTTTTTATTGTGAATATGAGTATTGTTGACCCGTCTCACATATTATGATCCGTGAGACGGTGTCACATGAGACTCACTCAAGAGACAATACTATTGTTGTGTGTTTTCACTACCGCAAGTATACGGTGTCAAAAACTTGTTGCGTGTTTTCACTACCGCAAGTATACGGTGTCAAGTTTTAGTACTGTATGAGTACATATATCGATCCCACGAGGAGTAATTATTCAAAGTTGTATATTAATTACCATAATTGACATAGCTCAACTTTATTTAGACAAATCGAATGGTTGGTATGTAATCAATTCAAATAAAATAGCAATCACTGTAATTCTAGCACGCAGTATAGAATTCACTGAAGAAATAAATCTAGAGATATGATTTCGTCTGGCTTCCCCTATGCTAAATCGGCATTAACTAACATGTTATTAAATTGCATCGCATTTATAACCAAGAACTCGCAATGTTTCTACTCCCTCTGTCGAGTGATAAATAGAACTGTATTACCTATTACCGATATTAATATGTCTATTCAAAATCAAGCAATATGTAATAAATGCAACCAAGGTCCTCTTATGGATTCGTCAGAGTTATACGTCTTTTGCACGTTATAAATATCTAACGATATGATTTCTCATGTCCTAATTTCAATCTCATCTTTCGAGTGTTAGATTTTAATTATTCAATCAATCGAATTATGGCCAGTAATCCAAAAGCATTAATCACAAGAAATCACAAATAAACACGACGAATTAATTAGATGAAAAGTTAAAAAGTCAATAACATAGGTTCAACCAAGACTACATCAATCTCTAGAAAATAGAATTAGTTCATACTCGCAATTAAATCAATACAAAACCTGCTTGTAATCATAAAAAACGTAAAAGTAAGAAACCGAATTAAGAACGTGTTGGTAAGAGATGGAAGTGCGTCTCCGTGTCCGGATTCAGCGTCTTCTATCTCCGTTCTTCGCGTCCCGTGCTCCGTGCGCTCTCACTTTTTCTCCGCTCTGTCGAGTGGTGTGACGGCTGTGCTAAATAATATTTCGGAACCCTTTTAAGATCCACGCCGAACCCTTTTTATTTCTGAATCTCGCGTCGCGCCCATATGCGCGCCATGAGCGGCGCATATGCGCGCAGCTCTCGGCAATGTTCTTGGGGCAACTCTCGCGCATATGCGCGATCTTACTTGCGCATATGCGCGAGTCACACTGTTTGGGCCGCGCATGTGCGCGGATTTGGGAGCGCATATGCGCGACTCTTTCTGCCAGTTGCGTGCATGTGCGCGGGAATACGCCGCGCATGTGCGCCATTGCCTTGCCCTCGGCTCCTGTTTTTCTCACTTTTCTTCCCATGAGTACCATTTTAATGCATTTTCATGCCCGCGTCGTGGTCGTACCTAAGTTCCTGCACTCACACCAAAAATAACAAAAAAGCGTAATTCCGCCCGAAAAGACTAACAATCTATATGAAATATAGGACTAATATAAGTGCATAAAATGCACTTATCAACTATATTATTGTTGTGGAGTTTCTACATTTACCGGGGGTATGTCCGAGTAGTTGGATCATGTTAGTTGGCGTATTTCTGGAGTATGATATTGTAATATATTTGTTTCGAGTATGATGTTGAATGGTTTATTGTTGTTGTTGTGCCTGGCCGAACTTAGTCGTGGCTTAATAAGATACTATTGAACCGTCTTGTATAATATTTTTATAATTTATTTGATCTATTCGTTGAACTACATATAATTTGAATTAAAATTTTAATATTTTATAAATATATATAATTACTAAAATAGACCATGACATCAAAGTTAGTTATTTTAAGTATCTCAAATTTAATAAAATAATAATATAGAAGTATAGATATGTTGAGTACTTGATTTTTTGGTATGCGCTTGGGTCAAAGTTATGTCGAAATTTATTTGAGTGAGTCTCATGTAATATGTGAGACGGGTCAATCCTACACAAATTCACAATAAAAAGTAATACTCTTAGCATAAAAAATAATAATTTTTCATGAGTGATCCCAAATAAGAGATCCGTCTCACAAAAACTGACCCGACCGGCTCACACAAGTTTTTACCAATTTATTTAGGGTCCGAAAGGAAAATTTTAAATTGTTTTCTGTTTATGTAAATATTACTAACTGCATGTTATTAAATTTAAATTAGAATAACAGGGTCTCGCAACTTTTGTTGGCGGCGAAGGAGTGGAGAAATGGGGTCGGAGGGGGAGAATGGCCAGCTAAGCTCGCGGATTCTGGCATCTTGGCTAATTGGAGGGCTGGTAATTGGGTTGTCATTGCTAGGTTTAAACTTTGCCCTACCGAAGAATAGGAAGAAGAGGCCGATAAGGGTGTATATGGATGGGTGCTTCGACATGATGCATTACGGCCACTGCAACGCCCTTCGTCAGGCTCGAGCCCTCGGTGATCAATTGGTTGTTGGCGTTGTAAGCGATGCTGAAATTATTGCCAACAAAGGCCCTCCAGTCACGCCTCTTAGTGAGAGGTCTGGGTTAATATTCCCCTCTTCCTTTCCTCTCATTATATACTCTTCTTTTCTGGCGTTGGCGGCTTCATTTTATTGATGATTTTGTCTTATATTCACCCTCTTTTGCATACACACCGAATTTCTGGCGTTCTGCGTGATTATCAATTCTGTTGCGTCATGATTCGATTGAATCCCCAACCACCCAAATATCACAGCACCTTTCCACCCTCACAACGTGTAGAAGGCTTGGTTTGTAGATTACGACTAATCATAAGTAGTTGGTGAGCTATGCTGTTGACCTACTAATCGTCACTCACTGATTGTTGTTCATGGTAGCTTGATTGCTTTATGCTAGAAATTAATAAAGCGTTGTCTACATCTATTATTGCTACATAGTTTTCTGTCTTAACTAGATCACTATGTCACTTCTTTTATTTTGTTAGCTCATTACTCAGTCCAATTGCTTTTGTTCGTCAATCTTCTTGAGTAGCCTTCTGCAGTGCAGCTTTTCTAACCAACTAACTCCTGCACTTTGTGATTTTACTTGTCATAGGATGATCATGGTAAGTGCTGTAAAATGGGTGGACGAAGTTATTCCTGATGCTCCATATGCTATCACTGAAGATTTCATGAGAAAACTGTTTGATGAGTACAATATTGATTACATTATCCATGGGGATGATCCCTGCATTCTTCCAGATGGGACTGATGCTTATGCCCTTGCCAAGATGGTTGGACGATATAAGCAGATTAAGCGCACTGAAGGGGTCTCAAGTACTGACATTGTCGGTTCGTTCTTGCAACTTCTCATAGATTTAGTGGCATGTGATGTGACTATTCCATTAATATTTCCAAATCCATATATACATATATAGACGGGACTTAAGAGCACAGCGGAAGGTCTAATTTGTAGTGGTTTTCCAAGAAAACTATTTGTCACACATTGATATCACTTCAGCAGTCACTCTTTTAGCGCTTGTGTTTGGAGACTTCCCGTTTTTTGGTCAATTGTAAAACTTAACATTAGACTCCTAGATGCTATTAATGTAATTGTCTACGACTTAAAAGTATGTTTTTGTGGCTTTGCATAATAGGTCGTATGCTTCTCTGTGTGAGAGAGAGGTCAACTGGTGGCAGTCATAACCACTCTTCTCTGCAAAGACAATTCAGTCATGGTCATAGTCCACAAATCTGAAGATGGTGGTTCTGGTAGTGGAACAAGAATATCTCATTTTTTACCTACATCTCGCAGGATTGTCCAATTTTCCAATGGAAAGGTACTAAAATTCACCAAGGAGTGCCTTCCACGTAAACCAAATGATACTTCTATCTATTCACATTTGCAGGATCATTTTGAAAACTAGCCAAAGAAATGTAGCTCTAGCTATTGATGAAGTTCTCTATATTACCAAAATAATTCAAAATTATTTCTTTAGATTAAGCAAATATATTTTCTTTGCCTTCAACCATTACAGCTTTTCTCTGTCCATAACAACCAAAAAAAAATGACTTCATACTGCCGTTTTCCTTATCCAACTATCTGTCTTTTCTTGTATAAGCTCCAAGAAAGCAAAACTTTTCAGTTCAAATGGCATTATCCATTAGCCGGTATGAACCAAGCTGTAGTCTACCTGTTGTATCAAGAAATTATTCGGATATTAACACCTGAACTCACCCAAATTATAAGTGAAAAAAGGTAGCTCATAATTCTACTTGGGTTTTTGTACACAATTTGCGTCATCCGTTTAATTTCCCTGCTGCGTTCATTTCTAGCTTTGAATTTCACCTGGACTGATATGTTGAGATCCTGATTCATGCTAATATGTATCTTCCTACTGTATTGCATGATATTTAGTTCCACTCTGATTGCCATGTTGAATGATGTTGCTTAATATCTGAAGTTTACGACTTTTGACTTTTCAGGGGCCTGGACAAGATGCTCGTATAGTTTATATAGATGGTGCATTTGATCTATTCCATGCTGGACATGTGGAGGTTGGTGATTGTTATAACTCGATTTGTTGACTTGAAAAGATTTTGTTGTGGATAACAATGGTGAAATGCATGCATTTGATGGCTGACACATATGGCTATTTATTTTCTAACTATTGGTTATATCTTACCCGCCCTTTTTTTTTCAACATGTTATTAGTTTTTTTTATGCGCTTGAAGAGCTTGTTTATGCTTTTAGAAAATTATATCCCCCGTTCATGCCTACAGTTATGCATATAATTTGATAAAAGTGATGGTTTCCTTACCAAGGTTTTTCCATGTTTACTCTGTATGCTCATATTTACAGATACTTAGGCTTGCCAGGGGGCTTGGTGACTTTCTGCTTGTTGGTATCCATACCGACCAAACTGTCAGGTGGAAACATTTTTCAGATGCTTTATATTTTTGCCTTCCCCAATTGTCCTATTCCTCGAATGAATATGATTTTCTATCCCGTATTTCACTAAATTGATGACTTTTTGAGCCTTACAAATGGGCAAGCTATAGCTCAAGGCTATGTTATCGTGTCATTATATAAAAATCTACATTCCAGGACAAATGTACTAAGCCAATCGTGTTTGGTCTACTTATAGAGCTCTTTGTATCAGGTTCCCTAAATTACCTTCATTTCCTCCCAACAAAAGCCCCTGTTCATTTCTTAATTTTGCCAGGAAATTGATGATCCATTTCACATCAATATTTTTCGAATCTCTGTTTCTGGAAATGAGTACCGTAAGAACACTTCACTTGCTCTAGATGCTTGATCATTTGAGTGGCTAATTCAACTGATTAACATGTCAATTTCTATTCTTTTTGAAGGTTTTACACATACTTATGTCATTTTTCCATATACATTGGATCCATTTGTTTCATAGTTCTGTATATTTCTTTTCCATGTTCCTAGTATGATTTCTTTTTTCAAAACAACAGATTGTATTCATTCTCAGCATGTTAGCTTTAATACCAGGTAGTTGATGTATGGGGACTGGATCTTGTTACCTTGTTACCATTTATTGCATGTTAGTCTTGTCATCATTCTAATCTTTTACCTCGTGGCCTCGAAATGTGGTGTGGATATGTATCTTGTGAGGCAGTTTGAGAGTGTCATCTGGCTTCAACCTTAATTTTCTAATGCTGGAGAAAATTGATAATAACCTTTTAAGCTTTATTTGATGTTTTCTGTCGAATGCTTGAATGGGTGGTTTTAGATATAGTGGAAATGGAAGGCTAAATGCCTAAATCCATTTTTTGGTCTGCCTGGCTTTTGTCTTTGGTCACTTCTTCAATGTCTTAGGGTTTCAGGGAGCTCCTAAAGTTGAATTCTGAATCTTAATTGCTCTTCCTAATAGTTATTGATCTAATGACTATGTAGCATTTGCAAATGCTTTAAAAAAGTCAAGGTTCTAAAATTTGCTAGGCGCTAGTAGAGCGTTAGGCCGTGTCTAGGCACGACAGATTCCACGATATCAATATAATAAGATGAAGTTTGATGTGTTAGAGTAAGCTAACAAATTGCATTTCTTGTTGGACTTTAGTTTATGGTAAATAAAAAATTACTTTTCATTTTTTTTTATTTTGTTGGGTTTTTAATTTCTTTTTTTAAAAAAGAAAAAAAATATCATAGGACCACCTAAGGCCGCTTGGGCGTCCATGCTGCCTAGGTTGGCTGACTAGCACTTTTCGGTGCTGTCGGCCAGCACCTAGCGCCTCAACCTCCCTAGTCCAATTTTTAGAACACTGAAAAAAAGTTATCATGTATTTGTTCTTTATGAAAATTTTCAACCTTTGTAAAGAAAAAGTCCATAATCACTTTTTCTAAACAAATGCAAACAGTACCAATATTGCTTTGAGACAGATGGTACATTGTATTGCTATAATTAACAATCCCAATTTCCTTCAATTGTCTTCATTTTTGGTCGTTAGCTGAAGCCATATAAAAAAATTGTCATTATTCTTGTACAACTGGAGGGGTATTTTATGACTTATTGCCATTGTGACGTTCTGCAGTGCAAATAGAGGAGCACACCGTCCAATTATGAATCTACACGAACGAAGCTTGAGTGTTTTGGCTTGTCGCTATGCGGATGAGGTCATAATTGGTGCTCCATATGAGGTTTCAAAAGATATGGTGAGTATGGTTTATCATAATCTTGATAAATAGTTATCTTAATTGAAAGTATCTCTCTTGGTGTCTAATGTTGATTTGAGAAAACAAGAGTCTTCTAGAGAAAACAATGAGACCACCTATGTTGGAATGAAAGAAATGAGGAAGGAATAAAATAAGATTATTTTTAATAACTAAATCACTTTTTAATTAAAAACTTTGAGATAATAATTATTTGAGAATTTATTATTATCATTACTAGCACTCAAGCACACATCGTGTGTGCGAAATAATAAATAAATATAAATTTATATTCAATAATTTAATATTTTAGTATTTTTTTACTATAAATTATGCGAAGAAAAATTATTTTTATGTAATAGGAAAAAATTAAATTAAAATAAACTTAAAAGATGATGAATTATTTACAAAATAATTTCAAAAATAATTTCCTATTATTGTTGTGAAGTTATTTTTATTTTACAAGTCATATTAATATTAATTTTATTTCAGTATAATAATAATTTGTTTATTTAAAATAATTATTTTGCAATAAATTATTGTTAAATAATAATCATTTATTATTTATTTTTATATACATATATTTATTGGAAATACATTATTGTTAAAAAATTATTACTGATTTTTTTTATTTTTCTACATATCTATTAGCATGATTATTAGATTATTATTTTTTTTTATCATTTTTATTATTTATTTAGTATTATGATTGTTATTAAATTATTATCATTTCTACATTATTAAATATTTATTATTTATTCTTGTTATTTACATACTTAAAAACGAGAGCCGACGCATGACTTAGCCCAAGGGCTGTGTAAGGCGCAGAAAAGCGCGCCTTTTGGATGTATAAGGCGTGATACAGTTTAAAAGCCGAGCTCAACCAATTTTGAAGTCCAATTACTAAAGCCCATAACTATTTGATAACCGGAAAACCTTGACTGCATTTATTGACATGTCGACTCTTGATCTCCCCCAATCTCCCTCAAACTTCAAACTCTAATTACACCAGTAAACAACAGAAAATCAGAAATAGCAAGTGCAAAAAAACAGGTTTGATTTCTCGCTTTCTACCGATTCCAACAAGGCAGTCGTTAACCCTTATTGGAGTTTTATTTCTTAGCAAACTATGCACTTACGGGACGCTAATGAATTTGAGATGTTGAAGTTTTTCTTTTTATGATTTACTTTAGTTGATTTTTTATTTATATAGTTTGATATCTTTGTAAAATATATTTACTTATGTATTTATGACATAATTCACTATATATGTGGATTTTTTAAATTTATGTCAAATACGCTTGATTTCGATAAAACGTACGCTTTGCCTCGCGGCTCAGACCCCAAGGCACCCTAGCGTTTTAGTGCGTCTTGCGCCCCAAATAATTATAGTTATTTATAAGAATGATAATATCATTATAATTAAATTGTCAATGCGGTAAGGTTTAGATAGTTTAAAATAAATAGAAGAGAGAATCATTTTGTAAAATCGGTGGAATGACTATTCCATAAACATGGGAATAGCCATTGTCATGGGATTCCCATGGCATACAAAGTATTGGTATAGGGAATGAGTTAGGAATGTCATCCATTTCAGCTCCATTCCCTCGTACCAATCATGACTTGCATTTAGAAAACATTGACAATAAGGACGTGGACCTTCTGGTTTTCCCATATTGCTTCATTCCCTCATACCAAGCATGACTTGAGTGTAGAAAACATTGAAAATAAGGGCATGGACCTTCTAGTCTTGCCATATTTCTTGTTTGGATGTATAAGGCGTGGTACAGTTTAAAAAGCCAAGTTCAACCAATTTTGAAGTCCAATTACTAAAGCCCATAACTATGTGATAACCGGAAAACCTTGCCTGCATTTATTGACATGTCGACTCTTGATCTCCCCCAATCTCCCTCAAACTTCAAACTCTAATTACATCATTAAACAACAGAAAATCAGAAATACTAAGTGCAAAAATAGAGGTTTGATTTCTCGCTTTCTACCGATTCCAACAAGGCAGTCGTTAACCCTTATTGGAGTTTTATTTCTTAGCAAACTATGCACTTACGGGACAATAATGAATTTGAGATGTTGAAGTTTTTCTTTTTATGATTTACGTTGGTTGATTTTTTATTTATATAGTTTGATATCTTTGTAAAATATATAATTTATGCTTTTATGACATAATTCACTATATATGTGGATTTTTTAAATTTATGTCAAATATGCTTTAGTTCGATTAAACATATGCTTTGCCTTGCGGCTCAGACCCCAAGGCACCGTAAGGTTTTAATACGTCTTACGTCCCAAATAACTATAGTTATTTATAAGAATGATAATATCATTATCATTAAAATGTCAATGCGGTAAGGTTTAGATAGTTTAAAATAAATAGAAGAGAGAACCATTTTGTAAAATCGGTGGAATGACTATTCCAATTTTTTTTTTTTTTTGATAGGAAACAATATTTTATAAATGAAGTGTTAAAAATGATTACAACAGTGGACTAGAAATTCACTGTCATCAATTATAGAAGATGATGACTGTCCTAATATAGCATCCTATAGCATTAATAATTTACTAATACACATAATCCCACTGTCTTATCAAATCAAAAACTGAGACATTCTTGAAATCTTTGTGAATTCCAATCCACATGGCAACGTTAATCTTGATTTTCTCCCAGCATTTGTCGATATCCGTTTGTCTTTCTTCGAAGATTCTTTGATTTCTTTCCAACCAAACCGTCCAGCAAATGCAATGAACCACAACTTGCCAAAATATTCTTCCTCTCTTACCCGTGATCTGTCCCAAATCCATGCTGAATAAATCTTTGGTTGATTTAGGTGTTACCCAAACCAACCGCAGCTCCTGCAAAGCTTTAACCCATAATGAAAACGAGAATGAACAATGGATGAGAATGTGGTCCTGAGTCTCCGAATCATTTCTGCATAGAACACACCAATTGGGGCACAATGCAAGCCCGGGGCATCTTTTTTGAATCGTCTCCGATGTTGGTAGCTTACCTAGAGTTGATGTCCAAGAAAAAAGCTGGATCTTACTAGGAACAGGGACTTTCCAGATAGCATCGAAGAGTAGAAATTTTGGGTGAAAGTTATCTGAGAAAAAAGACTCGTAGAAAGAACTAACAGAAAACAAACCCGACGAATCCCCGCTCCACTGAATAAAATCGTCCACCCCCTCAACTAATCTAACCGGCTCTAAAACTTCTAATAACCCTGTCATAGTTAACAAGAATGTGAGCATTTCTCTTACCATCCGTTCAATTTCATCCATCTGATGATGAGCATATCGATAAGGTCTTATACTGATACCGGCCCACGACCTTCCTTTATACTTTATAGCATGATCTTGTCGCCTACTATGGGGTAATTCACGAGGTTCTTGGAATATCCCCTCATAGTTAACAAGAATGTTGTTCATTGCTTCCTCACCTTCCCTCTTGTCTGCCCCACCCTTCTCCATTCCTCTCCGCTTGAGTAATATTGCTCCGTAGAGTTCCACCTCACTCAACTTGGCGATCCCCTTGAAGGAAACCATGGACCTGCTAAGGGATTGATCCGTTTTTAAGATTACTGTTTGATCACGCCAGCTAAATCGCATCTCCATTTTATTCCAATTCAACAAGACTATCACCCAATGTACGAAGCCAATCAACTCAAATAAGATCAATACCTCATAACTCAAACAAATATCCTTCAATCTGAATTCGACATTGCCCCATATCCTACTCCAACTCTCTGCACACCCCTGACCCGACACCGGAAACCCATCCCCAAGACACAACCCAAAAAACACACTCTCGTCAATTACGATCCCTAACTGCGCTATTAATTTTTTTGAGACGAAGTTGTGGCTTGCGCCACTGTCCACCATTGCTACTACCTCTCGTCCAGCCACCTTCGCCCTCATTTTCAATGTTTGTGGGTGGTTTATGTCATTAACAGAATACAACGGTAACTCTAGAGTGTTGTATTCAGCATTGGGTTCCCCTGTCCCCACTGCTTCCCGCATAGCCTCCATTTTTTCCTCTAACTGGACTTGCTCTTACTCGCCGTCTTCTCCTTCCTCTTCTGCTTAAATCGTCACTCTCAAACTCTCGTTGGCACATCAGTGCATCGGGTGGTAGGGTTCTCCACATTTAAAGCACAATCCCTTTTCTCGCCTGTGCAAGAATGTTGATGAGATACAACCCTGCCATCAATATATTTTTGATATGCTATCCTTGTCGTCCCTCCACCCCGATCTCCTCCACCACTTCCTCCCGAGTGTCCCCCAGACTCACCACCGTAAGATTGCGGTGTAAGTGGATTTCATATCCTTTGCTCTCCTAGACTCACTGTCCCCAGACTGATATTGGGCCATGGGTAATTTTTGTTACATTCCCTATCATGCACTTGGGCATGATTGGCCCAGCCCACGTTAGTTACTGATTTTTGTGCATACCCCAGGCTCGATCCCAATTTATTTCTTCGCTGATCCACTGTCGTCCCATACAATTCCCTATCCATCCCCCTTGCTAACATCATCATGCGATCCACTGTTCGGGGTGCATGCACAATCATCCTCTGACGTATCTCCTCCCTCAACCTTCTCATGAAATTGCCCCAACATTGATCCTCCTGGACATCACCAAGCTGTGCAATCAACATCTCAAAGCGCTCGATGTAAGCGTTTATCAACCGCGGGCCTTGGTTTAGTGACGCCATTAGCTCGAAAGGATTGGCATCATATCCACCGTAGCGTTTGATTAGTTCCTTCACAAATGTGTCCCAATCCATGTTTGGGATCTTTACGTTCATTCATTGAAACCAATGCACCGTGGTACCATGCATACAAATGTAAGCCAATTTGAGAGTACATTCCAGTGGTGTATCATGAACTTCGAAGTACTGCTCCATCCTCCCCAGCCATCCCAACGGGTCCTCTCCTTCAAACCCAGTAATTCAATTTTTTTTAATGCTGCCCTCACTTCTTCAGCAACTTCTTCCCGTCCCCCTGCCTGGCGCGCCACGCTCTCATCCCTCTACCCCTTGTTTCTCTCCACCGTCATTGCTCATAACAGCCGCTCCCCCTTGTGCCTTGATTATATGTTCCGTTATTTCCCTCAGGCTTAGTAATCCCTCCACAGCCTTATCGATCTTATCCAATCTACCCTGCAATTGCGACATGTTGTCTTGCACCCCCATCAATGCCTTTTCCATGCACTTGCACCAATTGTGTTTACCATGAATCTATGTCAAAGTTGTGTACATGAGAAGTTTGTTAAGTTTTTTTCCCCTCTGAAAAAATGTTTGGGGTAGGAAAGGTGGGGAGGGGTTAAAATGGCTCAGTGTAATAAAATCCAGATGACATCTCTTCCATGGCATACACGCTTGTTACAGTTTCGATCTCATTTGAAGTTCTGGTTGCTGTAGATAACGACCTTCAATATCTCGTTGGTTGTGCATGGAACGGTGGCAGAGGATAATGATTTTCAGAAGGTATATTTATTGGACCCTATTGATCTCTGGAGGTACATTGTTAGTTACAAAAAGTTGTTTATGGTTGTTGATTTTATAGGAGAAGAGGAATCCTTATTCTGTCCCAATCAGCCTGGGTATTTCCAAGATCTTGGAAAGTCCTTTGGACATTACCACTAGCACAATAATCAAGAGGATTGTATCAAATCATGAGGCATACCAGGTTTTATTTCTGATATTGTTTTAAGAGAAGAAAGATTTCTATGAAATGTGATTCTTTAATGATGAAGCTGGCGTCTGGTTATTGCGCAGAGACGAAATGAGAAAAAGGCTGAAAGTGAGAGAAGGTATTATGAAGATAAATCCTTTGTTTCGGGTGATTGAGATTCACTTGACAATATTGGAGGTAAACACATGAAACCATCTATTTTTGCCACAATCCGGGAACTTTTGCTAGTGGTTGTGGTCCTTGTGGATCTAATTTTACCGTTTTTAGATTGCCGGTTACTTGATAATTTGGTGCTATCTGCTGCTGTGGCCTGTGAACATCTACAGATATTCAAGATAGTTCTTGCAGTTTTAAAATCTTCATTATTTTGTTTCTGTTGGAGTCTTAGAATACGCGGCATGTTAAACTCCTTATCTTTCGAAGAAGAATGCAAGGAAACTTTGAGTTTAATTGTTGAATTAATTTTCCTTTCTTTCTTTTTTTTTTTGGAGAAGACTAGGAAAAGAAAGGCATGGACAGTTTAGACTTTCTTTCTTTGATATAACCCGTACAATTTCCTATGTATTGTATGTTCTTTTTTAATATCAAACTCTAATCATTCAATTTTCTGATTTCATTCATGCGTTAAAATTTTAATATGTATGATTTAAACAGTGTGTGTGTGTGTGTGTGTGTGTGTGTGATATTTACCGAAGAACAATATTATATAACAAATAGGATAATGAATACTTGAGGTGTTTTTAATGTGGTTGATAGGAGGGTTATTGAATGCTTAACTTACGCCCAGCCCAGCATAAACGCCAAACACAATATAATTAATCATAATGTATAAATTACCTATATTATTTTTTCTACTGGTGATAGTACATAGGATATTCCTTTCGAATAACATGTTGGGTGTCATAATTGTCCTTGCTTGGTGGAGCGATCGAACCGTAGTACTTGAGTTGTTGTGGGGTTTAAAAGATTTGACTTGCACCATTATCACCAGCTATAGCTTTTGGTAAAGCGGCAAGCGTTCGATCCTACATAACATATATGGCCAGTTATGAATCTCATACTTCGATTATTGAATCGGAAATACATGTGGCAAGTTTTATAGTAAGGATTTTTTAATTTGGGAAAAAATTTGTTATAATTGACTATCGAACCATACAACATTATAAACCATCGACGATTCGACTCCTCATCGGGGATTTCTATCCCATTAATGAACTAACAAGTGACTTCAGGGAGGTGTCGTTCAATTTGACGTACCAGAATATTTCGACATTACATGATATTTGCAATATAATAATTGTTGAAGCTATGCGTTGGAGCGAAAGTATAAATATTCCTTTATTGAATCAGAAGAATTAATTGGATTGGACTACTGTACAAACACTATTTATAGGCTTACTATAAGTGGAAGAAACGTCAAGTCTACAAACACGATTATTAATATGCCTTCACTATACTCAACACTCCCCCCTCAAGGTTGCAACCCAAAATAACACAGCAACCTTGAGAGTAAAACATACAGAATACATGCAACCTTGAGATTAAAACATACAGAAAGCATTTCAATAGTTGCTGCAGGGTTGATGTAAGTCACGAACACCAACTTTGGAGATCAGATATGAATGTTGAGAACTCCCTAAAGCTTTGGTAAAAATATCACCCAATTGTTCAGTGGTTGGAATATGCGCAGTAGTTATAGTTCCATCTTTAACCCGTTCACGCACCAAATGATAATCGATTTCAATGTGTTTCGTGCGTTCATGATACATGGGATTAGCTGCAATTTGTATAGCAGCAGTGTTGTCACAAAACAGAGTTGTGGGAGCTGTCAACTTAAGACCCATGTCTGCCAAGAGACCAGAAATCCATACTACTTCACAGGTCGTAGAAGTCATCGCATGATACTCGACCTCTGCAGAGGACCTGGAAACAGTGTTTTGTTTCTTGGTCTCTCAAGACAATAGGGAGTCTCCCAACTTAACATAATATCCTGTGAGAGAACACGAGTCATTGGGCATGAGGCCCAATCCGAGTCACAATAGGCAGAAAGAGAAGAAAACTTGTTCACAGACAGCATGATACCCAAACCAGGTGATCCCTTGAGGTATCGAACCACACGAATAGCTGCATCCATGTGCGATTGCTTTGGGGAATGCATAAAATGAGTCAAGTGTTGTATTGCATAACATATGTCGGGTCGTGTAATTGTTAAATACAACAAACGACTCACCAATCGTTTATAAACACTCGCATCTTTTAACAAATCATCTTCAGAGCCACCATGATCAGACTTATGCATGATAACATCTAGTTCATGGGTTGTGAATTTCTTATTCTGTTCCATTGGCGTGTCAAATGGCCGAGCTCCTGCTACTCCAGTCTCTGCAATGAGTTCCAGCGCATATTTGCGCTGATTCAAGTAAATTCCTTCTTTAGATCTCGCAACTTCAATCCCTAAAAAGTATCTTAGACTCCCAAGGTCTTTAATCTGCAACTTAGAGTGTAAAAAACTTTGAAGAGCCTGAATGCATTTCGCACTACTCCCTGTGACAACAATATCATCCACGTAAACAACAAGGAGAGTAACAGAATCTGGTTCATGCTTGAAAAATAATGAGTAATCATGTTGTGATTGACGAAAGCCTGCCTCAAACATAACATCAGCAAATTTATTGTTCCACTGCCGTGAGGCTTGACGTAAACCGTACAAGGACTTCCTTAACTTGCAGACTTTACGTTCCCCTTGTATCTTATAGCCTTCTGGAAGACTCATATATATATCCTCGTCTAAATCGCCCCTGCAAAAAATCATTAGTAACATCCATTTGCAACAGGGGCCAGTGATTGACCGCTGCAACTTTCAATAGACATCTAATAGTCACAATCTTTGCCGTTGGCGAAAATGTATCATGAAAATCGATCCCTGGATGCTGTGTATAACCCTTAGCCACAAGTTTTGCCTTAACTCGATCCAATGTCCCATCAGACTTAAGCTTAATCTTGTAAACCCATCGGCATCCAATAGATTTGACATTTGGTGGTAATTCAACCACGTCCCAAGTATGATTACTCTCCAATGCTGCCAATTCTAAGTTCATAGCATTTTGCCACCTAGAATATGTGATAGCCTCATGGTAAGAACTTGGCTCTCTAACTGAAGACATGGCAGCAAGATAGTCTTGGTATGATGAAGAAAAATTCGAATATGTAAGGTACTTAGATATAGGGTAAGAACAAATGGCTGAATTGGTTTTGGATGAATTAGAACAAGAGAAATCCTTTCAACCAAATGGGAGGAACAATGGTTCTACAAGACCTGCGCAGTGGTGGATCGACTGAAGCCTCAGAATGAGTGTTGGGATTTGACCCAACAGCTTCCAAGTCAATGAATAGAGAAGAGTCTTTTATAAAAGGAGTGGTCCATGGAATATTATCAGAAACTTGACAAGGTTCGGGCACAAAGGGAAATATGTTCTCATGGAAGGTTACGTCCCTAGAAACAAATACCCGTCTCGAATGCAAGTCGAAAACCTTATACCCTTTTTGGACAGTAGAATATCCCAAGAATACACGACGAGCAGCTCTAGGAGAAAATTTGTGTCCAGCTGGTAGAATAGAAGCATAACAAAAACAACCAAATGTTCGAAGATGGTCAAAACCAGGAGTTTTATGGAAAGCACCTCAAAAGGAGTCTTATTTATAAAAACAGGCGTAGGAGTTCTATTAATCAGGTACACAGCTGTTAACACACAATCCCCCCAGTATTTTAACGGGACATATGACTGAAATCTCAATGATCTAGCTACATTGAGAATGTGTCTATGTTTTCTTTCAACTAGCCCGTTTTGTTGTGGAGTATATGGACAAGAACTTTGATGGATTATGCCAAGGGATTGAAAAAGATTATTGCAACCAGAGTTGAAGAAATCTGTTGCATTGTCTGTTCGAATTGTTTGAACTTTGGTAGAAAACTGAGTGTCAATCATGACAAGAAAAATCCGAATCATACCAAGTGTATCTAGCTTGGAATGCATAAGGAACACCCATGTACCTCGAGAAAACTCATCTACAATGGTCATAAAGTATCTTTCTCCATTGTATGTAGGAGTGTTGAATGGACCCCATCCCATATATCCATATGCACTAACTCAAACACCCTAGAAGTCTTAGTATAACTTTCAGAAGGTAAACTCAATCTAGGTTTCTTTGACATGGGGCAAACAGAACAATGAGGTAATGTATCAATTCTAGACACAAATGGAAGTAATTTCATTCTCGAAAAAGACATATGACCCAAACGTGTATGTCAATCATAAAGGCTGATAGAGGAATTAGAAACAAAAGGTTTTTCTACTGTCAAAGTATTACATCTTGTTTCAAAAGGAAAAATTGTGGTTGCAATGTTGAAGAATTTGGAGCGAAGTGATAGAGACCACCCTTTTCTCTACCAATCCCCATATCCTCCCAGTCTTGAGGTCCTGAAACAAACAGAAAAGTGGATAAAAGGTGACAAAGCAGTGATGATTCTTGGTGAGTTTGGACATGGATAAGAGATTGAATCGAAAATGGGAAATATATAACATGTTTTCGAGTGTAACAGCACTTGTTAGAGGCATTGTTCCTATCTTGCTTATATATGTTTTACTACCATTTGGCATCCTCACAGATTTAGTGGATTCTGCTATGAGCTTCGAATTTTGCAGCAGGGAAGGGTCTCCAACCATGTGTTCATTTGCACTAATATCTACAATCCATGCATATGGAGCACAATTTGAACTTTTATCTGCCATATTCACCATTGGAGCCTGTGGTTGATTGAATAGTGGAATTTCCAAGCAATTTCAGAATCTCCGCATACTGTGCAGCAGTGAAAATTTGAGACCCACTCGGTGTGCTTGCTTGTTGAGTTTCAGCAGATCCATCATCCACCAAATTGGCTTCTCGTTGAACCTTTTTGTTCTTCTGAAACTCCTTGCCAAATTTCTTATTGTAAGCTTTTCCTTGGGATGGTTTATACATCTTATGCCCCAGTGGATAACCATGAATTCGGAAGCTGTAGTCTATTGTATGTCTAGTCCAAACACAATGATCACATTTCATCTCTTTCTTGTAATCTGTACTCTTATCCTTATTTTGCATAGAGTAAAACACTGAGGTTGGAACTTCAATTGGAGAAAGCGATCGATGCAATTCTGTGAGAGCATGGAGAATGCCTGACCAACATTTGGCAGAGGATTCATTATAAGGATCTGGCTCCTGATGTTTACGTAGCTCTCATTCAACCCCATCAAGAACTGAAGTAGACGTTGTTGTTGATCATGCTCCACGTACTGTCTGGTCGTAGCACACTCACATGAAGGTAGTGTTATTAACGAGGAATACTCATCCCATAGTTGCTTCAATTTGCAGTAATAACTCGAGATTGTGTTATTGCCCTGAACTAAGCGACCTATATCGCGATGAAGAGAAAAATTTTGGAACCGTTTACCTTATCAAATTTATCCTTCAGATCTGTCCAAACAATCGAAGCGTCTGTGGAATACACTATTCCTCCAAAAATCTCCGTTGATACGGAGTTCATAAGCCATGATAGGACCAGAGCATTGCATCGTTCCCATTGCTGTAACATGAGATTGCCGGCAGCTGGTCGCCTACACGTACCGTCGATGAACGCAATTTTGTTCTTCGCACGCAGCGCAATTAGCATTGCTCTGCTCTAAATCCCATAGTTTGCAACTTCAGTTAATTGTTCAGTAATTAGATTCAAACCTGGAGTGTCCGAAGCATGGATGGTCATCGGATCATTGAAATTGCTTGCATTTGCCATGCTTGCAGAAGTAGAGAAATCAAATGTTAATTGTCCCACATCGGTTGGATAGATAACCTGGGAGTTGTATATATTGGCTTGGACAATCCTCCACCCTTGAGCTAGCTTTTGGGGTTGAGTTAGATCCAAGTTCCAATCTTAACATGGTATCAGAGCCCGGGTTCCACCGTTATGTGTTGTTGGACTGTCTATAATTAGGCCACCCATTCTGCCCATAATTGGGTCATTTGTAAACTCCACGCTCCAGATGTTCATTCCTGGGCGTGAGAGGGGTGTGTTAATTGTCCCACATCGATTGGATAGATAACCTGAGAGTTGTATATATTGACTTGGACAATCCTCCCCCCTTGAGCTAGCTTTTGGGGTTGAGTTAGGTCCAAGTTCCAATCTTAACATGTTGAGTATAGTGAAGGCATATTAGTAATCGTGTTTATAGATTTAGCGTTTCTTCCACTTATAGTAAGCCTATAAATAGTGTTTGTACCGTAGTCCAATCCAATTAATTCTCCTGCTTCAATAAAGGAATATTCATACTTTCGCTCCAACGCATAGCTTCAACATGGTATCAGAGCCCGGGTTCCACCGTTATATGTTGGACTGCCTATAATTAGGCCACCCGTTCTGTCCATAATGGGGTCATTTGTAAACTCCACGCTCCAGATGTTCATTCCTGGGCGTGAGAGGGGTGTGTTAATTGTCCCACATCGGTTAGATAAATAACCTTTGAGTGGTATATATGGGATTGGACAATCCTCCCCCCTTGAGCTAGCTTTTGGGGTGGAACCTATTTCCCTTTGTACCTGAACCTTGTCAAGTTTCTGATAATATTCCATGCACCACTCATTTTATACACTATTCCTCCAAAAATCTCCTTCGATATCCATGATAGGACCAGAGCATTGCATCGTTCCCATTGCTGTAACATGAGATTGCCGGCAGCTGGTCGTAGGGATGTAAATGAGCCGAGCCGAGCTGAACAGTAGCTGGCTCGGGCTCGGCTCGTTTAACTATTTTTTCGGCTCGGGCTCTGTAATGCCCGAGAATTTGATTACCGTAATCTGAAATGATTTGGGTATGATTACCGTAATCTGGAATTAATCTGAAATGATTTATTGGATCAATTACGGTAAATATAGACGGAACGGATTAGCCGGAAAAGACGGAAAAATACACGAAAGTTGTGCGAGGGAGCTGCCATGCGCGCACATGCGCGATATAGTGCGCGAACATGCGCGCATTGGGCAGAAGACCCCGCGCATATGCGCGGCGAGAGGGCGCGCATATGCGCGAGGTGTCCAGTAGCATGAATGCTGAGACTGTAAGTCTCGCGCATATGCGCGAGGTTAGTGCGCGCATATGCGCGAGCACTCCAGTAGGTCTCGCGCATATGCGCGACTTGTGTTCGCGCATATGCGCTAGCAGTCTGGTGTGCGGTAAGGCTCTCGGCGCATATGCGCGGAATTGTGCGCGCATATGCGCCAGGCATGCAGCGCGAAATTATGCCACTTATTGCTTGTGTGCGAGGTGTGTATATATATATATATACATACAATCGAATTCATAAGGAAAAAGAAAGAATCGAGGAAGGAGCTCAAAGTTTTCTTTGAAAATTTCTATCGTGATTTACGAGCGATCAGTCCGTCAGAATTTAAATCCGACTTCAGTACCGAGTTCCTATCACCGTAGACTACAACTGGACGTAAGTTTTGCTACGTTTAGACATGTTTTGAATTTATGATATTGTCTAAATTGAATAGGAGTTAGATATGATGTTCTTGACACAGTAGATATCGTATATCTGAAGTCAGACTGAAGAACGGACTGTGTATGAAATTGTTATGAATTTTCCTAGTTTATTTGATTGTAATATACTGAGTTGATATCAGAATCATGGTATTGTTGATTTTGTGATACTGGAATTAATATCTGATTTGTATTGTATCACTGGATATATTGATATTAACCAGATTGGGATTAGATGAGTTGTTGAATTGCTTGTACTGATATTGTATTGCCGGGATTGCGGGATTGTACAGAATTGATATAGAATTTAGTATTGATATTGATTATGAGTTTCTGTATTATATCTGTGATGTTGGGATTGACAGGGTTACTGAGATTGTATTATTATACCGTCGAAATATCAGTGAATTGATATTGATCAGACTCAGTGTTGATTGTGATTATATCGTGATATTGTCGATATGGATTGGATTGTGTCTTGTTTCGATATTGATCAGAACAGGCTTTGAATTGAGCTGTAGATTGACACAGCCTATTCAATATTGTGATTTCAGATTGATATGGACAGACGTGAATTTGAGACTTCGTCTTCGTCAGATCATGAAGACAAAGGTATAAGTCAATGTGGTATTGGGAGATGGACTTGAGTCGGTGTAGACTTGGGTTTCCCTAAATCACATACTTTACTTTATTGCATTGATGTTTGCATTGATTGATTGATATAATTGTTTTCTTGAGTTATAGATTACAGGTATTAGAAGAGTAATCTTATGACAGAAGTGCCTGTTAGTGGTGGGATCACCACGGGCACATTGCACGATGTCATAAGATGGTGTATTGGCGGTTGTGCCAAAGACTGTCACTGGATGTTTGGTTATCGATGTGGGTAGATGGATAGCTTCTTCTTTTACTGTTGGTTGATATTATATCGATGTGGATAGATGTATAGCTTCTTCTATTACTGTTAATTGATATTATATCGATGTGAATAGATTCATCGTTCCATCTATTACTGTTAATCGATGTTATATCGATGTGAATAGAATTGGACTTTTGTAATCGATATCATATCAATGTGAATAGAATCAAGGCTTGCTCTATTACTGGTAACCGATAATATATCAATGTGGATAGAATCAGGGCTTCATCTATTACTGTTAATCGACATTGTATCGGTGTGGATAGAACTGAAGCCTTTTCTATTACTGTTAATCGATACCATATCGGCGTGGATAGAACTGGAGTCTTTTCTATTACTGTTAGTCGATATATGCATGCCAACTTCTGGAATCGGGATCCCTAGACTAGGATTGAGTCTAGTCTGAATTATGTAGCTACGAGTATTGTTGACAGTGTGCTATTGATTATGTTTCAGATTTGTACCTGATTTCATGCTTTATATTTGTTTATATGATTGCATGTTTCATTGATTTATACTGGGAGTTATTCTCACCGGGTTATCCGGCTGTTGTCTTGTCTGTATGTGTACTTGACAACAGGTGGGACAGGTTCAGGGTCGAGGAGATGAGGAGAGATCGAGTTAGAGTGGAGACTTCGGACTTTGATCTTAGATAGGGTTTGAACACTTGATATTAGTTATTAAACTCTAGTTTGAATAAATGTTTTGTAATACAGGATTTGTATTTTATATACTGAGAGGTATATATGTTTTATTTCACTACGTTCCGCAATTTAAAAAGAAAAAAATTTTTAGACCCTGTTTTATAATTGATTAATTAGTCCCAATGATGATTAAGAACTTGATTATCGTCCGGGTCCCCACAAAAGGTGGTATCAGAGCCGTAGGTCCTTTTTCCTTAGCACTGAGATAGAAGTTAGTGAGCGGGGTAGATTGAGTTTTCTTTCCCTGCATGTGAGTGCTAGCATGTGATTTCATATACTGATGATTTATATGTATGTTAGCATGATATTATGTTTTATTGTCTGGATTGATATGGCATAGAAATGCATATAATGTTGAAATAACATTGTATCTGCTAAGATTTCAGTATGTTTTTACTGTGTATTAAGCTACATGTTACCTAGATATCAGAGATGATTTGGTAATATGTATTATATGAAACTGGATCATAACCAATTTTTGATCAGAGGTAAGCTGATCAGGATTGGGATTGAGACGGAATTGTCTCCTGTTATTGCTGACACCTGTGATTATCAGATATTCCTCCTAGACGAATTCCAGAACGGGGTAGTACATCGTATGATCAGATGGATGTGTCTGAAACTCTGATGGAAACACAGATGATAAGGTTTCAATCGTTTCAACCACCGATTTTGAGGGGTGTTGGACACCAGCTGAGTGTGAGACTTGGCTGGAGGAGATCGAAATGCTGTTTGAATTTCTGGGATTCACAGACGAGTACAGAATTAAACTGGTTGGGAATCAACTACGGGAAGTCGCTAGGAGTTGGTGGCTGATAAACCGGGAAGCAATAGCACAGCGTGGTTTCACGATTACGTGGAAACTTTTCAAAGTTGAATTTTATCAAAGGTTTGTATCTCTATCATATCGAGAGAACAAAAGTGCAGAATTTGCAAATTTGAGACAGGGTCCATTGAAGATCGATGAATATTTGGCCCATTTCTTCACCTTATTACAGTTTGGTCCGCAAGTGGCTAGAAATGATACAGCTGTAGCTGATCAGTTTATCAAGGGCTTGAATCCGGAAATACGCACCTTGGTGACTGTGAAACAACCGAGTAATTTTACTGATACTTTGAATCGAGCCAGAAGAGCAGAAACCGTTCTAATGAGACAAAAGGAAGCTTCATATGTTCTTCCAACACCGATACCACAACAACTGCCTTCCAGAATCGAGATTGGCAGCGGTAGTGGAGGAAAGAAAGAGATGTTGAAAGTTCAAAAGAAGCAATTCAAGAAGTTTGGGAGCGGTTCATCTAGCTCTAGCGGTTCTAGTCCGAGTTATACTGGCATCTATTGCAGAAATTGCGGGGGAAGACATTCCACAGAACAGTGCCGAGGAGTGTTTGGCAACTGCCGCATTTGTAAACAGCAAGGACATTTTGCTAGAGTGTGTCCGCAGAAAAGCTTCCGGAGATCTTATGGAGCAGAACCATCTGGTTGTAAGGACCAGGAGACAGACCCAGGACAGACTTGATGAGATTATAATAGGTAACTGTTCTTTTATGATTATGTTGGATATGTATTGTGAAGTATTCATACATTCTATACATGATTTTGTATGAATAACATTGATATATGTTGTACCTGTTGGGTCTGTGTATACTGTAGTATTGAGTTTTGTGTTAATCTTTTGGAGGAAAAGATTGTTATCAGTGAATTCTGTAAATACCATATACTGAAGTAACAGGAGAATGAGATGGAATTAGATAGTGTTGTACTTATGTTGTTTGATTTTAACTACATTATTGATATATAATAACAAGTACAGAGTGAGTATAGATTCTTGCCAGGAGATGGTAAGATACTGACCTGAAATGGCCAAAGAATAAATAATGTACGGTAAGAATTCTCGATTTTGAATTCCTTGATATCCATATTATTTGACTCGATGATTCTTGAAAGGAATGGAGTAATTCCTTATATATATTCAGTTGATTACTGAAATTGAGCATATCAGGAGCTGATTTGTCGATAGCAGGAGATTTGCTATAGTCTTGCAGATTTAGATTTTAGATTTGCTTTGTATCAGGGAGATTGATTACAGCCTTGATTCTATACCAGGTACTGGTGTTATTTTAGAATTCTGTATAGAATAATATCGAATGAATTAAAAGAATTGAGATATCAGTTTGATGATTTATGGCTTGAGAGTTAGGGTTATATCTGAATATGTATTTCTCTATGAGATATCTCAGTTCTGTTATGGGTTGATGAATCCTGTGTTCAGAGGTATTCTGATGATTTTATACCGTGTATCTAGGATGCGTTGATATACTCGTGATATAAGATTGACTGAATCGAATATCTTGTATGGAATATTCTGGGAGTCCAGATTATTGTATACAGAATGATTTGGATATGAAGATAGTTGGGGGCAGTGATTACTGACTGAAACAACAACGATATCAGATATTTATATTTGCTGGAGTCTGGTAGATTATTATATCCGATTGTTGTTTTGAAATTGCTTGCGAATTGTTATTGTTCCAAAACAGTATTGAGACAGATTATATTGTTTGGGGGACATTACATTCGAAGAAGATATAGCAGTTGATTTAAACGACTTGACGATGTAATCAGTTAGTCAGCATTATCAGATATTGATATTATTCTGAATCTGGATATGATACCGATTGTGATATATTATTGTGATTATATACAGTGCAACCGAATATGAGCGTCGATCAGAACATCAGGTAGGTATTACTGTTATATATATATATCTTGTTTGTGTCGAATATTCCGAATCTGGAATGATAGACATGATCAGAAGTGCACAGTGATTGATTCAGTATTCTTTTCGGTAACAGAACAGGTATGAAATTTGAAAATATGGTTTTGATATAAACAAAGACGATCAGTTGTGGCAGAATATGTATTGAAATATCTGAATTGCCAACAGTTGAAGACAGAAAGATATAAACAAGGAAATTAGTTATCTTGATTGTCGATTCTTGAATAGAAATGGGAGTACATTTCTATAAGTTATGTGTTAACACTATTGAATTCTTGTTTTGATTGTACTGTGATGTGATTATGAATGACAGATTGTTCGAATCTGCCTCTATTATGTTGTACAGGACGACGTACAGATATGATCAGACGATTGAAATTGTGCTAGAAAAGAGGTCAGATTGTATTGAATGCCAAAGTTGAATATATCATACCAGGAGTTTGGTTGTTTTTATACTTTTGGCAGTATATACAATTAAATCTTTCCTTTATTGTGCATAATTGAAGGATAGTCGGAGCGAACTATCCTGATACTGGAGGATATTCAGTAATTGTAGTGCGTGATTTTAACACTAGTTGAAATAACTGAGTGTTATATATGAATTTTCATACGACGATAGCTACCAAATGCGTATTGAGATAGCATTCTTTGAGATTTTGGTACAGTGAGAACTGTTAATTTCCGTTGTATGAAGGATCTCTGAGATTTGATTTGAGAGAATCAGGAGTATGATTCAAAAGAAAAATGAAAACAGCTCGAAATTTACTTTGACATAGGCCAATGTCGGATGATGACGATTGGTAATTGGAGCTGGAAGTTGATTATATCCTTGACTAGGATTGATAAATGATGATACTGATTTGTTATAGAATTATTGATTGGCATATACGGATGCTGTATAGCCAATATTTTACGATTGATTCTGTCACGAATCATTTCAAGTAGTATTATGACATTATACTTCTTGAAAGGGTGTTTTCCGTTTGGAGTCAAGATCCGGGAAAGAAAGATACCTCAGAATGATGTTAATGAAAGGAGTTTGGATGTTAAACTCTATTATACATTTCTTCTGATAGATCTGAATTAATTTAGTGAGATTTCGAGGACGAACTCTGATTTAAGAGGGGGAGAAATGTAATGCCCGAGAATTTGATTACCGTAATCTGAAATGATTTGGGTATGATTACCGTAATCTGGAATTAATCTGAAATGATTTATTGGATCAATTAAGGTAAATATAGACGGAACGGATTAGCCGGAAAAGACGGAAAAATACACGAAAGGTGTGCGAGGGAGCTGCCATGCGCGCACATGCGCGATATAGTGCGCGAACATGCGAGCATTGGGCAGAAGACCCCGCGCATATGCGCGGCGAGAGGGCGCGCATATGCGCGAGGTGTCCAGTAGCATGAATGCCGAGACTGTAAGTCTCGCGCATATGCGCGAGGTTAGTGCGCGCATATGCGCGAGCACTCCAGTAGGTCTCGCGCATATGCGCGACTTGTGTTCGCGCATATGCGCGAGCAGTCTGGTGTGCGGTAAGGCTCTCGGCGCATATGCGCGGAATTGTGCGCGCATATGCGCCAGGCATGCAGCGCGAAATTATGCCACTTGTTGCTTGTGTGCGAGGTGTGTATATATATATATATATATATACATACAATCGAATTCGTAAGGAAAAAGAAAGAATCGAGGAAGGAGCTCAAAGTTTTCTTTGAAAATTTCTATCGTGATTTACGAGCGATCAGTCCGTCAGAATTTAAATCCGACTTCAGTACCGAGTTCCTATCAACGTAGACTACAACTGGACGTAAGTTTTGCTACGTTTAGACATGTTTTGAATTTATGATATTGTCTAAATTGAATAGGAGTTAGATATGATGTTCTTGACACAGTAGATATCGTATATCTGAAGTCAGACTGAAGAACGGACTGTGTATGAAATTGTTATGAATTTTCCTAGTTTATTCGATTGTAATATACTGAGTTGATATCAGAATCATGGTATTGTTGATTTTGTGATACTGGAATTAATATCTGATTTGTATTGTATCACTGGATATATTGATATTAACCAGATTGGGATTAGATGAGTTGTTGAATTGCTTGTACTGATATTGTATTGCCGGGATTGCGGGATTGTACAGAATTGATATAGAATTTAGTATTGATATTGATTATGAGTTTCTGTATTATATCTGTGATGTTGGGATTGACGGAGTTACTGAGATTGTATTATTATACCGTCGAAACATCAGTGAATTGATATTGATCAGACTCAGTGTTGATTGTGATTATATCGTGATATTGTCGATATAGATTGGATTGTGTTTTGATTCGATATTGATCAGAACATGCTTTGAATTGAGCTGTAGATTGACACAGCCTATTCAATATTGTGATTTCATATTGATATGGACAGACGTGAATTTGAGACTTCGTCTTCGTCAGATCATGAAGACAAAGGTATAAGTCAATGTGGTATTGGGAGATGGACTTGAGTCGGTGTAGACTTGGGTTTCCCTAAATCACATACTTTACTTTATTGCATTGATATTTGCATTGATTGATTGATATACTTGTTTTCTTGAGTTATAGATTACAGGTATTAGAAGAGTAATCTTATGACAGAAGTGCCTGTTAGTGGTGGGATCACCACAGGCACATTGCACGATGTCATAAGATGGTGTATTGGCGGTTGTGCCAAAGACTGTCACTGGATGTTTGGTTATCGATGTGGGTAGATGGATAGCTTCTTCTATTACTGTTGGTTGATATTATATCGATGTGGATAGATGTATAGCTTCTTCTATTACTGTTAATTGATATTATATCGATGTGAATAGATTCATCGTTCCATCTATTACTGTTAATCGATGTTATATCGATGTGAATAGAATTGGACTTTGTTCTATTACTGGTAATCGATATCATATCAATGTGAATAGAATCAGGGCTTGCTCTATTACTGGTAACCGATAATATATCAATGTGGATAGAATCAGGGCTTCATCTATTACTGTTAATCGACATTGTATCGGTGTGGATAGAACTGAAGTCTTTTCTATTACTGTTAATCGATACCATATCGGCGTGGATAGAACTGGAGTCTTTTCTATTACTGTTAGTCGATATATGCATGCCAACTTCTGGAATCGGGATCCCTAGACTAGGATTGAGTCTAGTCTGAATTATGTAGCTACGAGTATTGTTGACAGTGTGCTATTGATTATGTTTCAGATTTGTTACATATTGTTGATACCTGATTTCATGCTTTATATTTGTTTATATGATTGCATGTTTCATTGATTTATACTGGGAGTTATTCTCACCGGGTTATCCGGCTGTTGTCTTGTCTGTATGTGTACTTGACAACAGATGGGACAGGTTCAGGGTCGAGGAGATGAGGAGAGATCGAGTTAGAGTGGAGACTTGGGACTTTGATCTTAGATAGGGTTTGAACACTTGATATTAGTTATTAAACTCTAGTTTGAATAAATGTTTTGTAATACATGATTTGTATTTTATATACTGAGAGGTATATATGTTTTATTTCACTACGTTCCGCAATTTAAAAAGAAGAAAATTTTTAGACCCTGTTTTATAATTGATTAATTAGTCCCAATGATGATTAAGAACTTGATTAGCGTCCGGGTCCCCACAGGCTCGGCTCGAGTTCGTTACGAGCCTTTGGTTTGAAGCTCGGGCTCGGCTCGTTCGGAAGTTATGACGCTCGAGCTCGGCTCGTTAATGGCGGTTCGCTAATAGCGACGGGTTTTGAGTAAAAGCGTCGCTAATAGCGACAGGTATTGAAAAAAACGTCGTCGATCTAGATCGGCCACGTTTTTCTTAAACCGTCGCCAACAGCGACGGTTAAGCATAAGATCGGCGACGTTTTTGTACAACTGTTGCAAATTAGCGACGGTTTGAACAAAAAACCGTCGCTAATTGTTTTTTTTAATGATATAATTATTTAAATCTGAAATAAAAATATATTGTACTGTATAATCGAAAAAAAATTAACAAAATTTGAGAAATGTAATTATATTATTAATCTGCAAATAATAATACAAGTGTTTCATACAAAATGAATCAGCCATGTAGCAGTCCATCTCCTCCTATGATGTTGATTTAAAATGAATCAAATTGAATTTTCTTAATGTAACGTTGATGAGAATACCGAAATTTAATAAACTTACGTGGAGCAGACGGGATCCTGTGTCAACGAAAGATCCATCTGCATGTCGATGTGTGTGAACGTATAGCTCCCATGACGTTGGATATCTGCCATGTCGTGCTCCCTAAAATAAATTCAATAATTGTAAAACATTAACATTTATAATTAATGAAATATATATTTTTTCCAAAGTACAATTCAATAAATGTCACGAACATCGTCGCTCGAATATTGAACCTCTTCTGTTTCACTTTCAGTTCAAATCAATTTCGTTGTCGTACATAACATTAACATCGACTAGATTTTGAGACGATAAAAGAAATTGAGTTGAGATGTCATGAGGTCCACTTTCGTTGTTTTGAAATGCATCGTTCGCATCAATTTGATTATGCTCAGTATTTGGCTCAACATCAGTGACATAAGCTCGCCTACGTAGAGTACTCACATGCATCCAATCTAATTCTGCTCTCTTCGTTGTTGGATAAGTCAAATACACAACTTGCAAGGCTTGAGTAGGAAACACAAATGGTTCGTAGTATCCAAGACTCTTTTTCGATTGACATCAATAATTTGTACTTTTTATTAGGAAGCACAAATGGTTTGTAATTTTGTCTAAATATGGTTTGTTCTGACATTTTTTTCGATTGTAAGGACAACGGATATATCTATTTAATAAACACTCAGGATGACTAAGTGCAAATGTTACAAACGACTCTAAACGCGACAATTTATAGACAGTTTGCTAAAACCCTGAACCCTAAACCCTAAACCCCAAAACCGTTGCCATCAGCGACGGTTTGCTAAAACCGTCGCTTATATTAATCGGCGACGGTTTATTCATAACGGTCGCTACTATAGCGACGGTTTGATACAAACCGTCGCTATAGTAGCGACGGGTTTTAATAAACCGTCGCTTAATTTAATATGCGATGGTTTTAATGCAGACCGTCGCTATATAGCGACGGTTTAGTAAAAACCGTCGCTGATATTTCCGTTTTTTTGTAGCAGCGCCCGTGAACCACTTAAACGAGCCGAGCTCGAGCTCGAGCTCACGAGCCAGCTAAACGAGCCGAGCTCGAGCTCGAGCTAAACGAGCCGAGCTCAATTTTGAGCTCACGAACCTATTATCGAACATGTTCACGAGCTAACGAGCCGAACATCATTAATCTCAAGCTCGGCTCAACAAAATTGTCAAGCCCAAAATAAGGCTCGGGCTCGGCTCGATAAGCTTAACGAACGAGCCCGAACGAGCTTTTTAACGAGCCGAGATCCGAAAAGCTCGTGAACAGTTCGGTTCATTTACATCCCTAGCTGGTCGCCTACACGTACCGTCGATGAACGCAATTTTGTTCTTCGCACGCAGCACAATTAGCATTGCTCTGCTCCAAATCCCATAGTTTGCAACTTCAATTAATTGTTCAGTAATTAGATTCAAACCTGGAGTGTCCGAAGCATGGATGGTCATCGGATCATTGAAATTGCTTGCATTTTCCATGCTCGCAGAAGTGGAGAAATCAAATTAAAACTCCAAATAACAGCTGAAAAAAAATTTTGTGATCTATGGCAATCACCAGTCACGCGAAGCTTGCCAGAATCCCCAGATCAGATTCCGTAGCTCTGATACAATGTTGAAGCTATGAGTTGGAGCGAAAGTATGAATATTCCTTTATTGAATCAGAAGAATTAATTGGATTTGACTACTGTACAAACACTATTTATAGGCTTAGTATAAGTGGAAGAAACGTTAAGTCTACAAACACGATTACTTATATGCCTTCACTATACTCAACAATAATATTTCTCTATTAATAAATAATCAAATTTATCTTACATTCCACTCAACCAATAAAAACACAATTAAAAAAATTCTGCGGGAGTCCACGTTCTTTCATGGTTTTGAAAAACACTCCACTTGCGAAAAAAAAGAAGGGCGACTTACGTTAAAATCCCTTTACAACATGTTTTCTTGTGATTCAGTATCAATCAATTCTTTTATTAGAATTGACAAACAAATTTATTTTATTTTTTTCTTATGATTCGGTACCAATCGATTTTTTTTAATTAGAGATGACAAACAAATGTATTTTTATTTCTCATCCGTACGCAGCAATTTTACACATATATGTTGAAAGTACCTGGTGTGCTTCTCGAAAATTCTGAACAAATTAACAGCAACGATTCTTTAAGTCGAGGCAAGGATAAATCCTTTATCCGCAAGACGATATTGCCCGTGTACTAGTGCTTCACGTTAACGACAATCGTCTCTAAGATACAACGACTAGTGTCAAGAGAGGTAGCACAACGATCTCTTGATTCCAACGAACACAAAATGCTATAACTTTCAAGTGAGTATAAAAGAAATCTTGCAGCAATATGGAGGAAGAGATTGATGCAAAAAACGTGCGCAAAATAATGCAGGTAGGGGATATTTATAGAACACCAATGCTTGGCTCGAATGGACACACCCTATCGTCCAGAAGATGCAACCTTGGTTGACTAGATGTGTTGTTTCGGTGAAGGAGTACAACATTGGCGTGTGTGGCGTTTCGCACATTCAGAACCAGAGGCGCGCGCGCACCCGCGCGACATGACGCGCGGCCGCGCGCATGGTTCTGTTCTGCGTGCACTGAATGTCAGTGTGGCGCGCGCGCGCGCGCGACTTCATGCGCTGCCGCGCGCTGGCTTCTGTCCGCGCACACCGAAAGACCAGTGTGGCGCGCGCGGCTGCGCGACATCATGTGCGGCCGTGCGCTGCATTCTGTTCGCAAGCAAGAATGCCGCATCCGCGCAGGAACTCGCGCAAGGGCGCACCATCTACTGTTTTGAACACCAACAAAATTTATTTCATCAAATAATTTTGGTCCAAAAAGATAAATATTGGTCAAAGACCACACCTCACCGCACCGCACCGCGCCGGGCCGGGTCGGGCGGGCGCGCGCGTGTGTTTAAATCACCGAGACCTAGCCTAGTAGCGTCTCCCCCCTTCTAAAAGCTTTGGTACCCCTTGGGGCCCAAACCCTTAGTCCACACTAGAACTAATAAGGAGGAAAACTTTTCTGTAAGCTTCCAATGTGGGACAACCACATTTCCATTCACATTTCCATTTTATTCACATTTTCTCTAACAATCCCCCACATGAATGAAATTTATGCATGTATGCAAATCCACTTGAAAATTCTTTTGAACTACTATTGCATCGGGAAAGGTAGCTTTTGGCTTTGAACCTTCCGTAGTAAAATACTATCGGATTTACTAGTTGCTTGGTGACGCGATGTCTTGAACCATTCAACCGTTTGTGTAAACCAAGACAACAGCATTTACACAATAATAGCTCTAACATATTTTGTTCTCATGTTGTGTCCGTTTCGGCCCTGGACCATATCTTAGATTCATAAGCGTTCTTGAAGCGGCCATCACTTCGCACTTATATAGGTGATCTCCTATCAAGAGTATCCTGCCATACTCTACCTCTTAGGTATAGGAATCACTAAAAGAAAACTTAACCTCACCACATGTTGCAGGTACATTTTACTTGG
Source organism: Primulina eburnea (assembly GCF_022965805.1). Classification (NCBI taxonomy): domain Eukaryota; kingdom Viridiplantae; phylum Streptophyta; class Magnoliopsida; order Lamiales; family Gesneriaceae; genus Primulina; species Primulina eburnea. The sequence goes on from NC_133108.1 coordinate 7,497,956, forward strand.
ACGTTTTAAGAATGAGACTTCATTGTTTCCAAGTGTTCAACCAATGTTTATAACTTAGTTTTCCCATTGAACCAAAGTTTTGGGATCTCCAATTCACAAGGTTGGGTTACCGCTATAAACATTTTTATTTTGTGGCTTTCAAGCCCATTCCCCTTATTAGCTTGTACAATTGATCTCGATTTATACTTTTAGTAAACGGATCCGCTAGGTTTTCCTTTGATTTCACATATTCAACAGAAATAACCCCATTAGAGATCAATTGTCTTATGGTATTATGTCTCCGACGAATATGTCGAGACTTACCATTGTAGATACTGCTTTGTGCTCTTCCTATTGCTGATTGACTATCACAATGAATAACAATAGAAGACACTGGTTTATTCCAACAAGGAATATCTTCTAGGAAGTTTCTTAGCCACTCGGCTTCTTCTCCTACTTTGTCCAAAGCAATAAACTCGGATTCCATCGTGGATCGAGCTATACATGTTTGCCTAGAAGATTTCCATGACACCGCCCTCCACCAATCGTGAACACATATCCACTTGTGGACTTGGAGTCTTTTGTGTCAGATATCCAATTTGCATCACAGTATCCTTCCAATACTGCTGGATATTTCGTATATACCAATCCAAAGTTCATGGTGTATTTTAAATATCCAAGCACTCTCGTCAAGGCTTTCCAATGGTCCTTATTTGGATTGCTTGTAAACCTACTTAACTTGTTTACGGAATATGCAAGATCTGGTCGGGTACAATTAGTCAAGTACATTAGACTACCGATTATCCGTGCATATTCTAGTTGATCAATAGGTTCTCCTCGATTCTTTGCTAAATGAACACCCAAATCTAAAGGTGTTCTTGCCGAAGGATTGTCGAGTGCCTTGAATCTTTCAAGAACCTTTTCAACATAATGAGTTTGTGATAATGTAATTCCTTCAGAATTCCTAGAGATTTTAATCCCTAATATTATATCACATAACCCCAAGTCTTTCATATCAAAATATTTTTTCAACATTTTCTTAGTATTCATGATCAACTCATGATCATTTCCCATGATTAACATGTCATCTACATATACATATACATTTTCATTTCCTTTAATGTAGACGCACTTGTCACACTCATTGATTTTGAAACCATTTGATATCATTGTGGTATCAAATTTTTCATGCCACTGTTTAGGTGCTTGTTTGAGTCCGTATAGGGACTTGACAAGTTTACAAACCTTTTTCTCTTGTCCGGGTACAACAAACCTCTCGGGTTGTTCCATATAGATTTCTTCTTCCAATACTCCATTTAGAAACGCTGTTTTAACATCCATTTGATGAATCTCAAGGTCATGCAACGCTGCAATGGCTATGAGAACACGAATGGATGTGATTCTCGTAACTGGAGAGTATGTGTCAAAGAAATCATATCCCTCTTGTTGTCTAAACCCTTTGGCAACCAATCGAGCTTTATACTTATCTATAGATCCATCTTCTTTGTATTTCCTTTTAAGGATCCATTTGCATCCTAAAGGTTTACAACCCGGAGGAAGATCAACTAACTCCCATGTGTGGTTGTACATTATGGAATCTATTTCACTTTTGATTGCTTCTTTCCAGAAAGGATCTTCTGGATTTGACAGAGCCTCTTGAATAGTTCTTGGTTCATTATCTAACATGTATGTTAGAAAATCGGGACCAAATGACTTTTCAACTCTTGCTCTCTTACTTCGCCTTATATCTTCATTGCCTTGAACGGGTGCAATCGAAGTTTCATAAGGTCTTTTGTTTAGACGGGATTCTTTCCTTTCTTTACAAGGAAACATATTTTCAAAGAACACGGCGTTCCTTGATTCAATTATCGTTCCCTCATTGATATCAGGAACTTCAGATTTGTGCACTAAGAAGCGATATGCACTACTATTAGTTGCATATCCAATGAAGATGCAGTCAATTGTTTTAGGCCCAATCTTAACTTGTTTTGGCTTTGGTATTTCTACTTTAGTCAAACACCCCCAAACTTTGAGGTATTTGTAAGATGGTTTACGCTTTTTCCATTTCTCATATGGAGTCTCATTGTTTCCTTTGAATGGTATCTTATTGAGAATGTAGTTCGCTGAGAGAATCGCTTCCCCCCACAAGTTTTGGGGTAAGCCTGAGTTTATCAACAACGCATTCATCATCTCCTTAAGAGTACGATTCTTGCGTTCTGCTACTCCGTTTGATTGAGGTGAGTATGGAGCTGTAGTTTGATGAATTATGCCATTGTTTGTGCAAAATTCTTCAAACGGAGCAACATACTCTCCACCTCGATCACTTCTTATCATTTTGATCTTTGAACTTAGTTGATTCTCGACTTCATTCTTATAAGCTTTGAATGTTTCTATTGCTTCATCTTTGCTTTTCAACAAGTATACATAGCAAAACCTTGTGCAATCATCAATGAATGTTATGAAATACTTCTTGCCACCTCGAGTTTGAACATATTTCAAATCACATATATCAGTATGGATTAATTCAAGCGGCGTAGTACTTCTCGTTATCGAATGGAAAGGGACCTTTGCCATTTTTGCTTCAACACAGATCTCACACTTGTGTTGTGGATCCTTTTTAAATGTAGGTATTACATTTTGATTAGCAAGTCTTTGCAACGTGTTAAAGTTAACATGTCCCAATCTTTCATGCCATAAATTTGGACTTTCAATCAAGTACGCAGAATTTATAACTTTATTCTTCGCCTCTTGGCGGATAACATTCATTACATTCATCTTGAAGAGCCCATTATCTTGGTACCCTTTGCCTATAAAAACACCACTCTTGGTTAACACAAATTTGTCCGATTCGAACACAAGCCTAAAACCGGCCTTACTCAACAAAGAACCAGAAACCAAGTTCTTCCGAATGTCCGGCACATGTAGTACATTCTTGAGCGTTACTTCCTTGCCTGAAGTCATCTTCAGCACTACTTCTCCAACTCCTACGACATCAGACGTTGTAGAGTTCCCCATAAATAGTTTTCTTTCACTGTTGGGAGAGTAGGATGAAAACATCTCCTTGTTGGCACAAACGTGGCTGGTAGATCCAGTGTCTATCCACCACTCTCTTGGATTGTCCACCAAGTTGGCTTCACATATAACAGCAGATAAATCAAGTTGTGACATATCAATTGGTACATACCGTTCTTCGACGACATTTGCTTGCCTTTGTTTCTGCTTTGTATTGTCTCTTTTTGGAAGACGACAATCTTTTGCCATGTGATTCGGCTTGCCACAATTGAAGCAATTCCCTTTGAACTTCTTGGCTTTTCCTTGTTTCTTGTCATCGTTCGATCGCTTTCTCTTGTGACTAGTACTTGATTCCGCTAGATTTGCTTTAGCTTCAGATTCCATCGCCTTTTTATATGACTTGGCTTCACAGTTTCGGTTGTCTTCCTCGATTCTAAGTCTCACTATTAGATCTTCAAGTTTCACTTCTTTTCGCTTGTGCTTGAGATAGTTTTTGAAGTCCTTCCACATAGGTGGTAACTTTTCGATGAGTGCTGCTACTTGGAAGGGCTCATTCAATAACATTCCCTCAGAAAGCAAGTCATGGAGAATGATCTGAAATTCCTGCACTTGGCTAATAACAGTTTTGGAGTCGGTCATTTTGAAGTCTAGGAATTTACCAACAACAAACTTCTTGATGCCCGCATCCTCCGTCTTGTACTTTTTCTCCAAGGAATCCCACAATTCCTTAGCAGTCTTTACTGAGCAATAAACACTATAAAGTGTGTCATCAAGGCCATTTAGTATGTAATTCCTGCATAAGAAATCGCTGTGATTCCAAGCATCCACAGCATTTCTCCTTTGGGTATCGGTATCATCTTCTGCAATTGTAGGTGGATCGTCCTTCAAAAATCGAGACAGGCTTAGGGTAGTGAGATAGAACAGCATTTTCTGTTGCCAACGTTTGAAGTCGGCACCGGTGAACTTCGATGGCTTTTCACCATGAGCAGGAGCAGTAGCAATGGGAGAGAATGATGTGCTCGACATTTTCAGAATTCAGAGATAGTAGAACACGAATATCGTCTTGCGCTTGTTGAAAGTACCTGGTGTGCTTCTCGAAAATTCTGAACAAATTAACAGCAACGATTCTTTAAGTCGAGGCAAGGATAAATCCTTTATCCGCAAGACGATATTGCCCGTGTACTAGTGCTTCACGTTAACGACAATCGTCTCTAAGATACAACGACTAGTGTCAAGAGAGGTAGCACAACGATCTCTTGATTCCAACGAACACAAAATGCTATAACTTTCAAGTGAGTATAAAAGAAATCTTGCAGCAATATGGAGGAAGAGATTGATGCAAAAAACGTGAGCAAAATAATGCAGGTAGGGGATATTTATAGAACACCAATGCTTGGCTCGAATGGACACACCCTATCGTCCAGAAGATGCAACCTTGGTTGACTAGATGTGTTGTTTCGGTGAAGGAGTACAACATTGGCGTGTGTGGCGTTTCGCACATTCAGAACCAGAGGCGCGCGCGCACCCGCGCGACATGACGCGCGGCCGCGCGCATGGTTCTGTTCTGCGTGCACTGAATGTCAGTGTGGCGCGCGCGCGCGCGACTTCATGCGCTGCCGCGCGCTGGCTTCTGTCCGCGCACACCGAAAGACCAGTGTGGCGCGCGCGGCTGCGCGACATCATGTGCGGCCGCGCGCTGCATTCTGTTCGCAAGCAAGAATGCCGCATCCGCGCAGGAACTCGCGCAAGGGCGCACCATCTACTGTTTTGAACACCAACAAAATTTATTTCATCAAATAATTTTGGTCCAAAAAGATAAATATTGGTCAAAGACCACACCTCACCGGGCCGGGCCGGGTCGGGCGGGCGCGCGCGTGTGTTTAAATCACCGAGACCTAGCCTAGTAGCGTCTCCCCCCTTCTAAAAGCTTTGGTACCCCTTGGGGCCCAAACCCTTAGTCCACACTAGAACTAATAAGGAGGAAAACTTTTCTCTAAGCTTCCAATGTGGGACAACCACATTTCCATTCACATTTCCATTTTATTCACATTTTCTCTAACAATATATCTTCAATTATCCGTATTAAGTGCACATGCAACTCCCTTCTGCTCCATTGACTTATCTTTTATAGGGATGGAAACCGAATCCCGTATGAATCCAACTTCATTTGGGGCTTGTTTTACCCGGTTTAGCAGGTTTGGGATTTAGTAAACCTACTCCGCTCCATCACACACACACACACACACACACAAATATATATATATATATATATATATATATGTATGTATGTATAATATTGTTAATATAAAGTTGAACTAAAATTTTAAAATTATATAATATTTAATAGGTCCAACAAGAATTGAACTCACTGGATCTCGGGGTGGGGTCCGGATTTGGTCAATCATGTAGCTGTCCTTAAATACTTACTTCTCATTCTCTCTTCCAAAGCTAGAAAATCCACAGCTCAAAATCTCCACACAAATAAAAGTGAAATTAGTTTATGGTTTTTGAATATAACAAGCTCAACTTTTCTCCAGGTAAATGAGAAAATCGAAGCTCAAAATCGCGAAAAAAATGGGCCAAATTTCCAAGTTAGAAGGGATAGAAGATAAGCTGATCAAAATGTTCCATTTGATAAAGTTTCTATTTTTTATTTCTCATGGATTATATTCCCACTCTTGTCCCTTCTTCAAAGTTAAAAAATCAGAGCTCAAAATCTCGCGATTTTGCCCTATTCAACGTGAGGATGTAGAAGGCCATTGAAAATTCGGCATACTAAATCTGGATAAACTTTGTAAAGGCAAAAATAAGATGCCCAATTTAACCAAGCAGCATTTGACTCCATGATCATATACCCATTTCATAGCTGTTTGACCATGATTCAATTCTGAATATCATCAAAACTAAGTTTCAAAACAAAATAGTGGATGATTTTTTCTCGGACGCATTGATGATATTTATTGAAAAAATTTGCTAAAATATTTGTATCGATGTTATCATTGAAAAATTTAAAATGTCAAATTCTTTTTAGTAAATTTTTGTTAAAACAAATATACGATGCTTAGTTGAATAAAAATCATGAAATATTTTTTTTTATCATTTGTCAATCTTTTATAAACGGATCCCTGAGAACCTAAATCCTAGATCCGCCTAGTAAAAGATAATTTACATGATCTGAAAATAAAAACAAACGTGTATTTTTGTATAAAGAAAGTTCGATACTTCTCATTGTTGTTTGTACCTGGTGTCCTTCTAGAAATTCTAGAACAACAAGTCTTTCAGTCGAGGCAAGGATAAATCCTTGATCCGCAAGACGATATTGCCCGTATACAAGTGCTTCATGTTAACGACAATCGTCTCTAAGATACAACGAATCCTATCTAGAGTAGTAGCACAACAAACTCTAGACTTCAGCCAACAAAATTATGCAACAACTTTCAAGTATCGAAGAGAGAAGAAATGCAACAATATGAGATGTAAATTTTTCCAACCACACCAATGATGTAGTAGAGGATTATTTATAAAAGATGACTGGATGCGTAGTAGAGACGCGACTATCCATACCGGATGCTTAGAAGAGCCACAACTGTGTGTAATGGACACATGGTTTGGTGCAATAGCTGCCAAGAATAGATGCTTAGATGCCAATGGACGCGCACGCTTTCAGAAACATCGCCGCGCGCGCAGCTGCGGGACATTACGCGCGGCCGCACGCGACCTACTGTTCTCGCCCAACAGTTGGGCAGAACATCGCGCGCATCCGCGCGAGAAGCTGCGCGCGGTCCTCTAGGCACAACAATGCGCGCGCACCCGCGCGCATTACTCTGTTCGTTGGCCACCGAACCAGGGTGCAGGAAGCGGCGCATACGCGCTCATACTCCTGTCCATATGCATCATCTTGGCGCGAGTACTCCCAATAAAATTTAATTTCCAAGTAAACTTGGTCCAAAAAGATTAATATTGGTCAAAGTCTGCACCGTGCCGAGCCGAGCCGGCGCGCGTGTGTTTAATTCACCGAGATTTAGCCTACTAACGTCTTCCCCCATCTAAAAACTCCTGGTACCCCTTGGGGCTCAAACCCATAGCTCAAACTAGGAGCTAATGAGGGAGACTCACCTAAGCTAATCTTTCAATGTGGGACAACTCCCACTTGCTTTATTATTCTTCTCTTTTATCATTTCATTTATCCAACACTCATATGATCAACTGTATATGCAGTTAGAAATTGATATGATACAACATGCACTATATATATGTTGTAATTCTCTGATCTCCAAGCTGTAAATAATACAATCTGCTCTCTTTTTTTCATTCAAAATTTTACTTAATTTTAGTGCAGTAAATTTCAGAAGTTTGATATTGTAAAGCTGAAAGCGAAAGTGCTTAAAGGTCACATGGAAACAATGAGACCACCAAGTTAGGGAGAAAGGGATATATCATGAAGGTTTACCCCGAATGCTAGTCGTGGTGGTTGGTTCTATTAATTAAAGCTTTTCTTTGCTTTTATTATTATTATTATTATTATTATTATTTGTCCAACTTAATTTGATGCACTTCTTATTTTTAAACATTAAAATACTGTTGTGCTCTCCAATGCTAGTATGAAGCCGTAAAATCTATGTATATTATATTAGCTTTTCAAAGCTCCCGAAGTATTTTATTATTTTTTCGAATATCTAGTACTATTATATATTAAAATTTTATATCTAAATATGTTAGAATTTTTATCAAAAAAAAATGTTTCTACATGTCTATAAATATGATAAACAATATGCAGAGACCAATGAATAATTTGTAAGTTTTATGTTTTCCTCCGATTGATGTCTTATAAGCACTCTAACTCTCTGTAGATGATTTATATCTTTTTATGAGGTGTATGCTTAGGGATCTCAATCACTGCTATTTATAGGAATTTCTCATATCATCAATGAGTTTATCGGGATATCGAGAGTCAAAAAAAGAGGCACATACGCGTCTCAATATTCTAAAGTTGAGGCCGTGGATGTACCATTTTTAAGAAATGTAGGCTATGGCCGTTGCCATTTCCTGCACATCTTTTTTTCTTTTAATATGAGCCATTTTTTCTTACATTGTCTCACTTGACCCATATATCTCTTTTACCATATGAGAAAACAAAACACATGAATCATGACAACATGTCCTCTAAAAGCGAGTATTATCTTCCATTTATTACAATGCTTTATGTATCTCAAATCTGTATAACTTAATGAATAAACATTATGCTTATTCAAGGTCCAACTTTATTAATATTGCTCGAAATAATGAATTTGTGCACAACAAATATGAGAAAATATCACATCAAGGTTTCATTAAATTGTTTTTAATGACCTAGATATATAATCCATAATTCTAAGCTTAGAAATGAAACTTTTCAATCGTACACCATGTGAGGTTATCTCAAAACAAGTTACGAACTCAACTTCCATAGTGGAAGTAGAGTTCATAGCACATGTCTGCTTTGCACTTCTCCAAGATACAGCTCTACCATCTAGCATGAAAATATGTCCTAAAATGGATTTTCGTGAATCAATACAACCAACGTAGTCTGAATCAGAGTAGTCAATTACTTCTACTCAGTTTATTTGAACATAAGCATATAATCTATGGTCCCTCGAAGATACCTCGTCACTTTCTTTGCAGCTTTCCAGTGTTCTAAACCTAGATTACTTTGATATCTTCTTAACATCCCAACAACAAATGCAAGGTCAAGTTTAGTGCAAAACTGAACATACATCAAACTTCCGACAGAAGAAACATAAGAAATTTTTTTTCATTTGTTCTCACTCTAGATTATGTAAAGAAAGCGGGGAAAAGAAAAAGTAAAAGAGAAAGATAGGGCCATTTCAATTAAATAAAGGCAGGAAAAAAAAACAGAAAAGAAAAGTTCCTAAAAAAGAAAATTTTGTTAGTTCCTGAGCATCAAATATAGGAAATGCGATTTTAATTTTAATTTTTTTTAAAGAAAAAAGTGGGAACGCTATATATGTTCAAAAAAAGATCTGCACCTGCTAAGCACTAAAGTGCAGAATCCCATTCTCATGTAATTAATCTTAGGGACATCTCGATGGACAATTTCGAACACCCAGCAAAAAAACCTAAACAGATTCAAAACTAAAACATTTAATTACAGCAAGCATCATCAAAAATACCCAGATGAATGACGTTTCAAAGTTCACGCACATACATTGCACAACAGAAAAAAGAGAAGAAAAGAAAAGACAGCATCAAGACTTCACAACAACCCCCTTCGCCTCTTATAGTCGCTGATGGTCAATGTCAGTGCGTGCCTCCTCCCATCGTTCTCTGGAACTTTACAACCCACGGTGGCTTCAATCCAGTGTTTCCTCGCCATAAATCCACCTTGGGCTCCTTGAGGTCCACCAAACTTCTGAAGCACAGCCAAAGATATAGGCAGATGAAAGTTATGAAGCATGTTAGATTCAGTGCCTTTATCTACCGGAGCACTCGTATCCACCAGCTTTCCAGCACCGGCTGCAGCTTCAAGGGCTGCGGCAGTAGCTACAATTCCAGCCTTGCTATCAGCTAAAGCAGCACTTTCATCAACCTTCATTCCATCAGCTGCAACTTCTCCTCCACTGGAATTTGCCACATAATAATTTCTCGATCGAGTCCACCTCCTAGAAAAGGGATCATACCCAGCCTCACCAGCTTTTAAGCCTGTATTCACCGGCTTCATTTCGGATGCATTTTTGAAATTCTCAACCCTGTTCCTTCTGTTCATTTCTGCCAGCTTAAACGCCTTAGTATCTTTATCTTGGGCATGTCGAGCTGCATCTAATTCTTTCAGTTTGGCACTGATCTTCTCCATCTCTACCACGTCATGCTTCTCTTTGGCGATTTCCAAATTCCTCCTCAGACGATCTTTCTCTGCTGCAACATTTAGTGGCCTCAACGTGGCAGATTTTTTCTCCTGCAACATCTGTTTCACAGTGGCAGCAGAGTACACAAATGAGTTTGTTTTCTTTATGGCCTCTTTCTTTTCCATGACCTCTTGTTTTGAGAGCATGTGTCCGCCACTGCGCTCTACTTCCCTAAGCCATTGATCAAACTCTGTCTTGGCTGGTGGAGAATCAGAAACCATCGCCATCTGCCACCTAGCGGCAGAGCTTTCATTGCCCCAAACTACATTCAAGAATTTGTGAGTGGTTTTGTTGTCGAGCTTATACTGTCGATCAGGGTCCGTCGCATCAACATTACGTACCATACAAAGTCTATAAATAGGACCGGACCGTGATTTCCCAATCCCAACTCGTACAAAACAGCCAACAATCAGTTCATCAAAAAACGGTTCCATGAACCATTTCGCTAATTTTGACCTTCGAATTGTAATGTCTTTGATGTCCTCATATGTAGGCAACTTGGACTCGGTGGACATTTTTTCTTCATCACTATCTGCCATACCACCATCACCAGTTGATTCTTCTTCATCACTCTGCGACTCACTTCCACTCCTACTAGGGCTACTAAGAGTTGCTGCAGTGAAAGTTCTCCTCTTGACAGGTGAATATCTCCTCCCAGAACTCCCCTTAGCAGCATCTCTTCTTCGTTTTACTAACTCATCAAGCGCACCAACCCTTTCAGCTTTGGAGCGCATGCCACGAGTATGCGAATTAGGAAGGATTCCTTTTCTATCTTGGCTCTTCCTTTTCTTGAATTTTTCAGTCAAATCTCGATCACTTCTCTTTGTTGCACGGGCTTCTAATATCATCTCTCGCTCAAGCTCAGTAAGCTTTGAGAGCTTTTCCCGATCATCTTCATTCTTGTACAGATCACTCCCAACAGAATCATTGTCGCTGTCACGCTCATTATCAGAATCATCATCTTCATCACCTTCTTGACTGCCACGATCATCCCTTTCTGTGGGATCCAACCTCTTCTTTAGAGGCACCTGCGAGCCAGAAGGTTTTCTGTTTGAGTAAGCGCGATCATCATCTGAATCATCATTCTTCGAATCGCTTCCATCATCCGAATATGGACCCTTTCCCCTTCTTCTAGATGGGGGAGATGAATGGCGGCTCCTCCCGGTCTTGGTTGTCCTTCCAGCTGCTTCAAGAAGCAATTTCTCTAAGTCTGCCATTGACTCTTACCCCAAATTCTAAACAGAAAAAGCTGCATCAATAATAACACTGCATAATCAGTTGCATCAATTGAGTATTGTGTGAAGATCCATGGATCAAAATTTGGATACAGAAGCACTTGGCTTTAAAGGTGATTGACCAAGTCGACCATATTTATGTGTTTTTTTAAATCAAAAGATCTGTTTGGATAAAGTAGTGAAAAGAGATATAATTGATGCATAAGCCAAAACAATTTTTCTTCTAGCTTTAAGTACATTTTCTTCCCAAAAAGGCCCATCCAAGCATTATGTTTCTTAGCAAATGCAGGGTTTTTTTTTAAAAAGAAAGAAAATGCATTTACCCAAAAGTTTCTGTATCAAATCACACTCAAGATACTGTGCAACACAATCACCTAAAGCATACAGAAAACATTTCAAGAATAAAATTATGATTCTTGGGTGTAACAGCAGGAAGTAGGTGTAATATTTAACAAAATAACACATACTCATGACATCCTTTCCATTTTACAAAAAAGAAAGAGGGAGAATTTTGCTCTTATCCATTTCCTGATACAGAAAAGGTACTCGAATGGTGCCTGGATTTAATTTTCCTTTCATTTGAAACTATGCACACAAAAAATGAAATCCAACACACTGATTGCAAGTTTATCGAAAATTTAAAGCATTCTATTAAACAAGTGTGCCCAGATACATACACTCCATGCAGGAAAAAAGAATAATCTATCGACCGAAACTAGAAGTTTAGTTGCTCTTTCATAGGGCTTATGGATAACGCCATTACGGTTTTTCACGTTAAAGCAGAGCCTCAAAACACTACAAGTCTCGAAAAAGTTTACAAAAAAAAACATTGAGAGAGAATATTGCTAATATCCATTTCCTGCGGCAGAAAAGGTAATTGACAGGTGCCCGGATTTATTTTTCCTTTCATTTCAAACTATGCACATAAAAAATGGAATCCCACTAGCTGATTGCAAGTTTATCGAAAATTTAAGGCATTCTATTAAACAAGTGTTCCCAGAAACACACTCCATGCAGGAAAAAACAGACTAATCTATCGACCGAAAAGTAGAAGTTCTAATTCTCTTTCACGGGGCTTATGGATAACGCCATAACGGTTTTTCGAGTTAAATCAGAGCACTAATGCAACACGTGTCAGCCAACAAAGCAACTGCTAGGCTGCTGTAACCAGCAAAAGTGTCAAACATTAGAGAGACATCGCGAATTAAAAAATGGTAGCAAAGCCTTAATAATTTTCTGTTACAAACTCACCCCCAATTGTGTATTAAATTGGATTGCTCTCCATGTATACAAACTTCACTGTAGTAAAGAGTACAAACAAAAACAATCTTGGTTGTAATTATCCTAATCTCTATTCTCGTCTCGTATGAGTTACCTGTATACGTTAAAACCTACCTAAAGGGAGAGAAGTATGGGTTCAAACCCACGTAAAAGTAAAAAAAAAATACCCCTCCCCCTCCCCCACCCCACCCCCATGTTGTAACAAAGAAAAGGTTAAAACTTGGTTCGAAAGGGTAAATCTTAGGCTACATAAAACTCCAAATAAAGATCCAAATTTCACCTGAAAGAAGAAGAGCAAAAATGCTATTGAACTCCTCTGGACAAAATGTAGAAAAAAAAATGAATTGCAATCAATCCGTGATTCGAAATTATACTGTTCTTCGTACTACGTAAAGATTAAAAAACAAAGTTATTTTTTGTGATAGATAAATCAACGCAAGCAATTAAAACACATCATATAAGTGTAAATCAACATCAAAGTGTGCATGCCCTGGTATCACAGCAAAGGCTTTCTTTATCGACCCAAATGCATACGATCTATAGAAATTACACATCAATTTCATTTAACAGGCGTTTGAGCTTTGTATAAGATGATATAAATCAAGGAAAGGAACTTACGCGATGTATGAACGAACGAGAGAAGCCTAACGCTACCGGCAGAAATCTGACAAAAAGTACAAGGCTTGGTTAGAATCGAGTAATTTGGCTGTGTGCAAACCCTAATTCACAATATCAGCGTGATACATCAAATGAATGAATAATTACTCGATTGGGCTTGCGTTCAGCTTTGGCCCTTGAAAATTTCTGGAAGTCCTCCCGGGGTGAAGCCCTACAATATACACACGTGCAACAATTTGTTATTTTCAGAAATGTAAAATGAAAATTGGTTCTATGTTATGTTTTAAAATTTTATGTGAATCATATATTTGTTTATGTTGAACAATGTATAATTTCCTGTTCCATTACGATGTCTCTCGATTATTTATTACTCAGATGTCCGGGTTTCGTTCGACCAATTTTGGGGGAGGACAATGTTCTCCACTGGTTCGTCTATCGGGTACATCTAGATATGTGACAGTTATACACTTTCGGAGTAGATGTTTGGAAACAAACCAAATACAACTCCTTGTTTTACATACTTTTTTATTTACTCGTTATGTAGTCTCAGATTGAATGATTGTTTTTTTCTCTCAATATCGAGTTCTCAGAATTCTAAAATAGTTTCAGAAAGTTGTCTTAGATATTATAGACACCAGTCAAATTTTAGTTGAAACATTCATGTCTAATTATGAACATTTCTCCACGTTTATTATTATTATTATTATTATTATTATTATTATTATATATGAATCATTATATCTATGCATGCAAATTTTATATGTAATAAAATAAATATAATATTTTGATTGAGTTGTATTTTGATGTGATTTTGATATTTAAGTCTAATCTGGATGTAGATCAATAATTACTTTTAAGTCTAATCTGGATGAAATACAAGAATTACTTTACTTTGAGAGCAATCAATATATGTGACGTGACACTTGAGATATTATACAGTTTAAAATATTGAAGTTATATTATTATTACTAACTATAATTTTTTTTTTGATAAAACAATATGTTTTTTTTTTCCATTTAAATTATTATAATGAACTTATTTTATACCTACCAATAGAATATCATCATCAGCATCATCATTATAATTATTACTATTCCTACAAATTTAATAAACAAAATTACTTGATTATTATGAATTACATGTATATTAATTATTTAATTTCCCGTTTAAAATTAAATATAATCTAATTTTATAACTATAAGAAATATAATTTATTCGAAAATGTTAAAAATACTATACTTAAAAAATTTAAATAATTTTAAATTCATCTCTTGTAAACAATCCTTATTGTATCTATATTGGTCGTGAACAATGGACATTATAACTATTTATTTCAAAAAGAAGTCAAATAATTAACAAAAGAGTTTTAGTCCAACTCAATATGAGCGGTTATCTTATTAATGATACTTCAAATGAAATGGAAGCTTTAATTTCTTGTTTCTCATCCTATTCAATTAGTATTGAAGTAAATTATACATCAACAACATATATGTATCAAAAACAAAATATACATCAATTTAATAATGAAACTGATATCTTATCTGTGTATTATCCAATATTTTTGGTTGTTCATTTCATGCTTCTTGCTCTTACTTAGATTCATTAATTTCTTTCATCAGTTGTTAGCTTTAATTTGATAAACATTTTGCAAATTACAAAATATATATATATATATATAAGCCCATTCACTTTACCTTGTATAGATATAACTTGACATCTACCATTAACTATTCGACACTAAACTTGTCAACCACAAAAATAGGGAAAAAAAACTATATAAATTGTGAACAATTTTTTTTTTAGTTCAAAGATCAAATTCCACTACACATTTTGAAAATATAACCGTATCAAATCAATATTATTGCATGCATACCAAGTGAGCATTACCTAACATCGGCATTCTTGTCTTCAATACCTTCTTAATTGCAAATTACCTCCCAAGTTGATTATAATTTAAAACTATTTTATTGTTTATAACAATGTTCATTCCATTGATAGATAGCATGAACAACTTCTGGGTAACTTTTCTAGGACATTACATGTGGCATAAATCAATCAAATAATGTGATGACTTAAATTTATACTTCAAATAATAAATTATAACATAACACGTCAATAGTTACAGGTGACTAAACTACTTGTGTTAAAGTGCACAAAACCAGTCACAACATTTGTCATAAATTATCTATGAATCAACCTATTTCACATAATATATGAAAATTCACTTAGCTTCCTCTATTTTACCTTATATATATTTACATTATTAGTTATTTGAAGGTTAATGTACTTACCATGTTATAATTTTTCAATATTTTTCTTTTACTAACTATAATTCAGTTTGTAAATCAAATCCAATAAAAAACAATCCTTATTGTATTTGTATCGAGTGTTGACAATATCACCTACAAGTATCTATTTCAGAAAGAAGTCGAAGAAGTAATAAGAAGATTTTACTCCAATCCAATATGGGTCGTCATCTTACGAAAAGTACTCGAGATGGAATCAAATCTTTTTTTCCAACTAGACTATGCAACTGGTATTGAAACATAATTAAATATCAACGATATCCATTAAAACCAATATGTACATTAAATGAATAATAAAACAATTATCTTGGGGGGCGTTTGGTAGGGGTGATTAGGTGGGTTTATTTTTTTTAACCCACCTAATCAAATGTTTGGTACGGATGATTATTTAACCAAGTCTAACTCTCCTATGAATGATTAAGTTATATTAGGTAGGTTAAAATAATACATGCTCACCCCCTAGGATTATTTATCCAACTCTTAATCCTTCCAATTTTACCATTCTCCTATATCCAAACTCACCACCACTTCCCGTCACGACCGCCGCCACTGACCACCGATCGCCGCCGGTCGCCACCGACCCCCGTCGTCGGCCGCCGCCGACCACCAGACCACTGCCGGCGCCACCGTTGCCGGACCGCCGCCACTGTTGCCAGACCGCCGTCGGTCTGCGTCGTCGGACCGCCGCTACCAACGACTGCCGCCGCCGCCACCAGCCGCCGATAGACCGCCGCCGCCGGCCGTCGTCGTTGCCGGACCTCCGCCGTCGCCGTCGCCGTCGCCGCCGGAGTGGAAGAAGAAAAAAAAAGAAGAAAGAGCAATTTTGTCCTTTAATCAAAAAATTCAAAATTATCCTACACTTAAAAATCATACCAAACGTAACATCATATATTACATTCCTACAACAATCATTTTCTTTATCATTTACTTACTAATCATTAGTTTATTTTATCCTCCAAACAAAACGCAGCCTTGTAGTATAGAGACTGCTTAGGTGTAAAATATATATATAAACCTATTAAAAGCTTTAGATTGTGTTATATCAAAGCTACATATATGAAAATTGCTTTTCACTTCTATTTACTTTTTTTCCTTATAGTACATTCACCACCTCTATAAGTTTCTTTCACTTATATCATACTGAACTTACTTTCTTCTCACCACGAGGTTCGAACAAATTCTGTTTGTATAGTTTAATTTCTTTCATTAGTCTCTCATTGTAGTATTCTAATCGGTTGTTTTACGAATTAAATTAAAGTTCATGTATTCATGTCTTAAAAAAATGAAGTTATTAAATTCATATATCTATCAACTAAATTCTTAAATATAAAAACCTTGTAGATAAATTAGGTTTTAAATAACATCAATAAACATCTTGCATATTACTACATGTATATGCAACTCTAACAAAATTAAACTTTTAAATTTTACAAATTCTTAAATTTATAAATCTCTACATCTAATATATTATCTTACATTCAAGCATGTCACATATGCATAAACTCATTTACTTCCATTTATTTTTATATATTACAATACTGGTTTCTTTTTTTCCATATTTAACATTGACGGAAGTTATTTCTCATGTTTTGTTTCTTTAATATTTTTACTCGAACATATTAATTTTGATTAATACTTTAAAAACTTTATTTTTAATTATATCAATTAATTATGAAGGAATCAATAGTCGTTTTATTTTAGTTTAGATTTAATTATTTGTCACACATTAACAAGAAGTAAAGTATAAAATAAGAGATATACAAATAAAAACACAGGTTTAGTTTCTTTAAAAAAAAAGAACGATCATCTATTACACTACAAATCTGGGTAAACACTTCAAGAATTGAGGTGATCCCGTCTAGTTAGCATTCATGATAACATAAACTAATTTATAAAAAATAATGTCGAAAATATTATTTTTAATATTATGTGTATGAAATAATCTCACGAATCTTTATATTACGACCCAATTACGAGATGTGAGACTATCTTACATACATTTTTACCAATATTGTGTAAATGAAGTTGATCAGACTCATATATATATATATATATATATATATATATATATATAATATATAACATGAATGATTCTGCACGCCAAAGAATTTTCTAGAGAGAGAGAAATGGCATCGTTCGACGCTTTCAGCACGGACGGGGAATCGTCGGCGCGTCCTTTTGACGATGGCGGCGGCGAAGCTTACGCTGAATATGGCGATTCCTACACTACCTTCTCATCCGAAACTCCGCCATACTCAGCTGCCCCTTACACTTCAAGTTACGGCGACGCCGAGGAGGTTACGGTGGATCACGTCAATAGCTCCGATCCATTCCGTTCGAATCCTGAACCGTTTGTACAGTCAGGTCCTGTTCCGATCTCTAATGGCAACGGAAAATCGACTTATGACTTGGGGGAAGATGCGGAGGGAACGTTCAGCTCGGATGGCCCTGTACTTCCACCTCCTAATCAGATGCAAGAAGAAGGACCAGCTCTTCGGGAGTGGCGGAGGTCATAATCTTTTAACTTGTTTCTGTCTACTTCGGTTGGATCTTTTTTCCGTACTTAATTGGGCTATAATCGGTGCAAAGTTGAGGTTTTATTGATTGATTTGTTCATTCTGTGACAAGTTTTCATCTACGATCTGAACAACTAGGACTTCGAGCGATTTTGAAATTTCGATGGAAACTGTTAAACATGCAGTTTAAATCCTTTTCCAATATGGGTTTTTGAATGGCGGATTGGGTCTTCAATGAATCTTAGCAAAGTAGGATCGCTCAAGAATATATAAATTCATTGCTATATAATTTTTAGATAGGCCGTTGGAATAGGCTTTTTGACTTGGATAGTTAACTTTGTTTCTTGAAGATCTAGCTGCTTGAAGCTATTGTCAAGGATACGATTATATGATTTCCACCAAAGTTCATATTTAGTTCGTTTTCAAAACTATAAATTGGTGATCATTTATAGGTTTAGCCGTTCAAACTAGCATGGAATTAAGAGTGAATTTATGACATTCAATTATCCTAAGTTGAACTTCACTAAAAAGACTAAAATTAACACATGAAACGGATATATTAAGAAATGGGTAAGTTGATCTATTAGTCGAAATAATAGCCTGAGAAGAAAATCTCAAGACAGTTGCTACTGAAGGTTTCGCCATATTCATTGTAAAGCGGTTGAGTACCCTAGTGGGAAGATTATGTGGAAATGATTTTTATGGTAAACCTAGATGAATCGAAGTAATAAAAACCAATTTGTTTGAGAGTTTATCTGAATCATAGATTACTTTAGATGTACCTCAATGGAATGCCCTAGTGGGAAGATTATGTGGAAATGATTTTTATGGTAAACCTAGATGAATCGAAGTAATAAAAACCAATTGTTCGATCAGAGTTTATCTGAATCAGAGATGAGTTTTAGATATACCTCAATGGAGTGGCATAAATATATGGGATTCATGTAGTCACTTTGGATTCCATATCCACCATTCATGTAGTCACTTTGGATTCCATATCCACCATTCATGTAGTGTAGTATACATCTTTTTAACAGACTTGCTTAAAAGAAAAATCATGTGCGTTATCAATATTCTTACGTCTTGATACAGGCAAAATGCCATTCGACTGGGAGAGAAGGAAAAGATGGAGAAGGAAATGAGAAACCAAATCATAGAAGAAGCCGACGAGTATAAAAAATCATTCTATGAGAAAAGAAAGCTTAACGTGGAGACCAACAAAAATATCAACCGGGAGAAAGAAAAGGTTCAGTTTTCAGTATTATCACCTTGATTTACTCTTGTTGTTTTTGTTTCTTTGCCTTAAAATTAGAAGATATTGAATGAAAAATTCCTCTGCATTCTATATTGAACAGTTATACCTAGCCGGTCAGGAAAAATTCCACAAAGAGGCTGATAAACAGTATTGGAAAGCCATAGCGGAGCTCATACCTAACGAGTTCCCACTATCGAGACAAGGGGTAAAAAGAAGGATCAAGACAAGAAACCATCAATCTCGGTCATTCAAGGGCCCAAACCTGGAAAACCAACCGAGCTTTCAAGAATGCGAGGAATATTAGTGAAGCTTAAGCACAATCCACCGCCTCATATGTTACCACCTCCACCGCCACCTCCACTTCCCCCACCTGCTCCTGCTAAGGATGGAAAAGGTGGAAAAAATGCTAAAGACTCTAAAGAGCCAGGTTTACCTACAAAAGATCCCGTTTCAAATAGTGTTCCACAAACATCAGAACCTGTTGCACCAGCCAAAGAAAGTCCTGATAGCTAATTTTTTCCAAGAATTTATACTCTTTGCCCCCATGTTTTATATATTCTTACTTTTTATTCGCAAATTTTCTTTTCTTCATGTGCCCCGTTCGAATTGTTTGCCATTTTGATTTCTAGCCCAGGCAAGTTTCACTCCTTTTGTGTTGTAATTGTTTGTTGAACATGTTTATGTTGTAATAATATTTCGCGTTTTTTCCCGAGTTGAGAAGCCAGCTGAAGATGTTATCCACTCCACTACGTGTAGCCCCAATCAGAACCAGGTGAGTGTCATTCTTCATTTTCATACTGCAGGATAGCCATAGAAACTAATTGTTAAGAGAATTTGTCTAAGCAGTGGAAAAGCACGACAGTTTCCATTAATAACCAATTATTGAATTTTTAACCTGCTGCTTTGTCGAATAGGCGACTTGGGTTGGAAGTTTCCTGAACCACCCAAATAGCAGGTCGCTCCCCCGTGGGTTGTGGCTGGTCGACCCGTTCTGTTAAATAGATGGATTCGATTGTCAATATCTCAACAGTCCCAAATGGTTGGTTGGATGTCTTAATGGCTCGTTATGACAACTTTATTTATGTGGATATTAAATTGTGGAGAAAATGAAAACATTTAATACACATGCGTCTCGCATAGGATGGATGGATCATAGAGTTTACATTCAGTTTGTGGACTTTTCTTACCGACTAATAGCGACTAGCATGAAATTCGTGTAAAATACGTTTACACTAATTAGATATAATATAAATTAAAAATTTTGGTTTTTTTTAAAAATAATTTGAATCATTTTATTATTTATCTGATTTTAATTTTAATAAATTTATGAAAAATCTGTGCGTCACTTTTTGACTTCAAGAGCCATATCTCTTTGTTCTTTGACAAGTGGCAATTGATTTATTTCATTTTCCCGGTGAATGAATAAAGAAAGATTTCTACCATTCATTTGCTGCCCTTCTTGTTATGTTAAGAAGTGACGGTACTTAGATCCCCTCAAAAGAAGGGGATTCAACAAGGAGTTTTGAACGACTTTTGTTTACTAAAGATAAAGACATCGACGTATTGATGTCAATCGATTGATACTCATATTCCTATGAGAATGAAATGAGAGTAGGACTTCTATCATTTTCTAAGCTCTTAGCGAGAACCATGTCTTGATTACCACCCGACTTGATGACCTAGCTATTCTTAGCATGATATTGGAAAATATTATTGCTATTACTCCCCTGCTTTTTCAGAGTAAGAAGGGGTAGAGAAAATGTCTCGAGGAAATGTATATCAGGTACATCAATTAGTATTTGCAGTTCTTCCACATTCTTTTCGTCAAAGAGTTCTAAGTTACCAAACCTAGGAGGAAAAGGTGGCTGGCGCATAAGAATTGTTGTGAATCTAATCACAATTTTTTAAAAATCAGCACCTGACAATGTTATAATTTTAGTTTTAATTACCTACAAACTCAAATTTACATTTTTGCACTTTTATTTAAATAAATATATAATTTTATCTAAAAAAATTACACGTGACTTCTCCATCTAAAAAATATATTTTTTTAAATATTATTTCTCAATTATCATAAAATAAGAGTAAATATTTATTTTGACATACAAAGTATCTATTTTGGAATTTCAGTTATTTGATTTGTGATACTTTGAATACTCTAAACGTGTAAGAAAATACTAGATATCCGAACGATCACTATAAATTCAGTCATTATTCGTAATTTTTTAATGCATGAAAAATATAAGAGAACACTTTTATGTTTACATGATTTATTAGTAAATATTTTATTACGTGACGTACGGTTTTAAATATTTTATTATGTGTTAAATGCTTTTAATTATGTGCTACGAAATATGCATGTTTAAATTTTAAATTGTGAGGTTTTATATAAACTAGTATTTAACCCGTGCATCGCACGGGATGATATTATTAAAATTAGTGAAAAATGAATAGATATTTAAATCGAAAAAAATATTATAATTATAAAAAATAAAAATAAAAACTATTTTTCGCTAATTTTAAAAAACTTTATTAAATACAACGTCTGTCGATTAATTTTTTTGCTAATAATCACTATCATATATCAAAAGTTTAGATTGTGATAGCCTAAGGCAATGACATGATGCTTATCATGTTTAGTGTATTGATGTCGGCCACCAATCTTAATACATATTTAATTCTTTAATTTTCAAAAAGCAGTATATTTTTATTTTTTTAACATGTGATAAAAAAATATTTTTAAATCACATTCAATAAAATTAATGAGAAATATTTTTTTAAAAATTCAATAATTTCGTCTAAATCTACATTCACAAGCAATTATGTGATATGACATGTGTTCGACACATTTGAATGATAACAATAATTGTTTCATCAATATATTTATCCAAATGAGTTGTGATTTTATTTACAAAATATCTTCATAATATGCACAACAACCTATTATTTCGAAAGAAAAATGAAACATGTAATCATAAGTAAATTATGTATAAATCAGAAAAGTTATTTTATTAACATTTACTATGTGTATTCCAAAACAATGTCGATAAATTTTATAATGTATCTTCTAATAAGATGTTTACTTTCTTTAGAATGGGTTAAATCATTTACATTACGGGACATTTATTGTGGGGACCCGGACGCTAATCATCTTCTTAATCGTCATTGAGACTAATTTAATTTAATTAGAATAAACAGGGTCTAATTTTTTTTGTTAAAATGCGGAAGGTAATAGAATCAAACTCCTATACATATCAGTATAAAAGTATAAATCTGATACAATATACAATCATACACATCTCAGGTTCAACTACTAACTATCAAGTGTTTAAACCCTATCTTTAGTCCAAGTCCGTAGTCTCCACTCTAACTCGATCTTTCTTCACCTCTGTGACCCTGAACCTGTCCCACCTGTTGCCATGCACACATACAGACATGACAACAGCCGGATAACTCCGGTGAGATACAAATATCCCAGTATAAAC
Organism: Primulina eburnea; assembly: GCF_022965805.1. Classification (NCBI taxonomy): domain Eukaryota; kingdom Viridiplantae; phylum Streptophyta; class Magnoliopsida; order Lamiales; family Gesneriaceae; genus Primulina; species Primulina eburnea. The sequence goes on from NC_133108.1 coordinate 7,520,545, forward strand.
CATGTATTAATGCAATCATATAAAACATATATAAAAGCATAAACAATCATAAAAACATGTATTCAATCTGACTACATGAACAAATACGAATCTGTATTTAAATCAATGACTTCTTATCTTATCTCTAACCTAGGGATCCCAATCTAATTTAGACTTTGGTATGCTGTATCGAAGGTCTACAATAGACGTCGATCTACATCTAAGCTCATCGATACACCGTAAGTCTAGAGTCTTCGCGGTTCTGACAAAGACTCGGCGGTTCTGCCCTAGCTAAGCTGATCTGCCCTAGACTCAAACTCTGACTCTGCTCTAAGTCAATAGATTAACATATCAATCTGATAATATGTAAATATCAATGCAATAAAATAAAGTATGTGATTTAGGGAAACTCAAGTCAAACCTAACTCGAGTTGTGCAATCCCGAATCAACATTTATTTATACCTTTCTTGTTGTCGCTCTGATACAATCGAAGTCTCGACCCAAAATCTGTCACTGTTCAATCTGGCAATGACAATATCAATATTCTGTATCAATATTCTAATCCAGTCATGACATCTCTGTTTTATCAAATTCTAACGGTACAACAGTACAATTTTGCGATACTGGTAATATCATATCAGTCTATACCAATTTCATTAATTTATAATCAACCACTGTACAAATCTGATATCAATTCTAGTCAATTTCATTCTGAAATTCATAACAATTCCATACTCAATCTGTTTCTTAATCTGACTTTGATTTTATGCTTTCTACTATGTCAAGAACACCATATATGAATCGTATCTGATTCTGGACATATCATAATTTCAAATCTTAACAAAACGTAACAAAACTTATGTCCTGTTGTAGCTGTCGTTGCTAGGAACACGGTGGCGTACTCGGATTCAAATTTAGACGAACGGATCAAAATATAAAGGCGTAAGGATTTTTCACAAACTTCCCTCGACCCTTTTTCCCATTTCTGAAGAAATTCGTTGCTTGTATATATATATATATATATATATATATATATATATATATATATATATATATATATATATATATATATCACAAGCTGCATGTCTAAGCTACGTGTCTCATTTTCATGTTTCTCAAGCGGCGCTCGGGCGGTGGTAATTTACCGCTCGGGCGCGGCCCTCTATGTCCAAACATTTCCGAATGCACCCTTGGCGCTCGGGCGGTCAAAAACTACCGCCCGGGCGCCAACTCTTCTGTCCGCAACGTGATCTTATTGAACATTGGCGCTCGGACGGTCAATAATTACCGCTCGGGCGCCAACAGTTCTGTCCCAAAAGTTGTGTAATTTATATGTTTGGCTCAATTTGGTCTCGTAATGGCCCGGCTATAATCACATTAGCTCAACTTCAATAATCTCAGGTTAATATAATCAAAATCTCATATTAACAGAATCAAGATCTTGGCCCTTACATTTATACTATCATATATACATGAATTTTATAATATAGAAGAAAATTATCACATTAGTAATACGTAATAATCAAAATTTTGTACAAATATAAGAATACTATTTTTTACTTCTCGATCATGAAAGACATATTTCAAACTTAATATATGTTGTTCTCGTTGTTTCCATATGTAGGTAGTTCATAACAACGGACAAATCTAAATTTAAACGAACATTACATCTTGGAATGATTCAACTCATATATGGTGCTAAAAAGATGAGTCATTTCAGAATTCAATTTTGGAGTAGATAAATTTAGTAAGATAAATATAATAAAATTGATTTCTAATATAATATGTAATATTACATTATTTATAATTTAAAATTCAAATAAGACAACCCAAAAGACAAAAATTATAAATTGGATGCTTTTGACAGAATTATACCATACATTAACTCTTTCAAATTATGAAATCTCAAATGGCATGCATTGGGTGTCAAACATTTCTGATTATTGAGGGTAATATACATGTTTATTGAGAGTAGTTTAATGTTCATTTGAAAATCTTTTGAATATATCTCTTTTAATTTTCTAATGCTCTCTTATTTGAATTTTTAAGAAGACAATTTAAGATATACAAAATACGTATGGTTTTGGAAGAAAATTCAATGTATTAATTCTTTCAAATTAAGGTAATTTCGAAATAATGTGTATCTGAGATAAAAAAATTTATGATTATTAAATGGTAAATTAATGTCCATTGAAAACCTTGATATAGTGATAACTCTTAACACTCAACCAACTTTTTTTTTTTGAAAAATTAAATATCGTATTTCTTTTTTAGTAAGTAATTTGGGCAGAAAATTACTTAAAATAGCAAAATTTATTTTTGAATGATTTACTTCATTAGTGATACTGATCATTGCAATCATTTGTATTTTAAATTTATTTATACAGTTTTTAATTAAACTGATTGATATAATCAATACAAAAATTTTAATATAGTTTACGTTTTCAATAGAATTTAGTTTTAATTTGAGTAAAAAAATAAAAAACATATAATACATAAATTACATTTGAATTAATATAAATTTAATTAAATTCAAATTTGAATTAAATGAATTGATATAATCAATGTAAACAATAATTGAAATGTACACACATATCAATATTCATTATAAATATTTCTTTTTTTAGTAATGACATTTTGGCGAGAAATTACTATTTTTGTCAAAAACTATGCTTTTATATATATATATATATATATATATATATATATATATATATATATATATATATATATATATATATATATATATATATATATATATATATATATATAGATTAAGGTTAGTTTTTATATTTGTCAAGATATGGGCATGATTCTGAAAACGAAGGGAAACGATACTAGTCAACGAACAAGATTTAGGGGTGATCACGGTGCGGTTTTGCGGTTTTTTTTAAAAAAATTCAAACCGAATTGCCATATGCGGTCGATTAGTATTTTGAAAAATTAATCGCGGTTTTACGTAAAAAATCAGCCTTGCGGTTTTGAGCGGTTTCAAGCGGTTGCGGTCGGTTTTACGGTTTTTTTAATGAAAATATTAGAATATATATTCTAATTTATTTGAAAACAACAATAATATATTGTTTTCAAATATAAAATATAGTTCAAAGCATATAAATATCAAAATAGATTAAACAATAATCAAGATTCAAAACTAAATTAATAATTTAACAACACAATACATTCACAACAAAAATGACATTTACACTATTTTATCATTTTTTTACTTTGAGACTACAAAAAAAATATTGTAGCAAGAAAAATAAATACTTCAATAAAAGACTAATATGAAGAATAATTAAGAAAAAGATAAGTTTTATTTGTAAGAATAAAATTTTTTAAAGAGAGTTAGGATATAATGAATGATGAATTCTTTATTTGAATATTTTTTTTACAAATTATTATAATTCTAGGCCAAATATTATGGCAAGCGGTTTAGGCGGTGCGGTTCTTGGCCAAAAAAATAACCGAACCTCGTATGCGGTGCAGTTTATGATTAATATTTTTAATCGCGGTTTTTATAAAACATAATGAAAAACGGTGCGGTTCAATTCGGTTCGGGCGGTTAATAAAAAATTTTGATCACCCCTAACAAGATTTATAGATAATATATTAAGAAAAGTTTATGCCTGAGTTCTTATAAAAATAACATGTAAGATGTTATTTTTAAGTTTAAGGTATGAAAAATGAAAAGTATTTTAAACTGTTTATCCCAGTGTCTTCTCTATCTACCAAATTGGTTCTTATTGTGGGGTTCAGATATTTGATTTCGCTCTTTGAATATTCCAAATGTGTAAAAAAAAAATATTATATTTTTGAGCAATCACCATAAGTTTATTCATTGTTGATCTTTAATGAAAAATACATTAGGATGACTTATTTGTGTCATTATATTTTTTTTAAAAAAACATAATTCTCACTCATAATGAAATAAGATTAAATACTTATTTTGACTTATAAAGTATCTAGTTTGGAGTTCTAGATGTTTGATTTGGCTATTTGAATAATCCAAATGTGTAAGAATATACTTGAGTTTCAAGTAATATTAAGTAAATTTTGATTGTATCATTTGTGAATTTAGAATGTAATACTCTAATTGTTACAAGAGTATCTAATTCGAGTATACAAATACTTGATTTTCCTCCCTAAATACTCATATCCAATTATTTGGAGATGTCAAAATATAGTTTTAAGTTAATATTGAGTGACATTATTGATGACATTTGTGAAATAAAAAAGTGATACCTAAATTAAGACAAATAAGACATAATTTGAGTCCACAAATACTTGATTTTTTTTCCTTTAAATCCTCAAATTTGATTATTTGAGGATGTCTAAATATAAAATTTGAAGTTAATATTAAGTGACATTTGATGGTGAGATTTGTGAATTAAAAATGTGGTACCTAAATTGGTACAAATAGTACCTAATTCGATTCCACATATATTCGATTTTACCCTTTTAAGACTTAATTTTGATTATTTTGGGATATAAAAAATATAGTTTCAAGTAATATTGAGTGACTTTGATTCGTCTTTTGTGAAGTTAAAATGTTACATAAATTGATACAAAAAGTTTTTAATTCGACTCTATTAATATTTGATTTTACTCCATAAATACTAAAATTCAATTAATTTTTTATATCAAAATATATAATTTGAAGGTAATATTGAGTAGCCTTTGATGATTACATTCGTAAAGTAAAAATATGATACCTAAATTAATACAAATAGTACATACTTCGAGCCCAGAAATATTTGATTTTACCCTTCAAATACTCAAATTTGATTATTTGATAATGTCAAAAAATATAGTTTGAAGTTAATATTTTTTATGATGTCATTCGTGAAGTAAAAATGTGATATCTAAATTGGTACAAGGAAAACCTAATTCAAGTTACACATAGTTGATTTTACCCCCTAAATACTCATATCTGATTATTTGGGGATGTCATATATTGAATTTATAAATCAAAATATATCATGCTACAAAATTTTGTATATTGAATTTATACTTTATTTGATATATAAATTTTTTTAATAAAAAAAGTGCCACTATAATTCATATATTAATATAAAATAAAATAGATTTACAATATGTGAGACAGTGAAACAAACTGTTTAACGATTATATCATAAATTTATAATATGAGAACTGAATTTAGAACTTAAACCAATAAAAGATTTTAGTTATGATTTTGGTTCCACCATTCTTGAGAACCATGGTCGGGTTTACTTTTTATAAAGTGTTTCTAAAATCTTTAAATTTTAATTATAACTAAACTCTCCGTATTCTTCTAAGATATTCATATTTTATGAGATTATTAATATATTGACATTCATAATCGTTATAAATTCTCCTAAATAATTTATTAAACTATTTACTTTCAATTTTTTGTTAAAAAACCATAAAATATGTTATTATTAAACTTCATATTAATATCATATTATTATATATTTATCATTTTATTCTACTATTGAATATATAATTAATTTTTTCCCTATATTTTCTTATGACACTATGATTTATTAATTAATTAAAAATTACACTAAAAATATAATTACAAAATTATATTAAAATCATTAAAAAAAACACGTAGAAGGAAAATTTAAAAGCTAAAACATTTAAAAATATATTATAAAGATGAATTATTTGAGAAAATTAATATAAGAGTTACATTTTATTCTAAAATTGATATAAATTACTACAATCAATGTATATTGTAGTAATAATTCACTAACATTTGTTAAATATTCACATATAAATCCTCATCGGATTTTCATATTTATACTGATAAAGAGGTTATTTTAATCTTTTCACAATTAAAAAACAACTTTCTATATTTGCCCTTTTGTTATCGGTGCTTGGTTTGCTCTCTCGACATTGAACACGCTTTTAAAAACAAATACAGTAGCTCGGTCAACTATTTAATTAAGAAAATGACATCTTCAAATACACACGAGGAGGTAATTTTTTTTATAAAATAGTTGACCGATGTTATTTTACAAATTTCCTTTTATATTAGAACATCATTTCTCTCTCTCTTTTTTTTTGAAAAAAAATAGAGGAAGAAGATTGAATCAGAAACTTTCTTAAATTTAGAAATTAGTATGAGATGGACTATATGTGATGGGTCAATTCCGGACCCGGATCACCTACAGTGGTACCACCACTGTAGGTGATGCTGTGCCTATTTTTTTTAAATTTTTTTAATTCTTTTTTTTTTTCTACTTTTCCCCCTCATTTTTTCTTTTGTTTTTCCTCCATTTTTCCATCATTTACAAACATTTTTCACATAGTTTTGTTTTTTTCTCGGCTATTTCATTTCGTCTTCTTTTGTCTATTTTCTTCTTTTTCTCATTTTTTTCTCTCTCACTCAAATTTATTATTTTTTTACAAGAAATATACATACAAGGTTCGATTTTCTTGTTTATTTAAATGTCTAATTGTTTTTCTAATTGTTTGGCTATCGAATTTTTTTATTTGATTTTGTTGGTTTGTATTTTTATGGTGTTATTAATCTGAAACTCTTATTTATTGTGTGTATTGCTTGCGGTTACCGATGCTATCTTTAAATATCATCGTTGTAAGAGATTTGTGTGTGATATATATAATTTGTATATATATATCATCGTTGTAAGAGATTTGTGTGTGATATATATAATTTGTATATATATATATATATATATATATATATATATGCATGTATAACTATGTAAGATTAGGTTTTAGCTCATGATATTCAATAATTTTAGGTAAGGATGATAAATTTTTCTTGGCTTTCTTGCTTGTGGCTTTGTTTTAACATTTTTCAATTTTTTTTAAAAAAATATATATGGTTCTGATCTGTATTAAATTAGTAGATTATATATGTATCAAATATTTAATCAATAATTATAAAAAAAATATTGAAGAATGTATCATGATTTTAAATTATGAATTTTCCTATCGTTTTTGTATAATTTTGAAAATTGGTCGTGATGTATTTTTAATAGTTAGTAAAATATTAGAAAAAAAATTATTGTTATAATTTAATTTAAAATTAATTTTTTTTAGGAAGAATATTATATTTACTACTAATAAGGATATCATTTGAATATGAATTTTGTACGAATTTTACATCTAGTAGGGTGCACATGGAGCAATACAATCATTATTAGTGGAAGTAATTCAATTTCACTGAATTATTGATGATACGAACTTTAATAATATCTAGAAATTTTTTAGTGGGTAAAAATCTTAATCCAAATAAATATTAATTCTTATATGGTAAAATTGATTTTATAATATTTATTCTTATTTAATGTAGGCACAATTTGATTATCCTCGTCATTTTTTTGAAGCCATGGATTTCAATGGGATATATCCAATAATGCTCTTGAGTAGTTTTTTATTTAAAGAATAGGTGATTAACATTGTTAGTTGAAATGAAGTCTCAAAACGTATGAATTATTTATTTTTGATGAAAATGTGGTGTTGAATTTTAGTTTTTGATATTGCATGATAGAAATGTTCTAAATTTAATTTAAGCATTAACATGTTAATAGTTTTATATTGTTAAAAATTTTGTTCATTGAAAAATAAAATTAATAATACTCATCAAATTCGGAAAAAATTAATATAGTAATTTTTAATTGCAAAATTATTAATTTAATATAAAATAATTAAACTGTTTATATTATTTCACATAAAATTGTTGGCTAATATTTGTGAAAGAAGGAAAAAAATAGATGGAAAACAAAAGAAAAGAAGAGAGGGGAAAAAAGTAGAAAAATAAAAATTTTAAAAAAAAGGCACAGCATCACCTAGAGTGGTGGTACCACTGTAGGTGATCCGGATCCGTCAATTCCCTAGTTACCCACCCAAAGAATGTATTGGGGTTGGGGGCTCGCAAAAATCCCTTTAACTCAATATGATAAGTTATATATTATTAAAAAAAATTACATTATATTGTTCAACGAAGTTGTGCTCTATGAGATTCTTAAAATCATCAATAATAGAATTTACATCAATATGTTTAGCTAAATCTCGTTCAATATAGAGTGTCAAATAATCGACAAAAAGAAAAAAAACGAAATTCATGATATTGAGTTTTTAAAAATTGAAAATTCATCATACATATTTAAAAAATTTCATTCACATCATGCAATTTTTAAATAAGTACCGGATGGGTTCGAGTATCCTATTGTTCCTCCCTTCCAACAACAGACATAACCAAAACATTTGTGCTTCCATTTTTTTGTGAGATTTGGTCCTCAATATTTTTTCCATGTTCTTCTATTCCAGCACATGTTTGTTAAGAGGATCTCAGATCACTTTTATGTTTCTTACAGTTGGATCTGCTTGTAAATGGGTTGGGCTGGACTGGGCTGGGATTGGATATGACATTGGTGGGCGGACTAAAATTTAACTTTAGTAAAAAAAAATGAGTTGGGCTACAGCCCAGTATAGCCCTTTAATGGATCCGCCCCTGTCCACAGTCATCTCTATTCTTACTTCCTTAGATTCAAGTGGTGAACAACAATTAGTCAACAATACCTTGGAGGAGTATTCTGGGCAAGATTTTATGTCAGCGATGTCGCTGGTGCTCACATGTCAGCATCTGATGCATTTTAGAATCAGTGAAGATTCGAACAAAATTTTTGAAACACTTCTACCTATTACAACAGTAACTTTCTAAAAACTATATATGTCACGCCCCGGGACAGGGGTTGGTTGACACTGGCGTTGCTCTCAAATTTATATTCGAAAACAACAAGCCTCAGAAGTACAAAATTCAGAAACCAATCTTTTATTCATAATAATCATTGTCTGATACAAACTCAATGACAAATGTTTTGCAGCATAAATGTAAAACCAAACATAATACAGTCTTAACAGATGCAGCGGAATCTAATTATATAAATCAGAGCTGAGAAAAATAACAATATTCTTCACCAGCCCCAGAACTGATGATGTTCTTCTTCTTCTAACAATTCTTTCTCGCTCTTATCTGAGATGGATTTGGTGGGTGAGTGATATGGTTGTCACTCAGTAATTGGGGGACGGAATAACTCCCAGTTTTCAAAATCATTTTCATACCGAAATAGTAATACGAATAATATACAGAAATTCTTTTTTCATAACAGAAATCAGTATTCAGTAATCAGTAGTCGGAAATTCAACAAGTAAGCACTAAGCACGTTCGTGAATTTCATGGCTAAACTGATATCAGTTCCCTATATGTTCTCCTCTAAGGGGTGAGGTCGGTAATCAGTAATCAGTAATCAGTAATGTTCAGAATATATATTCCTACCATTAATTCACTAAGTTTCAGTGCTTCAAATATTAGAGATTAAAATACAAATACTTTGCTTCAAACAGGAATTATCAAACGATTTTCATGACGTTTATACATAAGCTCACTTACGGAATTTTCTTAAAGAATTTCGGTTGAAGTCTGGAAATTTGCTTGCCCCGTTACTGGATTTTACAGCTTCGAAAAATGCACTCTCTTAGCTCTAATTTCAAGTGATAACTCAAGATTTTGGTAACACAATTTCAGGGATTGAGGGTGATATTTATAGGCCAAAATCTGATTGTTAGCCTTCCAATTAATGACCATAATCTGCCATTAACAATCTTTATTCCATGTTAAATGCTTCAGTTACAAGTCCTGGGTAGAATCAGTAGCTATCTGCTGGAATCTCGCTACTGAACTCTTCTGCTGCTGGATTCTGTCTGCTAGATTTTTGTCTGCTGAAAAATATCATCTTCTGAAATATGAGTTACTGCTGGAATTGTTAGCCTGCTGGAATTTGCTAGCTGCTGCTATGCTGGAATTTCAGGTTCTCACAATATCAAAAGTGAAGGATGCTTGAAGTCTTGAACACTGAAGTTGCGGAGACCTGTGGGTGTGGAATTTTGACAAGGAGATTGTTATCGGTTGAAATATTATGATCAAAAAACAAAAACCCAAACCTATAAGGTTGCATTTGGATGGATATTAATATAATTATCATGCTGAGGAGTAATCTCACCTTTTCTCTACTTTTCGGTGTAAATACTGGCTTCACTACTCAGTCAATTTATCCAGTGATGACTGAGGAGCTTTGAGACCAACCCATGTTGTCTGAGTTCTTGGAAAGCTGTGAGTGTAAAATATACCAACATGGCTAAATCTTCAAATCGCAATGTTCACTAAAAATGCCAAGAACGTCTGGTTGTCATCATCACAGAAATTATTATGAAATTTTTTTATCGTTTTTAAGGTAGAATCACCAAGATTTATTTCACGAGGTTATTATTACAGTTCAACTATTATCTGATGTAAAATGACTTCAAAAAATGAGGAAAATAGCAAAAAGAGAAGTTTAGGAGCAAAAATCACCAAGTTTAGGACTGTATGAATTGCCCTGATATTATTCAATCCATAGCTAACCACACCGATGTTCTATCTCAGATACACAGGTAGATAAGGCCTCTCGTAGTTGGGGATTTCCTGAATCCACGTGAAGTGCATCTTCATACAAGCGTCGATCCTGCAGCAGTAATCTCACCTCCTCTCTACTATTCGGTGGCCTCAGCCGAGACCTGTGCTGCAATACTGAGTCCCATTTGAAAAGCGCTGCAGGAAATTGGGTTTTTTTCGAGAATATGGACAACAAAGAATCAAAACAAGATTCTTTGACCTACATTTTTTGACATGAAAATGTGTATAGTAGAACACTGAACAACAAAAGTGATTTGTGTGGACATTTTAGTCGTAACAGAAGCTTGAGCGAACTAAAACTAGACCGGTGAGTTCTAGTTTTTTCAGGGGATTGGTTATTAGAGTGCTGGAAATTGTAAACTTCTTTAGTAGAACTAGTAGCAAATCACGTACGTTGCATTTGAGTAACAGATTTGAGTGCATTGTCAACTGTCCTAAGTTTGTAAATCAATATAGAAACATATTTTTTTCACAAATTTTTCAATAACAAATATTATTTCACAGTTTATCTGTAATTTCAAACAACCATGATTTAATTTCTTCAATATTTTTCTTATTTGATTTTTGAATCATTCAATATCTTTTACGTCTTTTTTAAAAAAATTCCTTGCTTCTTTGTTCTATTAAATTCAAATCATATCTGATTTCCATATTTCTTTTTCACTGTCGGAATTATCATTGTGTTATATTGATGTTATTTAAGGAAACTATATATGACTCTTATGATTTTTCTATGTTTTAACTATTTTTTATTTCAAATAATATTTTTTCTTTTCATTCAAATAGAAATGTATGCATAATTATTATCATTTATTATTATTAGAAAATTATACGATTGAGTGAAATATTGAGTTGCTAATTGATATATTTTTAATATCATTGATTTGATATATAAAAAAAATTGAGAAAATGTGATGTATTTGAAAAAATAAAAATATAGTAATTATTTCTTGATTCTTGATTATCTTCCTTTTTTCATGTCATTTTCTTTTGAAAGATGATTGTAAATCAAAGTTCATATCAATGAATAATTAGACTATAAAATCAAAGTGAATGTCATTTTTTTAAAAAATATAAACTATCTAAGTAAAGAATTTAATTTATATTTTAGATTTGGTATATATGTGTGTGTTCATCTTTCTCACACTTTATTATTTGTATTTAGACATGATAAGATAAGATGAACTTATATCCCCTGATTTTTTATTATTGATTTGTTTGTTTCGAATTAGTGGATGCTGTCAAAGGTAGTGGCGATGTAAATATTGAATATCGAGATGTAACTCTGGAATTAAATCGACCAACCAAAAACAAAAAAAGAATAAAATTCAAAGTTAAATAGACATATGACAAAATAATCATATTAATATCTAAAAACAAACCTATAATGATACCAAAAGATGAACCATAAAGTATACCAAAAAACAAATACAAGACATGTGAGTAATTTAGTAAATAAACAATGATATCGACAAAAAATTGCTTGGTTTTTTATGCAACTAATTCATATTCATCATCTTATTTTTCTTATAACGTAGATATATTCAATTATATTTTTCATTGTATTATAATTTCATATGATGATTCAGATAATTTGAATCTTTTTTGACAATACAAATTTCTCAACTTGATATTGTATTGTTTGTCTTCATTTTTTTCCAAACAATTAAAATTTTTATAACATGTGTTCAAATTTTTTTTCCCCGAGATTGGATATGCAAAATTGTTTAATTTATTTTAAATTATCACAATGTTAAGTTGATATTATTTAAAGAAAGTATATGACTCTTATGATTTCTCTATGTTTTGAATTTTTTTAGGTTTCAATTCAAAGTTTTTATTTTTCATTCAAATAGAAATGTATATATAATGATTATTCTATTTTATTATTAAACAATTATACATTGGAATGAAAAATTAAGTTGTCAATTGATAGATTATTTTAATATCATTGATTTCGTGAAAATGTTATGTATTTCAAAAAAAAAAATTATTTTTTGATTCTTAATTCTCTTCATTCATTCCTTTTTTTCATCTCATTTTGTTTTAAAACATGATTATAAATCAAAATTCATACCCATGAATAGTTGGACTATGACGTCGAAATGAATTCCATTTCTTAAAAATAGAAATTATACAAGTAAAAAATTTAATTTATATTTTAAATTTGCTATATAGATTTGTGTTCATCTAAGCAATCATACATTGAAATGAAATATTGAGTTGTCAATTGATAAATTTTTTAATATCATTGATTCGATAAAAATATTGAGAAAATGTGATGTATTTCAAAAATAAAAAATATAATTATTTCTTCTTAATCCTCTTTATTCATGCTTTTTTTCATCTCATTCTGTTTTAAACATGATTGTAAATCAAAGTTCATATCTATGAATAATTGGACTATGACGTCCAAGTGAATTTTATTTCCTAACAATAGAAGCTATAAAAGTAAAAAATTAATTTATATTTTAGATTTGCTATATAGATTTGTGTTCATCTTTATCATCCTTTATTATTTATATTTTAGACATGATAAGATAAAATAAGATGGACTTATATCATTTGATTTTATATAATTGATTCGTCTTTTTCGAATTAGTCAATGCTGTCAAAGATAGTCATCTTCCCAGCATTCAGAATACCAATAATGTTTATCTGGCACTGTTAGATAAGTGATGAGTAGTGAATTAAAGGAAGTGAGAAATGTCCCACATTGAGAAATGAGTCAGGTATAGTCTTTCTTATTAGCTCCAAGTTTGAGCTAAGAGTTTGAGCCCCAATGGGTACCAGAAATTTTTGGAAGAGGACGTTGATACTTGATAGGCGGTGTCTCGATGAAAACACACGTGCACGCGGCCGTCCCGATGCAGTGTGGTTACTTGACCATATTATTCTTTTTTTGTGTCCCTTCTGAACTAGTGTGTCCAAAAGTTTGACATTCCAATCCGAACTAGTGCGTCTCGTCTGAATGTGCTTTATCATATAAGGGTGTGTCCTGTAAAATCCGATATCTCGATTTTATCGTGATAGTAGTTGTAATTTTTAGATTGGATAATTCTACCGTGTACAATAAATTTTCTCAAGAATTTAAATAATACCGTGTATATTATTTTTCAGATTTTGAGATATGCAGAATTTTACCGGATATAGATCTAAGATTTGATACACCTGGATAAAGATTTAAGCAAGAAGATAACCCAATCAAATCTTGAGGATTTTATCATGGGATTTTCGAAATATTGGAAGGATTATTAGGGATTTTCGAAAATCATTAGAAGTCTACGCGATAAATACAGACTGGGAAAAAAAGTTCAACTACCAGGATTTTAGGAAAAATAATCAAAATCTTATTTGTGGAAAAATACCAATAATTTCGGATTTAAGTAAGCAAATTTATGGGATTTAAGAAATATAATTTTTATTATTTTAGGAAGTCAAAAATCTACCGAATATTGGGAATTAGACACAAAAGTCGAAATTTTACAGACTGAGCAAGGCATAATTTCGAAAATTACCTTGGGATATATATATATATTCGAAATTTAGGATAGAGAATAAATGTAGATTTGATCACGATTTTAGATAAAGATTTGATTCAGAATCAAACGCGATTTGGTACACGATCAGGATAGCAGCCAACCCCTATAAATAAGAGGGCTCAGTGTCTCGAAAATCACACCACTTCTTCCTCAAGTTTTCGAGAATCCCTCCCCTCTAGTTCTTAGGATTTTTCGAGCACAGCGAAGCGCTGCCGCAGTCCAGCCACCGCAGTTTTTTCGCGTTTTTCTTCAAGAAGTTCAAGGTAAGTGGGCTATTTTTAATGTTTAAAACTTTGGTTATGCATGTGGGACTAATTTTGAAAACTTTTGAAAGAAAAATATAGTCGAGTACAATCTTTCTTCTACTCCGTTCTTGTATTGTCATACGTTTTTAGCACTGTGAGGAGTCAACCGTATATGGGTGGGAATCCCAACTATGACGTACCCTTACGCGGTGGGGGACATAACCGCTATACGGCCTCGCCCCCTTAGAGGAGTAAAAATTAGGGACTGACGTCAGTAAACCATAGAAGGTAGATAAATCGCAGTGCTTGGTAAAGGTTATGCATGTGAACATTATTATGCAAGTATGTTTTTTTTTTTCTGAAAATTATGCATGTTGTTTATTGTGCTCGATTTTCCCCCACTTGCTGAGTATTCCCCAAATACTCACCCCTTACAACCTTCCCAGATAAGTCAGAAGAAGAAATTGAGAATGAGGAGTCCGAACAGTTTTGGGGATGGTGAACGCTAAAGGAATTTAGTTCAAGTTATTTTTTTTTACGCTTCCGCATTATCAACTCTGTCGTTTTAGTGATTTCATTATTGTAAAGACAATATTTTTTTCGTTTGAATTATGAGTTATAGACTGGTTTCGGTTTAAACTGTGCTACAAAGGCTTGTTGTTTTCAATTTCGTGATTGTTAAACGACGCTGGTGTCAATCCCGAGTTTCGGGCGTGACATTTTAGTGGTATCAGAGCCGCCAGGTTCAAAATCCGAGTGGAAGAATCGAGTTTCAAAAAAAAAAATTCTGAAATTTTCGGAAATTTTCGGCCAAACAGCGCCTTAGCGCGCCGCCGCGTTTTTCGCCGATTCCGGCCGCATCCGGTAGTATTTTTTCGATCGGCGACCTGTTCTAGAATTTTCTCTACAAAACGAACAAAAGCCCTTAATCAATTTAGAATTTCGTGTGCGGGTGAAGCCGTAATTGCAGATCTAAAACTTGGGCGTATAAACCATAAACGCCGAAATTATTTTCGACCAATTACCCTATCAATCGTACTTCGATTTTCAATTACTTTCACCCAAAAAATCTACGATCCATGGGTAACGTTTCGCAACAATCAATTTTGGAATCGGATCAAGAACCCAAAAACGCCCAATTCAAGGGAGTTGACCATTTTGAGTGAGTTCCGGCCAAATTAAGCAGTTTTCCGACCGATTTTGGCCATACCGTCACCGGTTCTGTGACCCTTACCCCGTCGCCGACATACGCCTCTGCTCCGACCGTACTCCGACGAGTCAACCCGGCGAGTCAACTCGGCCGAGTCAACGAGTCAAACCGCCAGCATGTGTTCTTCGATTTTTTCGTAGGAAACTCCGAATTCAGTTCTGTCAACTGTTCTGGAACCCTCTCGACGTAATCTTTCAATCCATATGTTAATCCCTAAACTTTCTATTTTTGGAAAATATCTCGAAAAATCTCGTTCAACGCATTTCTTGTAGTGCTTATCGGATTTTTATGGAATTTTATTAAGGAAAACTATTAGTATTGACCTATATTGTTGGATTGTACTTATCTGAGATAATTTGATTTAAGTTTCTGACGTAAGGTAAGATATTTGATTGGGGACAATAAATTATTTATGGGAAGAAAAAAAAAACTAGTATGTGAAAATCTGAGATAAGAGTTATAATAAGTTTTGGATATTCCAAGATAGAAGTTGATTTTGGGCAATAGTTAAATGGTTAAACGTTAATTTGGGGTCTTAAGAATGCTAAGCGTTAACTTTAAATATGCATGATTTTGGGTTATCTTGTTTAAATGAATTGGGAGACAATATCTTAAGGTTTAGTAATTTATATTACTTTGGGATAACCTGTAGATTACGACCTTATGTAAAATAATTTACGAGATATTGTTTGGTATTGAGGAAAAAGACAGTATAATAGGCTTTGAATTTTGTTACGGTACTAAGAATAATTAAAGGAGAAAGACATTTAGTAGAAATAGTTGTGGTAGAGCTCTCTAAGCTAATGGTCTCGAGGAAAGTAAGGTTTAGTGCAAGTAAGATTTAGAACAAGAATTAATTGAGGATTAATTTTATTCGTACAAGGTTGAATAAGATTTTATTTTATGATGAATGAGTTATAATCTTTGGGATTTAAATCAGTAGAGTATAGATTGATATTGAGTTAAGTTCCAAGATTTTGTATGAGCTTTAAGTTTTGAGATAGTAATCATAATAATTTCAACGTAAAATAAAATCATCATCTATTCGCGTATATTCCGTGCCGACTTGATTCCAAGTACTTTGGTAGATTTCAATGTCATCATATGGATGGTTTGGTAATCTAAGAGCAGTGCAATAGCAGATTGCCGGAGTAAGAATTTCAAGATCCAAACCGTGAACCAAGAAGAAATCAGGTATCATGGCAATGCCAAGAGACAGAAATACATTTTTTCTGCTTCCCAGACTTGGAAAGCCATAAAATCAGGCAAAGAAGTTTACCTAGAAATGGTGAACGAAGTGCAGGAAAAAATTGAGCTCAAGCTGGAAGATACCCTAATGATGCGAGAATTCCAGAACGTTTTTCTGGAAGAATTCTCAAGATATTCTCAGACCACGAGGTTGATTTCAAATCAATGTGGTTCTCAGTGCTGCACCAATTTCAATAGCACCATACCGAATGATGCCAACTGAACTCCAAGAGCCAAAAGAACAACTCGAGGAATTGCTAGAAAAGAAGCAATTTCAACCGAGTACGTCTCCGTAAGGAACTCCAGCACTGTTTGTGAATAAGGAAGATATAAGTATGAGATTGTGTATAGATTATAGAGAACTCAATAAGACCACAATCGAGAATAAATATCTTCTTCCAATGATAGACGATCTTTTCGATCAAGTTAAAGAAGCTACAATATTTTCCAAGCTCGACCTGAGAAGATGCTACCACCAATTGAAGGTCAGGGCTGAAGATTTTTCCAAAACAGCCTTCCGAAAAAGGGGTTCAAGCCATTACTTGACAATTTTTTAGCGTTGTTCACTGAGGAGATCTTCATTTTCTTACCAAGTGAAGAAGACCAAAAAAATAATATGTCACTTTTCATAGGTCAATGGAGAGGAAATTTTATTCCAGTTCAATAGTAGTGAGTTTCGGCTACAGAACGCCACAGACATCAGGAGCTTTCTTGGACTGACAGGTTATTACAGAAAGTTTGTCGAAGGTTTTCCTCAATCGACATACCACTGACTAAATTCACTCAGAAGAATTCCAAGTTCGTCTGGGACGAAGGTTGCGAGAAAAGTTTTCAGACATTGAAGGAAAACTTGCATCCACGCCAGTGCTAATCTTACCTACTGAAGATAAGGAATTCACCATCTACAGTGACGCATCTAAAGAGGTCTGAGATGCGTACTCATGCAAGAGGGAAGAGTGATCGCCTATGCGTCAAGGCAGTTGAAACCGCACGAAAAGAACTACCCTACGCATGATCTTGAGTTAGCAGCAATTGTCTTCGCCTTAAAAATTTGGAGACACTACCTCTATGGCGCCAAGTGTGAAATTTTCACGGATCACCAAAGCCTCAAGTACTTGTTCACGCAAAAAGAACTAAACATGAGGCAAAGGCGATAGGATCGAACTACTGAAGGATTACGACTTGACTATAAGTTACCATCCAGGTAAAGCGAACAAAGTGGCCGATGCTCTGAGTCGGAAAAATTGAGGCAAGATCACTCTAGCTTCACTCTCCGCTCGGCCATGTCTGCAAGAGACCGTCAAGTTAAATCAGGATCGATACCCCGAGCTAAAGAAACTTAAGGAACAAGTCGAAAGCGGGAAGTCTCAAGATTTGAAAATTGATGACAAGGGAGTCGTTTGGATGAAAGGACGACTGTGGGTACGAGACAGCGATAACCTACGCCAAGAAATATTATCAGAAGCGCATAAGTCAAAATTCTCAGTCCACCCAGGCAGTACGAAAATGTACAGGGACCTCAAGAATAGTTCTTGGTGCAATGGCATGAAAAGAGATGTAGCGGAATTCGTCTCCAGATGTCAAGTATGCCAGCAGGTCAAAGCAGAACACCAGCGACCTGGAGGATTACTACAACCTCTGGAAATTCCCGAGTGGAAATGGGAACACATCTCCATGGATTTTGTGGTAGGATTGCTAAAGTCTAGGCAGAGCCACGACGGTATATGGGTGATCGTGGACATACTCACAAAGACCGCACACTTCCTACCCGTCCGCATGAACTACAATCTCGATAAGTTGGCTTCTCTGTACATGGACAACATTGTGAGGCTGCATGGAGTGCCAGTGAGCATTCTGTCCGATAGAGATCTGAGGTTCGTATCGCGCTTTTGGAAGAGCTTTCAAGAGGCCATGGGAACAAAAGTGACCCTAAGTACGGCCTATCATCCCCAAACCGATGGGCAAACAGAGAGGACCATACAGACCTTAGAAGATATGCTGCGAGCATGCGCTCTTGAATTCAGTAGCAACTGGAGCACTCATTTACCCCTAATTGAGTTTGCTTACAACAACAGCTATCACAGCAGCATCGGAATGGCTCCATATGAAGCCCTTTATGGAAGAAATGTCGATCACCACTTTATTGGGATGAAGTGGGAGAGAAAGCTGTAGTAGGGCCCGAGCTAGTACAAATGACAGTGGACAAGGTTAAAATTGTCCGAGAGAAACTCAAGGCAGCTCAAGATCGACAGAAAAGCTGGGCAGACCTGAAAAGAAGGCCAGTAGAATTCAACATTGGCGAGAAGGCCTATGTAAAAGTGTCGCCTATGAAAGGAGTTGTCCGATTCAGTAAAGCCGGGAAGCTAAACCCTCGTTATGTAGGACCCTTTGAGATCTTGGAAATGGTGGGTACACTAGCGTACAGATTGACACTGCCACCAGACATGTCTAGAATTCACAACGTTTTCCACGTGTCCCAACTACGGAAATACATCTCAGATCCAAGCCATGTGTTGGAAGTAGAACCACTTATAGTCGAAAGCAACTTGGGAGAAGAGCTGAAGTACGAAGAAGTTCCCATTAGAATAGTGGACACCAAGGACCAGGTACTAAGACGACGAATCATTCCCTACGTCAAGGTGCAATGGTCTAACCTCAGCGAAAGAGAAGCCATGTGGGAATTAGAAGAAAGGATGAGGAACCAATACCCGTACCTCTTCATAGACCAAACCAACCCAAGTTTCGAGGACGAAACTTCTCATACGGAGGGAGGGATGTAAAATCCGAGATCTCGATTTTACCGTGATAGTAGTTGTAATTTTTAGATTGGATAATTCTACCGTGTACAATAAATTTTCTCAAGAATTTAAATAATACCGTGTATATTATTTTTCAGATTTTGAAATATGCAGAATTTTACCAGATATAGATCTAAGATTTGATACACCTGGATAAAGATTTAAGCAAGAAGATAACCCAATCAAATCTTGAGGATTTTATCATGGGATTTTCGAAATATTGGAAGGATTATTAGGGATTTTCGAAAATCATTAGAAGTCTACGCGATAAATACAGACTGAGAAAAAAAGTTCAACTACCAGGATTTTAGGAAAAATAATCAAAATCTTATTTGTGGAAAAATACCAATAATTTCGGATTTAAGTAAGCAAATTTATGGGATTTAAGAAATATAATTTTTATTATTTTAGGAAGTCAAAAATCTACCGAATATTGGGAATTAGACACAAAAGTCGAAATTTTACAGACTGGGCAAGGCATAATTTCGAAAATTACCTTGGGATATATATATATATATATATATATATATATATATATATCGAAATTTAGGATAGAAAATAAATGTAGATTTGATCACGATTTTAGATAAAGATTTGATTCAGAATCAAACGCGATTTGGTACACGATCAGGATAGCAGCCAACCCCTATAAATAAGAGGGCTCAGTGTCTCGAAAATCACACCACTTCTTCCTCAAGTTTTCGAGAATCCCTCCCCTCTAGTTCTTAGGATTTTTCGAGCACAGCAAAGCGCTGCCGCAGTCCAGCCACCGCAGTTTTTCGCGTTTTTCTTCAAGAAGTTCAAGGTAAGTGGGCTATTTTTAATGTTTAAAACTTTGGTTATGCATGTGGGACTAATTTTGAAAACTTTTGAAAGAAAAATATAGTCGAGTACAATCTTTCTTCTACTCCGTTCTTGTATTGTCATACGTTTTTAGCACTGTGAGGAGTCAACCGTATATGGGTGGGAATCCCAACTATGACGTACCCTTAGGCGGTGGGGGACATAACCGCTATAAGGCCTCGCCCCCTTAGAGGAGTAAAAATTAGGGACTGACGTCAGTAAACCATAGAAGGTAGATAATCACAGTGCTTGGTAAAGGTTATGCATGTGAACATTATTATGCAAGTATGTTTTTTTTTTCTGAAAATTATGCATGTTGTTTATTGTGCTCGATTTTCCCATACTTGCTGAGTATTCCCCAAATACTCACTCCTTACAACCTTCCCAGATAAGTCAGAAGAAGAAATTGAGAATGAGGAGTCCGAACAGTTTTGGGGATGGTGAACGCTAAAGGAATTTAGTTCAAGTTATTTTTTTTACGCTTCCGCATTATCAACTCTGTCGTTTTAGTGATTTCATTATTGTAAAGACAATATTTTTTTCGTTTGAAATATGAGTTATAGACTGGTTTCGGTTTAAATTGTGCTACAAAGGCTTGTTGTTTTCAATTTCGTGATTGTTAAACGACGCCGGTGTCAATCCCGAGTTTCGGGGCGTGACATGTCCCCTTGATTAACAGAAGGGTATCTCCCTTGACTTATCACAACCAGTAGCTCACTCTTTAAATATTCCCTCTGCAAGCATTTATCATATACTTTCTGTCGATCATGTCACTAGAAGTTAGGGATTAGAATATTGGTAATCCAGGCTATATTTAGTATGCTTATATTTTATTCTAGGTAAGGTAGTAATTCCCATGATTATGGTCTATCAATTAGGGCTAAACTTTAGGAGTCTCTGTGTATATATTTATTCCATGTACCTAATCAAGAAGTAACAAGAAGATTTCTGAGAATTTCAATCTTCATGGTATCAGAGCCCGGGTTTCACCGTTATGTATTGGACTGTCTATAATTAGGCCACCCGTTCTGCCCATAATTGGGTCATTTGTAAACTCCACGCTCCAGATGTTCATTCCTGGGCGTGAGAGGGGTGTGTTAATTGTCCCACATCTGTTAAGATAAATAACCTTTGAGTGGAATATATGGGATTGGACAATCCTCCTCCCTTGAGCTAGCTTTTGGGGTTGAGTTAGGTCCAAGTCCAATCTTAACATGGTATCAGAGCTACGGCTCTTCTCTCACAAATTGCAATCTCCTCCCCTATAACCTCATTCTCGTGTAGCCATCCTCAACCATGGTGAAACATGGCCTGGCTACCGAAACCTTAAAATCAGAAACTCCAAACCCTAGCCCCACCGAAAACAATTCCTTTGTCATCACAAGCCACAAATTAAATGGCCACAATTATCTTCAGTGGTCTAAGTCGGTTAAAATGTTTATTTGCGGTAAGGGGAAGGAGGAGTACTTGATGAGCGAGTCGGCCATCCCAGAGAAGACGGATCCAGACTTCAAGAAGTGGAACATCGAGAATCACATGATTATGGCGTGGCTTATCAATTCTATGACAGTGGAAATTGGAGAGAATTTCCTGTTATATGAAACAGCCCTTGAGATGTGGCAGGCCGCAAGGGAAACATACTCTAGCTCAGATAATACCTCAGAGCTATTCGCTGTAGAGTCGGTACTATATGACTTGCGGCAAGGAGATCAGCCAGTCACTCTATATTACAACGCCCTTGTACGACAGTGGCAACAACTCGATGCATTTGAAAGCCATGAATGGAAGTGTGCCGAGGATGGTCAGCGATTCCTCAAAATTCAGGAGCAGAAGAGAACATTCAAGTTCTTACTAGGTCTCAACAAAGACTTAGATGAAGTCCGAGGCAGAATAATGGGTGGAAAGCCACTCATGAACCTGAGAGAAGCATTTGCTGAAGTTCGAAGGGAAGAGAGTAGAAAGCGGGTGATGATGGGCACCCAAAATAACTCGGTCAACGTAGAGGGATCTGCACTTGCATCATACGGTGCACATCCTGCCAGCCAACAGGATACTCGTTCTCAACGCAAAACTCGACCATACTGCGACCACTGTGCCAAACCAGGCCATACAAAAGACACCTGTTGGAAGATTCATGGGAAACCTGCTGATTGGAAGCCTTCCAGACCATTCAATGAGCAAACTGATTGGAAGCCTTCTAGACCATTCAATGAGCGAAATAGCCGAGCAAATTCAGCCACCTCCACGGAAGTCACTTCATTCTCAAAGGAGCAGATCGAAGCCTTACAGAAGGCATTAGCCACCACTCTAACACACCACGATACCACGAGCCAACCTGTCAGTTTGCAGGCAAATAAAGGTAACAAGTATTATGCTTTGTCTACTTGGAATACTCTATCTCGTCATTGGATTATCGACTCAGGAGCATCAGACCATATGACGGGAGACCGGTCCCTGTTTCAAGAATACCAACCAAGCCAAACCCAAGTGACCGTGCGGATTGCTGACGGTTCTAAATCCCGAGTTGCCGGGATGGGAAAAATCTGCCTAACCTCAACTATCACCCTTCAATCTGTATTGCATGTTCCGAAATTAGATTGCAACTTGTTATCAATAAATAAGTTAACATCTGATCATAATTGCTCCGCTGAATTTTTCCAAAATATGTGCATTTTTCAGGAATTGGGATCGAGGAAGATGATTGGCAGTGCTAGGGTGTGCTCAGGACTCTACTTGCTTAACTCAACAACAGAACCCACATCAAACCATGTCACCCTTAGTCAGCCCAATCATAAGTCAACCAATTCCAAGGTTTCAAAGTCTGTTTTAGTTTCTAGAGTCAATAAGGATACTGAAGTCATGTGTTGGCACTATCGTCTAGGACATCCAAGTTTTTATTATCTTGAAAAGTTATTCCCTCAATTGTTTCTGAATAAAAGACCACAACACTTTCATTGTGAAATTTGTCAACTTGCAAAGCACACACGCTCAGTTTATCGAAGCATTCCTTACAATCCATCACAACCCTTCAATTTAATCCATAGTGACATATGGGGAGCATCAAGAATAGCTAATATAAATGGTGCAAAATGGTTTGTCACTTTTATCGATGACCACACTAGGCTCACATGGGTATTTCTCATGAAAGAAAAATCAGAACTTGAAAAAATATTTCTAGCTTTCGAAGCAATGGTTCAAACTCAGTTTATGACAAAAATCCGGGTACTAAAATCTGACAATGCCAGGGAATATTTCAACCTAATTCTAGGAGACTATTTCTCTAACCATGGGATAGTTCAAATCAGTTCATGTGTAAATACACCCCAACAAAATGGTATAGCCGAACGAAAAAATCGTCACCTATTAGAAGTTGCCCGATCCATTATGTTTTCAACTGGTGTCCCGAAATATTTATGGGGCGAGGCGGTGTTAACTGCTGCCACCTTATAAATAGAATGCCATCCCGAGTCTTGCAGTTTGCTACGCCATATCAAACCCTAATCAAAACTTATCCCCATGCCGCCATCCTATCCTCCAACTTACCAAGAAAAATCTTTGGATGCTCCGCATTTGTTCACATCTATCCACACGACCGTAGCAAACTCGATCCTCGATCCACTAAGTGTGTCTTTATCGGCTATTCTTCCAATAAGAAAGGGTATAAGTGTTTTTGTCCTAGGACTAGAAAGATCTTTAACACTATGGATGTTACTTTTCTCGAAGAGACTCCCTATTTCACCAAAACTGTTCTTCAGGGGGAGAATTCGAGGGAAGTACAGCCTTGGTCTTGGGATTCTCTCCTCACTACTACACCAAATTCCCCACTCCTCATTACTACACCAAATTCCCCACAACCAAATATGCCACCAACTGACTCGAATCCACCTCCTACACTTGTTGATAACCAGGTCCAATCCCCACAACTCCAGCCAGACATACAAGTATACACCCGTCGGCCGAGACCCACTCCAAGAATAAGTGAGCCACTGGCACATCCTACTGCTGACCCGTCATCGAACTCGGTTCCGATTCCAAGCACGGAGCCACACACACTGGAACCTCCACCTCTCGAAGAGTCCGAAGAGTTATCTATTGCTCTACGAAAAGGTACCCGGAATTGCACTAATCATCCAATACAGAGGTTTGTTTCCTATGGTGGTTTGTCACAGAAATACAGGGCTTACATCACAAACCTTGACACAGTACCTATTCCGGGATCAATACAAGAAGCTTTGAAGCACCCGGGATGGACTCAGGCGGTTCAAGAAGAATTGAGGGCCATGGAAAAGAATGACACGTGGACTATCACAGATTTACCTCCTGGGAAGAAAACCGTGAGCTGTAAGTGGTTATTCACCGTGAAATGCAAGGCGGATGGAAGTGTTGAACGGTTAAAGGCCCGACTAGTGGCTCGCGGATTTACTCAATCCTACGGAATCGACTATCAGGAGACATTCGCACCTGTAGCTAAACTTAACACCGTGCGAATTCTCTTGTCAGTGGCTGCAAATCTAGATTGGAAGCTACAACAACTTGATATTAAGAATGCATTTCTTAATGGGGAATTGGAGGAAGAAGTGTACATGGAAATTCCAACAGGGCTTACTGTCGATGAGAATAGCAATAAGGTGTGTAAGTTGCTGAAATCGATTTATGGGCTGAAACAATCACCAAGGGTATGGTTCGGGAGGTTCTCTACCGTGGTAAAGGAACAATCATTTCAGCAATGTCAATCCGATCACACCCTCTTTGTCAAACGGTCTATCGATCATAGAGTTGCCATCCTCATTGTCTACGTGGATGACATTATCTTGACCGGGACTATGGAGAGGCGATTGTGAATATTAAACAGTCATTGGCTCAGTCATTTGAGGTGAAAGACCTTGGGTTGCTGCGGTACTTCTTGGGTATGGAAGTATCAAGGTCAAAGAAGGGAATTGTTTTGTCACAACGCAAACATGTCTTGGATTTACTCAGTGAGACAGGGATGCTTGGCTGTAAACCATCAAGTACTCCCATGGCAGCTATCAAACTAAATGAAAAAAAAGACGAAGAGATCTTGTCCGATAAAGGGAGGTATCAACGGCTCGTAGGGAGGCTTATTTATTTGTCTCATACACGTCCGGACATCGGGTTTGCAGTGAGTTATGTGAGCCAATTCATGAACTGTCCCACTCAGAAACACATGGACGTCGTATATCGAATTCTTCGATACTTGAAGAAGTGCCCGGGTAAAGGAATCTTATTTGGGAAACATGAAGATAGAAGTGTTGTATTGTATTCCGACGTGGATTGGGCTGGAAGCCACACGGACCGAAGATCAACAACGGGGTATTGTTCATTTGTATGGGGAAATCTTGTAACCTGGAGAAGTAAGAAACAACCGGTGGTCTCCCGAAGCAGTGCAGAAGCTGAACTTAGGGCTCTGGCATTAGCTATTTGTGAAGGAATATGTATACGTCGTGTCTTGGAAGATTTGGGAATAAAACAGGAAGGATCAGTAACCCACAGATGTGACAACCAAGCTACCATTAGCATGGCAAAAGACCCGGTTCATCATGACCGTACAAAACACGTCGAAATAGATCGACATTTCATTGCCGAGAAGCTCAAGAACTCGGAAGTTCAGATCCTCTACACACCTACTCGAGAACAACTTGCAGATGTTCTCACTAAAGCCGTTCTAGGTCCTAACTTTGATGAAATATGTAACAAGTTGGGCATGTACGATATGTACTACCCAACTTGAGGGGGAGTGTCGATCATGTCACTAGAAGTTAGGGATTAGAATATTGGTAATCTAGGCTATATTTAGTATGCTTATATTTTATTCTAGGTAAGGTAGTAATTCCCATGATTATGGTCTATCAATTAGGGCTAAACTTTAGGAGTCTCTGTGTATATATTTATTCGTTGTACCTAATCAAGAAGTAACAAGAAGATTTCTGAGAATTTCAATCTTCACTTTCGCATACATTTCGTTGCATTCTTTTCCTCTGAAACTTGAAAGTTTGGGCATATTATTGTTCGCTAACATCCAGAACTTGTAGTGCATGCATTTCTGGATCGGTGTAATTGTATCTTTGGGACGATTGTAATTCTGTACGTATAGCCCAAACATACGTGAAAATTGTTGTGCGAAAAAAAAATAATTTTCTTTGTCTCAACTCATACTCATACTCGTTGTGCAACCGAAGATCAGCAACAGGTACTTCACGTATCTGTTGGTGGTCAAAGGCAGATTTGTTTTTGTATGTCTCATTGTGAAGCTAAAATCCACAGATGCACACGTACCACTATGAGAGGCCATCGCTTCAGTTTCATCCTGAAAATCTTTGAAATGATGTTGTTGGTTGATGACAAATCTATATTTATTAGTCTGATAAGTATAAGCTCGCCTTCCATAAACCGATTCAACGGATCCGTTTTTGTCATCAATTTTTTTCTTCCTATGCTTAAATTTTTTTTATTTTTTTTCCTCCTATGCTCAAATTTTTTTATTTTTCACTACAGTTCCATTCACATGATTTTCAGATCCTTTTTTGCTTCTAGAATTGCTATCAAGACGTTAGGAACAAACGGTAGTTTTTTGTTTTTCCAAATTCCCATTCACTACAGAATCATTTGGATTCATATCTGGAAAATTTCCATTCAGTACAGAATCATCTGGATTCTTATCTTTTACTAATAATTACAATAATTAAAATGTTACTATTTAACTTTTATTTGAGCAAGAACAAATAATAAACGATTTCTTATTTTCTTTTATGTTTTGAATTAGAATTTTCAAAATTTTTTGTTCTTAAAATTTGATATATTTACTAAATGATACTGATTTTTTACTTTTATATGTATATATAGTAATAGTGGTGTCAATGATGTTAATTACTTTCCAAATAATGCATCTAAAACCAGTATTGTAGTAATATATTCCATAAATAGTTTACAAAATCTCGAATTTGAGATTGCCATTATGGGAGAGATTCCTCAAATCTCATGGCCCTTTCGGACCTATAAATCCAATTGCAAACTCATCGTGCAATAATCACCAAAAGCTTATTGACTGATTTCAATCTATGGCATCGTATAATGCAGCAGCCCATTTCATTCTCTTTTCTCTCATCTTTGCAGCCCTCTTCATCCCCAATGAAGGTAATTTTATTATCCAAAGTGTTTCTTGATCGATACCTTTTCTATCTCCATTTCTTCTATTTTATACATTTTAATCCCTAATGAATCTAAATGATAATGAGACCAAAAGTTTCTATCACAGATTTGGATTATAAGGGGGTGGCTTAATATAATTTCGAAGGCAAAAACTTGTGTGAGACGGTCTCACGTGTCGTATTTGTGAGACGGATCTCTTATTTGAGTCATCCATGAAAAATATTACTTTTTATGCTACGAGTATTACTTTTTATTGTGAATATGAGTAGGTTGACCCGTCTCATAGATTAAGATCCGTGAGACGGTCTGATATGAGACCCACTCAATTTCAAGGGATGAGCTTGACTTTTTTAGAGTTTGAAATATTTTCTCTTGCAATCGTCCCTCTCGTCCACCAATGGATCTGTTTGACCTCGCATGTTATGGCATTCACATAGAAATATTTTTTTAAATTTCGATTAATGTGTCTTCCGTTTGAGACCATGACAAAAAAACCCTAAAGAATGAAAACCCAAATGTTTTTTTTATCACCCTTTTTGGAGAGAGTTCGTAACAACGTACTTACTATAATGAGTTTGTCCCAACTTTTCCTGTATTTTCTTATATTGAATTTTCTTGTTTCCCAACAGGCAACTACAGCGAGGACAACCGCGCTGCAGCGGATGGAAAAATCGGTGAAGAGAAGCTGATGAATACAGATGTCAGGGGGGACGGAGTGAATGACAGGAAAATAAATATTACCTTTTGCAAGCATTACAACTCATGTGGTTTTGTTAACAACTGCTGGTGTTGTATTTGGGGACAAGAATGTTACTTTGACGAGCGAATGTGTTTAGAACATTGTCCACCTAAACATTAATACAATTTATATTATGATAGATAAATCCGTACTTAATTTGCCCAAGTCTATGATCTTGACACTGTTCGCACCTCAGTTTTCCGTCTCATTGTCGCTCCTTGAACCTGTTATAGAGCATGAACAAAGCCAGGAAAAGTAAAATACAGTATAAAAAGAGTATTACGCCCTGTCACGAAATTTTACGAATGAAAACGAAAAATCATATCTGGCAATGATGATTCGGTTCCATTACCATCGTGTATCAACTTTGAACCCTCGTACGAGAAAAGGCTTACTGCATTTCGATAACTTATCTCAGCAAGCTCTTTTCTTCAACTTCCAGTAGGTGTGCAACATAGGCAAGTGCGTGATGAATGTTATCCGGATGATCAAGGGTTCTTTCTGGCTGTGACTATGTATTTCCTTTTTCACCCGAACCATCACTACTATCCTTGTCAGTATGCTGTTCCTTCTCGAAACATCTCTTTCAACAAAGAATAGTGAATCTTTATTACGTAATGTTGGATGAGCATCAGGTACATGCATCTGTCTCCAACAAAAATCCTCTCGCGAGGAATGAACTTCACCATTTTCCTCGCCTTGCTTTCTTGCACCAAGTTCAGGGACCATCTCTGCCGAACCTAGATAAGAATGCAGCACCAGGCCGGTAGGAAATGGACCAGTAGATTTCAATATGTGAAGAAGATCGCCAAAAGCACGGGCGCACAATGGACTGATGCTGGTCTTTTTAACTCTTTAGCGGGTTGAAGCTGCTGACGGAAAATTTCAGCTTGACCAGTAACGTCAATCTGCTTTCCGAAAGAACCTTCGTCTAAGCCGATCTCTCCAACAGCAGCAGAGGGAGTAGTAGCAAGATACTCCTTCAGCGTAGCAAGCCAAGCGGGAGTTCTCTCACGAATAAACCAGGGATGAAGGCCAAAGTTTGGAATGACAAGGATAGCTATCATTCATCTCCTTAACCAA
This sequence comes from Primulina eburnea, assembly GCF_022965805.1. NCBI lineage: Eukaryota > Viridiplantae > Streptophyta > Magnoliopsida > Lamiales > Gesneriaceae > Primulina > Primulina eburnea. The sequence continues at coordinate 7,549,868 of NC_133108.1, forward strand.
ATGCCAATCTTTCTCGGAGACTCCATTTACAGCAAAATGAACAACACCAGTATCAAGGGCCTCTTTAATTAGTTTACAGGACGAGTTCAAAATTCTCGAATCTTGAAGGTGACAGTGAGAATCAAAGAGTTTAATCATGGATATAACTTCGCTTTTGCCCACTTTCCATTCTTCAAAGATTGATTGGTATAGCTTCAAAAGCAGGAGGAACAAGCTGCCAATGCAGTACCGAAGGACTGACGGCAGGTTACAGCAAGGCAAGAGGATGGATTGCCAAAATTAATCATTTTCTATGAAAAAATTGTCCATTTCCTGTGCAATCTCTTGGAAAATGTAAGTTCAGCAACACACGCTTAATCATGGTACAACTAAAACAATATTCTAACACAGGAAAAAAAAATATATTCCTCATTAGTTAAATTGTTCGGAAAAAATTGGAAATTCTGCCAAGATCAAATGATAACTTAGATTAGAGAAAATTACAAGCACCTGAGCAGCTTCCAGATGATCAGAGGGGGAAACGGTGGTGAGTGGCAACCAAAAATTAGTTCATTTATAGTCTTGGCCCAACTTCTCTTTTGGGCCAGGTTTATAAATTTATTTATTTATTAATATTTATATACACACACACTCCGTGGTGAAAAGAGGATCAAGACACTAGACCAAGAGATCCTTGACAATTCATCCGTTTATTTTTAACTTTATTCCAATTTCGTTTTTTAATTTTATTTGACCAAAACCCTTAAAATCAATTTTTTTTGTTAATTCAAAACCTTGGTTGATACACTTCAGTATGTAGTTGTCTTCTTGGTTCAATGATGATTGCATAATTCAATGAGACTTGAGTGTCGGAGATTCTTCGTTAGGATTTAGAAGCACCCTGATACAATCTAACCTATTTATTTTTGTGTATGCAGGTCATTGTGTTGCTGAAATCTATCAGATGAGTACTATAATGATCTGAATTTTTATTTGAATTAAGTACCAATTAAGAAATTATTAAAGAAAAAAAAGCTTATTTATGTGTTCGTTAGTGAGATACGTAATATATAGACTGAGATATCCAAGTGTAGTATCATCAATTATATGCTGCATATTTATGTGTTTCATGATACATGTTTTTACTGTTTTGATATTGTATGCATGAAATAACACGTTGGTCCTGATATCTTTTTAGATATACCTCGTTTTTAGGGTCGCTCAACCTTGTTATGTATTGTGGACGATTCGGTATCGAGAGCTACAGTGTCCGATGGGACTGCGGGCTCTGATAATCCTAAACAATGTAGGTCCACATCTTGATGACGAGTGTGAGAGCCAAAACATGCCTAAGACAACTCACATACTACACACTCAGGCACTTCTAGATTGAGAATGAGATTATTGACTTAATCTTTGATATCCGAGTATATTGCATTTGTGGGGCCCTTAGCGCCTAATCGTTATTACAATGCAATTTGATTAGGGTTAATTAATCACAGCGAAAAACGAGTTTAAAATTATTTACGATGAGCCCAAAATATCTCTTCTGATATTTAAATACTAAAAATAGTATCTAAATTCAAATCATAACACGCCCACACATAACTAAAACCAATCACATACAACCAACTCATATTCTCGGGACATGCCCCGGTATATAGATACATATACATATATACTGGGAACAAGACATAAACATAAACCTCAGCCCAAGCTGTGGCTCCCACCAGAAGTACCCTCTCCGGTCTCCTGATATCCTGGAGTACCTGCCATTGTCCACACACAAAGACAACAACAGCCCCCCTTGGGGGTGAGCAAAGCTCCGTATGGAACAACCAATCATATATATACCACAGATATCTAAACAATGATATATGGTATGCAATGCATGTATGTCGTGGAGGTATCAGGTCAAATGCCCATCCACTGAGCACATGTCAGAATCAATCGAATCGCTATCAAATCAAATCAATGCTCGAGCTGGCACACCGGCCGATATGGGAATACACATATGACAACGTCGACGAAGCGTCGTCAATCCCACATCTCATATCCAATCATATGGGACCACAATTGTCTATGCTTTACGGGTCATATAATACCGGCATAGCGATTGTGTTCACAAACCCCGGAATCCAATCAAATCATATCAGGGTATCCAAAGATCATAGCTCAACGTGCATGTCATGTATCGATGTATGCATAAAATGACGTGTGTTAACAAAACATTTATTTTATACATCGATACTCCAATCTCCATGTCATGTATGCCACATCAAATCATCAAATAGGCACATAGACACGTATTCCAATCCAATCCAATCAAATCAATCCAATCATATATCATATAATACAGATACATGTCGTATGTTACCCGGTCGCAACATACCTCAATTCTTCGTTCCAAATTGATGTAGCTTTAGATTGCAGTATAATAATCTATCTACATCAATAACATATTCATTTTAATCAATAACATACTCCAAAATCATTAATTTGAGTTTAAAATATCATTTGAAACTTCAAAAATTCATATCAAATTCAAATCATATCATAATTCAATTCCGACTTCGAATATACGTTTATTGTCGGTTATTCTACTACATATCAGAAATTCAACTTCAAATACATGCTATTCCAGCACTTTGATATTTCAAGCTGCTGGAACTAGAAGAAAATTACCTCAGTCTGAAGCCCTCGACGCGACGATCACAAATATATAATTTGTTTCGCGTTTAGACGGCGTTTCAAAGTCGATTTGGAAGAAAGAAAATCGAATTCTTTCAACTTTCTCGAAAGTTGATACCGGTGAAATGAAAGGAGAAAGAACAAAATTCTGATTCTTATCCTTACCGCCATCGCGCTCGGGCGGTAGAATTCTCGCGCCCGAGCGCGAGACATTCTGCCCCCGGATTTTACTTACGCCGCGCTCGAGCGGTCAAAAGTTACCGCTCGGGCGCGGAGTGTTCTGCCCGAACACTAACTTTTCATACTTTGGCGCTCGGGCGGTCATTTTCTACCGCCCGGGCGCCACCTCTTCTGTACAAATGTTTGTATTTGTACTGTTTTGGCGTCCGGCCTCTCAAATCAAGTTCGTACAACGTCAATTCATATACAATATTCATTTCTCAATTTCATTGTCATGATATACATCACCTACATAATCACATGACAATTCCATTAATTATCGATAATCACAAAGGATTTACGATAATAAGATACACGGTCCTTATATTTCTCCCCCTCTTAAAAGATTTCGTCCTCGAAATCTCAAACATCACTATATACAAAACATTGGTAAACATACATATGTCACCAGTTATAGTACATATCAAAACTAAAATCAGAATGAGGATCAGAATACATCGAATACAATGGAACAGATGTCATAGAATCAAACAAATGCGGATACGAATCTCGCATCTTGCTCTCCAATTCCCACGTCGATTCTTCAACACCATGTCGTGTCCATTGCACTCGTACCAGAGGAATCGATTTGTTTCTCAATATTTTTTCCTTTCGATCCATAATGCGAACAGGTTGTTCAACATAGGAAAGAGAATGATCCAGTTCAACCTCATCAGGTGCAAGCACATGTGATGGATCAGGTTCATATTTCCTCAACATAGAAACATGGAACACATCATGAATAGCAGATAAAGCTGGTGGCAATGCCAATCGATACGCAAGATCACCAACTCGATCCAGAATCTCGTATGGACCAACATAACGAGGAGATAATTTCCCTCGCATGCCGAATCGAACAGTGCCTCTAAAGGGAGATATTTTCAAAAATACTATGTCACCTTTCTGGAATTCCAAGGGTCGTCTTCGTTTATTCGCATAACTCGTTTGACGATCCTGAGCAGCTTTCATCCGCTGCCGAATTAACCGAACCTTATCGTTCATTTCCTGTATAATTTCAGGTCCAGTCAATTGTTTCTCACCAATTTCATCCCAGAATAACGGTGATCTACATCGTCTCCCATATAGAGCTTCAAACGGTGCCATACCGATACTCGTCTGAAAGCTATTATTATAAGAAAATTCAACCAATGGTAAGGCATCTCGCCATCTCATTCTAAAATCCATCACAATCGCACGTAACATATCCTCTAGAGTTTGAATCGTACGCTCAGTCTGGCCATCAGTTTGAGGATGATACACAGTACTCATAGCCAAACGCGTACCCATCGCTTCTTGGAAACTACCCCAGAATTTGGAAGCAAATCTGGGATCACGATCAGATACAATCGAGACTGGCACACCATGAAGTCTCACAACATCCTCAATGTATAAACGGGCCATTCTCTTATAAGGATAAGTCCGTTCATACGGAATAAAATGTGCAGATTTCGAAAGCCGATCAATAATCACCCAAATAGCATCACAGCCCCTGGGCGAACGAGACAAATGAGTCACAAAATCCATAGCAATATGTTCCCAATTCCATTTCGGGATTTCAAGACTATGGAGCAATCCCCCCGGTTTCATTCTCTCGGCTTTCACTTGCTGGCAGACAAGACATTTCGAAATAAATTCAGCAATGTCCTTCTTCATACGTCTCCACCAGAATTGAGGTCTCAATGTCAAATACATCTTCCGAACTCCAGGGTGAATACTGTATTTGCTACAATGCGCTTCTCGAAGAAGGGCAGATCTCAAATCAGAGTCATCAGGAACTACCAGCCGATCATTAAGTCGTAAAGAACCATCAGAAGAAATCTGAAATCCAGACTGATGTCCAGCAGATACCAGTTCTTTCGACTTTTGGATCTGAGCATCGCTTCGTTGGGCCTTTCGTATTTTCGATATCAAATTCGGCTCAATTTGCAATGCTGAAACAGTGACAGAATTCCAATTCGAGTGAAAAGTCCAACCAGAAGTACAAATATCCTCATGTACCTTGGCGACACAAACAGAAGCTAGAACAGAATCATGAACTTTACGGCTCAGGGCATCCGCAGTAACATTCACCGATCCAGGGTGATATTGAATCTCACAATCAAAATCCTTCAGGAGATCCATCCACCTGCGTTGCCTCATATTCAGATCAGATTGAGAAAAGAGATATTTCAGACTTTTATGATCTGAATATATAACAAACTTTTCTCCGTACAAATAATGACGCCAATTCTTCAAAGCGAACACAATGGCGGCCAATTCGAGATCATGAACAGGATAACGAGTTTCATGAGATTTCAATTGACGAGACGCATAAGCAACCACTTTGCCATGTTGCATCAGAACACAGCCCAACCCTTTACCAGACGCATCTGTACAAACCACAAATCCTCCGGTACCTGAGGGAATAGTAAGCACAGGTGCCGTGGTCAATCTCGTCTTCAATTCAAGAAAACTAGCTTCACATTCATCTGACCAAATGAATCGCTGATTCTTCTGTCAGTTGAGTAATAGGTTTAGCTATCTTCGAAAATCCTTCAATAAAGCGACGATAATATCCAGCCAAACCCATGAAGCTACGGATCTCAGGAACATTCGTAGGTCCTGGCCAATTCAGTACAGCTTCGACCTTCGCAGGATCAACAGATATACCATGTCTCGAAATGACATGGCCCAGAAATACCACCTTGTCCATCCAGAATTCACATTTGGACAATTTGGCATACAAATGACTAGTACGAAGAGTTTGAAGTACCAGTCTCAGATGTTCAGCATGCTCCTTCTTCGATTTCGAATACACAAGAATATCATCGATAAAAACAATAACGAATCGGTCAAGATAATCTCGGAAGACACGATTCATTAAATCCATAAAGATAGCAGGAGCATTCGTAAGACCAAAAGGCATAACCAGGAATTCATAATGGCCATACCTCGTACGGAAAGCATTTTTGGGCACATCTTCGTCTCGAACTCGAACTTGATGATACCCAGAACGAAGATCAATCTTCGAGTAAACAGAAGTACCCTGAAGCTGATCAAACAAATCATCAATACGCGGAAGTGGGTACTTGTTTTTCACAGTAGCCCGATTCAGCTGTCTATAGTCAATACACATTCGCATAGTACCATCTTTCTTTCGAACAAATAAAACTGGAGCTCCCCAAGGTGATACACTCGGTCAAATATATCCCTTATCGAGAAGATCCTGTAATTGTTCTTTCAATTCTTTCAATTCCAATGGTGCCATGCGATAGGGAGCTTTAGATATGGGAGCAGTCCCTGGCACAAGATCAATACTAAACTCAACTTCTCGATGAGGAGGAAAATCAGGAATCTCATCGGGAAATACATCCGGAAACTCTTTTGCAACAGGAATCTCAGATAGAGAAGACTCTTTCTTCGAAATATCAATAGCGTAGATAAGATAACCCTCATCTCCGCTAGTCAACAATCGAGACATTTCCAAGGAAGATACCAATGGAATTTTGGCTTGGGAACCCTTGCCATAAAAATTCCACTTGGGTCCATCAATCGGTCTAAATCGAACCACTCCGTGACAACAATCAACAGTAGCTCGATTCGTCATCAAGATATACATGCCAACAATACAATCAAAGTCGTGCATAGGGAGGACAATCAAATTCAGAAATATCATATTATCCTCGTATATCAATACACAATTATGCACAACTTTCTCAGACAAAATAATCTTCCCTGCTGGCGTGGCTATCGACAAAGTATCATACAACGGGGTACACTCAATATCGTGAGATGCAACAAATGCATGAGATATGAATGAATGAGATGCTCCTGTATAAAATAAAACACGTGCAGGATAATCGCAAAGCGTGCAAATACCTGCAATCACACCACCAGGAGCTTCTCTCGCCTGATCCTCAGTCATGGCATACACTCTCACTTGAGGAGGAACTTGGGCACTCTGACCACCCGGTCCTCGATATCGTGGGACATTCGACTGCTGAAAAGAAGGAGCAGGAACAGCAGGTCTCATCATAGTACTAGGGCCACCTCTAAATCCTGGCTGGGGTTGAGCAAAAGTCGTACCCCTGTTTGGACATACTCGAGAGAAATGGCCTTCCTGCCCACATTGATAACAAGTACCAAACATACCTCGACACTGCTCGATATTATGTTTGCCTCCACAATGACTAGAGTAGGGAGCAATCACAGGACTCCCTCTCTGTGATCCACTAGAACTCGAAGAAGACGAAGAAGCAGAGCCAGTCTTCTTGAACTTCTTACCCCTCGGTCGCAAAGTAGGCTGCTGAGCTGACACCGGTGGTGGAGGAGTATACTGTGGACCTCCCCGCCTAAGTCCAGCCTCGGCTGCCTTGGCTCGTTCAACTGCCTCTGCGTAGCTGGTAGGCAATCCAGAAACAACATATGTATATAAAGCAGGATGTAAACCATTTACAAACCTGTTATATTTTGCCCTCGCATTCCCTGCCACGTGAGGTGCATACTTCAACAGAGTAGAAAACTTCGAAGCATACTCTGCAACAGACATCGTTCCCTGCTGCATATTATTGAATTCATTCTCCTGAGCAGTATAATAAGAAGGAGGGGAATACTGCTCCAAAAACTGGGCCTTGAACACATCCCATGTGACTTCAGTCCCGGCCTCTTTCAATCCAATCTCAGCGGCTTCCCACCAAGATTTAGCTCGGTCTTTCAGCTGATACAAAGCAAGTTTCAGTCTCCGAGCCTTGGAATACTCAACAATATTAAACAAGTGCTCGATATCCTTTAGCCAGGCCTTAGCTCTTTCAGCACTCTCAGTGCCAAAGAACTTCGGTGGTTTCAGATCCTGGAATCGAGCCATCACAACATCCATGGACAATCCTTCAAATTGCCCAACAATCCTCTCAGTACTGCTACTCGCAGTTTCATTCGTGTGATCCATCTACAAATCAAAAGATGAATATCACAATTTCATATCAATTTCATAAGCTCATCATCTCATATCATCAATTTCATTAGATACTTACTCAAATCAACTCACATAAGAGCAAGTAATATAAATAAGTCAAACACATACGCACAATTCATTTGTGCCTATTCAAGTGTACACAAGACTCAATAGAGCATTCCCAGCTATGCTCTGATACCATCTAGTGTAGGGCCCTAAGCGCCTAATCGTTATTACAATGCAATTTGATTAGGGTTAATTAATCACAGCGGAAAACGAGTTTAAAATTCTTTACGATGAGCCCAAAATATCTCTTCTGATATTTAAATACTAAAAATAGTATCTAAATTCAAATCATAACACGCCCACACATAACTAAAATCAATCACATACAACCAACTCATATTCTCGGGACATGCCCCGGTATATAGATACATATACATATATACTGGGAACAAGACATAAACATAAACATCAGCCCAAGCTGTGGCTCCCACCAGAAGTACCCTCTCCGGTCTCCTGATATCCTGGAGTACCTGCCATTGTCCACACACAAAGACAACAACAGCCCCCCTTGGGGGTGAGCAAAGCTCCGTATGGAACAACCAATCATATATATACCACAGATATCTAAACAATGATATATGGTATGCAATGCATGTATGTCGTGGAGGTATCAGGTCAAATGCCCATCCACTGAGCACATGTCAGAATCAATCGAATCGCTATCAAATCAAATCAATGCTCGAGCTGGCACACCGGCCGATATGGGAATACACATATGACAACGTCGACGAAGCGTCGTCAATCCCACATCTCATATCCAATCATATGGGGCCACAATTGTCTATGCTTTACGGGTCATATAATACCGGCATAGTGATTGTGTTCACAAACCCCGGAATCCAATCAAATCATATCAGGGTATCCAAGGATCATAGCTCAACGTGCATGTCATGTATCGATGTATGCATAAAATGACGTGTGTTAACAAAACATTTATTTTATACATCGATACTCCAATCTCCATGTCATGTATGCCACATCAAATCATCAAATAGGCACATAGACACGTATTCCAATCCAATCCAATCAAATCAATCCAATCATATATCATATAATATAGATACCTGTCGTATGTTACCCGGTCGCAACATACCTCAATTCTTCGTTCCAAATTGATGTAGCTTTAGATTGCAGTATAATAATCTATCTACATCAATAACATATTCATTTCAATCAATAACATACTCCAAAATCATTAATTTGAGTTTAAAATATCATTTGAAACTTCAAAAATTCATATCAAATTCAAATCATATCATAATTCAATTCCGACTTCGAATATACGTTTATTGTCGGTTATTCTACTACATATCAGAAATTCAACTTCAAATACATGCTATTCCAGCACTTTGATATTTCAAGCTGCTGGAACTAGAAGAAAATTACCTCAGTCTGAAGCCCTCGACGCGACGATCACAAATATATAATTTGTTTCGCGTTTAGACGGCGTTTCAAAGTCGATTTGGAAGAAAGAAAATCGAATTCTTTCAACTTTCTCGAAAGTTGATACCGGTGAAATGAAAGGAGAAAGAACAAAATTCTGATTCTTATCCTTACCGCCATCGCGCTCGGGCGGTAGAATTCTCGCGCCCGAGCGCGAGACATTCTGCCCCCGGATTTTACTTACGCCGCGCTCGAGCGGTCAAAAGTTACCGCTCGGGCGCGGAGTGTTCTGCCCGAACACTAACTTTTCATACTTTGGCGCTCGGGCGGTCATTTTCTACCGCCCGGGCGCCACCTCTTCTGTACAAATGTTTGTATTTGTACTTTTTTGGCGTCCGGCCTCTCAAATCAAGTTCGTACAACGTCAATTCATATACAATATTCATTTCTCAATTTCATTGTCATGATATACATCAACTACATAATCACATGACAATTCCATTAATTATCGATAATCACAAAGGATTTACGATAATACGATACACGGTCCTTATAGCATTTCACATGCATCATATCAATTTATATACCTGTACACATTCATATTAAGCGATTGTCGCTCACGTCCTTGTTTTCATCTTAGACAGCTCATTACACGTGTCAGGTCTTAGGTTGGACAGTTCGGACAAGCAAAGAAGTGGATAAAGTATTTGGGTTTTCTCTGGTGATCTAATAGAAGTTTTATTTGGTACGTATTCTCGTGCACGTATTTAAAAGTAAGTAATGTGGTATGTTGAGACAATTTATGCATAGTAGTGACATATTACCACATCTAGGTTGCGTGATTTAGAAACCACTAAAACATCATCACATAAGATTCTCATCATATCCTAGTCGGTGCTAAATCTATATAAATAGAAAGTCATTTATAGCTCTATAATTAAATACATCAATGTTATATTTGGATTGATTAAATCAATTGATTTGAAATGACTATTTCGAGGAGTGAATTCGAAATTGAAACATAAATATATACTTGGTTAACATAAGATATTTTAAATATTTTATTTTAATTTTGAACCAAATAGGATACAATGTATTTGAGTTGTGGATTTGAAATCAAATCATTCAATACAAACGTAACCTAGTATTATATCTGGATTGATTAATTTAGATGTGTGGGAAGATTTAAAATCAAAACATTTGAAACCCATTTATTTGAAATGACTATATTAAGTAGTGAATTTGAAATTGAAACATTAAAAAATGTACTCGGTTAAACATAAGATATTTCAAATCTTACATTCTAATTCTGAACTAAATGGATACAATGAATTTGAGTTCTGAATTTAAAATAAAATCCACTCAAATAATTCCATCCAAACGCAACCTAAATGAAATTTAGAAGTAGGACAAAATTAGGGATGTAAATGAGCCGAGCCGAGCCGAACAGTATCAGGCTCGGGCTCGGCTCGTTCAACAATTTTCTCGGCTCGGGCTCGTTACGAGCTTTTGGTTTCAAGCTCGGGCTCAACTCGTTCGGAAGTTATGAAGCTCGGGTTGGGTTCGAGCTCGGCTCGAACATTTAGCGACGGATTTTTGAAAGACCGTCGCTGATTAAATCAGCGACGATTGTTAAGCGACACACCGTCGCTGATTAAATCGACGACGGTTTTTAAGCGACAAACCGTCGCTGATTAAATCAGTGACGGTTTTTAATGACAAACCATCGCTAAATGTTCAGCATAGTTTAGTTTCCTTTGTTAATCTGCGCGGTTCATCTTATTACTTCAGCATGAAATTATTTTTCTTATTTTTTTACTTCGTCAACATTGATATATCGAAGTAAAATATAATAAAAAAATATAGTGAACCCGCTGAAGTTATTGGTAATATATTACTTCGTAATTTATTATTGCCGAAGTAAAGCCTGCCGAAATAAAATCCGATTTTTCTACTAGTGATTATTGCCATAACATTCACATTTTTAATATAACTAGGTAAAGATACGTGCGACGTACGTGAAAATACATTTCTATTATCAATAATTGTTCTTAAAGAAATGAGATCAGAAGAGATTAATTTACAAAAAAAATTATATATTAATGATTTCATGCTATATTAGTCGATAGAAATGAGTAATGCTATGTGCAACCAAATTTATACAATAATTCTTACAATTCAAAAAAATCAATAGAAATTTCATTTATCAAAATCTCATGATAAATTAAATATAAAATCTCATTAGATAATAACAAAATCTCACGATATAATTGTTGTAAATATCGCAGTACTATATATTAGTTGTACCTTTAGCATTATCCGTAGGAAATTCAATGTAATATAATTTATACTATATGTATTATAAAATGATTGCAAAAGATATTTGTTTAAAAATTTTTATGTGTTATAAATCTAAGGTTATTCTTGATTGGAAGGATTTCAAATCCATGGATTTCAATACATTCAAATGTATTTTTGTTATTTAGAGATGTAACATCATAAACTTCAAATCCACTCATTTCATGTTTATATAGTAGTATTTCATGTTAGTTATGATATTGTTCAAGTCCACCAAATAATAATGTTATTTGAAATTTATTCTAGTTTATATAAATAATAATATGTAAATAAGTAATGTGTAGATTCAAGATTTGATATATTGTTTCATTGTTAACAATAAAATTATAATTCTAATCCATAAATTTGAAATCAATTTATCCAAGCACAATCTAAATAAATTAATAATTGTTGAAAAACATATTAGTAATAAATGTTATAATTTTGTATAAATTAGACATTGGAGAAAATATAATATAAAATTGATATCACAATAGGTATTAAAATTAAATTTGAGAGAAGAAAAAAGTATAATACATAACGTTGACCACTTATTTTATCACGTGTTATTGATTTATGAAAAATAAAAATATAATATACATAATATATTCTAAACCTTAAATTAAATTATTGCGTCAAATTTTTTCTACTTTTATATTTTCAATTTATATTGCTTTCACGATTTTTTTTGTCGTCAATTTTTTCTTCTCTTTGAAAACAATATTCTCGCCATCTTCATTAACAAATCTTATGAGAAGAAATGTATATTCTTCTCTATTTGATGCCTCTACAATTCATCACACAATTAAGTGTTTTGTAGAAAAAATTTTGTTTAATCAAGCAAATAAAATCAAAGAATTTTGTTATTTTAGTATTCTACAAATTATATTTATTTTTTGTAAATATTTTAACTTAATCTACAAGCAAATAAAATCAATGAATTTTGGTTATTCTATCTTCTAAACAACTGACAAAATATGATTTAATTAATATTTTATTATATTTATAAAAAAGTGTTCAACTCTTTAATAATATAACATATTTATGCAATATGTTATTTAAATACAAAAATTCAAAATTAAGATAACATAATTTTTTTTATATTTCATACTATATTATTGGAAGTATTAAATTTGTATATATTAATTTTTTTCTGAGAAACTTCTTGAATATATAACTCATTCAAAAGATTATAGATTTACAAAATAAAACAAATCATATTCAATTTAATATTTTGTGAAAAATATATGTTCACTTCATCTACAAGCACATAAAAACAAATAACTTTGACCTTAATTCACACTTTTATAATATGTATAAATTTTTAATTTTTAATTTATTATTATTTATCATACATAACTATTTTAATATTATAACTCATTAATTATCTCAAATTCGAGCTCACGATCCACCTAAACGAGCCGAGCTCGAACCCGAGCTCGTGAACCACTTAAACGAGCCGAGCTCGAGCTCACGAGCCAGCTAAACGAGCCGAGCTCAATTTTGAGCTCACGAACCTATTATCGAACATGTTCACGAGCTAACGAGCCGAACATTATTAATCTCAAGCTCGGCTCAACAAAATTGTCGAGCCCAAAATAAGGCTCCGGCTCGGCTCGATAAGCTTAACGAATGAGTCCGAACGAGCTTTTTAACGAGCCGAGATCTGAAAAACTCGCGAACAGCTCGGCTCATTTACATCCACAGACAAAGTGTGATGGAGAAGGAGCGAAACTAATTTGATTTTTTTTTAAAATGAAAAAACTGACCGTGTGTCTCGTCACTTGTTATGTCGTTGGCGTGCATGAGGTGCCAACAAAGAGATGTGCTTCAAATATTTTCTATGCTATTTTGGGTGCTTCTTGTTTAGCGTCCCGATATATAGAATGTCACGTCTAACGTGTATATATATATATATATATATATACATTTATTATGCACACCAACACATATATATGTGTGAGACTCCAATCAAATCTCGTATTTTTAATCTAGATTTATTTGAAGTAATTGATTTCGGGTAAAATAAATCAACTTCTAATATGCAAGGTTCAATAAAATACACTATTTTCCTCTCGAGCCAGTTCACTCATTGTACTTTGAAAATACTTGGATTTCTGGATTCTTCATCGATAATTGCTATCCAATCACGCGGAATCCATTTTGTCCTAGAAAATTTCCAACAGGGAGACCTCTTACGAGATTTACATGAAATGGATGAGGCGTGTCTCTCCACATCTTCTCTATTTTCTAAGGTGAGATATTACATCATTCTTATCTTTTCGATGCTACTAATAATAATTAAATTAATTATTAAACGAATCGAAGTGAATAAATTTTTTTTACAAAAACAAAATCGAATTGATTTAATCGATATTTATTAAAATGTTGGGTTATCGTTTTTTTTTTTTGTCCAAATCGCAGCTTAAGTTTCAAATTTTTATTTGACATTCAAAATTTTCTTTGGACACTCATATAATTTAAATAAAAAAACATTCATATAGTGTTACAAGTTATACCTTTCACCCTAAATCCATTAAGAACTTTAATTATTTAGTATGTTGAACGTGTACTCCTACAAGTTCATTAAACATACTTCTTATTATATTTAATTTAATATTTGATAAACCCAACTTTTGAGTTTAATAATTAAAATCCTCAAATTTTGTAAATTCAACTTCTATAATTTATTCTTTCTAAATTTTAAATATCATAAATTCAACTCCTTGAATTTATTATCTTTAAATTTAGTTATCATAAATTCAGCTTCTTGAATTTACTATATCATAATTTTACATAAATTCAACTCTTTGAATTTATTTTTCAATCAACGAAAACAAATTATCCAATACTTGTGTGACCATCAATGGTTTAGGGATACAGCTAGCCATGAGTTTACGACTCTTTGTAATTCAAGACAATTTCCTTTATTCGGGATTACCCTAATTTGCCCACATTCCATTTACTAACATTTGATCATGAGAATGTCAGAAACCATTTTCTGATTAAACTCGTCGAATCATGGTAAGAGCGTCTAGTAGCACCGCCACATGATTCCCTATGTATCACTGATAGTGCCTAAAAGAACCAATCGGTTATTATTAACGTACAATACGGTCCCTTCATCTCATATATCTCGATCGAATATGCAATCATTGATTCATCGAGGGTTGCATATTAGATTCGATAGATATGTGATATAATCATAAAATATTCACAGTGTCATAGCATCTACAACTAGAGAACTCCTTCCTTAATGCACATCACATACTCTCGCCAGAGATTTTATGCGCTATTATTTTGTAGATCACATAGGATATTCACACCCGTAGGTGAGCGATGAATTCCCGACTACAGTGCACTGGCTCTTACATATATTGCAATTGCATCCAATGTCTCCACCTTATGACACTCGCGGAATAGATAAACGAGTCAAAACACAATCCTAGTATGTAGAGAGCCTCAGTGTTGTCTCAGGTTGTAAGAACTAATCATGTACAATCACAACCAACAACTTTTCCTCTCGAATAGTGATAACCACTTGAAAAGTTCGAGGGAGGGTTTTTCGGTACAATCATCGTATGATTACACATTTATATGATTGGACCTCTTTATTCCATTACCATGAAATACGGTACACAACATCACATATGCTAGTCTCAATCCCAGGCGAGATTTATCCTTGTTTTATGCGGCTGAATCGAATAAGAACGAATTTAGAATATACAGTGTTTACAATTGAATTTCAAAATCGAATTAAGGTTCATTTGTATTACAGTATAATCAATGACTTTATCCATGCTGATTGCATGTGTATACAGATAATGTAAAATGAAATCATGAAAAATTAAATTATATTAAATAAAGATAGTTTATTACTCAATAAATTCTCTAACCAACCGTTGGCTTGCGGATAATTTATTCTAACATAAAATTGAAACTGAATTCCCAAATTAATTAGCGTAATCGATGTTCCGAGCATGTTAAACCAAGTTAACTAAGGTGAAAATGATACAAATTACAATAAAAGTGATTATTTTTTCCATCAAATTAATTTCTATAAATAGTTGGATGAAGATAAGAATTTGTATTGAATTTGAAGTTGGGGTCGGCTGTAAGACTAATTAATTAGGCACGTTCTGCTCCCAAAAGCGCGCAATTGTCTTCCACCGCCATGTTTTGATGCATCCGTGGCATCAACTGCTTCTGCGTTAAAAAAACCTGAAATATATAGCGTCTCGTTTCCAAACACTAATCTCTCTCAATTATGTAGTCAATATATAATTATATTTAATAATATATTTTTTTTTACTAATATACTCTTATTTAATATGAATAATTGTATTTAGTTTTCATTAGCGGTTAGTATAATTTGTTTTTATAATATCGTTAAATAAGGTTGTATTAGGAAATTTGCATGAATGATTTGGTTTCTTAATATCATTCTTAATCTGAGTGAAATAACAAAGTAGACTATATAATTTGGACTGAAGTAGGTTTTTTGTGAGATGGTCTCACGAATCTTTATCTATGAGACGGGTCATCCCTACCGATATTCACAATTAAAAGTAATATTTTTTCATGGATGACTCAAATAAGAGATCCGTCTCACAAAATACGACCCGTGAGACCGTCTCACACAAGTTTTTGCCTTGAGACGGATGGAGTAATATTCTATTTTGTGTGTCAAAATTGGTATGTAGTTGAAATATATATAAACGTTGTGTGGTTAGTCTAAATTTTAATTATTGAGAGATTTTATAAAAATTTAAAACTCATTTAATGATGCATGTATACACTTGAGCGTTAAGGTAGATTTTGAAATTGGGAAAGATGGAATATATGATTTGTAAAGAAGAAAAAACCTATACAACATTATCGACTTAATTTTCCAGTGAAGTCTTCAAACACGCAAATATGGCTTCAATTCGTCCAGTTTGTTGACTTTCAAACCGTCCATTTACTATTTATCGATTATCAGTGGATAATATTTATTTATTTTAAAAAAATATCGTACATACATACATACGTATATATTTAAAAAAACAAAATAAAATTGTTTAAAAAATGTCTCGCCTCCATCGTCGGTCGTTTGGAGGCACATGTGGTCACTTATGAACAGACGAATATTGAGATAACTAAGTTGTGGAAGCTGCCAAAAGTCCCATTTTCACACTTTTGTTCTAACCTACTATTTGTTTTATTATATCCATTTCTCTATATATTTTTTAGGTATGTCAAAGTACATGTAAAGTTCAACCATAACTTGCTTAATGTTTTATTTAAAAACCATATGCATGTCTAACTAATTATATATAATTCAATAATGGTCAAGGATAAAACGTAATTGTTGGGTGCAATAATTATCTCTGTTTGGTAGAGCGATCGAACCGTGGTGCTTGAGCTGTTGTGTGATTTAAAAGATTTGAGTTGCACCATTACCACTAGCTATAGCTTTTGGTAAAGCGACAAGCGCTCAGTCCTACAATTGGTATCGGAGCCAAGGTCACGAGTTCGATTCCCATTGATTGCAAGTAGTGCAATTATTGGGAAGGAGATTGTTGGGTGCAATAATTGTCCCTGTTTGGTAGAGCGATCGAATCGTGGTGCCTGAGTTTCTGTGCGGTTTAAAAGATTTGAGTTGTACCATTACTACTAGCTATAGCTTTTGGTAAAGCTGTAAGCGCTCGGTTCCTACAGTAATTTTCACTCAGTAACGAGTATCATTTTGCACTTCTGAAAGTATTCGAGTTGTTGGAATACGTTAGCATTTAGCCAACGATAATAAGTTCGATTCCTCTTACCAACACTTTATCATACGATAATTTCACATGATATATTTTACTTAATGCAGTTTATCTGATTATTTCTCTAGCATAAACCAAAAAACAGTAGTTGTAAGTCAAGACTGATTTATAAAAAGTCATTTCTCCTTCTAAGTGGTTGTACTTCATCGTTATTCTTCATGCGATTAATATAGAAATTAATTATCTACAAACTCATTATCAGGAAATGTTAAAAAGAATATACAACACATTATGTACACCAACATGAACAAAGACATACAAGGAAAAAAGAACACTACAGGGCCATGTGGGGTTGGAATGTTCCTTAAACAAAAGGATCAACCTTTCCTCTATCCTTAATTCTGCCACCATTTATTTTCTTTTTAATATATATCCTGTACAAAGAAAAGTGACACCTTTTTTAACTGCTTGGTCAAAAACGGGATATGGTCGGTAGGGGCGAGGGATGGCCTGACCTCCCGCTACTGCCTGGGGCTCGATGCTCCCCGCACCCGTAGGCCCCGGAGATATTTTACCCGACAAACGCTCTTGCTTCATTTTTTTGTTTTAAAAAATATTCATTATATGAATATAAGCACATCAAAATTATATATATATATACGTACGAAAGAATGATGATGACTTTTTATAAAGGAATACATTTTTGTGCCTAATAAATTTTTGAGTAGGTCTCCTGTGAGACGGTCTCGCGAATCTTTATATGTGAGACAGATCAACCATACCGATATTCACAATAAAAAGTAATACTCTTAGTATAAAAAATAATATTTTTTCATTAATGACCCAAACAATATATCTGTCTCACAAAATACGATCCGTGATATCGTCTCACATAAGTTTTTGCTTAAATTTTAAAGTACCGACTTACCGTAAATCATGCTCCAACTTTTCCTCAGATAAAATGATGGGTGGGTTCATTTGTGTCATTTTTTAAAAAAAAAAATTGCTTGAAAGAAATATATTTTCATAGTTGCTGTCACAGTAAGTGCAACCGAACATAATTAATTATTACTTGTATATGCTTAGGTGCACGTACGAAGAAAGTTTGCTTGACCAAGACCCGCGAGTCCTTTTTTATTTATTTATTTAAGTCATATATAGTGTGAACTTTCCCTGGAATGAAAAAATGATCGAGTTTTTTATATATATATATCACGACGTAATTGATATAATAAAATACGATTTAGAGATTAATATATATGAATAATATATATAATTTATTTATGATTTTAATTATCATATGCATGAAACAATTTCTAAATATAATATCAATCTAAAATTAAAGTCGCGTCGACATAACAACTTCACGTCATATTCTAATTTTATATAATATAATCTTGAGTAAGTCTCTGTGAAACAATTTCACGAATCTTTATCTGTGATACGGGTCAACCCTATCGATATTCACAGTAAAAAATAATATTCTTAGCATAAAAATTAATATTTTTTCATGGATCATCCAAATAAGAGATTTGTCTCATAAAATACGACCCATGAGACCGTCTCACACAAATTTTAACGTATAATCTTGTATTCATATTATAGCTTCGGTTATTCTTATATTAAATGCTCATACTTGGATGGATGGGTTAACAATTAATGCAAATGGATAAGCAGGGAAAGTAAATTGAAATTAAGAGTACGGAAATAATTCATTAATATTTTTTAAAATTAAAACTAAATTTCTATATAAAGTGTATAATACCTATTATTATTTATTAAATATCTTGTCGCGATTTGTTTTTAAAATTGAGTTTATTAATAAAATTATAATAATATTATTATACAAATATGAATTAAATTAATTAAAAAAAAAGGTCGCCAACGTCTTACCAAAGTCATTAGTTTTAAAAAGTTGAGGACGC
Source organism: Primulina eburnea (assembly GCF_022965805.1). Taxonomy (NCBI): domain Eukaryota; kingdom Viridiplantae; phylum Streptophyta; class Magnoliopsida; order Lamiales; family Gesneriaceae; genus Primulina; species Primulina eburnea. The sequence continues at coordinate 7,569,145 of NC_133108.1, forward strand.
CAAGTCCAACAATATACACCTCAACTTGCACTACAATATTTCAGTCACCGGTGCAGCATGTATACCCCACACCCATCCTCCAATCCAACGGCCTAGATCTCACACAGGCCCACAAACCGCGGCCTGGAACCCACGTAGCGATAATATATACGTTCCGTTTGCATGCCGAACTTCATTTCTTCTCACCTTCCATCCGCCCGGAACTCACCGTACATTAGCAGCTGATTCCAATTTCCATACCACAAAAGATCTGGGGAAAAACAAGGAAACACAGTGAATTATTGCATAGTATTCGACTTCTGTTCGATTAGAATGTCGATTTTATCATCGAAGTTGTTCTTGATCTCGGCTGGAGTTGTTTCTTTGGCTATGGGATTCAAATTCTATGTTCCGTTCACCGTAGACGAAATTCCGTTGATATGGTCCATCATCGTATCTTGGTTGAAGCCTCCGTATTTGTACGTTATCATCAACGCTATCATCGTCGTAATCATCGTTTCGTCGCGCTTCCACTGGAGTCCATCTGAGCCGACAGTTCGATCTGAGCATTTGATTTCGGTAAAAACTCCTCCGCCATCGTACTATGAGTCACTGTCAGCTCAACCGGAGATTGCATCTGTAGTTAAGGATTCCATGGAGGCTGCTTCGGTGGCGGTTTACAACAGTGAAGATAGGGCCGTTGAAGAGAAAACTGTTGTGGTGGTGAACGGTACTTCAAACGTCGTTTTTGAAACCGAAGAAGATGTAGCAGAAGCTAGGGATGTGTTTGTTGACTCGATGCTGACGTACGATCCTCCTTCGCAGGAGATGGTTTCTCCTGAGCTTCCGCTGGAATTTCTACTTCCGGCGAGGGAGAAACCTCTGGTGTCTTCCAGATTCGGCAATAGGAAACCCATGAGAACGACTCCTGAAGGTGAGTAATTTACTTTTTGAAATTTTACCATTTAATCAAACTCCGTAATTATCTTGATTTGTGAATTTGAATTCGAATTCGAATTTGGAGCCATGTTTAGCTGTTTCTGAGATCGGAAAATCCGCAGGAATGAGAGCTCTGAAGGTGGCAAAACCAAAGAGGCAGGAAACACTGGAGAGCACTTGGAAGATGATAACGGAGGGTCGTCACGTGCCTCTCACGCGGCACACCAAGAAATCCGACGCCTGGGAGCACCACGTGGCATCCACTTCCGCCCCTTCGGATCAAGTGGCCACACCAGAGAACTTCCAGGAAAGAACCAGCTACCACCCACCACCAGAATCGGCGGCGGTTAGCCGGATCCTCAAAGACCCGTCACTTGGTCAGGACGAGTTGAACCGCCGGGTTGAAGCCTTCATCAGAAAATTCAATGAAGACATGAGGATACAGAGACAAGAATCATTGAATCAATACAAAGAGATGATGCAGCGTGGCCTATAATTTTAATTAGTTCGAAGAATATATTTAGATTGTTTACATACCATAATCATGGGAGACCTTTAGATCTAGGATTTTATTTTATTTTTTCCATAAGACTTAATAGTTTAATATATATATCTATATGTATAGTTGTTAATAATATATATATATATATAAATATATATATATATATATATATATATGTTGAAATAATATATTTTAATATGAAAAAAGTAATAGTTGAATATTTGAATGTTGAAAATAAGAGTTGTAAAGTTAGAAATTTGTGTGTGATGATGTAGGTAATGATGTATTTTATTTTTGGATTATGTGTAATGAAACTCTATAAATAGATCTCTCATTTGTAAAGAAAATCACAATTGAGTAGAGAGAAAAATATTATAAAGTGTGTAGTTTGGTAAATTTTGAGAGTTTGAGATTTTTACTTTTTACCATAAATTTTTACTTTTTCACAACACGTTATCAGCACGAAGCTCTAAAAGTCCTACATACTTTTCCAAGCTCCAAACAGAAGAAAAAGGTAACAAAAGTAATAATATTTATTTTACTGTTATTTATTTATTGTGTATTTATTTAATATACAATATAATGTTATTATTAGAAATAATAAAAATAAATTTTTCATAAACTTGTTATAAATCCTGGGAGGATGTTAAGACGACATCCCACACTCCCGGTAAGGGATACGACAAGTATAAAAGCCTATAAAGTTTTTAAACAAAATAAATTATGACACTCATTATAATATTATGATATGATATACATAATTATTTAAACATGTCTAATATTATATACATCATATTATTACCATAAAATTATACAAATACATACATTTATTTTTTGTACACCAACGGTCATAAACGGTAACAAACGGCTAGTTTTTGCCCTATAAATATCATCTCACAAACACATTCAATCACTCCAACTTTCTCTTCTTCTCTAAAAATTATTCATCATCAAATTTTTCGAAGAAAAAAGAAGATGGCTTTCTCAAGGATATTTTTAATTATTTTAGTTATCATACTCACGAGTCTTGTATTTATCGGAGAATATCCTCCTCGTGCGTTTTCTTTATTTTTACAAATACTTGTACTGGTTGTTTATCCGTTACTTTTTTTTTTTGCTTCTACGGGATGGGGTTACCAATTACAAATTGCTATTGCTGGGCACTCTTTTTTGTCTACTTATTCCTAGCTTGTCTTCATCGATAATCCTTCGTAGTCTTGGTGAAGGGATGTCGACCCTCCTCCACCCTCTGTCATGATCCAGTGATGTCGATGCCAACGAATCCGCCACTCTGTTTTGTTCTCTATATATGTGCTGCACCCGAACTTCCCATGTTTTCGCTAGTAACTCTTGACAAATATAGACCAAGTTGGACGCTGGCGAGCAAGGGGCCACTTCTCCATTGAGCCACTGCACCACTGTTGCTGAGTCTATCCCGAGCTCCACTTTTTTGTACCCAAGTTGCCATGTGAACTCTAATCCTTTGTATACTGCCCAAAGCTCTGCTTCTTCACATGAACATATACCAATATTATGGGTGAAACCTTTAATCCATTCTCCATTTTCGTTCCTCAGGATTCCTCCTCCTCCCGCCTTTTGTCCTTGTGATTTAACACATCCATCGACGTTCAATGCGCACCAACCTTTTGGTGGAGGGTTCCACTTTAGACATCGTTCTACATAGGTATTCATGTTGTTTGGCAGCACCTTATTCTTGGAGTATGCGTTCTTAATTTCCGAATATTGTTCCAGGATCCATCGGGGCTTTCTTTTGACATCCATCTTCTTATCTGTAAACACAAATTCATTCCGCCATTTCCAAATCCACCAAAGTGCAATAGCGAATATATTCTTCCAGCCTGTCTGTCCATTCTTGTGTGCCTCCTTTGAAATATTCTTCCTCATCCAATCTTCAAAATTCATGCCCACCTCAGCTTGGTATTGCTGTGTGGTTTTCAGAGCACTCCATATTCCCCGTACTTCCTGACATTTGCGAAAAATATGTTCTACATCTTCTGTCTCGGTTGAACATAATGCACACCGGGCATCCATCGTGAAACCTCTCTTTAGTCTAGCTTCATTACTCATGATCTTTTTGTGATTCACTAACCATATGAATGTTCGGATGCGGTTCGGGACCTGTAGTTTCCAGATTTCTGACCATATGTTCTCTTGACCTTGGTTGCTAGCGTCGGTTAGCATGTCATATGCTGATTTTACTGAGAACCGACCCGTGCTCGTTCCTTGCCAGCAGCTACTGTCTCTACTGCTGTCATCTTCGACTAAGGTATAGGCTGCCAGCTTATTTTCTATCTCCCTTGACAGGAGTCCCTCTAGCTTATACCATTTCCATCCTTGTCCCTTTATCCAGTACTCTTGGACTCTTCGTGTTTCTAATTCTCTCGTGATATCTATGGTCAGTCCATGCATCAATGGTTCCTCTGTTAGCCATTTGTCTTTCCAGAAGAGAGTATTCTTTCCATTTCTAGCTACCTTTGTTCTGTCTCTTTCCAGTGTACTTGCAATTTTAGACATTCCTTGCCAAGCATTAGAGGCACCTTGTTTGGCTTTGATATATGTGGATCTATCAGCGCTGTGCATGTACTTGTCTTTCATCACCTTAGTCCATAGACTTCCTTGTTCCTCCAGTAGCCTCCATCCCAGTTTCATCATAAAAGCCAAGTTCATTTGCGTGAGGTTGCGCAATCCCAGTCCGCCACTGGTTTTTGTCTTAGTCACCGTGTCCCATTTAACCATATGACATTTCCTTTCCCCATGTTTTCCTCCCCATAGGAATCTTCTGATCATTCTCTCCATTTCCAAACAGACTCCTTTAGGGATTAGACACGTTTGCATTGTAAAGTTCGGGATAGCATTTAGTACTGATTGTATCATGACCTGTCTCCCGGCGAGACTAAGGTATTTTGTTTTCCATCCCTCAAGTCTCGCCTTCATTCTCTCCAGTAATTGATGAAAAAGGCTGCCTGTAGCTCGTCCATGTAAAGATGGAACTCCGAGATATCTACCCAGGTCACTAGTTAATGGTATTCCTGACCTGGAAGAGAGAGTTTTCGCTGTGGCTGTATCTACATTGCTAGAGACGTAGATATGGGACTTCTGGAAGTTGATTTGTTGTCCTGAGTTTAAGCAGAATCTGTTCAAGCATTCAAGAATCACTTGTAGCTGATCCAAAGATGCCTCTGCGAAAAGTACCATATCATCTGCGAAGAAAAGATGCGATATCGGTGGTACGTTTCTTGATAGCTTGATTGGTTTCCACTCACCTCTTTCCACTGCTTGGCATATAATATGGCTTAATCTCTCAATACACATTACGAAAATGTATGGAGACATCGAATCACCTTGTCTAATGCCTCGTTTAGGAGTGAACCAGTCGAGTGTTTCTCCATTCCAGACTACCGAAAATCTGCATGTCTCAATGCAACTCATGAGATTCCTAGTCCAATCTTGATTAAATCCAATGTCCAGTAAGGTGTCACGGATGAATTTCCAGGAAAGTCGGTCATAAGCCTTTTCAAGATCGATTTTTATAACCATGTATCCGTTACTTTGTATTGCAATATTTATTAACTAATAAAATGCATCGTAATTTTTTTTAGTACCACCATGTCAAATTTAACAAAGCTCGAATTTATTGCGCTCGACATCACGGGAAAGAATTATATGCCATGGACTCTAGATGTAGAAATGCATCTTGAGTCATTGGGTCTAAGCGAGACCATTAAAGAAAATGGCATATGCACGTCACAAGAAAAGGCAAGAGCCATGATATTTTGCGTCGACATCTCGACGATGGATTGAAATGTGAATATCTGACTGAAAAAAAATCTCATGGCTTTGTGGAAGGGATTAAAAGAAAGATTTGAACATATAAGGGAAGTTATACTTCCGACCGCCCGGGATGAATGGAACACACTGAGATTCCAAGATTTTAAAAAAGTCAGTGATTACAATTCGGCGATGTATAGAATAATCTCGCAATTAAAATTTTGTGGACATGAGGTCACAGAACCTGAGATGCTTGAAAAAATATTTTCCACATTTCATGCATCAAATATTACTCTACAGCAACAATATAGAGTACGTGGATTTGCGAGATATTCTGAGCTCATCGCCTGTCTTCTTGTGGCGGAAAAGAACAACGAGCTATTAATGAGAAATCATCAGTCCCGACCCACTGGATCAACAGCATTTCCAGAAGTAAATGCTGTAAGTAAAAATGAATTTATACCTGGAAACCAAAATCAATTTCAAAGACAAGGTTTTGGTCGAGGTCGAGGTCGAGGTCGTGGACGTGGACGTGGACGTGGAATTGGTCGTGGTCGTGGACGCGGACGTGGTTTTGAAAATAATAGAGATAGTTATAACTCATCTCAAAAGAGCGTCCCAAACCATCCACAGAAAAGATATCATGAGAATACAAGTATTAATGAGAATCACTCAAAAAGATATGAAAGTTCTTGTTACAGATGTGGCACTCCAGGACATTGGTCCAAAGTTTGTCGAGCCCCTGAGCACCTTTATAAACTTTATAAAGAATCATTAAAGGGGAAAGAAAAGGAGACCAACTTCACTGAACGTAGTGACCGTTTGAGTGATTCAACTCATCTTGATGCTGGTGATTTTATGAATGATTTCTCTAGAAATGATCAACATGTTGGTGGGATAGAAATGAACAATTTTGATGCTGCAGATTTTCTCAATGATTTTTCTGAAAATGAACAATATACTGGTAGAATATAAATGTACAATAATTTGTTTTTCATGTATTCATATAATAATGTTTTATTGTACAATTATGATATGTGTTATATTTATATATGTATTGTCAGTAATTTTATTTCATTGCATATTTTTTTGAAGTTCAAATATGGAAAATGCTATGAGCAAAGCTGAAGTTTGCATACCCGATAGTGGTACAACGCACACTATCCTCCGAGATAAAAGATATTTCTTTGAACTAAAACCAACAAAAACAACGGTGAATACAATATCAGGTCCTGTAGACTTGATTAAAGGATGTGGTAAAGCACAATTTTTGTTACCTAATGGTACAAAATTTTTGATCAATGATGCTTTATATTCACCACAATCGAAAAGAAATTTGTTGAGTTTTAATGATATATATTCCCATGGGTATGATACTCAAACAATGAATGAAGGGAATGAGAAATATATGTGTCTTATCACATATAAATCAGGAAAGAAATATGTTATTGAAAAACTACCAATGCTCCCTACTGGATTGCATTATACACATATAAGTCCCATTGAATCAAACATGGTAGTTGATAATTCTTCGATATTAACCAATTGGCATGATCGATTGGGACATCCTGGTTCAACAATGATGCGAAGAATTATAGAAAATACACATGGTCATCCACTGAAAGATCAGAAGATCTTTCAGAATAATAAGTTTCAATGTAAAGCATGTTCTCTTGGAAAACTTATTATAAGACCATCACCAGTCAAAATACAAACTGAATCACCAATGTTTCTTGAACGTATTCAGGGTGATATTTGTGGACCAATCCATCCACCATGTGGACCATTCAGATACTTTATGGTATTGATTGATGCCTCCAGCAGATGGTCACATGTATGCTTATTGTCAACTCGAAATGTTGCATTTGCAAGATTACTTGCTCAAATAATAAAATTGAGGAATCAGTTTTCCGATTATACAATCAAGAAAATTAGACTTGATAATGCTGGTGAATTTACTTCCCAGACTTTCAATGATTATTGTATGTCTATGAGAATCTTTGTTGAGCATCATGTTGCTCATGTACATACACAGAATGGATTGGCTGAATCATTGATTAAACGTCTGCAAATGATTGCTAGACCAATGATTATGAAAACAAAGCTCCCTATTTCTATATGGGGACATGCAATTTTACATGCTGCTTCATTAATTCGCATCAGACTAAGTGCATATCATAAATACTCCCCATTGCAGCTTGCATTTGGTAAAGAACCAGACATTTCTCATCTGAGAATTTTTGGATGTATGGTGTTTGTGCCTATTGCACCACCACAACGAAAGATAATGAGACCTCAAAGAAAGGTTGGAATTTATATCGGTTATGATAGTCCATCAATCATTCGATATCTTGAACCTCAGACAGGAGATGTGTTCACAGCACGTTTTGCTGATTGTCATTTTAATGAGGAAATCTTCCCAATGTTAGGGGGAGAACAAAAACATACCGGAAAAGAAATTACATGGTATGTATCATCATTGTTACATCTGGATCCAAGAACAAAACAATGTGAAAAAGATGTACAACAAATTGTACACTTGCAAAGAATAGCAAATCAAATACCAGATGCATTTGCAGACACAAAAGGGGTAACTAAATCATATATACATGCTGCAAATGCCCCTGCTCGAATTGAAATTCCAAAGAAACAAATGGAAGATACTCATGATGTCATTAAACGCCTGAAGCGTGGAAGGTCAGTCGGTTCCAAGGATAAAAATCCTCGAAAAAGAAAATTCATAGAGAAACACGATGATCACAAAATAAAGAATGATGTTTCTGAAGAAACACATGATGATCACAAAATAGAGAATGATGTTCCTGAAGAAACACATGATGATGCAAATGTTCTGTCAGAACCACAAACTGACGAGAATCATGAAATCTCTATCAATTACATTAATATTGGAAAAATATGGAACCGAAAAGATATAGATGAAATTGATGATATATTTTCTTATAATGTGGCAATCGACATCATAAATGATAATGAAGATCATGAACCAAAATCTTTTGGTGAATGTAAAAATCGGCAGGACTGGATAAAATGGAAAGAAGCCATCCAGGTTGAATTGGATTCGCTAAATAAACGTAATGTTTTTGGACCTATAGTCCTTACACCTGAAGATGTAAAACCTGTTGGATACAAATGGGTTTTTATTCGAAAGCGAAATGAGAAAAATGAAATAGTAAGATATAAAGCTCGACTTATTGCACAAGGTTTTTCTCAAAGGCCTGGAATTGATTATGAAGAAACGTATTCTCCTGTGATGGATGCAATTACGTTTCGGTATTTGATTAGCTTGGCGGTATCTGAAAATTTAGAAATGCGTCTTATGGATGTTATTACAACTTACTTATATGGATCACTTGATAGTAATATATATATATGAAAATCCCTGAAGGATTTAAGATGCCTGAAGCACAAAGTTCAAAACCCAGAGAATGTTATTCTGTGAAATTACAAAGATCATTATATGGGTTAAAGCAATCAGGTCGAATGTGGTATAATCGACTAAGTGATCACTTGATAAAAAAGGGATATGTAAATAATTCAAAATGCCCTTGTGTTTTCATTAAGAAAACAACATCCGGATGCGTAATTATTGCTGTATATGTTGATGATTTAAACATCATTGGAACGAATAAGAAAATTCAAGAAGTTGTGTTATACTTGAAGGAAGAATTTGAAATGAAGGATCTTGGAAAAACCAAGTATTGTCTGGGTTTACAAATTGAACAAAAAGAATGTGGAATGTTTGTTCACCAGACAAATTATACAGAAAAGATCCTTAAACGTTTTAATATGGATAAAGCAAATCATTTAAGTACTCCAATGGTTGTTAGATCATTAAACATAGAAAAGGATCCATTCCGTCCATGTGAAGATGAAGAAGATATTCTTGGTCCAGAAGTACCATATCTAATTGCCATCGGTGCCCTTATGTACCTTACAAATTGTACAAGGCCTGATATATCTTTTGCCGTGAATCTGTTGGCAAGATTTAGCTCATATCCAACAAAGAGACACTGGAACAGAATTAAACATATATTCCGTTATCTACGAGGAACGACAGACTTGGGACTTTTGTATTCAAAAGATGCTAATCCAAGTATAATTGGTTATGCCGATGCTGGATACTTATCTGATCCACACAAGGCACGTTCCCAAACTGGATATGTATTTACTCGTGGAGGCACTGCAATATCTTGGCGTTCACAGAAACAAACGCTCGTAACAACTTCATCAAATCATGCCGAGATTATTGCACTACATGAAGCAAGTCGTGAATGTGTGTGGTTAAAATCAATGACCCAACATATCCAAATTTCATGCGGATTATCATTCGATGAGAAGCCTGTGATAATATATGAAGATAATGTTGCATGTGTTGCTCAAATGAAAGAAGGATACATAAAAAGCGACAGAACTAAACATATTCCTCCTAAGTTCTTCGCATTCACCAAGGAGCTTGAGAAGAATAAATGTATTGATGTTCGTCATATTCAATCAAGTGAAAACTCATCAGATCTCTTCACAAAGGCACTTCCTACGTCAATATTCAGAAAGCACATATATAATATTGGGATGCGCAATCTACGAAATTTGTGAAGAATTATTCATGTCAACATCAGGGAGAGTTTACGTGACTGCACTCTTTTTCCCTTACTATGGTTTTTATCCCAATGGGTTTTTCCAAGTAAGGTTTTTAACGAGCCAGTACAAAACACGTAATGAAGACATCATCGTATCATGATCATAATCACAAGGGGGAGTGTTGAAATAATATATTTTAATATGGAAAAAGTAATAGTTGAATATTTGAATGTTGAAAATAAGAGTTGTAAAGTTAGAAATTTGTGTGTGATGATGTAGGTAATGATGTATTTTATTTTTGGATTATGTGTAATGAAACTCTATAAATAGATCTCTCATTTGTGAAGAAAATCACAATTGAGTAGAGAGAAAAATATTATAAAGTGTGTAGTTTGGTAAATTTTGAGAGTTTGAGATTTTTACTTTTTACCATAAATTTTTACTTTTTCACTACAATATAAATATATATAATATTAAAATAAATGAGTGTGAATTGTAATCGTTACAATATATTTTTGAAGGGAAAAAATACTAACAACATTATTATTCTTATGTTCAATCCTTAAAAAAAATCAGAAATCAGTAATCTTATTAAATTATTTAAGAAAAATTATTCAAAGTAAAAAAAATAATTTTACTTAAATAAAAAAAATAATTTTACTTAAATTAATTTGAGTAAGATTATTATGAAATGATCTCACATATCTATGTTCATGGGACGAGTCGATTCGATTCATATCTGTAGTGAAAAACAATAATTTGGATATAAAACAATATTTTTTTCATGATTAGGAGCAAATTGACTCATAAGATGATCTAATAAGAGTTTTTGTGAATTAATTTTAATAATTTTTATATTTAATAAAAAATATATAAAAGACATTTTATATTTATATCAATATTTTTAAAAATCATTCGAAGATATATTAGAAATTTTAGAGAAAAATATTTTGAAGTGCACATATCGCTTAATAATTTTTATATTAAATAAAAAATATATAAAAGACATTTTATATTTATATCAATATTTTTAAAAATCATTCGAAGATATATTAGAAATTTTAGAGAAAAATAATTTGAAGTGCACATAAATCCATGACCATATCGCTTAATTTATTTCCATCAACGTCACATGTCCAATTTTTTTAAATGTGGTTTTGTTGCTTTGCTCTAATGGATCCCACTGTAGTGTCCAAATTCAATTAATAAAAAGCGGCATGATGCTGACTATTTTTTAAAATAATATAGATATAAATAATTTATATATAATAATATTATTAATTTTTATAGTTTATATACATATATATAACATATGTATATATTTTTTCAATTAATAAACGATTATGATATTTGAATAGTTTATAATGCTAGGCATGGGTTGGTTGAATTTAGGGATGACAATGGGTAGGGTATGGGTCGGATTTGATACATCCATCCCTATACTCATTTATTAAATTCATCCTCATACCCATCTCCATACCCATCGGGTATTGACTTTCATCCCCATCCCCATACCTATCGGATTATCGGATATCCATACCCTACCCAAATACCCTATTATCATATACAATTGAATTTTTTCAAATTTAAATTGTTTCAATGAAGTTATGAATATTTAAAAAATTATTTAAATGAACAATAAGAAAAATTATTGTTGATAAAAATTTGCAAAGTAAACTTTATAAAAAAATTACAAAATATTAAAAATAGTTTATATTAATTGAACAAAAGTATGCAATTTAACAAAAATAAATTATTTTTCTATTTTTAAAGTCACACATGGAATAAACTTACCAATGAAGAAGATGAGAAATTGAATGAAAAATAAAAGAGCGGTAAAACCTTGAAACGTAAAAGTGAAAGTGAAAAGGAAGAGAAAAGAAAAAGTATCGATTTACTTGGATTTGAGAAAATGAATCTTTAATATAAATAAATGTAATTACTATATATATACATATATACATACATATATATATATATTTATATATTAATTTTAACGGGTATTCGGGTAGGGCGTGGGTCGGATTATTTCAAACCCACTTCCATACCCAAACCCGAAAATCCCCATACTCGATTACCCAATTATTTAATCGGGTCTAAAAATCCCTCCATACCCTCTTCTATTCGGGTCGGGTATCGGATCCTCCAACGGGTTCGGAGGAAATTGCCATCCCTAGTTGAATTATTCTCGTGAACTGCTTGTGTAACTGATATGTTTGACTTGGTAACAACCTTAGAATTCAAGTCAATTATTACTAGCTGAAAATATTGTTGGACTTCAAAACCGTGCCGGATTCTTCCCCGAACTGTGAATCTGGTCCAAACAAAAACGCCCATGATTGTTTTTTTTTTAAGTAAACATGGAGATTATACTAAACTAAGTCGGAAAAAATTACATGAAAAATAAAAGACTAGAAAAGTCATCGAAACAACGCTGCTAGTTAAAGTATGAGTCGTCTGGTTGCTGATACCTTTGGCAAAAACATAAGAACACATTGCATATCGAAAGCAAGGTATTTGCAATCATCAATAAGTAAACCGAAACTGGAGGAATATGAGACTGGAGAATTTAAAGCATTAATCATTAGAAGATCGTCAGACTCAACAATGATATTCGAGATATGCATGTTTTTTAATCCAATTAAGAGTCTCCTGAATCCCCAAAAGCTTAAGCTACTGCTGGTTCTTGGAAATCAGGTAGGCTGCCATGTATCGTTACTAGAATAGAATCTTGAGAGTTGCGGAGAAGACACCCAAAACCAATGCGAAAGGATGGAAGAACAATGCCACATCAACAATGCATTTTAAAAAATGTTCAGGCGGTGGCTCCAACTTCATGTGATTCAGAACAACATTTATTCTTATTTTGGCTTATCCTAATTAGTCTCATTCTTTTTATCAATCACTTGATCAAGAATGTCAGAACTCAAGTATGATTGCGCTCATCAAATTATGGTAAGAGCGTCTAGTAGCATCGTCTTATGATTCTGTAAGTATCCCTGATAGTTCCTGGAAGAACATTACGTTATGTTTAGCGTACAGTACAATCCTTTTAACTCATATATCCTAATCAAATTTGTAATCATTGGTATATCGGGAGTTACAAATTAATTCGATAAAGATGTGATATCTATTTAAGTAATAATACTAATATCGTGTGTGCAGCTAGGAAAACATCTTTCCCTAAAAGACATGTCTGGCTTTGGCTAGAGATACTTTGCACTATTAACTAATCAGATCACATAAAATATCTTTACCTGAAGGTGAATGGTGAATTTCCGATTACAATGCATCTCCTACGTATTTTGAAACTACACCCAACCTCGTAACCTGATGATCCTCAATGGAGTTAGTAAATAGATCAAAGTGCATGCTAGTACATAGAGCTTCTATGTTATCTCAGGGCCAAGGACTAATTACGTACAATCATAATCACATATTATTCCACTCTAAGCGATAACCACTTGAAAAGTTTGAGGGATGGTTATTCAGTGTATCATCAAATGATCACACATATGTATGAATGTATATCTTCGTGTCATTACCAATTAAATATATTGTTACTTTTTTCCTTATTTTAGGCAACTAAATCAACTAGGAACCTGTTTAGAGTACATGGTATGATTCCTAATGAGTTTATGATCTTACGTTGAGAGACAGACCTCATGGTACCTATAATATATTCAATGACGTTATCTATGTAGCTTGCATCTGTATACAGATAAAATAAATGTCATAATTGGATAAACTCGTAAAATATTATTAAAATAAATATTGTTTTTAAAAAAGAGTCGATAAAGCTTAAGCCACAAGTTGACTCACTGGACACCTACTCTGACAATCTCTCACTTGCCCTATAGCCAACTACCTATAGATCTCAAACACATTGCTTCAAGATGCTTCTCAAACAATGGTTCTGACAAGGGCTTCGTCAGTGGATCAACAACATTATCTGCAGAGATGACTTTCTTTACTGATATGTCTCCTCTTATCACAGTCTCCCTAATTATGTGTTACTTACTTGGTATATGTTATGATCGCTGATGAGACGTCAGTTTCTTTGGTTTCGCAACAACATTGGTGTTGTCGTGGTAGATCGGATTGGATCAACTCCTTGAGGAATGGCACCCAGCTTTTGAAAATTTATCATCCAAATAGCTTCTTTTGCTACAGGTGATGCAGCTATATATTGGGCCTCAATGGTTGAATCCGTTGTGGTGTCTTTCTTGGAACTTTTCCAAGAGACAGTGTCAACATTGAGCTTAAATACAAATCTAGAGGTTGATTTCGAATCATTCACATCTTATTGGAAGAATCAGTATAGTCTTCCAATTTTAATTTTTCACTCCCGTAAACCATGAAAAAATTCTTAATTCTTCTTATGTACTTAAGTTCTTAAGAATATCTTTAACGACTTTCCAAGGTGCAGGACCAGGATTCGACTGATCTACTTCAATACTAATTGCAAAGATAATATCGGGTCGAATAGATATCATACTATACATTATACTGCCTATAGCAGATGCATATGAGATGTGACTTCTGTTTTCTATCTCATCCTCAGTATTAGGACACATAGACTTAAATAGAGCCACATCAGGATACATTGGGAGATATTCTCTATGGGACTCCTCCATAAAAAATCTCATCTGTGTGATATCGATATAAGTGGATTGGGTAAGCCCTAGAATCATCTTTTGTCTATCCTCATATATCTGTTCTTAATACATAGAATGCTTCATTTATATCTTTAATTGAGAATTTACTAGCTAACCACAATTTATCTGATTAAAACATTCCTACATTATTCCAAATAAGTATTATAAACATTAGGAATGTCACTGCACTCTCACTAATCTTTTTGTATATACAAGGTTTCTCAGAATTCTTTACAAAATCAAACTCTTTTATAATATTGTCAAATATGAGGTTCTAACTCCTTAATTCCTTTTTAGTCCATAAATGGATATATGCAGTTTGCATACTTTATGCTCACTTCCTTTTGAAGTGAATCTTTCAAGTTGAGACATATAAATTTCTTCTTTAATGTAGCCATTAAGGAAAGATGTCTTCACATTCATCTTCCATGTTCATAGTCATACCATGCTACTACGGCTAGCAATATCATAATGAATTTGAATACAACAATGTCATCATGTAACTCGTTGGAAATCATCAATTCCATACCCACAACTTTCTCAATATGTTCAATAATATGTACAACATGATCATTGTCACGTCCCGAGCCTGGACCTGTGCCTGCGTGATTGCCCAATGAGCCCATATACAAATATTTCGTATCCGTCCTCGCTTTACGAAAATGATTAACTCAAGATGCTATAGAAGTCCATTTTAAGCCCATATAAACTCAATTTAAATCTTTAATTTTTAAGATGTGGGACAAGGGTATCACAATCACCCCTCATTCAGAACGCGATGTCCTCATCGCGGCCTGACCCTTCGATCCACTAGCACCGAGAATCTAGAGGTGGCTCCTACAGGTTCAAGAGGTGGCTCCCGTCATGCAGAACTTTGCCTCGCAGGTTCAAAAGGTGGCTCCAATGCACATAGCACTTTGCCCCGCATAGCACTTATTTCCCGGTGTTCCATGTCGGTGACCGGCTCTGATACCATTTTGTCACGCTCCGAGCCTGGGTCCGCGCCTACGTGACTGCACAATGGGCCCCTACAACAACTCGTGTTTGTCATCGCTTTACGAAAATGATTAACCTAAGTTGTTATATAAGTCCATTGTAAGCCTATTATAAACTCATTTTAAATCTTTGATTTTTAATAAGTGGGACAAGGGAATCACACTCATGTGTTGGAGCCCCATCTTGAACGCATGTAGTCAGAAACTCCTTTAAAGTATTGTGCATCATTGTACGAGTTTCAGCACCATACAATTTGCATGTGCATTTGAATGTTAGCATCATTCATTATTTCTTTAAACTGTCTACACAATTTATTTGAAATAAAAACGAGCATATTATGTTTTTGCCTGCATATTATTGTCCCACTATCTTGCATGTTTGACTAGTTCAACAAGACTGAAATTAATGTTTATGACATTTTTTCGAATTCAAAACAATGTTTTCTCAGTCAATCTTAAAAATTAGAGTTCGATTAACTTACTTTAATAAGAAAACAGAAATGTAAATTATACATTTCATACAATGATATTTAGTGAACCAAGTATAGTTTTTTTTTACTTTTATTTTATTATTATTTGTTTAATTAATTTATAATTTATATTTATATTTTAAAATATACTTTAATTACTAATTTAAACAAAAATCCAAACAGAATAGATTGAACTGAAATAAATAGTTCTATATTAGATTATATATTTTAAAATCGAAAATGGAAATAAAATTGTGTAAAATTGAATCTAACCGATCAATAAACTCCTATTTAATTAACTAAAATTGTAAATAATAAAATAATTGAAATAAGATGTTAACTCAATTACAACACGAGCAGCACTACGTACAAGTGAAACCGCTAACCTATTTCCCACAATCCGTGCTTCTAAAACCCTAAATCGGTTAATCTCGATTTGTAGAACCGCGATGGCCATGGATGAGGAGGCGGCGGCTGACGATGGCTGTTCCCAGCCTCAGCTGGTGAGATCCCGCCACATAAAAAAGAGAGCCCTCAAGAACAAATCTCTTTCAGTATCTTTCAATGAAAAAGATCTCAAGTGCGTTTTTTTTTACCAATTTTCCTGTAACAAGTATGGCATGAATTTGTGAGGTTTTATTTATAGTTTAACATTTTGACCGCGAGCTGGGCATCTGCAGAGATTTTGTCACTGGCTTCCACAAGAGGAAGAAGAAGAGAAGAAAAGAAGCTATGCAGAAGCAGGAAGAGGCAGAACGCCGAAAGCGCATTGAGCGGCGCAAAAAGGTTAGAACTTGAAGTTTTGATGTCTGTGCATTGATAGACTTTGTCTTGATCTTTCATTGCAGCTGTGCTATTTAAGTTTTTTCCGATAATATTGTTCGACTATTCACAGTAACGGAATTTATTACGGTATTTTCTTTATGTGCGAGTTTGATTTAACCTGAAGATAAATGAGAATGCTAGTTGATTGCTAAAATCCTCCAAACTGCTTTTTTGAGATGTTAATGGTTTCGACTCCTGAAGTGAACCCCCTCCAAAATCTGGAACCATTTCCTTTACTTCTCTTTGCATTCTCGGTGGAGATTTGTAAAGGGAGAGTTTCTAAAGAAAATTATGTCAGGTTTAACTAGTTTATATGATATATTTTCCGAAGCTTCTATTTCAATCGGTGACACTCCAAGATTTGTCAGTGTAGGTGCTCTTACCTCACATCTCTAAGTTGTAAATGTCCTCTCTTTAGCAATTAAGGGTTTTCTTTCTCTCTGAAGAGTTTATGAATGCGAGTTATCAACTTTTTTACTAAAAGTCTGAGCTTAGGGATATAAAGTAAAAACCAAGTATAATATTATAATTTAAGACATCCCATTACATAAATGCGGGAGACCTGAGAATATAGACCTCGATTTATTATCCATGACCTACACTTGCATGTTGGTAAGGTATTTGGTGACAGAAATTCATAAACATGCAGCAAAAATACGTGAACATGAAATATTTTTTTATGTTATCAGACTATCCACTCCTGAATTCACAAGGATATGCATAATGGCTGAATTTTGCCCCCTTGTAAAGTAGCTCGGGAAATGCTTTACTTGAATGCCATACCACACCGCTTGTGTTGACTAATTATTTGAAATTTTGAAATATTTAGTGCACTTGATAAGCCTTATAAAAAAACTGCTGATGTATTTATTGCAGAGAAAATTGGTATGAGTTAGCTATGCTGCATCTGTGTGATTGCTCAACATTGTCCTTGTTGGTTCTGAAATATGCCTCGTGTATGAGGAGATTGATTTTTAGATTGAGCTAATGATAGTTCTTGTGTCTACAGAGAAAATTGGAAAGAGATTTTGTTACATATGGTGGTCCGCCGCCATATTCTGGTCCAGATGCCGTGAAATCTGATGATGAACATGAAGATGAGGCAATAGAACCAGTTGCATCGGTTTCAGGTGCCTCACACAATTTGTTACCCACTTTCTTGAATTGATGCTAGGGAATATTTAAGTGTTCACATGTAGACACATTGCCTAGTGAAAGTACCTATCAAACTGGTGTTGCATCATCAAAGACTTCCTTTAAAATTGATTGTGTGTGTGGCAACCTTGATTTGTAGATACTTTTGTTCGATTCTGTAGGAAAAATATATAGGCCTTGACCCCTTTCAATGGCCTCTTCCTGGCCTCTGCTTCTGCCTCAACTTTTTTGTTCATTGATGGCTTTCTTGGTTCTTTACAAGAAATAGCAGCTTTATTATTTGCTTCTTGTTTGGAAGGTACGGCAATGTATGACAACGGAGACATGCAAATCATGGTCACAACGAGTGAAATAGCAAGAGAGGTAGATCATCCCATTGATACGCCGAAGATGGAAAGAGACCCAGAATCTATGGAATCGAGCGATAAGAGTAGGATGAGGATCCCTGTGAAGAAAAAGCAACTCAAGAAGGCTCCGAAAAAGAGGTCTCACCCAAAGCCTCGATCTAAAAGAGAGAAAAAGAAGGGAAAGACAAAGAAGAATAAAAACTAAACATGAGCTCTCATCTGATTCCATACTCTTTTAATTTGTTGAACTTTTTCATGTTACGGTTCAATATATATTCACTTTGTGAAGTAAATTAACTCTCATCTCACGCCTATATGTGTCCTCCAAAATTTCTTCAGCAACTGTATTTTCACAAAAAGAAATGCACGAGAAACTCATACATGGAAGGAGAACTCAACCAATATTTCTCTGGTGATGGGAAAACTGCTAACAATAGTACATAAAGATGGAATGATATTTCATATGTGAGTTTTCGGGTTGTTGGAAATATAATAATCATAAGAGATAATGTACTTAATTCGATATTGTTGTGAAAAAGTAAAAATTTATGGTAAAAAGTAAAAATCTCAAACTCTCAAAATTTACTAAACAACACACTTTATAATATTTTTCTCTCTACTCAATTGTGATTTTCTTCACAAATGAGAGATCTATTTATAGGAAATCTTTACAAATAATCCAAAAATAAAATATATCATTACCTTTTATCATCACACACTAATTTTCAATATTTACAACTCTTATTTTCAACATTCAAATATTCAACATTCAAATATTCAATACACACATTTTAAATTTATTTTTCAACACTCCCCCTTGTGATGATGATCATAATGATTGTCTTCATTACGTGTTTTTATACTGCCTCGTTAAAAACCTTACTAGGAAAAACCCATTGGGATAAAAACCATAGTAAGGGAAAAAGAGTGCAGTCACGTAAACTCCCCTGATGTTGACATAAACAATTCTTCACAAATTTCGTAGATTGCGCATCCCAATATTATATATGTGCTTTCTGAATATTGTCGTAGGAAGTGCCTTTTTGTGAAGAGATCTGATGAGTTTTCACTTGATTGAATGTGACGAACATCAATACATTTATTCTTCTCTAGCTCCTTGGTGAATGCGAAGAACTTAGGGGGAATATGTTTAGTTCTGTCGCTTTTTATGTATCCCTCTTTCATTTGAGCAACACATGCATCATTATCTTCATATAGTATCACAGGCTTCTCGTCGAATGATAATCCGCATGAGATTTGAATATGTTGGGTCATTGATTTTAACCACACACATTCACGACTTGCTTCATGTAGTGCAATAATCTCGGCATGATTTGATGAAATTATTACGAGCGTTTGTTTCTGTAAACGCCAAGATATTGCAGTGCCTCCACGAGTAAATACATATCCAGTTTGGGAACATGCCTTGTGTGGATCAGATAAATATCCAGCATCGGCATAACCAATTATACTTGGATTAGCATCTTTTGAATACAAAAGTCCCAAGTCTGTCGTTCCTCGTAGATAACGGAATATATGTTTAATTCCGTTCCAGTGTCTCTTTGTTGGATATGTGCTAAATCTTGCCAACAGATTCACGGCAAAAGATATATCAGGCCTTGTACAATTTGTAAGGTACATAAGGGCACCGATGACACTTAGATATGGTACTTCTGGACCAAGAATATCTTCATCATCTTCACATGGACGAAATGGATCCTTTTCTATGTTTAATGATATAACAACCATTAGAGTACTTAAATGATTTGATTTATCCATATTAAAACGTTTAAGGATCTTTTCTGTATAATTTGTTTGGTGAACAAACATTCCACACTCTTTTTGTTCAATTTGTAAACCCAGACAATACTTGGTTTTTCCAAGATCCTTCATTTCAAATTCTTCCTTCAAGTATGACACAACTTCTTGAATTTCCTTATTCGTTCCAATGATGTTTAAATCATCAACATATACAGCAATAATTACGCATCCGGATGTTGTTTTCTTAATGAAAACACAAGGGCATATTGAATTATTTACATATCCCTTTTTCATCAAGTGATCACTTAGTCGATTATACCACATTCGACCTGATTGCTTTAACCCATATAATGATCTTTGTAATTTCACAGAATAACATTCCCTGGGTTTTGAACTTTGTGCTTCAGGCATCTTAAATCCTTCAGGGATTTTCATATATATATATTATTATCAAGTGATCCATATAAGTAAGCTGTAACAACATCCATAAGACGCATTTCTAAATTTTCAGATACCGCCAAGCTAATCAAATACCGAAACGTAATTGCATCCATCACAGGAGAATACGTTTCTTCATAATCAATTCCAGGCCTTTGAGAAAAACCTTGTGCAAAAACATTACGTTTATTTAGCGAATCCAATTCAACCTCGATGGCTTCTTTTCATTTTATCCAATCTTGCCGATTTTTACATTCACCAAAAGATTTTGGTTCATGATCTTCATTATCATTTATGATGTCGATTACCACATTATAAGAAAATATATCATCAATTTCTTCTATATCTTTTCGGTTCCATATTTTTCCAGTATTAATGTAATTGATAGAGATTTCATGATTCTCATCAGTTTGTGGTTCTGACAGAACATTTTCATCATCATGTGTTTCTTCAGGAACATCATTCTCTATTTTGTGATTATCATGTGTTTATTCAGGAACATCATTTTCTCTTTTGTGATCATCGTGTTTCTCTATGAATTTTCTTTTTCGAGGATTTTTATCCTTGGAACCGACTTACCTTCCACGCTTCAGGCGTTTAATGACATCATGAGTATCTTCAATTTGTTTCTTTGGAATTTCAATTCGAGCAGGGGCATTTGCAGCATGTATATATGATTTAGTTACCCCTTTTGTATCTGCAAATGCATCTGGTATTTGATTTTTTATTCTTTGCAAGTGTACAATTTGTTGTACATCCTTTTCACATTGTTTTGTTCTTGGATCCAGATATAAAAATGATGATACATACCATGTAATTTCCTTTTCGGTATGTTTCTGTTCTCCCCCTAACATTGGGAAAATTTCCTCATTAAAATGACAATCAGCAAAACGTGCTGTGAACACGTCGCCTGTCTGAGGTTCAAGATATCGAATGATTGATGGACTATCATAACCGATATAAATTCCAACCTTTCTTTGAGGTCCCATTTTCTTTCTTTGCGGTGGTGCAATAGGCACATACACCATACATCCAAAAATTCTCAGATGAGAAATGTCTGGTTCTTTACCAAATGCAAGCTGCAATGGGGATTATTTATGATATGCACTTGGTGTGATGCGAATTAATGAAGCAGCGTGTAAAATTGCATGTCCCCATATATAAATAGGGAGTTTTGTTTTCATAATCATTGGTCTAGCAATTATTTGCAGACGTTTAATCAATGATTCAGCCAATCCATTCTGTGTATGTACATGAGCAACAGGATGCTCAACAATGATTCCCATAGACATACAATAATCATTGAAAGTCTGGGAAGTAAATTCACCAGCATTATCAAGTCTAATTTTCTTGATTGTATAATCGGGAAACCGATTCCTCAATTTTATTATTTGAGCAAGTAATCTTGCAAATGCAACATTTCGAGTTGACAATAAACATACATGTGACCATCTGCTGGAGGCATCAATCAATACCATAAAGTATCTGAATGATCCACATGGTGGATGGATTGGTCCACAAATATCACCCTGAATACGTTCAAGAAACATTGGTGATTCAGTTTGGATTTTGACTGGTGATGGTCTTATAATAAGTTTTCCAAGAGAACATGCTTTACATTGAAACTTATTATTCTGAAAGATCTTCT
This sequence comes from Primulina eburnea, assembly GCF_022965805.1. Lineage (NCBI taxonomy): Eukaryota > Viridiplantae > Streptophyta > Magnoliopsida > Lamiales > Gesneriaceae > Primulina > Primulina eburnea. The sequence continues at coordinate 7,591,250 of NC_133108.1, forward strand.
GGTCTTTCAGTGGATGACCATGTGTATTTTCTATAATTCTTCGCATCATTGTTGAACCAGGATGTCCCAATCGATCATGCCAATTGGTTAATATCGAAGAATTATCAACTACCATGTTTGATTCAATGGGACTTATATGTGTATAATGCAATCCAGTAGGGAGCATTGGTAGTTTTTCAATCACATATTTCTTTCCTGATTTATATGTGATAAGACACATATATTTCTCATTCCCTTCATTCATTATTTGAGTATCAAACCATGGGAATATATATCATTAAAACTCAACAAATTTATTTTCTATTATGGTGAATATAAAGCATCATTGATCAAAAATTTTGTACCATTAGGTAACAAAAATTGTGCTTTGCCACATCCTTTAATCAAGTCTACAGGACCTGATATTGTATTCACCGTTGTTTTTGTTGGTTTTAGTTCCAAGAAATATCTTTTATCTCGGAGGATAGTATTCGTTGTACCACTATCGGGTATGCAAACTTCAGCTTTGCTCATAACATTTTTCATTTTTGAACTTCAAAAAAATATGCAATGAAATAAAATTACCGGCTATATATATTTAAATATAACACATATCATAATTATACAATAAAACATTATTCTATGAATACATGAAAAATAAATTATTGTACATTTATATTCTACCACTATATTGTTCTTTTTCAGAAAAATCATTGAGAAAATCTGCAGCATCAAAATTGTTCATTTCTATCCCACCAACATGTTGATCATTTCCAGAGAAATCATTCATAAAATCACCAGCATCAAAATGAGTTGAATCACTCAAACGGTCACTGCGTTCAGTGAAGTTGGTCTCCTTTTCTTTCCCCTTTAATGATTCTTAATAAAGTTTACAAAGGTGCTCAGGGGCTCGACAAATTTTGGATAAATGTCCTGGAGTACCACATCTGAAACAAGACCTTTCATATCTTTTTGAGTGATTCTCATTAACACTTGTATTCTCATGATGCCTTTTCGGTAGATGGTTTGGGACGCTCTTTTGAGATGAGTTATAAAAATAACTATCTCTATTGTTTTCAAAACCACGGCCTCGACCAAGACCACGGCCAATTCCACGTCCACGTCCACGTCCACGACCTCGACCTCGACCTCGACCTCGACCTCGACCAAAATCTTGTCTTTGAATTTGATTTTGGTTTCAAGGTTTAAATTCATTTTTACTTACAGCATTTACTTCTGGAAATGCTGTTGATCCAGTGGGTCGGGACTGATGATTTCTCATTAATAGCTCGTTGTTTTTTTCCGCCACAAGAAGACAGGCGATGAGTTCAGAATATCTCGCAAATCCACGTACTCTATATTGTTGCTGTAGAGTAATATTTGATGCATGAAACGTGGAAAATGTTTTTTCAAGCATTTCCGATTCTGTGACCTCATGTCCACAAAATTTTAGCTGCGAGATTATTCGATACATCGCTGAATTGTAATCACTGACTTTCTTAAAATCTTGGAATCTTAACATATTCATTCATCACGGGCGGTCGGAAGTATAACTTCCCTTATATGTTCAAAGCTTTCTTTCAATCCTTTCCACAGAGCCATGGGATATTTTTCGATGAGATTCACATTTTAATCCTTCATCGAGATGTCGACGTAAAAATATTATAGCTTTTGCTTTTTCTTGTGACGAAGATATACCATTTTCTTTAATGGTCTCGCTTAGACCCAATGACTCAAGATGCATTTCTACATCTAGAGTCCATGACATATAATTCTTTCCCGTGATGTCGAGCGCAACAAATTCGAGCTTTGTCAAATTTGACATGGTGGTACTAAAAAAAATTACGATACATTTTATTAGTTAATGAATATTGCAATACAAAGTAATGGATAAACAACAACTACAAGCATTTGTAAAAATAAAGAAAACACACGAGAAGGATATTCTCCGATAAATACAAGACTCGTGAGTATGATAACCAAAATAATTAAAAATAACCTTGAGAAAGCCATCTTCTTTTTTCTTCGAAAAATTTGATGATATTTAATTTTTAGAGAAGATGAGAAAGTTGGAGTGATTGAATGTGTTTGTGAGATGATATTTATAGGGCAACCGTTGGTGTACAAAAAATAAATGTATGTATTTGTATAATTTTATGGTAATAATATGATGTATATAATATTAGACGTGTTTAAATAATTATGTATATCATATCACATTATTATAATGAAATGTCATAATTTAATTTGTTTAAAAATCTTACAGGCTTTTATACTTGTCGTATCCCTTACCGGGAGTGTGGGATGTCGTCTTAACATCCTCCCAGGATTTATAACAAGTTTTTGAAAAATTTATTTTTATTATTAATAATAACATTATATTATATATTAAATATATACACAATAAATAAATAACAGTAAAATAAAAATTATTACTTTTGTTACCTTTTTCTTCTGTTTGGAGCTTGGAAAAGTATGAAGGACTTTTAGAGCTTCGTGCTGATAACGTGTTGTGAAAAAGTAAAAATTTATGGTAAAAATTAAAAATCTCAAACTCTCAAAATTTACCAAACTACACACTTTATAATATTTTTCTCTCTACTCAATTGTGATTTTCTTCACAAATGAGATATCTATTTATAGGAAATCTTTACAAATAATCCAAAAATAAAATACATCATTACCTACATCATCACACACTAATTTTCAATATTTACAACTCTTATTTTCAACATTCAAATATTCAACATTCAAATATTCAATACACACATTTTAAATATATTTTTCAACAGATACGATAATAGTCACCACAATTTATTTACAATGTCAGTATTTAAATAAAAATTAATAATCTCATAGGTTAATTTTTGTGAAACAGATCTCCAATTTGATTTAATTCAAGAAAAAATATATTATTTTTTATGTTAAAAATGTTACGTTTCACTTTAATTATAAATCGGGTTGACTCCCTTCATGGAAATAGGTCCGTGATACTATCTCACAAGAGACCTACTCATTTATAAAATACATTTTATCACTTTAAATATAATTAAAAACTAGTGCCTCTTTGTACATTTTGCATGTTTATACAATTAAAATAATGATCTAAATATGATAATTTTTGTTATTTTTAAATCATTAATTTTTTCATATTTTTTTTATTAGGTGTGATATTGTAAATTAAAAAAAAAATAGATAAATATTTTAATAAAGCTTTTAGCATATTTTTGTAAAAAAATGGAAGTGGATAAGATATGTTATATATATATATATATATATATATATATATATATATATATATATATATATATATATATATATATATATATTGTGTGTGTGTGTGTGTGTGTGTGTTACAAATTTATTAAAATAAGTTTTATTATATTTTTTATTAAATAAAAAATGCTTATTTTTCAAATTTAATGGGGATATTTTTGGTACTTAAAAATTGTTGTACTTAAAAATTGTTATACAAAGACGTACAAGTAGTTACTTTTAAGTCTCATAATATAGATATACGATTGATTTTCTAGCATATTATTAAATATTTATAACCAAATAAATTTTCAAATATTTGTATTTCTATAAACCATGAATTGTCCGTCTGTCTTAATTCTTACATATGTTTGGTAATCAGGATTTGAGAGGATTTAATGGGATTTGGAATTGGATTTGAAAATTCAAGTATTTGAAATTCCATTTGGTGTTTGGTTTAAAATTTAAAAATGGTATTTACAATTCCATTTCTTGTTTACAGAAAAAAGATTCGAATTTGGAATTTTAAAATTTTACAAAGCTACCTTCAGAAATCATATAAAAATAAATAACCCAAAAAAGTTTAGAAATTAATAATTCTTCTCTATTATTTGTATTTGTAAATTCAAAAATTATTTATTATTTATTAATCATAGCGCGCATAAAATAATAATTAAAAAATCATTAAACGACTTCAAACTTTAACATGAAATTAATTATTAAACGTAAAAAAAAGCTTTGGTAATTACTATAATTTTTATTATATTAATAAGCACATAACACAAGAAATTTATAAAATTTAAACGAAATTTTTCGACTTCTGAAAAAAGTTAAAAGGAAAAAAAAGTCTATTTATGTAGAAACTTTTGGTGGAAAATGATGTGTTGATGAGAATGATGTGTTGGATAAAAAAATAATTGTATGTTTTTAAAATCCAAATCCCGATCTTATCAAATTTGATGTTATTTTAGATATACTTATTGAAATCCCATGAAATACCATAAAATTCTAAATAAATCCGAATATTTTTTTTGAATCATATTGTCAAACAGTAAAAATAGGATTTTGAAATCCAAATCACCACATCTCAAATTTATTATACCCATTTGACTTAAAATTACAATGAACGATTTGTGTTTTCTAAGTACATATATTTTTTTATTTAATTTCAAATTAGAGATAATAATGAGTATAGTCTTGACCCGTTAAATATTGAAGGACTTGTACTTAACTCGACTCATACCTGAAATTCAACGGGCTGGACCCATTAGACACGTAAAATAATTATATTTACAGTATTTTTTTATATTTATAACAAAAATTAAACAAAATAATGGAATAAAGGTCTTATTACGAAATCAATCTAATCCAACTAGCCATTCAAATAGTGGACAAGCTAATACAATTTTCATGCTTGAATAATTACATATATTTAGTAATGATATAAAATTTGTCAAATGATTCAGCTTTATATATTATTACAAAAGTATAATCGAAACATATTTATCATTTGTATTCTCACACAAACAATGACAATATGACCAAAAACATAAACACATAATATATAATATGTTAAGATCGAAGATAAATGTTTAGAGAGTGTGAACAGATTCTTTAATTTTTCTTTAAAAATTGAGTTGACCTTAATAATTAACGTTTTGTATCGGCTAGATGCAACTAGACACATTGAAATGATTTTTCAAGTGCAGAAATATCCGACTGGACTAGTGATATATATATATAAATATATATATATTTAATTAAACAATCTTTTAATACAAATACTAGAAAAATATATGGAAATAGCCAGAAATTAAATGATTGAAAAATAAAGAACACAAGGTATGTGTAAGTTCGAAAGAACTGTCATTCTACGTCTCTTTTTATTCCACTAAAAGAATGAATTCACTAAAACACTTTGACTCATATAATTTTTTGTACAAAATTTCTTCGGCTACGCCTAAACTGAAATTCTTAGCATCTTCAACACGACACAAACCAAAAATTTCTATTGAACTCTATGTTCAGACAAATACAATTACAACTCTTCATTTAGATAGCTTATGTAGCTAAGTTAATAAGACAACACAAATTGATCCTCCATTGTCATATATGAATAATATGTGAGTTTTATAGAGCAGTTTGAAGATAGATAGTAAAGAGTACTCGAGATCTTTGATAAGACAGATTGTGAAAGATTCGGTACTTTTCTTCAATCTTGAATCATGTCATTATATAGATGAACTCTTTCAACGGTCAGATCTCCATCAAACAGATATTTGTACTGATTGTCGATACAAAAGCCATCTAACTTTTGTCTTTTTTCCCTTCATGATACACAAGAGTTAATGCACCTTGATATATATATCTAAACATAACAATAAACTACTTATGAAAAATTGACATATGAGAGATGAAAAAATCCACATATGTTTGTTTTATTAGAATACATTCTTGGACAACTGGAGTGTCAGATATTGGTCAAGTGATCTCCTGAAGTGTTAGGCTTGTATGTACACGAACTGACTTGCACACCAATAAAAAATCAAATTCTAGCTTATGCTTTATAATGCAGTCAGGTTAGAGTATTGGAAACAGCTTGATAGACATGCCACCTGACTATTAGTATGACTATATGATCAACAATATCTTGAAGATTAGGTTGTCCCACTTGATTTCATGGTATCCAACAAAAAAACTGTAAATACATAAAAATAATAGTTGTGTTGTGAAAAAGTAAAAATTTATGGTAAAAAGTAAAAATCTCAAACTCTCAAAATTTACCAAACTACACACTTTATAATATTTTTCTCTCTACTCAATTGTGATTTTCTTCACAAATGAGAGATCTATTTATAGAGTTTCTTTACACATAATCCAAAAATAAAATTCATCATCACCTAATCATCACACACTAATTTTCAATATTTACAACTCTTATTTTCAACATTCAAATATTCAACATTCAAATATTCAATACACACATTTTAAATTATTTTTCAACACTCCCCCTTGTGATGATGATCATGATACGATGATGTCTTCATTACGTTTTTTTGTACTGCCTCGTTAAAAACCTTACTAGGAAAAACCCATTGGGATAAAAACCATAGTAAGGGAAAAAGAGTGCAGTCACGTAAACTCCCCTGATGTTGACATAAACAATTCTTCACAAATTTCGTAGATTGCGCATCCCAATATTATATATGTGCTTTCTGAATATTGTCATAGGAAGTGCCTTTTTGTGAAGAGATCAGATGAGTTTTCACTTGATTGAATGTGACAAACATCAATACATTTATTCTTCTCTAGCTCCTTGGTGAATGCGAAGAACTTAGGAGGAATATGTTTAGTTCTGTCGCTTTTTATGTATCCCTCTTTCATTTGAGCAACACATGCATCATTATCTTCATATAGTATCACAGGCTTCTCGTCGAATGATAATCCGCATGAGATTTGAATATGTTGGGTCATTGATTTTAACCACACACAATCACGACTTGCTTCATGTAGTGCAATAATCTCGGCATGATTTGATGAAGTTGTTACGAGCGTTTGTTTCTGTAAACGCCAAGATATTGCAGTGCCTCCACGAGTAAATACATATCCAGTTTGGGAACGTGCCTTGTGTGGATCAGATAAATATCCAGCATCGGCATAACCAATTATACTTGGATTAGCATCTTTTGAATACAAAAGTCCCAAGTCTGTCGTTCATCGTAGATAACGAAATATATGTTTAATTCCGTTCCAGTGTCTCTTTATTGGATATGTGCTAAATCTTGCCAACAGATTCACGGCAAAAGATATATCAGGCCTTGTACAATTTGTAAGGTACATAAGGGCACCGATGACACTTAGATATGGTACTTCTGGACCAAGAATATCTTCATCATCTTCACATGGACGAAATGGATCCTTTTCTATGTTTAATGATATAACAACCATTAGAGTACTTAAAGGATTTGATTTATCCATATTAAAACGTTTAAGGATCTTTTCTGTATAATTTGTTTGGTGAACAAACATTCCACACTCTTTTTGTTCAATTTGTAAACCCAGACAATACTTGGTTTTTCCAAGATCCTTCATTTCAAATTCTTCCTTCAAGTATAACACAACTTCTTGAATTTCCTTATTCGTTCCAATGATGTTTAAATCATCAACATATACAGCAATAATTACGCATCCGGATGTTGTTTTCTTAATGAAAACACAAGGGCATATTGAATTATTTACATATCCCTTTTTCATCAAGTGATCACTTAGTCGATTATACCACATTCGACCTGATTGCTTTAACCCATATAATGATCTTTGTAATTTCACAGAATAACATTCCCTGGGTTTTGAACTTTGTGCTTCAGGCATCTTAAATCCTTCAGGGATTTTCATATATATATATATTATTATCAAGTGATCTATATAAGTAAGCTGTAACAACATCCATAAGACGCATTTCTAAATTTTCAGATACCGCCAAGCTAATCAAATACCGAAGCGTAATTGCATCCATCACAGGAGAATACGTTTCTTCATAATCAATTCCAGGCCTTTGAGAAAAACCTTGTGCAACAAGTTGAGCTTTATATCTTACTATTTCATTTTTCTCATTTCGCTTTCGAATAAAAACCCATTTGTATCCAACAGGTTTTACACCTTCAGGTGTAAGGACTATAGGTTCAAAAACATTACGTTTATTTAGCGAATCTAATTCAACCTGGATGACATCTTTCCATTTTATCCAATCCTGCCGATTTTTACATTCACCAAAAGATTTTGGTTCATGATCTTCGTTATCATTTATGATGTCGATTGCCACATTATAAGAAAATATATCATCAATTTCATCTATATCTTTTCGGTTCCATATTTTTCCAGTATTAATGTAATTCATAGATATTTCACGATTCTCGTCAGTTTGTGGTTCTGACAGAATATTTTCATCATCATGTGTTTCTTCAGGAACACCATTCTCTATTTTGTGATCATCATGTGTTTCTTCAGAAACATCATTCTTTATTTTGTGATCATCGTGTTTCTCTATGAATTTTCTTTTTCGAGGATTTTTATCATTGGAACCGACTGGCCTTCTACGCTTCAGGCGTTTAATGACATCATGAGTATCTTCCATTTGTTTCTTTGGAATTTCAATTCGAGCAGGGGCATTTGCAGCATGTATATATGATTTAGTTACCCCTTTTGTGTCTGAAAATGCATCTGGTATTTGATTTGCTATTCTTTGCAAGTGTACAATTTGTTGTACATCTTTTTCACATTGTTTTGTTCTTGGATCCAGATGTAACAATGATGATACATATTATGTAATTTTCCTTTCGGTATGTTTCTGTTCTCCCCCTAACATTGGGAAGATTTCCTCATTAAAATGACAATCAGCAAAACGTGCTGTGAACACGTCGTCTGTCTGAGGTTCAAGATATCGAATGATTGATGGACTATCATAACCGATATAAATTCCAACCTTTCTTTGAGGTCCCATTTTCTTTCGTTGTGGTGGTGCAATAGGCACATACACCATACATCCAAAAATTCTCAGATGAGAAATGTCTTGTTCTTTACCAAATGCAAGCTGTAATGGGGAGTATTTATGATATGCACTTGTTCTGATGCGAATTAATGAAGCATCATGTAAAATTCATGTCCCCATATAGAAATAGGGAGCTTTGTTTTCATAATCATTGGTCTAGCAATCATTTGCAGACGTTTAATCAATGATTCAGCCAATCCATTCTGTGTATGTAAATGAGCAACAGGATGCTCAACAATGATTCCCATAGATATACAATAATCATTGAAAGTCTGGGAAGTAAATTCACCAGCATTATCAAGTCTAATTTTCTTGATTGTATAATCGGGAAACCGATTTCTCAATTTTATTATTTGAGCAAGTAATCTTGCAAATGCAACATTTCGAGTTGACAATAAACATACATGTGACCATCTGCTGGAGGCATCAATCAATACCATAAAGTATCTGAATGATCCACATGGTGGATGGATTGGTCCACAAATATCACCCTGAATACGTTCAAGAAACATTGGTGATTCAGTTTGGATTTTGACTGGTGATGGTCTTATAATAAGTTTTCCAAGAGAACATGCTTTACATTGAAACTTATTATTCTGAAAGATCTTCTGGTCTTTCAGTGGATGACCATGTGTATTTTCTATAATTCTTCGCATCATTGTTGAACCAGGATGTCCCAATCGATCATGCCAATTGGTTAATATCGAAGAATTATCAACTACCATGTTTGATTCAATGAGACTTATATGTGTATAATGCAATCCAGTAGGGAGCATTGGTAGTTTTTCAATCACATATTTCTTTCCTGATTTATATGTGATAAGACACATATATTTCTCATTCCCTTCATTCATTATTTGAGTATCAAACCATGGGAATATATATCATTAAAACTCAACAAATTTATTTTCGATTGTGGTGAATATAAAGCATCATTGATCAAAAAATTTGTACCATTAGGTAACAAAAATTGTGCTTTATCACATCTTTTAATCAAGTCTACAGGACCTGATATTGTATTCACCGTTGTTTTTGTTGGTTTTAGTTCCAAGAAATATTTTTTATCTCGGAGGATAGTATGCGTTGTACCACTATCGGGTATGAAAACTTCAGCTTTGCTCATAGCATTTTTCATTTTTGAACTTCAAAAAAATATGCAATGAAATAAATTACTGGCAATATATATTTAAATATAACACATATCATAATTATACAATAAAACATTATTTTATGAATACATGAAAAATAAATTATTTTACATTTATATTCTACCATTATATTGTTCATTTTCAGAGAAATCGTTGAGAAAATCTGCAGCATCAATATTGTTCATTTCTATCCCACCAACATATTGATCATTTCCAGAGAAATCATTCATAAAATCACCAGCATCAAAATGAGTTGAATCACTCAAACGGTCACTGCGTTCAGTGAAGTTGGTCTCCTTTTCTTTCTCCCCTTTAATGATTCTTTATAAAGTTTACAAAGGTGCTCAGGGGCTCGACAAACTTTGGACCAATGTCCTGGAGTACCACATCTGTAACAAGAACTTTCATATCTTTTTGAGTGATTCTCATTAACACTTGTATTCTCATGATGCCTTTTCAGTGGATGGTTTGAGACGCTCTTTTGAGATGAGTTATAAAAATAACCATCTCTATTATTTTCAAAACCACGGCCGCGTCCACGACCACGACCAATTCCACTTCCACGTCCACGTCCACGTCCACGACCTCGATCTCGACCAAAACCTTGTCTTTGAAATTGATTTTGGTTTCGAGGTGTAAATTCATTTTTACTTACAGCATTTACTTCTGGAAATGCTGTTGATCCAGTGGGTCGGGACTGATGATTTCTCATTAATAGCTCGTTGTTTTTTTCCGCCACAAGAAGACAGGCGATGAGCTCAAAATATCTCGCAAATCCACGTACTCTATATTGTTGCTGTAGAGTAATATTTGATGCATGAAACGTGGAAAATGTTTTTTCAAGCATCTCAGATTCTGTGACTTCATGTCCACAAAATTTTAGCTGCGAGATTATTCGATACATCGCTGAATTGTAATCACTGACTTTCTTATAATCTTGGAATCTTAACATATTCCATTTATCACGGGCGGTCGGAAGTATAACTTCCCTTATATGTTCAAATCTTTCTTTCAATCCTTTCCACAAAGCCATGAGATTTTTTTCAGTCAGATATTCACATTTTAATCCCTCGTCGAGATGTCGACGCAAAAATATCATGGCTCTTGTCTTTTCTTGTGATGTACATATGCCATTTTCTTTAATAGTCTCGTTTAGACCCAATGACTCAAGATGCATTTCAACATCGAGAGTCCATGGCATATAATTCTTTCCCGTGATGTCGAGCGCAACAAATTCGAGCTTTGTTAAATTTGACATGGTGGTACTAAAAAAAATTACGATGCATTTTATTAGTTAATAAATATTGCAATACAAAGTAACAGATAAACAATAAGTACAAGTATTTGTAAAAATAAAGAAAACGCACGAGTAGGATATTCTCCGATAAATACAAGACTCGTGAGTATGATAACCAAAATAATTAAAAATAACCTTGAGAAAGCCATCTTCTTTTTTCTTCGAAAAATTTGATGAAGAATAATTTTTAGAAAAGAAGAGAAAGTTGGAATGATTGAATGCGTTTGTGAGATCATATTTATAGGGCAAAAACTAGCCGTTTTTTACCATTTATGACCGTTGGTGTACAAAAAAATAAAGGTATATATTTGTATAATTTTATGGTAATAATATGGTGTATATAATATTAGACATGTTTAAATAATTATGTATATCATATCATAATATTATAATGAGTGTCATAATTTATTTTGTTTAAAAATCTTATAGGCTTTTATACTTGTCGTATCCCTTGCCGGGAGTGTGGGATGTCGTCTTAACATCCTCCCAGGATTTATAACAAGTTTATGAAAAATTTATTTTATTGTTTCTAATAATAACATTATATTGTATATTAAATAAATACACAATAAATAAATAACAGTAAAATAAATATTATTACTTTTGTTACCTTTTTCTTCTGTTAGGAGCTTGGAAAAGTATGTAGGACTTTTAGAGCTTCGTGCTGATAACGTGTTGTGAAAAAGTAAAAATTTATGGTAAAAAGTAAAAATCTCAAACTCTCAAAATTTACCAAACTACACACTTTATAATATTTTTCTCTCTACTCAATTGTGATTTTCTTCACAAATGAGAGATCTATTTATAGAGTTTCTTTACACATAATCCAAAAATAAAATTCATCATCACCTAAATCATCACACACTAATTTTCAATATTTACAACTCTTATTTTCAACATTCAAATATTCAACATTCAAATATTCAATACACACATTTTAAATTATTTTTCAACAAGTTGGACCTTGAAACAACTTGAAAATGTTCATTTTCATAACTAAACAAAATATTTTCGATCTAAAATAATATATTAATATTTAAAATTTAAATGGCTCGGGCCATGAATATACTCGTAGGCCAACAATATTTAATACCCATACACGGTCAAACACCCTTTTTTTAATCTTTATCTATAATTTGAATTTTTAAATGATGATTTCCATAACATAAAATTATTATAAAAATCCATTTTAGAAATTTTAATTTTATTATAATATCTATAGTTTTTCCCAAAAGCGTTTTTAATACATAAGAGTGAATGACGTGCCGAGGGTTTTAATACTAAATAAAGGATAACTACATCCACATCTTCTGAGCTTTTTCATAGTTACAAAAAAATTCAGTTATATTTAAATATTATATACACCTTTTTAGGTTTGTGAAATATAATAAATAAATCCAACAAATTCTAAAATTACACACATACAATCAAGTTTATTTTGATCTTAGAGTAGATCTCTTGTAAGACGGTCTCACGAATGTTTATTTGTGAGACATGTCAACTCTATCGATATTAACAATAAAAAGTAATAGTCTTAGCATAAAAAGTAATACTTTTTCATGGATGACTCACAAAATACGACCCGTGAGACCGTCTCACACAAGTTTTTGTCTTGATCTTATATTTGAGTAAGTCTCTTGTGAGATGATTTCACGAATCTTTATCTGTGAGACATGTCAACCTTACCGATATTCACAATAAAAAATAATAATCTTAGCATAAAAAATAATTTTTTTATGGATGACCCAAATAAGAGATCTGTATCACAAAATACGATCCGTAAAACCTTCTCACACAAGTTTTTGCCTTTATATTTTGTATTTAACTTATATTTTTAGAGATATAAATGTAATAAAAATACAAATATGATATAGATGTGTAAAATATTAAAATTATTATATTTATTTAATATTTTTCATAAATCTAAAAAAAATAATTATAGTATTAAAATATAGTTATATATTTAATATGATAAATCTAACAACTTACTAAATATTTTATTGCACATCTACATCTATACTATTTTATTAAAATACAAGCCTTTTTTTAAGTCATGGTGAATGTAGTATTGCCTTTCTTTTACCATATGTTGACATGCATTTGTGTAGGAGTGTAGGACGTGATATGTTTTGCTATTGACAATCTCTCTGGCGGTAGCACAAAGCTCTCTGGTATAGTGGAACACTCTCAGCTTTCAACGACTCACGTAGTTTCCAAGAAACCCATTCTGAATTTTCTTCGAAACCCCCTCCCCATTTCCCGGATCTTTCAATTTTTTCCCGCCTTACATATACCGTTGCAGCCCCCTTTTAATCCGTTGTCCAGTGTCGGAATCTTCTCGAGTGACTGTGATCACTGGAACTGTTGACTTCCCGCGATTCAAGATTCAGATCTCAGAAGTGTCGAGTATTTAAAAGATCGTTTGTTATTGTTACTGGTTCAGGAACTGAATTCGGTGGGAAGGTTTCTAGATGCCGACTCGGTATGTGGAAGGATCAAACAGCGTGGCTGCGAGAGAAAAACGTGCTTTGGATTCCGCTGGTAGTATCCAGGAAGGTCAGCCTGATCGGAAACGACAACGCCCTGCTCTTGCTAGGTAATTACCTTATTAGAGTTGCAATGTGTGAATTTCTCTGAGTTCTTATGTTTATTTATGGTTGATGCAGTGTTATTGTTGAGGCTCTGAAGGTGGACAGTCTGCAGAAGCTTTGCTCGTCCTTGGAACCAATTCTTCGGAGAGTTGTAAGATTGTCTAGACTTTTTGTTTAATTTTGTCTCAACTCTTATTGTGACTTTTTTTCCCTGCCGGTTGAATGCACCCACCCAACACAACTGTTGCCGCATACACGCCGCGTCTTAGTATGAATTGCAATTTAGAATTGTTTTACGACTTCCCCTTTTTATCTCTCTTTATTTGTGAAGCTGCAGTCTGATTTTTGACAGATAAAATAAATTACTGTGAGATTTTTGTGATTCAAATTAATTACCAAGAACAAGCATTGCATGTGCATAACAGCGTTGTAAATGGTGATGAACAAGTAGTACTTCATCTTACTAGAGTTCTAATGGACATAAACATATACTTTACATAAAGTTCAACTAGTAGGATATGCTCTCTGCTACAAATTACAATTGCGTTCAATAACCTTTTTTTGGTATTAAAATTATGAACCTTTTTTGCTTTATGTGCTGATTCATTTGTCATTGTATTTTCGTTTTAACCAAGCTGCTTGTGATGGCCAACCTGAGAATTCATCTGATGGTTATGATATTATGGGAATTTTCAACACTTTTTAAAAAAAATAGGTAAAGAATTTGAAGTTTTACATGGGAGGAGCAGCAACCATTGTGCTCCTCATTTGTCCCATTACACAAGTAATATTTTGGAAGATTGGAGTTCTGAAATTAGTAAAGTTACATAATGAGGTGTTTGGATTGTTTCTGTTACAACCATCTCTTTTTGATTTTCCTCTGTATATACTTTATACAAATCATATTGGATGCATAAATGGATCTTAATTCATTGCCTGCGTGCATTCTTACCTCCTAATTACTAGGTTAGTGAAGAGGTGGAGCGTGCCTTGGCAAGATTGGCCCCTGCCAAAATCAATGGAAGGTATGATTTGACTCACTGATAGACTACAAGTTTCACTGTTTCAGAAGTTCAATCTCTGTCTGTCTTTCTCTCTCTCTCTCTCTCTCTCTCTCTCTCTAATTAGTGAACCAAATATATGTCTCTCAATATTTGAAGTGACCTTGCCTCCTATGTTTTGAGATGCCTTAGCGTGTTTATGCTGATCTCCAACAAAAACAGGGTTTCCCCAAAAAGAATTGAAGGTCCTGATGGAAGAAATTTGCAGCTTCACTTCAAGTCTAAGCCGTCACTACCTCTTTTTACGGGTGGAAAAGTGGAGGGGGAGCATGGTGCTGCAATCCATATTGTCTTGCTCGATTCAAACACTGGACACGTTGTAACATCAGGTCCAGAGTCCTCTGTTAAATTAGACGTTGTTGTCCTTGAAGGCGACTTCAACAGTGAAGATGACGATGGCTGGAGTCAGGAAGAATTCGAGTCTCACATGGTAAAAGAACGTGAAGGGAAGAGGCCACTTCTGACAGGGGACTTGCAAGTGGTTTTAAAGGAAGGTGTTGGAACCCTTGGGGAGATCACATTTACTGATAACTCTAGTTGGATTAGGAGCAGAAAATTTAGACTTGGTTTGAAAGTTGCCTCTGGCAGTTGTGAGGCCATTCGAGTCCGAGAAGCCAAAACAGAGGCCTTCACTGTCAAGGATCACAGAGGAGAATGTAAGCTTGTGTTGCATTGAGAAATAAACAGTAAATGAATTTCTTTGTGCATAAGTTAGGTGTTGATTCTTAGCATTTCTGATCATGTAGTGTACAAGAAACATTACCCACCTGCGCTTAGTGATGAAGTTTGGAGACTGGAAAAGATTGGGAAAGATGGATCATTCCACAAGAGGCTTAATAAAGCAGGGATATATACGGTAGAACACTTCCTGCAGCTTGTGGTGAAGGACTCACAAAAACTTCGAACCGTGAGGATCATAACTTAATCATCTTGTTTGGTCAATATCCCGTATCTGCACATATTCAATGCTCATGATGTATATTCCTCTATTTGCCGCAGATCCTGGGAAGTGGTATGTCAAATAAGATGTGGGATGTCCTTGTTGAGCATTCAAAGACATGCGTCTTGAGTGGGAAACTCTATGTCTACTATCCTGAAGAGCCGAAAAATGTGGGGGTTGTGTTTAACGGTATTTATGAATTGAGTGGTTTGATTGCTAGTGGACAATATCATTCAATTGATTCTCTTTCTGATAATCAGAAGGTTAGTGATCTCATAATACATGTTTTATCTCGAAGTGTCAAATTGTGTGTGTGGTCAAATTATCTTTACCTGCAATCATTTTAACTAAACAGAAAACATAAAGGTCCAGCTTTTAACTCAGAACTGCCACATTGAGGGTCGGCTATTTAATTTTTTTTTCCCAATTCACTCTATTTGAAAGTTATGAGCTGAGTGGATTCTAAATCGTACTAGTCATTGACTTCATTTCTTGTCTTTCCACTGTAAAATTTAGTTTCTGAATACACATATCTAGCTCTCTCCAAGTTTGATTAGCTATTATCCTATAATTGAGTGATCAGGAACCTGGGCAAGGAATATTACTCGTCATTCTATTGAAATGTGAGTAGTTGAACATGGACTATACATCGGTTTACTATTACAGGTCTCTGTTGACTCATTGGTGACGATGGCATATGACAACTGGGCGCATGTGATAGAGTATGATGGCAAATCTCTTCTGGGCTTTGATAAGACTAAAAGATCAGATGTTTTCCAAAATGATTTCAGGGAAAGCTCACAAAACCAATCAAATTCTTTCGATCAGCTTAGTATCCCTAGTCATCCAGCCTTGATTCCTTTCGAGCATCCGTCAATTAATCCCGGGTTGACTATTGGAGGTAACTGATTGCTCAGCTTTAATCTAAAATGCAAGCTAAAGGGCAGTTTGGCTATACCAATAATAATAATAATAATTTTTATAAACGACTTTGTGTGTAGGTGGGTAACTGCCTTTATTCGTCTCTCTCTATTTTTTGCTTATCCGAAGGGCATATTTATATTATTAGCTTACCAAACTGAATTTATTTTCATTACACTAAATTTACTTGCTAAAGAAATTCTACCTTTTTTCACCAGGTTACAGTGACAACAATGAGGGTCTATATTCTATACAACCGCAAAACATGAATCCCAAAGTTTCGTTTCAGTTAGATGATACTTCATTTACTCCTCAGAGTCAGCTTATCCATTCAATACAACAAGCTCAACTGTTTCAAAATCAGGATACGCTCACTCTTGGTCCCCCAATCTCAAACATGCAAACCTTCCACACTGGCGGCCCATCAACTTCCACTTCATTTAAGGGATATGACGGTATTCCAGTGGATGAAATTCGGGTGAGAAGTAATGAAATTCTTGAAAGTGAAGATATGCAGCATCTACTTCGAATGTGTAGCATGGGCGGACATGGTCATGATTCATTTACTACACAAGATAGTAGCTATGCTTATCCAACTTACACCCCGACTATGCCTACAAACTTTGGTTTTGACGAGGATCAAACACGTTCATCTGGTAAAGCTGTTGTTGGGTGGCTCAAACTTAAAGCAGCTCTAAGATGGGGCATTTTCATAAGAAAGAAAGTTGCCGAGAAAAGAAGAGCACAACTTGTGGAACTAGATTGATATATTCATCTCTTTTCATTCTGTGTAAATTAAACTCCATATCTTATAGTAGTATCTGGAGTTGGTGACTTACGGAAGTCAATTGTTAACGCAACAAAACTTTACAGAAACCATGATTTCTGTTTTATGGTAACTTGTGAATTCTTATGCATTTGCGTTAGTGTGGTCTTGTCCTCTAATAAAAGACGTGATTTGAAATAAAAATTGATTTCTATTTGTGGAGCAGAAATTTAGCACATTAGACAGCACTGGCTTGGCTGTTGGCCACTTTGTCCACCATGTTTCCATTAGTGCGAGCCTTCAAATTTATCGGAGGAGTAAATATTTTCGTCTTGTTTGGTTGTATATGATAATAGTATAGGAAATATTTGCAAATTGCTTTGTACTAACCCTTTTCCTAAATTTAATGATTTTATCTGATACCCCGTAAGAGTCCGGGTCATGGATGACCCAAAATATCAAATGGATTCCCAAATCCGAGTGAGTCTGCGGATGAATTCTTCTGGAGCCGGGCAGGTGAAAGTCCATGCTCTACTCTCTGGACAGTCATAGGCTCGGGCTCTTGTAATCTCCCGGGAACTTTCTACCCGGGCCACCTCGATATGAGCACCGCACTCGAGTATACTAGCAGAATAGGATGTGGGTGACTGTCCCATCTCTGACACCAGGCCGATGGGTTGACAAAATCAGATGAGCTGGATGTGACCAGTATGAGATTTGACATGTCAGAATATAGGGTGTGCTCAGCCGTCCTACTATAATTAGTAGGTAGCATGGAGAAAGAGGTCATCATTACTTCTCCTACTATAAATCTCAGGTTCTTCTTTGTATTTGGGATTCATTCATTTTACTCTTCATTTATCACACCAATCACACAGCCATCAATCGGTTACATTGATTTTATTGCTTGAGTACCCTGCTGACTTAAGTATCGGAGTGGCCACGCCGGACACCCTTCCGGCGCCCATTCATGAGTTCATCTCCTTGTCTGCAGGTCACAGTGGAAGCTATAGCTCACAGATCCATCTACTGTGCTCATTTTCCTGAACAATATTATTGATTCGATCCGGTGGAGCACCCGACCCGGCTCATCCATTTGGCCAGGATCGCATCATTATCCATATTCATCATAATATGGTATAGATTAGTAAAGATCAATTGTTGAATTTGTTTGAATGAAATACCCAATGCAAAATCTATTACCTTCATATTGTTCTCTTGTTTCTCATAAACAAAATAGAGGATCCAGTACAAGGTGACAAAATTATGAAGGCAAAAATTTGTGTAAGACGGTCTCACGGGTCGTATTTTGTGAGACGAATCTCTTATTTGGGTTATCCATGAAAAAATATTACTTTTTATGCTAAGATTATTACTTTTTATTGTGAATATTGGTAGGGTTATCCATGAAAAAATATTACTTTTTATTACTCAATTATAAAATTCCACCTCCAACTGAATCTCGAATCATTTACATAAAGGTCCAAGGATAATCAATGTAGCTTAATTCGAAAGTTTGATTTGATTTAATTTATAATATAATTTTACAAAGTATAGATAAGTCGATTGAATCAACATTACCTGTAATCTAAAAAATGGACCATATAAAGTTGAATAGTAGTTTGTACATTTAACGACACACACTTTTAAAACCATCTATTTGAATCATGATTAATGATTAATGATATCCCTATAAGGATATGGGTCGGCGTTCACCTGATACCCATATCTACAAACCGGGGTACCGGGTCGTTTTGTGAGCGCCCGGGTAAATCTTTCCTTCCTTGGCGTTGGGGCTTTCATTCATAGCTCTCACCTGTCCGAGTTGAGTTCCCGGTTACTTTACCACTTGGGCAACCTCGAGAATAGCGCTACCTCAATAAGTGAACCACACTCGAGTGTGATCATTACAGGCAATCCAATCTGTCAGAACAACTTGAGTTTGGAGTGTCCGAGAAGTCATCAGTTTGGAGTGTCCGAGAAGTCATCAGAAGCTAGTATGGTAAACCGACTTAGTAGATGACACGGAAACCGAGGTAACTACCCATTCCTCTCCTATAAATAGCAGGTATTAATGTCATTTAATGGTCCGAAAAAAAAACCTTTGAACTTTAAGCACTCTACGTATTTTTCCTCAAATATTGTTCGAGTTCATCATCTTATAACCTGCTGACTTAAGCATCGGAGTGGCCACGCCGGACACTCCTCCGGCGCCCACTCACGAGTTTCTTGCATTGTTTGCAGGTCACGATCGAAGCCATCTACCTTGTTCATTTTCCTAAACAACACTATAAATTCTTGATTTGATCCGGTGGAGCACCCGACCCTGCTCATCCATTTCACCCGGATCTTATCGGGCAGGTCACGATCGAAGCCATCTACCTTGTTCATTTTCCTAAACAACACTATAAATTCTTGATTTGATCCGGTGGAGCACCCGACCCTGCTCGTCCATTTCACCCGGATCTTATCATTGGCGCCGTCTGTGGGAAAATATATTGAGCTCGAGACGTTGATATGGCTCGAACTAGGAGAACAGACCAAAATAACTCCCGGGCCCAGGGGGACGGGGGACAATCTTCAAGACAGGTGGGTGTTAATAACACCGAACAGAATCTCGTAACCATGACCCGTGAAGAGTTGAAAAAAATGATGGCCGACGCGATAGCTCAAGCCATGGTCAGGAAAGAGGTTTCTCGACACAACACGCCGCCCGAGCAAGAGCAAGAGCAGGAGCAAGAGCAGGAGCAGGAGCAGGAACGGAGGGAGGAGGAGGAAATGAGTGGAGGTAACATGGATTATAGTGTCGGGTCAAAAGCTCCGACTACAGCAGAGGAGTTGAAAGAGTTAAAGCAAAAGATGAGGGTCCTAGAGGGACAGTTGGAGAGCCGTAGCGCTGCCCGGGTCGTTGCCAAAGGGTGCCTGTTTGCAGATATTATTGTCCGGGAGCCTCTTCCCGGGAATTTCAAGTCTGCCAAAGTAAAAGATTACGATGGCAATACGGACCCGGATGAGCATCTCGCCAGATTCGAAAACATGGACATGCTGCACTGCTACACTGACCGAATCAAGTGCAAGGTATTCTTGACAACTCTGGTGGACTCCGCCCAGAGATGGTTTGAGGGTTTGCCCCTCAAAGTGTGCATTCTTTCAGAGATTTCCAAAAAGTATTCCTACACCACTTCAGTAGCAGCAAGAAATACAAAAAGACTGTTTTTAGTCTTTTTGAGGTGAAGCAGAGCCCGGAAGAGAGTTTGAGGGCTTATATCAAAAGGTTCAACAGGGTAGCCCTAGACGTCCCATCTTGTGCCGGCGAGACTAAGACTACAGCCTTCACTCAGGGTTTGAAGGAGGGAGAATTTTTCAAGTCACTAACGAAAAAGGTACCCGGGGATTTTGAGGACCTGTTATCCCGGGCAGAAAAGTACATAAATATGGAGGAAACTCAGAAGCAGAAGAGGGAGGCCGTGAGGAAAGAAAGAGGAGACCGGACATCCAAGCCCGAGGAGAGGGGGCAAAAGAGGGGCAATCCAGGGCATTTCTCCCATCACGTGCCTCTGAAGATTGCCCGAGAGAGGGAGGTACAGGAGTGTAGTAGAGATTTGGCCCCAGACCATCAACTGTCCCGGCCAGAGAAAAATGGATTTTGTGCTCTTCACAAGTTGGGCTACCATAACACTGAGGAGTGCAAAGTTCTGAAGGGAAATTATGTTGCGCCTTCCCTCCCAAAGCCCATTATCAAAGCCCAGGTGTCTAGGCTACCGCCATGGACATCCCGGCAGCCCGGATCTAGTTCTCGGGGAGGAGGTGTCAGAAACAATCCTAGGATCGAGCCCGGAAGGAGAAGGGGGTTTGAGCTTGAGCAAAGAAAAAAGTTGCCCCCGGTTGTAGGGACGATTAAAATGATATCCGGAGGCTCTACTGATGGAGACTTTAATCGGGCAAGGAAGTCAAGGAGTAGGAGAGAATGTTTGGAGGTGTAAGGATCGAGGAAGAGTGAGGCAGTCATCAGTTTCGGCCCGGAGGACCTAACAGGGGTGAATCTACCCCATAACGATGCCTTGGTGATCCAAGCCCGAGTGGCGAATTATGATATTCTGCGGGTCTTCGTGGACTCAGGCAGTTCTGTGAATGTAATTTTCAAAGATGATTTTGAGCAGATGGATTTGCAGGGCTATCACCTGGAAACCGTGGAAACTGCTCTTTTTGGTTTCGCCGGGCACGTGGTTTATCCGGAGGGGGAAATTATTTTACCTCTGACTTTGGGTTCTCACGATCTCAAGAGAACAGTGATGACTTCTTTCACTATGGTGGACTCCCCGTCATCATATAACATCATCCTTGTGAGGCCAGCCATGAATGAGTTGAGGGCTGTAGCGTCTACCTACCACCAGAAAATAAAATTTCCTGTGGGAGCCAGGGTAGGAGAAGTCCGGGGAGATCAACCCTCTTCTCGGAAGTGTTATGTAGAGGCAGTCCGGGCGGATCAGAGCAGATCTAAGAGGGAGGGGAAGAGGGCTAAGATAGGTGAGACGGGAGGAAGGAGAGTGGAGAAAGGGGAGATACACTTTGTGGCAGAGGAAGAGAAGGAGGCGGTGGAAATTGGGCCAGGCCAGCAAATCCGGGTGGCTCGGGATCTCAGCATGACCACTCGGGTGAGTTTAATTAAATGTTTAAAAACTAATATCCATGTGTTTGCCTGGTCCCAGCAGGAGCTTACGGGGATTTCTCCCCTTATATCGGAGCATCATTTAAACATCCTCCCGGGGTCTCACCCCATAAAGCAGAAAAAGAGGCACTTTGGTCCTGAGAAGGACAAAGTCATATCAGAACAAGTAAAGGAGCTCCTAAAGGCGGGGCATATTCGGGAAATTCAATTTCCTACGTGGCTTTCCAATGTGGTTTTAGTACTTAAATCCACTGGCAAATGGCGTATGTGCGTAGACTTCCGCAATCTGAACAAGGCATGCCCCAAAGATCATTATCCGCTGCCCCGGATTGACCAGCTGGTAGATTTCACTTCAGGCTATGAGATGCTGAGTTTTATGGATGCGTACCAGAGGTATCATCAGATTCCCCTGGCCAAAAATGATCAAGACAAATCCAGCTTCGTCACCTCGAGAGGTACATTTTGTTATATTGTAATGCCTTTCGGGTTGAAGAATGCAGGTGCTACTTACCAGCGTCTTATGGACAAAGTATTCGAGAAGCAGCTGGGGCGGAATGTGGAGGTCTATGTGGACGATATCCTGGGCAAGACCCGGGAGGTCACCACTTTTATTAATGATCTGGAGGAAACTTTTGCCACCCTCATACAATATGGGATCAAGCTTAACCCGGCCAAATGTATTTTTGGCGTCAAAAGTGGAAAATTCTTGGGATTCATGGTTACAGATCGGGGGATTGAGGTAAATCCGGAGAAAGTCAAGTCTGTCTTATGTATGCCTTCTCCCCAATCTGTAAAAGAGGTGCAAAAGTTGACAGGAAGGATTGCTTCCCTTTCTCGATTTATATCCCGATCAGCACACAGAAGTTATCCTTTCTTTCAAATCTTGAGGAAGGCCCATCAATTCGGGTGGAATGATAAATGTGAGCAATCTTTCCAGGACTTGAAAGCCCATCTTGCAGAGCTCCCTATATTAGTAAAGCCCGAGCCCGGAGAGAAATTATTCCTATATTTGTCTTCTACAGAGCACGCTGTCAGCTCAGTTTTGATCAAAGAAGAAGGCTCTAACCAGAAGCCTGTCTATTATGTCAGTCACGCTCTAAGAGGGCCTGAACTCCGGTATACATAAGTAGAAAAGATTGCATTGGCTTTAATCGTGACCGCCCGGAAGCTGAGACCTTACTTTTTATCGCATCAAATAGTGGTTCTTACCAACAGCCCTCTTGGTAGAATCATGACTCATTCTGAGGTATCCGGGCGAATGATTAAATGGACGGTGGAATTAGGGGAGTATGATATTGAATACAAGCCACGGGTGGCTACCAAGGCACAAGCTTTATCAGATTTCTTATCTGAGATGATCCAGCCCAATGAAGAGGAAGTGTGGAGAGTATTTGTAGATGAGGCATCTAGCCTTGCGGGGTGTGGAGTAGGAGTCGTGATAATATCTCCCCCGGGAGAAAAAATCAAATTGGCAATCAGGATTGATTCCCGAGTAACCAACAACGAGGCCGAGTACGAGGCTGTGCTAGCTGGAATTCGAGCTGCTCGGGAAGTCGGGGCTCCCCGGATAATTATAAATTCTGATTCACAACTTGTCACTCAGCAGATAAATGGTGTATATGAAGCTAAAGATGATAGGATGCTGAAATATCTACAGTTTATCAAAACTCGAGCAGAAGGCTTTGCGGATTGGAGTATCGAGCAAATACCCCGAGAAGAAAACGACGAGGCAGATATCCTGGCAAAAATGGCAGCATCCCTAAGTGAAGGAAGCACCCGGGAAGTATTGCACGTCTCCCGCTTGATCCTCTCAACGGACGAATCAGGAACACCCGATCCAGAAAACTCCTGGATGACGCCCTTAATCAGATTTATTGAAAAGGGTGCATTACCCGAGGACAAAAGTCAAGCTCAGAAGATTAAGAGACAAGCTCCCAGGTTTGTTCTCTTAAACACAATCTTATATAAGAGATCATTCCAGGGACCCCTTTTAAAATGCTTACCTGACAAAGAGGTAGATTATGTACTCCGGGAAATTCATGAAGGATGTTGTGCGGAGCACCTAGGTGGAATGTCTCTGGCTCGAAAAACCATGCTTGCAGGATTTTGGTGGCCAACTCTTAACCGAGATGCCACCCGGGTGGTTCAAGCCTGCAAAGGATGTCAACATCATGCAAACTTCCAGCATAGCCCAGCTACTTTTATGAAGCCTATTTGGGCGTCTTGTCCTTTTGATCAATGGGGCATTGACATTGTGGGTCCTTTCCCGATTGCCCGAGCTCAAAAGAAATTCTTATTAGTAGCTGTCGATTACTTTTCCAAGTGGGTAGAGGCCGAGCCCTTGGCAAGAATTACCGAGACAGAAGTATTGAAATTCCTGTGGAAAAATATTGTCTGCCGATTTGGAGTGCCCCGAAGACTAATCTCAGATAATGGCAGACAATTTCAAGGCAGAGGAATCGTTTCGTGGTGCCAAGAAATGAAAATCACTCAATCTTTCACCTCTGTGGCTTATCCTCAAGCAAATGGCCAAACAGAAGTTGTTAATAGGATTATTGTACAGGCATTAAAGACAAGACTTCAAGGCAAAGGGAAGGATTGGGTTGAAGAATTACCTAGTGTTCTTTGGGCCTACAAAACTACTCCTCATTTGCCTACTCAAGAAACCCCTTTCAGCCTTGTATATGGTTCTGAAGCAGTTCTCCCAGTTGAAATTGGAGAGACTTCTCCTCGGGTAGAATCTTACCCACACGATAATGATGAAAGTCGGGCCAGGGAATTGGATTTAGTCGAAGAAAAGAGAGACCGAGCATTTATCCGCATGGAGGCATACAGAAGTCGGGTTATGAAATCTTACAATAAGAAGGTCCGAGTCCGCGATTTTCAAATCGGAGACTTAGTCATGAAAAAGGTCAACCCAGCTGGAGAGGTGGGAAAATTAGAAGCAAAATGGGAACGGCCCTACAAAATTATTCGGAGGGTCAGCTCAGGGTCTTTTTATCTAGAGGATGCGCAAGGACGCTCTCTCAAGAGACCTTGGAATGTATTTAATTTAAAGCAATATTATACATGACAGATGTAATCGATTCGCTAAGGGTATAAATGAAAGATTTGCTTTTTCCCGAGGTGTTGTATTATTATCTCCCACATTCCGGAAGAAAACAATTAAAAGCCCAGGGCACTACACCCTGGCTCGGGGCAACACACCTCGACCATTCCCAAGTCCCGGGACGTGCTCCCCGGCCCAAGGCTCCGTACCTTGGTTATCTATTCCCAAGTCCCGGGACATGCTCCCCGGCCTAAGGCTCCGTACCTTGGTTATCTAAAAGCCCAGGGCACTACACCCTGGCTCGGGGCAACACACCTCGACCATTCCCAAGTCCCGGGACATGCTCCCCGGCCCAAGGCTCCGTACCTTGGTTATCTAAAAGCCCAGGGCACTACACCCTGGCTCGGGGCAACACACCCCGACCATTCCCAAGTCCCGGGACATGCTCCCCGGCCCAAGGCTCCGTACCTTGGTTATCTAAAAGCCCAGGGCACTACACCCTGGCTCGGGGCAACACACCCCGACCATTCCCAAGTCCCGGGACATGCTCCCCGGCCCAAGGCTCCGTACCTTGGTTATCTAAAAGCCCAGGGCACTACACCCTGGCTCGGGGCAACACACCTCGACCATTCCCAAGTCCCGGGACATGCTCCCCGGCCCAAGGCTCCGTACCTTGGTTATCTAAAAGCCCAGGGCACTACACCCTGGCTCGGGGCAACACACCTCGACCATTCCCAAGTCCCGGGACATGCTCCCCGGCCCAAGGCTCCGTACCTTGGTTATCTAAAAGCCCAGGGCACTACACCCTGGCTCGGGGCAACACACCTCGACCATTCCCAAGTCCCGGGACATGCTCCCCGGCCCAAGTATCCGTACCTTGGTTATCTAAAAGCCCAGGGCACTACACCCTGGCTCGGGGCGACACACCTCGACCATTCCCAAGTCCCGGGACATGCTTCCCGGCCCAAGACTCCGTACCTTGGTTATTTAGAAAGCCCAAGGAGTTACACCCGAGCTCGGGGTTCTGTATTTAGCAAGGTTCGCATTCTTTAACTTCCTATCGAATATAAAATATTTGGTTCGCCAGAGATTAAGATATTGTGAAAAGGAGAATAATTTTCATAACCAAAGCCCGGGGGCGAGAATTACACAAGAAAGCATGGAAATATAAAGAAACAATCCTAGACTAAAAATATTGCAGCAGGTTCCTCCTCGGCCTCTTCGGGAGCCTTCTCGGTCTCCTTGTTAGCAGCATCATCCTTAGGAAGGGAGTCGATGGCTCGGTCTATGTCCGGAAAGCCCTCCTTGTCTGCTGGAATTAAGCCCTCCTCCTCAAATTGTTCCCGGCATTTCGCAAAGCCAACTTTGAAGTAGTTGTACGATCTATCTTCAACAGCCGCTTGGAAATCCGAAGATTGAAGGAAGACAGTCTTCCATTCCTCGTGAGTAAGTTGGAAAAGCTTGAGCTTATCTTCAGCAGCCACAACCCGATGTTGTTGAAGAGTGGCTTCTTCTTCGAGAAATCGAGCCCGGGATTCCAGGAAAGCAATTTGCCGTTGAGAGGCCTCTTCCCGAGCCAAACTTTCGTCCCGGGCCCGTTGAGTTGAGGCCAATTGTTGATTGGCTCTTTCCAAGGAAGCAAGTAGACCGGCGACCTTCTCCTCATGCGCCTTTTCAGCCCGAGCGATCTCTTCTCGAAGTTGGTCGTGGACTTCTTGAGTCGCTCGAGCTTGCCTGTTCGTCTTAGTAGCCACGGAGGCCACCTCTTCGAAGGCCGAGACTATCATTTGAGCAGCCTGAACGAAAACAAAGTTCAAAAATAATAGACCGGTGAATATGTTAGACGAAAGGAAGAGAACTTACAGAGAAAAGCCGGTTTGATCCTTCAAGAAACCTGCTGCTAGCAGGGAGACTCTTCAGAAAAATTGCTTCGGCAGGACGAAGCATCTGCCTAAAGCGCTTGGCACCACTGGAAGTAGCTCCTTCGGAAAAAATATTATTCAAAGGAAGCTCAGGAGTTGGAACCTCAGCAGGCTGTTGGGAAGGTCGGGATTGGGTAGACTGGGAAGCACTTGGATCCCCATCAGGCGGGTTTTCAAGAATGACCAGCTCGGGCTCTGCCACCGCTCTTCTTTTCCTCTGACTTAGAGGAATAAGATCCTCAGTTTCCTCTGAAGTCTCAGCCATCCCCCGGATGGTGTTGTCCAAATGAGGATCTTCCCGGGCAACCTCGACTCTCTGAGACGCATTCTCAGCAGCTCGTTTCTTTTCTGCTTCAGCGGCTGCGCGGCGAGCCGCCAGATCCTTCTCCTGGGCAGCTTTCTCAGCTGCCCGTATTTTGCGCCCCTCCACCAAATCCTGGCTTACAATGAAGGGTTCTTCGAATTTATAAGTGCCAGGAAGGGAAGGTTGTGTAGGGAGAGAGGAGAGAAAACCGGTCAAGTAGGGAAGATTTCCCGGAAGTCGAATAAAAAAGTATCTTCCTTTCCACCCTTTCTGCGAAGAGGGTATGTCATCAAGGAAGCGGGTGTTTTGCCGGGAGGTCAAGGAAAAGGCATTATCCCCGAATCGGCAAGAAAAATAATAATGAAGGATGAGAGGGTTGATGAGGAAATCGTTCATACGGAAGAGGACATAAGTAGCAGCCATTATTCTAAAGGAATTGGGGTGAAATTGGTTAACTGGTATGCCAAAAAATTTGGCGACTGCAATGAAAAAGGGGTGAACCGGAAACCTAAGACCATTCTTAATTTGATCTCGGAAGAAAGTAGTGTACCCGGGAGGGGGGTTTTTTGCCCTATCCGAGGACCCAGGTATTAGGTTAGAAAGAGTGGAAGAAATATTACCCAAGGTCCTAAGTTCCCCATCCGCCCCCGAGCGCAGGGTGCTGCTCAAAGAGGAGAACCAGGGAACTCCCGGGGCCTCAGCAAAAGGGGGGCCCGCGGCCCGAGCTTTACCCTTACCTTTCTTTGGGGCAAGAGCTCGGGAGTGACTAGGAATGGAGAGTTTAGAAGAAGAAGAAGAAGGTCTGATGGGAGGGATTACTGGTTTCTTAGCAGGTTGGGTAATAGAGCGACGGGGTGGGGGAGATTGAGAGGCATCGGAACATAGCGCAGCGGATTCGTCGCTAGGCGAGCCTCGCGCATTGGCCCCAGAAGTGGAAGAAGTAGAGTTAGACATTTTATAAAGAAAGACTTACAAACTTTGAAGACAGGCGGTTGGGGAAAATGGCAATATCAGAGGTGCACCGGAGACGGGAGAAACTTCGTAAAAAAGCTTTGAGAGGATTTTTCGCAAGGGCTTCGCCGGAGTTTCGAATTTGAAAATGATTCTCCAGAAAGAGGCGGTTAGAATTTATAAAAGAGAGAGTGGATCTGCATCGTTGATTGAAAGCAGATCGGACGGATGAAATGAACCTAGGAATCCGTGAGGATAGGCGAAAGGACACACGCCATGATTAGTGTCAGGCCTACTGCTCCTCGGAATACGAAACATTACTGACCGTTGGAATAGAGGAACACGTGTCATTACGATGCTGTGTGGGTAAGCCGGGAGGTTTTGGAGACCCCGGCGGGTTTGTCTCGTAGCTCGGAAAACCTAGAGACCCGGGATGGTGATTTCTAAGTCCGGGTAGTCCGAGACCCTGGTATTTTGTTACAAATCCAAAGATTTGACCAGCCCGGGAGTATGTTCTGAATGCAGGAGACACTAGATCCTGGAACCATATTTTCATCAGGTATGTCACAAGGGTAGTTTCAGTTTTAAAGATTGGGTTATTACAATTTATGGTACGTCTGTTGTTTCAGTCCGCATAAATTTGTACAAGATTTGTTTGCAGAGGAGTAATGAAGCAATAAAAATCGATAAAACTTCCATTACATAAAATAGCGGCGAAAAGTTATGGGATCCATTATATAAGATACAGAATCCTGCCACTCCGTTATCCAATTAGTTAACTCGTGAATGCAGAGGTTGACGAAGGATTCCTCCTTCATTATCTTGTTCAAAGCATGCCACTATTTCCACAGCATCATGTGCAGCAGAACTTCGTCATCAACCAGATCTGTCACCCGATTTACTACAAACTCTCGGGTATACTTCCTCGCTCTTGCTCTTTGTGCTCGAGTAGTGGCGAGACGATTGCGGTAGGTATAATCCAGGTCGTAAACCTTGTCCCGCACGGCCATGACCTTCGCCCATATGCGCTGTTCAATTCTCTTCTTTAGCTCTTCCACATGAGGACGCATTTCCGGAGTCACCAGAACATGTGTACTGCTGCAGGCACTGGAGCCACTTGAACTCGACATTTTGGATTGAGGGTCACTTTGCATCTGTACCCTCTTATTTATAGGCAAATGTCCTTAAATGTGGAGAAAGTCCAAGGGTCTCAGCCAGTCGAATCGTCTCCTTTATTATTCAAAGGCAAGAGTTGATCGAAACCGTCGAATCTAGACATATGGACGATCAGGATGTCCCTAGTAAATTGTGCGGGGCAGGCGAAAGGGTCTGAACAGTTATCAAAGCGTCAAATCTGATGTATCTCGGAATACGGAACGTTTTCGTTCGGCAGGAGTTTAATAAATCGCATATCATTATGACACCACGTCAGCAGACCGGAAGATTCTTTGTCCCGGCTTATTCCTTTTCTAGGACTACAAATTCGGGACTCGGGCATATTGGTTGGCAGGCCGGGATTTCAGAAGCCCAAGCATTTGGTTTAAAGTCTGAGAAGTATTAGTCGTGTTAATCTTCATTATTTACTTACTATTAATTTGGTTTTGTCATTTACCAGATATATGCCAGAACAAAACAAAAAGGATATTTCATTACTTAAAAAAAATGAGCAGAGAGTACACGAAGATGTTCCTTTTCAACAAAAACCCTCCATTTATGCAACCAACCACTGAGATTTCCGGTATCGGTCTTGCCAAAGCTATCTGACCCGGCTATATCTTCCAGGATCTTCAGCTCCCTTTGTAGCATTAATGCGTAGACACCATGGTGAGTAAAGATGTCCACGTAATCCGCAACACTGAGGCGTCGACGATATTTCCGCATAAGAGCCACATTCTCAGGAGTAGGAACCCCCTCTACATACTGAGAGGATTCCAGCTCGTACAATTTTTTCCCAGAAATGAAGTATTTTGTGGAAGACTTCGTCCTCCATAGCCGTTTTCCTTTTCTCTATTTCAGATGTCATAAGCTCCTCCGCCATATCCAGGACTTTCGAACTACTCGAGCCTGCCATTTCGCTTATTCGATGAAAATCTTTGAGATATGGCGAAAGAATAAGTAAGGTTACTACTTATAGAGGAAAGCGCTAATCTCCACCCTCGATCTGAATTCGATCGGACGGTCGCAAAAAGCCTATGAAATCGTGCGTACAGGTGAAAAGACGTGTACGTACATCGAGGGGACATGCTCATTATTACCTTGAAAATGAGCGATCTTCGGCGAATTCAATGCTCCGGTGCATGCCTCGTAATAATATCTTTTGAAATTCCCCAGAGTACTCAGAACGGAGGCTTAAGGCAGGAGAGGAATTGAATCTCGGCGTGTACAGTTCACTTTACGGGCTTTGGGACTATGATATGGGACTGGATCGGAATAGCGAGTCAAGCTCTAGCTCGACTATTTTAGGGATGGGTGGTGATACCCCTATAAGGATTTGGGTCGGCGTTCACCTGATACCCATATCTACAAACCGGGGTACCGGGTCGTTTTGTGAGCGCCCGGGTAAATCTTTCCTTCCCTGGCGTTGGGGCTTTCATTCATAGCTCTCACCTGTCCGAGTTGAGTTCCCGGTTACTTTACCACTTGGGCAACCTCGAGAATAGCGCTACCTCGATAAGTGAACCACACTCGAGTGTGATCATTACAGGCAATCCAATCTGTCAGAACAACTTGAGTTTGGAGTGTCCGAGAAGTCATCAGTTTGGAGTGTCCGAGAAGTCATCAGAAGCTAGTATGGTAAACCGACTTAGTAGATGACACGGAATCCGAGGTAACTACCCATTCCTCTCCTATAAATAGCAGGTATTAATGTCATTTAATGGTCCGAAAAAAAAACCTTTGAACTTTAAGCACTCTACGTATTTTTCCTCAAATATTGCTCGAGTTCATCATCTTATAACCTGCTGACTTAAGCATCGGAATGGCCACGCCGGACACTCCTCCGGCGCCCATTCACGAGTTTCTTGCATTGTTTGCAGGTCACGATCGAAGCCATCTACCTTGTTCATTTTCCTAAACAACACTATAAATTCTTGATTTGATCCGGTGGAGCACCCGACCCTGTTCATCCATTTCACCCGGATCTTATCGGGCAGGTCACGATCGAAGCCATCTACCTTGTTCATTTTCCTAAACAACACTATAAATTCTTGATTTGATCCGGTGGAGCACCCGACCCTGCTCATCCATTTCACCCGGATCTTATCAATTAATTTATCAGATATATTTGTATATTATGCTCTTTTTTTTTAGAAAAAAGGTCTCATTCAATTTTTCAACATTTACAATGGTTATTTAAATAAGTAGATAAAAATGATGATTTCAATCCATTCGATTACTCCAATTTGCAAGAATAGATAGATCAATTCAAATTGATCAAAAAACTAATTAATTTCATCATTTAATATGAACAAAAACTACAAGGACCAATGGAACCAAAGAAGAATGATCATGAGTATCCATCTATTACAGGCTCAAAAACAAAACTGAAAATCAAAATTTAAGGGAAATATAATAAACTAGTGTACAAACTCGGACTATCCCCGAAGGAGGTCGGTCGGAATGATATGAATGTTGTGAAAATGATAAATGCTGCTGAAAGCCTTTTTGCTCACATAAAGTCACAGCCATCATAATCGTCATAAGCATCAGCGACAACATCATCGTCTGGTTTGCACACATGCTGCAGTTGTTTCTTCTTTCCAACGTCTTCTTTTCGCCTCCAGTGGATTCTTTTGTTGTTTCTATTTTCTCATTTGCAACCGCAGTCACGGATGAGGCGACTTCTTTGGCACCTGCTCCTCGCAAAGAAGCCAAGGATAGTCTCATTACAGCTTTGAGCAACCAATATAATGATAGATTTTCTCATAGGACGAAGCTTATAGGATGTTGGTTCTGTATATTCTGCGAAGTCACTTTCAGTTTTGGGTATAAAATTATCGAACGTCTTTTCATTGCCCTTCTTGGCAACAATTCTTCAGTGGACTTGTAGTCAGCTTCTTCAACAAGCCTGCAGAAAAACAGTACAACATATTTGTCAAGAACTGAAATAGAAGAGGATTTAGCTCACTGAGCTAACTGAAATCTTATTCTTCATTAATGAATCCAACCGCTTGTACATTGCATTTATATAGTATATGGAAGAAACTAATAAACGTGCTTTGGAATAGTATATAGAAAAAAACGTATTTGAGTACAATTAACACTCCCTTTTCAAACTTGGTGTGGTTGTGAACAAGCTTGAACCAGAAAAATATTTACATGCAACAAGCTTGAATCGGTATGCCCTTCAAGGTTGATCAGGGTTGATGCAGGTCATGAACACCTAGAAGCCCAAGCAGGTGGGCATGTTGAGTCTTCCCCAAACTTTTTGTGAAAATGTCATCAAGTTGTTGATGTGTAGGAACGTATTTAGTGCAGATAAGGCCTTCTTTGATCTTCTCACGAACTAAATAGCAATCAATCTCTATATGTTTTGTTTGCTCATGGTACACTAGATTAGCACCAATGTGAATGGCCACTACAAGAAAAAAGGCCTACTACAATGTGAATTTTGTTTTAAAACTGTTGTTAAAGCCCCTGTTGTGAAAGGGTGTGCTCAAAGACAACGGTTTTTTTGCGTTGTTGGAGCTATAATTTGCGACGGTTTATGAGAATCCGTCGGCTACAAACTTAGCGACGCTTTAGGTTTAACGTCGCTATTTAGTGACGGATTAAAAAACCGTCGACTACAAATATGGCGACGGACTTAAGAAACTGTCGCTAAAATTAGCGACAACTTTTTCTGCATTCCATCGCTACTTTAGCGATGGTAGCGATGGTAGTATAATGATTTCCGTCGCTAATATTTTCGGTAAAATAAAAAAAAAATTACTTTTAATAATTTAATAAATCTAAAAAAAACTTACAATATCATTATAATAACATAATTCCTGATTTTAACTAACACTTAAAAATTTACAAAAAATTAAAGGGAAAAAATTTACATTAAATCGAAAATAAAATCGTATATAAGAGAGATAAATTTTAAGTGTTATGAGGTAGGTGTAAGAAAATGGATCGAAAGTGGCGGTATTTATAGAAAATTTGCGACAGTTATCACTCGCGACGGTTCTTTGTAATCCCGTCGCTAATTAGGCCGGTTTTTTCAAAATTTAAATTTTGCGATGGTTTATTTCATGATTGTCGTTATATTTAGCAACGATTTTAACAAAATTGTCGCTAAGTGAAAACATGCGACAGTTAAATTTTAGCCGTCGCTAAATTTAGGATCGGTTTATTAAAACTGTCGCTAACTTTAGCGATGGTTTAAGTACATCCGTCGCAATTGTTAAATAGCGACGGTTTTATGAAAATCGACTCTAAAATTAGCAACGATTTTTGCGAAACCGTTGCTAAATATGACAACAGCCCACACAAACCGTTGTCGATTGTCCAAAAAA
The DNA here is from genome assembly GCF_022965805.1 of Primulina eburnea. Taxonomy (NCBI): domain Eukaryota; kingdom Viridiplantae; phylum Streptophyta; class Magnoliopsida; order Lamiales; family Gesneriaceae; genus Primulina; species Primulina eburnea. The sequence continues at coordinate 7,625,149 of NC_133108.1, forward strand.
CACGCTAATAGACAACAGTTCATAGAACCGTTGTCATAAATGCTCAAAGACAACGGTTTTATAGAACCGTTGTCATTGATCCTAAAAACCGTTGTCTTTGACCCCCCAAAAGACAACAGTTTTATAAAACCGTTGTATTTTGCTTAAAAAAACGCTCTACGACCACGGTTTTAACTAAAATCGTTGTTAAAAAACCATTGTTAAAAACTTTTTAACAACGGTTTTAGTTAAAACCGTTGTCGTACAGGTGTTGTTGATTTAAAAATTTCTTGTAGTGGACGGGCATATTGTCACAGAAACCGTTGTCTTTTGCTTAAAAATAACAGCGTAGCTGGGCCATGAACCTGAACTCCCATGTCATGCAAAAGACCAACAATCCAAATTACTTCACAGTTGGTGGTTGCCATTGCATGGTATTCTGCCTCCGCAGATGATCGTGAAACAATGTTTTGTTTCTAGGACTTCCAAGATAAGAGTGATGCCCCTAGTTTAATACAATAACCATTAATTGAACGACGAGTCATGGGGCAAGCAGCCCAATCTGAATCACAGTATGCTGTAATGGAAAAAGAATCAGTAGGTTTCAACAGAATTCCCTGGTCGGGGCTTCTTTTAATGTACTTAACAACTCGAATGGCAGCATCCATGTGAGATGCCTTCGGATCATGCATGAACTGGCTGAGAGATTGAACCGCTTAACAAATTTCAGGTCGAGTTATAGTTAGGTATATCAACCGACCAACGAGGCGCTGATATTCATTCGGGTCAATCAACAAAGTATTTGCAGGAACATTTCTTTGAGCTTGCTGCATACTTGAATCGAGTTCATGGCTAGTGAAGTACTTTCTGTTCTGCTCCATAGGAGTATCAAATGTTCTGGCCCCTGCCATACCTGTGTCAGCTGTGGGGACCCGGAAGCTAATTCATTTCTTAATCGTTCTTGGGAATAATTGGATCAATTAAATAAACTGGGTCTAATTTTTTTTTAAATACATAAGTGCGGAACATAAGATAATAAATCTAATATACATGTCAAAAGTAAAAGTACAAGTCTTGTACAAATACATTAAAGTCAAACTAGGATTCAATAACTATACATCAAGTGCTGAAATATATTCTACTTATGGGTCCGATTCTCCACGCTAATATTGATCTCTCATCCTCTTCTTGACCCTGATCCTGTCCCACCTGTTGTTATGCACACATACAAACACAACAACAGCCGGATAACTCCGGTGAGAATAACATTCTCAGTATAAACAACGTATACATGCAATAATATAAAAGCATATAAGAAAGCATAACAATCATCAATAACATGTAGCAATCTGAAACATGAAATGATAAAAAACTATAACTCAAACTCATATCTCTGACTCGACTCTGATCTGGTCTAGTCTAGGGATCCCGGTTCCCGGACGTTGGTATAACATATCGAATATCTGCAATAGAAGTTGATCTACTCCTAAGCAACATCGATATAACCAAACATCCAATGCCTAGGCACCTCTGCCAATGACTCGTTCTCGTAATCTATCCTCGATTCTCTGATATTCTATAAGTCAATAGAATAAGCATATACATTCAAGTAATACAAGGTAGTAAAACAATAACAAACAAGTATGTGATTTAGGGAAACTCAAGTTAATTCTAACTCAAGTCGTATCTCCCGGTTAACATTGATTTATACCTTTCTTTCGTCGAGGTTTCGGCTCTGTTATGTCTTTGAAATATTCGATATAGATCCGGCATAACATATTCGAGGATACAATATCAACAATACCCCAATCAATACCAGATATAATCAGAACTCAGTCTAATTCTGTTTTGACGGCATAATATCGCAATCTTGTGATATCGGTAATACAAAATCAGTATATACAAATCCTAATAACTCATAATGAATCAACAAACATAATTTGATATCAAATCTTTATAATCTCAATCAAATAAAATCTGATAAATCATAACAATTTCATACGGTATCTGTTCTTCGATCCGGTTTCGATTATACGATGTCTAATATCTCAAGAACACCATATATTGATCATATATGATTCCTTCAATATCATCTTTTCAAATCATATCAAAACATAAGAAAGCTTACGTCCTTGTGAAGACGTTAACACGAGGAGTATGAAACTAAAGTCGGATTCCAAATCGGGCGGACGGATCTCGTAAAATCAGAATTATAGTCTTCAAAGAAACTTGAAGCTTTTCCTTGGAATCTCTCGGTTTTCTCTGAAGCTCTGAAGGGGAATGAAGAGTATGTATATATGTATGTATACCAACTTGCATGGTAAGGACACGTCTTATTCTTCATACATATCAAGCGGCGCTCGTGCGGTCACTGATTACCGCTCGGGCGCATAACACTCTGTCTAGTTGCTATTCTTGTTGTACACTGGTGCTCGGGCGGTCATTTTCTACCGCTCGGACGCCAGACATTCTGTCCAAGTACTCAATTTGTGGCGCACTGGTTCTCGGGCGGTCATTTTCTACCGCTCGGGCGCCAAACATTATGTACAAAAATGTTGGTCCATGTACCGGCGCTCGGATTTTCCACTCGCATCTTCCTTTTGCTCCTGAAATCTCAATTATGTTAATTAATCAATGTCTGATTACAGTGATAAAATCTCGGGCATTACATTTCTGGAACTTTCACAAGCGGAATAGTCTTCGTTCTGAGTTGATTTTTTTTACGATAAAATTTCTGGATCGGCTTCTCGAAGTAACTCAGTGTCTCATCCAAATCTGTTAATTAATCAATGTCTGATTACAGTGATAAAATCTCGGGCATTACATCATTGATGAGTTCCAAAGCGTATTTCCGTTGATTAAGGTATATATTCTCTGTAGAACGTGTAACTTCAATGCCTAAGAAGTATTTGAGATGCCCAAGGCCTTTAAGTTGCAACTTGGAGTGAATAAACATTTTCAAATTTTGGATTGCTACTGCACTGATTCCTGTGATGACAATGTCATCAACATACACTACAAGCAAAGTAATTGAAGCATGATCTTGTTTAAAGAACAAGGAGTGATCATGTTGAGACTGACAGTAACCACATTCAATCATGACAGTTGAGAATTTCGCATTCCATTCTTGAGAAGCTTGTTTAGACTGTATAACGATTTTTTCAACTTGCACACCTTTCTCTCCCCCAGGATTTTGTAGCCCTGCAGAAGATTCATGTAAATATCCTCATCCAAGTCTCCTTGCAGAAATGCATTGATCACATCCATTTGAAAGAGGGGCCAATTATGGATCACAGCCACATTGAGGAGGCAACAATTGTCACAATCTTTGCAGTGAGAGAAAAAATGTCATGGAAGTCAATACCTGGTTGCTATGTGTATCCTTGCGCCACTAGATGAGCCTTTAATCTTTCAACACTGCCATCGGATTTATTTTTAATTTTGTATACCCATTTGCATCCAATGGGTTTCACTCGTGGTGGTAGATCCACAATATCCACATATGGAAGAAGCAAACCGAGTCAAGAACCCATTCTTGATTTGTTCCCTCTCTTGCTACACAAAGAACTCATCCTTTTGAGGCTACATTGGCATTTCCATGATCATTTTTCTCGTCCAGATTGTGCTTATTGAGATCGGGACAATCTATTTTGAAATGTCTGTATTTTTTGCACATAAAACATTTTCTTCTATCTATAGATTTGGATCTATTAACACATCTGGGTTTAGATTCTTTCTTTTTATTTCTACCTCTGATATTCAAACCTTCTGCTCACACATCAACAACTCATTCTACTCGTTTCTTGAGTTCTTTAGAGAACAATGCTAATTGCACTTCTTCAAGAGTTAATGTTTCCCTACCATAGATTAATGTATCTGAAATGATTTCGAAATCACTGGAAAATGATCTTAGGAGAAGCAAAGCTTGATCTTCATCTTCGATTTTGATGTCAATATTCTCAAGATCTAGAAGGATCTAATTGTTAAAATAATCAAGATGGTCTTCCAAAGATCTCTCTGCCAACATCTTGAAAGTGTATAATTTTTGCTTCAAATACAATCTGTTTGCCAAAGATTTGTTCATGTACAAGTTTTTCAATTTCTGCCAAATTTCCACAACAGATTTCTCCTTCGAAACCTCCCTCAAGACTGTCACCCAGAGATAAGATCAGGGCATTGTGAGCCTTATCGAGGAGCCTCTTCTTTTCTTTGTCGGACATTGGTTCCAATAATTTCTTATCCCCCTCCAGAGCATCCTCAAGGCCTTGATGTACGAGAAGAGCTCGAATCTTGAGACGCCATATCCCGAAGTCATTCTTCTTCGTGAATTTATCAACATCAAATCTCGCAGACGTCATTCTTGAGGGATACAAATTCACTAAGTATTGTTAAGAGAAATCCAATGCACGGTGCGAGAGAGATTGAAGAAGCCAAATAACTTTTATTCAGAAGTTATTCGTGAAAAAAATGTGATTTTACAATGGTTCCTCTTTTGTATTGTATGTGATCCACTTGCTCATACACAAGTCAACAGAAAATAGTAACTTAAGCGTAACTAAAACACCTAACACTAGTTAATTCAATCAGGTAGTTAGGTTCCTTCATTGACTCTAATTGTATCTTCAAAATCTCGGCCACCATCTCAACATACACAAAACAAAATTGGATCATTTTACTTTCTTCGGTACATTCTTCTTCATTGTGAATATAGATGATGTGAAAGCTATAAATTACGCTTCTTTTTTTTTTATTTATGTATGTGATCATGCGTTTATGGAGTCCCGATTCCCATGCTGTGTTGTGTCTCCTGTCCTAGCATGATTTTAATATTTTGAACGTGCTTGTTCCATCTTGTGTTTGGATTAGAAGGAAATGAAAGCGCATGCGTCGATGCGAGGGTTTTTTTTCCAGATCTGTTCAGGTTAATCGTTGGTTGATTAGGACTTTAATGACAGCATAGTGGGTGAGTTCCGCTCATTTCATTGTTGGAAGTTTAGATTCCATGGTCATTAAATATTTGTCAGCTGATTTCTCTATGTATATTCGAGCTTTGCTGCTTGTTTTCTTATTACTTTTAAGAAAAAATGGAAGAATTGTACGAACCAAGATTTTGCAAGGGACCTAAGCCATGTGCTTGGTTGGTCACAAAAAGGTTTTGCTTAGGCTCCAGAATTTGCTTTTGAAGCTTCATTTGGTTATGGATACGCATCAAACTTCTGTTTTGGGTGTCACATTGACTTTTTTCTTCACTCACATAGTCACGGTGTATTTAGCCATTCTTTGACATGCATGATAAGGGGTAATTGATTTCTAAACTTTCATTTATCATGTGTTTGGTGTGCATGATTAAAATTGTGATAGGCTCGTTCAGCCCGCACCTGGCCCGTTCTGTATGTATTATCATCATCTTGTTGATGGTTATATAATCTTTTGGGAGACAAAGGATGATGTTTGATTAATTTAAATTTTCCTTTGATATCCTAAAGTTCAAAATAATTATAAATTCAACAAATTTAATGATATTTAAATATAATTTTAAATTTGATTAATATTATAAATAATCTAATTACTATTTATCATATTTTAGTTATTATTATATTATTTTTAACCATAATATTATAATTGTTTTTAACCATTATTTAACTTTCAAATTTGTATTAGTATTTTAATTATCACAATAAATACATATGTATGTTATTATCAAATATTAATTATTTTCTATAATATTAATTGATTTTTTATTTGTTTTCGGAAATTGAAATTAATGAAAATTTAATAATTAATATAATATTTTAATTTTATTTATATTTTTTAAAAATAAATTAATTCTAGAAATTTTATTTATTTATTCAATCATTTTAACAATATATTACTAATTAATATATGATGAATGTATTTTAGTAATCATAATATAATTAAGAAAAATAATCAAACAAGTTAAAATCATGTCAAGTATCATATAATTTATCATAATGTGTTATTTATCCTTATTTTTTATTTTATAATCTCTCTTATTAGATATCATTTACTTATCCTATCAAACGAACCAAACGATGTCTTAAGGTAATACTTATTGTGGATTTTAACATCAAATTTAGGGCTGTATATCTCGTGAAAATAAATTGTGTGAGGTTTTTTTGAGGAACAATAATGCTTTTATTAGATTTGACAAAATGAAGTGGCAGCTTTAATATTTTGGAAGATTTTGTCTGCTCAAATGAAGGCGGAGGGAGGAAATACAGTCTGCTGATAAAAATTGTACATTATTCGACCATGAAAATTGACGTGGGGGTGGACACCTTAATCTGGTTGGCCGACTCAATTATTAGAGCTGGATAATATTTAGGCGAGGAATTTTTCGAAGAAAATTCATAAAAAATGGTTTCTATTTTACAAAAAAATAAATTAAAACATTAAAAAATTTCAGGGTAAATGCTTTTGTGAATAAATTTGTTTTGTTTTTACCATTTTTCCCCATTTCGTGCTCAAACCCACTGATCCTTCTTGAGTCAAATCTATAATGACAAAAATTTGTGTGCGACAGACTTATGAGTCATATTTTGTGAGACAGATCTATTAATTAGGTCATCCATGAGAAAATATTACTTTTTATGCTAAGATTATTACTTTGTATTGTGAATATCGGTAGGATTGACCTGTCTCACAGATAAAAATTTATGAAAACATCTCACAAAAGACCTACTCATCTATAATAATAAACCGAGAATCTACGGTTTGGTACTTGTTATCGTAAAATTTTGGAGTAGCATTTTCTATGAATTTTCATTTGTGACAAGATAGTTCGTTCCTTGGGACACCTTGTCTCTTTAGGCAGAAGAAGGACTCATTTTGTATTATTTTTTCGTCTGTTAATCACATGTGATATGTTACCGATTATTAATTAAAATTGTTTTACTTTGTATTTAAACAAGGCATGGCATCAAATTAATTGAGACCACTACTGTTGGTACGATAATCCTGTTTTAATTATTTAACAGAACATAATAATAATCTAATTTAAATGACAAAAACTTGTGTGTGAAGATCTCACGAGTCGTATTTTGTAAGACAGATATCTAATTTGGGTCATCCATGAAAAAATATTACTTTTTATACTGAGAATATTACTTTTTACTGTGAATATCGTAGGGTTGACACGTCTCACAGATAAAGATTCGTGAGACAGCCTCACAAGAGACATACTCTTAATTTGAAAATAAATCCACTCATAATTTATAATATTTTTGAGTTGCCATAAATGTATATTATAATTGGATTTTGAATGCTGGTAGGTTTCGTCTAAAATTTAAGATATTTGAGTTATGAGATATTATCGACCCATCTATTTTAGTAAAAAGATGAGCCATACCGACGTGCTTAATCCACTACTCGTCATTCATAATTGATGCTGGATAACAAATCGGGGTTTTTTTGCAAATATTAGCTCGTCTCGTGGCTGGATCCGGTTGAGAATTAGCATGTATTAAGACCCAAAGGTAATCTGATTTGAATTCTTACCATAAAATAATCGATTTAAAATGTATAAAAATTTAAATTTTTCTTTGTAAAACATTGGAAAGTTTTGTTTTCGGTTTTTGGGTCTCATAAACCAAGCCGACAAACTAACCATAAAATTTGGCCTACTGATAGAAAAAAGCTTAACCAGATTATAACCGGCTGGGTCGAATCGTGAAAGACTCAACTCGACCGGGTTTGTTTCCGAGTTGAGTGCATGCGATCATTTTGCTGCAAATGTAGGCCTTTAAATTATTATATATATATATATATATATATATATATATATATATATATATATATAATCCATTGGTCTTCTCTTTAGTCAAGCTTCTCCGTTCCATTTTCATGGCGGAAAGTTTAAGAGCTCTGAGTCCCTTTACAGAGCACAATTTGGTTAGGGAGACGCTTTCTTTTCTCTCCTCGGATCCTCTCTTCTTGACCTTCTTCACTTTTTACGCTGTCATCCTCCTTTACTTCCCATCTCTTTTCCTCAGCTTCGCGCTCTCTCCGGTGCTTATTTCCACCGCACTTCTCTTGCTTTCACTCCTTAGATTCGGCGCCGCAGCCCAAAACCCCGTTCCGCAGGAAACAGAAGCCACTCATGGTGGCCCCGATTGCTCGGAATTCAATCCCATTGAAACAAGATCGCTGTTTTTTGATGATCAGGGCCGTACGAGGATGCCATGCGTATCGGTTGCAAACGCGAAGCATGAGTTTGTTCCGAGCCCTTATTTTACAGATTCTTTCGTTGAGTGGGACGTCAGGGCGCCGCTGGAGGTCATATACGAAGAGTGCGAAGGCCAAGAGGCGGAGGAAGACGAAGCCGTCTCTCTGGAGAAGGGAGAATCCCAGATGAATGACTTACAGAGATACGCGTCTCTGTCGTTTTTCTACCCAGAGTCTGACACTGACAATTCGTCGGAAGGGGATTCCACCGCCATCTGCGAGTCGCCGGAGAATTTGTTCTTCCGGTGGGAAGATGAGGACGATAGAGACGGTTTGATCGAGATCACCCTCGACGAGAAGAGGATGGGCGAGGTTGATGAAGATAACCTGATCGAGATTGATCTCTCGACGGTGAGATAGAGTGCATTTCCGATGCGGTGACTCGGATTTGCCGGCGATGACGATTTAGGTTTAATTAGGTGTAATTAATTAACGTTTACAGCTGATTCATTATTATTAAAGAAAATAAGTATGTCACTCACGTATATGTATAAATATAAAAGATCGTTCAAACCAATTTATATTTTAACATAAAATTAATATTTTTTTTATAAATGAATCAACTAAGAATTAAGAGATGTTGGGCTTTGGTTTAGAGTAGTGAGACGATCTCACAAATCTTTATCTATGAGATGTGTCAACTCTAAATTAAGATATTCACAATAAAAATTAATACTCTTAGCATAAAAAATAATAATTTTTTTTGGATGACTCAAATAAGATATATGTCTTATAAAATATGATACGTGAGATCGTCTCACATAAGTTTTTGCTTTGAAAGGTTTATATCCAATTGAGGATTTTAGTACCGTTGGTATCCAATCAAGGATGGAATTGAGCAATTAATTAATCATCAATCCAAGGCTTTTTCGTAAGGAGTGATTTGCCCTCGCATTTTTTTGTTTTCAGTCTATATTTGAGCTTCTACGTATGTTCGAGAATGATAGTTTAACATGGATCTTGAACTCGACTTATGTCCCATAGGATGATTTAATGATGTGATCGGAAAGTTGAGACACAATTTTGAGGATGATCGTCAAATTGTTCTATTGTTTTTGTCTGTCATTTCTGATTTAATGATTAAATGATGACTGAAATCCATCCGACTATAAAAAGATTCGACATCATATTGCAAAGTTATTGTTCTTTTACTCATCCCTAATGGGTATGTCTCAAATGTTATTCAAGACTCAAGTTTACGGAAAGAGCCCTTTTTTGCCTTTTAATTTATGGGAAGAAACTTTTTTTTTCCTTTTTCTAAATCATGGAAAGAACTTGTTTGTGTAGCACTAGGAGAAAGTTGTTCTTCCAATGTCAACTTAAGATAACTAAAAGGTAAAAAATTGTGTGAGACGGTCTCACGGGTCGTATTTTATGAGACAGATCTCTTATTTGATTTATCTATGAAAAAATATTACTTTTTATGCTAAGAGTATTACTTTTTGTTGTGAATATCGGTAGAGTTGACCCGTCTCACAGATAAAGATTCGTGAGATCGTCTCACAAGAGAATTACTCTAACTAAAAATGCTGACATTTATTATTACCACTCACACAAACCATTTTTTTTTTCAAAATATGTGAATGTTACTTGTTTTTATTTATTTTTAGTTGAGAAAGATCTGTTACAATCGGATCATAACTTATTCAAAACTTAAAGATTTTGATATCAGAGTCATCTCTCTTTTCCAGATCCAAAAGCCCAAAGCACTACTTCTTTATGTAGATAACTTTATAGGGAAGGAAACCAGGCAAATCCTATGCACTTTATTGGAAACCACGCAAATCCTATGCACTTTATTATGAACATCAGTGGTCACTCTTATATATGAACATCAGAGGATATTACGCACATACATGTAAATATATATATATATATATATATATATATATATATATATATATATATATATATATATATAAAGAAACGAAATCAATATATTTTCTCCATAAATTTGGCTTTCTTTAGAAAGAGATATATCTCTAAAGATATTTATGTATAAAACACGAGGGGTCTAGTATACATATGGAGCATGAAATGTCAAAAAATGTAGGCTACAAAAATAGGAGTGAGTCTCATGTGAGACTCTTTCACGAATCTTTATCTGTGAGACGAGTCAACCCTACCGATATTCACAATAAAAAATAATACTCTTCGCATAAAAATAATATTTTTAATTGATGATCCAAATAAAAGATTTATCTCACAAATACGACATGTGAGACCGTCTCACACAATTTTTTGCCAAAAAATAATGTTAAATATATTGTCGTATTTGTATGCATATTTCTCACAAGTATCTGAAATCAAATATTAAAATCAAGAAAATTATATCATCTGATAAACAAGTATTTGGAGTTTATAACCTAACGAAATCCTTTTTATAATTTGGTGAATGATGTGATTTATGTTATGTTTGGAGAATTTCATGTTATTTCGAACCAAAAACAACGAAGAGATTGGGGGTTTGTGGAAGTGAGAATCACGCAATTGTTGGCTTTATGTATCTTATTTGTAATCAATCAACTTCAATCTAAATTGTGTTTGCCACTTGAAACTGAGGTTATTTAATTTAATAATCGAATATCAATTAATATAAATTGATGTGACAAAATTTCAACTATATTATATTAATTTTTTAGTAGCTTAATTCATGTATCTTTTGGTTTCTTTATCTATATATTAAATTTTTTTAAATTAAATACCAAGCTTATTAATAATGATATAAAAACTAAATTGTATTATTTCAGTTCTCTCAAACTTAAAATAATATTAAATATATTATAATTATAATCAAATCTTGTTTTTGAAAAATAACCATGTGAAATATAATGGACGAATGGATACATTTTTTTTATATTTTAAGTAAAGAGTTAATGTATTTATATTATTTTTAAAATATAGATATATTTTTTTAGAATTTAATTTATATTAATATCACTCTTTATTATAAAAATAAAGATAGTTCAAAAACTAAATAAAGAAAGGATTGATTTATTGCAGCAAAGATTGAGAGACAAATGTTCAAGTTGAAAATTAATTAGAATACCACTTTCCACTCTATTAATTTAAATATTAATCAATTCATAGAATAAAGATAATACTTAATTTAATATATATTTAATTATAAGAATTAAATATTCTTAATTGTATTTCTCACAAAACTTATTAATATATATACTTTATATTTATTATACAATTTACTATCCACCACGTGATGGCTTGACTTGAAATTTTCTAACTCCATTTTAATTTTTATTGAGCTGATATCAAATCAAATTGAAAAGGCCCAAAAAGATAAAAAAAAGTAGAACCTATTTACGACTATTTTTATTGGACCATACAAAAATACATACACATACATGTATGGGCTATAAGGGTTATGCTTATGCAGTCAAACAGTCCAGTGGAGAACCATAGCCTAAAATTGGTGGTGCTTTTTTTTTATTATAAATATGATATTGTTTCAAGATAATATAAATGTCCGTATTACTGACGAGATTTGAGCATAAACCCGAGACTCGTTTATCTCAGACAAAAAAGTACAAAAAACACGATTAAATCTGCCTAAATAAATTGATGGTACATTTTGAGTGCATCAAAGGATGTTTTCCTATAACTTCAAAAGATATTTGATGATCTGCTTACGTCCTGACGATTAACTTATTATTAGTTCTTTCTAATCTATTTTCAGAGAGAGAACGAGATTCTGAAATACATGAAAAAAGCAGTGTTCTAAAAAGTTCGCTTAAGCTTGAAGTTCGACAATAACGTCTCGCTTCGGAGAAAAGCGGAAAAAAAAATGGTTAAACTGTAGTTTGATCGAATTAAGCGTAATTAAGACGTTTAATTAAGTGTGCTTAAGCACAATTAATCGCATCTATAAATTTTTTTTTTGAAGGTATGTCTTTTTGTTTTAAAATAATAAATTAGGTTTATAATTTAGATGATTATTTTTTAATTTTAATTATGATTAAACATGTGTGATAATGATTTGACAAATATTTAGCATTTTTTAATGCGGTCTAGTTGCAAAAGCAAATAAAGATTGTAATTTTGAGATTTTAATGCTTTTATAAATATGAGAATTAATGTATCAGACTTAAATTTATCATATTTATATATTATTTTATCTATTTATTTGTTTGAGATAATTACAATTACACTAAAGATAAAAAACGTTTTTTTATCCAACTATTTCTTTTTTTATATATATAAAACACAAAACAAAACTCGACCAAGTTCACCAGGCATATATACTATAATCACGTCAACCAAACTTAGGGCATCCGCATCCGTCGGAATTAATCCATGTTAATAACTCTCCATCCCATCAAAAATGATGGGGTCCACGAGCCACATATTCATTACATTAACACTTCCCTATTATTAACACACACCCACATTCATTTAATTTCAACTTTCATTATTTATGGGTCCCACTATCCACTTACTCATTTTTTTTTATTTTTAATATTTCAATATCTTTCTAATATTTTTAAAATTTTACAACAAATATTACTAAAAATAAATAGTTTTATTATTTTAAAAATAACTTAATTCCAATATTCATTAAAATATTATTAAGAAATGAAAAAAAAGTTGGACTCTTTTATTTAAAATATTATTCAACACAATCTCTTTAAAAAAAACACAAAATATAAAGAAAACGAATTACGATAATTGAAACGAGAATTACATCAATCGAAAATTACATATTCCATTTCTCTCTAATTTGGTCACACAGATGTTCATGAACTATAAGCTGCTTCGGCGTCATTTGTGAAGTGTCTTTCGAAAGGATTTCGTATTGCTTAAGCAAATATTTGCTCTTTTTAGCTTCAGATTTGTTCAAAGCCGCTTTCGCTTTCATCTCCTCTATTGCAAGTTCTTTTTGTTTCCATTCAGATTCGTTCTTCTTTATGTCTGTATACTGAGTAAAACTTTCGAACAAACTGTCATATCTGGTTGTCAAATCCTCCATCGATGATTTTGCTTTGTTTTTACCTTTTTTTTGCGGCTTTTTGACCAATTGGACGAATCTCTTCTTCATTTATATCTAAATCAATACTCGCAACTTTGTTCGATGAGGTGTTGCTAGCCCCCGACTCTGAGATTCTCGCTTTCTTTGTACCAACCAAGTGATCATCGGACTGTGGACTAAACAGTGGACGTGTTTTCATGATTCTCCACACATGCTCCAGATTAAATGCAACTCCATTATTTTCATCACGATATTTTTCATATGCAAACCACAATATGTCTTCATCACTATGGCCGCTTCGATAAGTATTGTAAACACTATTATAATTTGCGTTGAAGCGATTTACCTTTTTTTGGATGGTATTGTGCCAATGAGATCGAATCACGTTTAAAGCTCTCCGAGATGAACCGGCGGGACGATTGTCATTGTAGTAGTCCGCAACACGTCTCCAGAAATCATTCCCCTTCTGATCATTGCCGATGACTGGGTCATCACTCATTGTGACATACGATCTCGCTAGTAGCTCGTCTTCCTCCTTTTTCCATATTATTCGCTTCTTCATACCCTCAACATCTACATCAGCATTTTGCACATTTTCGAGATCAACTCGTGTTTCACGGTCGGACAACTGAGTCTCTGGGACAAACGTAGGAGTTGGCGGCTCGTTTTCGATTGGTGGATTGTGGATTATATAATCCATAAAAATAAGGCGGCATGAAATCTGGGTTGCCTATACTTTGCCAATATTCAGGTGTAGGCGGTGGATACGGATCTCGGGAGGTGTAATTTGGATGATTCGAAGGATTTTCATAACCTTGGAAATTTGAAACAAACGGTCAATTTGGAAATTGTGGTGGATATTGTGTAGAAGAAACAAATCGAGGTCGATTTTGTGAGTTCTGACTATTGTCACCCATTTCGCTTAAAAATATGAAAAGATAAATGTTGTGGGATGAATTTGTAGAAATTGATTAGTATATATAGTGAGTAATTTCGAATATAGCCGTTGGTGCATAATTTTGCCGTTTGAAAATAGCCGTTGGTGATAATTAGCGACGGTTTTTGAAAAACCGTCGCACATAGCGACGGGTGTTAAAAAACCGTCGCAAATAGCGACCTTTTTTTAAAAAAAAACCGACGCTTTTCACTTTGCGACGCTTTACGAAAAACCGTCGCTAATTTGCAATGGTTTACGAAAAACCGTCGCAAATTTCGAAATAACGCCGTTCATTCTGATGAATTTCTTGGCTGACATGAGTTATTAATTCTTGCGCCCACCAAAAATTAATGGGTGTTATTAACACCCATTAACCAACCAATGTGGGTGCCCTTAGGTCTGGAGCACTTAATAGGTGTTCAGAGAATGTATTCTAATCATGAAAAAAAATATTGACCCTCTTGTAATAATTAATACCGGTCCTACATTTTCCAAAAAAAGCCAAAAGCCCTAAATAATTTACTCAACACCAGATAAATCGTATGATCAAATATATATATATATATATATATATTTATATATATATATATATATATATATATATATATATATATATATATATATATAAAATCATATTTTGAACATGTTTACATGTTCAAAATATGATTTTATATTAGAATACATAAACATGTGTTTTTAAGGGTTATTCGAGACGTGGTCGAATAACGGAGATCGGGGATCGTAAAGGGAAAATATTTTTATTAAATAATTATTTTAATTATTTAATAAATGACATATTTAATAAGTGATTTTAGAAAATGGTGTTTAATATTTTTATTAAACCGTCGCTAACGGTTGTTTACTAAACTGTCGCTATTAGTGATGGTTAAGCAAAAAATGTCGCCATTGGCGACGGTTTTTGTTCAAACCGTAGTTATTTTAAAAATTGTGACGGTTTTATTAAAATCATCACTAAATATTCTCTAAAATCGTCCCTAATTAACAATGGATTCGGGGCGTCGTTTTAAGGTCCAAGGGTAAATTGAGAAAGTTAGGGTTTCAGAGAAAAACAATCATTTTACACCTGAAAATGTTAGACGTCCTGGCAGTATCCTAAATGTTGTAATGAATGTTAAACTGTTTATTTTGAAAGTTATGGAATTTTATGAAGTAAAACGACATGTGCTAAAAGATGTGTTGCATGCTTGGTTTAAAAGAAAAATATTATATGTATGAATTTTTATAATTGATGGATACAATAAAAGGATTTGAAGGAGGTGACTTGATTGTGACTAATACGAATATGAATACGAAAAGATATGATGATATGTAAGGTCAAGGCTCAGTTGACGGGTAAGAGAGTCGCTGATGTCCCCGCCCTCTGGTACCATGGTTATACGTAAAAATTGATTAATCGACTAATAGCTAAAACGAAAATCACAATTAATTATCTGAATTCAATAAAAGGAAAATGTATACGTTTATGATGAAAGAAAAAATGTTTTAAGTTATGCATGTTCATGAAAAGATATTTTATTAAAAGTATTTTTCCACTATTGCATGTGAATGTATACGTATTACTTGCTATCATGGTTAAGGTTTGCTGAGTAAATAGACTCACTAGGTGTGAATGATGCAAGTGAGAATAATTTTGATGATGATGGAGGACTTGATGGAGGAACTAGCTGGACTGATGGTGCACATAACCCGAGGACGATGCTAGTTTTTCGCACTTTTATGTTTTATAGTACTTTAAGATTTTATGATTTTTATGCTTTTGAGTAGTTTTGAGATGATTTAAAAGTTTATACTATTTTTGAAAAATACTAGTTTCAGATTTTGGTTTGACGATTTTATGTTTTGCACTGCGTTTTGGAGTTTGAGTAAAATAGTTGGTGAGTTATTTTAAAAATGGCAAAATTATTTATATATATGTATGAGTAGGATCGGCCGAAAGTTTTTTACGAAAAAAAAAATTTCTCTAGTATATTTTAAAGAAAAACGAGTAATAGATGTTTCAGTTCTCTTATATTTAAAACACTTGCGTTGCGTCTTGTGTACGAGAAAGCGGTACATCAACAACTACACAGAGAGAAGAAGAGGAAGGGAAAATGAACTTTGTACATCTCCACATGAACCAAAACCCTAATCCAAAGTCATGTATCAAAGATTCAGTTGCCCATGTAAAGCAAATTCTTGAAATGGAAATGAAAGAATTCATGGAACACATTTTCATGGATGATGGCATGCCAAAATCGTGTCGACACTTTCACTTATCTTGCCCGAAACTGTTTCTTATGTTTTACATCTCTTGCAATTTTGATTGCAACACAGCACTTGATGACAACATCAAGAAAGCCATTTACCTTTCTATTCGGAAAATCCCTGAACCTGAAACCGAGCTGCTGCAGCCTAACTGCATAGAGAGTAATTCCGAACCCAAAAAACTGTTAGAGTAGATGCCCTACAAGTCAACTATTGACTAGAGATTTTATTGACTTAAGTGTAATAAACAATCTTTATTTTAATATAATTCATTATTTCATGGTTTGTTATTTCTATATCTGTATACCCATGTTATCAAACATAGATAAAGACTTTGATTATACTTTAATACAAATGAATCGTAATTCGATGTTGAAACTCGTTTGTAAATACTGTATGATCTAAATTCGTTCCTAGTCGATTCAGCCGCCTAAAACATGGATAAAGGTTGCTTGAGCTCGAGACGCATATGTGATGTTGTGTACTGCGTTTCTTAGTAAGGGCATAGAGATGTCCAAACATGCAGATGGGTAGTCATATGATGATTATACCGAACAACCCTCCCTCGGACTTTCCAAGTGGTTATCATTCATCGAGAGGATAAGTCTGTGGTTATGATTATACAACATTAGTCCTTACGACCCGGGACAACACTAAGGCTCTATATGCTAGGGCTGTGCTTTGACTCGTTTACCGGCTCTAGGAGAGTCATCAGGTGGCGAGGTTGGGTACAGTTGCGACACATATAGGAGCCAGTGCATTGTAGTCGGGGATTCACCGCTCACCTACGGGTGTTGATATCCTATGTGATCTGATGAAATAATAGTGCATAGAATCTCTGGCCAGAGTACGAGATGTACGTTGGAGAAGGAGTTCTCCAAATAGTACACGCGATGCCACTATTATTGTGGGGCCCTTAGCTCCTAATCGTTATTACAACACAATTTGATTAGGGTTAAGTAATCACAGCGGAAAACGAGTTTAAAATTTCTTTACAATGAGCCCAAAATATCTCTTCTGATATTTAAATACTAAAAATAGTATCTAAATTCAAATCATAAAACACGCCCACACATAATCAAAACCAATCACATACAAACAACTCATATCCCCGGGACATGCCCCGGTATATAGATACATATACATATATACTGGGAACAACATATAAAACCTCAACTCAACAGTGGCTCCCTCCAGAAGTACCCTCTCCGGTCTCCTGATATCCTGGAGTACCTGCCATTGTCCACACACAAAGACAACAACAGCCCCCCTTGGGGGTGAGCAAAGCTCCGTATGGAACAACCAATCATATATACTACAGATATCTGAACAATGATATATGGTATGCAATGCATGTATGTCGTGGAGGTATCAGGTCAAATGCCCATCCACTGAGCACATGTCAGAATCAATCGAATCGCTATCAAATCAAATCAATGCTCGAGCTGGCACACCGGCCGATATGGGAATACATATATGATAGCGTCGACGAAGCGCCATCAATCCCACATCTCATATCCAATCATATGGGGCCACAATTGTCTATGCTTTACGGGTCATATAATACCGGCATAGCGATTGTGTTCACAAACCCCGGAATCCAATCAAATCATATCAGGGTATCCAAGGATCATAGCTCAACGTGCATGTCATGTATCGATGTATGCATAAAATGATGTGTGTTAACAAAACATTTATTGTGTACATCGATACTCAAATCTCAATGTCATGTATGCCACATCAAATCATCAAATAGGCACATAGACACGTATTCCAGTCCAATCCAATCCATCCAATCATATATCATATAATACAGATACCTGTCGTATGTTACCCGGTCGCAACATACCTCAATTCTTCGTTCCAGTTGATGTAGCCTGAAGATATTGATATAATACTTTATCTACATCAACAACATATGCATTCCAGTCAATAACATACTCCAAAATCAATAATATGAGTTTCAAATATCATTTGAAACTTCAATAATTCATATCAAATCAAAATCATATCATAATTCAATTCCGACTTCGAATATGAGTTTCTTGTCGGTTATTCTACTACATATCAGAAATTCAACTTCAAATACATGCTATTCCAGCACCTTGATATTTATAGCTGCTGGAACTAGAAGAAATTTACCTCAGTCAGAAGCCTTTGACGCGACGATAACAAATATATAATTTGTTTCGCGTTTAGACCGCGTTTTGAAGACGATTCGGACGAAAGAAAATCAGAATCTCTCGTAATCTCTCGAACTCTCTGAATTGCAAATGAAGAAACGAAGAAAGAGAAATTCATTCTTATCCCCATCTCACTCGCGCTCGGGCGGTAGAATTCTCGCACCCGAGCGCGAGACATTCTGCCCCCGGCTTCAACTTACACCGCGCTCGAGCGGTCAAAAATTACCGCTCGGGCGCGGGGTGTTCTGCCCGAATATCAAATTTTCATTCCTTGGCGCTCGGGCGGTCATTTTCTACCGCCCGGGCGCCACACGTTCTGTACAAATATTTATGTTTGTACTAAATTGGCGTCCAGCCTCTCAAATCAATTCGTACAACCTCAATTCATATACAATATTCATTTTCTCAATTCCCTTATCAAAATATACCTCATATATATATAATCACATGACCATTTCATTAATTATCGATAATCAACATAGGATTTATGATAATACGATACATGGTCCTTACAATTATAGTTATCACATAGTTATCGAATTAATATACAACCATCGATGAACCAGTGGTTGCAGATTCGATCGGAATATATGAGATGTAGGGACCGTGCTGTACGTTAATCATAATCGACTGGTTCTTGCAGGCACTATCAGTGATACCTAGGGGATCATGGGGCGATGCTACTAGACGCTCTTACCATGATCCGATGGGTACAATCAGAAATGAGTTCTGACATTCTTGATCAAGGTGTTGATGAAAAGAATTGGGCTAACTAGGGTAAGCCCGAATAAAGGATAATGTCATGAATCACAAAGAGTTGTGAACTCACGGCTAGCTGTATCCCCTGAACCATTGAGGGTCACACAAGTACTGGATTGTTTGTTCCCGTTGAGAGAATAAATTCAAGAAGTTGAATTTATATTATATAGTATATTCAAGGAGTTGAATTTATGATAATTAAATTTTGAGAGAATAAATTCAAGGAGTTGAATTTATAAATTTTGAGAATTTAATTTATTAAACTCAAATGTTGGGTTTATTGAATATTAAATTTTGGAGGTGATAAAAATTCAAGGAATTGAATTTATAATTTTTGTAATAAATTCAAGTGTTGAATTTATAATGTATTTAATTTATTAAGCTCAAAAGTTGAGTTTATTAATTAATAAATTAAAAATTGGTGGGTAGTATGTTTAATGGGCTTGTAGAAGTACAAGTCCAACATAATAAATAACTAAAGTTTTGATGAACTTTGATTAAATTAATTAAACTAGTTGGACTAGCCCAATTAATTAAATCAAGCCCATTAATATTAATTATGTAATTAAGACATTATTTAATTATAAATAATACATGCAAAGCACTAAACCTAGCCCACCACAACATCAAACTTACGTGAGCCTCCACTCAAAAAAAAGAAAGAAAAAATCGGCCACCACAATTTTGAAAAGAAAATATTGAGCCGTTTCTCAATTTTCTCTCCTACGCAAAATCTCTTTCACATTCTCTAGTGCAATTTGAAAGAGAAACATACTATCTAGTCGTGGACGTGATAGGAGGATTTCATCGAAGAAAGTTCGTAGGGAATCAACAAGAACTAATTCGTTTATACCGGATTAGTTGGAGTCCAATGATTTATTCACCCAAAGTTTAATTTTCTAAACATCCTATGAATGTTTTGTTAAATCATACGAGCGCCTAAAGCAACATTATTTTGTATTTCAAAATAAAATAAAAATTTTAAAACTTCCGCTGCGTTTGGGCATGTAGAAAACCAGATCCAATAGTGGTATCAGAGCCATGTTTTCTGAATCGTATGATTTTAAATTATATTGAATAATTTATTTCTAACCACACAAGAAAATTTTCAGAAAAATTGATGCACCATAAAATTATTTTTCGGATTTTCGAAAAAAAAAAAATTTCGCGATCTGCCCGGAACTGTTTCGGGCAGACCGAGCGCAGGGCTGCGTGCGTAGCGCCCTGCGCCAAGATGTGCGCCGCGTGCGCGCGGAGCGGCGCAGCGTGCGGAACGTCCGCACGCTGTCCGCCGCCACCGCACGCTGCGCACGGCGTTGCGCGCACAAGTTGCTGCCACTGCCACTGCCCGAAACGTTCGGGCAGCGGGGGCGACTGCCCGGGATCGTCTCTTGAAGCGTGCTGATTGGTGGGCTTGAATTTTTTGGACTCATGGTGCAATTTTCTGATTTTTAAAACTTTTGCGTAAAATTGATATTTTTGAAAATTTGGTTCAATTTTTATTTTGGAAAATTAATTTTTGAAAATTAATAATTTTCTTATAAAATAAATAATTAGAATATGATTTTAATTATTTATGGTAAAAATGAGTTTTTATAAGAAATCAATTATTATTGATTTAATTTGAAATCAAATAAAGGAGTTTATTTAATTTATTAAACTCTTTAATAATTGTGGTGGTTACTGATATAATTATTAGACGTATGATTTATTTATTAATTAAATTGTTTTATTAAATTGATTTTAATATTTGATATTAAATGCATGAAGGGTGATCGAGAGGCTTGACCAATGTGTTAGGTGTATGTTGGGATATTTTATTGTTTTATTCGTTTTTTTTTAATATTTGATATTATTAAAGTGGGCCTGGTTTATGACATGTTCCCACCCCATGAGATGTATCCCTTATGTGCCATGGCTATTTAAATGTAATATTAGAAATAGTGAGAGATCAAGACTGGAAGATGGTGGAGCCGATGAACGAGATGAAGACATGTAAAATATTGGAAGCTCTTGTAATAGTTGCATTTGCATCCCTGCATTCACCTAGGTTTGGACCTGGATCCATGTATGGCTCACATGGATCTAATAGTGTTGGCGATCGATCATCCTTATTTATTGTTGAATGTCATATTATGATATATGTGATATATAGTAGTATGCATGTATGTATATTATTATATAATATAGTTGTATGAATCCGGCAAACATACAAACTCATGGCACGCGATTTTTTAAATTAAAATGATGAGACAATTTAAAATTAGAATCCCTCATTTTGAATATGATTCAAAATTTATATCAAATCGAAAAAGTAAAAATTAAAAGAGTTTAATTTTTCCTTGCCTTCCATCAACCGTGGTTGCATGTTGATCGCTACCCGCGGACAGTGTTTGGCTCATATTATTGGGGAGGTCTGTACGTCGGAAAGCTGTGACTTCCACCGGACATATGATGTAAATTGAGTGGAACTCCCATGACTTCGGCTCATATTATTGGGGGAACTCACGGCGACCGTCCACTACAATTCAAAATTGATGGGTTGGTTTGACACGTGAAAATAAACGTCATATTATTAGGTCCTTGTTAAACGTGAGGCAAAACACGCGGAGGTTGCATAGGGATACAATTGGACTATACCTTTTAGAAATTATAATTGACTGATATTATTCGGGATTATAATTGGCTAATTGGACTATGCGTGTCTACTAAGGAAATACGATTTCCCTTTTTCATCAAAAGGTGGTGAAAATGTCAAAATAATGGGAGGGTAATTTATAAAATGAAATCCATATTTTATATCTTAGAATTGTTTTAAAATTATCAGTAACCTTTATCTGTTTTATTTTCAGTATATTTACGATGTCTACTCGTAACCCGCTTACAATCATTCTCAATCAAAACAAATTGACTGGCCCTAACTATCATGACTGGTTTCGAAACTTAAAGATTGTTCTGAACCTCGAAAGGATTGCGTATGTGCTTGATAAGAAGCCACTTAAGGAGGCGGCTCCTAATATCAGTGGGACTGAATTAGCTAAACTTGAGAAACATTGGGATCATGATCTCCAAGCTAAGAGCTACATGTTGGCTTCTATGTCGAATGAACTTCAGAGGAGGTTCGAGGAGGCTGTGAATGCTGCTGACATTCACCTTCATCTGAAAGAATTGTATGTTGTACAAACTCGTTCAGAAAGACATGCGACTGTTAAAGAAATCATGACTACACGCTTGCGAGAGGGGACTTCGGTCCATGAGCATGGTGTTAGGATGATTGGACTCATTGAGAAGTTGGTGGGACTCGACTTGGTTATTCCTAGTGAGCTCTCGACTGATATTCTCTTACTATCTTTTCCTGCCTCGTTCGATGAATTTGTGGTTAATTTTAATATGAACAAGCTTGAGGCCACCCTTGAAGAGTTAGTCAATATGCTCACTAATTATGAGGCCACAATTAAAAAAGAAAAGCATGTTCTTCTAGTGGGTTCTTCGTATGGTACGAAAAAGGGAGCCCCGAATAAAGGCAAGAAGAGTTCTGCCCCTCCAAAGAAGAACAAGCCCAACAAAAAGCCATACAAGAAAACAAATCTGGGGCCCACAAAGCCTGACAAGTCAGAGCATGTCTGTTTCCACTGCAAAAAGCCTGGACATTGGAGGCGTAATTGCGAGGAGTATCTTGCCCAGAAACGTTCTAGCCATGGTATGTTTTTTTATTGAATTTAATGTTTCTATTAATTCCTCTTCTTGGGTATTGGATACCGGATGTGGTTCTCATCTATGCAATGATTTTCAGGTGATGGGAAGAAGCAGGAGGCTTAGAGATGATGAGACCTTTCTAAGACTAGGAAATGGAGCAAGAGTTGCTTCCACTGCCATTGGAGACATTACTTTAATTTTGGACAATACTTTTAAGTTTTTTTTGAGAGACGTTTTATTTGTTACTGAATTGGTTAAAAACATTATTTCTATTTCTATGCTTGTTAGGGATGGTTATTCTTGTGTTTTTGCTAAAAGTGTTTGCAATTTATACAAGAATTAATGTTTGATTGGAACTGGAGAATTAACAAACGATCTCTATAACTTAAAATTAAAAGATATTCCGTTAAACAATGTCCAAGCGCATACAAAAAGAACAACAAACAAAAAGAAAAATAGAAGATCCAAATCCTGCACAAATATGGCACGCTAGACTAAGTCATATTTCTCAAAGAAGGATGCACAAGCTAGTGGGAAAAGGCATGTTTGACTTGTCAGACATAAATTCTCTACCAACTTGTGAGTCCTGTCTAAAAGGAAAAATGACTAAAACTCCATTCAATGGAAACGTGGAACATGCGCATGATCTACTTGATTTGATCCACACGGATGTTTGTGGCCCGCTAAGTGTTAGCACAAAATTTGGGCATTCCTACTTCATTACCTTTACTGATGACCATTCGAGATATGAGTACGTTTATTTGATGAAACACAAATCTGAAGCATTTGAAAAATTCAAAGAATTCAGATATGAAGTAGAAAATCAGCTAGAAAGAAGTATTAAGACACTTCGATCTGATCGGGGTGGAGAATACTTAAGTGCTGAATTTTTGGGTTATCTAAAAGAGAATGGGATTCTCTCACGGTGGACTCCACCAGCAACACCACAATTGAATGGTGTTTCTGAACATCGAAATCGAACCTTGATGGACATGGTTCGATCTATGATGGGGTTCACTGAATTGCCTATATTGTTTGGGCTTTGCGCTTGAAACTGCGGCAATGTTGTTGAATAATGTTCATACAAAAGCAGTGGATAAAACATCATATGAGATATGGATGGGAAAAACTCCCAAATATTCTACATGAGAATATGGGGATGTCCTGCTTATGTGAAGCAGATAGTGGGAGACAAATTGGATAGTAGATCCACTTTGTGCTACTTTGTAGGATATCCAAAGAATTCTATTGGATATTATTTCTATCATCCCAATGAAGCAAAAGTGTTTGTTTCAAGAAATGCCACCTTTTTGGAAAAATAATTTCTATTAGATAGAAAAGGCAAGATGATAGAACTTGAAGAACAACTTTAGAAGTTGAACCTAATCCCCAAGAACCAGAAGGTCTGATAGGGTTATTAGACCACCTGCAAGATATACGCTTCTTCATGAACAAGGCCATGATGAGTCTTGTGTTTTGGATGTGATCCAATGAATTTCAAAGAAGCATTATCTGATACTGATTCAACCAAATGGCTTGAATCCATGCAGTCAGAAATGGACTCTATATATTCAAACCAAGTCTGGACATTAGTGGATCCACCTGAGAGAATCGTTCCCATAAGATGCAAATGGATTTACAAAAGAAAGCTTGGGGCGGATGGTAAGGTAGCGACCTTCAAAGCAAGACTGTTTGCAAAAGGATATACTCAAAGGCAAGGAGTTGACTATGAGGAAACTTTTTCACCAGTTGCTATGTTTAAGTCCATTAGAATACTACTAGCCATAGCAGCATGGTATGACTATGAGATATGGCAAATGGATGTAACGACTGTATCCGTCAATGGAGACATCAAAGAAGAAATTTATATGTCTCAACCCGAGGGATACACATCAGTAGGAAGTGAGCATAAGGTATGCAAACTTCAGAGATCAATATATGGTCTCAAGCAAACATCAAGGAGTTGGAACCTCAGATATGATAGCACTATCAAAGATTTTGGTTTTGCAAAGAATCCTGAGGAACCATGTGTATACAAGAAAGTTAGTAAGAGTGCAGTGACATTCCTAGTACTTTATGTTGATGATATCTTGCTCATTGGGAATGATGTAGGATTACTGCAATCAACTAAAGTATGGTTAGCCAGTAAATTCTCCATGAAGGACATGGGTGAAGCATCCTATGTATTGGGAATACAGATCTATAGAGATAGATCAAAAATGATGTTGGGGCCCACCAAAGCCACATATATCGATACCATTATAAAACGATTATCTGTGGAAGAGTCCAAGAGATGATACTTACCAATGTGTCATGGTATTACTCTATCTAAAGCTATGTGTCCCAAAACTGATGAAGAGATAGAGATGATGACATGAATTCCATATGCGTCAGCCATTGGTAGTATCATGTATGGTATGATATCGACACATCTTGACATGGCTTATGCTTTGAGTGTTACAAGCAGATATCAGGCGAACCCTGGTCCAATGCATTGGAAGGCCGTGAAAGACATTCTTAAGTACTTGAGAAGGACTAAGAACTTGTTCATGGTCTATGGGGGTGGAGAATTAAAATTGGAAGGCTACACTGATTCTAGCTTCCAATGTGATGTAGATGATTCGAATCGACCTCTGGTTTTGTATTCATGCTTAATGGTGCGGCTGTCTCTTGGAAAAGTTCCAAGCAAGACACTGTTGCGGACTCCACCACTGAAGCTGAGTACATTGCTGCATCTGCTGCAGCCAAAGAGGCAGTTTGGATGAGGAATTTTGTCCAAGAGTTGGGCGTGATTCCTAATGGAGTTGATCCAGTCCCGGTGTACTGCGACTACACTGGTGCCGTTACGCAAGCAAAGGAACCAAGGTCTCATCAGCGATCCAAACATGTACTGAGAAAATTCCACATCATTTGGGAGATTTTGGGAAGGGGAGACATATCAGTCGAAAGAGTCCCCTCTGTAGATAATGTTGCCGATCCACTTACGAAGCCCTTGCCAGGACCATTGTTTGAGAAGGATCGCGAAGCAATGTGATTAACGTTTATGGGTAGTTGGCTCTAGGGCAAGTGGGAGATTGTTAGAGTAGATGCCCTACAAGTCAACTGTTGACTAGGGATTTTATTGACTCAAGTGTAATAAACAATCTTTATTTTAATATAATTCATTATTTCATGTTTTGTTATTTCTTTATCTGTATACCCATGTTATCAAACATAGATGACCTTGATTATACTTTAATACAAATGAATCGTAATTCGATGTTGAAACTCGTTTGTAAATACTGTATGATCTAAATTCGTTCCTAGTCGATTCAGTCGCCTAAAACATGGATAAAGGTCGCTTGAGCTCGAGACTAGCATATGTGATGTTGTGTACTGCGTTTCTTAGTAAGGGCATAGAGATGTCGAAACATGCAGAAGGGTAATCATATGATGATTATACCGAACAACCCTCCCTCGGACTTTCCAAGTGGTTATCATTCATCGAGAGGATAAGTCCGTGTTTATGATTGTACACCATTAGTCCTTACGACCCGGGACAACACTGAGGCTCTATATGCTAGGGCTGTGCTTTGACTCGTTTACCGGCTCCAGGAGAGTCATCAGGTGGCGAGGTTGGGTACAGTTGCGGCACATATAGAAGCCAGTGCATTGTAGTCGGGGATTCACCGCTCACCTACATGTGTGGATATCCTATGTGATCTGATGAAATAATAGTGCATAGAATCTCTGGCCAGAGTACGAGATGTACGTTGGAGAAGGAGTTCTCCAAATAGTACACGCGATGCCACTATTATAGTTATCACATAGTTATCGAATTAATATGCAACCCTCGATGAACCAGTGGTTGCAGATTCGATCGAGATATATGAGATGAAGGGACCGTACTGTACTTTAATCATAATCGACTGGTTCTTGCAGGCACTATCAGTGATACCTAGGGGATCATGAGACGATGCTACTAGACGATGTTACCATGACCCGATGGGTACAATGAGAAATGAGTTCTGACATTCTTGTTCAAGGTGTTGACGAAAGGAATGGGACTAACTAGGGTAAGCCAAATAAAGGATTATGTCCTGAATCACAAAGAGTTGTGAACCCACGGCTAGCTGTAACCCTGAACCATTGAGGGTCACACAAGTACTGGATTGTTTGTTCCCGTTGAGAGAATAAATTCAAGAAGTTGAATTTATATTATATAGTATATTCAAGGAAGTGAAATTAATATAATTAAATTTTGAGATAATAAATTCAAGGAGTTGAATTTATAAATTTTGAGAATTTAATTTATTAAACTCAAATGTTGGGTTTATTGAATATTAAATTTTGGAGGTGATAAAAATTCAAGGAATTGAATTTATAATTTTTATAATAAATTCAAGTGTTGAATTTATAATGTATTTAATTTATTAAGCTCAAAAGTTGAGTTTATTAATTAATAAATTAAAAATTGATGAATAGTATGTTTAATGGGCTTGTAGGAGTACAAGTCCAACATAATAAATAATTAAAGTTTTGATGGGCTTTGATTAAATTAATTAAACTAGTTGGACTAACACAATTAATTAAATCAAGCCTATTAATGTTAATTATGTAATTAAGATATTATTTAATTATAAATAATACATGCAAAGCACTAAACCTAGCCCACCACAACATCAAACTTACATGAGCCTCCACTCAAAAAAAAAAAGAAAAAATCGGCCACCACAATTTTGAAAAGAAAATATTGAGCCGTCTCTCAATTTTCTCTCCTACGCAAAATCTCTTTCTCATTCTCTAGTGCAATTTGAAAGAGGAACATACTATCTAGTCGTGGACTTGATAGGAGGATTTCATCGAAGAAAGTTCGTAGGGAATCAACAAGAGCTAATTCGTTTATACCGGATTAGTTGGAGTCCAATGATTTATTCACCAAAGATATAATTTTCTAAACATTCTATGAATGTTTTGTTAATTCATACGAGCGCCTAAAGCAACATTATTTTGTTTTTCAAAATAAAATAAAAATTTAAAAACATCCGCTGCGTTTGGGCGTGTAGAAAACTAGATCCAACAAAAACGACTTTTCTTGAAGCCTGTGGTCACAATCTGATATAAAAAAAAAGGACTGCAGATTATTCATGCAAATTATTAGTTTTACTTCGTGTTTCATGCATAAGATATTTTGGTTTTATACAACACAATCATCTTAGCAAGAAAAAAATTCAATTTTTAGCTTTCCTAAACTTTCAAGTGTTAAAATAAGTAGAACACGTACGTAATAAATTTAAAACATATATATATATAGCAATTGATATGTATGCACAATAATAAATTATTCAATTTTGTTCTGTTCTTAAACATAACAGTAAATTATGATAAAATATTGTTATGTTTATAAAAGATCAATTTTTTATATTAAAAGTACATAAACAGAAAGATGAAGATATGCTCATAACATTAGAGTCATGTCATTATCATATCAGTGCTGCATTGATGGCACGTTAGAAAATAACAAAAATTGCAACCAAAACAAAAACAACTGATTAAAATCAAAATTTAATAACATAAATAACCAAAATCACAAAAAAATAAATGTAGACGACTAGCAGTTTTCTTTTAACAATATGAGGCATTAGACATAATCATGGGAATTTGGCGACAAGGGAAATAGAAAATTATGATTTTGATTATATATGCTTGACTATTGTCATTTTGGTATTATATATTTCAAAATTTGGTTGTAATAATATATATGTTTTAAAATTTTGACGGTTTTAGTATTTATTTTTTTATAATTTTAATCATTTTTTTCCGAAAAAGCACTGTGTGTTTCAACGCCACACCGGTGCCATCTCTATCTTATGTTGGTTTATGCAGTAATTAAATCATTAAAATTGCAAAGAAAAAAAATAAATAATACGAGGAACGAGTGTATATAGTAATGATTTTGTCAGAAAATGAGGAAGAAATTTTTGCCCAGAAAATAAGTGAGGAACTTGAGAAAAATAACAATGAACCCACAGAACGATCCCTTAACAAGAAACATAAGACTTCGACAGTTCGACCAATTAATTTATTGAACTGAAAACGTTTACTGAATATTACGAATTCTCCTTCTTTATGTCTCTAGTTCTACTTATTATTAACTTGTAGGAACTCGACTCCGCCTGGAATTTCAAGTTTTGGAAGAAAATGCTAGTGAGAAAAAACGACAATAGGCAGGAAATGAAATTAATGTGGTTGAGTTGGAGGATGTGATTGATATATAAAAATAAGCCGGACGATCGACGATGATCTTCAGTCTCAAAATTAAAGTTACAATACACCGGACGAGCGACGATGATCTTCAGTCTCAAAATCAAAGTTACAATACCTCAAACTAAAGTGATCAAAATTAAATTTTCTAGTATGGTTCTTTATTTTGGTCTCTATATATCACGTGGTGCCTGAATCAGTTAAATATTTGGAAGATTACTGATCAAACATTAATAATCCCTCACTTTTAGCAGTGGATTTATTATTATTATTAGTAGTTTTACTATTATTTCGAAATGATTTTTTCATATGATCGGAATTATTTCTCATATTTCATGTTCACATCAGAATCACATTCTTTTTTTTAATAAGAACTAATATTCATAAAATTTTATTTTTATAGTGATTATATTTCAGGTTGCCAACCAGCCCACTTGATACAAAATGAATGAAGACTGCCTTTCTAGTAAAGATCATCCATAGACTTAAAACTCATGTATTGTCCCAAGGGCAGCCCAAAATTAAAGGCCCAATAAATGAAATGGGCCCAAGAGATTGGTGTACACGTGTCAGCACCCCAGAGGCTGAGACCAGGAAATTGGACAAATGAGTATACATAGAAATTGGATAATGATAGAGATAGAGATGGGTGGGAGAAGAAGGTATGATTGCTGGGTAACATGGGCTTCTCAAAATTTGGGGGACAGCAATTTATTTGTATTCAAACGAGATGGGACTTTGTAATAAATATAAATAATAAATAAATTTGTTAAATCGAAGGAGACAATGGTTTCGTGATGGTGTCAAGTCCCCCAACAACAACCCCCCCCCCCCCCCCCCCCCCCCCCCATGTTTTCTGGTTTTTTTTCTTGTGTGTTCTTTTTTCCGTCTTAATCTTTTAATCATGTTTATGGCCGATTTGAATATTTGTGTACTTCATGTCATTGTAGCAATACTCCTCGTCCATAATGCGAAAGATATGATATCAGTTGTGATACTCACGGGAAATTTAGGGTTTAATTCCAGTAAGTGTCAAGTGTCACCAGTCCAGACCTATGTTTCGAAATTATATTGAGTCTGAAATCAAGAATAAGACCGTTAGAAGGGGGCCGGCCAAGAAGGTGTCCTGGCGTAGTCTCTCCGACGCTCAAGACAGAGACTGAGGATATAAGTGTCGAGCAGCTAACGATACAACTAAAAAATATAGTGAATGAATGAATCATACGCTAAAACCTGATATTTATAGGAGGAAAGACATGAGCTTATCTTCCATTTGGGCTAACGGATGAGTCATGAATAATGTGTTCATCCATGAGGTATCAAGTTGATTACACTTTTTTACTTCATTCAATGTTTAACTTGAAAAAACAAAATAGAGTTATACATGATTATGTTATATTATTATCGACTTTAAAATGAAACTTGATGCAAGGTGTTGACGGAATGTAATCGAATAATAGTTTAGCCCACCAAAAAAGATTTGGGGATAGAGACCTGATGGATATATACATTGATATTTTCCAGGTCTATTTCTTGTTTTTGTCAATTATTTCATACGTAAAGGCTATTTATTTACAGCAGTAATCACTACAACCCGAGCCAACCATGTGATTGGGGCAATAATAATTGCACAGTTCATTTAAATTAGACAATGTTTATCCATATTTTATCCAAACCGAGCAAGAATTCTTTTTATCACTAAAATAGTTTAGTTGATTGCGAGTCATATTAATAAAGTTGTAACAAAGGTGGACATGGGAATCAGAAGTCTAGCCAATTTTGACTTATTTAAATTACTAATCATCGCAGTTAGGTCTCTAAGCATCTTACACAAGCCGCCGCGACTTGTGTTTTATTAAATTCGGAGCACACCCTAAAAATTCCATTTAAAAAAAGGCGTGTTACAAAATAAAAGCGTAATTAATTAATATATTAAAAAACGAAATTTTTGAAATGTTCATGTCTCTTGTGAGATGATCTTACAGATGTTTATTTATAGGACAAGTCAATCCTACCTATATTTACAATAAAAGTAATATATTTTAATGAATACCTCAAATAGAATATTTGTATCACAAAATTGACATGTAAGATCGTTTCGCATAAATTTTTGTGCTAATATAATTATAAAAAGAATATATATGAATATTAGATTAGATCTTCACATGGGTAGACAATAAGCGCCAGCTGTTTTTAATAAGAAAACAATACTTTATAAGATTAAGTAAATTACATTGTTAATGATATGAAGATTTGAGATATTTGGCTTAGCTTGTGGGATTTAATCACTTTTTTAACTGAAATAAAAAAAAAAATAGTAAATGGGTAGCTAAAGATGTGATCCATGTTCTCATTTTGAGCACGTGATTTCATTTTCATTTGACGAATTTGAATATCAAACCCAAATTCGATTAGTTTTTTTTTAAAAAAAAATAGATTAATTTGGTTACACGAACTATTTAAATAAAATTAAAATAAATTAAATATGATGGTTTGTTTCACCCTTAATATGATATCTCAATATAAATTAGATTAGCGAGATTACCAAATTTTGTCAAGAAAATTTTTAGTTATCCTAAACGATATTTGGACAGTGGACACTGACATTCAATTGCAAAACATTTTACAGTTGGACTCCAATTAGGTACTGATAAGGGAGGAGAATTTATTCGATCCTAATGTGGGAAACGATTTGTTTTGGAACACACATGTAAATTGCAAAACATCAGAGTTTGACTCCATTAAAAATTCTGATAAGGGATAAGGATTTATTCGATTCTATCTTGGAAATCACAAGGGTGTTATCTTAAACGATATCTATCCTAAACGATATCTTGAAACTCGCAAGTGTAAGGGCGTGCATTTTTCTTTTGCCGTTCTCGTCAGTCTCCAAAAATTTGGAAGCAAATCAAATCGCAATCTTAGTATGGAGGGAAAGATATCAAAGCCACGCACCCCTGCCGCACGCCTCACGCAAGTCCAAGCCACGAGCTCGCCCACTCCTGCCCACACGCTCGCCCGCTCCCCCTGCCGCGCACCCCAGCAGCGCGCTCCCTTCGCCAAGCAGCACGCCCCTGCCACGAGCTCGCCCCTCACTAGCCGCCTAGACGCTCGCCCACTCCTGCCCACACGCTCGCCCCTCGCCCTGCCGCGCACCCCAGCCGTGCGCGCCCTTCGCCAAGCAGCGCGCCCCTCGCCGAGCTCGCCCCTCACTAGCCGCCCAGACGCTCGCCCACTCCTGCCCACACGCTCGCCCCTCGCCCGCTCGTCCCTCCGCGCACACACGCTCGCCCACTCCTGCCCACATGCTCGCCCCTCGCCCGCTCGCCCCTCCGCGCACACACGCTCGCCCGCTCCTGCCCACACTCTCGCCCATCCCCGCCCGTACGCTCGCTCAAGCGCCACGCTCGCCCGTCCCCGCCTGCACGCTCGCCCGAGCGCCTCGCACGAGCGTGCACCGTACTTGCTCATCTCCGGCTCATCCTTGCGACTTTTTGCGATGTTTATATTTGTTTATTTCCTTTTACGCACTCTTGACATGTACGAACTCGTTTTATTTATGCAACATTTTGCATTTGAATTTACTGCTTCTCACGAGTTTGTCTCTGATATTATTAATCTGCTGGGGCAAATAAAATCCTCACCATCTAACTTTTCTGTTAGGTGATACCTTAGCAGGAAAATAAAAATCAACGCCATCACCCTCTAACTCCTTTGCTAGGTTATACCTTAGCAAGAAAATAGAAATTCACCACCTCTTCCCTCTAATTCCTCTGCTAAGTGACGCTTTAGCAGGAAAATAAAATTTTCTCCGGCCCTCTGCTCCTCTACTAGGCGATGCCTTAGCAGGAAAATAAAGATTCTCCACCCTCACCTTCTAACTCCTCTGCTAGGCGACGCTCTAGCAGGAAAATAAAATTTCTCTCCTCTCCAACTCTGCTCCTCTGCTAGGCGATGCCTTAGCAGGAAAATAAAATTTTATCACCCCGTCACCCTCTAACTCCTCTGCTAGACGAGGCCTTAGCAAGAAAATAAAAATTTCAGCTCGTCACTCTCTAGCTCCTCTGCTAGGCGACGCCTTAGCAGAAAAATAAAGATTCAACGTATCCACCCTCTAACTCCTCTGGTAGGTGATACCTTAGCAGAAAAATAAAGATTCAACGTCTACACCCTCTAACTCCTCTGCTAGGTGATACCTTAGCAGGAAAATAAAGATTCAACACCTCCACCCTCTAACTCCTCTGCTAAGCCGGGCCTTAGCAGGAAAATAAAGATTCAAAACCTCCACCCTCTAACTCCTCTGCTAAGCCGGGCCTTAGCAGGAAAATAAAAATTCATCACTCCCATTCTCTAACTCCTCTGCTAAGCCGGGTCTTAGCAGGAAAATAAAAATTCTTCACCCTCACCCTCTAACTCCTCTGCTAGGCGACGCCTTAGTAGGAAAATAAAGATTCATCCTCATCACCCTCTAACTCCTCTGCTAGGTGATACCTTAGCAGGAAAATGAAAATTCAACGCCCCCACCCTCTAACTCCTCTGCTAGGTCGGGCCTTAGCAGGAAAATAAAAATTCACCACTCCCACGCTCTAACTCCTCTGCTAAACCGGGTCTTAGCAGGAAAATAAAAATTCTTCACCCTCACCCTCTAACTCCTCTGCTAGGCGACGCCTTACCAGGAAAATAAAGATTCACCCTCATCACCTTCTAACTCCTCTGCTAGGTGATACCTTAGCAGGAAAATGAAATTTAATTCCGCTCATCCACTCTTGCTTCTCTGCTAGGAGAGTTGCCTATGACAGGAAAATAACCATTTACAACGCCCCCAACCTCTAACTCCTCTGCCTAGGCGATGTCATAGCCAGGAAAATAAAAAATTCAACTGATACTATAAGAAAAATTCAGAAATAAAAATACAGAAAAATTCAAGTCAAGATAAATATTCTCTGAGGTGGTAAGCGTTCCCGAGCCTCTTCGAGTCTTGCCATGTGCTTTCTCCAACTTTTATGCTCCTCTTATACGTCCTTGGGACAAAAGTTCACTCACTTCTTCCTCTCTTAATCATGTGGACCTCTACACGCGCTCTTTCCCTCTTCTTTCACTATCCCCTCATAACACCGACGCACGACCCTCTTGATCCCGGAAAAAATCCAACCTCCTTCCCTACAGGAAAACTTCAACTTCTGATGATACGTGAGCTACTACTCTGAAATCCTTTAGGGCTGGTCGCCCCAGAATTCCATTGTAAGCAGATGGGGTGTCCACCACAGTAAATGTTGTCATTTTTGTTACCCGCCGAGGATCATGTCCCAAAGATAGAGGAAGGACAATCTGGCCGAGCGGCGGGATGGCATGTCCTACAAATCCATATAGAGGAGTAGAGATTGGCTCGAACTCAAATCCCTCTACCTTCATCTTATCCAAAGTGCTCTTGAATAGGATATTAACAGAGCTTCCATTATCAATAAAGATTCGTGCCACATCGTAATTGGAAACGGTGGCCATTACCACCAAGGCATCGTTATGAGGAGCCACAATGCCTCGGAGGTCATCCGGTCCAAAACTGATGACAGGATCCTGGGGTAAGTCCGCACCCCTAGATATTTCAAAATTCTCCAACATTCTCCCATGTGCCTTCCGAGCTCGCCCAGAGTCTCCATCAGTAGCACCCCCTCGAGATCATATAAATCATTCCTCTCGTAGGATGGTTATCATCATTCATTCCCCTCCTCAGTTCGACGGGCTCCTGAGGGACATCTTGACATCGACCTTCCCTTCTCTGCTCCCCGATCCTCTGATTTATCCATGGAGGGCCTTGACCACGCCTAGGGGGCGAGCGAGACATTTGTCGACTCCTGGATGAGGATCATTCTCGTCTATCCCGTGAAGGCAATCTAGCACTGCACCCAACCCTTCGCGACTTCTCCCACCTCCCTGCGGGCTCCCTCACCTCTATCACCTCGTCCCGACTCCTATCCAGAGGAACATGGGATGAGAATTGTCTTCTACTACTAGTTTTGTCTTCCTCTCTTTCCCCCGCACCCCTCTTCCTTCCTCCTTTCTCCGCTCCCTCAACTCTACTTCCTCCGGGCCGATTCTCCATCCTTCTGTACCGTTGGGCATCTTCCAAGTTTACATATTTCTCAGCTCGAGCCAACAGATCATCATAGCTCAACGGAGGCTTCTTGACCAGCGACTTGAAAAACTCCCCTCCCCTCAGTCCTTGTGTGAAGGCACTTATCATGATGTCAGGGGTAGCCGCTAGTATTTCCAGCGCTGCACTGTTGAAACGCTGGACAAATTCTCGCAAAGTTTCATTCTCTTGCTGTTTCATCACGAACATGCTCAAATAATTTTTCTGGTGCCTCTTGCTGCTAGCAAATCGGTGCAAGAAGGCAGCTGAGAAGTCCTCAAAAGAACGTATAGAGCTGGGCTGCAAAGTGTTAAACCACTGCTGGGCTGACCTCACCAACGTGCCCAGAAACACCTTGCACCTAACTCCATCCGAATATTGGTGCAACAGAGCCGCATTCTCAAACCTCCCAAGTGTTCCTCAGGGTCAGTATGTCCATCGTACTCTCCCACATTCGACTGTCGAAAATTTGGAGGAAGTCTTTCTTCTAAAATGGCTAGGACTTCCTCTCTTGGGTGTCGGCGCTCTGCTCCCCAACTGCTCCAGGGTTAAGTTCCCCACATTCTCATTGGGACGGGGTTGCTCGACCCTTGTCTCGTGAAAGGGTTGCTCGGCTCTCGTCTCTTGACGAGGTTGTTCATGTCTCGTCTCAAGATTCGGTTGTTCCTGTCTCGTCTCACATGAGATTGTCCAGGTCCCCTCTGAGGACGCGATGATGCTGAGGTAGCTCTTCTACTCCCTCTCTTGCCTACCATCTCTACGTCTCAACTCAAGTTTTCCCACATACGGCGCCAAGTGATACTCACGGGAAATTTAGGGTCCGCTCCCAGCAAGTGTTACTAATCCAGACGCGGGTTTTGAAGTTACCCTGAGCCTGAAATAACAAAGAAGATCGTTAAGAGGGGGCCAGGAGGGTGTCCTGGCGTAGCCCCTCCGACGCTTAAGTCAGTGACTGAGGATATATGGGGGGCAGCAGCTAAGGGTGTTGCTGAAAACAATACAGTGAATTCATCAACTGAACGCTCAAACCTGGTATTTATAGGAGAATATCTAGGCCTTTGATGGGCTTGTTTTCCACTTGGACTGGGGATGAGCCAGGGATAATAGGGCCCTTGATGGGCTTGTCTTCCATAATGGGGCCCTTGGATGGGCCTGTCTTCCATGGGATATCAAATATAAATTAAAAATATATTCTTGTTTTGATTTATGTTTTCTTATCATATCTTCTCTAAGTTGCTTAGTATTTATATTATTTTAATTTTGATTTTTTAACTAGTCACTAAAATATTTTATGTGAATACAAGTATTTTATAGATTTGTGACAAGTTTGAGTCACTCACAATATTCTAATTGATATTGATTGGACTAAACGATTTTTTAATATTTTATAATATATTTTTTCTTAACTTTTAAATTAATTAGTTCCTATGTTAATAGCTTACTTGGCGAACAAGGTAAAATATTTGTCAGTTTTCGAAATTTGAATTAGTCATAAATAGATACATAAATTATTAATTGAACATATATCCACGTACACCAAATTCGATAGCATGCATGATACCATGTTTATTTATATTTTCAATGCACAAATTAAGACTAGATCATGGTTAGATAAAATAATTCATTATTTATGTTAATTGATGCTAGTTTATAAAATAGAATAACGAAATTTCGAAATTGCATAGTAAAAGTGATAACTTGTGTTATTCTTACATAATTTATTATATTATTTATTTTCAATGATAGTAATATAATTTTACGTTACAATTTTAATATGTTTTTGTTATATTCTAATTATATAATTTTTTTAAAAAAAGTTGCAATGGCGAACATTGCCTTGAATTTGAAACACTTGACTTGACTGGAAAAAAGTATTTATCATGGATTTTGGATTCCGAGGTCCACCTTATCTCTATGAATTTAGAGAGTATAATCAAAGAAGGAAATAAAATGTTCCAATAGGACCGCGCAAAAGCACTCATTTTCTTTCGTCATCACCTCGATGATGGGTTGAAATTCGAATTTCTCACCGTGAAAGAGCCACGAGAGCTTTGGAAAATCTAAAAGAAATATTTGATCATTAGAGAACTGTAGTTCTCTCAAGAGCACGGTTTGAATGAATGCATCTACGATTACAAGGTTTTAAGTATGTAAGTAATTATAACTCTATATTATTCAAGAATAGTTCCACACTGATACTTTGTGGAGAGAAAGTCATGATCAAAACATGTTAGAAAATACATTCTCCACTTTTCATACATCAAACGTGCTCCTGCAATAGCAATATTGTGAACGTGGATTTCAAAAATACTCCGAACTCATCTCGTACTTACTAGTTGCTGAACAAAACAATGAGCTACTCATGAAAAATCACCAAATGCGCCCAACTATATCTGCATCATTTCCTGAAGCAAATGAAACTACATTTCCCGAAGAATATGAATTGCATTTCCTGAAGCAAATGCTAATTCAATTCAAAATCGTAATAATGAGAGCAAACGTGGAGGTGGAGGTGGGCTTGGACGTAGCCAAAGAAGACACTAGCAGCAACAAAATAAAAAAAAAACATAAAATAAGCCACCAGTAGTAGAATTTCAATAATGAAGAAGCAAATGAGAAAAGTTTCAAAGTGTATGAAGAAAAATGTTATAGATGTGGAATAGAAGAGAATTGGTCTCGTACCTGTTGTATGGCAAAGCACATTGTAGATCTCTACCAGTAAATCTCTACCAAACTCAATTAAGGAAAAAAGGAAAAATGGAGATAAATTTTGTGGACAATGATGATCCAATTGATATAACTCATTTGGACATCTCTGATTTTTTCGCTTATGCAGATTAAAATATAAATAATTTGAGGTGGTGGTGTGTGAGAAAACAATGAATAATTGTTTTTGTTTTTCTTGCTTCTACTTCGGATTTCTATTGTTTCTTAGGTTATCGTAGTCTAGTTTTTATTTTGAAGTTCATTTCATGTTTAAGACTTGTCGTGGAAATTTATTTTGTTATTCAATAAATATTTTTATTATTATTTTATATAGTATTTCGTTTGAAAGTCTTATATATTATTTATCATATTTAGCTTATTGAATTATATTTTATTTTAGATTAATGATGTAATATCACGACGAAAGTTTAGCGGATAGTGGTACAACACATACCATTCTTCAAAATAAAATGTATTTTTTAAAGTTAACATTAGCTGAAAATAATGTTACAACAATATCATGTGCATAAAAAATTATCGAAGGCTATGGAAAGGCAAAAATCATTTTACTAAATGATACAAGCTTATACATTGAAAATGTTCTATATGCTGACAATTCCAATAAAAAATTGAGCTTCAAAGATATTCGCCAAAATGGATATCATATTGAAACATTTAAAGAAAATAAGTTTGAATACCTTTGCATAACATCTATTATATCTAACCACAAACATATAAAAGAAAAATTATGTGCACTTCATTCTGGAATGTATTTTACAATAATAAAAACCGTTGAAACAAACATTGCCATAAACCAGAAGTTTGTTGACCAACAAAGCTTCAACTTGTGGCATGATCGACTTGGTCACCATTGGGTAACAGTGATCCGCAAAATAATAATTCACTCACATAGACACCCTCTAAAAAACTAGAAGATTATTTTACACAATGATTATCTATGTGTAGCTTGTTAACAAGCCAAACTTTATAAGACATTTCCTTACAAAGGTTGATGTTGAATTCCCAACCTTCTTGGAGAGAATTCATGGGGATATTTGTGGGCTTATACACCCACCATGTGGACTATTTTGATATTTCATGGTATTAAGTGAATCATATATTAGATGGTCATGTCATTTTGGAGAGAATTCATGGGGATATTTGTGGGCTTATACACCCACCATGTGGACCATTTTGATATTTCATGGTATTAAGTGAATCATATATTAGATGGTCACATGTCATTTTGCTTTCAACTCGAAATAAAACTTTTTCTAGATTATTTGAGCAAAATTTTAAATTACAAGCTCAATTCCCTGATCATTCAATCAATACAATTCGTCTTGATAATGTTGCTAAATTTTAATCGCAGATATTTAATGACTATTATGTGTCAATATGGATTTCAGTTCAGAATTCGATTGCCCATGTTCGTACACAAAATGGCTTAGCAGAGTCATTTATTAAGCATTTGCAATTAATTGCTAAACCATTACTGATGAGAACAAAACTTCCATCATTTGTGTGGGGCCATGCCATAATACATGTTGCATCATTGATTTGTATAAAGCCGACTAATCATCACCAATACTCACCCTTACAACTTGCTTATGGTCAAGAGCCTGATGTTTCTCAGCTTCGAGTATTTGTGGGATATGATTCACCATCTATTATAAGATATTTGGAACATTTAGTAGGAGACTTGTTTACTATGAGATTTGTTGATTGCCACTTCGATGAGTTGAAATTTCCAAATCTAGGGGAAATAAAGTTGTATCCCGAAGAGCAATAAAAGATTTGTTGGAATGAGAAAACATTACCTCATTATGATAATCGGAATAATCAATGTGAGCAAGAAGTTGAAAGAATCATTCACTTGTAAAGAATTTCAAATCAATTTTTCGATGCTTTTGTTAATACAAAGAATGTGACAAAGCCACATATACATGCAGAGAATGCCGCCGTAAAAATTTATGTCCCCGTAGGATCATCTACTATTCAACCTGCAAATGAATCTAAAATACGCCAAAGTGTGGTAGGCCATTTGGTTATAAGGATATTGTACCTCGAAAAAGAAAGGTATAAGAGATAAAATTCTAAATCTAAAGAAAAACGAATCTTGGATGATATAGTAAGAGAAATCAATTAAGTAAATTTGGATAATGTTATTCCTGAAGAATCAAATTCTCATTTCATAATGAGATTTCAATAGATTATATATCATATCGAAAATTTTGGGATCAAAAGAACACAATTGTTGACAATGCATTTGTTCCAAATGTCACCCTTGACATCAAATTTAATGAAGACCCAAAACCACAATCCGTTAGGGGTTGTCAACAAAGAGATGATTGGCCAAAATGGAAGAATGTCATACAAACTAAATTGGACTCGCTAGAAAAACATAAAAGTATTTGGATCTATAGTTCGAACACCTGAAAAATGTACTCTCAGCAAGATATAGGTGGGTTTTTGTGGGGATCCGGACGCTAATCATCTTCTTAATCGTCATTGAGACTAATTATAAATCAAGATAAACATGGTCTAAAAATTTTTCTTTTTAAAATATAACTGCGGAATGTAACTAATATACATCTCAGTATAAAAGTACAATAAGGTACACAATTATTCAAACTAGTCTAAGGTTTAACTACTAAATTTCAAGTATTAAACCAGGTCTACATCCAAGTCCGGAATCACCACTCTAAACTCGTCTTCTCTCATCATCTTCTTGACCATGATCATGTCCCACCTGTTGTCATACACACATACAAAACAAGACAACAACCGGATAACTCCGGTGAGATATAAATATCCCAGTATAAACAATGTAAGCATGCAATCATATAAAACATATATAAAAGCATAAAAAAACATCAAAACATGCATCTCATCTGACTACATGAATCAATACGAATCTGTATTTAAGTCAAGGTCTTGTTATCTTATCTTAACTCGTTTCTAATCTAGGGATCCTGATCTAATTTAGACTTTGTTATGCTGTATCGAATGTCTACAATAGACGTTGATCTACCTCTAAGCTCATCGATACGCCGTAAGTCTAGAGTCTTAGCGGTTCTGACAAAGACTCCAATTTAGACTTTGGCATGCTGTATCGAATGTCTACAATAGAAGTCGATCTACATCTAAGCTCATCGATACACCGTAAGTCTAGAGTCTTAGCGGTTCTGACAAAGACTCGGCGGTTCTGCCCTAGCTAGGCTGATCTGTCCTAGACTTAAACTCTGGCTCTGCTATCATTCACTAGAATAAACATATCAATCTGATAATCTGCAAATATCAATGCAATAAAATAAAGTATGTGATTTAGGGGAAACTCAAGTCAAACTTAACTCGAGTTGTGCAATTCTGAATCAACATTTATTTATACCTTTGTCTTCTCGGTCTGACGAAGACGAAGTCTTGTATTCTGATCTGTCCATAGCCAGTCTGGCAATGACAATCGCATAATTACAATATCAGTGAATAACTCAATTCAAAACATGTTCTGATCAATACTCAAATCAGTATATATCTGATCCATTTCTGAACAAGGTACAATCTAATTCATATCAACGATATAACAATGCAATCTCAATCAATATCAAATCTGATCAAATGTCAATCTGCTGATGTTTCGACGGCATAACAATACAATCTGAATATCCCCGTCAATCTGAACATCACGGATATAATATCAGAACTCATAATCAGTATCAGTACAATTCATAATCTGAATAGTAACACAACTCTGATATAGAATCTCAACTAAATCAACTCTGAAATCATAACAATTGTATAACCAGTCTATTCTTTAATCTGACTTCAATTATACAATGTCTAATGTAGCAGGAACCTCATATCTGATTCATATTCAATTCTGCCAATATCATAATTTCAAATCATGTCTAAACGTAACAAAACTTACGTCCAGTTATAGCCTGCGTTGATAGGAACACAGTACTGAAGTCGGATTTAAAATTGGACGAACAATTCTTTCAGAAATCAAAATCTAAGGAAAAGGTGTACGGATGTTTCTCTATTCCTCCGTGTTTTCTTCTTATCAATTCTGAAAGAATTGAATGGTTTATATATATATATATATATATATATATATATATATATATATATATATATATATATATATATATATACACGTTGCACACTTAAAGCCAAATGTCTTGCTCTTGTTCTGCATGACTCGCGCTCGGGCGGTCATAAGGTACCGCTCGGGCGCAGTAATTTCTGTCGAGATACTCGGTTGAACATATCCTGGCGCTCGGACGGTAATATTCTACCGCTCGGGCGCCAAACATTCTGTCCAAAAAGTAAAATTGGCGCTCGGGCGGTTCTTTTCTACCGCTCGGGCGCGAGATGTTCGGTCTAACATCTTGAGATGTTCGGTTCAACATCTTGTCTTAAAATAAACCAACGCCCGGCTTCGTCATTTAAACTCATAAAACCCCCATTCGTCACAATCATGTCAATTAATCAACATCTGATTACAATAATTAAATCTCGGGCATTACATTTCTCCCCCTCTTAGATCTGAGTTCGTCCTCGAACTCGCAAGTAATCAATTCAGATAGATCAGAAGAAATGTATACAGAGCTTAAATTAGAAACTCATCTCGATGAATCAATTGTGAAATCTTAATCTCATATCAGATTCTATCTCTCAAATAGTTTCTTTGAGATTCTGACAATCTTACTGTGTTTTCAACAACAAAATAATTTTCATTTATCTCTGATTCCAATCTGGAATAAGAATTCAAGAAGTATAATATCATAATACCCCTCAAAATAGTTCTGACAGAATCAATCGTGTAATACTGGCTATAAAACATCCGTATATGCCCAATTACAGCTCATAACGAGTCAACATCATCAGCTGTTATCAAATTTGTTTATTCCAGTCAAGGATATATTAAATCTCTGGCCCAAATACCAATCGTCACCATCTGACATTGGCATATTACGTCTATCTGGTTGGAGCTATCTTCATTCTCTTCTGAATTATCTACATTTTCTTTGTCATATCTCTGACCGTATTAGATCTTATCTCAGATATCTCCGAGATATTATTCTTATACCAAAGAAATCTGCAGTTCTCACTGTAAAATGTCTCGTCTGTAGCTATCTCAATACTCGTTTGATAGCTATCATTGTACCATAATTCATAAAGTGACCATCTGTCATATCAATTAGTGCTAGCATCCAGCACTACAGTTCCACCAATATCTTCCAATATCTGGATAGTCCACTCTGGCTATCTGTCAGTCGGTGGATAATATGTGGATGAGTTCATGGTATATTCTACCATAATTACAAAATCAATCAAAATCACAATCTGATATAGTCTAGTTCTACA
This sequence comes from Primulina eburnea, assembly GCF_022965805.1. Lineage (NCBI taxonomy): Eukaryota > Viridiplantae > Streptophyta > Magnoliopsida > Lamiales > Gesneriaceae > Primulina > Primulina eburnea. The sequence continues at coordinate 7,668,645 of NC_133108.1, forward strand.
TTCTGGTCAATCTGACAATTTCTCTGACATCGATCTTTGTCATTTGGTCATGTTTGTACGTTATCTTATACAAACTAATAGTTATAGATTGAACAATCTGTCAATCACAATCATATCATATCACAATCTAGGAAGTATGACAGTGGTCTTATTACGAAATTCATCAAAATATACTTCCCCATGTCTGGTCAGAAATATACAAATTCTGTAATAAATCTTCTGGTCTTTATCTTTCTATCTTCATTTATTGGCGATTCAGGCATTTCAGTACAAATTCTGCCAACATTTCAGCATAAATTCTGCCATAACTGATTTAATCTGTCTATATCAAACTGTCTGTCCGAATATTATACATTCTCAGTCGCCACAAAGAAAGCTGAATCCACTACTGTGAGTTTCTGACACTGTCTGTCATTTCTAATTCGAATTATTTGATACAACCAATCAGTTAACAATATAAATTAAAGAAAAATACCTACCTGGTATTCGGCTCTGACTATCAATATCAAATTCTGTTATACAATTCTGAAACATTTGACATCACAAGATAATCATTCTCATACAGTAAAACTCACATATCTGTTACTCTGATCAATGCTCTGCTCTGATTATCAAAATCTAGTTCTGAATATTCTGATCACATTTCTGAATCATTGAAATTCTCGAATTCAACTCTGATTCGGATTGAACTGTATATAATCTCAGCGGTTCACAATGATCTATATCAAATACGGCTGTAGAAATATAACAATACTCAGGCAGACACAAAACAACAATCGTATACGATAATCTGCCAACTCAGATAAAAATAAATTTCTGAAATTTCTGACATTTCTGAAATTTCTAATCTTTCTGATATCGGTATCATTCTCAGCCACTGATCACAATCTCAACTGTGTCAAAATCAAGCAGTATACTAACTTCAGATATCGCTTATTCTGAATACAATCTGTTTCAAGCAGGATTCATATCTGAATAATTTCTGTATACAATAATCACAGTTCTCAGAGTATTCAATACAATCTTCAGATATTCGATTCAATCAATCAGATGCTGCAAATATATCAAAATATCATAGATACAATGAGTATGGAATCATCAGAATATCTCTGAATATACTAATACATGCTAAAGAGAAACACTAAATCATATGTAACTCCTGGTCCGTACTCTTCTGCTGATCTTTCAATTCTTTCAATTCATTCTGTATCATTCTGTACATTCAATATCATTCTGTACTGAATTCTAAAGCACAACCAGTACCCGATCTCAATTCAATTCTGAAATCTATCTTTCTGATATAAAGCAAATCTAAAATCTTATCTGAGCAAACATCAGCCAACTCGTACATCACTGGCAAATCTACCAATTCTAGGCTCGATTTCAGTAGATCTACTGAATACATAAGGATACCATCTGTTCTTTTCTGTATTAATCGAGTCATAGCCAACATAGATATCAAGGGAATTCGAAATCTAGAATCTTTGTCGTGAAATCTCTACTCAACCATATCTGGTTGGAATCTTATATTCTCCTGAAAGGAATCTATAATAGTTTGTACTTGTTTAGCATATTAATATCAATAATGCAGTCAAATCAGAAACACAAATACATCAAAATCTAACTCGATCTCATTCTTCTCTTACCGTAGTATACAACCTTTCACAAAAATATCACATATCAACATTTCCCCCAAAAGGTAAGGAATTCAATACTACAGTACAAACAGACCCAACAGATAAAGTATATCTCCATGTAACTCAGTCAAAATTAATCGTAGAGAATGCATTAGTATGTATCAATACATTTGCAATATAATCATAAAAGAACAGTACCTGCCACTATATCATCAAGTGCCTCTTGGGTCTGTTCCTCTGTCACTATCACCAGATGGTCCTGATCCCTGAAATCTTCGGGAATCTCTCTGTGGACAAACTCTAGCAAAATGCCCCGGCTGTCGGCAAATACGACAACTACCAGTAACTCCCTGACATTGCTCCGTGGAATGTCTTCCTCCGCAAGTTCTGCAATACACTCCAGTATAACTCGGGCTAGAACCACTAGAGCTAGCTGAACCACTCCCTAACTTCTTGAATGGCTTCTGTCGAACTTTCAGCAAATCTTGCTTTCCACTCGTCCTGTCGCGATCAAATCGAAGAGGGGATTGCTGTGTCTGGGGTTGTATCACACACACCCTTTCTAGTTGTCTAATCAGACTCGCCTCCGCTCTCTTCGCTCTACTCAAGGCATCAGAAAAATGGTGAGGTCGCTGCATATTCATCAATGCAACTATCTCTGAATTCAATCCTCTGATGAACTGATCCGCTACAGCTTCATCATTCCCCATTACATGAGGAGCAAAACGCAGTAAAGTAGAGAATTTAGCAACATATTCTTCAATATTCAGTTGGCCTTGTCTCAAATTCTCAAATTCTGCTTTTTTGTCCTCCCGATACGAAACTGAGAAAAATCTTCGATAAAATTCAGCTTTGAAGACTTCCCACGTGATTACAGTACCACGTTGTTCTAATATTCCTTTGATTGTAATTCACCAACTCCTGGCAGTCTCTCGTAACTGGTGGAATATCAGTTTAATTCTCTACTCATCTGAATAATCAAGTAACTCAAACAATATTTCTATGTCATCAAACCAGTTCTCACACTCTTCAGACGTCTCGGTACCACTCGGAATCGGCGGCTGAAATAACTGAAACTCTTTCAACTGCATTTCTATCTGAGTTTCTGATACATCTATCTGTTCAGTCGAAGTACTACCCCTTTCTGGCATTCTTCGTGGAGGTATATCTGCTTATCAAAACATTAGTACCCAAATACTACAAATCTGTTCCAATCTTTCTCTGATCATCTTACTGCTGATCGAGAATCAAATCTGATTCATACTCAATAATACATATTACCAATTCAAATCAGATAATTAGATAACATGTATTTTAAGGCAGTAAAGCATAATGTCATGCTAGCATACACAATGTCATCAACATTAAAATAAATCTCATGCTAGCAATCGCATGCAAGGACAGAAAACTCAATCTACCCGGCTCATTCTCTTCTATCTCAGTCTAAAGGATCTATCGCTCTGATACCACCTGTTGTGGGAACCCGGACGCTAATCATCTTCTTAATCGTCATTGAGACTAATTATCAATCAAGATAAACATGGTCTAAAAATTTTTCTTTTTAAAATATAACTGCGGAATGTAGTGGAATGTAACTAATATACATCTCAGTATAAAAGTACAATAAGGTACACAATTATTCAAACTAGTCTAAGGTTTAACTACTAAATTTCAAGTATTAAACCAGGTCTACATCCAAGTCCGGAATCACCACTCTAAACTCGTCTTCTCTCATCATCTTCTTGACCCTGATCCTGTCCCACCTGTTGTCATGCACACATACAAAACAAGACAACAGCCGGATAACTCCGGTGAGATATAAATATCCCAGTATAAACAATGTAATCATGTAATCATATAAAACATATATAAAAGCATAAACAAACATCAAAACATGCATCTCATCTGACTACATGAATCAATACGAATCTGTATTTAAGTCAAGGTCTTGTTATCTTATCTTAACTCGTTTCTAATCTAGGGATCCCGATCTAATTTAGACTTTGGTATGCTGTATTGAATGTCTACAATAGACGTTGATCTACCTCTAAGCTCATCGATACGCCGTAAGTCTAGAGTCTTAGCGGTTCTGACAAAGACTCCAATTTAGACTTTGGCATGCTGTATCGAATGTCTACAATAGAAGTCGATCTACATCTAAGTTCATCGATACACCGTAAGTCTAGAGTCTTAGCGGTTCTGACAAAGACTCGGCGGTTCTGCCCTAGCTAGGCTGATTTGTCCTAGACTTAAACTCTAGCTCTGCTATCATTCACTAGAATAAACATATCAATCTGATAATCTGCAAATATCAATGCAATAAAATAAAGTATGTGATTTAGGGGAAACTCAAGTCAAACTTAACTCGAGTTGTGCAATCCCGAATCAACATTTATTTATACCTTTGTCTTCTCGGTCTGACGAAGACGAAGTATTGTATTCTGATCTGTCCATACCCAGTCTGGCAATGACAATCGCATAATTACAATATCAGTGAATAACTCAATTCAAAACATGTTCTGATCAATACTCAAATCAGTATATATCTGATCCATTTCTGAACAATGTGCAATCTAATTCATATCAACGATATAACAATGCAATCTCAATCAATATCAAATCTGATCAAATGTCAATCTGCTGATGTTTCGACGACATAACAATACAATCTGAATATCTCCGTCAATCTGAACATCACCGATATAATATCAGAACTCATAATCAGTATCAGTACAATTCATAATCTGAATAGTAACACAACTCTGATATAGAATCTCAACTAAATCAACTCTGAAATCATAACAATTGTATAACCAGTCTATTCTTTAATCTGACTTCAATTATACAATGTCTAATGTAGCAGGAACCTCATATCTGATTCATATTAAATTCTGCCAATATCATAATTTCAAATCATGTCTAAACGTAACAAAATTTACGTCCAGTTATAGCCTGCGTCGATAGGAACACAGTACTGAAGTCGGATTTAAAATTGGACAAACAATTCTTTCAGAAATCAAAATCTAAGGAAAAGGTGTACGGATGTTTCTCTATTCCTCCGTGTTTTCTTCTTATCAATTCTGAAAGAATTGAATGGTTTATATATATATATATATATATATATATATATATATATATATATATATATATATATATATATATATATATATATATATATATATATATATATATATACGCATACTTATATACATACACGTTGCACACTTAAAGCCAAATGTCTTGCTCTTGTTCTGCATGACTCGCGCTCGGGCGGTCATAAGTTACCGCTCGGGCGCGGCAATTTCTGTCGAGATACTCGGTTGAACATCTCCTGGCGCTCGGGTGGTAATAATCTACCGCTCGGGCGCCAAACATTCTGTCCAAAAAGTAAAATTGGCGCTCGGGCGGTTCTTTTCTACCGCTCGGGCGCGAGATGTTCGGTCTAACATCTTGAGATGTTCGGTTCAACATCTTGTCTTAAAATAAACCAACGCCCGGCTTCGTCATTTAAACTCATAAAACCCCCATTCGTCACAATCATGTCAATTAATCAACATCTGATTACAATAATTAAATCTCGGGCATTACAGTTTTTGTACGAAAGATGAATGAAAATGGTGAAATTGTAATATATAAGGCTCAACTCGTAGTCCAAGGTTTCTCGCAAAGGCCTAAAATTGACTTTGAGAAAACATATTCATATATATATATATATATATATATATATATATATATATATATATATATATATATATATATATATATATGAAAGTCCCTGAAGGATTCAAATTATCGAAATAAAATGGTGAAGCACCCAAGGCTATGTTATCAATAAAACTACATAAATCCTTATATGGGTTAAAAAAATCTGGTCGCATGTGGTACAATTGTCTTAGTGCATATTTGTTGAAAGAAGGGAACACAAATAATGTTATTTGTTCATGCACTTTTATAAACAGGACAGAAGAGGGTTTTGCAGTTGTGACAGTATATATTGATGATCTAAATAATATTAGCACCCCATAAGTGCTTATTAAAACTACCAATTACTTTAAAAATGAGTTTGAGATGAAAGATTTAAGAATGACAAAAAAAATTTGGATTGCTAATTGAACATTTACATGATGAAATATTAGTTCGTCAATCATCATATACATAAAAAAATATTAAAGTACTTTTATATGGACAAGGCACATCCATTAGTATCACCAATGTTTGTTCGATCACTTGATGCTGACAAAGATCCTTTTCGACCACTTGAAAATAGAAAAAAAATCGTTAGTCCAGAAGTACCATATCTAAGTGCGATTGGGGCATTATCATATCTCGTAAATTGTACCGGCCCAGATATATCATTTTTATGTTAATCTTTTAGCAAGATATAACTTATGTCCGACCCGAAGACATTAGAATAATGTAAAACACATATTGTGTTACTTTCACTGGTACAACTGATATGGGGTAATTTTATTCGACAAAATCAAAATCTTCTTTAGTTGCATATGCAGATGCAGTAAATCTTTTTGATTCACATAAAACTAAATCCCGGACATGTTATGTGTTTACACGAGGAGACACCGCTATATCATGGAAGTCGATGAAGCAATCTTTAACAACAATGTCATCAAATTACTCTGATATCATGGCAATGCATGAAGCAAGTCTAGAGTTGCGTGGTTGAGATCCATGACACAACATATTCAAGAATCATGTGCGTTGCCAACAACTAAAGATACCTCAACAGTAATATTCGAAGATACTGTTGCTTGCATTGTACAAGTAAAATGAAGCTATATCAAATGTGATAGAACATAACATATTTCACCAAAGTTCTTCTATACACATGAGCTTCAAGAAAATGGTGATGTTGATGTTCATCAATGTGGGATCCGGACGCTAATCATCTTCTTAATCGTCATTGGGACTAATTTAATCAATTAGGATAAATAGGGTCTAAATTTTTTTTTAAAATACATTATCAAAAGCGGAACGTAATGGCATACATCTTAACATACACGTCAGTATTAAAAGTACAAATCTTGCACTATATACCATCAGTCTCAACTAAGGTTTAACAACTATATAACAAGTGTTTAAACCCTATCTCTAGTCCAAGTCCGTAGTCTCTACTCTAACTCGATCTTTCTTCACCTCTGTGACCCTCAACCTGTCCCACCTGTTGTCATGCACACATACAGACAAGACAACAGCCGGATAACTCCGGTGAGATATAAATATCCCAGTATAAACAATGTACCAATGCAATCATATAAAACATATATAAAAGCATAAACAATCATTAAAACATGTATCCAATCTGACTACATGAATCAATACGAATCTGCATTTAAGTCAATGACTTGTTATCTTATCTCAACTCATTTCTAATCTAGGGATCCTGATCTAATTTAGACTTTGACATGCTGTATCGAATGTCTACAATAGAAGTCGCTCTACATCTAATGCTCATCGATACACCGTAAGTCTAGAGTCTTAGTGGTTCTGACAAAGACTCGGCGGTTCTGCCCTAGCTAGGCTGATCTGCCCTAGACTCAAACTCTTGTTCTGCTATAAATTCAATAGACTAGACATATCAATCTGATAATTTGCAAATATCAATGCAATGAAATAAAGTATGTGATTTAGGGAAACTCAAGTCAAACCTAACTTGAGTTGTGCAATCCCGAATTAACATTTATTTATACCTTTCGTTCTGTCGCTCTGATACAATCGAAGTCTCGACTCAAAGTCTGTCAATGTTCAATCTGGAAATGACAATATCAATGTACTGTATCAATATTCTATTTAAATCAAGACATCTCTGTTTTATCAAATTCTAACAGTACAATAGTACACTCTTGCGATATCTGTGATGCCACACCAGTATATATTAATTTCAATAACTTATAATCAACCTCAGTGCAAATCTGACATCACATCTCAGTCAATTTAACTCTGAAATTCATAACAATTCCATAATCAATCCGTTTCTTAATCTGACTTCAATTCTACGATGTCTAACATTTCAAGAACATCATATATGAGTTCCATTCAATTCTGACAATATCATAATTCCAAAACATGTCAAAACGTAGTAAAACTTACGTCCAGTTGTAGCCTACGTTGATAGGAACACAGTACTGAAGTCAGATTCAAAATCAGACGGACGGATTTTGCACAATCGCGATCCTAAGCTTCAAGGACAATTTTGATAGCATTTCTTTCGATTTCCCGTTTCTGAAGGATTATAATGTTTATATATATATATATATATATATATATATATATATATATATATATATATATATATATACACGTACATGCAATAAGCCAAGTGGCTCGGTGTGCCTACTGCACGTCTCGCGCATATGCGCGACCATCTTCCGCGCATATGCGCGAGACAATATTTCTCGGCGCGTCTGTCTCACGGTGGCTCGCGCATATGCGCGACACATCTTGGCACATAGGCGCGAGGCCTTTGCTCGTTTTTGCCAACTCTCTGCCACCCTCGCGCACATGCGCGGATTCAAGTCATGCATATGCGCGAAGTCCTCTGGACATTCCGCGCATATGCGCCCTGCCAGGCAGCACATATGCGCGAGAGCTTCGTCCTCGCACATACATATTTTTATGCCGAATTTAAACCGTGCCCCGATTAATCCTCTTATAATCATGTCAAATTATAAATCAATAATTACAGATTATTAGGATCAAATTCTCAGGCATTACAATCAAACTCGCTCAAGCGACAATGTAGCCAACTTATTCACAAAGGCATTGCCAACTTCAACATTAAAGAAATTGGTGCTCAAGATAGGGATGCGTCAATTGAAGGATTTTAGATGATTGAGATCAGAAGGATTATCTATTATTATATTCTTTTTTCTTTCAAGTTTTTCTCATTGAGTTTTACTGACAAGGTTTTAACAAGACATCATTTGAGCCCCTACATCTCTTAGAAATAATTTGTCGAGTCGATAATCATCTAAGGGAGAATGTTATAGATAAAGTATTGTAGATTATTATTGGGATAAGATTTATATTTCGTCATGTTACCAACTATTTAAACTCTGTAAATGTACTATAAATAGAATTCTCAATTAATGAATAGAGTGTTTTAATTCATTATTTCGTATTTGTTGTGAATAGTAGCGAATATAGAGAAAAAAGAATGATTTGAAATGCTTTATTCATTATTTGAGACATCTATTTATATAGCAGATTCACAGAGTTTGAATAGTTGATAACATGATAAAATATAAATATTATCTCAATAATCATCTACAATATCTTATCTATAACACTCTCTCTTAGATGATTATCGACTCAACAAATTACTTCTAAGAGATGTGGGGGCTCAAATGCTGCCTCGTTAAAACTTTGTCAATAAAGCCTAATGGGAAAAACCTGAACGAAAGAAAAAGAGTACAATAATAGATACTCTCCTATCTCAATCATCTAAGATCATTCAACTGGTGCATCCCTATCTCATGCACCAATTTCTTGATTGTTGAAGTTGGCAATGCCTTTGTAAATAAGTCAACTACATTGTCGCTTTATCGAATTTGATAGACGTCAATATCGTCATTTTCTTGAAGCTCATGAGTATAGAAAATCTTTGGTGAAATATGCTTTTTTCTATCACCTTTGATATAGCTTCCTTTTAACTGCGCAATGTAAGCAACATTATCTTATAATATTACTGTTGGGCTATCTTTGGTTGTTGGCAATCCACATGATTCTTGAATATATTGTGTCATGGAACTCAACCACACACACTCCCGACTTGCTTCATGCATTGCAATGATCTCAAAATGATTTGAAGATGTCACTGTTTAGGATTGCTTCACCATCTTCCATGGTATAGCAGTGCTTCCTCGTATAAACACATAACCTATCTGGGATTTAGTTTTATGTGAATCAGAAAGATATCATGCATCTGCATATCCAACTAAAGAAGAATTTGATTTTGTTGAATAAAATAATCACATATCAGTTGTACCAGGAAGGTAACAAAATATGTGTTTTACATCATTTCAATGTCTTCAGGTTGGACATGAGTTATATTTTGCTAAAATATTAACAGAAAATGATATATCTGGGCGAATAGAATTTGCGAGATATGACAATGCACCGATCACGCTTATATACGGTACTTTTGGACCAACGATTTTTTCTCCATTTTCGAGTGGTCGAAAAGTATTTTTGTTAGCATCAAGTGATCGAACAAAATTGGTGATGCTAATGAGTGTGTCTTGTCCATGTAAAAGCGCTTTAATATTTTTTCTGTATATGATGATTGATGAACAAATATTCTCTCTTGCAAATCTTCAATTTTCAATTCGAGACAAAATTTTGTTTTTCCTAAATTTTTCATCTAAAACTCATTTTACAAGTAATTGGCAGTTTTAGTAAGCTCTTCTAGAGTGCCAATAAGATTTAGATCATCAAAATATACTGTCACAATTTCAAAACCCTCATTTGTTCTTTTTATAAAAGCACATGGACAAATAGCATTATTTCTGTATTATTAATTTAACAAATTTTCACTAAGACAATTGTACCATATGTGACCAGATTGCTTTAATCCATATAAGGATTTATGTAGTTTTGTTGAAAACATAGCCTTGGTCGAAAACTAGTGGTATCTATCACAGGTGAATATGTTTCCTCATAGTCAATTTCAGGTCTCTGCGAGAAACCATGGGCTACGAACCGGGTCTTGTACCTTACAATTTCACCATTTTCATTCCTATTTCGTACAAAAACACATATGTATCCTACTGGGATAACATTTTTAGGTGTCCGTACTACATGTCCAAACACTTTATGTTTTTCTAGTGAGTCTAATTCAGTCTTTATGACCTTCTTCCATTTTGGCCAATAATCTCTTTGTTGACAATCCTTAACGGATTATGGTTCTGTGTCTTCATTATGTATGATGTCAAGGGCAACATTTAGGACAAAGAAATTGTCAACAATTGTGTTATTTCGATCCCACAATTTTCGAGATAATATATAATTTGTTAAAAAAGAAAAAAAAATATGAAACTTCATACACCTTAAAGTTCATAGGACGAAAAGATATTTTTTGAGGACCTTATACTCATTATGCCTAGCATTGAATGTACTGGTATTCACCTTATCAATATCTCAAATCAATGATGGGGTCTCTTTCGTACCTAAACGGGGCACCAAAATAGGACTGAACCGTTTGTCAGGCTATTGTTCCCTTAAAGTTCTGGAGTAAGACATCGATTTCTCAATAAGATCAATTTCTTTTATTGTATGATGGACTCCCCTGAAAAACATTGGCGCACGTGTAAACGAGTTGCTCTACCAACTGAGCTATAGCCCTTAGTGCTTGTGATACATATTTTATCATGTATATAATTTCTTGTCAAGATCAATATTCTATGATCCAACATCATAAATTTTGTTGAAATCTCATTATTTTCATGAAAATTTGATTCTTCGGGAATAATATTATCTAAGTTTGGTTCATTGATTTCTATTACTATAACTCCAAGATCGCTTCTTCGGGAGCTTTTGAATTTTCTTTCTCTTGTACATTTCTTTTCCGAGGTACAATATCCTTGGAACCAATTGGTCGACCACGCTTCTGACGCATTTTAGATTCATTTTGCAGGTTGAATAGTAGCTTGTCCTACGAGGACATCAATTTTTACATGGACATTCTCTGCATGTATATGTGACTTTGTCACATTCTTTGTATTAATAAAAGCATCGGGCAATTGATTTGCAATTCTTTACAAGTTAATGATTCTTTCAACTTCTTGCTCATATTGATTATTTCGAGGATCATAATAAGATAGTGTTTACTCATTCCAACAAACTTTTTGTTGTTCTTCGAGACACAACTTTATTTCCCTTATATTTGGAAATTATAACTCATCGAAGTGGCAATCTACAAATCTTGCAGTAAACAAGTCTCATGTTAAATGTTCCAAATATATAATAATAGATGGCGAATCATATCTCGCATAAATCCTAAGTCTATGTTGTGGACTCATTTTAGTTTGTTGTGTAGGTGGGAGAGGGACTTGTATTGCACAACCAAATAATCGAAGGTGAGAAACATCAGTCTCTCGACCATAAGCAAGTTATAAGGGTGAGTATTGATGATAATTAGTTGGCCTTATACGAATCAATGATGCAGCATGTATTATATCATGACCCCACGCAGATGATGGAAGTTTTGTTTTCATTAGTAATGGTCTAGCAATTAATTGCAAAAACTTAATAAAATCTTGTAACCGTAGGTGCATCCATTCATATCGGGCTCTTGGGAGAACTACAGTTCTCTGATGGTCAGATGTTTCTTTTAGATTCCAAAGCTCTCGTGGCTCTTTCACAGTGAGATATTTGACTTTCAACCCATAATTGCGGTGATGACGGAGAAAATAAGTGTCTTTGTACGGTCTTGCTGGGACATTTCATTTCCTTATTTGATTGTATTTTCTAAATTCATAGAGACAAGGTGGACCTCGACATCCAAAATCCATGATAAATAATTTTTTCTGGTCAAGTCAAGTGCTTAAAATTCAAGTTTGGTGATGTTCGTCATGACAACTTAAAAAAATTATATAATTAGAATTATGACATACATAGAGTAAATTTGTATTACTATTATTGAAAATAAATATTATAACAAATTATGCAAGGATAACACTTTTTACCACTTTTACTATGCAATTTTGAAACTTTGTTATTCTATTTGTTAAAATAAATCAATGAACATAAATAATAAATTATTTTATCTACCCATTACCTACTCTTCATTTGTGCATAGAAAATGTAAATAAACATTGATATCATGTAGTCTATTGAATTTGGTGTATATGAAGATATGTTCAATTAATAATTTATATATCTATGTCAAATTTCGAATTTTGGCTAATAAATTACCTTGTTCGTCAAATAGTCTACTAACATAAGAACCAATCAATTTAAAAGTGAAGGAAAAAACTGTCCAATTAATATCAATTATAATGATTGTGATTGACTCAAAACTTGGCATAAATCTATCAAATACTTGTACTCACACAATATTTTAGCGACTATTAAATTATCAAAATTTAAATAATATAAATCCCAAACAAACAAGCCATGATATGATAAAAAAAACTTGACTAAAAACAATAATACATTTATAATTTATATTGAATCAATATTCTTTAATATTCTAGAATATTGTTGAAACATATGATAATTATCTAAATTTTTCATGAATATGATAAAATTATATTTTATATCAATATTATTCATAGATATTGATGAATCTTTATGATCTTAGATCGAGATTCTTCGAGAATATTGATAAATCTTATATATCTATATTTTATTCATAGATCTATCAATATTATCAACATAAAGTCGTGTTGTGCTACTTCATGTGCATCAAGATAAAATTAAAATTTGTGATTCTTCAGGAGCATCAATATAAATCTATAATTTGTGCTATTTCAGGAGCATCGATATTAAATCTAAATATTGTGCTTCTTCGAGAACATCCATACAAGACTAAGAATATAGGCAAAAACTTGTGTAAGACGGTCTCACGGGTCATATGTTGTGAGACGGATCTTTATTTGGGTAATCCATGAAAAAGTATTACTTTTTATACTAAGAGTATTACTTTTTATGGTGAATATGGGTAGGGTTGACCCGTCTCACAGATTAAGATCCGTGAGACGGTCTCACATGAGACCTACTCAAGAATATATTATTTATAAGTTTTACTTTGAAGAGCACTCGTGCTGATAATGTGTTGTGAATAACAGAGAAGAAATAATGATTTGGAATGCTTTATTCATCATTTGAGACTCTATTTATTGAGCAGATTTACAGAGTTTGAATAGATATTACATGATAAAATATAAATCTTAAATCAATATATTATCTTATCTATAACAATATCAATTTTTTTACTATTTATAACAAGTTTAATTTTTTTGTAGACCCTTAACTGTATTTTCAGTTTCATCTATGCATTGCATCGATGGAAACCCTTTGTAGAAATTGAGTTATACTCACAGTAACTCGTAAGAGATGACCAAGAAAGAATCCTAAAATGCGCCGGGTGCCAACTTCGCACCAACGTGGGCATCACGCGACGGTGGAGGTTTGGTGCATTTCCCTTCCGTTGTCTGTCGACGTCAGCTAACGTGGACGTTCTAATAATTAAGCCCTTTATGTACAGTACATTACTCTGAGTATCCAGGATCCGTATATATACGGTATGTGGACTGATTTTAATATTATTATTTTGGTTCCCCTTTCCGAATAATTGGAGTATTTTACTATTTTCTAGCTATGCTAGCAAGTGGGTTGTCTGAGCTTTTTCTTTGGCTCTTCAGCTCTTCCGAGTATTCCAAGAATAAGGTAAGCCCCCTCAGGTTTATTTATGGATTCTGTTTCTTTTTGCCTTTTGTTTACTTTATTCTGTAATCAAATCGACTACGTGGTTTAATTTTGCTCATGATTTCCGAATTCTAGGTGGATTTCTGATGCTTTTGGGTTGTTGGGTTTGTGTTTATTATGTTTTGTTTTCCGCGTTTGTTCAGCTTTTGCATTGTTCTTGACCAAAATATTCCCGAGCAACGTGAGTTAGAAGATTTGAGGTTTCCAATCAAGAAGAAATATTGGTTTGTTGATGCAAATTTTAATCTTTCGTCATTATTATTGATCGAGTTGTTCTTTAGTTTTCCGTAGATGCGGTCAATCGGTCCTCTTATTTTCAAGATTTATGATCTGTATGATTTTTTGGGCAATTTAAGGATTTTATATTCTTATGGTTAGTTAACATACATTATATGGAATGGGTTCTGAATATTGTAATTAATTGTGTAAGAGAATAATTTTCTCAGGTTTTGGAGGAGCCCGAGTCCCTATTCAAGCAGCCCATTTGCCTCACATGGATCCAAACCCCAAGAAACCCAATATTTCAATACCAGATTCAACTATCCCGAACGGATCAACTCACGCTTACTTGCCATTTCCTGATGAAGTCTTGGAAAAAGTTCTCTCATTCATAGATTCACACAAGGATAGAAACTCAGTCTCCCTCGTCTGCAAGAATTGGTATAATGCAGAGAGATGGACAAGAACAAATCTGTTTATAGGCAACTGCTATTCTGTATCTCCTGAGATTGTGGCTAGAAGGTTTCCAAGAATTAAAAGTGTAATACTTAAAGGAAAACCTAGATTTTCCGATTTCAATATGTTACCTAGAGATTGGGGCGCTGATGTGAATCCTTGGTTGGTCATGTTTGCAAAAGTTTACCCTTTTTTGGAGGAGCTAAGGTTAAAGAGAATGACTGTCAGTGATGACAGCTTGGAGCTCTTGGCTAAGTCATTTCTGGGCTTCAAGGCTTTATCTTTGTCAAGTTGTGATGGTTTCAACGATGACGGGCTCAATGCCATTGCCACTCATTGCATGTAAGAACATTTTTTAGAAATGTTTCTTCTTGTGTGAATCTTCGATCTGCGTCGTTTGTTGCATAATTTATTTGGTTTTCTATAAATGTTATGTGCGTGTATTTGCATTTGTTATGTAGCTATAGATGCTGACTAATCGGATTCATTCAAGATTTTCTTTCGTCTTGGCAATAATTAAGGGTCTTTACTGTGCTTTTAGTTTTTGTAGAACATCGGTGCCTTTAGTCCATCCCTTTTTAGTGGGATCATATGAAATTATTAGTTCCATTGAAGCTGTCAATTATATGTTTATGCTTGATAACGTTAAATGGTACTTGTATAAATCATGACATTTGGCTTAGGAAAATGATATTGGAAAGTCTGTTTACCGAAGTGGCTGAGAAATAAATGAGGTGGTTTTGAGGTGGGAAAATTGATTGTGAGGTGTTTCTCCCGTTTCTCATTTGTTTGTTTGTCCGTCTGCTTGCTGTGGAAAACAGATGAATTCTAGTGGAAAATTGAAGTGCTCCTGCTTTATATTTTTGTTTCAAATCTTTTGATTTGCTTTTTTGATGTGACATCTGACTTGTTACTTTGCCTTTAATGGATAGAATGACCTTGATTCAACTTATCCCAATGTTCATTGGTCCAGAGAGGCCATATTTGATTTGAATGTGACTTGTGGACTGATTTTTTTTTTTTTGGTTGAATATTTAGAAATTTTACATGATTGGAAGATTCATTGTTCTTAGGTCTCAGAATCTGACTATCGAATTCCTTCTTGGATTAAAATTGTCAGTTAGATTTAGGAGTATTAATGAAAATGTTTCCATGAATGTGAATGCCATTGTATCTCGGTGACCTGACCATATATGACGCTATTTGCAGAACTCACAATTATAAATCTTGTTTGCTAGAACTTGCATGACACTAAACTTTTTCCCGAATCTCTCTTTCTGGTGGCAATTGCTGGCATTTATTGAGATCTACATTTTTTTATGCTAAGGTGGGTGGCGGGGGACTGTTTGGGTTTGGGGGGGGGGGGGGGGGGGAGTGAGCAGCTTGGTTATTCATTGTTTATTTACACTGTTTTGCATCCTGTTTTTGATTTAGTTGTTGGATTGAAAAGTGTTGAATCAATCTCTCTTTCCTTTTCATCACCTATTAACTTCTCCCAAATGATCAACTCTTGCTTAATATCTATGTGAGAGATGACAATTCAAAAGCAGACAATTCTCTATTTGTATTTTTTGCCATTTGCATTGCTGCTGCAATGTTATCCCTCATTGCAAATAATGCAGGCAGATGAAAGTTATTCTCGAGAGAAATTGGAATGATATGCAAATAGAACTCACTGATGTAGGTGCCCCCTTTGACCTTATCTATGTTTGGTTGACAAGCGATTGTAAAAAAATACATTAATCATGAGAAAATATAAACTAGGGGACAATTTAAATTCACCAATTGCTGACAAATGTTCAATATTTCCAATTTAGTTTCTTTTTGTGCCCAAATGGCATTTTACACGTTCTTGTGTTCGGTTTTTAATCAAGAAAAAGTTAAACACGTGCCTTTCTCTTCTAGGAACTTGACAGAGCTCAACATACAAGACAATGTAACTGGGGACATTGGTGGAGGTTGGCTAAGTTGCTTTCCAGATAACTTCGTCTCATTAGAAATACTAAATTTTGCTAGCCTTAACAGTGACGTAAGTTTTGATGCCCTCGAGAGGCTTGTTAGTCGATGCAAATCTTTAAGAGTTCTGAAGGTCAATGAGAGTGTTAACTTGGAACAATTACAACGGCTCCTTGCACTTGCTCCCCAATTAATGGAACTTGGTACTGGCTCTTTCATGCAAGAACTTACGCCTCGCCAATGCGAAGATCTTGAGATTTCTTTTAGAAATTGTAAAGACCTCCATGCTCTTTCGGGTTTATGGGAAGTCACCTCTCTCTATCTTCCCGCACTTTACGAAGCTTGTGCCGGTCTAACTTTCTTGAACTTAAGTGATGCTGCTCTTCAAAGTGTCGAAGTTTCAAAACTTCTTGCTCACTGCCCCAATTTACGACGCCTTTGGGTAAGAAATTTTGATCAAGATGCGTTTAGTAAGTAATTAGCATTTGAATGAACTTTCTCAATTTGATTCTCAAATCTCAATATGGTCAAATAGCTGAATCTGTTTTTGCATTTGCCTCTAGTTTTATGGATTTACTCTCATTTACTTATTCCGATCTATACCTATCATTTTGCTTTTATATAGGTAGTCGATACGGTTGAAGACAAAGGGCTTGAGGCTGTTGGATCCAACTGCCCCTTGCTCGAAGAACTCCGAGTCTTCCCTGCTGATCCTTATGACAGGCATCATCGCCACGGGGTGACAGACTCGGGATTCTTGGCCGTCTCTCGTGGATGTCGCAAACTCCACTATGTCCTTTACTTTTGCCGTCGGATGACTAATGCCGCTGTAGTGACCGTAGTCCAGAACTGCCCCGATTTTACTCATTTCCGTCTTTGCATAATGAATCCTGGCCAGCCAGATTACCTCACAAATGATCCTATGGATGAAGCATTTGCAGCTGTGGCTAAAACTTGCACTAAACTTCGGAGGCTATCAGTTTCCGGTCTTCTGACTGATCTTACATTCGAGTATATTGGGAAATATGCCAAAAATCTGGAGACACTTTCTGTGGCTTTTGCTGGCACCAGCGATTGGGGAATGCAGTGTGTTTTAGAAGGTTGTCCAAAGCTAAGAAAGCTCGAGATAAGAGATTGCCCATTTGGTAATGCTGCGCTTCTATCTGGGCTCGAGAAATACGAAAGGATGCGGTCTTTGTGGATGTCTGCCTGTAATTTAACCATGAAGGGGTGCATGCTGCTAGCAAGAAAGATGCCAAGATTGAATGTTGAAGTAATCAAAGACGAGGAAAGTGATGACAGTCAAGCTGACAAAGTTTACGTTTATCGTTCCATAGCAGGGCCAAGACAAGATGCTCCTCCTTTTGTTCTCACTCTTTGATCACACTAAATTAAATCATTGGTCAGTATAATCTGCCTTTTTGGTCGAAGAAATTTCTTTAAAATATACTTGATCATGTCAATTCTCAGTTGTGGACCACAACAAACCATATTAAGTCCACTATTTGTGCTAGGGGTGGATCCAACATGAGTTGAGTGCGGCGATCTCCCCCCCTAATATTTTATATCTTTGAAATATCACATAATTTTGCTAAACGTGTAAGTTTCGCGCTGCTAATTTCCTTTGAGTCCTCACTTTGCCCCTTAGGATTTTACCTTGTCCTCTCTCTTGAGTTCCTGGATCCAAATACCGGCTCTCATTTTCTAATAATAAATGTTGTATGCTTTTGCTTGCAGAATATGGACAGTCAACAGCTCTCCTTTGTGTGCTTGGTTAGGAGTCGGATCAATAAAGCAAGCGAGTTGAGTAGTTGTTGGGAAAAAGGCTAAGATCAGTTTCAATGAAAAAAGCAAACAGATTGTAACGATCGAGGTGAGCATTATATGTTGATGCAATTTTGCCACGTGGATTCACAATCTGACATTTAACTGGGGTTCAAAACTATCCCGGAAGCCGAAGCTTTTAAATCTTGGTGACTTTCTTTGTTATATCCGTCGAGTTCTTAAGTGGTTCCCCGGAATTATCATTTCTTACTAGAGAAGCACACCACGCCCCCTCCCCCCAGCCCAGATGACTGTTCATTTCTTTGCTGTTGTATTCTTTGTGGTGTAAATCTCTAGAAGTGTATGTAAGAATGATTAGAGTTAGAAACTATGCATATTGGGTGTTCAATTGCCTACATTAACTGTGGCATGTAGACAGGCGAGTTTCAGTTTATATGCCCGTTGTTATCAAGATTGCATCTGTTTCGTTCATATAAGAAAATTTAGAAGAGTTAATTGCCGATGGTCATATGACTAAAGCACGTAATGAAACATGGTTTTCGAACACATCATCGGGAAACGGGCTCAAGTTTCCGGTGCTCGACCGTAATTTCAAGCAGTTCAATCATAGTTCAAGCTGGAGACGGGTATGGACAGAATTTGGTCATGCCTGTCTGAGTAATGAATAAGGTTGAGTTAGCTAACTTTTTACCTTTAGTTGAAGTTTGATTAGTTCTCGAAAAATCAAGCTTTTGCAGTCTAAGGCACAGACTTTAGAACCTGATGGTCTGAGTCGATACTCAAAGGCCATTTGGTTGGCAAACAATTTCTACTTTGAGCTCTGAATCTCTGATGTATAAAATAGTTGAGTTTTCATCTTGCTCCAATCGTTTGCCCCTCCGATAAACACAATGCTCGGGCTATCACACTAATGAATCGTACTTATTTTTCTGTATTCTTATCTTTTTATAATTTGAATTTCATTATGCAAAAAGCATACGCCATACTAGGGTGATAAACCATATCATACATCGGACTAAAAATTATGATAAAAGAAAATATATATTTATACGATATCGAAATTTTCGTTATATTGTAATTTTTGATATGCATAAGTAGCATACCGATTATACATAAATTTTCGGTATATCAAGATTTCAGTACAATATCGGTATATATCGTTTTATAAAAAAAAAAACTTTATATTTTTAAATTTATAATTTTATTATTTAAAAATATTATATATATTTAAATTATTTCGATATATACCAAAATTTTCAAATTGCATACCATTGTCGTACCGAAAACTCCAGCATCTTTATCATATCGTGCCAAAATCTTCGGTATATTGAAGATTTCAATTAATTCGATATTTTTCTATACGATAATTTCGATATACCAAACATTTCGATATTTTTTCTCAACCAACGAGAAACTAGTTTAAGTATAAATTTTTAACTTATCGTTTTGTAATATCATGCTTTAAGTATTAAAGTGATTTTTTTTTTTCTGAAATCGTTTTTCTATAATTTATTTGTAACAAAAATTAAATAATAGATATTTTAAACACAATATTTTCAAATGCCCTTGCAAACCAACTGTTTGTAGGAAATGTAAATATTTTGGGATAATTTTCGTATAAAATATAATGTTTTACTTTCATTATGCTTTATGATAACACTGAAATCGGTGACGCTAACAGGGAGGTCAGATCTTCGCTTGGAGAGCTTGGATCTAACTGTGATATGCTGGCTGGGAGGTCGGCACATCACCCGTGGAGCTCAGATCCGGCACCTCGAAATCAAGAAACACAAACAAGAGTGTTAGAAGGTGGCCGGAAGGTTGTTCCGGCGTAGTCCCTCCGACCATCAAGTCAGATAATAGAAAACTGAGAGAATAGTGTGTGTGCTGAGAGAATGTAGATGTATGAAATTGAATGAATAAAGAGATAACGAAACCTGGTATTTATAGGTGAATCATAGAGTCCTAGTTTTGGTAGGTTTAGATCCTCAGAATCTTCGGAAGATTTGGCTAGATCTTGTGCCAGATTTGGTTTGGATATAGTGCTCGATTTGATTGGATCTTTAGCGGGCTTTACCTTTCTGGGCTTTGATCTCTGTGGGCTACGCGCTTAATGTCTGAGTAAGAGCTCTCGTAGATATGAGCCCGCCTGCCGCTAGGACCTCATGGGAGCTCGGCTCGGGAGCTCGGCTATGACATCTCCAATCGTCTCGATATCACCATCTTGGAGGTCAGCTCAGCTCCATTCGGGGAGGTCGGCGCGGGAGCTCGGTCGACCTCTCCGATCGCCGGAATTGCTGACATGGGAGCTCGGCTGGGATGACCTCCCAGATGACCTCCCGTGCTCCTCTGAGTGCTGGGCTTCCAAAGAGATGGGTCATTGAAAGCGGGCCGAGCTCATCCTCCATCCGAGGGTATCACAAGTCCCCCCCTCAAGTCGAGCTGACGTTGAAAACCCGAAGCTCGTAGTTGTATGAGCTCTCGGTGGCCTATGATTACTTTGAGCTTAAAATCATTGAACCGTGCTGAGATTAAGATGATTGAATGACTGGGTGAGCTGACGTTACGAACCAGGAGCTCGTAGTTGTATAAGCTCCAGGTGGCCCTGGGCTATACTGCTTAGAAGTTCTTAGGCTGTGCTGATCTTTCGTGATAACGTGCTGGTGGTCCTGATGCGAGAGGCAAAACCTCTAGCTGATCTTCTGGGATGTTCTGAGCTTAAGATGACCAAGCTAATGGACGTCCAGAAGAACGAAATCCTTCAGCTCAGCTTAGGAGCTCTCACTGATACCGATATGTGGTGACGAAGTCCAGATGCTTCCCGATCTTAGAAGATTTCAGCCGTGTTGATCTGGAATGACCAAGTTATAGGGTGTTCTGACCCTAAAAATCGAGTTTCTCGTCTGAGCTGAGCTTTTGATTGTCCTGAACTGAAAGACGAAGTTCCTAGCCGATCTTGAATGACTAAGCGAAGTATACCCCCACGCTGGGTTGTGACAGAGTTCTAGCTGAGCGAAGCTGGCCCTCAGAGTCCCTAACCACATTGATTAAGTCGTCCTTACCCATGCTGAACTGATCAGGAACTAAGGTTCGCAGTTTCAAGCCCTGCTGATTCCCGAGCCAAAAATGAAACGTCGTTGTCACCTGTCAGTTTAACGGCCAGCTTCACACATCCCGAGATGATCCTAGCCGTCCACCTAATCTCGATTCAACGGTACGATTTCCTCATGGTCCCTCTATAAATACTAACCACCCCCTTCATTTCATTTTTCACTTTCCCTTCGTTTCACCTCGGCTCCGATCTTCCCAAAGAATTCCTCCTTTTCCTCAAACTCCCACTCTCCCAATCTTCTTCAGTAGGTATTGTTTCATGGCCTCCCCCAACCGTTCTTCCTTGTCGACCTCTGAGGGGATATTCCGAGAGCTGGATCAGTATGATCCCCTCACGGAGGTCGCCTCGGGATCAGGTGAGTGTCTTGAGACTGTGGGGGTCAGCTCCCGCCTCGTTACTGGTGATGATGGGGAAGCCCTGAATCAGCTCAGTCTCAGTCACCCCGAGGAGCTAATCAGGACGTCTGATCCCTGGTTCGAGCTCCACCCTTCATGGCTGGACACCTCGGATGAGCTTCGCATCCGAGCTCTTTCTTATGCCTCAGCTGATTATGATTTCATATTCCCTCACTCTGAGGAGAGAGCAAAAAACCCCCCTCCTGGCTACTACACTTTCTATCAGGATCAATTAGAAGCTGGAATTCGATTTCCTCTTCCTCCTTTCTTCCAACAGCTCAGCCAATTTTACCAAATTCACCTCGGCCAATTTACCCCCAATGCCTTCCGTACCTTATATAATTACGTAGTTCTTTTCAAAGCCTTAGGCTTTGAAGTCGACCCCAATTCCTTCTCCCATCTCTACCTCCCTAAGAGGTCAGAAGAGGGTCCCTTCTACTTCTCAGCTCGACCAAGCTGTCAGTTCTTTGAGAGGGCCCCAAGTTCTAACAAACATTGGAAGAACCATTTTTTCTTTGTTCGACCCTCCGACCATTGGGACATCTGTTCTCAATGGACGGTTTCTCTACCTGAGCTCCCCTCCCCCCTCTCAGGCTTCCGCAAGAGTGAAATATTTCTGGGGCCCTATGGGGTTGTCCGGGGTCGGCGCTTCCATACCCCCACCCTTTTAGCTGAGGACCTCTCGTGCTATTACGGGCTCAGCTCGGCCAAAGTCACTCCCAAGGACGATGAGGGTATGGAACCCAGCTCGTCTTCTCACTCGCACCTCTCTTTATTTTGATCTCTCTTTCTCTTTTTTTTTGAATATATTTATTTCTGATCTGACCCCCACTTTTCTATTTTATTTGTGTCAGCTATCAGAGTTATGAACGCCCTGATCCAAAAGGTTGCAGCTCGCAAGAAGCAACAGGCCAGCTCGGGTGCTGCGAGCAAAGGCAAGGTCGGGGTCGCCGAGGCCAGTGCTGAGGAGGTCACCGTGGTGACTGTTACTGAGGCTCTGGAGGCCTCTCAGAGCGCACCTTCGCGGAAGCGCCGTGCCCCGAGCACACCTGGCCCAACGGGTCAGTCCGGCAGCAGCGGGGAGCTCGGGCCTCTTCAAACTGATGCACTGCCCCTCCGGCAATTCAAGCCGGACCCTCGCTCCAAAGTCATCTGTTGCAGATCTAACCTCTACGACATGTACCGGGATGACCTCCGGATAGTAGGTAAGGGGCCTAGTTCCCTGGCTGGAGCCGTGCTGCGGGACGTCGCCTCTCAGGCTGATGCTGACTTCCTCCAAGAGCTCAATTGGTCGGAGCTCGTCTCGAGGTCAACTTCTGCTAGCACCGAGGTGATTCTCTCTCCCTTCCTTCTTTTATTATTATTATTATTATTATTATTATTATTATTATTATTATTATTCTTATTATTATTATTATTATTATTATTTATTATTTTTATTTTTTTTTACAAACTGAGCACTCTTTTTATACAGGCTGTGCTACTGAATGCCGAGGTGGCTTTCAGGGCCACTAATCTCCGGAAGCTATCCTCGAAGGATACAAGGACCTTCGAAGCCACCTCAGCCGAGCTGGAGAAAAAGCTTGCTGACCTTACTGAGGCCCTGGAGAAGGAGAAGGCCAACTCAAAGAGGCGGGAGGACGATATGCGCCAGGGTTTTGCAGCGGAGACCCTGAAGTTGAAGAATGAGCTGCGCATGATGGAGGTCCGACTTGAGGCGTCCCAGGAGGAGGCTAGAACCTCTCAGGAGGTAGCCAGGGTTGCTCAAGCTGACTTTGAAAAGGGCTCTGAGGCTTTCAAGGAGGACTTCCTGAAGTCAGAGGAGTTTGCTCTTACCGTTGCTGAGAAGGCCCTCGGTTTCATATATGTGGGCTTCGACGGTGCTGTGGCTCAGTTCAAGGAAGCTGGCTACCCTCCGGAAGGGGCCTCAGCCGATTTTCTTGATTCTCAGAGGGTGGTAGATAACCTCCCACCGGAAGCCCCGGGAACTTGAGGAGCTCAGCACTCCACCCCAGCTCATTCGTTTATTTCCCTCTATTCTGCTTGTACTGAAATATTTTAATGAAAATTTTCATTCGATCATTTCGTCTTGCATGAGGTCAGCAAACATAATGAACACAATAAAGTTTCAAGAGGTCACTCTTTAAGAGCTCGGCCAAACACTTAACAAAATAATAAACCGATGAGGTCACGCTGAGAGAGGTCGGCTGGGCTCTTGGAGCTCGGCCAAACACTTAACAAAATAATAAACCGATGAGGTCACGCTGAGAGAGGTCGGCTGGGCTCTTGGAGCTCGGCCAAACACTTAACAATGGGTAAGATAAAACATCGGTGAGATCGGCTCGGCCATGGGAGCTCGGTCAGACACAGTAAAATAATAAGCCGTGAGAGATGAGCTCGGCACAATACTAGGCGATAACACTGAACCGTAAAGTTTATGCCGAGCTGAGGTGAGCTCTGGGCTCCTGAGCTGCTGAGGGTGAAAACCCTTTTCATACTTGGCGTAACCAGGATGAGGTGAGCTCTAGGCTCCTGAGATGAGGTGAGCTCTGGGCTCCTGAGGTGAGATGAGCTCTGGGCTCCTGAACTGACTGAGGGTGAAAACCCTTTTCATATTTGGCGTAACCAGGATGAGGTGAGCTCTAGGCTCCTGAGATGAGGTGAGCTCTGGGCTCCTGAACTGCTGAGGGTGAAAACCCTTTTCATACTTGGTGTAACCAAGATGAGGTGAGCTCTAGGCTTCTGAGATGAGGTGAGCTCTGGGCTCCTCAGGTGAGATGAGCTCTGGGCTCCTGAACTGACTGAGGGTGAAAACACTTTTCATACTTGACGTAACCAAGATGAGGTGAGCTCTGGGCTCCTGAGGTGAGGTGATCTCTAGGCTCCTGAGGTGAGATGAGCTCTGGGCTCCTGAACTGCCGAGGGTGAGAACCCTTTTCATACTTGGTGTAACCAAGATGAGGTGAGCTCTGGGATCATGAGGTGAGGTGAGCTCTGGGCTCCTGAACTGCTGAGGGTGAGAATCCTTTTCATACTTGGTGTAACCAAGATGAGGTGAGCTCTGGGCTCCTGAGGTGAGGTGAGCTCTGGGCTCCTGAACTGCTGAGGGCGAAAACCCTTTTCATAATTGGCGTGACCAAGATGAGGTGAGCTCTGGGCTCCTGAACTGATTGAGGGTGAAAACCCTTTCATACTTGGCGTGACCCAGATGAGATGAGCTCTGGGCTCCTGAACTGATTGAGGGTGAAAACCCTTTCATACTTGGCGTGACCAAGATGAGGTGAGCTCTGGGCTCCTGAACTGATTGAGGGTGAAAACCCTTTCATACCTGGCGTGACCAAGATGAGGTGAGCTCTGGGCTCCTGATCTGATTGAGGGTGAAAACCCCTTCATACTTGGCGTGACCAAGATGAGGTGAGCTCTAGGCTCCTGAACTGATTGAGGGTGAAAACCCTTTTATACTTAGCGTGACCAAGATGAGGTGAGAACTGAGATCCTGAACTGATTGAGGGTGAAAACCCTTTCATACTTGGCGTGACCAAGATGAGGTGAGCTCTGGACTCCTGAACTGATTGAGGGTGAAAACCCTTTTCATATTTGGCGTAACCAGGATGAGGTGAGCTCTGGACTCTTTAGATGAGGTGAGCTCTGGGCTCCTGAACTGCTGAGGGTGAAAACCCTTTTCATACTTGGTGTAACCAAGATGAGGTGAGCTCTAGGCTCCTGAGATGAGGTGAGCTCTGGGCTCCTGAACTTATTGAGGGTGAAAACCCTTTCATACTTGGCGTGACCAAGATGAGGTGAGCTCTGGGCTCCTGAACTGATTGAGGGTGAAACCCTTTCATACTTGGCGTGACCAAGATGAGGTGAGCTCTGGGCTCCTGAACTGATTGAGGGTGAAAACCGTTTCATACTTGGCGTGACCAATATGAGGTGAGCTCTGGTCTCCTGAACTGATTGATGGTGAAAACCCTTTCATACTTGACGTGACCAAGATGAGGTGAGCTCTGGGCTCTTGAAATGATTGAGGGTGAAAACCCCTTCATACTTGGCGTGACCAAGATTAGGTGAGCTATGAGCTCCTGATCTGATTGAGGATGAAAACCCTTTTCATATTCGGCGTAACCAGGATGAGGTGAGCTCTAGGCTCCTGAGATGAGGTGAGCTCTGGGCTCCTGAGGTGAGATGAGCTCTGGGCTCCTGAACTGACTGAGGGTGAAAACTCTTTTCATATTTGGCGTAACCAGGATGAGGTGAGCTCTGGGCTCCTGAGATGAGGTGAGCTCTGGGCTCCTGAACTGCTGAGGGTGAAAACCCTTTTCATACTTGGTGTAACCAAGATGAGGTGAGCTCTAGGCTCCTGAGATGAGGTGAGCTCTGGGCTCCTAAAGTGAGATGAGCTCTGGGCTCCTGATCTGACTGAGGGTGAAAACCCTTTTCATACTTGGCGTAACCAAGATGAGGTGAGCTCTGGACTCCTGAGGTGAGGTGAGCTCTGGGCTCCTGAACTGATTGAGGGTGAAAACCCTTTCATACTTGGCGTGACCAAGATGAGGTGAGCTCTGGGCTCCTGAACTGATTGAGGGTGAAAACCCTTTTATATTTGGCGTGACCAAGATGAGGTGAGCTCTGGGCTCCTGAACTGATTGAGGGTGAAAACCTTTCATACTTGGCGTGACCAAGATGAGGTGAGCTCTGGGCTCCTGAACTGATTGAGGGTGAAAACCCTTTTATACTTGGCGTGACCTAGATGAAGTGAGCTATGGGCTCCTGAACTGATTGAGGGTGAAAACCCTTTCATACTTGGAGTGACCAAGATGAGGTGAGCTCTGAGCTCCTGAACTGATTGAGAGTGGAAACCTTTTTATACTTGGTGTGACCCAGATGAGGTGAGCTCTGGGCTCTTGAACTGACTGAGGGTGAAAACCCTTATCTGCAATAGTAATAATTTCTAACAAAAATGCATGATTTTATTGATATATTTGAATAAAGCATTGAAACCTGACGTCCTTGCATTGAAAGTAAATGACATAAAAAAACTAAAGCTTCTAACACTATCTAAGCATAATATTTGCGGAGGTGATAAGCATTCCATGGCCTCTTCAATTTCTTCCATGCCCAGTCTTCTAAGTAATAGGCACCTGAGCTGAGCTTCTCCACCACTTTGAACGGTCCTTCCCATCTTGGATCGAGCTTTCCGACCTTCTCTTCTTGAACCTTCTTCCAAACTAGGTCTCCAACCTGAAAGCTCTTTTGAATGACCTTCTTATTGTAAGACTGGGCTATGCGTCTCTTGTAAGCTTCCATTTTTATGGCCGCGGCTTCCCTCTTTTCTTCCAGGAAATCCAAGTCTGCTGCTCGCCTCTCATTGTTTGCTCATCATAGAATATTATGCGAGGTGTCTCTTCGCCAATCTCCGGCGGAAGCACGGCTTCATTTCCATAGACCAAGCTGAAAGGCGTCTCCCCCGTGCCTATCTTAGGATTAGTCCTGTATGACCAAAGCACGCTGGGGAGTTCCTCCACCCAATTACCTTTTGCGCTCCCAAGTCTGGTCTTCAGGCTCTGCACTAAGGACCTGTTAGTGACCTCCACTTGGCCATTGCACTGAGGGTAGGCCACAGAGGTGAAGTGCTGCTGGATCTTCATCTCTTTACACCAAGCTTGGATCCGACTTCCTTGAAATTGTCTTCCATTGTCAGATATCAACTTCCTCGGGACCCCGAACCTGCACACAATGTTCTTCCAGAGAAATTTGAGTACCTCATTTTCAGTTATCCTAGCCAAAGCCTCAGCCTCCACCCATTTTGAAAAGTAATCTATAGTAACGAGCAAAAACTTTTTCTAAGCTGGGGCCGTGGGAAAAGGTCCCACAATGTCGATCCCCCATTGGTCAAACGGGCAGGCTGTCACAATACTCTTCATTAGTGCAGCTGGTTGATGTTGGAGCTTAGCATGACGTTGGCAGCTGTCGCATGAGATGACGATGGCTAGAGCGTCTTTTAACATAGTGGGCCAGAAATATCCGGCCAAGAGTGCCTTTCGCGCTAGAAAGTAAGATCCCAAGTGATTTCCGCAACAGCCTTCATGAATCTCCCTTAGCACATAGTTAGATTGCTTGGGACCCAAGCACTTGAGAAGAGGCCGAGAGGCTGACCTCTTGTAAAGAGTTCCGTTGACCAGTATAAACCGAAGGCTCCTTCGCTTCATCCTGTATACCTTTTTTGGATCTTCGGGGAGCACTCCATCTCTCATGTAATCCAATAACTCAGCGCGCCAGTCATTGTCTTCGTGCTCAGGAGAGGGGTAGTGCAAAGAAGGACTTAGTTCTACTTGGACCACCACCTCTCTTGATTTCCAACTGTGAAGTGAGCTTGCCATTTTTGCGAGGGAGTCGGCTCCCTCATTCTCCTCCCTGGGGATCTGCTTACAAACCAGTTCTGTAAAGAGTTCTTTAGCCGCCTCCACCGCTTGTACGTATTCCATCAATCTTTCATTTTTGATATCATAGGATCCATTCATTTGGTGAGCCACCAGTTGAGAATCAGAGAAGATGTGGACCCGAGCAGCTCCGACTTGCCGTGCGGCTCTTAGGCCCGCTAAGACCGTCTCATATTCCGCCTCGTTGATGGATGCCCTAAAGTCTAGTCTCACAGCTAACTTTAGTTCATCCCCTTTCGGAGAGATCAATAACACACCAACACCACTGTCTTCATTGGTGGATGAACCATCCACATATACTTTCCAAAGATCTTCTATATCAACATGTAAAGTCTCAGCAAGAAAATCGGCCAAAGCTTGTGCCTTTATTGCGGTCCTGAGTCCATATTGAATGTCATATTCTCCCATTTCGGTGGTCCATTTCACCAACCTTCCCGAGATATCAGCATGAGTCATTATCTTCCCGAGAGGACTGTTAGTGAGGACCATAATGGGGTGAGATAGAAAGTATGACCATAGTCTTCGAGCTGTTGTGACCAAAGCCAGAGCAAGCTTCTCCACAACTATATATCTGAGCTCCGCTCCTTTGAGGGCGTGAGAGATGTAATATACGGGGCTTTGTTCGGTGCCTTTTTGTCTCACCAAGACTAAACTGACAGCCATCTCAGTGGCCGAGAGATAGACATATAATGGTTCTCCTGAGGCTGGCTTGGCTAATATGGGGAGCTCCGCCAAATGCTTCTTTAGATCATCGAATGCCTTCACGCATTCTTCATCCACTCGAACTTCTTAGCTTTCCTGAGAACTCGGAAGAAGGGCAGACTCCGATGCACCGCTCTTGAAATGAATCGTGACAAAGCGGCGATTTTCCCGGCAAGCTTCTGGACCTCCTGGAGATTCCCAGGAGGTGTCATAGATTGAATAGCTTTCACTTTCTCAGGGTTGGCCTCAATTCCTCTTTCCGTTACCATGTATCCAAGGAACTTTCCGCTCCTGACCCCGAAAGTGCACTTCTGGGGGTTCAGTTTTAGCCCCGTAAGATCTTAGAGTGGCAAAGGTCTCACGGAGGTCCTCTATGAGATCGGCTGAATTCTTGGACTTTATAAGAATATAATCTACATAAACTTCCACATTTCTTCCGACCTGAGCCGAGAAAACTTTGTCCATGAGCCTTTGATAGGTGGCTCCCGCATTCTTTAACCCGAAAGGCATCACCACATAACAGAACGTCCCTCCGGAGGTGATGAAACTTACTTTGTCCTGGTCTTCCTCTGCTAGGGGGATTTGATGGTATCCCTGATAAGCATCCATCAAACATAAGTACTGATGACCTGCGGTGGAGTCAACCAGTTGGTCTATCCTCGGCAAGGGGTAGCAATCTTTTGGACAAGCCTTGTTAAGATCTCTGAAGTCGACGCACATTCTCCGTTTTCCCGAGCTCTTGGGGACCAGGACAACATTTGATAGCCATGTTGGGAAAAAGAACTCCCTAATATGCCCTGCCTTAAGGAGCTCGTCTACCTGTTCTTTTATTACCTTGTCCTTCTCGGGACCAAAATGTATTTTCTTCTGTTTGACTGGCCGAGCTTCAGGACCAAAATTGCCCACCTCTTAGCCCTTGCATGAAAGCGTTTACCAAGGTTTCTGTTGCTGCCGCAGGGACCTCCAAGGCTGCACTGTTGAATCGCCTAATGAAGTCCCTCAGTGAATCTGCATCTCCTTGTTTCAAACTGAACAAACCCAATGACGTCTTCAAATATCTTTTGCTTGTAGCCAGTGTTCTAAAAAGCGGTAGGCGGTAGGCGGGCGGTCACTTACCGCCTAGCGCCTAGGCGTTTAGGCGGGTCCTAGGCGGCCGCCAAGGCGGTTTTTTTTAAGCCCAAAAATCTTGTGACATATACGAGTTTTACTATAAAATACAACTTTTATGTCTAAAACTATGATTTTCTATGCAATAATAAATTAATAACATTTAGTATATAGATATTAATACGTTTTTATATATTACTAATATTGGTCAATCACTATCATATGTTTGCTACAATCTTCGTATCATCCATGATACTTCAACATTTTTCCGACAAAATATATAGATATTAACAAATCCGCCTAGGCGCTATCCGCCCAGGCGGCGACCATCCCGCCTAGGCGGCCGCTTAATGTGGCAGCGCCCAGCCCCGTCGCCCAGCCAAAAATCGAGGCGGTGCTAGGCGGCGCCTTTTAGAACACTGCTTGTAGCATACTGGTTTATGAAAAGGGTGCTGAATTCTCGGAAGCTGGTGATGGAATGTGGTGGGAGCAGATCGAACCACCTCTGAGCGGGTCCTACCAGGGTGGTAAGGAAGACCCGGCATTTGACACAATCTGAGTATCGGTGGAGCAGGGCGGAATTGCTAAACCTCCCCAGGTGTTCCTCAGGGTCAGTACTCCCATCATAATCTTTAACGGTCGGCTGGCGGAAGTTAACGGGGAGGTCCTCATTCAGTATTTCGGGAGAGAGTGGGCTTTCTCTGTCCAGCAACGGAGGTCGGCCTCCCACTTGCCTGCCAAGCCTCCTGACTTCCTCCCATATGGCTTCTAGATGTTCAGGAGGAGGAGGAGGATTAGGAGGTTGTTGTGGTGGTGGTGATAGGGTCCGATTTCGACGAAGGGCCTCTTCTACAGATCTGTTAATCAACTGGGCCAGTTGATCTAAACTAAGATCAGCCACTCCTCTCCTTTGACCACCTTCGGGACCTCGGTTGCCACCTGCAGGACCTTGGTTGCCGCCTGCAGGACCTTGGTTGCCACCTTCGGGACCTGGGTTGCCACCTGCAGGACCTGGGTTGCCGCCTGCAGGGCCTTGGTTGCCACCTTCGGGACCTCGGTTGCCGCCTGCAGGGCCTGTTCTTATACATGTTCGTCTCCACATGTCTACGTCTTCTCAGTATTTTTCTCACAGACGGCGCCAATTGATAACACTGAAATCGGTGATGCTAACTGGGAGGTCAGATCTTCGCTTGGAGAACTCGGATCTAACTGTGATACGCTGGCTGGGAGGTCGGCACGTCACCCGTGGAGCTCAGATCCGGCACCTCGAAAACTGAGAGAATAGTATGTGTGCTGAGAGAATGTAGATGTATGAAATTGAATGAATAAAGAGTATTTATAGGTGAACCATATAGTCCTATTTTTGGTAGGTTTAGATCCTCGGAATCTTCGGAAGATTTGGCTAGATCTTGTGCCAGATTTGGTTTGGATATAGTGCTCGATTTGATTGAATCTTTAGCGAGCTTTACCTTTCCGGGCTTTGATCTCTGTGGGCTACGCGCTTAATGTCTGAGTAAGAGCTCTCGTAGATATGAGCCCGCCTGCCGCTAGGACCTCATGGGAGCTCGGCTCGAGAGCTCGACTATAACATCTCCAATCGTCTCGATATCACCATCTTGGAGGTCAGCTCGGTTCCATTCGGGGAGGTCAGCGTGGGAGCTTGGCCGACCTCTCCGATCGCCAGAATTGCTGACATGGGAGCTCGGCTGGGATGACCTCCCAGATGACCTCCCGTGCTCCTCTGAGTGCTGGGCTTCCAACGAGATGGGCCATCGAGAGCGGGCCGAGCTCATCCTCCATCCAGGGGTATCAATTTATTTTTTTAATAACCGTCTTTAAAAAACAATTTGGTATATTTGTAAAAAAAAACTAAATATAGTTTACTCGAGGAGTATAAATATTAATAAAACAAAGCAAACACAATATATCATTATCTTTTTTTAAATGACATATATTTTCATGCAAGAACATTTAATAACTTGTTCCAATTATTCAAAATAACTTACGTACATTTATGCATGTATGGAAATTTAATTAAAAGATTCGACATACAACAACGATAGAAAAAGTAGAGCTCGCGACTCATATTGAATCTATCCCTTGTCCTGCTTCTTGCTGTCGAGCCAGGTATTTTTCTCTTCTTTCTTTCTGCATAACAGAAGACGAGGTCAGAGATCAGATGCATACGATTATACGATAACATATGATGTTCTAAAATAAGCTTGGCTCACCCATTCATCGATGACCAGTCCTTCTCCAACAAACTTGGGACCTGTATCTTCCGAATCTTTCTTACGGGCCACAAGTTCAGCCACAGCTTCGGCGAGTTGACGCTTTAATTTGTCAAGAGCCTTTGGAAGCAAAGCTTAATTTTGATCAGCGTTTCCATTGAAAAGCTGGTGTATGAGAACCAGGGAAAAAAATAGTGCATTCAGGGGTTAGAAAATCTTTTCTCACCGGATTGGGACGTTCCACATCTAGAAACACAACCTTGAGTATCTGTTCCACAGCTACTTGATCCTTCTGCTCATCAAACTTGGCAAAGACAAGACGAGACGGATCAAAACATATTGAAATATAATGGAGTTCAAATGGACCATCATACGTGCGAATTTTGAAGTAAATTGAAACATTTTTGTCTTAATAACATAACATGGCTTGAACAAAAAGTGCCAGTTTAAAACTCAAAGCTTACGGTTAGAGATAACTGTAAAATATCAAAATTTTATCCAAAGATACATAATGCAACAATAAAGACAAGATAATGTTAATAAGGAAGGAACTAGTCGAACCATTTCTGGTATGTAGTCCATTGGTTCATTCACTTTCAGGCTCATGATTTTAAACTTCACACCACTTTTCTGATTCATTGGCTTTTCATTGTTTTCGGGATGCTCTACAAACTTGAACACTGATGGAAACATCCAAGACAAAGACAAAGACAAAAACAGATCGGCAAACATTAGTAAAGTCTTCCCCAAAAGAACAAATATTTCTAAATCATATTCAATCCATAGTTGAAGAAGAACATGCAAAGTCACTAAAAACTTACCAGTGGCTATGATGCTTTCGCCGGGAGCAAGAATGGCCCCAGGAGGACGCATGAAACAGCTTTTTGGTGCAGTTGTTTGAAACTGAAGCAAACCAACAACAAATACCAGCGGGAAGAAACAATTCGATACTATATAACGTCAGCAAATGACAGTGAATATCAAAAGAAAAAGCATCAATGAAACAACTGATGAGACAACGAATTGTATATCAGGTTAAAGAAAAAATGAGATAACGAGGGAAAAAATGGAAAGCAAACCCACACTTGGCATACCTTGAAAGCTACATGAGACTTGCTGATATTTTTTATCCTGATTGCACTTTGGACTTGCTTGCCAGGTTCATCTGCCAGTGGCAAAGAAAAAGAAAAGCAAGTTCTAATTTGAGTCTCTTCAGCTTACAATCGTGCACAGTGGATTAGAAATCGATGTTCAACTCGGAACCTCGCAGGCGGTTTAAATTTTTCAAAAATTACCAAATTCAGTTCCCAAATTCACTCCCTCTCTCTCAATGGAAAAGTTACACACACAAGATTATAACTTTCCTTTCAAAGATTCTGCATCAACCAATCATATTAATGCTTTATCACAAAAGGAAAACAACAAATCATGTAATCCCATGATTTAAATTGTATATGTCCAACAAAAGGAAAAGGACATGTTAAACTTAGTGAACGAAATCGAACATTTCCCCAGTAAACTAGAATCAATCAGCAAGCATAAGAACACTAGGACCAACTGTAAATCAAAAGAAAACATGAGTCAAGGATAGAGAGAAGGTCGGACATGGAAAGTAAAGCTTGTTAGAGGGATCGAGCTTCAAACGACGCCTTGTCGGGAGAAGAGATCTGGCCGCAAAAGATACCGAGCTTCCACTGTTACCAGCTGATCCCTCCGCCTGCGGCCGAACTTTATTGTTCCCGTGACCATTATTCTGCCGGTTCCGGGAGAAATTCGACGAAGACGAGGTCGTAGACGGCGGATTTCGGAACGGAAGCTTGAACAGCCCGAAAATTTTCCCGTCTTTAGCCGGCGATTTTACTTCGACGGTTTCCATGTTATCGTCGGAGAATTGATTTGATTGCACTTTTGGAAAGACAACAGATGATGGAAGTGGTGGACCAAGAATAGAGTGATGCCGCCGTGTTGACTTTGAAAATTTTGTTCTTCTTACGTCACACCGCGTTTTGTTCCTTTGGAGACATTTTGGATTTACTTTAAAACCAAGAAAATTCGAAAATATTTACAAAGTCCATCAGATTTGGAATGATATAATATATATATATATATATATATATATTACATATATATATATAAAGTGAATAACAATAATTAAATAGTTCGATACAATATTAAGGTAAAAATTTTTGTGAGACGGTCTCATGAGTCGTATTTTGTGAGACATATTTCTTATTTAGGGTCATCCATGAAAATGTATTACTTTTTATGTTAAGAGTATTACTTTTTATCGTGAATATTGGTGAGTTGACCGTCTCACAGATAAAGATTTATAAGACCATCTCACAAGAGACTTACTCTAATATATCGTTACAATAAGAATTTAAGAGTGCATAAAAAACAATTTGAAAAACCAAACGAATTTGTGTTCGTTACTATTCAATATTTATCATCATTAAATTTTGTCATCTTTTGCTCAATCTCTCCCCTCCTCTTCATCATCAATTATTTCAAAAACATTTGATCCTTCAAGGATAAGAGAAAGAATTCTGATTTGTGTTTGTTGTTACTTTATGGTGTATGAAAACATATATTCAGATATAAATTAAAAAATTAACTAAAAAATAAAACCCTGATTTGACGGGCTAGCCAACCTCTCCTCGGGCCAATCTGTCCCAACCCGCAACCCAAGCGAGTTCGACCCCCAAATGGGTTGATATTTCTTCAACGAAGTCCACCTATTTTATATGGTGGGACGAACTTAACCCATTTTGACAGTTCTGGATTTACTCATGTGTCCATATCATTTAAAGAATTTTCATTCACTTTTCCATTAGTTTATTCGTGAAATGACATCGAATCAAGAAGAATATAACCAACTTGCCAAATCAAATATTAACATTATTTGATATTTTAGAAGTTAGATTTTGCATTTATGACATTCAAAATTCTTACTTTGAGTATGTTGCGCGTCCACAATTTATTAAATGGTTTTTTTTTCCCAAAGAATAAGTAATGGACGTCTTTTAATATGAAATTATATTTAAAATGAAAAATTATTCAGAAGATTAAAATGAATTATTTCTTTGATGATACAATCATACATGTATGATCGAATTCATACGAGGAATAAGGGTTTCGAGAAATATTGAATAGTTTACAAATCACGATCCATTATTAAAAAGAGTAGGTCTTAAACAAAGAGTTCTCATTTGCGGATCGTAGTTACTCTTCCGCTCCGTTCCACTCCTGAATCTTTCTTCTCCACCCGTGAGCCGAGGAGTAAAGAATTTAACTTTGCCTTTAATACTTTGAAGAGAACCCACTAGTTGCAGACGAAGCAATAACAAGAATATTTATATTGGAACATCTTTCAGCTGATGAAGAGGCTATTTTAGGACTTGTTATCAGTTCCTAATGTTCTAACTCAGAAAGTATAGTCGTTTTTCTCGGTGAACAAAAGCCTACATAGCACTTAAAACATTAAGACAAGGAGGCTTCTTCGACCCTACATACACGGGCACTGCCTGGATCCATTCAGGCAGTGCCACGTGTATTTTAAAATAATTTTTTTTAAAACAAATTTTAAAGTAAAAAGACGGACAAAATCTCAAATCTCAACCATTTCCCCTCCGCCTAATCGACAAAATTTTCGAAAATCAAAGCTTCCGCCTAATCGCCTAATCTCCTTTTCCAGTGCTCCAAATTTCCCACTCCGACTCCGTCTCTGTTCCAGTCCGACTCCGTCCGTATCTACTCCGTCGACCACTGTATTGCTGGAGGTTTATATGCATATACGCTCACAATACTCACCTGAGGCGCCAATCTTACCATTGTGTCTGTCTAATCTCCAAGCAAGTAAGAGCTTCAGTGAGTCAAGCTTTTGTAGATGTTACAGATTAATTTTTTACACCAATTGCTGCATCTTTATCTAATTTTTCAATTTTATTTTGCATCTTTGATGGTCTAATTGTATATGAGTAAATGGAAGATGACAGATCATTTTTTTACTCCAATTTTATTTTGCATCTTTGATGGTCTAATTGTATCTTTGATCGTGCTTTTGTAGATTTTACAGATCATTTTTTTACACCAATTGCTGCATCTTTATCTAATTTTATTTTATTTTCAGTGTATTTTATAAGATAATACATTCATGTAATATTTATTTGAATATTTGTTTCCTGCTTTTGTTGCTTACTATGGAAGATGACAACTCAATAGCACTCGAAGAGTTGGAGGGAGACTACGATCAAGAAGCCGAAATTCATCCTAGTTCAAAAACGCAATGTGGAATTTCTGATTTCTCAATGCAAGAAAATATTGAGGTACAAACTGAAAAATCTTTTGTTGACATTTTGGAAAGTAAACTTGAAGTGGGTACAATTGTGAACAGTATCGAAGATGCATATTTACTGTATTTTCAATATGCACATGCTAAGGGATTTAGTGTGAGAAAAGGTGATCAACGATGTTTTGCACGTACAAATGAAATTCAATCAAAAGAATTTAATTGTTCATGTGAAGGTTTGAAAGATGAAAAGTCTTCTAGTTAAAGGATTCCTGTCTATCAAAAGCCAATTATTAGAACTCAATGTAAAGCTAAATTGAAGATTTCAAGGGAGAAAGGGGGTGAATGGCGAGTGATTAGATTTTTTCAAGATCATAACCATGAGATGTTTGCATCTGATCAAACTCATTTGTTAAGATCTGCACGCAATATCTCACATGCCAAAAAATCTACTCTAGAAGCTATGGTAAATGCTGGAATATGTGCCTCTAATGCTGTTTCTTTTATGGAAAATGAAGCATGTGGACCAGAAAACTTAGGATTTAGTAGAAAAGATGCATATGACCACATGAGTCGGATGAAAAAACATACCAAAGTTGGGAATGGTGATGCCACTTCACTGATTCAATATTTTATGAACAAAGCGAATAAGGAAAATTATTTTTATTGGAACATGCAATTGGATGATGATGATAGGATGATGAACTTTTTCTTCAGGGACTACAGATGTGCTGTTGATTATGAATATTTTGGTGATGTCCTATCCATTGATACAACATATCGAACAAATAAGTACAATTTGATATGTGCTCCATTTGTTGGTATAAATCATCATATGCAGAATGTTATGTTTGGCTTAGCATTTATGTCAGATGAAACAGAAAGTTCTTTTGAATGGTTGTTCACGACGTTTCTTGATTCGATGAATGGAAAACAACCTCAAACTACTTTTTCAGACCAATGCCAAGCCATGATGAATGCCATTGGGACTGTTTTTCCACGTTCACATCATCGTTTATGTCAATGGCATATAAATCAAAACGCGCCTTCTCACTTTGGTAGTTTAAATGGCGACCCAGCTTTCAAAAAATTGTGGTATAAATACATGAATTATTGTGAATCTGTAGATGAATTTGAGGCGACGTGGAAATATATGATTGAAACATATCATTTGGATGGTCATAGATGGTTTAATGGAATGTACAAAATTAGGGACAAATGGGTGACTGCTTTCAGTGATGCAAAGTTTAGTGCAGGGCTTTTGGCCACTTCGAGGAGTGAGGCCACAAATTTGACTTTAAAAAAATCAGGCAACAAAATGAGTTCTTTGTATGAATTTGTGATGAATTACGAAAAGATTCAAAATAATTGGCGAATAAGAGAGAAAGCTGAGGATACACGTTGTCGACATGGTAAGCCTGCACAGATTTTGAAATATCATCCATTGTTGATTCATGCTGCTGATGTTTATACGATGACCATATATCAGTTATTTGAAATTGAATTGGTTAATTCCTTGAATTGCAAATTTGTGGAACCACCGACTTGTTTTGGCAATGATTGGAATTTGATTGAGGTGAACGTAAAATCTCATGATGAATATGCAAGGGTTAGACATGTGGTTTTCAATAAGCAGAATCATGAAATAGGATGCAATTGTCACAAGTTCGAGACAATGGGGATTTTGTGTAAGCATGCTTTGCTGGTATTTAATTGTATGGATGTCACTGTTTTGCCCAAATGTTACATTTTGAATAGATAGATGAAAAATGTAAGAAACAGAGTTAGCTCCGATTTTGAAGAAAATGACAATGGTGGTCATGTTTCTGAGATGGTGTTTGTCAATCAAATTATGAGATCGATGTATGATCTAAGTCAACAAAGCAAACCACATGAGGATGCGAGAAAAAGATTATATACAATTGTTGACACTGCAAAAGAGGAGATCTCCAACCTTCTACAGAATCTGAGTGTAGATGATGATACACCTTGTGATGCTATGACAAATGATGGTCACATAGATGAAACACGCGTACGTGATCCACTTACTGCTAAAGCCAAAGGAGTAACAAATACAAATATTACACGACACTGGGATACTAAGAGCAAAAAAGGAAAAGGAAAGCGAAAAACTGAAAGATCAAGTAAGTTTTCATTCATTCTAAAGCTAAAAACCTGAAAGTTTAGGTAATTGTTATATATTTCACATATTTGTAATTTTATCGTGCTTGGTAGGTACAAAAGCATCCAAATTAAAAGGGCAAAGTTCACAAGAACAACAAAATGTCACACCATCGCAATATCCATTTACATATCCTCAAGTTCCAATGCAATATTCTTTTGCATATCCTCGTGTCCCATCGCAATATACATTTGCGTATCCTCAAGTTCCACCTCAATTTGCAATGGTAAGTGACTTGTATATAATGTACTAAGTCAAAAACAACAAAATATGTATTACATCTTATATTTAATTATAAGTTTGTTATTATACAGGAAGGAAATACAAACTTATATTTAAGTGGGCAGATGAATGTATTACCGTATCCATATGGGACTTCTCAATCATCACAAGTAAGAAATTTTTGCTAGTTTTTTCATTACATTTTTTTAGTTTTTCCCCAACTTAATTTGTCACTTTCTATATAAACTTTATCTTGTTTAGGGACATGATCAAGATAAATAAAAAGGTAATTTCTTAAGATTTATGCTTGACGTTTTCTCAGTAAGTGTTCTGTTTTTAACTTAAAGTTAAACAAATTATTCTACTAACCATCCATTCTCTTGCATATGACATGTGATTCTGAGAATAGAAATATAAGAAGAAAGTAAGTTTATATTTTTTAAAGGTTAGACAGTACTATTGTTGCACACCGTTTAATTTTCTGTAGCAGCTTATATTGATATTTAACTACAGGTTTGGAGGTTATTTCTGCAGAGAAAGATTAATTGCATTTGGCTGTTCCAATTCCACCAGATTATGGTCTCTCTCATTTATCCAAGATGATCCAAGGAAACTAAACTTTGTGTTCTTTATTATTCTAATATTCGACTTTATTTGATGTATTATCAATATTTTGGACAACTGAAATATTTAGACAAACAAAGTGTTGCTGTGTTGGATTGTTCATGTTGTGTGTTTATCTTTTTAAACAATTGTTGAGCATGTAAGGTAAGTTTTACCAACGTATAAGTCATTACCACAGTAACGGGTAAATCAGCTATTGCTTCCCCCCCCCCCCCCCCCCCAA
Source organism: Primulina eburnea (assembly GCF_022965805.1). Classification (NCBI taxonomy): domain Eukaryota; kingdom Viridiplantae; phylum Streptophyta; class Magnoliopsida; order Lamiales; family Gesneriaceae; genus Primulina; species Primulina eburnea. The sequence continues at coordinate 7,708,668 of NC_133108.1, forward strand.
ACATTTGATAACTGATACAAGAACTAATGGCGTACATATATTGAATATGTACTTAAGAAATTAAGATAAAATAATATTTCCATAAGAAAGATAAATTGCCATATTTGGAATTGGGAGACAATCTGTAGATTCCTCGGTCTCCATCCCTCCATTGAGCTATAAACCCAACCCCCTCATACCAAACTCATAAATTTTTAAAAACCAAATGCAATTTTCCTATAAATAATAGTGATAAGCAGTATCTAAGCCAGCCTAAAAGCACAAATCTGATGTTAGGATACAGATAAGTCTTCACAAATAGCTCCTCGGTAGAATGATAACCATAAAACATAAAATAAAGATGTAGATATCATTTGTAATAATATAAATGTAGAATCAGATTGTAATAAAAATATCTACATAGATAAAATATGTTTTAGCTCTTCCAAAAGGCAAAAATCAGAATGAAATAATATAGATGTAGATATCAGATAAACATACATGGTCTCAACTCAACTATAATTTTTGTCTGCAAATATAAAACATAGATTCCAACTGAAAATAACTACATGCGACTAAAACTAAATACAAATACTTAAATCATCATAAATGAACTACAATGATTTCAATATATTACGCATTTTTTCAGATATCTCTAAAATTCTCGAAGTATGTCTCTGATTCTCAACGTCTAATTCCAGTTGAACATTTCTTAGTTGAACTACTTTTTCATCTTCTCTTGATGTTGAGCTTGAACAATTCTCTTTAGTAGCGGTAGAAGAGGCGGCAGCTGCACCTTCTTTATGCATAAATGCATCAAAAGCTTCCACAGCCTATCGCCTGTTATGATATGATTTGTGAGAAGCGCCACTAAATTTATTAACTTGGGCATGTGCTTCAGTCCAGCTATCGTAAACGCCAGGTTTCCGTCCAACAAACACGACATATATTTTGCTCTGCATTCGAAAATTATCAAAGTCGAGGGAATAAACATAAAAAACTTTCAAAAACAAACACAGGCAGGCTACTTCCTAAAATCATAATAGAATGGGTATATAGGCTATAACACATGCATGCTCGGTTTATAAAGGGTGGGGCGAGTTACAAGTGTAAGTTGGTCGAATATTAGGAATACAACCACGACCAACTAAACAAAACATACAAGTGATATTAGGAATACAAACACGACCAACTAAACAAAACATAGCTCTGATATTGTATCAAAATCTCAAGCTCAAGAAAGCACACAATTGATAGTTTATATTTCAACAATATGTATACATTACAATTAGTTTGAGCTCAAGTAAACCATAATTATTCAGAAGCTGGTAGTTGCTGAAATACCCTACAAATGTTTATAAAAATACATTACTGAAGCAAGTACGTGTGATATATGTACGAACTCTACTTGGGCATGTGAAGCAAGACACAAACATGAAAATACACAAGAATCACTTGAGAACTCAAACCATTTAACTCGAAGTCGTAGTTGGAGGCAGAGATCTTCACGGGATTCGGTGGTGGCCAGAGATCTGCAACCGATGGAGTGTATCAGAGATGCAAAATAAAATTGAAAAATTAGATAAAGATGCAGCAATTGGTGTAAAAAATTAATCTGTAACATCTACAAAAGCTTGACTCACTGAAGCTCTTACTTGCTTGGAGATTAGACGGACACAATGGTAAGATTGGCGCCTCAGGTGAGTATTGTGAGTGTATATGCATATAAACCTCCAGCAATACAGTGGTCGACGGAGTAGATACGGACGGAGTCGGACTGGAACAGAGACGGAGTCGGAGTGGGAAATTTGGAGCACTGGAAAAGGAGATTAGGCGATTTGGCGGAAGCTTTGATTTTCGAAAATTTTGTCGATTAGGCGGAGGGGAAATGGTTGAGATTTGGGATTTTGTCCGTCTTTTTACTTTAAAATTTTTTTTTAAAAAAATTATTTTAAAATGCACGTGGCACTGCCTGAATGGATCCAGGCAATGCCCGTGTATGTAGGGTCGAAGAAGCCAGACAAGGAGAGGAGTTGAACTCAAGATCAGTCACTCGACTGGCCGTATATTAGGGGAGGAGTATGGGACAAAAAAGAAATCCACTTGGTTTCAGACTTGGTACAACCCAACGTAGCTCCAATCCACAGTATCAAAAGCTTTTTGGATGTCCAGCTCGACTCCCGGTAGTGAGAGTACTCCGAGCACCTAGGATTTGAGACTCTTCTGAGACGGTCCAATGAATCTTTATCTGTGAGATGGGTCAATCATACCGATATTCACAATAAAAAGTAATACTCTTAGCATAAAAAGTAATCCTTATCATGGATGATCCAAATAAGAGATCTATCTCACAAAATACGACCTGTGAGACCCTCTCACACAAGTTTTTGCCTATTTAAAAATATCATCATACTTTTAAAAGGTTTTTTAAAAGCAAAAAATATCATGCTTTTAAATTCAGTCAATTTTATTAATTATCTTTATAGTTGAGTTTGGCCTAAAATTAATCAATTCGTGGTCAATTAAATTAATTAGTCAGATTGTTGAATGTGATGGTATGTATGTACCATTGAATCTGAATTTTTGTGAAATAAGTCAAAAGAAAATTGCAACACAACTTCTCACTCTCCTTCAAGGTAGTTAGTCTTAGTTCAACTTCAATTTGCATTTCTATGCATAAACTCGTTCATAAGACAAAGAAAATCGATTGTCACTATCGATTTTTTCATCTTCGTTATCATCAATTTTATATATTTGTTTATAGTTTCGATGGTTACCGGAGAGATTATAACGTACTGTCAAATCGGAGCTATCATATTGATGAAAAATAAAATAGATTTTAACATAAGGACAAACATGTTGTAACAGTGAAAATGAGTTTTTCAAACAGTACATCTTCGATGTTAAATATTTAAATTTTAAATTTTCATTACATAAAATTATTTAAAATTTTTAATTATATATTTTTTGATTTTTAAACAGTACTTTAGCCGTAATCACATAAACAAACCATTAAACTCATTTCGTTTCTTTATTTTATGTATTTAACATGTTTCATATTATTGTTGCTGTTATTATTATTATTATTATTATTATTATTATTATTATTATTATTATTATTATTATTATTATTATTATTATACTCAATATTTTATATTTAAAAGTTATATGAAAATTAAGTTTGATAGTAAAACTTTTTCGTTGAGATCTAAAATTTTCACTAATGATTTTACCTAAGTGTGCAGAAACTGGAACTGATCAGGATTCAAAATGATCACTTATCGAGCCAAAACTGAAGCTATCGAGAAGCAAACTGAAAGCGCCAACTGATCTCCCAAACTGAACCAGTTCAACTGAAATATTAAAAGACCAGTTCAACTGATTGTCCAGCTGATAGACAGTTCAGCAGAAGACCTTCAGAAGCCCGGACAGCTAATAAAGAGCTCAACTGATGAAGAGTCCAGCTGACCAGTTCAACTGAAATAGCGAAATCAGAGCAGCTGATGAGCCAATTGATTTCATCGAATCAGTTCCACTGACCAGTTCAGAACATTAGTTAGGAATCAATCAATTTGCAGAACATGACAAGCTTATTCAATGGAATCCAGCTGTGATCAATGAGGAAAAGCTTTTGTCCAATCAAAGGACAATAATATACGTTGCAACAGTGCTTAAAGCCAAAACGTTCCAGAATGGTTGTCGGAAAGTACAGACATAGTTCGAGGAACAGATTCAAAATACAATGGATACAATAATTGAATCTCATTGTACGATCAAACTTCGCGCCTATAAATCAATATTAGACCTTTTTAGGCAATTATAGACCCTGGCGGGAGGCGGTGGCGGGGCGGTCGGTGACTGCCTACCGCCTCGGCCGCCTAGGCGGTGCCCAGGAAGTGCCTAGGCTGTTGAATTTTTTAAGTAATTTTTTTAGATAATCATGCAATATAGTCACAAATAGTCATCATTTTTTTATGTAAAATATACAATTAAATAATGTTTAAGCATAAAGAAGCTTTATACAATATAATATCATCTAGATAATGTGCAATTAATAAAGATTCATCATCATATTAATTCTATTATGCTAACAAAGTAATATAATTACTTTTACCAAAAAACTAAGTTTAAATTTCAAAGTTTAAATCGATTATCCATCATTAGAACAAGTAGTCTCTCAATATTTTTTTATCCTCATCGGATGCTTTAAGACATGCTTCAACTTGTCCTACAATACCCGCAATATGATGATTCATCCTATAAATTCCTCCTTTAATAAACCTCTTACAAAACTTGCATGTGATCTAATCCATTTTCTCTTTATTATACAACACCACATATTCCCAAACAATATCATTAGACTTTAGTTTAAATCCAACTCCAGTTATTTATCTTTCTCCGTCATTAATCTTCAACAATAAATCAATAATAAAAAGAAAAAAAATAAATTTTGAAATCACAAAATCTAAAATATTATAAAAAAATTATGATAAATAATAAATATGCAATGCCTAACCTAAATATTTTGACTGCTAGCGGCGGTCGGCGGCGACGGGCAATGGGTGGCAGACTATGTGTGGTGGTTGAGACTTGAGAGTGAAAACCAAAAATAAAATAAAGAAATTGAGGTATGCTAGGGTTTTGATATTTAAAATTAGTTGAGTTTGACTAGGTTTTTAAAATTGTTGCCTACAACTTCAAAATCTTGACTGCCCGACTTGCCCGCCTGCTCGCCGCCTCGCCCACCTGCACACCGCCTCGACCCGTCTCCACTGCTTCGACCTGCTTCCCCAACGCCATATAGCTTAGGCCGCCTAAAACACCTGCCTCATGTATAGGCGGTGTGGTCGAGGGCCGCCTACTAGGCAGCCGCCTCGACTGTCATTTAGAACACTGTTATAAATAGAAGATGAAGATCAGTGAAGACGGTAGAGCTATAAGAGTGTGTGAAGAAGAAGGGCACGCTAAAAGCCGCATTAGCTTACAAGAAGCAATCAGCCCAGTTGTGGGAGAATACTTCAAAGTGCTATCAGCTTAATATAGAAGTCATTTTCCCTTAGTGTGTGAGAACACCTTCCCGATGTATTCATTGTTCAGTTCTCACACACACTCACACACTATCACTCACATATATCAGATAGTAGACCTTAAAACATCAGTTGACTGAGTCTTGCACAAAGATGTAAAACTTGTGTTTGTAGTTTTTGACACATAGACGTTAAACAGGTGTTGGCTAGAAGGTGCTGCCTTCAGTCTAGGCTAGGAGTTCAGTTAGGCAGTAGAGTAAGTCCTAAGCTGAGTGGGTTTGTACAAGATCTTGTATAAATCAAAGTCTTCTATTGTATCCTACCCGAGGAGGTAGAATAGGTGACATAGGAGCAGTTGAAGTCTCCGAACATCCATAAACATATCTTGTATTATTTCTGTTTAACTGATTTGATTAGTTAAGTTGATATTGGTTCAGTTATGTCCATATTTGAACTGATATAAGCCAATACTGATCACATGTAATTTTCAGTTATTTAGTTGCACAAGATATATAACCGATTAGCTTTCTTAACGAATGATTATTTCGAGTAATTTTCTGCTTGGTTTGTAACCAAAATCGATTTAATTTATTAATGATTTCATTCTTAGAACACGAGATATTGCAGTTCATTGAGAATATTGCGTTTGAAGCACCCTCGCAGGTGCCCGAACCGATCCATCACAAGGAACAAACTACTTCACAAACGAATGTACAATAATGGATGTTGCAGCAGAGCTAAAAGAGGAATGCTTCTAGAACAGTTGTCAGAATAAAGAATCATATAATAAGGAATCACATGCAAATACAACAGACATTATTATAGAGTCTTCATGTACGGTCAGCTAAGCGACTATAAATACAAGATCAAGACAATTGAAGAAGAAGCGGAACTACAACAAAATATTGGTGTGTAAAGAAAACAGATGACACACTCATTTCATATTAGTTTACTAGAAGCAGTTAGCATAGTTGTGTGAAAACACTTTCATATTGTATTGATTAGATCAGTTCTCACACATTAACACATAATCACTCAAATATACAGAGAGTTGAGCTTATTGTTTAGCTGAGTGAGTCTTCACACAAAGACATTAAACGTTGTATTTGTAGTCTTGGCATAAGAGACATTAAATATTATACGAATTGTCAGGTGTTGCCTACAATCTTGAGTGCTAGGAGTTCTAGTTCGGTGCAACCTTCTGGAGTGAGTTTGTACAAGGTATTGTATAAATCAAACTCCTCTAATGGATCCTACCCGAGGTGGTAGAAGAGGTGACTCGTGAGCAGTTGAAGTCTCCAAATATTCATAAACATATCTTGTGTCTTTAACTGTTTAACTATTGTTTTAAAACTATTTTGATCAGTTCAGCTGATGTCAGTTTAGTTTTTCCTGCAACTGGATTGATACAAGCCTGAACTAATTCCCTTTATTTCAGTTTACACAAATTAAAAACTTTAAACTATCCAGTTTCTTAACGAATGATTATTTCGAGTGTCTTTTGTTTTGTATAAAAATCAAACTCGATTTAATCAATCGTGTATTCATTTTTAAAACATAAGCCATTGCAGCTTATAGAAAATATTGTGTTTGAAGCATCTTCAAAGATGTCAAAATTGATCGTTCATCACGTTTCTTCAACAAAGTATATAGCCTAGATATCTACTTTTAACGTGAATCAAAATCACATAAAAACACGATGCCATAAATCGTAAATGAAATATTAAAGACATGATATTTCTGTCAACAAATAATATAAATTCAACATTTTCATTCCAAATGAACAAAAGACGTGTTCTAGCATTGTGGTCCAAAATCTCCGGAAGATATCCCCGAAACATCGAGGTTTCCAAGCATCCTATAAGAAATAAATGAGATTTGCAACAACTAATTATTACTCCACATAACAGAAGTATTCATGTAATCTAAATGTGTACACACAAACTTGGAAAAGTTAGTATTTAGGGATTTTACATCAGATTTTGACTGAATTCATTGAAATTGTTATGCAATCGATGTTCCTTAATATTCAGTTTGTGAGTATGATATCAATAAATTTATTTATGTAGACCTTACAAAACAGAATTTACTTACAATCTGCATTAGAGTACTCAATAATATGTATGAAAGAAATTACATATAATACACAAATTGAATGGTATATTAAATATATAAAGTATCATTATTTTCCAAAAACAAATGAAAGTCCTTCTCGATTTTCATTCCAAAGCACTCATTTGGTCATGACAAAAGGGATAGATAGTGTTCACATGCAATTCTAAATTTCTTTTATCGAATTTATTAAATCTGAAATTTTGATTATTTTTTTAAACAAAAAGTAAAAATGATATGTTTCCATTCATACTTGGAAAAAAAGTATGATTGGTGGTATATGTCGCTTCACCATTCTAGATATTCATTTTTGTGGATCTCTCTTCATTTTCCCTTTTCTATATAGACGCTTTCCACTAGTCCAAACAAAATTCTCAAAATGAAACTGTTGGTTGATTAAGAATTTTTCACATATGAGAAAAGAACATGAAGATTAATTTGCTGAGGAGTAGGTCTCTTGTGAGACGGTCTCACGAATCTTTATCTGTGAGACGGGTCAATCCTACCGATATTCACAATAAAAAAATAACACTCTTAGCATAGAAAGTAATATTTTTTCATGGATGACCCAAACAAGAGACCCGTCTCACAAAATACGACTCGTGAAACCGTCTCACACAAGTTTTTGCATTCGCAGAGAGGTTTGGGTAAGGATGTAAACGAACCAAACCGTTTGTGAGCTATTCGAAGCTCGATTCGATAAAAGTTCGTTTGAGCTCGTTTAATGAGGCTCGTTAAGATAAACAAACCAAGCTCAAGCTTTACAGTATTCGGCTCGTGAACATGTTCGTTGGTAAGTTCATGAGTAATCTTTTAGGTGAAAAAATAATAGTTTTGATATTTGATTTATTGATTTTGCATATTATTTATGAAATATATAGAAAAATCTATTAAATTTATTTATTATAATAAATTTACAAATTTAAATAAGAATAATATATTTTTCTTTAAATGTATAATTTACTTTTTAATTAATTTAATGAAAATTTAAATGTATAATTCATATTTATTAAGCTTGTTTAGGCTCGATAAATGCTTGAATAAGCTCGTGAGCCATATATATATTCGTTAAATAAAACTCGAGCTCGGCTCGATTATAAACGAACCAAGCTCAAACATTCGAGAGTTCAGCTCGACTCGATTACATCCACTAGGTTTGGGGATATTTTTATAGTGTTGTACTGTTCCATACAAATTATATTTAGCACTGATCAGCTCATAAATTTTGATGAACTGAAACTGTTTCATGTCATCGCAGACACACAGTTTCTTTGATACTAATGACACAAAATTCTTTCTTTAATATCAATCAATATTATTAAAGATTTGTTTCCTTGAACGTCACACTCCGATCCTAATTTCACAATCAGTAGGATTACGAGTCATATTGGCAACAATTTTTTTCCTTTTAAATATGAATAATGTAAAGAATAATTTGCATCCAAGATTGATATTTCAAATATTATCACAAATCCATAAATTCTAAATTTAGATGTTTCTATCTTTCATTTACCGAAAAAATGCTGAATAATTCATTTTCCTACTTTTATTTGTCTGTGTATTATTATTCGTGTGTATATAATTAATTTTACAATTCCATAATATTTAGTGAAATAGCTCATATTTAATTATTAAAATTCATTTGCATTTCTAAGTCTTAGTAGGCTAAATGTATACAAACTAATTCACTTTCTTATAGTATAATAAATTATTAATTTATCTATTTATCAATAATAAATATCTTTTTAAGTAAAATAATTTAAATCATGCCAAAGTTATGAACAAGAATTATGAAAAAGCCCATATGCGTAAATAGACAACGAATGAGTTCACTGTTTGTATCCGCGTGGAGCGGAACCAAATGCTTTACAGGACCTAACCATGAGCTCCTACAGAATCATATAAATAATAAATAGAACGTCTGTCTACTTAGAAAGTCCCATTACCGATTATCCACAGCCAGTCGAGAGCGACCCCCGAGAATATGCCCCCGAGAAGAAACAACACCAGCAAATTACCCAATGCATTCTGCTCTGGTGCCTATGAATTCAAAGGTTTGTCCATGTTACGTTCATAAAAATAATATAATGTATCAAGTTCTCCGGCATTATTTCGACTCACTTTGTATCCCTTTGGAGCAGCTGTGAGGACGCAAACAGTGAGATATCCATTTGTTAATCCAAGAAATGATACCAGAAATATCATCCATCCCTGATCTCCATACTTTGCCGTGAAGTAGAATGCAGGAATAAGTGCGAACCGTGACAGTATTGCGATCATCAGACCTTTTCGTGACTCTAGTTTAATGGATTCAATAAGAGGGATGTATCTTGCTATGAGATCCCACACATTGTACATTGCTATGAGAACAACTGCATACCTATTCGAAAGAGATTATCAAAACAAATCTCTTGTGAGCATAAACCAAAATATCAAATGAAATGAAGGAATAATAGAAGTGAAAATATATAACAGGGCGGAAACAAGTATAATAACGGAGACAAATCAATGTATGTGAATGTTAGTGTTCACTTACCACGATCCCAGTTGGTGAGTACCGGTGTTTTCATACAAGAATCCGGGAAAAATAGATAATGTGAGGACATAAATCAAATAGAGGTCGATTGCATAATCCATGTTCTGAATCAATAACTGCTTGTTACTTAGTCTCTCTTGTTTAGCATCATCCTGTAATAAGAAATGATGAGTTTTTCAGATTTAGGTATCCCGAAGGAAACGCTCGAGGAATCTTAAGTTATCTACCTTTACTTTTTCGCTGTCATTGGTTCTAATTCCGGCGGCAGCAAGATCAGCTGCAACTGTTGTAGATCCTTCTGAAGCAGCCTTTCTCCGGAAATATTTAATGATCGGCAGTTTGGCAAAGACAAAGGCGTATAGGAAAATACATAGAAACTCTAAGAAAGTTGAGATAGCAAGAAACAACACTGCAAGAATCATAACGAACAAATGTGTCGTCATTTAAAAATTAACGAATACAAAAATCTTATGCCAAATGATGCTATATGGTGGCAAATATGATCTTAATATTCAATATAGAGGATAAGAAGCTCACCCACACCCTTACGAAGACCATGACTTGTTTTATCAAACGCTGCTTTGGTAATTAGCCTCAAGCCAGAAGTTAAAGCCCCTGATGCAGCCAAACCGGCAAAGAATGACTGCAATTTCAGACAAAAATAGTGGTAAATATATTATTAACATCTGATGTTTTGAAAAAATCTGAAAATCCAAAAAAGATTTTACTTGGATGAATTCGGGGCACATGAAAGATAAATCTCCAACCATTCCACCTTGAACATGAGCATCTGCAACTCCAAATGCGGCAACAAGAAAACAAATCCCGATATAATTCCCAATGCCCCCTCTTCCTGATGTTGCTAAATCTAGCTGGTAGAACAGAAATTCAACTGTGTATGACGGTCTATCACAGCGACTTCAAGTGTTCTTGGGTAATCATATTTAAGATCAAGCAAAAAATCATTGAGTGTACAACATACAATTAAAAGTCCAAAGGTACTCAAGCAGAAAAGAATGTATCCGAAAATGTTGCGCTTCCTTGTATCGATTTTCGCCTCATAATAAGCAAGTACTGCCATTGTACCAAGGGCAAACGGTTGATAAACGAGGGTAAGTACTCTAGAAGGATGGTAATCCTGCAAAGAAAGTGGGAAAAGAAAAGATATAAGCATAGATCAGTCCCTCTCTGGAACTTGTCCCAATGAAGATGATGACAGTTATTGCAATTATAGATCATTAAAAAGGAACAGTCTTTCACACATTCAGTTGGATCATGAAAGCATTCCAAGAGACCTCGAAAAAGAGAGCAAGTCACCAAAGATACCAGCACGAAGTACACCAAATACATAAAATCTAGCAGTTGCCGTCAATTTTTCATGTAGGCAAGAACATGTCATGGAAATGTATATATTACCGGGAACAACGCATAGTAGTAATCTGAGATTGTCAGCATACTATTCCAAGAGACAAGAGATCCCAGCCCAAGAAACCAACAGTACACAATTGCCATAGTTTTCCCCTGTAATTTAATCAGGATGACAAATATTGCATCAAGAACACAACCAATCTATCTCCGACTTACCAAAAAATTAAGCATCACAAACCTCAAGCCTGGTGGGACTTGAGACATCGGCCTGGACAACATCGCTCATTGTGACCCCTTCTCCTAAACATGAGATGAACACGTTCAGTATGCAGGACAGAGTAATCAAAATATAATTATCTAAGGACATAGCACATCAATTACATGACCACAAGAACAACTGTAGAGGAGACAAGACTCACCTTCCCCGAAAGGGTTTCTTCCAAAAACGCCAACTGTCAAACTTGTGGAAACCTACGAATAAACAATTCTAACATAAATTTTCCGACTTAAAGTAAAAAAATTCAAATCAGACAAGAAACAGAAGTATGTGGGGGTATAAATTTCTTAAACATAATATCCAAATCATCGCCGAATGTTCGTTCAGCTTCATGACAACACAGAACAGGAAATAATACCTACAAATAATGATCTTACCCTTCTACGAAGGACAAAAGCGATAAATGGGAATAAAAACCCGAATCAATAACGAATCAAAACGCTCTGTGCAAGAAGATTCGTTCATTCAATGAATTAAATGGAAGGAATGGGAACTACGTTTCTCAGTGGCTAACTTTCTCCTCAAAGAAAGTGCCAGCGAGATTTCCCATCTTTTTCACCAGATTCTTATTAGATTCACACCAAAAGATGATTGATGTTTTTATATACAAGCCCAAAGATTGAATATCCTCCCAATCTCCCTCCTCGAAAATCTTGGATTTCCGTTACGATGAGATTGGGTGATCACGAATTTACGACCACACCGTACCTATAAATTAATACAATGAAATTAAACATATTCCACAAGTAGGGTGAGTATCATGTGAGACCGTCTCACGGATCATAATCTGTGAGACGAGTCAACCTTACCCATATTCACAATAAAAAGTAATACTCTTAGGATAAAAAGTAATACTTTTTCATGGGTAACCCAAATAAGAGATCCGTCTCACCAATACGACCCGTGAGACCGTCTCACACAAGTTTTTGCCCCACAAGTATGGGAATATAAAAAAGTGAAAACTCCATATTTTTTAACAAAAGTTATATTTGAATAAGTTGAAGAATCGAGCCGAGTCCAGCCGAATCTAACGAAATCTACATCACAAATAGATTTTAGTAATAAAATAATTTCTTGATTAACAATCAGAATAAATGATAAATTAATTAATATTTTGGAAATAATAGTTCTAATTTATTACTGAATAGATTGTAGTAATAAAATTAATAATTTATTTATTTTAGTGATTCTATGTGTTGATTTTTATAAACTTTTTGCTGCTTAAAATCCGAATTTGCGAGACATAAGAATTTAGATTTTATAAGTTTGAAAGCTAAAAATTCCAACTTTAGAATTAAACTCAAAATTGTCTTTTTTATTTGGAATTTTTTTTTATCAACTGCACTTAAATACAAGTTTTGCATGAAATAAAATCATTGAATTTGAATTTTTAGTTTTAATCCATAGAATAGGAGAGTGGAAAGTTATTTGAGGTTCGCATCACTGTAAAAATTGTACTACTATTATTTTAAAGTTGATAATTGTTTTATCCATGAAAACGTTTTGCCGTGAACGTAAGCTCCTAAGCAAAACAATAAAGCGTTTTTTATTTATAACAAAATGTTATTTAGAGTTGAACTCTTTTCTCCATTATTTTTCTAATAGTACTTTGCTTGTTCACCACTAGGGATGTTTGAGCTCGTTTAATGAGACTCGTTAAGATAAATAAACCAAACTCAAGCTTTATAGTATTCGGCTTGTTAGCTCGTGAACATGTTCGTTGGTAAGTTCATGAGTAATCTTTTAAATGAAAAATAATAGTTTTGTTATTTGATTTATTGATTTTGCATATTATTTATGAAATATATAGAAAAATCTATTAAATTTATTTATTATAATAAATTTACGAATTTTAATAAGAATAATATATTTTTCTTTAAATATATAATTTACTTTTTAATTAATAATGAAAAATTTAAATGTATAATTCATATTTATTAAGCTTGTTTGGGCTTGATAAAAGCTTGAATAAGCTCATGAGCCATGCATATATTTGTTAAAAAAAGCTCGAGCTCGACTCGATTATAAACGAACATAGCTCAAACATTCAAGAGTTCAGCTCGACTCGATTACATCTCTATTCACCACATATAGCTCGTGTGTAAAGTATTCCCATGCTTACTATTTTCTCTTACAATTTTTTACTCAGATTTTGACCATAGAGTTAAATGGAAGAAAATCTGTCAGTTGGGCCATAGTTGGGCTTTTGAAGTAAATTAGTTGGGCCACATTCAAGTTTTAAGATGGAAAGACCATAATCGTCCAATTTCTTTTTAGGAAAAGACAGACAACTTGAAGACCCATAACCTAGTCCATATTCACTCCTGATTACATCTATTTTATTTTATTAAAATCGAGAACATAATAGTAACCTCCATAATTTGGCAATTTCACTTTAATCAATCGATAATGATAAAAAACTGTACACACATGTCGCATGTGAGTATAGATTATTTGGGCGGGGTATTTTGTCGGTTTAATTCTGCTCCCATAATATTAGAAAAATCAATTTAAAAAAAAAATAAATAGAAAAAAACAATTCAATTTTAAATATTAAAATATCAAGCTGGATCACTAGTTGCCTAGGTTTCGGATTTGGGAAAATTTTGGAAAATAACTTTGATCAAATTTTGTTTTTGAAAATAATTGTTTCCAAGTGTATTGAATTTAAAAAAAAATCTGACTAATATTATTTGAGTGAGTCTCATGTGAGACCGTCTCACGGATCATAATCTGTGAGAGGGGTCAACCCTACCCATATTCACAATAAAAAGTAATACTCTTAGCATAAAAAGTAATACTTTTTATGGGTGACCCAAATAAAAGATCTGTCTCACAAATAATACCCGTGAGACCGTCTCACGTAAGTTTTTGCCATATTATTTTGCTAACTAACCCTTCAGACTTTTATAGGTAGAATGAGGGTGGAAGTGAACCAAACTACTTTTGAGTAACTCGTGAGTAGCTCGGTCAAAACTCGGATCGAGTTTTATTTGACCAAACTCAAACTCACTAAGTCGCTTCTACTTGTTTGTTGGTGAGTCTAGCTGTCTAGCTAGTAATTCTTATTATTTTGAAACCATCTCATTTTATTTTATATATAAATTATGTGTACAAAACCGCAGCAATTAACTAAAATGGTGTCATAATCCTTTGGCATTTCTGATTTGTATATATCTCTATTTTCCTGTTATTCACTTGTTAATTGACAAGCTGTTAGCTAGAGCATCGGGACCAAGGACGGACTCAATAAGTTGATTTTATATATATATATATATATATATATATATATATATATATATATATATATATATGTATATATATATATATATATATATATATATATATATATATATATATATATATATAAATATGTACATTAATGATGATGCATGCATGGCCTCTACGTTTTCCTTTATACATACACTACACATTCAAATATAAGCGTGCTCTCTATATTAATCATTTCCACTTAATGCATACCGGACCAAGAACTACGTTTATGGCTACATGCTTCAATTTTTGTGGGGAATGAAATTTTGATTTTGTTTGGTTTGACAATTACAAATTAATATCTGCTTAATTTTTGTGATGCTCGGCACGATGTATATGATTCAAACGTAACATTGTTGTGGTAATGACTGAGACAAAAATCGGAAGGAAGTGTTTTGTCGCTTCGGTGTGTAAAACGCTAGCTCCTGAAATAGGGCTGACGAATCTAGAGGGGTCAGACAAAACTAAACAAATTTACGTTCGTTAAAAATTAAAACTTTACAACGTCAAAAAATACGGAAAACTTTGTTTTTAGTCAGTCATGTATATTTATCTCATTGTGATTTTGATCCTCTGTATTGTCAAATTTTAATATTGGTCCTAAATATTTTATTTTTGGGGTAAGTTTAGTTTTTTATCGTTAACGGTGTTGATGTGATACTGCACCATGTCAAAACCATGTCAACGACACATTGTCTACATCGAAAAATGACTAAAATTGAAGGAAAAAACAAAGATAACAGACTAAAAATAAAATTTGACGACACAGATAACTAAAACTGTTAAGAGTTTCTCCTAAAAAAATATTATACCAAAACCCTAATCCTCGAGGATCCATTCTTGGGAGCAACTATGGATCGATAATTTTGGTTATACTATGTACATATATATATAACTAATTAACTTATGTAGGACCACACAATTTAATATGACGCATGACTGCAAGTCAAACTTATAAAGTTTTAAAGAAAAAAATATATATTTTATTTTTATAATATTCGTCAGTAACATGAGAAAAAAAGAGAGCTGGAAATTAAAGATAGGAAAGTAAAAGTGAGAGACGTTGGAGTTCCATCGAATACAAGTGGACTTGTAAAGGAGGTCCAAGGCTTTCTCTTGTATCAATGAAAAGCTAGTAGAGAATAGCGTAACCTCAAACATTGAAGCAAAGAATAAGTGAAAAAAGGGTGAAATATTAAAGTGTTACAATTTCCAAATATTTGGGTGTGAAATAATAACTAAAAGAGAAAAATTAACATTCGGTTATCTTCTTTTGGCCAACCCCATAAAGCAAAGTCTTGTTCCATTCCAAAACTCCGACAAAAGGAGTTTTGAGAAGAATCATGGAATTCTTGTATTAAAAAAAAAATAATCTACAATAAACCAATAATCACTTTTTATTTTCTTTGATATGTGAGTTAATGAGAAAATTATGATTTTAATCCTTCCTAATCGTCTTTTTTAATATTTCCATAGTTTATTTAATAAAATTTCAATATTATTATGTTATCTTTGTGTGCGGATGTGATATATATATATATATATATATATATATATCATGTAACAATATATATATAGACACACACATAAAGGCCAAGAATTGAAATCATCCACATGCCAAGAACAGAATTATTGTTACGTAGTAAAGTGACCATACACTTTGACAAAAGATTAAGGGAGTGTAAAATAAAGATCAAAATATGTATGTATGTATGTATATGTATGTATACTGTAAGGAATTGTTGTACAGGAAATTAAAATATTAAAACATTATAATGTGTGTATCAGAAGTTAGTGTTGTGTCCGGTGTTGTCAACACTGTACACAACACGGCAGCGGAAATTAATTATTTAACACACAAATATAACTTTAATAAATTAACACCAGATTTAAATTATGCACAAGTACGAATACTTGTGCGGTGCCTCATGGCAAAAAATTAACCAGAAAAATTATGTAAATCGTTTACACCAAAAACAACAATACTAGCGAGAAAACAAAACCAAATTCCTTGACACTCCAAGGAATTAAAAATGCATCAAAACAAACCAATAAAAACTAGATGCATAAAATAAAAAGCGTGTGGCTTAAAACCAAACGACGACACTCTTCGATCAACACTCTGCGTCAGTGTTGTTCTTGAGTGTTGGCAACACCAATCGGAAACACGGTATAACAGTGAATCAATCACACAAACTTTGCACAATCTGAACTCTGTATGTGCACTCCCAAAAAACCTCCAACAGATCCTCTCCACAACAAAGTGATCACACAATCACACAAAAACGCCTCAACAAAATATAGGTTCGGCTTTTGTATTTTTCTTCTATGTATGAGTTCTCCTGCCGACCTCACGAAAGAGTCACAACAAAGGACTCACACGAAAAGCTTCAGCTCTCCAACTCTCTCCTCAAAACTCTACTGCGGCCATCCATCCTCTATGTATATATATCCAATGCTTGACCTAGAAACACTTCCATAAAAGAGTCCTAAAAAATATGGAAACAAGATTTCATTAGATATAAAACTCTTTTAAACAAAGATAAAATATCTTGGAGATAAAAATCATATTAAAACAAATCATATAATATCTATACATATATCAATCAAGATCTTATCATATAGAAATTAGTAAACCAATATATTATCATTTAGAAATAAATCAAGCAAGATTTGATAATCTAGAAATAAATCAAATAAAATCTTTTTAGTCGGCAAAATCTTAAATTGATATTATCAATTTAACAAAATAATAAAGGAATAAAATATTCCTTTCAATCTCTCCCTTTTTGCCTTTCTGGACAAAACATCCAAAAATGATAATCTTGGTAAGCATCACCGTCATTAAGCTCCCCCTACCTTCTCCCCCTGAGTCAAGGTTCGTCTCCCCCTGAATTAAACATGTAAGAGCACTGATGTTGTTGACAGTGTTGTCAAAACCATCATTAGAACACCTGAAAACATAAAGAATAAGAACAACCCAAAAACAACATTAAAGACAGAGAATAAGTATTCATTCAATCTCAGCAACTCCAGATGCTTCAGCATCATTGTTTTGCATTTTTGGTCCTCATACTCCCTTTTTTTGGCCAGAATGTAAGCCAACTTCTAAAAGCAGATTATACTCAGCTATGTGTAGAACGTGAGAGAAAATTATAAAGATATATCAGGAGTTAAGCACAGAAAAAAAAAACCACAAAGAAATCACGAGAGTAAGAAAGATTGTGAGGGTAAATGAGAACAAGCAAGAGTAATTATCAGGCATTTAACAACAACAAAACATATTTACTCTTAGAAAAGAAAATTGATTCAATCCTTCAGCTCCAGAGAATTTTCACGGTGAAGGTAATATGTTCGAAATTTACCCAAAACACTAATTACGGTTCTATCCCAAAAACAAATAGAAAAATTGATTCAAACTCGTGTTACGACGATTTCAAAAGAATATCCTGTGAAAACCCACGTCGATTATAACCCACTGACACAAGTAGTCACATAAATTCAAAATTTAGGTAATCAAGATTTTCATCAACCGTCATGAGTCAATACTGATATGTCACTGCACATGATGAATTCACGAAACAAAAATCAATATGCATGTCCTAAATATGCCTCCAATATAAAGAGATATCGAAATGTCAGACAGTGTATACATTGTGTTGTGTCTGAACTTGTTGTTGGCAACACCTCCAGGCAACACCACTGAGTTTTATTCAAACTTCCATAAAATTCTTTTGAATCAGAAATGGTAGCTCCCACACTAGAAGAACGGTCTTCAAAGGACTCCCCTAGGTAGCTTTTTCCATTACTTTTTACTTAGAAGTGGTAGCTCCCACACTAGAAGAACGGTCTTCAATGGACTCCTCTAGGTAGCTTTTTCCATTTTCTTCTAAACAATTTTTTTATTTACCTCTTTTCTGTTTTTCTCCTTTTGCTCACATTTTCCAAGTCATCTTTTCACTTTAGACAAGATCGCAATTGTCATGAATGTCCTCAACTAGTCAATGCCTTGGATTTGAGCAAAAACTATTTCTCAACATACGATTGGAAGTATGAACACTCAGAGGGTACCTTTCAGAAATTTGCCTTCACTGTTCAGTCATTACACAAATAAATAGGATGATTATGCAGTATGCCTAACATCCTAAAAATAGTCATGCACAAACGGATGTTGTCTCTGGTGTTGGCAACACCATGGACAACACTGAACAAATGTTTAAAGTACACACATGCTGAGAGATTTCCGAAGATTGGAAAATCTCTCAAAATCCAAAGGTTTCGTGAATATATCATTCAGTTGATTCTCAGTTCTAACAAATTTCAGTCGAATTATGCCTTTTTCAACCAAATCTCGAATAAAGTGACGTCTTATATCTATGTGTTTTGTTCGAGTGTGTTGAATAGGATTCTTAGAAATGTCTATAACACTTGAGTTGACACAATGTACCATCATTATTATTGTTGGGTTCAATTTGGGACACAAAACACGAGTGACTTACCTGGGAAAACGTGGAGCTCATGCATATTAAACCAATCATTTTGCGGTAGTCCACCTTTTCTTTGTTTCTTGTTTGCACACCATCATGTAATTCACCAATGATTTGTGATGATGGATGATTCTTCTGAATCTTGCTGGGAATTTCTCTTTCACAATTAATCACCACATCATCATTATCATTGTTATCATTATCCACAGTTTCTGTTCGGTTCAGAGGCGGTGTTGTGCTTGGTGTTGCCTCACTGGTCTCAACACCAGACTCAACACTGTTTCTGGTCAGTGCCTCACTTATATCCAGCAATTCTTCTACATCAGTCTCCGGTGTTTTAACTGTCAGATCTGCAAGATCATCAAACACAACGTTAATTGATTCCATTGTAGTCCTAGTTCTCAGATTAAATACACGATAAGCACGACCATTTGTAGAGTATCCAAGAAAAAGGCATTTATCACTTTTTGAATCAAATTTAGCTAGATGATCTCTATCATTCAACACATAACCTACACATCCAAAAATATGAAAATATTTAAGGTTTGGTTTTCTTCCCATTATAATCTCATATGAGGTCATTGAAGAACCTAAAGGGGGGTGAATAGGTTCTTTTAGGCCCTTTAGCGTTTTTAAAACGAGTTTGCAAAAATTGCAAGCGGAAGACCTGAGGGACAATCACAAATAAAAAATGAATGCGTAAAGTAAGTGCGTAAAATAAATGCGTAGTAAAGTAAATGCGTAAAGTAAAGAGGGATAGAGATGTTTATGGAAGTTCGACGAAGAATCGTCTACGTCTCCCCTTCTCGATGAGGATCGAGGTATCACTATATCGACTTGGCTTTAGGAGCTCCAAGCTAGCTTTTACAACCACGCCTCGATGCGTCTACTTGGCCTTGAGGGCTCCAAGGATAGCCACGAACTTTACAACCCACTCGAGAGTATTACTTTCACTCTTTTTCTACAACTCTTTTGATATTACAACTCTTTTAATCAACGCACACAAAAGATAGTAGAAAGCTTTGTAAGAGACAAGAGAGAGTGGAGTGGGATGATTGAGAATGCATCCTCAAAGGCCTATTTATACTAGTCTTGGACGCCAAGGTTCGGATCTTCTGTTTATGCTTCGGAACGTCCGATGTGATTGAAATCAATTTGCCTAATTCTGGGATGACTTCGGATCGTCCGTTCTTGACTTCGTAGGGTCCGAACATATGCTTCGGAGGGACCGATCAAACTTCGTTTCTTCCGAACAGTTCTTTCAGACAGTGTATGAACAGCTTCGGAAGGTCCGAACTCAAGTTCGTACCGTCCGAACATTCCCGCGTTTCCGGAGATTTGAAATCTTCAACACTTCATAGCGTCCGATCATGTCCTTCGTAGCGTCCGAAATTTACTCAATCAACAGTCAGATCAATTTGTCTCCGCATTGAAGTGATTTGATTGCTTGTGTTCGGAACGTCCGATCACGTCTTCGGAACGTCCGAACTGGCTCCTCGCAGCTTCCGAACAGCTTCTACTTTGCTTCTGATCGGCACCTTTTCGGAACGTCCGAACCAACTTCGGATCATCCGAACTTAACTTTGTTCTTAATTTCCTGCATGCCTCAATATAAAACATTAGTACATTTTTAAGCCAAGTTTTGGTATCATCAAAACAAAAACTTTGGGATATGTTACAGCATTAAAAACATTAATCTCATCCTCGAGATTTGTATGCGTTTAAGGCGTAACAATCTCCCCCTTTTTGATGATCACAAAACTTGGTTAAAAATTGAGAAACAATAATCAACATAATCTAAATGTTATTAAATAACTCCCCCTTAATCAAATAACAAGTCTAAGAGGTTGAATTAAGGCGAATTTATTTAATAACCATTTAATAGCAATTTTAACCAAATAAATTCTCCCCCTTTTTGCGATAATCAAAAAGACATAAGCATAAAGAGAGACAAATAAACATGTAAAATATCCACTAATAAATAAGTCTTTTATACAATGATACATCAAGATAAAATAAACAAAAATAACAAAAAACAAGCTAAGAATCCGCATCCCGCGACTCTCTATGGCTCCTCATCTCAGCCTCGATGGAATCAAGACGCGAGGAAGTCTCAGTATGATGGCGCTCTAAGGTAGACTCTAAAAGAGAAAAACGAGTGTCGAAACGAGTCTCCAATCGCTCGAGATACTCGAAAATCCGATCGTAGGGTCCAGAGGGAGTAGGCGGAGTGAAGCCATGAGGAAGGTCATCCATGGTCATCAAAGGAGTGCTAATAGGGTCGGGAACACGCTGATGGGATGTAGAGGGAATATCAAACGAAGGGGTAGGAGTGGTACCCGTAGTAGGGGGACCAGCGGGAAATCCTCTCGTCTGAACGTGAGGAGGAAGGAGACCGAAGGGAACATGAAAGTGTTCGGTCGGACGATAGGACGCAAAGATGCGATCCTTGTCGATGACCCAAGAGGATAAGACGGGATTCCAAGAGAGTCCCATCTTAACAACAGTATCATGGTCGATAGTCTCGCGGGGAGAAATAGACACGGATTCTTCATCTGTAAAGTCAATGCCCAGATGGGCTAGAATCCGGTTAATGAACCGGCCAAACGGAAAAGAGACGCGAGTAGAAGAAGCCGCGTACTCCATGGCGTACATAAGAAAACGGGGAAGGTTAAAAGGACGCTGGGAGACTAAATAATAGAGAATGTACAGATCGAGATACTTGCAAGTGGAGAGGTCTCCACTGCGAGGAACAATGGAAGAAGTGATGAGCTTCAGAACAAGCTGAAGCTGAGGAGGAAGGTCCTTCGCATGAGGACGGTCATCGGCAGGAGTAGGCGGACGACCGAAGATGGTGGTCAAGGCAGTGACTCGATCAAAAGTAGGGTCATTCTCAGTCCAAGACTGAGAAAAGAACTCACTCGGTCCGTCTCGAGGAAGATCGAACCAAGTGGAGAGGTCGGCGGTAGAAAAAGAAATGAACCGACCCTGAACAATGGTAACAACACGAGTGTCATCACCACCAAGAACTAGGGAAAAGTTCGCATAGAACTGATGTATGAGAGAGGGGTAGATGAGATCGGGTACGGAAGGTAGAAAGAAGTTTCCCCAACGTTGAGACTCAATAAGAGTAATCAACGTAAAGGAATTCGCACGGAGGTATTCGGTGTGAAGGGTACGACCAGGCAGAATGTTACGGGTTTCGAATTCAGGTGGGATAGGACGAGGGTTGGGTGGTTGGGTAAGATCATGGTGAAAGGCACCGTGACGAGGGCGAACATTTCGGCCAGCTGCGTTACGGCGCGGAGGCATAGTGAGTAGTGAGTGTTTTGTGTGGGGAAAGAAAGAAGGAGTGAATGAGCAAATAAATCAGAGGATCCGAACGCCTATTTATAGGCCATGTTCGGACGGTCCGGAATTTGAACGGAACGGTTATCTGGCAGGAAGTTCGGACGATCCGATTCACAATCGGACATTCCGATCCAAGACCGGAGGCTACGATGAGTAAACGGAGGATCCGAAGTCCTACAGGCAGGCATTGGGAAGGCGCGAACATTTAATGACATCGGAAGGCGGTTCGGACGATCCGATGTGTGTTCGGATGGTCCGAAGAGTGAATCGGAGGTTCTGGAACCTATGGTCCGGTTCGGACGATCTGAACACGTTCGATGGATTCGAAGTGAAACGAAGCATCCGAAAAGGAACGGTGATTCCTAAATAGCCAAGATGAGGAACACCTAAAATTTAAAATATTTAGCACATAAATGAATGTTGAGCCATAATTATGGATAAATACAATTAATTTGTATTATCCGACATTATAATGCTCACATTAATAATACTCCCCCTCAATTTAACAAATATGTACGAGAGTATTCGACTAGTGTTTACAACTCAATCATGCCAAGTTCACCACGCAAACGAGTAAAAGTAGATTCATCTAGTGGTTTTGTAAAAATATCAGCAATTTGATTCTTGGTGTCAACATAGTGAAGTTCAACATCATTTTGCTCAATGTGATCACGAATAAAATGATGTCGAATGTCAATATGTTTTGTACGAGAATGTTGAACTGGATTCTTTGTTAGACATATGGTGCTTGTGTTATCACAAAAGATTGGAATTTTTGAAAAAGTAACACCATAGTCGAGTAATTGATACTTCATCCAAAGAATTTGTGCACAACAACTACCGGCAGCCATATACTCGGCCTCGGTCGTTGAAAGTGCAACACAGTTTTGCTTTTTAGAAAACCAAGACACCAAGCAATTTCCCAAAAAGAAGCAAGTACCACTAGTGCTCTTTCTATCCACCTTATATCCTCCAAAGTCGGCATCACAGTAAGCTTTTAAATCGAAAAATGAGTTCTTAGAATACCATAATCCGAGATTTGGAGTATTTGAAAGATATTTGAAAATGCGTTTTAAGGCGAATAAGTGTGATTCCTTTGGACATGATTGAAATCGTGCACACAAGCAAACACTAAACATAATGTCAGGTCTACTAGCAGTCGCATAGAGTAGGGAGCCAATCATGCTACGAAATAACTTTTGGTCAACAGGTTTACCTCCCTCATCTTTGTCGAGTCTGACTGTCGTGCTCATAGGTGTGGATGAGGCTTTGGAAGACTCCATCCCAAACTTTTTGAGCATCTCCTTGTTGTACTTCCCTTGGTTGACAAAGAAACCATCCTTGCATTGCTTGATTTGGAGACCAAGGAAGTAGTTGAGCTCGCCCATCATGCTCATCTCAAAGTGATCCTGCATAAGCTTAGAAAAATCTCTACACAAGTGTTCATTAGTAGCACCAAAAATAATATCATCTACATATATTTGTACTATCAGCAAATCATTATCTTTAGTCAAGGTAAACAAGGTAATATCAACTTTACCTCTACAAAAACCATTAGACAGCAAAAAGGTAGATAATTTATCATACCAAGCTCTAGGAGCTTGTTTCAAACCATACAAAGCCTTATCAAGTTTATACACATAATCAAATAAGTGCACATCTTCAAAACCAATAGGTTGATCAACATACACTTCTTCTTTCAAATCACCATTAAGAAAAGCACTTTTAACATCCATTTGAAACAATTTAAAGTCTCTAGAGCAAGCAAAAGCAAGTAGCATGCGAATGGATTCTAGTCTAGCGACAGGGGCATAAGTCTCATCATAATCAATTCCCTCTTCTTGACTATATCCTTTAGCTACTAGCCTAGCTTTATTTCTAGTGATTGTACCATGCTCATCTAACTTGTTCCTAAATACCCATTTAGTTCCTATGACAGGTCTATCAGTGGGTCTAGGTACAAGATTCCAAACTTTATTTCTTCTAAATTCATTTAGTTCATCTTGCATAGCAATAATCCAAGAATCATCAAGTAAAGCTTCTTCTATGTTCTTAGGCTCTATGTGAGAAAGAAAAGCAAGATAATTGCACATATTAGAAGAGCGAGTAGATACTCCCTTCGATGGGCTACCAATGATGAGGTCCATGGGATGATCCTTGTCCGTAGTCCACTCCTTCGGAAGAGGTGCGTCCTCTTGATCTTTAGGAACATCATCTAGGCTTGTGGACTCCAACTTTTCGCCAAGGATATCTATATCATCATCATCAGAAACAACAGGTCTAGGCAAGCAAGGGTTAGTTTCATCAAATATGACATGAATAGATTCTTCAACTAGTAAAGTGCATTTATTAAAGACTCTATATGCTTTGCTAGAAGTAGAGTAACCAAGAAAGATACCTTTGTCCGATTTAGCATCGAACTTACCCAAGTTGTCCTTACCATTGTTGTGGATGAAGCATTTTGATCCAAAAGCGCGGAAGTAAGAAATGTTAGGCTTTCTCCCTCTCCATAGTTCGTATGGAGTTTTCTTGAGAATTGGCCTTATTGATACGCGATTGATGATGTAACAAGCAGAACTCATCGCTTCAGCCCAAAAATATTTTGGTAGAGAATGCTCACATAGCATGGTCCTTGCGATCTCTACTAGGGTCCTATTCTTCCTCTCAACGACACCGTTTTGTTGAGGAGTTCTAGGACAAGAAAAGTTGTGACCAATGCCTTTGCTTTGACAAAAATTTGAAAAATTTTCATTTTGAAATTCCGTTCCGTGGTCACTACGGATTTGTTTGATCAACAGATTTTTCTCATTTTCAACCTTTTTGACAAAAATTTTGAAATGATCAAAGGCATCACTTTTGTGGGCTAAAAACAATGTCCAAGTAAAACGTGAAAAATCATCCACAATGACAAAAGCATAGGATTTACCTCCTAGACTAGTTGTCCTCGAGGGACCACATAAATCTAGGTGAAGTAATTCAAGGGGCATAGAAGTGGATACAAAAGTTTTATTTTTGAAAGATTCCTTTGTGTGTTTACCAAGTTGACAAGCATCACAAAAAGAATCTAATTTTAAATTCAGCTTTGGCATTCCGGAAACTAGGTCAAGTTTTAAAAGTTTGTCTATGGTGCTCATCCCAACATGACCAAGTCGTCTATGCCAAAGAATGTTGTCATCAACATTTAATGTTACAAGGCTTTTTATTTTTGAAAAAGATGAAATCTTTAAATCGACCTTGTAAACATTTTCACTTCTATAACCTTTGAAACTAATGGATTTGTCAGTTGTGAGTGATACAGTGCAATCGTGTGGTGTGAATTTGACTTCATAACCCCTATCGCACAATTGACTAATGCTTAGGAGGTTATGTTTAAGTCCTTTCACAAGAAGTACATCATCAATAATAGTAGAGTTAGATATACCTATTGAGCCGATGCCTTCTATGATCCCTTTGCTGTTGTCTCCAAAGGTCACCGATCCCTTTTCTTTTGGTCGAATGGATTGTAGCAGCTTCTTTTCTCCCGTCATATGTCGAGAGCATCCACTGTCAAGATACCAAGTGCTCGATGACTTGTCTCCCCTTTGTCCCTACAAGATTGAGATACAGTTTGATAGTTGGTACCCGTTTCTTTGGGTCCTTTGAGGTTAGTAGTAGTTGGGGATTTGGGGATCCATTTCCAATAACTATTCTTGTTGTGTTGGTGTCTAAGTTTCTTGCATTTAGGTCTTATGTGGCCTATCTTACAACAGTAAGTGCATGTTGGTGGTGTTCTTGGTTTTGCCTTTGCGATAAGACTAGCGAAGTTGACTGATTTCTTTTCATATCCTAGACCTCCTTTGTCGAAGTTACACCTTTGCATGCTCAAGAGGTTTTCTAGTTTACCGCTACTCACATTGAACTTGTTGATGGCTTTCTCTAAGTCTTTTAGGTTTGTCTTGAGCTTAGTGTTGTCATGCATCCTAGCTTCTAGTTCAGTTTTAAGTTGCTTATTCTCATTTCTAAGTGACTTAGCCTTATTGTACATACTAGTGTAAGCGGAGAGTAGTTCATCGTAAGAGGGTACCTCGTCGTCATCCGAGTCGGTCAGATGATCTTCCTTCGCCATGAAGCATAGGGTAGACTCCTCTTCGTTGTCGCTGTCGCTCCACGTGGCTAGAAGGGCCTTCTTCTTGTCTTTGCCGGCCTTCTTCTTGGAGGGACACTCGTTTGCATAGTGACCTTTTTGTTGACAGTTGTAGCAGGTCACTTCCTTCTCAATCTTTTTGTCCTTCTTGTTGAAGTTGGAACTCCGCATGAATCTTTTGAACTTTCTAGTGAGGAATGTCATTTCTTCATCGTCGCTATCTTCAAGTTGACTGGTCAAGGCGATCCCTTTCTCCTTTACTTTGTCGTCATCTTTCTTTGTCTCCTTCCGGGTAGATACTTCAAGTTCATGGGTCTTTAGGGTCCCATGAAGTTGATCAAGGTCGTAGGATGCCGCATCTCCCTTGTTGGATTCAATGATAGCCGTGCGCTTTGCATCCCATTCCACCGGTAGTGCTCGAAGGGCTCTCCTCCACACTTGTTTAGTTGGGTAGTTCTCACCAAGTTGGGCAAGCTCATTGATGATTTGGGTGAGCCGCCGAAACATGGTGTCGATATCCTCCTTGGGTTCCATCTCAAGGGTCTCGTACTTGAGTTGGAGAAGGTCTATCTTTGTTTCTTTGACTTGATTGGTTCCCTCGTGGCAAATCTCCAATTTGTCCCAAATCTCTTTGGCGGAGGTGCAAGCCGAGATTCGGTTGTATTCATTCATATCTAGGGAACAATGAAGAATATTCATAGCTTTAGCATTTTGAGAGATAAGTTTCATATCGTCCTTGGTGAAGTCATCCATTCCCTTAGGAATTTCCTTATCATCCACCGTTTTCATGGGGATATAGGGACCTTTCACCGTTATTTTCCAAAGGTCGTAATCGACGGATTGGATGTATAGAGATATTCTATTCTTCCAATATCCGTAATTAGTACCATTGAAAAGAGGGGGACGATTTGTGGATTGTCCTTGGGCATACTCGCTTGCTAGATTGGCCATTTAAAAGATTTTGAAAAATCTGGCTCTGATACCACTTGAAGAACCTAAAGGGGGGTGAATAGGTTCTTTTAGGCCCTTTAGCGTTTTTAAAACGAGTTTGCAAAAATTGCAAGCGGAAGACCTGAGGGACAATCACAAATAAAAAATGAATGCGTAAAGTAAGTGCGTAAAATAAATGCGTAGTAAAGTAAATGCGTAAAGTAAAGAGGGATAGAGATGTTTATGGAAGTTCGACGAAGAATCGTCTACGTCTCCCCTTCTCGATGAGGATCGAGGTATCACTATATCGACTTGGCTTTAGGAGCTCCAAGCTAGCTTTTACAACCACGCCTCGATGCGTCTACTTGGCCTTGAGGGCTCCAAGGATAGCCACGAACTTTACAACCCACTCGAGAGTATTACTTTCACTCTTTTTCTACAACTCTTTTGATATTACAACTCTTTTAATCAACGCACACAAAAGATAGTAGAAAGGTTTGTAAGAGACAAGAGAGAGTGGAGTGGGATGATTGAGAATGCATCCTCAAAGGCCTATTTATACTAATCTTGGACGCCAAGGTTCGGATCTTCTGTTTATGCTTCGGAACGTCCGATGTGATTGAAATCAATTTGCGTAATTCTGGGATGACTTCGGATCGTCCGTTCTTGACTTCGTAGGGTCCGAACATATGCTTCGGAGGGACCGATCAAACTTCGTTTCTTCCGAACAGTTCTTTCAGACAGTGTATGAACAGCTTCGGAAGGTCCGAACTCAAGTTCGTACCGTCCGAACATTCCCGCGTTTCCGGAGATTTGAAATCTTCAACACTTCGTAGCGTCCGATCATGTCCTTCGTAGCGTCCGAAATTTACTCAATCAACAGTCAGATCAATTTGTCTCCGCATTGAAGTGATTTGATTGCTTGTGTTCGGAACGTCCGATCACGTCTTCGGAACGTCCGAACTGGCTCCTCGCAGCTTCCGAACAGCTTCTACTTTGCTTCTGATCGGCACCTTTTCGGAACGTCCGAACCAACTTCGGATCATCCGAACTTAACTTTGTTCTTAATTTCCTGCAAGCCTCAATATAAAACATTAGTACATTTTTAAGCCAAGTTTTGGTATCATCAAAACAAAAACTTTGGGATATGTTACAGCATTAAAAACATTAATCTCATCCTCGAGATTTGTATGCGTTTAAGGCGTAACAGTCATTGTAGAACCACTCCTTAAATAAACACGGTTGGAAATGTGACATGTCGTATTTAAAGCTTCGGCCCAAAAACATTTTGACACATTCTTAGAACTAAGCATGACCCGAGCCATTTCTAGGAGGGTTCGATTTTTCCTTTTAGCTATGCCGATTTTTTGAGGGGTCTTCGGAGATGAATAATCATGAGTGATACCTTTCTTATGGCACAAAGAAATAAAATGAGAATTTTCAAACTCCTCACCATGATCGGTTCTTATTTTAACCACCCTCATATCATACAGATTTTTTATCCTAGCATGCAACTTCTTAAAAGCATCAAATGTATCTGATTTTTCTCTAAGAAAACTTACCCAAGTAAAGTGAGAAAAATCATCAACACAAACAAACGAATATTTCTTACCACCCAAACTCTCAACATCCATTGGACCCAGTATATCCATATGCAAAAGTTCAAGGCACTGTGTTGTCCCAAAATGTTGCAACACCGGGTGCGCAACACGGGTTTGTTTACTTTTCTGGCATGGACCACAGACATACACAACACCTAAATTTAAATTGGGCATACCTCTCACAGCATCAAACTTACGCAGATTCTTCAAGGTATTGATACTCACGTGTCCCAGTTTTTGATGCCATATGTCTAAATCACTCACCTTGGCACTTCGGCAATCATCACCTTCTTCCAATTGATAGCAATTTTCAGCAGAACGAGTACCTGATATTACACAAACATTGGCATCATTAAAAACTTCACAATTATTTTTATTGAACTTAACATGTAAATCATCATCACAAAGTTGACTTATGCTTATTAAGTTTGAGTTAAGTCCTTCAACATGTAGAACATTGTGAAGTTCAGGAAGCCCATCAATGTTCAGGGTTCCTTTGCCTACAATTCTTCCTTTGGAACCACCACCATAGGTTACACTCCCACTTTTTATTTCAACATAATCCGTGAGGTGTTCTTTAGATCCGGTCATGTGGCGTGAGCACCCACTGTCGAAGTACCATGCACCTGCAATGTCAGTTTTTAAAGAAGTATAAATAATATTGCATCGAATAACAGTTTTAGGTACCCAAACTTTCCTTGTGGAAGATTTCTTGACTGTGGTGTTGCGCCTGGTGTTGGACAACACGGTGGCAACACCTGATTTGATTTCCAATTCAGGTAGTCGTCTCTTAGTTTGTAGCAGAAGGGTCTGATGTGCCCAGGCTTATAGCAGTAGTGGCAGATAAAATGTCGCTTTCTTTGCTTTGTTTTGGACGTTGACACTGGTTTCTTGATTTGTGATATCTTCACCGGAGGATCAACTTTCAAAGGAGAGGAAGAAGCTCTATTTTGTTTCGGCCTTTGTTCCAATGCTAGCTTTGAGATTGGCAGATTCTCCATAGGAGGGTTCACCATTAAAGGGACAAAATTGTCTTTAATTCCCTTTACAAACACAGTTGATTTTGATCCGGAGTTGGAAGATTTACCATGTTCATATGCGCTTTCAACATATCCAAGACCAGTTCTGCCATCCTTTCCCATTGTTAGCATTGAGTCAAGTTTTGACGAACTTGAGTTGAATTTTCCAATAGTCTTTGAGGCCTTCTCAAGCTCATCCTTGACTTTGCACAATTCAAGATCTCTTCTATTCAATAAGACTTCGAGTCGAGACACAGATTCTTTCAGATCAGTATTCTCCTTGGTGAGGATCAAATTTATTTTATTTCGTTTGATCCAATCTTCGTATAGCTCCTCATACATAGCCTGCACACATTCAAATGTGAGTTCATCAGAATAATTATCCTGGATTTCATGATTACCTGAGTCACCGTGAGATTTAGCATTGAGACACAAGGATTTTGAAGTGGTGTTGCGGCCCGGTGTTGCAACACCAGAGGCAACACCGTGCGGGTTGACTTGCAGCCAGCATTTTTCCTTCAAAACAGCAATTTTCGTGGATAGTACGTCCATTGGGATTCTGTTAAATTTCCTGTAAAAAAAAACAACAATAAACCAGAATCAATCACTTAGTGTATCAAGCGTTGGCTCTGATACCACTTGTAAGGAATTGTTGTACAGGAAATTAAAATATTAAAACATTATAATGTGTGTATCAGAAGTTAGTGTTGTGTCCGGTGTTGTCAACACTGTACACAACACGGCAGCGGAAATTAATTATTTAACACACAAATATAACTTTAATAAATTAACACCAGATTTAAATTATGCACAAGTACGAATACTTGTGCGGTGCCTCATGGCAAAAAATTCACTAGAAAAATTATGTAAATCGTTTACACCAAAAACAACAATACTAGTGAGAAAACAAAACCAAATTCCTTGACACTCCAAGGAATTAAAAATGCATCAAAACAAACCAATAAAAACTAGATGCATAAAATAAAAAGCGTGTTGCTTAAAACCAAACGACGACACTCTTCGATCAACACTCTGCGTCAGTGTTGTTCTTGAGTGTTGGCAACACCAATCGGCAACACGGTATAACAGTGAATCAATCACACAAACTTTGCACAATCTGAACTCTATATGTGCACTTCCGAAAAACCTCCAGCAGATCCTCTCCACAACAAAGTGATCACACAATCACACAAAAACGCCTCAACAAAATATAGGTTCGACTTTTGTATTTTTCTTCTATGTATGCATTCTTCTGCCGACCTCACGAAAGAGTCACAGCAAAGGACTCACACGAAAAGCTTCAGCTCTCCAACTCTCTCCTCAAAACTCTACTGCGGCCGTCCATCCTCTATGTATATATATCCAATGCTTGACCTAGAAACAATTCCATAAAAGAGTCCTAAAAAATATGGAAACAAGATTTCATTAGATATAAAACTATTTTAAACAAAGATAAAATATCTTGGAGATAAAAATCATATTAAAACAAATCATATAATATCTATATATATATCAATCAAGATCTTATCATATAGAAATTAGTAAACCAATATATTATCATTTAGAAATAAATCAAGCAAGATTTGATAATCTAGAAATAAATCAAATAAAATCTTTTTAGTCTAGAAAGGTAAAATCTTAAATTGATATTATCAATTTAACAAAATAATAAAGGAATAAAATATTCCTTTCATATACATATACTCATATCATATGGAGATTATTTTGTTAAATTAAAATTAAACACATTTTTGCAAAAAGAGAATAAGGAAAAATCACTAACACACACACACACACACAACATATATGTTCCGATTATGGGTACAATATATGTGCGTGATGTGTGTGTGTATATATATATATATATATAATAATAATAATTTAAGTAAAATGTCATTTTTTATTTTTGTATGTATTGATGTACGGCATTTTTATAATTGTATATTTTATGGAATCAATTATAATTTAGTACATGTTTCAATGATTAATTTTAGTCTTTTTTTAATCAAAATTATATAATTAAATTACTAATATAATTGATATTGTTAAATTTTTGTAATTAGATTTTTAAACATACTTATATGTCACAAGAAATTTCTTGACCACAAAATTATAAAATTTAACAATGATATTAGTTATTTAATTACATAATTTTGAGGAGAAGGACCACGTTGATCATCAAGATATAGTTATACGATCATAACTGATTTAACAAAAAAATAGAGGACTAAAAATATCACAACTCGATGAATATTGAACTAAAATTGAAAATAATTTACGTTATATACTATACCTGAACAAATATATGGTGTACTTGACGACTAATTTGGCATGATATATACTTAATTACAATAAAGCAATAGGTGTGCATGTTTCACGTAAATGGTCAACTTTATTTAAGTATCGGTTTCAAAAGATTGAGACCTCTTCTGCATATAAAGAAAAAGAAAATTGCTACGTACCTCTTGCTTTTGAAAAGGCACCTTCTACACCATGTTTGCCAATGATCGATGCGAGAAATACTCCTTATCACCTGACCTCGTTTTCTGCAATTTCAGCTATTATAATTTTTGAGTTGGACTACTTCAATCTAGCTGTAAGCAAACATGGCAGTTTTCAAAAGAAAATCAAAGTACAATAGTAAACTTGTAAAAGATACAAAAATTCCAACATAAACTAATGAATAATGTCGTGAGAAAATGCAGTAGGCAAAACTAAAATAGTAAAACAAAACGAGATTTATACGAAGTACAGTTTCTTAAAATAGATTTGTATCCGAATGTGCTTTGAGGATCAGGATGGATAATTTTTTCCCAGGATATAACGACAAAACCATGCAACAACTTAGCACAAAGTAATTACACTGGCGAACTGAAAACGTACCTTCTCAATTGGTACAAGTTCTCTTTAATCCAAGTACTTATTGTCTGGACAGAAGTATTGGGTTCGAGACTAGGGAGGCACGTACTCCACAGCCAGGTGTGGGGAGTTCTGTGAGTAAGAGGTCATGGATTATCATGAGGGCTATGATTGTAGGACTCAAAAAGGGTAGGCTCATGGGCCTTACAAGAAAGACGTCTTTTATTGTAAGGCATGAGCGCCTCCCCAGTCTCGAACCCAAGACTTCTGTCCAGACCATACGTACTTTGATTAAAGAGAACTTGTACTAATTGAGCTACTATGTAAGGTCCATGGACCTACCTCTTTTGGGTCATGCAATCAAAGCCCTCATGATAGCCCATAGCACCCTAAGTAGCTCAATTGGTACCAGTTCTCTTTAACTCAAGTACTTATGGCTTGGACGAGATATTGGATTCGAAAGTACACAATCGGAAAAAAAAAATGAAACGTAGTACAATATAACCAAAATCAGTTTATTTTATAAATACTGCAATGAATATTATTTTTACAATTTAAATATCCAAAATAATAGCGAATAAAAATAAATATGATGGCGTTATCATATTTACATCGTACATCAAATAACGATTACCATGACACGTTTTTGATAAACAAGGATTTATCATCATCCTCAAAAAAAATTTTGCTCATCTTCTTTTACTTGTTTCTCATCCTTATCTGGGAGTGAATGTAAATGATGAGAATTTTGTGAAATACTCAGTAAGTGGGGGTCATTTGAGACATATAACAAAAAAAAATATATGTAATTTCGAAAATAATGACATATCATTTCATAAATTGAATCGTAAAACATATTCATACTTCATAATCTCGACATTATACATAATTCATCGTAAGCATTGAAATTTATTTGTTTTTCATGGTTTATTGATATCAATTCCTAATTTCTAATTATCTAAAAGGACGAGACCATAACAACGATTATAATCACACCGTATAAGAGCCATAAACTTATCGTATTTTGGAATTTCTACCCATATTCATTTGAATATTATCAATGCTCAAATCATAGAGTATTTTCAACACAATACAAAACCTATAACTCACGCTCGAACGAACTTTTGAAAAATGAAACAATTCATCAACAAATTATTTAAAAACATAAGCTCCCTAAGTTTAGTCTTGAATCAAAACGTGAATGAACTCTTGCTTGGCTTGAAATTACTGCTTGAATTTTTGACAGCGATTGAACAGAACTCCACCTTCCAAAATCTTCGAAAATTTGGCAGAACATTGGAGAGCATTCTCGAAAATATAAAGTGAATTTAGATGTGATTTTCGAATGGCATATGTTCGGTATTTATAAGTGATGAGATGTCAATCTTATCATAATTCGGTTGATATTTCTTCCATAATTTTAATTATATTTCTTCCATAAGCATTGTCTTACTAAACGTTGAAAACTCGGTGCCCAAGTATGTATCTTTTCGAAAATATGAGGGCTTGATTGTAAATTTCGATCAGGGCTTGTTTGGATCTTGAAATTTCGGTTCTTATTTGAGTCTGGCTTAGATAAAAATTGCAATTCTCACACTACCATGTAGCTATTACTCGTCTGATGGTAGAATGGACACGCCCATTTGGCCGGGTTCTAACCATCGATTTGAAAAAACCTTTTGGATTGTCGGGAAATTATTTGAGGCCTCAGTTTTAGGGTTTTGATTAGGGATGACAATTTTCCCACATGTTTGGGGTCCCGTGAGAAAAACCCGAATTGGGGACACGGGGATTTCTGATTTTTTCGGGTTTGGGTTCTGGTTAAAAAAAATCCCCGAAATAGTTCATGGCGAGTATGTAATTACTATCCACATCCTCGAACCCGTCTCGAAAGTAATATCAATAATAAAATAATAATTTTTTTAATATTAATAATAAAATTATAATATTATTTTTAAAAATATTAATAATAATAATATTAATATTAATATTAATATTATCACTAATAATAGATAATAATAGGTTTTGGTTGAGAAAATCCTCAACTCGTCCTCGTCTTGTTCCATTAATATTTTTGAGACGAGGATGAGATGTTGATTCCCTCGGTTTTGGGTTCGGAGAAGCGGGGATCGGGACGGGATGCGGGTGTGGATAGAATTCGAGGACGAAGATGAGAATGATGATGGTAAATCCGTCTCATCTCATTGTCATCTCTAATTTTGATCGATAT
Organism: Primulina eburnea; assembly: GCF_022965805.1. Classification (NCBI taxonomy): domain Eukaryota; kingdom Viridiplantae; phylum Streptophyta; class Magnoliopsida; order Lamiales; family Gesneriaceae; genus Primulina; species Primulina eburnea. The sequence goes on from NC_133108.1 coordinate 7,743,840, forward strand.
ATTCAATTTTATAGGTTTGAATTAGTTGTGCAGCAAATATGGTCAAAGTGTGAATTTTTGGGGCAATGGCAGAACTCCATGACTGAGTTACGACTTTATAATAATATATACCGAAAAATATAGTTTTCGCTTTAAAAAATTATCAATTTTCGTTTCAATTTTCTTCTTGAAATTTATTGATTTATGTTGCTCTTCTTATCGAATTATTTATTTTTAAGGAAGAAATTTTATATCGTAGCTATGGTCCTAAATTAAACCTCAAGTCACCGAAAAATTGGTCAGAAAAGCCAATCTTGATGTGAAATCCAAACCACTCAATGCACTGGTGCTTCAATTGCTGGTACGGAAGAGTTCCTGCACGAGTTGTGACTTGTGGGCACATCATTTTGTCTTGATCTGAATCTATTATACAGATAAATTTAATCTGATTTTTTGTTTTATACAAAATTATTGACGTATCGTCTAACTTAAAAATAAAAAATATAAAGTTTATCAATATTTTTTTATTTTACAGTAATATGATCTGTCGATCATCTTATAAAAATACATTGGTCTACTCCCGATGTAACATAGACTTATCAATTTATCTCAATATTTAATTTCATAACATACAATATGTGTGTCAATTTTTACATAACGTGATTCATCGTATAATATCTCGGAGTTATGTATGATGGTTTTCCTAGTTACAACATATATTATTTCCCACCATACCTAAAATACATATATTGCAAATGTTTCATATTTTTGGTCCAATAATTTTATAATGTTTGGGTTTCGGTCCATTAATTTTTCGATTTTGATTCTCGGTACATTATTTTTTCATATTTGGCTATTTGGTCCATATTCTCCTGGAGTAATCAATTTTAGATGGTGACTAAAGCCGATGAGATTAAAACATTAATGATTTCTTGATTTACTTCATATCCATTTTCACTAAGATGCAATTTAATATCCAATTCTAGTAAGTTTTTTTCATCGAAAATTAATCATTACGAGACAAAATGTACCGAAATAGTCAAATATGCAAAAATAATATACCAAGAACAAAAATCATATCCAAAAATAAAAAATAGACAAAAAATTATTAATATGATGATAAAAATATATTTCATTTAGTTTCTCTATTGAAAAGATTGTTGATCATCTTAAACTATGCATAATTATTATTATTTAATATTAATCATTATATATAACATATGCCTCACCGTGTGACATGTACAATTGGGATTTAACATTTAAAGTTCACGTTATTAAAATCATTGCTTAATTTATGCTTAATTAGAGATTCATGTCCAAATGACAATACGCCGCAAATAGAATACATTTTAATTAATTAATCATATATATATATATATATATATATATATATATATATATATATATATATATATATATATATATATATATATATAAAACCATATATATTGTATACTATTATATTAAGTATGAGGCCCTAATAATAACCGCTCTATGAGGACACCAACTTTCTTTTCTGTTTTACCTTTTTTAATTTTTTATATTTACTATTTACTATTTTATTATAGTTGGTTTCCTAATAATAACCGCTCTATGAGAACACCAACTTTTTTTCCTATTTTATCCTTTCTCATATTTTATATTATATTTTTTCTTAACAAATAATATTATATTCACCGTCATAAGGAAACTGTTCACGTGAAAAATAATATTATTTCTTCTCCAAACTAGCTACCGTGAAAAATAAACTCTCTTCTTTATGTTGTAATATCATGAATATTTAATATATTAGCCACATATATTCAGGACACACACAACACAATGTGACACGGTTACTAGTATATATTAATCAACGATGAATTTGGCTTAATATATAAGAGAACACTTGGCGTTTCAACGTTTCAGACAGTTGTACTTCCACACACACACTAAAAATTCGCCCACTCTGATTTTTCCCTTGAAAATATAAAAATGGAACTGGATCTTCAGAATCCATGGACAATCCAGCAATACGACGGCGTTCCGTCGCTCTTCGCCAACGAGTCCGAACACATGCCCTGTCTAATCTCCTTCCCATCCTCCGAATTAAGATTTACAGTTCGCCGCCGTGCTCTCGCCCTCATCTCCCACGTAAGTTTTAGCGATTGGAATTTGATTTCATTTCATATGTTGGTGAAGTTTGCTTCATTTTGTTTGGTGGTGGTGTTGTTTCCGCAGGCGAAGTTCTCCTATAATTTAGATCCGTTGCTAGTATACCTAGCTGTCAATTACATCGATCGCTTCGTATCGAAACACGAGATTCTGGTAAATTTTGTTTCGAGGATTCATGTATTTTCAGTACTGAGATAATCGATTTTTGTGATTAACTTGTATTGGGAACTGATGTGAATCAGGAGAAAAGGCCATGGATTTCGCACATTCTGGTTGTCGCATGCCTTTCACTTGCTGCCAAGATGAGGAACTCTGATTTATCAGTTATCCTCACCGATTTAACGGTATTATTACCAATTTTACACTCTATAATTCAATAAATTGTGGAAGTTTTTAGAATATGGATTACGTTGAAGGTTCTATTATCTACTCTCATGATGAAGCAGAGGGAAGAAGGCTTGGAGTTTGATGCACGATCGGTTCAACGAATGGAGGCTATTATTCTATCGACTCTGCAATGGAGGATGCGATCTATCACTCCTTTCTCCTTCCTTCGCTATTTCATTTCCCTTTTGGAGGTCGAAGACTCTTCTTTAACCCAAGCTCTCATACACAGAGCTTCAGATATCATCTTCAACGTTCAACATGGTATTTCTATTTCAATTACCAGATTTTTTCACGCATAATTTTGCTCTTTTTTCCATGCTTAATTGTTTTTTATTAATCGCAGTGTTGAAGATTTCAGAGCACAACCCATCAACAACTTCAGCTTCAGCTCTTCTCTGCGCCATTCAGGACTTGATGCCGCACAAAATTTCTTCTTCCGTATCCGCGATTTCTTCATGTGAATATTTGGACAAAGTAAGCGGAGGATGAAGTTTTCACTGTTTTAATTTCACTCCAAATCTTCTTCAAACAATTCTGCATTTCGATGCTGAATCAATTTTTTATTTATTTGTTTTTGGTCATTTGATTAATTTTGCTGTCATAATTATTTACTGCAGGATAGACTGTTGGAATGCTTGGGTTTGATGCAGGAGATAGCGACGGCGGGTTGTGAGGCAAGCCCTAATGCTACGGGGAGTTGTACTTTGACACCACCAAGTGTACTCGATCGGCAATGCACAAGCTCCGGAAGCAATACACTCGCCGCCAGCTCAAAATTTCCTCGAGATTAATATTATTCGTCTTTCATATTGTGTTCTTCACACTCTTTTTATAATGAAATACTTAAAATAAGACGAGATAAACATTAAACACAAAAAAAAAAAAAACAAGAACGACTGAAATACTATATTTCAGAATAGTATCCTCGTATTCACTTATATTTGTAGTTTATAAATACTTCTATCGATGTTTGGGTTTTGCGAAAATCTCTAAATCTGAACTATACCCAATAACATTTCCTAATGAGTTTCATCATAAAAGCCGAACTCAGGGTACTTCAATTTGTCAAACTTAGCTTCCAAAATGTATAAACAAAAGCATAAAAGGTCATGTTGATGTTTTGACGTTCAAGAGAAGAGACTAAAAGAATGCTTATTATTTATATATATTTTTTAAAAAAGAATGTTTTATTTATGTTTGTTGTTTGTGCTATAAAATTTGCAGTGTGATAATATGATAAATAAGAGGGAGGGAAGGGTTGATGTCATCCAGGTTGAAGTGTCTCTTCCAAAGGATAAACCTTTAGTATCGTTGGAAGCAATGGTAATCACCATTTAGTGGTATATATACGTCTATTATAAAATTAATTTTTATTAATCTTTGTGATACTCACGGGAAATTTTGGGTCCGATTCCAGCAAGTGTCACTAGTTCTGACGCAGATTTCGAAATTATCCTGAGCCTGAAATCACGAATAAGACCGTTAGAAGGAGGCCAGGAGGCGTCTTGGCGTAGCCCCTCCGACGCTCAAGTCAGAGACTAAAAATAGCAGCTAAGGGTGCTGCTGAAAATAATATAGTGAATATATGAATCGTACGCTCAAAACTGATATTTATAGGAGAATACATGGATCTTTCATGAGCCCTCCACCTGGATTAGGGATGGACCGGGAGTTTAGGCCTGATTTAGATGAGCACATCCATGAAATATCACTTTGCTTTACTCATCAAACTGGGATATAAACAAATGAACAGTTCCAATGGATTGACGAGTGCTTTGAACCGCTTTAGATCATACTTATTTATATTTAAACTCATTTTCAAAAGTATTTTGAATGGTATTATCATGTCACTAACAGTTGGATCGAGCCATTTGAAATACATTATTTCGAATTTAGTTTTATTGTTAAATAAATTTTGTAGAGGAAACTCAATCCATCTTCAACTCATTTACATTATAATGATATTAAAAACAATTGATTTCAAATGATTTTAATATTCTAAGGTTTTGAAATTCATCGTGATTAATATAATTATATTGTAAATAAGTAGATAGATGATTTTAAATTTCTTAAATGTAAGTTATCTAATAAATAAAAATATATTTAAATCCATGTATTTCATATTTTTCTATTCAAACACAACCTAAATGATTTCTGAAATTTGTGCTTGAATTTATATTGTATGTATAAAAAACAACTCGAACTGATACTGACTTTTTTAGCATAGAAATCGTACTTGGATTCACTAGATTGGCTGCTCACATAAAACCAATTGGGACTCGATACAACTGGGCCGAAGCCATCGGTCGGACCAGAAGCAGAGTCCAACAATGCTATGCAGTGTGGTCAGGGTGCCCAAAGCAAATTAATTGAACAAACGGAATTAATGGAAAATTAGATTCGGTTTGTTCAGAAATTCGGTTTATTATTTTTATAAATAATATTGGTTAACTTTGTTATGTCGGTTTGATTTTGGTTTTAGTATAAAAATTTGATTAAATCAAACAAATCGAACTTTTATAAATTTATATAATATTATTAAGTTTTCTAATTAAAAAAATCTGATAAATTTTTATTAGTCTAGACTATTGAAGTAGATGTAAAAATATTTTGTTTTTTTAATAAATAAAATTTGAATTTACTTAATTCAAATTTTATATTACAGTTTTAATTGAAACTTGATTTACTTAATATATATAAAATGAAAAATAATTGTATAATGTCTCAGAAATTATTTGTGATATCATTTACTAAGATTGTACACGATGTTTGATTGATACAATATTAATCGATTTTTTTTTAAAAAAAATTAATTCAAGCTACGAACACATTCATTTTCTACAAAGTAAATTAACTTATTTGGTCCATTAACCTACCTATTTTGAGATTTGAATTCATTAAGTATTTAAATTGATTTTGATACAATAACTTCTAATTCATGGTTATTTTTTTGGTTAAATTGCTGATATGACACTGAATACATCAACAATTTCTTATCTCATATCAGAATTTTTCAATGTCACGTTGGCTTTTTCTCCGTGTTACATTAGTACTTCGACGAATTTAGATTAAAACCAAGTAAAATCAAAGTTATGAAACCTAAACCTAAACTTAAATTCGAATACTCAATGATAAAAACTCAAAATGAGACAAATTATGGATTTTCCACTTTTTCCATCCATGTAAGTATTTATTGATCATTTTGTTTGAGTAGGTGCCTAGCGAGCTAATTTGTGGCGTGTGCTTTAATGACTTTTAATGAACAACAATCTTTATTTTAATAATATTTTATGATTTTTATTCAATTATGACATTTTATTTATCTGTATATTCATTCAAGTTGTATAGATAAAATCATTGAATATAAAATAGGTACCATGAGGTTTGCCTTACAACGTAAGATAATTAAACTCATTAGGAAGTGTACCGTATATTCTAAACAAGTTTCTAGTCGAAGCCGCCTAAAATATGGATAAATGTATCTGGAGCTTGAGACCAATATCTGTGATGTAAACGCCATGTTTCATTGATAATGGAATGAAGATGTTCATTAATACAGACGAGTGATCATTTGATGATGCACTGAATAATTCACCATCGAACTGTCTAAGTGGTTATCACTTATCGATTGAAAAAGTCGATGGTTATGGTTGTACACAATTAGTCATTTGACTCGGGACAACATGAAGGCTTTACATTCTAGCACTGCACTTTGGCTTATGTATTGACTCCATTGAGGGTCATCAAGTGGCGAGATTGGGAGTAGTTTTGAAATATGTAGGAGTCAATGCATTGTAGTAGGGGATTCACTGTCCGCCCACGTGAGAAGATATTATATGTGATCTGATGAGTTAATAGTACAATAAATCTCTGGTCAGAGTAAGACATGTGCATTTTGAAAGATGTTTCCTCAGTTGCACATACCATGTCACTGTTATTACTTAAAGATATAACACATCGTTATCAAATTCATTTGCAACTCTCTATATGCCAATGATGGCAAATTCGATCAAGATATATGAATTGAAGGGATCATACTGTATTCTAACCATAACTTAAGGTTATTGAAGACAATATCAATTATACTTAACGGATCATAAGGCGATACTACTAGACGCTCTTACCATGATCCGATGAGTGCAATCCGATTCGATTTCTAAAGTTTTTTTATCAAAGGGTTGATGAAAATAATGAAGCTAAATAGGGTAAGCCCGGATAAGAATAATTATTATTCTGAATCACATGAACTTATGAACCCAGACTAGCCGTATTCTTGAACCATTGAGGGTCATACAAATATCGGATTTTCTGTTCCCGTTGAGATTGTCAATTTTAAGGAGTTGAATTTGGCAACTGTAGTTTGATGGAGATCAAACAGATTGCTTATAAAGTAGTTTATGAGTTAATTCCATATGATGAAAGATGCGGAAGTTGGCTTAACAACTAATTAAGTGAGGAGAGTGAAAATTTCAATTTTAGTGAAAAAGTTACAAAACTAACAGCGACAAAAAATGAGCCAGTGGAAAATTTTGTCCTTGAAAATTTTCATTTTTTATTATGTGAACGGGATTTATACAATCAACACATTGTCGTCGTGTGATTGCCGATAGAAGTTATAATAAGTTCACAATTATTTATTTAGTAAATTTAGAATCTACTCATTAATATAATATTAGTAGTAATTACCACTAAGTGCAAAATTCATATGAAACATTCTAAAAAGCTCTAGATGATTGATTTAATTATGCATAATATTTTCAAGAGTAGAAAATACATAATGATAGATTTTAAATAATGGAATAACAATGTTTAAAACACACACACACACACACATTTATATCAAAAGTTGATAATCATTTAATTATGCATATTATTTTCAATAATAGCAAACACATACATGAGAGAAAATTTCGGCCATTCTTCCACCGCACCTCCGTCAGATTTCTGAAATTTCGGCGACCCAGTCTCGACGCAAATTCGTGTAGATTTCTAGTGCAGTCAACACGAGGAATATAGTTTCTAATCGTGGATCTGATTAGGAGATTGAAGAAAATTCACAAGGAAATACAAGAAGAACTATCTTTGCTTAAAATTTGTAATAGTTTGATATCCAATGTTTAGAACGCAAAGATAAATATTCTAACGTCCTATGAATGTCATTAAATCACAAGATGCCCAAAAAACGTCAAAAGAATTTTTTGTTAAATTTATGATGTTTTTTGGGTACGAGAAAAATGTACTTGATGTTGACCGGGCAAATCGGGTAATAGCCGGGTGTGAAATCTGCCAAGTCTGGTGTTTGAATTTTCTATAATGAATGGTCGGTGATCCGGGAGGATTGAGTTCCCTATAGCCTGAGAACCAACGCCCGGGATGACCTGGGTATTAATCCTGAAATCACAGAACGTAAAAAGGGGGGGGGGGGGGGGGGGGGGGAGGGGGAAGGCGCCGGAAGTTGTTCCGGCGTATCCACTCCGACGCTTAAGTCAGTGATGCACGCAAAGGAAAACTGAGGAAGAAAGTAAAAATACTTGTGAGTGCTTGTGAATATTCAGAGAAGAGTCGATACCCCTGTGAAATACCAACGGAGGGTATTCATAGATGAGGCTGGTAGATAACTTGCCCGCAAAGTTCGGATGGTGGTACATGACTTGGGGTCATGGGCCACGTTGCAAAGTAGCGGGCCATGTACTGAGAGTGGACTTGGTCATGAAGTGTGGGAGGATGGGCTCCGCGATATCCGGAAGACCTGGTGGTCCGGGAGAGAACGTGTCTCCTTCCCGGGTATTTTCCATCCGGGTGCCTCTGAGGTACTTTTCGGACCGGGAAGTTTTTACCCCGGGTATTGGCTAATTACTCACTGGGATCATTGTGAATTCCTCAGATAACTGAGTGCACAACTTGCCGGGCGTCTGAAGATCCGGAATCCCGTTTTTCACCCCGGCTTAATGAAAGCAATTGCACTTTGATATTTTCTCTCTGCTCTGATCTTGCCCGAGTTCGAGAACCTCTCGGGTCAGGGTCTGTACCCGGGGCCCGGGTTCCTTTGGGGCATCACCACTCCCTCCTAAAAAAGTCGGGCTAGAGTCTGTCTCGCTGTCCCGATTAGCAGTTCTCCTGGTAATAGCGGAGTCTTCTAGAATCCTACAAATGTGGATATCATTGTTGATGCTGTCGTAAGCCCTAAAATTCAAACTTATCCGCAATGTTTCGCGTTTCGAAGACTGTTATGATATCTCGATATTTAAGCCTGTCTTTTCGCCTGCTCGGTGCAACTTCCAATACTCATCTCAACCGTTGATATATTCGGGAATTGACGATCGTGATACACTCCTCCTCCCTATATATATATGGTGTCCTCCCACCCTTCCACTATCCCTTGCCGATTACTTCAACAGATATGGCCGGTACCAGCAACTCCAGAACTCCAGGGATGATTGAAGCCCTTAGGGAGCCCAACCTGGAAGTCCAAAAATCCCTCATAGAAGACGAAGTGCTTAACGAAGTTCTCGGATATTGGGAAGAGCTTCAAGAACTGAAACTCCTCTACGATTCTGGGAGAGCCGTCACCCCGGCCCTGGTATCCAAACTAAGGAAAGTGCGCCAACAACTACACATAGCTGAGTGGGTGGACATCTTTACTGATGGCCGTGTATATCAACTAATGCTTCGGAAGGAATTGAAGCTCCTGAAGAACATTCTCGGTTCTCCTAGCTTCATGCAAGGCTCCACTCCCCCGCTGTCGGCTTGGTTGAAGATACGAATAATTGTAATAGAAGAGAAATATGACGATGTAGTACGGGCCAATGTATAAAAATTTTATTTCAGTTCCCTTCTCTGTTACTGCTCGGATATGACCATTTATGAATCCATCAATTGACATGTATATCACAAATTGTATACCATTATCTGATGAACTGACTCACTAGAATTCCCACACCTAATACCTCCCGAGACATTAACACAAACGCCGGGGCCTCGTGTTTTCCGGGCCGCAAATGACACGCCTGGGCCTCGTGTCCCCCGGGCTTCACGAAATGCCGGTAACCTAAGACTTCCCGACCCCTGGTATGGTGTCACCACCACACCCCTCTGATTATTAACCTTGAAATCTTATCGAGAGACGTTTCATTTTCCGAGGCAATGATGACACTGCGACATAGATATTTGTTCACATCCCTTCCACTGATCGTAACAACTTACGAGGCGCTTCCTGACCATACACGTATTCTTAAACCAACGGCGGCGCTTAACTTTTTCGCTGCATAAATGCGCAGTCGTTTGGTATGGTCGGGAACTCTTCAGCTTCCCCCGTACTCAGTACCATTTACCTATAAATAAGCAGATGCAGGTGAGGTGAAAACAACATTTCAATATGCCGAGTTCGAGCGAATCCACTGTCTGCAGCAGCCCCTATGGCCCTTTGCCCCCCTCAACGCGTGCTCGCCTAAACTCGCTGAAGAGGACTATCGAGGAGTTTATTCATTTGAAAGTCATGTCCACTCGGCGTAAGATTCACGATCTTGTGTGCTCCCACCGGGAGGGCCTGGCCTTCACCCGGCCGCAGAGGGCACTGGCGAGGAGATACAAGCGGGAATTTCATGTGGCGCGCGTGGCGGAGCTAGCCACTGATCAGGTTCTGCGGCAGGCGATGCTGCGGAAGGAAAGGAATCAGCTGAACAAGCTTGCTGCGACCGAGTCCCTTGCCAATCTCCCACTCCCTGAACTGCATCACTGGATGTCTGCGTGGCAAGCTCGTGTAGACTCTAGGATGGCAGCTGTAATACGGCGCCGGTTCCATTAATAATACTTTATTTCGCGTATTTTGCTTTTCACTTTTCTTGAATTTACTGGCTTAGGATAAAAGACCGGGGCCTAAAACCTCCCAAAACTTTAAGATAACACGCTCGGGTCCTAAGTATCCCGGGCTTAAAATAACGTACCGGGGCCTTAAACCTCCCGGGCTTAAGATAATGTGCCGGGCCTAAAATCTCCCGGGCTTAATATAATGCGCCGGGGCCTCAAATCTCCCGGGCTTAAAATAACGTACCGGGGCCTTAAACCTCCCGGGCTTAATACAATACGCCGGGACCTCAAATCTCCCGGGCTTAAAATAACGTACCGGGGCCTTAAACCTCCCGGGCTTAAGATAATGTGCCGGGGCCTAAAACCTCCCGGGCTTAAGATAACGTGCCGGGGCCTAAAACTTCCCGGGCTTAAAATAACTCGTCGGCCATCTTTTTTGAATAATGCGCATGATGCTATGACGACGTGTGCCCCCTCTCTTCTCCCAACGGCTGGTAACGTTCCGTCTTCCGAGGATCTGATAAGTCTGACACCTTCATGATTACATGTCCTTTCACATGCCTGGTACGACTTACGAGGTGTATCCCGCCCGTCCATACCTATCCAGATCAACGGTGGAGACCTATGATCCGGGTGCCTTCTTCTGAACCAACGTGGACCCTCGGATGATGGTTAGATATACGGCTCAGATCATTTCCCCACTCCTATATATATGCCTTCTCCTCCACCCCTCTCCACTTTTCAGCAAACTAAAGCTCCCGCGTCTCGAAATTCTGCAAAAACTCCACTGCACCTTCGGCGTTCAGACCATCGTTTTTCTTCACAAAATCCTTGTAAGTTCATTTTTTTGTCATGTCTTCTTCTAATACTTCTTCCACATCGGACCAGAATCGCCGGGGCTCCCCGGACTTCGAGTCAGACGCCCTGCGTGATAGTCCACTTTCCGCTTCCCCTGTTTCCGCCTATCGCCCTCGGAATCCAACTCTTTCTCCCCCTCCCCTCAAAAAGCTTAAAATCTCCCATGGGGCTGGGCCTTCAAGCTCCCAGAAGAAAAAGGAAAAGAAGGCAACCTTTTTAACACCCTCATCCCGGGTAGTCACCTCTCCCCCTCGGGATGTTGCTCCTGGCCCCTTGCCATGGTTTACCACCATGACGAGCTCCCTCCGAGCCAAATCTGCCGAGGAGATACGTCTCCTCGGCTCAATCCCTACTACCCACACTATTGTCATCCCGGGCCCTGGCGACCGGGCTGATAAGCCACCAGAGGGATATCTTACCTTCTTTCGAGACCAGGTGATCAATGGTCTCAGGTTTCCTCTTCATCCCTTTTTTATTGGGATATCCTCCCTTCTCGGCATTCCTCTCAACCAGTTTCATCCTATTGCCATTAGGATGATTACCTGTTTTTTCACTATCATCTCCATGCACCCCGATATCCCCCTTGAGCCATCACTCTTTAATTTTTTCTTTATCTGCTACATTGGCGATTACGCCTTTTCTTTCAAGAGCCGGTCTCACCATAAACTTTTCGGAGATATTCCCTCCTCCGTTAAGGACTGGAAACGTCGGTTTTTTTACATCCGTCCCGCCGACCTCCCTCCCTGCCCGGTTGGGTTTATTTCTGCCCTTCCTGCTCAGCCGGGTCTTCCCGAAAATTACCGCACACTTGACTCTTACACCCTAGGCGAGGAGGTGATAGGGGGTAAGGTGTATAACTCCTCTGCCCTCCTCAGTGAAAAGTTATTGGTAGCCTATGGGTGAGCCCCGGGGTGGAGGAATCTACCGATTGTATCATCGAGGAGTTCGATACCTCTCGCCCCGGTAGGTTTTTTCTGCTTGCTCTTTTTGTTCTTCCTTTATTTGCTCTTCCGTTTTATCTGTTTCTGATGGGCTATTTTATTTTCTGCAGACTCCGAGATGAAAGAGGCCTTTGTCCGGAAGATAGCTGAGGAAAAGGCATCTAGAAAGGCTGCTCATAAGGCTGCTGCTGCTGAGCGAAAGGCCCGGGAACGTCGGGAGGCTACATCCCGTGAGGCTCCTGAGGACCAGGCTGAGGAAGAGCGGGCCGTCCAGGTGCCCGCTAAACGAGAGACCCCTGCTACTGTTGAGGCCACCGGGCCTAAAGAGCTTGGGGTTATTACAATTGAGGAGGAGGATGAGGTCCCGAACCAACTCCTTCAGACCTCCAGAAAAAGGAAGGCTTCAAAAGAGCCTGTTCGTGTGGAACCCCAGGTGGTTACCCGAGTGGTTCAGAGTTCAGGGCTCGTCCCACCAGTTTCTCCCACTGGGTCTTCTCTGATCCCTACCACAACTACGTCCCCTCCTCCTACCATGCCCGAGACCATCTTTTCGGCCGGAAGCTCGTCGCTGGGCTTCGACATGTTGAAGCGGGTGGCAACTCCTGCCGAGGAGACCATCCTTCTGGCTTCGAAGGCAGGGGATCTCATGCTGGAGAGCTTCAATCTCCTGCTGGCTGTAAGTACTTTCTTTACTCTACTCCTATTTCTTTGTTGCAGCGGTATACCTTCTTCCTTACGTATTTTCTGTCTACTCGCAGAGCGGGCAGATGGCTAGAGCTGCCTTTGAGAAGTTTGGTGCCTGGCAAAAGAGCACCGAGGCCAGGGCCGCCTCCGACCAAGCCCTTCATGCCGAGGCCCTGGCCCGCCTAGCTCAGCTCCGGGACCTCCATGCGGAGGAGGCCCACGGTCAGGGGACCACCATAACTTGCTTGCAGGGCCAGCTTGAGGAAGCCCGGGCAGAGATTGGCTCCCTAAAGGCCCACTTGGAAAAGATGGAGGCCCGAGCAGAGAAGCTAGATTTAGACGCTCGGGCCGCTCTGGATGATTTCCGGTTGGCCACCGAGAAAGCGGATAAGTTGGCGGCTACTCTTGTGGAACGGGAGGTGGACCTGGCAACTCGGGCCACCCTAGAGGAGGAGTGGCGGGCTACTTTCCTTGTAACTGCAGAATTCCAGCAGCTAGTAGCCGACAAAGCCTTTCCTTATTTCAAGGTGGGTTTCAACAAATGCTAGGAGCAGGTGAAAGAAGCCGGCCTTTTACCTCCAGAAAAGAAAGGCCTGCTAAACTTGGCCCGAGCCGCCAACTCCCTGCCGGATGGTGGTGCTGAGTTCCCAGACGAAGAAGAGTCCGAGGCGGAGGAGGACTCAGAGTCGGAGTCTGCCGCCTAGATCTGTTGTATTTCCACCCCTCTTCTTTTCGTCGTAGTTGTAATAGTTTTCTTGATGTAAAAAACTTTTTCCGTTCATCCCTGTGTCCCTGCCTTAGCCTGTAAATACTAAAAATCTACCGATTAGCGGTCAATAATCGGGCTCGGATAACCTCTGAATGATAATACTTAATAATATTAAGCCCCGAAAGATAAGCAATCTGAGGCTTTTGACCCCAACGTAATAATAAATTGAAGAGAAAACAAGGTCTGGTATCACCCGGGCACTCCATAACGGATTGAAGGGAAGCCGGGGCCTGGTATCACCCGGGCCCTTAATAATGAGTTGAAGGGAAGCCGGGGAATGGTATCACCCGGGCCCTTAATAACGGATTGAAGGGAAGCCGGGGCCTGTTATCACCCGGGCCCTTAATAATGAGTTGAAGGGAAGCCGGGGAATGGTATCACCCGGGCCCTTGATAACGGATTGAAGGGAAGCCGGGGCCTGGTACCACCCGGGCCCTTAATAATGAGTTGAAGGGAAGCCGGGGAATGGTATCACCCGGGCCCTTAATAACGGATTGAAGGGAAGCCGGGGCCTGGTGTCACCCGGGCCCTTAATAACGAGTTGAAGGGAAGCCGGGGAATGGTATCACCCGGGCCCTTAATAATGGGTTGAAGGGAAGCCAGGGAATGGTATCACCCGGGCCCTTATATGTGCCGGGGTTCGGGACTTGACGGGCTTACGCATAATCTTCCCAGAAACTTGATCTTTTATTACTGAATAATTACAAGAGATTTACAACTGTTTTCTAAGGAAAGTACTTTTTGAGATGGGAAGCGTTCCAGGGTCTTTTGAGAGGATGGCCCTGCCCATCTTCAAGATAATAGGTGCCCGAGCTGACTCTGCGCAGCACTTTGTAGGGTCCTTCCCATCGAGCCTCGAGCTTGCCTACATCTCCAGCCGGGTTTGCTCTCTTGAGGACCATGTCTCCGATCTGGAATTCTCGGTGTCGAACCCTCTGGTTATAAGCTTTCATCACCCGCCGTCGATAAGCTTCCATTCTGATTGCCGCTCTTTCTCTCCTTTCTTCAATGAGATCAAGTTCATTGGATCGGGCCTCATCATTGTCTTCTGGATAGCGGTTTACCCGGGGTGAAGTCTGTCCGATCTCGGCTGGGAGCACAGCTTCAGAGCCATACACTAAGCTGAACGGTGTCTCCCCGGTAGCTGTCCGAGGCGTAGTCCGGTATGCCCAAAGAACACTGGGAAGTTCCTCTACCCAATCCTTACCAACCCCAAATAACCGGGCTCTGAGCGCTTGGACAATAGTGCGGTTGGTCACCTCGGTTTGTCCATTGGATTGCGGGTAGGCGACTGAGGTAAAAGCCTGAGTAATCCTCATCTCCTCGCACCAAGCTCTAACCTTATTCCCTTGAAATTGCCTGCCATTATCAGATATGAGATTCCGGGGTATCCCAAATCGGCAGACAATATTTTTCCATAAAAATTTGAGTACTTCCTCCTCGGTGATTCTATCCAAGGGTTCGGCTTCTACCCACTTGGAAAAGTAGTCGATCCCTACTAGCAGGAATTTTTTCTGAGCTCGGGCCACAGGGAAGGATCCCACAATATCCAGGCCCCACTGGTCAAAAGGACAGGATGCCCAGATGGGTTTCATCAGGGCAGTCGGGTGGTGGTTAATGTTGCTATGCCTTTGGCACCCTTCGCAGGAGCGAACTACCTGGGCAGCGTCTCTATGCATAGTAGGCCACCAAAACCCGGCAAGCAAAGCCTTCCTTGCCAGGGAAATTGCTCCAATATGATCCCCACAGCAACCCTCATGGATTTCCCTTAGAACATAAGTGGAATCATCTCCGGAAATGCACTTGAGAAGGGGACCCTGAAAGGACCGCCGGTACAAATTATCCTCGATCACAACAAATTGAGCCGCTCTTCTTTTGATTTGACTAGCTTCCTTGCTATCCTCGGGTAGGTATGATCGGGAGATGTAGTCGAGAATTGGGGTGGTCCAGCT
Organism: Primulina eburnea; assembly: GCF_022965805.1. Classification (NCBI taxonomy): domain Eukaryota; kingdom Viridiplantae; phylum Streptophyta; class Magnoliopsida; order Lamiales; family Gesneriaceae; genus Primulina; species Primulina eburnea. The sequence goes on from NC_133108.1 coordinate 7,759,367, forward strand.
ATCATCCCGGGTAGGAGTAGGCCTGGTATCTACTGAAGACACCAGGTTAGTGTGGCAAGCGACACCTGGCTTCCTGCAATCCGAAAGTGAAGCTGCCATTTTTGCCAGGGCATCAGCCTCATTGTTTTTCTCCCGGGGAATTTGCTCTATACTCCAGTCTGCAAAGTGTGTCGACAACTCCTTGATGATAGCTAGATATTTTACAAACTTTTCTTCCCGTGCTTCGTACCCTCCTCTCACCTGTTGGGCTACCAACTGCGAATCCGTATAGATAAGGACCCGGGTAGCTCCAACATTCTGGGCCGCTTTTATCCCAATGATAACTGCCTCATATTCCGCTTCATTATTGGAGGCCCGGAAGTCCAGCCTCACTGCCAGCTGTATTCTCTCCTCGGTAGGGGATATCAGCAATACTCCCACTCCAATGCCATCTTTACAGGAAGCCCCGTCTGCAAATATTCTCCAAATTCCGCCTGCCTCGGGAACAATCATCTCTGTGATAAAATCTGACAAGGCCTGGCCTTAATTGCCTTCCTGGGCTGGTACTCGATGTCATATTCTCCCAATTCTACAGTCCACTTCACTAGCCTTCCCGAGATCTCGGGCTGAGTCATGATTTTCCCGAGGGGGGTGTTAGTCAGCACGGTGATAGGATGGGACAAGAAGTATGGGCGGAGTTTCCGTGCTGTAATCACCAGAGCCAGGGCCACCTTCTCTACCTCCGTATATCTGATCTCGGGCCCTTTGAGCGCGTGACTCACATAATAGACCGGCCTTTGATCGGTACCTTCTTCTCGGACTAGTACAGAGCTGACAGCATATTCGGTGGCAGAAAGGTATACCCAGAGCTTCTCTCCGGGTCCAGGCTTCTCCAGGATAGGGAGCCTGGCTAGGTGGATCTTCAATTCTTCGAAAGCCCTTTCACATTTTTCATCCCAACCAAATTTTTGGGCCCTCCTTAGAGCTTGAAAGAAAGGGTAACTCCGGTGTGCAGATCGGGAAATGAAACGTGACAGGGCCGGCGATTCTTCCCGTGAGTCTCTGCACATCCTTGATTGACTTTGGGGACGTCATTTCAGTGATAGACCTGACTTTCTCCGGATTGACTTCAATTCCTCTCTCAGTTACCATGAACCCGAGGAAATTGCCGCTCTTTACCCCAAATGTGCATCTGGCGGGGTTTAACTTCACCCCATACTCCCGAAGAGTAGAGAAGGTTTCTTCGAGGTCTGGGATGAAGTCAAGTTGTGCCCGGGATTTCACCAAGATATCGTCCACGTAAACTTCAACATTCCTTCCGGCCTGCTTGATGAATATCCGGTCCATCAACCTCTGGTATGTGGCCCCAGCATTCTTCAACCCGAAGGGCATGACCACATAGCAGAAGGTTCCTCCCGAGGTAATGAAACTAACCTTTTCTTGATCTTCCCGGGCCAGGGGAATCTGATGGTATCCCTGGTATGCATCCATGAAATACAACAGCTCATATCCCGATGTTGAGTCCACCAATTGATCAATCCGGGGCAGGGGGGTAGCAGTCTTTTGGGCACGCTTTATTCAAGTCCCTGAAATCAACGCACATTCGCCACTTGCCGGCTGATTTTTGAACCAAGACCACGTTGGATAGCCAGGTGGGGAACTGGACCTCTCTGATCTGCCCGGCTTTCAATAATTCTCCCACCTGTTCAGCAATTACTTTGTCCTTTTCGGGACCAAAGTGCCTCTTCTTCTGCTTTATCGCCCGGGAGCCCGGGATGATATTTAACCTGTGCTCTGCCACGTGAGGGGAGATCCCTGTCAACTCTGATGAGGACCATGCAAAGATATCCGCATTCTTTGCTAGGCACTGTAGCAATTGAGCCCGGGTGACTGGCTCAAGATCCCGGGCTATCCTTGTTGTTTTCAGGGGCTGCCCGGGTAAGATGCTTACTTCCTCCTGCTCCTCTCCCTCCATCATGTATACCTGTTGGATAGAGTGCACCTCCTCCTTCCCTGGTCTTCTACTCTCTCCACTTCGTCGGGCTCTTTTATTTTCAACTTTGACGGTTTCCGCATAGCACTTGCGGGAGGACGGCTGGTCCCCCTTTACTTCTCCGATTCTATTCCCCACTGGGAATTTTAGCTTCTGGTGGTAAGCCGAGGCCACGGCCCGCAAGGCATTCATAGCAGGCCTGCCCAAGATGATATTATAAGATGTGGGGGCACTTACCACCGTGAAAACCGTCATCACCGTCTTTCGGAGTTCTTCAGCTCCTATGGTGAGGGGCAAGGTGATTTCCCCCCGGGGATAAACAGTGTGGCCAGCAAATCCGAATAACGCTGTTTCTACTGGCTGCAAACGGTAGTCTTCCAGGTTCATCTGATCCAGGGCCTCCTGGAAAATAACGTTCACTGAGCTCCCCGAATCGACGAAGACCCGGCGAATGTCATAATTCGCCACCTTCGCTTGGATGACTAGGGCATCGTTGTGTGGGAGACTGACTCCTTGAAGATCCCGAGGGCTGAAACTGATGACTGGTCCCTCACCCCTTACTGTATTTTCCACTCCGAAACTCTCATGCCGGGAATGTGCCTTCCTGGCTCGGTTGGAGTCTCCATCTGTCGATCCTCCCGAGATCATTTTAATCACCCCGAGGGTCGGTGACCTTCCTCCGTCCTTATTTTCCCGGCTTTGAGATGCTTGACTGGCATCACCATTCCTCTCCTGTCTGACCGGGCCTTTGTTCCCCGGCCCATACCCTGCATCTCTATTCACCCATGGTGGTCCCCGGGATTTCTTCGCTACCTGCTCCGAAGCACCAGGGCCCGACTGGGAAGGGGCCCGCTTCATTCTCCGGCATTCGCTCGTGCTGTGGGCACATTCTCCGTGATAGGAGCATATTTTCGTGATATATGGCAGGTTTGGGGGCGACTGGTATGACCTGGCTTTTTTCTCATCGTCGCAAATATGGATTCCTTCATCCCGGTGTGGCTTCGTGGGGGTGTATCGAGAAAAACGCCCAAGATTGTTTCCTCGGGTGTGGTCATCAGTTTTTACCACCCGATCGCCCCTTTCTTTGCGGGTAGATTCCCTTTTCTGCCGCTGTGCTTCCTCCATATTTATATACTTCTCTGCCCGGGACAGCAGATCTTCAAAATTCCCAGGCTGCTTCTTCACCAAGGACCTGAAAAAATCTCCCTCCTTAAGTCCCTGAGTGAACGCTGTGGTTTTGGTTTCAGGAGCACAAGCCGGCACCTCCAGGGATGCTTTATTAAACCGGCGAATGTATGCCCGAAGAGATTCATCACCTGATTGCTTTACCTCGAACAAGCTAAAGGCAGTCTTCTTATACCTCTTGCTGCTGCTGAAGTGATGCAAGAAAGTGTCTCTGAAACCTGCAAAAGATTGTATGCTCCGGGGTTTCAACTTTTCGAACCACCTCTGAGCAGAGTCCACTAGGGTGGTGAGGAACACCTTGCACTTGATTTGGTCAGAGTAGCAATGTAACATGGCCATATTCTCAAACCGGGTGAGATGCTCGTCAGGGTCTGAGTTTCCATCATACTCCCGTATTTTGGTAGCTTTGAAATGAGCTGGGAGGGGCTCACTCACAATCTGCAGGAAGAAAGGGCATCCCTGGGAAGCAGCCGGGGTTGAAACCTGAGATGACCCTGCTTTAGCTTCCAACTCTTTCACTTTCTTCCTCAAATCTTCTAGCTCCTGGGCCATAGCAAGGGTAGGAGCTTTGGAAAACGCCTGGGAATTCTCTTCTCTATCTCTCTTTTTCGAGAGGAGACTCTCCCATTGCCTCATTTTCCTTTGAGTGGCTGGGTTCAGGTAAGCCCCTTTCTGCGAGGGCTTTCTGGACCGCAGCAGCTATCAACTGAGCCAACTCCTCTGGGAGGTGACTGGGCAATGAATTTTCTTGACCTCCTTCCGGATTTTGAGGACCAGAGTGGTTCCCCGTAGTTTTACGAGTGGTAACCATATCCACGTCTTTAGCTACAGTTTCCCACAGACGGCGCCAATGATGTCGACCGGGCAAATCGGGTAATAGCCGGGTGTGCAATCTGCCAAGTCTGGTGTTTGAATTTTCTATAATGAATGGCCGGTGATCCGGGAGGATTGAGTTCCCTATAGCCTGAGAACCAACGCCCGGGATGACCTGGGTATTAATCCTGAAATCACAGAACGTAAAAAGGGGGGGGGGGGGGGGGTAAGGCGCCGGAAGTTGTTCCGGCGTATCCACTCCGACGCTTAAGTCAGTGATGCACGCAAAGGAAAACTGAGGAAGAAAGTAAAAATACTTGTGAGTGCTTGTGAATATTCAGAGAAGAGTCGATACCCCTGTGAAATACCAACGGAGGGTATTTATAGATGAGGCTGGTAGATAACTTGCCCGCAAAGTTCGGATGGTGGTCCATGACTTGGGGTCATGGGCCACGTTGCAAAGTAGCGGGCCATGTACTGAGAGTGGACTTGGTCATGAAGTGTGGGAGAATGGGCTCCGCGATATCCGGAAGACCTGGTGGTCCGGGAGAGAACGTGTCTCCTTCCCGGGTATTTTCCATCCGGGTGCCTCTGAGGTACTTTTCGGACCGGGAAGTTTTTACCCCGGGTATTGGCTAATTACTCACTGGGATCATTGTGAATTCCTCAGATAACTGAATGCACAACTTGCCGGGCGTCTGAAGATCCGGAATCCCGTTTTTCACCCCGGCTTAATGAAAGCAATTGCACTTTGATATTTTCTCTCTGCTCTGATCTTGCCCAAGTTCGAGAACCTCTCGGGTCAGGGTCTGTACCCGGGGCCCGGGTTCCTTTGGGGCATCAGTACTCTTTAACACATTTACATTTGATAGATACAATGCGTGAAATTCTAAATCTTGCACTTGAAGCTGAGAGCTACAACATCTCATCAAAAGAAAAAAGAAGCAAACATGAAGAACTTTAGAGAAAAAGAAGAGACCCTAAAGTGAAATACAATAAGCCAAGTTAAGAATAAGAATGACTTAAAAAGATCTCTATCTTCTTGTATACGGCACATATACTTTTTGTCATCTTCCAAGCATAAAAAGGAACCGACTCTGTGAACTCAGTTTGCATGCCCCCAACTAAAACAACAAAATATAGAAATATGGAGGACATTGAAAATTTCCTGCTTGAACAACTCGAGAAAGCTATCGAGGAAGTTAAACAGCCGAGCTCCGTTAAACAGCCGAGCTCCGTCTTCGATGAATGCAGCAGATTGAAGGATTTGATCAAAGCAAAGAAAGAGGGTACCGGTGCGGCAGATGATGCAACACGAAAACAAAATCTCTACTATCTCAACAACATAGTAGCCGAGTGGCGAGCAGTACTGGAGAAGCACAACCACTGCTCTCCAACAGCGCAAATCTTTCTGAACGGCCAGCTTCCTGAAAGGTTGAAGAAAATCAGGAAGGAGCTTGAAGAACCTGCTGAACAGAAGGATGAAACGTCTTCAAAACATAAGGAGAAAGTAGATGACAAAGCTGCACACAAGGTTGAAGCTTCACAAGAAAAGGAGAAATATGATGAAAAGTACCGCGGATTGGGGAATCCTTATCACGTGGATCGTTCAAAGATTTGGGGAATCGACGATAAATCCAAGGCGATGGAGAGGCTTCTTGTGAGGAAAGATTCAAGGAATAACGGGTTTCGAGCCATCGGGATTGTAGGGATGACAGGGGTCGGAAAAACAACTTTCTGCCAAGTTGCTTTCAATAACGAAGAAGTGAAGAAACACTTTCTGCCAAGGATTTGGGTAGAAATGTCGAAACAGCCCGAGAACGATGATGATTACAAGAAAGAGGTGGTGAAGTGTTTCTTGAGGAGCCTTGGGTTTGAAGACAGTGTGATTGACAAAATCGAAGCAGAAGGTCTCGACTTGCTCCTGTTGGCACTCAGAAAGCAATTGCAGGGTAAAAGATACTTGGTTGTTCTTGATGATATTTGGCATTTGGACAAGCGGTTTAAAGAATTTTGCTCTTCATTAGCAAAAGATGATGAAAAGTACGAAGCGAGACTGTCCTATGGATTGCCTAAAGCTAGTGGTGGCTGTGTGATTGTAACTAGCAGGTCTGAGAATTGGGCAGTAGATATGGTCGGCGAGAAGAACTTGCATAGACTCACACCTCTGGAAGATAAGAAGAGTATCTGGAAAATTTATACCAACACAGTTGAAGAGAAAGGGTATTACGTGGACCCCGACATGGAGAAGGCGGAGGACGAAATTGTGAAAAGATGTGCAGGACTGCCGTTGATTGCCAAGATGTTGGGGGAAACTGTGGTCAAAACATTTGTAGGAGACCAAGGAAAAGAGGAAGGCTCCGACAACACAAAGTAGTTCACTTATGCTTGGCCATCCTACTTAATGTGTGTATTCAGTTGTCAGTGACGGGTTTTTCAAATATCTTAAATGTAGCCTCTCATCGACGAATTTGGATCTTCTACTGTGTTGAAAACACATCACCAATTACTGTTTACTTTTTACACGAGATGATCACATGATTATCTCGTTTAATTTGACAGCTTTTAAAATTTATCTCATATGGTGTGATGTCCACAAGATGATCACGTGATCATCTCGTGTAAAAAATCACAGTACCAAATGTTGTCTTTTCAACACAGTAGAGGATCCGAATAATCCCTCGTCGACCTAATACACAATTAATATTTTAACAAATTCTAGTGAATTATCTCTATAATTTTAGATTGACGGTAGTGATTTATGTCATATTGACTTCAAGTAATTCAACGAGGCATGTAAAAAAATTAACTGTACAACAATAGAACACATATAACTATAATTTATTGATTGTAATGATTTATATTAATGTGTATTTACTTCAAAAATATAGAATAACTCCTTTATAATTTAGTCTTCTCAATTAATCTCTCTTTATTAAGCATTTCGACTTTTTAAATTCTTTCTATTTTCCTTGTAAGTATATACTTTTATTGAAATTTCTAATGAAATAACAATTATGTCGTCGCGAGGAGATATATGGAAGGTAATGATACGGAGTTTAGTTATAACATATTTGTATATCCTTTATCTGATTAAGAATTGAAAGTAAAAGTTTAATAATTTATTTTGGTGAAGTAAATCAACAATTAATTATTTTAATACGTTAATAATATAATAAAATACGATCATATTAGAAGAATCGAGGAGTGCACGTAACTATAAGATGAATTTGAAGAGTTTAATAAAACTTTTCATACATTTGTAAATCCAATACACCAAATATGCACAATATGTGATCTTACGGTTTACTAATTTTGTTTCAAATATTGATAATGAGATCTATAAAATAGGTTTTCAGACTTTATTCATACTGAAATTTATGTAAATGACAACTTTTCTAGGTTTATGCGATAACGTAGGCAGTGCAAGACGAATGAGCAGGTTCCGAACGACAGCGCAAACTGTTAACTCGCGTGCGTGCGTGACAGCGTACACACACATATATACGTTGGTGTACTGTTTTCTCGCATTCAAATAACAACGAGAATTTTAATTTTTTTTTTTTGCTTTAACTTTGAAAATATTCCTGGATGTCGTATGATTTAAACATTCATATGATGTTTTAAAACAATTTACATCACATATGCTAGTATTAAACTTGAGCGATCTTTATTTTTATATTAGGTTGTTGAATCGACTATAAACCAGTTTATAATATACAATACGCTTCCTAATGATTTTCATTATCTTTTGTCGAGAAAATGTATATTCAAGTACTTTATCTATGTATCTTGCTGTGTATACAGATAAATTAAATGTCATAATTAGATAAAATCGTAAAATATTATGAAAATAAAGATTGTTTTTATGCAAAAGTCTATAAAATCCAAATTACAAGTTGGCTCGCTAGCACTTGTTTTAACAACGCATATGCATATAGAGGCATGCAATTCATATATACACTCAGTACTCGTGAAGCACATTTACAATCATACATACATATAATTTACAATACAATAAAGTTCACACATTCATGAAGATATATAACAATCTCGCAAACAGACGCAGATTGTTGACATAGAACGTTTAAATATTTTCAAGTGAGCTAGCTAGGGGGGTCAATCAGCCCACGCTGGGTTTTTCTGTGGCTGCATCAACTTGAACTTCCTTTTCCCAAGCCTTCAATTTTGTTGGATTGATCCACACCCCACAGGCACCGCAGTTGAATAATGTAAGCTTTGGGCAACTGATTTTCTCCAAGTACATTAAATCAGGAAACAGCTCATGGAGCTGTCTCCACTCCATTTCTAGATTGGATAAGTACTTGAGACGCAACACTTTTACCTTCCACACATCCTTCTTGTGTGGCGATGTATCTGAACTATCAGTGCACTGATACTGACCTAAATCAGAAAATCTCCCACCTCTGATGTAGAGTTTCCTCAAGTTCTCCAAATTCGCAATATCCAGCCAACTTGGAGTGGCTTTCAGTGGAAAGCACTTGAGATCCAGTTTCGCCAGTTGGGAAGGAAGTTTGGAGGCTTTTTTTCCTTTTGATGCGTCTTCTCCAGCTTCTGAAGGGTTGGAGGTGCCACCTTCTATTTTTGCTTTTGAGGTTTCTCCTCCAACTTCTGAAGGGTTGGAGGTGTCGCCTCCTGTTTCTGCTTTTAAGGCTTCTCCTCCCCAAGCAATAGTTAGCTTGAGAAGTTTAGTCATACCTTCCAAACATCTGACTTGTGTTTCATCAGGGAAATGGTTCCAAGTAGTGTAGATGCACAATTTGGTTAAGTTTTTCAGCTCCTTCAAATCAGCAAGGGTGCACGAGTTTTTGGAGTTTCTCCCTTTGACAACAAACCCCTTAAATACCCTCAGATTCTTTAGCTCTGAAAGACTCTTGGGCATGTGATCCAGCAAATAACACTCGGAAATATCCAAATGTGTTAGGCATGTAAGGGATCCTATTCGTGATGGAATTGCCTCAAGGTTGTGGCAGGCTCTTAGATCCAAGAACTCGAGTCTTTTGAGAGCCAAGATAGATTCAGCAAGTGTTATGATATTCGAAATTCCTTGAAGGCTTAAAAACTTTATGGAATTTATATTCTTCAATCCATCCAAGAAGTCTGTCTGCTCGACTTCAATGTGAGCCGCATCTGATGCCTGCCACCTACCCAAGTACAACACATTCACGTTTTTCATCATGGAAAACCAATTAGGTTTGAAATCAAGAATTGGTTCATTTACATTCATCACCAGATGAATTTTCTCCAAATCATCAACGGTCAGTGATCCTATTTTCATATCTTCAGTACGAAAGCAATCCTTCCCCCACCAAGCAGGCCTGAAAAGAGTTTTTGTAATTTTGAGTTGGCTCTCCTTTTTCATCAAAATTAAAGAATTTGGCCTTCTCAGCGAGAATTTTCAGCATAGATTGATAAAGGGTATGCATTCGATAACGCCCAACAAAAGGGCTTCTGTTGTTATTGACGGGAACAATGAACCCCTCTTCCCTTAATATACGAAAGTGTTGCTCGGCTTCCTCTTCACTTGAAAGGCCTTCAGCAACCCACCACCGCGTCATTAATCTCTTCCGGATCGTTTCATTTCCAGGGAAAATAGAAAAACATAACAAACAAATCCTCAACTTGGAGGTCTCGAGCCTTTTGTAAAGAACTTCGAAATCTTTCATCTCTGGACTGCTGTAAAAGATATCATTCTTGTGCAACCGAGGCATTTTTTCAAGCACATCCGGAGGAATGCTTTCCCTGGCCTTGAGTCGTAATTGTAAATCTTTAAACGCATCTGAATCAACGTTCGACTGCGAAGGAATCAGAAGCTTCAATTTGATCATAGACTTTCTCAACTCACTATGATTGCTCTTTTTCTGTGAGAACTCTTCCAGAGCGTCTTTATTCAGACTAGTCAGGCGATCGTTGTACTCCTTTGAGCGCTAATATTTCCTTCTCGACAGACTCAAGATCTGCTGCTATCAAGTTTGGAAGAGCTTTAACTTCAGACGAACTTGTCGGAGAAGTCTCAGATTTGGTGGTTGGGCTGACACCTGATGGTTTGGGCGATGAGTCTTTGCTTCTTTTGAAAAGGTGAAAGAGACGACGAAACGTTTTCCAACGTGAGATTTTCTCTGGACGGGAATCAGCATCATTGCCGGAGCCAGTTGGGAGGGAAGAAGAGAGTTTTACCGTGTTCACTTTTTCATCTTGAGAGATTTCATTGACAGGGGGATGGAAATCAGCAGCCTTCGTCGCAGTATCCTGGTTTGGGACCTTTTCTGGTGTGCCGGTTGCTATTGACTGCGTAGGAATATTGTTTGGAGACGATGCATGTCTAGCGGTGGCTTCGTTTACAGATGGTGTTACATCTTGCTCACGGGGATGATCTTCAATGGCATCAATTTCTTGATTTCTGGTTTGCGTAGATTGGGTGACATCCTCCTTCGGTGGGGAAGATTCTTTTGAGTTGGTTTCATTTTCAGCCAGTGTGGCATCTACGGGTTGGGGATCAGCCTAACGGTGGGAAGAGTCCTGTCTAGCAGCGTCATTATCCTCTGTTTCCTTGCTTCTGATTTCCGTAGTTTGTGAAACGTTATTCTCAGGAGGTAGTGGGTTTTGAGATACACTTTCATCTTGGGCTGGTGGGATCTGTTGGACACTGGGACCAGCCAAAGTGGCAGAATCCTGTCTAGAAGCGTCGGTATCTTCTATTTCCTGGCTTCTGATTTCTGTAGTTTGTGGATCATTATCCTCGGGAGGTAGTGGGTTTCGCGATGCACTTTCATCTTCGGCTGGTGGGATCTGTTGGACACTTGGATCAGCCAAACTGGCAGAATCCTGTCTAGAAGCTTCAGTATCTTCTGTTTCCTGGCTTCTGATTTTTGTAGTTTGTGAAACATTGTCCTGGGGAGGTAGTAGGTTTTGCGATGCACTTTCATCTTGGACTGGTGGGATCTGTTGGACACTTGGACCAGCCAAACTGGCAGAATCCTGTGTAGAAGCTTCAGTTTCTTCTGTTACCTGGCTTCTGATTTCTGTAGTTTTTGAAACATTATCCTCAGGAGGTGGTGGGTTTTGGGATGCACTTTCGTCTTGGGCTGATGGGATCTTTTGGACACTTGGATTATAATCCTGACTTGAAGTTTTAGTACCACCATCTTCTTGTTTGCCAATTGATGGAGCTTGTGTGGGATCGTCGTTGGGAGGGGATGAAATTTTGGACGTATTGACATCGTCAGCATCCTTTTTAACGTTTTCAGTGTGATCGGGTTCTTGTTTGCTGGTTTCCGCAGCCTGGTTGGTATTATCAGAATCTTTTGAGGTCTCATTTTCTGCTGGCTTGATTTCATGAGAAGCAGAACCCTGTTTCAAGGTTCCAGTAGATTCTTCCTTTCGGTTGCTTACCCCTTCGTTTGGAGGGAGAGTACTGTTTTGGGACGTGGTATCGTTTTCGACTTGTGGGACGCTCGAAACGGAATCTGTCTTGGACCCAGTTTCAGGTTCATTGGCTGCGGTGTTTTGTGTGAGATTTTGGGCAGCGGTGGATGAATCTTTCGAGGTGATTTCGTTTTTAGCCGGTGGCATTTCTTGATCGGTGGACATGACTTACAAAATTTTGGTAGATAAAATATGAATTAACAAAGACAGACAAGGAATGGTTATTTCTTGTCATGAAACCTCTGTTAATACCATGGGGAAACAAGATGGACATATATATAAAAGCAGAGGAAATTAGCTGATCCATTGAGTTTAAGGCAAGGAAAAAAAAAAGAATGTAAGGTTAATGTGAAATGGGTTTTTTTGGAAAAGTAGAACTTGGATTGAAGCAAATGATATTCCAAGGAAGGGAATCAATCTAACAAAATAACTAAGGATAGCATAGCATCTGCCTCCACTCCGTTTAAGCTCCTTTATACATATATATATATAAGGGTGTATTTAATCTAAACTTTTAATGATTTTTAATGATTTTTTTTAAAAGGTGGACTTTTGTGGAGTTGATGGATTTTGATTGCCTTTTATAGATTCTCATGGAATTGTAAAACATATTTCATAGACTTTTATAAATTTTTTTTCAAGATTTTTGTAGACTTTTGTAAACTTTTATAATTGTGATTTATTTTTTTATTAATTTCTTTTAAATAATTATTAGACATGTATAACCTATTAAATTTTAATTTTTTTTTTATTTATGAAAATGTAAATAAATTTTACTTATTTAAAGGTTAAATAAATTTAATTTGTGATAAACGATAAATGAACTATCCAATTTATTGAAATCAAAATTTCAATTCTTTATGTCAATTCAACATATTAATGAACAATATTTTTATAAGATCATAATAAAATTTTATTAAAATGAACAATTTATGAAATACAATAATCATAATGATTCAAGAAAAAAACAACAATTTATCTATTTTTACACATAAATATTGGCAATATAATAAATTCAAGATTGACCAATCATACATTTGAATAGAAGAAATTTTTTTGAGAGAGAGAAGAACCCTAGAGATGGCTTGAGATAGAAGAGAGATAGCGTATTTTTCAAAAAAGAAAGTCCATCAAAATCTTTGGTATAAGTGGAAGAATATTTTAGATTTTCTGCAATTGTACATAAGGCTTCAAGGTTTGTACATGAATAATAAAATAAGAATCCTTGAAAATCCATGGATTTTTTGGATACCTCTTGACTTTTGTAGAGTTTTAAAAAGTCAAGTTTGAATACCACGTGACTTTTTAAAACTCTACCAAAATCCATGTTGAATACCACTAAACATACATAGAGTCATTAAAAGTTTAGATTGAATACCTCTAGCTTTTAAAATTCCATAAAAGTCATTAAAAATTTAGATTGAATACACCCCCCTAATGCACCACGCCTATACGGTATTTTTTATAATTTATTTGATTAATATTTAAACGATGATCAAAATATAAAAAAAAATGAGATACTATACTGCAATTTTGTTGAGGGAAAATTGGTTAAATAACCTCGGTCAACTCTTTTTTTAAGAAAATGACATCCTCAAGTGTATTTAAAATATACTTGAGGAGGTCATATGAATTAAAAAAATAAATAAATAAAAGAAATAAAAAAAGACCCAATAGAAATTGAACATATGTCTAATAAACAAAGATTATGTCCGCTGAACTATATGTAACTTACATTAAAGTTTTAAAACTTTATTAATATATATATAAACAGACCTTAATACAAAAAAATATTTTTTTTTAAACAACCATAATACCAGAAGTTAGTTATTTTAAATGTCACAAATGTTTTTCCGTTTATTTTTTTGAACAAATCTTTTACTATATTTTTTTGCAAAGCCATGTTTTCAATTTTTTTTCTTTCACAAAACCACCCAGTAAAATATTTAAAATGGACGCTTCACCATCAGTTCTTAACATTTTAAAAAATTCGCACACATATCTTAAGAACAAATTAATGGTCAAAATAGCTGTAAATTGGGGAAAAAGCCAAAGTTCAAATCTATCTATAGTTCAATCCCTAGTAATTATATTTTAACTATTCACTCCCTAGTGAGATAATATCATACTTTCACCTTCCTAAGTAAATACTATTTTTTATTTTCAAAGGAAAACAATCTAAACCCAAAATCTAGTTTATAAAGTATCACGTTTTGTCTCAAAATGTACAACACTATCGAAGATCTAATACCACAAATTCAAGCATACTATATATCAAATTAGATTTAATTAATACCTTTATTCGATCAAATAACAGTAACTATATCATGTATTATATGCAAATTTAATGCAATGATATGAAATAAGATATAAAACTAAGTTTTAGTTTCACCATTTATCATAAATTACCAAACAATCCATACTATTTTATCACCTTATGATGTCTTGTTGCCACAATTCAAATATTTTTATCATCAACTTTTTTTCCGAGGAGAACAATAGAAGTTGTGTACAAAATAGTTTGAACATTTTTTAATATAACTGTTATGGTATCGTACATTTGTAACAAATTATATACATGAGATGATATTGTTGTTGTATATGTTAAGGTGTACCAGATGTTCGTGTTCATTGTATCAAAATCTAGCTTATAAAGTACCACATTTTGTGTCAAAAGTACACCACATTATCGAAGATCTAGTACCACAAATTCATGCAGACTATATACCAACTTATATTTAATTAATGCTATTATTCTATCAAATAACAGTAACTAATTAACTATATCATGAAAATCAATGGAGATGAATTAGAGATTTACGTGAGAAATTATTGAGGAAGAGAAAAAATTGATGTAATAGAGGAAATAAAATTAAAAACAGAAATAAAATAGAATTAAAGAGGAAAATGTGATAAAATATGAAATATGGAGTGAATTTAAAAAAAAAAAACAATTTGTGCATCAGGAAGTAAAAAATACAATTTTATGACATATAGACTGAATATGAAATTGAATTTATGATCAAAGAGTTTATCTCTACTTCTCCCTCAAAATACTTGACATTTTACTAAATTATGCTAAACTATTAATTAATTTATAAATGAAATTAATATTTTTTAGCAGCTCTAGCAAACACAACTCATCATTCATCCTCGTAGAGGCTTCAGCTCCACTACCTCCCCTTCTCTAATGAAAACATTAATGCAAATGTGTTGATTAAAACAACACTTGATTTTCATAATTTATATAATATGAATACTATAACTTTATCAACACATTAAACAAAATTAACCAAGATTACAAGGAATTCTTTTCACCTCATCCAAATTTAACTATAACCCACCACATAAAAAATATCAAATTCGTGGAAAATTCTATGCTACAACTTACAAGGTACCCAAATTCGTATGTTTTTTCTACTTTAACTTAAAATCTCAAATTATTTGTATACGAAAATTAAGTGGTTCAATGTTTTATTTTATTATTATTATTCATTATTTATTTTATGAGATGAGAATCCGCTTCCACTATCATTCGATGAACAATGAGTAATCTTCAAACATAATAACTTGAAAAACACGATAAGTATATAGACAAGATCATCCGAGAAGATATCATTTGGGAATCAAACTCTTTACCATTCATCAAGTGTCTTATCAAAGATTTATTCTTTGTGGCATTGTTCGATTGTTTTCATACGAATTGTCAAAGACAAGTTCTTTGAAAGTTAATCTGAATTTCAATTGTATAAGTCGTGAATATTTGTTGCTAATATTTCATAGCTTAGAGATGAATATCACAAATCATTGATTGTTTCAAAAGATTGGGACATCAGAACGTTCTTTATTTCATCTAATCAAGGGTGTGACTCTATTTTTTGAGCGCGTTTGCTTTTAATGATTGAATAGAGCGAGGTTTTGAAAAAGTTTGAGAGAAAACTCACCAAATCTTTTGTATTAAACTCAATAATCACGTTGATAATGTTATAGTAGATGTCCTGAAAGTCAATAATTGACTAAGAAATTTATTGACTCAAGTGTAACAAAAAATATTTATTTTAATATAATATAACTTTTCAAGGTTTCATTTTGTTTTATCTATATACCTATGCAATCAGCATAGATAAAGTTTTTGATTATACTTTAATACAAATGAATCGTAATTCGATCTTGAAACTCATTTGTAATCATTGCATATTCTAGATTGGTCTCTAGTCGATTCAACCGCCTAAAATAAAGATAAATGCCGCTTGAGTATGAGTCTAGCATCTGGGATGTTGTGTACCGTATTTCATGATTAGTCCTTACGACCCGAGGCAACATCGAGGCTTTGCATATTAGGATTGTGCTTTACTCGTTTACCGACTCCACGCGGGTCAAAAGGTGGCGAGGTTGGATGCAATTGCGACATATGTAGGAGTCAGTGTATTGTAGTCGAGAATTCACCGCCCACTTATAGGTGTGGATATCCCATATGATCTAACGAAAAAATAGTCCATGAAATATCTGGTCAGTGTGTGGGATGTACATTAGAGAAAGAGTTCTCTAATTGTGCATGCAATGACACTATGAATTTTTCATGATTGTATAACATAGCTATCGAATCTAATATACAACCTTCGATGAACAAATGATTGCAAATTCGATCGGGATATATGAGATGAAGGGACCGTACTGTACGTTAATCATAACCGACTGGTTCTTGCAGGCATTATCAATGATACCCAGTGAATCATGGGGCGGTACTGCTAGACGATTTTACCATGATTCGATGGATTTAATCAGAAAATGATTTCTGACATTCTCATGACCAAATGTTGGTTCATGAAATGAAACAAAATAGAGTAAGCACGAATAAATTAAATGTCCTGAATCACAAAGAATTGTGTACTTACGGCTAGCTGTTTCTGAACCATTGAGAGTCACACAAGCACTGAATCATTTGTTCTCGTTGAGAGAATAAATTGAAGGAGTTGAATTTATATAAAATTATAATATAGAAAATTCAAGGAGTTGACTTTATGTTAATTAAATTTTGAGAAAATAAATTCAATCTTTTTCGAAAATCCTCCTCCACATGCTCTCAATTTTTCGGCTGCCTTGCAAACTTTTAGGTTTGTGAGCCGCCTCTCAATTTTTGCTCTCCAACGTGAAAAATATCTTTTATACTTTCTAGTGCAAGTTAGAAGAGGAACAAATATTCTAGTCGTGGACTGGATTATGAGTTCTTGTAGAAAGTTCGTAGGAAAATTCAACAAGAGCTATATCCGTCAATACCAGAATAGTTGGAGTCGAACGAATTATTCATTGAAGGTAAAAATTATAAACATACTATGTATTTTTATTATATTTAAACTATACGAGTGTCCAAAGAAAATTTTGAAAGTCAAAATAAAAATTTAAACTTCCGGTACAATTTGGACACGAGAAAAACCATAACCTCACATATAATGTTCTACAATGTATATATATAAAAAATTACAAACAAAATCCTACTTTAGGATTTCCATACAAAAAATATGTATTGTAGCACGCCGATGCACGCGAGTCCTATATTTCTCCATTACATAAGGGTGTCGATTCGGGTGAGTTAGGTGGGTCGAGTCGGGTCGAGCAATAGTATTATTCAAAAATTGATCAACCCGAACCCGAGACAACTCGAAAATTATCAACCCGAACCTGAACCCGAATCAACCCGATCAATCCGTATAGCCCGATTTTGAATTTTTTAAAGAAAACTAAATAAAATTAAAAAAAATTAACAATATTTTAATTTAAACACATAATAACAAAATCTCCCTCCTATATATAATTTAAATTTGAAAGTTTAATCGTAGAAAAATAAATTATATTTACTAAATCAAATTATTTAAAAATTAAAAAATTTTAAAATAAATATTAATTATGAAAATTTATGATATAAATATAAAATAAATATTTTTTTAGACATAAAATATAGAAAAAATGTAGACAATATATATTAATTATCTATTTTAAAAAATTAAATTAAATTTTCGGGTCAATTCGGGTCGAACCCAACACAACCTAACCCGATCATTTTTTTCGGGTCAGCTATCGGGTCCAACCCGATCTGACCCGAACCCGAAAACCCCAAACCCAAACTTTATTTTTTTCGGGTTGAACCGTGTCGGGTTGATGAATCGTGTTTGATTTTGACACCTCTATGATTACAGGAGCGCTGGTGCATCAGGTTTTCACGCTAGTGCGAATCTAGACGTGTGACCATTTCATCAACTCGAACATCTATGTAACTTTTAATTTATGATCGTGGGTCTCATGTGAGACTGTCTTAATCTGTGAGACAGGTCAACCCTACCCATATTCACAATAAAATATAATACTCTTAACATAAAAAATAATACTTTTTCATAGATGACCCTAAATAAGAGATGCGTCTCACAAATATGATCCGTGAGACCGTCACACATGAATTTTTGTCATTAATTTATTTACACGAATGGAAAGTTGTTATTATTATTAAAAAAAACGGTGCCCTCATCATAATAATAAAATCCATCGCTGTTGATGTCTTCCTCGGTGTGTTGTGCAATTGGGTGCACCCGAAGACATCTGATTCCCACCCCTTAACTTCCGGCGGCGTTCAATTGATCACTACCTTTTCACTGCATGGAATCGGCGGCAACACTGCACCAGCCAGCCTCCCCTCGCTTTCCACCTGTCACCCCAACCGTTGGCGCCAATCGCAAGATCGCGATCGCCGTCGATCTCAGCGACGAGAGCGCCTTTGCCGTTAAGTGGTCTGTTCAGAATTACCTCCGCCCAGGCGATGCCGTCATCCTCCTGCACGTCCGACCAACCTCCGTCCTATACGGAGCCGACTGGGGCGCCACCGACGTGTCGGTCGAATCCGACGGCGAGAAATCACAGCAGCAACTCGAGGACGATTTCGATAATTTCACCACCACGAAAGCGAACAACCTGGCGCAGCCGCTGTTGGAGGCTAGTATTCCGTTCAAGATCCATATCGTGAAGGATCATGATATGAAGGAGAGGCTATGCTTGGAGGTGGAGAGGCTAGGGTTGAGTGCGATGGTTATGGGGAGTAGGGGATTTGGAGCGTCGAGGAGGACTACCAAAGGGAGACTTGGTAGTGTAAGTGATTATTGTGTGCATCACTGTGTTTGCCCCGTGGTAGTTGTGAGGTTTCCAGATGAGAAAGATGGGGATCCCGCTAATGCTACAGGAGGTCTGGTGAACGCGGTGGATAGGAACAGCTCAGGCCTGCATCCAGTGCAGGAGGAAGAAGAACCTATATATCTTGATGCTTCTGATGAGAATGCAGGTACCAAGTAAATGCAATTATTTGCTTCCAAAATACTTAAAAAGTTTATTTCCTGTTATTTGAGATCATAACATATCTGCAAAGCTTATAGCTTGTTCAATGATATTATGTTAGGGAGGGAAATAAAGATGGCGACAAAGTGCTTTGTTTGTAGGCTTGGATTCTTTTTACCCTTTGTATGTAAATTAGTGATGTTCACCTCCAAGAAACTAAATGAATAAATAAATGATTGGCCCTTGAATTCGAAGGTGCACTGTAAATTTTATGGTGGATGGATAAACTTTGAATTGTTGTTTGAGTTGGAAATGAGGTTTGGTAGCTGAGGAAGAGTAGTTTATTTTTACATTAGCTGTAGTTTGAAAAACTCACAATCCTGTAGATGTATAAGTAGCAGGTGGCAGATTTAGAAATTGGCTACCAATTTGTCGGCCCTCGCTTTAGTTGACATGAAACTTGCTTAAAACACTTAACAATTTACATTTGATGGCTGGAGGTTTTCAATCTAGCGGATAAGTTAACCTCCTCAGGGAAAAGAGGAAGGTCGATATATTGCTATTAACCAAATTAGAGGAGGACCAAGTTCCTAGGCTATGCAATTAAATAGTTTTCTGACTTTTGCGAGAGGTATTTAATAGTTGCTGCTTCTACAGTGCAAGATCCTTTGTTTGACATCTGTGGGCCACTTTTTTGAAATCACTCCCCATTTTACGACTAATGCAAGGAATGATTGACGAAGCAAGATAACCTCTTCAGTTCTATGAAATATGAGTTGCCTACATATGAACTATTCAGCTGAAACTGACATTAGAATGATATCAACATGTGTTTTGTCAAAATTGATGAATAACAGAAGTTTTTTTTTAAATTATTGAAAAACTTTATAATGTCAGAGCATAACACACTACTTCTATTTAGAGCCTGATGCATCCAAATTCATATCATAACGACATTCTTCATCTGAGCAATTAACACCAATAAATTGAAATGTTGAAGGAGAAATGGAGGATGAAGAGCACAGGGAAGAAAGAAGCAATGTTTCAATGACATTAGAATCCTCCAAATGTCTATGATCGATGTATTAATAGGTAGTCACCATCTGATGTTGTGATGTCCCACATCTTAAAAATGAAATATTTAAAATGAGTTTATAATGGCTTACGATGGACTTCTATAGCAACTTGGGTTAATCATTTTCTTAAAGCGAGGACGGATACGAAATAGTTGCTATAGGGGTCCATTGTGCAGTCATGCAGCCGCGGGCCCGGGCTCGGGACGTGACAGAATGGTATCAGAGTCGCTCACCGGCATGAAACACCGTGAATTATGTGCTATGCGGGGCTAAGTGCTACGTGCATGAGAGCTCCCTCTTGAACCTGCGGGACAAAGTGCTACATCACGGGAGCCACCTCTTTAACCAATAGGAGCCTACCTCTAGATTCTCGGCGCTGGTGGATCGAGGGGTTAGGTCGCGACGAGGACGTCACGTTCTGAAGGAGGGATGATTGTGATGCCTCGCATCTTAAAAATGAAATATTTAAAATGAGTTTATAATAGTTTACAATGGACTTCTATAGCAATTGTCAATTTGGGTTAATCATTTTTGTAAAGCGAGGACGAATACGAAATAGTTGCTATAGGGGCCCATTGTGCACTCATGCAGCCGTGGGCCCGGGCTCGGGACGTGACAAATGTACTGACAAACTATATGTGACATATGTATTTTATTATACCAACGCATCAAAGTATACGCTAGCATTTGATCTCACAGCCATTCATATATATCACATTGTCCAATATAAATAAATGGCTGAAGCAAATTGAATAGTTGTACTGTGGAACTGTTCTAGGCCATAAGAAAATTCTTTGACAGAAGGTGATAGCCGCAAATATTTTATTGACTATTTGCGTTCAGGGGAAAGATACCACTGTCTAGAAGTGCAACTGCTGTTAACCAGTCTCAATATCGATTACTTTTTACATTTTGACTTTCATATAGTTGGAAGAATTACGTTAGCAGGATCAACCTGACCTCCATCGATGGTTGGTTCAAATCATACCTAGACAAGTTGGAGAAGATAGCTCCTTAGAAAATGCACAGGAATTGATATTATCGTTTATAATGTGGATTCAATGAGTAGACTAATCTATTAACCTTTTGTACAATGCAGATGTGGAGAAGACTACTTGAGCAGATGATTGTAAAAGATTGCGATTCTAGGAACTAGAGAATCATAATGACGGGTATGTATTACAGAGTGCTTGTGTGAAGAGCTTTATTGCTTTTTACGTGTTTAGCATCTATGTTTTGTGTTTTGTGAAGTTTGAAGAATCGGTTTGTTGAAGAGTCTCTTTCATTTGTTTGTGAGTTGCATTGCCTTCTGCTGTATGAGTAATGGTTCAAATCCAGTCTTCCAGTTTTATCACTATCTTTATCCTTTGAGGGCTGAATAACCTCTCTTTTGTATTGCTACCCAAATCCAGTTGGGAAGCAAGTAATGAATTCTGAATGTGA
Source organism: Primulina eburnea (assembly GCF_022965805.1). Classification (NCBI taxonomy): domain Eukaryota; kingdom Viridiplantae; phylum Streptophyta; class Magnoliopsida; order Lamiales; family Gesneriaceae; genus Primulina; species Primulina eburnea. The sequence goes on from NC_133108.1 coordinate 7,780,619, forward strand.
ATCTTAACTTTGTTAAGAAAACAATTCTCTTAGACCAAGTTTGATTTGAGACCCGACCTCAAGTTTTGCTATGCTATGCTCGAGGATTTGTCGGGTGCTCAAGCTCTAGGAATTTTTTTTTCATTACTCAAGTTTATATTTTATATTTATTTTTATCAGGATTTAATTATATATGTTAAAACTAGGTTTGTAAAAATAAAAAAGGTTTGGTTTAAAGAAATGGTCAGACACGAGTTTTAACATGTATAAATTTCTCTTAACATACTAGTTGATGGATTTGTGTTCAGTCAGAAAAAAATTGAGAAGATATTACAAAATATGAGTTGATGAAATATATTTTAATCAAATCGCAGTATCATTATGTAAAATTTACAGATTAATCAATACATCTTCATAGATCCGAATGCATACTTGTTGGAGATTGACTTAGCGATCGTAAACGTGTTATTAACACGAAGTTTGGATATTGGCAGTAATCCAACTCATTATTTATTTATTTACTTTTCATAACTGAGAAAAAACTTGTAAAATGTGTATTAGATAAAATATCGAGCTAAAAACAATCGTATACAAACATCATCAATCAAGTAAAACATTTAGACAAGTTTTATGTGACAAGTTCATCCAATATAGTATTTGTAGAAAATCGAACATGTGACCAGTTGATCATATGTTTTCTTATTCCATCAACGTGGACACCTTGTTGAGGGCTAATCCAACTCATTATTAGTTGATTGCTCGTTATTTATGTCAATGAGATTTACATAAAAATCATGGAACTGTAAGAATAAATATAAATGGTTGGATATATGTATTAGAAGCAATACTTTTAAATATGGATTGGTCGGAAAATTAAACGTTTGCTTTTGGACGTTTTGTGCGTGTCATCGTCGGTTCGAAGGTTGTGCGAATTTTGACGGAGTGGGGTTTCTTTAATTAAATGAACAAACTTATTAGTGATAACATTAATTATGGATGCCGATTTGTCAATTGAATGTTTATCTTGCCTACATTAAATATCTGTTATTCTCATTTTTTAAAATCTATATACTATATTATTAAACCTAAACATCTCATATTAACTAATTTTGATAAATCAATGTGACACCAATTTTTTTTACTGTTCATCCTTCATAATTTATTATATTAGATTTATCAAAAACATTTAATTATTTATTATATTAGATTTATCAAAAACATTTAAACAATTTAATTGTATTTTTTATATTAAAATTATTGCTTGATTATTTTTTGAAAAATATGTGGGTAGTCTGTGAAATTTTATATACATGCTTTCATGTTTTTTAAGAACAAAAATAATATTTAATTTTATTTAAAAATAATAAACTTAAAATTCTAAATTTTTGAATCGAGTTTTCTATGCAAATTAATTTTTTAATCCAGTAGTTATCTAATTTAATAAGGAAATATAACTTTGAAAAATAATTAGATTTTGAAGATAGGTTTTAAATTTGGGTATGAAAAATTCATGGATTTTTTTTATATAAAAATTATTATAGTGAAGGTAGTTCTTCCTATGAAATTTGACAGATAAATTTTGTATTTTATTATAATTTATAGTATAATAGAAGATGTTATGATTTATAACATAGGGAATTGATTGAGCCAAAGAAAATTAATCATTCTAGAATGCTCACGTACTCTGAATTGCGTTTTCGTCAACTTCCGTTGCGAAAATTTTCTTTGCACTTTGACGCGGGAATTAATTGAAGAGTAAGTCATGTGAGACGATTTTATGAATTTTATTCGTGAAACGAGTCAATCATGTCTATATATACAATAAAAAAATACTTTTAACATAAAAAATAATATTTTTTCGTGAATGACCCAAGTAGAATATCTATATAACAAAATTGACCAGTGTGACGATATCAAAACACGTTTTTGTGTTAATTGAAACCTTTGGAATTTTTATAACCCCTTGAGAATAATCCTTTAGAATTAAGCAATCTAACATGCGGTTTTTGTATGTGTGAAAAACACGATCTTTCAACATTATTTATTTGTTAACAATTTCTTATTTGAAAATAAAAGAAATTCTTAGAATTAATATATGAGCTACATTGGTCGAAGTTAAGGGCCCATGGGCGAAAGGGACACAGCATGGCTAGCCGCAATAAAGGACTGGGTGTTCGTGTGAATATAAATCGAAAACCGAAAATTTGAGCTTCGGAGTGTATATACCAGCTAAAATCAAAGGCATAATCACAGTAATATTGTTCGAAAAGCGAGACAAGAGACATGTTAATGTTATTAATTTCATGACATCTAAAAATAAGAAATCGCCCCTTTTCTCGATCGTTGCCATCGTCAACCTGATTTGGGCCTTAAATCTATATTTTAACAAATTTCAACCATTCTATTAAAATATTTTTGAAATATCGAAATAAACGTGTGATGCAAACAAATTAGATTACAAGATTATCTAGACGGATAATTGTACCAGCCGTTGCTTCTTTCGCAGATGATGAATTTCGAGATCTAAAATTATAGGTATATTCATCAACTCTGAAGTTCGTAAAAATTTCACCCCAAGTCAAATTATCATCATCAAACACGAGATTATTTTCGCTATCACTATTATTATTAGTGTACCATCAACCACTCATTATTATTATCTATATCAGCCGAAGAAATATTATCACGATATCATATCGACGTCTCAAAGACTCATTATACTTGATATAAACCAAGTCGTTCAACTTTTTTTGCTCCAATCTATTTATTCTTTTGGAATGAAGCTGCATATATTTGATATAAACTATTTTTAGCTTTAAATAATAACTTTATTTAATATATTATTAAATACTAATATTTAGTATTCACATGTTCAAACACGATCCAATTTTGTTCAGGATCAGATGGGTTAGACGAACACTTGAAATTCGGGTGTCGAACACCCATAAGCCGACCACCATTCCGCTGGTAATTTTGAAATAAAATTAAAAATTGAACATTAAAACTATTAAATATCAATTAATAAAAGTAAAAGTATTGATTACATGGTGATTTTTGTTTCTTTGTCTAACTGCCATGGATCTTCAAAAAATTTCTTCAGTATTTTGTACATTAGCAACCGATCTATGATCTTATCTTGTAACTTCTCAGTTTCACGCATCATAGCGATACATTTATACAAATCTATTACAACTTTATTGTCATTTTCTATATTAGAATCCAAATAGAAGAACTCCGGGTTTAAGAAATGCTTAGCAACATGTAAAGGTCGATGGAGTTGTATCGTCCACCTATGATCAATTATATCAAAAATATTTTTATACTTATTCTCCTTGTGATCAAATTAGTTAGCAATAATTTCTTTAACTTGATCCATTGCCTCATAAATATAGCCAGGCTTTTTTTTCTCTATCGACCAATCAAAAAACTTTCACCATAGGACCCCACTTCAACAACATAAACGACCATATTCCAAAATGAAGACATTATTATAACCTATTTTGCCGTTTACATAGTGCTTCTTTTGCAAATCAAGTAGTGATCCATTTATCAAATATAATTTTTTTTCTCAAACTCGCCTTGTGCTTTTGAAACCACTTTAAAGTAAAAAAAATTGTTGTAAAACGAGTTTTTCTGGCTGTAACCATATCTTTCTGTCTCCTGAATTTTCTCATCACGTTTAAAACTTGGGGCATGCCTAATACTTAGTTATGTTCTACATAATGCATATTTGAGTTGACGAAGTGTATAAAAAAGTTTACACATTAGGTGGATGTGTTTGATGCAATATGAAGTTGGCATGTTGAGCTTGGTTGGGCAAGTCAAGCCAATTTGAGTTGACTAATTGTTGGACACGTGGGGATCTTTTTCAGAAGGTTTGGAATTATTGCAATTCGAGTTTGGACACTTGGCAACATTCAAAATATGTGACAGTTGGATAGTGTGCATGCAAGGATCAGAAACACTTGTCATCCATGCATGCAGCAGGGCAGTTAGCATGACAGTTACACTTGTCCAAATTCTGACAAGACAGGTTGCCCAAGTAGTTAGTTTGGTTTAATTGCATTGTATTTTTGTTTATATGCATTGCCATGAGTTGCACAAGGGCATATTCACGACCGTGAGCCTTTGGTGTACGCAAACCTTGGCTTCCTATTGTATTCTGATTGTGGATGAATGCAAAGGTTGGGCAATAGCCCATAAACTATTGTGTTGCTTACTTGATTGTGGATGAATGCCAAGGTTGGGCAATAGCCCATAAACTATTGTGTTGCTTACTTTCTGCAAGTGTGCGTGGGTTTGGTTGGCCCTTTGAAGTTGATAATCCACTAAATACCTAAACACGGGGGAACGAGAGTTGGCTTATTGAATCAGTGTGTTGATTCAAGCCTCAAAAGGGCGACAAACTCAAAAGAAAAATTGTTGTACGTGCGTTAGTTATACTATATATATATATATATATATATATATATATATATATATATATATATATATATATAATATCCATGAACCATTATTCCCTTTCATATACATTCTTCAAGTGAGGAAGTTTAATGAAATCTTCAACCGTCAAATCTAAACAATGAGGAGCTCATGGAGACCAATATAAGTGAGGATAATGTACTTCCAAATAACGCCATGTTCTAAGTGAGGATAATGTACTTCCAAATAACGCCATGTTCATTAAAATTTAAATACAATATAAAAATTACATATTAGAAGTTAGAACTTTAATTTAAATAGTATAATAATATTATTTAAAGTAATATAACTGATATCAAAATGTAAAAATTAAAACCATACCAAGTAAGGTATTTGCGCTTGCACCATGAGTAACAATTTAAACCACAATTTGCTCCCAATTTCTTGCACATATTTTTCGAACAAATCAAACAGTTTCGGACCCGTGTGAGAATAGCTCGACCCATTTACATATTCTATCAACACAGCCCCTTTTTGACCATTTACCAAAAAAATAATCAATGTCCAATTTTTTATCAGTCCACCATCTGCCATCAAATTTTCCATATTTAACATGGTCATCAATGTATTCTTTCAATATTAGTTTTTTATGTTCTAATTCTTTTTTTAAGTATGTCTAACTTCATGATAAGCAGGGGCTTTCATTCCCAACCAAATTGTCCAACAACTTCAATAAATAGTTTTAAACTATCATAATTCAAGACATTAAATGAAATATCTGCATCATACATCCATCTAGCGAACCTTTGCACCACATTATCTCTCAGTTTCTTCTTATTTTCATCATACAACTTCGCTGCTTTTAATCTTTTTTCTTTCCTTGTTGTATAGTATCATCAATATTTTGTCGGAAGTATAAATCTCTTGGACCAATTTGTTTTAGTTTCTTTCCATGAAAATCTGACGCAAGATTAAAACGCTGACAAAATGGAGCTGATTTAGGTAGTTTCCCTTTTGCCATTAACTCTTCTTCGACTTCAGAATTTTCTTGTTGTTCTGCAACATCATCAAAGTGAGGGATCACATCCATTTGATTTTTTAGTTCTTTCTTTTTTGTCATATAAGAACTGGTTTCTTCTTTCACGTGTTCTGGACATCTTGAGCAAGTTTTCGTATTCTTATTGTCTTCAACAAGATGTTGATTATGTCGATAAATCCCACAATTAGTTATTTTTCTCTCAAAAATTGCATTTCTCTTTATTGGTATTTTTTTGGTCTTCTAATGTTGCATAATTCTACGCTGAATCTTTTCGAAGATCTTGTGATTAGGAATTGACATTGTTATCGGCAAAATCATTCTTTATTCTCGAATATTGCTGTAAAATGTTGAAATACAAAATCAAAAGTACAAATACAAAGTATAAAATATAAATATATTGTTGAATACAATATGAATCCAATCATCCGGGAAGCAATAGAAGTTGATATTGGTGGCTGGTGTTACAATTTTTGATGAAGCACACAAGCACAATATGTTAATCACTTAATGGAGGTAGAAATTTACCTTGATTGGATCGTTTGGCAGCAGAAAGGGAGACTACCAGCTGAAATGCTATCTAAGCTTCGAAGTACCTCATGATATCCTCTTATATGGGGGAGATTACATGGTTAATAAAAGTCTTTAATCCTACTTCATATCCTGGCGTGACTCTTTCTCTAGTCATCATAGTCACTGCACCACTCAACATTCCATGTAATTCACTTTCCATCTAGTATTGAAAATATTGCACATCTATTCAAAGTCGTAAATATATACTAATTCTCATTAATTAAAATAGAAAATAGCCAACCCTCACGAACTTTTTCTATGGTTTGGTAGTAATGTTTATTATTAACCTGAAAATGCGAGAGACATTGAAATCAATGAGATGATGTAACATTTTGAAGCAAGATAACTAACGAATACAAATACATACATGTCTCATCACAGTGCTTCGATTGTTGTTTAAAACTTTGATCCACTCAATCATCAAACTCTGCTACTTTACCGGACAACAAAAACTTGTGTGAGATGATCTCACGGGTCGTATTTTGTGAGACATATCTCTTATTTGGGTCACCATGAAATAGTATTACTTTTTATGCTAATAATATTATTTTTTATTGTAAATATCGATAGGGTTGACCCGTCTCACAGATAAAGATTCGTGAGATAGTCTCAAAAGATATCTACTGGCATAGACCACAACAAATACTTATATTTTCAAATCCAATAAAGGTTCATGACTTTAAATTAGTACAAAGAGATAGCTTCTTAAATTGGACCCATCCAAAAACAACGCACAAGGAGAAAGCATGATCTCTGGTCGGATACCTACTCTACAATCACAACCTTGTCCCTCGATTTTGATATAGATCCTACTGAAAACTTGTCTTCTTTTCACCCCCAATCACATGTTCGCGATGAAACATAATTTTGATTCCATGGCATTAATCAATGATGAATACAAAAACAATTAACGTGGAAACTCAAGTAAAATTGTTGATACATAATTCCTAAAAGCAAGCCTGTAAAAGAACAGCAACAGTACCGAAGGAATTCCACAACAACGGAGCAGCCAACATATATATGGAGCCTCGGCCTATAACGCACCAACAGGACGTTCCTACAGGTCGCGAGGGAAGACACATGCAAATCCTACTCAGAAGGATTCGAACAGAGAGTCTAGAATCTCGAGAAGATTGTGAGTTGGGCGCCTCAACAGAAGGTGTTCTCGCATTTTTCTTTGTCATGCTTCGTGAGCCATTGTGGATGGAATTCGACGATGGGCGGTGTGAGCAACGGGGTGTGCCGGTGTGGTTCTTGTGCTGGCCGTACTTTGCGGATCAGTTCATCGATGAGAGCTACATCTATGATTACCGGAGGTTTTTGATTGAAGAAGAAGAGAAGCCATGTATTGATCGATCTGCGCTTGCGCTTGCACTTGGAGAAGACGTTGATTAAAAAAAAAAAAGGAAAAGACACTTTATGGCTCGTTTGGTTTTAGTAGCTTTTTACTTAAAAATATTTTTTAAAATTAAAAAAATGTTTTTTAAGCAAAAGAATGATATATTTGTGTATGGATAAATAGATAAAAAAAAACATTTTTAAAATTCATAAAATATGTATGGATGAAAATCATTGAAGTATTTTGTAATTCATGAATTGAAATATGTTTTCCTCTTCTATAGATGTAATTTATAAATATAAATAATTTAAATAAGATATTAAATTTATAAATCAAAAAATTTCCATACATATTGAAAATATAAAAAAAACTTAAAAACAATTGTTAGTTTTCACGTTCCATTGACTATAATTTATTTATATAAAACTTATTTTAAAGTTTGTCTTGTTGTATTTGCAGTGGATTTCTTATACAATCTCTCACTTCTTTCATTTATCTAATATTGTCTTATGTTGGTTCATGCTATCTTGTACTTCTATTATAGACATAATCAATATCACAATTTTCCTCGATTTCTTGCAAATCATCAATATTTTCCAGTTGTCCGGAATATCTCAAGTCGCATTATACCATCTTATGAAAGTGTGCAAAGCAAAACACAACACTATGATTTTGAATTGAGTATCGAGAGAAAGTGTCGGCATATTTTGTAATACTTCCATCGTGCCTTGCATATTTCAAATGTTATTTCAATAATCGTTCTTAAATTTGAATGATATTAATTAAATACTTCATTTCTTAATCTGAACTTAGGAGCCAATCGAATGACAATAATTAAATACCTCATGTGGGTTGTAAGTTATATTTTTTTATGAGATCATCACATAATTTATAAAACACATGTTTCATCGTTCTAAACATTTTAAAGTATCGCGTCTCATTGTCACTCAATATCCCCGCCACTCATGGAAATCTTGATAGCCACGATGTCCTATATTCTTCTAACAATATATTTCAAAACATAATTAGTAACACTACACAATGACAACAAAACCATTATTTTATTAGAGTCACGATGTGTGCATCAGAGTTATCTGATAAACTTGAATCAGAACTCTTAGACATTCTGTGAAAAGGTATAAATTAAAATAAGATATGGCCCATAACAATAAACAATAAATGTTTTAGATTCTTAAATGAAAAAATATAAAAATGCTACAAAATAAAATTAACTCCTCAATAAGGAAAAATAAAGTGGCAAATAATTTGCGTAAAAACAAAACTCGTGTCAATAGCGATTCAAATCATCTTTAATGAAAGTTGATTCCCAACCAAGCTGCAGTTCCGGGTCCTTCAATTCGATGAATGTTTGTTTATTTTTTCTTTATCGAAAACTTTAGTAACTATGAAAAATTGCTCTGTTAAATTATTGGTATTACCCTTAAGTTTTGGTGATCGACAAAATCACACAACACTTAACTGTTTCAGGAAACATATGCAATTTATCTTGTATAACAGGAACACTTCGAACCGCTTGGAGCTCAACCGCCTACAGCATCTCACCAGCTTAAAGAGTTCCAACCTTTAGAGTTTTCCAACCGGTTGTTCCAAGACTTCAATCGCTTCATTTAACGAGCTATATATTGAACTCTTAATGAAGAACATTCTCTAACCGGCTCATGACATTCAATAGTTTTGCACCGCTACAAGTCAACTATGTCTGCACGAGTCCCGATAAAGATCTTCATTTATATCATTATCCCAGAATAGAAAGATTGCTCAAATATCCTACGAGTTCTTATGGAGCTAACAGTAACTACAAAAAGGATATCGAGCAGAAACTCTTTATATGAACGAGATTCAAAGCAGCACAAGCAAAGAGAACATTAAATGTTTTTGTAGCTGATAGTGACACGTTATTTCAACGCTACAGTTTTACGTCACACATCATTTTTCGACCGTTGGAATGATAGCCTATACAAAGAAGAGTTGAATGCAGAGGCAGATCGATCATCAAGATATACATGCTTTTCAACCGTGTTATTGCCTCATTACTAAGTTTGCATACTTGAAGATTTTGAGCGCACTTAAAGTTACATAATTAATCACTCATCAAGCACGCACTCATCAGAAATATATCTAATCATTCAAGGATCAAATTCATGCTACTCAAAACATACTGTTTCTTTACAGCAGATAAGTCCTGATTGGAGTGAATATTTACAATAGTTTGTAAAGCCAAAGTCTTTTAGTGCAATCCTTCTTGAAGAGGAAGAAGGGGTCACGTAAGATTTTTATCTCCGAACATTCATTAAATTCCGTGTCTTTACTTTTTGCAAGCACTTACATTTTGAACCGTTTCTTGTTAAACATGATAGACAATCTATTGTAGCTATCAATAGAAATTCTGAACTGCCTTCTACATTTTTTAAGTGGTTTACATTTCTAATCGTTTGAGAAAATTTCAACTGCCTAACAACAATTGAAAACAAATTTTAAAAACGAATATTTTTTAAAGAGTTTATTCACCCTTTCATCTAAATTCTTTCTCGATCCTAACATGTTCATTACCAATTACCATACCAGGCAAATTACGTAGCACCTCTAAGCAATTTTTAATGCTACATGGAACATCCTTTGGTGTTTCATGTATAAACTTTGAATCTCAAATTCTTGGAGCACACGGTCAAGTTGATTAGCTAACCTAGTAGCAATAAGACTCCTTTTTTCCCGACTCTCATTTCTCTTTCTCTTTCTCTTTCTTTTCATTGTTCCTTAAAGTTGTCAACATCGATTTTTGATTTTTCCATAACTTCTTGGTTCCGGCGTTAATAAAAATATCATTTTGAAACTCTTCATCTAACTCAACATTCCAATCATTTGTATCATCATTAAGAGTGGTATACCGTACCGTACCGTATCGAAAATTATATCCCACACCGAAAATTTCGGTATAAGAAAATTCATACTGATAATGTATCGAAATTTTCAGTATACTGTATAATTTCGGTATAATCGGTATACTAGTTATACATACCGAAATTTTCGGTACGGTATCGGTATATACAATTTTATACTGAAAAAACCTTATATTTTTTAAAATTATAATTTTATTGTTTTACAATATTACATAATTTAAAATTTTTATATTTTTTTCGGTATTTCAGTATTTTAATATATAGCGAAATTTTCAAATTTCATACTGTTACTTTATCGAAAAATTCGGTATTGTCACCGTATCGTACCAAAATCTTCGGTATACCGAAAATTCGGTATTTTTTCGGTACGATAATCTCAGTATACCGAAAATTCGGTATTTTTTCCCACTCTTATATAGGTTCTTCATCATTCAAATTATTATGATCTGGTTGATCTTCTGATGATACTATTGTATCATATCCAGTTGCTACAAAACCTTTAAATATGCATTCCAATAACTCTAAATGATATCCTCAATCTAAATTTTGCATATTCGGGATTTTCCATTAATGTGAAGTAAAAATAAATAAAAATAATTTGAAATGTATCATAAAAACTATGTACATCAATCTTCTCCTCCCACCAACTATTATTAGCTTGCACGGGCATCTTGTTATTATCACAACCAAGACCGATCTCATTATTTCCGATAAGTCGTACCAATTTTTCATAGGGTCCCATTTATTTTTAAATTTAATTTTTTGTGATTCAACAAAAGTCATGTCCTCTCACGAAATTTTGAAAATAAATTTTCATAACCCTATTTGTTTAAATATTTGTTAGGCTTATTACTTATTCAATTTCCTAAGAACACAATTTTAAAAAGATTTTGGTTTCTGATCGGACCAATCCGCCTTAGTATTCCCATCAACAACAACTCCGAGATCAATATTCTCAATTGTATACCTAGGTATTTTGGCTTGGATCTTATCATCCTCTTTTATTTGGCTAATTTTGAATATATTCTATATTCAAAAAACAAAGCAAAAGAAAAATATTAGACCAAATAATTCCTAAGATTAATTATAATTAATTAATAACTCGATTTTTTTAGTTTTTCTATGCCATTTCAATCATAAAACAAACATATGAATAGAAAACGTAATTGTCAATTATTCCATGTATGTGCTCTAGTACTATTGTCGTTGTCACTATTCCAAGTTCCAATCCCACAAAGCAACAAATATAAAAATTGGAGACTAAAATTTTATTTACTGATTCAGTAAATATTTGATAAACAAGACATACTAAATGGTCGCATGAGCTTGAACAACAAGATTAACCCAAATATTGAGACCAACTACCCAAAAATCAACGGACATTATTAAGATAAAAAAAGTAATCAAAGGACTCATCCCATCCAAATGCTAATAGTCGTGCATTAAAAAGAAAAATTTATATGAAAATAGAGAAGAGTTTGAAAATTTTTCCTTGTAGAATGGAGGAGAATTTAGGTTGAGAGATGATAAAAGGATAATGTTCTGATTTTAGGTTATTAGAAAGCTATTAGAATTTCATAACTTGGGCTTCTCAAAAGGCTGTAATATTAGTTTAATTAAGTGCTTTTAAAAGCACTAAAAAAAGCCTATCCAAATCCATATACTTGTTGGGGATCAATATAGAGTTTAGAGAGACTTTCTATTGATCTTTTTTTGCAAAAGTGCTAGAATCATGTTAGATATTATATCTTATCTTGTTCAAATATATTTCCAGTAGGTCACAATAACTTGTACGGAAACGACCTGATGGTTTGAGGTGAAAACAATAGGCAATAGACAATGGTTGTTTCTGGAAGTTCGAAGATGAAATCTTTTACGTCTCCCCTTCTTCTATTTCCGAAAGGTATCACTAAAAAACTTTGATTTTTACAGTACAACTCTTGTACACACCCACTTCAATAGGAATTACTCTTAGCCTACTGAAACTCTTAGTTTCACAACATAGTAAATGGGTACAACAAAGTTCTGGAAAAGATTCTTTTCCAGATTACAAACTCTTCTCAATAAGATGTAGTAAAGTGAATAGCTTGTGAAGAGATAACAAAACAACAGCACAAGATGATCTCAGAACATCAGATAATTGCTATAGAGGGTGTGCTGCTTTTCTGTATGTTTGAGCTTGAAGATAAGTAGTAGTTCTTGATTGCTCAAAACAATGTTGGATATGGAATGTGTTCTTTGATAATGATAAGCATCGTTTTCTATATTGGATTGATCCTTTAATATATAACGTCTTATAAAAAAACGACTTCTTTGACTTCTGAGTAAATCAATTATATCACAAAAAAAAGGGTCATGCAAGAAAGCTTCAGAATAATCAGTCTTAGTTTTATACCAAAATTAGTAAGGCGCTTTAAATGACTTTGTATAACATTAAATGGTGTAATTAATACCAGTACTAGGTAAAGTAACGGTAATATTTAAGACTTGTAACTATCAGGCAAACGTTAAGTTCTGCTTTCTGCTTAAGCTAAGTTCTGCTTCTGCTTTTATAAGCCGTTAAGTACTCGAAAAGTACTATTTCTGTTTAAGCGATACGAGTGCTTCAGCTTTTATACCGTCTTCTGATTTTAATATCACGGCCTACTGGTTTTGAATCTCATCACCACAATTAAATTAAGTCTAACAATTTTCCCCTTTGTGGTGATGCAAAAACCTAGATGTTAGTGAAGATGAAGAACAACAGTTATAACAAAAAGCAGATAGAGTTAATAACAAGTTATTGATAAGTAATTAAACAAAAGATTTTAATTAGTGGTTCCAATATCTCTGAACAAAGTTTCCTCGTCATGAGGATCTTGATTTCTGAAAGAAGATTATGAATGATGTCTACCATCTCCATTTCTGCCTTCTCCAATTCTGCCTTCTGATTCTCCTTTTTTGGCATCATTAGTCTGAATTCGAGTGAGTAAGTCATCCACTCGGCTAGTAAGAGTATGAATTCCATGATTCAGCATCTCCAGATATGGTGCTTGACTCGAAACTCGTTCATTAAGAGCCTGAAGAGATTGAGATTGAGACTCAATCTTGGTATCAATAAGTTCAAGTTTCAAATCCAAAGATGTAACATTGTTGGAGACTGAGGGAATAGAAGAAGCATGATTAGAGAAAGTTTTAGTTATCTTAGCTTGACCGAGCAAGATGTTACTCTGACTTGTGAAAACAGATTGCCTGAATATACTGGTTTCAACATTCAGCTTGGCCAACGATTTTGCTGTTCACGAGATAATTTGGTAGCACTAACTTCAACAACATGTTCACGAGACAACCATTTTACTGTATCCGAGAGATTTCCAAGATTTCTTTTCAGAACATCTATCTCAAATTCAAGGTCAAACTGTTCTTGTGGGGATGAAGATCTTTCTTGAATGCGCTGCATGATATTTGCAATATGAGAAATGTGTGCAACAGACTCAGTTAGAGGGATAATCAGTGCAGAAGAGGGGACAACTTCTGGTTGAGCAGAAGAGGGATTTGTTGCTGGTTCTGCAGAAGTGTCTTCTGGAGCATTAGATTGTTCAAGTGCTGCTCTTTCTTCTGGTTGGTGCGAACCAGTATCTGTTTCAGTATTTCCATGGGCTCAACAACTGGATTAGATTCAAATGAGATCTCCAACAGAGCTTCCATTTCTGCTTGATGTTTAGCAGAAAATTTATCCAAATCTGGCAGTGAAGATGAAGGAGCAGCATCTGATTCTTTCCTAGATTGTACTGCTGGTTGAGCTTCAGGATGCCCTTCTGGAACCACGTCAATAGCTTGAGAAATTTCTGGTGCAATAGCAGCATGAAAAATCGACTGAATGACTTCATCAACAGACACTAAGTCATGAACAGAGATAAGTGAAGAAGATTTAGTAGGCAAAGTCGGAGATGCATGAGTACTGGAGACTTTGGCTTCAGAAGGAGCTGCAGTCCTTTACTCAACTGGCTTAATCTTGAGAATGTCTGGGACAAGGCCTGATCCGTACTGTAGGGGTTGGAAAAAATCTTTTTCATGAGCAAGAAGTTGCCCATCCATCAATCTCAACTGATCAGACAAAAGTTGTATTACATCTTGATCTTGGATAGCAGTAGGATTCACAGCATCAAAATTTGACTTTAAAGTCTTCAAAACAGAATCCAGCTTTTGACGCTTTAGTTGATCAAGATTGTAACTTATTCTGTTAATTGCTTCAATCACATTTTTGGTCTTAGCAAAAGAAAATAACTGCTTCTCATTTTTCACCATTTTTTCGTAGGAACCTGGAGTTCTTAAAAACGTGAATGGGTGGAAAACTCTAATCTTAAGCCAATCATCGAAGAAAATAATTTCTTCACTGGCAGATTTTTCTATTTCATCCATGTGAAGATCAAACGTTTTTTGAACAGATGACTTGGTGCCATGAATTTTGGGTTCTTCAATGAGTTTTCCTTTGCCTTTGTCTGATGAGGAGGCATGTTGCACATGTATAAAAGCAGAAGACCCTGCAATAGGTTCTCTAATAAAAATTCCAGATGAGAGTCTGAAGTTTGAAAAGAAGTGGAAGTGGTTGCAGTAGGGATGACTGCTGGTTTTGAGGAGGGGATAAATACTGGTTTGGTCGAGGTGACTGTGAGAAAAACTTGTCTCAACGGGTTAATGTCAAGATCAGCAATGGCTGCTATCTTTTTGATGCGGATGGTGGTTCTGGGGTTTCTTTTTGGACGGAAAGGTTGGGAGTGAGGCTTTTGTGGGAGCAGCAGATTCTTCATATATGGTTTTATCTGAATCAGTCAAGGCAACAATTCTCTTCCTCTTGAATTTCTTCTGAGGTACTGGAGCCTCAGTTTGAACATCACCAATCTCCTTTTTGAGGGTAACAAATTCAGCCATAGTTGGCTTTGCCCTTAAAGCAAGTACGTTGTCAACATAGGCCATTGTGACATATGATCCGTCTTGTTGAGATGTAAACAGAAAACTAGCATCCTTCAACATTTTGCTGATTTGAACAGCAAAACCAATACCCTTCCTTACAATCATGTCCTTCATGATTTGGAACAAAAAACGAATCCAATCCACTTTAGCTTTAGAAGTGATGGCCATCATCACTTGAATCTTTTCCTTGATCAGCTTATCAAAAGTACCAGCCTTGACCAGAAGTGCCTTTGCCACAATATCGATGAGTACTTTGTACTCCATTTTCAAAAGCTTCTTAAAGCAAGAGGGAGAGAGTTCCTCTCTAGAAGCTGAGAATGTGGTAAGAGCAATAGACATCTCCTCCTTAGTAATAACTGAGCATTCAAAATTACCTGAGAATGGGAGAAAGAAAGTTGATCCCAGAAGTGCAGCATCGATGGTTATGGATGCATCTCCCTGAGAGTATATGATCTTTCCATCCTCAATGGTTGCCTTGGCATAGAAATCCAGGAGGGTGGTCTTGTAAATGATTGCGGGTGCTACAAGAAATTTTTGAAGACTAGATTTCTCAATGGTCTTGAACATTTGAACAAGGTTTTCATCCTTGATTGTGAGAACTGATGCAAAGTTGACTTGGTAAGCATTGATTGTGTAAGATCCAGCCATTTTCTATAAATAAGAAGGATTCAAAGTAGATTCTGTAGTAGAAGGAAGTTTTA
Source organism: Primulina eburnea (assembly GCF_022965805.1). Lineage (NCBI taxonomy): Eukaryota > Viridiplantae > Streptophyta > Magnoliopsida > Lamiales > Gesneriaceae > Primulina > Primulina eburnea. The sequence goes on from NC_133108.1 coordinate 7,796,540, forward strand.
GAGAAAGCAGTAGCAAGTATGCAATAGTTTGAAATCGTAAAAGTGAAATGGGAGAGAGAAGATGCGGTTAAATTCAAAATGTACAGCCGTCAGAGAAAAAATAGGGACACGTGTCAATATGTTTACGGTGAGATCTGAAAAGTTAAAAAGATGAGTGGTGGGTAAGGCCATCATTTAAAATTTTTAAAAATCAATAAAAACGGGCTATCCAAAGCGGTTACTAAAAGAAAATCAGAAGATGATTTATCGTTTTATGATAATATCTACTGGAAGTCATAAAAACTGAAATATATCCAGCACTTTGATAAAATCCAGTAGACACATTGTTTTATCTAAAGGACATATCTTCTTCTGTTTTTGACTTGTCACAGAAATATCAGTCATAAAAAAAAAATATTCCCCCTAAATTAATGCAAATAAAAAAATATTAAATGCGAAGAATTGAGATCGGAGGAAAAGACAGATGACTCTTGATATTCGTGCAGGAGGTGAATAGTCAGGTGACTCTTCAACTTCCCCGAAGATAAATATAAATACCTACAAACACACAAATTAAATCATTTTAGTCACTTAACAAATGGACAGTGCAAGAAATACATCTGAGTCTGCTCCGTAATCGGATACAACAGGGGAGTTCCAAAGACAACTTCTGACGTCTCGTAAGAAGATGTTTGAAGACATCATTCTCAAAAAGATGAAGGCCTGGAGCCAAATTCTAGATTATTGGCTGAATAATCAGTTAGATTATTCTATATTATCAGATTTGGGCTGCGAAATAATCCCTTTCACAAACCACGATAATGCGAAGAGAGGGGGGGTGATTTGAGTGGGTTCTAGTTAGGGTTTCTGCTGTAAATCTCAATATTGCTGAAATCAACAATGTAACTGCTTATCAATTGTAACACATTTGATTTTATGAATGAATCAGTTCATTTTGTCATACTTCTTGTTATCTACTGATTCTACTTAATGCAAAAAAAATAAAAAAATAAACAGTTATTACGATAAATCAATTAAACTAAGAATATTACAAAAATAAGAAAACTTATGCTCAGGCAGAGGTTTTGTAAATATATCTGCTGCTTGTTGATCAGTAGGGACATATTCCAGACGAATGTCCTTCTTCTGCACATGATCTCTAATAAAATTATGTCTGATGTCAATGTGCTTTGTTCTAGAATTAAGTATTGGATTGTGTGTAATTTCTATAGAACTGGTATTTTCACAGAATATAGGCGATTCAGAGGCTTGAACCCCATAGTCCTTAAGTTGTTGTTGCATTCAAAGTAATTGAGAGCAGCAACTTCCAGCAGCAAGATATGCTGCTTCTGCAGTAGACGTGGCTATGGAAGTTTGATTTTTACTGAACCAGGAGATCAACCTATCACTAAGAAATTGACAAAAACCACTGGTGCTTTTTCTATCCAGTTTGCAACATGCATAATCAGCATCTGAATATCCAAGAAGATTGAAAGAGGAATCATTGGGATACCAAAGGCCGACATTTTGATTACCTTTTAAATATTTCAGAATTCGTTTGGCAGAAATAAAATGCGATTGCTTAGGGTTAGATTGAAATCTTGCACAAATACAAACAACAAACATAATATCAGGTCTACTGACAGTAAGATATAACAATGATCCAATAAGACCACGATACTGAGTTACCTCTACTGAAATTTCACTTTCATCTTTATCAAGATTAGTAGATGAACTCATTGGAGTGGAAGCAATAGAGCATGTTTCCATGCCAAACTTTTTCAGTAGTTCTTTTGTGTACTTAGCCTGATTGATGAAGATTTTTGTATCGAGTTATTTAATTTGTAGTACTAGGAAGAATGTCAATTCTCCCATAATGCTCATTTCGAATTGTTCCTGCATTATTTTAGCAAACTTTTCACACAATTTGAGGTTAGTTGACCCAAGATAATATCATCAACATAAATATGTATTAACAGAATGTGCTTATTTTTAAATAATGTGAATAACATCTTATCCACGGTGCCGATTGTAAAATCTTGATTGACAAGAAATTGTGAAAGAGTGTCATACCAAGCCCTAGGTTCCTGTTTCAAACCATACAAGGTTTTGTGTAATTTAAAGACATGATGCGGTAAGAAATGATCAATAAAACCCGGAGGTTGTTCAACGTAAATTTCTTCTAGCAGTAGACCATTTCGGAAGACACTTTTTACATCCATCTGATAAACTTTGAAGTTCTTGAAAACATCAAAGGCTAAGAATATTTTTTGCTTCAAGCCTTGCTACTGGTGCATAGGTATCATCATAATCTATTTCTTTTTCTTGTCCGAAACCTTGAGCCACCAGTCTTGCTTTATTTCTAACAACAATTCTTCATCTAGCTTGTTTCAAAATACCCACCAAGTTCCAATAACTACTTGATGAGATGGTCTAGGTACTGGAAACCACGCTTCATTTCTTTTAAATTGGTTCAACTCTTCTTGCATAGCTTCAATCTAACTCGGATCTATAAGAGCTTCTTCAATCTTCTTTGGTTCATCCTGAGAGATAAAAGCAGCATGCATATATTCATTTATCATTTGTCTTCTGGTTCTTAATGGAGCTGCTGGATTTCCAATAACCAAAGACGGAGGGTGTGATTTTCTCCAAACAAAATGGTTTAGAGAGATTTCTTCCTGATTTAATGTATTTGGATCAAAATCAGGTAAAGCAGTAGTAGGTTCTGGAATGTCAGCTGCTGGTTATGGTACAACATGTGTCTGAACAACATGTTCTGGTTCTGGATTTTGAGCATCTTTGACACTTGGTTTTGCATCATCTTCACTATACAGTTCCAGATGAATTATGTCTAATCTTTTACTTAGATTTGACATGTTAGAAATTTCAGGAGCACTGTTATCTTCATCAAAGACAACATGAATAGATTCTTCAACATTAAGAGTTCTACTATTGAAAATTCTATATGCTTTTCTTACTGCTGAATATCCAAGAAATAGTCCAGCATCTGATTTTGAATCAAATGCAGATAAATAATTTTTACCATTATTATGAACGAAACCAAACACTTGAAAATATGATACATTAGGCTTAGTCCCTTTCCATATCTCATATGGAGTCCGATTATTCCTCTTGTTGATCGTGATTCTGTTTTGTGTATAACACGCTATGTTGATTGCTTATGCCCAGAAGCGCTGAGAAATGTCTGCATCCGCTAGCATTGTTCTAGCAGATTCTTTAAGAGTTCTATTTCTCCTCTCAGCTACTCCATTTTGTTGAGGCGTTCTAGCAACTGAATATTCATGATGAATACTATGTTCATCCAAATATAACTCAAGAATTTTGTTAGTAAATTCAGTGCCCCGATCATTTCTGATTTTAATGACAGAAACTGATTTTTCATTTGAATCTTTTTCAGAAGCTTGATCAGGTGGCTAATGGTTTGATCTTTTCCAGCAAGAAAGATTACCCAAGTAAATCTAGAAATGTCATCAACAACAACAAGAGTGTATTTCATTCCCCTTAAGCTCATGATAGGGATTGGATCAAACAAGTTCATATGCAATAATTCCAAACATCTTGATGTTGATTTACTACCTTTATTCTTAAAGCTAGATCTTAATTGTTTGCCAAGTTGACATGCAGAACATACATGATTCTTTACGAAACTAATATCAGGTAGACCATCAACTATGTTCTGCTTCTTGAGATTATTGATTGACTTGAAGTTAAGATAATTCAATCTCTTGTGCCATAGCCAATGTTTATCACTTACGGAGGCAACTAAACATGTAGGAACATTAACATGATCTTTGTTCCCAGAGACTTTGTAAGTGTTGCTTTCTATTTTTCCCGTTAAGACTATAGACTCATTAACATCTTTAACTGTGCATGTGTGCTTCTGAAAAGCTACTAAGTAACCACTATCGCACAGTGGACTAATATTAATTAAATTGTAACAGAGATTTTCAACCAAGAGTACATCATTTATAGTGATATTACCATGGATAATCTTACCCTTACCCATGGGTTTACCTTTAAATTTGTCCCCAAAGTTATCTTTGGTCCATTACAACTCATTATTTCTGAAAGTAGACTCTTTTGTCCAATCATATGTCTAGAACATCCACTATCTAGATACCATGTAGAGCTGCTTATCTTGGCTTTCCTCTCTTGTTCCTGCAAGCACAAATTTTAATGACTGGTACCCAATCTATTTGGGTCCAAGCCTGATCAGTCCATTAAAAACTCACATTTGTACAATTTTAGGTGATCTTGTACTTCGGGTATCCCCAGAGGTGCATGCAGTAGAAGAATGCATTTTAGGATGTTGCTCTTCCATTCTGTCTTTGTTGTCCGCTCTGTATCTCTTCTGAACTGGTCTACAATTATAGTACTAGTAGTTTCTAACCTTCATAGAGGGTTGTCCTCCTGAGTTAAATCCTTTACTAGATCTAGCACTCTGATGGACTCTACTCTTAGGTTCAACATAACCCAGACCATAATGTTTAATTCTGTTTGTCTGGTTACAAACCTTTCAATTTGAACAGTTGGTAATTCTGGTTCTTGTACCACATTGGACTTAACAAAGTGAATGTATTTCTCTTTGCACATATCCAGTTTTGGCTTCGTACTTGTTTCAGAAGTGCTTTCATTATTAATGAATCCAAGACCTCTCCTGTCTCCAGATTGCTTCTGCAATTCTGGCATCTTCTCTAATGAAACAGAAGACTTATTCCATGCATTCACCAGTAGCGATAGCTTTCGGATTTCAGACATCATCGTCTGGTAATCTGTATTTACTCTGTCATTCTTAGTTCTCAATTTACTTATCTCAACTTTTAGATAATTGGAACTGTTTTCTTGCAAGCAAGTGAACTTACTGATTTGATCTTTCAAGTTTTGTTTTTCAACTTTAACTTCCTCGAATAACTGAGAAAGTCTTGAGTACTACTCTTCTACCATATCATGTAGTGCTTTAACTAAATCATTTCGTGTAAATTTATCAGAATCAAAATCAAATACCTCTCCAGATGTCGAGGCTGATTCAGTGTTCGCCATGAGACACTTGATTTTTTCTTCATCAGTAGCACTGCAATGACCATCTGAGTCAGAAGACTCAGAGCTAGAATCCGCCCATTTAGATTTACTTTCTTCAGTAATCATTGCTTTGCGGTCTCTTCTAGATTTCTTATCAATTCGCTTGTACTCCTTCTTCTTTTGATCATCTTTCTTAGGTTTCGAGTAATCAGCAATAAAATGTCCAATTTTTCCACAGTTGAAACATGTCATATCACCAGGTGGTGAATCCTTCTTAAAGTTTCGGTTAGGATTTTGGTATGCTCGGTGATTTTTCTTCACGAATCTTGAAAATTTCTTCTCAAATAGAGACATTGCATCATTGCTGATTTGTTCAGCAGTCTTGTCAGATCTGCTTTCAATAGCAGCAACAGGTGACACACTTGGAACAACTGTGGCAGTAGCACAAGCAGTAGCTGGAAGAGCCTTGGTAGGTGGATTCAACAAGGGCTCTTCTCCACTTCTTAATTCCAATTGAAACTCACAGGCTTTTAATTCTGCAAACAAGTCGTGTATTTCCAACTTGTTCAGATCTTTTGAAATTCTCATAGCAATTGTCTTGACATCCCATTTCATGGGTAAAGCTCTCATCACCTTGAGTGCTACTTTTCTATTGCCATGTTCTTTCCCAAGGCTGTTAGTTCATTTACCAAACTGTTGAATCGCTCATCAAACTCACTCAGAGTCTCTCCAGCTTTCATCTTAAGATTTTCAAACTTTTGCATTGCCACATACAACTTATTTTCCTTTGTCTGTTCATTTCCTTCACAAATTTGTTCGAGTTTCTCCCAAATCTCTTTTGCTATAGGACACATCTTGATTTTGCTGAAGGTATTCTTGTCATGTGTTTTGTAGAGAATATCCTTCGCAACATTATATAGATTTACTTTTGTCTTGTCCTCGCTTGTCCATTCACTTCTTTCCCTTTCAAGAATTTGTGGTGCACCATCACTAACAGCAATGACTGTATTAGACTTTTGTGGGGACCCGGGCTCTAATTCTTTTTCTTGGGATTAAATGGATCAATAATATAAAAGTGGGTCAAATTTTCGCTTTTTACATTACTCAAATGTAACTAAACAACATCAGTTCTTTATTTATTTTACAACATGCAAACGTAATATACAAACATAGGATATAACATTTCTTGTTTTAATCCATCCTCTGTAACTAGTAGTGAAATACAGTACAAGATAAAAGTAACTCTACTAGTCCATCTGCTAGGCCCGTGATCACCACGCTATGTCCATCGCTCATCTCTGTCGTGACCCAGATCCTGCCCCACCTGTTGTTATGCACACATACAGACATAACAACAGCCGGAAAACCGGTGAGAACAAATCCCAGTATAAACATGTATACATGCAATACAACAATCTAAAACATGAAACATGCTAATATGAATGTCATTCATATATAATCATGCAATGCGAGTCTAATCATGTCTAGATGCGACTCGACTAAAACTCTAGGGATCCCGTTGTGAATAAGACGTCACTGGCTGTCACCTACCCTACCAATCGAGGTGCTGTACGTCTTATTCCTAGACTTCGGCCTGATCTGTATCCGCGTCTACAATAGGGGCGGTGATCTTCCCCTAAGCTGAGATGTAGTAGCCCGAATTCCAAATTGGGTAATTAACGGAGTATTGGTGATTAAGAAGGTTTAAGGTGTAATTTTGACCGAGTCATGATCGGACGGACCGAAGATGGTTCGGAAGCACCGAAGAGTTCGTAAGGTCCGAAGTGAGTTCGGTGGATCCGATAATTAGGTGTCAAGAGTTGATCGACACGTGGGAGTTCGGACGTTCCGAAGTGTAGGTTCGATGGATCCGATCATGAGGTGTCAAGAGCAGCTGGACACGTGCATGTTCGGACGGTCCGAAGTATATGATCGGAGGATCCGATCATGAGCTGTCAAGAGCCAATGGACACGTAGCGTTCGGACGTTCCGAAGTGTTGTTCGGAGGATCCGAACATGGCCTATAAATAGTGCTCGGATTTCTCATTTTTGACTTGCCAATTTCTTGAGTTTTCTCTCATTTTGGAGAGTTTGGAAGGTTTCTAGGGTTAGTTGTTGGTCGAGCGATAGCCAAGAGCTGCCAGGAGTAGTAGCGTAGCGGCGTTTGAGTTACGAGGCAATCGACATCAAAGGGCTGTCGACGGACGAAGGTAAACCCTAAACCTTTGGTAGTACTAGGGAGTGCTGGTTTTGCTAGTTGAGCATGGTAGTATTGTTCATTGGGTGCTTTTGATGCGTAGGCTTGTGCTAGACCTGTTTAGCGGTGTTGCGTAAGGATAGGCTTGCTGTGATAGAGGTACGAAAGTACTATCCGAGATATCCTGGTTGAGTATACATTCTTATATGTGTTGCATGATTATGTGGTGCATTGATATATGTCATATGATGCATGCTATTATGTCACGTTTATTACTGCACGTTGCATTTCATGTTGAGCCGTATCTTCTTCGAGATAGCCTTTACTGTTGAGCTGTATCTCTTTCGAGATAAGCTATATCTTGGGGCCGCTCAGCCCTGTCTTGTGGATGCATGGACACCGAGAGTACACAGTGGCCGACGGGTCGGGAGGGCTTCGGTGGTCCGGGACATTTTAGGTCCACGTCTGTCTTGTAGTGGATGCAGTGACCCAGAGGTGTACCGCGCGGCACTATCCACTTGGCGCCTCTAGACTGAGCATTGTTGAGATCCTTTTGTGACTCCTGTTTCTTGACTACCCCGGTATCATGATCATAGCATGTGCATTTCATATAGGTTTGTATACTCATACTTTTGTACTGGGCGTTCTTATCGCTCACGTCCTCGGTTTTGTTTATTCTTGGACACCCCATTCCCACGGGGCAGGCCTCAGGTTGGACAGCTCAGGAGGAGCAGGAGGAGGACGTTGAGTAGCTGGTTGGTTTAGTTTTCAGTGTTTTCCATTTGATTCGATATGGTTGTACTGGATATTTTATTTTGAGTTATTCTAGACTTCGATTGGGTTGTATAGCTATCATTTGTTGGTATTTTCCGCTGTTATCTCTGATTATTGTTAATTAGGTTAATTGCATGCTTAGTTCTTGTTTAGTAGGTGATTCTGGAACGGGTCACTACATTTATGGTATCAGAGCATGCATACGATTTTGGGATATAGATTTCTGTTTTGGGATTTCCGTTGACCAATTTACTAGTTTCCCCATTCTATGTTGTAGCAATGGCTGACCATTTTGATGACGGGAGTAGTCAGGGGAGTGTAGGTCGATGGGGTGACCAGGACGATCATAGACGTCATCGTGAGCATCGTCATCGTCGGGATGGTCCTAGGCGTTTTGATTTGCATCGTTTCATTCAGATGGGGCCTAAGCCTCTAGTTGGTGGAGAGACTCCCGATGATGCTGAAGATTGGTTAGAGCGCATGGAGAGTTGTTTTGTTTTGTTCATTCTCTAAGCTTGATTTCGAGGACGAAATCGTTTTAAGGGGGGGAGAATGTAGTAGCCCGAATTCCAAATTGGGTAATTAACGGAGTATTGGTGATTAAGAAGGTTTAAGGTGTAATTTTGACCGAGTCATGATCGGACGGACCGAAGATGGTTCGGAAGCACCGAAGAGTTCGTAAGGTCCGAAGTGAGTTCGGTGGATCCGATAATTAGGTGTCAAGAGTTGATCGACACGTGGGAGTTCGGACGTTCCGAAGTGTAGGTTCGATGGATCCGATCATGAGGTGTCAAGAGCAGCTGGACACGTGCATGTTCGGACGGTCCGAAGTATATGATCGGAGGATCCGATCATGAGCTGTCAAGAGCCAATGGACACGTAGCGTTCGGACGTTCCGAAGTGTTGTTCGGAGGATCCGAACATGGCCTATAAATAGTGCTCGGATTTCTCATTTTTGACTTGCCAATTTCTTGAGTTTTCTCTCATTTTGGAGAGTTTGGAAGGTTTCTAGGGTTAGTTGTTGGTCGAGCGATAGCCAAGAGCTGCCAGGAGTAGTAGCGTAGCGGCGTTTGAGTTACGAGGCAATCGACATCAAAGGGCTGTCGACGGACGAAGGTAAACCCTAAACCTTTGGTAGTACTAGGGAGTGCTGGTTTTGCTAGTTGAGCATGGTAGTATTGTTCATTGGGTGCTTTTGATGCGTAGGCTTGTGCTAGACCTGTTTAGCGGTGTTGCGTAAGGATAGGCTTGCTGTGATAGAGGTACGAAAGTACTATCCGAGATATCCTGGTTGAGTATACATTCTTATATGTGTTGCATGATTATGTGGTGCATTGATATATGTCATATGATGCATGCTATTATGTCACGTTTATTACTGCACGTTGCATTTCATGTTGAGCCGTATCTTCTTCGAGATAGCCTTTACTGTTGAGCTGTATCTCTTTCGAGATAAGCTATATCTTGGGGCCGCTCAGCCCTGTCTTGTGGACGCATGGACACCGAGAGTACACAGTGGCCGACGGGTCGGGAGGGCTTCGGTGGTCCGGGACATTTTAGGTCCACGTCTGTCTTGTAGTGGATGCAGTGACCCAGAGGTGTACCGCGCGGCACTATCCACTTGGCGCCTCTAGACTGAGCATTGTTGAGATCCTTTTGTGACTCCTGTTTCTTGACTACCCCGGTATCATGATCATAGCATGTGCATTTCATATAGGTTTGTATACTCATACTTTTGTACTGGGCGTTCTTATCGCTCACGTCCTCGGTTTTGTTTATTCTTGGACACCCCATTCCCACGGGGCAGGCCTCAGGTTGGACAGCTCAGGAGGAGCAGGAGGAGGACGTTGAGTAGCTGGTTGGTTTAGTTTTCAGTGTTTTCCATTTGATTCGATATGGTTGTACTGGATATTTTATTTTGAGTTATTCTAGACTTCGATTGGGTTGTATAGCTATCATTTGTTGGTATTTTCCGCTGTTATCTCTGATTATTGTTAATTAGGTTAATTGCATGCTTAGTTCTTGTTTAGTAGGTGATTCTGGAACGGGTCACTACATGAGATATCGCCGAACATCTAGTAGTCTGCCTGATCTCCAGACTGCCCTATCTTAATGCATGAATACAAAATCTGTAAACAAGCATAATGCAATGCTACATGATCTGTAAACAAAGCATAGCAAGATCTGCATACAACTTCTATAAACCAATCTATAACAATCATAATCATATCAAGGTATGAACAATAAAACAAGTATGTGATTTTGGTTGGGAAACTCAAATGTGATCTCATTTGAGTCGTGATTCCCCAAACAAAACATGTACTATACCTTTTGTCGTAGAATCGCTGTCACGGTCGTCAATACGAATCTGAAATGGAAATGTGGATACGCACTCTATCAATTTCTAATCTAAATCAACACATAACCAAGTCACTACGTGATCTCAATAAAATCTGACGGCATAACGACGTAATTTTCTATACCAGGCAATTCAATTCTCAACAGATATCAGCACTATCTTATTCTCAATCACAATCCAATACAATATTCATCCAAACACAATAATTCTATCCCAACAATTCATAAATCATACTAAAATTCATAGGAAATGCATATGATATCCTTTCTTTGATCCGTCTACAAATATATCATGCTCAATATGCCAAGAACACAATATAATTATCATATTCTCATTTCCTAAACATCTGAATTTCGAAACTTACTGAAATTACATAAAACTTACATCACTTTATAGCCAATACCGAGAGAAGCTCAAAACCGAAGTCGGATTTGAATTTGGATAAGTAATTCTTGCAAAATCACAATTTGAAAGTTGAAAAGGAGTTGAAAGCTTTCTTCTGAAATTCTCGTCGATTCCTGTTGCTGAATGAAGAATTCGTGCCACTTCTATATATACATTGCATGGTTTAAGACACATGGCAAATTCTTTGAGATACACGCCTCTCGCTCGGGCGGTCAAAAGTTACCGCCCGGGCGAGTAATGCTCGGCCCTCGCCCAATCCAACAGCCTCGCTCGGGCGGTCAAAAACATCCGCCCGGGCGAGTGACTCTCGACCCTCTTCTCCGAGGCAGTCTCGCTCGGGCGGTCAAAAATGTCCGCCCGGGCGAGTCACTTTCGCCCCACACTATTTTTATCTCAATTTAATCTTAAGATAACCTGGTTATAATCATGTCACTCAAACTTGATAATCTCAAACTAACATGTTATAAAATCTTGGGCATTACATTTCTCCCCCTCTAAGATATAAGTTCGTCCTCGAACTCGCAGGTAAATTATCAAATATCCATGACAAGTAATATAGTCAATACTGAAGAGTTACTTACATCATATAAATAGTTCAGGGTGTTTCTGTCGCATAATTGCTTCCGTCTCCCACGTCGCTTCTTCGATGCCATGACGACTCCACTGAACTTTCACAAGTGGAATAATCTTCGTTCTGAGCCTCTTTTCTTTCCGATCAAGGATCTGTATCGGTTGTTCCACATAGCTCAATGTCTGATCAAGTTCAGCTTCGTCAGGTTGAATGACATGAGAAACATCTGGCATATACTTACGCAACATCGATACATGAAAGACATCATGTATCCCGGATAGAGAAGGAGGAAGTGCAAGTCGATAAGCTCGATCGCCAATCTTCTCAAGAATCTCGTAAGGACCAATGTATCGAGGAGATAGTTTCCCGCGTTTGCCAAATCGAACAACGCCTCTGAATGGGGAAATCTTCAAGAATACTCTATCTCCCGCCTCAAATACTAACGGTCTACGTCTGATATTGGCGTACTTTGCTTGTCGATCTTGTGCGGTCTTCATCCTCTTCTGAATGAGTTTCACCTTCTCTGTCATGTCACGAATCATATCTGGCCCAAGTTCTGGTACCTCTGAAACGTCATCCCAGTATAGCGGAGATCTGCACTTCTTGCCATACAAAGCCTCAAACGGTGCCATCTCGATACTCGTCTGATAGCTATTATTGTAAGAAAATTCGCAAAGAGGTAGGGAATCTTGCCAACTAGTGCCAAAATCTAGCACCACGGCTCTCAACATATCCTCTAATGTCTGGATAGTCCGTTCTGACTGTCCGTCTGTCTGAGGATGATAAGCAGTACTCAGGTGTAATGTCGTACCTAAGGCCTGCTGTAAAACTGTGCCAGAAGTGTGAGGTGAATCGTGGATCACGGTCTGATACAATAGACTTCGGCACTCCATGCAATCTGACTACCTCTCGAATATAAATCTCCGCCATCTGATCTTGTCTATACGTCATTCTGTATGGAATGAAACAAGCAGATTTGGTCAATCTGTCAATAATAACCCAAATCGCATCGCAGCCTCTGGATGTTCGAGGTAACTTCGTCACAAAATCCATGGAAATGTGGTCCCATTTCCATTCTGGAATAGATAAGCCCTGAAGTAAACCTCCCGGCTTCTTCCTCTCGGCTTTCACCTGTTGGCAGTTCAAACATTTAGACACATACTCTGCGATGTCTGACTTCATCTGTTTCCACCAGAACTGTGTCTTTAAATCATTGTACATCTTCCTGCCACCAGGATGAATGCTGAACCGACTGCAGTGTGCTTTGGACATAATCTGATGTTTCAAATCTGGAACATCTGGCACTACAAGACGGTTATTGACGTACAACACATGATCACGTACCTGATATTCTGATACATGCCCTGATCTGACCATTTGGATCGATTTTTGTACATTTTGATCGGTTCGTTGAGCTTCTTTAATCCTCCTGATCAAGTCCGGCTCAACTTGAACAGCAGTAAGTCGTAGTGGCTTCTTATCTGTATCAAATGCTAATCCAGAACAACAGCAACTTTCAACTAACTTTGTAACACCTATCGTCGATAAGGACAAGGCACATACCTTCCGACTCAAGGCATCTGCTGCTGCATTTGACTTTCCTGGATAATATTTGATTTCACAGTCAAAATCTTTCAGAAGATCTAGCCATCTACGCTGCCTCATGTTCAGTTCTGATTGAGAAAATAGGTACTTCAGGCTCTTGTGATCGGAAAATATCTCAAATTTTTCGCCATAGAGATAATGACGCCAAATCTTTAATGCAAATACGATAGCCGCCAATTCCAGATCATGAATGGGGTATCGAACTTCATGTGGCTTCAATTGTCTCGAGGCGTATGCGATCACATGGCCTCGCTGCATAAGAACACATCCCAAACCTCTATGAGAAGCATCACAATATACAACGAAATCACCTATACCTGAAGGTATCGTCAGTACTGGAGCACTAGTCAGCCTTTTCTTCAATTCCATGAAGCTAGACTCGCACTCCTCTGACCAAACAAATGGTGCATTCTTTTGCGTCAATTGCGTTATTGGCTTTGCAATACTGGAGAAATCCTTGATAAATCTTCTGTAGTATCCGGCTAAGCCCATGAAACTGCGGATTTCTGGTACAGAAGTCGGTCTCGACCAACTGATCACAGCTTCCACTTTACTTGGATCTACAGAAATACCATCTCCAGAAATGATATGCCCCAAGAATACAACTCGATTCAACCAAAACTCACACTTTGACAATTTAGCATATAGTCGCTCGTTTCTCAACGTCTGCAAAACAATTCTGAGATGCTCTGCATGCTCATTTCTATTTTTCGAATACACCAAAATGTCATCAATGAAGACAATCACAAATTCATCTAAATACCTCTGAAACACTTGGTTCATCAAGCCCATAAATACCGCAGGAGCATTGGTTAAACCAAAAGGCATGACAATAAATTCATAATGTCCATACCTGGTTCGAAATGCTGTCTTCGGTATATCTACATCTCGAACTCTGAGCTGATGATATCCAGAACGCAAATCAATCTTCGAATACACGGAGGATCCCTGCAACTGATCAAATAAATCATCAATTCTAGGCAAAGGATATTTATTCTTGATCGTTGCCTTGTTCAGCTGCCGGTAGTCTATACACAATCGCATCGAACCATCTTTCTTCCGCACAAACAGCACCGGAGCGCCCCAAGGAGATACACTAGGTCTGATATATCCCTTGGCCAGAAGATCTTCTAATTGTGCTTTTAATTCTTTTAGTTCAATGGGTGCCATCCTATACGGAGCTCTCGAAATAGGGACGGTACCTGGTGTAAGATCAATACTAAAGTCTACCTCACGAACCGGAGGTAATCCTGGGATCTCGTCTGGAAAAATATCAGCAAATTCCCGCACTACTGGTATATCTGCCAATGTCGGGCTCGACTTCTGCATGTCTACAGCATAAATAAAGAAACCATCTGCTCCTTTTTGCAATAATCTGTTCATAGTAAGAGCCGAAATCAAGGGAATCCGAGATCTGGAACCCTTCCCGTAGAATTTCCACTCGTCTGTCATCTCGGGTCTGAATCTGACAATCTTGTGGAAACAATCCACGGTAGCTCTGTACTTTGTTAGCATGTCAATACCGACTATACAATCAAAATCAGCTAGACCCAATACTATACAATCTAGGTCAATTTCATGCCCCTCAAACTGTAGAATGCAATGTCTAACCGTAGTTATAGATATCAATCCACTTCCCAACGGAGAATTAATAGACACAACATCTAGCAAAGACTCAACAGGCAAAGAATGCAACAATGCAAATCGCTCTGAAATGAATGTATGCGATGCACCTGTATCTATCAAGATATAAGCAGGATAACCATAAAGAGAGCAGTTACCTGCTATAACATCATCTGGTGCATCTTGTGCTTGCTCTTCTGTCAATGCAAACACTTGAGCCTGTTGCCTCGGGGGTTGAGTCACTGTCTGACTACCACGACCTCTGGGTTGAGTCGGTGCTGGTGGAGGCTGAAAAGAGTGAACCGATGATGCCTGCCGCTCAAACTGAGGTACTGGCCCGGATGCTCTTCCACTCTGGCCTTGCTGTACACTCCTCTGGGGACAGACTTTGGCAAAATGCCCCGGTTGCCTACAAATGTTACATCGGCCTGTAACTCCCTGGCACTGTTCAGTTGCATGCCTACCTCCACAATTATTGCAATATACACCTGAAGTCCTTGAACTTTGATCAAAACCACTCTGTCTTGATCCGCTGGAGCTCGACGAACTGCTCCCAGGTCGCTTAAACTGTTTTCCTTTCGCCTTCAGCTGTTCTTTGCGTCCACTACTACTACCACCACTTTCAAATCGAGGAGGAGGAACTTGGGATGGAGGTAGTGGCGGTCTCGGACTCGGTGCAACATACGGAGCACTCCGTTGCCTAAGCAATCCTGCTTTAGCTCCTTTGGCACGATTCAATGCATCCGAGAAATTATCGGGTCTCCCAGTATTGACCAACGTAAAGATATCTGGATTCAGGCCGTTTATAAACTGATCTGCCATGGCCTCATCATTCCCTGAAACATGGGGTGCAAAACGAAGCAAAGAGGAAAATTTGGCAACGTACTCCTCAATGTTCAGTGGCTCTTGCCTCAGATTGGCAAATTCTGCACCTTTATCTTTACGGTAGGATATGGGAAAGAAACGCTGATAAAACTCGGTCTT
The DNA here is from genome assembly GCF_022965805.1 of Primulina eburnea. Classification (NCBI taxonomy): domain Eukaryota; kingdom Viridiplantae; phylum Streptophyta; class Magnoliopsida; order Lamiales; family Gesneriaceae; genus Primulina; species Primulina eburnea. The sequence goes on from NC_133108.1 coordinate 7,812,077, forward strand.
AAATACCTTCCAAGTAATCTCGGTACCCCGCTGCTCTAAAGCTCTCCTAATGTTCAACCACCAATTCTTGGCTATATCTTGCAATTGATGGCCAATTAGCTTGATCCTCTTCTCATCACTGTACTCCAAAGAGTCGAATAGCCTTTCGATATCCTCAAGCCAGCTTTCGCACTCGATGGCATTCTCGGTACCTTTTAAAGTGGGAGCTCGAAAGGATTGGAATCGCTTCAGCAACGTCTCCATAGGGGTCGCCGTAACATCCATAGGATCTCCGGATGTGCTCCCCTGTTCTGGCGCTGCGGGTCGTAGAGGTACGGCTGCTCTTCTAGGAGGCATATCTAATAAACCAACGGATTAGTATACAAAATATACCACTGTCTCAGCCATCTTCTAGTCAGTTACCTCTGATCTAGAATCAGTTCTGATTCAGTCAATCACATGCTGAAAGAAATCAAACACAAACAACATGTAATAGGAAAGCAATAATCATGCTAGCACCTCATCAAGCAAGGAAGAAGACTCGATCTACCCCGCTCATTCTATCCTATCTCAGTCTACAGAACCTACTGCTCTGATACCACCTGTTGTGGGGACCCGGGCTCTAATTCTTTTTCTTGGGATTAAATGGATCAATAATATAAAAGTGGGTCAAATTTTCGCTTTTATTTACATTACTCAAATGTAACTAAACAACATCAGTTCTTTATTTATTTTACAACATGCAAACGTAATATACAAACATAGGATACAACATTTCTTGTTTTAATCCATCCTCTGTAACTAGTAGTGAAATACAGTACAAGATAAAAGTAACTCTACTAGTCCATCTGCTAGGCCCGTGATCACCACGCTATGTCCATCGCTCATCTCTGTCGTGACCCAGATCCTGCCCCACCTGTTGTTATGCACACATACAGACATAACAACAGCCGGAAAACCGGTGAGAACAAATCCCAGTATAAACATGTATACATGCAATACAACAATCTAAAACATGAAACATGCTAATATGAATGTCATTCATATATAATCATGCAATGCGAGTCTAATCATGTCTAGATGCGACTCGACTAAAACTCTAGGGATCCCGTTGTGAATAAGACGTCACTGGCTGTCACCTACCCTACCAATCGAGGTGTTGTACGTCTTATTCCTAGACTTCGGCCTGATCTGTATCCGCGTCTACAATAGGGGCGGTGATCTTCCCCTAAGCTGAGATATCGCCGAACATCTAGTAGTCTGCCTGATCTCCAGACTGCCCTATCTTAATGCATGAATACAAAATCTGTAAACAAGCATAATGCAATGCTACATGATCTGTAAACAAAGCATAGCAAGATCTGCATACAACTTCTATAAACCAATCTATAACAATCATAATCATATCAAGGTATGAACAATAAAACAAGTATGTGATTTTGGTTGGGAAACTCAAATGTGATCTCATTTGAGTCGTGATTCCCCAAACAAAACATGTACTATACCTTTCGTCGTAGAATCGCTGTCACGGTCGTCAATACGAATCTGAAATGGAAATGTGGATACGCACTCTATCAATTTCTAATCTAAATCAACACATAACCAAGTCACTACGTGATCTCAATAAAATCTGACGGCATAACGACGTAATTTTCTATACCAGGCAATTCAATTCTCAACAGATATCAGCACTATCTTATTCTCAATCACAATCCAATACAATATTCATCCAAACACAATGATTCTATCCCAACAATTCATAAATCATACTAAAATTCATAGGAAATGCATATGATATCCTTTCTTTGATCCGTCTACAAATATATCATGCTCAATATGCCAAGAACACAATATAATTATCATATTCTCATTTCCTAAACATCTGAATTTCGAAACTTACTGAAATTACATAAAACTTACATCACTTTATAGCCAATACCGAGAGGAGCTCAAAACCGAAGTCGGATTTGAATTTGGATAAGTAATTCTTGCAAAATCACAATTTGAAAGTTGAAAAGGAGTTGAAAGCTTTCTTCTGAAATTCTCGTCGATTCCTGTTGCTGAATGAAGAATTCGTGCCACTTCTATATATACATTGCATGGTTTAAGACACATGGCAAATTCTTTGAGATACACGCCTCTCGCTCGGGCGGTCAAAAGTTACCGCCCAGGCGAGTAATGCTCGGCCCTCGCCCAATCCAACAGCCTCGCTCGGGCGGTCAAAAACATCCGCCCGGGCGAGTGACTCTCGACCCTCTTCTCCGAGGCAGTCTCGCTCGGGCGGTCAAAAATGTCCGCCCGGGCGAGTCACTTTCGCCCCACACTATTTTTATCTCAATTTAATCTTAAGATAACCTGGTTATAATCATGTCACTCAAACTTGATAATCTCAAACTAACATGTTATAAAATCTTGGGCATTACAACTTTAGAATTTTCAAGGGACCATATGTGATGACAAACCACATGTCATCGTCTTGGGCTGTAAGATGGGATTTCATCATGATCTTCCAATCATCGAAATCTTCTTTTGAGAACATAGGGACTTTGCTGAAATGTGCCATTTCTGTTGTAGATTTTCAGAACAAGAATAACCCGCTCTGATACCACTTGTTGGGGATCGATATAGAGTTTAGAGGGGTGGATAAACTCGTTCATTTCTTTTGATCTTTTTGCAAAGATGCTAGAATCCTGTTAGAGATTATATCTTATCTTGTTCAAATATATTTCCAGCAGGTCACAATAACTTGCGCGGAAACGACCTGATGGTTTGAGGTGAAAACAGTAAAACAGTAGGCAGTAGACAATGGATGTTTCTGGAAGTTCGAAGATGAAATCTTCTATGTCTCCTCCTCTTCTTTTTCCAGAAGGTATCACTAAAAGACTTTGGTTTTTACAGTACAACTCTTGTACACACACACTTCAATAGGACTTACCCTTAGCCTACCGAAGCTCTTAGTTTCTCAATACAATAAAACGGATACAACAAAGTTCTGGAAAAGACTCTTTTCCAGATTACAAACTTTTCTCAATAAGATATAGCAAAGTGAATAGCTTGTGAAAAGATAACGAAACAACAGCATAAGATGACCTCAGAAGATCAGATAATTGCTATTAAGAGTGTGCTGTTTTTCTGTTTGTTTGAGCTTGAAGATAAGTAGTAGTTCTTGATTGCTCAAAACAGCGTTGGATATGTAATGTGTTCTTTGATAATGATAAGCATTGTTTTCTATATTGGATTGATCCTTTAATATATAGAAACCTTGAATTCAACGTCTTATAAACAAAATGGCTTCTTTGACTTCTGAGTAAATGAGTTATATCACTGAAAAAGAGTTCTGCAAAAAAGTTTCAGAATAATCAGTATTAGTTTTATATCAAAAGTAGTAAGGCGCTTTAAATGACTTCGTACAATTAAATGATGTAATTAATACTAGTATAGTACTAGGTAAAGTAACAGTAACATTTAAGACTTGTAACTATCAGGCGAAAGTCGTTAAGTTCTGCTTTTTGCTTAAGCTAAGTTCTGCTTCTGCTTTTATAAGTCATTAAGTACTCAAAAATTATTGCTTCTATTTAAGCGATACGAGTGCTTCTACTTTTATATTGTCTTCTGATTTAATTATCACAGCCTACTGGTTTTGAATCTCATCGCCACAATTAAATTAAGTCTAACAAACTCCATATAAAATAATAAAGCAAGTTTTTTTTAAAAAAAATTTATTGGAAGAGGTTTTTAATCCAAACGGGCTTTTAGAGCGTAAAAAATTTATTTTTCACCTTATTACATCATGAAATAAATATTCTAAAAGTAAAATATTACTTCAAAAAATAAGTGAAGCTCGTTTTTTTCTATCGTTGAAGTTTTAAAAGGTATTTTACTTTGTTAGTTCTATAACCGCAATTGAAAACTATATATCATTTCGATATTAGTAATCGCCGAAGTAAACAATGGTCAAGTATATCGCCAGATATGACTAATGTTGCGTGCTTGAAAATTTGTATGTTTTAAAATGAATGTTTTTGACATTTATACATGGTCGATTTTTCAAAAAGTTATCTAGCTTCTAAGTTCGTAGTTAAAATGATTATTTTTTTCTTTATTAAAGTGAAAATGTAATAAAAATATTGGTTTTCAAAAGAAAGCGAAAGGGGGAAAAATCAGTTAGAACCAAATATTGTTGCATTTTCCCTGCCAAGTAACACTAATTTTGATTTTCAAAATATCTTAAAATTGATTTTTTAAATGCAAAAAAAATTTAAAATAAAAATTAAATATGGAAAGTAAATTTACCAAAAATTAATGATAAATGTATTTGTACAACAGAACAAATATTGATTTGAATGCAAAAAAAAAAAAAAAATCCTTTAAAATTTAAAATTAGAAAGAAAATGTTTGTTCTTTTAAAAATTTTAAACCTGGCGAATATAATATATAAATTTATATTACGAATTAAATTGTAATTTTGTTAAAGTTCATGAATGAAACTTAAAAAAATTGTGAGTCTCGTCAAATAAGCACAAATATTTGATAATAAATAATTAATTCGAATGTGGGATTGATAAGGAAAAAAGGAGACCACACAGATAATCAAACTTCTACTTTAACATGCCTTTCGCTTTCCTGCTTTCCACTTCTAGAATTCGGAAAGAATGGAGTAATTGCAAGATTTTATATTACAATATTAATATTTGTTTAAGGGTGAATTCTTGTGAGCATTCCATCAATATTTTTTCACAAATATTTTTATGTAAATATGTTACGATAAAACATTTATTGTAGCGTCCGAAAAACCAACATATATGTAAACCAAATGGATGCAAATCAATTAAATTGCATAATTGTTTTATTTAATTGATTTTAATGTTCACTTGCCGCATATTATATGATTAAAGATATGATTGCATGATTAAATAATTATATGACATGATTTAATTAAATTGAAATATTTTACCCGAATATTCGATAATAGGCTAGGGAAAGGAGATCGGGGACGACCAAGACAAAATAAATATTTTCAAGGCTTATTAATATGATTAAAAATGATTAATATTTTTCTAAAAATAATAAAATTCAAATTATTTTACAAGACAAACCCGATTTTATTCGGGAAGCCGGTTTTTGGACAAACGAGGGGCTTTTAAAATATTAAATGCATTATTTTTGAAAACTAATTTTTATATTAAATAACTGTTATTGTGCCCAATTTAACTATGTTGAGTAGGCCTAATTACTTCTAAACTTAAAGACCCAAAACCAAAGCCAATTATCATGCAAATTAAAAACTATAAAATAGAAACCTAGGTTTTTTTGACACCATATCAGCCGAAATACACACAACACACACACAATTTTCGAAAATTAGGAGAGGAAGAAAACAAGGAGTCTTCGTCACCCATTCAATCTTCTTCGCGCCCCTTGCCGACAATCGTATATTCGAGCGTTTTAAAACGCAAAGGCCTGTTTTCTAAACCCTTTGACGCAACATTCAATCCATAATATGCATGTTTGGTTTATTTTGCATGAAAAAATTGGTGTTTGAATTGCGTAATGTTTGACGATTATTTTTAAAGTTTCAAATGTCTTTACGTAAATATGAACATGTTATGATTTCCAACGAGTACGCTGCCAACATAGGATGTTTTATTGGATATAACATGGATGATTTAAGGTGGGATTGATGGTTGGAGTCGAGCTTGGCTAGCTAAGAGACTACGGCTAAGGGATGGGAGGCTGCTTGCGTCTCGGCCAGGGCTGGTTATGGCTTGGTGTGAGTCACGATTCAGAGTCCGGGAGGGTCCTAGCAGGGCTGGGACCCCTGGTTTGCTGTTACGGAAGAGTCCATGATCGCATGGACTCTTCCCATGCGCATGGATCGCGAGCCACGATCTGTGCTGCGTGAGGGTCAGGGAATGGCCTAAGCTAGTCCAGTAGAGTCTAGGGAGGATGGTCTAGGGTTGTGTCAGGGGCTGGTACAGGCCAGCTCGACGGTGGCTCGAGCATAACATGAGGGAACTCGCGCGACATGTTTTGTGGGAAAGGGATTCTAGCGTGGGCTGGGGGGCTCATGAGTGGTTCAAGGGGGTTTGGTTTGTCCCTAGGAGGTCTGGTCAGGTGATGGCTCTAGGTGGCTCGACCATGGTCCAAGAAAAATTGAGGGTTGGCTCGGTGGGTTAGCTAGAGTTCGAATTTAGGGCTAGGGAAAGTAAAGGGTCGAACCGTGGTTCACGGGGGACAGTTCATGTCCACGAGGGTAATTTAGGTATAAAAAGTCTATGTTTAAAATTTGGAAATAAAATATTAAAGTTTGAATTAATTTGAGAATAAAACGCTTCGAGAATTGGTAATTAAAGAACTAAATCTGAATCCTCGAATTTACTTCAAATAAAATACTAAAAATTAAATTTAAGCTTAAATAATTATTTGGGATGATATAAAGTCAATAAAAGTTAGAAAAGTCAAAATCGAAAAATTTACGTCTAGGGGCAAAACGATCATTTTACACCTGGGTAGTACGAAAAGGCTTGGCAGCGTCCCGTAGGGTCATAACGCATGATAAATGATATAAAATGATGATTTTGATGAAAAAATGAAATTTTATGATTTATGGTAAATCTGTGCAATTTTAACTGTTAAAATGCTATTTTTGGAAAGTCACGATATTTTGTGATTTAAAAAGGAAAAAAAAATATTTTGATGGATGTGAATTAACTGTGACAAAAGGATAGATGATATGTGGGAGATCCATTTTAAGAAGGAACAGTGAACTTACAATTTTATTGGAATGTCGTGAGGGAAAAGGTCCAGAGGAAGCCCGTTTACGAGACAAGTCCCCAGAGAGAGCCCGACGATCGTATTTTCATGGCGGTGCCTAGTGCTCGTCCCCATGCACAATGGTGAGCTAAGAATGATCAGTCCACCAAAGCATAAAAGGCTAGTCACTTTCAATGATCAAACTTCACCCAAAATGATAAATGATACAAAGTTTTACGATTTTATGATTTTACGATTCATAATTTATTAATGCTTAAAAGTTATCTTAAATAAAAATATGATTTTAATGCATGCGTTTGTATATATTATTTGCTACTTATGTTTCGAACTTGATGAGTCATTAGACTCACTATGTTTGAATGCTGCAAATGTTGATGATATTGAAGGAGACGCTAACGCTTGAGTGGATCGAGTTGGGCAGTCTCTCGGGAGACACTTTTTTCCGCATTAGCTTGATAGTTAAAAGATGTAAAGATTTTTGTTAAAAAATTTATTAGAGATTTTATGCTTTATTTTGAAATTAATTTTGATAATGTTAAAGATATAAGTGTAATTTTTGGTAACCGATGATTTTATGGATTTTATGCACTTGAGATTTGAATTGTAAAATCAGTGTTATTTATGGAAATGTTAAGTTATTTAATTTATTGATTTTCGATTTTAAGTGTTACAAAAAATAGTAAGATTTTAAAATTAAAAAGTAATGGATGTTTTATTTATTTTTAGACAAAAAATTATTGTTATTAGTCAAATACTCATGACAGCGTAGACTGAACCTTCTAAAAATTAATTCCTATATTTTCACGTGCATGTGATTACATTTTCCATGTAGATTTTTAGAAAACACACAAATTATATATCACTGGCTTTAACTTTTATAAAGAAAACCTGAGTAACTTCAAATAAAATAATTTAAATTTTTATTTTTAGGTATATATATATATATATATATATATATATATATATATATATATATATATATATAGGATATTCAAAATACATTATATCGATTATACTGTCTTCTCCAACCACCACCAATACCAGAAGAGGATGCCCAAAGTGCCTGAAAAATGAGAAACACCACTCAGCACCTCTTGGTTTCATTAGTTTTCTTCCCTTTTCTCACAGTATCACTTGATCTAATATCCACAACCCGATTTCTAACCAATGAACAAGTTTTAGTCTCTTCCACAGGAGAATTCCAGCTGGGTTTCTTCACTCCAGGTAGATCCAACAACTGGTACATCGGAATTTGGTATAAGAACATTGAAGTGCCAACTTTTGTCTGGGTAGGTAACAGAGATGTACCACTCAGAAATTCATCTGGAGTTTTGAAAATCAGTGCCGGTAATGGAGACCTAGTTCTCGTGGACGATTCGGGGCAGTTGGTTTGGTCAGCGAATTATTCCTCAGGGGGGAACACGGTTGCGGAATTGCTCGATTCAGGGAATCTTGTTCTTCGCCTAGAAAATGATGCGAACACTGAAAATTACCTCTGGCAAAGCTTCGATCACCCGACGGACACTTTGCTACCGGGCATGAAACTAGGCTGGGACTCGAAAACGGGGCTGAATCGATACATCAACTCGTGGAAAAGCGCCGATGATCCATCTGTAGGAGACTACAGTTTCAAGCTGGACGTCATTGGGTTCCCGGAAATATACTTGAGACATAAAGATGGTGTAATCAAGTACCGGAGCGGACCCTGGAATGGGATCGGATTCAGTGGGGTCCCGGAAATGAAACCTAGTACAGTCGCCTCTTTTCTGTTCAAGATGAATCCAGATGAAGTGTACTATTCCTTCGACTTATATAACAAATCAGTTTATTCAAGATTGACAGTAAGTTCTTCCGGCATTCTGCAGCGTTTCACCTGGATCCCAACCAGCAAAATCTGGAATTTATTCTGGTACGCCCCTAAGGATCAGTGTGATTACTACAAAGAATGTGGGGCTTACGGAATTTGTGACCCAAATTCGTCGCCTATATGCAAGTGCATTAAAGGGTTCAAGCCTAAAAATCCTCAGGCGTGGAATTTGAGGGACGGGTCCGAAGGATGTGTTCGGTTCGACGATTTGGACTGTAAAAACGATGGATTTCTAACGTTGAACAATATGAAGCTGCCTGATAGCGGGACTGCTTTTGTGGATCCAGCGATGCATTTGGATCAGTGTCAACAACTGTGCAAGAGCAATTGTTCGTGTCTGGGTTATTCGAATTTTAACATTACTAACGGTGGCTCCGGCTGCGCCATATGGCCGACGGGCTTGTACGATATGAGGCAATACACGGCAGCAGAAGGCGGCCAGAGTTTCTATGTTCGGGTGGCTGCTTTTGACTCAGGTAACCTAAGTTTTTATTTTATCAGTTAATTATATTTTAAAATAATAATAATAATAATAATTAATCGACTTATATTAGTATTTTTTTTGCATGTTTCTCAAATTAGCAACCACTTAATACTTTTATATAATTAATTAATTACTTCTCAGTATCCCCCGCGAATGATTAATAATATTTCTTATTAATAATATTTCTTATTCGACTTTTGTTAATAATATACTAATCTACTTTATCAATTATAAATATCAGGGTATTTTTGTAATATAAATAATCTCAGTTTTGAAATCAGAGTAGGTTGGAAGAATATTGAAGTATTTTTTTGTTTTTTGTTTTACTTAATTATTTTAAATATTGTCATATTGAGGTGGTATAATTTTCAAAGACATTTGGCAATTTAGCGGACTAAGTCAACACGACAACTCGAAGTTCCTGTTAGGTGGATTTCAAAGATGGATCACGTTCGGCGATTGAACTTATCATATTAGTAAAGAGTATGTCTCTTGTGAGACGGTTTCACGAATTTTTATCTGAGAACGGGTCAATCCTATCGATATTTACAATAACAAGTAATATTTTTAGCATAAAAAATAATAATTTTTCATTGATTACTCAAATAAAAGATCCGTCTCACAAAATACGACCCGTAAAATGGTTTCACATGAGTTTTTGTGAATAAATAAATATAAACACGAGAGAAGAGAGCATCGATTTCAATGTAGTTAAATAATTGTGGGCGGCGACAATTGTTTGGGCGAAAGATTGAGGTATTTTGGTCCAAACCGAGAGCCACCCACCCGGCCTACTCTATTGACAGGGTAGGGACCACAGCATTAAGCAAGTCCGGTTATAATATTTGTTGGAACTACGTTACAAATTATGTTAGCAACACGAACAATGTGTTGAGATGACAGATTTGGAAGAGTTTATTCACGAACTTGGTTTTTTTTTTTGAGTTTGAGCTTTCAAAGTGTTTCTCCTTTTCTTTGGATGGCTTTTGCTATGCCACGTCCCGTGTCCGAAGCTGTTGAAATCGATGTTGTCTCCAAATAAAAATTTCAGTGGTGACGGAAAATATGTATTTTAAAACATAAATCAGTTATATGAAAGTTGTCAAATGATTTGTAGATGTGTGAGAATAAGATCTATTTATCAGAATGCCTCCATAATCTAAGCATTTTCTTCACAAAAGGGCCCAAACCGATAATATTTTAGAGGAGAATTTGGATTTTGTGTGCGAATTTTCAAGAGATGGTCTAATGCTATTTATAGATTGAAAAAAACTATCTTGTGACCCCTAATTTTAATTCTTAAATCATGGTCTTTATGCGTGAAATTATGTCTCAATTATTTTCTTCAGTATTGTACACATGGACCATTAAATTCTTGTAACCACAATGAACTGGAGGGGTTTCACGTGCGCTCCTTACATGTCATTTGGGTAAAAATATCTTGTTTAGAAATACATTAGCGGGTGCTGAAATTATTGATTCAAGCGTGCAAATTCTTAATTTTGGGTTAAGCAAATTCTTAATTTTGGGTTAAGCGTAAATGAGTGAGAGTAGTACATGGATGGATGACCTCTTGGGAAGTTCTTATGCGTCAAGCTGCTGATGTTGTGCCGCTTGATCTGGTTGGTTAAGTGAGCCGTAAAAGAGTGACACCAGATTTTAACGCGTAATACTGTCTCTGCTGGGGACAGAGCCGACTGTAAGGAATGGTGAAACTGATCTCTGAAAGATACGAGACAGCACCACAGATAGACTTACCTCCCCGGACTCATGGGCCTAACAGCCCAACTTATTAGCACACAAGTAGGTGCATTTGATCTTAACAATTGATATCAGAGCCTTGTCATGGTAAGTCTCCCATGAAATATATTTCTATACTTCTTGGGGAGGGAATGTTAGGTTAAGTGTGTATGAGTGAGAGTGGTATTGGAATGAGTGACCTCTTGATAAGTTCTCATGCGTCAAACTGCTGATGTTGTCACTTGATTTGGTTGGCTAAGTAGATCGTAAAAGAGTGACACCAGATCTTAACAGGTAATACTGTTTTTGCTGGGACAAAGAAATAAAGTTGTGTTTTGGTTAACAGCTATAGCTCTTAACCTAATGGTAAATGCTCGATACTAACACTTTAGCTATTGTTTTCTAAGAACGGAAAAGTAGAACATGTAATGAACAATGCACATTGAGAGTAGCATTATCTCTCTCTCTTTTTGTTTCAGAACCAGTCGTATTAGCGCATGGAAACAGCTCGGACAAGAAAGGAGCCCTCAAGATTGCTGGCATTACTACCGGCATTGTGATTCTGCTCGTGGCACTTGTCATCTTCTTCTTGTGGAATAAGGGGAAATCAAAAACTTCACAAAGTAACAGTTTAAAGCACAGAGGTAAGGAAAATGTGCCGAGTTCGTGTTCTGTATAACGACGTATTAATACAATCTGAAATTATGAATGCATATGAACTTTTTTTCTTTATAGCAAGTACAGTTCCTAGAAGTCAAGATTTTCTCATGAGTTCACCAACTATACCTAGCAAAAGGGATTACTCGAAAGAAACTGCAGCAGATGAGATAGAATTGCCGTTATTTGACTTCGACACAATAGTTGCCGTGACAAAAAATTTTTCTGAGGCGAATAAACTGGGCCAAGGCGGTTTTGGTAGCGTCTACAGGGTAAAGTTCTATCAAAATATTTGTTCATATAATTTGGTAGTGATAAACGAGGCCAGGTGGTTTTAGTGGAGACGTCCTAAAGTTAAAATCTGAGACATATTTGGATTCAGGGTATGCTGGTGGAAGGCCAGGAAATTGCAGTGAAGAGGCTCTCCAAAAGTTCTGGCCAAGGAACAGAGGAGTTCAAGAATGAGGTTAAGTTGATTGCTAGACTTCAACATAGAAATCTTGTTCGTTTACTCGGTTGCTGTATCGAAATGGAGGAGAAGATGTTGATTTACGAGTATATGGAAAACAAAAGCCTTGATTCCATTCTATTCAGTAAGTACTCTTCGACTATTCGACCGATTATAGAATATTATCTAACAGTATTTGCAGGTGGTTTTTACTTAGTCATAACCTTTTCTATTCCAGAGAAAAATAAAAGTTCATTACTTGACTGGCCAAGGAGGTTCAACATCATATGTGGGGTTGCACGAGGGCTTCTCTATCTCCACCAAGATTCAAGATTTCGAATCATCCACAGAGATCTCAAAGCAAGCAACATTCTCCTAGATAAAGACATGAATCCGAAAATATCAGATTTCGGAATGGCAAGAATCTTCGGAGGGGATCAGACAGAAGCAAACACAAAAAAAATTGTAGGAACATAGTAAGCACCAAACGAACCGTTAAACTGAAAGCTTCAAATTATAATCACCACCAAGGGTCACTCTGAGGTCTGAAGCCCATGGCCTCGAACAAACAAAAATCCGCAAGATGGGTTTTGTTAATTAGTTATTCATATCAATCCTATTTTGCGAAAATGATTATTCCAAATTATTAAGGATTCCATGATGCAGAAGTATTATGGTCACTCACTTCATTATCTTTTGCAGTGGCTACATGGCCCCCGAATACGCGATGGACGGTCTCTTCTCTGTGAAATCTGATGTTTTCAGCTTCGGGGTTCTAGTCTTAGAGATCGTGAGCGGCAAGAAGAACCGAGGATTCTATCAAACAAATCACCACCTAAATCTTCTGGCCTACGTAAGTGCAAGGAACACCATCTTTTATCTAATATTTCTTGTTTAAAAACAAATATTCGAACTAAAAATTAAAATCGAAACTCGACAGGCATGGGGATTATACAGGGAAGGAAAAGCTTTGGAGCTAATAGACTCAGATTCTGGTAAATTATATTCAGCAAGTGAAGCAATGAGATGCATACAGGTAGGATTGTTGTGTGTACAAGAACACGCAGAGGACAGACCGAACATGTCGACTGTTGTTTTGATGTTGAACAGTGAATCTGCATCAATGCCACAGCCTAAGAATCCCGGGTTTTGCCTCGGAAGACGGCCAGTTGAAACAGATTCATCCTCGAGTAAACAATATGAATCATGCACGGTAAACCAAGCAACTGTTACAATGATAGATGGTCGATAGTAAATGGATCAAAGAATGACTCTGCTGGTGTATCTAACTGTATATTCCCAAGAATTTTGCTGTTTATACTCAGGTTTTTTTTCGTCCTCTTGGTCTTAAAATTTTATAGATGAGACTGTTGGCATTCTTTCCAGATACATTGAAGAAATTGTGTTTGAAAGAATTTTGGGTACATGTGTAATATCTGACTGGTATTTTACAAGTTTGCAGGATTTTTACATTATTTATTTGTTCAGCTGTGGATATTTTTTTTCCTATATGAGCATATCGAACCTTATTTTACATATTTGTCAGCCTCCGAGACTGGAGTTGGTTGACACAGATATTGTTTAACAATCACAAAATTGCAAACAACAAGTCTCGTAGTACAAATCTTGTCAAAATCAGTCTATATCATAAATCATATCAATACCTTTACAACACGATAAAAACCTGAACGAAATGCAAAAGCTTAAAACATGATAACACAAATAAAAACAAAATAACATGACTGGTCTTGATTTCATGTGGCTTTATCATCATCTCCAAAAGTTTTCTTGCTCCTCTTCTTCTACTTGCTTCTCATTCTCATGTAGGTATATATATATATATATATATATATATATATATAATCATAAAGATTCGAAGGTACCACGTCCCACTAACATCTCCCAACAAGGGCCACGACACGGAAAACATGGCTAAAAAGGTAGGTTAAACATATCGTATAGATAATCGTAAAGACTCAAAAGTGGCATTAAGGACAAGGAATAGATAGAATGCAAAACATAAATCAAATTGCATCATAAGGATAACATAGATATATCATATTCATTGCTTATTAATATTCATATTGCACTATTATTTCCTTTAATTATCCATTGTCTTACTTGTCAGTCCCTTGTATGTTAATCATCTAAGAGGCTTTTGAGAAAAAAATGGTTATTATATCACATTGCATCATGGTTTAAATCAAACATCGAAAATTCCTTTGCCATTTCAAATCAAGTCGTAACACTGCCAAATATTTGATATCATGTTTGAAATGAACAAATACGTATATTATCCACCGAATTTCTCACGAATATCATAACCAAACAACAGTTTTGATAATAAAATAGTCCAATGATTTGATATCATATCAATAGTTCAAAGTTATGATTGGAAAGAAGAAGGGCCATGTCATGATTGATCGATTTAAATCATATATATCGAGTTTTGAAACGAAAAGCCTACTTATTTGTTTTCTTGGATTAATACATGACAAAATACTTGTTGGGATGCTCGAACGAAGGACTATTCCTTGCCGCCGAACCGTAATTCGAATGATGCACTGTATGTGCAACATAAAATATGACAAATTCTTAAAATTAGACCAACTTTGCTTGTTCTTGTACAGAACCTTGGCTCAATATCTTGGAAGGTCCCTTGCTAAAAAATGATGAAGGAATTGTAGCAGAAAATTTGCCTTTCTTTCAGCTAGTATGTCCGAAAATTTGTAGTGTTTTGGAGAGGATTCTTAATGTGATTTACCTCAACCTCCATCCATCATTTATAGGCTAGAAGCAACCAGCTGAAAGGTCCCCCATTGATGGCTATTCATTCTATTCTAATGTCATTATTCCTCCTTTATTGTGTTGTTACAGGTCCTTGGGATTGGTTTACCTTTCTCCCCTTCAACTTTTCGAAATATGCTTGCAATGGGTGCCATATTCTGCAGGGTAGTTAATTATAAATGTTTGTTGACGTGAATGGATTTTCATGACCATTTACTTGGTTGTTATAAGTCTTTCAATCCCATCATTAAGGTGTATGAATTGTTTGTCCACCATGGTGCTTATTTGGTTTCCTCTTTTTATTATGACCATGCACTTTGGATACCATGAATTAGGTTATTCACATTCCTCCTTCCTTATTGAGAGTTTTTTGTTCTCGAAATTTGGATTGGCTTGATTCTCGAAGAGCTAAGGGTAATGCTTTCTTATCTTCTCTTCTAGCTCCCAAGTAGCTACGCTTTCAATATGATTAGACCTTTGTACTTTGACATATGAAATGGTTTGCTGCCTAAGTATTTGGTCCTTGGTGTCCACGATTCGGATAGGAACTTCCTGATACTTTGATTTCTCGTTTAAGTTCCCCTCGATTAGGAGTAGTCTCGCTTCAAAAATGTGACTAGGATCCATAATATATATTCTTAGATGCAAAACGTGGAATACATTTTTAATCATTGACATATCAAGTGAGAGTACTAATCTGGAAACATGTGTTCCCACTATCTCTAGAATTTTAAAAGGTCCACTGTATCTGGGGTTCAGTTTCTCATGCTTATTGAATCAGACGACACCTTTCATGGGTGAAACTTTCACCTATAATTTCTCTCCCACTGCAAATTCCACCGATCTTCTCTTAGGTTAGCCTAGTTTTTTTGTCAATCTTGTGCAGTCTTTATTCTCTCCTTGATCATAATAACTTTATTCGCTATTTTTTAGATTAACTCGGGTCGAGTGATGGCTTTTTCCATATTTCATCCCAATATAGTTGTAACGTCTCGAAAATTTGAAGGTCCACGTGAACCACATGCATGCAAGTTATTAAATTTCTTTGGTGTGTGTATATTTCATTAATTTGTGTTTAATTATTTTTATTCATTTTATGCATAATTAATGCATGCTATGATTTAATTCATGAAAATTTAAAAGTTCATGCATTAGGGTTTTTAGGTGCATTTCACGCTTGAACAAGGATCGGACACCGGAGAATTTCAGGAAAATTATTTTTATTACATGATTAATTCTAATTAATTAATTTAAGATGTTTTAAAGGTATTTTTCAAGAATTGAGATTTATTGAGTACTTTTACCCGCAGAATTTTAATTTTTAACGGTACGCAAATTTTAGCGAATCGGTGAACTTTTTGAGAGTTCAGATAATATTTTCAAGAACTTTCCAACAAGAAATATTTTTCGAGAGTGTGTTTGGATTTAATGGGTCTAGTTTTAAACTTTTTGGGCTTAAAATCTTTTTTATTTTAATTGAGGCCCATTAGTGCACATTTTAATTAACCTAAACTACACTTAAACTAAACCTAAACCTACCCTACCTCATAATTGTCGACACCCCCTCTCCAACCACTCCATTCTATCAAGTATTTAGTATCCTCCAGCTGCATTTTCTATGGGGTTCAGAGCTTTGCATCGAGGAAAGCTTCGGTGGCCACTTAATCTTGTAAAGAAAAATTTATCCGGGTTCTCTCGCATCGTTCTTGATCTTCAAACACATCAGGCACAGTGTACCTTCATCTTTGCATCACATACGTTGATATTAGTGCTGTATATGCATGTGTGCTTGAAATATTTCGGTCTATCCAAGAACATGAGAGATCATTCGGTTTTGCACTATGTTATTACATTTTTATGTTGTGTTGCTCACGATTTCTTTGATCTGTGCGAAGGGCTGCCAGTAGTTGATGATAAGGGGCTGTTCTTGGTGGTAAGTTGGAGTTATGAGACTTTTAGGAGCAATGGCGGAGCCAGGAATCCGATTCTACCCGGGCTGGAATTTTAAGTTCTAAAATCTTTTAATATTTTAAATTGATCTACTCGGGCTAATATCAGATTAATCCAAAATTATACAAAAATTTACATATAATTTTTTAAAATTTTTTTGGACCATCAGGGCTTTAAAAAGTACTCTCTCTCCGCCTCTGGTTAGGAGGATTGGTGGTGATTTTAATGGCAGCCGAGAGGAGTGATGGCTAGGGAAGGGCTCGGTTTTAGGGTAGATTAAGTGCAAGAGCTGAACCAGCAAATCGAGGACTGATCTGAGCCATGGACTTGACCCTTGAGGGTCTGAGTCAAGGCCTGGAGAGGTTCAAGACCTACTGAAACGAGCCACGAAGTCAATCGAGCTGCAGGTAGGAGGTTTGGTATCATGGTGCTCTTGAGGTGATCGGTGATCGGGTGAGCTGTGATTATTGCATGAGGGTGTAGCCATGTTCTTTTGGGTCTAGTAGAGTCCTAGGGTGGTCTAGGAGAGGTGAGTCAAGAGCTGGTTCGCTTGGTTGTGGACTAGGAGCGAAACAATTGGGGTCTAGCTCACTAGGGATGAGGCGTGCATGTGCTGTAATTTCCAGCAGCATACCAGCTGGGTTATTAAGGTTCTAAGGGGTTCGAATTGGGTGGATTCAGGTCTGGTATGGTGTTGTTAAGCCATGTTTTAAGTTTGGTAAAATTCGGCTAAGTTTCGAGTCGATTCAGGTTAAAATCGGGACCTCGAACGAATCGGTTAAGTTTTGAATTTGGCTCGAGTTTATGTCTAGGGATGCTTTTAAATATGTTTTGGGACATTTATAAGAGTTTGGTAAGTTTCAGATCAAAATAATGAATTTTGGATTTATCTGAGATTTAATCGCCGCATGAAACATTAATTAAAAAATTAATTGAAACGCCTAGATTTAACTATTTTGGAGATGAATAAGAATTTTGCAATTGAGCATTATGAGTGGTCGAAAATGATTTGAATATATTAATTTCGGTTAGTAGTACTGATGTCTTACTCGTGAGTCATAAGTTAAACTTAAAAATGATGAATGCCTTTGGAACTTGTAGATTTTCTAAGTAATTACTGATGGTTCGTGGTTTCTAGGCGGGCTAATTTTTGAGGATTCCTTGTAAGGATTAATGATTTGAAGACTACGACGATCTTTGGAAGTATAAAAATGTAGAATTCATTTAGGACGCATGTTTTACCTAGTTGGATTTAAGGATTGAATTAAATGAATTGATAATTTTATGGATCTAATTGTAATAACCAATAATTTGAGGACCTAAGTGCAAAAAATAAAATTCTTAGGGACTATTTTCGAATTTACCGAATTTTGAGATTAAATTCTGAGTTTTGAGAATTTTAAGGTTTAATGAGGCAAAAATAAAAAATTTTTGGGGATCAAGAATGCAAATTTCGTATGGTTGTAGGGACAAAATGATAATTTTCGAGAACTTTAAGTGCCAAATTGCAAATTCCGAAATTTTGAGGATTAAATTCAAACTTGGAGGAACAGTTGGGCTAAATCAGTAATTTTTCGAGGTTATGAGAATTGATTTTGGGGATAATAAGCTTAAAATCGTTGGACTTTATGTTACGAGAAACCTATAAAATGGAATTAGGAACACCAAGAACTTATGAGTAATTGTGGAATTTTCGAGATTAAGGACAAATTTTTAAGAAAATTGGGAACTTATTTAGCAGTAAATGAGAATTGAATGGTTTAAATGATACAAATTTTCGGTGATTTAGACTTGAAGGAAATTTAGAACCTTTACGTATCTGGGTTATAATGTTATAATGAATGGTAATCAAGGACATTGTAGGATGAATCGATCTTGGACTTGAAAATCTAAGTGTTAATGGAATAGTGTCGTGGCAAATTAAGAATTTAGAGTGTCAACAATTTAAGATAAATTTGAGCGATTAGTTAATTTATAGATTCAACATTAAGTTAACTTATTTTTGGAAGCTTAAGGTTTGAGGTAGCATAAATTTTAATCATGATCTTAAGAGTTAAAATTATACCCTTGTTGGAAATTAATTTTTCTAAAAAACTGGGTATGGTCTATGGTTGGATTACTTGATAGACGCATATAAAAATTGAGGTAGACACCTGGTTTTAAGAAATTTTTGAAAGTCATTAAAAAACTTATAAGTGAATATGTGTGTTGGAATTATTTTATCTAATACTATTTGGGTTGCGTAAGCTTGAATTTTAAGTTTATGAAATAGGTGTTCGTACGAAAATTTTGGGTGAAATAAAAAAGCAAAAGAAACGAGTTGGGCTCAACATAAGTTACCAACGAACGAGTATTAAGATTCTTAGCAGGTAAGAAGTCTAAAATCTTGTATGGGAATTCTAGAACTCAATAGGTTATAAGCGAAGTTGATTTATTATAATTAGTTTAAGGCTACCATGGGATAAATTATTAAGTTTTATACGCTAGAATTAAATAAGCATTAAGAATACGTAAGAATGCGATATTCTTTCCAATGAGGAAAGTCCAGAGTCTTAGGCATCAACTTTATTGTAATTGGGAAGAGAATAGTTTAAGCATGATTTGAAACTCTTGATATTTATTCATGAAGGGGTTTCCATGGTAGGGACACCAAAAGGGATGAATTTCAAAGGGTTTAGGAGGCTTAAGTGATTCTGCGTAAGGGCTGGACGTGAGGGGTTAAGGGGTTGCACGAAAATAGAACCCTTGGAGTCTAGGGTTTCGGCTAGGGCTTCCTTAGAGGGGCACGGCCTTAGCTGCTATTAGAGTGTGACCAGGGGACCTAAGGGGGCAGCAAGATGGTCCTAGGGTGTTTGCATTCGGGTTGGCTCGAAGGCTAGAGTGATCGTGTGAGGCTTGGACGCGAGAGACCCCTAGGCGACAGGTTTTAGGGCTGAAAGGGTATAGCTCGATTACACTAGTCCAGAAAGTTGCCTATGGCATTATCATGGTCCTAGAAAGGTGGTCTAGGGGATGGTCCTATTGGTTAGGGGTTGAGACCTCAGGTTTCATGGGTAGGGGACTAGGGTTTTGAATTTTGTGGAAAAAAATTCAGTAGGTGCCTAGGTTTGGTTCTATGGGTTTTAATTGGCTTGGTTGGGATGAAAAAGGTTTAAATAAGTGTTAATAAGCCATGGTTCAAATTTGGTTAGTTTTAGTTAAGTTTCGAGTCCATTCGGGTCAAAATCGGGATGTACGTCTAAGTTTAAATATGAGTTGAGAAACTAGTCGAGAAACATAAGTTTACATCTAATAATTATTTTTGACTATATTTTAAGGTGTTATGTTAATTTTAGAATGATTTTGGGTCATCGTTTTAAGGTCTAATGATAATTGGGAAAGTTCTGGTTTGAAGAGCAAAACAGTCATCTTACACCTGAAAAATGTTAGACATCCTGTTAGTGCCCTGAATGCTGTAATATATGTTAAAATATTTATTTCAAATGTTTTTGGTTTTTTTATGATAAAACATTACTCCCAAAAGACATTTGCATGCTTGGTTTAAAAGAAAAATGATTTATATATTTGCATGCATTTTTATAAGTGATGGAAATGTGAAAAGTGGAAAGATGTGAATTAATTGTGACTAATATGATGATATTATAATACAATGATATGTAAGTCCAAGGCTCATTTTACGGGAGAGAACGTCGCTGATGTCCCCGCTACCAGGTACCGTGGTAATACGTAGATGGATCCATTAACCTGCAGCTAATACGAAAGTCACACTTGAGGATCTGAATTAAATAAAAAAGGAAACCTATACGTATATGATGAAAGAAAATATGATATGATGAAAGGAATGTTTAAATTTATGCATTTTTATGAAAAACTATTTTTTAAAAGTATTTTCAATGTTGCACGTGAATGTATATGTATTACTTGCTATCATGGTTAAAGTTTACTGACTCAATAGACTCACTAGGTGTGATCGATGTAGGTGAGCATGATGTTGATATTGATGAAGGAATTGATGGTTTAACTAGCTGGACTGAAGGTGCACACAACCTGAGGACCGTCGCTTATTTTTCTCAAAATTAAGTTTATGATTTAAGTTTAGATTTTGTGACTTTTATACTTTTGAGAGGTTTTGAGAGATCAGAATGTTTATGCTTTATTTTGAAAAATTTAGTGTTTATCACGAAAATTGCGGGCCGTTGACACGTGATCGTGCCAAATATAGAAATGATCCGACTTATTTGTCAAGCGTGTTTGTCCCGATTCGACCGTTAGTTCTAATTCCCTTAGTATGGCTTCAAAGAGAAAAATATGAACTGAGTAATTTAATGAAATTGTAGAGAAAATCTGTGAACAACATCAAATTTAACTACGTTATGAACATGAACGACATTTTTACAAGAAGGTTGAAGGAATATGTAAAAAAAATCAATAAACTTGATCGTTGGAAATTGAAATAAACAGACATGGGATTGAGAGAATTATGCAGAGCTTTGCTGCACATTTTGTGTTGATTTTTGTCGTTCCCTCTTCTGATTCTTTTTCTTGCTTTTTGCCACATTCCACATGTTTAGGCTGTATTCCACGATCTTCCATGTTAGGTAGTGGTTTTGACTAGTCGCGTCGTGCTTTTTCCAGGGCCAACTGCAACACTCCTGGGCTTTCATCTGTTGCTTTTGCTTATGGGCTTTTGGATTATTTTTTAGGCACAACAATTAGTTTATGTTTGGTTGACATTTATGATTTTATGTTTGCAATTACTTATATATATATACATATTCCGACCGAAAGGTGAGAAATTTTTTTTCTAGTACATTTTAAAGAATAACGAGTAGTAGACATTTAAGTTGGTATTATAGCAATGTTTTTGCAAAAGGTTGTCACCGCCAGTTCCAGAAAGCTCATTCGTCAAGCCTGAAGTCTGTAAGTTTAAATATAAGTACACATTCTGGCCGAAAGGTGAGAAAATTTTTTCCAGTATATTTTAAAGAATAACGAGTAGTAGACGTTTCAGTTGGTATCATAACAATGTTCTTGCAAAGGGTTGTCACCGCCAGTTCCAGAAAGCTTAGTCGTCAAGCCTCAAGTCTGTAAGTTTAAATGTTATCATCTGCGTGTTTATATGATATATATATGTTTAAGCTATATTTTTAAACAATTTTTGAAATTAAATAATATTTATGTTTAAGTTTGCATGATAAATGATTTTTATGATTAAAACTTGTATGGTTGACGCCTTAGAATTTTTTTGTATGTTGCAATATGAAATAAGAAATTATATGATTTTCACGCATGCTGGCTTTGTAGTAGAATTGTAAATATTTAAGAATTTGGTCTTGCGTTAGGAAATGTTGAAAATGATTTGACTATATTGATTTTTGAGTTTTAGTATTGATGTTATACTTTTTGAGTCATAAGCTAATCAAGAAGATTATGAATGCTTTTGGGTCATGTAGATTTTATAAGAAAATACTGATTATTCGTGGTTATTAATTGAGTTAATTTTTAAGAATTACATAAAAGGAATAATGATTCGAAGACTGGGACGGTCGTTAGAAGTATAAAAATGTATAATTTGGGATTTTAAGTTGTGATGGAAATGTAAGATTGGTTATGGGAATTAACTTTGAATTTAATAAGTTTGAAATTATTGAACTTTATGTTACGGGAAACCTATATAATGAAATTAAGAATGCCAAGATCTTATGGGTTAATTGTAGAATTTTAGAAATTTAGGACGAATTGGAAAATTTTCGAGGAATTAGGAATTAATTTTGCAATTGTTAAGAAAATTGGGGACTTTTTTTTAGCAATAAGTGAGAATTGAATGATTTAAATGATATAAATTGTCGATGATTTAGGCTGGAAGGGATATTTAGAACCTTAATATATCTTGGTTATAATGTATAAAGAATGGAAATCCAGGGCATTGTTGAATGAATCAATTTTGAGCTTGAAAATTCTAAGCGTTAGAGAAATAATGTCGGGGAAAATTAATTTTTTTTAGAGTAAAGACAATTTAAGGTAAAGTTGATCAATCAGTTAAGTTATATTATAAATAGATATGTGTATTGGAATTGTCTTATCGGAGACTATTTGAGTTGTATAAGTTTGAATTACAAGTTTATGAGATATGTGTTTATATGAAAATTATGGGTGAAATTTAATATTTGAAGCAATTTTATATTTGGGATGTACCTGTAAATAGTTAAGTTACGTTAGTTGGTGCCGTAAGCTTATACTAATATTATTATGATGTTGAGATAATGTTTAACTATTAAGTGTATTTCCTAGGATAAAAGTCGATTAGTAAATTTTGGTGCTAAGATCTCTTAAGTTGAAACACATAAATGCTTAAAGCCTTAGCATATCTTGAGTCCAATAAATTTAAGAAATGATGCTTTTGTGATTTTACTGTTGAAATATAATAGGTTGATGAACATCTTGGGTGTAGTATAAGGAAAATAAGATACGATAAGTTTGGACCTCAATTTATAATACTGGGAATTGTGAGAAAAGTAAAAATTCGAGATTATATTAAAATATAACTAAGTTATCATAAGTCGTTTTAAGTCGCGATTCGCAAATGAGGAGTTTGAAGGAAAATTTAATTAGGATTGAGAAGACATAAAGACAGCCTAAAACTTATTTTATCAGAGAGGCGTAGGGGAAGCGTGGATTGTTGGGATATTAGAATTAAGTCTAAACTTTTTAATTATCGATGATAACTGAATTTCGGGGGCGAAATTCAATTTAAGGGAGGTAGATTGTAACGTCATGAAAATATGAAGGTTCACGTGAACCACATGCAAGCAAGTTATCAAATTTCTTATGTATTTTAATTAAATGGTTTTAATTTGAATTAAATATGATGTGCATGTTACATGTTTAAAATGTAATCTTCTACATGATTGTATAAAACTGTGTTTTAAAAGTTATTCAAGATGCGATCGAGGAACGGAGAACGGGGACCATATGAGAGAATATATTTTATTAAATAACTATTTTTAATGTGTGGTGTATTTTAAATGGAATTTTGAAAATGAGGTGCTTTTATATGCCGAGTAGTATTTTAAACCGGTAATCGATTTTCGATGAAAACAAGATTTTTTTTAGAACTCGGCTAATATTTTGACAAACTTTCCTAAACAATATATTTTTTAATATTACTTATTGGGCCTAATATACAAGGGTAATGGGCCTAAGCTTGCACCATATATTTTATATAAAATAATCAATGCTTCAAAGTCTTTTATTTACTTTAAACTCACGCCCCCTCACCCTAAATCATACTAGGACTCTTCTTCTCCATCAGCAACACACACACGCGTTGGAGAGGCAAAGTCATGTTAAACTTGAAGGAAATACAGCTAGCTTCTCCCCAGTCTCTCCGTCAACGTCCCTCACATCGTAAGTTGTTTTTCGTACGTCAAATACGCAAAGGTACGCCTTAATCTCCCTTTTTCTCATTATCACTCCATATTATATGTTGGATGCATAGTTGCATGAAAAATATGTTGCCTTTTTGTTTATTTTCGTTTTTGAGGTTTTATACAACCAAAACTTATGTTTTCATGATTTGAAACTGTAAAACCAGGGATTTTGAAGTATCGTGATCTCATCAGAATAATATTAGATTAATCAATTGATGGTGTAATCTTGGATATTAATATTTAAATCAGTCAGAATATAATATATTTTTGGGTTATCAATCTAAGGATTTATTAAGGAATTTCGAAGATTTCGCAGATAAATGTCTAAGATTTGAGTTGATATAGAGATACCGGGATAAAAAAAAGATCAAGCAAGAGATAATAAAATCCATAGAATTCGAAATTAATCAGTGTATATATATATGCAAATTTCGAAATTTGTATGGATAAAAGATTTAAATTTCGAACAAATTACGGATAGATATATCACGATTTGAGATAAAAGATTTAAGTCAGATTTCAACGCGATATCACTCGATCCCGATAGCAGCCAACCCCTATAAATATGAGGACCCTATAAGCTCAAAAATCACACCTAAATTTTCGAAAGTCTCCCCTAGTCTTCTTGGGAATTTTCTAGCACAGCGAAGCGCTGCTGCCGTCCAGCCAGTGAAGTAGGAATTTCGAAATTCCTGTACAAGCAATCCTAGTTATTCACGTTTTTTCATCAAGAATTCAAGGTAAGTGGGCTGTTTTAACTTTCGGTTTTATGCATATTAAATTTTCGGTTTTGGTTTTAAAAATTCGGTCGTTTTGTCTATACGTTTTTACGAAAGTTGGTACGTTTTTGGATTGGTACTGTGAGGATTCTCTGAAAATGGGTGGAATTCCAACATATGACCCTTAACTGTAGGATAGAACTGTTTTATGGCCTCGCCCCCTTAGAGGATCAAAACTTAGGGACTGATATCAGTAAACCATGAAAGGTGAAAAATCGCAGTGTTACAGTGTTGTTATGTTATGAATATGATGTTACGATTATGAAAAGCATGCTATGTTATGATTCGAAATTGTTATAAAATGTTATGTGGTATTCAAATTCCCCCGCTTGCTGAGTATTTCCCAAAATACTCACCCCTTACAACCTTCCCCAGATAAATCAGAAGAAGAAATAGAGAAAGAAGAATCAGACGCCAGTTTTTGGGCTGATAATGGACGCATGAAGAATTTTAATTAAGAATAAGTTCTTGTGAGTTTTAATTTAAGTTATAAACGCTTCCGTAGATGTTTGTCGTTTTCAGAGTTACTGTTGTAAAGACGATTCCATTAATATGGTATTTATGATATAAACTGGTTTTGGTTTATACTGTACTACGAGGCTTGTTGTTTAGCAATTATGTGATTGTTAAATAACTGCGGTGTCGACTAACCCCGGTCTCGGGGCGTGACAGAAACTCTTGATAATGATGCATGAAGGGGCTGCCATTATAGGGACACAAAAATGGATGAATTTCAGAGGGTTTAGAAGGCTTAAGTGATGCTACGTAAGGTCTGGACGCGAGGGGTTAAGGGTTGGACGAAAATAGAACCCATGGAGGCTAGGGTTTCGGCTAGGGCTTCTTTAGAAGGCACAGCCTTAGTTGCTGTTAGAGAATGAACATGGAACCTAAGGGGGTTGCAAGATGGTCCTATGATGTTAGCATGAGGGTTGGCTAGAAGGCTTGGGTGATCGCATGAGGCTTGGACGCGAGAGACCCCTAGGCGATGGGTTTGAGGGGTGCAAGGGTATAGCTCGATGGGGCTGGTCCAGTAGGTTGCCCAGGACATGGTCATGGTCCTAGAACGGTGGTCCAGGGGCTGGTCTTGTTGGTTAGGGGCTGAGGCCGAAGATTTCATGGCTAGGGGACTAGGGTTTCGAATTTTGTAGAAAACAATTCACTAAGTGCCTAGCTTTGGTTCTATGGGATTTTATTGGCTTGGGTTTGGATGCAAAAGGGTTAGATATGTGTTAATAAGTCATGGTTCAAATTTGGTAAGTTTTGGTTAATTTTCAAGTCAATTCGGATCAAAATCGGGATGTACGTCTAAGTTTAAATACGAGTTGGGAAACTAGTTGAGAAGCGGAATTTTAAGTCTAAGAAATTTATGAGTGTATTTTAAGGTGTCATGTTAAGTTTAGAATGATTTGGGTCGTCGTTTTAAGGTCTAAGGATAAATTGGGAAAGTTAGGGTTTCAAGCGCAAAACGGTCATTTTACAACTGAAAATGTTAGACGTCCTAGCGTGGCTCTAAATGCTGTAATATATGTTAAAATGTTTATTTCAAATGTTTATGAGATATTATGATAAAACGTTAAAAAAACATGTTGAATGTTTAGTTTAAAAGAAAAATGATTTATATGTGGATGAATTTTTATAAGTGGTGGAAATATGAAAAATTGAAGGAGGTGAATTGATTGTGACTAATACGATGATACGATGATATGTAAGGTCAATGCTCAGTTTACGGATGAGAGTGTCGCTGATGTCCCCGTCACCCGATACCGTGGTAATACGTAGATGGATCCATCGACCTACAGTTAATACGAAAGTCACTATTAAGGATCTAAATTCAATAAAAAGGAAACATATATGTATTTTTTGAAAGGAAATATGGTATGATGAAAGGAAAAATGTTTAAGTTTATGCATGCTTATGAGAAGCTATTTTCTTAAAAGTATTTTCACTGTTGCATGTGAATGTATATGTATTACTTGCTATCATGGTTAAGGTTTGCTGAGAGTAAATAAACTCAATAGGTGTGATCGATGCAGGTGAGCATGATGTTGATATTGATGGAAAACTTGATGGTTGAATTAGCTGGACTGAAGGTGTACACAAGCCGAGGACCGTCGCTAGTTTTCTGCAAAATTAAGTTTATGATTTAATTTTACGTTAAAAATTTTGTGACTTTTATGCTTTTGAGAGATTTTAAGATATTAGAATGTTTATCCTTTATTTTGAAAAATGTTGGTTTAGATTTGATTGATATTTACGATTTTATGTTTTGAATTACTTTCCTTATATATATATATATATATATATATATACATGTAAGTACATATTCCGACCGAAAGATGATAAAAAAAATTTTTAGTACATTTTAAAGAAAAACGAGTTGTAGACTTTTCAATGACTGTGACAAATATTTTATATCATGCTTACAATGAACAAATCATAACTAAACAACGGATTTGATATTAAAGTAGTCCAATGGTTCGATATCATATCAATGGTTCAAAGTTGATTGGAAAGAAGAAGGGCCATATCATGATATATCAATTTCAATCATACATATCGAGTTTTAAAACGAAAAACCCATTGACTTGTTTTCTTGGATTAATATGTGAGAAAATATTTGTTGGGATCCTCGAACGAAAGACTGTTCCTTGCTGCCAACTGTGATTCGAATGATGCACTGTATGTTGCAAGAGAAGACATGAAAAATTCTTCAAATTGGACCTACTTTTCTTGTTCTTGGACAGAAACTTGGCTCAATATCTTGGCAGCTCTCTTGCTCAAAAACGATGAAGAAATTGTAGTAATTGTAGCAGAAATTCTCCCTTTCTTGTAGCTATTGTGGCCCAAAATTTGAAGTATTTTGGAGAGGATTCTTGGTGTTATTTACCTCAAGCTCCATCCATTATTCATAGGCTAAAGCAACCAGCTGAAAGGTCCTTCCTTCATGGCTATTAATTTATTCCATTTTAATGTCATTATTCTTCCTTTATTGTGTTGTTACAAGTCCCTGAGATGGATTATTCCTGTTGTTTGGGGTATTCAAAAATGAGGGAAAACAAGAAGAAAACAATGAAAATGGCTTTGTAGAGGCAAGTGTTGAACACTTTCTCCTTAAGAGCCCTCACAATGTGCTAGAGTTTTGTGGCAATCTTCTCCCAAGATACAACTACAACACTTGAATAATGAGCACTCAAATATTCAAGTTCTTTCACAAAGAAATGGATGAACTCTCTCTTGAAGAAAAAGGAAGAAGGAGAATATGCTTATGATGTTATTATAAAAAAGTTTTTGATTTTGAATAATCATGCATTTAATGATTTTCAAATGAAAAGACATGATCTTTCATTCATAGGGATGTCTCTTGGCCATTGTAACTGATCACACACATCAAACAATGCCAAAGAAATAAAAAAACGCCTGAAAATTTCGAAGGGACGCGTCCGTGCGCACGCTGCCGAGCAGCGCTCGGCTCGACAGCGCCTGCCGAGAGCTCTCGGCAGGCGCGCAGACACGCGCGGCTGCGCGCCTGCCACTGTCTCGACAGGCGCGCGCGCATTGGCGCGCATGCCCGCGCGGCCACGCTCCTGCCACTGCCTCGGCAGGCGCGCGTGCGGCTGCGTGCATGCCCGTGCGGCCGCGCACATGGCACTGTTCACCGAGTTTTTTTTTTTTTTTTCCGTACCTTACATGTTCCGACTACTCGATTTATGTTCTTTCAACATATGATGAACTTTTTCGAGTTTTATTCAGAACAATCGAACTTAATATTCGTTCATTAAGCTTCGTTTTTCTTTTCGAATTTTTCCAAATCAAACACATTGATTTACTTGCTTAATTTTCATTCATTAAGCATCAAAATTCCAACAATCCCCCACATGAATGAAATTAATGCATAAATGCTCGTGATGCATAAGAGAGAGTATATACGAAAAATTATCACATCAGGAGAGGTAGCTTTTGGCTTTGAACCTGCCCTAGTGGAATACAATCGGATTTACTAGGCCACGAAGTGAACGTGATGTTTTGAACTTCTTGGCGGTTCATGTAAAACCAGACAACTGTACACACATGATAACCTTTCTTCCATTTCCATTTTGTTTTATCGGTTGTGTCCGTTTTGGCCATGGAACACATCTTGGCTTCATACGTGTTTCATCGAGGCGGCCCGTCCTCACACGTACATAGGTGATCTCCTTGTAAAAGGGTATCCTACTTACCCCGCTTTTGCAAGCTACGGAATCATTAAAAGTACAATACTTAACCTCACTACCTTTGTAGGCAACTTCACTCATCGTCTTAGGAATGAGGAGTGATTCCTCAAGTTTTCATAATTTAGTTGTCCCATTGAACCAAGATCTTGGGATCTCCAATCTACAAGGTTGGGTTGCCACTATGAAAACTTTATTTGGTAGGTTTTAAACTCATTCCTCTTGACAGACAGTACATTTGATCTCTATTTAATGCTTTTGTAAGCGGATCCGCTAAGTTATCCTTTGATTTAATATAATCAACAGAAATAACTCCATTAGAGATCAACTGTCGCACAGTATTGTGTCTTCGACGTATGTGTCGAGACTTGCCATTGTACATACTGTTTTGTGCCCTTGCAATTGTCGACTGACTGTCACAATGTATCATGATTGCTGGCACTGGATTTGTCCAACATGGAATGTCTTCTAGAAAGTTGCGAAGCCACTCAGCTTCTTCTGCAGCTTTATCTAGAGCTATGAACTCCGATTCCATAGTAGACCTCGCAATGCAAGTTTGTTTCGATGACCTCCAAGAGACTGCTCCTCCACCAATGCTAAATACATAGCCACTGGTGGATTTTGAGTCATTGGTATCAGAAATCCAATTTGCATCACAGTATCCTTCAAGTACTGCTGGATACTTTGTGAAATGTAGTCCATATTCTGAGGTGTGCTTTAAATATCTAAGCACCCTTGTCAACGCCTTCCAATGTGCATCACTAGAATTACTTGTAAACCGACTTAACTTGTTAACCGCACAAGGGATATCAGGTCTAGTACAATTAGTGATGTACATAAGGCTTCCAATAATTTTGGAGTATTCCAGTTGAGAAACTGGTTCTCCACGATTCTTCGCCAAATGGACAGTCACGTCTAAAGGCAGTTTTTACTGGGGTAGAGTCATAAGCATTAAACTTCTTTAACACTGTTTCTACATAATGAGATTGAGATAGGACTATTGCTTCTGGAGTTCTAAAGATTTTAATCCCTAGAATTACATCAGCAATACCCATATCTTTCATATCAAAATGTTTTGTCAACATTTTCTTTGTACCCTTAATCAACTCTTGGTTATTCCCCATTATTAGCATGTCATCCACATATAGACATACTATCACATAAGATTCTCGAGTGCCTTTAATGTAAACACATTTGTCACTCATTAATCTTAAATCCATTTGACAATACCACCTTGTCAAATTTTTCGTGCCACTGCTTGGGTGCTTGTTTAAGTCCGTATAGTGACTTAATTAAACGACAGACTTTTCTTTCTTGTTCTTTAACAATGAAGCCTTCAGGTTGCTCCATATATATTTCTTCTTCAAGTTCACCATTTAAGAATGCTGTTTTGACATCCATTTGATGTATCTCAAGGTTATGCAAAGCTGCAATAGCAATGAGCACACGAATGGATGTTATTCTTGAAACTGGTGAAAACGTGTCGAAGAAATCATGACCTTCTCTTTGTCTATAGCCTTTGGCCACAAGCCTGGCTTTGTATTTTTCAATACTTCCATCAAATCTCATTTTCTTTTTCAATATCCATTTGCATCCCAATGGCTTGGTACCTGGTGGAAGATCCACTAGTTCCCAACTATGGTTTTGCAAAATGGAATCCATTTCAGAGTTGATGGCTTCTTTCCAATAAGGAGCGTCAGGGCTAGCAAGAGCATCTTGTATGTTCTTTGGTTCATTCTCCAACATAAAAGTATGGAAGTCTAGACCAAAGGACTTTGAGATTCTAGCCCTTTTGCTTCTTCTTGGCTCTTGCTCTTTTGAAGAGTCTTCCAATGGTATAGCATTTTCATTTAGAGTTGGATCACGTGTAGGTACTCGACCTTCATTTTCCGTCTCAAGTTTCCTCTTGCTAGAACCATTTTCTTTCCTTTCTTTACAAGGAAATATATTTTCAAAAAATACTGCATTTCTTGACTCAATTGTCATGCCCGTATTCATTTCTGCATTTTCAAATTTGTGCACTATAAACCTATAGGCACTACTGTTATGTGCATATCTGATGAATATGCAGTCGACCGTCTTTGGTCCAATTCGCTCTTGTTTAGGCTTTGGTATTTCTACCTTAGCTAGACACCCCCACACTTTGAGATACTTGTAGGAAGGTTTGTGACCTTTCCACAATTCATAAGGTGATTTGTCATTTTTCTTGTGGGGTATCTTGTTCAGGATGTGATTAGCCGATAGTATTGCTTCCCCCCACAAGTTTTGGGGTAGTCCTGAACTTATTAACATAGCATTCATCATATCTTTCAGAGTTCGATTCTTTCTTTTGGCAATGCCATTCGATTGTGGTGAATAAGGAGCAGTCGTTTCATCAATTATACCCACAGATGTGCAGAATTCATCAAACGGTGATCCGTATTCGCCCCCTCTATCGCTTCGAACTCTCTTTATTTGTTTGCCTAGTTGATTCTCAACTTCGGTCTTATAACATTTGAATGCTTCAAGAGCTTCATCTTTCGACCTCAAAAGATATACGTAACAATACCTTGTATTATCATCAATGAATGTCACGTAGTATCTTTTCCCTCCTCTAGTTTGTACAAATTTTAAATCACCAAGATCGGTGTGTATTAATTCTAGAGGAGTTGTACATCTTTCAATCGAGTGGTAAGGCGCTTTGGTCATTTTTGCTTCAACACATATCTCGCATTTGTGTGTTGAATCGACGTTGTGTTTAGGCAATAATTCAAGTTTCATTAAACGTTGCAAGGTATTAAAATTTACGTGTCCTAAACGAACATGCCATAAATAAGAACACTCACAAGTAAATAGAACTCTTGTCTTTATTACTTTCAACAACACTTTGGCTTATAGCCACTACATTCAACTTGAAAAGGTTCTCATCGAGATATCATTTTCCAATAAAATGACCATTTTTTGTCAATACAACCTTGTTAGACTCAAATACTAGTCTAAACCCATGTTTGACCAACAAGGACCCCGACACGAGGTTCTTTCTTATGTCTGGTACATGAAGTACATCAACAAGTGTTACTTGCAAACCCGATGTCATCTTCAGTACGACATTGCCGGTGCCCACCACCTCAGATGTAGCGGAGTTCCTCATGTAAAGTTTTCTCTCGGTCGATGGAGTGTATGTGGAGAACATCCCTTTGTTGGAGCATATGTGTCGAGTTGCTCCCGTATCAAGCCACCATTCATTGGAGTTTTCCACCAAATTGGCTTCCAAAATAACTGCAGATAGATTAAGTTCAGAAAAATCAAATGGTACCGACCTTTCTTGAACTACGTTGGCTTGAGGATTTCCCTTCTTTGGCTTCCTACAATCCTTCGCCATGTCATTCGGTTTTCCGCAGTTATAACAAGTGCCTTTAAACTTCTTCTTGTTTGGTGGTTGTTGGCCTTGTTGTGGTTGCTTCTCAAACTTCCTTTTCTTCCCTTGGACACTTGATTCAACAATGTTCACCCTTGGTGCCATCTTACTTGCCTTGGCTTCGGTGCTCTTATTGTCTTCTTCTATCCTCAATCTGGTGTGCTGTCGTTGACCACCAAATTAATTCCTACTCTTTTAAATAAAAACGAGTGTAATGGTGAGTAGGGTCGAATCCACAGGGAACGGTAGATTTATTTCTTTTGATAATAAAATAAAAAAGGGGGCATTTGTTTTGATAATTACTAAATAAAATAATCTAAACTAAAATTATAAAGCAAGAAAAGTAATGAATCTAGAATTGAAAATTAATCGACGAGAATAAATTGAAGAATTTAATACGAGAAAAATACTGATTCAAGGGGATTCTACTATTTAATTATCTCACTGTTCATCGGTTAACCAATCATTTATTCATGTTATTCCAAACAATTAACCTTAGAATAATAGGGATAGCCGCTAAAATTCTTGTGTTTTCCTAAATTAATTGACCGAACCCAGCATCCAGTCAAAACTTACCGATAATCAACTGGGCACGATAGCGTTCCATATTAATTAAAGATAGCATTTAGGTTTCGTGAAAACAGTTAATCCTAAAATCTAACAATCGAGATAGCTGCAGTTGAAAAAATCTAGTTCCGTCGATTTATTTAGATTACACCTGTTATGATAGCACAACACATCTAACCTATTGCTACTCACGTACCAATCGTTCATGACAATTACGGATCACTGAATTCATGATTAGCATTAGAAAATCATACATCAAATTAAATTGTCAGATTAATTGATATATAACATTCATATAATTAAATCATAAATCAACGAATATTTGGGCAAACAAGAATAATAAATTAAAGCGCAAAAACCTCAAAGTGGTAAAATTAAACAGTAGAATATCCCTTGAATCAGACTAAGAAAATTAGCCTAGCATAATTTGATCTACAATATCCATGAAAATTAAATAAGAAAACATAAATAAATGCAAACTATTTTTTTGTTGGGAGAATTTGGAAATCCTGCGCCTTTTCTTTCCTTCACGAGGATGGAATATTTGGTGATTGGAGAGAAAAATTCAAAGCTGCCGCCTCCTTTTTCACGTGAGAGTGGGGAAGAGAATTTTTCTTGGGTCCAAAAAATCTTAAGCTAAAAGCCCACTACTTTTAATTAACCCTAATTAGTTCTTAAAATATAAAATAATAGATAATATTTTGTTTAGATTTTCCCTTCTTGCAATTTCTTTTTGGCAGCTGAAGTATCGTCATAAGGCGTGGCCACGCCTTATTCCAGGACTTCTTCTGGTTGAGCCATTCTCTTTCAAACTCTATCTTGGAAGCTTCAAATGTGATAAACATCGCCTTTTTTACTCAAATTTTGCTCCAAGACCGTAAAAGTTCCTCCTACAATAAAATTACACAAAAATGTGTCAATTAAACATATCGGAGGTTAAAAATAACGGGAAATATGAAAATAAAATATTAACTATTACTAGCCTATCAAAATCTCCCACACCTAAACGATGCTTGTCCTCAAGCATAAAATAGATCAACTCATTATCTCAATTTTCGTTCTCCTTCCGCTTCCTCTACTTATCCAAAACATTTTTCATGCAAGAAGACATTTTAATTCCAGAGCATCTCACAAAATAACATCATGAACAATTACTGCAATCAGAATGTGTAGAAAGTAAAATGCATGGGATTTAACAACTCCGCACAAGGTTCGCTCATTCCGCTCATTAGTGTCTAGGATATATATATCAACAAACTCTCATGTCAAATGCATTGAAAAGTTTTACCATAAGCTTGCAAATATATCACATCCTTCCACTAAATGAATGAATTAAAATACACAAACAAAAAGGGCTATAAATGGGTTGTAACGTGGCTAGGGGTAAGGTAGGGTAAAAAGGAACAATGAGCTATGAAATTAGAGAAATCATATGCACTTTTCACAAAATCAATTGAATCCAAATAATAACATCTTCAACCTCATTATAACATCAAGAGCCCTCTTTTTTTTTCTATTTGTTGCTCTTCTTTTCTTTTTCACTTCGTCTACTTCTCTTCTTTCTCTTTCTTTTTTTCTTTTTGTTTTTGTTTTTGTTTTTTTTGTTTTTTTTTGTTTTTTTTTTGTAGACGGTTACTATAAGGATTCGAGATTGACTAAATTCCAACAATTCACGCTATTTTGGATTGAGTGATGCTATTTGTGAAAAGTTTACATGATTCTCCAATTCAGGGTTCAAAACAAGGGGGATAACCAACAAAAAGGATTTATCATGGTTTGTAATGTGGTTATTTTTATTTAAAGAAAAAAAACTGAGGCTCAACTTGGTTCACTAGGGGTCTATGAATCAGGGTAGGCTCAAAGAACGGCTTAGATGATGCGAAAGAAAATGGTTTAAACCTAATGCCCTTATCCTGTTGTCTATGCACCCAATTCACCACAAAGTGTTGACAAAGACATGTATAACAATGCAAGTTCTAGAAAAATTAACAATGCAATGACAACACACAATCAAAGAAAATAGAGCAAGAATTCATGATTGCTCATAGGCTCAAAGCTCACCAAAGAAAAAAAAAAATATAGCAATTGTGTTAAATCCCACACACTTGTTCTCTCTAACTATCATCAAGAGCAACTTATTCATATTGCAAAAGTGAGAATGCAAAAACAATTTGCACGCAAAGAAAACATCATTTTTTTTTTATTCGCATCGGAAGCAATCAGGATTCAGAAGAAAGATATAACAAATGAACTAGATGCTTGGAACTAACAACGTCACTAATTTTTTTTTTTTATTTTTTTTTTATTTTTAAATTTTTTTTTTTTTTTTGGAAGAAAAATTAAATCGAAATACTAAAGATCAAATAAAAAAAAAAACAAACATCCCACAAGGAAGTCAAACTTCTCACAGCACATCAAACACTCCCACACCTAAACTTGACATTGTCCTCAATGACAAAAAATAGATGCTCAACTATAACGATAAAATAGTATGAAGTTAGAGAACTCCCCTGAAAAATGTTGAGCATCGTGAAGAAACATCATCTATTGCTGCGGAGGGGGAAACGGTGGTTCGAATCCCATGTGTCTGTAGAATGCCAATTGATTCAGTTCCATTCTGGTCAACCGTTGCTTGATCTCATCCACTTCCACGTCGATACGCCTTCGTGATGGAGTAGCGGATGTGGGTGGAGGCGCACGTGAGTCCAAAGGGTCGTCCGGACCATCAGATTCAGAATTGTGGTGGCCTGGTCGTGCAGTCACTGGACCTGGTGGACAAAAAGAAAATACTCCCTGCACTTGTTCTATCAATCCCATAGTCTCTAAACAATGCAAATCAAGCATAGGACAAGCAACATGAAGGTTATTATTATCAAGATCAATCAAGTCCAGGTTGACAGCTAATGCAGTAATCAATGAGCCAAGAATCAAATGGCGTTTATGAGCAACGACACCAGCAAATTGAGAGGCCAACCAAAAACCCAAATTAACTCTTATTCTATTTTGCATGCACCACAAGAAAAACAATTCGGCTTTAGTTAACACACCCGCAGAATCTTTTCGACCCGAAAAAGTAAACGCAAGGAAACGGTGAATGTATTTCCACTCCGGGTTGTGCAAGTAATAATCCTTGGATTTACTCGGGTCGTAATCATCCTCTGTGGACATAGCTCGATAAAGGGCAATGGGATTAAATTGGTCATGAAAATCACACGCACTATGCAAATATTCATCAGTTTTGGCAAAATCTTTGTCAATAAAACCAAAAGCAATGTTAAATTCAGTGATTGAAAATTTGAAAGTGCGTCCCATTAACCTAAAACGAACTACACCTGGACTGGAGAGTGTGAAATTATCAGGTTTGCTCAATTCAAAAGTGGCATAAAACTCACGCACAAGTTCTATATAAGCAGGACATAAGACAGAAAAGTATGAGTCCCACCCAATGTTACTAATCAAATCAAGCACACCAGTTTTAATATTCAATAATTCCATGGTGGGGTGGTGAATATGCTTGCATGGGATGATTTTTTTGGTACACAATGCCTTATATTTATCCTTTTCCACCTTTTTTGTGAAGGTCAAATGACCATTCAAATCTGCTTCAGACGGTGGTAATGAATTCATCCCCTTTCCCATTCTAGCCCTTTTCCGGCCCGACGAAGAACTTGGGGTACCGACTTTTTTATTCGAGGCTTGGGAATCCCGTTGCATTCTATTTACCAATTGTACACTTCACACAATTATACCACAACCAACAATAAATACGGAAACAATCACAAGTTAAGCCCAGTAATAATTGGCGCACACAACGATATCCAATTGCGAGTGAAAAGAATAAGTTAACAAAACACCATGTAAACACATATAATCGAAATAAGAGAGGGGTTGGAGAAATATCACCGAAATTTGCGTGGCGGTTGTGCGAAGGAGGAGATACGGTGGAGATCAGTGATGGACCGAGCGAAGTTGCGGTGCGAATTTGCTGTGGTGGCTGTGGTCGTGGGCTGCCAGGCGAGCGGCGGTGGAGGTCGACGGAGGAAGGTTGCAGACTGATGCGTTGGCGAAGGTGAGTGTCTGTGCAGGGCATCGCTGTGTTTGGTTCTGTGCGGGACGTCGCTGGAGTTGCAGAGTGCGGGACGAGCTGCTGTGCTGTTGGTTGAGATGCAGTGGAGATGAGTGATAAACCGAGTGAAGCTTTTGTGTGCAGGGCCGAGAGGGGGAGCGGTGTGTGTGCAGCACGAGCGGCGGTGTTCTGGACGGAAAGTGATGCGCCTCACGAAGCTGCTGTGCTGGACGATGAATTGGGTGTGTGTAGGAGCGAGACGGTGTCGCGAAGTGGGGTCTCGGTTGAAAGAGATATGGCGAGAGGCGCTGGTGTGCAGGTGGGTGCGATGGTGCGAGAGCGGGAGAGGTTAGATTTGGAGGTGGTGCTCGGTTGGGAGAAGCTGCTGTTGTGCTTGCCGAGTGAGAGACGAGCGGCGGTGTTTGCGGCGCTGTGAGAGAGATGGAGCGAGGTGGTACTGCAAGAGTGTAAAAGAAATAGGTTAGTATGCTTATTTTATTATTAATTTTTTTTTTTAAAAAAAATAAAAAAAATAGAGAACCTCCCAAGTCTCAGCAGTAGAGGTGTGTGAATAAGGCGTGGCCACGCCTTATTCGAATACCTCTACTGGAAAATTTATGTAACTTTTTTTTTTATTTTTTTTTTAAACAGTAGAGGTGTTTTAATAAGGCGTGGCCACGCCTTATTCTAAAACCTCTTCTGTAAAAATTTTAATTTTTTTTTTAAAAAATTAATTCAGTAGAGGTGTTTCAACAAGGCGTGGCCACGCCTTATGCAAAAACCTCTGCTGGAACAAAATAGAAAATAAAAAATTAACAAGAACTAAAAATTTGGGTTGCCTCCCAAAAGCGCAATTTTTTAATGTCGTTATGCTCGACATTCTTCGTCCCATCAACTTTCAGAATATTGGGGTTTTTCCAACTCGATTTCTAGTGCTTGGGACGTGCTTTCATCTTCATGTAACACCTTCACTCGATGTCCATTTACTTTGAATGTTTTATCAGTATCCAAACTCTTGATTTCCACTGCACCATAAGGGAAGACATGAGTAACAACAAAAGGACCAATCCATTGGGAACGAAGCTTACCTGGCATAAGTTTTAGCCGAGAATTGTACAGTAGTACTTTTTGACCAACGCTAAATTGCTTTCGCAAAATCGCATTGTCATGGAACAACTTCGTTTTCTCCTTGTAGATTCTCGAATTCTCATATGCCTCCAATCTTATCTCCTCTAACTCTTGTAGTTGCAGTTTTCTCGATGCACTCGCCTCTTCCAAGTTCATATTGCAGTTTTTAACTGCCCAATATGCCCTATGTTCAATCTCCACGGGCAAATGACACGATTTCCCAAAAACTAACCTGTAGGGAGACATCCCTATTGGTGTTTTATATGCAGTCTGATAAGCCCAAAGTGCATCATCTAAACGGAGACTCCAATCTTTCCTTCCCGGATTGACTGTTTAGACTTGATCTCTCGATTAGAAACTTCGGCTTGGCCATTTGTTTGTGGATGATAGGCTGTGGCAACTCTATGATGCACCCCATATTTTTTCAACAACGCTTCAATTGTTCGATTGCAAAAATGGGTTCCTTGATCACTGATTAGTGCCCTTGGGATACCAAACCTGCTGAAAATGTTAGATTTGATAAAACCTGCAACAACTTTGGAATCGTTAGTCCTAGTGGGTTTTGCTTCCACCCACTTCGAGACATAATCAACTGCCAACAATATGTAAAGATAACCTCCTGATGAAGGGAATGGTCCCATGAAATCCATGCCCTAAATATCGAAAATATCACATACAAGAATTGGGTTTTGGGGCATTTCATTTCTATGGGACAAAGATCCCGTTCTTTGACATTGTTCACAGTTTTTACAAAACAAATAGGCATCCTTAAAAAGTGTCTCCCAATATAAACCACAATCCAAAATTTTCCTAGCAGTCCGTTTTGGTCCAAAGTGGCCACCACATGCATAATTATGACAGAAAGTCAAGATCGACTTATGTTCAATTTCAGGTACACACCTCCTAATAACTTGATCATCACAAAATTTCCATAAATGAGGTTCATCCCACACGTAATACTTTGTCTCACAACGAATTTTCACTTTACGAGATTTACTAAGATCATTAGGTAAAATTCCGGTAACCAAATAATTAACTATGTCTGCATACCAGGGATTCATACCTTTCACTTGAAATAGTTGCTCATCAGGAAAAAATTCGGAAACAGGCAAAACATTATCTTCGTTCACCAATCTACTCAGATGATCAGCTACTGGATTCTCAATTCCTTTCCGATCCTTGATCTCGATGTCGAATTCTTGGAGTAAGAGTATCCACCGTATCAACCTCGGTTTTGACTCCTTTTTTGTCAACAGATATTTCAATGCTGCATGATCAGAAAACACAATTACTTTAGAGCCTAGCAAATATGATCAAAATTTTTCTAAAGCAAAAACAATTGCTAAAAGCTCCTTTTCTGTAGTGGTGTAATTGCACTGTGCAGAGTCCAATGTTCTCGAGGCATAGTATATGACGTGACTCTTCTTATCAACTTTCTGGCCTAGAACAGTCCCCACAGCATAATTGCTTGCATCACACATAATTTCAAAGGGCAAATTCCAGTCAGGTGGTTGGATAATAGGCGCTATGGTCAACATGTTTTTTAGCTTGTTAAAAGCCTCCTTGCAATCTTCTCCAAACTCGAAAGGTACATCTTTTTGGAGCAACTTGGACATCGGTAGAGCAATCTTTGAGAAGTCCTTAATAAACCTGCGGTAAAAACCTGCATGTCCAAGAAAACCTCGAATTCCCTTAACGTTAGTGGGGTAGGGTAAATTTGTGATTAAATCAACCTTTGCTTTATCAACTTCAATACCCCTAGAGGAAATCACATGTCCTAACACAATGCCTTCGGTCACCATAAAATGACACTTTTCATAATTCAAAACCAGATTGGTTTCCATGCACCTTTTCAAAATCTTTGACAAGTGACTCAAACAATTGTCAAATGAATCCCCATAGACAGTGAAATCATCCATAAATACCTCAATACAGTTCTCAATATACTCTGAAAAAATACTAAGCATGCACCTTTGAAACGTACCTGGAGCATTACAAAGTCCAAAAGGCATACGTCTGTAGGCAAATGTTCCAAAGGGGCATGTAAAGGTTGTCTTTTCCTGATCCTCCTGAGCAATGACTATCTGGTAATAACCTGAAAATCCATCAAGAAAACAAAAATAAGTTTTTCCAGCTAATCTTTCCAATGTTTGATCAATAAAGGGCAAAGGAAAATGATCCTTTCTAGTAGCTAAATTAAGCTTTCGAAAATCAATAACCATACGCCAACCATTTTGCACTCTTGTCGGTACCAACTCATCATTTTGATTTCTTACCACAGTGATACCTGTTTTCTTTGGTACGACATGGATCGGACTCACCCATTTACTATCCGAAATAGGATAGATTATGCCTTCATCTAAAAGCTTGAGAATCTCTTTCATTACCACTTCTTTCATTACCGGATTCAGTTTTCTTTGGAATTCTCTTACCGATTTGGCATCATCCTCTAAACGAATTCTATGCATGCAGATGGAAGGATTTATGCCTTTGATGTCCGCCAATGTCCAGCCAATTGCGGTTTTATGTTTACTGAGAATTATGGTTAATCTCTCTTCTTGCTCTTCAGTTAACCTCTTCGAGATGATCAAAGACAAAGTTTCATTGTCTCCCAAATAGATATACTTCAAATGATCTGGCAAATCTTTCAATTCCAATTTGGGTGCCTGCAAAACAGAGGGTAGCAATTTCTTGTGAGGGATCAATATTTCAGTTTCTAAATTTGGGACCACAGTTTGTGATTCCTCATCAGTTTCCGAAATTTCCCAAGCTTCAGCTATCTCTCCTTCCACCTCCAACTGTGCCTGCATGTGAAAACTGTCAATCTCATATGTCTCCTCAAAACATTCCTGCACAATTGAATCAACAATATCAATCGAACATATAGAGTGGTTTTCATGTAGAACCCGTAAATCAGTAGACGTATAAGCCATGCATAATTCTAGATTTTTAAATTTAATTAACTTCATTGCATGATTATTTTTTTTTATGCATTTATTTGAAGTTAATTATTTGTTTATTCAGTTCAGTAGTTGATTTTCAGCATTTCAGTTATTTCAGTGAGGCCGGACCGGAGTTGGAGTTTTGAGATAGAATTTAAGATTCGAGAAATATTTCCAGGACTTACTTTAGCTAGCAAGTAAGTTAATTTAAGTTAAAAAGAAGGTTTGAGGATTTATTTTAATAACTTGAGGTGAGTAGGAAATTAATTCAATTAAGCTCCATTTATTAAGGATTTTATTTACTAAATTATTTAAGGGATTAGTGAGGCTTTGTAGAGTTATTAATTATCAACTAGATAACAAATTTTCCCCTTCATTTTTATTTCATTTTTCGGCCACCCCCCTTGGAGATGCAACAAATCCTTTGCCAACTCATCTTTGACTCATTCTTGATTAGTTTGAGTTGTTAAACTTTTTAATTATTTTGTTCCACCTTAATTAATCAATGTTAGAGCTTATCCTAGACTAATTAACCAAGCATTTTCGGCCACCTCTAGTCTAGATGCATCCAAGAATAAATTTCTAGAAAACCAAAATTCAAAATTCAAAAAAAACTAGTAGACTTGGTCCTTGATTCTCCCATTTATTTTGGCAACCACTCCCTCACTCCCATAACCATTTCTCCCCCTCTCCATTTTTCAAAAATCAGAGGAGAACCAGAGAGGAAATCGTGACTTATAGCTAGGAAGAAAGGCTAGAGAAAACCGAGAACTAAAGAGAGCAAGAGAAGCCACTCCGTCTCCGTGCCGCGTCGTCGTCTCTTCATTTCGTTGTTCATTAAAACGAAACCAAGGCATGTCTATATTCTTTTCTAAACCTCAATCAAGTCCTATATTATTTTATAGCATCAAATGGTCTCGATTTTTCAGCAGGAAACCGATTTTTGACAGCAACATCACTTAAAAAAATTCTGCACAGTTTTATTCCTTGTGCTCTTCACGGTTTGGCTTGTTTTTGTGCATTCAGGTGGTTGGCTCGACTCCAGGCTCACCAGGCTACATCTAGACACATACTAGGGTGTGTCAAGACCGTGATGGTCCATTAAAACCAGCCCCATACATGTCAGAATTCAGAAATGACAGCAACCCTCCCCCTTGCATCTTATGAGTTTCGAAAATTTCAGTTTTGCTGTCATAGGAAGAGATCTGATCTTGGCTGCCCCAGGGGCTTATAGCCATGGTTAGATCACTTCCCTAGCACGTCTAAGACGTGACTAAGTCGCCCTTTTGGTGGCTTGGTCCATGGCTCCGCGGTTTGTAAATAAAACGTCACAACAGCCCCTCCCCTTTCTCGGCTCTTGAGTTTTGACAGCAGGTTTGCATTTCGTTTTTGCGGCTTGGTGTGGATCTGGTTCGGCCTTGTGCCCTTAGCCACGGTCCATACCACACCCCAAGATGTCTAGGTCGTGCCACGGTAAATTAATGGCCACTGGAACGACGCAAGATAACCCACGAAACAAGAACAGCCCACACTCCCCTTCTCGGCCCTTCATTGTACAGCACATGCATTTCGGTTTTGGTTGCTTGGTGTGAATCTTGGTTGGCCTATGGCCCATAGCCACGGTTCATACCATGCCCCTACATGTCTAGATCGTGCCATGGTCAACCAAATGGCCACTGGAACGACGCAAGACATCGATCAAAGCAAGACACTACACTTGCACAGCTGCTGGAAATTACAGCAACTTGCTGTGTCGATTAGGAGGCTTGTTTGAGTTCTTGGTTGGCTTTTAGCCTATGGACTTGGACTGGACAGTGCCCCATTGAGTTAGGAAGGTCATGTTTTCGACCGTTTGTGATTCGGATCATTTTTGAGGTCGTTCGAGAATTTACGGTGCGATGTGCCAAATTGACTCTCGAAAGAGCGTTTCATGTTTTGGCCTCCATTTCACCTAGATTTCGACCCTCATAATTTTAGGAGCATAAATTCATAATTTTAAACGTATTTTAATCATGACGTCACGTTGGTTCAGTGTTGGTTCGGGTTGGTTTAAAGTCATGATTAAATACGAGGTCGTTAGACGTAGTTGTTGCATTTTAGAAATTTAATTGCATAAATTTGCCTAAGAAAAATCCATTGCATATTTTCATGGAATTTTTAGGTTGCAGCGAGCCTGGGGACGATCCATTCCAGTTGGTAAAATTTCAGGATATTTTCATTATCGTCAGTTAATTATTTTACGTGCATGAAAACAGAAAAATGATTATTTTTTTTATTTATGCGATATGGTTTGTGGTTCATTCACTATGTGAGAGCATTATTATTATTTATACGGTCGCCAGTGACCGCTCAGTTCAGGTTGGTACCATCGGGTCTTCAGTGACCGCTCAGTTCAGGTTGGTACCATCGGGTCTTCAGTGACCGCCAGCTCAGTTCCAGGCTCCCCGGTAGTCAGTTACCGATCAGTTCAGCTTAGTGCAGTGGCCACAGGCGTAAAACATAATCTCAACAGAAAAGTTTTATCAGTTATTTCAGTGCAGGCTCCAAGGAGCAATTATTTTCACTGTGATTATCAGTTCAGCATGCACGTATTATAATTGCTCAGTACAGATTATTTTCAGCATGTCACATGGTATGATATTTTATCCCATGCATATTTTACTCCAGATTTTTACTCGTTACCTGCGATATATGCATGCTGAGTCTTTAGACTCACTAGACTTGATTGTTGTAGGTACTGATGAGGTCAGGGCCGAGGGCGGGGACCAGTGAGCCAGCTTGGGTCGGCAGTAGTGGCACCCGAGGACCTCAGTGCAGCAGTGTTTATTTTATTCCGCAAACAAATTTTTTATCAGTCATTGGATATTTTTTTTAAATTGTTATTGTTGGCAAACAATTATTTTCTTCCGCTGCAACCTTTTTGAAACATTGAACTTGATTCACCAGTTGATTTTATGAATGATGCCATTTAAGTTCTTTTAAAAAGAAAATTTTTAATTTTCCGCAAATTTTAAAGCAAGAAGTTTTAGGGCCTTTACAATTGGTATCAGAGCGGTGGTTCTGTATAGG
The DNA here is from genome assembly GCF_022965805.1 of Primulina eburnea. Taxonomy (NCBI): domain Eukaryota; kingdom Viridiplantae; phylum Streptophyta; class Magnoliopsida; order Lamiales; family Gesneriaceae; genus Primulina; species Primulina eburnea. The sequence goes on from NC_133108.1 coordinate 7,856,349, forward strand.
GTTTCACTACTACTGACTGCGAGAAGCTCACGAAGCCACGTCTTCGGTCTGTAAGTTTTCAGTTCAGCATTTTGTTCAGCAATTATTTAAAGCATGAATTTATTTTGTCAGCATGCTTCCAGACATTCAGTATTTCAGTATTCAGTTATAATAAATTATGGAATTATGCATGTTAGTTGCGTACGGGTTATGTATGGAACAGTATGCCCCCTAGACGCCAAGTTGGACGCCCGAGAGGTGGTGGCGAGCACTGTCGCGAGGACGATGATCAGAGACAAGAGAGGCAGACACCTCCTCCTCCTCCTCCACCACCCCCACCGGACGTGAATGCCCAGATGTTAGCTGGGATGACTCAGTTCTTCGCACAGTTTGCGGGGAACAATGTTGTGGTGACTAGGCCGACAGGGCCCGAGGCCGTCTATGAGCGATTTATGAAGATGCGCCCAAAGGAATTCTCCGGGACATCTGACCCCATGGTTGCCGAGGGATGGATCAAGTCCCTCGAGGTTATCTTTGATTTCATGGAGCTGGGAGACGCTGACCGAGTTCGATGTGCGACCTATTTATTTACTGGAGACGCCCGCTTATGGTGGGAAGGAGCGTCAGTAGCCTTGACTTTGGCTACACTTTCTTGGACCCGATTCACGGAGGTTTTCTACTCCAAGTATTTTGGTGAGGAGGTTCGCACCAGACTGACCACAGAGTTCATGAGTCTGAGGCAAGGGGATATGTCAGTTACGGAGTTTATCCGTAAGTTCGAGAGGGGCTGTCACTTTGTGCCCCTGATAGCAAATGATGCCAGAGCAAAGTTGATGCATTTTCTGGTGGGACTACGGCCGATCTTGCGCCGGGATGTTAGGGTATCTGACCCTGCCACTTATGAGATTGCCGTCTCCAAGGCCTTAGCCGCAGAACAGGATCAGCGGGATATTGAGAGGGACCGACAGGGCAAGCGCCCAGTCCAGGCACCAAACCGCCCTCCTCCTCATCAGCATCAGCAGCAACATAAGAGGCCATTCCATGGGCCGCCTAGAAACAGAGGTCACCACCTGCAGCAGCAGCAACAGCAGCGGGGACGCCCAGCCCCGAGGACTCAGGAGTACCCAGTCTGTCCGAGGTGCTCTCGCCGCCATCCTGGAGCATGTATGGCTGGCTCAGGAAAGTGTTTTAAGTGTGGCAGTCCAGACCACATGTTGCCACATTGCTCGCAGAGGAATCTGCCTACTCAGGGCCGAGTTTTCGCTCTCCATGCCGCGGAAACCAACCCTGAGACCATGTTATTGACAGGTACCTTTAAGCTTTAAGTTATCATTGAAATTCCGTGTTTTGACTATCGGGAGTAAGATTTGAACATAGAACCACGATAGGATTGCATGCTTTACTTAGTGATATTTTCGGGACTTAGTTAGAAGAACTTTGACCTTTGCATGTCTATAAGCTTAGCTCTTGTGATCGTTGGGTTCTGCTTATATTTCCTAACTTTCAGGGAGAATTTTCATAGCCGGCAAAGCTACCAAGGCCTTGATAGATTCAGGGGCCACTCACTCGTTTATATCGGAGGTCTTTGCAAACTTTCTGAAGATCAAGACCATTGGGCTAGACATAGCCTTTTCAGTAGTGTTGCCGTCAGGCGAGGAGATGGCAGCCACCAATGTTATCCGAGATATAGACCTTGAGCTGCACGGTAAGCTTGTATATGCGGATCTGATTTTGCTACCGATGCCGGAATTCGACATCATCCTAGGGATGGATTGGCTACTGAAGAACAGAGTGTTGATAGACTTCCAGCGGAGATCTGTTCTTGTCCGACCGCCTGGAATGGAGCAGTTCTTATTTGAGCCGGACAGGTACTTTTCGTTACCGCGCATTATTATATATGTTCAGGCTAGGAAACTCATGCATAGAGGGTGTCGAGCATTTCTAGCGACCTTTTTAGCTGTCCCCGAGGAACCCAGCCAGTCAGCCTCTGATGTTCCGATTGTCAGAGATTTCTTAGACGTTTTTCCCGAAGACGTCTCTGGTTTGCCACCCGAGAGAGAGGTGGAGTTTTCCATCGAGCTTATGCCAGGTACGGCTCCGATCTCCAAAGCGCCGTACCGTTTAGCACCGACAGAGATGGCAGAGCTTAAGAAGCAGATTCAGGAACTTCTCGACAAGGAGTTCATTCGCCCGAGCTTTTCACCATGGGGCGCGCCGGTCTTGTTTGTTAAGAAGAAGGATGGCTCGATGAGGCTTTGCATTGACTATCGGGAGTTGAACAGGGTTACAGTTAAGAACAAGTACCCACTACCGAGGATTGAGGATCTGTTTGACCAGTTGCAGGGACCTTCGATTTTCTCCATGATTGATCTGCGTTCTGGTTATCATCAGTTGAGAGTGAGAGATGCTGATGTCTCGAAGACAGCTTTCAGGACTCGTTATGGTCACTACGAGTTCCTTGAGATGCCGTTCGGTCTGACGAATGCGCCAGCGATCTTCATGGATCTCATGAATCGCGTATTTCAGCCATACCTCGACCAGTTTGTGATAGTGTTCATAGATGACATACTCGTCTACTCCAAGAGTCGGGAGGAGCACAGCAGGCATCTGACCACAGTGTTGCAGACATTGCAGAAGCACAAACTATTCGCGAAGTTCAGTAAATGCGAATTCTGGTTAAAAAAGGTGGCGTTCCTAGGCCACATCGTCTCCAGCAGTGGCATCGAGGTAGACCCCGCAAAAGTTGCAGCAGTCAGAGATTGGGTTGTGCCTCAGAATGCATCCGAGATCCGCAGTTTTCTTGGGCTGGCAGGATATTACAGGAAGTTCATTCAGGGATTCTTATCCATTGCCGTTCCACTCACAGCACTGACAAAGAAGAATGTGAAGTTTGTGTGGAGTGATGAGTGCCAGAAGAGCTTCGATACTTTGAAGCAAGCTCTTATTTCAGCACCAGTTTTGGCCACACCGTCAGGACCCGGCGAGTTCGTTCTTTATACCGATGCTTCGAAGCTCGGTCTTGGCGCAGTATTGATGCAGCATGGGAGAGTGATAGCATATGCTTCTCGACAGCTAAAAATCCACAAGAAGAACTACCCCACCCATGATCTGGAGTTAGCGGCCGTAGTCTTTGCTTTGAAGATTTGGAGGCACTATCTGTATGGAGAGAAATGCCAGATCTTTACCGACCACAAGAGCCTCAAGTATTTCTTTACGCAGAAGGAGCTGAACATGCGTCAGAGGCGTTGGTTGGAGCTTGTGAAAGACTACGATTGTGACATTAGCTACCACCCGGGTAAAGCTAATGTAGTTGCGGATGCTTTGAGCAGAAAATTCGCAGTGATGGCTCATTTGACTATGCAGAAACCTCTTCAGATTGAGATGCAGAGGTTCGGTCTTGAGACTTATCCTCGAGGTAGAGTTCCTCGTCTATCTACCTTGACCATTCAGTCTTCTCTTTTGGACCGTATTCGCAGTGGTCAGGCCGCAGATGAGCAGTTGGCACAGTGGAAGAAGAGAGATGAATCCAAGGGCAGTGTCTTGTATACAGTCAGCGACGGTATTGTGAGATACCGAGATAGGATATGGGTTCCTAACAGTGATTCTATCCGAGCAGACATCTTATCAGAGGCCCATATGTCCCCGTACTCCATTCACCCTGGGAGTACGAAGATGTACAAAGATCTGCAGCTATTGTATTGGTGGCCAGGGATGAAGAAGGACATCAGGCGTTTTGTATCCGAGTGCCTGACTTGCCAGTTAGTGAAGGCCGAGCATCAGAGACCAGCAGGTTTGCTCAAGCCTCTTCCTATTCCCGAGTGGAAGTGGGAGAACATTACCATGTACTTTGTGACCGGATTGCCGAGGTCAGCCAGAGGATCGAATGCCATTTGGGTGATTGTAGATCGTCTTACCAAATCAGCGCACTTCTTGCCTATTAAGACGACTTTCACCATGGTTCAGTATGCAGAGTTGTATAACCGGGAGATAGTCCGACTCCATGGCATTCCAGTTTCTATCGTATCCGACAGAGATCCCAGATTCACTTCCTCATTTTGGAAGAGTTTTCATTCGACTTTGGGTACGAAGTTGCTGTTTAGCACAGCTTTCCATCCGCAGACAGATGGGCAGTCGGAGCGAGTTATTCAGATTTTGGAGGATCTTCTTCGCGCTTGCGTCATTGATTTCTCTGGGAGTTGGGAGTCGAACTTACCATTGGTAGAGTTCACCTATAACAACAGCTTCCAGTCTTCCATTGGTATGGCACCGTATGAAGCTTTGTATGGCCGTAAGTGTCGATCTCCTGTTCATTGGGATGAAGTAGGAGAGAGAGCAGAGTTGGGTCCAGAGATTGTTCAGCAGGCAGCAGAGGTAGTAGCCAAGATCCGTGATAGGATGAGGACTGCTCAGAGCCGGCAGAAGAGTTATGCCGATCAGCGGAGGAGAGACTTACAGTTTGCAGTGGGCGATCATATCTTCGTGAAAGTGGCACCTATGAAGGGTGTCATGAGATTTGGGAAGAAAGGGAAGCTCGGTCCGAGATTCATTGGACCGTTTGAGATCCTCGACAGAGTTGGGACGCTAGCGTATCGTGTGGCTCTTCCGCCGAATCTGGCCGGAGTACACAATGTCTTTCACGTCTCCATGCTGAGAAAGTACATGGCGAACCCTTCGCATGTGCTGAATTTTGAGCCGTTGCAGCTTACTCCGAACCTATCTTATGAGGAGAGACCCGTGCAGATCCTAGACAGACAGGAGAAGAAGCTTCGGAACAAGCTTGTTAAGCGAGTCAAAGTCCAATGGCTCAACCATTCAGAGGAGGAAGCTACATGGGAATCTGAGTCAGAGATGAGGGAGCGTTACCCCGAGTTGTTCGGTGAGTTCTAATTTCGAGGACGAAATTTCTTTTAAGGGGGGGAGGATTGTAGAACCCGTAAATCAGTAGACGTATAAGCCATGCATAATTCTAGATTTTTAAATTTAATTAACTTCATTGCATGATTATTTTTTTTTATGCATTTATTTGAAGTTAATTATTTGTTTATTCAGTTCAGTAGTTGATTTTCAGCATTTCAGTTATTTCAGTGAAGCCGGACCGGAGTTGGAGTTTTGAGATAGAATTTAAGATTCGAGAAATATTTCCAGGACTTACTTTAGCTAGCAAGTAAGTTAATTTAAGTTAAAAATAAGGTTTGAGGATTTATTTTAATAACTTGAGGTGAGTAGGAAATTAATTCAATTAAGCTCCATTTATTAAAGGTTTTATTTACTAAATTATTTAAGGGATTAGTGAGGCTTTGTAGAGTTATTAATTATCAACTAGATAACAAATTTTCCCCTTCATTTTTATTTCATTTTTCGGCCACCCCCCTTGGAGATGCAACAAATCCTTTGCCAACTCATCTTTGACTCATTCTTGATTAGTTTGAGTTGTTAAACTTTTTAATTATTTTGTTCCACCTTAATTAATCAATGTTAGAGCTTATCCTAGACTAATTAACCAAGCATTTTCGGCCACCTCTAGTCTAGATGCATCCAAGAATAAATTTCTAGAAAACCAAAATTCAAAATTCAAAAAAAACTAGTAGACTTGGTCCTTGATTCTCCCATTTATTTTGGCAACCACTCCCTCACTCCCATAACCATTTCTCCCCCTCTCCATTTTTCGAAAATCAGAGGAGAACCAGAGAGAAATCGTGACTTATAGCTAGGAAGAAAGGCTAGAGAAAACCGAGAACTAAAGAGAGCAAGAGAAGCCACTCCGTCTCCGTGCCGTGTCGTCGTCTCTTCATTTCGTTGTTCATTAAAACGAAACCAAGGCATGTCTATATTCTTTTCTAAACCTCAATAAAGTCCTATATTATTTTATAGCATCAAATGGTCTCGATTTTTCAGCAGGAAACCGATTTTTGACAGCAACATCACTTAAAAAAATTCTGCACAGTTTTATTCCTTGTGCTCTTCACGGTTTGGCTTGTTTTTGTGCATTCAGGTGGTTGGCTCGACTCCAGGCTCACCAGGCTACATCTAGACACATACTAGGGTGTGTCAAGACCGTGATGGTCCATTAAAACCAGCCCCATACATGTCAGAATTCAGAAATGACAGCAACCCTCCCCCTTGCATCTTATGAGTTTCGAAAATTTCAGTTTTGCTGTCATAGGAAGAGATCTGATCTTGGCTGCCCCAGGGGCTTATAGCCATGGTTAGATCACTTCCCTAGCACGTCTAAGACGTGACTAAGTCGCCCTTTTGGTGGCTTGGTCCATGGCTCCGCGGTTTGTAAATAAAACGTCACAACAGCCCCTCCCCTTTCTTGGCTCTTGAGTTTTGACAGCAGGTTTGCATTTCGTTTTTGCGGCTTGGTGTGGATCTGGTTCGGCCTTGTGCCCTTAGCCACGGTCCATACCACACCCCAAGATGTCTAGGTCGTGCCACGGTAAATTAATGGCCACTGGAACGACGCAAGATAACCCACGAAACAAGAACAGCCCACACTCCCCTTCTCGGCCCTTCATTGTACAGCACATGCATTTCGGTTTTGGTTGCTTGGTGTGAATCTTGGTTGGCCTATGGCCCATAGCCACGGTTCATACCATGCCCCTACATGTCTAGATCGTGCCATGGTCAACCAAATGGCCACTGGAACGACGCAAGACATCGATCAAAGCAAGACACTACACTTGCACAGCTGCTGGAAATTACAGCAACTTGTTGTGTCGATTAGGAGGCTTGTTTGAGTTCTTGGTTGGCTTTTAGCCTATGGACTTGGACTGGACAGTGCCCCATTGAGTTAGGAAGGTCATGTTTTCGACCGTTTGTGATTCGGATCATTTTTGAGGTCGTTCGAGAATTTACGGTGCGATGTGCCAAATTGACTCTCGAAAGAGCGTTTCATGTTTTGGCCTCCATTTCACCTAGATTTCGACCCTCATAATTTTATGAGCATAAATTCATAATTTTAAACGTATTTTAATCATGACGTCACGTTGGTTCAGTGTTGGTTCGGGTTGGTTTAAAGTCATGATTAAATACGAGGTCGTTAGACGTAGTTGTCGCATTTTAGAAATTTAATTGCATAAATTTGCCTAAGAAAAATCCATTGCATATTTTCATGGAATTTTTAGGTTGCAGCGAGCCTGGGGACGATCCATTCCAGTTGGTAAAATTACAGGATATTTTCATTATCGTCAGTTAATTATTTTACGTGCATGAAAACAGAAAAATGATTATTTTTTTTATTTATGCGATATGGCTTGTGGTTCATTCACTATGTGGGAGCATTATTATTATTTATACGGTCGCCAGTGACCGCTCAGTTCAGGTTGGTACCATCGGGTCTTCAGTGACCGCTCAGTTCAGGTTGGTACCATCGGGTCTTCAGTGACCGCCAGCTCAGTTCCAGGCTCCCCGGTAGTCAGTTACCGATCAGTTCAGCTTAGTGCAGTGGCCACAGGCGTAAAACATAATCTCAACAGAAAAGTTTTATCAGTTATTTCAGTGCAGGCTCCAAGGAGCAATTATTTTCACTGTGATTATCAGTTCAGCATGCACGTATTATAATTGCTCAGTACAGATTATTTTCAGCATGTCACATGGCATGATATTTTATCCCATGCATATTTTACTCCAGATTTTTACTCGTTACCTGCGATATAAGCATGCTGAGTCTTTAGACTCACTAGACTTGATTGTTGTAGGTACTGATGAGGTCAGGGCCGAGGGCGGGGACCAGTGAGCCAGCTTGGGTCGGCAGTAGTGGCACCCGAGGACCTCAGTGCAGCAGTGTTTATTTTATTCCGCAAACAAATTTTTTATCAGTCATTGGATATTTTTTTTAAATTGTTATTGTTGGCAAACAATTATTTTCTTCCGCTGCAACCTTTTTGAAACATTGAACTTGATTCACCAGTTGATTTTATGAATGAGGCCATTTAAATTCTTTTAAAAAGAAAATTTTTAATTTTCCGCAAATTTTAAAGCAAGAAGTTTTAGGGCCTTTACATTTCATTTGGGTATTTCATAGCATCAAAAATACTAAATTTCACAATCTCCCCGTCGAATTCGACGGAAAGAGTACCCTCTTCCACATCAATTTTGGTTCTAGCTGTTTTCATGAAAGGTCTCCCCAATAGAATCGGAGCTGAAATCGCAGCGGAGTCTTCTTCCATTCGCAATATGTAGAAATCCGCAGGAAATATCAATTCTTTAACCTGCACCAGAACATCCTCCACAACTCCTTCAGGGTAAGCATTAGATCGGTCAGCTAATTGAATCACCACTCTAGTTTCTTTTAAAGGACCCAAATTCAGAGCACAATATATTGAATAGGGCATGACATTAATGGATGCACCTAAATCTAGCATGGCACGCTCAATTTTCAGATTTCCATTAACACAAGGCATTGTAAACATACCTGGATCCTTGCATTTGTTTGGCAGTGACTTCTTAATAACCGCAGACACACTTTCCCCCACGCTTACTTTTTCATCACTTTTAAACCTCCTCTTGTTAGTGCACAAATCTTTTAAAAATTTAGCATACCTTGGAATTTGTTTGATGGCATCTATAAGAGGAATATTGATCTCCACCTTTCTAAAGGTTTCCAACACTTCTTTCTCGTAGTCCATTTTTTTGGATTTTTCCAACCTGGAAGGGAATGGAGGAACAACCGCATTAGAAATAGTAGATGAGAAAGACTTAGAATTTACCTTTGGTTCTTTCTCAGATTCTCCTTCGATCTCTTCATTTGTGCTTTTTTCTTCAGTATTTTTTGTTGGTGAAGTGTTCTTTTGGTCGATCTGCTTCCCACTCCTTAATACCATGGCACTTGCATTTTCTTTTGGATTAGCTACCGTTTGCGACGGTAGTTTTCCAGAATTCTGAGCTTCCAACTTGCTGACTGATGTAGCGATCTGAGTGATCTGAGTTCCTAGATTCTGAATACTGGCCCTCGTTTCCTGTTGAAATTTTTGAGTGTTTCAGCTAAGGCCTTTACAATTTCGTCTAGAGACATACCTGAGTTGGATGCTTGTTCTGGTACGTGTTGTTTGTTCCAATTTTGCTGTGGATATCCTTGTTGGCCTCCTTGATTCTTATAGCTGAAATTTGGGTGATCCCTCCATCCTGGATTGTAGCTATTAGAAAATGGATCATATCGACGTTGGGGCTGTCCAGGAAATCCACCAATCGCATTGACTTGTTGCGTGGCTTCCTCTTGTAGTGACGGACACATATCTGTAGGATGTCCCACCATAGCACATACACCACAAGCTTTTACCTGTTGCACCTGTCCTGCAACCAACTTTTCCAAAAGAGATGTCAAAGAATCTAACTTTTGGTCGATAGGAGTAACACTTACCTCATTGACTTGTCGTGGAGGGTTGTCTTGTCTAGTACTGAACTGTTGTGCGTTGGCAGCCATGTTGGAGATTAGAGCTCGTGCCTCTTGAGGCGTCTTGTTCACCAATGCACCTCCACTTGCAGCATCAATCATGTTCCTATCAAAAAGTGAGCGGCCCTCGTAGAAATATTGGACTAATCAGTGATCAAGGAACCCACTTTTGCAATCGAACAATTGAAGCGTTGTTGAAAAAATATGGGGTGCATCATAGAGTTGCCACAGCCTATCATCCACAAACAAATGGCCAAGCCGAAGTTTCTAATCGAGAGATCAAGTCTATCCTGTCAAAAACAGTCAATCCGGGAAGGAAAGATTGGAGTCTCCGTTTAGATGATGCACTTTGGGCTTATCGGACTGCATATAAAACACCAATAGGGTCGTTGACCACCAAATTAATTCCTACTCTTTTAAATAAAAACGAGTGTAATGGTGAGTAGGGTCGAATCCACAGGGAACGGTTGACCAGAATGGAACTGAATCAATTGGCATTCTACAGACACATGGGATTCGAACCACCGTTTCCCCCTCCGCAGCAATAGATGATGTTTCTTCACGATGCTCAACATTTTTCAGGGGAGTTCTCTAACTTCATACTATTTTATCGTTATAGTTGAGCATCTATTTTTTGTCATTGAGGACAATGTCAAGTTTAGGTGTGGGAGTGTTTGATGTGCTGTGAGAAGTTTGACTTCCTTGTGGGATGTTTGTTTTTTTTTTTATTTGATCTTTAGTATTTCGATTTAATTTTTCTTCCAAAAAAAAAAAACAAAAACAAAAACAAAAAGAAAAAAAGAAAGAGAAAGAAGAGAAGTAGACGAAGTGAAAAAGAAAAGAAGAGTAACAAATAGAAAAAAAAAAGAGGGCTCTTGATGTTATAATGAGGTTGAAGATGTTATTATTTGGATTCAATTGATTTTGTGAAAAGTGCATATGATTTCTTTAATTTCATAGCTCATTGTTCCCTTTTACCCTACCTTACCCCTAGCCACGTTACAACCCATTTATAGCCCTTTTTGTTTGTGTATTTTAATTCATTCATTTAGTGGAAGGATGTGATATATTTGCAAGCTTATGGTAAAACTTTTCAATGCATTTGACATGAGAGTTTGTTGATATATATATCCTAGACACTAATGAGCGGAATGAGCGAACCTTGTGCGGAGTTGTTAAATCCCATGCATTTTACTTTCTACACATTCTGATTGCAGTAATTGTTCATGATGTTATTTTGTGAGATGCTCTGGAATTAAAATGTCTTCTTGCATGAAAAATGTTTTGGATAAGTAGAGGAAGCGGAAGGAGAACGAAAATTGAGATAATGAGTTGATCTATTTTATGCTTGAGGACAAGCATCGTTTAGGTGTGGGAGATTTTGATAGGCTAGTAATAGTTAATATTTTATTTTCATATTTCCCGTTATTTTTAACCTCCGATATGTTTAATTGACACATTTTTGTGTAATTTTATTGTAGGAGGAACTTTTACGGTCTTGGAGCAAAATTTGAGTAAAAAATGCGATGTTTATCACATTTGAAGCTTCCAAGATAGAGTTTGAAAGAGAATGGCTCAACCAGAAGAAGTCCTGGAATAAGGTGTGGCCACGCCTTATGACGATACTTCAGCTGCCAAAAAGAAATTGCAAGAAGGGAAAATCTAAACAAAATATTATCTATTATTTTATATTTTAAGAACTAATTAGGGTTAATTAAAAGTAGTGGGCTTTTAGCTTAAGATTTTTTGGACCCAAGAAAAATTCTCTTCCCCACTCTCACGTGAAAAAGGAGGCGGCAGCTTTGAATTTTTCTCTCCAATCACCAAATATTCCATCCTCGTGAAGGAAAGAAAAGGCGCAGGATTTCCAAATTCTCCCAACAAAAAAATAGTTTGCATTTATTTATGTTTTCTTATTTAATTTTCATGGATATTGTAGATCAAATTATGCTAGGCTAATTTTCTTAGTCTGATTCAAGGGATATTCTACTGTTTAATTTTACCACTTTGAGGTTTTTGCGCTTTAATTTATTATTCTTGTTTGCCCAAATATTCGTTGATTTATGATTTAATTATATGAATGTTATATATCAATTAATCTGACAATTTAATTTGATGTATGATTTTCTAATGCTAATCATGAATTCAGTGATCCGTAATTGTCATGAACGATTGGTACGTGAGTAGCAATAGGTTAGATGTGTTGTGCTATCATAACAGGTGTAATCTAAATAAATCGACGGAACTAGATTTTTTCAATTGCAGCTATCTCGATTGTTAGATTTTAGGATTAACTGTTTTCACGAAACCTAAATGCTATCTTTAATTAATATGGAACGCTATCGTGCCCAGTTGATTATCGGTAAGTTTTGACTGGATGCTGGGTTCGGTCAATTAATTTAGGAAAACACAAGAATTTTAGCGGCTATCCCTATTATTCTAAGGTTAATTGTTTGGAATAACATGAATAAATGATTGGTTAACCGATGAACAGTGAGATAATTAAATAGTAGAATCCCCTTGAATCAGTATTTTTCTCGTATTAAATTCTTCAATTTATTCTCGTCGATTAATTTTCAATTCTAGATTCATTACTTTTCTTGCTTTATAATTTTAGTTTAGATTATTTTATTTAGTAATTATCAAAACAAATCCCCCCTTTTTTATTTTATTATCAAAAGAAATAAATCTACTGTTCCCTGTGGATTCGACCCTACTCACCATTACACTCGTTTTTATTTAAAAGAGTAGGAATTAATTTGGTGGTCAACGACAGCACACCAAATTTTGGCGCCGTTGCCGGGGACAACTAGCACATAATTGCTTAAATCTCTCCCAATATTCGTATAATGTCTCTCCTTGTAACTGTCTAATCCCACAAATGTCTTTCCTGATGTTTGCTGCTCGCGAAGCTGGGAAAAACTTTTCCAAAAATTGTTGTTTCATATTATCCCAAGTCGTGATCGTTCCAGAGGGCAAGTAATAGAGCCAATCTTTAGCTTTGTCGGCTAAAGAGAATGGAAAGGCTCGCAGTGAAATCTGTTCCTCTGTGATTCCTTGCGGTTTCATGGCTGTGCAACCAATATGAAACTCTTTCAGATGTTTATGGGGGTCTTCACCTGCAAGACCACGGAAAGTAGGCAATAAATGAATCAAGCCAGATTTTAATTCAAAAGTAGCATCAGTAGTAGGGAATTGAATGCATAATGGTTGTTGAATAACATTAGGATTAGCCAACTCCCTGAGTGTTCTTTGAGCTTGTCCTGCCATTTCTTCTTTGTCACTTTCAATTCTTTCAACTTCAAGATCAATGTCCGATTCGCTTTCTGTATCGTTGGAGTTAAATGATGCGTTCGAATCAAGAGATGATGATGATGATGGTTGCTTTTCACGCCTTAATCTTGCTTCTTTTCTCAATCTTTTAGCTGTCTTCTCGATTTTCGGATTGTATTCGAGTTTACCTGTACGAGAAGAACGAGGCATAAAAAAAATAAAAATAAAAAAAATTCAAAAGAAATTAACCTTGCACCATTCCCCGGCAACGGCGCCAAAATTTGGTGTGCTGTCGTTGACCACCAAATTAATTCCTACTCTTTTAAATAAAAACGAGTGTAATGGTGAGTAGGGTCGAATCCACAGGGAACAGTAGATTTATTTCTTTTGATAATAAAATAAAAAAGGGGGGATTTGTTTTGATAATTACTAAATAAAATAATCTAAACTAAAATTATAAAGCAAGAAAAGTAATGAATCTAGAATTGAAAATTAATCGACGAGAATAAATTGAAGAATTTAATACGAGAAAAATACTGATTCAAGGGGATTCTACTATTTAATTATCTCACTGTTCATCGGTTAACCAATCATTTATTCATGTTATTCCAAACAATTAACTTTAGAATAACAGGGATAGCCGCTAAAATTCTTGTGTTTTCCTAAATTAATTGACCGAACCCAGCATCCAGTCAAAACTTACCGATAATCAACTGGGCACGATAGCGTTCCATATTAATTAAAGATAGCATTTAGGTTTCGTGAAAACAGTTAATCCTAAAATCTAACAATCGAGATAGCTGCAATTGAAAAAATCTAGTTCCGTCGATTTATTTAGATTACACCTGTTATGATAGCACAACACATCTAACCTATTGCTACTCACGTACCAATCGTTCATGACAATTACGGATCACTGAATTCATGATTAGCATTAGAAAATCATACATCAAATTAAATTGTCAGATTAATTGATATATAACATTCATATAATTAAATCATAAATCAACGAATATTTGGGCAAACAAGAATAATAAATTAAAGCGCAAAAACCTCAAAGTGGTAAAATTAAACAGTAGAATATCCCTTGAATCAGACTAAGAAAATTAGCCTAGCATAATTTGATCTACAATAACCATGAAAATTAAATAAGAAAACATAAATAAATGCAAACTACTTTTTTGTTGGGAGAATTTGGAAATCCTGCGCCTTTTCTTTCCTTCACGAGGATGGAATATTTGGTGATTGGAGAGAAAAATTCAAAGCTGCCGCCTCCTTTTTCACGTGAGAGTGGGGAAGAGAATTTTTCTTGGGTCCAAAAAATCTTAAGCTAAAAGCCCACTACTTTTAATTAACCCTAATTAGTTCTTAAAATATAAAATAATAGATAATATTTTGTTTAGATTTTCCCTTCTTGCAATTTCTTTTTGGCAGCTGAAGTATCGTCATAAGGCGTGGCCACGCCTTATTCCAGGACTTCTTCTGGTTGAGCCATTCTCTTTCAAACTCTATCTTGGAAGCTTCAAATGTGATAAACATCGCCTTTTTTACTCAAATTTTGCTCCAAGACCGTAAAAGTTCCTCCTACAATAAAATTAGACAAAAATGTGTCAATTAAACATATCGGATGTTAAAAATAACGGGAAATATGAAAATAAAATATTAACTATTACTAGCCTATCACAATCTCACAATGAGATCCTCCAATCCCATCTCCTTCCTTTTGTGCTTCAAGTAATTCTTGAAATCCTTCCACAACGAAGGGAGTTTCTCGATCATTGCAGCAACTTGGAAAGATTCGCTTAGACTCATTCCTTCCGCATGAATCTCGTGCAAGATAAGTTGTAATTCTTGCACTTGACTCATGACAGATTTTGAATCCACCATTTTGAAGTCCAAAAATCTCCCAACAATGAACTTCTTCAAGCCCGCATCCTCCGCTCTGTATTTCTTATCAAGCATATCGCATAGTTCCTTGGCGGTCTTGAATTGGAAATACACATTGTACAATGCATTGTCAAGTCCATTGAGGATGTAGTTCTTGCACAAGAAATCACTTTGGTTCCATGCATCCAAAGCAGCCCTCATGTTGGTATATGTCTCGTTTTCAGCAACGGTGGGAGGATCCTCCTTCAAGACCCTTGACAAACTCAAGGTTGTGAGATAGAAAAGCATCTTTTGTTGCCATCTTTTGAAGTCCGCACCAGAAAATTTCTCCGGTTTCTCTCCTTGTGCAATGGTTGGATGTTGTGTTGTAGATGAAGATGCCATTGAAGTTCTTCTTGCAAATGATCAAAAATCCGAAATTTTTCTTAAGCTTGTTGTTTGGGGTATTCAAAAATGAGGGAAAACAAGAAGAAAACAATGAAAATGGCTTTGTAGAGGCAAGTGTTGAACACTTTCTCCTTAAGAAGAATTTGCCCTCACAATGTGCTAGAGTTTTGTGGCAATCTTCTCCCAAGATACAACTACAACACTTGAATAATGAGCACTCAAATATTTTTAGTTCTTTCACAAAGAAATGGATGAACTCTCTCTTGAAGAAGAAGGAAGAAGGAGAATATGCTTATGATGTTATTATAAAAAAGTTTTTGATTTTGAATAATCATGCATTTAATGATTTTCAAATGAAAAGACGTGATCTTTCATTCATAGGAATGTCTCTTGGCCATTGTAACTGATCACACACATCAAACAATGCCAAAGAAATAAAAAAAAAACGTCTGAAAATTTCGAAGGGACGCGTCCGTGCGCACGCTGCCGAGCAGCACTCGGCAGCGCCTGCCGAGCGCTCTCGGGCAGGCGCGCGTGGCTGCGCGCAGACACGCGCGGCCGCGCGCCTGCCACTGTCTCGGCAGGCGCGCGCGCGGCTGCGCGCATGCCCACGCGGCCGCGCTTTTTTTTTTCCGTCTCTTACACGTTCCGACTACTCGATTTATGTTCTTTCAACATATGATGAACTTTTTCAAGTTTTATTCAGAACAATCGAACTTAATATTCGTTCATTAAGCTTCGTTTTTCTTTTCGAATTTTTCCAAATCAAACACATTGATTTACTTGCTTAATTTTCATTAATTAAGCATCAAAATTCCAACAATTCCATCCTACCCCTGGTGCCTGCAGGGGTACATCCAAGGGCCGTAATTTTTTCTGGCCCAATTTTTTTTTCCCATAAAGTGGAATCTCAACCATTCATATGGGGTGTGGGCACTACCCCCACACCCAAGATCGAACGAACCCCATGAGATTGGTTTACCTTTCTCCCCTTAAACTTTTCGAAATATGATTGCAATAAGTGTCATATTCTGCAAAATAGTTAATTATAAATATTTATTGCTGTAAATGGCTTGTAATGGCCGTTAACTTGATTGTCACAAGTCTTTCAATCTCATTATAATTAAGGTGTATAAGTAGTTTGTCCATCATTTTGCTTATTTGGTTTCCTTGAATTTTTGAGTATGACATACACTTACGATATCATGAATTCGGTTCTTCACGTATTTTCTCTGAATCATGAAAGTACACGGCACGGATTTTGTTCAGGATAAACTGGGACTTTGATACTACTTGTTGTGAGATGAAGTTATGGTGGAGCAGAGCTCGAATATATTTTAATATATTGTGGTCAAATATAAGTTTAAATTAATAATTTAAAAATTAAATAAATAAGTGTAAGAAATTGATTCATAAATGCAGCATTTTGTGAATAAAAATCCCAACAAGATTACTTTGAGCAGTAGTCTAGTTTTATCAAGATGACCTCAAACGTCAGTTAAATTTAATTTTGTTCAAATATAAAAATAAGAAGGGTATTCTGCTTGTTATATAGAAAGGTTCCACATCCATCACGTTTGTTTGTCATGATAACCAAAAAAAAAATAAAAAAATAAAAAACCGATTATATTTAAATGTTCATAGATCTCTCTTGAATTTTATTAAAATTAACCAATAAATATGATCACTTTTAATATTATATACATCCTCATATTTGCATTTTTCTTACATTGAGCATTTTTCTTACATTGAACTTCCTAAAAATGTAAAATAAATACAAAATTAATGTAAGATAAACACAAATTTAATGATGATGTTTGTAATTTTAGAAGATATTGGATTTATTTGACAATTTTCATCTCAATGAGGTAAATGTAACATTTAAATATAGTTGAATTTTTTTATAACTATGTCAAACCTCGGGGAGAAAATACTTGTCGGGATGCTCGAACGAAGGACTGTTCCTTGCTGCCGAACCGTGATTCGAATGATGCACTGTATGTGCAGGATAAGATATGAAAAATTCTTAAAATTGAACCAACTTTGCTGTTCTTGGACAGAACCTTGGCTCAATATCTTGGAAGGTCCCTTGCTAAAAATGATGAAGGAATTGTAGCAGACAGTGTCCCTTCTTCCAGCTAGTATGTCCGAAAATTTGTTGTGTTTTGGAGAGGATTCTTGATGTAATTATCCTTATATAAAATCATAATAATCCTGGGATTACCTGGACAAAAGCCCGGATATTGGAGTTAAAAAAAAGCATAATACGGGGCATTTTACTTGTGCTAAAACTTTGGACCTATGGCCTATGGGGCCAGTGAGGTTACATAGCTCGCCAAGACTGGACCTGTTTTGGACAAGTGAAGAGGTTCTAGCTAGACCGATCTATTTGACATTCATAATTCAACTTGAAGGGGGAAAATAAAATTTAGTAGATGTATAACACACTAAATTGCAAAAAAAAAAATTTGTACAGAATTAATGCAGAGGTCTATAGTTCTTTACATTTTCACAATGCGAATTGAAAGTCCGTAAATTTTGTGAAGGTTATATAAATCTAGAAAGGGGTGACCATTCATGGGATAATGATTTATAAATACATGCAAGAAAAGAAATGCAACGTTGTTAAAAAAAATGCAACGGCTTAACTGCCCCAACTATTAGGTAATCTCAGGAAAAAAAAGCCATGCAACGACACGGTCACACGGCCACCAGCAGTATGTTCATATATGCGAAAGCTAGTCTTCTCGTGCGGCACCTTCTTGTTACTGGTCAGTCATGTAATCTCAGAACAACATCATCACAAAATGTTCTTCGGTTTACATCAGGCCCATCAAAAACTTGTTTATGGCCACTCTCCTCTGGGCCCTGGCGTTTTTTTTTTTTTTTTTATGTTAGTGTTTTTTCAATTTCAACAATAGAGATTGATGCTAGCAACATTTTGTGGCCATGCCAAGTTTTAGAAAATGACCAGAATTTGGCCTCTGCAAATAAAAGATTTGAACTTGGATTCTTCAATTGTCACGCCTCGAGCCCGGACCCGCTACTGCCTGACTGTACAATAGGCCCCTATAGCAACTACTTCGTATTCGTTCTCGTTTTACGAAAATGATTAAATCTGACATTTTTAAGATGTGGGACAAGGGTATCACAATCACCCCTCTTTCAGAAGGACGTCGCGGCTTGACCCCTCGATACACCAGCACTGAGAATCTAGATGTAGCTCCTACAGGTTCAAGAAATGGCTCCCGTCATGTAGCACTTTGCCCCGCAGGTTCAAGAGGTGGCGCCCAAGGGGGGAGGATTGTCCAAGCCAAAATATGCCACTCAAAGGTTAATTATCTAACCGATGTGGGACATTTAACACACCCCTCTCACGCCCAGGAATGAACATCTGGAGCGTGTAGTTTACAAATGACCCAATTATGGGCAGAACGGGTGGCCTAATTATAGGCAGTCCAACACATAACGGTGAAACCCGGGCTTTGATACTATGTTAAGATTGAAACTTGGACCTAACTCAACCCCAAAAACTAGCTCAAAGGGGGAGGATTGTCCAAGCCAATATATACCACTCAAAGGTTAATTATCTAATCGATGTGGGGCATTTAACATATATCAAACTTTTTTTGATTTATTCTGGATATCTTTGTCTTCATGATGATAGAAAAGACAGGACCTTGATTGTTAAAATGAATCAGCCTTTGTCCAGGCCAGCTCTGGTGCTCCTGGATTCAGGCATACTCATTATTACAGATGTAAGTATCCGACTGACAAAAATTCTTTGGCAAATCTTTAATTTTCCTACTGACACATTGCTACCGAGAATGAAGCTTGGGTGGGACTCAAAATCCGGCAGGGGGCGTGTTCTGACATCATGGAGGACATCGAAGGATCCATTAAAAGGTAAAATCGACGCTGGGTGTGGGGGCACTGCCCCCACACAATATCAAAGGCCCAAAATTCACTTCATGGGGAGGGGGGAAAATAAAAAATAAAAAAAAATGGGCCAGAATTTTTTCTGGCCCTTGGATCTACCCCTGCAGGCAGTGCCTGCAGAGGTAGGGTCGAATTTTCCCCATTAAAAGGTGAATTTGTGTTTAGAATTGAATCGACTGAACCACCTCAGTTGTTACTTGAAAAGCCAAGATTAGTCAATCTAGGTGGGGTCCCTGGAATGGACATATTGGATTTATTGGCGCCTAATTTAGAAAGAGTAATCATGTATTCAGTCCTATTTATCATTCCAGTTCTGAAGGGGTTTCTTTAAAATATGAGACAGAGGATGAAAAAGTTTTACTAAGATTGGTGGCGAATCAAATCGTTATAACACAGTTTCTTAAATGGGAAAATGGTTCACAAATTTGGGTTCCAATAATCAGAGGCGGATGCACATTGGGGCTATATTGGGCTGTAGCTCAATCCACTTTGTTTTTTTAATACTTAAGTTCAAATTTCAGTCCTTTTACCAATTTCTTAGTCCAGTCCAGCCCAGTGCAATTTCGGCCCACCTCAATTCTGAGACGTTACATGTAAAATTAATTTTATAATATTATAATATTTCATATCGGGTACAAAGCTAAATTAAATCATGATGTTTTAAAAAAACAATTTACATCACATATTACACATAACCAATAATGCTGCGTGGATTTCTTTCTTTTCTAAAAAGTAATGACAATCTCTATTTTTTATTTTTTAGTTTAAATATTTTTTTTATAGTATTTGGATATAACTTTTAAAATTAATATAATCGAAAAATAAATTGTGTATACTTATCACATGAATGATAAAACAAAATAATTAAATGATTCCTTTAAAAAATAATAATAATTAAATGATTGGTTAAAGATATTGAAAACGAAAAATCTGATAATTACACGCCGATTTTATATTTTAATAAATAAAAAATAATGAAAAATCAATTTTAAAATTTTAATTTGTCCGAACCTGTGATAATAATAATTCATTTGATTTATATTAAAATGAGAATCAAAATATAATTATAAAAAATAGTGAGAGACTACACTGCAATTTTGATATATGAATTAAAAAAAAAATAGAAAAAAGACATAGAGAAAAAATCCTAAGTTGGAATTGAACCTACAAACTTGATAATTAAAAAACAAATATTCTATCCGTTGGACTACATATAACTTACATTAAAGTTTTCACATTTTATTAATATATATATATATATATATATAATTAATAAAACAGACAATGACGCCAAAAGTTAGTTATTCTAAGTGTCTCAAACCCTCCTCAACTCTTATTTCTAGATCCGTCCCTGCCAATAATGGCTTTGAATAAAGATATCAATGATAGGTATGGCTCATGTGGACCTTATGGAGTTTGTAACCCAAACAATATTCAAGGGTGCAGGTATCTGAAGGGATTTTCAGCCAATCGTCTATTGACAGGCCCTAGATAGATCTCATGAATGAATAGAATGAGAAAATTCACCCTGAAATGTAACAACGACAACGATGGATTTGTCAAACACGAAGAACGGAAATTGCCTGATAATTTCACAGTCTGCATGGTATGGCTCGAGCCCTCAGCAGTGTGATGATATCTATTTAACGGAGGGTGTTTTTATGGCTTGCACTAACATAAATATATAAATGGAAATGGTAGTAAATGTGTCGTGTGGTCGGATAAATTGCTTGATATCAGATATTCTAGGAGATCCACTTTATATTCGTGTGGCACGTGAAAAACCAGGTATCTATCTGCTTCACTTATTCTGTCATCGTAATCTTGGCATATTGACTGAATAACAAAATTTTGTCGTGATCCGGTGGCTGTACTAGTACCACATTTTACATTTATTAAGTTGCGATAAAAGGTTAACGAATCATAGTAAATTAAAGTTACCGGTCTAATATTGATTATTTGTAGCTGTAATAATTGGAAATCATCAATTTATGTTTCAGCAGATGCATATATTTTTTTCCAAATCCCATATTTGATTTGGTATGAAGCTGAATGGCTGTCTTCATTCAGGCATTAAATGATTTTCTGTTTTTTATGTTCTTGGCTGTCTTCATTCAGGCATTAAATGATTTTCTGTTTTTTATGTTCTTGACCAGAATCAACTTCTTCATCCA
The DNA here is from genome assembly GCF_022965805.1 of Primulina eburnea. Lineage (NCBI taxonomy): Eukaryota > Viridiplantae > Streptophyta > Magnoliopsida > Lamiales > Gesneriaceae > Primulina > Primulina eburnea. Next base: position 7,877,382 of record NC_133108.1, read on the forward strand.
AGAGGCACAAAATGTACACAACAATTTCCATCCGCATTCTTTCTGCATTTTTCTGGGCAGCAGCCTGGTGCACCAAGTACTTTACATCGAGTCCGAAAGAACAAATAATCTAGGTGCACGAAACATTATCAAAATTCCTGAGTTCTCTTTGGTTAATTCCATGTTGGTGTCATAATGTTGTTAATCATTGGTCCTATGCAGAAGATGATCGGGTAAACAACCAATCTCTACAAATTCAAGACGAACGAGACATACAATTATTTGACATGAACATGATTTCTGCTGCTGCCAACAATTTTTCCCTCGCTAAGATTGGGGCAGGTGGTTTTGGTCTTGTTTATATGTATCTCTTTTGTCTCATTATGAAAAAAAAGTGTTGTCCAAAATCGTTTAAGGCTTGTGTTTCATCATTTATTTGTGACTCATGCATGCACATGGTGAATTAACAAACGGGCAGAGGATAACACTGAAGAAGCTATCTGAATTTTCTCGCCAAGGGGACGAGGAATTTCAGAATGAATTAACCATGACTGCAGGCCCTCAGCACCGTAATCTAATTAAGCTTTTAGGGTGTTGCACGCCTGCACCGAAGGAGATGACAGTGAAAGGTTGTTTGACATAAAAGTACTAAACAAATGGAGATTGTGTGAATAGATGATATAGGTGTTATGTGTAATGTTGTAACAATTTAACATAACATACAACAAAATAATATAATTTATCACACAATTAAACTTTTATTAACAAAATAATACATAATTAATCATTCACGAGTGTGTGCGTTGGCTCATGACAAAAGATTCATTAGAAAAAAATTTTAATTTACAAGAAAATATCAGTGAATAAAGAATAGTTAACTCCCTTAACAAAGTGAGAGAGCAAAGTGCATCAATAACATTTATCAAACCAAATAACCAAAATAGTGGATGCAATGTTTGTGAAGCCAAAATCCTCTTTGATAAACACCACTCTAATCAATAAAGTGATTATTGTGCATGAATGTCTTCAACGCTCCACGACAATATTTCAATATGCCTTGACTCTTAGCTCTTATTAAATTATCAATGTATGTGCTTGATCCCTTACGGCGTCTTAAATGTTGTACTTCATCCATCGATCAAAGTATCTATCATTGATTATTTATGAGCTTTCTTTGCCCTATTTTTTATTCCTTGAATCGAATCCTATAAGATATGAAAACAAGAGTTTATTATGAAATAAACATTTTTAAATAAATCTATCATATCTAGAGTTTATCAAAGATCTCAATAGCTTAGTAAGGAAAAACTCTATAATTTAATATATGCAATACTATCAAAAAGGAAAATATAATTAACATTTTTTCTAGAGTTTATCCAACTCCATCGCTGAGCTCATCTGTATCTCCTTCTTCCATTTTTTCTGCTGCTTCAACACCTGCACATGCAGATTCTCCTACTCTTTTTTTTTTTTTCAGAAAGGACCGCCGTGTTTAGAGGTAAGTTGTATTCGGCTACTTGAGCTTTATAATGAGATATGAGCTATTTCACATTGCAGATTTACTTCAAGTCAAACTCAATTTGATTTGTAGAACAGAGAGAGAAAACACAATAAAACCAGCAGCGGCAGATGAAGAGTCCGTGTTGCCAACATCAAAAGCAACACCAGTAGCAGATCAGGGGAGGTCCAACTTCATATTACCCTTAAAGTAAGCTGGGACAATCTTCAGCGTTTCACCAACATCATAGAGATCCTCATCAATATCTCTTATAAAACCTTGAGATTCCAAAATTTCATAGATTAAAGATGGAAAAGGCAACTTCGTTGATTTCGATCATCTGTCAGCAAATTGTAACACAGTCTTAAACACCAATTAACTTACCAAATGGTTTGGTAACCACTGTAGTTTTTGTGGAAGGAGCTCAGTTTTGGATCTTAGTCTTGGGTTGAACTAGATAAAAAGAAGTCAGATTCGCAGTAGATAGTTGCTTAGGATGGTCTGGATATTTTGTAATAAAACCTCCAGTGAGGGCATACGTAACTTCATCAATGTCAGGCGACATTTCTTTTTCATTGCCTGCAGAAGTATTATAGAATGTATTGATGAAAGATCGATTGAAGTTGTACACCCGATAGCAGACAAACACACCTCCGTACTTCACTAATATCTCATCACTCACACTGGATCAGATATTGGGGTAGAATTCCAGGGCTTGTCTTCGCAAGGAAGGAGCTACAGTGTTCATAGTTAACATAAGTCTCCGAGTTTTGAAAAACTCAATCAAATTTTGCCTTCCCTAGACATCAGCATCAACATTTTTCCATCAATCAATCATCGATTGATGTAAAGGAGGTGCAAAACAAGAGCAGCTTCAGAATAAAATTTGTGAAAAATGACTTACTCAAGTCATAGTCTGCAGTATCGATGTTGTCCTTGGTGTCGTCAACATCTTCCTCAACATCAGGACCAACATCAGCAACACTACCTTCTTTCATTATCACTCTTTTCATTCTCACTATCAGCGTCATCATTTTCATCCTCTTCTCCAGAATACTCGTCAGAATCAGATTCAGAACTAGAGGTAGATTCATAAGATTGTTTATGGCGTTTGTCGTTGAATTCCTTCAACATCTCTTTGTCAGGATCTTTAGCCTCTGAGGTGGATTTCTTTAAGGCTTTTTCTTCTTTCAGGAGCATAAGAAACTCAGTCAGCGACTATTCATCCTCAGTAAGACCAGTTGGTTCTTCAGAAACCACGGTTTCTTTCTCGGTTATAGTTGGGGGCGTGCTCTTTTTAGCAGCAACAGGTCTTGTTCTTGTGTCCAACTCAAAGTATTCGTCATCGTAATCATCTCCAGACGGGAAGTCAGGATCCTAAAGATTAGCAATGGATGAGGATGCTCGAAAATTTTTAGATGGGACAAAATCAAGGTCATACCTTTCTTGTCTTTTCGATCTTCTAGGCTGCAGAGCAACATCTGGGGGATTCTCCACATATATTTCATCACTCGCCTGCCCATGGTCAATTGTTTCAATAGGGATCAGGTCCTCGGAAAACACAACCAATTGAAGAGATTCAATAGTAGAGGGTTTTGTAGGAGGTTTTGCCACACCGGGTGGAACACCTCCACGTGCCGCAATTTGGCTTCAATTGTCTTGAGGATCATATCCGATTCTAGTCGTATGTGAGATGTAACAAAAGATTACTGATGAAAATTGCGATAAACACAACAATAATTTGTGCTGAGAACAAGAAAAGCAAGGTCAAATAGAGTTGGAATAGATAGACAAGTTAATTAACGGTGATAAAATTATACAATTATGACAAACATTTAAATGATATGACTTCTAACGGTAACAATTTTCTTGCCAAAAACATGCTCATTAGCAATCAAGTTTTATTTTTTACCCAATAGTAACAATAGTTGAACTGGTGCGAGTATTTTTCAAGAAAACCATCCAAATTCAACTCCTCGTCGACTCGACACATTATTTCACCAGAAATCAATCAAGAATATTCTAAATCAGGAAGATTACGTTTCATTCAAATGTCACAATTTCAAATCCGATAACTTATTGACCGGGATAAAATCACATAACTATTAACATGCATGACATAATTATGCCTAAAATTTAATATATTAAAGAAATTTCAGACATGTGATCTAATTTTGAGTTGTTTATACGCGATGTTGACAACATCTCCCAATATCAATTCCAAACTTTATCTTACCATGATTTGTAGGAATATAATCAAGAAAACAATTCTAGAAAAAACATGTCTATAAATATGAGAATCATATGCCGCGCACAAATGTGGAGAGATAGAAAAAAATACTCACACAGAGAAGAATTAAGTAGTAGAACTTTGCATATTTGAAAATTACTGTTATTTACAACTATGTTTCCGTGGTTGTTGGAGACATCTTAAGACAACACTTGTGAAAGTGTTGGTTGAAAATTTCATTTTGTTGCTCCAGTTTTTGACACATAGTTTTTGCATTATTTAGTTATTCTATTGTTGTTTTTAGATTGCAATTTGATTCTTTGACTTGTTAGGGAAGATAGTTTTTTCATAGAATCACTAGTATTGGTTTTGTAAACTCAATTTGTTTTTCTTAGTGATTATTTACCCTGAGGCATGACATAAGTATTTATAATTGTGCATAATTATCTTTAATGTTATTTTTTTGTGTGCTACATTATTCTGCTGCTTGTTGTCATTGACACACACAACATTTCTATCTTTATGTTAAACAAAATTTCTTCACTCAAGAAATATCATATAGATACTGAATGTCTGCACTTCGTAGAGTATATTCTGAGTTATAAACTTGCAACGTTCATATTTGAACGACTATAATATATCGTACTGAGACTATAACAAAAATAACACCCGATGTCAGGTGTCATTTGTCTTTATCCCAAAATAGGACAGGAAAATAAATTACTGGAATATTGATATAAAACAGTCATAATAAATTTTTGTTTCTGCCGAAAACATTATCTGAATCATATAATTTGTTGATGCGTCACAAACTTCAAAGGTACATATTTTAAAAACTTTAGAATGATTAACACCAAAAAATATTAAATAACTTACATTTTTTGTATTTCTTTCTCCATTATTATGGGTAGTCTCAAAAATATTTCCACAATTTTTTATCATGTTCATTGATTAAAATTTGGGTTATTTTATTAAAATTCAGACGAAATCTTAGTCGATCGCGCAAATCCATTGAATCATAAATTCATTTCATAAAGCAAAAAACCAATTATTTATTCATTAATTGATATATCTTTTTATATAGAACATAAAACTTACACAATCCAGTTATCATTAATTTCTAGATTTTCTTTAAAGAGCAAATCATTCCCAGGGATCTGATCATCGAGTATGTCTCTTGTTAGACGATCTCACGAATCTTTATATGTGAGACGGGTCAACCCTATCGATATTCACAATAAAAAGTAATATTTTTTCATGGATGACCAAAATAAGATATCTATCTCACAAAATATTACTCGTGAGACCGTCTCACGCAAGTTTTTGTCCTGATCATCTACCCGGAGTTCGATGCTACCATGAGTATCATGATTATATATGCATCGAATGATTTAATATTATATCTTTTTATATTGGATCTCATATATACAAATTATTTTGGGTCATTAAATACAGAGTTAGGACACTGTCCTTTTTCACAATAAATCCCTAAATCACATGCAACACCACCATATGATATTTATTAGTGCTTAAAGAAAGACATTTTTGTTTATGAACACAATTGGGGAAATATGTCACAATTGTTGATTGGTTTCAAGGACGGAAGCCTAAAGTTTTTCGTGTCACAAACGAGAGGTCGTGCTAATTCACCCAACTATCCAATATCGATCGGCTCGCAAGAAAAGCCTTTACATTCGACATTGGCACATGAAAATTACCCGTGGATACTACCATTGGATCGGAGAATATATGTGTCCAAGAAAGTAGTGGGTTGAGACCACATCTACCAAAAAATTGAAAAAAAAAATAGTATTCTCTTATCATCTCACTCTTTTTAGCCCACTCTTTGCTGACTTTGCTTCATTTTGAATCACATTCTTGTCTCGGTACGCATCTACTATTTCCTTCGTATGAAACTTACCATAACGCATCTCTTGGCATTGTATTCCTCCTTTTACGACTAATTTACGGCCAATTCTATCCTACACCAGGTGAGTTACACCTCATTTTTTATAAGCTAAGTACTTTCGAGATTTAAGTAATTGTATTTCTTATATTTTATAGCATTTACAATCGCTGCAGTAATTTATTAGCATTTATAAATGGGTAGAACATAGAATGTGTTATAATATTTAAATTTTAAAATATTGATTTTTGACATTTTATATGATTCTACCACACAAATAATATTAAATATCAAACGTAAAATTTTAATATCAAATAAGAACTTCACATAATTTTAAATATAAAATTTGAGAATAATAATAATAATATGACACATGTTATATACATGAAACAAAATTAGTCGGACGATTAGTTTGGTTGATTACGGTTAAAGTAGTGTCAAATGCAATAATAGTAATAATAAAAAAAGACACGTGTAAGGAAAAAATAATGAGGTATAACTCACTTAGTATAGGATAGAATTCACCCTAATTTACTCATTGTTTGATAATTTTATTTAATAATATTGAAAAAAATATATGTCACCACCATTTGGTTAGAATGACAAACATTTACCCTTCGAAGAAGAGTCGTGAGTTCAAAGTCATGTAAAAGCCAAAAAATACCCCCACTCTAACAAATGTAGTAAAAAAAAAGGAAAATAATTCATTAACTTAAAGTTAATGCACTAAGACAAAAGTTTGACAAGTCTATGACTTAAAAAATTCAAAATCGGGCCAAGTTAGTAGAACAAAAAATTACTTTTCTTATAAACAAATATTTGGAAAAATATTGAAAAATCCATTAAAATGTTCATGTTCTAGAAATACATGAAATAAGACGCTTTTAGTAATATATTTCTTAAGAAGATTTTAGAGAGAAAATGTATTCATTGTGAAATGATATGGTCTTTCATGTGAAAATCTAGTAGATTAGATTGGTATAAAAGCTTTATTCCAAGCTAGCTAGGATAGGATAGGAAAAATGATGGCATAACATATGGATAGATAAAAATTAGATGTGATATGACATGATTGTGGTGAAATGTGACGGTTAATATACTATATTTTTGTGATGAATTTGGATTAATATATTTTACTTTGTGAAAAATATTGTATATTTAAAAAAAACAAATTAAATCACTCTTCACTCTTCGCCGTCTACGTGTGGAAATCATATGCAACATTATCCGAAACATTTCTAGTTAATGAGTTGTTCTCCTCTCAGCCGGTTTCTTCTCATCCCTCTTTGGCATGTTATATTCTACAATAACTTTAAAATGCTCCATTTGTCACAGTTAAAACATTATTGACCATCATCTGTATGGGTCTTTTTTGTAATTTGGTTTAGTAAATTTAGATTGATTCTTGCACATGAATTAACCAAATTTCTTAACGAACAGAGACATAGTCTTATTGCTTAATTGCTCAGCTGATTTTTTAATTGGAATTTTCGACCGGAAGAGTCACTGTGGTTGCAACAAGAGCCTTGGTTGGTTGAGGTGTAGATGGTTCTTCCTCAGTCCGAATTCCAAGTTGGAACTCATATGTTTTGAGATCAGCGAAAAGGTCATGAAGTTCTAACTTGTTTAGATCCTTTGATTCTCGAATAGTCACCGTCTTTACATCCCATTCTTTGGGAAGGGCTCTCATTACTTTCAAAGCAATTTCTCGATTAGAATATTCTTTACCGAGAGATATAAGTTCAATAATGATCAGCTAAACCGTTCATCAAACTTAGAAAGAGTTTCTCCAGGCTTCATTTTGAAATTGTCAAACTTCTGGATAGCAACAGTTAGTTTATTCTCCTTGGTTTGATCGCAGGCCTTCACACAGTTACGTGAGCTTCTCCCAGATCTCCTTCGCTGTAGAACAAAATTTTAATTTTAACAAACATATTTTTATCCAAAGTTTTGTAAAGGATACCCTTTGTCACATTGTCAAGATTTGTCTTCTTCTTCTTATCTTCAACAGTCCATTCTGATCGATGCTTTTCCACCATCTGTGGAGCACCTTCAGTTACAACAACAGCTGGATTGACTTTTAGAATTTTCATAGGACCATCTGACAACGAGCTCTACTTGTGCATGCTTCAACTTCTTCATTTATATAGGCTAACATACCAACGATCTACAGAGTAAATGTGACATAAACTTAAAACGTTTAAAATGATATGTCACTATCAGCTGTTGTGCAAACATTTAATATTCTATTTACTTGTGCAACTTTGAGTCCCGTTCTTCTGAAAAATTGCTGCTAGATGTCATGTTTATGGTAAATGTTAGCTCCATCAGAACTAGTAGGATATTTGAATAATATTTCAATTTTTAGGATAATGACAAAAATATCTGGAGGATAAAAATCTTTATCGGGACTGGAGCAAGACACGGTTGACTTGTAGTGGTACAACCAATTGATCCTGAACTGGTTAGAGAATGTTATTCATTAAGTGTTCAATAAATAGCTCCTTAAATGAAGTGGTTGAAGTCTTTAAACAGCCGGTGGGAAAACATCTAACGGTTGAAACTCTTCAAGCTGCTGAGATGCTGCAAGCTGTTGAGATCTAAGCGGTTGAAGCTTTCCTGTTGTATAAGAGATATTGTGGCTGTTTCCTGAAACAGTTAGGTGTTATTTTGATCTTGTCGATCACCAAAAGTTAATGGTAATAACAATATCTTAACATATATATAGTGTATTACTGAATAGTTGCATAGATTTAGGGACCATGTATATCATTATTTGTATATGTTCTCTAACCATCATCGGGAGAGTATGAATTGATTATGGCTTATTTTGTCTATATTTATCCTAGATATGATAAATCAAATATCAAAATATTTATTATTTTAATCCAAATAATATTCTTGAATTATATTAAGACATTTATCATCTTAATTCAGATAATATTCTTGATTCAAATTCTTTTGAATATGATACGTCTCTACATTTATCTTAATGAAATATGTTGACCACACTTAAATTATTTTATGAACTTAATAAAGTAGTTTAACAGAGTGAAAAGTTGAAGAGTATGTCTCTGAGGAATCCTCAAGTGAAAATGATGATGAGACAATCAAATGTCTCATGGCTGATGAAGAATCAGAGACTACTGAAGATATGGTATTTGATTTTGATTCTTTCGAATTTACACGAGATGATCTTGTCAAAGGAATTTCATGTCATGGTAAATGAGTTTAAAGGACTCTCGCAACGGTTCGATGAAAGCCAAAGCAGAAAACCAAAAGCCTGAAAAACAAGTTAACTCTCTCCAGCTGTTCACAGGAAAAGGAGGTTGACAGTTTGAAAGCCAAGATAAATCTGTTAACAGCTAAGAATGATGATTTGTGAATATTATTTCATGCTACTTTGAAAGAAAACAAACAGTTGATAAATATAGTCAACTCATGGAATAAGTCTTCTGCTTCCATTGAGAAGATGCATGAGATGCAAAAACCATCCTGGGATATAACTGGGCTTGGTTATGGCATCGATGAGTGTAGTACTTTTAAGGTACACATTTAATCGTTACTAGAACAAGGCAGTTGAAAATCAATTAAATTTTTCAGATCTAGTACGGTTTATGAACATGATGAGCCTGAAGTCCAAGTCAATCGAAATTTAAATTTTGAGAACAATAGAAGGAATTGTGGTCTAGGTTATGTCGGATCTGAGAGTTTGAAATCCAACCGATTGGGCTTAGATGCAGGTCAAAACCAAATGCTCACAACGTTTCATATTGGTCTCGCAGAAAATCAAGTTCAACCGGATATCACTCAAAGGAAATAAGACCTAACTGTTACTACAATTTCCGACATGTTCAAAAGAAATACAGGCTGAATGATAAGGACAAATGACCAAAACAGCATTTGGTAAAAGAAAGAACACATCACACACCACCTGATTAAGCACCAAAACCGCACCCAATTTGGGGGACACAATGGAAATTCTTTCAGGATAATTCAAGTGTGGGTCACGGAGGGTCTAATCAGTTCAGGACTCAAATAGTTATAAGTACCAAGTTCTTATCTCAATATTTTCATGTATGGAAGAAGAAAAATCTAGAAGAATCCATTTGGTTCTTAGACAGCGGCTGCTCTAGACACATGACAGGAAATAGACATCTTCTATCAGAAATCATTGACTACAAAGGACCGAGAATCACTTTTGGTGATAATTCAAAAGGTAAAGCGGTGGTAAAGACAAGATTATCCACGGCAAAATAGTTATCAATGATTTTCTCTTAGTCAAAAACATGTTCTACAATTTGATAAAAATCAATCAACTATGTGACAACGATTACACCGTTGAGTTTCACAAGCACACTTGCACGGTAAATCTGTAGCAGGTGATATTATGTTTCTGGTCTAAGAAAACAAAACACATATAAGGTGAAGTGGATTGATGATAACTTAAATGCCCCTACTTGTTTTATCATTTTAAATGAGAATAAAAATTGGTTATGACATAAACGACTTAATAACCTAAACTTCAAATCTATTGCCACCCTTAGCAAGCTTAAACTGATCTCTGGTCTGCCTAACATTGATTTTGCAAAGATAGAGTTTCCAATGATTGTCAGCTAGGTAAACAGGTTCGATTAACTTTCAAGAACAAAAGAAATAATTCATCAGTTCGATGTTTGGAACTACTTCACGTGGATTTATTTGGACCTATACTAGTAATGAGCTTAGGGAGAAAGAAATATACCCTTGTGGTAATTGATGATTTCTCCTGATTCACATGAGTGATTTTCTTGAGTTCTAATGGTCAAACCGCTGCCCAACTTATCAAACTTCTCAAGAGACTTCAATATGAGAAAACTGTAGTGGTGGACAGAATCAGGAGTGATAGAGGGACTGAATTCTTGAACCAACTCCTGTCATCCTATCTTGAGAACCAAGGCCTCAAGAATGAGCTCTCAGCTACTAGATCGCCGCAACAAAATGGAGTTGCTGAGAGAAAATATCACACTCTTAAATAATCAGCTAGAACTATGCTAGCAGAATCTAGGATCTCTGAGAGATTTTGGGCAAAATCTGTCAACACTGCTTGCTACACTCAAAACCGGTCCATGATCAACAAGAATTATGAAAATACTCCATATGAAATCTGGACTGGCAAGCAGCCCGAGATTTGATATTTCCGCATATTTGGTCGTAAGTGTATCATACAAAATAATAGCAAGACACATTTAACCGCTTTCGATGTTAAATCTGGTAATGGTGTCTTTTTGAGATATTCAGTAGTTAGCAAAGCATATAGAGTATAAAATCAAAGAACTATAACTATAAAAAAAAATTGTACATGTCGTATTTGATGAATCATATTAGTCATGATAATAATAGTAACAATATTCATGATTTAAGTCAAAAAATTAGATGATACTAACCTTGATTGTAGCAGTGATGATGAGATAGATCTAAGAAGAACGGTTAAACATATTTCCGAACAAAATCCAACCATCCAAGAACAATCCCATCAGGTGGATGAACTGGTGAACAATCAGCAGCCGGAAAAAGGAGGAAATGGTGGAACAAGAAGATGCAATTGCTCAATAAACGAAGCCCAATACATATGGATCAAGTCTCTGGTGGAAAAAGAATCATTTGTTCGAGTTGGTCATTGGTAACCCAACCGCTCCTCTTAGAACCAGAAAGCAAATGATTGATGAATTTATGCATGCATCATTTGTCTCTCAGATAGAACCTAAGAAAATTTATGGAGCACTAAATGATACTGATTGGATAGATGCTATGCAGGAAGAACTAAACAGTTTGAAAGAATTAAAGTATGGATTTTAGTTCATCAACCTACTAACATGCATGTAATTGTCATAAGATTGGGTCTTAGAAATAAAATGGACGAAAACGGTTCAATAGTAAGAAACAAAGCTAGACTAATAGTACAAGTCTATAGACAAGAATAAGGTATTGATTTTGATGAATCATTTACTCATGTTACTAGATTAGAATCTATTGGAATATTTCTTGCAGTTGCTACATTTAAAGACTTTAAAGTATATCAAATGGATGTTAAATCAGCATTTTGAATGGTTTGCTTAATGAAGAAGTATATGTTGAATAACCACCTGGCTTCTTAAGTCACATTCATCCTAATCACGTCTACAGATTTGATTAAAACTTTATGGCCTAAAGCAAGCACCACGTGCATGGTATGACACGTTGACCAAGTTCCTACTCGATCATTATTTTTCAATTGGAACGGTCGATAAAAAATTGTTTAAATTCACAAAGGATGATCATTCATTGTTTGTACAAATTTATGTCGATGATATCATATTTGAATCAATTAACCTGAAACTGTGTGAAAGACTCTCCAAGATGATGCAGGATCAGTTTGAAATGAGCATGATGGGAGAACTAAACCTCTTCCTAGGATTGCAAGTCAAGCAGTCAGAAAATGGCATTTTCATTAACCAAGCCAAATACACAATAGATATGTTAAAGAAGTTTGGTATGCAAAATTGTTCTAAAGCTGCTATCTCCATGATTTCATCAATCCAACTTGACAAAAACGAAGGGAGAATTGCAGTTGATACAAATATGTACCGAGAATTAATTGGTTCTTTATTATATCTGACAGGTAGCAGGCCAGACATCATGTTTGCAGTTTGTTTGTGTGCGCGATTTCTAGCTAAACATATGCAATCACACTATACTGCTGCTAAACGAACCTTTAAATATCTTAAAGGCACTATTAATGTGGTTCTTTGGTATCCCAAATATTCAAGTTTTAATCTTGTGAGTTATTCAGATGCAGATTACGCATGATGTAAAATTGACTGGAAAACATCAGCGGTTCATTCAATTCTTGGGCGATAGACTAAATCTTGTTTCAGCAAAAAAAAAAAAATCTATTGTCACTTCTACAGCTGAAGCAGAATATCTTGCCGCTGGAAGTTGATATGCTCAATTGTTGTGGATTCAACAAAAGATCAAAGATATTGAAATTGAAATTGTCGACTCTCCTATTTTCTGTGACAACACAAGTGCAATTCCAATTTCATATAATCTTGTATTGCATTTTATCATTTAATCAAAAATCATGTCATGAAGAAGGATATTCGCCTTGAATATGTTCCGACAGATCAGCAGGCAACAAATATCTTTACCAAGACTCTACTGCACGCTAAGTTTTCTTATTTTCAAAATATTCTTAGATTAATTGATATATCTTGATTCCTTTACATATTAGTATGATGATTATTTCCATAATTAAGCGTTGGATAGAATAACATATAACTTAAACATAAGACAAGTAATAAACAAAATAAACTTTGTTCAAGGCCTCTGCGAGTAGTACATCTGATGAAAATTAGTATCAACTCTAGTGTTCTGTATTACAGTAGAAAACAAACTACTAGAATGCTTTTTAATTTGCTTGAAAAATCTCTTTGCACCATCGTGGTTGGTGAAATGGATGATTCTGCAGCTTAGCCCTAATAAGAACGAAAATCTAAATTTATTCATTAAATCAGGCATTTACACTATTTATTTCCCTATCTACAGCTACCCTCCAAACAGCCATCCAGGTGCCCATTCCATCTGTGCAAGACCTCTCAAAGTCATCTGAGAACGCAATCCTTCTCAGGACCTTCTGCTCTTTGTAGAACATTAGAAGGCAGACATCTTCACCCCTGAAGATGTCTGTAGCTCGTGGGGCGCTGAAACTCCATTGGTATTTCTTCTCCTCTGCCACCGGTTTCCTTGTGGCAACAGGTCCTATACAAAGGAGACTTATCTCCCATAGAACTGGAGATCTTGGAGCTTGGACCAAGTTTAAAACGTCTTCTCCAAAGCATTGTCTTCATATTTTTTCTTGCGGTTGGCCACTATGGATCTTCGGAACTTTTCTGTAAGATCTGGCACTAGGGAACTTGTAGCCTTGTCCATTTCTTGTTTTGTTTCAATTTTATTCATCTCTGAAAAGCTTTAAGTGATTTCATCTTTAACTTTTTTGCTTCCATTTATAGACTCACTTAGACCATGTGAAAGGGCGCAATCATTATGATGACAGTTAGATTGACAAAATAATGCGAAGAGACCTCTGCCGCCCGCTGACTGACCATTCTCCAAGGCTAAGTTCATTTAACTTTGTAGTATGCATGTATTTAGGGAGAAATATTGATTAATTCAATAACTTAATGAGTCGGAAAGAACACGTTTCTAATCATTGCAGTTGGAAAGTGGATAACCCATATTGATCACATGACTTCAACCGCATACGCTCTAATAACAATAAAGTTACACGGTTCGTTTTTCCTTTTGTATTTCGGGCACGTTACTCAAAGTAATTGTTTTAAAAAAATCAACTAATTGTCCGCTCTTATATGAAGTTACAATTATTTTTTAACAAAAAGCATCATACTGACAACTGTAACTTTTCAAATTTTAAAACCCATCTACTGATAGTCCTCCACATGAACTGATTTGTCCTTCCCCGAACCGTATATACTTATATCAACTTTGGATTATCATTTTTCAAGCATTCAATATTTTCGCACTCTATTAGCTTGTGATTCCTGCTTTTCAAGGTTGTTTTGCATAATTTGTTGGTCAACCATCCTTCAATGGCTGCTTCTATTGCTCACAATACTATTGCTGTGAAATTTGCTTCTATGCTTGCTAAGACCGATAAACCTATGCGAGCCATATTCCAAATGCTCGCCATTTCTGGCCTTAGATCTTTTTTGGGATGCAGCGAGCACTACTCCGAAACTATCTTGAAGGAGTTCTTTGACTCTGCCTATATGAAAAATGGTGAAATCTTCTGCGCTGTTCAGGGAAAGACATTCGGATCACCCGGAAGATGTTTGCTGATTTGTTCCAGTTACCAATCATTGGCGTCACAAACTTTGCCACTCTTCCGAATGGAAATTCTAAGCTTTCAACGACCAACTTCTCTCTTTATGACTCTCATATTTCTTCTCCAAAGTGTTAGAAAAAGGATCTAAAGGTCGAATTCCATTTGATGGCTGATATAGTGGCAAAAGGGATTCTCGCTAAGATTGGTGCATTTGATAAAATCACTATGGAAAAGTTTTTCATCATGGCTACGATCGCTTCAAATCTTGACATCAACTGTTCTGATGTCCTGTTCAAAACACTGGGTGATATGGTGAAGAAAATGAACAAGTCTCAGGGTTTTGCAGTTCAAATTTGTTATCTATAGAAAGATAATGTGAAAGAGTCCAACTGGGAAGTCTATAAAAAGAACCAGTCCCATGTGAAAGATAATGCGAAAGAGTCCAACCGATGGACATGATTGAAGTTGGAAAAAATAAGTTGTTCAACTGGACAACAGTTGATAATTTTAAAAAGAAAAATCTTCCAACTGATGAGGATTTTGTCTCAGTCAAAACAGAGACTAGGATCGAATATCTTAAGAATAAAAAGACATCTGTATCAGAATCAGTTCCTCACAAGGTAACCAAGCGAAAGCTTGGCTCTGAAATCTAACTCTGACGAAGATTCTCGGGATGATGTGCCGGTCTCTCAAGTTTTTAATAAGAAACAATTAGAACAACCCAAGGCTGAGAAAATAAAGTTGATCAAGCACCTTTTCTGCATTGTTGATCCCTCCTCCAATTCATGCAGTCAAAGTGAGCAGTCTCAAGGGGATTCAAATAGCCGAACCAAAAATCACAACTTATTTCTCTAGTGTTACTCTCCTACATTCTACAAATAAATGGAATAAATTTTTGTTCGAAGACCCACCCAAACAAAAAAATGTGGACACTACCATCGTGCTAACAATAGAATGGGTCAATGAGATTGTTCAGAAGAAAATGGAGTTTGTTTGTTAAATGAGTTGAATTCCAAACGTCACAACATTTGACTCCCTTATTCAAACTAGCAACTTCTGAGAAGTTACCAAACTCGAGCTTTCGATGATGAAGTGGGCAGAAGCCTATGACATTCCAACCACTCTACTCTGACAAGACTTCCTTGATCTATCTGCCACTCAAGTACCACCATCTTCATTTTCTGTTGTGCTTACCACTCCTTCTATTTCACTCTCTTCAGAGGTTCCGGTTGAATACATTAAGACTAGTGATGCGGACAAAATCCTGCCAACCATTTAAATCACTATGTCAAAGGATGATCCAGTAACTGAGACAGTAATTGCACAAAATGCACCCGGATCCATGGAACGCAACAAGAGATTCATATGGAAGACACACCAATTCAAGAGCCTGAATCATCTGTACCTCCTCTCTTTATGCATATCGATCTACCTGAAGTACCTCTAATTTCTGCCGAAGAAGTTGTGCAATCTCTTTCTGTCTTTGATTAGGGAACAACCCACATGGAGATCTCTTATCCTCACAAGTTTGAATCTGCCATTGACTCAGCTTAGGGTATTCCACAAGAAGCATCAGTATATTCGCCTGGTGTACGTAAAGCTGACACTGAAATTGTTACTTCCTTGCCCATAATTTTTTTATTCCTGAGGATCCGTCAACTGATCTTGTCGCACAAGAAGTTTCCACCAATGAAATTCTTGTTTCTTGTGTAGCAGTTTACAAGGCGGTTGATATCATTTTCCGATATTTATGAACAACATCCTTTCATATCAACTGGGAAATCGTCATCCTCCCGCCTGGATTCCATCAAGACTAGAATGCTTTCTTCATCGGACATCTTCGAACCCAAGGAAGAATTCGAGAAAAACAGCTAGAAGTTGATTTTGTACCGCATGGAGCTTATGGACAAATCTATTGTAGCCGTCAATCGGAAGAAGATTGATCTTAAAGAGGCTTTTCAGTATATGAAATCTGATTTCTCCAAGGAATTTCTCACCATGAATAGTAGTATTTCCCTCCGACAAGAACGGCACTATTCCTCGCATATTCACATGTGCACTGAGCTTCCAAGTCAGATGTTACAAACACACGTTGATCAGCGCATGGATGCCCAAAGAGCAACTTACTAAAAGCATGCAATTTCTTCTGCGTGGTGATGTCAAAAAAGGGGAAAAGAATGAGGTACAAAGAATTACAGAAAGCTGAAGAGGTTGTCAGGAAAATGGTTGCAGATCTTGCCAAAGCTGATGAAGCTTTAGTACAGAAAAAGTTTGAATAAGAGAAGAAAAGATGAGGAGGGAAGAAGAGATAATGTACTTGTTTAAACATCATGTAGCTCGTAATTTCATTCACTCAATGAAATACAACATTTCTCTTATTACGCTTTTATGATTTTCTGTAATTTGTTGTATATTTCTGCAGCTGGGTTTCGTCATCGCCAAAAAGGGAGAAATTGTTATTATCCTTAATTTTTCGTAATCGAAAAAATCAAAACAGCACCTAACTGTTTCAGAAAACAACCGCAATCTCTCTTGTGCAACAGGAAAGCTCGGATCTCAACCGCTTGGATCTCAACCGCTTGCAACATCTCAGCAGCTTGAAGAGTTTTAACCGTTGTATGTTTTCCAACCGGGTGTTTAAAAACTTCAACCACTTCATTTAAGAAGCTATTTATTGAAAACCTAATGAAGAACGTTCTTTGACCAGCTCAGGACATTCAATGGGATGCACCACTACAAGTCATTCGTGTCTTGCTCCAGTCCCAATAAAGATTTTTATCCTCTAGATATCCCTGTCATTATCTTAAAAATGAAAAGATTATTAAAATATCCTACTAGTTCTGATGGAGCAAACACTTACTATAAACAGGACATCTAGCAGCAACTTTTCATAAGAACGAGACTCAAAGTTGCACAAGCAAAGAGAACATTAAATGTTTGTGCAGCAGTTGATAGTTACATATCATTTAAACATTACAAGTTTACGTTTCATGTACTTTGTCGACCGTTGGTCTGTTAGCCTATATAAATGAATAATTTGAAGAATGCACAAGTAGAGCTCGTTGAATTTTGCACTCTCCGGCCTATATAAATGAAGAAGTTGAAGAATGCACAAGTAAAGCTCGTTGAATTTTGCACTCTCCGACATACAAGATTTGCAACCTCTATATTGTTATATCACTAAGTTATCATACCGAGCTTACTTAATTTTTCATCGCTCATTCAAGCACGCACTCATTAGAAATTTATCTGATCATTCAAGGATCAACCTCGTGCTACCCAAGCCTATTGTTTCTTTATATCACTATCATTTTGATTGTTGGATTTACTATATGGTCTGTTGAACCTAGGGCTCTTAAATATCTAAAAGTGTAAAGTGATCACTAAGAGTTCCAATACAAGCAGTGTGATAAGTCGTGGTTGGAGTAGGATGTTGCAAAAGTCTGTAAAGCCAAGGTCTTTTAGTAGAATCTTTCCTGAAAAAGAAGAAGGGGTTACATAGGAGTTTTATCTCCGAACATCCATAAAATCTTATGTTTTTACCTTTTGCAATTTCTTACATTTTGAACTGTTTCTTGTTAACCAGTTATCCAACCGGTTATAGCTATCATTAGAAATTTTGAATCGTCTTCCGCACTTTTTAAGTGGTTCACGTTTCTAACCGTTCAAGAAAATATTTCAACCGCCTAAAAAAGCTTGAAAACAAATTTAAAAACATTCATATTTAAAAGAGTTTATTAACCTCCTTCCCCCCTCTAAACTCTTTTCTGATCCCAACAATATACAGTTGCATAAGATTTAAAAGATTCTTGTTCGCGGTGTTTGTGGGATCTCGTTAGTCGCATCTCAAATTCAATATCAATTGGTGGATGTAACAGTTCATTTCTGTTTATAATTCCCACATCGATTTTTAGAAGTTTTGTTTTTTCTTTTGTAGATCAAATTTAGTATTTCAGTATGTTAAATATATAACATTCGGTATCAGAGCGGTTTTTCCTGCGCTTTGATATTTTGAAATTTTCGATTCAGGTAAAATTAGTGAAAATTATATTGATGCAATTTAATTTTGAATCATAAATTTTTTAAAAAATTCATTAAAAAATCTGAAAATTTGAAAATTGGAGATAAAACTATAGGTGGAAATTGGCATATAGAGTTCTCGTACGGGACCATCTCCAACAACTAAGGGTTCCGGTCAAGTATACGCATCGGGACGACCAACATAGTGTCACTGACAAGAGTATTAAGTTGGAATATTGGCTAGAAAATCTTGTTTTCAGGTAGTGCAATTTTCAATTCGTTTTTGGCCAATTTCCGATCGAAATCAGCCCATTCATGAGGCGGCAATGAAGGTTAATGTTGATTAAGGTCTACTTGTGCTAATAAATGTTTTAATCGACCATAAAATTCGTCGATTGAACGGAATTACGACCTGCAGTCACGCCGTCTGTGCGTGGTTCATAACTAATAAAAAAAGCGTGATCCTGACCATGGGTTTTTTGTAGATGGCACAACGATGGTCGGCCGTGACCTGAGCATAATTTTTCGACCCTAGTCAGATGTAGGGTGGTGGAAGATGGTGTCAAGGTAGGTCAATTTAGAAATTAGGGATAGGGTTTTGATTTCAATTTAGGGATTTTTGCCAATTGTTGTTTATTGTGGTTTTTCTAATTTAATGGACTGTTTGGATGTTACATTATTTTAAATTTCAAAATTTTACACTTTTGATCTTTGAAATATTATCTTTCCAAAATTATGGATATTTTGAATGTGTAAAATTTAATTAGATAAGATATGTCAAACATTATGATTTATTTCCTCATATTGTATGCAATTAAATATATTATGACAAAAATATGTGTAATTAATTGTTGTTTGACTATAAAGCAATTTTAATATTATGATTATATTTATTGTCATAATCACGTTAGTAAATAAAATTTAAGAATTATCACGGAGAAATTAACATCTTATTCATATTTAATTATTTATTTTATTTCACGTAATTTTATATGAACAAATTAAGTTAAAAATGTTAATAACAAATTTGTCAAATAAAAAACAATTAGCTTATAAATATCCATAATATGAATAATTTAGTGATAATAATAATGAAATACACATGAAAACACAATCTGATGGAGTTTTTCATTGACTCTGTTTAAATTGCGTTGAATTACCACTAATCACCTTGAAGAACGTTTATTTGCCTAGGAGTTGGGTATTTAATGCGTCTTAGCCCTACCTATATATAATGACCATGGGCTATCCCAATCTTGGGCTCTGTCGCGACTCAACCCACTTGTGATATTGTCTGCTTGGACCCGAGGCCTCACGGCTTTAAAACGCATCACAAGGGGTTGCTACTCGCTCATTTAAATGCCCAATATCTCTCCTGTTGTTTAGCGATGTGGGATTTCGCCTAAGGGCCTTCTCACCCTCTATTTCGGGACTCAGCTTCCTCACTGAGGTTTTCCCCACCATCCCAAACTCACGTGGAGTCGCTCTGATACCAAATATCATGGCCCAGCCTACTTGTGATATTGTCCGCTTTGACCCGAGGCCTCACGGCATTAAAACGCGTCACAAGGGGTTGCTACTCGCTCATTTAAATGCCCAGCATCTATCATGTTGTTTAGCAATGTGTGATTTGCCTAAGGTCCTTATCACCCCCCCCCCCCCCCCCCCCTTTTCAGGATATTTTATGATGTGAGATGAAATACTAATTTTATTATTCAAATAAGTTATTTTGGGCCTCCCCCCCACCCCCCCTTGGGAATATTTTATGATGTGAGATGAAATACTATTTTTAGTATTCAAATGAGATGTTTTGGGCTAAGGCCCTTAGACGAAATCTCACATCGCTAAACAACATGAGAGATGCTGGGAATTTAAATGAGCGAGTAGCAACCCCTTGTAACGCGTTTTAAGGTCGTGAGGCCTCGGACCAAAGCGGACAATATCACAAGTGGGCTGGGCCGTGACAGGCTCCCTGGGGGGTCTGTCCCCGTCTTGGGTTCCCATTAGGACCTTTTCCCTCACGGGCTTTCCCATGCGCCATTATTCATAGGACTCTCCACACCAGGATGGTGGAGTTGTACCTCCCCAAGTCTCGAACGCATGACCTCCTGACATAAGTACATAGTTTAAAGAGACTTTGTACCAATTAAGCTACTAGTACAACCTTAGCTCAGTTGGTATCAGAGTCGACATCTCCTAGTACGGTGTGGTTCAAGGACGAACCAAGCGGAAGCTGGTGAGCATGTGAGGCCCGGGGCTGAAGAGGGCGGGGGTGATCGCATGTGCCATGAGGTTGCACAGACAGTGAGCGGCTCCTGGCAGGCTTCTAGGCGGAGAGAACATGAACGAACTGATCTTACACCGGAAGGAGAGAGATTCCGAAACTGTTCTAGTATGGGACTGTGCAGTTGAGGAGATTTTATTGGTACTACTCATATCAAGAAGGTGCATTTTCTTTGCGGTAGCTCATCATACAAGAACTCCAAAGTTAAGTGTGCTTGCCTTAGGGCAATTTTGAGATGGGTGACCCTCTGGGAAGTTTTCCTAAGTGCTTGTGAGTAAGGACATAAGCATGTTGGAAAGACTCGTTTTGATACAGTGAGGACAGTCGTCGAATCTGGGGCATTACACTATATTTCCTGGAGCACTCTTGGAAAGTGTTTATTTTGTTATTAAATAAATGGGAATGGACTTCGACCGCATAATATTCTTTGGTGAATGATTCATGATTTCATTAGGCTCTGGTCCATTATCGGCCAGATAATTTGAACCCTTGCTTTCTTTGTTGGAAATGCTAACTTCCCTTGGCATCGCTGCCTTCTTTGTCTCAGAAAGTGCAAGAATTTCACCCAATGTACTCGAGATTCTTCGCGTGCACTACAAGAAATTTCAGAATCAACAACACACATACGACAACGGTTTTAGCTAAAATCGTTGTTAAAAAACTTTTAACAACGGTTTTAGCTAACGCCGTTGTCGTAGATCATTTTTTAAGCAAACGACAACTTTTAACAACGGTTTTAGCTAAAACCGTTGTCGTAGATCATTTTTTAAGCAAACGACAACGGTTTTTTATACAACCGTTGTCTTTTGGGTGGTCAAAGACAACGGTTTTTAGGGTCAATGACAACGGTTCTGTAAAATCATTGTCTTTGAACGTTTTTGACAACGGTTTCATGAACCGTTGTCTATTAGCGTGTTTTTTTGGACAATCGACAGCGATTTTATAAATCCGTTGTCTTTTGGGGGTCAAAGACAACGGTTTTTAGGGTCAATGACAACGGTTCTGTAAAACCGTTGTCTTTGAACGTTTATGACAACGGTTTCATAAACCGTTGTCTATTAGCGTGTTTTTTGGACAATCGACAACGATTTTAGAAAAATGTTGTCGATTAGCGTGAGTTAAGAATAAAACACAACGGTATTCAGCGACGGTTTCCTTACAACCGTCGCTAATAACAGCGACGGTTATAGATAAATCGTCGCTAATTTCAAATTTCCGACAGTTTGAAGTAAGTTTGCAACAGAATCAAGTACACTCGTCGCTAATTTGAAATTAGCGACGAAATACCGATAATCGTCGTTAATATTAGCGACGGTTTTAGAAACACCGTCGCTAATTTCAAAAATTCGATCCCGACTAATTTTCCCTCCATTTTCTTCCACCACTCTCTACAAATACCTACAAATTCGCTCCATTTTCTTTCACTTCACTTCACAAGACTTAAAATTTTTCTCACTTACACGATTGTACAACTTCACAAGACTTAAAATTTTTATCTCTAACATGATTTTACCACTTCACAACACTTTAAATTTTTATCTCTTACACGATTTTACCACTTCAAAACAATTAAAATTTATATCTATTACACGATTTTATCACTTCACGACACTTAAATTTTTTTTGATCTCTTATACGATTGTACCAATTAACAACACAGATTTATTAAATTATTAATTTTTTTATTTTACCTAAAATATTAGCAACGGAATTCATGTATCAACCGTAGCGACGGTATTTCACATGAATGTCGTCGCTATATTTAGCGACAGTTCATGATAAACCGTTCATGTAGCGACGGTTATTAATAAATTGTCGCTAAATTTAGCGATGGTTAGGAAACCGTCGTCATTAGCGACGGGTTTTTGTATGACGTCCGTCGCAAATATCATTTGCGACGGTTGTGAAGACCTTCGTAAATTGTAGCTACGACAACCGAAAAAAACCGTTGTCTTTGAGCGAACCATTTAACAACAGTGGCTTTAACAACAGTTTTAAAAAGGCTATGACAACGGTTAAAAACCGTTGTCGTACTGCATTTTTCTTGCAATGGTGTTATATAAAAAATTAACTAAAGTAAAAAAATTTAAGTCCATTAAATCCGTATAATTTTAAATAATTAAGGTTTAACCATAACACGCTTAATTACACGAAATTATAAATTAAAGGGTGGAAGATCACATGAATGACATTTATTATGATAAATTATTAAGAGCATAAATATTTATATGTTTTTTATTTAATGTCTTAGTGATTTATATAATTTTAATTTATTAAAGAATAGCCACAACATCTTTAATTGAATTTAAATTATTCATTAATATTTTAAACATGTTTAGTTGTAACATACATGAATTACATAAATTATTCATCATATTGGTAATACTTGGAAATGAATAATTATGGAGAATAAATATTTTATACATAAAGAAATCAATATCCTGGTGATTCATATGATTTTAATTAATTGAAGAATTGTCACAACATATTTCATTGAATTAAAATTATACGAATTCTTAAAAAATACATTTGGTCAATGGGATATAAATTATAACCAATTATATTTGAATTGTGAAATTTATCACAAGGGAAATTTTGTGATGCTCGGAAAATTAATCCCAGTAATCGGTAATTATTGAATTATAATTTGATATGATTATGAAAGGATTAATCGGGACACGAAATACACGTATGTGTGAAAAGTGTGTGTATGCAAAGGAAACAGCACGCACATGCGCGGACAATGCGCGCACATGCGCGCATCAAACAGAAGGGTTCGCGCATATGCGCGAGTGATTGCGCGCATATGCGCGAAGGGGACAGTAGCCCCCCTAAATTTCGATTGGACCTCGCGCATATGCGCCGATAGCGTGCGCGCATATGCGCGAGGCGAGGTGCCAGTCACGCGCCGAGACAGAATGTCTCGCGCATATGCGCCGAGGAAGTCGCGCATATGCGCCGAGGAAGTCGCGCATATGCGCGAGACGTGTTTGGCTGAGAGTTCGCCATTTGCCCTTGTGCATGCGGGAGTTGTATATATATATATATATATATAAACATGCAAACATTTCTTCAGAAACGGAAAAGGGAAATTGAGAGGAAATTTTGGAATTCGATTTCAATTTCAATCGTGTGATCAATCCGTCCGTCCAAATTGTAATCCGACTTCGCTAGTGAGTTCCTATCGACGTAGGCTACACTTTGACGTAAGTTTTGCTACGTTTTGACATGCTTTGAATTTATGCTATTGTCAGAATTGAATAGGATTCAGATATGATGTTCTTGATATGTTAGACATCATAGAATCGAAGTCAGATTAAGAAATAGACTGATTATGGAATTGTTATGATTTTCTGATTATAATCAGTTAATACCGGACAGATTTGGATTATGGATTGATTATAGAATGTATTGGATATGGGTTATAGATTGTAACTATTATCTGGTAAATTAGTATAGACGGGGATATTGGAATTGTACCGTTATACCGTTGATTTTGAATTAATTCCAGATTGATCAGATTGTTATGGAATTGACTGGTATATTGATATGAGATTATTGATATTGTCAGTACCAGACAGGTTGTGAGTTCAGGACTTCGACTGAGCCAGAAACCGACGAAAGAAAGGTATAAGTCAATGTGGTATTGGGAGATGGACTTGAGTCGGTTTAGACTTGGGTTTCCCTAAATCACATACTTTATTTTATTGCATGGATATTTGCATTACATTGATTAAGGTACTTGTTCTCTTGTATTTAGATGACAGGTATTAGACAAGTTATCTTGTGACAGAAGTGCCGGATAGTAGTGGTATCGCCACGGCACATTGCACTATGTCTCAAGATAGGATGCTAGCGATAGAGCTACAGTCCTTGACGGTTAGGTCAGGACACTGGATGTTTGGTTATATCGAGTAATGGAATATATTACGGAATTCGATATAGGAACACCATATTTGGTTATATCGAGTAAAGGGTATTGGAATTCTTCTATTACGGAATTCGATATAGGAATACCAGGGCACTGGTTATATCGAGTAATAGAGATTATGGTTCCATCCTTTACGGAATTCGATATAGGAATACCACATCTGGAAACCGGGATCCCTAGACTAGGATTGAGTCTAGTCTGAATTATGATTGATGTCGACAGTTTGATTTGATATTGTTTATGTTTCAGATTTTGATACGTATTCATGTTACCTGATTACATGCTTTATATGGTTTATATGATTGCATGTTTCATTGATTTATACTGGGGATTATATTCTCACCGGTATATCCGGCTGTTGTCCTGTCTGTATGTGTACTTGACAACAGGTGAGACAGGTCCAGGGTCGAGGAGATGAAGAGCTAGATCGTGATTAGAGTGGTGGCACCGGACTTGGACTAGATATAGGGTTAAACACTTGACTTTAGTTTTAAACCCTAGTTTGAATAAATGTTGAAATACAGGATTTGTATTTTATATACTGATATGTATATATGTTGTATGTCACTACGTTCCGCAGTTTAAAAAAAAAAAATTTAGACCCTATTTTATTATTGATTAATTGGTCCCAATGATGATTAAGAACTTGATTAGCGTCCGGGTCCCCACAAATTTCATTATGTTTTCAAATATAATAAATTAGTATATTATGTTCAATTAATTCTTAATTTATCCAGACTGAATAAGAATAAATTATAATTAAATATGTTGGGATCGTGTATTTATTTAGAGGGTGGTGAATAAACACTTTAAAATTTTTCTGACCAGTTTAAGCTCGGAAAAATGTCCAGCAAGGCGAATTTGACCGTTGCATTTTCAGAAATAGTACAGAAACTTTCCAAACGATCATATTCTTGTATTTAACGTATATATCATTGTTGGAGCCTAGAAATACAATATCTTGAAGATCCAACAAGAGCTTTTGAAGGGGATTCAAAGTATGGGTAGTTAGCATGAAGAAATCTGTTAGTTAAGAGCACAAGTCATTGTGTGAGGATATATTTGAGATGTACACTGTAAAGGATAAACTTCTCACACACAATCACTCACACATGTACAAGAGAGTTGAACTTCAAATATTAGTTTAGTGAATCTTTCATACAAAGACATTAAATATTGTGTTTTTAGTCTTGACATAAGAGACGTTAAACATTATTCGGATTGTGAGGTTGTGACCTACAATCAAGAGTGTTCTAGGAGTTTCAATTAATCAAGAGATAAGTCCTAAGTTGAAATGGGTTTCTACAAGGTGTTGTATAAATCAAAGTCTTCTAGTGGATCATTTTGAAGTGGTGACGTAGGAGTTGTTATCTGCGAACATCCATAAACAAATTCGTGTCTATTTATTTATTGCATTTACTTATCATTTTCATTATTTTTAAAGATGCATTGTTGAAGCATTTTATGTGTTCTTCAAATACCAAAATATTTCATACCAAGGGTTCGGTAAAATTCTTCAACCAAAATTTTTTTGCTCATTCAATTTGCATATATTTTAAATGCTTTACAAAATATTTAATCGGTTTCTACGAATGATTATTTTGAGTGTCTTCCGCTTGGTTTAAAATCCAAACTCGATTTAATTCATCAGTGTTCAATATTTCAAGATCGAGCTATTCTAGCTCAACAATGATCCCCTTAATCGATCTTGTCATATTTATTAAGTTATATTATAGAATATGATATATGTGATACATGAAAGATAATATGTCGTGTAAGAGGATATGTCGTCATGCATTATGTATTTGTTTTTGAACTTTGGATGATTATTAATTTCTTGATTATTCAGTTCATTTGAAATACTTAGATCGAGTGGGAGATTTATTATAGATTATTTTATTATTCCGTAAAATAATTTTATTGTGGTCAACATATTTCATTAAAATAAATGTGGGAGACGTCTTATATTAAAAGAAGATTGATCAAGAATATTATATGAATTAAGATGATGATTTTTTTTAGATATGATTTATCATATACATGATAAATATCATCAAGATAAGTCACAATCAATTGAAACTCTTCGATGATGGTTATAGAACATCTATAAATAGTGGTATACAAGGTTTCTAAATCTATACAGTTATTCAATAATATACCATCTATACAATTACATAAACATTTAGAAGATTTTTGTTTTCGGTATTCGTGGGATCTCTAGTCTCATCTAAAATTCAATATCAATGGTCGGGGGTAATAATCCGTTCTTGTTTATATTTTCGCATATCGATTTTTATGTGTTATGTTTGTGCATATGTAAATCGAGTTTAGTTTTTCAGTATGTTAAATATCTAACAAGCTCTTTAAATGGAAATTTATGTAGTTATAACATGGGTTTCATAAATTATCTTGCATATAATTTTATCGAAATAAATATTAGTAAGATGATAAATTAAGTAATATATAAAGAATAACAATTAAAATGGTTAACACTGGATATTGAAAGAAAAAATAACTAGTGAAGGGAGTCTCATGTAAGACCGTCTCACGGATCATAATCTGTGAGACGGATCAACCTTACCCATATTCACAATAAAAAGTAATACACTTAGCATAAAAAGTAATAATTTTTCATGGGTGACCCAAATAAGATATCCGTCTCACAAATACGACCCGTGACTCGTGAGACCGTCTCACACAAGTTTTTGTCATATATTGGAGCTTGCTGGACAGATAGTGTCATTATGCCAACAGTTAACCATAATTTTTTGATGAAAAGGGTCGTAGGTGTTTTGTAAGACAGATCAATCTTACTCATATTTATAATAAAAATTTATATTTTTGTCAAAAAAATACCATTTTTTAATAGATGAACCAAATAGAATATTTGTCTCACAAAATTGACATGTGTAACAATCTCACTAGAATTTTTGTATATGTTTAATATATAGTTTAAAGATCATATACATCACATTAGGAAAAAAAAAACTTAAATTGGCTGTGTGTTTTATTTCTTATTCAGGTTCAAAACAAGGGGAAGTTATTTAAAAATCCCCAATCATAATATTTCTTTGCATTCACTCCCTACCCACAAAATTGTGGTACTATTTCATACAAAATGTGGTACACTTCATGTGGAAATGTGGTACACTTCATGTGGAAATATGGTACTAAAAAAGTACCTAGGGACTGAAAACAAAAAAAAAAAGCGGCTGGGGACTGAAGCCAAATTTCCCGTCAAAACAACATCTGTTACACATACCTGCAGGGATTTTAACAGTTGGAAAAAAGCATCCTGCCATATGATTTATTTCTTAGTCACTTTAGACTTAAAGACGCCAAGAAAACTTTTTACCCAAAATGTAAAAAGTGATTCCCGGACGTACCTTTTACTTTAAATTAAAAGCATACAGCATCTTGTTATGCTGATTTGTTTGATATTGTTAATTTTAATTTTTTTAATAATAATAATAAGCTCTCTTAATCTGTCTCCATCTAACAATTAATATTAATATTTGTGGCGTCCTGACTAAGCTGTACCAAATTTTATTATTCAAAGTACAAAGATAGCATGTACTTATTAAATTTTTATAGATTTATTCTCCAAAACGTTCTACATTGTAAATTCGTGTTAATATATTCGATGGCTTTTCAATTGATGGATACCTGAAATTATTTAATTTCTTACAATATATTTTGATATTGTGTCATATTGTAGGAAGATATTTTTTTTTAAGTACATATTTTACAATGTATCTATCATGCATGGCTTCATTTCTAGAAGCCTGATAAAAGGAATGGCGCATTTCAATCGATCAGAATTTGGGAATATTTGTTTTTGTTATACCCTTGTTCTGAAACATCTCGTTACTGTTTCAGTTCATTGACTGATTCCCTACATACAGGATAGAGTCAGGATTCAAAAATATATGGGATGACTCCATCTCTGTCAGACAATAATTTAGGTGAACATTTGGTTAAAACGAACCAAACTTTCTAAAATTGAATTATACAAAAAATTTCTTCAAACATAACCGACCAAATTTAGTTTACTATGTAAGCTGAACAAACGAAACCGAAACGAATCCGTTATTTTGGTTGATAACCAAATTAACCGAACTTTTAGAATTTTTTTTAAAAAAATCAAGTTTTAATTTAAAAATATAAAAATTGAATTAACTAAATTTAAATTTATTTATTAAAAAATTTATTTTTAAGTCTAATTTTATTTTCCGATAAAATTTTATTAGGAATTTTAATATTTATATCTTTATAAACTTTACTATAAATTTAATAATATTAATTTTTTTGTAAAATTTGGTTAACAGAAACTTTATATTAAAAACCGAAATCAAACCGAACTAACAGATATTTAAAAAAAGTAAAAGCAAACTTCCTAATAAATTGAACCGATTTTTCAAATTAATTCAGTTCGCTCAATTATTTTGATTTAAACCTATATTTGCTTACCCCTAAATTGTAATTGATGTTTGTCCCTTACTTATCGATGTTTGTTTTATTGTTTTAAAAATAATTTGATAGTTTTTTATCTTCATTCCTTGAGTTACCTAACGATAGAAATCCAATCGTGTTAAACATTTCCAACAAAGAATTATTTTCCAAATATAATAATTATTCAATTTTTTTAATATTTCTCAAATATTTCAACCAATTAATTATTTTCCAAAATTTTGTAGCAGTAAATTTTTAAGAAAAAATCTAAACATGAAAAATCATATACATTATAAGACAAAATTATCGCAACTCAAAATACTCACAACTAAATATTTGGCATAATTTTAGAGGTGTCGAATTTTACATCAAAGTCACATAATTTCAGAATTTACGATAATAAATCAACCAATAGACAATAATAAAGTGTGATTTGTCGGGGTGGTTTTAATTTTAATTTTTAACACGGGGCTGAAAAAATAATATATATTTTTTAAAAAAAATAAGTGAGGCCGTAGCTCACCCTTGCCCAAGGGTGGTTCTGCCCCTGTCTGCATGTCACTCAAATATACTTTGCAACCTCTTTGCATGGGAATGAAATTGGGGACAAAAGAAACAGTCAGTTTTAGTACTGATCATTTTAAGGACAAAATTCTGTTTTTATCGCGACCATATATCATTTTTATTCTCGAGCTTCCATTTTTATTGGGAAAATAACATTTTTATTTATGTAGTAACTGGCGTGTTTTTAATTTTTAGTCATGTTGTCTTCACTTCATGGACGAGTCCATAATTTGCAATATTGTTTCCACATCGAATGTTGACATTATACCAGAAGATGATGAGGTGGCTGACATCGAAAATGGTGATGTGGCACCAAAACTTATTGAAATGTTGTTAGAAATTGTTGATATGTTTGATGTCCACGTTAGCACGACGATGAAAAAGACTAAAATTGAAATAAATAAAAATTAATAGACTAGAATTGTGAATTAATGGATAACAATAAATTACATGTTAAGACTTAAGAGGTAAAACCGAGTATTTAATTAGGCAAAAACTTGTGTGAGACGGTCTCATGGGTCGTATTTGTGAGACGGATCTCTTAGGGGGTTGTATTCAACGTGGGAAATTTATTGACTTTTAATGACTTTTGTAGATTTTAAAAATCTAGAGGTATTCAATCAAGACTTTTGCATACTCTATAGAAGTCTTGTGGTATTCAAAATAGACTTTCATGGAGTTTTAAAAAGTCAAGTGGTATTCAACATTGAATTTTATGAACTCTATAAAAGTCTACCGGTATTCAAATTTTCCATGGACTTTTAGCAACTCCATGGAATTCATTGACATACAAACATTAAAGCCTAAGGTACAACTACAAATTGTAAAAAATTGTATTTGGTTCACCACAAAGATTTGAATGGATTTTTAAAACTTCTAACTCTCTCTCTGTCGCTTCACATCACATATCTTCATATCTTCTCTCCTCTCATCTATTTCTATTACTCTCTCAAATTTTCGAAGTGTATCTCTATATATATTTTCATCTTTCTTTTTCAAATTTTTCATTTTTTGGCTGATTGTTCATTTAATAATTTTTTATTTTAATAACACGGGGAAATTTTGAATTATAGAATTGATTTTGTGATTTTTAATTTGTGATTTATACAAATTAATGTAATATTCAATAATAATGAAAGATGATCAAAGAAATGTTGTTTAATTCTTAATAATTGAATAGTTTCGTAACAACAATGATTTTTTAAATTCATTTTCGTATTTTTAATTAATATGTAAGTTATGATATTTTTATACAAAATTATATTCACACAATAATAAATAATATTATTTTTACATTTATATTATCAATTTAAAAATAAGATTACATGTAAATCAATTGATGTATTTTAAAAAATTTACAAACATGCATATAAACCCACATATATATACATGTAAGGATTAAACGATTTAACTTTTAAATAAGTAAATTTATTTATTAATATAAATATTAAAAATAATTTCAAATTGAATATGTTATATATGTCAATTAATTATTAGTTCAAAGAAATTAATAAAAAATCACATGTTATAGTTAAGTACAAAATTTATAAAATTCTATAAAAAAAAAATCTACAAAAGTCTATAAAAATCTTGCAAAAAAGTCTACATAAATCCACATAAATCTGTTTATAAATCTGTGAGATTCCATAAAAGTTAGGGGTGGGCGTTTTTCTTCGGGTATCGGGTACCCGACCCGACCCGACCGGGTAAAACCCGATCGGGTCGGGTATTTTTTAAAAAAAACGGGTTCGTCGGGTACCCGATACCCGAAAATAAATTTCGGGTTCGGTTTCGGGTATTTTACCGATACCCGATCGGGTATCGGGGACCCGAATTAGTTTTTTTTTTTTTTTTTTACTTTTTTTATGGGTTTGTTAAATATGAAAAATACATGTGTTTTTCATTTTCTAGCCATAATATGATATAATGACTAGTCATAAGTCGATATAATGACATGATTTTTTGTGAAATGTGAAAAATAATTATAATTTTTCAAAAAAAAAATTAAAAAAAAATCTTAAAAAATGTTTTTTTTTTCGGGTACCCGACTGCCGGGTACCCGAAAATACCGGAAAATTTCGGGTACCCGATATTCGGGTACCCGACATAATCGGGTTGGTGTCGGGTACCCGAAATTTCGGGTACCCGAACCCGAAAACCCGACCCGCGCCCACCCCTAATAAAAGTTAATAAAAATTTATCAAATCCATAAAAATCTATCATTTAAAAAAGTCATTAAAAAAGTCATCAAAACTCTGAATTGAATACACCCCACTTATTTAGGTCATCCATGAAAAAGTATTATTTATTATGCTAAGAGTATCACTTTTTATTGTGAATATGAGTAGGGTTGACCCGTATCACAGATTAAGATCCGTGAGACGGTCTCATATAAGATCCACTCATTTAATTATATTCTCGTTTACTGTTGTAATAAGAATTGCCTCAATATTTACGAAACAAAATTGTCTGGTTCATAGAAAATTTATTTTAATTTTTTAAGATAATTTTCGAGTTTTAGAATTGATATTATATACTGCCTGACTTCCACTATCTCAATTTCAGTAAGACAAGAACATAAAAATTAATATGAAACAATTTTACAGATCAATTTAGTAAAGAGTAGATGTAATGCCCGAGAATTTAATTATGGTAATCTGATATGATTTACTGATTATGAATTGATGTAATTATAGCCGGGCCAGTTCGAGATAAGATTTGAGCCAGTATATGAAATTATACAATTTGGGCCGAAGGTATAGCGCCCGGGCGAAAATGTTTGTCCGCCCGAGCGCCATTGAGTGTTGGTAGAAAGCCGAGAGTCCTTCGCCCGGGCGGAACTTTTTGTTCGCCCGAGCGCGATTATTTAATGGATGAGGGCCGAGAGTTCTCCGCCGGAGCGGAAACTCTTGTCCGCCCGAGCGCGAGTCGTTTGGTGGCACATTTTGAGAAAGACACGTATCCATTTACATGCAAGATATATATATGTGTGTAAACCGACTTCCTTCTTCAGAATTGAGAGAAACGAATCGAGAGTTTGAGAGAAACTTGGATTCGTAAGTTTCAAATCCAATTTGCGAAGAATCCGGTTGTCTGAATTGAAATCCGACTTCAGCACTGTGTTTGTATCAACGCAGGCTACAACTGGACGTAAGTTTTGTTACGTTTAGACATGTTTTGAAATTATGCTATGGTCAGAATTGAATAGGATTCATATATGATGTTCTTGTCATGTTAGACATCATAGAATCGAAGTCAAATTGAGAAACAGACTGTTTATGGAATTGTTATGATTTTCAGAGTCGATTTGACTGAGATTCGATATCAGATTTGTGTTATCGTTGAGATTATAAATTGTATTAATACCGATTATGACTCGTGGTATTATATCTGTGGTGTTCAGAATGACGGGGTATTCAGATTGTAGTGTTATGCCGTCGAAACATCAGTTGATTAGATTGATCAGATTCAGTAATGATTTCGATTGTAACGTGATATCGTTGATATGAATTAGATTGTACTTTGTTCAGATATAGATCAGATTATATACTGATTTGAGTATTGATCAGAACAGGTTTTGATTCGAGTTATATACTGATGTTGTATTTATATGATTGTCATTGCCAGACTGGGTATGGACAGATCAGAATACGAGACTTCGTCTTCGTCAGACCGGGAAGACAAAGGTATAAATAAATGTTGATTCGGGATTGCACAACTCGAGTTAGGTTTGACTTGAGTTTCCCCAAATCACATACTTTATTTTATTGCATTGATATTGCAGATTATCAGATTGATATGTGCATGTATTGACTTAGAACAGAGTCAGAGTTCGAGTCTAGGGCAGACAGCCTAGCTAGGGCAGAACCGCCGAGTCTTTCTCAGAACCGATAAGACTCTAGACTTACGGTGTATCGAAGAGCTTTAGATATAGATCGACTTCTATCTCAGACACTCGATACAGAATACCAAAGTCTAAATTAGATCGGGATCCCTAGATTAGAATGAGAGATGAGTCAAGTCTTAGATAGTGAGACTAGAGTTTGATTTACAGATCCGTAGTGATTATGTTTCGTAGATTACGATTCATGTTTTATTTACAGACTTGTACTGATACATGTTGTTGATTATGCTGCATGTGATAAGATATAATTCATGCTTTTATATATGTTTTATCTGCTTGCATGATTACATTGTTTATACTGGGATATTTATATCTCACCGGAGTTATCCGGCTGTTGTCTTGTTTTGTATGTGTGCATGACAACAGGTGGGGCAAAGATCAGGGTCCAGAAGAATATGAGAGATCAAGATTAGAGTGGTGATTCCGGACTGGGATGTAGATAGGTTTCATTACTAGAACTTTAGTAGTTGAACCTTAGATTAATTGAAAGACTGTTGTATATTATTGTACTTTTATACAGATATGTATATTATGTAGATACCATTACCTTCCGCATTTTTTTTTAAAAGAAAAATTTTTAGACCCTGGTTATCTTAACTGATAATTAAACCTCAAAGATGATTAAGAAGATGATTAGCGTCCGGGTCCCCACAACAGGTCTCTTATGAGACGGTCTCACGAATCTTTATCTATAAGATGGGTCAACTCTACCGATATTCACAATAAAAAGTAATAATCTTATCATAAAATAATTTTTTTCATGACTGACCTAAATAAAATATCCGTCTCACAAAATACGACATGTGAGATCGTCCCACACAAGTTTTTGCCTTTAGTAAAGAGTATGTCTCTTGTGAGACGGTCTCACGAATATCTATCTGTGAGCTGGGTCAACCCTATCGATATTCACAAAAAATAATAATACTCTTAGCATAAAAAGTAATATTTTTTCATTGATGACTCAAATAAGACTATATCTCATAAAATACGATATGTGATACCGTCTCACGCAAGTTTTTTTCTTTATTAAAAATGATCTTCCATTGGCAACAAGAAATCCTTGCTAAAAACATGCCGAAAAGGACGGCTTTCTAACTTCCGCCACGAAAATAAACAATTGATCGTAAAAGCACAATTTTTATAAGATCGCTTTGCATTTATAAAATTAAATAAATTATCAAGAATTCCATCGACGTCGATCCTCTTTTTTAAAATAATTATATATATCTAATTTTGAATAAATTAAAGCTCGTGGAACTGAAGCACTACATAAAATTAAGAAACAGGAACAAAGCTTCCACTAATATAATCTGCTAAATTTAGCTCTATGTCGTATTATTATACCTAAACTAATTAATCTATAGCTAAATTTAGCACCTGTTCCTGTTCTTCGACAAATCTTAAATTCTTAATACATATTATATTACAATTCATCATTTGCTATCCTACACAAGATATGGCCCAGAATTGGCTGTCTTCCACGGACGGTCGCCTCTTTTCTTACCTTTTCCATTATTTTCCGGTCTCGAATTCTTGGAGGAAAAAAAAAAAGCAAAACAAAAACAAAGACAAAAACAAGTTGGGATTCGTTTTTGCGTTCTTTCTCAATCCAGCGTTTTCAGGGATAGAAATTAAGATACAGTCTTGCTCTAGAAAATCAGTGGTTTTTTCCTTGGCCTAATTTTCTTTTCTCTACCTGAAGCTGACACCAAATGTGTGTGTCCAGAAATCAGATGTAGTCTCAGCAGCAACAGGGGAGGTGCTCGATATCGGCACCAGGCAAAGGCCTCGGCCTTTTAAATCTATTTTTAACCCTTCTCGATCCTTAGGTTTATTACCCGCGGCCTGCATAAAATATATATGCTGAAGCTACGAACAAGAACAGCTTAAATTTACAAATGTTAATTCTATATTATTGTTAAAGATCATCGGTTTCGATCATTTTCATACATATGTCCTTAAAGCAAATGGAGGGAAAAATAAATAATTGTAGTTAAGTCATCTTATTCCTAGATTTACCTGTTGATGTTGCAGTACTGGAGGAGATCCATTTTTCAAATATGGAGTACTTAATACCTGTAAGTGAGTGACGTACAAAAGTATGTATTAAAATCTGAGTTAAGAGTGTAATTTAAGAGCAATAATGAAGCATTTTGAGTTAAGTTATTGTTAGGGTCTAGCATACCTTGACTTGATCATGGAGAAACTTGATATATTCAATTGCTTCATGCAGAACTGATGCTGTATCAGTCTGAAAGGATAATAAACCTTCCTTCAGTTAATCTAAAAAGGACTTATAAAATATTAATAAAGCTGTTGAAATGTGGAAAAAAGATGGAATATTTTACCTTCCCGAAAGGTGAAACCAATTGCTGGAGGGCGGTTACTCGATCCCCCAGTTTCTCTTTTCGGACCTGTCGAAAAAGTTTGAAGTTAACATCCGTTTTCTTGCAAGAAACAGTGGTTAAGAAGAAGAAGAAGAAGAAGAAGACTAAAGTCGCCATTAAATTTTTTCCAAAATCTGAGTATGATCAAGTCTATTTACTGTACCTTAAAGGTTGGCAATGGTGATGGGGTCTCGATCCGGGGACGCTTTATGGCCCGTTCGCTGCTGTTTTGTTTCTTTGCCATCGAGACCACGTCTCGGGCTCCTTCGTGATTGTTTGCAGCACTGATGTTAATCGGGATGTTATTTTCTATGCTGTTGTGAATTGATGGAAGGATTGGGGAGTTTGTGGAAGGGATAAAGTTGGACGAATCATTGCGGAAAGGTGGAGTGGCGTTCCAGAAGCGTGCGGTGTTGTTACTGAACAGCAAATGATTAGCAGGCTGTTGCCTTGATGGCTGGATCACCATGGAAGAAGATTTAGGCAAACTGGACAGTAATAGTTCGTTCTGATTCATTCCACAGTTTGCGTCCGACAAATAATTCATCTCCTGGTCATCTAAGAAAGATAATACGTGAGGCTGAGGATTATCTTGACCCAACAAATTCTGCATCAAGGATGAAGTGTAGCTATATGAAGATGGATTCAGTGGAAAGTTGAAAGGTATTTCTTCGCAAGTTGCAGCACATGATTCGATGGAATTAGCAGTGGAATTTAATGGCTGATGATGTATAGAAAAATCCTGAATCACTTGTTTGAATGGGTTGCCGGACAAATCTTCACAGAAATTCTTGGGATTGATCCAGTTTTCTTGCCGATAATTCCTTATTTGAGAATAGTTTTTCTCTGATCTCCCACTTTCATGCCTGCAAGATGACAAGAAGAAAACAAATGAAAAACTTGGACAAGTGACTGTCTTCTGCAGATGATTACAAACAAAACAAATCAAAAAATCCCAACTTTTCTCAAGAGTGCTACTGAATTTCTTTACCAGTATCAGGGCAAGAAGTTGGTCTCTTAAAAAATCGAAGGAAAAACTTACAGAAAATCCTGATTCCAACAATCAGTTGACAAGCTTCCATTTGAAATTCGCAGCTGACTTTTTGGTGCATCTGGAAAAGTAGTGCAGCTACCATCGGAAGCTGAACCGGCGGAGTCATCGCTTGATATCACCGTGTTATTCACGTCCATCACCGGTTCATCACAATTACTCGGCCACCCCAAGTTTCCGAAGTCGTTGACTGCCCATGAACATGGCGAGGAACCGAACAGATTTTTAGGCGAATTCCACCAGTTCGCGCTGCAAACTTGAAATTCTTCCGCCATATCCACCTTTGAAATCATGCAAGTGTCTCGAGAATTTGCCCTAGCTCTATTTTATTTCTTGTGAATTGCTTGTTCTTTCTCAAGTCAGATGAATATATATATATGTATATATAAACGGGAATTCTTGGATTTTGCGAAATGGGTTTTGTATGAAAGTAAATTCAATCCAGACCGACGTATATATATATAGACATGGATATATATGTACACATGAACAGTTGGTGGAGCAGACAGTGAATTAAACTACTGGAATTTGGTTGACATTCGAGTTTGGATTAGACAAATGAAATTAGTTTGTGGAATTTTATTTTATCGGAATTAGAATAAAAAAGAATTTTACTTGGAATACTATCTTTTTTTCATGTGCAAATGTTAGTTTTTATTCTGCATTTTATTGATGTAATAGATTTGATATATTATAAATATGAATTTGTATGCATAAAAACAAATTAGTTGTGATTTTTCATTTTTGAATGGCAACTTTACAAAATATGCCATGGTAATATGCTTTTGCTTTACAAAAAATATTTAGATTATTATGTTTTTAATATTCAAACTTTTAAATCATTCGCTCATCTTTATTATTACCAATAATATGCTAATAAATTATTTTTTACGCAAACATTTTGTTGTTAGAAATAACTTATGATTATATTTAATATAAAATATATTATTTCATGTCAAATTTAAATTTTATGGTGTTTTGTAGGTTTTTTTTTTAAAAAAAAAAGTTTGAATTTTATTTTTTTAAAAAAAATGGTTTGAGGTGATGTAGTCATTTTGTGATTATTTTATAAAATATTAGGTCTCTTGTGAGACGGTCTCACGAATCTTTATCCGTGAGACGAGCCAACTTTATCGATATTCATAATAAAAAATAATACTCTTAGCATAAAAAGTAATATTTTTTCATGGATGACCCAAATAAGATATTCGTCTCACAAAATACAACTCTTGAAACTGTCTCATATAAGTTTTTGTCATTATTAAAATTTCATTTGTCTACTACTTTTGATGAAGGCATTAGTTTTGTCCTTTCATAAGAATAAACAATTTCAACTTGCTAGTGTTTGGGATATATTACAAAAAAGGTTCCTTTTTTGTTTAAAGTTCGTTAAAAAATTTATTTAAAAATCTATAAGCTAAGCATAAGCTAAGTTATAAGGATTTTTTATGGCATGTGGAATTCGGCGGCTGAGATTTGTTATAGCGGGGAACCTGGACCTAAGAACCGTTGGATTGACCAGGATAGGAGATAATTATATATAACTAGTATTTTACTTGTATCAGTATATATCTCATATATATAATATGATTAGAAATTGAAGCATTTAATCTATATTGACTTGATATATTCAAAATTTTAGTGTGGGTTTTGGATGATTGTTTTGTGAATATTATATTTTAAAATGTTTTTTAATTTGGAAGTTATGTGTGAGTAATAAAAATATTTATGATACACATATATATATTTAAATCGAGACATTTAATCGATGTTGTATCTCGAAATATTTATGTTAACTGGAATCATTAAATTTTATCATGCACATATCCAACTTTTCAGCTTTTATTACGTATTATAAATATTAAAAATCAATTTATTTCAGATATTATTTTTGCATGCCAATTGCCAACTACTTATCCTTGTAAGGAAACACGGCACGAATGTCGTTACTTTACACCTGCTATTTCTTGTTTTAT
Organism: Primulina eburnea; assembly: GCF_022965805.1. Lineage (NCBI taxonomy): Eukaryota > Viridiplantae > Streptophyta > Magnoliopsida > Lamiales > Gesneriaceae > Primulina > Primulina eburnea. The sequence continues at coordinate 7,916,427 of NC_133108.1, forward strand.
TTAGCGAAGCTGTTGTATATATTATTGCCAAATTTTAGGCAGCATAAAATGTAAATGATAATAGCAAAAATTCGTGTGAGCCGATATCATGGATCGTATTTTGTGAGACGGGTTTCTTATTTGGGTAATCAATGAAAAATATTACTTTTTATGCTAAGAGTATTACTTTTCATTGTGAATATCGGTAAGATTGACTCGTCTCACAGATAAAGATTCGTAAGACCGTCTAATAAGAAACCTACTAAATGATATTATATCAAATAAGGTACTTTAAAATTTTATATAAAATTTATACCTTTGTCAGTTCGATTTTACAATATTTATTTTTAAACTATAAAACTTGTCTCTACTTTATTTAGGATATATTTTCTTGCACTCTTTGATTTCAAAAATTAAATTTAACAAATTCAGTATTTCCAAGTAAAAAAGAAATACATTTTTTTGGTTATACAATATTTCCCAAATCTATTGGTTATTCTAAATAACGAAGATAAAAATAGTATTACATCATTTTCATTATTTTCAAAGGAATATTTTTGTCATTTTTTTCATAATAAGTATTAACACAATCATTCTGTTTAATCTAATTTTTTTGAAATTTCCAAAAATACTATTTCGCTATACTATATTTTTTAATTAGATATACTTATATTTTTATGATAAAATATCCCACTTCTAATCATTATCTACACGAATATCAATTCCAATACCATAATTTAATAATAATTCTTAAATAAAATCACACAAAATTTTATGGGTGCAGTCAAAAATTGTTAATCAGAAATTTAAAAACATTTTTTTGCCTACCATTTCTTGAGACCTTTCACAAAAAAATTTCCTCAAAATAAAGCAAGTAATGCAATAATATTTTTACCTAAATATGAACTCCCATAAAAGTCAAGCACAGATTACTTGAATATTTTGTCTGGCTAAAAATATTAATTTTTTCCGTTTTTGAAATTTGTATAATTCAATTTCAATCATTTATTTGACCATATGACACGAAAATGACTAATTGAGAAACTTTGATCAAGAAAATGCAAATAAGTCAGCCGTTGTCAATTTATCAGACGTAATTTGTGTTGGAATGGCAATTACGCATCAATATTTGTGGCATTAATATTGTGGCAAGTTCAAAATGACCTAGTAGGGTATGTCGACCCGCCGTTTTGGCAAGTTGAAAAATAATCAACTCAACTCAATTCATTTATTTTAAGTGATTAGCCTAGCGGACCAGCCCTCAACCCACATCAACTTATCATTGAGTGGGCCGCCAACCTAGCTCGCCATTTTAACGGGTAGAGAAATTTTCAACCCGCATATTTTATGTGGCAGAACGAGTCAGACTGACGAACCTAACACAATTTGACTTATCATGCTAAGCTCTTAGACCCAAAAAAAAATTGATGATTGGGAATAGATTGTCATATAAATAAAAAAAATTATAAAATACTAAATTGAAATTTAGAAAATTCCGAGCCCTAAAACAATTTTTTTTACTGTTATATATAGATGATATTTAGATAGTTGATTTAATTGCAATCTTCCTTTTATGTAACAGTTTCTCTACATTATAATAGAGGTGTTTAGTTAAAATAAGAAACAATTCAATTCTCTCATTTATATTCTATATTTGCTCTTCTTTTTATCTAGTTTTATATTACATTTATGATACGTTACCAGCACGAGTGCGCTTTGAATTATAAATTTGTAATAGTTATAATTCTTAATCTTTATTTATATACTCTTGAAGTAGCACAATATTTATTTTTAATATTGATGCTCTCGGTAGCACAAATTTTAGTTTTATATTGATGCGCCTGAAATAACTCAACTTTTAATTTTATGTTAATATTCTTGAACTAGCACACCCCGATTTCATTCTGATAATTTAGCCAAATCCATGATCTAAGATCTAAAAATATGTCTATGTTCCTGAAGAATATTAGACACATGATTTACGATTTAAAAACTTTCACAATTGAACCACGATCTAAAAAATTTATATATTCTTGAAGAATATCAATATAAAATCGAAGAATATTGTTCTTGAGACATGAGATCTCTTAATATCCCAGAAAACCATTTATATGATATCTATCAATATTAATGAAAAATATTAATCAAATATCTATCAATATTTCTAAAATATATTGATTTAGATCATTCAACATCCCGAATATTAATGTTGAATATTTTTATCAGATACGAGATCTATAAATATCTTTGGAATATTATTTATCAAAATATAAGAATTTTCAACATTTTTGCATAATATTGATATAAGATCTAGGATTTAACAATATTTCTGAAATATATGGGGTTTTTTATAATTAATGTAAAAAAAATTTAATTTCAAAAATAATTTTAAAAAAAATATTTGCAAAAATAATTTAATCTGCGCTTACAAAACGCGAACACTCGCTTACACGGACGAGAAAACACGGACGCTCGTCCACGTAGATATATTATTATTATTATTATTATTATTATTATTATTATTATTATTATTATTATTATTATTATTATTATTATTATTATTATTTAATATTATTATATTATTATTTATTATTATTTTGTGATGTTACGTAAGTTTATTAGTATTTATTATTATTTTAAATAATTAATTTAATAAAAATATATTATTATTATTATCTCTTATAATTTTTAATTATTAATTTAATTCGAATGAAAAATATAAAATATAAATATTTATAATATATGTTAATTATTAAATATTTTGTATTATTTGGTTGGGTGTGGGGACCCGAATGCTAATTCACTTCTTAATCGTCATTGGGAATAATTAATCAATTATAATAAACAGGGTCTAATTTTTTTTTTTAAAATGCAGTATTAAATGCGGAACGTAATGGAATTCATCTGTTATACATATTTGTATAAATAAGGTACAAGTTCTGGTACATCATACATTCAATACAAACTACGGTTCAACAGCTAAATATCAAGTGTTCAAACCCTCTCTACAATAAAGTCTGTAGTCTCCACTCTATCACGACCTCTCCTCATCTCTTCGACCATGATCATGTCCCATCTGTTGCCATGCACACATATAGACACGACAACAGCCGGATAACTCCGGTGAGAATTATATTCCCAGTATAAATCATGTATACATGCAATCATATAAACAATATAAAAGCATATAACAGATATTTATAACATGTATCAAAATCAAAAACATGAATCGATATCATTAGTATATCATGCTCTGAACATGTAGCAAATCAGAAACATAACTCAATATGAACTCTGAATCACACTCCGTGATTTCTTAGACTCTAACTCGACTCATCCTAATCTAGGGATCCCGATCTGAATAAGAACATACCCCCACCTACACTCCCGATCGGGGTGGTGATATGTTCTTATTCACGGACTTTGGCTCTTTCCATATCGAACATCAGTAATAGAAGAAACTCCAATTCTATCCACTCCGATATAGCCAAACGTCCGGCGTCTTGGATAATTAGCCACAGACTGGGCCTATCGACCCTGACATCTATATCGAACATCAGTAATAGAAGAAACTCCAATTCTATCCACTTCGATATAGCCAGACCTCGGTGACAATGTGCAATAGGCCCGTGATGATTCCATCACAATCAGGCACCTCTTTCACGAGATCAAATGTATACGACTTAGATGTTCACCTATGACTCAATACATACATTGTCTATAAATCCATAGACCAAAGATATCAATCACATTCAATTGCAAATAACTATGCAATAACATAAAGTGTGTGATTTTGGGAAACTCAAGTCGAATCCAACTCGAGTTGTGCAATCCCGCATCAACATCAATTTATACCTTTCGTTCTGTTGCTCTGACTCTGTCGAAATCTCGAACCCACTGCCCGTCAATATCAATCTGGCAATAACATATCGAATATATCGTATCAATATACAACTCAATTCAGAACTTGTTCGGATCAATACTCAAATCAAACATAATCTGATCAATGTCACGACAGAACGATACAATCATAATCAATACTGAATCTGATTAACACCAATCTACTGATGCTTCGACGGTATAATAATACAGTCTTGATAATCCCGTCAATTTCCACATCACAGAAATAATCGGTATCAATACAACTCATAACTCCAGCGATAACAGATCATACTCGCAAATCGGTACAATCTCAGTCATATCACTTCAGGAAATCATAACAATTGCATACACAGTCTGTTCTTTAATCTGACTTCGATTATACAATGTCTGATATCGAAAAAACAACATATATGAATTCTATCTGATTCTGGCAATACCATAATTTCAAGACATGTCAAAACGTAGTAAAACTTACGTCCAGTTGTAGCCTGCGTCGATAGGAACACCGCATTGAAGTCGGATTCAAAATCGAACGGGCGGATCTTTCACAAACTTCAAATTTCTAAAATAAAACTCGTAAGGATTTCTGGCAAACTTTCCTCGGCCTTTTCTCGTTTCTCTCTTTCTTCCACTACTGAACTACGTTTGTGTATATATATATATATATATATATACCTATACATGCATGTGAAGCAAGTGGCTCGTTGTGCATACTGAACGTCTCGTGCATATGCGCGACCTCAACCGGCGCATATGCGCGAGACCTACTGGTCTCCGCGATAAGCTTCTGCATAACTCGCGCATCTGCGCGAGGTCTTCTGCCACCCACGCGCATATGCGCGGCTCCTTGTCGCGCATATGCGCGAGGTGTTCTGTACTCGCACATATTCCGTGTTTTCTTCCGTCTTTTCCGATCTAATCCTTTCCGTTTATAATCATATCAATTATCCCCAAATCATTTCGGATTAACCGGATAAATTTCTCGGGCCTTACATTGGGTGATTGAAGAATTAGAGATATGAGAGGATTGAAAGAAAACGTACATAAAATCAATATTTTTAAAATTTTAGAGGATTGAAAAAATATTTATTGTTTCATTTTAAATTGTTGTTTCATTTTAAAAATATGAGATGATTAAAAATATGAGAGAATTGAAAAATATTTTTTATTTCTAAATTATTATTTCAAGAAAACGTACATAAAATCAATTGATCAAAAGAATATTTTAGGATGACCCATTTCGAATTCTCTCAAAATTATATAAACATATATTTCATAAAAAAAATTAATTGTAAAACATATAATTATATATAATCGGTTTATTATTATTAATAGATTTATTAAATAAATCAATCTATAAAAATAAGAAGGCCAAAAGTGAAAGAAGCAAGCAATCATTAATAATTACTTGTATAATATATTAATATTGTATTTTTATGTTGTGATTAATATTTTATTTAATGTTTTGATTTAAATTCAATTAATAATAAGAGCTTAAATAGAAAATAAACAATGTACATTTACAAATAGAATGAAAATATTGTAATTCAATGTAAGTTTTATCGGTAATATATGCTAAAATTAAACATATTATTCGCGTAGGCAAAAACTTGTGTGAGACGGTCTCATGAGTCATATTTGTGAGACGGATCTTTTATTTGGGTTATCCATGAAAAAGTATTACTTTTTATGCTAAAAGTATTACTTTTTATTGTGAATATGGGTAGGGTTGCTTGTCTCACGGATTAAGATCCGTGAGACGGTCTCACATGAGACCTACTCATTGTGTATTGATGAAAGACTACTATTTTTATTCTCCTTAATCTTCTCCTTTCAATCCTCTCATAACTCTAATTTTTCAATCACCAAACCAAATAATACAAAATATTTAATAATTAACATATATTATAAATATTTATATATATTTTTTCATTCGAATTAAATTAATTAATAATAATAATAATTATTATTATATATTTATAAATATACTTTCACGCCGTTTGAGTTTTTATGTTGCGATTGAAATTAAATTAATAATAATAACTTAAATAGAAAATAAACAATGTAAATTTAATAATAGAATGAAAATATTATAATACAGCGTAAGTTTCATCGATACTATATGCTAAAATTAAACCTCTTATTGATGTATTGGTGAAAGACTATTATTTTTATTATCCTTAATTTTCTCCCTTCAATCCTCTCATATCTTTTTTATTTTCTCATTTCAATCTTCTCATATCTCTAATTTTTCAATCACCCAACCAAATAAGACAAAATATTTAATAATTAACATATATTATAAATATTTATATTTTTATTCGAATTTAATTAATAATTAATAATAATAATAATAATACTATATTTGAATTAAAATAATAAAAAATAATAATAATAATAATAATAAAGTTACGTACGATCACAACATTAATTATAAAAAAACCCGAAATCTATTGATATAAGATTCATTAATTTTTCGAACATATTAATTTGATCCAAATAAAATCATATACTTGTTTATTAATTATAGATTGTGATATCTATTATAAACATTATCTGCTCTATTTTACTTGATAAAGATTCAATGTTGCATAAATTTTGTCACCTAAATTTGTGTTACCTACCATAATTATATACGAGTATAACATATATATTATAATATTTGACATAATGTTTTAGCTTGTTACTCTCCATGCTTTTGATTGATATTATCGAATATAAGTACTGTGTGAATCTTATATTTCTTATGAAATTTTCAATTTTACAGTTAATTACTAGCTATCACTATCTTTTTGAGATTGTTTCTTAATTAAGTATACATGAGTTATAGCAATTACTCAAGTAGAAGATCTTATTGATTCTACAAGAATTTGAAATAAAGGTATAGTTATCTCCAATTTTGAATATTTCAAAAGTATGATTGAATGCTATAATTTTATTATTTTGTTGCCGATAGTCGGACCGCCGTCGCCGTCGCAAAAGTGGATGTACAATTTTGTCAGTTCATCAAAAGATTATTAATTATCTCATTTTTAACCATCATACCAAACATAATATTATTTTATTATTATATATTATATTTCTACTTCAAACACTCTTTTTATCATTTCTCCTTAATCATTTCATTATTTTATCCTCCAATCAAACGTAGTCTAAAGATCTAGAAGATTATTAGGTTGACGGTTAAAAGCAAAGAAAATTTATTCCTAATAATATTATGTTTAGCGATAAAAAAAAAAGATGAATATAAGTGTTTGAATCCAATGCCGATATTTATTTGATGTATTATAGTATTGTAATAAATTACTCCAGAATAGTTAAACTTTGTCATTCACATGAAAAAAAAATTGTATAAATGTTCATATAACCAAATAAATTTGACAATAAACAAGAATTTATTGATATTGAAGTTTACTCATATTATAGACTTAAAGTTTAATGATATATATAAAAAATTTGTTGATGTTATAAAATTAAGTTTTGGTATTGCAGACTACTTTCATAATTACGTATAATTGATTGGTTTTGTCATCCCAGTAGTACAATAATAAATTATTGATACTTGACAATGATATTATTATCCAAGAAACAAGAAGTTCTTGGATTAATAAATATACAAAGAGATTCTTGAATCAAAGAACCATAATATTCTAAAATCTCAAGAATTCTTATATATGTTGATTTATTAAATTTGATATCACTATCAATAGTTCAAATTGCGACTAAATCTAGATATTTTCTAGAGTTAATAAGTAACTATAAAGCGTGGACATACGACTCGCGACCAGATGTTTGGCAAAATATTTACTAAGAATAATTTACATAAATATATAATCATTAAAAATATTTTGGTTTATTAATTATCAAATGCTCCAATCAACTATTGAACCATTGACTTTGAAATTAATTCATCATATTTTGGAGATATGATATGTTTCCTACTACAAATATAGTAAATATTATGCCAAATAGTTAGTATTGATGTTTGGCTGAAGCCAAATTTAGTTACAGAAATTACTGATTGTGAGGAAAATGCACTATAATGAGTCTTCTTAAAAGATTGAAAATATGTTAAAAATTATGTTGAAGTATTTTGAGTTCATGACAATGAAATTTTTACGATGCAATTTCTCAATAGTTATTCTATTGAAACAATAATTTCAAACATTGACAGTCGTATAAGCTAAATTTGTATTCAAAGAGTCGTGAAACAATATTGATTGATGCCTCAAAGTGGTCATATGTTAATTTATTTTCATCACGAAATATAATGTTTGCTAAACTACTTAGACAAATTATTAAATTATTGCTCAATCAGCTCAATTGGTACCAGGATTGTGCCAAGTATCTATATATCTATGTGATCTTGGGTTCGATCCTGGGGAGGCACATACTTAAGTTCATGGGCTTAAGAGTTCTATGAGTAACCCATACGACGCCTACGGAAAGCCCGTGAGTGACACCACAGGGTGGGTAAGCCCACTGGGCCTACGGGCCAAGTCACAAGATCGGGATAGCCTTGGGTCGATTGGGGCAGTGGGCCGTATGGACGGTCCACTGGGCCTTGATTACTCAATCAAGGCATTTCGTCTTAATAATGTTGTTGAATTTCAAATCAAAAGCATTTGATTAGTTTTGTATGTCAATAAGGATTTTAATTTAGCATTCAGTTCTCATGTTCATACACATAATGACTTTGCAGGATCATTTATTAAATGAGAGTCCACAATGTAGACTTGAAATTTATCTGGCATATGATTGATATCTATTATTAGATATTTGGAGCCTTCAATAGGAGATTTGTTTATTGTAAGATATTCATATTTCCACGTTGATGAAATAGATTTTTCAACACTAGGAGCAAAGTTGTATCCTTAAGAAAAACGAAGATTTGTTGGAATGATAAAACATTATCTTATTATGATCCCTGAAACAATCAATGTGAGCACGAAGTTGAAAGAATCATTCAATTGCAAAGAATTGTAAATCAATTGCCCGATGATTTTGTTATTAAAAAAAGAGTGAGTATCATGTGAGACCGTCTCACGGATCTTAATATGTGAGACGGGTCAACCCTACTCATATTCACAATAAAAAGTAATACTTTTAGCACACAAAGTAATATTTTTTCATGGATGACCCAAATAAGATATTTGTCTCACAAATACGACTCGTGAGACCGTCTCACACAAGTTTTTGCCATAAAAAAAATCACAAAGTCACAAATACAAGTAGAGAATACTCCAGTGAAAATCATTTCTCATGCCGGACCTGGTAATACTTTACCTGTAAATGAATCTAAAATGCACCAAAGTGTGGTCGACGAATTGGAAGAAATGACTGACCAAAATGGATGGCAACTATACATATTAAATTAGGTTCTCTACAAAAACGTAAAATATTTGAACACATAGTTCAAACACCTAAATTGTAATCCATATAGGATACAAATGGGTAATTGTGCGATAAAATAGGGAAACTGTAAGATACAAAGCCATACTCATAGCCTAAGGTTTCTCTCAAAAATCTTGGAATCGATTATGAGGAAACATACTCACATGTTATGGATACCACTACTTTTCGATTCTTGATTAGCTTGACTATATCAGAAAAGTTGGACATGAAACTTATAAATGTGATCACTGCATATTTATATGGTTCAATTGATAGTGACATATACATGAAAATCCCTAAAAGATTTAAACCACCATAAGAAAATGATGCAACCCTAAGGAGAATCTTCTCAATAAAGTTGCAAAAGTCATTATATAGATTAAAACAATAAGGTCGCATCTTGTACAATCGCTGTGGGGCTCCGGACGCTAATCATCTTCTTAATCATCGTTGGGATTTAATTATCAGTTCTGATAAACAGGGTCTAAAAATTTTTCTTTTTAAAATGTAAATGCGGAAGGTAATGGAATCTAAATAATATACATCTCTGTATAACAACTACAATTCAGTAGAAAAGTACAATATTGTACAACCTCAGTCTAAGGTATAGTTACTAAGTTCAAGTAATAAAACAAGTCTACAGTAAGTCCGGAATCACCACGCTATCTAGTCCAGCCTCTTTCTCATCTTGACCCTGATCCAGCCCCACCTGTTGTCATGCACACATACAAAACAAGACAACGGCCGGATAACTCCGGTGAGAATAAATCCCAGTATAAAATATGGTAACATGTATATACATAAAGTAACTCATGAAATGTTCTATCATGAATAAACTTAAAAACAATAGATTCCATAATCTATGAAATCAAATCAAAATAAGCATGCAGCTCCAATCAGATAAACATGCAATTCAAATCAAATCATATAAACATGCTATCATACTGAAAGCAATAAACATGGGTTTCATAGTCTATGAAACCACATCTCTAAACAAATGCAGTTCTAGTCAAATCATGTCTAGACTCGACTCAACTATAACTCTAGGGATCCCGGTGTGAATAAGACGTCAATGGCTGTCACCTACCCTCCCAATCGGGGTGACTGTACGTCTTATTCTTAGACTTCGGTCTGAGCTGTATCGAGTAATCTACAATAGGAGGGTGTCTGCTCCTACGTAACGATACACCGAACGTCTAGAAGTCTGACTATCTGTCAAACTTTCCTATCTCAAATGCAATGTATAACAATCTGTAAACAAAGCATGCTCATTTCAAAAGATTTGAATATAAAGTCTATAAACAAATCATAATCATATCAGAAGATAAACAATAATCAAGTATGTGATTTTATTGGGAAACTCAAATGAAATCTGATTTGAGTTGTATCTTCCCAGATATCACATGAATTATACCTTTGTCGTCCTTGTCTGACGAAGACGATGACCTATATTCAACTCTGTCCATATCAAATCTGAAAAGACAATATCGAATACATGGTATCAATGAATAACTCAATTCACAATCTGTTCTGATCAATACTCAACTCAGTACATAATCTGATCAATATCTGAACAATATACAATCTGATTCATATCAATGATATCACGATATAATCGAAATCATAACTGAATCTGATCAATCTAATTCAACTGATATTTAAACGGCATAACGATACTGTCTCGATAACCCCGTCAGTCTAAACATCACCGATATAATATCAGACTTCGTAATCAATAACAATACTAGTCATAATCTCCATAACAATACAAATCTGATATGAAATCTCAGTCAAATCAACTCTGAAAATCATAACAATTACAGAAACAGTCTGTTCTTTAATCTGACTTCAATTCTATAATGTCTACGGTAGCAGAAACACCATATCTGAATCATATTCAATTCTAGCAACATCATATTTTCAAAACATCTCAAAACGTAACAAAACTTACGTCCAGTTGTAGCTGTCGTTGCAAGGAACACAGTACTGAAGTCGGATTCAAAATCTGACGGACGGATTTCTCACAAAAGGCGTAAGGATTTTCTGCTATCTTCCTCGGCCCTTTCTTCAATTCTGAGAAATGAGTTGCTTAAGGAATTCTGAAGATTTGCATGTGTGTATATATATATATATATATATATATATATATATATATATATATATTTATATATATATATATATATATATATAATATATATATATATATATATATATATATATATATATATATATACACATCCGTAACATGCACTGAAGCAAGTGGCTCATTCCGCCTATTCCACGTCTCGCGCTCGAGCGGTAAAAAAGTACCGCTCGGGCGCGACACTTTCTGTTCGGTGCGTGGCTCCTTATTCCATTGGCGCTCGAGCGGTAAATCTTTACCGCTCGGGCGCCAGCCTTTCTGTCCGAATTCTTGTGATGCCTTGGCGCTCGGGCGATGCTTTTCTACCGCTCAGGCGCCACATATTCTGCCCGAAATCTTGGCTCATAATGCAACAACGCCCGGCTTCTCCTTTCACGTTTTATTTGGCTCCTGTGATATTTACTACTCACAATTCTGATCATTTAATCTTCGTCTGATTACAGTAACTAAATCTCGGGCCTTACAATCGCCTTCGTGAATATATATTAAAAAATGTTATACAAATGATGTTATTTATCCATGCATTTTTACGACAATAAAAAATGGATGATGGTATTTGTAATTGTAGTATTATATGCCGATTATCTAAATTTATAAGGACTCCAGAAGATCTTACCAAAAATGTTAATTATTTAAAAGTGAATTTGATGTGAAAAAATTGAGAAATACAAAATTTTTTCTCGGATTGAAAATTGAACATTTACAGGAATGAATATTTGTTAATCAATTTTTATACATCGAAAAGATACTACCATTTTTTTATATGGACAAAGCACATCCATTTGCATCACCAATGGTTGTTTGATCACTTGACACTGAGAAATATCATTTTAGTCAAGTTGAAGATGGAGAAAAGATAATTGATCCTAAAATACTATATCTTAGTTCAATTGATGCATTATCATATCTTGCAAATTGCATTCGACTAGATATAGCATTTTCAATTAACCTTCTAGCAAGATAAAACTCTTCTCCAACCCGAAGACATTGGAATAATGTAAAGCATACATAAAAATACCTTCGTGGTACAAGAGACGTGTGATTGTTTTATTTGTCAAAATCAAATTAATCTTTAGTATGATATGTGTAATGCCCAAGAATTTGATTACCGTAATCTGAGATAATTTATTTATTATGAATGGACGTGAGTATAGTTGGACCACTCCGAGACCAAATTGGTTAAAACATATGATTTATGTGATTTTCGGGCAGAACCTGTGGCGCCCGAGCGGTAGAATATTACCGCACGAGCGCCAATGTGTGATAAGGAAAGGCTCAGACAGAAAGTATGGCGCCCGAGCGGTAGAATATTACCGCCCGAGTGCCAGTGGATAACAATGGTAAGTCACGGACAGAGGGTTCCGCGCTCGAGCGGTAAAGATCGACCGCCCGAGCGCCGCTTGAAAGTTGTGAAGAACGAGCCACGTATCATCTACATGCAACTGATATATATATATATATATATATATATATATATATATATATATATATATATATATATATATATATATATATATATATATATATACACGTACATTTAAGTCTTCAGAAAGAGAAGAAACGAAGGAAATCGAGAAAAGGGCTGAGGAAAGTTATGAAAAATCCTTACGCCTTTATATTTCAATCCGTCTGTTAGATTTTGAATCCGACTTCGGTATTGAGTTCCTATCGACGTAGGCTACAACTGGACGTAAGTTTTGCTACGTTTTGATATGTTCTGAAATTATGGTATTGTCAGAATCTGATATGATTCATATATGATGTTCTTGGTATGTTAGACATCGTATAATTGAAACTGGATTGAGGAACAGATACCATATGAAATTGTTATGATTTTTAAAGTTGAGTTGATTGAGAATTTATATCAGAATTGAGTTGTTATTGATTATGGGATGTTGGAATTGATATCTGACTGATATGATATGGCTGGATATATTGAGATTATGCCGTTATGTTGTTGAAACAGAATTTGATTGAATTCTGTTTATATCCAGTATTGATTTGAACGGGTATTGATAGTATACTCCTTGGTATTGTCATTGCCAGATTGATATTGACAGGTTTTGAGTTCGAGACTTCGACAGAGTCAGAGTATCAGAAAGAAATGTATAAATTAATGTTGTGTCGGGATTGCACAACTCGAGTGAGGTTTGACTCGAGTTTCCCTAAATCACATACTTAGTTTATTACATTGATATTAGTAATTGATGAAATTGATGTTTGTTGTCTATTGATTTATAGCCACTGCATGTATTGACTACTGAGTCGTTTAGTCATTGGCTGATTCGCCTGGTCACCGGCTGATTCGCCTGGTCACCGGCTGATTCGTCTAAACTCTGGCTGATTCGCTTAATTACTGGCTGATTCGTCTAGTTATTGGCTGATTCGCTTAATTATTGGCTGATTCGTCTAGTTATTGGCTGATTCGCTTAATTCTTGACTGATTCGTCAATTCTGCGGCTGTTTCGCCCAGACACTGGATATATTAATTATATCGATGCCGTTTAGGGATTGATTCATTCCTATCGACTGAGATTCGGTATAATTATCAATATTCAGACATCGGGATCCCTAGGTTAGAGTTGAGTCGAGTCTGAGACGATGCGTTATTTGAGTCGAGTCTGAGTATGATTCCTTGATTGATATTGATTTATGTTCTGATTTGATACATGTTATGAATATTTATTATATGCTTTTATATATGTTTTTATATGACTGCATGTTTACATTGTTTATACTTGGATGTAATTCTCATCGGAGTTATCCGGCTGTTGTCTTGTTTTGTATGTGTGCATGACAACAGGTGGGGCTGGATCAGGGTCAAGAAGAGGATGAGAGAAGACAGTTAGCGTGGAGATCCGGACTTAGGAGTATATCTGTTATATCACCTGAGGTGTAGTGAAGAAACAGTAGTTATTATGATTTCTTGTTGTACAAGACTTGTACTGAGATCTGATTAGTGATCTTGTAAATGAGATAAGACTTATTTCATATGCTGCGTACTCTCGTGTTTAAAAAAAAATTAGACCCTGTTTATTTTACTTGATTAATTATTCCCAAAAAGTGATTAAGAATTGAATTAAGTTCGGGTCCCCACAATATGCATACTATCTTTCATATACACATAAAGCCATATCAGATTATGTGTTTACACGAAGAAACACGATTATATCATGGAAATCAATGAAACAAGTTTAAGAGCGAGATCATCAAATCATTATGAAATAATTGCAATGCATGAAGCAATTCGAGAATGTATATGGTTGAGTTCCATGATGCAACATGTTCAAGAATCGTGTAGAAAGATTGTCCGACGACTATATTATAAGATAATATTGTTTGCATTGTACAACTGAAAGAAGGATATATTAGATATAACGAAATATATTTCATCAAATCTTTTCTACTCACATGAATTCCAAGAGAAAAGTGATATTTTGTCCAACAAATTCATTCTAGCGACAATGTGGTGATTTATTTACAAAAGTATTCCCAACATGGACATTCAAGAAATCGATGCATAAGATAAATATGCATCAATCCAGGGATTTTCATTGACTGAAGTCAGGAGGAGTGTTTATTGTCATACTCTTTTTCCTTCGTTCAAGTTTTTATCATTGAATTTTACTGACAAAGTTTTAACAAAGCAATACTAGATTCTCCATAAATTATCTAAGGCAGAGTGTTTCATATATATATGATATTTAAATGATTTATTTGATTGTAATATTTTTTTTACGTACCAATCTTTCTACAATATAAGTAGAGATGTTTAGTTAAAATAATAATAACAATTCAATTATCTCATTTATATTATATACCATGACTTCTCTTTATCTATCTTTATATTAATTTTATAACACAAAAAACATGAGAAATTTAATGAATTTTTTTTTTATGATTTCAAGAGATTTGATATCATTGTTAATTCATACCTCTAATTGTTTGTAAGAATAATTTCGATTTAAATTTCATAAAACTAAAGCTCAAATTATTTATTTATAAATATATTTGTTTTAAATAAGAGAAACCAATGTTCATGAGATACATTAAAATTTCTATTTTTATGGACTCAAGTGTGTAGATCTTCAACTTTTGGTAAAGTAGAAATTAGATTAAAAGTGAACCAAAATATTACTGCCACAGAAAAAATAAATAAAAAGTTACACGTTTTCTGGTACTAAACATTCCTAAAATCGAGTGATGCCCATCGCCCTTTTGACTTAGAAAGAAATTTTTAATTATTTAAAACATTCCTAAAACGAGTGATGCCCATCGCTCATTTGACTTATATATATATATATATATATATATATATATATATATATATATATATATATATGGGCATATATATATATATATATATATATATGGGCGGAGGTAGTTGTTCTTGTACCCGGGCGGTCCAAATTTTTTTAAAAAATTTATATGTAAATTTTTGTATAATTTTGGATAAATTTGATATTAGCCCGAGTAGATCAATTTAAAATATTAAAAGATGTTAGAGTTTAAAATTCTAACCCGGATATCACTAGATTCCTGGCTCAACTATATATATATATATATATATATATATATATATATATATATATATATATATATATATATATATATATGTGGGTGGACTTGTACGCATAAAATAATTCCAAGGCTTGTTAGGTCAGTTCCATGAATTACCTATTTTTCCTCGAAAAATTGAGGACAATGTTGGTTTCCGTCAATTTTATAACCGTTTGGAATTATTTATATATAAAGTTTTGATATGATACAGTCAATCATTAATATCTATGTAATCATTGTTTGAGATGAAGTTTATTTATTGAATATACAAGACGAAATGTTTATAGTGAATGATCAACATATCAAAACTCGTATAGAAATTTTGATATATACAAAAATAAATGATTTTTTTTTTGAGTTCAAAATTCAACGCAGAGAGTTTTTGTTGACATTTGACGGGTAAGTTTTAAATTGCGAGTGATTGGTCAGTGGGTTGTTGGGTTGTGTGTGGTGGGCTAATCTCCAAGGTTATATTATCATATCTTTTCATTAAAAAAAACTCCGCAGAAATTACATATTCATAAATTTTGATTCTTTTTTCAAATATATTCATATTAATAATTTTAATTTGACTCCACGGGTACGTCAGAAGTAGAGCATTCAAAGTTAAATCATTAGTAAGAGAATCCCTAACCAGGACCCGTGTGGCTCTAAACGGGTCAAAATTGGGACCCAACAGGGCACGCGGACTAAAGTCGGCATAAATGGGTCCTCTGACGGGTCCCAACTGTCAACCCTGATTGTGACTTGTATTTTTGTATTTATCTTCTTTTTTTTTTTTTCATCTTATCTTTTGGATTTTGCTTATTAATGATATCTCGAAATTTACATAAACTGTGACTGAACATTTTAAATATTTTCAGGGCAAAAATTTATGTAAGACGATCTCACAGGTCATATTTTGTGAGACAGATATCTTATTTGAGTCATTCATTAAAAATTATTATTTTTTATGCTAAGAGTATTCTTTTTATTGTGAATATTGATAGTGTTTACCCGTCTCACAGATAAAGATTTTTGAGATCGTCTCACAAGAGACCTACTATATTTTCAGAATGTACCTTAAAATCGACTATGTTTAGTTGGGTTGTTTATCCAAAAAGAACTTCATGGGAATCTATCTAAAAATTTTGTTATGCTTAGATCAAACTTTGGCTAAAATCCGTAACCTAATACAATATATGCTAAAAAAAATTGAAAACGAAATAACAATTTTTTATTTCAGTTAGTAAGACAAAATTTATAAGATTGGCAGGTTGACCCTTCGAGAATTCAAATAAAATAATAACAAAAAGAAAAGTATATTTTTTTTTTTACCCCTAATAAAAAGTGGTCAATTTAGAGGGGCTTTAGGTCACAGCCATCCACTCAACGGATTGCATGATTGCTTTCTAGCAAGGAATGTCAATAATGCATTTATAATATTATATATAAATCATTAAATAAAAAAATTACAGTTAATTGACCTCGTATCGTGGTTTATGACTCTCTGATCTCTCTAACGTATATTATACTGTTATATTTTATACAATACTCAATGGCGGTTCACGAATAATTTTTTAAAAAAGAATAATAATAATTACATATACAATACCTAATGGCGGTTCATGACTATTTTTTATAAAAAAGTAAAATAATTATAATTTTTCTAAAACAACAAAGTATATCCCCATCGATCATTCTACATTTGAAGATGACATGATAGCTTTCCGAGTTAGGAGATGAGCCACTTTATTTGTCGTTTGTCTCCCGATGCCAAAATTTGGTGTGCTGTCGTTGACCACCAAATTAATTTCCACCCTTTAAAATAAAAATAAATGTAATGATAAGTAGGGTCGAATCCATAAGGAACGATAGATTTATTTCTTTTGATAATAAAAATAAAAAGGAGGATTTTTTTTTTATAATTACTAAATAAAATTACCAAGTAAAAAAAATACTGAATCTAGAATTGAAATTAATCGACGAGAATAAAGTGAAGAATGTATTATGAGAAAATACTGATTCAAGGGGATTCTACTATTTAATCATCTCACTGTTCATTGATTAACCAATCATTTATTCATGTTATTCCAAGCGATTAACCTTAGAATAATAGGGATAGCCGTTAAAATTCTTATTTTTTCCTAAATTAATTAACCAAACCCAGCATCCATTCAAAACTTAACAATAATCTACTGGTCACGATAGCGTTCCATATTAATTAAAGATAGCATTGTAGTTTCGTGAAAACAGTTAATCTTAAAATCTAACAACCGAGATAGCTGCAATTGGAAGATCTAGTTCCGTCGATTTATTTAGATTACACATGTTATGATTGCACAACACATCTAGCCATTCCTCCTCACGTATGTAGCAAGGCGCAGGACTTGAGATTTTTCCCAAAAAATAAAAAATAGTTTGCATTTTATTTATGTTTTCTTATTTATTTTTTTATAGATATTGTAGATCAAATCATGTTAGGCTAATTTTCTTAGTCTGGTTCAATGAATAGTCTATTATTTTAATTTATCATTATGAGGTTTTTGCACTTCAATTTATTATTCTTGTTTGTCCAAGTATTCGTTGATTTATGATTTAATTATATGAATATTATACGTCAATTAATCTGATAATTTAATTTGATGTATGATTTTCTAATACTAATCATGAATACGTCTACATTATTATTATTCGTTGAGAATATTAACTACATCTAGATTTTGGAACACAATTATTTGATATAAATAAAACCAACATGAGCTACGCGTTTTAGGATTATTACACGAGCGGGTCTTACTATTAATGAGGGAAATGTGAAAGACAAAAGTAGGCATTTGGACCGCCAGGATATTTGTTTTTTCTTAAAAGAAAATAACATATTTTAAAAGTTGGCGATTGGAATGAAGTTTAATTGATGAGATAAAATGCTGAAATATAACAACACGAATCAAGGTATATGAATAAAAAAAACTTTCCATGAATCTAATATAATAATTTGTAAAACTTGAAACCAAATATAAAAAATAAATAAAAATATATAATCATTTAATTATATATATATATATAATTAAATCATAAATCAACAAAAAGTACGTTCCTAACGTGATTAGGTGGAAAACAGGGGACGACCAAACGACGTCACTTTGACGACATATTTAGTGCACAGGAATGAGTGGTACAATTCCATGGCGCGTGGCAGCCAGGTGGGAAACGAAAAGCTGGCCCACGGAATGATTGCCATGGGCCGGAAATAATTTTCACTCGATATTATTTTCACGTGGGTGTCCAACTTCATGAAATTTGCGGCCGTTGATTTTCATTCCAAGTTCCCATCGCAAGCAGACACGTGTTTCAGGAATCTACCATCCTTCAACTTCACCAGTTTTTTAATCATGTACAATCGACACTCTACTAATTTATGTGATCAGTTCTTTCTTTTCAACGAAATTTAGAAAAGTGAAGAACAAATAATATGAATGTATTACATCGATTGGATTAAATTTTTAGTAGTTGTATGTATTTAGAAAATCATGTCTTTTTTAAGATAGTTTTTTTGAGTGAAGTTAAGATCAAATTTTATACTAAAAATATTACTTTTTAGTGTGAATATCGGTAGTGTTTATCTTTCTCAATTCGTGAAACCATATCATAAGATGATATAGTAGATTTAAATGAGTCACTTGCTTGATTCTCGGAGGACCAAGTGTTGGCTCTTTCGATTTCTCCAATATTTATTAATAATGTTTTATATTATCTTTCATATATGGATACGACACGTTTAAGGATATAGCCTTAATATGAGGTGACCTTTTTACAAGCCAACCGTCCTATTCTAAAGTAGCCTCCCAAGCTGGGATATTTGCCATTAATTTATTGGGTCAGTGACATTATTTTAATTTTTTAGTCTTTTAAGTTGAACTAATTATGTAGATATCGACGTAGTATTGTTTTACAGGATGGATAAAATAATATTGGCACTCGTTACGTGTTCATATCATCTTTTATTTTTTAACACTTTCTTTTGGATTTTAATCAGTTTTTGTACAATTAGTCTGGTTTTTATTATAAATCATGGTAATAATGATTTTTTAAAATATTTATATTAAGGCAAAAACTTGTGTGAGACGGTCTCACGGGTCGTATTTGTGAGACGGATCACTTATTTGGATCATCCATGAAAAAGTATTACTTTTTATGCTAAGAGTATTACCTTCTATTGTGAATATGGGTAGGGTTGACCCGTCTCACGGATTATAACCCGTGAGACGGTCTCACATGAGACTCACTCATATATTAATATACAATGTCTTTTATACATTTTTCTTTTAGTAAATATAAGAAAACATTAAAACTAATTTATAAAAACTCTTATGAGACCATCTCATTAGTCAATTTGTGAGATATATATATTTTACCAGACTCGACTTACTTAAAATATTATTTTTTCATTAAAAATATGGGCCGAATTGATTTGTCCCATAAATATAGACCTATGAGACTGTCTCGCATTATGCTTACTCAAATTAATTTAATTAAATTTATTTTTTTCTACCTTTAGTAACTTTCCGTAAATATGTTTGACAAACAATTTAATTAGGTATTATTGATTTCAAACATTTTTTTAAGTATCGTAACATATTACTATAAAATAAAATAATATCTTTTTGTTCAAAAATATGTTGTAGTGAATTTTAATATAGTTTGTTTTTTTTTTTTCAAATAAAATTATTTTTATTTTTATTTATAATGTTTATTTATTTAATTAATGAATTAAAAAATCATAAACACTTATATAGTACGTAATTATTGTGCGTGTCATTATAGATTTAAGATTTTCGAAAAAAATTTATTATTGAAATAATAAATATTTGTACTCTTATCTTTTAATGTATATTATTACTTTAATTACATATCTAAATATATTAATAATTTTTTGTGTAATGTTATTTCAAAATCAATAAATTTAAATAAATATAGAAAATTAATGAGGAATATTATTATTTTTAAAAATAAATTAATTAATTATATTGAAAATTGCAACATTATTAAATATATCATTAATTCACATGTATTCCTTTTTTTAGCATGAAGTTTTTGGTGAGAAACTACTATATATAACAACAAATATACTTATATATATATATATATATATATATATATATATAATATATATATATATATATATATATGGTAACCTAATTTTGAAATTAATAATTAATCAACAAAACCTCTCATGTGACTTTTTCACATCATGTCAATTTGTGACACAAATCTTCAATCCAACATAATCGATGAAGATTTATTATTTTTTATGTCAAAAAATTATTATTTTTAGATATAAATCGATTCAACAAATATCACATATATAAATATACGAAACTTACTCTAGTTAATCAGATGTAATGATTTTGTACCAAATTACGTACACTGTTCCCTATTCGGACAATCGGCCACAATTGACTTTAGTAAGTTGAAATTTTGTATACCTGAAAAGAAAGTCATATTCTAATTAATTCGAGACAAACAAGTCACTAACGTATGACTTTCTGACTCATGTACTCATAAAATAAGTTGACATCTAGAATTCTATTTACCTTTTGATAATACTTCGTATATAATATTTTTACACTGTATAATAATATTAACACAAAATATTATTAGTTCAATTGTTTGTGAATAGGTTGTGTGGGGGCCATTTATGAAAACCGTGACGTATTCATTGTCTCATAAATGGAGCAAGTTAGCGGTTAGATGGGTCAAATCCTTAAGTTATGGATCGTGGGACTTGGGCCCGAAAACAAATCCTCACTTTTGGTCCGATTAAAAAAGATGATGGAGTTGGGAGGTGAGTTAGACCTGCTCTTCTTTACCTCTATATCTATATATATATATATATATATATATATATATATATATATTTGAGCACTGATGAGATAAAACTCACTTATTGGATGTGATGAAAGATAAAAAAATTACACATCCAATAGGTGAGTGTCACCTTATCGGAGCTTACATAAGCGTGCACGGTAGCTGTACAACAATGAACAATGAGATTGTTCACTTATCTATTGGATGTACAATTTGGATATGATTTATCGTATTCAATAGATGAATGACACTACATCGATGGACATAATGAGTGGACAATATATCAAAACTATATATATATATATATATATATATATATATATATACACACTTCATTCTTATCTCTATGCGAACAATGATGAAGAAAACTAAGCATAACTATGCAAGTGTAAAATATTTGGCCTCTTTATATGTTCTTTTAGCATTTTTTTGGTCAATGTCTAAAGATGCTCATATTTGTTTTAGCATTATTCATGGTTTGAGTATATAGGACGTATGCACATAGCAATGTGCGGTATATTTTTTTGGAAAAATGATAATTTTAATCTTTCAGTTAGTCGATTTTGAGTTTTAGTCACGGAATTAGTCAATGTTTAATTTTCATCAAATAACTTGCATTTTTTGTTTTGTTTTGGTTATTTGGACCGATCGTTCTTTATAAGAAAAATTTGATACAAGCTCAAGTGGTTCATGACGAAGAACATATGATGGATTGACCAAATACTTCCGTAACATTGAAATGTGAAATATATTGTAGACACTTAGAGATTCGGCGGCAATGTAATTCTATATGCTCATTAAAAAGCGTATTCGAAAAAATGTTTGGAAATATATTGTAGACACTCGAGAGATTTGACGGCAATGCAATCTATATGCTCGTTCCCAAATCTTTTCTAGTACCTTAAAAGAGCCAATATACTGAGGCTTTTTCGTTCGAAAACATTAAATCTATCAACTATTGCTATTTGTAATAGATAATCTCCTACATGTTTTATATAACAAGAATAAAACATATGTTGTACATACTAAAATCTATGCAAGAAAAAATAAAGGGGAAATGAAAAGTTTTTTTTATCTCATTTTGAAATATTGAGTATTGTTTTACTTATTTTTCTCATTTATTTTTGCTCATATTTGTTTTGGTGCGTGTAATATAAGTTTATTATGTTACAAGAGTTACATAAAAGAGCATCATGCCAAATCAATAATCTTCGTTGTACTTAGTGGCTTTTGGATAGAGAAAAGGACCGAAAAAAAAACAAATTAATGGATTAAAACTTAACATTGATAAGCTATATGACTAAAACTCAAAACAGACAAATTTACATGATTAAAACTTCGATTTTCTCTTCTTCTTTTTTAGTTCGATTGAAGAAGAGTTTGCTATAATTGAGTCTCAAACACGAGATCTCTTCCCAAATTTGAGACTTTTGGTATAATGAACTAACAGTCATAGGCCTGTCATGGTATTCGATAAATTAAAATGGATTTGCAGATGTGCTCAAAGTTTCCCCTACATCTCTGCTTTA
The DNA here is from genome assembly GCF_022965805.1 of Primulina eburnea. Classification (NCBI taxonomy): domain Eukaryota; kingdom Viridiplantae; phylum Streptophyta; class Magnoliopsida; order Lamiales; family Gesneriaceae; genus Primulina; species Primulina eburnea. The sequence goes on from NC_133108.1 coordinate 7,939,764, forward strand.
GATTATGGTTATTTTTCTTATACAAATTTTATGTATGTCTTTTTATTTCAAATATATTTAAATTTTTTGAGACAAATATACGACATTGAACAGAATAATTTGGATTTTAGACTTGATGAGAATTATTTTAAAAGGTGTATGCATGAATCAATTTAATATTTTCGAATATATATATAAATTTTTTTAAAAAAAATAACTTGAAAATTGATATACATCGTTACCATTATGTTGTGGAACACAACTATTGAGAGATATATTGGTACAACATAAATGCTCATGTGAGACGGTTTCACGAGTTAATTTTGTATTATTTTTTATACAAAAAAATATTACTTTTTATTGTAAATATGTGCAGGTTTAACTCGTCTCACGAAAAAAGATTCGTGAGACCGTTTCAGAGATACGTACTCTTAGTACAAACTGGGTCCTATGTTCCGATTTAGGTTCTTTTATGGAAAAATAACTATATAAATAAGAAACATTCCTCACAATTATATATATAAACATACAACAAAAGATTTGATTTCCGGTACTTACAACTCAATCAAAATCCCACTAATTTTCTGTTTATTTTCTGAATAATCTTCTTTTTATGGCGTACTAATTTAAGTCTTTAGCGCATAAAGATTTGGTCGACTTTCTAAAATATTAGGGATTTGGACGACTTTATAAAATATTAGGGATTTGGTCAAATAATAAGTATTTTAAAATCAAGAAAGAAGTCTCTCAAATTTATAAAAAGTAGTAGTTCACACGCTTTACAAAAGTCAAATTATTTATGGGATTCGACAAAACATCATCACGTATCAAATTTAGGTATTTTCTTGATCTTCGTATGTGAATTTTTACCTAATCTTGCAAGTCTGCCTCCATCTTAATTAAATAATAATCTTTGTCAATTTGTGTGACGTAATTAGTGGTACAACCTTTGGCTCATATATCTAATCCTCGGCTATTAAATCAGGTAAAATTTTATATTATATACTCAAGAAAGAATATATATAGAGTAGGTCTCTTGTGACCATCTTTATCTGTGAGACAGGTCAACCCTACCGATATTCACAATAAAAAGTAATACTCTTATCATAAAAATAATTCTTTTTAATAGATGACCAAAATAAGATATTCGCCTCATAAATAGGACTCATGAGACCGTCTCACACAATTTTTTGCCATATATATTATGTCGTGAAAAACATTCCTTTTATAATATTGATCGTTAAATATTTACGAATATTCGTGTGCATGTGTGTGTGTTTATATATATATTTATATATATAAAGTCGATTATATATTTTAATATCGCAGTGGGAGTGGACACCACACATACAAACAAATTTCAAATCCAATTTATAACTTATAAATATTTTTGGGTTGCAAAGAATTTTCTACGGGTCTGGGCTCAAACTTCGTCGTAAATTTGGATCTTTGCCTGAAGGATTATATGCATAATTTATGAAGAATCTCAAATACATAGAAATCATCGAAGGTTCTTGGCTGTCTTCTTAGCAAATGGTCCATGTAATTGGCACACACTATTGATTCGGGTCCAACAAGCAAATTAACCCAAATTACGATTTCTCTCAGTTTCTAATCCAATGGGAAATTCACAAATTCACCCCAGAAGTATTCCAGAGCCATGTTTTCGGCTACGATGTTAATATTAATATACTTTTGTTGAATGATATCGGTTGAATTTTAAAAAAAAATTATTAGTATATAGTTGATGCTATTTTTGTTGTATGGTAATTTTAGAATAAATTGTTTCAAATATTTTGTTATTTCTTTTATGATGTTTAATTTGCTAATTTTTATATTTATTTTTTTCTTTATTGTTTTCAACAATTTAGTAAATATTCATAGCTTACTCGAAATAATTTAAATTTGAGAAAATATTATATGTCGTAATATAATATTTTGGTAGAGTATGCATACCCAATCTTGCAATGGATATGAGGATGGGGATGAGGACGAGGACGAAGATGTGAATGAAATTAAACATCCGATAGAGATGATGATGAATATAATAAATGAAGATGAGACTTGAAAATATGAAAACTAAAATCTAACCATCACATGTCTCTGGTACCATGTTAAAATTGAGACTTGAATCTAACTCAACCCCAAAAGGTAGTTCAAATGGAGTATTGTCCAAGCTCATATATGCAAGTCTCAAGAATTTTATTCAACCGATGTGGGACAACTAACACACACCCCTCTTGTCCAAGAATGAATATCTAGAGCGTGAAGTTTACAAATGACCCAAATATAGGCAGAACGAGTGACCCAACTATGAGCAGTCCAACACATAAAGGTGGAACCTGAGGTCTGATACCATATTAAGATTGAGACTTAGACCTAATTCAACCCAATATATATATATATATATATATATATATATATATATATATATATATATATATAAAATCCTGCACCGTACTTTCTGTTAGAGATGAAATCAAATCACTTTCAACAGTACAATATAATTTAGCGGCAGTGTCAGATATATTTGTTCATAATAATTCCTGACAACATATATAGAGGCTTTCTTTCAAATTGTTTAACAAGTAAAAATTTCAGAAAAATATATAAGTTGTTCTTGTAAATAAAATATAATATAATCCCATAAATCAACTAGTTAATTGATTTCTGGTAGCAAATCCTATAAATTAAATCAACTACCCGTCTCCAATAATCGTTAGTCGACCGATTAATGCGATTACATGCATTGTCGTGTTTAGACGTTCCGGACGACCTTGAACAAGAACTGTTTGATCTGGGCAGCATTCGGGAACGTCCCACCATGAATGACCTAAACAATTTTCCGTTAAAATTATTTGACTTCGAATTATAACATATTGAAGCATACGATCAATTTGTCGATACTCAGACAGACTAGCGTGTACCTCCAGAAATGTAGTAACAAGAACAGCTCCTTTGGATGTGGTAATGCTGGTATCAATAAGATCGAATCCGAGCATAGCCATGGCTTCGATCACTTTAGTAAGCCCGCCTCTCTTCTTCTTCTCGAAAATCATCTTTATCCATAGCCTTCCTCCATCGACGTGGATCACCTCAACTTCAGGTTGCTGCAACGATTTAAAAAAAATACTTTCAAATTATCTGATGATCAAGAGTCGTAAATATAATGTTCGAAAATTTACGACAATTAACCCGAAATGAGAGTCATACAGTTATCCCCCAATTCTTCATCTCTCTTTCAGTATTGCTAGTCTCCCCATGTTTCATGTTCTCTCCTTTTACACAAGTTTCCTGGTCCATTTGGAGTAGTTGGTCGCTGAGATCTTCAACACATTTTTTCAAGTCTTCGATGTAAGCGATTGCATCAGTGATTATGGTTGCTTTATTCATCTAAATCAACAGAAAAAAAGTTTATAGTCAGTAAATCATGTCTATATATATATATATACTGATAATTAATATGTATTTTCATGATAGAAAATCTTGCCTTGGTGATGACGGGGACTAAAGATCGTAGCTCTAGTTGACGATCACTGAGTTTCTTACGGCGCCGCCTCTCGGCTTCGAGGTTCTTGGATTTGAATTTCCGGTCATCTACTTGATGAGTAGATGGATTTCTTGACAATGTCTTTGCTTGTTCCATTGGAGATGAAGAAATGGATTGGGAGAGGAGGGCTTCGTTATATATACGCATTTTTCACAAGATTTTTAACGGTCTTGATTTGAAGAGAGGTGGGAATCTTCTTGTTGCAGTTGGTTAAGCATCCAGTCAACATATCAGTGCAGCTTTGGGAGTTGGGAGGCATCTTTTAGCATGCATGAGAGATACAAAAGCCTGTTTTATTTATAAAAAGATATTTTTATTTCAGATGTTATGTCAATAACATATATAAAATTATTTTAATGTAACATTATTTTTTTTTTATATTAAAAAATCAGCTTTATTATCAAAATATTATAATAAAATTGTAAAAAAGAAAATGTTTAAGCCAACGGAGTAATTATGTTGAGAAATATAAAAGAAGGTAAAATGTATTTTTGGGTAATTATTGAAATGAGGAAGGAAAACTGGAAGGGCAAAAACTTGTGTGAGACGGTCTCACGGGTCGTATTTTGTGAGATAGATATTTTATTTGGGTCATTCATGAAAAAGTATTACTTTTTATGCTAAGAGTTTATCTTTTTATTGTGAATATCGATAGGGTTGACCATCTCACAGATAAATGTTCTTGAGACCATATCACAAGAGACATACTCAACTGGAAAACGAAAGAAGGCCACATCCCCAAAGTTTTTTTTAGCTGTATGAAACAATGATTTAGTTTGATTTTTGACATAGTTTTTAGTTTCAATCGGACATGTGAATAGCTAAAAGAATTTATATTTATAAAGCTTAATAAACATTATTTTATATCAATTCATGCTACTTACTAGCTATATAGAAACTCACGTAAAAAGAATACAGTTTTTCAATTATTTATTGTAAAATAACGAACGATTCATTTGTGATACATGTGTAAAATAATGACTATTATGTATATGAATAATAATAATGATTATTAATAGATCAAATTGATTCAAAAAAGTTTGTTATATTTTTTAATAACTGTTTGGATAACGATAATACAATTATATTAAATATATGATTGTAGAGATAATATGTCAAATTTTGAATTTTTAAAGTAGATTAGATATTGTAATTATCAATGAATTATATGAAAAATATTAATTATCTAAATGAATATAGTATTTTCAGTGAAAATTAAACGATATCACAAAGTCAGACCGCTAAGAACTTCAACCTTTATATATAATATAGATCTAAATGAATATAGTATTTTCGTAAAAATTAATTAGTCAGATCATTAAAAACTTCAACTTTTATAGATAATATAAATATGCTAGAATAATAATAAAAATAATGCGTGATGCACAATTGTGATTTGCGAGCTTATGCTTAACTCAGCTGTACCAATGACTCTAACTATAATCTTCGGTTTGTTACTTCTGTTGCAATTGGCAAGTACGTACAGAGACGTTTTTCTCCTTCTTTGTCATTATTATTACAATCATTATTATTAAATCATTATTATAATTGTTAGTAGTATTATTATATATAGATTTTTAAAAATAAAATAAATAAAATAAAGAGCTTGTACTAACAATTAATTAACCAAACCTACATTTACTGTGACACCTCGATCCGTTTACAATAAAATAGCAGCGGAATTTAAAATTTTCTTTAAAGGGAGGAAGGAATAAAATTCCATAACATAAAAACATTTACAAAATATTTGCAATTACATGATCAATGAAATGATAAAAGCCAAAATACAAAATATCATTTGAGTGATCATGCCAAAAATGCCAACAAAATAACATCTTCTTCCTTTCTTCTCTATATGCATATGACCCCGGCCCACAATCACTGTCTTGGTCCGTCGCTCTTATCTGCATCACATGAAATAACTGAAATGAGTATAAAACTCAGCAAGTGGAACTCTTACATAGCAATGATACATAATATACTCTGTAAAACATTGCTTTGAAAACAATAAATACCATCAACTCTGAAACATGTATATCATAGCAATAACATAACAATGAGATGGTATTTCTCTTTACTATGGTGGATTGATATCAATAATAACTCTGTCTGTGGTGCTCGTATCCCATCGACATAAATCGACAACTCTGAGGGATATAAGCATATGGTCGTTGATCAACTAATTGCATGCAATCTCTAACTATGTATCTATTAATCCATAAAACATTTAAACTCTTTCTTTGGGACATTTCATCAAACACTTTGATATTCTTTCTCTTTTGTATTTGTGGGTACCCGGACGCTGATCTTTTTCTTAATCATCTTTGGGACTTAATTATCAATTAAGATAAACAGGGTCTAAAAATTTTTCTTTTTAAAATGTCAATGTGGAAGGTAATGGAATCATGCTATTATACAAATCAGTATAATAATACAAATCTTGTACAACATTTATCTAGTTCAACTAAGGTTCAACTACTATAATCAAGTAATAACACCTACTCTACAATAAGTCCTGAATCACCACGCTAAACTCGTCTTCTCTCGTCATCTTCTCGACCCGATCATGCCCCACCTGTTGTCATGCACACATACAAAACAAGACAACAGCCGGATAACTCCGGTAAGAATAAATCCCTGTATAAAACATGGTAAGCATGTATAGAAACAATCTAAATCATAAAACATGCTATCATGATCATATTCAAAAGTAATAGATTTCATAATCTATGAGATCAAATCAAAATAAGCATGCAAGTCAATCCAGATAAACATGCAATTTAAATCAAATCATATAAACATGCTGTCATAACTGAAAGCAATAAACATGGGTTTCATAGTCTATGAAACCATATCTATAAACACATGCAGTTCTAGTCAAATCATGTCTAGACTCGACTCAACTATAACTCTAGGGATCCCGGTGTGAATAAGACGATCTATCACCTACCCTTCCAATCGGGGTAACTGTACGTCTTATTCCTAGACTTCGGCCTGATCTGTATCCACATCTACAATAGGAGAATGATCTTCCCCTAAGCTGTGATATCACCGAACATCTAGAAGTTTGACTGTTTCTGTCAAGACTCCCTATCTTAAACGCAATGCATATAAATCTATAAACAAAGCAGTAACATATCAGCATATACACAAAGCATATTCATATCAGAATATAACAATAATCTAGTATGTGATTTTGTTGGGAAACTCAAATAGGATCTTATTTGAGTTATGTCTTCCCGTATATCACATGAATTATACCTTTGTCTTCCAGGTCTGACGAAGACGAAGTCTGGTATTCCAATCTGTCCATACCTGATCTGGCAATAACAATCACATAGATATAATATCAGTATATATCTCAGTTCATAATCTGTTCTGATCAATACTCAACTCAGTACATAATCTGATCAATATCTGAACACTACACAATCTGATTCATATCAACGATATCACGATGAAATCTAAATCATTACTGAATCTGATCAATCTAAATCAACTGATGTTTCCACGGCATACTAACACAGTCTTGTAACTCCGTAAATCTCAACATCACATATATCATATCTAATTCATACTCAGAAAATACTGAAATCTAATACACAGACATTTGGTATAATTTCTTCGATCTGTTTCCACGAATATGCTGAATAATTTATTCAGAGCACATAAGAATAATCATATCTCTATTCTTAAATCCAGAACAATACCAATCTAGTGTTTAATCTTAATCAATATCTTCTGAAAATCATAACAATTGTATAACCAGTCTATTTGTCAATCTGACTTCGATTATACAATTTCTACGGTAGTAGAAACACCATAGCTGAATCATATTCAGTTCTGACAACATCATATTTCCAAAACATCTCAAAACGTAATAAAACTTACGTCCTTGTGTAGCTCGTGTCAAGAGGAACTCAGAACTGAAGTCTGATTTGAATTCTGACGGGCGGATTTCTCACAATCGCAACTTTAAAAGGCGTAAGGATTTTTCTCTCAAAAGCTTCGCCTCTTTCTGAATTTTCTGAGGAATTAACGTGTCCTTCGTCTATATATATTGCATGCAAAAGCTGGGAAACGTGGCTTATTTTTCAGCAACCACGCATGACCGCGGGAGCGGTGTGTTCAGCAGCGCGGGTGCGCTCATGCTTCGGCATGCTTATCATTTTCTAAAATGCACGACCGCGGGTGCAGTATATCTTAGACCGCGGGTGCGGTAACACCACCGCGGGTGCGGTCTTGTTCTTACCGCGGGTGCGGTGTGGCTTCTGTAGAATTCCCCAACTTTCTGTCCATGCACCGCGGGTGCACTCCTGTTCTGAGCGCGGGTGCGGTCTTGCAAACCCTATTTTCTCATGTCTTCTCTACCCTCATTGCATGTCATGCATTCCCATATCTTCCGACTCTCACGTTAATGAAGATTAATAATCTTGGTTTATCAATTCTATAATTCTCGGGCATTACATTTCTCCCCCTCTTAGATATGAGTTCGTCCTCGAACTCATAAGTAATCAATTCAGATATATCAGGAGACTTTATGAAGTATGCTATCATAATACTTCTTAAACTAACTCTGACAGAATTAATCTTGCCATGTTGGTTATACATATGTATAGACCACTCACAGTTCATAGCAAAACAATGCCAGTAGTTTTTATCTAGTCTGTTTATCCTAATCAAGGACATATACAGTCTTCAGCTTCAAGTACCAATCGTCATCATCCGACGTTGGTTTCTTGAATCTTGTTCATTCTGAACTATCTTCATCTTCCTTCGAATTTTCTTCAAAAGAAATCTGTAGTATTCACTGTATACTGTCTTGTCTATAACTATCTCATTACCCATCTGATAAGTTGATAGCTATTGTCATGCAGTAATCATAAGTCATCTCAATTAGTGCTAACATCCCGCACTCTATAACTCTGCCAAAATCTTCCAATATCTGGATAATACATTCTGACTGTCTGTCAATCTGTAAAATAATCTAAGAGAGAGCTCAGGATCTACTCTGTCACGAATACAAACTCAAGCAAAATCAATCAAAATCACAATCTGATATAATCTATCTCAACATTCTGATTACTCTGACCATTTCTTGACATCGATCTTTGTCATTTGGTCATGTTTGTACGTTATCTGGTACAAACTAATAGATATAGATTGAACAATCTGTCAATCACAATCATATCATAACACAATCTGGAAAGTATTGCAATGATCTATTTACGAAATTCATCGAAATATACTCCCCATTTCTCATCAGAAATATATATAAATTCTGTAATAAATCTTCTGATTTCTATTTTTCTGTCTTTTCTGTTAGCGATTCAGACATATCAGTACAATTTCTGCCATCATTTCAATACAAATTCTGTCACAGCTGATCTACTCTGTCTATATCAATATTATCTGCTCGAATATAATCCATTCTCAATCATCAGAATGAAAACTGAATCCACTACGGCGCATTTCTGACACTATCTGTGATTTCAGATCCGAACTACTGATATAAACAAATCAGTTAATAACATAAATTAAAGAAGAAATACCTACCTGGTATTTTGTTCTGACTGTCGATATGAAATTCTGTTGACAGTTCTGAAACATTTCTGATATAACAAAATAATCATTCTTATACGGCACAAATCACATATCTGTTACTCGACTCTGATTACTGAAATCTAGTTCTGAACATTCTAATCACATTCCTGAATTACTGTAACTCTCGAATTCAACTCCGATTCGTTTGGAGCTGTATATACTCTCCGTGATTCACAATAATCTGTAGCATATACGGATTCAAAACAACAGTAATATCAAATCAGAAACGAAGTATCAATATCCTATACAGATCTAGTGAGTTCAGTGAACTCATAAAGCAAAGATTCCTGGTAAATATCTTCATGTCATTCTGATCAACTGTTATATCTCATCTGCAAATCAAATATGCTCCCCAAAACAATATAAGATGTCTCAAATACTGATTTAGAACAATAACAATATTCAGCAGATATAAAGCAACAGTCGAATAAAACAATCTGCCAAATCAGAAAAAATATATTCTTGAAATTTCTGACATTTCTGAGCTTTCCGATATCGATATCCTTACCAGCCCCTGATCATAATCTCAACTGTGTCTAAATCAATCAGTATACTAACTTCAGATATCGCATACTCTGTATACAATCTGTTTCAAGTAGGATTCTCATCTGAATAATTTCTGTATACAATCATCACAGTTCTCAAAATATTCAATAAAATCTTCAGATATTCGATTCGATCAATCAAATGCTGCAATTATATCAAAATCTTATAGATATAACAGGCATAGAATCATCAGAACATCTCTGAAGATACTGAAATACGCCAAAGAGAAACACTAAATCATATGTAACTCCTGGTCGATACTCTTCTCCTGATCTTTCAATTCATTCTGTTCATTCAATATATTCTGTACTGAATTCTAAAAAAACAATCAGTATCTGATCTAAATTCAATTCTGAAATCTATTTGTCTGATATAAAGCAAATCCAAAATCTTGTCTGGGCAATATCAGCCATTTCGCACATCATTGGCAAATCTGCCAATGCTAGGCTCGATTTCAGTACATCTACTGAATACATAAGGATATCATCTGTTCCTTTCTGTAAAAATCGAGTCATAGACAATACAGATATCAAAGGAATTCTAAATCTAGAATAATTACTGTGACATCTCTAGTCATTAGCCATATCTGGTCTGAATCTTATATTCTCCTAAAAGGAATCTACAATAATTCTGGACTTGTTCAGCATATTAATATCAATAATGCAGTCAAATCAAAAATCACAAGTACATCATAATCTAACTCAATCTCAGTCTCATCTTACTGTAGTATACAATATGTCACAGAAATCTCTGAGATCAATCTTTCTTTCCCACACGGTACGAAGATCAATACTACAGCAATACAGACCCAACAGGTACCACATATATCAATGTAATTCAACCAAATATAAACGTAGAGAATGCATTAGTATATATCAATACATATGCAAACTAATCATAAAAGTATAGTACCTGTCACTATATCATCAAGTGCCTCTCGGGTCTGTTCCTCGGTCACTACCACCAGATGATCCAGCTCCCTGAAATCTGCGGGAACCTCTTTGTGGACAGACTCTCGCAAAATGTCCAGGCTGTCTACAAATATTGCATCTACCAAGCACTCCTTGGCATTTCTCTGAGGAATGTCTCCCTCCGCAAGTTCTGCAGTACACTCCAGTGTAACTCGGACTAGAATCACTAGAACTAGAGGAACCACTCCCTAACTTCTTGAATGGCTTATTTCGAGCTTTCAGCAATTCTTGCTTTCCACTCGTGCTGCCGCGATCAAATCGAAGAGGGGATTGCTGTGTCTGAGGTTGCTTCACACACAACCTCCCTAGCTGTCTAATCAGACTCGCCTCAGCTCTCTTCGCTCTACTCAAGATATCAGCAAAATGGTGAGGTCGTTGTATATTCATCAATGCAACGATCTCCGAGTTCAATCCTCTTATGAACTGATTCACTATCTCCTCATCATTCCCAGCTATCTGAGGAGCAAAATGCAGTAGAGTAGAGAATTTGGCGGTATATTCATCAATATTCAACTGACCTTGGCTCAAATTCTCAAACTCTTCTTTCTTGTCCTCTCGGTACGAGGATGAGAAAAATCTTCGATAAAATTCAGTTCTGAACATTTCTCACGAAATCACTGTACCTCTCTGTTCTAGCATTCTTCTACTGGTAATCCACCAATTCCTGGCGGCTTCTCGTAATTGATAAGGTACCATTTTAACTCTTTGTTCATCTGTACAATCAAGTAAGTCGAACAAGATTTCTATATCATCAAACCAATTCTGACAATCTTCGGATGTCTCGGAACCATTCAGAATCGGCGGCTGTAACAATTGAAATTCTTTCATCTTTTCTTCTAGCTGAGTTTATGATGCATCCATCTGTTCATACGAAATACTACCCTTTTCTGAAATTCTTCGAGGCGGTATATCTGAATATCAAACAAATTAGTACACAATCTATACAATCTGTCTCAGCCCTCCTCTGATCATATACCTCTGATCCAGACTCGGTTCTGATTCAGGCTTAACAATTACATGCTGCAATCAACTCAGATAACAAACAAAATGTAATAAGGAAAGCAATAAATCATGCTAGCACACATCATGCAAGTCAACATTGACATAAATCTCATGCTAGCAATCACATGCAAGGAAAGAAATTCAATCTACCCCACTCATCCTCTTCTATCTCAATCTATCTCAGTCTAAAGGATCTATCAGTTCTGACTATCTCAATCTAAAGGATCTATCGCTCTGATACCACCTGTTGTGGGGACCCGGACGCTGATCTTTTTCTTAATCATCTTTGGGACTTAATTATCAATTAAGATAAACAGGGTCTAAAATATTTTCTTTTTAAAATGTCAATGCGGAAGGTAATGGAATCATGCTATTATACAAATCAGTATAATAATACAAATCTTGTACAACATTTATCTAGTTCAACTAAGGTTCAACTACTATAATCAAGTAATAACACCTACTCTACTATAAGTCCTGAATCACCACGCTAAACTCGTCTTCTCTCGTCATCTTCTCGACCCCGATCATGCCCCACCTGTTGTCATGCACACATACAAAACAAGACAACAGCCGGATAACTCCGGTGAGAATAAATCCCAGTATAAAACATGGTAAGCATGTATAGAAACAATCTAAATCATAAAACATGCTATCATGATCATATTCAAAAGTAATAGATTTCATAATCTATGAGATCAAATCAAAATAAGCATGCAAGTCAATCCAGATAAACATGCAATTTAAATCAAATCATATAAACATGCTGTCATAACTGAAAGCAATAAACATGGGTTTCATAGTCTATGAAACCATATCTATAAACACATGCAGTTCTAGTCAAATCATGTCTAGACTCGACTCAACTATAACTCTAGGGATCCCGGTGTGAATACGACGATCTATCACCTACCCTCCCAATCGGGGTGACTGTACGTCTTATTCCTAGACTTCGGCCTGATCTGTATCCACATCTTCAATAGGAGAATGATCTTCCCCTAAGCTGTGATATCACCGAACATCTAGAAGTTTGACTGTTTCTGTCAAGACTCCCTATCTTAAACGCAATGCATATAAATCTATAAACAAAGCAGTAACATGTCAGCATATACACAAAGCATATTCATATCAGAATATAACAATAATCTAGTATGTGATTTTGTTGGGAAACTCAAATAGGATATTATTTGAGTTATGTCTTCCCGTATATCACATGAATTATACCTTTGTCTTCCAGGTCTGACGAAGACGAAATCTGGTATTCCAATCTGTCCATACCTGATATGGCAATAACAATCACATAGATATAATATCAGTATATATCTCAGTTCATAATCTGTTCTGATCAATACTCAACTCACTATATAATCTGATCAATATCTGAACACTACACAATCTGATTCATATCAACGATATCACGATGAAATCTAAATCATTACTGAATCTGATCAATCTAAATCAACTGATGTTTCCACGACATACTAACACAGTCTTGTAACTCCGTAAATCTCAACATCACAGATATCATATCTAATTCATACTCAGAAAATACTGAAATCTAATACACAGACATTTGGTATAATTTCTTCGATCTGTTTCCACGAATATGCTGAATAATTTATTCAGAGCACATAAGAATAATCATATCTCTATTCTTAAATCCAGAACAATACCAATCTAGTGTTTAATCTTAATCAATATCTTCTGAAAATCAAAACAATTGTATAACCAGTCTATTTGTCAATCTGACTTCGATTATACAATTTCTACGGTAGTAGAAACACCATATCTGAATCATATTCAGTTCTGACAACAACATATTTCCAAAACATGTCAAAACGTAATAAAACTTACGTCCTTGTGTAGCTCGTGTCAAGAGGAACTCAGAACTGAAGTCGGATTTGAATTCTGACGGGCGGATTTCTCACAATCGCAACTTTAAAAGGCGTAAGGATTTTTCTCTCAAAAGCTTCGCCTCTTTCTGAATTTTCTGAGGAATTAACGTGTCCTTCGTCTATATATATTTGCATGCAAAAGTTGGGAAACGTGGCTTATTTTTCAGCAACCACGCATGACCGCGGGAGCGGTGTGTTCAGCAGCGCGGGTGCGCTCATGCTTCGGCATGCTTATCATTTTCTAAAATGAACGACCGCGGGTGCGGTACATCTTAGACCGCGGGTGCGGTCTTGTTCTTACCGCGGGTGCGGTGTGGCTTCTGTAGAATTCCCCAACTTTCTGTCCATGCACCGCGGGTGCACTCCTGTTCTGAGCGCGGGTGCGGTCTTGCAAACCCTATTTTCTCATGTCTTCTCTACCCTCATTGCATGTCATGCATTCCCATATCTTCCGACTCTCATGTTAATGAAGATTAATAATCTTGGTTTATCAATTCTATAATTCTCGGGTATTACAGTATTCCCTTCTCATAGTTGAGACATCAATTGCCTGCACAATATACAACAAAGGTATCAATACATAATAGTGAATCAAATGAAGGGAATAACACAATAAAACCTTTGAAACACAATACATATATAAACATGTGAGCACAAGGGATGAAATTCCACTTACAACCACTAAAACACCTTCACTAATCTCTTGGTTGAAATACTACAACAATAATACATTAATAACACCATCAACAACTCAATAATCAAGAACCCATGCCGATTAATCCATAAAACTAACATAAACAACAAACCCATATCATCTCTCCTCCAAAACCAAGAAATAACTAACCCAAAAGACTTACCTTAGCTCCTTGAACAACCAAGAACCTCGATCTCGACTCGAAAATCCAACTAGAAGCTTGAATCGAAGATAGGAAATGAAGGAAATGAGGAAAACCCTAGTCTAAGGAGAGATATTTCGAAGATGAGGAGGAAATAATGAGAAAAAGTAAGCCAACTCATCCAATAAAAACACTTAAAAACTCGAGCTGTACGCGACCGCGGGTGCGCTCCTACCTCGACCGCGGGTGCGCTGAACTCACGGCCTCCCAACCAAAATTCTGAAATCGACGACCGCGGGTGCGGTGCATCACCGCGGGTGCGGTGTCCTCTTTACCGCGGGTGCGGTGTTGCTACGGGAAAAACACCAAAATCCAAGAATTACGACCGCGGGTGCGGTCCTTACACTGAGCGCGGGTGCGGTCTGGTCACGGCCAAGACAAAATCTAAGGCAACCAAAATCGATCCAAAACACTGAAACGACGCAACTACCATCAACTAACAATATCAACCACACCTCAAGACAATAATAACCAACAATACTATGGCCCATAATCACAACTCTTAACATCACAACTAAACTTAAACTTAATCAATAAATCCATAACATACGAAAACTTAAACTATACCGTTCACCAGGCTCGGCTATTACAATCTCCTCTCCTTAGAGGAATTTCGTCCTCGAAATTGACGTCACTGCACGAACAACTCAGGATACTTCTCTCTCATCTCATCCTCTGGTTCCCACGTGGCCTCTTCGATCAAATGGTTCCTCCAAAGAACCTTAATGATGCGGATCTCTTTGTTCCTCAAAAATTTAACTTTGCGGTCCAGAATCTGAACCGGAATCTCTTGGTACGTCAAATTCGACGTCAATTCCAATGGCTCGTGGCGAAGAACATGTGAAGGATTTGTAATATACTTCCTGAGCATCGATACCTGAAAAACATTATGGACTCTGTCAAGATCTGGCGGTAGGGCTAACCTGTAGGCTCGATCACCAACTCTGTCCAAGATCTCAAAGGGACCAATAAATCTCGGACTCAACTTGCCCTTCTTGCCAAACCGCATTACACCCTTGAGAGGTGCTATCTTCAGAAACACGTGATCGCCAACCTCAAACTGCAAAGGTCTACGACATACATCCGCATAGCTCTTCTGTCTCAACTGCGCTGTCTTCATCCTCTCTCTAATAACATCAACAACATCAGCCATCTGTTGGACCAACTCTGGACCCAACATCTTCCTCTCACCAACCTCATCCCAATACAAGGGAGATCTACATTTCCTGCCATAAAGTGCTTCGTACGGTGCCATCCCAGTCGTCGCCTGGTAATTGTTATTGTACGTGAACTCAACAAGAGACAATTTAGAATCCCAGCTACCAGAATAATCAATAGTACAAGCTCTGAGCATATCCTCTAGAATCTGAATAACTCTATCTGATTGACCGTCGCTCTGAGGGTGATATGCTGTACTGAACGCTAACCGTGAACCCATAGCTCTGTGCAAACTCTTCCAAAACTCTGAGGTAAATCTAGGTTCACGATCAGACACAATCGACACAGGGACACCGTGAAGTCTAACAATATCCGCTACGTACTCCTCGACATACTGATTCATGGAATACGTCGTCTTGACTGGAAGAAAGTGCGCTGACTTGTTCAATCGATCAACAATAACCCAAATAGAGTTAAAACCTTTCTGCGTCTTGGGAAGACCAGTCACGAAGTCCATCGTAATATGCTCCCATTTCCACTGAGGAATCGGCAAAGATAGCAATGTCCCAGCAGGTCTCTGGTGCTCAATCTTCACCTGCTGACAAGTTAGGCACTGAGAAATGAACATGGCAATATATTTCTTCATACCTGGCCACCAATAAAGTCTACGAAGATCCTGATACATCTTGGTGCTACCTGGATGAATCGAATATGGCGCGGTATGAGCCTCTGTCAAAATGTCTCGCCGAATATCATCACCAGCGGGAACACAAATACGGCATCTGAAAGTCACCAAACCATCTCTATTCGATCCAAACTCTGAATTACCTCTCTCCTCTGCTCTAGCTCTCAACTCTGTCAACTGAACATCAACAGTCTGCTCTCTACGGATCCGGTCCGTCAAAGTAGCCCGAATGACCAACGCTGAAAAGCGAGCAATGGTTCCAGGGACTACCAGAGAAATCTCATCTCTCTGCAAATCCATCAACAATGGCTTCTGAATCATCGAACTCAAGGAAGAACTCGACTTACGGCTCAAAGCGTCTGCTACAATATTCGCTTTCCCTGGGTGGTAACTGATAGTTACATCATAGTCTTTAACAAGCTCTAACCACCTCCTCTGCTGCATGTTGAGCTCCTTCTGGGAAAACAGATACTTCAAACTCTTGTGGTCTGTGAAAATTTCACACTTTTCACCAGACAAATAATGTCTCCAGATTTTCAAGGCGAAAACCACAGCTGCTAGCTCCAAATCATGCGTCGGATAATTCTTCTCATAGTCTTTCAACTGGCGAGAAGCATAGGCTATAACCTTACCTCGCTGCATCAGAACTGCACCAAGACCCTTCTTCGACGCATCGGTGTACACAACGAAATCCTCTGAACCACTGGGCAGTGAAAGAACAGGAGCTGTCGTCAACTTCTCCTTCTACTCTTGGAATGAACTATGACAATTATTGGACCACTCAAACTTCACAGTCTTCCTCGTCAGATTGGTTAATGGCAGGGCAATCTTAGAAAAATCTGAGATGAAACGACGATAATAACCTGCAAAACCAAGAAAACTGCGTACCTCTGATACAGTGGTAGGAATAGGCCACTTCTGAATCGCCTCTATCTTCGCTGGATCAACAGCTATACCATCCTTCGAAACAACATGGCCTAGAAAAGAAATCTGCTCCAACCAGAACTCACACTTCTTCAACTTGGCATACAGCCTCTTATCTCTCAACAACTGAAGAACCACTCTAAGATGCTCTGCATGAAGTTCTCTGGTCTTGGAATAGATCAAGATGTCGTCGATGAAAACAATGACGAAGCTATCCAAAAACGGCTTGAACACACAGTTCATCAGATCCATGAAGACCGAAGGAGCATTGGTCAGACCAAAGGACATCACAAGAAACTCATAGTGACCATACCTGGTCCGGAATGTTGTCTTAGGGATATCAGACTCCCTAACATTTAACTGATAGTAGCCAGACCGAAGATCAATCTTTGAAAATACAGTGGCACCCTGAAGTTGGTCAAATAGATCGTCAATCCGTGGCAACGGATACTTGTTCTTGACAGTCACTTTGTTGAGCTCCCTATAGTCGATACACAGCCGCAAAGACCCATCTTTCTTCTTGACAAATAGAACCGGAGCTCCCCGAGGCGAAGAACTCGGTCGAATAAAACCCTTGTCTAAAAGATCCTGCAACTGCGTTTTCAACTCCTTCATCTCGGTAGGAGCCATCCTATACGGAGCCTTAGAAATAGGAACCGTACCTGGAGCTAGATCAATCACAAACTCAACATCCCTGTCCGGCAGCAAACCCGGCACATCATCCTCAAACACATCAGCAAACTCCCTCACAACATCGATATCATCTATATTCAACTTAATCATTCTATCCACATCCACAATAGAGGCCAGAAATACATCACAACCTCTACACATCAACTTTTCAGCCTCAAGACAAGAAATAAAAGGAAGGACCAGCGAAGTACCTGCACTGGCGAGCATACCTTCCCTATTGCTATCATCTGCAAATGACACCGTCTTAGCAACGCAATCAATCAGCTGCACGATAAGTCGAAAGCCAATCCATGCCAAGAATAACATCAAATGCAACCATAGGGATAACAATCAAATCAGCAAAGACCACTCGCTCATCAATACGAACAGAGCACGCATACACAATCGACGTCGGGCACTACACATCCCCCGAAGGCAAAACAACATTGAACTGGAGGGGAAGAACAGAAGGAACTATACCCAAAGATCTCAAAAACAATTCAGACATAAAAGAATGAGTAGCACCTGTATCAATCAAAGTCGTAGCTACTCTGCCTGAAATTAAAATAGTGCTAGAGATCACAGAAGAATCATGGTTTATACCTTCCTTGATCATCGTAAAGATGCGACCCTGCACCTTATCCTTGCTCGCTCCCCTTGGACAATCTTTAGCAATGTGGCCTGCAGTGCCACAACGATAACAAATATGAGTGCCAAATCTGCACTCTCCTCGATGATGTCTGCTGCATTTAGGACACAGCGACTTCTCAGGATCAACTGGAACTGGCGGTGGTCTAGGACTCGATTCCATCTTGCCCTTCCCTTTGAAACGATCCTTGCCTCTCTGATTCGAGCCCTGGCCTCTCTGAGCAATAGCTTGATGCCTCTCCTGCCTCTCTCTGGCGATATCTTTCTCGTCTTGTTCGGCCAACAACGCCTTAGACACGATCTCTTTAAAAGTCACAGCTTTGGACATGTTGATATCTCTCCTGATCTCTGCACGAAGACCTCGAATGAAATGAGCACCTTTGTCCTTGTCGTTTGAAGCAATATACGGAGCAAACAGGCAACCCTCTTCTAACTTCAGAATGTACTCATCAACGTTCATGCCTCCCTGTCGAAGCTTCAGAAACTCAGTCACCTTCCTAGCTCGAAGTGTGTCGGGAAAGTACTTGTCATAGAACAGGTCTGTGAACTCTTGCCACTTCAAAGCTGAAACATCGACACCAACCTTAGTGGCATTCCACCAGATACGTGCAGCCTTTACCAACATGAATACTGCACAGCTGATCCTGTCTTTATCTTCATACTGGAGATGATCGAAGATTGCTTCAAGCGCTTTGACCCACTCGACAGCCACTAACGGATCTGTGCTACCTGCGAATTCCGATGGATCCATTCTCTTAAAAGCAAAAAAGACGGCATCAGTGCCAACTGCCTGAGCTACTTGGCCTCTCACTTGGCCTCTACCTTGTCATGTTCCTTGCAATCGAAGCAGCTGCTGAATCTGCTCGCTATGGACTTTGGCCTGCTCTTTAAGCAACTTGCCGAACTCGTCGACAACTCTCGAGGAAGAACTATCCTCACTCTCTGACGCCTTACGCTTAGGAGGCATACTCTACAATGTGCTCACAAAAGACATATCAATAGATAACAATGGATAGATGCAAAAGAAACATACCCGGACAGTTGAAAGTAGACGAAGTCATATGCATTGGTTCGAAGAACCTGGCTCTGATACCACTAAATGTGACACCTCGACCCGTTTACAATAAAATAGCAGCGGAATTTAAAATTTTCTTTAAAGGGAGGATGGAATAAAATTCCATAACATAAAAACATTTACAAAATATTTGCAATTACATAATCAATGAAATGATAAAAGCCAAAATACAAAATATCATTTGAGTGATCATGCCAAAAATGCCAACAAAATAACATCTTCTTCCTTCCTTCTCTATATGCATATGACCCCGGCCCACAATCACTGTCCTGGTCCGTCGCTCTTATCTGCATCACATGAAATAACTGAAATGAGTATAAAACTCAGCAAGTGGAACTCTTACATAGCAATGATACATAATATACTCTGTAAAACATGGCTTTGAAAACATTAAATACCATCAACTCTGAAACATGTATATCATAGCAATAGCATAACAATGAGATGGTATTTCTCTTTACTATGGTGGATTGATATCAATAGTAACTCTGTCTGTGGTGCTCGTATCCCATCGATATAAATCGACAACTCTGAGGATATAAGCCTATGGTCGTTGATCAATTAATTGCATGCAATCTCTGACTATGTATCTATCAATCCATAAAACATTTAAACTCTTTCTTTGGGACATTTCATCAAACACTTTGATATTCTTTCTCTTTTGTATTCCCTTCTCATAGTTGAGACATCAATTGCCTCCACAATATACAACAAAGGTATCAATACATAATAGTGAATCAAATGAAGGGAATAACACAATAAAACCTTTGAAACACAATACATATATAATCATGTGAGCACAAGGGATGAAATTCCACTTACAACCACTAGAACACCTTCATTAATCTCTTGGTTGAAATCCTACAACAATAATCCATAAATAACACCATCCACAACTCAATAATCAAGAACCCATGCCAATTAATCCATAAAATCAACATAAACAACAAACCCATATCATCTCTCCTCCAAAACCAAGAAATAACTAAACAAAAAGACTTACCTTAGCTCCTTGAACAACCAAGAACCTCGATCTCAACTCGAAAATCCAACTTGAAGCTTGAATCAAAGATAGGAAATGAAGGAAATGAGGAAAACCCTAGTCTAATGAGAGATATTTCGAAGATGGGGAGGAAAGAATGAGAAAAAGTAAGCCAACTCATCAATAAAAACACTTAAAAACTCGAGCTGTGCGCGACCGCGGGTGCGCTCCTACCTCGACCGCGGGTGCGCTGAACTCACGGCCTCCCAACCAAAATTCTGAAATCGACGACCGCGGGTGCGGTGCTAACATTACCGTGGGTGCGGTGCATCACCGCGGGTGCGGTGTCCTCTTTACCGCGGGTGCGGTGTTGCTACGGGAAAAACACCAAAATCCAAGAATTACGACCGCGGGTGCGGTCCTTACACTGAGCGCGGGTGCGGTCTGGTCACGGCCAAGACAAAATCTAAGGCAACCAAAATCGATCCAAAACACTGAAACGACGCAACTACCATCAACTAACAATATCAACCACACCTCAAGACAATAATAACCAACAATACTATGGCCCATAATCACAACTCTTAACATCACAACTAAACTTAAACTTAATCAATAAATCCATAACATACGAAAACTTAAACCGTACCGTTCACCAGGCTCGGCTATTACATTTACAGTAAAAAATAACGGTAGAAACTAAAAAAATAAAAATCTTTTTGGAGCATTTTAATGCTCGTAATCTTGATTTTGATATAAACAAAACTTGTTATTTTGTTTTTAACAAGTTAATCTAGTGCGCAGAAAAGTTGGAACTGATCAGTTCCCGAGCCAAAACCGAAATTATTGAGACGCCAACTGATTACCAAAACTGAACCAATCAACACTGACTTCACCAGACCAGTTCAGAGCATAAGTTATAACTGATCAATTAGCATATCACGACAACACTATCAAATGGAATCCAGCTAAGCACGAATATATAAGCTACAAACTACTTCACATACGAATGTATAATAATGGACGTTGCAGCATAGCTAAAAGAGGAAAGCTTCCAGAACAGTTGTCAGAATGAAGAGACGCATCATAAGTAAGCACATGCAAGTACAACGGACATTATTATTGAGTCTTCATGTACGATCAACTAAGCGACTATAAATACCAGATCAAGATCATTGAAGAAATAACAGAACAACAACAAAATACTAGTTTGTGAGGAAAACATAGGGCACGCTAATTTCATATTAGCTTACTAGAACTAGTTAGCCCAATTGTGTGAGAATACTTTCGTGTTGTATTGATTAGATCAGTTATCACACATTCACTCGCAACCACTCACATATACTGAGAGTTGAGCTTATTGTTTAGCTTAGTGAATCTTTACACAAGGACATTAAACATTGTGTTTGCAGTCTTGACATTAGAAACTTTAAACATTATGCGGATTGTCAGGTTCGGCCTTCAATCTTGAGTGCTAGGAGTTCTAGTTGGGTGCTGTCTTTCTGGAGTGGGTTTGTATAAGTTGTTATAAAAATTAAAGCTTTCTAGTAGATCTTACCCGAGGTGGTAGAAGAGGTGACGTATGAGCAGTTGAAATCTTCAAACATCCATAAACATATATTGTGTCTTTAACTGTTTAACTATTGTTTTAAAACTGATTTGATCAGTTCATCTGATATCAATCAGTTCTTCTCATAACTTAACTGATACAAGCCCAAACTGATCCCCTTATTTCAGTTATTCAATTTACACAAGCTAAAAGCTTTAAGCTATTCAGTTTCTTAACAAATGATTATTTCGAGTGTCTTCCGTTTTGTTTGAAAACCAAATTCGATTTAATTCATCGGTGTATTCATTCTTAGAACACAAGCTATTTCAGTTTATGGAGAATATTGTGTTTGAAGCACAATCAAGAATGTCAAAACCTATCCTTCAAACCTTCCTAGAGTTAATATCCTGCTGAGCTAGTGTGTGTGGCCACCCTTCAGGAAAATAATATCAGGTCAAGACTATCATGGTTGAAGTGCAGTAATTGACCCTGTTATATAGAACAATAGAAACATCATGTTTGATTTGTTGTATAGTTTAAAATATTAAAATTGTATAGTTACACAAGCTATAATTTATTGTAAAACGTCAAATGTTCGATCTTTCAATCATTTTGCATAGAATCATTCTTATTTATTGAACAATCAATGCTTTTTTGCCGTCAGACTTTGATAGCCTAGTGGTATGAGTGTTTCCAAAGTTGAAAGAGACCTTGATTCTTGAGTTCAAGACCTAAAAAAAGCCTCTTTGCGAACATACTTGTAGCATTTGAATGACTTCCACAACACATAAAAGCATCGGTTTACACAATCTATTTATATGTAGATGGTCAAAAGTTCATCTGAGCTAGAATTCTACCGAAAGATCCACTAGAAAAAAAATTGTTGAAAAACATCAAGATCTTTCTTTTATGTCTTCCAAAGGATTAAAAAAACTGTTTAATATATTCGAGAAAATATGGTCTCAATTGAAATTCCTATTTCATTTCTACCTCAATCGAAGTAACGGGACTCCTAACACATGACTATGACTTTTATTTCTCAAACTATAATAATATTAAAATAGCAAAATCGATACCCGCTTTGCTAATCTAATCAAGCACATAAAAGTTAAATCATTTAAAAATGTTATATGAATATCAAATATACCATAGCGGAGGAGCTTTTTGCAAATTTTTTTTTAAAAAAAAGTTTTTTTTTTGGCAATTTAACTAAAGAAAGTTTTTTTTTTTCGAACTTGTTAGCTTTATCTTGATAGGAAATACATAAAATAATACTTTCATATATACTATAAATTAGTCAGATATAAATAAATATATTTAGATTGTTTTTAAAAAAAGTCCACAATCATAAATTTTAAAATTCTAAAATCTGAATAAAAAGGGGAAATTACTTAAGATCAATTCAAATAATAATTAATTATAATAACATATTAAAAATTCAAAATAAATATGTAATGTTGCGTGTTTAATATCATGTCACGCTCCGAGACCGGAGTTAGTCGACATCGGCGTTATTCAACAATCACATATTTGCTAAACAACAAGTATCGTAGTACAGTATAAACCAAAACCAGTTTATATCATAAATGCTATAAAAATAGAATCGTATTTACAATAGTAACTCTGAAAACGATGAAAATCTGCGGAAGCATTTATAACTTGTATTAAAACTCACAAGAACATATTCTTAATTAAAATCCTTCATTCTTCCACTATTAGTCCAAAAACTGGTGTCCGGTTCTTCTTTCTCTATTTCTTCTTCTGATTTATCTGGAGAACGTAGAGTAAGGGGTGAGTATTTTGAGAAATACTCACCAAGTGAGGGCCGTTCGAGCACAATATAACAACATGCATAATTTCGAAAATCACATGACTTGCATAACATCATTCATATCATATGCATAACATTTATCAGCACTGAGATTCATCTACTTTCTATGGTTTACTGATATCAGACTCTAATTTTTACTCTTCTAAAGGGACGAGGCCGTATAGCGGTTATATCCCCCACCGCATAAGGGTACATCATGGTTGGGATTCCCACCCATATACAGTCGACTCCTCACAGTGCTTAAAAACATATGACAAATACAAGAAAGAGGTAGAAGCAGAATTGTACTCGACTATTTTCGAAACCGACCACATGCATAAATCCGAAAATTATAAGTTTAAAACAAGCCCACTTACCTTAGACTGGAAGAAAACGTGAAGAACTCAGAAACCATAGAAGAATCATGCTTCGAAAACGCAACAGCACATCTATCGAAAACTCAGTCGCCATGTAAATTTTCTTGTACCTTATTGAACCATTGGATCGGGCTCAAATTTTTACAGTACGTTCACAAGTACATTAAATAAATTACGAACGATGGAGATCGGGTTCCGAGCATTTGATCGAGAGAAACAAATTTCTGAACTTCGAAAGAATTTCGATGACTCGTGCAGAATTTTTGGGAGGAAATTTCGAAAATTGGAGAGGAAACTCGAAAATTTCAGTATAAATTCTGAATGGGAGGGTCCTCATATTTATAAAGATAGGGTGAAAATCTTACCATAATTTGATTGATATTATTTCCAAAATTTGGAGATAATTATTCCATAATTATCGAGATGCTTCTTCCATACATATTGATATGCTTCTTTGTTAAGAAAAGATGCCTTATTTGTAATATTTCCTTCCAATTAGGTGGATATCCGCCTTAATTTACTGTGTATTTTGCTAACCAATCCATCCATAAGATGATGTCGAAATCGACCATGATCAACTGTATCAAGTCGGCGCTAAAAGTCGATTACTGATATTGATTTTACAATCTCTTTAAATTTCGTGAGTTTCAATCAGTGTTTTTATAACCGGATCGTTAATCGAACCGGTCAAGCCTTAAAAAATGGTTCAACCGGTTCAACCGGTTCCACCGGACGGTCGAACCGGATCAATAAAATTAATATTTTATTTATTTTATATAATAAATAAAATAGTAAAATATTGATTATTTATGTTTTTATAGTTTTTATTTAATTTTTAAGATGAAAATTACAATAAAAATCAAAATAAACATCACTTTTCAAATTCAAAAATCCAAATTACACATAACATGTAACCAAATAGTGATGACCAAGTTTAAGTGCCCAAGTAAACATCAAGATTAATTATAAAAAAATAGCAAACATCAAGTTTCTTATAAAAAAAAGTTTCTAGTTGCAAAAACCGTCGCTATTTAGCGACGGTTTGAAAAACACCGTCGCTAAATAGCGACGGTTATTCCTTAACTGTCGCTATATAGCGACGGTTTTTGAAATAACCGTCGTCGATCTCTGGGCAATTTTTTTTATAATTTCACAGACCCGGCCGGTTCCTGAAGACCGGCCGGTTTCCGGTTTTTCCGGTTGAACCGGGTTTTAACCGGTTTTTTCCGGTTAAACCTGTTTTCCGGGTTTTTATTTATGTCCGGACCGGTCTGGAGGCCGGTTCGCGGTTGAACCGGTCCAACCGGCCGGTCCGGTCCGGTTTTGAAAACATTGGTTTCAATGGCCCTACTTGTAGGTGTGGCTATTCGAAAAGGCTCAGCTAGTTTCTCAGGCTTACATCCTAACTTCTTAGCAAATATCTTAGACATAAAGAAATGGATAGCACCACAGTCAAATAATGCATAACCAGGCACTTGCTGAATAAGTATGGTACCTGACACAACTTCATTGGCGTCATCTTCCTCTTCCTGAGTTATGGCAACGATCATGTCGTTAGGTTTGTCCTACTTTGGCTTACTAGGGCCTGCTCCTGCATTTGGCCCAGTTCCTCAGTTAGGCCCTGCTGATCGGTTGGCGGCGGTAGGACAATCTGCAATTTTGTGCCCCGATTTTCCACGTCCAAAGCATACACCGCTGGCCCTTCGGCATTCCCCGGCGTGTCTGAAGCCACAAGTTGGGCATGGCTTGAGTCCTTGATAGTTAGTGGCGGGGGATTGCCCTGAGGGAGGTCCACCTGACTGATTGGGCCTCTTGAACATTGGTTTTCCCTGAGAAAGCTGGCTGCTAGGGGTCGCTTGTTCCAGTTTTCCCCTTCTCTTCGACGAATATCAGCTTCGGCTCGGATAGCCGCGCCATCAGGTCTGAAAATTTGGCAGGTTGGTAGACTGCTAGAGTTGATTGGATCCTGATGTTCAACCCCTTCTTAAAGCGGTGCAATTTCAGAACTTCATCCGCCATGATTGCTGAAGCATATGATCCAAGGGCATTGAACTGGGAGGTGTATTCCACAACTCACATATCTGAAGCTTGGATGAAATTTTCAAACTCACTCAGTTTCTGCAGTCTGCCCTTGGTGGAAAATACTGTTTCAGAAAAGCTTCTCTAAAATGCTGCCAAGTGATTGGTCCTGCAGCTGTCATGGCTGGCGAGATTGCTTCCCACCACTTGCCTGCTTTATCCTCCAGGAAATGCACTATCACGCCCACTTTCAGTGGCTCGGGGACTACCAACAGTCGCAGCTGAGTCTCCAAATTTTTCAGCCGACTCTGGATAACTTCAGGGTCGTCAGCTCCACTGAAGGTTGGA
The DNA here is from genome assembly GCF_022965805.1 of Primulina eburnea. NCBI lineage: Eukaryota > Viridiplantae > Streptophyta > Magnoliopsida > Lamiales > Gesneriaceae > Primulina > Primulina eburnea. Next base: position 7,966,454 of record NC_133108.1, read on the forward strand.
CACCTGTTCTTGCGAAGTGATTCATAGTGGAACTTGACTCCGTGCTGTGTTGGAGGTGGAGGTGGATGATTGGCATTCGGGTTCACTAGCCCTTGTAGTGTCGTTGCCACGATCGTGGCTATAGCCATCAGGTCTGCTTGGTTAAGACTGAACCCAGGTGGTGGTCCATTATCTCCTTCGTTGGCATTGTTGTTGTTAGCATAGCGAGGGTTCCGGTTTTGTCTCGGAGGTCTACCGGCCATTTCTTACAATTAAACGTTTCTAAGAATTTGTTGTGCATAACGACAAGATTGAATAAATAAGTTATGCTGGAACAACCGAAATTAATAAATAAACATAACTTTATTATTTTTTTTTTAATATAGAAGAACAACCGAATGGAAACAAATAGTATTGAATGAAAACAAATCGTACTGGCTGAAATAATATAGCATCAATGGGAAAATAAACTCCTAGTAATAAAGAAATGTCACTAAGACACTCTAATCCTCTATCTCTCCGTGTCATAGTTAGTGACGTAAACAAACCAAGTTACTCGCGAGATATTCTGAGCTCAGATCGATAAAAAAACTCGTTCGTTAAGCTTATCGAACCGAGCTCGAGTACACACGAACAATCCTGAGCTCGAGCACACATGAACAAGTCTTGAGTATACACTAATAACTTACATTATTATACATCGAAATTTGAGTAGCGTAAAAAAAGTGCTTGAACTATAAAATTAAAAGTCAACCTCCTTAGATTTTCATATCTTAATTTATTTTTTTGTTAAAAATGTTCCAAACGATCTTGTTTAAAAAACTCAAAATCATATATCTTCCTTTGTCGAACCGAGCAGCCAAATGTCCTCCCTTTCTTCCCTGCTCCGCCGTAGTTTCTCCACCACAGCCTCATTCCAGTCTCCCTCGATCAAATCTCTTTCCGAGGACCTCTACAAAGAACGGGATCTCAAAAGGCTAGTCCAAAAATTCAAACGCTACTCCTCTTCTGATCGTTTCCGCGCCAAGGCAGGAATATATGAGACAACCGTACGCCGCCTAGCCTCTGCGAAACGCTTCCGATGGATCCAAGAAATTCTTGAACACCAAAACGAGTTCAAGTATGACGTCTCCAAAGAGAACTTCAACATCAGGCTCATCAAATTGTATGGTCAAGCGGGTATGTTTGATTGTGCCAAGAAAGTGTTCGATGAAATGCCGGAGAGGAATTGTGAAAGAACTGTGAAGTCCGTGAATGCACTTTTGTCCGCATGCGTTAGTGCTGGAAATTATGATGAAATTGAGGGAATTTTTAAGCAAATGGAGATGAAGTGGAAGGTGAAGCCGGATGTGGTTTCATATAACATTGTGATTAAAGGGTTTTGTGAAATGGGGAAGCTGGATAGAGGGCTGGCTCTTTTTGATGACATGGTGAGAAAAAATGGAGCGAACCCAGATTTGATAACGTTCAATACTCTTCTTAATAGGCTGTACGAGGATAAAAGGTTTGACGATGGCGAAAATATGTGGAAACAAATGGTTAAATGTAACTTAATTCCGAATGTTAGAAGTTACAATGCAAGGCTTGTTGGATTAGTCAATGAGAAGAAGTTTGAAGAAGCAGGCAAATTGATCACTGACATGGGTCAAAATGGAATAAAACCAGATTTTTTTACCTATGCTGCTCTGATTAGAGGGTACTGTAATGAGGGAAACGTGAAGGAGGTGAAAAATTGGTATTCGGAAATGGCGAGATGTGATTTTGTACCAGATAGAGCATTGGTTGGGGCAGTTCTTTCATTTGCTTGCGACCATGGAGATTATGATTGGTGTTTCGAGCTTTGCAATGAGTTGTTTGAGAGAAAGTGTCTTGTTGACTCAGGGGTGTTGCAAAAGGTGGTAGACAATTTGTTGAAGGTCTCTAGAGATACAGAGGCTAAGAAGGTTGTGCAGATGGGGAAGACAAATGATTATTGTCTTTATAAACTTAAACTAGCATGATTTGGTATCTTTGTTCTCTTTTGCAGTTCCAGAATTTCAAGAAACAAGTTTTGTGGTCTTTTTTTGGTTTCTGATAATTGCTCAGTCGTCCACTGTAGCGGAACTGAAATAAAAGCTTCTTGACTTTATTTATATTTGTGATCAGCATCTTTCATACAGATTGAAGTTTAGTTGAATTTTGCACCAGTTTTCATTGTTGCATCTTACACGTCGGATAGATATACATAATCTGGTTAATCTTCAATCGCAAAGTAACCCCTTATCCTTTAAGTAGGCCACAGATTGATCATATATTTCTTCAATTCCATACTCAAACTTGAACCCCTCATTCAGCAGTTTATCTGATGAGATTATCAACTTAGCTTTTGACCGGACATCTCCTAAACTGCAAGTAATAAAAAATACGACAGTTGATACAGTCTATCTGAAAATATGGGATCGCTGAAAGAAGTATGTGCTTACTCTGTTGGGATGTTATACATAGGGTATCTCTGTCTCAGAAAATCTGCAAGCTCACATACACCGGTATTCACGGCACAGCAAATGTATCGGCCAAAAGCTGAATCCTTTTCGGCTACAAAGATATGTGCACGGCAGACGTCCTTCACATGAGCCAAAGAGATTGAGCCCGACAGCTTTTGCATCCCGTTTAAACCGTTCATATGGAATTTATTTCCTGCAATTTTTTTGCCAGTGAACTTTAAGATAAGCATTCTACTTGATTATGCCTTGTTGTGAGGTACACGCTTTAACTTATAAAATATTTAGATACCTATTATTAAGGAGGTTGCAAGAGTGACGCTGCTGGGAATTTCTGGAGTAAGTGAAGGACCAGCCATTAGAGAAGGAATGATCGTAATGAGGTTGATGTTATATTCCTTGGCAAATTTCCATGCAGCCTTTTCAGCCAGTGTTTTGGAGACAGCATACCCCTGGAATGATGTTGTAATGGTTGTATTTCAGCATAAACAAATAAATGGCCTGCCGTATTCTACATATTTATTCTCCATCTTAAATCCTTTTAAAAGTTGTTTCAAATGCATACTCATATTTAACCATTTGTTGAAGATAATGCTCCGAAAAAATGCTTAATGGAAATATTGCAAATTCTAACAGGAAAAAAATTGTTTACCCAAGTGGGGGGCTTGACAGAGGTGAGGAATTCAACATCAGTCCAGTTATTTTCATCCATCACCAATCCTGTCTCGTTTAGCTGATTTATACTCACTGTAGCAGCAGATGATGTAAAAACCACACGCTCAACAGTTCCTGCTTTGGCACAGGCTTTCATCACATTAATCACTCCCTCAATCGCTGGTTTTATCATGTCATTCTGCATGCAAAATTGGAATCATGATAAACTACTTAATTAAGATTAGATGGATCATGTTTTTTTGACTAATTCCTATACTTGAGGATCTTCAGAAGCAAAGTTAACAGGCGTCGCAACGTGAAACACGAAGTCACTCCCAGTTATAGGGTCATCGAAACTGGATTCATCTGTTAAATCCGCCTGGAATATTTTCAGGTTTCCGAGATTTTGCAATGCCAGCAGGTGAGATATCTTCGCCCCGTTTTCTGCAGAAATCATATCCCGTGGAAGAAACAAGTAACTTTGATATCTTTATTATAAAATCAGTAAAGTCGAGTAGTTTAGTGGGAGACTAACCTTTGTCTCGTACCGTAGTATTAACTGAATAGCCTTTCTGAAGCAATAACTTGACAAGTGAAGAAGCCACAAAACCAGTGCCACCAATTACACACGCAGTTCTTGGTCGAGATTCCATTATATTTTCTACCTGTTCGAAGGCATTGCATTGCATGGCATAGCAATATATCCAAGTGAAATCGAGGATTTTTAGGTGTGATCACACATTCACATCACCAAACTTTCAACCCAGGATCAATTGGCGTTGGAGATTAGTTGGTCTGTGTCTTACTCGAACACACACGCACACACACAAACATATAGGCATAAATATATTTAATCTAAACTTACTGATGTTTGATTGGTTAGTATGTGTATGATACTAATAATAGGATTAATCACAAAAAAAAATGTATTATAAATCTAATAGAAAATATAAGAGAGGAGAAGAGTGAAAGATGAGAATGAAGTGTTTTATTTATCAACCAAGAATCCCTGTTTTTAGGTGCAACTGAGTGATATGTATTTGGAAAGAGAACACTAATAAAGTCATTTACATAAATATCATTCATCATAATCATTTACAAATATAACAATTTATAACACTCATTTTTGGATGATTATTCACTTAACATAATATCATATAAAATAATAATATAACATAATAAATAATATATTTTAAATTCTAAAGATTTAAATATATACAAATAATAAAATATATATATTTTTCAAAGTTTAAAATCTAGAAAACATAATTATATTCAAATATAATTTAGATGAATCTCCAAACTGACCTAACTAATTAAAATGTGTTATTTTTTATGACAATAATATTAATTTTCATGATAGATATGGATAGAGTCGATCCGTTTCATGTGTATAAATACGTAAAATTAGCTCACAAAAAACATACTCTTCAATAATTAATTAAAAAAATAAAGATATGAAGGGTACATATTGTAATTTTTTGTTTAATAATTTAACTGATGTGAGAGAAATAATTAATACATTGCAACGTTCAATTCATTCCATCCAACCAATCACCCTAGGATAACTTTTATCAATAAATATTTATAATAATTGACACATACTTTATAGAGTAACTTCCTATAGGATATGACATGTGATATTAATATTTTTATTTCAGTTTTTGCCCCCAAAACATATTTTATATGAATATCATTACATATATATTAGTAATTTCACTATATCTTTGGAATTGCTTATAGGTCGTTCTCAACTAGCTTTAACAAATAAGATAAATATCATTTTAATATATTGATGATGCTAGAGAAAAATTGGTAGAGTTGTGTCGAATTCTCGAGCCCGTTCATTCGTTTCTTAGCAGATGTTGCCCGATAGTAAAATGAATGAGCTCTCAGAGATCGATCATGATCGCGATTTTATGCATACTCAAACAACAAACTCGTGAATTGATATGCTGAAAACGTTCCTGACGTAACCACTCCCGTGGGTAAAGTCGCTATTGGGCTCATTAAAAGAGAAAAAATTAACAATCTATAAGTATACAAGGACTACAATATGAACTGGATGAATCAATGGATGGATTAACTGGATATTATAGGAGAAAAATATTGATGATCTCAATCAAAACCTGGATGCTATGTACTCTCCGACATCTGACCATGCTTACATTAAATGCCTCATTAATTACCTCATTAAATGTTTCATCAAATATTGTATTAAATATTGCATTAAAGACTATGTTTCGTACTACGACCGAGAGATCATGTCCCACCGTTAGCTTCATTATGTCGAGTCTAGCCCATCTATGCACTGCCTCACAAGCTCGTGATTGCCAAATAAGTTGATGCAAATCCCCTGTCCCACACCTCTGATTAATATCCAGGTAAAGCCTTCATTCTCAAGATAAGGATCCTTACTAGAGCTAGTTCCGCCATTCTAGGACTATCATCATTATAGCTTCTTTGGACTCGCGTCTTGAGTCTCCGAGTATGTCTCCCATTACCTCGAATGATAACCACCTCGGCTCCCACTAGCTCGGTCGAGCTCCTCTTCAACCGCCAGTTTGATTTGTTAGATGGCCATGGTAACAGCCAAAGGCGTCATCAAACTCCATGAGTCCGACTCTTCGCACCTGATTACTATTTTTTGAGTATAATTATTCATAGTGTCTCATAAATATCGACAAAATTAGTGCATTGAATTGTGAGTGGATGTCATTTAGTCAAAAAGAGTTGGCAAGTTTTTGTCAAATTTGGACAAAGATATGATGAATATTAGCATTCACATATAAGAAATCACCTATAAAAGGTTTTTCTCTTATCGTTAAAAACATACCAAGCATCTCATTCAAGTTCTTTCTCTCTATTTCATAACATTTGAGTGTTTAATTCTATAATATTTGTGATATGTTTTTTCTCCTGTATTTAGGAAGTGTATGTTGTCTTTGGAAACCCAGTAAGTGGTTGTACACTACAAAATATTATAGTGTAATTATTTTTATCTTGCCTGGGTTTTTACCCTAATAATTTTTATGGGGTTTTCACGTAAATTTCGATGTCTAGTTTTATACTTTATTTTCAGATTATTATCTCAAGTTGCCGCATGTGAGACAAACGAGTGGTATTAGAGCCTTGGTTTAAAATTTCTTAAAATTCTGATTATGTTCTGTGGTTGCAGTCTAGACTGATCTTCCACATCAGATCTTTTTGAGATTTTTTTTATTAAAACGGGATTATTTTGTCAAGTTTATTAAATTGTTGTAGACATAATGATAGGCATGTATAAGATAACAAAATTCAATTGAAGCAATTTTATGCTATGAAAAATAAAGATACAGTCATTCTTAAGAAATGAGATTTCTTGGCGGCCATTGGAGATAGACCGGTGAAAATGACGGACGATAGAAAGTGGAATGAGATGAATGATAATGTTATTGCTAATGTACACTTGGCTATAGCTGAAGAAGTATTGTCATGTATCTCTAAGATAAATACAACAAAAGTTATCTTGGATACTCTGGCAAAGATGTATGAGGTCAAGTCACTACATAACATGATTTTCCTAAAGAGAAGGCTTTATATTCTTCGGATGGCAGAATTGTTGCGTGTTTTCTTGATTGCTCGCAAGTGCACGACGTCTAGTTATAGTAAAATGTAATTTTGAGTACAAGTGTCGATCCCACGAGGAATATATTTCTAAGCTTATATTAGTGCTTGTAATTGAAATAGTCTTGACTTTATTTAGAATAATCAATTGACAGATATGTTTGCACCAATAACTAGATTGAAAATAAATTTAATTATAGTACCAAATAGTAGTAAACAACAATGGAATAAAAGATCTAGAGGTCCGATTTCACGCAACTATCCACCATGTGCTATTTTGTGTAGCTATATTATAAATGTCCTTCTTATTCATTAGCCAAGAATTCTAAATTATCTACTCCATCTTCCGATTGCTAAGTAGATACTAATTATCTAACAAAAGATTGTAATGTCCCCGTCAACAATCTATAATTAAATAACACAATAAGCAATAATTTCTTTTAATGGCTTCAATAGCAATATATGTCCTCCCGAACTATATAAATACCATCGATGTTTTTCCCTTTCTTGTTTATAAATTCCATTTTCCAAGTGATAAATTATAAACATAAGAATCATTCAAGATATGGCAAGTAAAATGAAAGCATTAAGATTGGAAAAATACAAATGAACAATAAGGAAAACTTATATAGCATAATTCATAAATCCCAACCCATGGTTTCTAGTCTTGTTCCATCTTTCCTCTAGAAATAAGAATTAGTTCATAATAATACAAACAACACAACAACACATGAATGTTAAACAAGACATATCAAATAAAAATAAAGAAGGAAGAACTTAGAACAAGAGTTTGGAGTGCAAGATATTTCTGTCCAGAAGTGTGCAAGAGATTTCCTAAGAATGATGTACTTGGATCTTCAATCTTCTAGCCTCCACTACTCTTCCCTTGGATCCCCAATACTCTAGATAGTAAATAATAGAAGCCTTTTATAGTCCTCGACAAGTTTTTGCACGCAAAACACAAAAGTCATCAACTCCCATGCACATCACACCAAATTTCAGAATTTCCAGACTTTGTCTGTCAAAGACCGCGGGTGCGGTAAAGATGGCACCACGGGTGCGCTGCTGTTTCGGGGAAATTTTCATCTTCGAACTACGAAGACCGCGGTTGCGCTTGAAATGTTACCGCATGTGCGGTACAGCTTCGGCAGAAATTTCTGAAATTCTTCTTCATAACCGCGGGTGCGGTGTCTGTTTTAGCGCGGGTGCGCTGGAGCTTCGGCAATTTTTATCTTTTGCACTCTCCAATTCAAAACTTTACTACTCAAACTCTCATTCTAAGCTTCCAAACTACAACAAAAAATCACATAAAACCTGTTCAAGAATCACAAAATTCTAAGTTAAAAACAAGTAATAAAAGTACAATAAATTGCACTTATCAAACTCCCCCAAATTTAAGATTTTGCTAGTCCCGAGCAAAAAAAAACAACACAAACAAGTCATGAAATATTTTAAAGAACTTGGCCTCAAGATAAATTAACTAACTCTTCATGCATTCACAAGTCAAATCAATCCAACCAATTTTTCATCCGGATAAAATCATGCAATCGGTTAATTCTCTTAACTTCTAATCTCTTCAACTCATGTTTCAAAACATTCTCAATTGATTTCAATTTTTACAAACACAAATCAAGAGGTCTTTTCCGGTAAAGATTTGGTTCAAAGCCATATTCATTCAAGAAAGGAATACCTAATAAATATTTAATGCAATGAGGTGTGTGTAAAATTATTCAGATTCATACTCACTGGAAGTGTTTATCGATTGTCCATAGGCTAGATCCTCCCAATCACTCTCCACTAGTATATTGGACAACTATGACGAGGTTAATAGGATTTTCAATGGTTGTAATGTTAGGCCTTGGCTCATGGCTACAAATAAAGATTAGGATTTCAAACAAGGGAGTAAGTTGAATTTTATCTCTTTTGCAAACTCCAATTTTTCTTTTATCTCCAATTTTTTATTCATTTCATCTCTTTTTCTTCCTTTTTTTCTCCAACTTCTTCAATCAAAACATCATTCATCATTTTTCTTTTCTTTTATTTTGTAGGAGAATATCACTTTCTTTAATCTTTTGAATTCTTACTCCCTTGAGAAGGTATGAAATAATTGTATAAGATATTCAAAGGGTTGGTAAATGTGGGATTATTGAAAGAATATTCGAATGGGGGTCTTTTACACATATTTACGTGTGCCATTCAAATTCATATAAGCTCAAATATGTGACAAATGATAAATTATTTTTATTTGGTGGCTTGAAAGGCTCAATTGATCCAAAAATCACCTAAATCATTCCTAAATCATAAGTTGTCCGTATTTCGCCTCGAGTGTTGTTTGGATAGTTCTAGACAAAATCTCAATTCACCAACACAGAATAGAATCTAAACATCGTGAAAAGTGGTGTCTCAATGCATCAACCAAATATATATATATTCAAAAGAAAAGTGCTTGACTTTCAAGAAATTTCAAGAACACAATTCTTTTCTCATATAGGCTCAAGAGTGCTTCAAATGAATATTTATGAACAATATAAATAGGCCTAAATAAAATCAAAGATTGCCTCAATCATATATGTGTTTGAAAAAATTTATTTCAATGTCAAATGAAAATCACAGAGTTGTATAGAAATTATAAGTCTCAAACTTACCAAATCTCATGATTGTTCTCTAAATTTTTCAAATTGATCGATTAACATAAATGAAATGCATGACCATTCTTTTCAATACAAATTTTTTTTTCATCATTGGCCATTTCAAATAAAAAATTTTCATGACTAAAACACTACAAACACACAAGCAAACAACTAAAAAATAAATAAACACACAAAATAAAATAAAATAAATCAAATCTCCCCCAACTAAAACATGTGCATCGTCCTCGATGTAAATAAGCATGAAAATTAGGAGAATACACATACCTCGGGCAACGACCGTCAGTGGTCATCGCCATCCTCATCATCTGCGTCATATTGGGGTGGTTAGAACTCCGGCGGGTGGTATATGGGTGGCCAATGTGGAGGAGGTGGAAATGGATTACCAGAGGAAGAAGCTGATGGAAATTGCTGAGCCAAGACAGACGTAAAATCCATTATATATCCCATAAATGTATCGGTCCTAAACCGAAACTCATACATGTCTTGGCGTTGTTGGCGCATCTCCTCTTCCAACTGAGTTAATCTATCCCGCCTATTTATTGGTTGCGGTTGTGGTTCTTGAGCTTGAGCCTGGGCACGTTTTTCTGCAGCTCTTCTGTTGAATTCCATTTCAGCTCGACGTGCCGTAGCGTGTTCACCTCTGACTGCCCGATGTGGTTGAATTACCACAATGACATTTTTCGGCTTTAACAATTCTTCATTCATTGCCCAAGTCACTCCCGCATTCTGGCATAATGCAGTGATAAGAGAAGGGTGGATGAGTCCGCTAGGAGAATTACCTTTTGCATAATCAAGTATCGAACTCTGAAGCAATTGACCTAAATCAATTGTCCTCCCCGTCATGATGCAAAAAGTAAGGATAGCTCTCTCCTTGATGACAGTGGTGGTATGCTCGGTAGGTTTAATCCTAGCAGAAATAAAAGAATACCAATCTTTGGCAACACTTTTCAGATCAGACTTTGCTAGGCTGACATGCACATCATCCTTCATTCTCCACTCTGCTCCCTCTATGCAAATTGTTTGAAGAATATTATTATAATCAACATGCTCAGTCCGGTATTCTTCATATTCATCGTGCATTACTGGAGGGATACCATATAACGTATTGATCGTATGTGCATCAAAGGCTATCATTTTTCCTCGCACCAACACCTTCAATTGATCATGCCTAACCTTGAGGTTAGCATAAAATTCTCTCACCAACGAAATGACAACATCTTGTGGCTGCCTGCCAAACTCCTCCCAATGCCGAGCAGTAAGCATTAATCCAATTTCGGATCGAGGAAAACTCAAATCAAATCCCCTTTCTTTTACAATGCTTTTGTTCAAAATTTTTCCATAGTTCTCCTCCGCTTTCTCGTCCCAAAACCATTTGCAGATGATGATGCACCCTTGGATTGTTTCTTTCTTGGAGGCATTTTATCAAACACCTTCAAATCAACTTCTCACCCTTCAATCCACTTCACTAAATTTAATGATTCTTGCACTCCCCCAAACTTAATACTCACAATATCCACACCTCAACAATATACACAAAAATCCAATCAACAATATCAACAATGTACTTCATTAAATGTAATTTCCTTCCATAGCAAATAACACCAATAATTTCGAATTCAAAGCGAATGTAATATAGATTTGCTCACCTTGAGTGTTCAAATGTTTCTTTGAAGAACAAATTCGAAGCACCCATCAATACTTTTTGTGAAATTTTCGAACCCCCTTTTAAAACCTAGGCTTGGTGTTTATTTTGTATGAAATGTAGATGGAAATTTGAGTGGAATTTGTGAAGTTATGTAGGTGTGGATTGTATTTTTGTGCTTGAAAAATCAAAATTTGAGTGTGGAATGTATTTTGAGTGGAGTTTTTTCAAAGTGGAGAAGAGAAATTGGAGAAGGGTTCTTCGTTTATGCGTTATTTCTGCCCCATTCTGATTTTTAAAATGTCGACCGCGGGTGCTGTGTGCAAGGGACCGCGGGTGCGGTTTGCTTTCGGCAGTTGCTTTGAAATTCAATATTCAGCTACCGCGGGTGCGGTGTGCAACGGACCGCGGGTGCGGTGTTCATTCGGAAAATGTAGCGCGGGTGCGCTCAAGAATATACCGCGGGTGCGGTGTAGCTTCGGGAACTCTTTTAATTTTGTATACACCATAAGCGCGGGTGCGCTCAAGACTATACCGCGGGTGCGGTGTAGCTTCGGTAAATTATTTACATTTTCTGTCTTAAACACTGCAGGAGCGTTCCAAATTGTACCGCAGGTGCGGCATTCCTTCGGGAATTTTTTTCTTCTCCAATTTTTAGTCCTGAAAAGAAAATAATTGGAATTCATTAGATTTGGGAAGATACAAGCACACACTATACTAAAAGTACACAACCAAAAATAATCATGATACAAAAAAAAAAAAAATCAAAACCAAAATGCAATAGAGAAACAAAAATTTGGGTTGCCTCCCAATAAGCGTTTGGTTTAACGTCTTCAGCCCGACTATCATTTTTCTGATCAGTTTGGTTCGCTCAGCTTGACAGTGTCGATATTCCTTACTTCAGTCCCATAGTACGGCTTAACCCGCTGTCCATTGACTTTGAAGGTTCTCCCATCACTGCACTTTAACTCGATAGCCCCATAAGGAGACACCGTTTCCACAACAAACGACCATGACCAATGCGACTTTAGCTTACCAGGGAACAACTTCAGACGAGAGTTAAACAGTAGTACTTGTTGTCCTGGTTTGAGCTCCCTTCTTACAATGATTTTGTCATGCCACTTCTTAGTTTGCTCTTTGTAGATCTTGGCATTCTCATATGCGTCATTTCGGAATTCATCCATCTCGCTCAACTGCAGTTTTCTAACGTCACCAGAAGCTTTCATATCAAAATTTAATTTCTTCACAGCCCAAAATGCTCTATGCTCCAACTCCAACGGCAGATGACATGCTTTCCCAAACACTAGCCTATAGGGAGACATCCCAATAGGCGTCTTGAATGCAGTCCGATAAGCCCATAACCCATCATCCAACTTCATAGCCCAATCTCTCCGGTTGGTGTTGACAGTCTTTTCCAGTATTTGCTTAATTTCCCGGTTTGATACTTCAGCTTGTCCATTCGACTGAGGATGATATGATAGTGCCACTTTGTGCTTCACATTGTATTTAGCCAACAGTGAGTTGAAAATTTTATTGCGAAAATGCGTACCTTCGTCACTTATGATGGCTCTCGGTGTTCCAAATCTGGTGAAGATGTTCTTGTGTACAAACTTAACTACAACACAAGAATCATTAGTATTGGTGGCGATTGCTTCTACCCATTTCGAAACATAATCTACAGCTAATAATATATAAGATTGACCAAAAGAAGGGGGAAAGGGTCCCATGAAATCTATGCCCCAGACATCAAAAAGTTCCACTTCCAAATATTTGTCAGTGGTAATTCGTGACGCCTAGAGATGTTTTTCTAACCTTTGGCACCTATCACATGATTTCACTAAGGTATAGCTATCCTTAAACAAAGTAGGCCAGAAAAAACCTGATTGCAATACCTTAACTGCAGTTCGTGTCGCTCCAAAATGTCCACCGTATGCGGATGAATGACATAGCTCAAGAATTTGGTGTGCTTCGACACCGTCAACACATCTATAATTAAATAACACAATAAGCAATAATTTCTTTTAATGGCTTCAATAGCAATATATGTCCTCCCGAACTATATAAATACCATCGATGTATTTTTCCCTTTCTTGTTTATAAATTTCATTTTCCAAGTGATAAATTATAAACATAAGAATCATTCAAGATATGGCCAGTAAAATGAAAGCATTAAGATTGGAAAAATACAAATGAACAATAAGGAAAACTTATATAGCATAATTCAAAAATCCCAACACATGGTTTCTAGCCTTGTTCCATCTTTCCTCTAGAAATAAGAATTAGTTCATAATAATACAAACAACACAACAACACATGAATCTTAAACAAGACATATCAAATAAAAATAAAGAAGGAAGAACTTAGAACAAGAGTTTGGAGTGCAAGATATTTCTGTCCAAATGTGTGCAAGAGATTTCCTAAGAATGATGTACTTGGATCTTCAATCTTCTAGCCTCCACTAATCTTCCCTGGGATCCCCAATACCCTAGATAGTAAATAATAGAAGTCTTTTATAGTCCTCGACAAGTCTTTGCACGCAAAACACAAAATTCATCAACTCCCATGCGCAGCACACCAAATTTCAGAATTTCCGGACTTTGTCTTTCAAAGACCGCGGGTGCGGTAAAGATGGCACCGCGGGTGCGCTGCTGTTTCGGGTAAATTTTCATCTTCGAACTACGAAGACCGCGAGTGCGCTTGAAATGTTACCGCAGGTGCGGTACAGCTTCGGCAGAAATTTCTGAAATTCTTCTTCATAACCGCGGGTGCGGTGTCTGTTTTAGCGCGGGCGCGCTGGAGCTTCGGCAATTTTTATCTTTTGCACTTTCCAATTCAACACTTTACTACTCCAAACTCTCATTCTAAGCTTCCAAACTACAACAACAAAAACAACAAATCATATAAAACCTGCTCAAGAATCACAAAATTCTAAGTAAAAACAAGTAATAAAAGTACAATAAATTACACTTATCAAGAATCCTCAACGATGATCGAAAAATTAAATACTTTATTTGCTCAACTCACGTCTATAGGGCATAAAATTGAGGAAAATAAACGTACAGAGCTTCTACTTTAAAGTCTACCAGATTTATATGATCAACTTATCATTAACTTAACCAACAATAACTGCAGTTCTCGAATAATAAAGTCGGCGCAAGAATAAGGAAGATAGGTTAGTAACTTTGAAGCAGGCTTAGGCTTTACCGATGATAAGAGGAAGATTTATAGATCGTGACTCCAGTGAGAGCCAAAGACGAGGTATATCAAAGTTGTGAAGTAAGAAGAAAAATATTTACTGCTTTAAAAGTGGTGGTAAAGGTCATTTTAAGAAAGAGTTGAAAGGGGATCGGTTACGGTGACCGGAAGCACAACGGAAGTTTAAAAATTTTAATTTTCATCAAGAAATTTCGGCCACCTAGTGAAAGTGTGTAGCAAATACAATAAAACACAAAATGACATTCATAGTGTGTTAAGAAATGTACCTATCAATCACAAGGATTGATGTATGGCTCCAACTAAGGTGTAAACACCTTAGCTCTTCAATGGTAGAAACTATCTACAAGCTCTCCTTGTTCTTGAATCTTTCCTTCAAATTAGGCCCACCACCAACTAGCTAGAACCACTCTAATTTTGCACTAGAAAAATTAGAGTATTTTTCTTTGAGAAGTGTAGTGTTCCTTCAACAATTGAAGAACAAAAAAATTGGAGAGGATGAATAGTATTTTCGGCCACTATTCATGCTAGGAGAGAAGGAGAGACATTTTTTTTGGTTGTGGGAAAAGTTAAAGTAAAAAAGTTGCATGCCAAGCTTTGGTTATACAAAAAGTTGTCTCCCAACCTTTCACCTCCCTTGCATGCCTTTCTATTTGGGTTTGTAACAATTATAAAGCCCATAGACTTTTATTTAAATGTCCCAAACACATTTGAGACCATTTAACCATTGCTTGATTTTACTCAAGCCCACTAGTCTAATAATTATTTTTAATTGGGCTCTACAAGACCCAATATTGTTTAATTAATTCAACACTTGAATTAATTTAATTATTTGGACTCTACTAAGCCCACTAGTGTTTAATTAGTTCAATACTTGAATTAATTTAATTTAGTCCATAATAATGTTTATGAAAATCACAATTTTCAAATACATTATTTGTTTGGCCAACTTTTAATTTAGGAACACTTCTGTTGGAACTTTTCAAGTTCGCAATCTTGATTTTGATGTTAACAAAACTTGTTATTGTGTTTCTAACATATTTACTCAAGTGTGAAGTTGCAAACACAAGAAGCAAACCGAAACTGAATTCTGCACAAACTGAATTTCTGGCGAGCTTCTGTATTTTGAAGATATCTCTCAGCTGGATGATCCAAACGACAATCCGCCAATTGGACGGATTAGAAAACTCAATTTCGAACAAGTTGTATTTCACGTCAGTTGGGCAAAATCGGATGTTATCATGGCCTCACTGATCGCTGAACTACCGAACTGATCACACGAAAACAGCAATCAGTTGGGTTTGAGCAGCTGCGGTATTTTGGTCATATCTCTCAGCTCAGTTATCGAAACGAAGCGATTCAGTATGCGTTGGAAAGACAAGACAAAGATCTACAAATCATTAATAGAAGTCAAAGTCTGAATCGAAGCTTAAGATGCTGATAAATGGCGATGAAGCTACTGGTTCTGCACAAACTGAAATCAGCTGGGCTGATTTCAGCACACCTGCTGAAACTGAACTGAACCAGCTGAACTGACCAACTGAACCAGACTAACTGAAAGACCAGTTGAGTTGACCAGAGTTGACCAGAGTTGACCAGTCGGAAAAATGCCCAGTAAGCTGAATTTGACCGTTTTACTTCCCGAAACAGTACAGAAACTTTCCAACGGTCATATTCTTGTGTCTAACGTATATATCATTGTTGGGGCTTATAAATACAACATCTTGAAGATCAAACAAGAGCTTTGGAAGAGGATTCAAAGTATGGGCAGTTAACATGAAGAAATCAGCTAGTTGAGATCACAAGCCCTTGTGTGAGGATACACTTGAGATGTACACTGTAAAGGATGAATTCCTCACACACAATCACTCACACATATACAAGAGAGTTGAAGTTTACATGATTAGTTGAGTGAGTCTTGCACAAAGACGTAAAACTTGTGTATGTAGTCTTTGCATATGAGACATTAAACAATATGCTGATTGTGAGGTGCTGTCTACAATCGTGAGTGCTAGGAGTTCAGTTTAGGCAGTGGGTAAGTCCTAGCTGAATGGGTTTGTACAAGGTGTTGTATAAATCAAAGTCTTCTAGTGGATCCTTCCCAAGGGGAAGAAGGGGTGACGTAGGAGTGTTTGAAATCTCCGAACATCCATAAACAAATTTGTGTCTATTTCTTTATTGCATTTACTTATCATTTCATAGTTTTAAAGATGCATTGTTGAAGCATTTTATGTGTTCTTCAAATACCAAAATATTGTACACCAAGTGTTTGATAAAATGCTTCAACTGAATATTTTAACTCATTCAACGTGCATATATTTTAAATGGTTTACAAATTATTTAGTCGGTTTCTACGAAGGATTATTTCGAGTATTTTCCGCTTGGTTTGAATACCAAACTCGATTTAATTCATCGGTGTTCAATATTTCAAGAACCGAGCTATTGTAGCTCATCGATTACCCCCCATAATCGATCCTATCAATTGGTATCAGAGCGGGTTGTTCTTGAAAGAACATTGAAACTGATTTTGATGTTTAAAATTCATTATTTCAGATTTTTTACACATATATATGCAAAACTGAATTTTCGCGCAGCATGTAGCGACCATGGGAAAACTGACATATCTCCTTGCTCGGGTGTCCAAATGACAAACCGTTTTTTGCATTGCAAACTAGACTTGTAGAGGTTTACAGCGGTATAAAATTTTCAGCCTATTTATGCTTGAGAAAATGCAGTTTAATCTTTGAAGACAGAGCATATGTGCTGCGGCAGAAAATGAGCCATGGAGAAAATTGGTTAGTTATCCCTCTTCTTTTATAATTTTCAAAATTTCAAAAATATAGGGGGAGAACTCATTATAGTTTTAATGAGTATGTTATTTTTAAATATTGAGGGGGAGAAAATTTTGTGCACAAAATATTTTGAAAATGTGACTTTTTGATTCACACAAAAAGGGGGAGAAATATGTTAGTTGAGTTGATTGTTTATTAAAGTTTTGTGATCATCAAAAAGGGGGAGATTGTTGGAACTTTTCAAGTTCGTAATCTTGATTTTGATGTTAACAAAACTTGTTATTGTGTTTCTAACATATTTACTCAAGTGTGAAGTTGCAAACACAAGAAGCAAACCGAAACTGAATTCTGCACAAACTGAATTTCTGGCGAGCTTCTGTATTTTGAAGATATCTCTCAGCTGGATGATCCAAACGACAATCCGCCAATTGGACTGATTAGAAAACTCAATTTCGAACAAGTTGTATTTCACGTCAGTTGGGCAAAATCGGATGCTATCATGGCCTAACTGATCGCTGAACTACCGAACTGATCACACGAAAACAGCAATCAGTTGGGTTTGAGCAGCTGCGGTATTTTGGTCATATCTCTCAGCTCAGTTATCGAAACGAAGCGATTCAGTATGCGTTGGAAAGACAAGACAAAGATCTACAAATCATTAACAGACGTCAAAGTCTGAATCGAAGCTTAAGATGCCGATAAATGGCGATGAAGCTACTGGTTCTGCACAAACTGAAATCAGCTGGGCTGATTTTAGCATACCTGCTGAAACTGAACTGACCTGCTGAAACTGAACTGAACCAGCTGAACTGACCAACTGAACCAGACTAACTGAAAGACCAGTTGAGTTGACCAGAGTTGACCAGTCGGAAAAATGCCCAGTAAGCTGAATTTGACCGTTGCACTTCCCGAAACAGTACAGAAACTTTCCAACGGTCATATTCTTGTGTCTAACGTATATATCATTGTTGGGGCTTATAAATACAACATCTTGAAGATCAAACAAGAGCTTTGGAAGAGGATTCAAAGTATGGGCAGTTAGCATGAAGAAATCAGCTAGTTGAGATCACAAGCCCTTGTGTGAGGATACACTTGAGATGTACACTGTAAAGGATGAATTCCTCACACACAATCACTCACACATATACAAGAGAGTTGAAGTTTACAAGATTAGTTGAGTGAGTCTTGCACAAAGACGTAAAACTTGTGTATGTAGTCTTTGCATATGAGACATTAAACAATATGCTGATTGTGAGGTGCTGCCTACAATCGTGAGTGCTAGGAGTTCAGTTTAGGCAGTGGGTAAGTCCTAGCTGAATGGGTTTGTACAAGGTGTTGTATAAATCAAAGTCTTCTAGTGGATCCTTCCCAAGGAGAAGAAGGAGTGACGTAGGAGTGTTTGAAATCTCCGAACATCTATAAACAAATTTGTGTCTATTTCTTTATTGCATTTACTTATCATTTCATAGTTTTAAAGATGCATTGTTGAAGCATTTTATGTGTTCTTCAAATACCAAAATATTGTACACCAAGTGTTTGATAAAATGCTTCAACTGAATATTTTAACTCATTCAACGTGCATATATTTTAAATGGTTTACAAATTATTTATTCGGTTTCTACGAAGGATTATTTCGAGTATTTTCCGCTTGGTTTGAATACCAAACTCGATTTAATTCATCGGTGTTCAATATTTCAAGAACCGAGCTATTGTAGCTCATCGATTACCCCCCATAATCGATCCTATCCCATAAATTAAATTTACATTTCTCTCATAGAAGTCATACTTCTATTTTTCCTTTATGCTTATAAACTCATTTATAAGCCGTTCAACACATTGAACTAATTTCTCCTTTATAGAAGTCATACTTCCAATTTTCCTTACGCTTATAAACTCCTTTATAAGCCGTTCAACACATTGAACTATTTTTACTTCTCAACGGGATCTAGAAAGCTAGTACTTGTGTGGCCCTCAATGGTTCACTGATACAACTAGCCGTGGGTTCACATCTCTATGTGATTCGGACTAAACATGTCCTTATATGAGCATACCCCAATTGCTCCATTCTTACTTATCAACTCCTTGATAACAAGAACGTCAAAACTCAAGTCTGATAGTACCCAACCAATCATGTTAAACGCCTAGCAGCATCGCTTACATGATTCCCTAGGTATCAAATGATAGTGCCTGCAAGAACCATTCAATTATGGTTAGCGTACAGTACGGTCCCTTCAACTCATATATCCCGACCGATTCGACAACCATTGGTTTATCGAGAGTTGTCAATGAATCGATACTGTGTGTCATGTCGTAGTTGCATCGATGGTGTAATCTATGAAACCCCTTTCATAATTACCACCATACTCTGATCAGAGATTTCAAACTACATATACATGAAAACACATAGGATATCCATACCGGTAGGTAAGCGGTGAATCCCCGACTACAATGCATCGACTCCTATGTGTTTCGACAGAACACCCAACCTTGCCACCTGATGACCCCATGAGAGTCGGTAAACAAGTCAAAGTGTAATTCTAGCACATA
This sequence comes from Primulina eburnea, assembly GCF_022965805.1. Taxonomy (NCBI): domain Eukaryota; kingdom Viridiplantae; phylum Streptophyta; class Magnoliopsida; order Lamiales; family Gesneriaceae; genus Primulina; species Primulina eburnea. The sequence goes on from NC_133108.1 coordinate 7,986,018, forward strand.
GAGTCTCAATGTTGTCCCGGGTCATAAGGACTAATGGTGTACAACCATAAACTAGGACGTTTCCACTCGATAAGTGAGAACCACTTGGAAAGTCCTTTTATGGAGGGTTGTTCAGTGCACTCTATCAGGAGCACCTATCTGCATGCTCGGACATCACAATGTCCCCTACCAATGAAACATGGTACTCACATCGCAGATACTAGTCTCGAACTCAAGCGGCCTATATCCTTCTTAGCGGCGGCTGAATCGACTAGGAACTGTTTAGAATATACAGTATTCCAAATATGAGTTTCATGATACTCATCATATGAGCATCTCATATTCTTTCTACTATTTGTATATTCAAGGTCTTTATCTATGCAACTAGCATGGGTATATAGATAAAGATTTGCCAAAACAATAATTTCAAATATTATTAAAATAAAGATTGCTTATACATAGAGTTTCATTGTGAACACTCGGCCAACACTTGGCTCGACGGGCACCTACTCTAACAAGAGTGTACGAGTATCGAGAAACGTTCTCATGGAAATGTGACCAGTAATTCAGGCGGTGTTGAAAAATTATTCAGCGAAGCAGCAACAGTTGAAAAAGACAGTCACAAATTTTGTGACACGTGGATTTTGGATTCAGGAGCAACATGACACATGTCGTATGAGTGAGAATGATTTGATCATTATTAACTAGTATCAGGAGGATCTGTATTCATAAAAAATGATCATGCATGGGAAATCATTGGATTCGGTGCTATCAAAATAAAAACATTTGATGACACCATTCACAACATACATGAGGTGCGACATGTGAATGGACTAGAAAAAAAAACTCTTGTCCTTGGGGTAATTGGATGATATCGGGTGCAAAACCTGTATCGAGAACGAGATCAAGAAAATTGTAAAGAGTACGCTTGTGGTAATGAAGGCAGAAAAAATTGCTGCAAATCTATATGTAATTTTGGGAGAAACACACAAAAAGACGGAACTAGTTGTTGCATCAATTGGTTTAGGAGAAAAATTAACAATGTAATGACATAGAAAGCTCGGACATATGTCAGAACGAGCGTTGAAAATTCTCTCAGAACGAAAGCTGCTGCACGGACTTACAAAAGTGTCACTACCTTTATGTGAGCATTGTGTTGCCATTAAATAACACAGATTTCAAGTTTGACACTTCCAATGCCAAAATCAAAAGCATATTGGAGTTGATTCATTCGGATGTTTGGCAAGCACCGATTGTATCTCTAGGAAGAACGAGATACTTTGTCTAGTTCATTGATGATTTCTCTAGGAGATGTTGGGTGCATCCAATCAAGAAGAAAATAAGATTTTTTCTAGATCTTTAGAGATTTCAAAGCGTGGGTTGAACTTGATTCTGAAAAAAAAATTAAGTGTTTGAGGATTGAAAATGGAGAAGAATATACCAGTGACAATTTGATGGATTTTGTCAACATGAGGGCGTCAAAAGATAGTTTATGATGGCTTACACACCTAAAAAAATGGAGTGACTGAGCGAATAAACATGACCTAGTTGGACATCACAAGATCCATGTTGAGGACCTCGGGTTTTGAAAAGTCATTTTGGGCGGAAGCAGTTAAAACCGCTTTGTTATATTATCAATCGTTCTCCTTCAGTGACGATTAAGACTCCGATGGAGATGTGGACTGGGAAGCCGACTGACTATTCTCATTTGCATACATTTGGAGTTCTGTGTACGTTTTGTACAATGATCAAGAAAGATCGAGATTGGACTCAAAATCCAGAAAATATATCTTCTTGTGTTGTGCTGATGGGGTAAAGAAGTTTCGGTTGTGGGATCCTACTGTCCACAAGCTTGTCATTAGCAAATATGTTATCTTTGAGGAAGATAAAGTAAAGACAGACAAAGACATGTTGAATTAAGAAAATACTATATTTCATGTGGAAAATAAGATATACGAAGATCAAATTTCTTGTGAAGCACTACCCGAGCACAAGGAAGAAGAACATGTTGAATTTGAGATTTCCAATATAAGGCATTCAACTCGAGACAGAAGACCACTGGGTTGGCTTTCAGACTATGTCACTGAAACCAATATTGCATATTGTCTATAACAGAGGATGGTGAGCCATCAAGTTTCCATGAGTCTACTCAAAGCTCAGATGTATCCCTATGAATGACAGCAATACATGAAGAATTGGAGGCATTATACAAGAATAAAATTTGGGATCTTGTTATATTACCAAGAAGGAGAAAAGCCATTAGTAATATATGAGTCTACAAGATCAAGCGTGATGGTGATAACCAAGTGGAGCGATATAATGCTAGATTGGTGGTAAAAAAATATATTCAGAAAGAAGACATTGAATTCAACGAAATATTTTCTCCTTTGCTTTAGCTTACAACGGTCAGAGTAGTGTTGCATTATATGTTGCATTTCACCTACATCTAGAACAAATCTATATGTTGCGTTTCTTTATGGAGATCTTAAAGAAAAAATCTATATACTTCAGCCAGAAAGTTTTGTGAAAAAAGACAAAGAGAACTTGGTTTGTATGTTGAAAAAATCTATGTGCGGTCTCAAACAGGTGCCGAGTTGTTAGTACAAGAGACAGGGACGGATCCAGAAATTAAAGTTGATGTGAGCTTGAACTTAATATAATAAGTTAATAAATAAATAAATAAATATATATATATATATATGTATATGTATATATCAAATATGAGATATTAATATGAAAATAGTTAGCAAAATGACCTTGGTATATTTTTTTAAAAAAAAACATATTGTTCCTAGCGTATTGAAAATAGAGGTCTTGCTATCCCTAGAGCTAGCAGCCGTTATTATTGTTATTTTTTAAAAGAAGACTGCATATAACGGTAATCAAATTTACTTAAGCGGGTGTATTCAATGTGGGAAATTTTTTGAAATTTAAAAATAAGATTACATGTTAATCAATTGATGTATTTTAAAAAATTTACAAACATGCATATAAACCCACATATATATACATGTAAGGATTAAACGATTTAACTTTTAAATAAGTAAATTTATTTATTAATATAAATATTAAAAATAATTTCAAATTGAATATGTTATATATGTCAATTAATTATTAGTTCAAAGAAATTAATAAAAAAATCACATGTTATCACATGTTATAGTTAAGTACAAAATTTATAAAATTCTATAAAAAAAAAATCAACAAAAGTCTATAAAAATCTTGCAAAAAAGTCTACATAAATCCACATAAATCTGTTTATAACATAAAAGTCAATAAAAATTTATCAAATCCATAAAAGTCTATCATTTAAAAAAGTTATTAAAAGTTATCAAAACTCTGAATTGAATACACCCCACTTAAACTCAGGCGATCAAAACTGGTGTTTGCATGTGCATGCTAACCAAATGAATGGCAAACAGCTTGTATTGCAGTTGCTGAATTAGGAGCAGATAATGCAGTTTGCAGACAAGGAATTCATGGGCTCTATCAGCTTTATGGTGTTGATATTTCCGTGCCTCTTTTAATTGAAGGTGATAGCTGCATATCTCTTAACCAAGCGAGGGATGGAGATGCATTTGTGGAATTCTTTATGACTATATAAGGCTGGAAGCTCCACCAACACAACAGAGTTAATAGAAAGAACTGAAAATGTACATCAAACAAGAAAAAAAGGATTAATTTCATATGAGACCCCGAGTGCAAGTATCGATTTTTTTGTTCTCTTTCCATTATCTGTACGCAGTCGGCAGTGCTTAACCGCTCAAACACTTGGTCACTTGGATGATTTGTCAAAGTTAAAAAAGAAGCAAGCTGTTGTAGGCTTAATTTTTTTACTAGCTATTCAGATCGTTGAACAATTCACCACCAGCAAATTTAAAACACTGAAACTAGTACTGATGAATCTGTACGGGCCCTCAGTTTCAGAAAAATAATATTTTATAAACAATCACTTCATTCCCTTGAAGGAGGACTGCAGAAAACAGTCAACAAAATGCTCACAGAAGTTCAAACAGCCCTTCATTGGTTCAGTTCTAGGCACAATATTTTGCAGCAAGCACAGAAGCAATAAGAGAGAACGTAAAAAGGCACAAAAGAAGTCTTGACATCGATTCTGATGGAGCACCAAGTTCTTAGTTGGATCACTGAGATATGTTGTGACATATTGTTAACAGAAGTCCATAGTGATCACTGGGTAAAACAGGAAGCACCAACTTAGTGACCTGCCCTTTCACTCTCTTTTCCTTGATATGCGACAGACCTTCAATAGCATCCATCCCTATCATTTCAATTTCCTTAACCTTGAAATCTTTCAACTTACAAACAAAACGATCCAACCGTTTTTGCAGAGTTCTGTTACCACTCAACATCTTGTTTGATTTTGTGTCGTATGTCCATCCAATTTCTCCAGGCCGTAGCTCTGTCCAGGCATCTATCCAGTCATCAGATAAAGGGAAACCACCATCCAATTTATCATCCCAGTTCATGTCCCCACAAAAGATTACGTTTAGATTTTCATCAAGAAATTTAACAGCTTCCTTGGCTTGATCGACACGTTCTTTGCTGAACATCTGATCCCATTTTGGCGGGCTTGGGCAAGGGCTTTCTAAGTGGGTTGTAGCAACAACCAGTGCTACATCTGGCAGCACTTCAACCTTCGCAGGACAAAGTTCCCGCCCCATGATGGAGTTTCGGAATGGTTTGCAGCTATAGGATTTAACAGTCAGTTTACATAACTGCAAAAGATTTATCACTGTAAGTGCCTCAATTGAGAGTGTGATGAGCGGAAAACTGAAATTTTTAGTCCAAATGGTTCCCGGTGATATGGATCAAACGCGCGAGCAACACAAAATAATTTGGCAATTGAGAATTAATGACTATATAAACATGAAACATCATCAAAAATCAAAGCAGAGTTCCCTGCCTATACATTATTTAATAATTTCTTCTTTGGATCACCTGCATGCAGAAATATGGTCCTGGAAACTCCATGCCATTTGAAATTGAGCACTGGTACTTCTTCCACCAACTCGATTGCTGGAAAATTTCATAGAAACTGGGGGTAACCTCCTGTAGAAGTACTTAGGCACAACCGGTGACAAACATGAAAAATAATGGGATTTTAGGAAATCAAAATAATTATTAAGGAAAGAAAACCTGAAAACATATAATATCCGGTGAGTGCAGTTCAATAAGGTTGCCCAGCGCTTTCATCCTCTCGTGCATCTCAAGATCTTCACGAAACCAAACGTTATAACTCAAAATCTTCCATGTTTTAGATTCTGAAGCCAGATGAGTCCCACCAGAAACAAGCATTGCTGCACAGAATTGTGATGTTATAATTCCAGATTCTAGCAATACAACGGAAAATGGAAGAAGCAACACGATCAACAAGGAGAATGGAAGAAGCAACACGATCAACAAATTAGAGAGACTTCTGCAAAGCGAGGCCAATGCAAAAGCAGCAAACAATTTTTTTTGCATCCAATTAATTAATAATATCAATGAAATTTCAACACGATTTATCAAAAGGGAGCAGCGAAATCAGAAGAATTATTCAGTTGCTACTTTTCATGCTCAGGTTAATAAAGAATAAACTGGATACTCAGATTTACGTGGAAAACCCCTAAAAATTATTAGGGTAAAACTATGGACAGGATTAAAAGAATTCCACTATAACTCACTCATTGTGTTTCAAAAGAGAACAGACGCTCCCTTAATACAGGAGAACAAAACACCTCACAAGAGAAAAAACTCGAATAAGAGATATTTGAAATGAAGGAATGAAACACCTAATTATAGTAAATTTCGAGGTGTGAAACCGCGTATAAAACGCGTTTCGTCTGAACTTTCCTTCCATCTGCAAAATTCATTTCGGCCATTTGGACAAATTTAAAATGTGTTTATAAATTTGTCTCCACCTCATTTAATGTGTTTGCCAACTTGTGCCGACACATAGTTCCAACTATATTTTCAAAAAGAGTAAACAACAAAACCAAATTCCTTCCTAATAACATACAAAGATAAAAGCTGAATTAGTAAATAACCTTCCAACATTATATTTTTAACTGTGGATTCACTGATAGAAAATATTTCTGCACACCAGGTTCCCTCAGTTTATTCTTTCAGTTGTTTTGTGTGTAAGAACCAATTACAAAATTTGAGACCTGCAAACCTCATTATATAGGTGCCAAAATGATATCCTCCATGAGAAATGTCGCATATTCATTATGTTAATTCCATTTACATGTGTCTCGAGACACGTGAGATTCCAAATGCTGATACACGAATTGCATACAGATTCCTCATGTTTCTGTAGTGGTGAGATCCAATTCTTCTCAACTTGCACAAAGTGCGTTGCATACATACAACAGACTGAGTTCAGATCCTTGTACATATTTCAAGAGGTCTGGTAATTATTATATCATTTTGTTATTGTATGTGGACGATATATTGGTAGCAGGTCCCAACAAAGATCATGTCCAAGGATTGAAGGCCTCGTTGGCTAGAGAATTTGATATAACGGACTTGGGACCAATAAACAAGATTATAGGGATGCAAGTTCACCGAGACAGAAGTAACATAAAATTTTGGCTTTCCCAGAAAATTTATTTGAAGAAAGTCTTGCAACGCTTCTACATGCAAGATAGTAAGCTAATTTTGCCCCATCTTCCTGTTAGCTTCAAGTTATCCTCCAAAAAGTGTCCTAGTAGTGAAACAGAGAGGATAAAGATGTTTCGAGTATTATATACATCAGCAGTGAGAGGTTTGATGTTCGCAATGATCTGTATAAACCGAACATTGCTCAAGTAGTGGGAGTAGTTAGTCGGTATATAGCAAATATTGGACGAGAGAATTTGAGTATTGTTAAGAGGATACTTAGATACATTAAGGGTATCTCAAATGCTGCAATATGTTATAGAGGATTAGATTTTACACTCAAGGGCTATGTCGATTCAGATTATGCAGCAGATCCTGATAAGAGAAAATATAATATTGGTTATGTATTTACACTTGCAGAGGGAACAGTAAGCTGGGTTTCAAAAATTCAAACATTTGTGGCGTTATCTACAACGAAAGCAGAAGATATGACATCTACTCAAGCATGTAAGGATGCAATATGGATTAAAAAGTTATTGGAGGAGATTGGGCACAAACAAGAGAATGTTAATTTGTTTTGCGACAGTGAAAGTGCCTTGCACATCGCAACGGATCCAGCCTTTCATTCCAGGAGTAAACACATTGAAGTCTAATTTCACTTTGTTCGAGAAGTAGTAGAGAAATGAAGTGTGAATATGCAAAAGATCCATACAAAAGATAACATAACTGATATTCTGATCAAGCAGTGAACATTAACAAGTTTAAGTAGTGTAGATCCTCAAGCGGCCTAACAGAAACATAAGAAGTAGGTAAAGGTAAGATTAAAAGGATGTGTGGAGATGTGTTTGATTTTCAATCAAATCTCTAAGTGAAAGAAATGTCGACAAAATTAATGCATTTAATGATGCGTGAATGTCATTTAGTCAAAAAGAGTTGGCAATATTTTTGTAAAATTTGGCTGAAAGATATGAGGAATATTTGCATTCATACATGAGAAATTAGGTGATTTCTCTTATCATTAAAAACATCCCGAGCATAGTGAAGCCCGCCATTTATCTGGAGAATCATATATGTATCTGTAACACCCCGAACCCTAGCCATTTAAATTTCGTAAATATATGTATATAAGAATCTAACTAATTAATGGGCTTACAAAATAAAAAATAATTTGTTGTTGACCCATTATCTTGCATAACATAGACACACATATATTTATAAAATAATAAAAAAGAGAAAGAGAACCCTACCCAAAAAAAGAAAAATCTCATCAGCGTCGTTCAAAAAAAAGGGGGGGCTTCTTCACCCAACAAATTGACTGACTCCTAATGCCTAGGTTGTGCGCACTTCTAATTCAAGGGTAGTTTGTATTTTGGCGTAATATTGTTAGTTGTTCTTCTTCTTTATCAAGGAAACTTTAATATATTATATTGATTTGGAAATGAGATTGATGGGTGGATTGAATAGAATTTGGGTTTGTCGTAGAATACAGTTCGTTAACAACTCATTAGTGACTTCGAAATTGGATTAATATTAGTTTAGTAAAGTCATTAAATTTATGATTTTCTTTATATGTGTATGGTTAAAGAGAATATATTTAAATTGCATATTCTGGAATTATGAGTTGTGACTGAATTGGTTAGTAAATTTAGTTGAAATAAAAGTCTGTTTTGTAGGAAACTTGCAATTGTTTTTATGTAATTAGCAAGCCTCAATACCTAAATAAAAGTCTTGGTCCCTCGGTCAAAATAAGAGATGGTTGAATGTTACTGGTGTGATTTGGTGCAAACTATAGATAGTCAAGTTTAATAACGATCAATCATGATAATAAGAAAACAAATTGAAAGTGTCATTTTGTTTTCTATTAATTAACCGTGATATTATTGTGGGAAAATCATGATTATCTAATCAAAATAACTTTGTTTATAGATTTTGTTATTACTCAAGATTCCTGATTTAGTATTCACAATTAAGCTAAAGACATCATGTGCGTACACTTTTAGTCCGACATTATTTCACAAAAGCTCCACAATAATGAATTTGGATGTATATTGTTGTTATCGATACTTTATTATTCCTTATTAGTTGGAATTCTGTATTTGGTTATGTTTTGGTGATATTTTGCATAATATGTATGTCATGTAAGCCACATCTTGGTTCCTGCGGATCAAAGTGCTACATGTGGGGAAGCATGTGAGCCACATCTTGTTTCGCTATAGTGAAAGTGCTGTATGATAGAAATTCTTATCTGGGTTCTATCATTTTGTTATTATCTCATTCTGTCATCCTTTTTACATGTGCATTTATTATTTATTTTTGCGAAAGATTTTGTTGTTATCCTTGAGATCGAATTAGTGGCTGAATACGAGAGTGTACTGAATAATTTTGTTTTCAGGTAATAATCTAAATGAGGAAGACGAATACATAAAATATATAGAAGAGATCATTGAAAATGACGATGACATAGAGGATGTTCCGTAGAGTTTAGAGACTTAAATTCTTTCATTTTAGTTCTTTTAGGATTCGTGAATTATTTAATTTTAAATATTTTGGCTAGTCCTTTGAAAGACTGATTTATTTACTGTAAAATCCGAGATCTCGATTTTATCGTGATAGTGGTTGTAATTTTTAGATTGGATAATTCTACCGTGTACAATAAATTTTTCTCAAGAATTTAAATAATACCGTGTATATTATTTTTCAGATTTTGAGATATGCGGAATTTTACCGGATATAGATCTAAGATTTGATACACCTGGATAAAGATTTAAGCAAGAAGATAACCCAATCAAATCTTGAGGATTTCCACCAGGAGATTTTCGAAATATTGGAGGGAATATTAGGGATTTTCGAAAATCATAGATAAAAGGAAAAGTCTACGCGATAAATACAGACTGGGAAAAAAAGTTCAATTACCAGGATTTTAGGAAAAATAATCAAAATCTTATTTGTGGAAAAATACCAATAATTTTGGATTTAAGTAAGCAAATTTATGGGATTTAAGAAATATAATTTTTATTATTTTAGGAAGTCAAAAATCTACCGAATATTGGGAATTAGACACAAAGTCGAAATTTTACACACTGAGCAAGGCATAATTTCGAAAATTACCTTGGGATATATATATATATTTCGAAATTTAGGATAGAGAATAAATGTAGATTTGATCACGATTTTAGATAAAGATTTGATTCAGAATCAAACGCGATTTGGTACACAATCAGGATAGCAGCCAACCCCTATAAATAGGAGGGCTCAGTGTCTCGAAAATCACACCATTTTTACTCTCTTATTTTCGAGAATTTCCCCCTCTAGTTCTTAGGATTTTTCGAGCACAGCGAAGCGCTGCCGCAGTCCAGCCACCGGAGTTTTCACGTTTTTCTTCAAGAAGTTTGAGGTAAGTGGGCTTGTTTTAAAGATTAAAATTTGTTATGCATGTATTTTCGTTTTTGAAAAATTCGGGCGAGTACGATTCTTCTTCTACACTCTTCTGGTTACGATGTTTTTGGCATGATGTAAATTTTTTGACACTGTGAGAATTCAACTTGATATGGGTGGGAATCCCAACCATAAGTACCCTTACGCGGTGGGGGAGATAACCGCTATACGGCCTCGTCCCCTTAGAGGAGTAAAAATTAGGGACTGATATCAGTAAACCATTGAAAGTAGATGAATCTCAGTGTCGGGTTAATGATGCGTACATGGTATGAATTATGTTTGCATGGTATGTATATTTCGAAAATTGCATGTTGTTTTTATTGTACTCGAACGGCCCCCACTTGCTGAGTATTTCCCCAAATACTCACCCCTTACACATTCCCAGATAAATCCGAAGAGAAATCAGATGAACAAGTTGAGCATGAAGAGTCGGATCAATTTTGGGGATAGTGAAATTATTTAAACATCGAGAATTATGCTGCAAGGATTTAAGAATTTTAGTAGGTTTATTTTCATTGTAAACGCTTCCGCAATTTATTCAATTTATTCAGTTGTAAAGACAATGATTATTTTTGGCGAATTTATGAAATAAACTGGTTTCGGTTTATACTGTGCTACGAGGCTGGTCGTTTTTCGATTTTGTGATTGATGAGCGACGCCGGTGTCAAACCCGAGTTTCGGGGCGTGACATTTACTCATTGATATGATCGAGAGATTGACTTATTGTTTCTTTTTAATAAATAAGTTATGATTCTTTATAAATTTTAGACTTTATGTTGATTATATGGGTTATCGATACTTTGCTTGACCTGTACAAATATTTGTGTGGATGTGTGAACTCTGGGCATTACAGTATCCATAATTATTAAATTAAAAATCATAACCAAGCTAATTATTTGATAAATAAAAATATATTATTCATAAGCAACACATAATATTAATATATTATTATACACGTACAAAGAATATATAAACAATACATAATAAAAACATTGTTTGTTATATTACACGCATAACACATGTTCCATAATACTATTTATCAATTGAAAATGCCAATCCATTTAAGCCAATCCGATTTGATCCTATATTCAAGTTCAAATATGGACGATAAAAATAAAGTCTAAATTTTTTTGTGCTCAAATTTTAGGGGAAAAAAAAAAGAATATACTGAAATTCCCCCATAAATTATTTCATGCGCTTGTTAAAACCTGAGGACCCAATGCTGTGCGTGTCACCATCGAATTAACTTTTTGTCTATGTCGAGTCATTAATTTCAAAGCAAAAAGCAACGTTCCCATCTCCCTCTCTAATCGTCCATTATTTTTCACTAATTCTTTATTTTTTTCCCCAAAGAGAATCGAACAGCTGAATCAAATGATGCAGAATATTTTCAGCAAGAACATCAATTTTCAGTGGCGCAAAAAAAGAAAGAAAAAAAGAAATCCAGTTCCAGGCACGAAATGGAAAACAGGACAAAAGAAATGAACTTAAATTTGAATCCCACAGTTCAATTTCTAAGGTTTGTAAATAACTACAAAGCAGGGAAGAAGAGCCCTGGGGCTCAGCAAATAAAGTTCTTCAATGTTGGAATGGAGCCCGATTCTACCCGCCAATGAATCGAATCCCGATTGACCAACTAATTCCTGGAAATTTTCCAGGGGTCGGTGCACCCTGCCTGCTATAACTCTGCACACAATCAGGGCCTTTCTCGTTGATCCATTTTCATCGGATTCTTGAATCGATTCCAATGCCCTGCTGCTAGTTGAAGCTGTGAAAACTCCAATACCATTGCTAAGCTCTTCCTTAGTAGAAAACCCGTTTCTCAAAATCCAACAAACGTGGCAGTTATTCGATGTGCAGAGGCTCGAGGAGCCTCTCAGGCCGAGGGAGCAACCAACAGTGGTGCCGTGGAATCGGAGAAGCTCGTTTCCATCTGCCAGGCAACGGGGGTGCTTTTTCGCTAGCTTGTTGGCTTTGATTATCACTAACTCCCGGTATTCCTCGAATTGTGCCAGCTTCTGCATGTTGTGGACTTTCAGGATCCGCTCAATTGCAACACGATTGTTCTTGTTGTATTCAGTATTGCTGCAACTTGCTCGGCAGATTATTTCAACGATTCTTCTCGAGGAGTCTCCTTCGATTAGCTCAGTAACTAAACAGAAACAAAGCAACATGCAAAATGACAATTTAAAAGGGAAAATCGAGCAAGATTAAAGGATGTAAGAGATCCGGAAGGTGTATTTTACTAGCGTGTTCAGAGAGATGATGCTCTTCAACTGCTTCCCACTTCCCAAATTGTTCTCCACATTTATGGCAGAATAAACCCCCATGCAAATCTGCTCCGGAAGAAGACCTGTGCCTTGTCGGTATTACTCCGAATCCAGAGCTCCGCAATGAAACGCTACTTGCCGTCCTTCTAATCGGACTACCCAAGATGCCTGAATTCTTCACTCGCCCGACTTGCAGCCGTCCAGCACCAGGAGTCACCGGCTTAAGCATGCCCACATAGTCCGATACATCGCCATCACCAACACAGCGGCCACCGCTGTTTGGAAAAGTTCTAAGCTTGAGTTCACAAGTTGAATTATCAAGCATAACCTCATGGGTGATCGGATACATGAGTTCACTGCTTCCGATGGATCTTGGACTGCAAATCGGCTGCTTCTCCGTGTGCCTCTTGCTTCCGTGAATCACAACATCTTTCAGATTGGCAATAGATTTAGAACAACCAGATCTCCCGCCTCCTTTTTTCTTCGTTGAAATGTTGGGCAGAGTTTTATTTCCATCCCCTTTGCGATCATGAACAGATCCTGGCTCTGATTTACATTGGAGAGATCTTTTCAGCGCAAACCAAACCGCTGGCATCTTCCTCACCTTCTCTCCCTTCTAGCTTTCTCAAACACCGAAAAGATTCATCTTCATAGCTAATTTAATTTTACCCTTTTCTTCTATCAGATATATATAGAAGATGATGAAATCTTGATAATAAGAATGGAAAAATACACAATCAAGATCGAAACTTTCTCCATATTTCTGTTTTCTTGCGTTGGAATGTGGCCTGCTCTTGTTGCCTTTTTAGGACCAGCCATTGCCTTAAACGCAGTTAATCTAGGAGTTTGGCAATTTCGTAAGTCGTAAATTTAAATTCTGCAACACGCAAAATCAATCAATTCCCCTCATTGATCACTGATCAGGGAGAAATTCCTCGTATAATTATGATCATGTTAATTCTCTTTTACAGGAGAAGACGATTAAATTAATTACTCATATTTACATAACAATAATTCACTTTAATTTGTTCTACAGAACATTACGTTCAAAATATTTACATCATGTTGTGAAAAAGTAAAAATTTACGGTAAAAAGTAAAAATCTCAAACTCTCAAAATTATCAAACTACACACTTTATAATATTTTTCTCTCAACTCAATTGTTATTTCATTCACAAATGAGTGCTCTATTTATAGAGTTTCATATACAAATATTCCAAAATAAATTACCTCATTACATACATCATCACACACTAATTTTCAATATTCAACACCTAATTTTACCTAATTTTCAACATTCAACATTCAACATACATATTTTAATATTATATTTTCAACACTCCCCCTTGTGATGATGATCATAATGATTGTCTTCATTACGTGTTTTTATACTGCCTCGTTAAAAACCTTACTTGGAAAAACCCATTGGGATAAAAACCATAGTAAGGGAAAAAGAGTGCAGTCACGTAAACTCCCCCTGATGTTGACATGAACAGTTCTTCACAAATTTCGTAGATTGCGCATCCCAATATTATATATGTGCTTTCTGAATATTGACGTAGGAAGTGCCTTTGTGAAGAGATCTGATGAGTTTTCACTTGATCGAATGTGACGAACATCAATACATTTATTCTTCTCAAGCTCCTTGGTGAATGCGAAGAACTTAGGAGGAATATGTTTAGTTCTGTCGCTTTTTATGTATCCTTCTTTCATTTGAGCAACACATGCAGCATTATCTTCATATAGTATTACAGGTTTCTCGTCGAATGATAATCCGCATGAAATTTGGATATGTTGGGTCATTGATTTTAACCACACACATTCACGGCTTGCTTCATGTAGTGCAATAATCTCGGCATGATTTGATGAAGTTGTTACTAGTGTTTGTTTCTGTGAACGCCAAGAAATTGCAGTGCCTCCACGAGTAAATACATATCCAGTTTGGGAACGTGCCTTGTGTGGATCAGATAAGTATCCAGCATCAGCATAACCAATTATACTTGGATTAGCATCTTTTGAATACAAAAGTCCCAAGTCTGTCGTTCCTCGTAGATAACGGAATATATGTTTAATTCCGTTCCAGTGTCTCTTTGTTGGATATGTGCTAAATCTTGCCAACAGATTCACGGCAAAAGATATATCAGGCCTTGTACAATTTGTAAGGTACATAAGGGCACCGATGGCACTTAGATATGGTACTTCTGGACCAAGAATATATTCATCATCTTCACATGGACGGAATGGATCTTTTTCTATGTTTAATGATCTAACAACCATTGGAGTACTTAAAGGATTTGCTTTATCCATATTAAAACGTTTAAGAATCTTTTCTGTATAATTTGTCTGGTGAACAAACATTCCACATTCTTTTTGTTCGATTTGCAAACCCAGACAATACTTGGTTTTTCCAAGATCCTTCATTTCAAATTCTTCCTTCAAGTATGACACAACTTCTTGAATTTCCTTACTCGTTCCAATGATGTTTAAATCGTCAACATATACAGCAATAATTACGCATCCGGATGTTGTTTTCTTAATGAAAACACAAGGTCATATTGAATTGTTTACATATCCCTTTTTCATCAAATGATCACTTAGTCGATTATACCACATTCGACCTGATTGCTTTAACCCATATAACGATCTTTGTAATTTCACAGAATAACATTCTCTGGGTTTTGAACTTTGTGCTTCAGGCATCTTAAATCCTTCAGGGATTTTCATATATATATTACTATCAAGTGATCCATATAAGTAAGCTGTAACAACATCCATAAGACGCATTTCTAAATTTTCAGATACCGCCAAGCTAATCAAATACCGAAACGTAATTGCATCCATCACAGGAGAATACGTTTCTTCATAATCAATTCCAGGCCTTTGAGAAAAACCTTGTGCAACAAGTCGAGCTTTAAATCTTACTATTTCATTTTTCTCATTTCGCTTTCGAATAAAAACCCATTTGTATCCAACAGGTTTTACACCTTCAGGTGTAAGGACTATAGGTCCAAAAACATTACGTTTATTTAGCGAATCTAATTCAACCTGGATGGCATCTTTCCATTTTATCCAATCCTGCCGATTTTTACATTCACCAAAAGATTTTGGTTCATGATCTTCGTTATCATTTATGATGTCGATTGCCACATTATAAGAAAATATATCATCAATTTCATCTATATCTTTTCGGTTCCATATTTTTCCAGTATTAATGTAATTGATAGAGATTTCATGATTCTCGTCAGTTTGTGGTTCTGACAGAACATTTTCATCATCATGTGTTTCTTCAGGAACACCATTCTCTATTTTGTGATCATCATGTGTTTCTTCAGAAACATCATTCTTTATTTTGTGATCATCGTGTTTCTCTATGAATTTTCTTTTTCGAGGATTTTTATCCTTGGAACCGACTGGCCTTCCACGCTTCAGGCGTTTAATGACATCATGAGTATCTTCCATTTGTTTCTTTGGAATTTCAATTCGAGCAGGGGCATTTGCAGCATGTATATATGATTTAGTTACCCCTTTTGTGTCTGCAAATGCATCTGGTATTTGATTTGCTATTCTTTGCAAGTGCACAATTTGCTGTACATCTTTTTCACATTGTTTTGTTCTTGGATCCATATGTAACAATGATGATACATACCACGAAATTTCCTTTTCGGTATGTTTCTGTTCTCCCCCTAACATTGGGAAGATTTCCTCATTAAAATGACAATCAGCAAAACGTGCTGTGAACACGTCTCCTGTCTGAGGTTCAAGATATCGAATGATTGATGGACTATCATAACCGATATAAATTCCAACCTTTCTTTGAGGTCCCATTTTCTTTCGTTGCGGTGGTGCAATAGGCACATACACCATACATCCAAAAATTCTCAGATGAGAAATGTCTGGTTCTTGACCAAATGCAAGCTGTAATGGGGAGTATTTATGATATGCACTTGGTCTGATGCGAATTAATGCAGCGGCATGTAAAATTGCATGTCCCCATATAGAAATAGGGAGTTTTGTTTTCATAATCATTGGTCTAGCAATCATTTGCAGACGTTTAATCAATGATTCAGCCAATCCATTCTGTGTATGTACATGAGCAACAGGATGCTCAACAATGATTCCCATAGACATACAATAATCATTGAAAGTCTGGGAAGTAAATTCACCAGCATTATCAAGTCTAATTTTCTTGATTGTATAATCGGGAAATTGATTCCTCAATTTTATTATTTGAGCAAGTAATCTTGCAAATGCAACATTTCGAGTTGACAATAAACATACATGTGACCATCTGCTGGAGGCATCAATCAATACCATAAAGTATCTGAATGGACCACATGGTGGATGGATTGGTCCACAAATATCACCCTGAATACGTTCAAGAAACATTGGTGATTCAGTTTGGATTTTGCCTGGTGATGGTCTTATAATAAGTTTTCCGAGAGAACAAGCTTTACATTGAAACTTATTATTCTGAAAGATCTTCTGGTCTTTCAACGGATGACCATGTGTAATTTCTATAATTCTTCGCATCATTGTTGAACCAGGATGTCCCAATCGATCATGCCAATTGGTTAATATCGAAGAATTATCAACTACCATGTTTGATTCAATGGGACTTATATGTGTATAATGCAATCCAGTAGGGAGCATTGGTAATTTTTCAATCACATATTTCTTTCCTGATTTATATGTGATAAGACACATATATTTCTCATTCCCTTCATTCATTGTTTGAGTATCATACCCATGGGAATATATATCATTAAAACTCAACAAATTTCTTTTCGATTGTGGTGAATATAAAGCATCATTGATCAAAAATTTTGTACCATTAGGTAACAAAAATTGTGCTTTACCACATCCTTTAATCAAGTCTACAGGACCTGATATTGTATTCACCGTTGTTTTTGTTGGTTTTAGTTCCAAGAAATATCTTTTATCTCGGAGGATAGTGTGCGTTGTACCACTATCGGGTATGCAAACTTCAGCTTTGCTCATAGCATTTTCCATATTTGAACTTCAAAAAAATATGCAATGAAATAAATTACTGGCAATATATATTTAAATATAACACATATCATAATTATACAATAAAACATTATTTTATGAATACATGAAAAACAAATTATTGTACATTTATATTCTACCACTATATTGTTCATTTTCAGAAAAATCATTGAGAAAATCTGCAGCATCAAAATTGTTCATTTCTATCCCACCAACATGTTGATCATTTCCAGAGAAATCATTCATAAAATCACCAGCATCAAGATGAGTTGAATCACTCAAACGGTCACTGCGTTCAGTGAAGTTGGTCTCCTTTTCTTTCCCCTTTAATGATTCTTTATAAAGTTTACAAAGGTGCTCAGGGGCTCGACAAACTTTGGACCAATGTCCTGGAGTACCACATCTGTAACAAGAACTTTCATATCTTTTTGAGTGATTCTCATTAACACTTGTATTCTCATGATGCCTTTTCTGTGGATGGTTTGGGACGCTCTTTTGAGATGAGTTATAAAAATAACTATCTCTATTATTTTCAAAACCACGGCCTCGACCACGACCACGGCCAAATCCACGTCCACGTCCACGTCCACGACCTCGACCTCGACCTCGACCAAAATCTTGTCTTTGAATTTGATTTTGGTTCCGAGGTTTAAATTCATTTTTATTTACAGCATTTACTTCGGGAAATGCTGTTGATCCAGTGGGTCGGGACTGATGATTTCTCACTAGAAGCTCGTTGTTCTTTTCCGCCACAAGAAGACAGGCGATGAGTTCAGAATATCTGGCAAATCCACGTACTCTATATTGTTGCTGTAGAGTAATATTTGATGCATGAAATGTGGAAAATGTTTTTTCAAGCATCTCAGATTCAGTAATCTCATGGCCACAAAATTTCAATTGCGAGATTATTCTATACATCGCCGAATTGTAATCACTGACTTTTTTAAAGTCTTGGAATCTTAATGTATTCCATTCATCCCGGGCGGTCGGAAGTATAACTTCTCTTATATGTTCAAATCTTTCTTTTAATCCCTTCCACAAAGCCATGGGATTTTTTTCAGTCAGATATTCACATTTCAATCCATCGTCGAGATGTCGACGTAAAAATATTATGGCTCTTGCCTTTTCTTGTGACGTGCATATGCCATTTTCTTTAATGGTCTCGCTTAGACCCAATGACTCGAGATGCATTTCTACATCTAGAGTCCATGGCATATAATTTTTCCCAGTAATGTCAAGAGCGATGAATTCGAGCTTTGTCAAGTTTGCCATGGTGGTACTAAAAATCACGATGCATTTTATTAGTTAATGAATATTGCAATACAAAGTAATGGATAAACAACAAGTACAAGTATTCGTAAAAATAAAGAAAACACACGAGGAGGATGTTCTCCGATAAATACAAGACTCGTGAGTATGATAACTAAAATAATTAAAAATAATCTTGCGAAAGCCATCTTCTTTTTTCTCCGAAAATTTGATGAAGAATAATTTTTAGAGAAGAAGAGAAAGTTGGGGTGATTGAATGAGTTTGAGAGATCATATTTATAGGACAAAAACTAGCCGTTTTGTTACCGTTTATGACCGTTGGTGAATAAAAGAATAAATGTATGTATTTGTATAATTTTATGGTAATAATATGGTATATATAATATTAGACATGTTTAAATAATTATATATATCATATCATAATATTATAACGACTGTCATAATTTATTTTGTTTAAAAACCTTATAGGCTTTTATACTTGTCGTATCCCTTGCCGGGAGTGTGGGATGTCGTCTTAACATCCTCCCAGGATTTATAACAAGTTTATGAAAAATTTATTTTATTATTTCTAATAATAACATTATATTGTATATTAAATAAATACACAATAAATAAATAACAGTAAAATAAATATAATTACTTTTGTTACCTTTTTCTTCTGTTTGGAGCTTGGAAAAGTATGTAGGACTTTTAGAGCTTCGTGCTGATAACGTGTTGTGAAAAAGTAAAAATTTACGGTAAAAAGTAAAAATCTCAAACTCTCAAAATTATCAAACTACACACTTTATAATATTTTTCTCTCAACTCAATTGTTATTTCATTCACAAATGAGTGCTCTATTTATAGAGTTTCATATACAAATATTCCAAAATAAATTACCTCATTACATACATCATCACACACTAATTTTCAATATTCAACACCTAATTTTACCTAATTTTCAACATTCAACATTCAACATACATATTTTAATATTATATTTTCAACACATCATACAGTATTAACAAATAATATAGCTTTTTTTTATTACAATCAAAGTTAAGTTAAAAATATGTCGAATGCTGCTTCATTTTACCCTCTCTTTTTTTCCTGGACAAAATAAATTAATGAAGAAGATTTTAACCATTATCCACCAGATTAATTTAAATAATCATTTTTAAAAAAATTAAATTAATTGTTCCTTTTATAATGTGTAATTGTATAAATTTGAAACCAAATAAATAAAAAGTACAACGGAAGTAAATTAAATTATGCGCTGAGGGAATTTCTGTCTAGCATCGACGATTATTTCTTGTTTTGGTTTTTTGGGAAATCCTGCTGTGAATAAAAGGTATAATTAATAATTCAGTGTCATGAAAGTATTAATTTAATTTTTGTAGGCATTTAATTGAAGCTACCCACCGCTGGTCAGGCTGCACATTTATTAGGTTCGTATTTTGCCCTTCTTTCCTTCCTTCAGTCCACACCTAAATGGTTAGGCCTTTCAATAGTTCGGTTTGTTTATAGATTGAATAAAATTATATATAAAATGTAGATTTTGTACAGCAATATTTGGTTATGAAATATTTATTGAATTAAATTGAATTAATGAGATTGAATTAAATGATATTGTTAATAAATAAAACATGTTTACAAAATTGACCAACCAAGTTTTGTTCGGGAGTGTGTCTCATGTGACTCCGTCTCACGGATCATAATCCGTGAGACGGGTCAACTCTACCCATATTCACAATAAAAAGTAATACTCTTAGCATAAAAAGTAATACTTTTTCATGGATGACTCAAATAAGAGATCTGTCTCACAAATACGATCCGTGAGACCGTCTCACACAAGTTTTTGCCTTTGTTCGGTCCTACTTGTATTATCTTTCAATTATATTTCACTTGCTAATTCCGATCTTCATTGTTAAATCACATTGAGATCAATGGTTTTTTAATTATCTATTGGACCAGCAGACTTGTTAAATCATCCAAACTTACAATATTCTAACCAAATAAATTGATACATGTGTTTAATTCTTCTCCACGTGTGGCACTTTGTGCGTATGTGCTCTGCTGCTTTCAAATATTTTTATCCAAGTTTGGTAATTTTCTTTGGCATAGTTTGGTACACATGATAGGATAAACATGTGATATATAATATAAAGATAAGTTAAGGATAAATAAGAGGTACGATATTATATTTAATGTTTGGTATGATTTTAATAAGAGTGATTAAAATTTATATATTAGATTGTAATGACAAAATTAACTTTATCATAATAAATTTTATAATTTCAAAGTTGTTGCTTGAGTTCATATTTTTTATATGTTCATGCGTCGTGCTTGCATGATTTATTTATTTTTACCTAATTTTATATATTATATAATATGATAATTGAGCTCTTGATTTTGTGAGTCAAGTCAAATATCGATTTTTAAGGTTAATCGAGTGATACTAATAATTTTATAGAGATTTATAAAAATTATTTATATAATTATCTCGAATTCATTTATATAATTATCATATTATATAATATATAAAAATAAATAAAATATTTATTTGATTTTAATTTATACCTACTAGCATAGATTTATAAAAAAAATCATTTATAAATTGAGGGTAATTAAGTCATTTGTAGTGTATTTTATCATTAGACTAAAATTATCACATCTAACAGAAGGGATATTTTATCATTCTAAAAAATTATTTATCAAGGGCCCATGATATTATCATGGGTTTTTTAAAAATGTACCAAATATGATATAAGGAGGATTATTTATCAATCTCTCCCTTATCTCATGTACCAAATTATGTCTTTTAAACTTGCTAGTGACACTCTTACGGGGGGACCTTTTTCATTTTTTATTAGCCTTTATGGTATTTCTACCGGGCCTTGGCCTTTGAAGTCCTCAACTCCTCCCATTTATCCACCATCATTCCTACAATATAAATGAGAATGATAAGCTCATAACAGTTTGTATTTTTGTTATCATTTTTCTCATTATTTTCACTTCCGACATGTTTAATTGAGACACTTTGGTGTTATTTTGTTGTAGGAAGAAATTTAATGGTTTTAGAGCAAATTTGAACTAAAGAAATGATGTTTATCACATTGAAGTTGTCAAGATAAAGCCGTTAAAAAAGAGAAAAAACAGAAGAAGTTTTGGAATAAACGTGATCCTATTCTTCTAATATATGTAAAACTGGCGCGGCTGAATTTCAAAGAGTGAATCTCGAAATTTGTGAAAATTATGCCAAAATTAGAGTCCTAATTATGGAATTTGACTTAAAAAAATTATTGGAGAGATAAGTTGTTTTGGGAAAAACAATACTAGATATAGCTTTATTCTATAAAAACTCTATATTCTTTTTTTGAAATATTTTCTATATCGTGTTTTTTTTTGGTTAATGAGCTTTTTCTTTTGGCCCAATTAACTATCTATACGTGAAGAATAGAAAGAGGTACAACCAAGAAGATGGAATTCTATCATCTCCCTCTACCTTTTCAACTTGAAGAACAAGAAGAAGACGTAAAAATTTATCATCTTCTCTCTACAACTCTAGCTAAGTTTTAATTTCTGTTTCAAAAGATATTTTTACTATTTCAATTTATTATTTTGAGGTTTTTGCAATTCAATTTAATATTCTTGTTTGTTTAAGTATTATTGGTTTATGATTTATTCATATAAAAATTGTATGTTGATTAATCTAACAATTTAATTCGATATACAATTTTCTACAGTTATCCATGAATTCAGTGATCCTTAATTGTCATGAATGATTGGAACATGAATAGCACTAGATTACGTTGTTGTGCTATGATAACATATTTAATATAAATAAATCAACGAAACTTGATCTATCGATTGCAGCTATTTCGATTGTTATATTTTAGAATTAAATGTTTTCACAAATCGAAAATTCTATTTTTAATTAATATGAAACGCTGTCGTGCCCAGTTGATTATTGATAAATTTTGGGTGGATGCTGGATTTGGTCCATTAAATTAGAAAAAAGCAAATATTTTAGTAGCTATCCATATAACTATAAGGTTAATAAGCTATTATCATTTATTTTATCATAGATTGAGAGGAAGAAGACGAGCTTTTTCTTCTTTTTTTTTTACTTCATCATTCGAAGGTCCAAAAATTTAAATTTTGGACTTCAGGCTTTGAATCTGATGAACGAGCATATAAATAGGCAAAATGACATGTTGGCCAATTGCCTAAGCGAGTTCTACTTGGCCCAAGTCCAAAATTCCCAGAAAAACGAAGGCCGATGAGTTAAAAGTATTTAGGCGAATGAACAAAAAGACGACAGAATGATCAGAGGAATCTCTCGACTTCATCAACATTCGACTCAAAATTACAGTAAAAAACTTTTGCAAATCTTCATTAATTCTAGCTCATTTTAATTCGCTCAATCATTACCTTAATATTTTTAGTTTCAGCATAATTTTTTCATTTTTCCAGCTTTAGTTATAAAAATTTTATTCAAATTCATAATGACATAATCTAATTAGTTTTTTTTTTGTTAATTTCTTCTGCAATTTTCGTCAAATTCATCTTTTAAATTTTTAGTTTTGTGGACAATCGAATCAGAATCCACACATCAATTTATCATAGAAATCAGATTATAGTGAGTAATGTTTTTTTTTTTTTTTGGTAAGGTTCAATTATTTTATTCTTGTCCCTATCATAATCTTTAAAATCCGTTCCCTTTTAGATTTTTATCATATGTTCCAAAACAAAAATATCGATCCCACGAATTTTTATCTAGACGGGTCAATCCTATCGATATTCACAATAAAAAGTAATATTCTTAGCATAAAATGTAATACCTTTTCATGGATGATCCAAATAAGATATTCGTCTATTAAAATACGATCCGTGATACCGTCTCACACAAGTTTTTATCATAAAATATTGATTAGTTGAATTTACATAATGTTTAAAACTTTAAATACAACAACTAAAAAAATATACTAGAATGTCATTAAAAATTAAAATGAAGAAAGAGTTTATCAG
Organism: Primulina eburnea; assembly: GCF_022965805.1. NCBI lineage: Eukaryota > Viridiplantae > Streptophyta > Magnoliopsida > Lamiales > Gesneriaceae > Primulina > Primulina eburnea. The sequence goes on from NC_133108.1 coordinate 8,009,588, forward strand.
AATGTTCGCATCAAAACAAATTTAAAACCGTAAAAGAGGATTATTTCTGCGTTATTCAGAAATTAAAATTAACTGAAATAAACCGAACACCTTTTATCCTTATAAATCGGCAATATCAAACCATCCGGTCCAACCCCGACCGGACAATCCGCGTGCATCTTATGGTGCTTACTATCCCAACTCGATATCTTGAACCGTATAACAGACACGACATCGAGCCGGAAAACCGCCTGGCCCTGAGCTCGGGACGCCATGAATTGCTCCCACCGCTCGCTATTCACCGTTAGGGAGGCGCCTCTTAGTGTTCCGGCGATAATGGTAGTATTTTTCGGCTTTTGATAAAATGAAGACAACACCGGCGAACTTCCTATGATCTGATCTTGGTAATAAACTGTAACCTGCATTGAATCATAGTAAACACCAATATTCTGGTTGGCATTCCGGGCCGTGACGTTGTAGATTATCTGCGCGTTTTGGAACCCGCTGCCTTGGACCAGTGCGGGGATGGAGAATTCTTCGATGTGGAATCTGGGGCGGTGGGGGCGCAAACTGAGCCACAGGATGAAGGAAATGATACCCACAAGGAAGAGGAGTGTCAAAAAAACGGTGCAGATAAGTTTTGAAACTCGAGTGGTGAGGCTTTCTTTCACACGGTGGGCATAGTATCGGGCGGTGTGGTGCCGTTGCATGGTTCTGTTTTCCGGTGTGGATTGGGTCGGAATTCTGTTCTCGGTCCACATTTTGCCGGCCGAATATGAAAATGGCAATGGGTTGAGGTTACTGTGGTGAAATGCAGAAGGGGTTGTTTATAAATTTGTTCCATTAATGGGATGAAAAGAGCATGTTAGAGAATGCTTGTTCTGAGTAATTTGAAATGGAAAGAAAGGAATAAACGAGCTTTTGGCTTAGTTTTATGCTGTTGGTTTCATCTTTTTTCATGTGCAATTGCTTGGAATTTAAGATTGTTGATGTCAGTCGGGTTGTATCTTGTATGAGTCGACGACGGTATATGATACTTGTTTGACTTGCGTACGATAGGTATAGCCGTATAGGACTTGAATGGAACCTATTATATGTACGTATAAGGTTTATGTTAAGTATGCCAACTGATAGTAGTATACGAGATGGGAGATTTGGAAAATTGTTTTTTCATTCTCTACCATTTTGATGCGTTAAGTCGTCAAATATTTTATTTTATTTTATTTTTGAAATTTTTGTGAGTTGTTTTGTAATTTTAATTTTTTTTATGGAAATATTGATGTCATAATAGAAAGGAATGTGTCATCAGAGCACCATATCATCATTTTAAGCCTCTTTGGACTCGGTTCCTCATTCCCTAATTAAGTCTATATATATCAGTGATTTGAAATATTAAAATTAGTTACACGGAAGAAAAAGTTGGGATATATTAGGAGATAAATTTTAGCTAATTAAGGCAAAAGAATAATAAAAAATAATATTTTTTTCCAAAGAAAAAGGGCCTACATACTTAGACTTGTCCGATTGAATAAAAATATAAATTATTTTTTATTGATTTAATCAAACAAATATTATTGGGTGTAATAATTGTCTCTGCTTGGTAGAGGGGTCGAACCTTGGTGCTTGAGCTGCTGTGCGGTTTAAAAGATTTGAGTTGCACTGTTAGCACATCTATAAATTTTGGTAAAACGGCAAACAATCGGTCATACAATTGATATCATAGCCAATGTCACGGGTTCGATTCTCTTTGATTGCAAGAAGTGCAATTATTGGGAGGGAGAATGTTGGGTGCAATAATTGTCTCTGCTTGGTAGAGCAATTGAACCGTGGTGCTTGAGCTGTTGTGCGGTTTAAAATATTTGAGTTGCACAATTATCACCCACTATATCTTTTGGTAAAACGGCAAGCACGCGGTCCTACAAATACTTTTAAATTATATACTAATAATATTTGCTAAACCAAATGAATCCATAGATAACGAAAAGGAAATGGTGTGATTCGAGTGAATAGGGTGAGTTGAGTCGGGCAATCCACCGAATCTTGATATAGAGATGATGAAGGAAAACTGAGCTGTAGTGATGTCCTGATCACATGAAAACAAACGCGTGAATGGGCACCGAAGGGGTGTCTGGCGTGGCCACTCCGATGCTTAAGTTAGCAGACGAAAAATGAAGAAAACCAATATAGCTTTTACAGAAAAATTAATGGTACTGGTGTGTATATATGTGAATATATTTCAATATATGTGAATGAATTAAATGCAAATTAAACATGCTATTTATAGGAAGGAAGATGATGACTTTTCTTTGTTTTCAGTGCCTACTTACCACTTTTAGCCGCAACCTATATAAATTTTCTGTCACGCTGTTTTGACTTTCCCATTATGTCAAATCAGTAAGATACTGTCAGACACTCTTATCAAGATAGGATATCGCCTGCTCCCGCACTCGAGTGCGGTACTATTACCGAGGCATCTCGGGTAGAGAGTCATCACCCGAGAATCCACCCGAGAGCTCAGGCCTCTGGTTGCCCGGGATGTGCCCGGGTAAATGACATCCTGGGCACTCACCTGCCCGGCTTCTTGTGAGTTCCTTCTGTAAACTTACCATGATCTGGGTAGTTCATTTATTGTCTTAGGTCATCTATGACCTGGGCTCTTCCGAGGTATCAGGAAAACATTTATTTTTCTTAATGCACTAGCTACTTTTCTTGTGGCCAAAGAAAGGAATCCATCGGTGTGTGTGTATATATGTGTGTGTGTGTGTGTGTATGTGTGATTAATGTATGTATAAAACCAATGTAAAGCGATTCTAGGACAAAAGAAACCTTTTCCCCGGAGGTAAGACAGCTAATATTTCACATGTATGAGGCATTTGTCAAGTTGTCCATTAGGGCTTCATCCACTTTATTCCGATTCCCATGCATGGAGGAAGGAATATCTGAAGGAAAAATCACATGAATTTTCAGGTTATGACAAAGAACAAATGTTCCACCGGCTTGATCAGACTAAATAGTGGTCTTCTGCATCTCTAGAAATTAAATCATGGCAAAGAACATTGGCTTCCTCGTTTGTCTTCTCATCATGGTTTTGGACATTGTAGCAGGAGTCCTCGGTATCCAAGCCGAGATTGCTCAGAACAAGGTTTGTGTCAAAATTGGACACAAATATATTTTCAATTCCTGACCTGTTTGCTTGCCACATAAACAGTACTTTAATTGTGATGGACAGGTTAAAACTCTGAGGGTGTGGATTGTTGAATGCCGAGACCCCAGCAACCAGGCTTTCAATCTTGGATTAGCTGCGGTTGGGCTCTTGTTTTTCGCGCACGTTATAACAAATTTACTAGTAGGTTGTGTGCTCATTATGTCCAAAGAGGAACTGGATCGAGCCTCGCCTAACAAGCAGCTAGCCTTTGCTTCTCACATCTCCTCATGGTACTTAATCTTCGAATAGAATGTGAGAATAAATTTTCTAAAACTTGGTAGAACACCTATCTAACCGGGTACAGTCCATAATTTCATTAATGTTACTTTATTTTTTCTCCTACACCAGTTAGGAAACACATTTTATGCATGAGTAGATATAACCACGTGTCCACGTCTTCTGCGAGCATATATATATATATATATACACACTAGTTTTCTTATGCTTTACATCGTAAAATTCAATAATTGTTCTATTTTATCCAAAAATAATTAAGCACGAGACCGACTGTAATATGTGTGAAACAGGATAACACTGGGCATTGCACTTATGCTGCTAATCTCGGGAACATTGGCCAACTCAAAATCAAGAAAAGATTGCGGAATAGACCATCATCGACTGCTGTCCATTGGAGGGGTTTTATGCTTCCTACACGCACTTTTCGCAGTAGCATATTATGTATATGCGCGCGCTATGGCACAGGAAGAAACAAAACTACATCAACAAGCAGGGCAAGCAGCCTGATTCAACTTCCACTGAAATTGATAGAGATTTTAGCAGATTCGCATAATTGGTTCTTTTTCCCCTTAGAGATTTGATTGGATTTTTCAGGTATTTATGCGTTTGTAGTTTAATACAATTGATTTATATAAATCGATTATCACTTGTGAAAAGTGATGGTTTAATCAATTATATTTTTCTTCTAGAAGTTAAATATATTAACCGGAAGAGAGAATTAATTTATTTCTGTATAATCTTATTATACTAAATCAATGGGAAAACTGCTATTTTAGTCTCGTAACTGAGTCTATTTTAGATTTTGGTCTAATAATTTGTCAGTGTTTCGTTTTCATCCACTAACTTCGATTTTTTTTGTTTTGTTTTGGTCCTTGTTTTTTTGCCAAAAGCCTCTAACTCATTCGTATATTATTTATCTGTCATCAATACTATACGTAGTTCATGCAGTAAGAATAAACCCATATTTCATAGATCAAAATAAATGTAAACAAAATAAAATGAAAAAAATAAAGCGAAACGACACTCAATATTTTAAAATGAGAAGAAAACATTTTATTGTTTCTCTTTACTTTTGTTTGGATAAATTTTAATGTGTATAATATATGTTTTATTCTTTCTATGTAAATCATGTAGGTAGGAGAGTATGGGTCGGGTCCTAAAGAAGCAATATACAAAAGTCTATTATTTTAAAAAAATCAACAAATCTCTGCAACGAATATATCCTTTAAATTACTCAATTTATTAGTTGTATCGTTCAATGCAAACACATGAATAAATGGACAACCTATGTAGAATCAATAGAAAACAACAAATTGTTGCATATAATCAAATATTGAAAAAAATTAAAAGGAGAGAAAGGGTTTGACATTATACAGCATTTAATGTATCCAGTAAACAATTATATGGTTCTAAGTTCTACATTGTCTTATTATTTAGTGTCTTGTGTGTAGAGACTGAGCAAGAAAATAGAGGGTGAGGTAAATTTGGGTGGGACAGAGCAAATATAAAAGAGAAAAATGAAAAAATATAATTATTTTAGATCTGTAGTCAATAAAATTAAACAATTGAAGAGGGCACTCGCACCCACCGGCCCCCCGTTGCCCCCGTCCTTGCCTGGTTGCCTGAATCTTCCTTTTACGCTTGTTCGTTGGTCTTGTGGTGACGTTTATTATTTGCAGGCGACCATTTTATTTCTTCCTTCAATTCCCATGATTTTTCAAAGCCTCACAAATAATTCTATCACGGAAGTACTTCTGTTGTTTCTTATTTCTTGTTTCTATTTCATCGTAGAATGATACTGAGATAACACTACAAGAAAAATGATTTTCCGTAGCACGTCATCAACAGCTTGCATTAAAAGCACGCTGCGAATACTACTTTTCACGGCGTGCACCCATATGTGCGCTGTTAATAGTGTTTGCACTTGATATTATTAACGGCGTGCATTGAAAGCACGCTGCAAATATTACTATTGACGGCGTGCTTTTACGGATAGTAACTTGATACTATTAACGGCGTGCATTATAAGCACGCTGCGGAAAACCATTTTTATTGTAGTGTAACATCGATTTTGTAAGCGTGAGGAGTTGGTTGTTCGTTTCATATCATATCACTTACCATGCACTTTAATGTATAAAATCTGATTTCTTTTAATTCAATCTGACCGATTCATTTGTTAGATTTTGATCACTCGTGAGATTGTTTTACACCTATATTTGAGTGAAAGGATCCGTAGTTGTAACCGAAGAACTTAGACATGAACTAGTTCTGCATCAAATTGTGAGACACCATCTATGTAATTAGGTGATTTTGGAACTTAACCGAAAATATGGATGATAGTGACTTAGAGATGAATTAAGCGATTTTTGGATCGTTTGAGCATTTGGAGTCTACTCAATACATCAATCTTATTCCTAGCGTCCCAGGAAATCAGTTAGCCCACATTGTATGTCAAAGGCTTAGATAATGATGTGTCAAAGCCCAAAAGCACACAATTAACCCACATTTGTGTTATTTTAAAAGTCTCGCAACAACTACCCAAATTTTAGCTCATGCACTCACTCTCACCTGATTTTTTAGAGTTGGTGCACCCCTTGAAGCATTTAAAATTAGGAAATCCCACAAAATTAGGAAATAAATCTGAGCACACACGTGACCCGGGGTCAGATTCTGACGCAGAAAAATCCCAGAAAATTAGGAAATAAATATGAAAGGAAGGAAATTCATGTTAGGCTCAGTTTTAGGACTAATGTTTGATGAAAATTAATTGTTTTGAGGGACTTTTTGTATGAAATATCGATTAACAAGTATTAACCGAATAGAAATATTATTAGATATCTGTGTACGATTTTAGGCGAAAGCTAGAAGTCTATACTTTTTGAATGTGTTTTTGTTTAATTAAATTCAATTAGAAATAATTGGACTGTTAAATAAAAATATGATTTTTAATTCCAATAATAAATTAATACTTACGATACGGAATTTCATCTTGACTTTGAATAACTCTTATTTGATTAATCCAATATGTTACAATGATTTTCAGTTTGGTACCATTGTATATCATAACCACTTGTTTGAAATTTGAACTTTTCACAAAGTTCAATCCTACCGCGGATTAATTTAATCGCGACCGTTCCTTTAGAATAATTTAGTTCATTTCATGAAGTAAGCTTAATTAATCGCAATAATCACTTCATTGATTTAGCATAAATTAAATTAAATTATGTATATCCTAGTAATTAGATAATAATATATGTTGGAGAGACTTGGAGTAGCTCCATCCAATTACATTATAACTTAACCTATTATACTTGCTAGAATTCCCATCCGAAATAATCGGTCATTCCGAATAAGTACTCTAGATAAAAAAATTAAAATTACCAAAATGGAAAGGTACATTAATAAGACACAATTTAGACAACTAAATAATCAAAATTACAAAAATGTAAACATACATGACGAAAATTGCAATTTTTCCAAACTAAAATGATGGATGAGATTGTAATTTAATGAGGAGTAGGTCTCTTATGAGCCGGTCTCACGTATCTTTATCTGTGAGACGGGTCAACCTTACTGATATTTACATTAAAAAATAATACTCTTAGCATAAAAAGTAATACTTTTTCATGTATGAGCCAAATAAGAAATTCGTCTCACAAAATACGATCCGTGAGACCGTCTCACACAAGTTTTTGTCATTGTGAAGGCCATCCAAAATCCAGATATATGAAATTAACCTTTTATTGGGGAGGAATGTGTTGTGCTAACTACCTTGTTTTTTAATCGGAGATATTATGAATATTCTAAACGGATCATTATCCCTGTTTATTTATAAATCATTATGTCTCATATTCAACATGTGATACGTCATAAGACATGGTGGTTGAGACTCCGTCTAATCCAAAAAATAATTCTGCTAATATAACGGTTCAAAGTCATTAAAAAAGTCTGAAATTGCATGTTTATTTATTTAATTTTAGAGATTATGTAAGTTTATTAAGCAAGATATTAACGTACATAACTATCGCTTCCACATATCTAGACGAGTAAGTATATTTTGAGACGGTCTCACATATCTTTATTAATAAGACGAGTCATATTGCTCATATTTATAATAAAAAATAATATTTTTGACATAAAAAGTTTTTTTTTTTATTTATAAGTGCTCCAAATAAAATACACATTTTACAAAATTGACATGTGAAACCACGTCACAAGAATTTTTATACTAGACTTTTACTCGGTCAAACCTAATTAACAATTGTTTTATAATTGACTGACAAAATCACATTTATCCAGCGAAAGAATCGGACAGATTTTATTAAACAAGTCCTCTAATCATCGTCATCATCCTACATTAGTATATAATACGGTACGTCGGACATGTTAAGGAAGATTTTAAATTTTTTTGAAAATATATATAAATTTGACTACTGTTAATTTGCTGATTAACTATACACTTTGGTAAGATCAAATTGTAGATTATAAACTCTACATATACCATGTTTAAAAAAAATGATATTTAGATATATACATCCACGTCATATTGCATATAAGACAACTATTGTAAAGCTAGCACACACACACACCCCGTTTGTTATATATAATTTATTAATGAATCGTATTTATCTTTGTGTATACATATATGTATATGTAAGGTCCAGAAAATTCGAACGACATAATCTGACTGCATGTAATTTAATGTTTTGCTAAAATATGTGTTTAATTATTTTTAATACATTAAACGCATGATCAGAGTCATGACATGAATATGTGTTTTATTTCTTGTTTCATTAAGATGGCATGCTATAGGGCTTTTAGTAGCATTTCACTCTTGAACGAGGAACGGAGATGGGGGACAGTTAAGGAAAAATATTTTTATTAAATAATTATTTTTAATTATATAATATATGATGTATATATGTGAGATTTTCGAAAATGACTGTTGTAGAGTATTTTTACTCATCGCGTCATATTTTAAACCGATACGAAAATTTTAACAAATTGGAGGACTTTTCGAGGGTTCGGGCAATATTTTTAAAAAATGTACCTGAACGAAATATTTTACGGGTGTGTTTTTTGGGCTTAATGAGACTATTTGAATACATAATGAGCCTAAAATCCTTCTTAATCTCATTATTTTTAATTAAGGGCTCATTATACTAATTATATTATATCTAACCTACCTCCCAAAAAACCTAAACACCCACTAACAATTCGGCCGCCCCTCGCATAAGCTCCGGCAGCAACGTTTCGAAAAGTTCAGCAGTTTTTCCTCTTGGTTTCTCTCAAGAGTTTTCAAAAGAACTCTTCATCGTCCATGCGGTGTCCTTTCTACGCGATTATATCGAGGCTTTCGAGTGTAATTACGCAAAGGCATGCCTTATACCTCGTTTTTCTCATCATTCACATCAATATATGTCGATTTGTATGTTTTTGCATGAGAAACCTTAGAACTATCAAGTTGTGTTGGTTTTATACGCTTTTTGCACGAAAATTTGCATGCTCTTGGTCATGATGCTCACGTTTTATCTTGTGCGTGCAGGTGTCTGCTAGATCTAAGTTCCAAGGGGCTGTACACGTTGAGATCTAAGGTGACTAAGGCTGAGAGCGCACATCGGATCATGTCTAGACAAGGGGCCGATCTGTTTGGCTCGTGTGGGTGCGCGTATTGGCTAGATCGGAAAAAGGGAAGGGCGTCGGTGCATGGAATGTTCCAGAGATGTGAAGTAGACCTTGGTGGGTTTGGGACACGGCCTGGAGCAACTCTTGCACGGATGGTCTCGGGTGGAGAGGAGATCGAATAAGCTAGCCGCGATCTAGGGTTGATTGGTTAGTTTTGGCTTGCTTCGTGCAATTTCCGCACGGTGTAGCGCATGGGGCTGAGGGCCAGGGCTAGGTCGGTCCAAGAGGGTCCAGAGGTGGGTTAGGAGGGGCTGGTTCGAGGTTGTTCTAAGTTGGTTTTGCGTAGGGTCGAAGATTTGCTTCAATGGTGCGATTAGGGTTAAGGTCATGGGTGCTGCAAAATTCCAGCAAGGTTTCAGCGGCTTACGAGGCTCTTAATTGGTCTGATCTAGGTTTTTTAGGGACTCATAGGGTGTAATAAGTCATGGTTTAAATTTGAGAAGATTTGGTTAAGTTTCAGGTTGATTCGGGTTAAAACTGGGACGTCATTCCAAGTTTTAAAACAAATCGTAAAAGTTAGAAAATGGGCTCGAGGTTACGCTTAAGAAATGGTTATAAATACGTAAATTAATTGGCTTCATATATATATATATATATGAAGCCAATTAATTTAGAAGCTATATATTATTGGTCGTGTGTCCTCTTCAGTATTAGTAAATTTAATAAGTTTTTTAATAGTATGAAAGTACATTCACAAATATCATTTGGCTTCATTTAAAAAAACAAATATCATTTGGAGTTTATTTATTGCTTACAAAATTATGCAAACTAAGATACCTCCTTTTTAATTGGACAAATCAAAGTTACTTGTACAAAATATACAAAAATAACATTCACAAACAAATATTCAATTTAAGTACTTCACACAATCACCATGAAAGCACACAAATTACAAATACAATAATCATTTTGTCGACTTTTAGAGACGAACACGCACCAATATTCATTAGGCTGGTTCATACATGGTCGAGTCTTAGTACTTTCACAAGGGTACTTTATTTCCTCCGAACTTACAGAAACCGAAGAACATCAAAGTCCAGAAATTGCCTAAAAAGAAAGAGTAAATGTTTTGGGGAAATTTTTTCAAAAAATTAATTTTGAAGAAGTATTGTTTTGATCAGGGTTTTCGCATTAGATTCTTAGTTAACCCTTGTGCAAACTTTCCTGATTTCACCTGCGTATTTTCCAGTGACCACACCAATTCTTCCCATTTTCACCATGGAATCACCGAAATCCTTGAAGAAAGTAGGCCCATATTTAATAGACTGATAGGTGAGATAGTCTCTTGTCTCCTTGTTATTTAAAAGGGCTGCATCCGATTCGAAAAGTCCTCGTCTTTTTGACACTAATGTGAAATACGAAACGTCGAATTTCAAGGAACTCCCTGGATCCATCTCTACTATGGAGTTTTGATCTCCAGGCGGACATTTCCTCTTCAGTTCTACGACGTAGTTTGGATCCAATGTGGGATCCGCGTCGTTCCTGCCAGTGAAGTTATAGAGACGGTTGCCGAATGACGAACAATGAGATATTCCGATTGTGTGACTACCTGGTTAGTTGATGCATCAAAATTATTGAACTTATAAAAACTTCTTTATTTTGAAAGACGAATTTCAGTTGATAAACTATTTGAAATTTCATTTTTCCAAGAAACTGCATAGAAAATTGAAAAAAAAAATTGATTTGACCAACGACTTCATCTCTTGAATAGACCCTAATTTCGTTTGATAGAGTTGGAAAGATCAATGAAGTACGTACCTGATAATACAACAAGATCCTTGACGCTTAAGCCTCTATTTTTAAATCCTTGAATCAAGGCATTAATGTTTGCAGAAGGTGGTATTAATTGAGTCAAGGCTTCATTCAAGATCGAAACCTTTCCATCTTTTCGTCCCAATTCGACTTCCCAGTGTGGCCCCATAATCTGATCATGTACATGCATAGAAAACAACCAAGATTCAAATTAGTACATGAATATGATCAAACCGGCCCATGAAAAAGCTAGCTGATGTTCCAGAGAAATATATATAAATTACAGAATTTATTTATAAATAAAAACCTGAAAGGTGACATCCCTGGCTACTATGGTTAGTATGTCAGCACATGAAACCACGTTGGGACAAGCTTTCTCCACCGCAGCCTTCACTTGATCTATTACTTCAAATCCTCTCAGGCTAAGATTTGGGAAAGCGTCCTTCTCAGATTGTTTATTGCGAGACTCCAACAAAACCGAACCATCACAACCCTAGACAGACGATAATACGACGATAAAAGGATTGTTAATTTTTAATACATTGTTGAAAACCAAGATATATAGACTATCTAGAATGCATAAGCTGGATATCAATAAGGTTTTTCGTCCTCTAAGGGAAAGAAATGTTAGTATTCGATTTTTGGATGAGATCGCGGTGAGAGATTGAGGGAAATAAGCCTAGAGGTAAATGAACTTTGGAATAAAAAATAAAGATTAAATGAATCTATCCTCGTAATTATATTGCACAAATAATGAACATGCATGCAAGTATTAAGCCTAAAAGATATCAAAATTATTTTGTTAAACATAATTATAAACGATCCACTTGATATAAACAAGTTTTGAGTAGACTAGAGAATTAACTTCACATCTTTATTTTTAAAAAATTCAAATTAAAAGTGAGATAGAACTTATCAATATCGAAATAAAATTAAAGAAATCAGAAACGAAGCAAGGGTTAACCAAGATTATATATATGAAGATTATAAAGATGCAGTTTGACTATAAAAATATATAGATATATTACCCTGACGAAACAATCATGAAATTGCATTCTTAACAAAGGAGCTGCGAGAGTGGGATCTCTACGTATGACTTGGGATATAATCCCTTTGACAATATATTCAAGGTTCGGGCATTTTTCCTTGTAATACCCTACTTTCAATCCCTGTCCCTTTGCAACACCGAAAATAAAACACCCTAAAAAGGCTAACTTAAAGAAGAAATTTAAGGAAGCCATGCAAGTTCGGTTTCTGTACAGATGAAATTATACTGCAGCGGGAGTCTTGTTTTATAGTGCCGAAAATTGGCCTAGCTAGCTAAGATCCATTCAAACAGTCGCCTAAAAATAATCCAAGTCGGTGGGGTTAGGTCGTATGCTACTGTCATCACACACAGACCCATATTTTATAACGAAAAATGTGAAAGTGGGCTTCAGAATTGTTGTACAATTGGCTTATTATAGTCACTCCAAACTCAGTAAATTTTAAATGTGGTAAATGACTGCGGATTGAATAGGTTTTTTTCTTCTATTTATTCGTTTAATTTTGAGTTTTGGTTTATTAAGTTTTTAAAATTTTGTTTTTTATTTTACAAAAATGTTGATGTGACATTGGAAATTATTGATTTGTCAAATGTCACGTCATCGATTGGATCAAAATGGTCGAAAATTAAAAAGTTAACGTACCGAAATCAAATTTCAAAATCCAAAATTGGATAAGTGATCAGTAAACTAAAAATAATCATTATTATTTTCAAACTATAGCCAAATAAAATACTTGGAGCAATCCAATAGAGAAATTATTATGCCTTTTTTCCGGATACTAAAACAGAACTCCTGCCAGTTAGAAAGAACCAGCGCCAAAATCTCAGAATTATTTGGAGATTGTGGAACAATAATTTAATATGTTCGATATCAAAATTACTTCTTTTTTAAAAAAAAAAAAAGAAGAAGAAGAAGAAGAAGTCAAATCCAATAACCAAAGAGATATATTTATTCCACCATCAACGTTTCACAAATAATCTCAAAATGCTAGTGAGTAAAGACTATACTTAAATGTGGACTCAGTAAATTGTACCATGCTTTTAAAATTGTTGGATAATATTATAAAAAATTTGGCGTGTGGTGATCATCAATAAATATTGAAGTTAAATAATGTTCATTCTTATTTTATTAATACATACTTGAAGGGAAAGTCATTCATTATACATACATATATATATATACACGTACAGGTATATATATTGATAACCCTTAAGACTTTCTCGTGTTAGGTACAGGTTAGTTAGTAAGCATGTTTATTTTTTTATTTGATACAAAGCGTAATGCGTTTTTTCATATATAAAACACCATGTAGCCTCCTTACAACATTTAGATTATCATTCGGGGATATTATCTCTAACGTTCATGAGTCGTAGGTTGGTTGAACAGGACCCTCAATTAATATTTCATACATTATGAAATTGGTACAACAATCAAGAAATCTAAGTACTTAAATCTGGATGTCCTGATTTCGAGCGTTGTGAGAGACGAAAGAAACCACTTCCAAACGTGAGATATTATATGATTAACGATGCATGGATATAGACTACAGCTCATGCTGGACCAGCCTACCGCCCATGACCAATAGTGATGCATGTGTATGACTTGAAAGTCATATTGGACAAATTGTTGAAGCTCATATTGGACCGATCTACAGCCCATTAGTACTACAAGAAATTCAGAAATCAACGACACATATTAACAACGGTTTTCACTTAAACCGTTGTCGTGTGGTGTTTTTTAAGCAAAAAACAATGGTTTTATAAAAATCGTTATCTTTTGGGGGTCAAAAACAATGGTTTTTAGGGTAAATGACAAGGATTCTATAAAACCGTTGTCTTTGAGCGTTTACGACAATGGTTCTATAAACCGTTGTCTATAAGCGTGTTTTTTTGGACAATCGAGTTTTTTCGACAAACAACAACGGGCGAAGATGTTGTTGCTATATTTAGCGACGGTTTGGCTGAAACCGTCGCTAAATTGAAACCGTCGCTATTTTAAAATGGCGACGGTATTGATTACCACTGTCGCTCAAATTAGCGACGGTTTTAGGAAGAACCGTCGTTTTCATAAATATAGCGGCGGTTTCTCTACCACCATCGCTAAATTTAGCGACGGGTTTAGCCATTAAACCAAACCGTCGCGATATTTCAAAATTGCAAAAAAAAACCACCATAATTAGCGATGGTTTTAAGAATAACAGTCGCTATTAGCGACGGTTAAACCAATAACGGTCGCAAACCTTCTTTAAATACCAGCACTTTCGATCCATTTTTTTCCACACTTCACAACACTTAAAATTTTTCTCTCTTACACAATTTTAACACTTTACCACACTTAAAATTTTTCTTCTTATAATTTAATTTCGATTTAAGGTAAATTTTTCCCTTTAATTTTTGGTAATTTTTTATGTGTTTGTTAATATCATGAATATTGTTAGCCTATTCAAATCGTAATTTTTTTAGATTTATTAAATTATTAAAAGTAATTTTTTTTATTTTCCCGAAAATATTAGCGACGAAAATCATGATCTAAACGTCGCTAACATTAGCGACGGATATTATCATCTAACCGTCGTTAATTTATTTTAATCCAACCGTCGCTACAATTAGCGACGAAAAGTATGATTTAACCGTCGCTAATTAACAACTGTTTTATATTAATCGTCGCTACGTTTGTAGGCGACAATTTTTGAAAAACCGTCGCAAATTGTAGCTACAATTACGGACAAAAACCGTTGTCTTTAAGCGCCCTTTAACAATAGGGCTTTAACAACAGTTTTAAAATACCTACGACAACGGTTTTTCACCGTTTGTCGTAGGCCTTTTTTCTTGTAGTGCATGATCTTTATATTATCACAATTTATTAGTTATGACTTATGCTGGACCAACCTACGGTCTATGACCAATAGTGATGCATGACTTTTAGTTGAAGCTCATGTTGGACCAACCTATGGATCATGATCGTTTCACTATCCCCATGATAGAATCGGATACATCATATATGAAATATGGAGCCACCGGTGATATTTGACTATGGTTAAATGTGTTGTCACTAATGGCAAGTTGTAATTTAAAAACAAAAAAACAAAAAAAGAGAACGTGCGAAAGGCCACAGAAAGTTTCCTGTATGAGTACAAAGCTCGGGGTTTGATCCCTTCAACTTAAAATATCCACAGTAACTTTACGTGATCAAATTTTAAAATTAATAAATGTTGCAAAACAAACGAGCTTGGTCAGAATATTTATTTTCTATAACTTTAATTTTATATTTGAATCACGTCGGAGGCGTCTGAATGTGAACAAAATCGAAATTTAAAATTTTTATAAGAAACCAACGCTTTTCTGATTTTTTTTTAAAAAAATCAGTGTTTTATAAGTGAAAAAAAAAAAAAAAAACACACACACACACACACAGATATATATATATATATATATAAGATTTTTGAGCACACACACACACACACACACACACACACACACACACATATATATATATATATATATATATATATATATATATATATATATATATATATATAAGATTTTTGAGATGTGTGTGTTTTTTTTTTTTTATGTTTTTAGAACTTTTAATAATTTTTGAACGGTAAGAATGTCTTTATCGGATTGATGTTCAAACACATATTTATTCTTAAAATAACTTATAAAACTTTTTTATAATTTTTTTAAAAAAAACTTTATAAAAATATTTTATAAGTACTTATTTAAACGAAACCCTATTCTCCAAGTAACGTAACTTAGGCAAAAACTTGTGTGAGACGGTCTCACAGGTCGTATTTGTGAGACAGATCTCTTATTTGGGTCATCAATGAAAAAGTATTATTTTGTATGCTAAAAGTATTATATTTTATTATGAATATGGGTAGTGTTGACCCGTCTCACAGATTAGGATCCATAAGATGGTCTCACATGAGACCCACTCAGTAACTTATTATCTCCCAAAATTGGCATAGGGTTTTCAAGTTCAAGTTCAAATTTAATCAATTATCACTCTAAAATCCGTGGCATTTATAAGTTTGGAAATGATTTTTTTCCCGTTGTTGTACACGATGTCATGTCCCAAACTCAAAGTACAATATCAGCAAAGTTATGAGATATTAAGGTACCATTAGGTGCCAATTATAGAACATTATATTAGTTTATTAAAAAAATATTTCATCCAATGTTAGACTCAAATTCTACAAATGATTAGATTTATATATAAATCGCAATGTTATCCGTATATATTGATTTATCATACTTATATCATATATCATTCATCATCTCATCTCACGAGCCGAACAGTGGCTTAAAAATTAACGTTTCAAGAACAATAAACATTGTTTGTAGTACATAAATATCATAGAAAGCAGTAAAATTTTATTGCACGGTTGTAGTAGCATTATAATTGAATTTTAAATATTGAAAAACTTAAAATACTTGTCGTTATAAGAAGATATATATCAGAAGAAATCAAACAGAAATATTTGTGGTTGTGGTAACGGAAGCAATATATAACAACATCATGTCTTGATAGGAAATTCTGGACCCTTCTTTTATTTCTTCTTAATCTCGTTCTTATTTGAAAAAGATTGGAAGAAGCGACTAGACATGAAAATGACTCGACAAATTGGGGTACTCAATCAATGTTTTACGTAAAACAAAATTGACTACGATCGCTTTCATAAAAAATATGGAGCAAAAAATAAAATTTAAATAGCGCAATAATTTGTCCCCATTGGTATAACACATAGAAGCAGAAACTGAAATATTAAATTTGCTAATGAAAAACTAATATCAGTTTCTAAAAGTTAATGATCTTAAAAGGGTATTATTGATCATTAACGTACATGAAATAAATATATTGTGTGTATCAGGCTTTTAGTGATGTGACACTGTGTTGTCAACACGAGTGTACAACATGCTGCGGAAGTTAATTATAAACATACTTGTACAATTTTAATAAATAAAGGGTAGATTTAAATTATGTACAAGTATAAAATTTGTACAATGTCTCATGGCAAAAAATCACTCGAAAATATGTAGATAGTTTACACAAAACAATACTAGTGAAATCAACCAAACCAAATTCTTTGATACTCTGAGGAATTAAAAATTAATCAAAATATCTCAAACTAAAAATTAGATGCATAAACTGAAGTTTGCTCAAAACAAATAAAAGAACACTTTTCGATCAACAGTCTGTGTCATTATTGTTTTTCAAGCGTCTTCAACACCAATCAGCAACACGACATAGAATGGATCAATCACTCAAATTCTTCAACCCTGGACTTCGTGTATATTCAGAAAAACTCCAGTTCACCGAAAAGCCATCAACCGACTATAAGGTCCTCTCTATTTAAATCACATTTTTGACCTAAACATCATTTCATAAAAGAGTTCTAGAAAATATATAAACAAGATTTCCATTAGATATAAAAATATTTTAAACAAGGATAAACTATTTTGGAGACAAAAACCATATTAAAACCACTATCATAATATATAGAGATAAATCAAACAAGATCTTTTAATCCAGAAATGCAGAATCTTAAATTGATAATATCAATTTAGCAAAAAATAATAACGGAATAAATTATTCCTTTCCGATCTTACTAACATTTCCGAGCGACAGGTTCATCCACGATATGAGTGTAAAGCAATGTTTATTGATTAGGTTTTTCCATGTTACACTTTGAGCGTCTCTCCATAAAATGTGAGAGACTCACGTGTCGACTAATGATTTTGGGACATGGGGATTATTATTCTAGGACAAGTATGGAAGTCCCAAAGAAAGTATAACGTTTGTTATGCTTATACAATATTAATCTAAGCTTGACTCTCATGATTTAGGTATAATGTATTTAGCTCGATTAAAGATATTTTCCATTTGCGGTAGAAAGCCCAAATTAAATGGTGCGATAAGAAAGATTCCGTACTTCATTCATGGGCCCGATCGATAAGAACAAGCAAACTGTAAATATTTAACTAGTATTTAGTTTTGCGCGACGGAGTGGTCAGATCCATATTTAAAATAAAAAGTATTATTTTTTATGAATCAGATGAGTTGCATATATCTCTCATAACACGTGAACATATGTGATTTTTTGTGTTAATTTTAATGTTTTCAATTATTAGTTATATCACTTTATCATTTTAATTATATGGACCACTGCTTATTTATGATGCCACATCGAAATATTATTCTTTCACCATTTTTTTTAAACAAAAAGCTACAATTATAGTTATTTTTATTGAATTTAAAATGGTTGAACAATATAATACAATAGTTTAAATGGTTAAACAAAAATGGTTGAACAATATAATACAATAGATTAAATGGTTAAACAAAAATGGTTGAACAAATATAATACAATAGATTAATTAAATGGGTATATTTTATGGTTTAAATCGACTTAAATGAGAATACTCTATGTTTTTTTTATTAATGGAATAACAAATTCACAATACCGTAGATAGATATATGACAAAAATTTGTGTGAGACGGTCTCACGAGTCGTATTTGTGAGACGAATCTCTTATTTGGGTCATCCATGAAAAAATATTATTTTTTTTGCTAAAAGTATTACTTTTTATTGTGAATATCGGTAGGGTTGACACGTCTCACAGATTATGATCTGTGGGACGGTCTCACATCAGACTCACTCTATATATATACCCTCTCTATATATTTTATATTTACCTTCAAGTAATTAATTGCAAGAATACTTCATCTTAAGTTTGATTTATTAATTTTTACATAAATAGGTGTAAATAAAAATATTGAATAACTTAAATACTAAAAGAGAAAATAAATAAATTATTGAATTAATTATTAGAGGTCATAATCTCGTGTAGTTGCCAATTGGTCATCGTCTATCCATGGCACTTGTTGCTGGTCTGGTGACCCAACTCACCAAAACATGCATATCCAAAAGGAAAATTAAAGATAACTCCGAAGTTAATCATACGCCTTTTTTTAATAATTATTCGTACTTATTATATTATTAACAAAAAAATTCTATCACCAAATTAATTTTAATACTCTAAACTATATAGAAAACACAAAAAAAAAATTGTGGGACAAATTTCATATTTAAATCATTAATGAAAAATATTATTTTTATATAAAAAATTACTGATTATTGTGAACATGAGCATGTTTGATAGTCTAACGAATAAAAATATGTGAAACTGTTTTATAAGAAACCCGCTAGATAGAAAAATGATAGAGTTCAACATAATCTTTAAGAAATTATCGGAAATGTACATCTAACAATAAATATTTATTTTTACATGCCGTCTACCAGTTTTTGAATGGACTCAAATGTCGGAGTAAATTCGGATAGCATCTCCTAAATTAAAACTTTCTCGTAGATGATATTTAAATTAATAACATATTTTAATTATTATATTTATTATAAAATATATAAAAATATCTAGACACAAATATACTTCCAAATTCACGAAACGTCTATCTTTAATTATTATAATATAAATTATTACATATATAAAATTATCTAAATCTATGGCGGGTCACCTAGGTCGAGGCACGTACGAGTGTCTTTTGGTTTGTATAAAAAAACTTGGTTCATTTTGAATACATTGTTTAGGAAATAAATAATTTAAGAAAACATTTTAATTTCTTGAGTGGATTTGTAGGATAGCAGCTAAGTTCGCAAAATTTTATGTGAGACGGTCTCATGGGTCATATTTTGTAAGACGGTCTCATGAGTCGTATTTTGTAAGACAGATCTCTTATTTAGGTTATCCATGAAAAAATATTATTTTTTATACTAAGAGTATTACTTTTTATTGAGAATATCGGTAGGGTTGACCAATCTCACATATAAAGATTCATAGGACCGTCTCACAAGAGACCTACTCTTCTCTTTATTTCTTGAACATGGTTTTTTAAAATAGTTAATTTCAATGTTATGTTAAAAATCAATAAAATGGCTAAATATTAATCATCGATTATATTAAGGAAAATAACTTCTTTTTTTTACATGAACTTTCTATTTTTTGTTTACGTTCACTAACTTTTCAATTTTTTATTTTTGTACAATAAATTCTGAATTTTGACTATTTTGATCAATCTACTACTAGCATCATCATTTATTTTTCCGAAAATACTGGTTAAAAACAAGGCGATTAAAAATAAAATTTCCAAAAATTTGTGAATCTCTTCATTTTGAAGAAAAATCAAGTTATTCAGAAACAACTTAACATTAAAAAAAAAATTCAAAACAAACTTTATAACTTACAATCAGCGTTTTTTTTTGTTATTGCGAAAAATGAATTTTTCGATTATAAATATATGAAAATAGTCGAAATTCAAAAATCATTGTACCCCGAGACAAGAAACTAAAAAATTATTGAACCAAAATAAAAAGAAAAGACAAATTGCCGGTAAATTCTTTTTTCCTAATATAAATCATCGAGAGAAAAAATATCATGTACTAAATCGCTAATTAAACCTACGCAGTCGTGCCAAGTCACCAGCCCAGATAAAACAGATCCTACCTTGAAATCTGAAACTCCGTCTGCAACCTTGAATATTTTACATGCTCCATGCCAGAAAAAAGATTGTCAGAAACTTAAAATTTGCAGTCGAAGGAAAAAGCTCTGCTTTTAGTATTAATTAAGGTTTGAAATTTGAAGTCTTGCCAAATTCTTACAACTTACTCTTTATCTGCGCGTGTTTGTTCCATTTTCGGTCGGTGTTCAGGCTTCTTGTGCCGGAAGTGTTTGTGTAATTAGTCGAATGCTCTACTTCTGATTATTATTAGTTTGCAGGAGCTGTGAATTCAATGGGCAGTGATCATCGTAAATTGGAGGAAAAGAGAGCTTTATCCGATGATAACTTTGTAGTGGAGATGGAGCCATTTTCTCTTATCACTGACGAACAAATGAATGTCAACCCATCGTTTACTGTAAGTACTTTCAATTCAGATTAAATAACTGCGAGTCTCTGTGGATTCTAATTTTCTTGAATTTCTTATATCATATTTTACATTAATGTTTTGTCTATTTAAATAAAAATATAATTGATTCAATTTTCTGTTTTTACATATACAATATATAAACTTTTATCGAAATATATATATTGGATGAACTTTTTAAAAGGGCTTTATTTGTTTTTTTTTTTAAAAAAAAAAACGGGATAATATTTTCAAGATCAAAGTCGTAAAATAATGGATCTAATTATTCAATCCTATTTCAACCCTTTATTCATTGTATCACACGATGAAATGGTAAATTATCTTTTTATATGATTTTTGGTGGATATATTTACAATTGAAGTTGCAGAGAAACATTTCAAGAAAAGGATCGAGTAGAGTTGGCGATTCAAATCCTATCGGGAACCAAAGAGTCACCGGTATGCTTTCAATTTCATCGAGTGGTATACATGCATATATTATATTATATTATATTATATGGAGACTTCTTTTAAATCATCATAGTTAAATGTGTATTCAGTCTTTATCAGACCGATACTTTTTGTTCAGTTTTTTATTTATAAAAAATATATTTAGTCACTCTATGAGTCTACAATTATTTTTCAGATGAAATTCAGTAAAAAAAAAAACACATTGAAAATATAGAAAATATATATGATATTGCATAACAAAGTTTATATATGATACAAAAGATAGAATTTTGAATATAAAATTTGGAACAACTATATTAATATCAATAATTTGTACACTTTATTGTGTGTTCAAATATCATATTACCCCATTTGAAAGAGTTTATACTAAAATATTATATATTAGTGTTATATTTTAATGTTGAGTAGGTCTCATGTGAGACCGTCTCACGGATCTCAATCTGTGAGACGGATCAACCCTACTCATATTCACCATAAAAAGTAGTACTCTTAGCATAAAAAGCAATACTATTTCATAGATTATCCATGTAAAGATCCGTCTCACAAAATTTGACCCGTGAGACCGTCTCACACACGTTTTTGCCTTTAATGTTTTGTATCAATTTTCATCCTGAATAAACATGTATCATTATTATCAAAATTTGTTATACATTTTTGTGTATTCAAAAATCATATATTAGTGTCAGATCTGAAACATTTAATATTCGAATACAACATATCAATAACAAAATTTCCATGTTTTGTACCGAATTTTCATCCGAAAAAAGACGTTATTAATACAAAAATTTGTTATATATGTTTGAGGACTCAGAAATCATATATTAGCGTCATATCTGAAAAATTTACTATTCAAATATCATATATGAATATCAGTTTTTCAAGATTTTTTTTACTGAATGTTCATCTGAAAGACTTGTCATTAATATCAAAATTTGTTATACATGTTAAAATACTCAAAAAATCATATATTAGTGTCGAATTTAAAATATTTAGTTATGAATTATCATATATTTGTTCCAGATTTTCAATGTTTTGTACTGAATTTCATCCAAAAAAACATGTGGGATCAAGGAGTAAATTTTTTTTTCCTGTTAGTCAAGGACTCCAAAAAAAGAATCAATCTGACAAAGACTGAACACACATTTAACAACTGAGATGAAGATTTACTGATCATTTACCCATATATATTTAAGTTGCATTTTTTTTTCCCAATTTAAGTTTAACATGATATTTCATGGTCTTAATCTAATCTCACGGCGTGTCTCGAGTAAAAAAAAACATATATTTAATTATGGGTATCAATTCATGTAGGTCGGGTGAGTTTGAGTAGAATTGAGCAATGATATTACAAACAAATTATCAATTTTAACCCGAACGAACCTAATTAACTCAAATTTTTTTTTTTTTTGGCTATACAACATTAATGCTTTTTATTATTATTATTTTTAACAAAAATAATTCTCTAAATAGTATGGGCGGTTTGCAATTTTCACAGTACATCTTACAAATAAAATTAAATATAATAGACAAAATATTGTTTGGTTTAGTGTATTAAATAAGGATAGATTAATAGTCAAATATTTATCGTTAAAATTTTAATATGTTTTAATAATCATTTTGACCCGATTTAAGATCTAATTTTATTAATCAAATAGTTATCCATAAAATTGGATCTTAAACCGGGTCAAATGATTATTAAAACAACTTAAAATTTTAACGATAAATATGGACTATTAATCTATCCTTATTTAATCCACTCAACAAAACACACCTAAAAATATTGTGGCTCGAGTGAGTTCGGTTAACACGTGAACTGATTCTTAATTCAAATCAACTCGAACCCAATCCAATTCCAGACCATTCGTATCGTATGGGCTGTCGCTGTTGCTTTGTCATGTTCTGGCTTCCTTTATTTAAATAGAAGATAAAAATTCTATTTTCCAATAATTGCTTTGTTTGGTTGGTTATATTTTTTTTGGCATTTTTGAAGATTTAATTTTCCGAAATGAGTATTTCAAATATACATCATTACAGAATCAAATGCATATCTTTAGTTAAAAAATTTGTTATGAGTATCAAATCATATCATATAAATCATATCAGTTCTTGTCTCATAATTTGTTTTTAATACTGTATATTTCGTATTCATAAATTTTAATTAGGAGGTTGAGATGGTCACACGTGTCGTATTTTATGAGACAAGTCTCTTATTTGTGTCATCAATAAAAAAGTACTACTTTTTATGCTAAGAGTATCACTTTTTATTGTGAATATCGGTAGGATTGACCCTTTTCACAGATAAAGATTCGTGAGACCGTCTCATAAGAGACTGACTTTAACAAAAAATTGAAGGATGCAGATGATGTAACTTAAAATTGTTTTTAAAAAAAAAACACAGAAATGGTTTTGGCGTTTAGATAAATGTTATGAGTTGCTTTTGTTATTCCCAAAACCCAGAAATTTTGGCTTCTAAAAAAGAACTTAAAAGAGCTTTTGTAACCAAATTATATTATTATTTATTTATTTTTAAGAAAAAAACTTCTTTTTTTTAAAAAAAAAAAAACAATGTTTTTGCTCTCTTAGTTTCTTCAAACAAAAACACTCTTGAGAAATTTTTCCCATCAACAAAATCATGCAGCAACGTCTTTGTACGGAGGCAGCACGCCTGAGAAGGCAGCGTTAGTGGCGGCAGACGACTCCATCGCCCCTCCGCTCCACCATCTGATTATGATCTCCAATGGCTCCATCAGCAACACGGCGGCTGTAAAGAGCAAACTTCTGGCCAAGAAATTCAGTTTCCGCCGTCAAATATCAATTGATCCCAGAAGGATGTTTCTATTCTTTGCAACTATGTGAGTCAAATTAATTAAACAACTATACGATCACATGCTTCTTCTATTAGCTTTAATTTTAATGAACTTGCGTAATATGTCACAGGTCAAGCCTAGGATCCATGTTGCTAATCTATTTGACCTTATCCAGTGTCAGAGAGCTCGACGGCTGCGGATGAATATTTATTATCTTAATTAATCATATATTGTATTTATATTTATATAGTCAATTATCAATTAATACACACATGGATATTGCTTTTGTGGCAAAATTTTAAAAAAGAAAAAAGAAATCTACAAAAACTATTGTCAGGGTGAATATTGTTTTTCGAATATAGGAATGCGAGAAATGGTTGTCACCGTGGTCTCATGCACGCAATAAATAGTATTGACCCATTTATTATTTTTTGTGTTTACTATGAACTGTGAAATATGGATAATTTGTTTGCTAAAATACAAAAATAATAAATAAAGATGGAGTTTTCTAAATAAATATCAAACATATATCAAAACTTTTCTGAAACAAAACAAGGGGGATTGTGTAGGTTTTAAGTAATTATGAACTCACCAAAGTTAAGAGCATCTCCAACTCATCTCTATTTCGGAGGAAATCTCCAAAATAGAGTATGAGTTGGTGTTCCAACCCAACTCCAAATGCAATCTCTATTTTAGAGACTGCAACAGTGATTCTCTATTTTTGGAGGATCACTATTCATTTGAAGATCACTATAGAGATTCCACCAAATTACTGAATGTCATCATAACAATTGCAATATAGGCCTTTTGAAAATTTCTTTTAAGAAAGTATCACTGTTCTCGATCGACTAGTGACTTGAAGAAGAAAAGATCGACCAACACACAAACTTTGTCGATTCACACACCCACACTTAGGTCGACCAAAGCACCAACCAAAGCATGGACTTTGGTTGCTTTGGTCGACCAAAGCACATGACCAAAGCACACACACATGTGCTTTGGAGCACAACTCGACCAAAGCATGTGCTTTGTGTTGTGCTTTGGTTGACCAAAGCATATCATTCATGGTATGCTTTGGTCGACCAAGATAAAGCTTGGAAGTGGGTCGGTTTTTTTGATCAAACGTTGTTTTAATTTTTTAATGAATTAATTATAATTTATTATTTATAATAGTTATCAAATGGAACTAGTGAACAATTTAATGACAAAGAAATACATAACACAATTTATTACAAACACTTATTATCGACTTAATTTAAATTGATAAACATGTGATATTTTTAGACATAAAAACGTAGACAATACTAAAAGTGACGTATCACCAACGATAAAAAAACACACACACACAACAACAATAAAGATAAGCATATTTTTAGTTCATTGCAATCATGAGAGTAAATTAGTACGGTGGAAGGTCGGACTCGGATGGTGAAGTTCCTCCGAGGAACTCCCCAAACAGTGTAGAAGTCTCGTCAGAGCCATCCGCCGTCTCTATTCTTTTCTGCCAAATTTTTTGTTGTTCTTTTATCAAGTATGCACAGACTGATTCATCAACGCACATAGGGTTCATCCTTAGTATTTTATTTTCTTCTTTAAAAGCCATTATCGCATTCTTTTGTTTCTCAATATCAATGAGCTGTTGTCGATGTACCTCAGCATTCTCCATCACAACCACCATTTTCTCAGTACATTTGGCCATGGTGGAGATTTCTTTCAAGTGTTCTTCAGTAGCTTTTCTTTTGGCTTTGGCCTTTTTTATGCCAATTGGACGTTGAGAACTCCCTCCTGACGGATTATCTTCATCCAGGTTTATAGCAAACCCAGATAGCCCTGGATAATCGGATGTCGGTGATTCGGTGTTGGGAGATTAATAGTCAGACTGGGATGAGTCGATACTCTCGTGGTTTGGTATGAAATTAGGTAAAATAGCATTTGATGACCTAAACTTCTCTTGGTCCTTAAGCAAAGATCATACTTGATCCAACCGCCAAATCGACCCAACTGATTGCTTAAATAAGGCTTTTGCTTGATCCAACTATAATAAGGTATGAATTGTATCTTAGTCACATAAAGTAAAAAAATATAGTTTCACAGAAATATGATAAAAAAAATTAATTACTCACAATGTCTTTCTCAGAAGCACCACTTGGACGGCTAAGTTTTACCTGGCTAACACATGAACTAAAGTTTTGGACAATCTTGTTTATGTTGAACCAATGACATTAATGTGTTATCAAAATCTCATCTCTTTGTTAATTTGGACAATGGTGTAGCTCCCCCTTCTAATTATGTCATACAAGGAAAAGAATATACCATGGGATACTACCTAGCAGATGGAATATATCCAAAGTGAGCTACTCTAGTGCAAACAATCCACAATCCACAAGGTCCAAAGAAGAAATATTGCAGCACGACAAGAAAGTTGTAGAAAAGATGTTGAACGAGCATTTGGAGTATTGCAATCAAAGTGAGCGATAATCACTGGACCTGCACGAGTTTGGAGCAAACAAGTGCTGCATGATATCATGACAACATGCATTATAATGCATAATATGATTATTGAAGACGAATGGGAATTGAATGTGCCAGTCACAGATTATCGCGAGGCACCCATCCCAGATGTTGAAATGGCACGTGATGAGCATGTCCGATTTCAAGAGTTTCTTGCACGTCATCGTAAAATAAAAGATAAATCGGCTCACTATGCACTCCGAGATGCTCTTATTGACCATTTGTGGGAGGAGGACAATAATTCAGAATATTAGTATTTTTAATGGTCAATTTGTATGTTGTTCTTTAAATCATGTATCGTTTATGTTTGTCTTCATTTATATTTTATTTGTGTTTGATGAATGTTGTCTTTTGTTTGCAATTTGATGAAAAAATAAATGTATTGTTTTAAATAAACGAGTCGAATACACATGTAGTTATGTTATGTTTAGCGAATTAATTAATTTTAGTTAAATAATACATTATGAGAATTAATTAATTTATATATATATATATATATATATATATATATATATATATATATATATATATATATGTATTTGAAAATGAAATAAATTAGAGAAATGAAATATTTGGTAATATTTAAAATATATGGGTTGAAAATGAAATAAATTAAAGAAATAGAGTATTTCTTAATATTTAAAGGAAATAGGTTGAAAATGAAATAAATTAAAAAAATAGAGTATTTGGTAATATTTAGAGGATATGGGTTGGAGAAGATTTTTAAAAATAGAGATCATGAATCTCTATTTTAGAGGATAGATGATAAAAAATAGAGGATATGGGATGGAGATGACCTAAGTTAATTTATTATTACAGTGAACTAAAAGAATTTTTTTTAATATCAAAATTAAATCTAGTCTAGGTCTGTAGACTGTAATTCTCCTTTTATATATCTATACTATTATATACTATTATATTAAGTGTGAGGGCCTTAGAATAACTACCTCTTTGAGGACACCAAACTATTTAATTCCATAATTACCCTTCTTACCATACTTAAAACATTTTCAAGTCACTCCATATTTTAAATAGAAAAAAATCAAAATAAAACTTCTCTTTTAAATCGAACAACTTTTCTAAATCGAAAATATTTCGTGTTAATTATTTAATATTATTTGATCAAATTAAAAATAATAATAGCACATGCAATGCATGTGCATCTTTTACTAATATTTTATTAATGTTGAGAGAGTCATAGTAACTGTTTGGTCCGTTACTATAACCACAATAAAATTAAAAGTTTAACTCTATTTCCATTTTTTCTCGTAAAGTGATCATGAAATGTGATTAGTGGGAAATTACTCCCTCTAACCAGTTTCTCCTCTCCCACAAAACCGTCTTTTAACTTTCACATATTTTGTGGATTTCGATTTTGATTTCGATTTTTCTTTCTTGCTTTTTTAAACCCCATCACTAACTAAGGAGGGCTTCACTTGGTGTCGCAGAATTCACGGTTTAAGTTTTTATCTATAATTTCTTTTCATTCATCATCTGTCAAAACCATATATTTTTTTGAGTATGATAGTTTTTTGAATTGGATACTCATTATTGATGATGTTCATATAGAATGGGTGAGTTGGGTGGAAAATCTACCGAGCAAAGATGGTCTTCTTTCAATGTGAAGATTTTTGACTTGATGGGATCAGTATAGCCTGACCTGATGGGATGAGCCCAGGTGGTCTAGTTTGGAGGGATGAGCTCGGGTAGCCTGACCCGATGGATGACCCCGGGTGTAGTGACCTTCCCTGGCCTTACAGGATGAGCCCGAGTGGCTAGTCCGTGAGGACCTTTGATAGGGTAAGATGAGCTCGGATCAGACGATCTGCACACACTCAACAAGAAAATGTCAGCGGGGTGCCGAAATGATTTCCGACATGGCTACTCTTACGCTTAAGTCAGTACAAGGTTCACTAAATAGAGAGATAATTTATTGAATGGAGTAGAATGCAATATATCTTTCCCAAATGAACAAACTTGAGTATTTATAGGGGAGAAGATGACCTCTATTATAGTGCATGGACATTATTCCTGATTAGACATATGCCTATGCTCTGTCTTCTAATAATTGCCGTGCCCTGTCCTCTCTCAGTAGGCATGACGACCCATACTATTCTGGTCTTGTCATGGGCACTGATTGTCATTACTAATGATGCATGATGACCCATATTGTTCGAGAGAGAGGACCCTGGCCGGGCGAGATGAACTCCGGCTAGGCTAGATGAACCCTGGTCGGGTGAGAGGACCTTGGCTAGGCTAGATGAATTCTGGTCGGGCTAGATGAACCCTGGTCGGATGACGTGAACCCTAGTCAAGGGAGAGGACCCTGGTTTGGCTAGATGAATCCTAGACGGATGACCTGAACTCTAGCTAAATGATGATCGATGTATGGGCTCTACTCAGATTCTCGAGAGCAAATTAGAATTTAGTCTTGTTTTTTATCATTACTTTCGGCCCGATTCCAAGGATGACAAATTCCTTTCTGGAACATCACCACTCATCAACTCAGAAATGTAAGCAGGTTTCATGGATGTAAATTGCAATGATAACCATTCGTGAACAGGGCACAAAAGAAGAGGTACAGATCACGAAAACTTGAATCTAAGTAGTTCATTTCCTTATAAACAATATTTATTAATTTTCAGCATTTTGATCGGCACTCTGCACCCATAAAGTTATTAATTTCATGTAATTTATGAAAATGATTTCTTTCTAAGTGTGATAATCTTTTTACTTCTTTCGGTTTCTATATTAAGTTGTGTAACTTGCACTGCTCCGTGCATGGTTCGCCGGAACGGTTGCGGTGCTTGGAACGGCAACTACCGTTCAAGTTCCAATGTTATATTGCGGAACGGTTGTATAAAAAAATCAATAAATTCAAAAAATTGGTAAAAAAATTTAAATATAAATTACATCATACTAAAAAATAAAATATATGAAGTTATTACAAATTAATATATCCATACAAAACTATTTTACAATAATAGCACCATAAGAAATACACACTAAAAATTATAACATACCAAAGCTAACACCATGAAGAGTGACGCGGAGGAGCGAAATCATTTTTATATTTTTCATCACTATCTCGTAGATTAAATTGATTTCGAACATTTGAATATTGACGTGATTGTCCATAGAGATATTGATTAGATTGAGATGACGAAAGATCATTAGAATGGGATGACTGATTTTGTAATAGTGTTTCGTCAATACGATTATAGTATCTGAATCCACGATACACAGTAGAACTATCAGCTGTACTTGAAGATCTATACTCAGGACCATGACGTCCAACACCCCGCCATATAGATGATGAAAATTCATTGTATCTATCACCATATATTGAGACGACTCATAATCAAATCCACGATGTCTAATTCCATGTGTACCAGATGTTGAAAAATCAAATGATCTATCAAAACATAAATGTTATAGCCTTATATCTTATCCTTCTAATGGAAGTGGTCTCACAACAATTGGATCAATTTACAAGACATTATACTAAAAACCACAACTACTGCCACAATTTTCATACCGTTTCTGCACTTCCATTTCCTATTTGGCTTAAAAGCAACTTTCTATTCTATACGTTCATTTCCATAATTATCAACTATGAAATATAATACTAATAACATAACCATTCTATTACCATTCCAATAAACATAACCATCTACAATAACCATCATCATACCTTACCGTAATGAACCATGAATATCTCATAACCATATTTTTTAAACACCAAACCGTTCCGCTCGGCCGTTCCGTTCCGCTTCGCCGATAAATCGCCGAAAAAACGTCGAAAAACAGCGCTACAAGACAATCACCGATTTGCCCTGGAACTTTGGAACGGCGGTCACCGTTCCCGTTCCGTTCCGGCCGTTCCGACCGAATAACGGCCGTTCCGACGAACCATGGCTCCGTGTATGATGCAGGGTCGCGAAGACATCAAATTTGGGAGCAAGATATATTAAAATATGCATATATTCATGTATTATGTTATACACGCAAGATATATACGCTCGATAGTATATAATAAAATCTTAGTTATTCTGAAATATCAAAATATTCTTTAAAGTAATTTTTTTTTAATGAAACATAAGAAAATATTTTCATTTGATCTCGTAAATGTATATAAAAATATAAAATGTAAGGCTGTGTTTGGTTAATAAGATTAAGTAGGATAAATTATTTTATCTTATTTTATTCAACGTTTGATATGATTTTTATTTAACCAACTCAATCACTTTTATAACTGATTAGTTGTATTACGTGTGATTAAATAATACCTTCTTCCTATGTAGGATTATTAATCATTCCTCTATCCCTACGTTTTTTCCAATTTTACCCTTCCTCCTTCACCACGGTTGAACCACCTCAGCTGCTGGACCATCGCCGGACATCGTCGCACTGCCGCCGCCGACGCCGGACCATCGTCGGAATGCCGGACCGCCGTCACCGGAGTGGAAGAAGAAAAATAAAGAAGAAAAGACAATTTTGTTTTTTAAAAAAAAATTCAAAATTATCCTACACTTAAAAATCTTATTAAACAAATACTATTTTATATCATATATTATATTTCTTCGACAATCATTATTTTTTATCATTTATATATTAATCATTATTTTTTTTATCTTCCAATCAAACCTAACCTAAGTTTATTGAGTGAAGTTACTTTTTTTTTGGAAAAGTTAAGGAATCGTACCAACAGGCAAGAGTCTCGATTCATCGGGGAAAAAGAAAATTTCGAAATGCCAAAACCCCAAGTTCTCGACCTTCCATGGCTCCATTAGCGTGGCTTCTGTTCTTCTAAATTTATTTCATTTTTTGAACCTTTGTTTCTCTCGCACGCTTTCGATTCCAAGTGGCAATGGCCACCGTTCCACTGGTAAGTGAAAACTTCATCTTATTTAGTTTTTATATTAGGATTTTATGGTTTACGTCCCCTTTGTTTCTTGTTCCAAGGTTGGATTCTTGGTACCTTTGAACAATGATCTTGAGGAAGAAAATGGTTCTTCAATGCCCAAAATACCAGTTTCGGCCGGCGTTAATTATGTCGGCCGCCAGTGCATTCCCACCGTCGATAAGCGCCTTAGCCGGAGACATCTCACCATCAATTCCTTGGATGATGGATCCGCCGATGTATTTGTTGTATATTCCTCTCTCTCTCCCCCAGTCTTGCTGATGTACCTTCCAGCGTTATTTTGGTTTTTTCCTAGCAAATGTGCACAATTGTTTTAGCTGAAAATACCAGATTCTTGTTTTTGCTGGAGGAAACAGTAGTATGTTCTTGCATATGTGCCTAAGATGTTATATCAATATTTTGCTATCTTTCTTCTACACAATATTTCATTAGACATCTTAAATGTAGGAAGGAACTAACCCAGTTGTTTGGAGGTCCAAGAATGAAAGAAAGAAGCTTTTGTCTGGAGAAAAGTGGAAGATTTTTCCTGGTGATGTCATAGAGTTGATACCAGGTAATTACGTTTTCAGATATGTGTCTTCCATTAACAAGGAAGTGGAAACATCCCCAAAAACTAACAGAGAGAAAAGGCCTTTGAATGATGGAAGCAGTGACTCCAAAGAACATGCTTTTAGTAGCAAGAAAATGCAAAAGGTTCCGCATGATACTAATGTGCTACAGGTGTCTTTAGCTTATTTGTTCTGGGAATGGTATTTTTAACTACTTTATATCCCTGCTATGTAGGCTGCTAGGGACCATAATGTTCTGGGGCTTCAGGATTCATCGGAGGATACACTTTGCTTTCAAAATTCGAAGTATAAGTTGCCTTTAGCATTTAAACTATTGCGAGTAAAGGAATTACAAGAGTGGGCAAATGCAAACACTGTTTCTATCAGTGATGTGGTTCGAGTAAGAATCCTATACCCACTGCACAGTATAATTGCAGTTGTTTGTGGTTAGAGTATGTCGTAGGTTTAAGCAGGTGTGGCCAATTTCAACTTTTATTCTTGGAGCTTAACTAAATAAAGGAAGCTTAGAGCTCTATGGCTGAAGGGGATTAATATGTTTACCTACTAGTGACTTGACTTTTACTAAAGGTTTTGTCTTGCAGGGGGATGTATTAATAGCTATCTTATCGAATTACATGGTAGACATTGATTGGCTACTTTCTGGTGGGTTTTCTTCAGCAAGGTCTTGTTCTCTGCTTGGTGATATTACATGGAGTGTTAATTTGTTTGTTTGAAGTTTTGAACTTGAAGCTCCTTCTTTAGTTGAATTAAAATCACCATGCCTTAATACATCTTATTTTTTCTAGACATTCTAAAGCATGGGGAAAGAAATATTACAATTTATTTCAATTTTTAATGAAGCATAGAAATTCAAGTGTTATATATTACTACAGTGGTTGGTCTTTTCAACCTATTGTGTTGGTCTGTTTATTTAACGATGATGTCATGGTCTAAATGATAGTTTTCGAAGGTGATGGATTCAGTGCTTTTTTTGCTATACATAGTTGCCTAGGAGATTCTGATAAAACCAACTATGTTGATTTTGCAAAGAGTTATGTGACTCTTAGTGCTAGGATCAGTATGTGTTAGGCGCTTATTAGTATGAAGGAACATCACGAACAGCCTTGTTCATTGATTGGTTTTAGTGTATGGTGTAGCATCAATTCTTCCTAAATTGACTGGATTCTTTCCTTTTTGACGTAGCATGTCCGACAATTAAAAGAGTTCCTCACGTTTTAGTTATTCATGGTGAAGGTGATGGTACGCTTGAGTATATGAAGGTTGGCCGATACCTTCTTATTAAATTTTCATGTCACTAATATGACTGATTCATTTCCTTTTGCCTATTATGTTTAGAGAAACAAGCCTTCTAATTGGATTCTCCACAAGCCTCCTTTACCAATTTCATATGGAACACATCATTCCAAAGCTATGTTTCTTGTCTATCCTCGAGGGGTCCGAGTCATTGTTCATACAGCTAACTTGATATATGTTGACTGGAACAACAAAAGCCAAGCATTGTGGATGCAAGATTTTCCATGGAAAGATCCAAGCAGTGCAAGTAGTGGTTGCGGATTTGAAAGTGACTTGATTGATTACTTAAGTGCATTGAAGGTACTACCATCTATATGGCATATAAAATCAATGTGAAGTAGTGGTTAACGACATACATGAACTGTTCAAGATTCTTCCCCTTTTTTCTTGGTTCTTCCTAGTTGAACTGCTTATATGATGTCAGTTTCAAAATTTAACTGGTCTGCTTTCATGAACAGCATTATTCGTCCTGATGTCATGAGAAACCAACGATTAGCTTGGTGTTAAACTGAGCATGACCATTTTGATAGGAATCGTGCGGATTACTCATCCGCTTGTTTTGTAAAAACTTTAAGTATTAATAATATCTAGTTTCTTCTCAAAAAAAAAAAAAAAAACTGAGCATGACCAAGAGGCTTTTCATTTGTATATTTCCCATCATTTTCATAGGCTCGTATTGGAATTAGTTTATCTTAGCAACATTTTTTTCTTTCCCCTGCAGTGGCCTGAATTCAATGCTAATTTACCGGCTATTGGCAGCTTTAGTATCAATGCATCATTCTTCAAAAAATTTGATTACAGCAGTGCAGTGGTATTTATCTTATTCTTCTCATCCTTTTTATTCTTGTCTTTTTGTTGTATTATACTTCCATGGTCAATATTAAATATGATGGATGAATGAATGATAGTCATGTAATCTTGATAATTGAGAGTCGGGTAATTTCTGAATGTTGTATTTTGTCCTGAAAAAGATGTAAAATGATACCACCTTTGATTTGAGTTGTAAGTGTATCCTTGTATAAAATTTTTAATATGATATGCAACCTTGTTGGTCAAGATCTCTATTATAATTATCCTGACTTAATTATCCCTGTCCCTCCCAGGTCAGACTCATTTCATCTGTACCTGGATATCATTCTGGTTCCAGTATAAGGAAATGGGGACATATGAAGTTGCGAACCATCCTCCAGGAGTGCACCTTCGAGAAGGAGTTTGAGAAATCTCCTCTTGTTTATCAGGTTATTTTTCTTAGCTTTTTATGCATGTCATGAAATATCGTATTTTGGTATAAACTTAGATGAGTATAGGTATTTAGTACTGCTGATGCCACTTAGACTTTGTACATGTGACAAATATGCGAAATGTACGCTTTCGATGGTGTGTTATCATCTCTTCACTACCTCTATGTCGTTTACCCCCTCCTATATTCTAAATTATATACTCTTAACTAACTAATGGTTGAAAGCTTGAGAATTAAGGATGTATTTGGGGTTTGGACAGGCGCTGTTTTAAAAAGTGAAATTTGGTTGTTTTTTACTCTAAAATTATGTCTTTAAAATAGCTGAGATTAATATGCCTAGGTTGTGGTTTTTAGAGCTTTTGCTTTTAACTTTTTAGATCTTTGTACAATCAAAAATTGTTTCTGTTTTTTCTTCTTTAAACTTATATTTAAATAATTCCAGTTTAATAATTGTTATTAAGCTAAAATGAAAAATTTCCCACGTCTGTAGGCTGTAAATAATTGACATCCATGAGGTTTAGTTGGCTTTCTAAGTATATAGTCTGAACATTCCACATAATACTTAAAATCAAATTCTTGAGAGGAAATATTTCATGCAGAAGATAGCTTCATTTGACTTGTACTTCGATGCACCGTCCGAGAAGTCTCCATGGAGATCATGTTCTACTTCTGATTTCTCTTGGGTCGTTCTTTTGCTTTCTTTCTGCAGTTTTCTTCACTAGGTTCTTTGGATGAGAAATGGATGGCTGAGCTTGCATCTTCAATGTCGGCAGGAATGACAGAAGATCAAAAGCCTTTGGGACTGGGAAAGCCACTGATAATATGGCCAACTGTGGAAGACGTCCGTTGTTCTTTAGAAGTAATGCCAGTGATGTCATGTTTAAGTATTTGATGCTATTTGGGTCTGAAATTTGATTAATTGACAAGTAATAAATGCATCTTTGATAATCGAGAAAAGTAACGTGTAAACGTACAAATATCCCTCACAATTGTATCTAAAAAACGGTCCCTCATTTTTTCTATAAAATGAGTGAAATGATGTCTTTGTTGTTTTCCCCTCTCTTATCCAGGAGAGAATATGTAGCAATACTGTGATTTTGTTGATCAGAATCATGCATTTCTTTTTTTATCTGGTTGTCAGTGTGGTCTTGCCGTCACCGCTGCCTTAAATGTTCTGGAATTTCTTGGCATGCAATTTTAACGATAAGAGCACGTGTTTTTTTTTTTTTCCTTTTCAAATAACTGATTTACACATTTGTTAGCATGGCAACGCTGATTATTTATTTAAACTTCTCTGTTGCCTTCAGTAACTGAATGAAGGATTACATAAATTTTTGCTTTATTATCAAGGGCTATGCAGCTGGGAATGCAGTTCCAAGCCCTCTGAAGAATGTAGAGAAAGAATTCTTGAAAAAGTATTGGGCAAAATGGAAGGCAAGCCACACAGGTCGATGGTATGTTTGAAATGCATCTTGCTATGATGGTTCTTGAATAGTTTAATTTGGTTTATGAAGCAATTATTTTGTCCGTTTCTTCAATATCCTTCAATTTCATTTGTGTGAAACAATGAAAAAGTGGACTTGTGTTTTTGCCCTTTCATTGTTGCAGTCGTGCAATGCCTCATATAAAGACATTCACACGTTATAATGGTCAAAACCTCGCGTAAGAGTCCACGCCAGTGCCACTTTACTCGAATTCAATACCTTTTCGGCTACTCACTGTTGTTTAAGACTCCGTCGTTTTGATGAACAGATGGTTTCTGCTTACTTCAGCAAACCTCAGCAAAGCTGCCTGGGGAGCTCTTCAGAAAAACAATTCCCAGCTGATGATCCGTTCTTACGAGGTCACTTGAATAATTTCACATAAACCATCATTTGAAAAATCTAACCAACTATTAAATGGTTGAAATTGATGTTCCTCGTCATGCTAAGACGATAATGATACCACACTGATATTACGATTGTTCCCTTAATTATTTTAACTTAAAAGAAACTGATGTCTTCTTCATGTTCCTCAATTATCCCAGCTTGGAGTACTCTTTTTGCCTTTGTCAGGCAAATCTAAATGTGTCTTTTCTTGCACAGACGACGAAAGTAACTCAGAGGCATGTGCTGATATTTCTCTATAATTCTTTCTGTCCCTGATTGTGTTAATATAACAGTTTTACTCTCGGCTTTGGCAATATGATTTTCAGGGCAAAGGTGCGTCAGCAAGAAGTTCTGAGGTGCAGAAAGCGAAACTGGTCACCTTGGCTTGGAAAGGAAACTTTAAGGAAGAACTTAGTGATGTAATTCAATTACCCGTGCCTTATGAACTTCCTCCAAGGCCATATTCCTCTCAAGGTTGGCCTTATGTTCTCGATTCTATTGAAAGTCATATGTTGCTCTGTTATCTGCATCTAACCATAACCTCCTTCGAAAACACCTCGTATCCAGATGTACCCTGGTCGTGGGATCGAAGGTATACAGAGAAGGATGTGTATGGCCAAGTTTGGCCCAGGCAAGTGAAACTGTATACTAGTCAAGATTTCTGATCTGCTTCATGTAAAGCTGTTTCTTCGTCAATTACTCAATATCACAGGCTTCAATCTTTATTATTTATATGCTCATTGACAATTCAAAGATTTTTATACACGAGGTTAATCATAAAATTCAGGAAGTTTATTAAAACTAAATATAAATTCACTTTCTAAAATAAAACCAAAACTAGTTTAGTAATAATGGTCTATTTTTTGAATCACTCCATAGAAACCCAAGATTTGTCACATCCCCGAGAAGGCAAATTTTTATTCATTCATGTGTGACTGATTGTTTTATGATAAATTGGGCACTGCATCTCTATAACTTTGAAGAGATAAATCGAAGAACCAGTTGAACTAGTTGATTCTAGCCATCGCAGAGGAGCTAGGGTCGACACTTAGCCTTGTAGAACTAGGATTTAGCAGAGTAAAGTTCGGAGTAGTTTTGGGTTAGTTCATGGATCACGATTGATTATCAAGAATCGGAAATATGCTATGTC
This sequence comes from Primulina eburnea, assembly GCF_022965805.1. Taxonomy (NCBI): domain Eukaryota; kingdom Viridiplantae; phylum Streptophyta; class Magnoliopsida; order Lamiales; family Gesneriaceae; genus Primulina; species Primulina eburnea. The sequence goes on from NC_133108.1 coordinate 8,047,244, forward strand.
GTGAATCGCAGATGCCCGCAGGAAGTTTGGTGAAAAGAGCGGTTATTTGTGAAATTTTATATGAGAAAAATAAATCACAATTTCGGTTCTGTAAATTCTCTATTTGCAATTTTAGTTTTGTACGTTATCAAATTTCTGTTTTATTTTTTCGTGATATTTTTTTTACAATGTTGGACATTTTCTAACGTTGGCGCACAAAAATTGATAAAAATATAGTATTAAAAGTAACTTTGATGAAATAGTGGATGAGGTAAAATGACTAAATTGCAATTAAATGAGAGAATTTTTTAAATCGTTCATTGTTTTTGTTTAATAATACATTATCTAAAATTAACCCATATAATATAAAAACAAAAGGCCAAACTTAAATTTTTTCAAAAAAGTACATCAAAAATTAGATGTTTGTTTTGGTTGTCGAGAACTTTCGTCCATCGTTAGCTAATATCAAATAAATAAATTGGTCAACCTACATCAAAATTGCGGTTAATGAGATCATCAGCTAGCTGCCTTATTCGTTCATGAGTGCTGAGGTGCAAGAAACATACATAACCAAACGTGGTGACAACCTTCCTATTCTCGGAAGGGATTGAATGAATCTTATTTATTTTTTTTAAAAAAGGAAAAGGGTATTTTAAAATATTAAATTTAAGGTAAATGTTTCGGAATTGTTCTACAAGGAAATGTTATGGGATCAAGCCTTGTTATATATATATATATATATATATATATATATATATATATATATATAAAGTTATCCACTTGCTTTGACACAATATCATCAACAAAAGATTCTAGCCTTTGGGCAAGAAAATGGTTGGCCATGATTAAAGAGTAAAGAATGAAATTAGGATACATGTTACTGTTACAATGATTGGTGTCGTGGACTGAGACGAACAAGAAGCACCAGAATTTCACATTCTAGCAACTGTTCACAGGTTTCCTTGTATTTGTGAATATTTTGTACTTTTGACTATAGATAAATAAATATGGTTTTTTGTTTTTTTTAAAATAATATTATTTTTACTTAACTGTCTCCCTTTCCTTCAAATCCACCAACCCTTCTGTGGCAGGTGGTGTTGGTAGTTCAGTTCTTGCTTCCTTATCTCCCTGTCTGAAAACCACAGACCTCTCAAATCACACGACTGTTAAATGTTAATGCCACCGCTTCTAGTTCTTCCCCTTTAGCTTCTTGAAATCTCTAAAAATCCACAAACTTTCTTGATATTTTTGTTCAGATTCGGTTTGCATGCGTGTTCTATTTTTGAAGATACGGGCCGGTCATGAATTTTTACTTGGGTGGAGATGAGAGGAAAATTCTACACTGAATCTACTTTGTCGAGGTGTATTATCGACGGCCTATGTTCTTTTCTGTAACAGTTGTTGATTGCATATTTTGATCCAAAATGAACTGTTTCATGCACATTGTCCTTTTGCTTTGATACTTTGCTCGTGAGTTGGGAGTGTCGGTATCCAAAAGCTAATCCCTTGGCCACATGCTTGCTTTGATGCCGAAATTCTTTTTCTTTCAACTTTTCCAGACTCGAGACTGTAATTTTATGAAGTGATATTATAACTACCATTGAATTCTGTTTTAGGCAAAGGAACTGATAGCTTTTTATCCAGTTGCTCGGCGCTTTCTCCGACACCGTGCTTCGAATTCTTAAAAGGGTCGTTGAATTGGAGCTGTACATCTTTTCCATAATGGGAACCAGGATCAAGGGGATCTATAAAGGATTCAAACACACACTCTCTCAAATCTTTGGTACCAATCTCCCCTTTTCAACTCTATATATATATATGTGTGTGTGTCTGTGTGTGTGTGTGTGTATTGAGATGTTTTGTGTTGATTTTTTCGAGCAAGTGTGGAATATTTCTTTATTCTTGTAGTTGTTAAAGAGCGTGAAATGGAGATTGGGTATCCAACGGATGTCAAGCATTTGGCCCATATCGGGTGGGATGGCTCCTCCGGGAATGCTCCCACTTGGGTATGTTATCTATCGCATTTCGTTTCTATTCCTACAATCCCGATGAACTTTCTTGCTTTAATTTTATTTTCTCATTGATGCAGATGAGTGAATTTAGGACAGTGCCTGATTTCACCGCAACTTCGATTGGGAAATCTGGTTCTGGCCTCTCTCCATGGTCTTCTGTGGGTGGGTTCTTGGTTTCTTTCCTCCTCTTTAATTACACGTGTGGAGCTTACTAGTGCATAGATTGAGAGGGGACATTCGGCCATTTGTTTTCTATATCATGTGCGATGTCTGTTTCGTAAAAGATAAAGTTTGTCACGGGTTGCATCTTTTACTTGAATAAGGATGACCCAACACCTGTTTTCATTTCTGGGAGAGATTAACGTCAGGCCTCACTTCCAACGGGATAAGATTCAAGAATGAATTTTGTGAACAAGAGACGATACAATGTACAAGTTGCGGTCTATACCATTCTGTCATCTTATCTTTTGTCCACGAGCCAAACAGTTAATAGAAAGGAAAACATTGGCTCATTTGTCCCAAGTTGTTCACTAATTGATGCGACAAAAGAATGAAAAAAAAGAGATCCATATGGTTTAAGACACAATTATAAGAAACTAAAGCAACTCCTTGTAGGAACAGATATAATAAGTACTTGATGTTTAGGTGGTATCAGTTGCTTAGTTGCTTGAAGCATACTCCGTTTAAGTTTGTGATCATTTAGCTTTTTCGAAAACTGAGGAACGACGGGATTACCCTTATAACTTTGTGATCATTGTCTAAACAGATTTTGGCGAAATCGCGCGGAAGCAATCAGAAGTTGAGACCTTTAAAGAGCAGGCAATGACAGGACTTTCTAGCGTAAGGAAGCAGCAGAAACGGAAGAAATCTAAGTCTACTTCCTCCCCAAATGACTCGGTTTCTTCCTCGTCGACTTCGAGAGCAGCGAAAACGAATGCCAAATTAATTTGTTGAAGGCCACACACACACTTGGATTGGTTCTGCGTTGGAAAACAGAGTTTAGAGGCTGTGGTAGGTAGACTAGTTGCGCTAGAGAAACCGAATCGATTATGTTTCCTTTGCTTAGTTTTCGTTTTCGTTTGAATCTCTCTTTTCTTGTAAGCAAAGCTCTGGAAAGCCTCGTGCAAGACCGGGAATGCTTCTAATAATGGCTTGTTTGATCTTTTACATGAACGATTATTATAATTTTGGTAATCATTAGAATATGTATAGAAATTATTTTCCAACTCATTCCTTTAGCTTGCCTTCTATATCTACCACCATGATTAAAAAAATAATTAATAAAATTCTAAATTGATTGTCAAGTGCCCAAATAAATCTAATTGAATTTGTTATCGTCAATACTATATGTAATGAGTAGGTTTTTCGTGAGATGATATCAATGATTTATATTTGGATCAAAAATAATATTTTAACATAAAAAATAATACATTTTATGGGTCGGGTCGATAAAAGATTCATATCACAAAATTGACTTGTGAGATGGTCTTATAAGAGTTTTTGTGATATGTTACACTCAAGTCATAATGGAGAAAATATTGTTTTGATACAACTTTTAGAATCTCTCAATTATTTTCTCGGAGAAAATTCGGTACAAAATATTGAAAATTTTGTACTAATATATGATATTTGAGCACAAAATATTTCAAATCAGATACTAATATATGATTTTTGAGTATTCAAACATGTGTAACAAGTATTGATATTGATGACACTTTTATCTTGGATAAAAATCGATATAGAATATAGAAAATATAGTATTAATATATGATATTAGAGTACAAAATATTTCAGATCTCATAACAATGTATGATTTTTTAGTACCCAAATATGTATAATAAATTATCAAAATCGGTACAAAACATTAAAATTGTGACATTAATATATGATATTTCATAATCAACTCTTTTAGACCTGATAATAATATATGATATTTGAATATACAAACAAATGTAACAAATGATGATATAATATAATTGTTTCAATTTTAGACTCAAATATTTATCTTTTGTACAACATTTAAAACAATTGGTACTCAAATAACATATATTAGTTCAATATTTTCAATGTTTTGTATCGAATTTTATCGAAAAAAACACATGTAGGCTTAGGGACTGCAGAAATATTTTTTGTGTGAATAAAAATGTGCAATTTTTTTTATCTAGCAGGACTGAAAACAAATACAACTATACTGGTGAGAATTTGAAAGAAAGTCTCCCTCAATATTACCTTTGATATAATATGTTTACAAGTTTAGTTTGAATATTAAGTTGTGGAGTGGGTCTCATGTGAGACCGTCTCACAAAACTTAATCTGTGAGACGGTTCAACCCTACTCATATTCACAATCATATTCACAATAAAAAGTAATACTCTTAGCATAAAAAGTAAATTTTTTTATGGATGACCCAAAAAAAATCCGTCTCACAAATACGACCCGTGAGACTGTCTCATACAAGTTTTTGCCCAAGTTGTGAGACATCTATTTAGATGCACAAATAAGATTTTAAATGTTGTGTGCAATGGTTTAAAACCTAAGACGTGAACATAAGAGTAATCAAAATTAGATCGATTCGATTTATGATAAAAACTCGAACTAAACCAATACCATTGGTTTTGAAAAATTGAAAAATTAAACCAAACCATCAGTAATTGAAAACCAAACCTAGGTTTCATTTTGGTTCCGTTTGACATGGTTCTGGATGATTAATTTAATTTTACTCAAAACTTTTTTTTGGCGATTTTTTGATATAATTTAATTTTTCTAGACTATTATAAATAGATTAAATATAAGTATGCATACATATATATTTAAATAATTTAACCTGATAATGAATAATAATGACACTAAAAATTTCATCGCAAAAGATATTCTCGAAATGAAGTAGTTCAGTTTAAAAAAAAAATGGAAATCCTAAAATTTATATAAAAATAACATCTTTTACCAATTTTATTTTATAATACTAATGATATGATATATATAACTAAAATTCAAATTAATTAGAAATTTGAACCAAAACAAAATTTTCGATTTGGTTAATTTTTAAACCAATCCAAACTACGATCCACTACAAATTAATCATAATCATTGGTTTGGTTTGGCTTTGGTTCATTTTTTCGTGAACATGTTAAACAACATAAAAATTCCTATTAGATCGTCTTGTGAATCAATGTTATGAGATAAAATTCTCACACGATCCGATTAATGAAAAATATTACATTTTATTCCAAAAACATTGAAATTTTTTTAATATAACCATGGACTTATTTCACATATATAAATTAACGAGATGATCTCCCGTGAGACTTCCCAAAAATAAAAACTTTGTGTTATGACGTGGAGTAAAGCACTCGAAGCATTGACACATGACAACATTTCGATTTTTTTTTTATTTCAATTGGATTAATAAATTCTAGAACTTCTACATGCAAAAAATAGAGAAATCACTTAATTATTTAATTTTTTTTAAAGGTAATTATGAGCTGATATTTAATGAAAACATGATTTTTAACTCAATAACTTCATTAAATTATTAATTTATGATATTAATAATTGATATATTGTATAAAGTTTTCAGGAAGAAATATATTATTTTCTAAATTTATCAAAATTATCAATTATCATTTCGTCCGTATCGTGACCAGTTATTATCTAATAGACTTAATTAATGTATTAAGTAAGTATTAATCCAGATTATACCATGTATGAGAGGAATCAGAGGATATTGCATGAATAAAAATTAAGGATGTAAATGAACCATATCACTCGCTAGTTGTTTGGAGTTAGGTTATAAAAATCTTGTTCGAGATCGTTCGTTCAGTTTGAGTTTAAGAATATTCGGCTCGTAAGCTCTCCCAGCTTGTTCGCGAGCTCGAGCTCAGTTAGTTTTTTGGGCCATGTATTTTTTATCCACATTGCTATTTTACTTAAATTCAAGAGATTTAAATGTTATAAAATGAGAATCATATCTTTCAAATTTTCATATCTTAGTTGAATTTTTGGCTAAAAATACTCGACTGGCTCTAAAACGAACTCAGAAATGAGGTTTTTTTTTAACAAACTCGAAAATGAGCTCGCTTAACTATACTAGCTCGAGCCATGCTCGTTAAACATTATAAACGAGATATTAACGAATCAAGATCGAGTTATTCGCGAGCTTAGTGATTTTCAAAAGAACCGAGCTCGAGCATCAAGATCGAGCTATTCGCGAGCTTAGTGTGTGTGTGTGTATATATATATATATATATATATATATATATATATATATATATATATATATATATTGTTGAAAATAAGAATTGAAATTATTGAATGATGAAAATAAGAGTTGTAAACATTGAAAATTAATGTGAGATGAAGTATGTAATGATATAAATATTTGGATTATTTCTAAAGAAATTCTATAAATATGTCTCTCAATCTGTGAAACAACACAATTGAGTAGAGTAAATTTTATAACACTACGAGAAAATCTTAATTCAACAACACATCAAAGACAACAGTTTTTTTATAAAAACCGTTGTGCTTTGTCTTTTAACAACGGTTTCAAGAAAAACCGTTGTCGTAGGCTCAAAAAATCCGCTCATAGACAACAGTTTCTTAAAAACTTTTTTTTTGGGCTTCTTTCAGCTTGTTTTATCAAAGCTACAACAACAGTTTTTTAAAACGTTGTCTTTTCTTAGTGGTTTTATACGGTTAACGACAATGGGTTTACAAAAACCGTTGTCGTAGAATTTTTTTTTAAAAAAATTTGTAATGTTATATAATTTTATCATCTTTAATTAGGCTATATAAATAACTAGTGCATCAGTTTAATTTCCATCAAAATTAAACATAATATATTATTTGTGTTTTGAATTTTGCCAGCCTACTTTCTCATCATAAGAATGGAACTGAAGACTGAGCAAATGCCTCAGAGTTTTATGAATTTTATTTCTTTCAATCAAGTTCCTGAAAAATATGATTTACTTCAATATATAGATTCCTTAGAACATAAATGTTATTCGTTTGTGAATTGATGTTATGACTTTCTTTCGAGTATATAAATGTTGTTTGTGTTGGATGAAAATTTTTGGGATGTCCTATTTATGGGGAGGTCATGCCGAAATTTCTATTTTCCTCAGTATATATTAGTTATGACTTTATTTCGTCTCTATGCACCATTTGTGTTAGCTGCGTTTCCAGTGCATGTTTTGCTTGCAATCTCATCTCTTACATGGGTTTTTAATGGGCTTTCTATGTGTGGGGATCTACTGCTATATTGCCACGTTGATAACGAACATGTATCAAGGCCAATTGCAATACTAAATTCAAATTTGTAAAATTTTTGTTTATCATTGGCATATTTTGGATTATGGATTTTGAACATAACATAGTCACGGATTTAACGTGGTAAATATTTTGTTTTCGATTGTTATTTTTGGTTTAATTATTATTATATATATTGTAAATTAAAATAAATTTAATACAAAAATTTTACCTAATGAAAAAAATTATTAAAGACAACAGTTTTGAATTCTATTGAAGAAAATATAAAGACAACGGTCTTAAATTGTTGTAAATTCAACAAAACACTACGTTTTTACGCGTTGCAAAACTGTTGTCGTTGTTATAAAAAACAACGGTCTCAAAAGTGGCGAAACTGTTGTCGTACATATATTATGACAACAGTTAAAACCGTTGCAAAACTATTGTCAATAGTGCTAAATAACAACGGTTTAAAACTGTTGCGAAACTGTTGTCGTTGGTAGAAAATACGACTGTTTAAACCCATTGCAAAACCGTTGTTGTTGGTATAAAAGACAACGGTTTAAAACCCTTGTAAAACCGTTGTCGTTGATAGAAAAGACAACGGTTTAAAACCGTTGTCGTTGAAGACACTTTCAACAACACCCTCAGTTACAACAGTTTTAAATGGCCTACGACAACGGATTTTATCTGTTGTCGTTTGGCGTTTTTGTTGTAGTGTAAAGTGTGTAGTTTAATATATTTTATGAGATTGAGATTTTTACTTTTTATGTAAATTTTTACTTTTAACACGTTATCAGCACGATATTTGAAGATTCACCATATTTTTTCAAGCTCCAAAACATAAGAAAAATATAACAATATTCAAAAGTACAAATATTTATTTATTGTTTATTTATATTTATTGTATATATATTTAATATCATGTTATTATATAAAAAGAGTCTATAACACCTCATTACAATAACGTGATGTGATTATATTATTACACTGCTTGTATATTTTTATTGTGTCACTGTTTATTTATTGTGTGTGTGTGTGTCTATATATATATATATATATATAGATATATGTTTGAATAATATCATGTTATTATATAAAAGGAATCTATGACACCTTATTATAATAACGTGATTTGATTATTTCACTTTTTATATATTTTTATTGTGTTATATAATATATACATATATATATATATATATATGTATAATGTCACAATATTATATAAAATGAGTCACTGACACCTCATTATAATAATGTGATGCAATATATATAACTATTTAAATATGATTAATGCATCATATAATTACCATAACATTTACATATACATGCATTTATTTTTTTAAGATTTTGTAACGATGTCATAAATTGTTCTTTCAAGGTTATTTTGTTTAATCATTTTGGTTATTATACTCACTAGTCTTGTATTTATCGGAAAATATACGCATAATTTTTTTCTTTATTTTTAAGAATGATTGTACTTATAATTTATCTGTTACTTTGTATAGTTAGATTAATAGATTTAGAACTTAACTGATAAAATACATTATTATTTTTATAGTACTATCATGTTAGATTTGGCAAATCTCGAATTTGTTGCGCTCGACATTACGGAAAAAAATTATATGTCATGAACTCTCGATGTAGAAATTCTTCTTGAGTAATTGGGTCTAAATGATACCATTAAAGAAAATGGTATGTCATTATCACAAGAAAAAACAAAAGCTATGATATTTTTACGTCGACATCTTGATGAAAGATTAAAATGTGAATATTTCATTGAAAAAGATCTAATAACTTTATGGAAAAGATCAAATGAAAGATTTGAACATATAACGGAAGTTATACTTCTGACCGCCCGTGATGATTGAAATACATTAAGATTCCAAGATTTTAAGAAAGTCAATGATTACAACTCGGCTATGTATCAAATAATCTCACAATCAAAATTCTGTGGACATAAGGTTACAGAATCGGAATGCTTGAAAAATATTTTCCACTTTTCACGCATCAAATATAACTCTACAACAATAATATAGAGTGCGTGAATTTACGAGATATTCTGAACTTATCGCGTATATTTTTGTGGTGGAAAGAACAACAAGCTGCTAATAAGAAATCATCACTCCCGACCTACTGGATCAACAACATTTCCAGAAGTAAATGTTGTAAGTGAAAATGAATTTAAACCTGGAAACCAAAATCAAAGTTAAAGATAAGGTTTTGGTCGAGGTCGTGGTAATGGAAGTGGTCGTGGTTGCGGCCGTGGTTTTGAAAACAACCGAGATAGTTACTTCAATAACTCATCTCAAAAGGACGTCACAAATCACCCACTAAAAAGGCATCATGTGAACATGAGAGTTAATGAAAATCACTCAAAACGATATGAAAGTTCTTGTTTTAGATGCGGCACTTTAAGACATTGTTTTCGTATTTGTCAAGCCCACGAGCACCTTTGTAAATTTTATAAAGAATCAATAAAGGGAAAAAAAGAGACCAACTTTATTGAACACAGTGACCGTTTGAATGATTCAACTAATTTTGATGCTGCAGATTTTCTGAATGATTTTTCTGAAAATGATCAATATATTGGTGGAATAGAAATGTAAAATATTTAATTTTTATGTGCTCATATGCTAATGTTTTATTGTATAATTATGATAAGGTTATATTTTTCAATAAATTACATATGTATTGTCAGTAATTTTTCATTGCATATATTTTTGAAGTTCAAAATAAAAATTGATATGAACAAAGCTAAACAAGAAACTAATCCCATGGAAATTTGTATACCTGATAGTGGTATAACACACAATATTCTCCGAGATAAAAGATATTTCTTGGAACTAAAACCAGAAAAAAAAATGATGAATACAATATCAGGTCCTGTAGATTTGATGAAAGGTTGTGGTAAATCACATTTCCTGTTACTTAATAGTACAAAATTTCTGATAAATGATGATTTTTATTCACCACAATCGCACATAAATTTGTTGAGTTTTAATTAAATATATTTCCATGATACTCGGTAAATTAAGGAAATGAGAAATATATGCGTCTTACTACAAATAAATGAGGAAAGAAATATGCAGTTGAAAAACTAACAATGCTCCCTACTGGATTGCATTATACACATATAAGTCCAATTGAATCAAATATGTTAGTTGATAATTATTCAATATTAATCAATTGACATGATCGATCATGACATCCTATTTCAACAATGATGCGAAGAATTATATAAAATACACATGGTCATCCGCTGAAAGACTAGAAGATCTTTCAAAATAATAAGTTTCAATACAAAACATGTTCTCTTGGAAAACTTATTATAAGACCATTACTAGCTAAAATCCAAACTGAATCATCCATGTTTCTTGAACGTATTCAGGGTGATATTTGTGAGCCAATTCATCCACCATATGGACCATTTAGATATTTTATTGTATTGATCGATGGATCTAGCAAATGGTCAGATGTATGTTTATTATCAACTTGGAATGTGGTATTTGCAAGATTACTTGCTCAAATAATAAAATTGTGGAATCAATTTTCCGATCATACAATCAAGAAAATTGGACTTGATAATGCTGGTGAATTACTTCTCAGGCTTTAAATGATTATTGTATTTCAATGAGAATCACTGTTGAGCACCATGTTGCTCATGTACATACAAAAAATGGATTAGCTGAATAATTGATTAAACGTCTAAACTGATTGCTAGACCAATGATTATGAAAACAAAACTCCCTCTTTCTATATGAGGATATGCAATTTTACATGGTGTTATATTAATTCGCATCACACAAAGTGCATATCATAAATACTCCTCATTGCATATTGCCTTTGGTAAAGAACCCGATATTTTTCATCTGAGAATTTTTGGATATATGGTATATGTGCCTATTGCATCGCCTAAACGAACAAAAATAGAACCTCAAAGAAAGATCGGAATTTATAGTGGTTATGATAGCCATTAATCATTCGATATCTTGAGCCTCAGACATGCGACATGTTTATAGCACGTTTTGCTGATTGTCATTTTAATGAGGAAATCTTCCCAATCTTAAGGGGTGAAAATAAACATATCAAAACGAAAATTACATGATATACATCATCATTGTTACATCTGGATCCAAGAACTAAACAATGTGAAAAAGATGTACAACAAACTGTGCACTTGCAAAGAATAACAAATCAAGTAACAGATGCATTTGCAGACATAAAAGAGGTAACTAATAAATATGCACATGATGTAAATGCCCTTGCTCAAATTGATATTCTAAAGAAACAAATTGAAGACACTCGTGATGTCATAAAACGATTAAAGCATAGAAGGCCAATAAGTTCCAAAGATAAAAATCTTCGAAAAAGAAAAACAGAGAAACAAGATGATCACAAAATAGAGAATGATATTCCGGCAAAAATACATGATGATGAAAATATTCTGTTAGAACCATAAACTGATGACAATCGTGAAATATCTATCAATTATATTAATACTGAAAAAATATGAAACCGAAAAGATATAAAAGAAAATGATGAGATATTTTCTTACAATGTGGCATTTGACATCATAAATGACAATAAAGATCATGAACCAAAATCTTTTGGTGAATATAAAAATCGACATGACTGGATAAAATGAAAAGACGTCATCCAAGTTGAATTGGATTCGCTAAATAAACGTAACGTTTTTGGACTTATAGTCCTTAAACCTGGAGGTGTAAAACCTGTTGGGCACAAAAGGGTTTTTATTCGAAAGTGAAATGAAAGAGTAAGATATAAAACTCAACTTGTTGCACAAGGTTTTTTTTCAAAGACCAGAAAATTGATTATGAAAAAAACGTATTCTCTCATTATGGATGTTATTATGTTTCGGTATTTAATTGTTTGACAGTATCTGAAAATTTAGAAATGCGTCTTATGGATGTTGTAATTATTGCTGATGCGTAATTATTGTTGTAATTATTGTTGTATATGTTGATGATCTAAACATCATTGGAACGAATAAGGAAATTCAAGAAGTTGTGTTGTACTTGAAGGAAGAATTGAAATGAAGGACATTGGAAAAATAAAGTATTGCCTGGGTTTGTAAATTGAACAAAAAAATGTTGAATATTTGTTCACTTGTCAAATTATACAAAAAAAGTCCTTAACAGTTTAATTAATTGGATAAATCAAATCATTATCATTAAACATAGAAAAAGATTCATTCTGTCCATGTGAAGATGATGAGTTATTCTTGGTCCAGAAGTACCATATCTAAGTGCTATTGGTGACTTATGTATCTTGCAAATTGTGCAAGACCTGATATATCTTTTGCTGTAAATTTATTGGCAAGATTTAGCTCATATCAACAAAGAAACGCTGGAACGGAATTAAACATATATTCCGTTATTTATGAGGAACGACAGACTTGCGACTTTTGTATTCAAAATATACCAATAAAATATAACTGGTTATGCTGATCTTGGGTACTTATCTGATCCATACAAGACATGTTCCCAAACCGGATATGTATTTACTCGTTTAGGGACTGTAATTTCTTGGTCTTCACAAAAACAAACACTCGTAACAACTTCATCAAATCACGCCGATATTATTGCACTATATGAAGCAAGTCGTGAATGTGTGTGACTAAAATCAATGACCCAACATATCTAAATCTCATGCGTTCTTGTCCATCTCTTGGTGATCACCTCATGGGTGCTTGTCTCCTACTCAAATAATCAAACTGTGCTATTGGGTTCTTTTAGTTTCTTCTGGACAAGCGAAACACAAAGGAGATTCGCCGCCGTTGTTGAAAACATACAGGTTCCATGTATTTAATTGTCGTAGAACATCCTGAAGCTAGCACGGTTAGGCACGCTGTCATCTCTATTTCCATGCCTTGATATTTATTTTTTAAATATTTTATCTAAATTTTGAGCAATTAATGCTGTGACATTTGTGAGCAACAAAAATATATTTTGATGATTTATAAAAAACCTATCAAATCTCTAATTATAGTTTAGATATATTATATACTATAATATAGATAAGCATATATTTAATTATCATATATCACAAAATTCTAGATTGATTAATCAAGATTCTCCACCTATAGATAAAGAACTCGTAACCATTATCAAGATACATCTTTCATACGTATTTTATTTGTTCTTCATACGCTATTCACAGTCGTGTCTCAAATATTATACTCACTTGAGCATCGAATTGACTTCATATCCAAGCGGAGTCATCTCATCCGTTTTCTTTGACACACATAAATATTTTAGGACGGTTAGAAGTTGGTTCGTGTAGAATTATGCTCCACCTATGTGCTTCGGTTTATGACGATTTTTCCCCAAAATACGACAACTACTACTCTTGCAAATACAACACAATAACTTTCAATAACAATGATTAGAAAAATAGAGTGTATTGTGCAATGATATTCAGAAAAATCTGATGCAAAATGTTTTTATTTGTCTATGATCATATATTTATGGATATCAATCAATAAGGACATGTTGTTCATTAAAGGGGTGTACCTTCAACCCACAATCAGATGAATTAAACCTTAAAGGATACCATTCGGTTAAGAGCATCAAGAAAACTCACAAATTTTTTTTTGTTAATCATTACCTCTAGACTCCTCCTCCTCATCCCTGAAAAAATTTCAGGGCACAGAGATCAGTGCTTTTGCGCTTCTCTCACGATCTCGGAAATTCCAGGGCGCCATTCGGTTGGTATGACTCTTTTTCCATTTCTTTTTTATTTATTTTTTATTTTTTTTGAAACTCAATTTCTATATTTTACCTTATTGGAAATTTTAATTGAAAGAATATTTTTTTGAAAAATGGATTGTCAAACAAGCAACACATGTGACAGTGTACTAATACTGGTAAGGCAGGTCGTAGTAGATGACCAAATTGGTTGGATGCATTGTCTGGCCCTTTTTCATTTCATCATTTCTTTTCTTTCCTTTTTAATTGAAGGACAATTTTGTTAAAAATATAATTGTATAAACTGGGTCGGTCCGTACTAATATACATAAAATAGAGTAAGTTTCATGTGAAACAGCCTCATATATTTATATTTGTAAAATAAGTTGATCTAATTCATATTTACAAATAAAAATAATATTTTAGTATAAAAAATAATATTTTTTTATGTACATATATGATTGATATAATGATCCATATCCTACGTTAGATAGTTTCATAAAAAAAAATTATGTATAAAATACCCTTGAGAATTATATACCCTTGGGTTTGAGAATCGTCCCTTGTCCGTAAATCAAAATTTTTTTCGCTCTCACTTAGACCGTTTCAACCCATGGTTTGGATTATCACATCTGTAAACATAGTATTCAAAACTTGCACGAAGAACTCACTAATATGTTTTTTTAAGAACGATCTAAATAAAATCTTATAAAATTGATTCGTGAGATCATTTCACCTTTTATTTGTGTGTAAACATATTAGATTTAATTAAAAGTTGACAATTAATAAAAACTAACGTTAAATCTTGTTAAGTCGTGGGCAACTTACCAATCACTCCCTAAAATCTTTCAACTTTACTTTCACTCCTTCTTTCCCAAAATACCCCTCAATCTTTTTTTAAATAATTGATTTTTATTTTTTTAAATTAATGCTCATCATGCTTCCGTAAAATAAATTAAATCTTATACTTTTTTGACCGGAGTACCACCTGGGTTATATCCACCGTATTTTACGAACTGCTCCTCATAGTCCAACCACACGATCGCAACCGATGGTTACCGACGTAGATTCCTTCAGCAGCACTTGGCACAACTCTAATTCGTTTCCTACCTTAGAGTGTACAGTAAAAGATAAAATTTTGAAAATAATACATGAGAGGGGCTAAGAGCAAATATCTCTTTTATTCAAACACAAAACATTTATTAATACATAGTAACCTCCTGTAGAAGAAGAGAAACTTGTTAGCTACTAATAGTAGCTGAACTCACTACACACATATACTTGAAAGAAAATTATTACAAATGTTTTGAAAAAAAATGAAGAGATTACTTCTTTATTTATAGAAGGCTTCTTCGGATTTGAAACTCGGACTCCAAATCTTAATAAGCCTTTACAGCTTGCATATGGATCATGTAGTGGTTGAGTGGTCCTCTTAAGATGGTCCCTCCATCTTTCTTGATTTGTCTTCTTCTAGATCATTAATCTAGAAACAGTCATTTCTTGAAGTTTTATCTGTCGGCATAAATAGTTTATATGCACCTGGATCAGATCAGCTTGTATTTCTTTTCCTGTTTCTTCGAGCTTCTTTTGAAATTCTTTGAAATTTTTCTGCTCTTTTCTTGTTGACTTAATCCTTTTCCTGGAAACTCTGAGGTATGAAAAATACATTTTGTTTCCAATTTTTGGTTTAAGTTTGGTGTGAGTTACTGGTTCCCATTTGATCTTTATTTATAGATTTATTTGGGTCCAGTTTTTTGTCTGTTTATTAGATTCCCATTATCTTTAAAGATTAGGGATCTAATGTCCTTTGTCATTTTCCACCTATTATTGGTGGTCCTTGAATTCCACTAACATGATTTTTCACATGGTGATCCTTCTTTTGTATTTCGTTGGGATGCTCACATGTTCCTTTTAACTTTGTCGAGGAATCTTTGGCTTTTGGTGTCCTCGAGGAAAACGTGAATGTGGTCCATCCCCACTTGTGCTTGTGTCGGTAAAGTGTTTCCTATCAGATCTCGGTTTGAATCCTTCACCGAATTCAGGTTCCTTCTTGTTTTGGCATTCAAGACAGATGTTTTCTGACCATCTTCCTATATGTGCCATGTTACAGAATTTTCAGCGAGTCTCTTCACTAGCCGGCAGCTTGCTGTTCCACAAAATATTTCTTTTTTTCTCGAATAAATCTTCTGCAAAACTTGTGGTTTTTCCGATCATGGTATTTAACAGGAACGATCCGTTCACTGAATGATTATCGAATTTGAATGAGAACTTAACTTTGTCCATCTCAGTGAGACAGACCCATAAACCCCATGCTTTACGTGTAGATATATCATCTTCAGAAATTGAAGCAACCAGGGGTGTTTCTTCTGTCGGAGGGTCCTTGATAAATTTTTGAACAGTTGTATCTGGCCTCCTTAACTTATTGAAATGAAAGGCTTCATGGGAGCCTCTTCCTGCTGGTTCTGGTGCTGCACTAAATAAGTATAGCTCCAAAACATCTCCTCTGGACAAATAATCATTATTCACCCAATTCTCGTGAACAGCTTCTTGGATCCACTTCGGTAGACCTGAGATTTCCGGAAAGCTGGGTGATGTAGTATAAATTGAGGCAAGAGCCCGAATTCATACCATGCTTTAACCTCCTTTGGATATGAATTTGGTTTCATCCATACCCTTAGATATTTTCCTGAAACATCAACCCTGTTAGTAGCTGGGTTGATTCCAATTCTTGTTTTCATTTCTCCAATTTTGCTGATAAACTTGAAATGGAGAAATTTTTGCTTCGTTAGTATCAACCTTAGATTTGCCTTTGTCAATACGAGGCCTAAGGTTGATCTCTCCTTCTTCAATCCCCGAGGTGAAGGGTTGACTTGAAGACTCAAGATAAGGATCAGGAGTCTCAATTTTTGTTTTAGCCGACTCATCTGGTGGTGACCCCAACTTAACACTTGTGCAAGGGGTATTTGAATCATTCGATCTGATTCTTTCCCTGGAATTCCTTGAATGTGAACTTCCAATTCTCCGATATTAATCAGTCCTTGGTAAGTTCCTATGATAGGTTGTTCCAAATAGTATATTGAATTACAAGGAAATTGATTCCTTTGCTTAGTAATATCAAATACTATTTCGAATTCTTTCTACCCTTCTGGGCATATAAGTTTTCCCATTGTAGAAAAACTTTTCGGCTCCTGTTGGGTTTCTATGACAGGCGTTTTCCCCCACCTATAACTCGTAATTCTATCTCCTTGAAAAGTTAGTCTTCTTGATTCCAATCTAAGACTTTGATTCCTTTGTAGAATCGGTTTGTCTTGTATTTGGATATTTGTTTCCTGTATTAAAGGAAACTCAACTCGTTCTGGATAAATTGTCTGAGCAACTTTTCCGAATATCTCTGGTATTTCAATAAACTCGTTTCTAATAAACAATTCAGAATGATGTGTTTAGATAGAGCATATGAAATTTGATAGGTAATAGAATATGGTCTATTACCTTCTTTCATCAACCTTTTTTCCTTGAAGTTCTGATGCAATGTCAAGGCTCGGCTGAAATCTCGATCTGCCAGGTTGTAGGCTATCCTTGAATAGATTACTCCTACAATCTTTCCTGCACAGAGGTTTTCTGAGATTGTTCCCAGTACTGAATCTTGTAGATTCCCCATTCTTTTATCGCATATAGCAATATCAATAGGTGAATCTATTCCTTCTTTGAAAGTAGCCTTTATCATAATCTGGATTGCTCCGATATGAATCCAGGACATGGTCCTTGCTACTTCTATCTTGAGTTTTTGTAATTCCTCCTTAATCTCTTCGGAAGGAATTAACTGCATCTCCATTCTATTTCCTGTAACTTCCATCGGGATTGCCATTTCCCTTCTAGAAACTTTATAGATTAGATGATGCTTTCTGTTTCTTAGGCCAAGACTTCATAAGAATTTTTCTACCTATCCTGCAGAGAAACCTTGATATCTCTGTAGACTCGGATTTTCTCTCATGATTCTTTGAACTATGTTATGAGATATTGTAGTCTGGCTGAAAAATCCAGACAGATCATCACGTGTTTCGTATCGAAACACCTCGTCTTCAGTCAGATTCCGATTCTGTTCCATCAGATTCTTCCTGACTTAAGACTTCTTCTTCTTCATATATACTTTCATCTGAGGCAATATCCTCAAACCGGTATACTTGAATAAGATCTTGGTAGTAAACTGCTTCTTCCATATCCGAGGTAGGATCAAAGCGTTTAATACCTCTTTTTTCATTTCCTGAACAGTTGGTCGAGATATGACATCTTGCTCCACATGTCCAGCAATTTCAATCCTTGAAACTTTCATTGGCTCGAGTATGAGCTCTTCAGAAAGTTTTCTTCGTAGGTGTTCTTCGTGTGCTTCGAGATGTACTCGATGCTTGGGATGATATCCTACTCCTCGATGGTCCGCTTCTCTGTCCAGATTTATAAGATCTCGCTTTCTGTCTAGACCATACAGTTCTTGGTTTCCAAGAAATTCTTCCACTTCGTGCATAAGGATGAGTCCTAAAACTTTTCCTCTTATGCTTCTGTGGTTTACTTCCAATAATTGTTGGAAGATCATTTTCCTTACAACACAAAGGAGTTCTTTTGTTTATACCCCTTAAGCGTTTGTAATTGTAATGCTGCCATGTGACACCATTCCGCCAACTTTCCTTTAAGGAAAGAGCCTCTTCGTGCCAACGTATCTGGATTTCCAGGTACGTATTCCCTGATGAGAATTTCTCTCCAGGGACTCGGCATTTTTGCGAAGAAAAGCTGCATAGCTATATCTTCTTCGACTCCTGAATTCCATCTATATTTAGTGAATAACATAATGTATTCATCTACTAAACATATGTCATGTAATTCAAGACTATACAGAGCTTGAGTGTATTTCTTCTTCTTCTCTGTATCTTGACTGTTGAAATAGTCTACCCCTATAAAATGTGCTTTAAGTAGGGTATCTATTTTTCCAGCGATCTCACTAAGAGATTCACCAGCTAAGACTGACTCCTTCATGTCTAATGAAGTCATGTCCCAAGCAATTTTCACTGATGCCATAAGACTCACTTCCAAAAGTTTAATGAATCCTTCTTTGTTGAGATCGAGTGTTCCTGCTGCAATTCTCATAGCAGATGTCCAATCATCTATGAGATCTTCTCTGTTTTTGAAGTCTAATACATCAAGGTTAAGCATAACCCCGTAAGGATGTATAGGATCCAAAATAGTTTTCCCATAGTGTGTTTGGTGCAAAGGAATTTGATTTCTCCTTGCCTTTGTCCCCACTGGGTGTGATCCTCCACCAGTATGGAAATCAGATTGAGATTCTCTCATGTTTACATTCTGAGATTCTACACTTTCCCTTGATGATTCTTGAGAAGATGACCAGGTTATAGTAGGTGGTGTTTCACCTACTGCTGTGTTCATCTTTAGATCTACCATTTTGAGATTTGCGAAAGATTCTGCAAGCTCTTGTAGATCCTCTAAACCAATCCTTTCTAAAGTTGTCATCAGATCAATTTTTTTTTCTGAGACAAACTTGATTAGATTGATCATCTTTTCCTCTTCAGTCAAAGGTTTTGACACCACTCTGGCCTTCCCTTGTTGATGTAACAAAGGTTCAGTACCAAAGGATGGTGGTAACCAACCTCCTGAAGTACGTCTACTAGAACTGGGTTGTTGTTCCAGTTTCTGAATTCTTGTTTGAATATCCTTTAGCATTCCAAGAATTTCTTCCTAGGTTTCAAGGATTTTCTCAACTCGTTGCGGTACAAAATATACCATATTTACATAATTTTGTACTGTCTTATGAATTTCTCTAAGATCTAAAGAGAGCTTAGATGAATCTGGAACTATCTCCAGAAACTTATTATTTTGAATCATAAGTTTACCTGAAATTTTACCTGAGGGTGCAGTAGCTTCCCTTTCTGTTTCTGATATCTAACAATAGTTAGATGCACTTGTTTATATTCCAAAATATTGGAATATTCTTTGTAAATCATTTTTCTCGAACCTAAGTTCGGATTCATAATTTTTTTCGAAATTATCCTTTTCATACAATTAGTTACTAGTAATAATAAAATTTGTGTTTGAAATAAATCAACTTTTCGCTCTGATACCATTTTGAAAGCGCGAGGATCAATTAAAATAAAATGAGGAATAAGGGTAATTTTGGCATTTTTGAAAAACTTTTCTCTCTCCAGAGAGTTCAAAGCAAAACTTGTTTGGTTTGGGGATTGAAAGTTAATTTACCCTTAAGTCATCTCACCAACCAAATTTAATAAGCAAATAGTTATATATACCGCTAAATACGCCAAATTTCTTTTCTACTAGAAATAAATAAAGATAGGCTTTAACATTATTAAAATAAATAAAATAGTTTACATCATATAAATTAAGATATTTATGGGTACATTAGAGCTTAATAATATTTAGGATAAATATACAGTTTTGGTAATTTTTTAGAATAAAAACAAACTGCAATCCTATGATTTCCTGAGATTATTATTATTTTGTGTATATATATATATTGTTGGATCCCGGTTTTCTACACGTCCAAACGCAGCGGAAGTTTTAAATTTTTTATTTATTTTGACAATCAAAATATGTTTTTCTTTGGGCGCTCGTATGATTTTAATTAATAAACATACATAGGATGTTTAGTAATATACCTTTAATGAATTAAATCACTTGGCTCCAACTAATCCGGTATAAACGGATTAGCTCTTGATGAATCCCTACGAACTTTCTTCAAGAGACTCCTTTCTTTCCTTCTAATTAGGTCCACGACTAGATGATCTACTCCTCTTCCAATTTGCACTAGAAAATATGGAAGAAGTTTTTACGTTGGAGATTGAGAACGAGAGACGACTCAAAGTTTTCCTTCAAAAGGAAGTGGCCGAAATATTGAGGGAGAGAAGGGAGTGATTTTCGAAAATCACCATGGGGATGGAGGCTAGGGTTTTTCAAAAATTGTAAATGACTAATAATTAACCTTAAGCTTAATACACACACACACACACACACACACACACACATATATATATATATATATATATATATATATATATATATATATATATATATATATATATATATATATGCTTAGGACACATTAATAAATTAAAAACTTAATGAGCTTAATCAATTAATTATTCTAGCCCAACTAGTTAATTAATTAATATTTTAAAGTTCAATTAAGAACCTTAATAATATGTATGTTGGTCTTGTACTACTACAAGTCCATTATACATAACACCCATTACATTTAATTTAAATCCCTTATAAATTCAACATTTGAATTTAATATTTAAATTATAAATTCAACTCTTTGAATTTATCACTTCCAAAATTTAATATTCAATAAACCCAAAATTTGAGTTTAATAAATTAAATTATCAAATTTTATAAATTCAACTCTTTGAATTTATTCTCTCCAAATTTCATAAATTCAACTCCTTGAATTTACTAACTCATAAATTCAACTCCTTGAATTTATTTTTTCAAAATTTAATTATCATAAATTCAACTCCTTGAATTTACTACATCATAATATAAATTCAACTCCTTGAATTTATTCTCTCAACGGGAACAAACGATCCAGTGCTTGTGTGACCCTCTATGGTTCAGGGATACAGCTAGCCGTGGGTTCACAACTCTTTGTGATTCGGGACATATTCCTTTATTCGGGCTTACCCTAGTTAGTCTCATTCTTTTCATCAACACCTTGATCAAGAATGTCAGAACTCATTTCTGATTGCACCCATCGGATCATGGTAAGAACGTCTAGTAGCATCGCCCCATGATCCCCTAGGTATCACTTATAGCGCCTACAAGAACCAGTTGATTATGATTAACGTACAGTACGGTCCCTTCATCTCATATATCCCGATCGAATCTACAACCATTGGTTCATCGAGGGTTGCATATTAATTCGATAATTATGTGATAACTATAATAGTAGCATCATTTGAGAACTCCTTCTCTAACGTACATCTCATACTCTGGCCAGAGATTCCATGCACTATTATTTCATCAGATCACACAGGATATCCACACCCGTAGGTGAGCGGTGAATCCCCGACTACAATGCACTGGCTCTTATATGTGTCGCAACTGTACCCAACCTCGCCACCTAATGACTCTCCTGAAGTCGGTAAACGAGTCAAAGCACAGCCCTAACATATAGAGCCTCAGTGTTGTCTCGGGTCATAAGGACTAATGGTGTACAATCATAACCACAGACTTATCCTCTCGATGAATGATAACCACTTGAAAAGTCTGAGGGAGGATTGTTCGGTATAATCATCATATGACTACCCATCTGCATGTTTGGACATCTCTATGCCCTTACCAAGAAACGCAGTACACAATATCACAGATGCTAGTCTCGAGCTCAAGCGACTATTATCCATGTTTTAGGCGGCTGAATCGACTAAGAACGAATTTAGAATATGCAGTGTTTACAAATGAGTTTCAACATCGAATTACGATTCATTTGTATTAAAAAATAATCAAGGACTTTATCTATGCTGATTGCATGGGTATACAGATAAAGCATAACGAAACCATTAAAAATTAAATTATATTAAAATAAAGATTGTTTATTTCACTTGAGTCAATAAATTTTCTAGCCAACCGTTGGCTTGCAGGGCATCTACTCTAATACACACACACACACATATATATATATATATATATATATATATATATATATATATATATATATATATATATATATATATAATCATTAAGGTCAGGATAATGTACTAAACATCGACCTTCATCAGATTACCTAGATAACTCTGACAGTTCTTGATCCCAAGATACGGGAAATTTGGCTTCAGTCCCCAGCCGCCTTTTTTCTTTGTTTTCAGTCCCTAGGTACTTTTTTAGTACCACATTTCCACATGAAGTGTACCACATTTCCACATGAAGTGTACCACATTTTGTATGAAATAGTACCACAATTTTGTGGGTAGGGAGTGAATGCAAAGAAATATTATGATTGGGGATTTTTAAATAACTTCCCCCCAAGATAACATATATATAATTATTTTTTCTTCAGCATTAGTATCATGTGAGCAAGCTTAACATAGTGATATTTATCAATGTGAATGACTTAATTAATTTTAAATAACTTTTTTTTATTGAGTTGAAAGTTAATCTATTTAATTTAAATTAGGTTTTATGTAAGATTGTATCATAGATCTAAATAAAAATAATATTTTAGCATAAAAATAATATTTTTTTCATAAATAAGATTAGATAGAAGAATCGTTTCACAAAATTAATTTGTATAAAGGAACCATCGTAGAAGTGGAGAAATCTACTCGGAGAAGATCCAAGTGGTATTAACCAGGTGGCGTGGATTTGAGTTCGCCTAGATAACAAACCTATAATTAATTTAAGTCTCAACTTTTACCGGATGTTCGGGTCTAAATTGAATTGGGTTTTAGTTAATCAGATTTATTTTTTAAAAAAATACTGAGTTAAAATAAAATATGGTATATTTGTTAGATCAGTTTATAAGGGTGAAGTGTTTAGAAGGTGAAGAACTGATTTGGAAATTTTGTATGTCTATATCGATAAGTTAACTAAGAATAATAGTGTATAAATAAACTGCAAGATATATTGAATATTTTGGCTAAAGTATTGTGATAACTGAATGAATAAAGTGATGGACACAAAAATTTTTATGGATGTTCAGAGATTTCAAATGCTCACATATCACCCATTCTATCTAAATAATAGAATTCACTAACATCTTTGATTAATTACAATGGAATGTTATAACCCACTTCAGTTGGACTTAAACAATGTCAAACTAAAACTCTTAGCCTTTCTTTTCATTTATCAGTTGATAACTGAATAGTTCGAAAGAGTAGCCTGAATGCTACAAATACATCCATGAAGTATGAGCTATAATATGTGATTTGCAAACTGAATAGAAACGAAATCGGATCGCAACTAGCTGACTGTTCTCGTTGTTATTGTTGTTCGTGATCGTTCATGGTGGTTAACCTTTTCTCAACTGAACTCATCAACTATATATAGCCTTCGATTCAAACGGTCACATTGAATGCATTTAATGATTATTATCCGTTGAATTGTTTTTTAGTCCATGTAGATGAACTTTTCTGACAGAGGTATGATGTATCAGACTGTTCTGCTTTGGTACAAACAGTCAGTTCATCTGCTGATATTCAAATGGAAACTTATAATGTGGCTAAATAATCAGGAGTCAAACTGGTCGACTGATCAGCCCAACTGGGCTACATAAGTTCTAACTGATATCCTTTCAGTTTGAACACTTCAGTTCAGTTTTCGGTTATGTTATATCAGTCCTGCGAATAACACATTCAGTTCTTCAGATCTAGTATCGGTCAGTTCGTCTATCTAAGAATCATCATTTTGAGACTTTATTAATTCTTTTGTGAACTTTAATTTGTTTACTTCACCTCTACTTGGTCCATTAATTTTGATATGTCTCATTTAGTTCAGTTACGTTTCAGTTCAGTTATTGGTTCAGTTCAACTTTTCTATTCGATTATTGATCAGTTTGTCAAATTTTGAAACTTATAAATTCCAACAACATTGTAGCAAAGGGTTTTTTTAGTATTAATTTTTTAAAATTCAAAACTAAATTAGCTTATGACACCAAAAACAGTGGCAGACCCTGCAATTAGCAGATGCTGTAGCTTTTACGTGGCAGGACACTGTAGCTTTGTATGCTCAAAGCCTACAACATCTGGTCTGTGTCGGTTCCAGGTTTTTTTATACCATGACTAATACTATTTCAATAGGCGAATTGAATGATTTTTGACCAACCCGACTTCAAGCATCCTCTTGATTTTCTATGAAACAAAGCTCAGCACCCTATTAAATATTCACATCTCTTTAGAAATTAAGTTGTAACTGAGGAGTGAATTACTCAAACAGAAAAACAGGAGTTCGTGCATTTGAAAGTAAATATTGAATTTTTTATTTTGTACATACATTAAATTACTTATTTTGTAAATACATTAAAATTTATTTCTTATTAGAATATTTTATATTAAATTACTATTTTGACAATTTATTTCAAAATGACAAATTTATTTCAGATTGTCAGAAAATTGAGGTCCAGAAAATCTCATTGTCATATGTTTATAAGCTACACATATCTCATCAATAGTTTATTCCGAAAAATTGTGGATCATATTGTAAGATCTAAGCGATCAGACAATCTGATTTGGCTATTGTATGTTGAAAATTACGCAATCGTGTCTTTGCATACTTAAATCATATGAGGTTTTATTGGTTTTTACAATGTGGCTTTCGAGTATTTGACTATCATCAGAAGAAAATACAAGTTATGTCTACCCTTCATAGAATTGTGTTTGACTGGACTAGGCTTCTTGTGAGACTATCTCGAGCTGGTGTGGTAACCATGATCAGCTGAGCCTTGTCTGCACTTCAACTATGTCCGGATGGACTTAGAACTCTCATGTTAAACAAAGTCAAGTCATCTATGCTTAGCCTTGTTATGCTTTGGACTTCACGCTGATTATGTTCATATATCATGCTGGATCGAACAAAGTGTATCATTTTAGACTTGAATTTTTCAATGCACGATTGAGTACCGACTTTAGAGAAACTGTATTTTTTGTCGCTAAACCCTAAGCCAGTTTTTTCAATAGCTGGTTTCTGCATCTCATGCATTTTTCCAATAGAAATAGAACACTTGTTCCCAAAATTGACTAGTTGTGTCAATCAATTATTCTCATTGATAGTTACTTGGAACACTCTCCACAAATCATTATTCTCTGTTGCTAGTATATTGAGTTTTACCTTCAGACTTTCAAATTCATTTCGCTGCATGAAACCAAGGTCATTAGAATTATTTTTATTAGTCTTTTCTTTCTGAAATGATTGCGAAAGTCTTTTTAGCCCATCTATCACACAATATAGTGTAGTGATAAGATTGAATTCGTTAGAGATAAAGTCAAATACCATGTCATCAACAGTATCCAACTCATCTTCCGTGGTTCTTAATTCAAAATTAGCCATAAGATATTGGACTTATTCTTCATCACTCTCGCTAGATGATGTTTCTAAGTTGTATGGATCCGAGTCTAAATCTGCCCACTTGTTTTTTCTTTCATCAGCATCAAATTCCTTCCGATCCTTTTTTCTTCCTAACCGATCTCTTATCATCTCTTGACCTTTTCTTCTCAAAGAGTTTCTTTTCATCTTTCTTGGGCCTCTTATATTCTGCAATAAAATGACCATTATTTTCATAGTTAAAACAAGATTGACTATCATCAGCTTGATATTTTTTTACAATAAAAATTAAATTTAGGTTGATTCTTTCTTATAAATTTTCTAAATTTCTTAAAAAACAAAGACATAACCTCATTGCATATCTGTGCAGCATATTTTCTGCAAGATGATTCTTCATCAGTAGTTAATGTGTAAGAAATAACAGCCAGAGCTTTAGTTGGTTGAGGGGTGGAAGGTTTTTATTTTGTTCGGATCTCAAGCTCAAACTAATAGGCATTTAGATCTGAAACAAATCATGTAACCCGAGCTTGTTGAGGTATTTGGACTCACTCATAGTCACTGTGTTCACATCTCATTCTCTGGGTAATGAATATGTTTAACCTTCAACCTTAGTTCAAGGTTAAAATATTATTTGATAAGAAAATCAAGTTCAATAACAATGCTAATGAAATGTTCATCAAATTCATTTAATGTTTCACTAGTTTCATCTTAGCATTATAAAATTTTGAATTACAACGGTAAAATTATTCTCCTCAGTCTGGTAATTTCCTTCACATATTTGAGTTAATTTATTTCACATCTCTTTATCAGTTGTACACATTTAAATCTTACTCAACACATTCTTATCAAAATTTTATAAATAAAATCATTAACCACATTTTCGTGGTTGACTTTCTTCTTATCCTCAATGGTCCAATCTAAGTGGTTCTTTTCAATCATTGAGGTAAATCCCCATAAACTATTATAGTAGTATTGGCTTTCAAGAATTTTATAGGACCATCAGTGATGACATACAACATATCAACATCTTGGGCAGACAGATGTATCTGAATACGAATGTTTCAATCATCATAATATTATCTTGAAAACAGTAGAATCTTGTTAAATATGAACTTCAAGTTTAGATGAATACAAATATAACTCTTCAATAGATAGCTTGAACAACTAGAGTTGATCAAGCAACACAAATTGATCCCAAATGATCAGATATGAACAATATGTGTATGCTATAGAGCATCTTGAAGATAGATCAGTAAAGAGTGCTCGAAATATTTGATGAGACAAGTAATAAAAACTTTGTCAGTGTTAGTCTTGAGTCATGATTTTAAATGTGCAAACTACTTCAACAGTCGTATCTTCAACAAAAAAAGATAATTGTACTGATTACAGACACAATGACAAGTTTTTTTCTGTCTTCTTTCATTTCATAGTACACAACAGTCAATTCACCTTGGCATGCATCCAAATATGGAAATTAACAGCTAGAGATATCGGACAATGTGCATGGAGTGGTCAAATGATATTCTCAAATGTCAGGCTGGTATGAACATAGACTAAATTGCACTCCAGCTAGAGATTAAACCGCAACTTGAGCTTTCTAATGTAGTTCGGTTAGAGTATTGGAAGCAGGTTGACAGAAATGCAGCTAGATTATCAGTACGACTATCTGAAAGCGGACCGGTTACGGTGGCCGGAAACGCAACGGAAGCACAAAAATCGAATTTTTGACATAAAAATTTCGGCCACCCCATAGGACTTGTGCAATATTTACAAAAACATTAACATACATAGGATGTAAGAAAGATTACCTATCAATCACAAGGATTGATGTTTGGCTCCAACTTTGTTGTCAAACAACAAAGCTCTTGAATGGAAGATGAATCTACAAGCTCCTCCTCCAAATCCTTGAAACTTTCCTTCAAATTAAGCCCACCACTAACTAGGGAAATCCCCTCACAATTTGCACTAGAAAAATGTGAGGATTTTTCAAAGAGAAGTGTGTTTATTCCTCAACAACTTGAAGAACAAAATGAAGAAGAAAATATGGAGAGAATGAGAGAGCAATTTTCGGCCATGCTCACTTGGGAGGGAAGGAAGAATGAATTCAATTCCATGCCTTGGTGTTGCAAAAAGCAAAAGTGAAAAGTAGCATGCCATGCCATTATTTTATTCAAAAGTAATCTCCAACCCTTCACCTCCCATGCATGCATACTATATAGTTTTTAATCAAATTAAAAACTTTGGACTAAATTTAAATATCTCAAACACATTTGAGACTATTTAAACATTACTTGAATTTACTCAAGTCCCACTAGTTTAAATAATTATTTTAATTGAGCTCTACAAGACTCAATATTATTTAATTAATCCAACACTTGAACTAAATTAATTATTTGGGCTCTACAAGGCCCACTAGTGTTTAATTAATTCAACACTTGAATTAATTTAATTTAGTCCATTATAATGTTTATGAAAATCACAATTTTCAAATACATTATTCTCTTGGCCAAATTTTAATTTAGGAACACTTCCATAAATCAAAATTTACATTTCTCTCATAGAAGTCATACTTCTAATTTTCCTTACGCTTATAAACTCCTTTATAAGCCGTTCAACACATTGAACTATTTTACTTCTCATCGGGATTTACAAAGCTAGTACTTGTGTGGCCCTCAATGGTTCATTGATACAACTAGCCGTGGGTTCACATCTCCATGTGATTCGGACTAAACATGTCCTTATTCGAGCATACCCCAATTGCTCCATTCTTACTTATCAACTTCTTGATAGTAAGAACGTCAGAACTCAAGTCTGATAGTACCCAACCAATCACGTTAAACGCCTAGCAGCATCGCTTACGTGATTCCCTAGGTATCACATGATAGTGCCTGCAAGAACCATTCAATTATGGTTAGCGTACAGTACGGTCCCTTCAACTCATATATCCCGATCGATTCGACAACCATTGGTTTATCGAGAGTTGTCAATGAATCGATACTATGTGTCATGTCGTAGTTGCATCGATGGTGTAATCTATGAAACACCTTTCATAATTACAACCATACTCTGGCCAGAGATTTCAACCTACATACACATGATAACACATAGGATATCCATACCCGAAGGTAAGCGGTGAATCCCCGACTACAATGCATCGACTCCTATGTGTTTCGACAGAACACCCAACCTTGCCACCTGATGACCCCATGAGAGTCGGTAAACAAGTCAAAGTGTAATTCTAGCACATAGAGTCTCAATGTTGTCCCGGGTCATAAGGACTAATTCTGTACAACCATAAACTAGGACTTTTCCACTCGATAAGTGAGAACCACTTGGAAAGTCCTTTTATGGAGGGTTGTTCAGTGCACTCTACAAGGAGCACCTATCTGCACGTTCGGACATCACAATGTCCCCTACCAATGAAACATGGTACTCACATCGCAGATACTAGTCTCTAACTCGAGCGGCCTATATCCTTCTTAGTGGCGGCTGAATCGACTAGGAACCGTTTAGAATATACAGTATTACAAATATGAGTTTCATGATACTCATCATATGAGCATCTCATATTCTTTCTACTATTTGTATATTCAAGGGCTTTATCTATGCAGCTAGCATGGGTATACAGATAAAGATGTGCCAAAGTAATAATTTCAAATATTATTAAAATAAAGACTGCTTATACATAGAGTTTCATTGTGAACACTCGGCCAACACTTGGCTCGACGGGCACCTACTCTAACAATCTCCCACTTGCACTAGAGCCAACTACCCATATGCATAAAACCCATTGATTCGCGATGCTTGTCGAATAATGGTCTAGGTAAAGGCTTAGCTAGTGGATCAACAACATAATCTGCGGAGCCGACTTTGTCAATAGACACTTCTCTTCTTTCCACAATCTCTCCGAGGATGTGGTACTTTCTCAATACGTGTTTGGACTTCTGATGAGACCTTGGCTCCTTTGCTTGAGCAAAAGCTCCCGTGTTGTCTCACAACACCGGGACAGGAGCAACTCCATTAGGAATGACATCCAACTCTTAGACGAAATTCCTTATCCAAACAGCCTCCCTTGCTGCATCTTATGCAGCAATGTATTCGGCCTCTGTGCTGGAATCCGTAATATTGTCTTGCTTGGAACTCTTCCAAGAGACAGCAGCACCATTGGGCACGAATACAAACCTAGAGGTTGACTTCGAGTTATCGATATCGCTTTGGAAGCTAGTGTCGGTATAGCCTTCCAATTTCAGTTCTCTACCCCCATAGACCAAGAACAACTTATTGGTCCTTCTCAACAACTTGAGGATGTCTTTCACAGCTTTCAGGTGTGGAAGACCAGGGTTCGATTGATATCCTTTCACTACACATAGTGCAAACGCCACGTCAGGACGTGTAGATATCATCCCATACATGATATTACCAATTTCCGAAGCATACGGAATGCGTGTCATCGTCACTATCTCTGCATCAGTCTCAGGAGACAGACTTGGATAGGGACACGCCATGACACATTGGTAGATGTCCTCTCAAGGACGCATCCATCGAGAACCGCTTCACGATGGTATCATGTATGTGAACTGGGTGAGACCAAGCCATCTTTTCGATCTATCTCAATAGATCTGTATCCCAATACAAAAGATGCTTCACCCAAGTCCTACATCGAGAACTCACTCGCTAATCATATCTTAGTTGATTGCAACATTCCTACATCATTCCCAATGAGTAGAATGTCATCAACATAAAATACCGGGAATGTCACAACACTCCCACTGACCTTCTTATACACACAGGGTCTCTCATGATTCTTAGTAAATCAAACTATTTGATTGTACTGTCGAATCTGAGGTTCCAACTCCTAGATGCCTGCTTTAGATCATAAATAGATCTTTGAAGTTTGCATACCATATGCTCACTTCCGATAGATGTAAACCCTTCAGGTTTAGACATGTAAATAATTTTCTTAAAATCCCCATTTAAGAAAGTTTGTCTTGACATCCATCTGCCATATCTCATAGTCATACTATGCAGCTATGGCTAATAAAATCCTTATGGACTTGAGCATTGCGATTGGGAAAAGGTTTCCTCAAAGTCAACTCCTTGTCTTTGAGTACACCCTTTTGCCACCAATCGCGCCTTGAAGGTCAACACCTTCCCATCCTCCCCAAGTCCCTGTGGGAACAGTTCCCACAGGTGGATCCACAAGATCCTACACTTGGTTCGAATGCATGGAATTCATCTCAGATTCCATTGCTTCAAGCCACTTGGATGAATCGGCATCAGATAACGCTTTCTTGAAGGTCCTTGGATCACATCCATGGTTAGGCTCATCATGGCCCTCTTCAAGAAGCAGACCATACCTCATAGGTGGTCTCGAGACTTTCTCGTATATGCTAGGAGCTTGTATCTCCTCTCTTGGCTCATCGGGTGTGGGTTCTATAATTGTGGGTTTCTCTCGAACCTCTTCGAGTTCTATCATCTGCCTTTTTCTATCCAATAGAAAATCCCTTTCCAAAAAGGTTGCATTCCTAGAAACAAACACTTTTGTTTCTTGGGGATGATAGAAATGATATCCAACTTAATTCCTTGGATATCCCACGAAGTAACATAAAATTGATCAACAATCCAATTTATCTCCCACTTACCTGCTTCACATAAGCAGGGCTCCCCATATTCTAAGATAAGAATATTTGGGAGGCTTACCCATCCATATCTCATATGGTATCTGCCTTTGAATGGACATTTAGTAGAATATCTTTTACTTTTAAGTTATAGAGATCGTTTTCAAGTTCTCAAGTACCAATTAAACATTCATTCTTGTAAATGTTGCAAACACCTTTGCTAAATAAACAAGAATATCCATTTTTATCACAATAGAAATGGAAACAATGTTTTACACCAAACAGGTACAAACAAAACATCTCTTAAAATTAACTTAAAGTCATTGTTCAATAATAAGTAAACATCCTTAATAGCCTTGGCAGCAACTCTTGCTCCATTGCCCATCCTCAAGAAGGTCACACCTTCCTTAAGCTTCCTACTTCTTCCCATCACCTGTAACCCATTACAGAGATGTGAGTCACAACCGGTATCTAATACCCAAGAAGTAGAGTTAATTAAAATGTTTACTTAAATCTAGAACATACCGTTTCCAGAACACTTCTGGGCAAGATATTCTTTGCAATTTCGCCTCCAATGTCCAGGCTTCTTGCAGTGATGACATACATCATTAGTCTTGTCAGCCTTAACTGGTCTGGCTGCCTCAACAGGGTTCGGAGATTGCCTCAACAGGGGCACGTTCTTCTCGGGACGTTGGAAAGAACTCTTCTTTCCCTTCCCATGTGGATCAATCTTCGTACCAGATGAAGAACCCACATAAAGAACCAAC
Organism: Primulina eburnea; assembly: GCF_022965805.1. Lineage (NCBI taxonomy): Eukaryota > Viridiplantae > Streptophyta > Magnoliopsida > Lamiales > Gesneriaceae > Primulina > Primulina eburnea. The sequence goes on from NC_133108.1 coordinate 8,079,628, forward strand.
TTCTCTTTCTTGATGGTGGATTCAAACGTAACAAGCATGTTCACCAACTCCTCAAGGGTCGGTTCCATCTTGTTCATGTTGAAATTCACCACAAAAGGATCAAATGAGCTAGGCAGCGATAACAGCAACACGTCGGTGGTCAACTCCGAAGGCAAGATCAAATCCATGCCAACGAGCTTGTCCACGAGCCCGATCACCTTTAGGCCATGCTCATGGACCGAGGCCCCATCTCGCATGCGCAAAGTGATCAGCTCCTTGACGGTTGCATGCCTAAGAGGACGCGTTTGCTCTCCAAAGAGCTCCTTGAGGTGCAAATGAATGTCAGCAGCATTCTTTGCACCCTCAAAACGCCTCTGTAGCTCATCGTTCATAGAAGTCAGCATATAACACCTAGCTATCAAGTCATGGTCACACCATTCCTCGTAAGCCTGCAATTCCTCAGGAGTGCAGTCAGTCGGAGCCTCAACAGGGGGCGACTGAGTCAGTGTATATGTTACCCTTTCCGAATTTAAGACTATTTTCAAATTTCTTAGCCAAGTGAGGTAATTAGGTCCAGTTAATATGTGTTTGTCGAGTATTATAGATATCGAATTGCGCATCGAAGACATTGTTGATTTGTACTGAAAAGTAAAAACAGATAAATGTTGATGACTATTTTAAAATATTTGGTAAGATATAAAGTATGGACTTTAACTTTATAAATATTTACTCCCACTGTTTTGACATCTTTCACTACCCTCTAGTGAAAACGGGAAACACTTTCCTCAGTAGGTACGTAAGGTCCAATTAGCGAATTGTGATCCCGAATAATATCGGCCATCACAACTCCTAAAAGGTAGTTTCCAATTGCATCGCCATGCAACCCTCTACGTATACTTTTGTCTCACGTTTGATTAGGACCCAATAATATGACGTCGTTCATCTTTACGTGTCAAGCCTTACCCATCGATGTTGAACCTTAATGGACGGTCGCCATGAGTTCCCTCAATAATATGAGCCGAAATCATGGGAGTTCCACGTAGTTCACATCACTATGTCAATGGATGTCACAGCTTTCCGGCACCCAGGGCCCCCCCAATAATATGAGCCGAGCCCCGAGTACGGGTAGCGTTCATCATGCACCCATTGTCGATGGAAGACAAGGAAATTATAAACAAATTTATAATTCCCCTTTTCGGGCTTGATATTAATTTTGAATCTTATTCAAAATGAGGGTTTTTAATTTTGAAAGGTCTCATCATTAATTTTATTTTAAAAGCTCGCCATGTTTGATCGTATGTTTGCCGGATTCATGCAACTTTGTTATTATAATAATAATAACGCACATACTCATTATTTATAACATATCATGCATATATCATAAATAGAAAACAATACAAGGATGATCAATCGCCCCAAAACTAATGGCCCGTGTGAGCCAAACACGGGCCTAGGTCCAATCCTAGGGTAAATGCACGGGATGCAATGCAACTAAATTATTACATTAGCATCCAATATTACATGTCTTCGATCTTCATAATCACCAAGGCCACCATCTTCCAATCTTGATCTTCCCCTATTCTAATATTTACAAATAAATATCCATGGCACATAGGGATACATCTCATGGGGTGGGAACGGGCCATAAACCAAGCCCACTTTAAATTGATAATTATTACAATCATACAACACAAATATCCTAGCATACACCTAGCAAATTGGGCTTGGGCTTTTGATCATCCTTCATGCATAATATCACATATCATACACCATCAATTAATTATCACTATAATTAATTGATCCAATATTATATATCTTGATCCAATCACTAACCGCCACAATTATAAATTAAATTAACAAAGTATACAAACACCTTTGTCTACTTTCAAATTAATTTATTTATAATCGAATTTCTTGTAAATCACCATTTACTATAAATAATTAAAGTCCCACTTCAATTATTTATTTTATGAGAAAATATGTGCAACACTTGTAAATTTAAACTTAAGGGCCCAAAAACCATTTTTCACCAAAAATACTTAGGCCCATTTAAATTTCACAAATAATGTTGTCCATCCAATGGCCCAACATCTCAAGGCCCATGACACTAAGATTGTCCAAAACACTTTTGGAAACCCTAGCCGTCATCGCCGTCGCCGGAGCTCCGTCGCCGGATTCCGGCAACACAAAAAATTTTTTTTTTTTTTTATTATTTTAAAATCTGCACATTTCGGGCAGCCCCTTGGGCTGCCCCTCGGCTGCCCGAAATTTTCGGGCAGCCCCTTTCGGGCAGCCCCTCGGCTGCCCGGAAAAACGTTTTTTTTTTTTTTGTTTGTTTTGCTACCAAAAATTCGGCCCTTGTGATCTTCTTGCACCAAAAATCTCAAACGGTTAGAAATCGATCTCAACATAATATTACGTAAATATTACACAAAATCCGTAACCTTAGCTCGGATACCACTTGAAAGCGGACCGGTTACGGTGGCCGGAAACGCAACGGAAGCACAAAAATCGAATTTTTGACATAAAAATTTCGGCCACCCCATAGGACTTGTGCAATATTTACAAAAACATTAACATACATAGGATGTAAGAAAGATTACCTATCAATCACAAGGATTGATGTTTGGCTCCAACTTTGTTGTCAAACAACAAAGCTCTTGAATGGAAGATGAATCTACAAGCTCCTCCTCCAAATCCTTGAAACTTTCCTTCAAATTAAGCCCACCACTAACTAGGGAAATCCCCTCACAATTTGCACTAGAAAAATGTGAGGATTTTTCAAAGAGAAGTGTGTTTATTCCTCAACAACTTGAAGAACAAAATGAAGAAGAAAATATGGAGAGAATGAGAGAGCAATTTTCGGCCATGCTCACTTGGGAGGGAAGGAAGAATGAATTCAATTCCATGCCTTGGTGTTGCAAAAAGCAAAAGTGAAAAGTAGCATGCCATGCCATTATTTTATTCAAAAGTAATCTCCAACCCTTCACCTCCCATGCATGCATACTATATAGTTTTTAATCAAATTAAAAACTTTGGACTAAATTTAAATATCTCAAAAACATTTGAGACTATTTAAACATTACTTGAATTTACTCAAGTCCCACTAGTTTAAATAATTATTTTAATTGAGCTCTACAAGACTCAATATTATTTAATTAATCCAACACTTGAACTAAATTAATTATTTGGGCTCTACAAGGCCCACTAGTGTTTAATTAATTCAACACTTGAATTAATTTAATTTAGTCCATTATAATGTTTATGAAAATCACAATTTTCAAATACATTATTCTCTTGGCCAAATTTTAATTTAGGAACACTTCCATAAATCAAAATTTACATTTCTCTCATAGAAGTCATACTTCTAATTTTCCTTACGCTTATAAACTCCTTTATAAGCCGTTCAACACATTGAACTATTTTACTTCTCATCGGGATTTACAAAGCTAGTACTTGTGTGGCCCTCAATGGTTCATTGATACAACTAGCCGTGGGTTCACATCTCCATGTGATTCGGACTAAACATGTCCTTATTCGAGCATACCCCAATTGCTCCATTCTTACTTATCAACTTCTTGATAGTAAGAACGTCAGAACTCAAGTCTGATAGTACCCAACCAATCACGTTAAACGCCTAGCAGCATCGCTTACGTGATTCCCTAGGTATCACATGATAGTGCCTGCAAGAACCATTCAATTATGGTTAGCGTACAGTACGGTCCCTTCAACTCATATATCCCGATCGATTCGACAACCATTGGTTTATCGAGAGTTGTCAATGAATCGATACTATGTGTCATGTCGTAGTTGCATCGATGGTGTAATCTATGAAACACCTTTCATAATTACAACCATACTCTGGCCAGAGATTTCAACCTACATACACATGATAACACATAGGATATCCATACCCGAAGGTAAGCGGTGAATCCCCGACTACAATGCATCGACTCCTATGTGTTTCGACAGAACACCCAACCTTGCCACCTGATGACCCCATGAGAGTCGGTAAACAAGTCAAAGTGTAATTCTAGCACATAGAGTCTCAATGTTGTCCCGGGTCATAAGGACTAATTCTGTACAACCATAAACTAGGACTTTTCCACTCGATAAGTGAGAACCACTTGGAAAGTCCTTTTATGGAGGGTTGTTCAGTGCACTCTACAAGGAGCACCTATCTGCACGTTCGGACATCACAATGTCCCCTACCAATGAAACATGGTACTCACATCGCAGATACTAGTCTCTAACTCGAGCGGCCTATATCCTTCTTAGTGGCGGCTGAATCGACTAGGAACCGTTTAGAATATACAGTATTACAAATATGAGTTTCATGATACTCATCATATGAGCATCTCATATTCTTTCTACTATTTGTATATTCAAGGGCTTTATCTATGCAGCTAGCATGGGTATACAGATGAAGATGTGCCAAAGTAATAATTTCAAATATTATTAAAATAAAGACTGCTTATACATAGAGTTTCATTGTGAACACTCGGCCAACACTTGGCTCGACGGGCACCTACTCTAACACTATCCAATTTATTTAGTCCATAAGATCTTGAAGATTAAGCTGTCCAACTTGACTTCATGGTGTCCAACTAGAAATCTATAAATTCATGAAAATAGCAGCTGGACCCTGAAACATCTTGATGTTGTTTGTTATCAACAAAACTAAGATATTTTCGATCTAACATAGTTTAGAGGTAGTGAATAAACTATTTTAAAATTTTCTACTAAACTCAAGCTTGCCTTAACAATAATTAATTGTTAATATTTGTTTCTCAATCAGCTAGATATTATTGACCACAAGAAAATGGCTTTTCAAAGTGTGAAAGGGGCGGCTGGACTAGTGATCTAATATATATTCACTTGGATGATCTTTTAATAAGTAAAACATATAGATTAATGAAGCAAACATAATGTAAAGCTTAAAGTAAATAACATAAGATATGTTGGAACACTTCATGTTCGCAATCTTGATTTTGATGTTAACAAAACTTCTTGTTGTGTTTCTAATATATTTACTCAAGTGTGAAGTTATTAAAACAAGAAGCAAGCTGAAACTGAATTCTGCACAAACTGAATTTCTGGCAAGATTCGGTATTTTGATGATATATTTTAACCGGATGATCCAAATGACAACCCGACAACTTTATTGATCAGAAAACTCAATTTGGAACAAATTCGTATTTCACGTCAGTTGGGAAAATTCGGATGTGAACAAGGTCTAACTGATCGCTGAATTACCGAACTGATTACACGAAAACAGCAATCAGTTGGATATGAGCAATTGCAGTATTTTGGTCATATATCTCAGATTGTTTATTGGAATAAAGCAATTCAGTATGCGTTGGAAAGATAAGATGATGATCTACAAATCATCCTCAGAAGTTAAAGTCTGAATCGAAGTTTAAGATACTGATAAATGATGATGAAGCTACTGATTCTGTACAAACTAAAATCAGTTAGGCTGATTTCATCACACTAGCTGGACTGAACTGAACCAGCTAGCTGACCAACTGAACTGAACTGAACCAGCTGCTGACGAGTTGAACTGAACGACCGATTGAGGTGACCAGCGTTGACCAGTCGGGAAAATGTCTAGCAAGGCGAATTTGACCGTTGCAATTTCAGAAAGAGTACAGAAACTTTCCAAACAGTCATATTCTTGTATCTAACGTATATATCATTGTTGGGGCCTATAAATACAATATCTAGAAGATCAAACAAGAGCTTTTGAGGATGATTCAAAGTATGGGCAGCTAGTTGAGAGTACAAGCCCTTGTGTGAAGATACATTTGAGACGCACAATGTAAATGATAAATTCCTCACACACAATCACTCATACATATACAAGAGAGTTGAAATTCAAATATTAGTTGGGTGAGTCTTTACACAAAGACGTAAAACATTGTATTTGTAGTCTTTGCATATGAGACATTAAACAATATGCTGATTTTGAGGTGCTGCCTACAATCTTGAGTGCTAGGAGTTCTAATTTGGTGTTGCCATTCCGAAGAGGGTTTGTACAAAGAGTTGTATAAATCAAAGTCTTCTAGTAAATCTTTCCCAAGGGAAGAAGGGGTGACGTAGGAGCATTTGAAGTCTTCAAACATCCATAAACAAATTCGTGTCTATTTTTTTATTGCATTACTGTTCATTTCCACTATTTTTAATGAAGCATTTTATGTGTTTTTCAAATAAAAAATTATTGCATGCCAAGTGTTTGATAAAATGCTTCAACCAAAATATTTTTACTCATTCAACTTGCATATATTTTAAATGCTTTACAAAATGTTTAATCGATTTCTACTAAGAATTATTTCTAGTGTCTTCCGCTTAGTTTGAAAATCAAATGCGATTTAATTCATCGGTGTTCAATATTTCAAAAACTGAGCTATTGTAGCTCAATGATGACCCCCTAAACGATCATGTCAAGATATAAAAAAGTTAGAAAGCAAAATGCTTCTATGTCTCCCCTTTTTCACTCAATGAAAAAATTCGTTAGAAGACTTTGTTTTTACAATTCTCTGTAACAACTACTTCGACTAGGACTTATCAACTGCCTACACTAAAACTCCTTGTATCATTTCAACAACTTATAAAAATAATAGCTGTTTATTGGACCTTGATTTTAGATAGTCACATAATACTTTAAAAGATAGCTTGACAACTTGAGTTGGTTGTATAGCATGGAGTGATCCTTGATGATCAAGTATTGAAATATGTGTATGCTAGGTTGAGAAGTTTGATAATTGAAAGAGTAAGTGTGCTCGGGATCTTGATGAAAGAAGATTGTGAGTGATTCAGTTTTCGGTCTTGAATATTGCCTTTAAATAGTTGAGTTATTCTAACTTTAACTTTTACTTCAATATTCAACTTGTACTATTACCTGACATGATAGATCGGTTCAGGTACCTTTGAAGGTGTTTCAAACACAATATTTCAATGAGCTGCAATAGCTCATGTTCTAAGAATGTAAAAACCTATGAATTAGATCAAGTTTAGTTTTAAACCAAGCAGAAAATACTTGAAATAATCATTCGTTAAGAAATCAAATCAGTTTAAAGCTTTTCACTTGTGTAAAATTATTAACTTATATAAGGGGGATCAATTCTTAAATGTATCAGTTCAGTTATGGTGAGATCTGAACTGATAACGGCTCGAACTGATTAAATAAGTTTTAAAACAATAGTCAAACAGTTAATAACACAAAATATGTTTATGGATGTTCGGAGACTTCAGCTACTCCTACGTCACCCTTTCTACCACCTCGGGTAGGTTTCACTAGAAGACTTTGATTTATATAACGCCATATACAAACCCACTCAGCTTAGGACTTACATACTGTCTAACTGAACTCCTAGCCTAGACTGAAGTCAACACATTCCAGCCAGCACTTGTTTAATGTCTATGTGTCAAAGAATACATAGACAAATTTAACGTCTTTGTGCAAGACTCACTTAATTAACTCTCTGTATATGTGAGTGATTGTGAGTGTGCGTGTCTGATAACTGAACTATGAATACAATACGAAAATGTTCTCACACACCGAGAATTTTGCTTCTATACTAAGCAGTTGGCATACCCTTTTTTTTCTTCTATCTTCACACACTTGTGTATTTTCCACGATTATGTATTGATGATCTCGGTCTGGTATTTATAGAGGCAATGAGACCGTACACCAAGATTCATCAAATATGAACGTTGCAGTTTGAATCCGTTCCTCTTGTACTTTCCGACAGTCATTCTGGAACGTTTTGGCTTTAAGCACTGCAGCAACGTCTATTATATTCCTTTGACTGAAAAAAGCTTTTCCTCAGTGCGCACAACCAGATTCCATGAATAAGATTGTCGTGTTCTGTAAACTGATTGATTCCTAACTGATGTTCTGAACTGGTCAGTTGAACTGATCTTGAACTGGTTTGGTGAAATCAGTTGGCTCGTCAGCTGAACTTATTTCGTTGCTTTAGTTGAACTGGTCATCTGGACTCTTCATCAAATGAGCTCTTCATCAGCTGGCCGGACTTCTGAAGGTCTTCTGCTGAACTGCCTATCAGCTGGAGAATCAGTTGAACTGGTCTTTTGTTAATCAGTTTATACTGGTTCAGTTTGAGCAATCAGTTGACGCTTTCAGTTTGCATCTCGATAGCTTCACTTATGGCTCGATAACTGATCAGTTCGAATCCTGATCAGTTCCAGTTTCTGCGCACTTAAGTAAAATTTATTAGAAACAAAATAGCAAGTTTTGTGAATATCAAAATCAAGATTGCGAATATAAAATGTTCAAACATGACATAAAAGCAATATGTATTTTGTCCCATTTCCCTTTATGGTGTGGTGCAATTAATGCTCCTTGACATGTATCTAAATATGACAAATAATGACTTCTGAAAAATTGATTTATGATAGAGAAGTATGCGAAGACATTCTTGAACAACTGGAGGCACCGAATATTTTTCATTGATTGATCAAATAATTTTCTGACTTGTGTGGCTGGTAGGCACAAAGAGTTACTTGATGCACAAGCCCATCGGCTAGAGATCAAAATGAAACTTGATCTTCATTTAAACAGTCCAACTTGAGTCTTGATATAGCTTGGGTTTATACAAATCATCCAACCTGACTTTACAATAGCTAGCTAGAAAAATATGTGATCCATCTAGAAACTTGAAAAATAGACGATTCCTCTTGAGTTCATGACATCCGGTTTGAAACCTGTAAAAACATTAAAATGCATTTGAAACCTGAAATAACTCGATGTTGTTTGTTATCACCAAAACTTAAGAATTTCAATCTTAACACTGATATTAAATCGGGTCTGGATATTATTAAAATAGTAGAATGAATATGTAAAATAAAACTTGAGGAGAAAATAAACAAGACTCTGGTACAAAATTTAAAGCTGAAAAATAACTTCCCCTCCTAAGTTGATAATACATATGTTATGTTATTTTAAAGTTTAAATCATATAAATGACTGAGAATTCGTTATATCATTATTAAGAAATCTGAAATCGAAATCGAAATCAAAATAAAACGTAGATGAGACAAAACTTGTTGGTCCATTAGCTAGCTAGGGCTCCATGCATCTAATGAACGAGTGGGTAACACCAAAAGTTCCACAGAGGGACCATCGTTTCGACGGAGAGTTAGGTAAAATTATTTATTATGGAATTTGAAACTTTGAAAAAAATTTATAAATATAATTCCACATTTCATGCTTAATTACAAAATAATCATAATCTATCTAATTATGGTGCATCTGTGTGACCCTGGACCAATAATGTTGTCGAATAAATCAATATCCGTATATAATAATGATAAACGAGATATAAACGTGGAAACATGATAAAATAAACCTGAAAATTACTAATTACATCGTTTAATTAGAGGATTTTTAAGTATTTTCATTTTTGAAATCCGCATTATCATTTCATATGTATGCTGAAACAAAATCATTGTCCTTCAATTATTTATTAAAGATTACGACAAAAATTTGTGTGAGACGGTCTCATGGGTCGTATTTTGTGAGATTTGGGTCATCCATGAAAAAATATTACTTTTTATGCTAAGAGTATTACTTTTTATTATGAATATCGGTAGGGTTGACCCGTTTCACAGATAAAGATTCATGAGACCATCTCACAAGAGACCTACTATTAAGTTAGTCCCAATGCTCTGCTAGTTAGCACAAGCGGTTGATTTTTTTAACAGCACCCACATACATCGTCTTTCTAAAAATCGAAACGATGAGCGACCATTCAGTACCTTTTAGAACAGTGGATTAAATGCATTGACCTACTTGTCTTGCTACGCCTGGTTGTGCCATTTACAACAGAGTGCTGCAATTAGAGTGGCACTGGAATTAAATGTGATAGATTTGTATATTTTTATTTAATTCCAACCACAATAAATGGCTCAACCCAAAATGTGTGTGCTAGGACCATACCATATATTTAGTTTTAATTAGTATATTAAAGACATATACTACCACACATTAATGAGGCTTATGTCACCATCTCATAAGATGTCCTTAAACACATTAATCACTCATCTCCTATACATACGTGAATTAAATGATATATTAAATACATATCCCGTGACTACTTTTTTAAAATTATATACTATGTGAATTTAAAATTCTTTTTGCACATTAAATAAAAAAACCAACGAGGTATTCATATATACGTGGGTTTATTAAGTGGAAAATATTGTGAAACTCGCTATGAATTATTGATATTGATATTGATTTAAAAAAGTAAATTAATCTTAGGTTCCGAGTGTACTTAATGTAACACCCAGGGTCGATGAGAGCGGGGAGTGATCATCAGTTTTCATGAGTTTGTACGGATAATGAGCGACTTCTACCAGATTTGTAGGTGAAGGGAACATGAATATTAAACCGATCTCATATCAAAATGAGAGTTATTCCAAAACTTGTTAAGGTTGAAAATGTGCAGTCGAGGAGTAGTTAAAAGATTTGATAGATATTACTCATATCAAGAAAGTGCATCTTGTTTTCGGGAGCTCGTCACATAATAACTCCAAAGTCACGTGCACTTAACTTGAGACAATTGTAGGATGAGTGACCACTTGGAAGTTTCTTAAGACGTTGCACTTAAATAAATTTTAACATTCTGATTTTAAATTATAAATTATATATATGTTAAAGATATATGCCTCTTGTATCCCCTAGAATATACTCGGACGAGTAATTAATCTTGCCTCGTCCTTATTTATCGTAATTTTTTATTTTCACTTCAATATCAAAACACACAAAATAATTCCAATTTATATATATATATATATATATATATATATATATATATATATATATATATATATATATATATATATATATATATAATGGTTTTATCTCAATATATGCTCCTATTTATGTTGGGAAATCAAACTACGGTAATAATAATGGTAACAATAGTCCTATCATGGGAAGTAGATAAAATCGAAATATAAAAACAGATTAAAATGAAAGAATTGTCAAATTTAACTGCAACAATTTTCTTACTATTAGGATTTACTTATGTTAAATTAATCTTAGGTTCCGAGTGTACTTAATGTAACACCCAGGGTCGATGAGAGCGGGGAGTGATCATCAGTTTTCATGAGTTTGTACGGATAATGAGCGACTTCTACCAGATTTGTAGGTGAAGGGAACATGAATATTAAACCGATCTCATATCAAAATGAGAGTTATTCCAAAACTTGTTAAGGTTGAAAATGTGCAGTCGAGGAGTAGTTAAAAGATTTGATAGATATTACTCATATCAAGAAAGTGCATCTTGTTTTCGGGAGCTCGTCACATAATAACTCCAAAGTCACGTGCACTTAACTTGAGACAATTGTAGGATGAGTGACCACTTGGAAGTTTCTTAAGACGTTGCACTTAAATAAATTTTAACATTCTGATTTTAAATTATAAATTATATATATGTTAAAGATATATGCCTCTTGTATCCCCTAGAATATACTCGGACGAGTAATTAATCTTGCCTCGTCCTTATTTATCGTAATTTTTTATTTTCACTTCAATATCAAAACACACAAAATAATTCCAATTTATATATATATATATATATATATATATATATATATATATATATATATATATATATATATATATATATATATATATATATATATATAATGGTTTTATCTCAATATATGCTCCTATTTATGTTGGGAAATCAAACTACGGTAATAATAATGGTAACAATAGTCCTATCATGGGAAGTAGATAAAATCGAAATATAAAAACAGATTAAAATGAAAGAATTGTCAAATTTAACTGCAACAATTTTCTTACTATTAGGATTTACTTATGTTAAATTAATCTTAGGTTCCGAGTGTACTTAATGTAACACCCAGGGTCGATGAGAGCGGGGAGTGATCATCAGTTTTCATGAGTTTGTACGGATAATGAGCGACTTCTACCAGATTTGTAGGTGAAGGGAACATGAATATTAAACCGATCTCATATCAAAATGAGAGTTATTCCAAAACTTGTTAAGGTTGAAAATGTGCAGTCGAGGAGTAGTTAAAAGATTTGATAGATATTACTCATATCAAGAAAGTGCATCTTGTTTTCGGGAGCTCGTCACATAATAACTCCAAAGTCACGTGCACTTAACTTGAGACAATTGTAGGATGAGTGACCACTTGGAAGTTTCTTAAGACGTTGCACTTAAATAAATTTTAACATTCTGATTTTAAATTATAAATTATATATATGTTAAACATATATGCCTCTTGTATCCCCTAGAATATACTCGGACGAGTAATTAATCTTGCCTCGTCCTTATTTATCGTAATTTTTTATTTTCACTTCAATATCAAAACACACAAAATAATTCCAATTTATATATATATATATATATATATATATATATATATATATATATATATATATATATATATAATGGTTTTATCTCAATATATGCTCCTATTTATGTTGGGAAATCAAACTACGGTAATAATAATGGTAACAATAGTCCTATCATGGGAAGTAGATAAAATCGAAATATAAAAACAGATTAAAATGAAAGAATTGTCAAATTTAACTGCAACAATTTTCTTACTATTAGGATTTACTTATGTTAATATAAATATATATATATATATATATTTCATGATTTAGTAATACGCGAACATGCATATTTTTTAGCACTTATTTTTTTCGAGCGAGATTTTTTTTTTTTAAAAAAATGTGTATTCTACGGTAGTATGTCATCTATTCGTCCTAAATCCGTTGTTAACTTGTAAATGCCTATTTTTTTAAGTATTCTGTACAATAATTAACTTCGAAAATTGGCCTGTATAATAATTGATTTATTATATTAGTTCTTTTTCTCATTTTCTCAGATAATTAATTTTATATTAATGGTATAGTGAACTAAATTTCATAACTAAAATATCCAGATATTAAATACATTAAAATCATTTGCAAAAAAAAAAACTAATATGATACACTCACCTGTTATGTTCTGCTTCAAATCATACCATATACACATAAGGAAAAACATTCTAATTAATATTATAAGTCGACCATTTTATGGTCTCTTAATTAGGTAGTTAATGTTTTCTCATGATTTATTAAGTTTGTTTTTTTACTAATTCTACACAATGTTGGAACTCACTGAAGTGACATCGAAAATCAAATATTGATAACATATTTAATATCACGTTAGCAATTTGGTGAACTAGGACTCAAAACCCCCAGGGTTAAAAAAAAAAAACAAAGTTATTGTACCAAGAATCGACTTTGACTAATTACATGACAAAAACCCAGATAAAACAACTTAAATAACTAAATTAACTCTTACATATATATTATTATATAAAAAATAAAGACATCATATTAATCATGTTGGAGGACACAAAAATATTTAATTTCATAATTACCTTTTTTACTCATTATCTCACTAAAAATCTCCTCAAGTCACTCCACATTTTATATAGAAAATAACTTTCTAAACAAAACTTCTTTTTTAAATCGAACAAAATTATTTTAAATTGAAAACAATTTTGTGTTAATTATTTATTATTATTTGATCAACCTACAAAAATAATAACGCATGTTACGCATATGCATCTTTTCACTAGTAAAAATAAATAATTGAATGACATTATCTACCCTACACTTAGCTAATACACTCCATTTTATGTGTAAAATCATAATGATTTACCTCATAAAATTGAGTGTAAATAACAAAAACCAAAATCATATGATTTTATTCATAAAATCGAGTGTAAATATAACAAGAATTGAATCTAAATAATATTAGCGTAATCCAATGTAAGTCATTGTATAGTGATTTCAATTATGAATAAGATTACAAATATTCAAACAATACATCCATATGGTTGTAAAATACATGACAAATGTTCGATCATTACTATTATATGGAAAATGTAATTTTAAGATTTAAAATGAGTATTCACATGCATGCCTGTCTGAAAGAAAAGGGATAAACTCAGCCCACGATATATATGTTTATATAATTTTGTAAAAATGAATTTTATAAAAAAAAAAAGCTCGATTTGAAGAATATATATGAATTTACTATGCATGAAATTTACAGAGGAAATTTAAAACTGAGATACCAACCCCAAAGGCTTCTCTTTCTTGAGCAGTAAAGACTTGGCTCTCTCCTCACACCCCGCCATTAATGCTTTCGCACCCTCTCTACACGCTCCGCAATTACTCCTTCACTGCCACATCTTCCCCTTTTCCTTTCTTCATCACCCACCCTTCTTGCAATTCTTTTTTTTTTTTAATTAATACTGAGAGTCTCTCTATTTTTGATTTTATCACCTCTTTTTGCTCATCCATTTATATCCCTTTCAATCCCCATATACCACTATTCCTCTTAAATTCTATTCACAAGAAAAGCACCGTCGGCAATAAAACTTCCATTTTCCATCCGGGAAACAGGTTTTTAAGCCTCAGAACTATATCTCAGCCTTCGCTCTTTTGCTCAACCCTAATTCTTGAGATAGGGTTTCCTTTGAAGTTCCAGCAACTGTAAGTTCACTCAACATGCGTCTTTTTTCAGATTTCGAGCTTCTGCTCACTTTTAAAATAACATTAAGCTCCATTTTCTGTGACGGGTTACCGAATTTAGCTGTCTTCTTTTTTCTTTTTGTTATTCCGGTTTAAAAAAAATTTGTTTGAAGAGAGAATATTTGGGTTGGATCACTCCATCGTGTATCTGGCAAGCGTTTTATATAACCCCAGTTCGAAAAATTAACGTTGTTTGGTGTGAAAGGCTCACACCGTGTCGACTCTTTGTTTCCTTATATCCTTTTTTTTCCCCTCATTTTGGCCGTTTGGCTCTTTAGGAGAGAGGATAAAAAAATTTAAGTCTTGTTTGGAAGCTTGAAAACAAAAAACAAAACAAAAGTCCTTCGTTAGTCTGTTGTTACATGTAACCATTTCGTTTGCTTTTTCTCAGATACTGCCAGAGAATCTGCTTAAACTCAACGCACTGACATTTAGAAGCCAAAAAGCTAGCTAATCCCCAATTTCAGATAGAGAGAAAAGAAGTACAAGTTTTAGTACAGAACTCCCTAGGGTTTGTTGGTAAACATGTGCAGCTTCAACAACTGATGCTTAGGCATGGTGGAATCACATCTCCAGCAAGTCTGAAGATCTCCATTCTTGAATAGATTAGCCAGGTAGGGAGTTTATTTTATAATAAAGTACACTTTTTTTTTTCTACTATTTGAGTCGTTCTAGATTGAATTTAATGTTCGCCTACCATGTTAATCATGCACCCTCGTCTTTAAGAAGTTCAATTCTGAGGAAACAGCACGCGAAATGGACAACCTATTTAATGGCGCACTGTGGCTTGTCAAGAGTCAATCATTTCCTTTTCCTCTTTTGTTTTCTCTGGAAAAAAATAATAATTTCTAGATCGGATTACAGTAACAGAGATAGGACTAAAGATTAATTAATAATTCCTCACTAGATCCTTCTCAGAATACTAGCGAAAAGAAGTTTTAATGGCTATTTTTATGTGCATATATTGTCCGTTGTGGAGTAAAGAAGCAGATCTGGTGCCCTGATAGAATCATTAATGGTTCCAAGATTTAGCCAGATTTTTGTTTGTTGTTACCTTTCTCCATTTCTCCAATATATAGAGTAATTATAATTATCAGATCTGATTTCAAGTCAATTTTTTTTTTGTCAGATAGAAAAGAGTCTACTTTCGTGGGAGCCTCCAGTGCGTAGCGGATTATAACGTAGAAATGTTTCAGTCCAAACATGTTCGATAGCCACCATCACTTGCTAGACTTGGGGCATAAAAGCCCAGAAAATGAGTTGGACCTTATTCGGGACGATGAGTATGAGAGCAAATCGGGAACTGATATAATGGAAGCCCCCTCCTGTGACGATCAAGATCCCAATCAACGTCCCAAGAAGAAGAGATATCATCGCCACACTCAGCACCAAATACAGGAAATGGAATCGTATGCTCCCATTTTCTTTTGCAACTAAAACCTTTGATTAATTTATACATTAATCTTTCATTTTCCTTTTTTTTCGGCTTTGTAACGTGCTGTCTGAACAGGTTTTTTAAGGAATGCCCTCATCCTGATGATAAACAAAGGAAAGAGCTTGGCCGTCGACTGGTTTTGGAACCATTGCAAATTAAATTTTGGTTCCAAAACAAACGCACTCAAATGAAGGTGATGTGAACCTTTTCTTTCACATTTTTGGTATGTTGTCGATGCCATTTATATCAGTTTTTGCTGTTTTTGATTGTCATTAAAGTTTGAGGATCGATTGCAGGCACAACATGAACGCCATGAGAACACACAGCTGAGATCCGACAATGATAAGCTTCGTGCGGAGAACGTACGTTACAAAGAAGCTCTCAGCAACGCTACCTGTCCAAACTGTGGAGGCCCGGCAGCCATTGGTGAAATGTCATTTGATGAACAGCATCTTAGGATTGAAAATGCTCGCTTAAGAGAAGAGGTATGTTGTTATTAAATTACGTGGAAATTCGAACCATTTGATTGTTTGAAGGCATTGATGAAACTGTACAAATATTACGAATATGATGTATTTCCAGATCGATAGGATTTCAGGAATTGCTGCGAAGTATGTTGGAAAACCAATGCTCACTTATCCTCATCTGTCACCTGGAGCATCTCGTTCACTCGATCTTGCAGTGGGAAATTTCGGGTCACATGCAAGCATGTCTGCAGGAGAGATATACGGAGCAGCTGATCTTCTTAGGTCGGTATCTGGCCCAAGTGATTCTGAAAAGCCAATGATTATTGAGCTTGCTGTTGCAGCAATGGAGGAGTTGTTCAGGATGGCTCATACTGGAGAGCCCTTATGGATTCCTGGCACTGGTAATTCTGCTGAGACTTTGAACGAAGAGGAGTATATGAGGACGTTCCCTCGTGGGATTGGGCCGAAGCCTTTGGGATTGAAATCTGAAGCTTCTCGTGAGTCGACCGTCGTGATTATGAATCACATTAACTTGGTGGAAATTCTGATGGATGCGGTATGGTTTCATTATTAAATTTGGTATCGTATTTTGTAGGTTTTTTTTGTTCGGTTTGGAAATCATTTGATTCTTGATTTATGATTTGCAGAATCAATGGTCAAGTGTGTTTTCTAGTATTGTTTCAAGAGCAATGACTTTGGAAATCTTATCTACTGGTGTGGCTGGTAACTACAATGGAGCTTTACAAGTGGTATGTGTGGTGATAAGTTGAAGCCAACTTTCTAATATTCTGTATACCTAAGGTTGTAAACTTTTCTTAATTAATTTTCTATTTGATTTGATTCCAGATGACTGCTGAGTTCCAAGTCCCCTCTCCTTTGGTCCCGACCCGTGAAAACTATTTCGTACGATATTGCAAACACCACACTGATGGAGTTTGGGCTGTAGTTGATGTCTCTTTGGACAACCTAAGACCTACTTCTATATCAAGATGTAGAAGGAGGCCATCTGGTTGTTTGATTCAAGAATTGCCTAACGGCTACTCCAAAGTATGGCCAAATTCACATTCTAATAAGAAATTATGTCAAAAATAAATTTATTTAATCAAATTCGGGACAACCTTATGCTAGGTTACATGGGTTGAACATGTAGAAGTGGATGACAGAGCGGTTCATAGCATATACAAAACACTAGTCAACTCAGGGCTTGCATTCGGGGCAAGACGCTGGGTTGCAACCCTTGACCGACAATGTGAACGACTAGCAAGTGTTATGGCTAATAACATCACAGCTGGAGAAGCCGGGGGTACGTAATAAAGATCGTTGCACGACAGTTTTCATCATTAATTACAATAATATTTTCGAGATTTTAATCTAATTGTATACTGTGGTGCAGTGATATCCTCCCCAGAAGGTAGAAAGAGTATGCTGAAGCTAGCAGAACGAATGGTGATGAGTTTTTGCACTGGCGTTGGTGCTTCTACGGCACATACATGGACAACGTTGTCCGGAAGTGGTGCTGACGATGTTCGAGTCATGACCAGAAAAAGTGTCGATGATCCAGGTAGACCTCCTGGGATTGTGCTTAGTGCTGCAACTTCGTTTTGGCTGCCAGTTCCACCAAAACGAGTTTTTGATTTCCTGCGGGATGAGAATTCGAGAAGCGAGGTACTAGTGAGATAATTTCTATTAGCTATAACATACGCATACTAATTAGTGGGGTGCATAACATATTTGTCTTTAGATCCAGCTTATCTAGATTGCTACATTATCTTAATAAATTCTCTCTTTTGTATCATTAAAGTGGGATATTCTTTCAAATGGTGGACTTGTTCAAGAAATGGCGCACATAGCAAATGGTCGTGATCCAGGAAACTCAGTTTCTTTACTGCGCGTAAATGTAAGTTACAATTAATAACACACTCCACTCATCAGTCATGTTAATCAATTCTATATATTTACTAGAAGCGGTTGTCCTAACTTCAAGATGAATCTTAATGTAGAGTTCAAACTCAAGCCAAAGCAATATGCTGATACTACAAGAGAGCTGCACTGATTCAACCGGATCCTATGTGATTTACGCGCCAGTTGACATTGTTGCGATGAATGTGGTCTTAAGCGGTGGCGACCCCGATTATGTGGCCCTCCTACCGTCTGGTTTTGCTATACTTCCTAATGTACCAAACAATCAGGCAGGAGAAATTCCTGAGGTTGGATCCGGTGGATCTTTGCTCACAGTTGCCTTTCAGATACTTGTAGATTCTGTTCCAACAGCTAAACTCTCTCTGGGCTCGGTTGCGACGGTTAATAGTCTTATTAAATGCACTGTTGAAAGGATCAAAAGTGCAGTACTGGGTGAGGGTGCATGACCAAAACATCATCGTCAAGGTACTTTTTTGTGAGCTTGCTACTTTGTTGCCTGCAAACTCATGACTTGTTATACAAATTTGGTCAGTCTTGATTTCCTGATAATGTTGGTCCTGATCCCATTTCAGTTTATTTCTGTTTGCCATGATACCATATCAGTTTTAGGATGGAACTTTCCTCTTCCATCTTATATCCTACTGGTACTGTATCCATATGATGTGTAAATTGCTATTCCATAGGCGCATATAAATTACTGTAACATGTTTCTGGTGTCATCCACCATCTAAATTTGAACACTACATAGAGCAGATGATCATCTGGAATGTGGTTCGATCGGTTTACGAGTGGATCAAAGTTCACAAGTTACTAGTACCCTTAGGTTGCATTTTAATTGATCGATGGATTTCAAATCTATAAATTTCAAATGTATTAATTTGTAGTTATAGAGAAGCAATACAATAAACTTCAAAAGCACATTTTACATGTTAATTATCATGAATATTAGTTAACCTAATAACGAAGACATCTGAAATATATTCTGTTTTGTATAACTAATGTGTGAATAAGTAAGATTGAATCATAATAAAACTATAATTCAAATCCATCTTCTAAAACCTTAGCTTTTTGGGATTTTTTTCAAACGTTTAGCTTAATGACTGTATCTTGCAGTGATGAACGAGACGAAGTAGGGATGTTGAAGAACAGGTTTGTTTACGTAAAGGACGCGAAGCAAGGGAAGAAGTCAAGAACGAACCTGGCATATATCCTTGCCTTGTGGTGTTTATCTTGGATTCAATACATGAATGCAGATGGATTTTCACTGCCTTGCAAGGGTAATTGGTTCGGGTATTGACTCTGCCTACATATTAAAGATGATCAAGTAAACAAGAACCTTGTTATTTTGTATTGTCAAACCAAACTATTTATGAATCTTTTGTTTCGTTTTGTGATCGGAGTTAGAAGTAATTCCTTTTGTCACTCGGAAGAGTTTTTTATTTCAACAAAAAAAAATAAAAATAGCGGTTATTATGCATTTTGCTTATATTATTTATTGTTTCTCCAAGAATATAAATATTCATTGGCCTCGCAGTTTGCATGCATGTTCGTTTTTTATTGGGGAAAAAAAATTTCGACACCCCGTAAACAAAAACAATATACTCGACATGTTTTGAATATGTTTTCTTTGTAATGAATATTTTGCAAGTGCGATCGTTTTTTTTTTTCTCTTTCTCACATTTTTTTTTTGTGTGTGGTCGAATTCATTATTATATATTTTATATGCATATTTCTATCTTTAATATTGTTAAACATTGTTGTTTTAACAATTTTAGTGATAATATTTTATTGTAATCAATTTGACATGCCCGTCAAAAATCAAAATTTCAAATTAGACATCACCGAGAATTAAGTTGAATATTAAAAAGGGAAAACTATATTTTTAATCTTACATATTTTTTTTTATTTTGGGGTCTTATTTTGCAAATTTCGGTTTTAAGGGAGTGCCGACTATTATTTCGTCAACATATCAACATCACATATACCTAAAAAAAACAAATATGATAAATTAAAATTGAAATTTGATAACACATATTATCAAAATCGCAAACAGATAAATATATAAAAGATCGAAATGTAATTTTTCCATATTAAAACTAAGAATAGATATGCACAAGAGAGTACTTTATGTTTGTATCTTCATTTTAACAACTTTAGAATTAATTTTGAAGTAACCTAAACTGTTTGATGAAATGATTTAAAAAATATTAAATTGAAAATAGAAATAATATAGCTATTTTGCAATTTCAAATATTATAAAACTTGAGAAAAGATATACCACAGGACGATGCACTCTTTACCAAACAGTGCATGAGACTTGAGAATATCTCTCATCAAATCGTCTTTTTGCGTCAGCTCCTCTGAATCAAACCAGTAGCCTATATATATATATATATATATATATATATATATATATATCAAACACTCAAAATTTACCAAACTACACACTTTATAATATTTTTCTCTCTACTCAATTGTGATTTTCTTCACAAATGAGAGATCTATTTATAGGAAATCTTTACACATAATCCAAAAATAAAATACATCATTACCTACATCATCACACACTAATTTTCAATATTCAACACCTATTTTTCAACATTCAATATTCACATTTTCAACACAAATATTTTTCACATTTTAAATAATATTTCAACACTCCCTCTTGTGATGATGATCATGATACGATGATGTCTTCATTACGTGTTTTGTACTGCCTCGTTAAAAACCTTACTTGGAAAAACCCATTGGGATAAAAACCATAGTAAGGGAAAAAGAGTGCAGTCACGTAAACTCCCCCTGATGTTGACATGAACAATTCTTCACAAATTTCGTAGATTGCGCATCCCAATATTATATATGTGTTTTCTGAATATTGACGTAGGAAGTGCCTTTGTGAAGAGATCTGATGAGTTTTCACTTGATTGAATGTGACGAACATCAATACATTTATTCTTCTCAAGCTCCTTGGTGAATGCGAAGAACTTAGGAGGAATATGTTTAGTTCTGTCGCTTTTTATGTATCCTTCTTTCATTTGAGCAACACATGCAGCATTAACTTCATATAGTATCACAGGTTTCTCATCGAATGATAATCCGCATGAGATTTGGATATGTTGGGTCATTGATTTTAACCACACACATTCACGACTTGCTTCATGTAGTGCAATAATCTCAGCATGATTTGATGAAGTAGTTACGAGCGTTTGTTTCTGTGAACGCCAAGAAATTGCAGTGCCTCCACGAGTAAATACATATCCAATTTGGGAACGTGCCTTGTGTGGATCAGATAAGTATCCAGCATCAGCATAACCAATCATACTTGAATTAGCATCTTTTGAATACAAAAGTCCCAAGTCTGTCGTTCCTCGTAGATAACGGAATATATGTTTAATTCCGTTCCAGTGTCTCTTTGTTGGATATGTGCTAAATCTTGCCAACAGATTTACGGCAAAAGATATATCATGCCTTGTACAATTTGTAAGGTACATAAGGGCACCGATGGCACTTAGATATGGTACTTCTGGACCAAGAATATCTTCATCATCTTCACATGGACGGAATGGATCCTTTTCTATGTTTAATGATCTAACAACCATTGGAGTACTTAAAGGATTTGCTTTATCCATATTAAAACGTTTAAGGATCTTTTCTGTATAATTTGTCTGGTGAACAAACATTCCACATTCTTTTTGTTCAATTTGTAAACCCAGACAATACTTGGTTTTTCCAAGATCCTTCATTTCAAATTCTTCCTTCAAGTATGACACAACTTCTTGAATTTCCTTATTCGTTCCAATGATGTTTAAATCATCAACATATACAGCAATAATTACGCATCTGGATGTTGTTTTCTTAATGAAAACACAAGGGCATATTGAATTATTTACATATCCCTTTTTCATCAAGTGATCACTTAGTCGATTATACCACATTCGACCTGATTGCTTTAACCCATATAATGATCTTTGTAATTTCACAGAATAACATTCCCTGGGTTTTGAACTTTGTGCTTCAGGCATCTTAAATCCTTCAGGGATTTTCATATATATATTAATATCAAGTGATCCATATAAGTAAGCTGTAACAACATCCATAAGACGTATTTCTAAATTTTCAGATACCGCCAAGCTAATCAAATACCGAAACGTAATTGCATCCATCACGGGAGAATACGTTTCTTCATAATCAATTCCAGGCCTTTGAGAAAAACCTTGTGCAACAAGTCGAGCTTTATATCTTACTATTTCATTTTCTCATTTCGCTTTCGAATAAAAACCCATTTGTATCCAACAGGTTTTACACCTTCAGGTATAAGGACTATAGGTCCAAAAACATTACGTTTATTTAGCGAATCCAATTCAACCTGGATAGCATCTTTCCATTTTACCCAATCCTGTCGATTTTTACATTCACCAAAAGATTTTGGTTCATGATCTTCATTATCATTTATGATGTCGATTGCCACATTATAAGAAAATATATCATCAATTTCTTCTATATCTTTTCGGTTCCATATTTTTCCAGTATTAATGTAATTGATAGATATTTCACGATTCTCGTCAGTTTGTGGTTCTGACAGAACATTTTCATCATCATGTGTTTCTTCAGGAACATCATTATCTATTTTGTGATCATCATGTGTTTCTTCAGGAACATCATTCTCTATTTTGTGATCATCGTGTTTCTCTATGAATTTTCTTTTTCGAGGATTTTTATCCTTGGAACCGACTGGCCTTCCACGCTTCAGGCGTTTAATGACATCATGAGTATTTTCAATTTGTTTCTTTGGAATTTCAATTCGAGCAGGGGCATTTGCAGCATGTATATATGATTTAGTTACCCCTTTTGTGTCTGCAAATGCATCTGGTATTTGATTTGCTATTCTTTACAAGTGTACAATTTGTTGTACATCATTTTCACGTTGTTTTGTTCTTGGATCCATATGTAACAATGATGATACATACCACGTAATTTCCTTTTCGGTATGTTTCTGTTCTCCCCCTAACATTGGGAAGATTTCCTCATTAAAATGACAATCAGCAAAACGTGCTGTGAACACGTCGTCTGTCTGAGGTTCAAGATATCGAATGATTGATGGACTATCATAACCGATATAAATTCCAACCTTTCTCTGAGGTCCCATTTTCTTTCGTTGTGGTGGTGCAATAGGCACATACACCATACATCCAAAAATTCTCAGATGAGAAATGTCTGGTTCTTTACCAAATGCAAGCTGAAATGGGGAGTATTTATGATATGCACTTGGTCTGATACGAATTAATGCAGCAGCATGTAAAATTGTATGTCCCCATATAGAAATAGGGAGCTTTGTTTTCATAATCATTGGTCTAGCAATCATTTGCAGACGTTTAATCAATGATTCAGCCAATCCATTCTGTGTATGTACATGAGCAACAGGATGCTCAACAATGATTCCCATAGACATACAATAATCATTGAAAGTCTGGGAAGTAAATTCACCAGCATTATCAAGTCTAATTTTCTTGATTGTATAATCGGGAAATTGATTCCTCAATTTTATTATTTGAGCAAGTAATCTTGCAAATGCAACATTTCGAGTTGACAATAAACATACATGTGACCATCTGCTGGAGGCATCAATCAATACCATAAAGTATCTGAATGGTCCATATGGTGGATGGATTGGTCCACAAATATCACCCTGAATACGTTCAAGAAACATTGGTGATTCAGTTTGGATTTTGGTTGGTGATGGTCTTATAATAAGTTTTCCGAGAGAACATGCTTTACATTGAAACTTATTATTCTGAAAGATCTTCTGGTCTTTCAATGGATGACCATGTGTATTTTCTATAATTTTTCGCATCATTGTTGAACCAGGATGTCCTAATCGATCATGCCAATTGATCAGTATTGAAGAATTATCAACTACCATGTTTGATTCAATTGGACTTATATATGTATAATGCAATCCAGTAGGTAGCATTGGTAGTTTTTCAACTACATATTTCTTTCCTGATTTATATGTGGTAAGACACATATATTTCTCATTCCCTTCATTCATTGTTTGAGTATCATACCCATGGGAATATATATCATTAAAACTCAACAAATTTCTTTTCGATTGTGGTGAATATAAAGCATCATTGATCAAAAATTTTGTACCATTAGGTAACAAAAATTGTGCTTTACCACAACCTTTAATCAAGTCTACAGGACCTGATATTGTATTCACCATTGTTTTTGTTGGTTTTAGTTCCAAGAAATATCTTTTATCTCGGAGGATAGTGTGCGTTGTACCACTATCAGGTATGCAAACTTCATCTTTGTTCATAGTATTTTCCATATTTGAAATTCAAAAAAATATGCAATGAAATAAAATTACTGACAATACATTTATAAAAATACAATACAATACATATGCCAAAATATAACACACGATAAAATATTATCATACAATTACATGAAAAATAAAATGTTTTACATATTTATTCCACCCGCAAATTGATCATTGTCTGAGAAATCAATCAGAAAATCTCCAGCATCAAAATGAGTTGAATTACTCAAAGGTTCACTGTTTTCAGCGAAGTTGGTCTCCTTTTCTTTCCCCTTTATTGATTCTTTATAAAGTTTGCAAAGGTGCTCAGGGGCTCGACAAATACGGGACCAATGTCCTGGAGTACCACATCTGAAACAAGAACTTTCAAATCTTTTTGAGTGATTTTCATTTACACTCATGTTCTCTTGATGCCTTTTCGGTGGATGATTTGGGACGTTCCTTTGAGATGAGTTATTGAAGTAACTATCTCGATTATTTTCAAAACCACGGCCGCGTCCACGACCACGACTATTTCCACGTCCCCGACCACGTCCACGACCACGAACACGACCTCGATTTCGTCCTCGACCAAAATCTTGTCTATAACTTTGATTTTGGTTGTCAGATTTAAATTCATTTTTGCTTACGACATTTGCTTCAGGAAATGCCGTTGAACCAGTAGGTCGTGCCTGATGATTTCTCATTAATAGCTCGTTATTCTTGTCCGCCACAAGGAGACAGGCGATAAGTTCAGAATATCTCAAAAATCCACGCACTCTATATTGTTGTTGTAGAGTTATATTCGATGCGTGAAAAGTGGAAAATGTTTTCTCAAGCTTTTCCAATTCTGTAATCTCGTGCCCACAAAATTTCAACTGCGAGATTATTCTATACATCGCCGAGTTGTAATCGCTGACTTTTTTAAAGTCTTGGAATCTTAACGTATTCCATTCATCCCTAGCGATCGGAAGTATAACTTCCCTTATATGTTCGAATCTTTCTTTTAATCCCTTCCATAAAGCCATGGGATCTTTTTCAGTCATATATTCACATTTTAATCCATCGTCGAGATGTCGACGCAAAAATATCATGGCTCTTGCCTTTTCTTGTGATGTGCATATGCCATTTTCTTTTATGATCTCATTTAGACCTAATGACTCAAGATGCATTTCTACATCGAGAGTCCATGGCATATAATTTTTCCCAGTAATGTCAAGAGCGATGAATTCGAGCTTTGTCAAGTTTGCCATGGTGGTACTAAAAATCACGATGCATTTTATTAGTTAATGAATATTGCAATACAAAGTAATGGATAAACAACAAGTACAAGTATTCGTAAAAATAAAGAAAACACACGAGGAGGATATTCTCCGATAAATACAAGACTCGTGAGTATGATAACTAAAATAATTAAAAATAACCTTGCGAAAGCCATCTTCTTTTTTCTCCGAAAATTTGATGAAGAATAATTTTTAGAGAAGAAGAGAAAGTTGGGGTGATTGAATGAGTTTGAGAGATCATATTTATAGGGCAAAAACTAGCCGTTTTGTTACCGTTTATGACCGTTGGTGAATAAAAGAATAAATGTATGTATTTGTATAATTTTATGGTAATAATATGGTATATATAATATTAGACATGTTTAAATAATTATATATATCATATCATAATATTATAACGACTGTCATAATTTATTTTGTTTAAAAACCTTATAGGCTTTTATACTTGTCGTATCCCTTGTCGGGAGTGTGGGATGTCGTCTTAACATCCTCCCAGGATTTATAACAAGTTTATGAAAAATTTATTTTTATTATTTCTAATAATAACATTATATTGTATATTAAATAAATACACAATAAACAAATAACAGTAAAATAAATATAATTACTTTTGTTACCTTTTTCTTCTGTTTGGAGCTTGGAAAAATATGTAGGACTTTTAGAGCTTCGTGCTGATAACGTGTTGTGAAAAAGTAAAAATTTATGGTAAAAAGTAAAAATCTCAAACACTCAAAATTTACCAAACTACACACTTTATAATATTTTTCTCTCTACTCAATTGTGATTTTCTTCACAAATGAGAGATCTATTTAAGGAAATCTTTACACATAATCCAAAAATAAAATACATCATTACCTACATCATCACACACTAATTTTCAATATTCAACACCTATTTTTCAACATTCAATATTCACATTTTCAACACAAATATTTTTCACATTTTAAATAATATTTCAACATATATATATATATATATATATATATATATATATATATATATATATATATAAAAGTATAAGTTAACATTTAGTGAAGTCACCCTGCCAACCGAAAATTTAATGCAATGAAATACTAAGATGGTTGGAATCATAAATGATGGGAAGAAATATTTGCAGGCTTCAGCTGTATGGAAAAAGGCTGTCAGTAGAGATGTAAACGAATCAAATTGTTTATGAGTTATTCGAAGTTCGATTCGATAAAAGCTCGTTTGAGCTCGTTTAATGAGGCTCGTTAAGATAAACAAACCAAACTCAAGATTTACAGTAATCGGCTCGTTAGTTCGTGAAAATGTTCGTTGGTAAGTTAATGAGTAATCTTTTAAATGAAAAAATAATAGTTTTGTTATTTGATTTATTGATTTTGCATATTATTTATGAAATATATAGAAAAATCTATTAAATTTATTTATAATAAATAAATTTACAAAATTTAATAAGAATAATATATATTTTTTAAAATATATAATTTACTTTTTAATTAATTTAATGAAAATTATAATGTATAATTCATATTTATTACGCTTGTTTAGGCTCGATAAAGGCTTGAATAAGCTCGTGAGCCATGCATATATTCGTTAAATAAAGCTCGATCTCGGCTCGATTATAAACAAACCAAGCTCAAACATTCAATATTTCGGCTTGACTCGACTCGATTACATCCCTAGCTGCCAGCCACAATAGATTATTCGATCGATCAAACGAAATTAAATTCGATTATTTGAAAAGATTATGTATAAAAATTAAAATGTTATTGTTTAAGAAGGGGAAAATATGGCACCTAGTCTTTTTTTTTATATTGAATTTTGAGTATAATTAATTTATTTTAAGAGAAATCGTATACACTATTCGTGTGATATCTTGAATTTGCTCA
Source organism: Primulina eburnea (assembly GCF_022965805.1). Lineage (NCBI taxonomy): Eukaryota > Viridiplantae > Streptophyta > Magnoliopsida > Lamiales > Gesneriaceae > Primulina > Primulina eburnea. The sequence continues at coordinate 8,107,476 of NC_133108.1, forward strand.
ATTTGTCCATAAAAAATAAGCTTGAGATAGTAGATCCATACGTTTTTAAATTCGAGCTCGAACATTTTAACATCTCTTTTCATCGAACAAAATTTTGTTTTGTCGAAATCGTCCCCTTAAACTAAAAACTTAAATCTTGCACCTTCAATTTTCACCTCTATTAACATGACTAATAATCAGAGAAGACACAAAGTTTCTAGTGATCGTGGACGGATCTAAATGCCTAATAATAATTATGGTGAATATATTATATAATAGTTTGGCTTAATGTGAATACATGTGGTTAGACTTGAAATATAGATAAATGGTAGTGAGTTTTATTAATTAATTATGTATACATGATTATATTTTCTAAAATAATATATCAATATTAATTGACCCAAATTGAATCTTAAATAATATTTTGGCTTCAATATTAATCCAATTATGGTATTATAACATTGTTAAAAATCTATTAAAAATTCCTTAAAACTTTTAAAAAATATTTGTTTACTTATTTTTTTGGTGTTTTTAATTAAATATATACATTATTATATATTTGACTTCTTAAATTTTAAAAATTTATTTTATTTAAAAATTATTGTTCAGTTCAATCATTGAGATAATTGGCTCGTAGTCCACATTCTCCTCCAAAATCCCAATTCTCCAAGGTCGCCTCCTCGTTCTAGGTTTCTGTTCCCAATCGGTGTGCCACTATTCCTCTGAAATCCTCCCTCAAAGCTGTCCCAACCCGCTACCCCTCTCCTCCTCCTGCCCTTAATTTACTCAAAAAAGACCTCTTTTCCTCACAATTTACGTTTTTTGGTCTGTTTATAATGCTGTTGGCCTATATATTGAATTCAACAGCGATTTCAACATGGCTAAAAGTTAGCAGCTGAGGGAATTCAGCACCGAGACGTTTATCAGCAGACCATCCCTACAATCAGTTGTTGATTCAAGCTCGTAATTGACGTATTAACTCGAAAGCACGGTAGACGATAGTCATTTAATGTAAGGATGACAAGGGGACAGGTTTGGCCAAATCCGAGATCCGCCCCGCCATGAAAAATTAGGATCCGACCCAATCTGCTCCACCTCGAACGGTCCGGTTTTAATCCGATCCATTGTCATTCTTAATTAAATAGAAGGTTGATAGTCAGATTTTACCATATAAATAGCAAAGAGTTATTGTTATACAAAATCTGCAACACATCACCTAAATTCGAAGCAAATATGCAAAGAACTGAGAAGAAAACGAGCGTAGCTCACTGAGCTAAAAGAAATCTCATTTCAGTTATTGAACCAATTACTGTACAAGGCTTATATACAATACGTGAAATAACCTAAGAAACGTGTTTCCAAAGACTACATAATAAAAGCGCATTTGAGTGCAATTAACACTCCCTTTTCAAGCTTGGTGTGGGTGTGAGCAACAAGCTTGAACCAAAGGATCCTAAAGCTTTGATAACATGTAAAGAACTGAAGAAGACGAGCGTAGCTTACTGAGCTAAAAAAAATCACATTTCAGTTATTGAACCAACTGCTGTACAAGGCTTATATACAATACGTGAAAGAAGTTAAGAAACGTGTTTCCAAAGACTACATAATAAAAGCGCATTTGAGTACAATTAACAAAAGAACGGTGATATTTTTAAAAGCATTTCAATAGCGATGACAAACCCTTTGCATACTTCAACCAAAACCTTATTAAGCTTATTATTGTAAGTGAGCTTTCTATTTTAATTGTATGTATAATTTGATTTAAACCGACCAACATGTATTCTATGAGTTACTAATTTCTAATATCTGTATATTTGAAGCACAAAAATTTATGAACAATGATAGGGATATATATTCTGCTCATTACTGCTTATTGATTCATATACGCCCCACCCCACCACTTATAGGATTAAAATATAAGAAACTTATATCTGATGTCGATTCATCCAAATGGCTTGAAGCTATGGAATCTGAGTTGAATTCCATGCATTCGAACCAAGTGTGGGATCTTATAGATCCACCTGAGGGAACGGTTCCCATAGGGACTTGGGGCGGATGTGAAGGTATTGACCTTCAAGGCGCGATTGGTGGCAAAAGGATATACTCAAATACAAGGAGTTGACTTTGAGGAAACCTTTTCACCGGTTGCAATGCTCAAGTCTATAAGGATATTGCTAGCCATAGCTGCATGGTATGACTATGAGATATGGCAGATGGATGTCAAGACAGCCTTTCTTAATGGGGATATTAAGGAAGAGATTTACATGTCTCAAACCTGGAGGGTTTACATCTATCGGAAGTGAGCATATGGTATGCAAACTTCAGAGATCTATTTATGGTCTAAAGCAGGCATCTAGGAGTTGGAACCTTAGATTCGATAGTACAATCAAAGAGTTGATTTACTAAGAATCCTGAGGAACCCTGTGTGTATAAGAAGGTCAGTGGGAGTGTTGTGACATTCCTGGTGCTTTATGTTGATGACATTCTACTCATTGGGAATGATGTGAGAATGTTGCAATCAACTAAGATATGGTTAATGAGTAAGTTCTCGATGCAAGACTTGGGTGAAGCATCTTTTGTATTGGGAATACAGGTCTATAGAGATAGATCGAGAAGATTGCTTGGTCTCACCCAGTCCACATACATTGATACCATCGTGAAGCGGTTCTCGATGGATGAGTCCAAGAGAGGACATCTACCAATGTGTCATGGCGTGTCTCTATCCAAGTCTGTCTCCCAAGACTGATGCAGAGATCAGGGGCGGATTTAGTGTAGGGCGAACGGGGGCCACGGCCCCCCCAAAGAATTTAAAAAAAATTTTAGCGACGGTTGTGACGGAAACCGTCGCAAAATCTGCGACGGTTTTATCAACAACCGTCGCTATATGGCGGCCACGGCCCCCCAAAAAAAATTTAAAATTTTTTAGCGAAGGATTAGCGACGGTTTGACAAAAACCGTCGCAAAAACCGCGACAGTTTATTATAACCGTCGCCATATAGCGACGGTTTTTGAGAAAACCGTCGCAAAATAAACTAAGTGGCCCCCCAATTCCCAAATCCTAGATCCGCACCTGGCAGAGATAGCGGCGATGACAAGCATTCCTTATGCATATGCGATTGGTAGCATCATGTATGAGATGATATCTACACGTCCTGACGTGGCTTTCGCACTAAGTGTAGTGAGTAGATATCAATCGAACCCCGGTCTTCCACATTGGAAAGCTGTGAAAGACATCCTCAAGTAGTTGAGAAGGACCAATAAATTGTTCTTGGTCTATGGGGTGGAGAACTGAAATTGGAAGGCTATACCGACTCTAGCTTCCAAAGCGATATTGATGACTCGAAATCAACCTCTAGGTTTGTATTCATGCTCTATGGTGCTGCTGTTTCTTGGAAGAGTTCCAAGCAAGACAATACTCCGGATTCCAGCACAGAGGCCGAATACATTGCTGCATCAGATGCAGCAAGGGAGGCTGTTTGGATAAGGAATTTCGTCTAAGAGTTGGACGTCATTCCTAATGGAGTTGCTCCTGTCCCGGTGTTGTGTGACAACACGGGAGCTTTAGCTCAAGCAAAGGAGCCAAGGTCTCATCAGAAGTCCAAACATGTATTGAGAAAGTACCACATCCTCGGAGAGATTGTGGAAAGTAGAGAAGTGTCTTTTGACATAGTCGGCTCCGCAGATAATGTTGTTGATCCACTAGCTAAGCCTTTACCTGGACCATTATTCGTCAAGCATCGCGAATCAATGGGTTTAAAGCATATGGGTAGTTGGCTCTAGTGCAAGTGGGAGATTGTTAGAGTAGGTGCCCGTCGAGCCAAATATTGGCCGAGTGTTCACAATGAAACTCTATGTATAAGCAATCTTTATTTTAGTAATATTTGATATTATTATTTTGGCACATCTTTATCTGTATACCCATGCTAGTTGCATAGATAAAGCCCTTGAATATACAAATGGTAGAAAGAATATGAGATGCTCATATGATGAGTATCATGAAACTCATATTTGTAATATTGTACATTCTAAACGGTTCCTAGTCGATTCAGCCGCCACTAAGAAGGATATAGGCCGCTAGAGTTCGAGACTAGTATCTGCGATGTGAGTAACATGTTTCATTGGTAGGGGACATTGTGATGTCCGAACATGCAGATAGGTGCTCTTTGTAGAGTGCACTGAACAACCCTCCATAAAAGGACTTTCCAAGTGGTTCTCACTTATCGAGTGGAAATGTCCTAGTTTATGGTTGTACAGAATTAGTCCTTATGACCCGGGACAACATTGAGACTCTATGTGCTAGAATTACATTTTGACTTGTTTACCGACTCTCATGGGGTCTTCAGGTAGCAAGGTTGGTTGATCTGTCGAAACACATAGGAGTCGATGCATTGTAGTCGGGGATTCACCGCTTACCTTCGGGTATAGATATCCTATGTGTTATCATGTGTTAGTAGGTTGAAATCTCTGGCCAGAGTATGGTGGTAATTATGAAAGGAGTTTCATAGATTACACCATCGATGCAACTACGACATGACACATAGTATCGATTCATTGACAACTCTCGATAAACCAATGGTTGTCGAATCGATCGGGATATATGAGTTGAAGGGACCGTACTGTACGCTAACCATAATTGAATGGTTCTTGCAGGCACTATCATTTGATACCTAGGGAATCATGTAAGCGATGCTGCTAGGCGTTTAACATGATTGGTTGGGTACTATCAGACTTGAGTTCTGACGTTCTTGTTATCAAGGTGTTGAGAAATAAGAATGGAGCAATTGGGGTATGCTCATATAAGGACATGTTTAGTCCGAATCACATAGAGATGTGAACCCACGGCTAGTTGTATCAATGAACCATTGAGGGCCACACAAGTACTAGCTTTCTAGATCCCGTTGAGAAGTAAAAATAGTTCAATGTGTTGAACGGCTTATAAAGGAGTTTATAAGCGTAAGGAAAATTAGAAGTATGACTTCTATAAAGGAGAAAATAGTTCAATGTGTTGAACGACTTATAAATGAGTTTATAAGTGTAAAGAAAAATAGAAGTATGACTTCTATGAGAGAAATGTAAATTTTAATTTATGGAAGTGTTCCTAAATTAAAAGTTGGCCAATTGAATAATGTATTTGAAAATTGTGATTTTCATAAACATTATTATGGACTAAATTAAATTAATTCAAGTGTTGAATTAATTAAACACTAGTGGACCTAGTAGAGTCCAAATAATTAAATTAATTCAAGTGTTGAATTATTAAATTATATTGAGTCTTGTAGAGCTCAATTTAAATTAATTATTTAACTAGTGGGACTTGGGTAAATTCAAGTAATGTTTAATTAGTCTCAAATATGTTTGAAATAATTAAATTTAGTCCATGGTTTTTAATTTGTTAAAAACCATATAATATGCATGCATGGGAGGTGAAAGGTTGGGAGACAACTTTTTGTATAACCAAGGCTTGGCATGCAATCTTTTTACTTTAACTTTTCCCACAACCAAAAAAATGTCTCTTCTTCTCTCCTAGGATGAATAGTGCCGAAAATACTATTCATTTTTCTCTCTCACATTTTTCTTTCTTCAATGCTTGAAGAAACACTCTTTTCTCTCCAAAATTTTTCTCCATTTTTCTTCTTCAAGTGTTGAGGAATTAAAAATACTTCTCTTTGAAAAATCATCATATTTTTCTAGTGCAAAATATGAGGGGATCTACCTAGTTGGTGGTGGGCCTAATTTGAAGGAAAGATTCAAGGTAGGAGGAAGCTTGAAGATTGTCTTGCCATTGAAGAGCTTAGTTGTATATCAACTAAGTTGGAGCCATCATCAATCTTTTAAGATTGATAGGTACATTTCTAAACACACTATGAATGTCATTTTTGTGTTTTATTGTATTTGCTACACAAAGAACATGGTGGCCAAAATATTGTATGTAAAATTCGATTTTTTGAACTTCCGTTGCGCTTCCGGTCACCGTAACCGATCCCCTTTCAGATATCATCAACTGAAGATTAAGGCAGAAGATGTTCTTAAAACTGCCTTTAGAATGAGATAAGGATATTATGAATTTACAGCGATACCTTTTGGTTTAACGAATGTCCCGACAACTTTCATGGATCTCATGAATCAGGGATGTTCAGGCCATTTATTGACAAGTTCGTGATATTCTTTATTGAAGACATATTTGTCTACTCTGCATGCAAAGAATACTACAAAGAGAACCTCCGAATGGCTCTCCAAACCTTAAGAGAGAAAGAGCTTTATGTCAAATTCATAAAATGTGGATTTTGACTAGATAATATGACATTCCTGGGCCGCATAATATCCTCTGATAGTGTATAGGTTGAACTTACAAAAGTAGAAGCGATTATGGAGTGGCCAAGACCAAATAATGTGACCAAGATTAGAAGTTTCTAAGGCCTGGTATGCTACTATCGGAAGTTCGTTGAAGGATTTTTTTCGATAGCAATGCCACTCAGTAAACTCATACAAAAGAACTCTAAATTCAGTTGGAGTGAATATTGTGAGAAGATTTTCAAATTATTGAAGATAAAGTTAGCTTTTACTCCACTTCTTGTTCTACCCACAAATAACAAAGACTTCACCATTTATAGCGATGCATCGAAGCAAGGAAAAAGATATCTACTAATGCAAAAGGGAAAGATTATTGCACACATTTAAAGAAAATCGAAGTTGTGTGAACAGAATTACCTTACACGCGATCTTAAGATAATTGCCATAATGTTCGACCTAAAGACTTTGAAGCATTATTTGTATGGGGCTAAATGAAAAATTTTCACTAAATACCAAAGTCTTAAATATTTGTTCACACAAAAAATATACAAAAAGGTTGATAGAACTCTTGAAATACTATGATCTGACATTCAGCTACCACCCAGGGGAAGCCAACAAAGTGGTTGACGATTTGAGTCACAAGTGAAAAGGGATCGGTTACGGTGACCGGAAGCGCAACGGAAGTTTTAAAAAATTTGATTTTTACAACAAAAATTCGGCCACCATGATTAAAGTGTAGCAAATACAAAAACACAACTATGTCATACATAGGATGTAAGAAAATCGTTACCTATCAACCTCTTGAGGTTGATGATGGCTCCAACTAAGGTGTAAACACCTTAGCTCTTGAAGGTAGACAATCTACAAGCTTCACCTTTCTTTTGGACTCCTTTCTTCCAATCAAGCCCACCACCAACTAGGTAGATCCACCTTACACTTGCACTAGAAAATGTATGGCATTTTTCTTTGAGAAGTGAGTGTTTTTCTCCAACAATTGAAGAACACAAAATGAAAGAAAATTGGAGAGAAAATAGAAGCAAGTTTTCGGCCATTGCATTGTGTGAATGAGGGAGGATGAGTTGTTTTGGGGGTAGCAAAAAGTTGATCCAAAAAGGTGCATGCCATACCAATATTTTATTCAAAAGTAATCCCCAACTCTTCACCTCCCTAGCATGCTTTTCTAAGTGGGCTTGTAACTTTTACAAGGCCCATGGACTATTTAAATTGTCTCAAACAAATTTGAGCCCAATTAGACTTTACTTGATTTTACTCAAGCCCACTAGTTAAATAATTATTTCCAATTGGGCTCTACAAGGCCCAATATTATTTAATTAATTCAACACTTGAATTAATTTAATTTAGTCCATAATAATGTTTATGAAAATCACAATTTTCAAATACATTATTCTCTTGGCCAAATTTTAATTTAGGAACACTTCCATAAATCAAAATTTACATTTCTCTCATAGAAGTCGTACTTCTATTTTTCCTTACGCTTATAAACTCCTTTATAAGCCGTTCAACACATTGAACTATTTTTACTTCTCAACGGGATCTAGAAAGCTAGTACTTGTGTGGCCCTCAATGGTTCATTGATACAACTAGCCGTGGGTTCACATCTCCATGTGATTCGGACTAAACATGTCCTTATATGAGCATACCCCAATTGCTCCATTCTTACTTATCAACACCTTGATAAAAAGAATGTCAGAACTCAAGTCTAATAATACCCAACCAACCATGTTAAACGCCTAGCAGCATCGCTTACATGATTCCCTAGGTATCAAATGATAGTGCCTGCAAGAACCATTCAATTATGGTTAGCGTACAGTACGGTCCCTTCAACTCATATATCCCGATCGATTCGACAACCATTGGTTTATCGAGAGTTGTCAATGAATCGATACTATGTGTCATGTCGTAGTTGCATCGATGGTGTAATATATGAAACCCTTTCATAATTACCACCATACTCTGGCCAGAGATTTCAACCTACATACACATGATAACACATAGGATATCCATACCCGAAGATAAGCGGTGAATCCCCGACTACAATGCATCGACTCCTATGTGTTTCGACAGAACACCCAACCTCTCCACCTGATGACCCCATGAGAGTCGGTAAACAAGTCAAAGTGTAATTCTAGCACATAGAGTCTCAATGTTGTCCCGGATCATAAGGACTAATGGTGTACAACCATAAACTAGGACGTTTCCACTCGATAAGTGAGAACCACTTGGAAAGTCCTTTAATGGAGGGTTGTTCAGTGCACTCTACAAGGAGCACCTATCTGCATGTTCGGACATCACAATGTCCCCTACCAATGAAACATGGTACTCACATCGCAGATACTAGTCTCGAACTCTAGCGGCCTATATCCTTCTTAGTGGCGGCTGAATCGACTAGGAACCGTTTAGAATATACAGTATTACAAATATGAGTTTCATGATACTCATCATATGAGCATCTCATATTCTTTCTACTATTTGTATATTCAAGGGCTTTATCTATGCAACTAGCATGGGTATACAGATAAAGATGTGCCAAAATAATAATATCAAATATTACTAAAATAAAGATTGCTTATACATAGAGTTTCATTGTGAACACTCGGCCAACACTTGGCTCGACGGGCACCTACTCTAACAACAAGAACTTGGGAAAAAAGATGATACTCTTATGTATCCGGTGAACCATGTATGCGTGAGAGAATTAAGCCAAGTCGGAACCAATATCCTAATTTGAAAAAAATCAAAGCTCAAGTCAAGGAACGAAAAAATTCTGAATATCAAATAGCCCCCACCAAAATGATTTAGATGCAAGATAAACTATGTGACAAATGCTGAAAATTTACGACAAGAAGTCATGTCATAAGCACACAAGTCAAAATTTACACTTATCCTGGAACCACAAAAATGTACAAAGTTCTAAAGAAGAAATTTTGGTGGAGCGGATAAAGAGAGATGTTGTAAATTTCATTTCGAGTGCTAGTTATGCTAAAGTGAAAGTCAAACACCAAAAACCCGGTGGATTACTTCAACCATTATAAATACCAGAATGGAAATGAGAGCACATTTCAATGAATTTCCCAGTGAAATTTCCGAAATCGCGACAGAGCCACAATAAGATATGGGTGATTGTGGATAGACTCAGTAAATCAAAACATTTCCTACCATATGCATGGACTACAATTTCGGAAAAATTGGCAGCCCTCTACATGGATAATATAGTGATATTACAAGGATTTTCGATCAGCATTATCTCTGACAGAGGCCCGAGACTTGCCCCGAGATTTGGAAAAGTTTCCAAGAGGCGATGGGTATGAAGGTAACTCTTAGCACATCATACCACTCACAGACTGATGGACAGATCGAGAGAACTATTCAAATATTTGAAGACATGTTATGCGCATGTGGATTAGATTTCAGATCAAACTGGAGTGATCACCTACCTCTGGTAGAGTTTGCCTATAACAACAACTTTCATAGCAGTTTAGGTATGACTCATTATGAAGCACTTTATGGAAAAAGATTTAGATCACCCCTGCATTGAGATCAAGTGGGAGAGAAAGTTATCAAGAAGAGTTGGACATACATAAAAAATGAGATTATTAACATTTGAAGTTGAAGAAAAAGTATACGCGAATATCTCTCCGATGAAAAGAGTGATTCAATTCGACAAAATAGGAAAATTGAATCCAAAATATGTGAGACTGTTTGAAATATTGAAAAAAATGGGTCCACTAGCTTGCAAATTGGCTTTACTCCTCTTTTCGTATAGGCGTCGAACATTGGAAAGAGTATTGGATTGAGCACGAGTGGTAAATCTTGTAATGTAATAAGTATAAATGTATATTATGTATATATAGAATATATTCTAATTATATGTTTATGTTTCTACCTATTTCATGGTCGTTGGTTGCGGACTAATATAAATGATAAATATTTTTAATTATATTTTTATAATAATATCCAAGTGAATTTTATTACAAAAATATAGAGAAATGTAGAGAACAACAAAAAAGTTTGCATATGTTATTTATCGACTTAGAAAATGTGTATGATAGAGTGCTTAGAGAATTAATTCGGTGGGTACCTAGAAGGAAGTATCTGCATCATTGCTACATCGAGATCATTAAAGACATGTATGAAAGTGTTGTAACTAATGTTAGGTCTGTTGAAGGGTTGTAATGTGTACTGTGGCAGTAAGACTTCATCAAGGATCGAATTCAAGCCCTTTCCTCTTTGCTTTGGTTATGGATGAGCTGACGGAACAAATTTAGGATGAGGTACCTTGGTGTTTTTGTTTGTAGATCATATTGTCCAAATATACAAACTAAAGAAAATATAAATAAAAAAATTAGATAGATGACACGAAGCTCTTGAGAGTAAATGTTCTAGAATTAATCGCTTAAAAACGAAATATATATTTTTTAACCTTGGTCCTGAATATAGACGAATGTGTAATCCAATTGAGATTGACGGTTAAGAAGTGAAGATTTTTGTTATTTATGATCTATTATCCAAAAGACTGGAGACATTAGAAATTATATAGACAATATGATTGAAGCAAAATGGATGAAATGAAGGATGACATCTAAGTCTTATGTCATAGAAGGATGTATGAGAGATTGAAAAGATAATGTTATAAGATCATTGTTTGACCAGTTATGCTTTATACCTCGAAGTATTGGGCCACTACAGAACTGCATATGTATAAGATAGCGGTAGAAGATATGAATATATTTAGATGAATGTGTGACAAAACGTAGCAAAGATATAATTATAAATAAAATGATTATGAGCTATTTATGTATATCCCCCCATAGAGGATAAGATTATCGAGAGACGTATAACATGGTTTGGTCATGTGAAGAGGAGACCAAACAAGATATCAATCCGACCTATCTTAGATTAGCAGGATAATATAAGGAGTAAAAAGAAGAGTATGTCATTGAAAATTTGGATAAATATTATTAAGGTGGATATCTTAGATCTTGATTTAAAAATTGACATGTGAGAAAATCGCTTAATTATCTATTTATCCGATCCCACAACTAACCGAAATGTGCTATGATGATGATATTTTTACAATAATATAGAAATCTATATTATTTGACAAATTTTATATCATTGTTTATTTGTAGATAAATACTTGTCATATTATATTTAACTAGTTGATTTGGTAGAATTAATTTTTTAAAAAGCCTCTTGCTGAATTATTTTTTAAAAAGAATTACTAAAAAACATTTAGATATTTGGAAAATATAACTCTGATTGTCTAGTTTGTGTGATGGATCTAATGCATCCAACCCATTAAACTTTAGATATAGATTAGATATGTATTAAAATTTTATCGATTTGGCTGAGCATGTCTTTCCAAAAGTTTAATTGGTCCGATCTTAAATTCCAGTGGACCCGACCCATTTTCATCTACACACTCCCACATCAAACTGCATGCTCCAGAGTTGAGATGTATACTCCCATAGTAGATGTCTTTTTGGAATATTGGGATCACCGGAAGACCAAATAAAGCAACTAAAATTTAGCTGATTTTGGGTAATGTTTTATTTGGACAAAAAAGGGCAATTTTTATGATGGTAAGTGGGTCAATTAACAACATTCATGTTAAGCAAAGTCCTTCATTTAGGTCTTCAAATTCATATTTTCCTGTTTTTAGTAAAGTTTTGTTTTGTTAACAAAGCGGTCTAAAAAGATCGAAACCCGATTCGGATTGATTCCCTTGTTTATTAAGCAAGATAATATATTTAATTACGTCAATTACATTTTTTTTTTCAATGGGTATATATAACTTGGCACCATGCATGTTTATTGCGCTAAATTACTGCCACGATTTGGAATGGGCTATAAGCTAGTGCCGGCCAGTAGGACAGGCGAACCTATTTGGGATTGAATTTGTTAGATAATTTTTTTTTAAACACAAGCTAGTAGGGTACAGCTAAACCTGGCCACCAAAATCCCGACCCTAAACCAAAGGGCCGAGTTAAGGAATCGACGGTCAAGATCCGGTTCTGCCTAATTCAATTTAAAATTTTTTTACCAAATTTTACAAAAATTATAAATATATATACACGTTTCATATTGGAGTACTTTGTGGTTTTCATGGTAATTTACTGTTTAGTTATTTTTAAAATCATTTTCTCGTGTGAATTGTAAAAATCGTCTCAAGTGTCCAAATGTTGACTATTTCTGCCTCAGATGATGACATATTCATTTATTTATGGGCAACTTACCAAACACTCCCCAAAATCTTTCAACTTTATTTTCACTCCCTCTTTTCCCAAAATACCTCTCAACCTTATTCAAAATTAATTGCTTTTCTTTTATGATTAAAAGTCCATCATGTTTCCGTAAAATAAATTAAATTTTTTTATCTCTTTGACCGGAGTACCGCCGGGTTATATCCACCGTATTTTACGAACTTCTCCTCACAGTCCAACCATACGATCGCAACCGATGGTTACAGACGCAGATTCCTTCAGTAGTACTTGGCACAACTCTAATTCGTTTCCTACCTTAGAGTGTACAATAAAAGATAAAACTTTGAAAATAATACATGAGAGAGGCTAGAGCAAATATCTCTTTTATTCAAACACATACATTTATTAATACATAGTTACCTCCTGTAGAGGAGATGAAACTTGTTTATAGTAGCTGAACTCACTACACACATACACTTGAAAGAAAATTATTACAAATGGTTTGAAGAAAAATGAAGAGGTTGATCGATGCCTTCATCTTCCTTCTGCTTCTTTATTTATATAAGGCTTCTTCGGATTTGAAACTCGGACTTCAAATCTTGATAAGCTTTTACAGCTTGCATATGGACCATGTAGTGGTTGAGTAGTCCTCTTAAGATGGTCCCTCCATCTTTCTTGATTGTCTTCTTCTAGATCATTAATCTAGAAACAGTCATTTCTTGAATTTTTATCTGTCGGCATAAATAGTTTATATGCACCTGGATCAGATCAGATCAGCTTGTATTTTTTTTTCTGTTTCTTCGAGCCTCTTTTGAAATTCTTTGAAATTTTTCAGCTCTTTTCTTGTTGCCTTAATCCTTTTCCTGGAAACTCTGAGATATGAAAAATACATTTTGTTTCCAGTTTTGGTTTAAGTCTGGTGTGAGTTACTAGTTCTCATTTAGTCTTATTTATAGATTTATTTGGCTCCAGTTTCTTGTCTGTTTTTTAGATTTCCATTATCTTTAAAGATAAGGAATCCAATGTCCTTTGTCATTTTCCATCTATTATTGGTGGTCCTTGTTCTTTTTCCACCGATTATTGGTGGTCCTTGAATTCTACCCACATGATTTTTCACATGGTGGTCCTTCTTTTTTGCTAGGATGCTCACATGTTCCTTTTAACTTTGTCGAGGAATCTTTGCCTTTCGGTGTCCTCGAGGAAAATGTGATTGTGGTCCATCCCCACTTGTGCTTGTGTCGGTAAAGTGTTTTCGATCAGATCTCGGTTTGAATCCTTTACCGAATTCAGGTTCCTTCTGGTTTTGGCATTCAAGGCAGATGTTTTCTGACCATCTTCCTATGTGTGTCACGTTGCAGAATTTTCGACGAGTCTCTTTACTGGCCGGCAGCTTGCTGTTCCACAAAAGATTTCTCTTTTTTTCGAATAAATCTTCTGCAAAACTTGTGGTCTTTCCTGTCATGGTGTTTAAAAGGAACGATCCGTTCACTGAATGATTATAAAATTTGAACGGGAACTTGACTTTGTCCATCTCAGTGAGACAAACCCATAAAGCCCATGCTCTTCGTGTAGATATCTCATCTTCAGAAATCGAAGCAACCAGGGGTGTTTCTTCTGTTGGAGGGTCTTTGATAAATTTTTGAACATTTATATCCGGCCTCCTTAAATTAATGAAATGAAAGGCTTCATGGGAGTCTTTTCCTGCTGGTTCTGGTGCTGCACTAAAGAAGTATAGCTCCAAAACATCTCCTCTGGACAAATAATCATTATTCGCCCAAGTCTCGTGAACAGCTTCCTAGATCCACTTTGGTATACCTGAGATTTCCGGAAAGCTGGGTGATGTGGTATAAACTGAGGCAAGAGCCCCGAATTCATACAATGCTTTTACCTCCTTTGGATATGAATTTGGTTTCATCCATACCCTTGGATATTTTCCTGAAACATCAACCCTGTTAGTAGCTGGGTTGATTCCAATTTTTGTTTTCAATTTCTCCCAATTCTGCTGATAAATCTGAAATGGAGAAATTGTTGCTTCGTTAGTACCAACCTTAGATTTTTCTTTGTCAATACGAGGCCTAAGGTTGATCTCTCCTCTTCAATCCCCGAGGTGAATGGTTGACTTGAAGACTCAAGATAAGGATCAGGAGTCTCAATTTTTGTTTTAGCCGACTCATCTGGTGATGATCCCGACTTAACACTTGTGCAAGGGGTATTTGAATCTCCCGCTACAGGTATAGAGTCCTGTACTCGAAAACTCTCCATTTGGGAAAACAATGGCTTCTCAATGCCTTGGAGGATAAGCCTTTGCATCACAGACCATAACTGAGTATATGCTTGTAAACAATCAGTAATTCGATCAGAGAAAATTCTCTTATCAGCTTGTTGTAGCCTTCCCGCAACTTCTGCGTTAACGGCCAACTTGTTGAACTCGGTTTGAAGCATTTCAAGGTGTTCCCTTAAATGTCTCTGTATCTTGATAATATCATCAATGTCAATGCTGTCTATCTCTTGTAAAAAAATCTGCAAGAATATTTTGATGAGATTTTATTATCACAATATCAAAAATATAATTCTGACATAATGCTTGCCATCTTAATAATCTGGCTTTATCTGGTTTAGATTCAATTCTATTCCTTAAGAATGCTTTCACCTGTGTATTATCAACTTTCAAAGTGAATTTCTTTGCATGTAAGAATAATGGCCAATCTCATTGGTAATACTTCCCAAATATAATGTCCTTGAGGTGTGGAGAAAGCTGTGAATTTCTTGCTTTCTTCCTGCATCCGAATTTGATAGAATCCGGACTTCCAATCAAATTTAGAGAATATTTTGGCATTGCGAATGCAACTAATCAAATGTTCTCTACTAGGTATAAAATACCCATCAAACTCCAGAATTTTATTAATTTTTTATAATTAATAACTAATCTGGGTTTTCCTCGTTTAATCTCACCATGATTTCTTACCAGAAAACCTGGACTGCTATATGGTGACATACCTGCTTTGATTAAACCAATGTCCAAATGTTCCTTGATTATAATCTGCATATCCCTTTGATCAATGATATTCATTGGGATGGGTTTACAACGTACAAATTCATACTCTTTGCCTTCCTTGATCTTAAGACAAGCCTTAATTTGATTTTTGTCCCACCATGCCAAGGGATCTTCATTATAATTTTCTTTGATCCTCTTGTTGACATCTTCCAATGATATCTTAGCTTCAAACTCTACTTCATTTGTATGTAGAGTTATCTTAAGGCATTCTATAACTTCTGGTTGGAGTTCCTTATCTGCTCTTAACTGGAGCATTGTTTCTCCAAACCGTCTAGAATCGCTCATTTTTGGGTTCAGAAGTTTTCCTGAATCACCACGCTTGCAGCGAAAATGGATTGGAAATTTTTTGTAAAATGCCTCTCTAAGTCTATGGACTATGATTTTGTGATCACATGGTGTTGTGAACACTAATCTTCTAATATCATTTTCTTGTGTATAAGACTTGAACATTTGTAGGAAATTATTTCCTAACAATATGTCAGCTCATGTATCATGAAAATAAATTGGTGATGTCTTCACCTTGTACCAAGGTGTTTACCCAACACCATCAATCATGATTTCAATCCTCTTAATCCCTTTACATAGAATTAAGATTCTTCTGGAAAAATCTCTTCCAGCAATCTTGGGTAGTTCTTCTTCCAAATTGTTTGGAAAAACTCCTCGTTTCGCTGTACAGATTCCAGCTCCTGAATCAATATAAGCAGCAAATTATTCTGCCTTATATTGTTCATATTACATTCCTACTGGAATGTATATGGAAAATAAACTTGTGGTCATTGGATTTTCCACATTTTATCATCTGCCATAAACTTCATTCCATATTCTAGACGTTTCCAAGGTTTGTGTTCCTCGGGAAGCTCTAGTCCAAGAATCAGTCGATCTGATTCTTTCCCTGGAATTCCTTGGATATGAACTTCCAATTCTCTAATATTAATCAGTCCTTGGTATGTTTTTATCATAGGTTGTTCCAAAGAGTATATGATATTACAAAGAAATTGATTCCTTTTCTTCGTAATATCAAATACTATTTCTACTTCCTTCCACCCTTCTGGGCATCTAAGCTTTCTCATTGTAGAGAAACTTTTCAGCTCCTGTTGGGTTTCTATGACAGGCGTTTTTTTCCATCTGTAACTTGTAATTCTATCTCCTTGAAAAGATAGTCTTCTTGATTCCAATCTAAGACTTTGATTCTTTTGTAGAATCGGTTTGTCTGGGATCTGGATATTTGTTTCCTGTATTAAAGGAAACTCGACTCTTTCTGGATAAATTGCCTGAGCAGCTTTTCCGAATATCTCAGGGATTTCAATAAACTCATTTCTAATAACAATTCAGAATGATGTGTATTAAATAGAGCATATGAAATCTGATAGGTAATATAATATGGCCTATTACCTTCTTTCATCAGCCTTTTTTCCTTGAAGATTTGATGTAATGTCAAGGCTCGGCTGAAATCTCGATCTGCCAGGTTGTAGGATATCCTTGGGTAGAATACTCCTACAATCTTCCCTGCACAGAGGTTTCCTGAGATTGTTCCCAGTACTGAATCTTGTAGATTCCCCATTCTTTTATCGCATATAGCAATATCAACAGGCGAATCTAGCCCTTCTTTGAAAGTAGCCTTTATCATAATCTGGATTGCTCCGATATGAATCCAGGACATAGTCCTTGCTACTTCTATCTTGAGTTTTTGTAATTCCTCCTTAATTTCTTCGGAAGGAATTAACTGCATCTACATTCTATTTCCTGTAAGTTCCATCGGGATTACCATTTCCCTTCTAGAAACTTTACAGATTAGATGATGCTTTTTGTTTCTTAGGCCAAGACTTCCTAAGAATTTTTCTACCTGTCGTTCAGAGAAACCTTGATATCTCTGTAGACTCGGATTTTCTCTCATGATTCTTTGAACCATGTTATGAGATATTGTAGTCTGGCTGAAAAATCCAGACAGATTTTCATGTGTTTCGTGTCGAAACACCTCGTCTTCAGTCAGATTCCGATTCTGTTCCATCAGATTCTTCCTGACTTAAGACTTCTTCTTCTTCATATATACTTTCATCTGAGGCAATATCCTCAAACCGGTATACTTGAATAAGATTTTGGTAATAAACTGCTTCTTCAATATCCGGGGTGGATCAAAGCGTTTAATACCTCTTTTTTCATTTTCTGGACATTTGGTCGAGATATGACCCCTTGCTCCACATGTCCAGCAATTACAGTTCTTGAAACTTTCATTAGCCCGAGTATGAGCTCTTCTGAAAGTTTTCTTTGTAGGTGTTCTTCCTGTGCTTCGAGATGAACTCGATGCTTGGGATGATATCCTACTTCTTTATGGTACGCTTCTTTGTCCAGATTTGTAAGATCTGGCTTTCTGTCTAGACCATACTGTTTTTGGTTTCCAAGAACTTCTTCCACTTCGAGCATAAGGATGAGTTCTAAAACTTTTCCTTTTATATATTTGTGGTTTACTTCCAATAATTGTTGGAAGATCATTTTCCTTACAACACAAAGGAGTTCTTTTGTTGATACCCCTTAGTCATTTGTAATTCTTTTGTAATGCTGCCATGTGACACCATTCTGCCAACTTTCTTTTAAGGAAAGAGGCTCTTCTTGCCAACGTATCTGGATTACCAGGTACGTATTCACTTATGAGCATTTCTCTCCAAGGGCTTGGCATTTTTGCGAAGAAAAGCTGCATAGCTATATCTTCTTCGACTCCTGAATTCCATCTATATTTAGTGAATAACATAATGTATTTATCCACCAAACATATGTCATGTAATTCAAGACTATACAGAGCTTGAGTGTATTTCTTCTTCTTCTCTGTATCTTGACTATTGAAATAGTCTACTCCTATAAAATGTGCTTTAAATAGGGTAGCCATTTTTCCAACGATCTCACTAAGAGATTCACCAGCTAGGACTGACTCTTTCATGTCTAAAGAAGTCATGTCCCAAGCAATTTTCACTGATCCCATAAGACTCATTTCTAACAGTTTAATGAATCCTTCTTTGTTGAGATTAAGTGTTCCTGTTGCAATCCTCATAGAAGATGTCCAATTGTCTATGAGATCTTCTCTGTTTTTGAAGTCTAATACATCAAGGTTAAGCATAACCCCGTGAGGATGTATAGGATCCAAAACAGTTTTCCCATAGGGTGTTTGGTGCAAAGGAATTTGATTTCTCCATGCCCTTGTTCCCGCTGGGTGTGATCTTCCACCAGTATGGAAATCAGTTTGAGATTCTCTCATATTTATATTATGAGATCCCATACTTTCTTTTGGTGGTTCCTGAGAAGATGACCAAGTTATAGCAGGTGGTGTTTAACCTATTGCTGTGTTCATCTTTAGATCTACTACTTTGATATTTGCGAAAGATTCCGCAAGCTCTTGTAGATCCTCCAGACCAATCCCTTCTAAAGTTGTCATCAGATTAATTTCTTTTATGAGACAGACTTAATTAGATTGATCATCTTTTCTTCTTCAGTCAAAGATTTTGACACCACTCTGGTCTTCCCTTGCTGATTTAACAAAGGTTCAGTACCAAATGATGGTGATAACCATCCTCCTGAAGTTCTTTTACTAGAACTTGGTTGTTGTTCTAGTTTTTGAATTCTTGTTTGAATATCCTTTAATATCCAAGAATTTCTTCCTGGGTTTCAAGGACTTTCTCAACCCTCTGTGGTACAAAGCATAGCATATTGCCATAATTTTGTACTGTCTTCTGTATTTCTCTAAGATCTGAAGAGAGGTTAGAGGAATCTGGAACTATCTTTAGAAACTTATTTGTTTGAAAAATAAGTTTACCTGAGATTTTATCTGAGGGTGCAGTATCTTCCCTTTTTGTTTCTAATATCTAACAATAGTTAGATGCACTTGTTTATATCCCAAAATATTGGAATATTCCTTGTAAATTATTTTTCTCGAACCAAAATTCGAATTCATAATTTTTTCAAAATTCTCCTTCTCATACAATTAGTTACTAGTAATAATAAAATTTGTGTTTGAAATAAATCAACTTTTCGCTCTGATACCATTTTCTGAAGCACGAGGATCAATTAAAATTAAATAAGGAATAAGGATAGTTTTGGTATTTTTGTCAAACTTTTCTCTCTCCAGGGAGTTGGGGAAAATTTTAGTTTGCTTTAAGGCTTTAAAGATACTTTACCCTTCATTTAGGGCTTTATTTATTCTTGGACTTATGAAATATTCTTTTATCACTGTTGGCTACATATTTAAGCTTGTGATTTCATGAAATTCTTGTCTCTAATGTCAAAGCTACAATTGATAGTAACGGTGTAATTCAAATATGGTATTATTATTATTATTTTATGAGTAAATGTGAAAATATTATAATATATTTTTATTTTTTAAAGGATGAAATATTTTGGGAAAAAATTGAAAAATATATAGCTCCGTCCCTAGAAGTAGACGTTGCCCCTCTGTTCTTTAATGGATACAACAAGTCATGCAGGTTTATTGCAGCAACGGATGCCCACAATTGTAGAATAGGCTTCAAATATATAATTAAATAATTAATAAAATAATATTGGAAACAACAATAATAACAATAATGATAAAAGATAAATTAATAATATAATATTAATCATAATATCATAAAAAAATACAGTATTAGTACTTGAAAATTTAACTAATTCAATAAAAGTTAAAATCTTATTATTAATATAAATTAATAAAAAAATTATTATTTGGGTGGAGATGTTTATATTTAACATTTGTATCTAAATAATATAAAGAAAAAAAAAAGGTAAAATGTGGTCAACAGGAATTTGAAACTAAATTTTAGCCTTTGTCAGGTATCAATTAACAAAAAATAATACATTGAGACTGAATCCTAATTGAAACATGGGTAGAATGATTTTTCCCAAATTTACGGTCATATAAATATATTTAACATATATTTTTCCCATTTAATGTTTGTTTTTTTAATTTTGCCCAAAAAATTGTATTTTGTTTCCTAATTAAATTTTCTAATTATAAATATTTTGGTATTGTTATCATTACAAATTAAGTAGATCGATCCCCGTATTTCTCCGTGTGTAGTAGGATTGCCATTACCGTGCAAGAAGAGTATCAACCGTACGTACTGGGGAAAAAAAGAGATATTGATATGTTATAATCAAGACACGACACTCGTGATATATTGCCGTTAAGCTGAATTGATTACTCTGTTTCGCGATATATGTGCCAACGTTCGGGTATGTTTTTGGGGTAGTTGATTAAATACTGTGGCAGCGTCCTTCTCTCCACGGCCGCTGCAACAAACAACCACCTTGCTACCATCGGGCAAAGTGGGGCAAAGCCTTTCGAGGTATGCCAACGCGTGAGCGGCTTCCAGGGCCGGAAATATTCCTTCTAACCGGCACAACAATCCATAAGCTGCAATAGTTATAAATATTGTTCAATATATTAATATAATCCGTGTATCTTGTTGGAATTGGCAAATAGTCTAAATTTTTTTAAAAAATTACCATCCAGGGCTTCTGCATCTGTTACGGTGTAAAACTCGGCGCGCCCGATGTCTTTGAGAAAGCTTAGCTCGGGGCTAACACCCGGGTACTCTAGCCTGCAAGTTTTTTTTCATACAATATGAGTACTCATGGCCAGTTTTGAGATTTTTTTCTCACTTGTTAGTTTTCTTTTGCCGCATTTATGTATACATGTGAGTATGTGTTGGTTATAAATAGAAGGATCGTGGAAGTGTATCCGAGAACGTACCCGGCACCAATTGAGTGTGGGCCAATGATTTGGCCCTCATCATCTTGCAAGAGGTAACTCATGGCCCCGTGGTAGACTCCCACCTCTCCTTTAGCCAGTGTGGCGGAGTGCTTCCCACTCTCTATTCCATAACCTCCGGCTTCGACTCCGATCAATCTCACTTCGTCGTCTCTAACAAATTCATGAAACAGCCCCAATGCATTTGATCCACCACCCACGCAGGCTACTAAAACATCCGGTTTCCCACTCCATTTCTCTATCCCCTGTTTTCTTGTTTCTCTTCCGATCACCGACTGGAATTCTCTTACCATACTCGGGCATGGGTGTGGCCCCACCGCTGTCCCTGATAAATAGTAGCTGCACTCCAAATCTCCGACCCAGTTTCTTATTGCTTCAGATGTTGCATCCTTCAATGTTCCTTGAACAGATTTCACCTAGAACATTTATAGATTGTAGTTTCAAATGTTTTGACTTTTGATAGGATTCGTGAAATCGTACTTAATTTTCGATAGTACGAGTAGTACCTGAGCACCAAGATGCTTCATTAGCAACACGTTGGCTGATTGCCTCTCCATATCCACATCCCCCATGAATATCGTACACTCAAGGCCATATTTAGCACATGCAGCGGCTGTTGCAACGCCATGCTGGCCGGCACCTGTGGCGGCTATCACACTTTTCCGGGCCATGCGTTTTGCAAGCATAGCTTGAGCAACTGCGTTGTTGATTTTGTGTGCTCCGCCGTGGTTAAGATCTTCCCTCTTTAAGTAAATATCTGGGCCTCCTCCTCTGCAATTTTTGTAATAATCTGTTAACCTCTGAGCAAAGTACAGTGGAGTTTCACGTCCCACGTAATCTCTTAGCACCGTGGCAAGCTCTTCCTACGAACAAGCAGTAAATTTCAGAAAGTTCGGATGAGAATAACTACTGAATTTAAATTTGGGTTTAGAAAACAGTTATTTGATATATGAGCATGCATGCAGAAGAGATCAAGTACTTGAAACTGGGGATCACGCAGTATCAGATAAAATTCAGCAGCCAGCTTGTTCAAAGAACTGATGAGTGTCTCCGGCACGAAGATTCCTCCATACCTCCCGAATTTTCCCGTAATAAACGAAGTCTCTTCCGTTCGATCAATTAGATGGAAAACCTCCGATGTTCTTGATGCTGTCAAAAGCTCCCGGCGATTATGTTCCGTTGAAGTCCCTCTATCTTGGTTAAGTATTAAAGAGCAGAGAGTCGGAGCTCTGTTAGTTTTAAGCATATGGGATGGAAAGCTTGAGTTACTCGGTGAGAACTCAGGCTTATGAAACAAAAGGTTATTTGCATATTGGAAGGAGACTACGTTGAGGCAATTGGTGGAAGCCATTTTTGAATTTACTTTTGGTCTCGAGTGCTTATTAGAGCTCTGGATTTGAAGATCATCGTAATTTATGGCAGGCAAGCAACCCTCTCTACCACATTAAGCACACGATTTAATTGCATCATTAAATCATTTTGACTTGACGAGCAGCTATAATTTTCTACTTGAGGATTAAATATTTACAGAGATCAAGATATTTTCGTTAGAATGATGTGCTTAATTAAGCCAACAAAAATTTGTTAACTACAAATTGGTTCAACTTATTCATTTTTTGCCGCCTTATAAATGAGATGAACTAGGGACCAATTAAAAAAGTAGGAGTGAGATCTGACTTTTTTTAAGAAACAATGATTAGACTTTTGATTATTACATTAACTGCAATTAAACTCTTTTCACTAAATTAATTCTCCTCTTCTTTTTCTTCTCGGTCGACATACATCTTCGCCCAATTAAAATTTACGAGTCATCTACCTCTTTTTCCCCAAATCGAGATATGTCGACTCAAAACCAATTTAATCGACCCAAAATCTACTTTGAGAAAAAATAAGAGTCCACCCAGAAAAATTTTGTCGACCAAAATTAAGTTGGTCGACCAAGTATTATGGGTCGACCAAAATTAATTTTCTTATTCGACCAAGAAGAATTCTTGGTCAACCAACATAATTTTGGCTGACCATGAAGAACCCATAATTATGGCAAGTTTTTTATTATTATTATTAATTTTTGTCTATTCTAATTATCTTATTCTCTTAATTTTTGTTGAATTTTGTAGGATATATCTTTCGGTCGACCCAAAAGCAAAGCAACAAGGGTCGACCCAAAAACAACAAGGTCTACTTTGTGTCGATCCAGCTAAATATATGATTCATATGTTAAAATATGTAATATTATATAACATACTTGTGAAATTGTGATTCATATATTAAAACATGTAACATAGTTGTGAAATTGTGATTCATATTTTAAAAGTAACATAGTTTGTTATGAAACTGTGATTCATATGTTAAAACATGTAACATATTTGTGAAATTGTGATTCATATGTTAAAATATATAACATAATTGTGAAATTTGTGAAATTATGATTCATACGTTAAAACATGTAACATAGTTGTGAAATTGTGATTCATATACTAAACATAATTGTGAAATTGTGATTCATATGTTAACAGATAACATAATTGTAAAATTGTTGCTCATATGTCAAAACACATGCAACATAGTTGTGAAATTGTGACTCATATGCCATAACATGTAACATAATCATATAACATTATAGAACATACTTGTGAAATTATGTGACTCGTATGTTAAAAACATGCGACATTAATCAAAATTGTGTAATTATCCGTCAAAATTAAAAAATTATCGGTCATATTTGTCAAATCTATGGATTCATGTGTTAGAAAAATGGTCGACCCAAAAGCAACCTTGGTCGACCCAGAAGCAACATGATCGACCCAAAAATCACTTTGGTCGACCCAGAATCCACCCAGAACTCACCCTGGTTGACCAAAAAACTGGCAAGCAACAAAATTACACCATAAATACTTAAATCGAAATTAAAAAGATCAATACAATGTCCAAAAATTAAAAGATCAATACAATGTCCAATCAAAAACAAAAACAAGCACTGAGTCAACCCAAACTTGATCGATGTTTGGTAGACCAAAATTTTGGGTAGAGTCTACCCAACATTTTGCTTGGTCGACCAAAGTGGGTAGACCAATTTTGGTAATTCTGCTTGGATCAACCAAATGTTGGGTAGACCAAACCAAAGTTTGGTCTTTTGCTTGGATCGACCAAGACCCAGGTCTATCCAAAATTTGGAAATTTGGTCTGCCTTTTCTTCTTCAAGTGAGTCGAAGAAACAAAAGCAATAAATCGAAATAAACGTTTATATTATCAGATTTTGTATAATTTTAGAATAATATGATATTAGTCAGGGTAGATCAATTTAAAATATTAAAATATTCTAGAGTTTAAAATTTTAACCCCAACATAGCCATATTTTTGGGTCCGCCACTGATCTCGACTCTCCATCCTTATTCAAACTATTGTATCTCCGAGAATTTTAATTAGTAGAAATAATAATATCATACATATATGCATTAACTGGAAATAGAATGTTGTTCTAGTTATATATATACACACACATGTATCTATATACATAAACTTGGGAAATAAAATAATGATCATCATGCAGAGGTACTACAAATCAATTTCACAGCTCTAATATTTCTCTTCACCGGACACGTAGAGAATATCGAGTCCCATCTCTGATATTCTATGCTACTCCAGGTGAGGACCTCTCATCCTCAATGCTTGACACGTGATACATCGTTTTTTTTTTGGGTAATTTGTAGAAAAATACATCTGTCCAAGATTTATTTAAGATTCAGTATCCAACAGTTTTTTTTGTATTTTAGTACCTGACAAAAGACCAACTTAGTTTTTAGTACATATTTCATTCATTTTTACATTTTTACCCTTTTAATTAATAAAAAAGTATATAAATACTTATTTTGTTGGACATCTTCTATTTCCACTCATCAATCCCGATGCATTTGGATGACATGCATATTTAATTTAAATATTTTTTATTAAAAAAAACAAATTCACAACTAATTGAATTTTTTGAAATACTTAATTTTACTTGTGAAATATTTAATTTCAATTTTAAAATACTTGATTCAGTAAATGAAATACTCAGAATGTTTATTAAAAACTGGATATTCGAACATGCATTTAAAAAAAAAAACAAATTCGCAACTAATTGAATTTTTTGAAATACTTAGTTTTACTTGTAAAATACTTAATTTCAATTTTAAAATACTTGATTTAGTAAATGAAATACTCAGAATGTGTATTAAAAACCTGGATATTCGAATATGCATTTAAAAAAAAAACTTTTCGCAACTAATTGAATTTTTGAAATACTTAGTTTTACTTATGAAATAATTAATTAAAATTTTAAAATACTTGATTTAGAAAATGAAATACTCAGAATGTGTATTAAAAAGCAGGATATTCGAATATGCATTTTAAAAAAAAAACAGATTCGTAACTAACTGAATTTTTTGAAATACTTAGTTTTACTTGTGAAATACTTAATTTTAATTTTAAAACTACTTGATTTAGAAAATGAAATACTCAGAATGTGTATTAAAAACTGGATATTCGAATATGCATTTAAAAAAAAAACAAATTCGCAACTAATTGAATTTTTTAAATACTTAGTTTTACTTGTTAAATACTTTATTTTAATTTTAAAATACTTTTTTTAGTAAATGAAATACTGAGAATGTGTATTAAAAAGCTGGATATTCGAATATGCATTTAAAAAAAAAAATTCACAACTAATTGAATTTTTTGAAATACTTAGTTTTACTTATGAAATATTTAATTTAAATTTTAAAGTACTTGATTTAGTAAATGAAATACTCAGAATGTGTATTAAAAATATGGATATTCGAATATGAATTTAAAAAAAAATCGCAACTAATTGAATTTTTTGAAATACTTCGTTTTACTTATGAAATACTTAATTTTAATTTTAAAATACTTGATTTAGTAAATGAAATACTCAGAATGTGTATTAAAAACCTGGATATTCGAGTATGCATTAAAAAGAAACAAATTCGCAACAAATTGAATTTTTTGAAATACTTAGTTTTACTTATAAAATATTTAATTTAAATTTTAAAATATTTGATTTAGTAAATTAAATACTCAGAATGTGTATTAAAAAGCTGGATACTCGAATATGTATTTAAAAAAAATCGCAACTAATTGAATTTTTTGAAATACTTAGTTTTACTTATGAAATACTTAATTTAATTTTAAAATACTTGATTTAGTAAATGAAATACTCAGAATGCGTATTAAAAACTGGATATTCGAATATGCATTTTAAAAAAAACAAATTCGCAACTAATTGAAATTTTTGAAATACTTAGTTTTACTTCTGAAATAATTAATTTCAATTTTAAAATACTTGATTTTGTAAATGAAATACTCAGAATGTGTATTAAAAAACTGGATATTCGAATATGCTTTTAAAAAAAAATCGCAACTAATTGAATTTTTTGAAATACTTAGTTTTACTTATGAAATACTTAATTTTAATTTTAAAATATTTGATTTAGTAAATGAAATACTCAGAATGTGTATTTAAAAACTGGATATTCGAATATACAACGCAAGTTCACCAAATGCTTGCATTTCCATCCAAGATCCATTTGGATGATATGTTTATTTCATTTAATTATTTTTTTATTGTTAAAAAAACAAATTCGCAACTAAGCATTGAACTTTTTCAAGTACCTAGTTTTACTTGCGAAATACCTAATTTCAATTTTAAAATACTTGATTTGGTAAATGAGATACTCAGAATGAGTATGAAAATACTGAAAATTCGAATATGCAACGTAAGTTCACCAAATGCTCGCATTCTATCCAAGATGCATTTGGATGACATGTTCATTTTATTTATATATTTTCTTTATTTTTTTTTAAAAAATTCGCAACTAAGCATTGAACTTTTTCAAGTACTTATTTTACTTGCGAAATAATTAATTTTAGTTTTAAAATACTTGATTTGTTAAATGAGATACTCATAATGAGTATTAAAATACTGGATATTCGAATATGCAGCGTAAGTTCACCAAGTGCTCACGTTTCCATCCAAGATGCATTTGGATGACATGTTCAAGGACTTTTCAACATTTACAAAGCTTTGAAAAAGAAAAAATGTCACGTCCCGATACCGGGGTGAGTTGACATCCGGCGTTGTTTTACAATTATTCAATCGTAAATCAACAAGCCTCGTAGTACAGTGTATAACCAAACCAGTCTTTTTCATAAAACATACAATGTCTTTACAACGTAATCAATTTAACAAACGAGTGCGGAAGCGAACAGCGTAAAAATAAAAGATAGCCAAATTCCAAAGTATGTCTTGATCAACAGAAACATTGTTACCATCCCCAGAAATGCATTTGCTCTTCTTCTTCAACTTGTTTTTCATTCTTATCTGGGAGTGAGAGGTGTAAGGGTGAGTATTTTGTGAAATACTCAGCAAGTGGGGGCCGATCGATCACAATAACACAAAGATATACATATATAGATCTTTAACAATTCGAAATTTTCCGTGCCTCAACAAACGTCGGAACAATAAAATGATAGATACGACATAACTTATATATATTTATGTAAATATTAAATGAATTTCATGTCACAATAATTAGTCACAACAAAATCAAGACATGATATTAACAATGAGCAAACATAACTTAGCATATGCATATAGACATAAATTATTCGTATTGCACTGTTATTTCATCTTATTATCCATGGTGTTACTGATCAGTCCCCTATATGTAATTCCTCTAAGGGGTGAGGCCTTATATCGGTTATTATTACCCACCGCATCAGGGCCATAAACTTGTCATATCTTATCATGTTTTAGGAAAATTTTCCTTTTTTACCATTTCTAACTTGAATCATAACAGTGCCTTTAAACATAATTCTTAGAATACACTAACTTGGTGTTTAAGAATATATATTAGAATATAACATGAAATGAAGATAACATAATTTTGAAACGAAAGGAACATGCACTTGAAATTGATTTAAACATGCTTAACAAATTATCAAAACGAAATATTCATATATCAAATCGAAGGAATATATCATGTCGACCGAATTTTCGAAAACATACTTAAATACTTTAAAACATAAGCCCACTTACAGAAAGGTGTTCCAAAATTACGGAAGAAACAAGCTTGAATTTATCGTCCGAAAATCCGTAAATTAGCTAAACTTGTTCGGAATCCGAGCAGTTTTCTTGCCGAAGGGTTTCACAAAATTTGACCGTATGGATGAGGCTGAAATTTTGATATGATGTTTAAAACATATGAAAGTGTAATATGAACGGTGGAGATTAGATTTGAATAAACCGTTGGACCGGAAGTTTCTCTCGAAAATGAACAGAATTTCTAGCTCGAAAATATTACTCAAGAAATGGTTGATGGTGTTCAAGCTTCATTCATGCTCTAGTTTGAGAGGTTTTGGTGTGATTTCTCTCATTCTCAAAACATCTATTTATAGGTAAGATTGGAGAATAATTCTTATAATTTAATGCATGCTTTAAAATATTTTAATTATTTTAGTCAAAAATTTGGACACAATTGTTTTTCAATGCTTTGCACTCATGTTTTTCAATGTTTTGAACTCATGTTTTTCAATGTTTTGAACTCATGTTTGTCAATGTTTTGAACTCCATAATGACTAATAAAAATAATACTAATACTAATAATTAATAATACTAAAAAAAAATCATATTCTTACATTCCTCCCTCCTTATTGGAAGTTTCGTCCCTGAAACTTGAGTTTTCTAGATTTTCGAACAGATAGGGATATTGCTCGAACATCTTCTCTTTTAGTTCCCAAGTAGCTTCTCTTTCAGTATGATTAGACCATTGTATCTTAACATAGGAAATGTTGCGACGCCTTAATACTTGTTCTTTGGTGTCCAAAATTCGAATTGGAACTTCTTCATATCTTAGTTTTTCATTCAAATTACTTTCCATCAGGAGCGGTCCAGTTTCAAGAACATGACTTGGATCTGGGATGTATTTCCTCAATTGTGAAACATGAAATACATTATGAATTCTTGACATATCTGGTGGCAATGCTAGTCTGTATGCCAATGTTCCGATTCTTTCTAAAATTTCAAAAGGTCCTATGTATCGAGGATGTAATTTCCCAGTTTTATTGAATCGAACAACTCCTTTCATGGGAGAAACTTTTACGTAAGCTTTTTCTCCAACGGTGAACTCCACTGGTCTCCTCTTTAGATCAGCCCAACTTTTCTGTCGATCTTGAGCAATTTTGAGTCTTTCTTTAATGATTGTTACTTTGTCCACGGTTTCTTGGATAAGTTCAGGTCCAGTTATAGATTTCTCTCCTACCTCATCCCAGTATAGAGGTGATCGACATTTTCGGCCGTACAAAGCTTCGTATGGAGCCATTCCAATACTGCTATGATAACTGTTATTGTAAGCGAACTCAATTAAAGGTAGATGTTCACTCCAATTACCACTGAATTCTAAAGCACATGCTCGTAGCATATCTTCAAGGGTTTGTATTGTTCTCTCTGTTTGGCCATCAGTTTGAGGGTGATAAGCTGTACTGAGAGTAACCTTAGTCCCCATAGCTTGTTGAAAACTTTTCCAGAATCGAGATACAAATCTTGGATCTCTATCAGACAGAATGCTTGCCGGAACTCCATGTAATCGCACAATATTGTCCATGTATATGGTAGCCAATTTTTCCAGATTATAATTCATACGGACAGGTAGAAAATGTGCAGATTTTGTGAGTCTATCTACGATTACCCATATTCCATTATGACTTTGCATAGACTTTGGTAAACCTACTACAAAATCCATGGAAATATGTTCCCATTTCCATTCTGGAATTTCCAAGGGTTGAAGAAGTCCTCCAGGCCGTTGATGTTCAGCTTTAACTTGTTGACAGACTTGGCATCTAGAGATGTATTCTGCTACATCCTTCTTCATTCCGCTCCACCAGAAATTTTTCTTTAAATCTCTGTACATTTTTGTACTGCCGGGGTGAACCGAAAATTTTGATTTATGTGCTTCAGACATTACTTCCCGTCGAAGATTCTCGATGTTTGGTACACACAATCGTCCTTTCATCCACAGAACTCCCTTCTCGTCTATATGAAAATCTTGTGACTTCTTTTCTTTGACTTGTTCTTTAAGTTTTGTCAAAGTAGGATCTTGATTCTGTCTTAACTTGATTGTTTCTTGAAGGCATGGTTGTGCAGAAAGTGAAGCTAGGATCACTTTACCCATGTTTTTCCTACTTAAAGCATCAGCTACCTTATTTGCCTTGCCCAGATGATAGCTTATTGTTAAATCATAATCTTTTAACAATTCAATCCATCTTCTCTGCCTCATGTTCAATTCTTTCTGTGTGAACAAATACTTGAGACTTTGATGATCTGTGAAGATCTCGCATTTGGCGCCGTAAAGATAATGCCTCCAAATTTTTAAGGCAAAAACTACCGCAGCTAGTTCGAGGTCGTGAGTAGGATAATTTTTCTCGTACGGCTTCAATTGTCTTGATGCATATGCGATTACTCTTCCTTCTTGCATGAGTACGCATCCTAAACCCTCTTTTGATGCGTCACTGTAAATGGTAAAGCTTTTGTCCTCAGTGGGTAGAACCAGTACTGGTGTAGATGCAAGCTTTTCCTTGAGCGTTTGGAAGCTCTTTTCACATTCCTCACTCCAGTTAAATTTTGAGTTCTTTTGTGTAAGTTTTGTAAGAGGCGTAGCTATTGAAGAGAAACCTTCAACAAATTTTCGATAGTAACCTGCCAATCCTAGAAAGCTTCGAATTTCAGTTACTGTCTTAGGTCTCGGCCAGCCAGTGATTGCTTCCACCTTTTTAGGGTCCACAGATACTCCTTCTTTTGAAATGATATGGCCTAAGAAAGTCACACTTTTTAGCCAAAATTCGCATTTCTTGAATTTCGCGTATAACTCTTTTTCTCTTAACATCTGAAGAGTCAGGTGAAGATGTTCTTTGTGATCCTCTTCACTTGGGGAATATACGAGAATGTCATCGATAAATACCACTACAAATTTGTCGAGAAATGGCTTGAATACTCTGTTCATGAGATCCATGAAAGCTGCTGGATCATTTGTCAATCCAAATGGCATTACTGTAAACTCATAATGGCCATATCTTGTTCTGAAGGCTGTCTTTGGAACGTCTTCTGGTTTGACCTTCAGTTGATGATATCCTGTCCTCAAATCAAGCTTGGAAAATACTGTGGCTCCTTTGAGTTGATCGAAAAGATCATCTATCCTTGGAAGAGGATATCTGTTTTTGATTGTGATCTTGTTGAGTTCTCTATAATCGATACACAATCTCATACTTCCATCTTTTTTCTTTACAAATAAGACTGGAGCTCCCCAAGGAGAGACACTTGGTCTGATTTGTTTCTTGTCTAACAACTCTTGAAGTTGTTCTTTTAGTTCATTGAGTTCTGCTGGAGCCATTCGATAGGGTGCCTTTGATATTGGTGTGGCACCTGGTACCAAGTTAATCTCGAATTCTATCTCACGGTCCGGAACCATTCCAGGTAGCTCTTCTGGAAAGACATCCGAAAATTCTTGTACCACTGGAATATCTTCTATCTTGAGCTCGACTCCTTCTTTTACTTCGTTTACCATTGCTAGATAAACTATTTCTCCAGACTTCATGGCTTTCCAGGTTTGAGATGCAGAAAGGAGGGATTTACGTTTCTTAGCCTTGCCATGGTATGTGATTTCTTTTTGTCTTGGAGTTCGGAGTTTGATAATCTTATACCGACAATCTACTATTGCATGACTCTTGGATAACCAATCCATTCCCAGAATAACGTCAAACTCCACCATGTTAACTTGAATCAATTCAGCGTTGAATGTGTGTTCATTGATATATACTATGCAGTTCCGATGTATCTTATTTGTTTCAATTGTTTTACTGGTGGGAGTAGCAATTCTAAAAGGTTCAACAAGTATCTCTGGTATAAGCCCTAACTTCTTAGTGAATCTCTTAGAAATAAATGAATGAGTGGCACCACAGTCAAACAACACATAAGCTGAAATTTTATTGATTATAATGGTACCTGCCACGACATCGTTTGCATCATCTGCCTCTTCTTGAGTTATGGCAAACATACGAGCATTGGTCTTATTCTCCTTTGGCTTGTTGGGGGTATCATTAGTGTTTGACCATGTCATTTTCTTTAATGGTTCAGGACAATTAGCAATTCGATGTCCCATCTTCCCACAATTGAAGCAAGCACCAGTGTTCCCTCGACATTCTCCAATGTGTCGGTAGTTGCATAATGGACACGGTTTTATGCTTGAGAATGTCGTAGTTGAATTGGAAGGAGTTCCCTTGAATGGTCCACTTGATTGGTTTGACCTTTTAACTGGTTGTTTACCTTGAAAAGATTGTCCAGTGAGAGGTCGTTTATTTTTATTTTCATCTTCTCGGCGCTTGATATCAGTCTCAGCTCTAATGGCTGCTCCCATTAAATCATCAAAACCTGTGGGTTGGTAAACTGCCAGAGCTGATTGGATACGGCTGTTCAGACCACGTTTGAAACGATGCATCTTCAGGATATCATCTGCCATGATGGCAGGAGCATAGGTTCCAAGGGAGTTGAATTTAGAAGTGTACTCCACAACAGACATATCCGGGGTTTGAGTAAAATTCTCAAATTCACTCAACAATTTTAATCTCAACTCTGGTGGATAGTATTGTTTCAAGAATGCTTCTCGAAATCTTTGCCATGTGATTGGTCCGACTTCTGTCATATTTGCTGAGATTGTCTCCCACCATTTGGCCGCCTTTTCTTCTAGGAATGGTGTCACCACAGTCACTTTTAGTTCATTTGGCACTTCAAGCAATTGGAGTTGTGTCTCAATATTCTTGAGCCAGCCTTGACCAACTTCTGGGTCAGGGTTGCCGTCAAACGTTGGGACTCGATTCCTCAGAAGAGATTCATAATGGTGTTTGATTCCATTCGGTGGTGGTGGTGGTGGTGGCTGATTAGTGTTGGTATTTACATGGCTCATTCCTTGGATGGTTGTTGCCACAATGGTTGCTATGGCCATTAAATCTTCTCTGCTAAGGCCAACTCTTGCTGCTGGTGGTGTATCTTCGTTGTTATTGTTGTTGCAATCATTGTTGCGATTGGCATATCGCGGGTTGCGGTTGCTACGATAGGGTCTCTCTGCCATTTCCTACACGCATGAGAATTTCTAAGATGTTTGAATAATTATGTACAAAATATTGAAGATTAACTCAAATATGAAATCAATCAAGGAATAGATCAAATAAACTTTTTATTGATTCCAATGAGAAGGAAAAGCAATACAAATCAAAGTTTTCAGAAGTGTAATGATAAGAAGTAAAAGAAAGGAATGGATTATCAATCCTTATTACAAATAGTCACGACACTAAATACTCAATCATCTAAAACCTCGCCATCTCCTAATACTTCATCTTCCATCTGTTCTTCTACCGGTTCTACTTCCGGCTCCAATGCCATAATGATGGCATCCTCAAGATGATGAACATAATTCTGTAATTGTTCATTTTGCATAGTCAAATTGTGCACTGAATTCTGTAGTTCTTGAATGGTTGCCTCATCTTGCTGACGACGTTGATTTTCCATCAGTATACTTTGTTGAATTTGAGACTGGAGTGCTTGGGATTCTTCTAGCATTTGTTGGTGTTCTTTGTTCAATTCAAGGACTTTTGTTTGGGAAGCCTCTAGTTTATTTTTGGTCATTTCGTGATTTTTTTCTTCTGAGTTGAGATAGTAAGCAAACCTTTGTACGTCAGCCTGAAAATGGTCTTTGATCTCTTCTAACTCTTGTTTTTCCTTTTTCAAGTTTTCATATGCCAAATCTTTGGCCAACAATTGCTCTTGGTGTTTTTGTTGCTCTTCATAAAGTTGAGCTCTAAGGTTTGCCATTGCAATCTCGTGGTTACTAAGAGCGAGTTCACGCATACGTTTGGGTATTTCAGCACGAGTACGGGAAGCCATTTCCTGAAATAAAACCAATGGAAAGGCTTAGAACAAGGAGTTTATGATATTCACGATTATTACCAAAAACGGCAAAACGTGATTTAGGACGCTTCATCAATAGAATTTTGTGATTTTCAGATGTCACGATAAGAATAGTGAATATTGTTCATTGGTAGGAAGTCGCTAGGGTCTTGCCAAAAACTGACTTTGTCAAATTTCCTATGGCAATTTCCCAGCCGGATTATGAACCTGGAGGGCTCTGATACCACTTAAATGTCACGTCCCGATACCGGGGTGAGTTGACATCCGGCGTTGTTTTACAATTATTCAATCGTAAATCAACAAGCCTCGTAGTACAGTGTACAACCAAACCAGTCTTTTTCATAAAACATACAATGTCTTTACAACGTAATCAATTTAACAAACGAGTGCGGAAGCGAACAGCGTAAAAATAAAAGATAGCCAAATTCCAAAGTATGTCTTGATCAACAGAAACATTGTTACCATCCCCAGAAATGCATTTGCTCTTCTTCTTCAACTTGTTTTTCATTCTTATCTGGGAGTGAGAGGTGTAAGGGTGAGTATTTTGTGAAATACTCAGCAAGTGGGGGCCGATCGATCACAATAACACAAAGATATACATATATAGATCTTTAACAATTCGAAATTTTCCGTGTCTCAACAAACGTCGGAACAATAAAATGATAGATACGACATAACTTATATATATTTATGTAAATATTAAATGAATTTCATGTCACAATAATTAGTCACAACAAAATCAAGACATGATATTAACAATGAGCAAACATAACTTAGCATATGCATATAGACATAAATTATTCGTATTGCACTGTTATTTCATCTTATTATCCATGGTGTTACTGATCAGTCCCCTATATGTAATTCCTCTAAGGGGTGAGGCCTTATATCGGTTATTATTACCCACCGCATCAGGGCCATAAACTTGTCATATCTTATCGTGTTTTAGGAAAATTTTCCTTTTTTACCATTTCTAACTTGAATCATAACAGTGCCTTTAAACATAATTCTTAGAATACACTAACTTGGTGTTTAAGAATATATATTAGAATATAACATGAAATGAAGATAACATAATTTTGAAACGAAAGGAACATGCACTTGAAATTGATTTAAACATGCTTAACAAATTATCAAAACGAAATATTCATATATCAAATCGAAGGAATATATCATGTCGACCGAATTTTCGAAAACATACTTAAATACTTTAAAACATAAGCCCACTTACAGAAAGGTGTTACAAAATTACGGAAGAAACAAGCTTGAATTTATCGTCCGAAAATCCGTAAATTAGCTAAACTCGTTCGGAATCCGAGCAGTTTTCTTGCCGAAGGGTTTCACAAAATTTGACCGTATGGATGAGGCTGAAATTTTGATATGATGTTTAAAACATATGAAAGTGTAATATGAACGGTGGAGATTAGATTTGAATAAACCGTTGGACCGGAAGTTTATCTCGAAAATGAACAGAATTTCTAGCTCGAAAATATTACTCAAGAAATGGTTGATGGTGTTCAAGCTTCATTCATGCTCTAGTTTGAGAGGTTTTGGTGTGATTTCTCTCATTCTCAAAACATCTATTTATAGGTAAGATTGGAGAATAATTCTTATAATTTAATGCATGCTTTAAAATATTTTAATTATTTTAGTCAAAAATTTGGACACAATTGTTTTTCAATGCTTTGCACTCATGTTTTTCAATGTTTTGAACTCATGTTTGTTAATGTTTTGAACTCCATAATGACTAATAAAAATAATACTAATACTAATAATTAATAATAATAATAATAAATCATATTCTTACAAAAAAGGCTTAGAGCGAAGATTTGAAGATTTCCGGACAATGTTCTTCGAGAGAATATCCCGTGATAGGAACAAGTAACTTAATCCGTGGATTTAAAATTTACAGATAAATATGAAGTCGGATATACGTCGATAGTCATAGTTCAGTAGGTCGAAAGCTAGTGGATTTAATAAAACGACATGCAATTCATCCTTGATAAATAATTAAAGAGATTTAAAACAATTCATTATTGAGAGGGCGTGTTCAATTGGATATGAAATATCGTCGAAAGCATAGATCATTGTCGAACGAATTTAGTAGATTAGCGAGGGGTAAATGAAATACTTAGAATGTTGTATTAAAATACTGGATATTCGAATATGTAACGTAAGTTCACCAAATGCTCGCATTTCCTTCCAAGATGTATTTGGATGTCATGTTCATTTCATTTTAAAATACTTGATTTAGTAAATGAAATACTCAGAATGTGTATTAAAAAACTGGATATTCGAATATTCATTTAAAAAAAAAAACAAATTCGCAACTAATTGAATTTTTTGAAATACTTAGTTTTACTTGTGAAATACTTAATTTTAATTTTAAAATACTTGATTTAGTAAATGAAATACTCAGAATGTGTATTAAAAACTGGATATTCGAATATGCATTTTAAAAAAACAAATTCGCAACTAATTGAATTTTTTGAAATACTTAGTTTTACTTGTAAAATAATTAATTTCAATTTTCAAATACTTGAGTTTGTAAATGAAATACTCAGAATGTGTATTAAAAAACTATATATTCGAATATACATTTAAAAAAAATCTCAACTAATTGAATTTTTTGAAATACTTACTTTTACTTGTGAAATACTTAATTTTAATTTTAAAATACTTGATTTAGTAAATGAAATACTCATAATGTGTATTAAAAACTGGATATTCGAATATGCATTTTAAAAAAACAAATTCGCAAATAATTGAATTTTTTAAAATACTTAGTTTTACTTGTGAAATAATTAATTTCAATTTTAAAATATTTGATTTTGTAAATGAAATACTCAGAATGTGTATTAAAAAACTGGATATTCGAATATGCATTAAAAAAAAATCGCAACTAATTGAATTTTTTGAAATACTTAGTTTTAATTATGAAATACTTAATTTTAATTTTAAAATACTTGATTTAGTAAATGAAATACTCAGAATTTGTATAAAAAAACTGGATATTCGAATATACAACGCAAGTTCACCAAATGCTCGCATTTCCATCCAAGATCCATTTGGATGACATATTCATTTCATTTAATTATTTTTTTTATTGTTAAAAAAACAAATTAGTAACTAAGCATTGAACTTTTTCAAGTACTTAGTTTTACTTGCGAAATACCTAATTTCAATTTTAAAATATTTGATTTGGTAAATGAGATACTCAGAATGAGTATTAAAATACTGGAAATTCGAATATGCAACGTAAGTTCATCAAATGCTCGTATTCTATCCAAGATGCATTTGGATGACATGTTCATTTTATTTAGATATTTTCTTTATTTTTTTAAAAAAAATTCGCAACTAAGCATTGAACATTTTGAAGTTATGCTCGATCACTATGAATTTTACAATGAAAGTTTTGCTCGATCACTAAACATGGAATATTTTGAAGTACTTACTTTTACTTGCGAAATACCTAATTTTAATTTAAAAATACTTGATTTGGTAAATGAGATACTCATAATATGTGATAGAATACTGGATATTCGAATATGCAACGTAAATTCAGTCATGATTGGTTTTTCCAACTAAGATTCATTAGAATACTTATTCATGTCATTTAAAGAAATGAAACAATTCATTACTGATCGTGGAGTAAGAGTAAGTTGTTTGTAGATCAAAATAATTACTTACTTTTAACAAAAATATAGTAGCATACTTGTCCCGGAGTAAAAGTAAGTTCTTAATTTGTATATCGAAATAAATTTTTATTTTTATTTCATGAGAAATGATGAGCAATGTATTTGTTAAAATTTCATTTGCATTGAAATTGCATCATAATGCATATTCGAATATCCAGTATTTTATAATCTATTTTAAGTATCTCATTTATGAAATCAAGTAATTTGAAACTAAAATTAGTACTTATCCAGTATTTTAATACACATTCTGAATATCTCATTTACCAAATCAAGTATATTAAAATGAAATGAACATGTCATTTAAATGCATCTTGGAAGGAAATGCGAGCATTTGGTGAATTTACGTTACATATTCGAATATCCAGTATTTTAATACCACATTCTAAGTATTTCATTTACTAAATCAAATATTTTAAAATTAAAATTAAGTATTTCATAAGTAAAACTAAGTTTTTCAAAAAATTCAATTAGTTGCGATTTTTTTAAATGCATATTCGAATATCCAGTTTTTTAATACACAATCTGAGTATTTCATTTACAAAATCAAGTATTTTAAAATTGAAATTAATTATTTCACAAGTAAAACTAAGTATTTCAAAAAATTCAATTAGTTGCGAATTTGTTTTTTTAAAATGCATATTCGAATATCCTGTTTTTAATACACATTCTGAGTATTTCATTTACTAAATCAAGTATTTTAAAATTAAAATTAAGTATTTCACAAGTAAAACTAAGTATTTCAAAAAATTCAATTAGTTGCGAATTTTTTTTTAAATGCATATTCAAATATCCAGTTTTTAATACATATTCTGAGTATTTCGTTTACTAAATCAAGTATTTTAAAATTACAATTAAGTATTTCACAAGTAAAACTAAGTATTTCAAAAAATTCAATTAGTTGCGAATTTGTTTTTTTTTTTTAAATGCATATTCGAATATCTAGCTTTTTAATACACATTCTGAGTATTTCATTTACTAAATCAAGTATTTTAAAATTAAAATTAAGTATTTCACAAGTAAAACTAAGTATTTCAAAAATTCAATTAGTTGCGAAGTTGTTTTTTTTTTTAAATGCATATTCGAATATCCAGTTTTTAATACACATTCTGAGTATTTTATTTTCTAAATTAAGTAGTTTTAAAATTAAAATTAAGTATTTTACAAGTAAAACTAAGTATTTCAAAAAATTCAGTTAGTTACGAATTTGTTTTTTTTTTTTAATGCATATTCGAATTTCCAGCTTTTTAATACACATTCTGAGTATTTCATTTACTAAATCAAGTATTTTAAAATTTAAATTAAGTATTTCATAAGTAAAACTAAGTATTTCAAAAAATTCAATTAGTTGCGAAAAGTTTTTTTTTTAAATGCATACTCGAATATCCAGGTTTTTAATACACATTCTGAGTATTTCATTTACTAAATCAAGTATTTGAAAATTGAAATTAAGTATTTTACAAGTAAAACTAAGTATTTCAAAAAATTCAATTAGTTGCGAATTTGTTTTTTTTTTAAATGCATGTTCGAATATCCACTTTTTAATAAACATTCTGAGTATTTCATTTACTGAATAAAGTATTTTAAAATTGAAATTAAGTATTTCACAAGTAAAACTAAGTATTTCAAAAAATTCAATTAGTTGTGAATTTGTTTTTTTTAAATAAAAAATATTTAAATTAAATATACATGTCATCCAAATGCATCGGGATTGATGAGTGGAAAAAGAAGATGTCCAACAAAATTAAGTATTTATATACTTTTTTTATTAATTAAAAGGGTAAAAATGTAAAAATGCATGGAATATGTACTAAAAACTAAGTTGGTCTTTTGTCAGGTACTAACATATAAAAAAAAACTGTTGGGTACTGAATCTTAAATAAATCTTGGACAGATGTATTTTTCTACAAATTACCCTTTTTTTTATTATTATTTTCTATCTTTGTTTTTTTAGCCACACACTATCTACTTATACTCAATTTTTATGAGTAAATTATCAGAGAAAAATTAAATTTAATTTTAAATTTTTAAGATCTAAAACTTTAATTTGAATTCTTTAATTTTCATAAAATGATCAAAAATATCATTGATGTTATAAATGTGCCAGAAATAGTATCATAACTGAAATAAAATTATTTCAAACATACAATATTATTATTATCGAGTGATTACATGTTTGATGATTATATTTTCTCAAAAAATTATGGATACGAACATATGTTCGATATTAAATATTTACATGATTTATTTCAATACTTTGGAATATTTACAAAAAGAGTTAACCAATAGTAGACACCAGATGCAAAGAGGAAAACATGATTTATTTCAACACTTTGGAATATTTACAAAAAGAGTTAACCAATTTTAATCAATACTAAGCCAACTTATGATTCAAAGTAATAGGTTCCTAGAAATATTCTCAGATTCATCTAAATTCTTCGAAGATCTTAGAGAAATCTAAAAGATGGTGCATAATTATGACAATAAGATATATTATGTCAATATCGAGGAAACCCTTTAAAAACAAGAAAAAATTTATGGAACATTAAAGGATATTCAAATAATAATCTAACTCTATAACACCAACGAAGCTCTAATAAAAAGATCTCACAAAGAAGGTTGCCAACATCTTTTGGTATTGAACCCTTATTGCACTAAAGAGGGAAGGCCAAGGTCATGCCAAAACCTTTAACCGACGAAGAAAAAATGATCAATCTGATTAAAATTCTCTCAGAAAAGAAAATAAGGTAATGAAAACTATAGAAAAGATTGGTCTAGAAGATCTTCAATATCGTGTAGAGTCTTTTGCGAATCTCAAGGTCGTACATCTAGAGATGAACTGTAAGGCTCGAGATTCATTAGTCTTCACTGATGTGATATTCGAAGATATGAGAATGCATGACATGTAATCAAGAGCATCCGATGAGAGGAGAGTAGGAACGACATGGCAAAGGCATGAAAAATTAGAGTTTGAGTTTAATGCAAGACCGCACCCGCGCTTAGAACAGGAGTGCACCCACGGTTGCATAATTCTGAATTTTGAAGGTGAGGCCGAAGCCACACCGCACCCGCGGTACAAACAGGACCGCACCCGCGGTCGTTGAATTTTAGAAAATGAAAGTGCTGCCGAAGCATGAGCGCACCCGCGCTGAAGCAGTCACCGCACCCGCGGTCATGCGTGTTGAGTGAAAAATAATAACACTTGTCCCTTGCCATGCAATATATGAGATGTGTCTTCTTTTCATTCCATTTCAGAAGGTAAAAACCGAGAAGGGTCCGTGAGAAGTTCAATGATTCTTGCATTTTAGAATTGAGCTTGTGCAAAAATTATCCATCCAAACTTGAATCCGATTTCGGTTTTGAGTTCCTCTCTTCAAGGGCTTCGAAAGGATGTAAGTATGATTCATTTTCAACATGTTTCGAAATTCAGATATGGGAGGAATTATGATTTGAGTTCTAGAATATGTTCTTGAGATTATAAATGTTGTAGAATCGTAAACGGATTGATTATCGGATATGATATGCGATTGTTATGAAATTTCAGATTATGTGGTTATGAGATTATGCAGACTTTCAGAGTTGGAAAGGGGTTATGATATTGATTATGTGTTGTGGATATTAGTTGATTGTTGTTTGAGTGACCGGTATTGAGAAATCACGTCGTTATGCCGTCGAAAGTTATACCGAGATTTACTATTGATGGTATATGCATTGAATTGAATTGGTGATTGATATTGTACCTCTCAACATTGCCATTTCAGATTGAAATTGACAGATTTGTCTTCGAGACTTCGACTACGACAGATATTGTACGACGAAAGGTATAATTCATGTGATTATAGGGAAGACACGACTCGAATCAGATTTGATTGGAGTTTCCCAACCATATCACATACTAGATTTATCGTTTATGTTTTTGATATGTTTTGATTTGTGTATAGATTATATTCAAATCTCCTGATACGATAATGCTGTGTTTATAGATTTAAATTCAAGCATTGAGATAGGAGAGTCATTGACAAAGTTGTCAAAACTAGACGTTCGGTGTATCGACGCATATGAGCAGACTTCCTCCGATTGTAGACATTCGATACAGACACGACCGAAGTCTAGGAGTAAGACGTACAATTACCCCGATTGGGAGGGTAGGTAACAGACAGTGACGTCTTATTCACCCCGGGATCCCTAGAGTAGAGTCGAGTCGAGTCAAGACATGATTTAATTTGTATTGCATGCTAATATGGATTGGTTTCATAGACTATGGAACCCTTTTATGATTGCTTTCATGCATGATTCATGATTTTACGTTAGCATGTATACATGTTTTATATTGGGATTTGTTCTCACCGGAGTTTCCGGCTGTTGTTATGTCTGTATGTGTGCATAACAACAGGTGGGGCAGGATCTGGGTCACGACAGAGATGAGTACGAGATAGCGTGGTGACTACGGGCGCAGAAGATGACTAGTGGCTCTTACTAGACTTGTAGTATTTGTATTTATGGTTTGTATTAAACTAAACACTAGTTGGATTGATGTATTAGAACGAGATAAGTTTATCATGTTTGTACATTATGTATGATGTAAATTAATAAAGAAAGATTATGCTTAGTAATAACATTTGATTTAATGTTAAAAAGCGAAAATTTGACCCACATTTTCTCACAGATCCATTTAATCCAGATAGAACAGAGTTAGAGCCCGAGTCCCCACATGAACACAACAGGGGGCGAACCTTTCTCAATAACTTGGTCCCATGAACCACCAAGTGAAAGTGTGGAATCTCATAATACAAATATGAGAGGACCCCAAACAGATTTTCAAGTAGGTGGAGAAGCACATCTAGCGTGAACAAGGTCA
Organism: Primulina eburnea; assembly: GCF_022965805.1. Taxonomy (NCBI): domain Eukaryota; kingdom Viridiplantae; phylum Streptophyta; class Magnoliopsida; order Lamiales; family Gesneriaceae; genus Primulina; species Primulina eburnea. The sequence continues at coordinate 8,150,342 of NC_133108.1, forward strand.
AAGAGAAATCAAATTCTCTTGTACCAAACATCCTATGGGAAGTCTGTTTTAGAACCAATTAGATCTTTATGAGATTATGCTTAACCTTGACGTACTGTGTTGGAAACAAGATTCTGGAGTTTGACTAAACGTAAATCAATCAATTAACAAAATATGAATCAACTGATGTGCACAAGCATATTCGGCAACTGAAGACAGTTGACACAATAATACAAAGTAAAATGATCAGTTGAAACTGATCAGTAAAAAGCAGAGTGTCTTAAAAGCTTATCAACTGAAGACATCTCGGGAAAGACCAAAGGAGACAAACAAATTACAAGAGTGTCGCACCTCGATCACTACAGCATAGAACAATGTGTTTTGGCTATTGCATTTAAGACGCCGTATCACAATCAATGAAGAGAACATTGCCCAAGGAATGATGAAGTGGCAATCAACGGATACTAGAATTCAAATGGATATCAAAGTTACCGTTGAAAAAAGAAGTATAAATATAACTGAAGAACAGCAGATGAAAGAACAGACAATCATTCAATCTTAAGCTTGCTGTTACTCTGTCAAAATCTCAACTCACTCTCATTTGAATTACTCGTAGCAATCAAGGCTACAATCTGAGCTTATTAGCACTCTCTAAAAGTTGTTAGACTCAATTGTGCTAATATCAGTTACGTACTGAAAACATTGTGTATAACTAAGAGTTTCAGTTTAGGCAGTTGTAAGTCCAAACTGAAGTGGGTCTGTACAAATGTTGTACTCGATCAAAGTCTTTTAGTGAATATATCCTATCCTTGTGATAGAAGGGGTGACGTAGGAGTAATTAAATTCTCCGAACATCCAGAAACAACTCTTGCATATTTCTTTCAGTTTTTGTATTCTATCTTTCAGTCAGTTACTTTCCGCAACTACTCCAGTTTAACTGATTGTTATTGACCAACAAGATTCCGAGTTTCAGTTTGTCACTAAACTGAACTCAAATATTCTTAAAGAACAATTTTAAGTGTGAGTGTTTATTCAACCCCCCTCCCCCTTCTAAACACTCTTAGTGTGATAACCGATCTAAAGCGGTAAGCACTCGGTCCTACAATTGGTATCAGAGCCAAGGTCACGGGTTCGATTCTCATTGATTGCAAGGAGTGCAATTATTGGGAGGGAGATTGTTGGGTGCAATAATTGTCCCTGCTTGGTAGAGCGATCGAACCGTGGTGCTTGAGTTGTTGTGCGGTTTAAAAATATTTGAGTTGCACCATTACCACTAGTTATAGCTATTAGTAAAACGGTAAGCACTCGGTCCTACATACTGCATTTCAAAAACAGAGAAAATATCATAGATGACTGGACATCCACTGTGAGAATCACAACATACACACTTGATCTCAACAACTAAGGATTCATTAAATTTTAGAAAGAATTCTAATGGGATCAATTAAAATTTCTTAGTCCATGAATTCAGCAGAAACCAAAGAGTAAGTCCTTGCTGAACAATCTCTTAATGAGATGGCTGGGAGAATGGCTACCCTATTTAAAACATAATTTCTAGGGGTGGATTATTTTAACAATCAAGACACAGATAAGAAAATAAATATACTCAAGCTTTGTAAAATCTTGAATTACATGACAGCTGTTTGTTAGATGAATACATTATATTATTTACTAAATATAGATGGAATTCGGAGTCGAAGAAAATATAGCAATGCTAATTTTCTTCGTCAAAATGCCAAGTCTCTCGAGAGAAATTCTAATTATAGAATATGTCTCAAGTAATCCAAATACTTTGGCATGAAGCGCATCTTTTCTCAAAGAAAAATTGGCAGGTCATATGACAACATTACAAAAGGATTTCAAACGATTAAGCGATATTAATTAACGTACTCCTTTATGTTATAAAGAAAATTATCTTCCAACAGTCATTGGAAGTAAGCCACAAGGGCATAAAAGAAAGGGCTTTAGATCTCATCCTTAATGCAGAAGGAAAAGAAATAGAAGTCGTTATTGGAAACCAAGAACAATATGATTTAGACAATATTTCAGATATTACAAATTTGGGGGAAGAAGTGGAGCATCAAGAAGTAGGATTTCATCCAAGCATCGAACTCATTTCGAAGAACAGGTGTACACCAACAAAGAAAACTTTCAAAATAGCTCAAACCCGAGCTAGTGAAAATTTTAAAGACATAAATGTTGGACATGTGTAGCAAGAGGTCATATTTCGACCAACTGTTCAAAAAATGACATAAAAAGGATAAAATGCTTTGAAACAACTCCAAATATTGAAAAATTGATTTATTACCAAGATCTAATTCAAATATATTGGTTTGAAGATATTCCTTCAGAAGATAGTATATATGAAAATGAAGAAATCTTGAGTCAAGAAGAATCTAATGAAACATGATTATAATCTGACTGAAGACGAGGTATTTCAACACGAAACACATGAAGATTGGTCTGATTTTTCAGCCAGACAACAATATATCATAAAATGATCCAATGAGAGAAAATCATATCCTACAGAGATATCAAGGATTCTCTGTAGGAAATGTAGAAAAGTTGTTAGTAATTCTTAGCCTAAGAAACATAAAGCATCATCTAATCTATAAAGGTTCTTTAAGAGAAATGGCAATACCAGTGGAACTTACGGGAAGCTGGATAGTGATGCAATTAATTCCTTCTGAAAAAATTACGGAAGAATTGAAAAAACTCAAGATGGAAGTAGCACGAACTATGTCTTGGATTCATATCGTAGCAATCTAGATTATGATAAAACCTACTTTTAAAAAAGGAATAAATTCACATAGTGGCATTGCTATATGCGATAAACAAATGAGTAATCTTCAAGATTCAGTACTGGGAACAATATCGACAAATCTATGCGCATTAAAAATTCTAGTAGTAATTTGCCCAAGAATTGTCTACAACTGGCAGATCGAGATTTTAGCCGAGCTTTAATATTACATCAAAATTTCTAAGAAAATAGGCTGATGAAAGATGACAATAGACCATATTCTATTACCTATCAAATTTCATATGTTCTATCTAATACACAACACTCATAATTGTTTATTAGAAATGTGTTTATTCAAATACTATAAATATTTGGAAAAGTTGCTCAGACAATTTATACAGAAGAATCGAGTTTCCTTTAGTACACGAAACATTATTCAAATACAAGACAAACCGATTCTACAAAAAAAAAATCAAAGTCTTAGACCGGAATTAAGAAGACTATCTTTTCAATGAAATAGAATAAATTGTCGTATTTTGAATTGTCTCATCCACCGATTGGGACGATGTATCTCCACGATTTCAATGCAAATGAGAAGGCAAACGCATCGCCATAATTTGTTGTCTTATGAATCAATAATTGTTTTTACATCTATATCCTTTTTGTTTTAAACGATCTAGTTAAACTGCAAAAAAAAAAATTTAAAATTAATATAATTATTACAAAATTTAAAAAATCCAAAAATACCTCATTAAGTTAATACGATCAAAACATTTCCTTATAATTCTTACAGTATGAGTCGATAAACGTGTATAACTAAACTATTTTTCCACCTACAAATTAAAAAATATGATTACATATTAAAAAATTTAAAAATAGTTATAGATTATATTAGGACAACAAATTTCCTATATTACCATGCACCATATGGAGCAACTGAAAAAATGTAATGCCCTAGATTTTAGATTATGTTAAGTGAAGATTATTGAATTTGAATTAATGTGATTATAATCGAGTTATCAAGGGACCAGATTGGTTAAAGCTTATGAAGGGTGCAAGTTTTAGAAAGAACTGTTGGCGCCCGAGCGGTAGAAAATGACCGCTCGAGCGCCAGTGGTTGACAAGAAAAGTGCTCGGACAGAAAGTATGGCGCCCGAGCGGTGAACATTACCGCCCGAGTGCCAGTGGATAACAAATTCACGTCTGGGACAGAGAGTTCCGCGCCCGAGCGGTACTTTATTACCGCCCGAGCGCCGGCAAAAATTTAGGAAAATAAGACACGTTTCTTATAGCATGCAACGTGGTATATATATATATACACACATACGTTTTATCTTCCTCAGAAAGGAAGGAAAGCAAAAGAATTGAGAAAGGTTTCTGGGATTGAGTTGAAAATCCCTACGCCTTTATATTTCAATCCGTCCATTAGATTTTAAATCTGACTTCGGTACCGAGTTCCTATCAACGCAGGCTTCAACTGGACGTAAGTTTTATTACGTTTGGATGTGATTTGAAAATATGATGTTGTAGGAATTTGATAGAATTCATATATGATGTTCGTGACATAGTAGACATCATAGAATCGAAGTCAGATTAAGAAACAGATTGATTATGGAATTGTTATGAATTTCAGAATGAAATTGACTAGAAATGATATCAGATTTGTACGGTAGTTGATTGTAAATTATTGGAATTGGTTTAGACTGATATAGTATTATCAGTATCGCAAGATTGTACTGTTGTACTGTCAGAAATTGATAAAACAGAGACGTTGGGATTTGATTAGAATATTGATATTGTCATTGCCAGATTGAACAGTGACAGACTTTGAATCAAGACTTTGATTGTATCAGATCGACATCAAGAAAGGTATAAATAAATGTTGAATCGGGATTGCACAACTCGAGTTAGGTTTGACTTGAGTTTCCCTAATCACATATTTTATTTTATTGCATTGATATTTGCAGATTATCAGATTGATATGTTAATCTATTGACTTAGATCAGAGTCAGAGTTTGAGTCTAGGGCAGATCAGCCTAGCTAGGGCAGAACCGCCGAGTCTTTGTCAGAACCGCTGAGACTCTAGACTTAGGTGTATCGATGAGCTTAGATGTAGATCGACGTCTATTGTAGACATTCGATACAGCATACCAAAGTCTAACTTAGATAGAGATCCTTAGATTAGAAATAGGATCAGAGCAGATCGCGAGTCATTGATTCATGTAGTCAGATTAGATGCATGTTTTGATGTTTGTTTGTGCTTTTATATATGTTTTATACGATGGCATGTACACATTGTTTATACTGGGATATTTATATCTCACCGGAGTTATCCGGCTGTTGTCTTGTCTGTATGTGTGCATGACAACAGGTGGACAGGTACAGGGTTACAGAAGTGAAGAGAGATCGAGTTAGAGTGGAGACTACGGACTTGGACTAGAGATAGGGTTTAAACACTTGATAGTAGTTGTTGAACCTGAGTATGTATGATTGTATATTTTATCAGATTTATACTTTTATACTGATATGTATAGGAGTTTGATTCCATTTCCTTCCGCAGTTCAAAAAAATTTTTAGACCCTGTTTACTATAATTGATTAATTAGTCCCAATCATGATTAAAAAGATGATTAGCGTCCGGGTCCCCACAACAGGTGGTATCAGAGCGATAGATCCTTTAGATTGAGATAGAAGAGGCTAGTGAGCGGGGTAGATTGAGATTTTTTTTCCTGCTTTTGAATGCTAGCATGTCTTACTGCTTTAATACATATTATTTGCTTATCTGATTTGATATAGTAATGTGTTTTATTGAAATTGGATTAGTACTGATTCTAGATCAGCAGTAAGATGATCAGAGGAGGATTGCAACAGAATTGTTGTACTTGTTACTAATCTATTTGATTATTAGATATGCCTCCGAGACGAGTACCAGAACAAGGAAGTACATCCAATCCTCCAATGGATGTAACACCGACTCCAATGGAAACGTTACTGAAACGATTTCAGTCATTTCATCCGCCGACCTTGAAAGGAACAGAGAACGCTGTGGAATGCGAGAGTTGGCTTGATGATATAGAGATGTTGTTCGAATCCTTGGAGTATACAGATGAGAGAAGAGTGAAATTGATTGGACATCAGCTGCACGATGTTGCAAAAGACTGGTGGATTACGAGGAAGAGAGCCATGGAGCATAGAGGTACGATTATTACCTGGAATATATTTAGAACTGAATTTTATCAACGATTCTTTCCAGTGTCGTACCGAAAGGACAAGGGGGCGGAGTTTGCCAATCTAAAGCAAGGACAGATGAACATAGAGGAGTACGTGTCAAAGTTCTCCTCCTTGCTGAAATTTGCTCCACATGTGGCTGACAGCGAAGAAGCTACTGCGGATCAGTTCATCAATGGCTTGAACACCGACATTTTCACATTGGTGAACACAGGGCGACCGAATAATTTTACTGACGCTCTGAACAGAGCTAAGGGAGCAGAAGCCGGTCTGATAAGACAGAAAGAGGCTTCATTTGTGCCTGCAGCACCGAGACCACAGCAACCACCTCCCAGATTTGAGGGTGGCAGCAGCAGTGGAGGAAAGAAATAATTTTTGAAAGCCAGGGGAAAGCAATTCAAGAAATCTGGCAGTAGTTCTTCCAGCTCCGGTGGTTCCAGACAGAGCCAGAGTTACACTGGAGTTTATTGCAAGACTTGCGGAGGAAGACATGCAACTGAGCAATGCCAGGGAGTGACTGGTAGTTGCAACATCTGTAAACAGCCGAGACACTTTGCTAAAGTGTGTCCCCAGAGAGGTTCCCAAAGATCTCTGGGGGCCGAATCATCAGGATCAGTAGCACAGACTGAGAGACGATCAGCTGCTGTTCACACATTCCAACCAGCGCCAGCTCAGTCACAGCCGAGGCCAGGAGGTAGCCAGACTATTAGCCAGCCTCCGAGACAGCAGGTCAGAGTATTTGCTTTGACAGAGGAGCATGCCCAGGAAGCACCAGATGACGTTGTGGCAGGTAACTGTTCTTTATGTGGTTACCCTGCTTATGTATTAATTGATACCGGTGCTTCACACACATTTATTTCTGAACGATTTGCATTAAGTCATTCATTGCCTGTAGAGTCTTTAGCTACTGTAGTGTCTGTCTCTTCGCCTTTGGGGACGGGTTTGATATCTGTAAATTCTGTTAAGCATTGTGTACTACAGTATGACGGGCATTAGATTGAGTTAGATTGCATCGTACTTGGGTTGTCTGACTTTGACTGTATTATCGGGATTGATATGATAACCAAGTACAGAGCGACAGTTGATTGTTTCCACAAGATAGTGAGATTCAGACCAGATATGGCTGAAGAGTGGAAATTTTACGGTAAGGGTTCTAGATCGAGAATTCCTTTAATATCCGTATTATCTATGACTCGATTGTTACAGAAAGGAGCAGAGGGGTTCCTTGTATATTCAGTAGACTTACTAAAGTCGAGTCCAGCATTGGCAGATTTGCCAGTGGTACGTGAGTTTGCTGACGTCTTCCCAGATGAGATCCCGGGATTATCTCCAGTTCGAGAGATAGACTTCAGCATTGAATTGATGCCAGGTACATTACCGATTTCTAGAGCTCCGTACAGAATGACACCAGTTGAATTGAAAGAATTGAAGAATCAACTGGAAGATTTACTGGCCAAGGGGTACATTAGACCGAGTTTTTCTCCTTGGGGTGCTCCAGTACTGTTTGTAAGAAAGAAAGACGGTTCGATGAGACTCTGCATCGACTATAGGCAACTGAACAAGGCAACGATAAAGAATAAATATCATTTGCCTCGTATTGATGATTTATTCGATCAGTTGCAGGGTTCTTCAGTATATTCCAAGATTGATTTAAGATCGGGATATCACCAGCTAAGAGTCAGAGATTCTGATATCTCAAAGACGGCATTCAGAACCAGGTATGGACACTATGAATTTATTGTCATGCCGTTTGGTTTGACGAATGCTCCAGCTGTATTCATGGGATTGATGAACCGTATCTTCCAGAAATATCTCGATGATTTGGTGATTATTTTCATCGATGATATTTTGATTTATTCAAAGAATATGAGTGAGCATGCTGAGCATCTAAGAACGGTGTTGCAAATTCTAAGGGCTGAGAAGTTATATGCTAAACTGTCGAAATGTGAGTTTTGGTTAAGACATGTAGTATTTCTGGGTCATATTATATCCGGAGATGGGATATCAGTAGATCCCGGTAAAGTGGAATCCGTGATTTCTTGGCCAAGACCGACGTCAGTGCCTGAAATTCGCAGTTTCATGGGTTTAGCGGGATATTACCGTCGTTTCATGAAAGATTTCTCGAGTATAGCTAAACTAATTACTCAGCTGACTCAGAAGAATGCTCCATTTGTTTGGTCTGAAGAATGCGAGACCAGTTTTCTGGAGTTGAAGAAGAAATTGACCAGTGCACCGATGTTGACTATACCATCCGGTACTGGTGATTTTGTGGTTTATTGCGACGCTTCTCACAGAGGGTTGGGATGTGTGCTGATGCAACGAGGGCATGTTATTGCTTATGCCTCAAGACAGCTCAAACCACATGAGACCCGTTATCCAATTCATGACCTATAATTGGCAGTCATTGTCTTTGCATTAAAGATATGGCGACACTATCTTTATGGTGAAAAGTTTGAGATATATTCTGATCATAAGAGTTTGAAATATCTGTTTTCACAATCCGAATTGAATATGAGACAACGAAGATGGCTTGATTTGCTTAAAGATTTTGATTGTAAAATCAAATACTATCCGGGAAAGTCTAATGCAGCAGCTGATGCATTAAGTCGAAAGGTATGTTCTTTATCCTTATCGACGATTGGTGTTTCAAATTTGATAAAAGACTGTTGTTTGTCTGGATTAGCATTTGAAACAGATTATAGACCGTTGAGAATTTATACGGTGCAAGTAGAACCAGAGCTGATTATGAGGATTAAGGCAGCTCAGAAAGTTGATCAGAATGTACAGAAATCAGTAGCAACGGTCAGAACAGGGCATCGATCGGAGTATCAGGTACGGGATAACGTATTGTATGTGAATAATCGTCTGGTTGTGCCGAATTTTTCAGATTTGAGACGACAGATATTGTCAGAAGCGCACAACAGTCGATTCAGTATTCATCCTGGTGGCAGAAAGATGTACAACGATTGGAAAAGACAGTTTTGGTGGAAACGAATGAATACTGACATTGCCGAATTTGTTTCCAAATGTCTGAATTGCCAACAGGTGAAAGCAGAAAGAAAGAAACCATGAGGATTATTACAGAGTTTATCCATTCCTGAATGGAAATGGGATCACATTTCCATGGATTTCGTGACGCAGTTACCGCGTTCCTCCAAAGGTTGTGATGCGATTTGGGTCGTGATTGATAGATTGACCAAATCCGCATGCTTTATTCCGTACAAGATGACGTATAGATTTGACCAGATGGCAGAGATCTATGTCAGAGAAGTGGTCAGATTGCACGGAGTGCCGAAGTCAATTGTATCAGACCCTGATCCTCTATTTACTTCGCACTTCTGGCAGAGTTTGCAGCAGGCTCTTGGTACGAAGTTACATCTGAGTACCGCATATCATTCACAGACCGACGGACAGTCAGAGCGGACTATCCAGACACTGGAGGATATGCTGAGAGCAGTAGTGTTTGATTTTAGCACTAATTGGCAAGATGCATTGCCGCTTTGTGAGGTTTCGTACAACAACAGCTATCAGACGAGTATTGAGATGACACCATTTGAAGCGTTGTATGGAAAGAAGTGTCGATCCCCTCTTTATTGGGATGATATCTTTGAAGTGCTTGATATTGGACCTGATATGATCAGATATATGATAGAAAAAGTGAAGCTAATTCAAAAGAAAATGAAGGCAGCACAAGACAGACATGCCAAATATGACAATGTTTGACGTAGACCGTTGGTATTTGAGGCAGGAGACCGAGTATTTTTAAAGATTTCACCTTTCAGAAGAGTTGTCAGATTTGGCAAGAAAGGGAAACTGTCTCCACGATATATTGAGCCTTATGAAATTCTCGAGAAGATAGGAGATCGTGCCTATCGACTCGCCTTACCGTCTTCATTATCTGGAATACATGATGTCTTTCATGTATCGTTACTGAGGAAATACCTTCCTGATGCTTCACATGCTATACAACCAGACGAGGCCGAGCTTGATGAATCTCTGAGCTATGTTGAAAAACCGATTCAGATTATTGATCGTAAAGAAAAACAGCTCAGAAAGAAGACAATTCCACTTGTAAAAGTTCAATGGACTCGTCATGGCACTGAAGAAGCCACCTCGGAAACTGAGTCAGATATGAGACAAGAATTCCCAGAGTTATTTCGATGATGTAAATTTTTATACAGTTCTGTATATACTCTTTATTGACATGATTGAATGCCTGTGATTTCGAGGACGAAATCGTATCTTAGGGGGGGAGAATGTAATGCCCTAGATTTTAGATTATGTTAAGTGAAGATTATTGGATTTGAATTAATGTGATTATAATCGGGTTATCAAGGGACCAGATTGGTTAAAGCTTATGAAGGGTGGAAGTTTTAGACAGAACTGTTGGCGCCCGAGCGGTAGGAAATGACCGCTCGAGCGCCAGTGGTTGACAAAAAAAGTGCTCGGACAGAAAGTATGGCGCTCGAGCTGTAGAACATTACCGCCCGAGCGCCAGTGGATAACAAATTCACGTCTGGGACAGAGAGTTCCGTGCCCGAGCGGTACTTTATTACCGCCCGGGCGCCGGCAAAAATTTAGGAAAATAAGACACGTTTCTTATAGCATGCAACGTGGTATATATATATATATATATATATATATATATATATATATATATATATATATATATATATATAAACACACACACACACATACGTTTTATCTTCCTCAGAAAGGAAGGAAAGCAAAAGAATTGAGAAAGGTTTCTGGGATTGAGTTGAAAATCCCTACGCCTTTATATTTCAATCCGTCCGTTAGATTTTAAATCTGACTTCGGTACCGAGTTCCTATCAACGCAGGCTTCAACTGGACGTAAGTTTTATTACGTTTGGATGTGATTTGAAAATATGATGTTGTAGAATTTGATAGAATTCATATATGATGTTCGTGACATAGTAGACATCATAGAATCGAAGTCAGATTAAGAAATAGATTGATTATGGAATTGTTACGAATTTCAGAATGAAATTGACTAGAAATGATATCAGATTTGTACGGTAGTTGATTGTAAATTATTGGAATTGGTTTAGACTAATATAGTATTATCAGTATCGCAAGATTGTACTGTTGTACTGTCAGAAATTGATAAAACAGAGACGTTGGGATTTGATTAGAATATTGATATTGTCATTGCCAGATTGAACAGTGACAGACTTTGAATCAAGACTTTGATTGTATCAGATCGACAGCAAGAAAGGTATAAATAAATGTTGATTCGGGATTGCACAACTCGAGTTAGGTTTCACTCGAGTTTCCCTAAATCATACTTTATTTTATTGCATTGATATTTGCAGATTATCAGATTGATATGTTAATCTATTGACTTAGAGCAGAGTCAGAGTTTGAGTCTAGGGCAGATTAGCCTAGCTAGGGCAGAACCGCCGAGTCTTTTTCAGAACCGCTGAGACTCTAGTCTTAGGTGTATCGATGAGCTTAGATGTAGATCGACGTCTATTGTAGACATTCGATACAGCATACCAAAGTCTAACTTAGATCGGGATCCCTAGATTAGAAATAGGATCAGATCAGATCGCGAGTCATTGATTCATGTAGTCAGATTAGATGCATGTTTTGATGTTTGTTTGTGCTTTTATATATGTTTTATATGATGGCATGTACACATTGTTTATACTGGGATATTTATATCTCACCAGAGTTATCCGGCTGTTGTCTTGTCTGTATGTGTGCATGACAACAGATGGGACAGGTACAGGGTCACAGAAATGAAGAAAGATCGAGTTAGAGTGGAGACTACGGACTTGGACTAGAGATAGAGTTTAAACACTTGATAGTAGTTGTTGAACATGAGTATGTATGATTATATATTTTATCAGATTTATACTTTTATACTGATATGTATAGGAGTTTGATTTCATTTCCTTCCGCAGTTTAAAAAAAAAAAAAATTAGCCCCTGCTTACTATAATTGATTAATTAGTCTCAATCATGATTAAAAAGATGATTAGCGTCCGGGTCCCCACAAAAAATATCATCGATCTTGGATGCATAACAGTTGTTAACCTATCTCAGTCTGAGTTAACCAATTTAATCCTGCTACATGACTATATATGCTAATAATAACAAAAACATTTAACAAGACATATGTTGTATTAAATAATAAAAATACATTATTTATATCTGGAAGATATATAAAGGTCCAGATATTGTAGATTTTCCTATATGTGTTGCATTGTATAGCTCGCGGTATAGGAATGCTAAAACTGCACTTCCCAATTATTAAATTTTACACGATCAATAACATTCAGCAGTTGCAAAAACATGAGTCTGGCCGACCCTCCTTGATAATACGGGAACAATATTCCTCCAATAATCATCAATGCTACACAACATGTATATTTCACGACATCTACTTCCGAAATATTATCAATTGAAATAAGGGTCGAAATACAATGATCGTGTAGTGCAGTCATAGACAAATGACTACCTTTAAAATGCAATGATGATGGCGTGAATCCAAACAAGTCAAGACACGTATGTTGTCATGGAACAACTATATGTGAAACATTTATTCCAGTCACTAGGTCACCATCAATTGTTTGACCCAAAATTATTGAAATATCTTGTAACATGATTGTTGTTTCACCATGTTGGGTGCAATAATTGTCTCTACTTTGGTAGAGCGATCGAACCGTGGTGCTTGAGCTGATGTGTGGTTTAAAAGATTTGAGTTGTACCAAAACTTCACCAGCTTTAGCTTTTGGTAAAGCGGTAACTACTCGTTCCTACTCACCACATTGTCAGACCGCTTAACTCTTATAATATCATCAACAATTTCACGGTCGCTTATAAGTAGAGAACACTGAGATCTTCTGGATCTCGATTTTTCGCTATTATGAAATAAATTGTCAAAAAATAATAAGTTAGTACAAAATATTTTAATAAGAAATGTAATATTACATAAAAAATAAAAATTTAAAAGTTATCAAAAATAAATTAAACAAATAATATAATACTTAATATGTGTACACAATAAAAAAAATTTAATCTTCAATTTCCAATGTACGAATATTTGTTTTTTTTTTGTTTGATTATTTCATTCTTCATATGCAAATATTGAAGTTTTGTTTATAGTAAAGTATTCTCGAACGTTTGGCTATCGAATATCACACGTTTAAAATTTGCAACGTCTGTTAATACTTACAACGAACGCTGCAACAGCATATGATGTGATGCTGCAGAAGCTGCAGCTACACCATGCAATTATGGCAGGGCTGCCACAATTTTTTAATAATAATTCCAATAGTAATGTGGTTGTATTATCGAGGAAGATGGCACATCTCTCGATCTGATAGATGAGGTCCTATTTATGTGCGCACTACCTTCACTTTATTTTAACGGATAAGATCTTATCACACATAAAATTTCAAAAAAAACAAAGTGGGTCCTATATAGACAAATTTTGGTCATCTATCTTATCATAGAGATAATGTCCACATGGGTATGATCAAATAAGCCCCTCAATCCCTTCAAAAATCACATGCTAACCGAGTTTTGAGATTGGGTTCTAATAAGTACCACTATGATATATGTTTTTTTTTTTTGAAATTATACTATGATATCTGTTTTTTTTTTAAATAATTTCAATCATTTTAAATAATTTTTTTGAAGTTATACTATGATTTTCGAAGGGATTGAGGTATGTGCCATCTTCCTCGATAAATGATATCGCTGTGTCTATTTATTGCAAAATAGTGACTTTTTTTTCAATGGAAAATAAGAAGGCTTAAATTATGGCGTAAGAGCGGTGGTATATACGTACACAAACATAAGAAAGCCACGTAATATACTAAAATTAAATCATTACCAAAGTCGCATAGAAATAAATAATTATAATCATATTTACAATGTTGTCTATGAATTCATTTCAAAAAAAAAATGTCGTCTATGAATTAATACTGCAATTAACATAAAAGATAACCATAATTTACGATGTTTCCTATGAAATACCAGTGTTTTTATAACCGGACCGTTAATCGAACCGATCAAACCTTAAAAAATAGTTCAACCGGTTTCACCGAACGGTCCAACCGGATCAATAAACTTAATATTTTATTTATTTTATATAATAAATAAAATAGTAAAATATTGATTATTTATGTTTTTATAGTTTTTACTTAATTTTTAAGATGAAAATTACAACAAATATCTAAATAAACACCACTTTTTCGGTTTTTCCGGTTTTTCCGGGTTTTAACCGGTTTCCGGTTTCCGGTTTTTCCCGATTTAACCGGTTTTTTCCGGTTAAACCGGTTTTCCGGTTTTTTCCTTATCTCCAGACCGGTCCGGAGGTCGGTTTGGAAAACAGTGTGAAATACTACAATTAACATAAAATTCACATATTTTTTGTGTGAAAACACATATTTTTTGTGTGATATGGCTGGGTCCACGTGAGCAAAACTGTCGGACTAGGGTTCAGATCAACTCGTCTAATGCCAATGGTGGGAAGATGACTGAAAGGACACAAATCTACTTTTCCAGTAGTTTCCTTGTGATTAAAGAGTGGTCCCAAAAGAAACAAAGTAACAAATCACCTTATCAAAATGAAACACATGCTATTTACGCGTATAATACATTATATACCTCGTGTATTTAATTTTCTATCCATTGGATAAAATGAGATCCTATCTATATTATTCATCCTCTTTCATAAAATTAAAACTCAACGTTGATTTTCTCTGACAACCCGACAAGAGATGTGTATCACATTGACATGTCCGGGGACCGACGCGTATAGACATCCGGCAATTTTTTTAAATAATAAGCCCTGTAGCAAAACAAATAGCCAAAAACAGATCTTTTTCATACATAAACATTGTCTTTATATTGAAAACATAAATTCAGAAAACTTCATCTCATAGTTGCGGAAGCTAATACTAAAGCTAAACGGTGCTTGATCTTCAGATTTTGGATTCCATCATCAGTCCCAGAACGTCTATTGTTCTTCATCGTTCAGATGTTCCTTATTCTTATCTAGGAAGAGAAGTAATGTGGTGAGTGTTTTGAAAATACTTGAAAAATATATGCTGATTGATTACCACAATAATAAAATTTATACATATAGAAATAGTTTTAAAAGTTCAATAAATAACATGGAACAAATTTCAAAGCTTTGTTTACAGAAATCTATCATAACAATAACATACTCAGAAATTGGAATAGAACATAATATAACATAGCAAAACGGAACATTGAATTCATCTAGTTATTCATGGTCTAACTCTCCCTATATGTTACTCTTTTAAGGGACGAGCATAAAGACACGGTTTTATACCTACTGTGTGGGGGTCAGGACACATTTCTGTACAAATTTTGTGGGCTCCAGAACAAAACTTATCATAACAGTGTTTTTCGGATTCAAACTTGATAGACATGACGTGACATAATTGAACAAACAAAGTCAAAAGATGCAAAGACATAATAAACATATAGTACATCAATCGAACATATCCAAGCTTTAAAACAATACATAAGCTCAGTTACAGAATTTAAAACCTTGCTAAATTTTGTGCGTGAATGGTAAAACTATTGTGACTTGGTGTGGCTCGATCATCACCAGTTTTCCATGCAACGAACCGTACTTTTTACTACTTAAAATTTGCGGAAAAATTAAAAAATTTCTTGAATACGAAAATAAAATCAATACGGTCGTCACTACATCATCCATTCACAATAAAGATCTTGTTAAAAGAAAAGTTTTCTCGAAGCATCTCGCATCAAATATAAAATCAGAGTATTTTAAACTTGCATAAAAACGTTAAAATAATGTGGACGGTCCTCGGGTCTAGCCTCCCGCTCAGTCCAAGCCTGCCCCTGGGTCGCCACCTCATGTCT
The DNA here is from genome assembly GCF_022965805.1 of Primulina eburnea. NCBI lineage: Eukaryota > Viridiplantae > Streptophyta > Magnoliopsida > Lamiales > Gesneriaceae > Primulina > Primulina eburnea. Next base: position 8,166,181 of record NC_133108.1, read on the forward strand.
CCTCATCAACATACTCACCTGCGTCGATCAAGTCTAGTGAGTCTAAAGACTCAACACGTATAAAATGGGAAATAGCGAGTAATACATAATAAAACCGCATGCAACTTTAAAATAGAACATGCATACTTGAACTTGAATTTGCGTACTAAAATTTGAACATACGTACATAACATAGACGTGCCTTAACGTGAAAACTTGTCATAAATATACTGCATACTAGAACATACATAACTTCATCATTTAGCGTAGAGGATGTTTCAAAGCAAGTGACCCATAACATAATAAATGCCTGATCAGACAAACCACAGTACTGGGCTTACAGGGACGTATCCACTGCCACATACATGAGATCCCCGTTCATAATTTAACGGCCTGATTGGTCCTCGTTCATAATTTAATGCTTTCCAACCTCGATCTAACCCGTTCATAATTTAACGGGCGGATTGGTCCCCGTTCATAATTTAACGTTTTCCAATCCTAAACATAATTTGGTCACAAGACATTTAGCATACCTCAAAACTTAAAATATTTTCTTTTTGTACGTCAACATACTTACTTGGCGTTGAGGGATTCGTTGGACTTCGATCGGGGGCGTTGCTGCACCTACTAATCATGAATTTGCATGTTTATCTTGCGTAACTTAGACATAATTTCAAGCTTACATAAGAACCCATTCAATTCCTTATGACGTTGTAAATTCCCATGACTCGACTGCGTCAATCGTTGAACTAAAACCATGTCATCAACCCCCAAAGCATACTATAGAAATTTTCCCCAAACATGAAGTACACGGACCCCGTGCCCATGTTCGGCTCCGGGTCCGTGTAGGTACTGAAAAATGTGTGTGCAGAAAAGGGGAGACACGGACCCCGTGCTTAGGTCCGTGTAGGGGTCCGTGTAGACTCTGTAAAATGTGTCGGGCAGAAAGGAAGGGGCACGGACCCCGTGTCAGGGTCCGTCAAAGGGTCCGTGTAGACTCGGTAAACTGACATTCTGGAAAGAACAAAGGCACGGACCCCGTGCTTGGGTCCGTGTGAGGGTCCGTGTACCTGCTGTGACCGCGAATTTACGAAGATTTCTGTACATGTTATGCTTTACACTCTAGACTCGCTTACCCGGACTAAGAATCAACACCACGAGACCATCTTAGGCCACTATGTCCTTGAATCAAACCAATACTATTGCCCAAAATCACCCACATGTCACAAGCGACCCAATAAACCCGTGAGCGCGACTTTTGACAACAACACGATTTATACGCCCATTCAATCTCTTAAGTGCCTAACGACACGAAACGAAACCGCATTAATCATCTTAACAACATGCTAACCATACCTAAATGTAGTAACGATCGTCTGTCGATCCCCAACGAATCCTGCAACATATAAACTTCAAGAACACCATATTCGTAAAAGTCGCAGTTTGAGAAGTCCCACGAAAAACGCCATAACTCACTCAATTTTCACCCAAAAATCTAGAATTTTATATCAAATCGAAGGCATCGAAAAGTTCTACAATTTTCTAGTTGAAAGTTTTCTCAAAATCTCGACTGAAAATTCTCAGTAACTCAAAATACAGTGAAAAACGATATTTTAGATCTAAAAACTCTTTCAAAACGCATCGATAAATTTCCTGCTCAAACTACTACACATCATACGTGGATTTTACGCATAAAAAACGCAACACATACTATGACATGATCGACGCAGAAAAGAGAGATTATACGTGCCTTTTTTATATCAAACTTTACCGAAACGACATCGCCGAAGCGGAGATGAAAGCGAGGTTGATCCGGAATGAACGTGGCGCTAAAATCTTTGAAGAATTCACAAAAGATCGCTTGAATAATAATAGGGGAGTGGGGCGGCTGCTGTTCTATTGAAGAACCCTAGTATTTCTTTTTGAAGAAATTTTGAAGAAAAAGATGAAAAGAATCGTGTAGTGTGTGTTATGGGTTTTAGTGTGTGTAAAAACATGTAAGTGTGTGTGAGTGCATAAAACGTGCGTGTGGGTTTAAATTTCTGTGTAATTAGTGTTAATTAACTAATAAAAATACTGATAAAAAGGTTAACACACCTAGCTTAAAATAAATCTACAATTAAAATACCACACACCAAAAATGCTAATTTAAAGTTTTAAACTCTTAAAATTACTAACTTAATGATTTAGGCTTAAAAAAAATGCTAAAACTAACAAATCATTTAAAGTGCCTCATCCTCAACTTAAAAATAAAATACCACATTTTTAAATTGCCAGAAATCGTCACCGGGTCTTTTCCTCAATCCCGCTTCGAATGAACACCTGAAACATGAAACTCGAAAAACATTTTAATGTGCATCACAATAAACATGGATAATTTAAAATAATGCATTTTCACAATTATGCATGGCCAAAACTCTTTTAAAATTAATACAATGATTTAATAATTAAATGAATGCATGGATTAAACGTGCACTGAATTTGGGCACTATATTCCAAGACCAAATTTTAGTTGATTTTTGGCGCGAAGATAGATGAACGATGGTAAGATTGACGTCTTATTCTCATCGGGGTTACTGTCCAATAAATGCCTGGATTATACTCGAACTTCAGTTGTTTAAAAGCGCTGAGTAGGCTCGCTCATACTCCATCGGTCTTGGATGTTTCTTGGCCCGATATCACATGCACTACTATGCAGAATATTGCCTTAGATGTTGTGCTAATTATGCCCAAAACTTGGTTGGAGGCTCTCGATTTTTCAGTCCTCAAGCAGTCGGATTTGTGGAAATTTTATGGAGGTTTCTAGTGTGACATTTTTCAGCCCTTTGTGTGGTATTTATAGGACTTAATTTGTTGTAGATCTGAAGGATCATTTGCTGAGTATCTTTAGGATGCTCAAACAAAATATTATCAATGAGCTGCAATAGCTCGTGTTCTAAGAATATTAACACCGATGAATTAAATCGAATTTGGTTAAAAACCAAGCGGCAAAACTCGAAGTAATCTTTCGTGAAGAAGACTGTTATATTAGAAAACATTTTATCTTATGTAAACTGAATAACCGAAAAGGGATAGATTAGTTTTTGCATTCATCAGTTCAGTTATGGTGACAACTGAACTGATACTCTAACTGATCCAAACAGTTTGAAAACAATAGTTAAATAGTTAAATATACAAGATATGTTTATGGATGTTCGGAGACTTCAACTGGTCCTACGTCACCCCTTCTACCGCCTCGGGTAAGATCCACTAGAAGACTTTGATTTATACAACACCTTGTACAAACCCACTCAGCTAGGACTTACACTACTGCCTAAACTGAACTCCAAGTCTAGACTGAAGGCATCACCTTCCAGTCAACACTTCTTTAATGTCTACGTGAGAAAGACTACATACACAAGTTTAACGTCTTTGTGCAAGACTGTATTTGAGTGGATGAGAGTGTTTGTGTGTGAGAACTGGACAAGGATGTTCTCACACACTTAGGGAAATAAGTTTCTTATCTAAGCTGATATAACTATGAAGAGTTCCCTCTGGGCTTATTGCTTCTGAAAGCAGATGTGCAATGAACGTGCCTTTTCTTTTCTCTCGTATATGCTTAAAACTTCTTCTCCTTCTTGTTGAGTCTCCACTGATCTTCTCTTTATATAGGTGGGAAAACTGATCGTACAGTGAGACTCATTTATTGTATATGTTGCATCTTGAATTCGTTTCTTGGACTTTGTGTCTCGACTTTTCGATTGCCCTTCTGAAATGTTTTGTCTTTAATGCTCTGATGCAACGTCCATTTTTGTCCTTTGACTGGACAATGGATTTATACCTTCACGTACAGCTGGATTCCACTTGAAAGAGTTTTGTCTTAATCCATAACTGAAAGATTATGACTGATGCTTCGAACTGGTCAGTTGAACTGATCTTCAATTGGACTGGTGAAATCAGTTGACTCGTCAATTGAACTGATTTCACTCTTGTTCAGTTGGACTGATCAGCTGGGTTTCTTCATCAGTTGAACACTTATTCGGCTGACCAGGCTTCTGAGGTTCTCCTGCTGAACCACCTGTCAACTGGACAATCAGCTGGAATGCTCAATTGACGTAATCAGTTAGACTGATTCATTTTGTGCGATCAGTTGGGTCTTCAATTTGCGATGGAAACATCTCGTGAGTGATCCTAGATGTTGCACACTAAGGTAGATTATTATTAACACAATTAACAAGTTTTGTTATCATCAAAATCAAGATTGCGAACTTGAAAAGCTCCAACAAGATCTTTCCCACCCTCCATTTCAACCGATTGTGGCCTTCAAAATACCTCCAATGATGATCCAATTTGTTAGTCAAGCCATGGTCATCTAGATTAGCCAAAAGGCATCTTCTTGCACCTTGATTTTTTTTTTCTGACTTTTAGCTCCTCTTTTAGCTGAAGTTTGAATCAATTAGGACAACATGCATTGAGCTTCACTGATTTAAATTTTTGGTTCGTTGAGCTAGGGGTTTGTGCACATGAGCTACCATGTTTTGGTTCTTACGAGCTTGCAACATTTCAAACTCCTTGATCTAAGATCTTGCATTCTTTGAGGTGTTTGGTGTTTCAAAATTTCGAGTCGATTATTGGAATTTTTGTCCTCAAAACTTGAGTTTTCTTGGTCTTCAAAAAGGTATGGGTATTGGATGTGCATCTTCTCTTCTAACTCCCTTGTCGCTTCTTGCTTGATATGGCTAAACCGTTGTAACTTGACATATAGAATGGCGCGCCATCTCAGTACTTGAACTTTGGTGTCTACTATACAGATAGGGACTTCTTTGTATTTTAGTTCTTCATTCATGTTTTCTTTTATTAGTAACGGTGAAACTTCAAGGACGTGATTTATGTTAGGAATATATCTTCATAGTTATCCTGCAGAGGTCCTCCAAGATGCTGATGTCCTGCTTTGACTTGCTGATTGGCACCTAGACACAAATTAAGCCACGTCTTTCTTCATTCTATTCCACCAGTAATTCTTCTTCAAATCTCGGTACATCTTGGTGCTTTCAGGGTGAACTGAAATTCTTGACTTGTGAGCTTTGGCCATTATTTCTTGTCAGATATTGCAGACGTTTGGTATGCACAAACATCCTTCTATCAACATAACTCTCTGATAAACAATTTGAAATTCTTGAGCTTTCTTTTTTTGGAGTTGTTCCTTAATTTTTGTTAAGGAAGAATCCTGGTTTTGTTTCAGTTTAACCGATTCTTGAAGAGGGAGTTGGGCCGAAAGAGAGGCTAAGTTTATATTTTCCATGTATATTTGGCTTAGGCGTCACCTACCTTATTTGCCATTTTTGGATGGTAGTTTATGGTCAAATCATATTCTTTCAGGAGTTCGATTTACCTTCTCTGCTTCATGTTTAATAATATTTTTGTGAATAAGTACTTGAGGCTTTGGTGATATAGAAATATCTCGCATTTGGCACTATATAGATAACGCTTCCATATTTTTAGCGCAACACAATTGCAGTTAACTCTAGATCATGTATTGACGAAGAGATTATGTAACCCACAAAAGCGATGATATTTATAAATAATTCACATGTCTTGAATTTTGCATATATATTTTTTTCTCTGAGTATCTATAGAGTGAAATAAGATGTTCCTTATGATCTTCCTCACTTGGTGAGTACACAAGAATGTCATCTATCAGCACTACCACAAACTTCTCAAGATATGATTTGAACACTCTATTCACGAGGTCCATGAATGTCATTGAAGCATTGGTCAAACCAAACGGCATTATCGTGTACTCATAGTGTCTATATCTTGTCCTAAAAGTTGTTTTAAATATATCATCTACCTTTACCTTCGGTTGATGGAACCTTGATCTTAGATTGAGCTTTGAAAAGATCTTTGCTCTTTTTTGCTGATCCAAAATTTTGTCTATTCTTGGGAGAGGGTATTTATTTTTTATTGTGATTTTTTCAGCTCCATGAATAACCTCATACTCACGTCTTTATTTTTCATAAACAACACTCGAGCTCCTAACGGAAATGCACTAGGTCGGATTCGCTTTTTGTTCAAAAATTCCTGGAGTTGATACTTCAAATCTTTGAGTCCTGTTGGTGCCAATCGGTATGGTTCCTCTAAGATTGTTGCAGTACCAGGGACAAAATTAATTTCAAAATCCCCCTCTCTATCAGGAATTGTGCCATTCAATTTCTCGGGGAAGACAACCGAAAATTCTTGAATGACTGGGATATCTTCTAATCTAGGAGCAGTTTCTTTACTTACGTCGCTTATCATTTCCAAGTAAATTTATTCACGAGCTTTCATGGCCTTCCAGGTTTGTGATGCTGATAGGACATATTTTTGTTCCTTGGATTTGCCAAGATAGACGATTTCTTCTTGGTTTGGAGCCCAAAGTTTGACATTATTCTTTTGACAGTGCACCAAGGCATGGTTCCTAACTAACTAATCCATTCTTAGAATGACGTCGAATAACACAATATTGAGTTGAATTAGTTCGCCTTGAAGATATGTGTATGGATGCAAATTTTGCAGCTCTGATGTACCTTATGGGTTTCAATAGTTTTAGTTGTTGTTACTCTTAAGGGATTGCTAAGAGTTTCACATTCAAGTATTAGATTCTTAGAGAATCTTTTAGATACAAATGAGTTGGTAGCACCATAGTCAAATAATACATAGGAAGGCATTTTATTGATAAAACAGTACTTTCCACAACTTTGTTTGTGTTGTCCGCCTCATCGTGGGTCATTGAAAAACACGAGTGTTAGTCTTGTTTTCCTTGGGCTTGTGAGTACCAACGTTTGGTTTGATCTCTTCATCTTTGTTCTCAAGACATCCGCTATTCTGATGTCTTAATTATCCGCGCTTGAAACAAGCTCCAATCTTTCTGTGTTATTCCCCTTAGGCAGACTGACCAACAAAAGGTCGTTTGTGTTTAATTTCTTCTCCACGACACTTTTAGGACATTTGTAAGGAAAAACATGAAATTTTTAAAAGGTTCATTAAGGCATAACCAAATAATTTTAAGGATGCATTCAATCAAGTTTTTAAATATAAAAGTGTCTCGTTCATTTGACCCTAATACAACTGAGACTTATCCTAGGGGTCTATCCTAATCATCCAAGACTTATCCATCTACTATAACACAAATATCTTCATCTTCCACAGGAGATGGATTTCTCAGGGCTAAGGAGAGATGTATCTATGCTCGGTCAAGGTTATTGGTGACTCGTTGCACATCAGTCAGGAGCTGATTCTTAGCTTCCATGAGTGTTTGCTTCTTTTGTCTCTCTCTAACGAGTTGAGCCTTTAGGGTTGCAATATTTCAGGTTTGGTTATCAATGTGGCCTGACGCATGCGAAGGGCTGCTTGAGCACGAGTACGAGAGGCGACCATTTTCTAGAATAAATTGAATGAAAAAGCTTAGAATCACAGTAATGGTAAAAATCAAAGTCATAACGTCCGACAGGTGAAAGTACCAAGATTCGGGACGAATAGAATTTTTCGTGGATCTTTCCAAAACTGGAAAGTTTAGAAATTTTTGAATAGATTGAAAGTATGGAATATAGAATTTTTTGCATAGATTGAAAGTACAGAATAGCGGACGGGATCTATTTTTGAGATTTCTATGCAAAGATATATGTCATTCAAATAGTCTCACAAATGGAACAACTCATATTTGAAAATCTAAACAATAGAATGTGAGTTTGATTTGTCAAAACGATTTGTATAGGAAGACATTAGGCTTTTACCAAAATATTCAAATTTTGTCTATCAAAAATCTCATCCAGATTTTTGAACTTTGCGACTCTGATAAGTAGCCAAGTTGTTGGCCAAGTCAAGTGTCATCTAGATTGGCTAAAAGATCACTTCTTGCACCTAATTTTGTCAAACCTTTAGCTCATCTTTCAGCTGAATTTTGAGTCAATTAGGACAGCATGTATTGAGCTTCATTGATTAAATTCTTGGTTCCTTGAGCAGGTGTTTTTCCACATGAGCTACCACATTTTGGTTCTTAATTACGAGCTTGCAATGTTTCGGATTCTTGAGCTAAGATCTTGCATTCTTTGAGGTGTTTTTGTTCTTCTAAAGTTAGAGTCTTCACAAACATGATGCATTTTAATATTTGTGGGAAGAAATGATTAATTGGCCAACGTGCAGCCACAATATATTTTTATGAGGAACATTACAAAAAAACGGATGGATTAGCGACGATTTTTATGGAACCGTCGCTAATATTGCGACGTTTTTCTTATAACCGTCGCTATATAGCGACGAGTTTCAAGAAAACCGTCTCCATAAACGACTGTTTACTAGAAACCTTCGCTTTTTTAGCTACGATTTAATAAAAATCGTCGCTATTTTAGTCACGGTTTACTAAAAACCGTCGCTGTTTTAGCCACGGTTTATTAAACCGTTGTAATATATTGTGAAAATTTTTAATAAACCGTCGCTACTCAAAACACGTGACGGTTTACTAAAAACTGTCGTTTTTTTAGCCATGGTTTAATAAAAACCGTCTCTTTTTTAGCCACGGTTTACTAAAAATCGTCGCTTTGTTAGCCACGGTTTATTAAATCGTCGTAATCTAGTGCGACGAGTTTTAAGCGACGAGTTTTAATAAACCGTCGTTACTCAAAACATGCGACGGTTTACTAAAAACCGTCGCTTTATCCATGTGCGACGGTATAATACAACCCGTCGCAAAATACGGCGACAGTTAAATATAAACCGTCTTAATCTAGATCGGCGACGGTTTTTGGAAAAGCCGTTGCTAGTGGCGACGGTTTTATCTTAGACCGTCGCTATGATTCTATATATATCGAGGTTCGCGAACATTTTTATTAAGCGATTTTCACCTATCTTTGGTAGTAACCAAACTCTATAAATTTTTCGAAGTTTCGGTTTTTTATTTTGTACTAACTATTTCGTATTTATTTTGTAGATTTGCTACTCGGTGCGATTTTCCAGCGTTACGTGGAAGCAGGCATATCTTCGCGCAATATCAGGTTTTAAATGTTTTTTTTTTACAGAAAATTTAATACATGATTTTAATTTTTACGTATTAGTTTATTTGTGTAAATTTAATACATTAATTTTTACTTAAATTTAATATCTTCGCGGTGCATCAGGTGCGACTTTTCGTTACATACCGTCGCTATATTAAGCGGCGGTCTTTTAAAAAAACCGCTGATTAAGATAGCGATGGTTTTTAGTTATACCATCGCTTATTATAGCGACGGTTTTCGAACAACCGTCGCTTATTATAGCGACAGTGTTTACAAACCGTCGCTTAATATAGCGACGGTGTGTATGCTTATTTTCGCGACGACAGTAGCAACGGTCTTCTTCATAAAAACCGTCGTGATATGCGACGGGAGTTGAAAAATCGTCACTTTGAGAAAGCGACGCTAGGTTCTGTTACGGACCGCCAAACCGTCGTTAAAACCGTCGCTTTTACCATTTAGCGACGGTTAATTTTTTTTTTTTTTTGTAGTGGAAGCAAATTAAATATTTTTTTCAATGAGTCCCATTAAATTGATCATCTAATTTTATTCACCACGATTTCAACATGGTGTGAGACAAGATCGTAATGAATGAGAACTACGACCCACAATCTTTACAAAAACAATAAAAACATGGATTTACCTTCACGGACAACAACCATGACATAAACATTTGTGGTCCTAATTAAAAGATTTTATTTAAAATTTTGATAATTAGTTTTCATTTATTGTTTGTAGTGTATCCTCTTCCTTCATTAATGCATTTTTTGTGCATATTTAACATACCGAATCAAATGTATATATTCCATAATATGGTTATATAATTAACATTTACACTACTACTTCTAATATTTTCTCCATGTACGTGTTTGAATTCCATAGTCTCTCAACATTAGGTTTACTAAATACACATTGGCCTTGTTCAAGTATTAAATAAACGGTGCATATATAGGATGACTGTTAAGTTTATAATATCCTAAGTTTTAGCAATGACAAGAATAACATCGAGTTTTTTTTAGGTCCAATTGTTATTTTCATGTAATTAAAATGTACGTTATAGCAGCTGGACAACCTAGATCGCTCATTATTCTATCAGAATTTCAAGCTGTAGAAATCATCAGAATATCATCACTTGTATATGTTTCAAACCGGGCTGCTCTATCAAATATATGCTCAGAGTCTGACTGTTCAACTCTAATTTGTCATACATTAATAGGTCAAGATGGATACATCAAATCAAGCCGCTCAAATATTATCTGATAAAGTGTCAAGCACAATATCCTACCAACTCTTAATTGACATAAATGTTTTCTAAAATTTCAAAGAGTCGATCAACCTTTCAGAAGCTAAGAGCTGAAGCCGTAAAAAAATTCATTTACTGCATCGTACAATGAAAAGAGGTTGTAAAAACCAATCTGTCGGGAGTAGTACAGATGAATGTTGAAAAATTTTCAACTGTTAGAGTTTTTTAAGTATATGAAAACATACTCAGATTGAAGAAAATAACATGATTTACAAGATTCAAAGCCTTTTTGTAATGCCCGAGATGTCATCATTTTTATGAGAACCCGAAAATTAAATAATTGATTTAAATTATTGAATGGCATTTTTGTGATTTTCGGATGGCATTTTCGTAATTATTTGAGGGAAATGGCATTTTCGTAATTATGGGACGTCAATGGCATTTTCGTAATTATTGGATGGCAATGGCATTTTCGTAATTATTGGAGGCAATGGCATTTTCGTAATTTTGCAAGAAATTGGGCAAAAACTGAATGGATGCCACGTACTAAATCTTGCATGCAATATATATATACACACGATTCCTTATTCATTTCCTTCAGCAGAAAATCGAGAGATTGAGGAAAGTTTTACTTCTTGATCTTAGAATTCGATTTGCGAGCGAACCGTCTATTCAATTTTAAATCCGACTTCAGTACTGTGTTCCTATCAACGCAGGCTACAACTGGACGTAAGTTTTATTATGTTTAGACAAGATTTGAATTTATGATATTGTCAGAATTGAATATGATTCAGATATGGTGTTTCTGCTACCGTGGACATTATAGAATTGAAGTCAGATTAAAGAACAGACCGTTTCTATAATTGTCATGATTTTTGAAAGATATTGACTGAGATTTTGATATCAGAATTGTGTATTACTGATTTTGAATATACCGATATTCAGATTATGAGTTCCAGTATTATATTTGTGATGTTCAGAATTGACGGGGTTATTCAGATTGTATTGTTATGCCGTCGAAACATCAGTTGATTTAGATTGATCAGATTCAGATATGAGTTCGATTAGATTGTGATATTATTGATATGACTCAGATTGTATCTTGTTCAGACATTGATCAGATTGTATACTGAATTGAGTATTGATCAGAACAGATTGTATATTGAGTTATTCACTGATACAGTGTATTCGATATTGTCATTTCAGATTTGATATGGACAGAGTTGAATACATGTCATCGTCTTCGTCAGACAGGGACGACAAAGGTATAATTCATGTGATATCTGGGAAGACATAACTCAAATCAGAACTCATTTGAGTTTCCCAATAAAATCACATACTTGATTATTGTTTATCTTTTGATATGATTATGATTTGTTTATAGACTTAGATTCAAATCTTTTGAAAAGAACATGCTGGGTTTACAGATTTTGTATTCATGCATTAAGATAGGAAAGTCTGCGAGATCATCCAGACTTCTAGATGTTCGGCGATATCACAGCTTAGGGGAAGATCACTGCCCCTATTGTAGATGCGGATACAGATCAGGCCGAAGTCTAGGAATAAGACGTACAGCACCTCGATTGGTAGGGTAGGTGACAGACAGTGACGTCTTATTCACACCGGGATCCCTAGAGTTATAGATCGAGTCAAGTCTAGACATGATTTGATTAGAACTGCATACTTATATGGATGTGGCTCCTAGATCATGGGACCCATCATTACTGCTTTCAGTTAAGTTAGCATGTTTTATGATTAAGATTGTTTATATGCATGTTTATCTGATTTGAGTTGCATGCTTATTTGATTAATTTCATAGATTATGAAATAGATTGTTTCTATACATGATAGAATGTTTTATAATTCAGTTTGTTTATATACATGCTTACCATGTTTTGTACTGGGATTTATTCTCACCGGAGTTATCCGGCTGTTGTCTTGTTTTGTATGTGTGCATGACAACAGGTGGGGCTGGATCAGGGTCGAGATGACGATGAGAGAGGACGAGTTAGCGTGGTGATTCCGGACTTGTAGCAGATTTGGTTTATTACTTGAACTTAGTAATCGAACCTTAGACTTAGATTGTACAGTATTGTACTTTTATACTGAAATGTATAATTATTATACTGATTTGTATAATAGATAGATGCCATTATCTTCCGCACTTTATTTTAAAAAGAAAAATTTTTAGACCCTGTTTATCAGAACTGATAATTAAATCCCAACGATGATTAAGAAGATGATTAGCGTCCGGGTCCCCACAACAGGTGGTATCAGAGCTGATAGGTCCTTGAGACTTAGATTATCAGAGCGATAGATCCTTTAGATTGAGATAGTCAGAACTGATAGATCCTTTAGACTGAGATAGAAGAGAATGTACGGGGTAGATGAATTTTCTTTCCTTGCATGTGTGTGCTAGCATGAGATTGATTTAATGTTGATTGACATTATGTGCTAGCATGAGACTATGTGTTACTGCGTTAAGATACATGTTTACCTGATTATGTGATTGGAATTGGTATTATGTATTCTTAAGTATGAATCAGATCAGATTCATGATCAGCAGTAAGATGATCAGGATCAGAGAAAGATTGGTACAGATTTGTAGTATGAGATTACTAATGTGTTTGGTAATCAGATGTACCGCCCAGAAGAATTCCAGAAAGAGGCAGTACTTCATATGATCAGACAGGTAGGTCAGAACCTCAGATAGACGTGTCAGAAAGTCAGATAGAAACACAGATGAATAAGTTTCAGTCGTAGAAACCACCGATTTTAAAGGGTACTGAGATGCCAGCAGATTGTGAGAATTGGCTTGAAGATATAGAAATGTTATTTGAATTCCTTGGCTTTCCAGATGAGTGCAGAATTACACTGATTGGGAATCAGCTACAGGATATTGCAAAGAGTTGGTGGATGGTAACTAAGGAAAACTTAGAACGGCGTAGTTTAATGATTCTGTGGAAGACCTTTAGATTTGAATTTTATCAAAGATTCTTCCCTACATCATATAGACAGGACAGAAGTGCAGAGTTTACAAACCTAAGACAGAATCAGATGAGTATTGATGAGTACTTGGCACAGTTTTTCACCTTGTTACGCTTTGCCCCTCTTGTGGCTAGAAATGATGATGCTCTTTCTAGTCAGTTCATTCAAGGATTGAATCTAGAAATACGTATATTGGTGAATGTGAAGCAATCAAGTAGTTTTGCTGATACCTTGAATAGGGCCAAAAGAGCAGAAACAGTTCTGACAGGACAACAGGAAGCATCGTATGATCTTCCAGCTCCGAATCCACAGCAACTGCCTTCTAGAGTCGAAGTTGGCAGCAGCAATGATAAACAGAAAGAACCATTGAAAACTCAAAAGAAACCGTTCAAGAAATTAGGAAGTGGTTCCTCTAGTTCCGGTGGTTCCAGCCCGAGCTATACAGGAGTATATTGCAGAAATTGTGGAGGGAGGCATTCCACAGAGAAATGCCAAGGAGTGCTTGGTAGATGCAATATTTGTAAACAGCCGGGGCACTTTGCTAGAGTCTGTCCCCAGAAAGGTTCCCGAAGATTTTAGGGAACAGAATCGAGAAACAGACCCAGAATACACTACAGGTACTATTCTTTTATGATTATACTGCATATGTATTGATATGTACTAATGCATTCTGTATAATTATCTGTGACTGAGTGGCATGGAGATATGCATTATCTGTTGGGTCTGTATTACTGTAATATTGATGTCTTTACTTGTTGAGAAAGAAAGATTGATATCAGAGATTTCTCTGACATCTTGTATACTACAGTAAGATGAGAATAAGATCGAGTTAGATTACGATGTACTTGTGTTTTCTGATTTGAACGCATTATTGAGGTAATATGCTAAACAAGTACAGAACTATTATAGATTCCAGTCAGGAAAGTATAAGATTCAGACCAGATACGGCTGATGAGTAGAGATTTCACAGTAAGGATTCTAGATTTCGAATTCCTTTGATATCTGTGTGGTCTATGACTCGATTAATACAGAAAGGAACAGATGGTATCCTTATGTATTCAGTAGATTTACTGAAATCGAGCCTAGCATTGGCAGATTTGCCAATGGTATATGAATTGATTGATATTGCCTAGATAAGATTTTAGAATTGCTCTATATCAGAAAGATAGATTTCAGAATTGAATTTAGATCAGATACTGATTGTTGTTGTAGATTCAGTACAGAATGATATTGAATGTACAGAATGATACAGAAAGAATTGAAAGATCGGTAGAAGAATATTGACCAGGAGTTACATCTGATTTAGTGATACTCTTTGGCATGTTCAGTATCTTCAGGGATGTTCTAATGATTTTATGCTCATTGTATCTATGAGATTTTGATATATTTACAGCATCTGATTGATTGAATAGAATATCTGAAGATTGTATTGAATATTCTGAGAACGGTGATGATTGTATACAGAAATTATTCAGATAAGAATCTTGCTTGAAACAGATTGTATTCAGAGTATGCGATATCTGAAGTTAGTATACAAATTGATTTTGTTACAATTGAGATTGTGATCAGTGACTGATAAGATATCGAGATCAGAAAGATCGGGAAGTTTAGGAATGTCAGAATTGTCAGAAATGTATGTTGTCTGATTTGGCAGATTATTTTATTCGACTGTTGCTTTATATCTGCTGAGTATTGTTATTGTTCTAAATCAGTATTTGAGATATCTTATATTGTTTTGGGGAGCATATTTTATTTGCAGATGAGATATAGCAGTTGAGCAGAATGACATGAAGATATTTACCAGAAATCATTATTTTATGAGTTCACTGAACTCACTAGATCTGTATAGGTTAATAATATTTTGTATCTGATTTGATATTACTGTTATTTTGAATCCGTATATGATACAGATTGTTGTGAACCGTGGAGAATATATACAGTTCAATTGTATCAGAGTTATTTTCGAGGGGTACAACTATTCAGAAATGTGATCAGAATGTTCAGAACTAGATTTCAGTAATCAGAGTCGAGTAACAGATATGTGATTGTGTATTTTATATGAGACTGATTATCTTGTGATATCAGAATGTTTCAGAATTGAATAACAGAATTGATATTGATAGTCAGAGCCGAATACCAGGTAGGTATTTTTTTTCTTTACTTTATGTTATTAACTGATTCGTTTATATCAGTAGTTCGAAGTTGAAATCACAGATAGTGTCAGAAAGGCGATGTAATGACTTCAGTTGTCATATTTGTGACTGAGAGTGTATGATATTCGAACAGATAGTTGTGATATAGACAGATGAGATCAGTTATGACAGGAATTGTATTGATATGACTGAATCGCTAACAGAAAAGACAGAAAGACAGAAATCAGAAGATTTATTACAGAATTGTGAAGTTCTAAATAGAAATGAGAGTACATTTCTATAGCCTTCGTAATGAAATTACCGTCATTTTTACAGATTGTAATATGATATGATTAAGATTGACAGATTGTTCAGTCTATATCTATCAGTTTGTACAAGATAACGTACAAACATGACCCAATGACACAGATTAATGTCAGAAAAGTGGTCAGAAAGATCAGAATGCCACAGTAGATATTTGTACAAGATAACGTACAAACATGACCCAATGACACAGATTGATGTCAGAAAAGTGGTCAGAAAGATCAGAATGCCACAGTAGATTATGTCAGATTGTGATTGTGCTTGAGTTGTACCTGTGACAGAGTATAACCTGAGCTTTCTATTAGAGAGTTTTACAGATGGACAGACAGTCAGAGTGCACTAGCCAGATATTGGAAGATTTTGGTACAACTTTAGTGCTGGATGTTAGCACTATACAGCTTTAGTGCTGGATGTTAGCACTAGATGTTATGAATTATTGTTCCGGTATGACAATAACTATTACGATAGTTCAGAATGGACAGATTTAAGAAACCAACGTCGGATGATGACGATTGGTATTTGAAGATAAAGATAGTATATGTCTTGATTTGAGATAAACAGATTTGATAACAGCTGATGGTACTGATTTGGGATGAGCTGTAGTTTGGTTTATACGGATGTTGTATAATCAGTAAGGCGAGATTGATTATGTCAATAGGATTGGAGAAGTATTATGACATAATACTTAGTGAATGTTTAACCCAGACTGGAATCAGATATTTGAGTTAGTTTAAACTCTGTTATGCATTTCTTCTGATATCCCTGAATTGATTGTTATGAGTTCGAGGACGAACTCAGATCTAAGAGGGGGAGAAATGTAATGCCCGAGATGTCATCATTTTTATGAGAACCCGAAAATTAAATAATTGATTTAAATTATTGAATGGCATTTTTGTGATTTTCGGATGGCATTTTCGTAATTATTTGAGGGAAATGGCATTTTCGTAATTATGGGACGTCAATGGCATTTTCGTAATTATTGGATGGCAATGGCATTTTCGTAATTATTGGAGGCAATGGCATTTTCGTAATTTTGCAAGAAATTGGGCAAAAACTGAATGGATGCCACGTACTAAATCTTGCATGCAATATATATATACACACGATTCCTTATTCATTTCCTTCAGCAGAAAATCGAGAGATTGAGGAAAGTTTTACTTCTTGATCTTAGAATTCGATTTGCGAGCGAACCGTCTATTCAATTTTAAATCCGACTTCAGTACTGTGTTCCTATCAACGCAGGCTACAACTGGACGTAAGTTTTATTATGTTTAGACAAGATTTGAATTTATGATATTGTCAGAATTGAATATGATTCAGATATGGTGTTTCTGCTACCGTGGACATTATAGAATTGAAGTCAGATTAAAGAACAGACCGTTTCTATAATTGTCATGATTTTTGAAAGATATTGACTGAGATTTTGATATCAGAATTGTGTATTACTGATTTTGAATATACCGATATTCAGATTATGAGTTCCAGTATTATATTTGTGATGTTCAGAATTGACGGGGTTATTCAGATTGTATTGTTATGCCGTCGAAACATCAGTTGATTTAGATTGATCAGATTCAGATATGAGTTCGATAAGATTGTGATATTATTGATATGACTCAGATTGTATCTTGTTCAGACATTGATCAGATTGTATACTGAATTGAGTATTGATCAGAACAGATTGTATATTGAGTTATTCACTGATACAGTGTATTCGATATTGTCATTTCAGATTTGATATGGACAGAGTTGAATACAGGTCATCGTCTTCGTCAGACAGGGACGACAAAGGTATAATTCATGTGATATCTGGGAAGACATAACTCAAATCAGAACTCATTTGAGTTTCCCAATAAAATCACATACTTGATTATTGTTTATCTTTTGATATGATTATGATTTGTTTATAGACTTAGATTCAAATCTTTTGAAAAGAACATGCTGGGTTTACAGATTTTGTATTCATGCATTAAGATAGGAAAGTCTGCGAGATCATCCAGACTTCTAGATGTTCGGCGATATCACAGCTTAGGGGAAGATCACCGCCCCTATTGTAGATGCGGATACAGATCAGGCCGAAGTCTAGGAATAAGACGTACAGCACCTCGATTGGTAGGGTAGGTGACAGACAGTGACGTCTTATTTACACCGGGATCCCTAGAGTTATAGATCGAGTCAAGTCTAGACATGATTTGATTAGAACTGCATACTTATATGGATGTGGCTCCTAGATCATGGGACCCATCATTACTGCTTTCAGTTAAGTTAGCATGTTTTATGATTAAGATTGTTTATATGCATGTTTATCTGATTTGAGTTGCATGCTTATTTGATTAATTTCATAGATTATGAAATAGATTGTTTCTATACATGATAGAATGTTTTATAATTCAGTTTGTTTATATACATGCTTACCATGTTTTGTACTGGGATTTATTCTCACCGGAGTTATCCGGCTGTTGTCTTGTTTTGTATGTGTGCATGACAACAGGTGGGGCTGGATCAGGGTCGAGATGACG
Source organism: Primulina eburnea (assembly GCF_022965805.1). Lineage (NCBI taxonomy): Eukaryota > Viridiplantae > Streptophyta > Magnoliopsida > Lamiales > Gesneriaceae > Primulina > Primulina eburnea. Next base: position 8,184,371 of record NC_133108.1, read on the forward strand.
ATGAGAGAGGACGAGTTAGCGTGGTGATTCCGGACTTGTAGCAGATTTGGTTTATTACTTGAACTTAGTAATCGAACCTTAGACTTAGATTGTACAGTATTGAACTTTTATACTGAAATGTATAATTATTATACTGATTTGTATAATAGATAGATGCCATTATCTTCCGCACTTTATTTTAAAAAGAAAAATTTTTAGACCCTGTTTATCAGAACTGATAATTAAATCCCAACGATGATTAAGAAGATGATTAGCGTCCGGGTCCCCACACTTTTAAACTCTCCAAATATTCCAGATCTCGAGCATTCATAATCATTCAGATATCAAGCTGCTCTCTTAGCACAAGCCTATACGACATCAGATCTTCAAGGATCGTTTTGTGCTAACCTAACCAACTTTAGTCATTCAAAGCTATCTGCTGGAAGGATGAACCAATGGTTCTTAAATGCCAAATTTTGAGTTATCACCTAGAGTTTCGATAAGTCCTAGTCGATGTGGGTTTTGTACAAGAGTGTATTAATCAAAGTATTTTATTATATTGGATTATTTCCTAAGTAAAAGAAAGGGTAATTTAGAAATATTTATCTCCAAACATCCATAATATTTTGTCTCATTGAATTATATACTTTATCTTATTTGCATGCTTACTTCTAGCGGCCTTGTTAACGTTGTTTAAATTGAATAATATAATATCATGAGTCAAGTCAGACAGTTTTCACACTTATTTATTTTCAGTGATCCATCTCAGTCTAGTCATTCAAGAAAATATTTTAACGGCTAAAAACTTTTAAAGCTATCAATGAAAAAAAAACAGTTGATATTCGTTAATTCTTGAAATAAGTATTCTATTTTCATTGAGAAGATGCATGGGTTGCAAAAATCATCCGGAGATAGAACTTGCTTAATGTAACGAACCGTATTCTTTACTACTTAAAATTTGCGGAATAATTAAAAATTTTCTTTTAAACTAAATGAAATGCAGAAATGAAATCAAATACGGTCGTCACTACATCCTTCAGAAATAAAAATATTTGAAATCGACATCACCAATAAAATTTGCTGAAAAGAAACATCATTCCAAAAGTCTTGAAACGAAACATAACATCAGAGTATTTTAAACTTGCATAAAAAGAATCGTAAAATAACGTGGGCGGTCCTCGGGTTTAGCCTGCCGCTCAGTCCAAGACTGCCCCTTGGTCATCACCTCCTGTCTCCTCCACATAGTCACCTGCATCGATCAAGTCTAGTGAGTCTAAAGACTCAACACGTATAAACTGGAATAACGAGTACTACATAATAAAATCACATGCAACTTTAAAATATGACATACATAACTTGAAACTTGACTTGCGTATTAAAACTTGAACATACATACATACATACTTCGACGTGCCATAACTTAAACTTTTCATAAATATGCTGCATACTTGAACGTACATACTTCATCATTTTGCTTAGAGGATGTTTCAAAGCAAGTGACCCATACATAATAAACGCCTGATCAGACAAACCACAGTACTGGACTGACAGGGACGTATCCACTGCCACATGCATGATATCCCCGTTCATAATTTAACGGGCTGGTTGGTCCCCGTTCATAATTTAACGCTTTCCAACCACGATCTAACCCGTTCATAATTTAACGGGGTGGAGAGGTCCTCGGCCACATTCACCGACTTCCAAACCCATTCATAATTTGGTCACAAGACATTTAGCATACCTCAAAAACTTAAAATATTTTCTTGCACGTCAACATACTTACTTGGCGTTGAGGGATTCGTTGGACTTTGACTGGGGCCGTCGCTGCTGCACATACTAACATGAAACTGCATACTTAACTGGCATAACTTAGACGTAGAAATCATACTTACTCCTAAGCTCAATCAATACTTAGGACGTTCTAAGTTTTCCCATGACTCGACCTTGAAAACATCATATTAAACCTTAACATACAACCTCAAACCGAATCCTAAGTGATGAAAGAATGTATCCCAAAAATAGGAGGACACGGACCCCGTGCCTAGGTCCGGGCTTGGGTCCGTGTAGACACTGCATGGTGTGTGTGTCGAAAAGTAAAGGCACGGATCCCGTGTATAGGTCCGGGTCAGGGTCCGTGTAGATACTGTAAAGGGAACACTCGGAAAGGAGAGGGGCACGGACCCCGTGCATGGGTCCGTGTGGAGGGTCCGTGTACTCTCGGGAACTTGGCACTGCTGAGGGAACAAAGGCACGGACCCCGTGTGGGGGTCCGGGTGAGGGTCCGTGTACTCGCGGGACAAGAAAACTCACGAGAATTTTGTACATGTTTTGTTTAGCGCTCTCGACTCGATTGTACGGACTATGAGTGGACACCTCGAGACCCATCCTAGCTTGCCATAATCTTAAAACACATTCGCATAGACTCCCAAAGCAACAATGTTCACCTTACGACGCATATCATTCAAAAACGTGGCAATTGACACCGAAACGTTTCCTACGGCTTTAATGAGGTCGAGTGCCTATCGACACTAAACAACCTATCAAATAACAACCCAACATCATACTAAGCATACCTAGACGCAGCAACGATCACCCGTCGATCCCCAACGAAGCCTGCAACATAAAATCTCAAGAACACATCAATACATAATTTTCTGAAAACGCAGTTTGAGCAATCCCACGAAAAAAGTCATAACGCACTCAATTTTCATCCAAAAATCTCGAATTTTATATCAAATCGAAGGCATCGAAAAGTTCTACAATTTTCTAGTTGAAAGTTTTCTCAAAATCCCGACGAAAAAATCGTAATTTTCAACAGAACAGTAAATTACGAGTTTTCAGATCTAAAAAGTATTTCAAAACGCATTCAAACCATTTTCCGCTCAAACGACGAATGTCACACATGAATTTTTACGCATAAAAATAACCCAACATATAATATGACAAGATCGATTCAGAAAGAACAGAATATACGTGCCTTTTGATGATAAATTTTACCGAAACGGCGATACCGATGCGGGAACGGAGCGAGGCTTGATCCGGGACGAACGTGGCACTAAATTCTTGCAATAAAACTCACGAAAATTGCTGGGAGACTCGAAGAGAAGGGGACGGCTGCTGAATGCTATGGAACCCTAGGTTTCTCTCTTTTAAATTCTGAAAATAAAATGTGTATGTGTGTGTAGTGTGTTTTTACGTGAGTGTGTGTGTGTGTGTGAAATTGTGTGTGTGCGTGTGTTTCTAATATCTAGGGAATAAATTATGCTTAATGACAATTAGCCACTAATTAAATGCCAACCTTCCATTAATTTTAACAAAATTCCTACTTAACATGCATCCCCACTAATTTTATAAAATTCTCTAATTAGAACAATAGAACACCAAGAATGCTAACTTTAAAAATTTTAAACTCTTAATTCACAAAATACAAGATTAGGCTTTAAAAATGCTATCAACCTAATAAATTAGTTAAAATACCCCAACCTCAACTTAAGATAAAATACCACATTTTAAAATCGCCTAAATTCGTCGTCGGTCTCTTTCCCTCGATCCCGCCTCGAATAATCGCCTGAAATATAAAGCTCGAGGAAAACATTTTAACGTGTTTAACATAATGCAAATTCATAGATCATGAATTAAAACGCAAATTAATGAAATAAACATGCATTAAAACCATTTAATAAAATACATGAGAAATTTAATAACTTGCACGCACGTGGTTCATGTGGAACTCAATTTTCGGGACGTCACACTTAAGGTTTCTAAACAATTAATGTTATTCTTCTTAGGCAAGTAATAAATCGTGTCTGGACAAAGGCAAGGCTAAAATGATAAACTTTGTTTGGTCCGGCATAATATATGAACATGATCAGTCAAAAGTCCAACCTAACCGGAGTGTAAATTTTGAGAACAAGGCCAAGCATAGGATCAATCTTTGTTACCCTGAGCAACTCAATCAATTCAAAGCTATCCGTTTGAAGTTATTGTTTCTGGTGAACCAATGGTTCTTAAACAACCAAAAGTTGTTGAGTGGTTCCTGGGAGTTTCAACTTATTCAGTGATAAATTTCAGTAGAAATGTGTTTTGTTTAAGAGTGCATTAATCAAAGTCTTTTAGTAAATTCATTCATAAGTAGAAAAATAGGTGATGTAAGAGTTTATAGCCAAACATCCATAATATTTATCTCATTTACTTGTACACTTTATCTTGTTTGCTTGCCTATATTTAGTTACCTTGTTAACTGTTGTTTGGATTGAATATATATAATCTCAATAGTCAATTAGGACAGTTTATGCACTTATTTATTTTCAATGTTCTGGATCAGTCTATTCATTCAAGAAATGGTTTTAACAGCTAAAAATTGTTAAAGCTAGCTCAATTTTGCAAGATATTTTAAAAGATTTTATTCATCCCTCTAATTACATTGAACAAGTCATGTGTGAAAAAGTGACAAACTCAAACTAGGAATGAAGAAGTAGAGAACAATTAAATATATGACATCTTGACAGGTGTCTCTCATGCTCTATCATCTTAGCTACCCCTTACGGGCCACGGCCATTATAACTAGTATTTCGTGCAAGTTACCATGTGATATATCTGTGTATATTAAATTTTAATATAAAATATAATTTTGCATGTAGTGCATATCTGTGTGAAATATAACTATGTTAGATTAATCTTTCATTTCAAAGTTAATGTTGGAATTTTAATTTGATCGAGAATCATCAAGAAAGGCAGGAGGCAAAAGCATACTCGAAGCAAAAATAACCATTCTTTCCACTTCTGATGAAGCAAAAAGAAAAATAAGAAAATCGAGTGAACCGCATATTTGATTAATATTTCAAATTTCATTCTAATTGGTGATACCACGTGAATATTTGAAGACTCCTCAGAAATTGTCCTGATGTTAGTGATTTAATTGCATGTTACATGTTATAGTAATGTGATAAGAAATAAAGGTAAAAAGTTATGTGAGACGATTTCACGGGTCGTATTTTGTGAGATGGATCTCTTATTTGGGTCATTCATGAAAAAATATTACTTTTTATGCTAAGAGTATTATTTTTTATTGCGAATATCGATATTTTTTACTCGTCTCACATATAATGATTTGTGAAACCGTCACACAAGAAACCTACTCAGAAACAAAACATATTGTCCTGATGTTAATGATTTAATTACATGTTATGGTAATGTGATAAGAACCAAAATAACGTGATTTTTACGGATTTTCAATACCAAATATGTGAGGACCCGGACGCTAATCAAGTTCTTAATCGTTATTGGGACTAATTACTCAATTATAATACATGGTCTAAATTTTTTTTAAAATACAAAGCGGAAACGTAATGTAATTTACTCAAATTACATATTAAACATGAACATGCAAATCTTGTGTTATCTACAAGAATTCAACTAGGTTCAACTACACATCAGTGCTGAATCCTATGTTGCTTCGAAGCCCGGATCTCCACGCTATCTAACCTTCTCTCATCCTCTTCTTGACCCTGATCCAGCCCCACCTGTTGTCATGCACACATACAAAACAAGACAACAGCCGGATAACTCCGGTGAGATATAAATATCCCAGTATAAACAATGTACACATGCAATCATATAAAAGCATATACGAAAGCATATAAGAATTACTCATAACATGTCTCAAATCAGAAACATAAATCAATATCAAACATTCAATAATCATGAATGATATAAACAATGTAAATCAACATGTCGTATCAGACTCAACTCAACCGACGCGTCGTCTCAGACTCGACTCTACTGACGCGTCGTCTCAGACTCGACTCAACTCTAACCTAGGGATCCCGATGTCTGGATATAGGTAATTATATCGAATCTCAGTCGATAGGAATGAATCAATCCCTAAACGGCATCGATATAATTCATATATCAGTGTCTGGGCGAATCAGCCGCAGAATTGACGAATCAGTCAAGAATTAGGCGAATCATCCAATAACCAGACGAAAATCAGCCTGTAATTAAGCGAATCAGCTTAAGTTTAGACGAATCAGTCAATAACCAGACGAATCAGCCGGTAATTAAGCGAATCAGCTTAAGTTTAGACGAATCAGTCAATAACCAGACTAATCAGCCGGTAACTAGACGAATCAGCCTTCGACTCAACGACTCAGTAGTCAATACATGCATTCAGTATCTAAGCAAATCAGTCAATGACTAGCGAATCAGCAGTCATCACATGCAGTGGCTATAAATCAATAGACAACAAACATCAATCTCATCAATTACAAGAATCGATGTAATAAACTAAGTATGTGATTTAGGGAAACTCGATTCAAACCTTCCTCGAGTTGTGCAATCCCAACTCAACATTAATTTATACCTTTCTTTCTGATACTCTGACTCTGTCGAAGTCTCGAACTCAAAACATGTCCATATCAATCTGGCAATGACAATACCAAGGAGTATACTATCAATACCCATTCAAATCAAAACTGGATATAAACAGAATTCAATCAAATTCTGTTTCACTAACATAATGTCATAATCTCAATATATCCAGCGCTACCATATCAGTCAGATATCAATCCCAACATCTCGTACTCGATAACAATTCAATTCTGATATCAAATCGACTCCAAAACTACTCCGAAAATCATAACAATTCCAAAATCAGTCCGTTTCTTAATCTGACTTCGATTCTATGATGTCTAATACGTCAAGAACAACATATATGTGTTCCATTCAATTCTGACAATATCATAATTTCAAAGCATGTCAAAACATAGTAAAACTTACGTCCAGTTGTAGCCTACGTCAATAAGAACTCGATACCGAAGTCGGATTCGAAATCAGACGGACAGATTTCTCGCAACAGGCGTAAGGATTTTCTTTCTTCTTCCTCAGACCTTTTCTTCAATTCTCTGAATGATTTTCGAAGGGATTACAGTCTATATATATCAGTGCATGCATGCCATGAGGTGTCCTCATTTTCACACAACACGTCGCACCGCGGGTGCGGTAAGTTCAAGACCGCGGGTGCGCTCATGCTTCGGCATTCTTATCTATTTTGAAATTGCACGACCGCGGGTGCGGTACATGTCAAGACCGCGGGTGCGGTCATGCACCGTGGGTGCGGTCATACTTGCACCGCGGGTGCGGTCACCCTTCGATAAAACTGACCAAGTTTCTGTCCATGCACCGCGGGTGCGGTACATGCAAGGGCGCGGGTGCGGTGTTGCTTCGGCAACACACTCTGAAATTCAAAATAAATGGCCACACATTATCTTAAATCGTGTCTCAGTTGGCCCTTTCGTAATCACGTTAAATTATAAGTCAATAATCCTTGATTAACAGTGATTAATTCTCGAGCATTACATTTCTCCCCCCCTAAGATACGATTTCGTCCTCCAAATCACAAGTAATCAATTCAGATATGTCAGAAGAAATGTATACAGAGTTTAAATCAGAAACTCATCTCAATGAATCTGTTCTGAAATTTCAATCTCATATCAAGTTCTATTTCTGAAAATAGCTCTGACAAAAGTTAATCTCACAATACTGGTTATACAACATCTGTATATACCCAACTAACAGTTCGTAACAGCTCAACACCATCAGTTGTTATTAAGTCTGTTTGTCTCAATCAAAGATATATTCGATCTTTGGTCTCAAATACCAACAATCATCGTCCGACATTGGCATATTCAGTCTATTTATTATGAGCTGTTTTCATTTTCTTCTGAATTAGCTTCATCTTTTCAGTCATATCTCTGATCATTTCAGATCCAATCTCAAGAATCTCAGAGATATCATTTTAGTAAAGAGAGGATCCATATATCTTTTCGTACAACGCTTCGGAAGAAGTTATCTCAATACTAGTTTGATAGCTTTTGTTGTACGAAAACTCACAAATGACAATAAATCATGTCAACTAGTGCTAAAATCCAGCAATACAACTCTAAGCATATGTTCCGAAATCTGGATAATCCACTCTGACTGTCTGTCAAGTAGTGAATACTATTCAGTATTCAGATATAGTCTAGTATCCTACTCTTACTGTACATTCTGTCAAACGTGCAAAATCAACCAAAATCACGGTCTAATATAATCAACTCTCAACTCTCCGTGTAATCTAATCACTTTTCTGACAGAATCTCAGTAATATATCATATTTGTACATCCTCATGTACGGTTTAGCACTCGCAGACTAGGTCAGTCTGTCATTCCTAACTCAATCAATACTCAATTCCGAGAGGAATGTAGTAACTTCATCACGATATCCTTGGAAATGTAATCTCATTTCCATTCAGGAACCGACAAGTTACATAACCAATCTCTTGGTTTGTTTTCTTTCTATCTTTATTTGTCTGTAATTCAGAAATTTCAGTCCAAATTCTGCCATATCTAATCTCATCTGTTTCTATCAAAACATTTTCTGCTATCAGGATGCCTACCGAATCAAGTATTGCATCTATCTGACAATCTATGTCATTTTACATTCGAAATATCGGGCACAAACAAATCAGTTATCAACATACAATACAGTATTACTTACCTGATATTCTGATCGACACCTTATTCTGACTATCGATATCGAATTCTGTACATTCTGGTCCACTTTCTGACCTACTTATATTTCAAAATCAGCTCTGGTTCGGACTGTACAATACAATCTCCATTGTCTATAATCTGTCTCAAGCACGTATTCGGAATAACATCAATATTCAATCAGATTCAAAACATGCTAAACTCATTGATACTGATCTGCTAAACACATAACCCTCAATGTCTGACACCGATGTCAACCTCGGCTGACTAATCACGGTTTAACTCTGCTAAAATCAACAAATATATCATCTTCAGATATAACACATCCTGAATGCAATCTGTCTCAACCAGGATTCAAAATTTCAACAATTTCTAATATCAGTTCAAGGTTAAAATCAATCTCTCTGATTGGAATCAGATCTGAAGTCTTATCAGATAAAACATCGAGAACTTTCTTATCATTGGTAAATCAGCCAATGATAGACTCAACTTCAGTAAATCAACTGAATACATAAGGAGTTACTCTGCTCCTTTCTGTAATAATCGAGTCATAGTACGAATATCAAAGGAATTCTCAGTCTAGAATTCTTATCGTACAATATTCCTCCTTTGGTCATCTCAGGTCTGATTCTCACCCTTTTCTGGAACTAATTTATGGTAGCTCTGTACTTGATCAGCATGTCAATATCAGTAATGTGGTTCCAAAATCAGAGAACACCAGTACAATACCATCTACCACACAAACTAACTCAATCTCATTCTTATCCTACTGTAGTATATAAGATCTAACAGAATTCACTGATACAAGATCTTTTTCCAAAGGAAAAGAAACAAATACTACAGTAATTAGGGACTCAACAGATAATGCATGCATCAATGCAAATCTTTCAGAAATAAAAGTATGTGAAGCACCGGTATCCTTCAATACATATGCAGGATAATCAAACAAATCAGTTACCTGCAACATCATCCTCTGGTGCTTCCTGAGCCTGCTCCTCGGTCAAAGCAAATACTCTGGCATGCTGTCTAGGAGGCTGGCCAACTGTCTGGCTTCCTCCTGGCCTCTACTGTGACTGAGATGGTGCTGGCTAAAATGAATGAACAGCAGCTGATCGTCTACTTCCCTGTGCCGCTGATCCAGATGATTCGGCTCCCTGGAATCTTTGGGAACCCCTCTGTGGACATACTCTGGAAAAATGTCCCTGTTGTTTGCAAAAATGGCAGCTACCAAGTACTCATTGGCATTGTTCAGTGGAATGTCTCCCTCCACAATTTCCGCAGTAAGCCCCGGTATAACTCTGTTGGGGACCACTGGAACTAGAAGAACTGCCGCCAGACTTCTTAAACTGCTTTCCTCTAGCCTTCAGAAAATCTTTCCTTCCACCACTGCTACTGCCACTCTCGAATCGGGGAGGTGGTTGCTGTGGTCTCGATACTGGAGGAACAAATTCAACTCCTCTCTGCCTTATCAGGCCCGCTTCAGCGCCCTTTGCTCTATTCATGGCATCCGCAAAGTTATTCGGTCGCCCTGTGTTTACCAATGTAAAAATATCGGGATTCAAGCCATTGATGAACTGATCAGCAACGGCTTCGTCATTTTCAGACACATGTGGAGCAAACTTCAACAAGGTAGAGAACTTGGTTACATTTTCCTCAATGTTCAGCTGACCCTGTCTCAAATTGGCAAACTCCCGCCCCCTTGTCTTTCCTGTACGATACTGGGAAAAATCTCTGATAAAACTCAGTTTTAAATACATCCCAAGTAATAATCGTACCTCGTTGCTCCAAGGCCCTCTTCATCGTAATCCACCAGCTTTTTGCAACATCCAGCAACTGGTGCCCAATCAATTTAATTCGACGCTCATCACTGTACTCCAGTGAATCAAACAGCATCTCAATGTTACCTAACTAACTCTCACACTCAACTGATGTCTCAGTACCCGTAAGAGTCGGTGGTTTGAAAGACTGAAACCTCTTCAGCAAGGTTTCCATTGGAGTCGGTGTTACATCCATTGGAGAATTTGATGTACTACCCTGTTCTGGTATTCTTCTGGGAGGCATATCTGAATGTCACAAGGATTAATAACTCAATCCAACAAACCTGTTTCAATTCAGTCTCTCCTCCGATCATCTTACTACTGATCGAGAATCGGTTCGAATTCATTTCAAATAATACATATTACAAAATCAAATCAGATAAGTCAAGTAACATGTATTATATAAAGCAGTAAGACATGCCAGCATTCAAAAGCAAGGAAGAAAACTCAATCTACCCCGCTCACTAGCCTCTTCTATCTTAATCTAAAGGATCTATCGCTCTGATACCACCTGTTGTGGGGACCCGGACGCTAATCAAGTTCTTAATCGTTATTGGGACTAATTACTTAATTATAATACAGGGTTTAAATTTTTTTTAAAATACAAAGCGGAGACGTAATGTAATTTACTCAAATTACATATTAAACATGAACATGCAAATCTTGTGTTATCTACAAGAATTCAACTAGGTTCAACTACACATCAGTGCTGAATCCTATGTTGCTTCGAAGCCCGGATCTCCACGCTATCTAATCTTCTCTCATCCTCTTCTTGACCCTGATCCAGCCCCACCTGTTGTCATGCACACATACAAAACAAGACAACAGCCGGATAACTCCGATGAGATATAAATATCCCAGTATAAACAATGTACACATGCAATCATATAAAAGCATATACGAAAGCATATAAGAATTACTCATAACATGTCTCAAATCAGAAACATAAATCAATATCAAACATTCAATAATCATGAATGATATAAACAATGTAAATCAACATGTCGTATCAGACTCAACACAACCGACGCGTCGTCTCAGACTCGACTCTACTGACGCATCGTCTCAGACTCGACTCAACTCTAACCTAGAGATCCCGATGTCTGGATATAGGTAATTTTATCGAATCTCAGTCGATAGGAATGAATCAATCCCTAAACGGCATCGATATAATTCATATATCAGTGTCTGGGCGAATCAGTCGCAGAATTGACGAATCAGTCAAGAATTAGGCGAATCAGCCAATAACCAGACGAATCAGCCTGTAATTAAGCGAATCAGCTTAAGTTTAGACGAATCAGTCAATAACCAGACGAATCAGCCGGTAATTAAGCGAATCAGCTTAAGTTTAGACGAATCAGTCAATAACCAGACGAATCAGCCGGTAACTAGACGAATCAGCCTACGACTCAACGACTCAGTAGTCAATACATGCATTCAGTATCTAAGCAAATCAGTCAATGACTAGCGAATCAGCAGTCATCACATGCAGTGGCTATAAATCAATAGACAACAAATATCAATCCCATCAATTACAAGAATCGATGTAATAAACTAAGTATGTGATTTAGGGAAACTCGATTCAAACCTTCCTCGAGTTGTGCAATCCCAACTCAACATTAATTTATACCTTTCTTTCTGATACTCTGACTCTGTCGAAGTCTCGAACTCAAAACATGTCCATATCAATCTGGCAATGACAATACCAAGGAGTATACTATCAATACCCATTCAAATCAAAACTGGATATAAACAGAATTCAATCAAATTTTGTTTCACTAACATAATGTCATAATCTCAATATATCCAGCGCTACCATATCAGTCAGATATCAATCCCAACATCTCGTACTCGATAACAATTCAATTCTGATATCAAATCGACTCCAAAACTACTCCGAAAATCATAACAATTCCAAAATCAGTCCGTTTCTTAATCTGACTTCGATTCTATGATGTCTAATACGTCAAGAACAACATATATGTGTTCCATTCAATTCTGACAATATCATAATTTCAAAGCATGTCAAAACGTAGTAAAACTTACGTCCAGTTGTAGCCTACGTCGATAGGAACTCGATACCGAAGTCGGATTCGAAATCAGACGGACAGATTTCTCGCAACAGGCGTAAGGATTTTCTTTCTTCTTCCTCATACCTTTTCTTCAATTCTCTGAATGATTTTCGAAGGGATTACAGTCTATATATATCAGTGCATGCATGCCATGAGGTGTCCTCATTTTCACACAACACGTCGCACCGCGGGTGCGGTAAGTTCAAGACCGCGGGTGCGCTCATGCTTCGGCATTCTTATCTATTCTGAAATTGCACGACCGCGGGTGCGGTACATGTCAAGACCGCGGGTGCGGTCATGCACCGTGGGTGCGGTCATACTTGCACCGCGGGTGCGGTCACCCTTCGATAAAACTGACCAAGTTTCTGTCCATGCACCGCGGGTGCGGTACATGCAAGGGCGCGGGTGCGGTACATGCAAGGGCGCGGGTGCGGTGTTGCTTCGGCAACACACTCTGAAATTCAAAATAAATGGCCACACATTATCTTAAATCGTTTCTCAATTGGCCCTTTTGTAATCACGTTAAATTATAAGTCAATAATCCTTGATTAACAGTGATTAATTCTCGGGCATTACAAAATATAACAAAATACTACTGGGACTGATATTTAATCTCCACCAACCGATGAAATCGTGAAAACAATGGATGAAATGTCGTGATCACAAGTGTAGATAAGGGACAAAAACTACATGTGATTGTATGGGCTTGATCGAGTTCATGAATAAAAAAGCCCGTGTAGTCACTCATTCAAACCAGGCCTTTTTTATGCACTGCTCATTTTTTGAGAGAACAAATTCATTGATAGTGCCGAAATGTTTTCAAGTATATATAAAAACGGAGGTACAAAGCCTCAAAAGATAAATATTTACGAGAAAATAGAAAATTTTGGTTAGTCAATCAAAGTTTTGGGCATATTTTTCTAGTCAGTTTATTAGATTATTTATCATTTAATTGTGAGGTAATTGATAGAGCTTTTAAATTTTCATAGCTCTTTTAATTATTTTTACACTGACTAACTAACTCGTGTGATGAAATAATTAAAGACTTATGTTATTGATACTTGCATAAGCGTTCAGGTCATCTTAGAACCCGGTTTGTGGGGAAATTGGGAAGCTAAGAAAGCACTAACCCGGGTGACAGATCATATCATCACGAGCACGGGTGAGCTCAGGCTCTCAGATGAGCCTGGGTGCTGTAAGCCCGGGCAGTGTGATGAGTCAGAGGACATGGCTTCTCACCATGATCATCTACCTGAGCAACTTGGTACATGTGTCACTCCCGGGTATATAGATATAGGATGCCATGATTTGATATCATTTGCATGTCTTTCAGTGCACGTATGGATGATGTGAGTTTACCAGAATTGGTATGGTTTGTTAGATATGGTAGTATCTGGGAGCAAGGCATGGGTGACCATCTCGCCATGAGTAGCAACCAAACACTGAAAATAAGATCATCATTAACTTTTCCTTATATATACCAGGTTTAATTGATATTAATGTGTTCAGAACTAATGTTATTTGCTCTTTTAAGTGTGCAGATTCTCCTGCCTGAATACTCCCGCTTGATCTCCAATGTACTTGAGAAGAAATCCATTCGACATGATATAATTTCCCACTAAACTCAACTCGATTTAATTGGTCTATATCATTGACGTCGTATATGGAAAACTATATCTAAGGCCTAAATATGGTTTCAACACGTAAAACAACCCAAATTGATGGTTCCAGTAGGGAGTCATCGGATAGAGGTTCCCCAAGGAAAACCACCACCTCAGAAAACTTTTTTGATCAACCAAGAGCAATTAACCCAGTGGAAGAAGTGGTTGTCCAGAAATCCATGATGGAGAAGTTACCTCTTAGTAGCAGCTGTGTTTGATCACCATGAAGAAGGGTCTGAGGATGAGTCCAGGGACGGAGCCACCCCAGCCCAGGGTAAAAAAAATATGATTATTATGTATTTTTTAATTATAGATTAGATTAATTTTTTGTAAAACTCACTAGTAAGTGAAATATTTATTGTTCCTTAAAGCTTCAGCCTAGGTTCCGTTGAATCAGAGCCTAGGATGAAAAAATTTTCTGGCGACGTCCCTGGATGAGTCCTCTGCTCGGAACAAGATCAAGAAGGAAGAAAGTTCTAGGAGTGTTCCAAGGCCCTTACCATGGCCGAGAAACTGGAAGACTTGAGAAAGAAAGTGAATAATCTGGAACGACAGGCCGGGTCTTCCAGAACCCTCCGAGATGACAAGATAAAGTGTAAATCTTTCTTGACCACGTTGATGGACTCAGCCCAACATTGGTTTGACGAACTCGAGCCTCAGAGCATACGATTCTTTGACGATTTTAAGAGCATTTTCTTGCAACAATTCAGTAGCTGCACAAATTTTAAAAAGACTACTTTCAGTTTGTTTGAAGTAATGCAATGTACGGATGAATCATTACGTGCATACACCCGCAAATTCAACAAAGCGTCTTTGGAAGTACCTTCTTACGTTACCGCCGGACCTCGGTGAAAAAACTACCATGAAACTTTGAAGATCTGTTATATCGAGTAGAGAAATATATCAACATGGAAGAAGTCGAGAGCCAGAAGATAGGTCATGAAGAAAGAAATGATTGATCGACCGGGTAGAGTTGAAGAACTAATACAGAAGGGAAACTCCTTAGGGCGGTTTTCTCACTATACCCCCTGAAAGTGCCAAAAGATCAAGCGATGTATCTTTGTGAAGAGGAGACAATTTTGTCCCAACCCCAACGATCATCGCGTGGCCCAAGATCAGTCCAGAGGCAGAAGAGAGGTCGTGAAGAAAGAAATGGTTGATCGACCGGGTAGAGTTTAAGACTGAGTGCAGAAGGAAAACCCCTTAGGGCGGTTTTCTCACTATATCCCCTCAAAGTGCAAGGGTTCAAACAATTCATCTTTGTGAAGAGGAGAAAATTTTGTCCCAAACCCATCAATCATTGCAAGACCCAAGATCAGCCCTGAAATTTTGCACCTGCCACCGAGAATGTTGTCATGATACCATTGAATGCAAACAATTGAGAAATAACCATCCCCGGCCATATTCCGGTGGACAAGCCGAGGGGAAAAATGATTTTTTAGTTCTCAAACAAACTAATACTTGGAGTTGTCACCTATGTCATGAACAATGTTAGAGACATCGGAGACACTCGAATAAATTTTATGACGTTCAAGTCAACTATCACCTCAATAAAACACTCAAAAAAATAAAATTTTAGAGTAAAAATAAGAACATATCTCGATAAATGAAATTATTCTTTTTTTTTATAGATTCTCAAAGACGGATCATGGGCTTTGAAGGTGTGGGCCCACTTTTTAGCTTTGAAGCTGTAAGCCCAATTTTGGGTTTAATAAATTTTAATCATTATTTGAGCCTTTTCCTCCTCTAATTATATTATATTAATTATAAATACCACATTTTTAATTTTACCATAATTGAAATATTAATTAAATGAGTTGTTACCCATCAATTATATAGTTATTATATAGTATAGATATATAGACACGCATATATATACAAGTTCCCTAAAATAGATAAGTTCAATGGTTGTGAAAGTTAAACTATCATGTATTAAATGATACCCGAAATCATTTAAATTTAAGTAAACAGTGTCCAAAAATTTATATGTTCACATTTGAAATTCAAAAAACCCGTGCAAGGTCCAACAAAGAATTATTGGCCATAATAACACAATAATGTGTTAATAAATATACATACACATTCATTATGTGTGATGTAGAATAAATTCTTGTGTCGTCAATATTGATTAGGTAATAAAGTGTTTCTGAAAATTATATTTTTTATCATATAATTGCACATTTTTAATTCATTTTCAATTCTCAATTCAATCTAATTAAAAATTTGCAATTTATTCAATTTTAGTATTTTTTACCGTATTATTGACATAACGTCGGAAAATTATTTTGTTTTACTAAAATTGATGACGTGTTTGATATGTTTGATGAGATATCAACAATCGCACGAAAGATAACTAAAATTGGACCAAAATCGAGAATTAACCAAATAACATGACCAAAAATTAAAAAAAAATGTAAATTAAAAAAAACAAAAATATACTTACCATGAGATGTTCATATTATCAATGCGAATTAAGATGATTCGCATGAGAGTAGGTTTTTGTGAGACAGTGTCACGAATCTTTATCTGTGAGACGGATCAATTCTACCCATATTCACAATAAAAAGTAAAAATTTTAGCATTAAAGTAATAATTTTTCATGGAATACCAAATAAGAAATATGTCTCATAAAACACGACCTGTGAGATCGTCTCACACAAATTTTTGCATTCGCATTAGATATAATAAATCATAAACAAATATTATGTAAAATATATCGTATAACCAACCAGTCTAAATAAATTTCAAAGGAAAAAAAAAAAAACCAATCTAATTAGGTCACAGAGTGTGTCGTGCATCGGCTTTGAGTAGGTAGGTGGCATTAACACTACTGTATATCTCGCATGAACAGTTCATTAGCAAATTAAGGTGCTGAATAGGGTTCCCATTATTTTGCTCCATCTTTGTAAATACAGAGTCTTTAATAGCTGTCTCCACCTCTGTGTGTATAAATGAATACAGTCAAATTTGACTAAATTCTATAATGGATTACAGAACACGAACACAGAAATTTTTTTATCTTGTACAATTTCTCTATGTTTTTCATTGCCAAGTGTGATGGAATTGGGGCCCCGAAACCTGAAGCATGGATATCTTCTCTTTTAACAAATGCACATGCATGACTTAATGCATGATGCAGCTTTCGAGTAACTCTGCAAGAAGACTGTAAAAATAATTTAAAAATACCTGTGACCCCTACTACGTCGACATCTGGTACGTTCTTATTAAATATTTCTGTTGAAAATATTTATTTCTGCCAGTTGGTGGTTTAAAAAAATTTCACCCTCTTCTTCTTTATAACCAGCATTGTGTACTCATCTGCTCACCGGCTAGCCATTTGCCGATAGAAATAATAGTGGTAAATAAAAAGATAAAGATATATGGAAATTATAGACATTGTTGTACTATTGCTGACAGCCCTTTTCCTCCGCTTATGGTGGCGATACTGTTCCGCCGCCAGCGGAAAATCCAGAAACCTACCACCTGGTCCGCCTGGTTGGCCGCTTGTGGGGAACTTGTTTCAAGTGATCCTCCAGCGCCGCCCTTTCATATTTGTTGTCCGTGATTTACGTGTAAAATATGGTCCCATTTTCACCATGCAGATGGGGCAACGAACTCTGGTGATTATCACCAGCTCGGAGTTGATCCATGAAGCCCTTGTTCAGAAAGGCGCGCTCTTCGCCAGTCGGCCGGCGGATTCCCCTATCAGACTCATATTCAGCGTCGGGAAGTGCGCCATTAACTCGGCTGAGTACGGCCCTCTGTGGCGTGCCCTCCGCCGTAACTTCGTAACCGAGCTTATAAATCCGGCGAGAATCAAGCAGTGCAGTTGGATAAGAAAGTGGGCTATGGAAAACCACATGAGGCGGCTTCAGGAAGAAGCGTCCCGCGTAGGATATGTGGAGGTGATGAGTAATTGCAGGCTCACCATATGCAGCATTCTTATTTGCCTGTGCTTCGGGGCAAAGATTTCTGAAGAACGAATCAAAGCAATCGAGAGTATATTAAAAGATGTGATGATGATGACCACGCCGAAGCTGCCAGATTTCTTGCCCTTGTTGACCCCTCTTTTCCGACGGCAGGTGAAGGAAGCTAAGGAACTGAGACGGAAACAGCTGGAATGTTTGGTTCCATTGATTCGAAACAGAAAGGCATTCGTTGAGAGTGGAGGAAAGCACACAGCCGCCACTTCCGAAATGTCGAGCCCCATCGGCGCTGCGTATATTGATTCATTGTTCGAGCTTGAACCGGCGGGAAGAGGGAAGTTGGGGGAAGAAGAAATGGTGACGCTTTGTTCTGAAGCAATTAACGCGGGAACTGATACGAGCGCCACCACTCTGGAGTGGGCTTTGCTCCATTTAGTACAGAATCAAGAAATTCAAGCAAAACTTTATAAAGAAATAGTTGACGTTGTGGGTAAAGACGGAGTGCTGACTGAATGTGAGGTTGAGAAAATGTCATATCTTGGAGCCATAGTGAAGGAGACTTTCAGAAGACACCCTCCAAGTCATTTTTTGCTCTCTCATGCAGGTAAATTTGGAAACTTTTTTATTTTTGTTTAATATTTGTATATGCTAATTAAACTTTGAAATTACGTACATTTTTTCAAGTTTCTTTCAGTTTAACAACAATTATCTTAAAATCCATGCAGCCACGAAAACGATAGAGCTTGGGGGATACACAATTCCAGCCGACGCAAATGTGGAGTTTTACACAGCTTGGCTGACGGAGGATCCGGACATGTGGCAGAACCCTAGTGAATTCAAGCCAGAGAGGTTCTTAATCGGCGACGGCACGGAAGTGGATATCACCGGAATGAAGGGAGTCAAGATGCTGCCATTTGGGGCTGGCCGGAGGATTTGCCCCGCCTGGAGTTTGGGCACATTGCATGTGAACTTGCTCCTGGCCAGGATGGTGCAAGCGTTCAAGTGGATCCCCATTCCGGAAAACCCACCCGACCCGACCGAAACCTTCGCATTTACTGTTGTCATGAAGGATCCGCTCAAAGCAATTATTCTGCCACGGGCAAAGATTTGAATTATTGATTGCGCTGATAGTCCCACAACAATGAAGTCCATCCGTGGTCTGTTATTGTTTTGGTTTGTTGGGTTTCAATGTGTTGATTTTATGTGTTTTACATCGAATGAAAGCCTTTATTTGTTAATATCGTATGATTCATACATATTACAGCTGCAGTGTGCACTCATGGAAAATGATAACTAACTGGTCAATTTTGTTTCATTTCAGTGAACAAATTAAATCAAAGTGTAATATTTTCTCATGCATTCCCCAAATAAAAGATATGTCTTACAAAATACGACCCACCCATGAGATCATCTCACACAAGTTTTTGTCTTAGAATAATAAAAGATATGTCTTACAAAATACGACCCATTAGATCATCTCACACAAGTTTTTGTCTTAGAATTATATTCTACGATCAACAAACACGCTTTCATTTGAATAGTGATGTGATTCCAGATATTTAAGAGCTTGTTTGGTTTGGTTTTGTTTTGAGAAATATTCTCGGAAATAATTATTAATGTTTGGTTTGGTTTTGTTTTGAGAAATATTCTCGGAAATGATTATGAATAGAGTTTCCATAAAAAAAATTTATTTGATTTCGTTTTGGAGAAGTATAATAATTATTATTATTTATAGATGTAAAATAATATCGTGAATCATTGTTTAAAATAATTTTGAACTCTTAAATATTGCATTTAAAGCTATAATATATACATAGAGAGAGTATTTTGGAGAAAGAGAAAATTGAATTAAGTAATAATTATGTCGGAAATTTAAATGGATGGAAAATATGTTTTAGAAAGAAGATTAAAAAAATAACAAAAAAACTCTTATAAAAATATCGACGGATTAATTTTTTAAGACAGATCAGATATATAAAAAATTATTATTTTTTATATTAAATATTATTTTACACTTTAAATATGAATGAGGTCGTCACGAATCTCTGAAGACCTACTCTAAAAATAAACGAGAATAAGAAAATGTCTATCGATCAAAAAGCACGTATATACAACCAAGGCTTTATTAGTTTACAAACTTTTATGAGAACGTCTTATGAATCAATTTTATCATACGGATCTTATTCGACCCAACCATGAATAAGTATTATTTTTCACAAAAACTCCTATGAGACTGTTTTATCTAAGCTTGCTCGATTTTCCTCACCCGCTGTATTGAATCTAACCAGCTTATGAGTAGGGATGTCAACGGGGCGGGTATGGCTAAACCCAAGACCCACCCCATGAAGAAAACTTAGACCCATTACCCACCCCACCCCGGTTAAATATTTTTCGGACCCACCCCACCTCTAATACGAAACGGGTCCGGGTAGACCCGTGAGACCCGAATTTTTTTAAAATGAAAACAATAATATTTTTCTCACATGACTGAATTATGAAAAAAAAAAATTTCTAAATAGAATACAATAGAAAACTAATTCATATCTTCAACCACACTTAATAATAAAAAACAAATTATTTTTATGACATAAAAAATTACATAAAAAAGAGATATTAGCATATAGTTAATAGTTATGGTGGTGTAGGGTTTTATTTATAATTGATCTATCTATTTGGATAATAAACTAAAGTCCAACCCAATTAGAAATTCAATTAACCTAAAGAATCAAATATGTCTATGGTTGACCTTGAAATGGGTTGATAAAAAATGAAAATTAATAAAACTAAAACCCTATAATATTTATATCTACATATACGGGGTGGGTATGTGGCGGGTATTATAAGACCCATGACCCGCCCCATACCCAGATGAGTCTGAAAAATTAGACCCGAGACCCTCCCCATGACCCATTTAATATGTCCAAACCCATCCAGATGGGGTGGGTCCATTGCGGGTCTGGGTTTTACCCAGACCCATTGACATCCCTACTTATGAGATGTAAAAAAATCCCCGGAGAATGGTCAATTTTGTTATATGAATCTCCTACTTATTCAATTCATAAAAATGTATTAGCTTTTATATAAAAAGTATTATTTCTTGTTCAATGCATGAATCGAGTCGACCCGTCTTACAATAATAAATTCGTAAGATTTTCTCACAAAATACCTACAATTATTAGTTGAAATATTTTAATTAATAATGTTTTTTTCCCACCAACATAAAGACATTAGTCAACGTCATGTGGAAACCTAAGCCAATGAAACAAATGAATAAAAATTATGGTTGGGATTTGAAACATTTCAAATATACATTACTGTTATTATTTAATTAAATTTGAAAACCTTATACTAATTAATTTGTAATTAATGTGGTAAAACTTTATTTAAAAATACAATTATATCCTTATTTTTCTATATTTTTAAATTTAATCTTATATTTATTTATATTTTAAAATTTGTAAATATTTTATCACTCTTAATAAAAAAATATGAAAAAATTATTAATTTGTAAAGAACAAAAATAATCGCGTTTATATAAATATTTCAACTGTATGTGCAGTAGGTCGCTAACTATAAATATACACATAAAAAATTTTCCCAAATGAAATAAATGTCTTAAATCAATACGCTTATACGCAGCCTTAATTTTGGCGGGGAAAATCTTTTAAAAATCAAGTCAAGAATTTTTTAGGAAAATGTATCGAAATATTGTAATATGATTAGGTGATAGCACAAAACTCCAAAATGTACGATGGAATTGTAATTTATTCAACCTATATAAAAATTTAATAGTAGATATCTTGTGAGATGATCGCACATATCTTTATTTCTGATACGGATCAACATTGTTTATATTTCCAATAATAAATAATATTTTTGACATAAAAGTAATTTTTTTTCATGAATAACTCAAATAGGATATCTGTTTCAAAAAATTAACTCGAAATAACATCTCACAAATTTTAAATTTTTATTTTTAGAAAAAACTTAATAGCATTGAATTGAAAAGATGGGAATATTAAATGAAAAGGGTATGCTGTATGCAGAATTGAGTAAATACTGAATATTTAAAGATGGAGAATTCTGATACCCGATGGACCATTCCGTGGACGTATGGCCATAATAACACAACCCATTAAATAGGTATACGGTAATCCCACCTACTTCTGCCACACAGCTTACTTTCTTCTCCACCGCACCAAGTCCGATAGGGAATTGGATCTTCTGTCGGGAGTAAGCACAGCATGTGATATTCTACATTATCAAAAATTGATTTTTTTTTATGAGATAGTCTCGTATATTTGATGAGACAAGTCAATCATGTTCATATTTATAATAAAAATTTGTATTTTTGATATAAAAAGTAATGATTTTTTGCAGTGTTTTAAAAAGCCTGTTTAAGCTTGAAGCTCGACAAAAACGCCACACTTCATAGAAAAACGGAAAAACACGGTTAAAATGTAGTTTGACCGAATTAAACGTAATTAAGGCGTTTAATTAAGTGTACTTAAGCACAAGTAGTCACATCTATTTATTTTTACATTTTTTATTTTGAAGGTATGTTTTTTTATTTTAAAATAATAAATTAAGTTTATAATTTATATGTTTATTTTTAAATTTTAATTATGATTAGGCATTTCTGATAATAATTTGACAAATATTTAGCATTTTTTTTAATGTGGTCTAATTACAAAAACAAATAAAGATTGTAATTTTGAGATTTTATGTTTTTATAAATATGAGAATTAATTTATCATACTTAAATTTATCATATTTATGTATTATTTTATCTATTTATTGGTTTGAGCTAATTACAATTACACTAAAGATAAAAAAACGTTTTTTCAAGCTTAAGCATATGCTAATCTCGCTTAAGCTTGAAAAGCTTGGAGCTCGACATCCGCGCTTCGGGGTGCTGCACGCTTTTTAGAACCTTGGTTTTTTGTGTGTGACTCAAATAAAATATATATATCACAAAGTTGACTTGTGAGACCGTCTTATATAAGTTTTTTTTAAAAAAAATATATATTTAAATGTGAATCATTCATTGTATGTATATGATATCAATCAAAATTTATAAGATGTATATTTATCGTATCGACTTAATTTAAGGTCGTATAAGGTTTATTCAAAATAATCTCGATACTTATTACTATATCACAAATTATTCTCAAATCCATTTTTCACTAAATAATTGTTATTATTTATATTATTTTATAGATTAATTTGTTTAGGCCACATTAATTATTATCATAATAAGTTCTCAAATATCTTAATAGTAAAATTCAGTTATTTTAAAAATATTGTTAATTACACAAATTCATTTAAATTAATTATTAAAAATTATTTATAATTATTACAAAATCGAATGTTTGTTATTTTATCAAAAAATATAATTATTTTATCAAAAATTATAATTACTCTTGTTATAGCTGGTGCATTGATTTGCTACTATAGTGTATTTAGTGTCGGCAAAGTTTAATCGATAAACTGCATTTATGTAGTGACCCGTTCCAGAATCACCTACTAATCAAAAACTAAGCATGCAACTTAACTTAATTAAAAACAATCAGAGATAACAGCGGAACATACCAACAAATGATAGTTATACATCCAATCGAAATAGAAT
This sequence comes from Primulina eburnea, assembly GCF_022965805.1. Lineage (NCBI taxonomy): Eukaryota > Viridiplantae > Streptophyta > Magnoliopsida > Lamiales > Gesneriaceae > Primulina > Primulina eburnea. Next base: position 8,207,984 of record NC_133108.1, read on the forward strand.
AGTACTGAAAACTAAACCAACCAGCTACTCAACGTCCTCCTCCTGCTCCTCCTGAGCTGTCCAACCTGAGGCCTGCCCCGTGGGAATGGGGTGTCCAAGAATAAACAAAACCGAGGACGTGAGCGATAAGAACGCCCAGTACAAAAGTATGAGTATACAGACCTATATGAAATGCACATGTTATGATCATGATACCGGGGTAGTCAAGAAACAGGAGTCACAAAAGGATCTCAACAATGCTCAGTCTAGAGGCGCCAAGTGGATAGTGCCGCGCGGTCCAACCTCTGGGTCACTGCATCCACTACAAGACAGACGTGGACCTAAAAATGTCCCGGACCACCGAAGCCCTCCCGACCCGTCGGCCACTGTGTACTCTCGGTGTCCATGCGTCCACAAGACAGGGCTGAGCGGCCCCAAGATATAGCTTATCTCGAAAGAGATACAGCTCAACAGTAAAGGCTATCTCGAAGGAGATACGGCTCAACATGAAATGCAACGTGCAGTAATAAACGTGACATAATAGCATGCATCATATGACATATATCAATGCACCACATAATCATGCAACACATATAAGAATGTATACTCAACCAGGATATCTCGGATAGTACTTTCGTACCTCTATCACAGCAAGCCTAGCCTTACGCAACACCGCTAATCAGGTCTAGCACAAGCCTATGCATCAAAAGCATACTCAATCAATACTACCATGCTCGACTAGCAAAACCAGTACTACCAAAGGTTTAGGGTTTACCTTCGTCCGTCGACAGCCCTTTGATGTCGATTGCCTTGTAACTCAGGCGCCGCTACGCTACTACTCCTGGCAGCTCTTAGCTATCGCTCGACCAACAACTAACCCTAGAAACCTTCCAAACTCTCCAAAATGAGAGAAAACTCAAGAAATTGGCAAGTCAAAATGAGGAAATCCGAGCACTATTTATAGGCCATGTTCGGATCCTCCGAACAACACTTCGGAACGTCCGAACGCTACGTGTCCATTGGCTCTTGACAGCTCATGATCGGATCCTCCGATCATACACTTCGGACCGTCCGAACATGCACGTGTCCAACTGCTCTTGACACCTCATGATCGGATCCACCGAACCTACACTTCGGAACGTCCGAACTCCCACGTGTCGATCAACTCTTGACACCTAATGATCGGATCCACCGAACTCACTTCGGACCTTCCGACCTCTTCGGTGCTTCCGAACCATCTTCGGTCCGTCCGATCATGACTCGGTCAAAATTACACATTAAACCTTCTTAATCACCAATACTCCGTTAATTACCCAATTTGGAATTCGGGCTACTACATTCTCCCCCCCTTAAAAAGATTTCGTCCTCGAAATCAAGTTTAGAGAATGAACAAAACGAAATAACAACATCGTTACCCTCAAAATCTAAAGGACAACCCATCACTAGACGCTTGGCTAAAACCGAATGACCCATCGGAGTAGAAACGGAAAGAATGACGTCTACGATCGTCCTGGTCACCCCAACGACCTACACTCCCCTGACTACTCCCGTCACCAAAGTGGTCAGCCATCGCTACAACATAGAATGGGGAAACTAGTAAATTGGTCAACGGAAATCCCAAAACAGAAATCTATATCCCAAAATCGTATGCATGCTCTGATACCATAAATGTAGTGACCCGTTCCAGAATCACCTACTAATCAAAAACTAAGCATGCAACTTAACTTAATTAAAAACAATCAGAGATAACAGCGGAACATACCAACAAATGATAGTTATACATCCAATCGAAATAGAATAGTACTGAAAACTAAACCAACCAGCTACTCAACGTCCTCCTCCTGCTCCTCCTGAGCTGTCCAACCTGAGGCCTGCCCCGTGGGAATGGGGTGTCCAAGAATAAACAAAACCGAGGACGTGAGCGATAAGAACGCCCAGTACAAAAGTATGAGTATACAGACCTATATGAAATGCACATGCTATGATCATGATACCGGGGTAGTCAAGAAACAGGAGTCACAAAAGGATCTCAACAATGCTCAGTCTAGAGGCGCCAAGTGGATAGTGCCGCGCGGTACACCTCTGGGTCACTGCATCCACTACAAGACAGACGTGGACCTAAAATGTCCCGGACCACCGAAGCCCTCCCGACCCGTCGGCCACTGTGTACTCTCGGTGTCCATGCGTCCACAAGACAGGGCTGAGCGGCCCCAAGATATAGCTTATCTCGAAAGAGATACAGCTCAACAGTAAAGGCTATCTCGAAGGAGATACGGCTCAACATGAAATGCAACGTGCAGTAATAAACGTGACATAATAGCATGCATCATATGACATATATCAATGCACCACATAATCATGCAACACATATAAGAATGTATACTCAACCAGGATATCTCGGATAGTACTTTCGTACCTCTATCACAGCAAGCCTAGCCTTACGCAACACCGCTAATCAGGTCTAGCACAAGCCTATGCATCAAAAGCATACTCAATCAATACTACCATGCTCGACTAGCAAAACCAGTACTACCAAAGGTTTAGGGTTTACCTTCGTCCGTCGACAGCCCTTTGATGTCGATTGCCTTGTAACTCAGGCGCCGCTACGCTACTACTCCTGGCAGCTCTTAGCTATCGCTCGACCAACAACTAACCCTAGAAACCTTCCAAACTCTCCAAAATGAGAGAAAACTCAAGAAATTGGCAAGTCAAAATGAGGAAATCCGAGCACTATTTATAGGCCATGTTCGGATCCTCCGAACAACACTTCGGAACGTCCGAACGCTACGTGTCCATTGGCTCTTGACAGCTCATGATCGGATCCTCCGATCATACACTTCGGACCGTCCGAACATGCACGTGTCCAACTGCTCTTGACACCTCATGATCGGATCCACCGAACCTACACTTCGGAACGTCCGAACTCCCACGTGTCGATCAACTCTTGACACCTAATGATCGGATCCACCGAACTCACTTCGGACCTTCCGACCTCTTCGGTGCTTCCGAACCATCTTCGGTCCGTCCGATCATGACTCGGTCAAAATTACACATTAAACCTTCTTAATCACCAATACTCCGTTAATTACCCAATTTGGAATTCGGGCTACTACAATTTATCACCCCTGAAAAATTTATATATATTTAAAAAAAAAAAAAAAATCTCACATGCGAGGAAATTATATATCACCCCTGGAATATTTACTACCTCTCGTTCTTTAAAATTATATATTTTTGAATCAGATATTTGACTTTTCTTTGAGCTAAGAATAATGCAAGTAGAATACTCTTTTGTCTCATAAAATTGACTCGTGAGATTATTTCTTAGAAAATATTATGTTTTCTTATTATTGTTTATGACAAAACTATTATGACACCGAGGCCCGTTTTCTAAAACGAGTTTTATCTAAATTTCGGTATTGTAGATCTAAGTATAGGTAATATATCACAAAAATGGTATGATGCTGCTTAAAGGTTGCCGGACCAGTTTAAAGGACTACACTATTACCTCGCCGTGTCGATGACATAACCAATGCACCGGCTCTAATAAGACATTTTCCTGTATAACAAGGTATTTCAGCCGAATGTCTCCAAGTTTAATTCGAGAAAATTCTGGGATAAATGAGAATCAATGTAACAGTCCTTATCTCACTTTGTACAATATTTATTAGTCGTTGCGAGACAAAAAATATAGTCTATGAATCCGAGTATTAATTGTTGCATACTATTTTTTGTTTAAGAAGACAAGAGACACGACATTATCTAGACAAGGGTCGGGACGGGTATGAGTTTCGAGTTAGACATGTAGGATAGGACATGACGGGTCTCTCCTTCAAATTTCTCTTCACAAAAGACAGGTGATTGTACAATTTAGAACTATTTTTGGATTTATTAACGCTGAAAATTTTGTGTAATTAAAGATGTGATCATCGAACATGGAAGAAAATTGATACAATTCGAATTATCAATATCCAGCATTTAAGGCTTTCTCGCGTTCATTGAATATCAACCCAAGTATTTAAAGTCTTCAAGTACTTAAGTTGATATTTACTATGCTTAGTTGACACACTAAGTCTAGCAGACTCTTTCTAGTGCAAACTATGAGTGGAATACACTTTCAGACGATTGAAAAAGTAGAAAGTTTTTTGTATGAATTTATACAAAGGAACAACTCTGGCATTCTTAGACCTGTTTATCGTTCAGCATTATATCGCAATGGTAAAAAATTTAAACACCCTGTAATTGTTTGAAATCATACGATGCCCAAGAACGTTTTAATCGTCAAACTAAAATTTTTGAACTTCTGATGTATCTTGAGTGCGAGAAAACGATGTTATCATGTTATCTTAATTCTTGAATCTATTGGGAAATCGGTTTTCTCGTGTCTAAAAACACAGCGGAAGTTTTAAAACTTTATTTTGACATTCAAAATTTTTGGACACTCGTATGGTTTATATGATAAGAACATACATAGGGAGTTTATAATTTACCTTTAGTGAAATTTCATTTGACACCAACTACTCCAATATTAGCGGAAATAACTCTTGTTGAATTCCCTACGAACTTTCTTCAAAATATTATTTCTTCAATCCTCCTATTAAGTCCACGACTGGATCGAATGTTCATCTTCTAAATTGCACTAGAAAATTTAGAAGGATTTTTCGTTGGAAATGAAAAGTTCAAGAGGTGGCTCAAACCCTTAAAATTCTTTTATAGGGACGGCTGTAATCTTGAGAGCATGTGAGGAGTGATTTTCAAAAATTGAGAGTGAGTGAAGGCTAAAGTTAATCACCTTCTTCAGTTAATTGTGTATGCTTGACCTAGTTTCCACAATTGTGAATTTAGGTTTCTTCATTAATATTAATGGAATGGAATAATTAATTAGACTAGTCAAACAAGTTTAATTAATTAAAGTCCATTAAAACTTTGATTATTTAGTATGTTGAACTTGTACTCCTACAAGCTCATTATGTATGCGCTATTTTCATTCAATCTTTTATAAACTCAACTTTTGAGTTTAATAATTTAAATTCTCAAATTTTATAAATTCAACTCCTTAAATTTATTTTCTCCAAATTTTGATTATCATAAATTCAACTTCTTGAATTTACTAACTCATTATTTTAATTATATAAATTCAACTTCTTGAATTTATTATATCATAATTTTATATATAAATTCAACCACTTGAATTTATTCTATTAAATTTTAATTATCATAAATTCAACTCCTTAAATTTATTTTCTCAACAGGAACAAATGATCTGGTGCTTGTGTGACTCTCACTAGTTCAGGGATATAGTTAGTCGTGAGTTCACGACTCTATGTGATTAAGGACATTTTCCTTTATTCGGGCTTACCCTAATTTGTCTCATTCCATGCACCAACATTTGATCATGAAAATGTCAGAAATAATTTTTTGATTAAACCCATCGAATCATGGCAGTAGCATCATTCCATGATTCCCTAGGTATCATTGATAGTGAAACATCCACTACTCGTTTTTCCTTAAAATATATTAGAAATTTTTTTCCTCTAATGCTTTTCGGCCGAATATATATACATACGTATATTTAAAATACTTTTACACCATTTAAAATAAACCAACCAACATATTATTTAAAATCCAAAAGAAAGCATTTAAAATATAAAATCGTAAACATCAACCAAACATAAACTTAGCATTTTCAAAATAAAGCATAAACTCTTTAAATCTCTCAAAACATAAAAGTCATAAAATCTTTAAAGTAATCCTAAACCATAACATAAAGCAGAAAACTAGCAAAGGTACTCGGGTGTGCACCATCAGTCCAGCTAGTTCAACCATCAAGTCTTCCATCAACATCATGCCTACCTGCATCGATCACGCCTAATGAGTCTATTGACTCATCAAACCTTAACCACGATAACAAGTAATGCATATATATTCACAAGCAATAGTGAAAGTATCTTTAATAAAATAGCTTTTCATGAAGATGCATAACTTTAAATCATTTTTCCTTTCATCCTAAACATTTCTTTTCATCATATACGTATATGTTTTTTTTTTTATTGAATTCAGATCGTTAATTGTGACTTCATTTCAGCTGTAGGTCGATGATCTATCTATGTATAAACCAAACATGCAACACGTCTTTTAGCATTAACATTTCACCATAAAATTCCATAACATTTAAAATAAATATTTTAACATACATTACAGCATTTAGGGCACTGTCAGGGCGTCAAACATTTTTCAGGTTTAAAATGACCGTTTTGCCCCTGAAATCCTAACTTTCTTAATTTATCCTTAGACCTTAAAACGACGACCTTAATCCATCCAAATTAAACATAACATCTTAAAATACACCCATAAATATTTCTTAGACTTAAACTTGAGCTCCTCGATTAATTTTCTAATTCGTTTTAAAACTTAAACATGTGTCTCGGTTTTAACCTGAATCAACTCAAAACTTAACCAAACCTTACCAAACGTGAACCATAGCTTATTAACACCTAACCATTCCCTATGCAATCATAATCATGCCATTTAGAACCCATAAAAAAGCTTAAACAACTACTGAAATTTTCTGCTCAAAAACTTTACACCCTTGCTTTAACAACCCATGGATTCCTTCAATCCTAGCCCTTAACCATCATATCCAGACCCTATTCGACCACCCTAGGACCTAGACTGAACCTTAGACTAGCTACTGGATCAAGCCCTACAGGCCTTACACAACTAGCCCTCAAACTCGTGCCCTTCAAGCCATCATGCAACCCATATTCACGTTTCCACCCGCTTTCGCACCAGCCTTCCCTCAACCTATCTAGGACCCTAACGCAGCCCCTTTAGGACTCCTAGGAATTCCCTAACTGCAGCCAGCAGCAAGCAGCCCCACCCTCCAAGGAGACCCAACCGAACCCTAGTTTTCCCTCAAACCCCAAAATGTGCAGCCCTCTCCTAGCTTGCATCCAGCCCTTGCACAACCCATCTAGGACCATGACTAGACTCTCTTAGGATGCTTGAACACATCCCAAATGGCAGCCCACAGCTGTGCCCACCTAGCACCCAAGTTTGAAACCCTAAGACTCTAGAAACCCAATTTACGTGCATCATGTTACCCTATCTTGTCAAGTCCTTAAATGCACCTAAGGCCCTAGATGTGTGGAAAAACGTCCTTTATAGTAACCTTACCATGGCAGCCCATTTGTGCATCGTAAGTAAAAGTTTTAAAAGATGAAAACTCTAGTTTTGTTCATGTTATGTCATAAAAACGAAAATATAATAAGTGGATCATGTTTTACATGTAATCATGTATCAAAACATATAATATGGTGTGAAAGATGAGTGCAGAAGATTAAGACGTGTGTTTACGTATTTTACGCAAGAAAAATGATTTGCAATGCGAGGGATGCCGACGTAGGCAGGAGGACCTTGCTGAATTTCTTCACTATTCACGTGATGTGTGCGCTTGTGTGCTGATGGAGAGTCCTAGTGCTTTTGTGTGAGTTGTACGTGTGTTTGTGTAGTAGGGCTAGGGTTTTGAATGCTTTTAATTTGATATAATTACTTGTGCAGCAAGCTAGGCCAAATGACCTAGTATAAGAGGCCCATTAGGCCCGTTAGATGGTAATTAAAATATTTGTTTAGGTTTCTTTTAGAATATATTAACTGAGCCTCCAAAAAATCTTTATTTTCGTCAAAAATTAATTGTCGTTTTAAAATACGATTCGGCGCGTATAAACACCTCAAAAGTTGTCATTTTCGAAAATTCCATATAAAATATACCATATATTAAATAATTAAAAATAAAAATTTAATAAATAAATTCGGTATAAAATATACCATGTCATTTTTATGCATTCTAGTAATATATTCAAATAAACATGAAATCATGATTTAAACATGCATTTAATGCAATTAAAATAAAATAATTAGAATACATATGAAATTTGATAACTTGCATACATATGATTCACGAGGACCTTCAAATTTTTGAGACGTTACAGATAGTGCCTGCAAGAACCAATCGATTATGATTAATGTAAAGTATGATCCCTTAATCTCATATATCCCGATCGAATCTGCAACCATTGGTTCATCGAGGGTTGCATATTAAATTCGATAGCTATGTGATACAATCATGAAATATTCATAATGTCATCGCATGCACAAGTAGAGAACTCTTTCTCTAATGTACATCTTACATTACACACTCCAGCCAGATATTTCATGTATTATTATTTCGTTAGATCACATAGGATATCCACACAGTAGATGCGCGGTGAATTCCCGATTATAATGTGTTGGCTCCTACACACTTCGCAATTGCACCCAATTTCGCCACCTTGTGACCCTCGCGGAGTCGATAAACGAGTTAAAGTACAATCCTAATATGTAGAGCCTCAGAGTTGTCCCGAGTCATAAGGACTAATCATGTACAATCACAAACACAGACTTTTCCTTCGATGATAACCACTTGAAAAGTCAGAGAGAGAATTGTTCGGTACAATCATCGCATGATTACACATCTGCATGATTGAACATCTCTATGCACTTATCATAAAACACAGTACACAACATCACATATGTTACTCTCAAGCTCAAGCGGCTTTTAACCCTAATTTCAGGCGGCTGAATCGACTAGGAACAAATTTAGAATTAATATACAGTGTTTACAAATGAATTTCAAGATTGAATTACGATTTATTTGTATTAAAGTATAATCAAGGACTTTATTTATTCTGATTTCATGGATATACAGATAAAGTAATAACAAACTTATATTAAAATAAAGATTGTTTATCACAGCTGAGTCGATAAATTCTTTAACCAACTGTTGCTTATAGAGTATCTACTCTAACAGATTCGACAGAAATCGCAGTTATAATTTCACGTAAAGTCACGCAACATCGAGATTCAAACAGACCGAAATTCAAACAACCGTCTCCTTTTCACCTTGTTGATGGTAACCGAAAATCTTTCCTTAATAGAAAAGCAAACTACCAACACAAAAGTAGGCCCATGTCCAACGAGAAGGAAAATAAATGCATTTACCATTCATTAATCCTTTATCTTCAAGATAATTTGTTAATCACGTTCTTGTTAAAAATATCTGTTGAATTTGAATCTTCTTCATCCGTCGGTATAGCTAAAAATTCGAGAGCGGTGACAACGTCTCCGATCAGAGGCCGCATGCTGGCCTCTTCCTGCAGACACATTGCTGCAACAGCGAGAGCTTGGAACAGACCCTTCATCGGGTACTTCCCTTGGAGTAATGGATCGGCCATCAAAGTAAACTTTCTCCTGTCCTTGAATAGTGGCATTGCCTGCAAGTTCCACATTCAAAAATATTCCACATGATGATGGTATGAGGTAAGATTTCCGCCAGATTGCAAGAGACCTATATATTTAATCTATATATATAAATCAATCAAATGTTAATAGCTAATGTATAAATTTGATGTAAATAATGTTAGTCAACTGACCCAATCTACTAGATTCTCTTCCTCAGGTGGTTTCGTGCTATCAATAGCTCTCCTCCCTGAAATATTCTCAAGAAACACCACCCCGAAGCAGTAAACATCAGATTTGGTCGTAAGTTGGCCGGTTTTTGCATATTCTGGTGCACAGTACCCGTACGTCCCCATCACCCTGGTGGACACATGATCCTGCCCCCCCGTTGGACCCAACTTAGCAAGCCCAAAATCCGACAACTTAGGACAGAAGTTCTTGTCTAATAATATGTTGGATGCCTTAAAGTCGCGGTATATTATCTGAGGGTTCGCTGTATTGAAGAATGAGTCAAATTTTATTTAGGTTACGTGTCATGCTAGTGGTTCAAATTTATTGCTTAGTCAATTTGGTTAAGACTTAATGGCTTAGTGGATTAGTGGCTTAGTGGTTTAGTGGTTGATATGTGTTTTACTCTTGTTTCTATAAATAGCATATGTAAATGGGTCTTTAAATATATAAAAGTGGAGATTCACGTAAACAGCAGAGTGCCTTTGTCCTCTTCTTTATTACACTTACTTTCTGTCTAATATTCTTCTTCTCCAACATTTTTGGTATCGGAGCCAGGTTAGAGAGAGAGTAGAGTGCAAACAAGTGAGTTGAGGGATACATTTTCGAGAAAGACTTTCATGGCCAACAATACTTCTGCAATGGGTGCTGCACAACCACTTATTCCAATTTTTAAAGGAGAAGGCTATGAATTCTGGAGTATCGTATGAAGACTCTGCTCAAATCTCAAGATCTTTGGGACTTGGTAGAACATGGGTTTACCGATCCTGACGAAGAAAGCAGGTTGAGGGAGAATAGGAAGAGAGACTCAAAGGCATTGGTAATTATGCAGCAGGCTGTTCATGACTGCATCTTCTCAAGAATCGCATCTGCGACCACGTCAAAGCAAGCATGGTCAATTCTGCAGAAGGAATTTCAAGGTGATTCAAAAATCATCGTGGTGCGGCTGCAGTCACTTCAACGAGACTTTGAAACCTTGATAATGAACAAGGGAGAATCAATTGCTGATTTTTTGTCAAGAGCAATGGCAATAATCAGTCAAATGCGATCTTATGGAGAGAAGATTAATGACCTAGATCATCGTTGAAAAGGTATTGAGAAGTTTAACTCCAAAGTTTGATCATGTTGTCGCTGCAATAGAAGAATCTAAGGATTTGTCAGTTTTTTCATTTGATGAACTAATGGGGTCTTTGCAAGCCCATGAGTCAAGAATTAACAGGTCACTTGAAAAACATGAAGAAAAGGCATTTCAAGTGAAGGAGGCAGTCTCAAAATTTGGAGAAATTGAGATCTCAACAACTAGAGGTCGTGGAAGAGGAGGATTCCGTGGTCATGGTCGTGGTCGAGGTTTTGGTAGAGGACGAGGCAGAGGTAGATTCGACTGGCAATCGAAGTACACCAATGAGCAAAGAAATAAGAAGAATGTTGTTCAATGCTATCAATGCAAGGGATGTGGGCATGTAAAAGCTTATTGTCCAAACAAAGACCATCAAGTGAATTATGTGGCAGAGAATGAAGAGGAAAGTAAGCTTTTTATGATTCATTCTAATAATGACAATAATTCAAGTGGTGTGTGGTTTGTAGATAGCGGTTGTTCAAACCATATGACGGGCACAAAATCCATGTTTAAAGAGCTTGATGAGACACAAAAACTGAAGGTGCAGCTTGGGAATGGTAAAGATGTGCAAGTTGAAGGGAAAGGTACAGTAGGCATTGAAACCATCAATGGTAAAATAAAGCTACTGCACAATGTTCAATTTGTACCTGATTTGGGATATAATTTGCTTAGTGTGGGACAATTAATGTCATGTGGATACTCTATTTCCTTTGATGATGGTGCATGTGTTATTAAGGAAAAGAATTCAGGAAATACGTTGATCACCATCAACATGACGCAAAACAAAATGTTTCCGCTAGAAGTTTCACGCATTGAGAATTTTGTTCTTGTTGCTGATGGAAAAGTTGACACAATTCTATGGCATTTGCGATATGGGCATCTCAACGTCAAAGGTCTGAGATTATTAAGTGATAAAGGTATGGTTTTCGGACTCCCTAAGATTGGTTCTATCAGTTTATGTGAAGAATGCATATATGGAAAACAAACTAGAAAGTCTTTTCCTGTTGGAAAGGCTTGGAGAGCTTCAAAGTGTCTTGAATTAATTCATGCCGATTTATGTGGGCCTATGCAGACTAAATCTTTTGGTGGGAGTCGTTATTTCTTGCTTTTTACTGATGATTATAGTCGCATGAGTTGGGTTTATTTTTTAGAAAACAAGTCTGAAGCATATGAGAAATTCAAGAACTTTAAAGTTAAAGTTGCGAAACAAAGTGAATTGTGCATCAAAGTCCTTCGCACAGATAGGGGTGGAGAATTTGTGTCCAAAGATTTTAATATTTTCTATGAAGAAAATGGCATTCACAGGGAATTGACAGCTCCTTACACTCCGGAGCAAAACGGCGTTGCTGAACGAAAGAATCGGACTGTTGTAGAGATGGCAAGAAGTTTATTGCAAGCAAAAAAGCTTTCAAATGATTTTTGGGCTGAAGCTGTGGCAACATCAGTATATTTATTGAATATATCCCCAACAAAGGCTGTCATGAATCGAACTCCATTCGAAGCTTGGCGTGGTACAAAGCCGTCTGTAAGTCATTTAAGAGTCTTCGGTTGTATAGCTTATGCTTTGGTGAATTCTCAATTTCGTCAAAAACTTGATGAAAAATCTGAAAAATGCATTTTTATTGGTTATTGCACTGAATCTAAAGCATATAGATTATACAACCCTCTTAATGGAAAGTTTTTGGTGAGAAGAGATGTAGTTTTTGATGAAAATGCAAGTTGGGATTGCAATGAAAAAGTGCAGGAACATATTCCTTGGATAAATGGAATATCTTCAAATGAACTTCAAGAGTCAACTTCAACAAATTCTCCAGCTAGTTCTTCTACGGCTTCTCCAATTTCATCCTCCTCAACATCATCAAATTCTCCCCGCACATCACAAAGTCCAAGCTCTTCGGATGAGATACCGCAGAAAAGGTTTAGATCTTTGACTGATATATATGAATCCTGTCACTTTGCTCTTACTATTTCAGATCCTATTTCATATGAAGAAGCAGCTGAAAGTGAAGAATGGCAGAAAGCAATGATGGATAAATTGGCAGCAATTCAAAAGAATGAGACATGGGAGATGGTGGATTTACCGGAAGGAAAAAATGCAATTGGTTTGAAATGGATTTTCAAGACAAAATTTGGTGTAGATGGTAGCATACAAAAGCATAAAGCTCGGCTTGTGGCTAAAGGATATGCACAACAATATGGCATTGATTATGAAGAAACATTTTCTCCGGTAGCTCGTTTTGAAACAGTAAGAATTATCTTGGCATTAGCTGCTCAATTACAATGGAATGTGTATCAATTTGATGTTAAGTCTGCATTTTTAAATGGAAATTTGGAAGAAGAGGTTTATGTAATACAACCAGAAGGTTTCATTGTTGAAGGCAAAGAAACAAAAGTTTACAGGTTGAGAAAGGCGCTTTATGGATTGAAGCAAGCTCCTCGGGCATGGTATAGCAAAATGATGCATATTTTCAGAAAAATGGTTTTATGAGAAGTGAAAATGAGCCCACTGTGTATGTGAAGAAAGAAGGTAAAAATGATTTTATCATTGTTTGCCTTTACGTTGATGATATCATTTACGCAAGCTCCTCTAATTCTCTTGTGGGCGAGTTTAAAGCAATTATGATGAATGAGTTCGAAATGTCAGACATGGGTTTACTACATTATTTTCTTGGACTTGAAGTTCAACAAGCAAAAGATGGGATTTTTATTTCGCAACAAAAATATGCCAATGATCTCCTTAAGAAATTTGGCATGATGAATTGTAAACCTACTGCCACTCCAATGAATATCAATGAAAAATTGCAGCATGAAGATGGGGCAGAGATGGATGATGCAAAAAGGTTTAGGAGCTTGGTTGGAGGTTTGATTTATCTAACACACACTCGACCCAATATTGCATTTTCTGTTGGTATGATTTCCAGGTTTATGCAACATCCCTCGAAGATTCATTTTGGAGCAGCAAAGCGGGTTTGCGTTACATTGCTGGAACAATGGAATATGGGATTTGGTACTCGAAAGTTTCTGATTTCAGATTATGTGGCTTCACAGATAGCGATTGGGCAAGTTCCTTGGATGATAGGAGAAGTGTTTCAGCAAGTATTTTTACTCTTGGATCTGGAGTAATCACTTGGAGCTCAAAGAAGCAAGCCACGGTAGCCTTATCTTCCTCGGAGGCTGAATACATCGCAGCCACTGCAGCAGCGTGTCAAGTCATTTGGTTGAGAAGAATGTTAGCTGAACTTCAACAAGAACAAGAAGGACCAACTGAGATTTTCTGTGACAACAAAGCAGCAATTTTTATGACAAAAAATCCAGAATTTCATTCCCGAACAAAGCATATCGATATACGTTTCCATTTTATTCGTGATTTGGTTGCAAAGGAGGAGATAATGTTGAAGTATTGTAACACTCATGAGCAACTCGCAGATATATTGACAAAGTCCTTGCCAAAAGAGAAGTTTTTCTACTTTAGAGCTTTCCTTGGTGTGTGCAACTTTGAATCAAGGGGGAGTATTGAAGAATGAGTCAAAGTTTATTTAGGTTACGTGTCATGCTAGTGGTTCAAATTTATTGCTTAGTCAATTTGGTTAAGACTTAGTGGATTAGTGGCTTAGTGGTTTAGTGGTTAATATGTGTTTTACTCTTGTTTCTATAAATAGCATATATAAATGGGTCTTTAAATATATAAAAGTGGAGATTCACGTAAACAGCAGAGTGCCTTTGTCCTCTTCTTTATTACACTTACTTTCTGTCTAATATTCTTCTTCTCCAACACGCTGTATCATGCAAGTACTCGAGTCCTTGAGCTGCACCTTTAGCTATCTGCATTCTCGTGTACCAATCCAGAGGCTTCTTATCTGGTGGCAAATCTGATACCAGGAGAAAGATGCAACCGTTACTTAGGAAATCATCAAAATATGCATTTCGACACTTTTGATTTATGAGCTACTATAACAAATCATGAATCGAGAACTGCCCAGAAGGTGATCTTCTAATGATCCATTATGCATGTATTCATAGACCAATATCCGTTGGCGGCCATCTGCACAATATCCTATCAAATTCACGAGATTCTGGTGGTGAACGAGGCTTAAAGTCAAGACCTCCGCGAGGAATTCCCGGTTCCCTTGAACCCCATTTCTGTCCAGTTGCTTCACAGCAACAATCTGGAAACAAATTAACAATATATTATAAGGCCGTAAAAAAGTGAAAAAGGAGAGATCAGACTCTGAAATATGTATATTTATACTTGATTTGTTTTCTTGAGGTATCCTCTGTAGACCCTACCAAATCCTCCTTCACCTCATCACCTACAAGAAGTTCGGGATCGAAATTTTCTGTGGCATGAGCAAGTTCTCGGAAAGTAAATACTTCAGTCGGAACTCTCAGATCTCCATGCTTAAGTATGTCTTCAGCGATTATCCTTTGTTTGCTGTTACCTGTCCATAACAATCTCAAAAGATCATGCAATCTGTACAAAAAGGATAACGTTAAATATCTCGGAACAAAATGTAGTTTTCATCAGAAGCAACTCTAGTTTAGCGAAAAAACAATCCAAAAAGAAGGCATACACAGGTAGAAAAACACAAAGGGTTCTTCCAATATGAATGGATAAAACCCAAAAGAAACCACAGAAAAATACATCTGATGCAACATTAAAATTCTTCCCACGGGAAAAGAAGATTTGACCGGAAGAAATGGATGTTACTATAAATGGATTCTAACCCGTATTCATCGATAAACTTCGGGCAATCGTGTATAATGTCTCGGCATCAGCCTTAATTTCTTTAGCAGAACTTTTAGAAGTTTTCAAATAATTCTTCTTCATTGTATCGCTTCTCTTAATCCTACAACAATACAGAATTCTCATCTCCTTTTCTTCCCTTCCCTCCGTCGCAATTCCGCTGAAAGAACCCTCTTTCTGATGTCCCCAAATATCATATAAAAATCTTCATTCTTGGATCAATGTTTCTTTCTTTTAATTAAAATTTTATTATGATCATCGAAGATTAACTGTGGGCAGATTTGCCTTAAAGAGGCTCAGTTCAAAAACCTATTTGATATTGATTGAATAACAAAGAAGATGGGAAATAATATCTTTGTCCAATCATCATGGGAACAACTACTTCTCCGACAGCTTGATAACAAGATACCACGTCGATTTCAAAGATTTGGGGCTCGCATTTTTCGGACAAGTTGAGGGGCGCACCACAAATCTTTAAATTTTCATGAAAACCAGATACAAACTTTTAGCTGTAGAGGGACATGGAAATGGATCAAGGTAATTCTCCTAATATATTTTTGCATTTATCTAACTTGTATATTTTTCATTTTTATTATATTATCGATTAATTAACGATCTTAGTTTTTTATTTTTCAATTATTTTTCATCTAAGTACTGATATGTGATTGAAAAATATTGATGTGACACCATAACTGGTAATAAGATGACACTTAGGGTAGTACCCTAATAATTCATCTAATGGTAAATATTTATCAATATATGTGATGTTCATTGATTTTTCAGTAGACATTTCATCTATTATCAAATATCGATCATTAGATGTACCCTACCCCTACTGGTTCGAGTGTTGCTGACGTGAATGTTGTACAAATTATTCATTGATATGTGGTAAGCATTTATCAAATAAAATGAGTTTACCACTTTACCAATTCGAACAGCAGTTCAAGTATTTATTTAGTAGAACTTTGAACCAAATATATTTAGTTTAAATTCAGATTAAAACTTTAACGGATTGGAATTTGAGTCCATATTGTTTGAATCTAAATAGTAACGTGATCGATTTGATTAGTATGTCTTAGAAGAGTGAGTCTCATGTGAGACCGTCTCACGGATCATAATTTGTGAGACGGATCAATCCTACCCATATTCACAATAAAAAGTAATACTCTTAGCATAAAAAGTAATACTTTGTCATGGGTGACCCAAATAAGAGATCCGTCTCACAAATACGACCCGTGAGACCGTCTCACACAAGTTTTTTTCGTCTTAGAATAACAAATATTTTAAAAAAATCTTATTTAATTTTTGACAGCTCAATGTAATAAAATTTGTAGTTGCTATATTTATACATTATTGATGCGTAGGGAGACCCCTACTCAATTATCAATGCTCATCACATGTGCGGTTTTGAGTTACGAGTTTTGGCCATTAATACAACACTACATGTATCACACAATTAAATGATTGATACATCAAAGGTTATAGAACAGAACACATATCTCCTAAATTCTTTTTCGCTCATGATTTGCAGAAGAAATTCGATATTGAAATTCAAAAAATTTGTTCAAATGATAATTTGGCCTATCTTTTCACAAAATCATTGTCCACATCAATTTTTGAGAAATTGATTTCAAGGTCGGAATGTGGCGGCTTAGAGATGTCAAGTGATTCTTACAATAGAGAGAGGGCAAAAACTTGTGTGAGACGATTTCACGGGTCATATTTGTGAGACGTATCTTTTATTTGGGTCATCAATGAAAAAGTATTACTTTTTATGTTAAGAGTATTACTTTTTATTGTGAATATAGGTAGGGTTGACCCGTCTCACGGATTGAGATCCGTGAGACGGTCTCACATAAGACCTACTCTAAGGAGAGATGTCAAGTTAACAATTATCGATTGTTATTTTTCCAAATTATAATATCGCATTGCATAATTCACTATAAAACATTAAAATTAGTTATTTAAATCATAATAAATCAAATCAAACCAAAATTCATGATTTTGATTGATAAGATTGTAAAAAAAATTGATTTTGTAAAGAGTGGGTCTCATGTGAGACCGTCTCACGGATCCTAATATATGACACGGTCAACTCTACTCATATTCACAATAAAAAATAACACTCTTAGCAAAAAAAAATAAATTTTTTTCATGAATGACACAAATAAAAGATCCGTCTCACAAATATGACCCGTTAAACTGTCTGACACGAACTTTTCCCTTTGTAAAACCGATCAAAAGGTGAACATCGATGATTCCTACTGCTCGTAACACGTTCCGTAGAAACGTCACGCGTGTCACCGCAGTCCTCCTCCTCCAAACCCCACCGTTCAAACTTCAAAACCCCAATTCCCCGACGTCGCCGCCACGTCCTATCCGCTCAATTGAACAACAATGCTCGTGCACTACCGCCAATGGTCATTTTCCGATCACTCATATCTCGATTCTTTCAATCTCCAAGCTACCCCCGCAATTCATGCCGCATCCGAACCCTTTTCTCCCTTTCTTTGACCTCTCCTCCCCCAATTTCACCTCCATTTCTGCTTTATGCCACCGTGAAAAATTCTCATCAGCACTTTCTCTTCCGTTCTAGGTTTTTATTCCCAATCTGTGGGCCATTATTCCTCTGCAATCCTCCCTGGAAGCTGTCCCAATCCGCCACCCCTCTCCTCCTCCAGCCCGACGTCGCTTCGTACTTTATTAAACTTCGTGCCCTTAATTTACTCCAGAAGCCCTCTTTTCCTCAAAATTTACATTTTCGATCTGCTTATGATGCGCAGAAGCTGTTGGCCGAGGGTGTTAGCGAGGAATTTAGAAATCCGTCTGCAATAGATGGTCGTGTTAGTCATGGTGTAATCGCTGAGAGTTACTTCAATCTTCCTAATTGGATGGTGCGTTTTTAATTCTTCAATCTGATATTACGAACAGGATAGTTTATTGAATAGAATGTAAATTGATGTACCCGTTAGTTCATTACTTTAACTCTCTAGTACTGCTGGAGGCTATGCTTGTATTGCCTCGTTACGTCATATGCGTGATTTTATTGACATTTGAAAAAAATGCTACCTAAGAATGTTGATTGTTCGAAGTTCAAAGTTGCGTGGAAAAAACCTTGCACCTAATTAATCTATAATAATATCTGGTCTAGACTTGATTTCAATTTCAGGAGTTGAATCTAGAATTATTTAACATTATCATCAATATATTTTGAAACATTCAAAGATGGATGTCAGATGTCTGATTTTGAGGTGTAACTGGGTGAATTAATCTGGACTTGTCAAGTCCTTTATCTCCAGAATAGCTTTCTTTGGCTGGAGCACAATGTAGTTGCTAATTTACTGAGCTATGGTAAAATTTAATAAATTCTGTGAGAAGATACTTTGGAAGTGTGAGTGATTTCTCTTATAATGGTGACAGTAAATATTTTTCCTGTTGGAATGTTTTTTTCTTTTTCTTTCCTTTCTTTTGCTCTCTTTTTTTTTTTTTTTGTTTTGTAGCCTGGACTGTGAATTTTACCTTGCATTGTATATTTGGTTAACTTGCAAGGTAAGGGTTGACATTTTGGTTTTTCGATAATGAGCAATGCTTTAACCTTTTGGTGGGGCCGAGTTAAGTGTTTATGGCTGCACCATTTTGCAGGATGATTGCAAATGACATGTATTCATATGCCTTTATTGGACTTGCAGTATCTGGAGCAACTGATTGGGTATAAATGGTAGTTGTGGTTGCTTTGTGGTAGTGTAATATGTATCCAATACTCTTCTGCTCACGTCTCTACCTACATTTTTAGCTTGATGGTTACATGGCTAGGAAGATAGGAATCAATTCTGTAGTTGGGTCCTACCTTGATCCATTGGCCGTCAAGGTTTGTTTCTGTATTCTCTATGATGGCATTGTTACATGTTCAATATCAAGTTTCCTTCATCACGTTGCACTTTTCATATTTTTGTAACAAAAATATGCTTCGTAACTTTGTTTGCTAATGTGTGGCGATGATTACATTTTGACAGGTTCAAATCACATGTGTTGCTCTTGCACTGGTAGATAAGGATCTCATACATTGTAAGTAAATTTAAGCTATTATACCTGCACTACCTTATTTATAGTCAAGGTTGTAAATGGCGGGAGGCGGTGGCGGGGCGGTCGGTGACCACCTACCGCCTAGGTGGTGCCTAGATTTTTTTAAGTAATTTTTTTATAGATAATCATGCAATATAATCATTTTTATATAAAATGTGCAATTAAATAATGTTTAAGCACAAAATATAATATCATCTAGATAATGTGCAATTAATAAAGATTCATTATCATATTAATGCTATTATGCTAACAAAGTAATATAATTATTTTTACCAAAAAACTAAGTTTAAATTTCAAAATTTCAATCAATTATCCATCATTAGACAAGTAGTAGACTAAACATTACTAATCTTCCAAATCATCTACATATGCACCACCATCTACTACATGCATGATCCTCTCATCATCGGACTCAAAATCAACATTTTCTTCATTCTCCTCCTCCGATTTATCTTAATCTAAGTCAAGTTCTCTAATGGGGATGTTCCTCTCACTCTTTTTTTGTCCTCATCGGATGCTTCAGGACATGCTTCAACTTGTCCTACAATAGCCGTAATATGATGCTTCATTTTATAAACTCCTCCTTTATTAAGCCTCTTGCACAACTTGCATGTGATCCAATCTCTTTTCTCTTTATTATACAACACCCCATATTCCCAAACAATATCATTAGACTTTGGCTTAAATTCCAACTCCGGTTGTTTATCTTTTTCTACCAGTGATCTTCGACAATAAATTAATAATGAATTAATAATGGGAAAAAAATTGATTTTTGAAATCACAAAATCTGAAATATCATAAAAAAAAAGCATGATAAATAATAAATATGCAATGCCTAACCTAAATATTCTGACTGCTGGCGACTGGCGGCGGTGGGCGGATTGTGTGTGGTGGTTGAGAGTTAAGAGTTGAGAGTGAAAACCAAAAATAAAATAAAGAAAGTGAGGTGTGTAAGGGTTTTAATATTTAAAATTAGTTGACTTTGAGTGGGTATTAGAAACTGTTGACTAGGTTTTTAAAATTGTTGACTGTCTGCCTCGCCCGCCTGCTCGTTGCCTCTCCCGCCTCGCTCGCCTGCTCACCGCCTCGACCCGTCTCTCCAATGCCGTATAGCTTGGGTCGCCGAAAACACCCGCCTCATGCATAGGTGGTGCGGTCGAGGGCCGCCTACCGCCTAGGCGGCCGCCTCGACCGCCATTTAGAACACTGTTTATAGTACAAAGTTTTTTACTTTCCTTTGGATCGGGACATAATTTCTTTGTTAATGATTCGCTTCACTCATGATATTCTTGTTCGGTATTATGAACGTTGATGATTCATCTCTGTCTTTGTTTAAGTAAGCATCCATGTCTGTCCACGCGTATGTGTTATTTCTAACTTTCTATCACGTTCTGGATTAATTTTATCATTATCCAGCATTTTGTTTCAACGGGTAGATATTGTTATACAGCCCTAGAAAACAAGATAGGTAGGAACAGTTTTCTAGTCTTTTGGCTATTAATCAGGTGTAAATCATTGGGATAGAGTTCATGTATTTGTTTATTTATTTTTATCGGGATAGATTTTATTCGAATATGAGACATGTTCCTTCTTTTGTACCCTGTGATCTATGTTTAATTGTGCATTTTTCTTTACTTGAAGCTGGACTGTTGTTCTGCGTGATTTAGCTCTTGTTTGTGGTGCCGTCTACAAAAGAGTTAGCAGTTTGGATTGGGAGGTGAGACCAATATCACCAATATCATCGGTTTGGCTATAGCCATTATCTTGCCTTTCTTACTTTCTCTTTTTCATTTTTTCGCAATTAGAGGAACTGTTGGTATGACTTCTTCAACCTCGATGGGAAGCATGCCCAGAAAGTTGAGCCTCTCTTGATAAGCAAGGTACAACATGTGATACTTTGTACTTTGTGCATCGAGAATGAACTTAAGAAGGTTGCAAATTACTTTTTTCTCGTGCCTGGGTATAGTTATAGTGTGTTATTTAAGATATAATTTTGTTATCTTGATTTGTGGTTCCTAGTCTGGAATTATTGCAGAGTTGCACAAGATTATAATTATTCTCAGTTCGTGTTTGGCACATTATTGGTGTCAATATAAAAGGTGGCAAATATGTATAACAAGATTTATGAAACAATTATATTCCCTTCTACAGTTAAATATGGTGCTCCAGTTGATCTTGGTTGCAGCAGCTCTTCTTTAGCCAGAATATGGGAACGAAGAAACCCAATTTTTTATCTACGTCTTGGGGTAATTTGATTTCATCAAGTCGTCCATGTTTCCATGGAATTCTGAATGTGTGAAATTAGATTATCCAACTATTTTGGTTCGGTGCAGTTGGGTTGTGGCTTCTACAACGGTGGCCTCAACTGCAGCATATGGGGCACAATATCTGAGAAATGGAACCAAATTTGTAAAGAAGTCTAGGGGGCCTAGAACTTGAAACATGGCACCTAGCTGCTCTAATATTCACGAGAGCAACTGATATGTTCTTTGGATCCAAGTTATCATCTATGAGTTCTTCGTGTCTCATCCGCAAAAACATCTTTACATTAAGGGAAGCAGAGAAACTGAGAAAGTGAAATATTCAGACCAATTATAAGTGTCACGATCACTTTTTGCTTTACTATTTGTATGCGTCTACATCGGGATCTATATGTTACAAAGGTTAATCTCCCACCCCTTTAAACTTTTATATGTTTATACTGCAATTTTATGTTGTGAAAAAACTTACCCATTTTCTTTATCAGCAAGATCAAGTAACGTCAACTAAAATGTTGGGAAAGGATCGAGCGACATCAAGTAAAATGCATGGACAGGCATGCCCAAAAAATTGGTGGGTTAGTCTATCTTCCATTCATTGGGAGTAGTTTTCTTTTAGTCTTAATGTCATTAAATCACATGGAATTTTCATAATTTAATGGAAATTCACATCATGAATTATAATTCAAAGGCAAAAATTTGTTATTGCCTAATTCTTGATATACAACTTCAGATGTGCAATAAAGCCTTGAACTTTGATAACAAATTGTAGATGGACAAAAAAAATCTTGAATAAATAGTATGTATCATCACTTAAACATAACCAAACACCAAAACCGTAACAGAACCTCAAAGCATCAGTTTCCATTAAAGTCTCCTCTATCCACCATTCTTAGAGGAAAAAAGATAGAACAGCAGACTCTATTTTGGAAAGTTTTCCTCAATCTCAGCCCAAGTACCAGCATTCCTGGAGAACTTCTCCCTCACCTGCTCAACAATCCACCTCGGCTCATCAATTTTGTCGATGCTCCCTAACCCATTAACGAGATATTTCCCAGTCGACATATTTTGGTTAGTCTATTTCTCCCCTTATTTCAATATCATTAGACTATCAAGTCTTCATATGTTAATGAAAATTCGACATATATGTTGATAATTCAATGGCTAACATTTGACATAATCATCGTCGAGATAACATAGAATAATCTCATATTTGGTACCCAACCTCCGGCAAACGCTCCTTGCAGATGGCTAATGCAGTCTCAAATCCTGTTTTTGCCACAGATAATAAATCGGCGTAAAATAACATAGCCTCCGGCATCAATTCTGAATCAATCATCTCCTTGAACAAGATCTTGGTTGTTTCCATTTTGCATTCTACACAAAACCCGTGAATCAAATGGCTGTATGCACCCGATTTGGCTCCATTCCCATGCCCGAGATTGTATCCAATAACACCTTTGCTTCCGTGGATCTCTTAAGCTTACACAAGCTCTGAATCCTGACATTGTATATGCCGATACCAGTTCCCACACCGTGTTTCTTCAATTAAAAAAATGGGATCCCCTCACGAAAGATTTAAAAAACAAGGAGTCTGGCTTTTTTTTTTAAAAAAAAAGAGTTGACTCTTGATTAGTATGTTAAACCTTAATTAAACTTATAACTTCCTAAATTAATTAATCTCTTCTCTTTCTTCTAATTCGACGCACAAAATCCACACAAAATTCCCCAATCGTAAGCTGCCCAAATTTAAAGAACTCATCTTCCCCATCTACCTCTTCCGCGTCACATTAAATCGAAATCTACTCCCACATATGTTGGCCCCATTTTTCTGTATTTGAAGACCAATTCGTCTCTATTTGAAGAAAAATACAGTAAGTTTGCTCCATTTTCTTTGAACCAGTTCATTGTTTTCTTCATTTCATGCAGCTATCGACCAAAATCAAGATCAATAGTTTGTGTCGTTCATTGTTTTCTTCGTCGACCAAAATTATAATGAAGAATTTTTTCCAAACAAAATTAAGTTGGTCGACGAAGAAACATTCTTCCTGGTCGACCAATGAAAAAAATTTCATGGTCGACCACACTCGTAATGGTCGACCGAGAAATTAAGTCGGTCGACCGTGATGATCATGGTCGACCGATTTAATTTCTGGTCGACCAACAAATTTTGGTCGACCATGTGCGGTTTTTTTTTATTTTGTTATTAAATAATTTTGCTCATTCTAATTATCATATTTGTTTGTGCACTTTGTAGATATGTCAACAGTTATTGTTGTTCAATTTGATGGGAAATGGGAAGTGACGGAGGGGCTGGTTTATAAATGGAATCCAGGGGCCAATGCAAAGTTTGTTGCTATTCCAGTGGACGATGATATTTGTTATTTTGAAAATTTAAAAAGTGAACTATATAGAGTTGGAAAAGTAGAAGACACTGCCAACTTGAGGTTGAGTTATCTTCTAGATTTGCCGTGCAACATTCAACCAATTTATATAGAGAATGACCATGATTTGAAAGCATATTTGTATCTTGGTTGTCCGAGAAGTAGGCCAGTGCTTCAAGTTGAAATTGAATGTGTTGCTTCTGTTGATTCTTTTGATAATGTGCACGGGTATGGTATTGATGAAAACAATTGCCATATTAACGAACAGAGGCATTTCGATGATTATTTTCACTTGAATATTGTTTCTGTGGATCGTAATAATAGCAGTGATTTTATCGACGAAGCACATAACGTGGATGCCATGCATGTGGTTCGTAGTAACACAAACGAGTTATATGATGAAGCGCATAACGTGGATGCCATGCATGCAATTGAGGTAGAGGCAAATTTGGTTCAAAGCAATGACACAAATTTGGATGCGGATGTGGATATTGATAGTGACAAATTTTCATTCACGGATGGTTCAAACTTGTTTTTTGGTCAAGAGTTTCCAAACCGAGAAGCGGTGAAAAAAGAGCTAATTAGAATAAGTTTGGAAGCTTGCTTTGAATTTGAGACGGTTAAAAGTAGCCAAAAGGTGTACTTCGTAAAATGTGTAGTGTCTGATTGTAAGTGGAGAATATGGACCTCTTTGATTATGAATGATTCACGTGCATTCTCCGTTCGAACATATTGTAATACACATACATATGGTTTGACTGGGAGTTCTCTGTTCGAACATATTGTAATACACATACATGTGGTTTGACTGGGAGACGAAAGAGAATCCGTGGAGCAAGTTCTACTGTTGTTCGTGATATGTTAGTGGATAATTTCCAAGGTCATCCAGTGCCAATTGTACCAAAAGCAGTGATGGCGATGATGCGCCACAGTATGAATGCTGATATATCATACTACAAGGCTTGGAAAGGGAAAGAACTAGCAGAAAATATGATGAAAGGTGATCCTACGCAGAGTTTTAATAAATTGAGTTGTTATTTGCACATGGTTGAGCAGATGAATCGAGGAAGCATAACAGATATATTTGTCGACGAGGAAAATCGATTCAAGTATATGTTTCTTGCTTTTGGTGCATGCGTTAGAGGATATCGAAGTATTGGAAAAGTTGTATCAATTGATGGTACGTGGTTGAAGGGCAAATATAATGGTGTTTTACTAGTGGCATCGGCACAAGATGGAAATTATCACCAATATCCTTTGGCGTGGAGAATCGTAGATGTCGAGTATACTTCTTCGTGGAGTTGGTTTTTAACGAAGTTGTTAGAAGTAGTACAAGACGAGGATGAATTGGTGATAATTTCTGACAGGCATCAGGGGATCATTAATGCGGTTTCTACTGTCTATAGAAATGCGCATCATGGTCATTGTACGTGGCATTTATCCCAAAACATGAAGACTAGATGCAAAAAGAAGGGTGCAACCGAAATGTTTTTGCACATTGCAAAAATTTATAAAACTTTCGAGTTTGATATTGCATACAATGATTTTAGGAATAGATATCCTGAGGCAGCGCAATATTTGGACGAGAGAGACTCACTTGATAGATGGACTAGAGCGTATTGTCCGAAGACCCGTTACAATATTATGACGACAAACGGGGTTGAGTCGATCAATACTAGACTACTTGAAGAAAGGAAGCTGCCAATCATTGCACTCTTAGATTCTTTACAGAAACTGGCCTCATCTTGGTTTGTCCGATATCGCCAGGCATCAATTGCAAGTAACACTAACTTGACCCCTACGATCGAGGGGATTCTTCGTAGCAGGTTCACAGATGCCCAAGGAATGCAAGTTTTTGAATTAGGGCGTCTGGAGTTTGATGTTAAGAGTCGTGGACATTCAGCCATAGTGGACCTCGAATCAAAAAGATGCACATGTCGAGTTTTTGATATTGATATAATCCCATGTGCTCATGCCATCGCAGCTAGTTGGTTAGCGAATATTGATCTATATGATATGTCTTCACAGTACTGTTCTACAATGTCATGGTGCATGGCTTACTCAGAGACTGTGTATCCCGTTCCAGATGAAAATGAATGGCCACGCAACATTAATTTCCCATTGGTGTTGCCTCCTTTGCTAGAGAAGAGAGTTGGCAGAAGAAAACAAATCAGATTTCCTTCGATTGGTGAATTCAGCAAGAGATAGCTTGAGGGTCGACCATCAAGCTATCAGTAGGGTGATGGTCGACCATGAGCTTTCTTTGGTACATCATCAATCTCATGGTCGACCAATAGCTTGATGGCCGACCAGTAGTTTTCTTTGGTCGACCATCAATCTCATGGTCGACCATTAGCTTGATGGTGTACCATTAGTTTTGTTTTTTTAAAATATATAATAATAATTGTCCAAAATATGTAACATAATTGTGAAATTAATTAAGATAGTTGTGAGATAATGATACCAATATTCGTATGTAAATTAAAACATGTTTAGTTGTTTATTTTTTGTTGTCCAAAATAAGTAAATTAAAATATAT
Organism: Primulina eburnea; assembly: GCF_022965805.1. Classification (NCBI taxonomy): domain Eukaryota; kingdom Viridiplantae; phylum Streptophyta; class Magnoliopsida; order Lamiales; family Gesneriaceae; genus Primulina; species Primulina eburnea. Next base: position 8,234,592 of record NC_133108.1, read on the forward strand.
AACATAATCTTGAAATTACGATCTATATTTTTTAAAAAAATATAAAAAAAATAGTTCGATTCCATGATTCACATTTAATTTAAAACATACAACATAATCCTGTTTTTTAGATCGTGACAAAATACTGAGATTGTGATGAAGTGATTCATACGTAAATTAAAATATATAACATAATCTTGAAATTACGATCTATATTTTTAAAAAAAAATAGTTCGATTTCATGATTCACATTTAACTTAAAACATATAACATAATCCTGTTTTTTAGATCGTGACAAAATACTGAGATTGTGATGAAGTGATTCATACGTAAATTAAAATATATAACATAATCTTGAAATTACGATCTATATTTTTTAAAAAAATATAAAAAATAGTTCGATTCCATTATTCACATTTAACTTAAAACATATAACATAATCCTGTTTTTAGATGGTGACAAAATACTGAGATTGTGATGAAGTGATTCATACGTAAATTAAAATATATAACATAATTTTGAAATTACGATCTATATTTTTTAAAAAAATATAAAAAAATAATTCGATTCCATGATTCATATTTAACTTAAAACATATAACATAATCTTTTTTTTAGATCGTGACAAAATACTGATTCACACGTAAATTAAAATATATAACATAATCTTGAAATTACGATCTATATTTTTTAAAAAAATATAAAAAAATAGTTCGATTCCATGATTCACATTTAACTTAAAACATATAACATAATCCTGTTTTTTAGATCGTGACAAAATATGAGATTGTGATGAAGTGATTCACACGTAAATTAAAATATATAACATAAAAAAATATAAAAAAATAGTTCGATGGTCGACCTAAAAAACCCTAAACCCTAAAACTAAATAACAATGGTCGACCAAAAGAACAGTGGTCGACCAACATAAAAACCTTTACTCGTTGGTCGACCTTTATTCACATTCACATTTAACTTTACTCGTTGGTCGACCAACATAAAAACCTTTACTCACATTACTTGTTGGTCGACTTTTACCTCGTTTTTGGTCGACCAATAGAATTTTTTGGTCGACCAGACAATATTTGGTCAAGCAAATAGAGAGTGGTCGACCAACATAAAAACCCCAAATAATTACATAAGAAACGCTGTGCTGTTCCAATAATGACATAAAATTGTCCGATATTGGTCGACCAGACAATATTTGGTCAAGCAAATAGAGAGTGGTCGACCAACATAAAAACCCCAAATAATTACATAAGAAACGCTGTGTTGTTCCAATAATGACATAAAATTGTCCGATACATCACAATAATCACCAATCATTAAGTAAAGTTAAATATGAATGTGAGTAAAGGTCGACCAACGTGTAAAGGTTTTTATGTTGGTCGACCACTGTTCTTTTGGTCGACCATTGTTATTTAGTTTTAGGGTCGACCATCGAACTATTTTTTTATATTTTTTATGTTATATATTTTAATTTACATGTGAATCACTTCATCACAATCTCAGTATTTTGTCACGATCTAAAAAACAGGATTATGTTATATGTTTTAAGTTAAATGTGAATCATGGAATAGAACTATTTTTTTATATTTTTTTAAAAAATATAGATCGTAATTTCAAGATTATGTTATATATTTTAATTTACGTGTGAATCACTTCATCACAATCTCAGTATTTTGTCACGATCTAAAAAAAAGATTATGTTATATGTTTTAAGTTAAATGTGAATCATGGAATCGAACTATTTTTTTAAAAAAAATATAGATCGTAATTTCAAGATTATGTTATATATTTTAATTTACGTATAAATCACTTCATCACAATCTCAGTATTTTGTCACGATCTAAAAAAAGGATTATGTTATATGTTTTAAGTTAAATGTGAATCATGGAATCGAACTATTTTTTTATATTTTTTTAAAAAAAATATAGATCGTAATTTCAAGATTATCTTATATATTTTAATTTACGTATGAATCACTTCATCACAATCTCAGTATTTTGTCACGATATAAAAAACAAGATTATGTTTTATGTTTTAAGTTAAATATGAATCAGAGAATCGAACTATTTTTTCTATATTTTTTTAAAAAATATAGATCGTAATTTCAAGATTATGTTATATATTTTAATTTACTTATTTGGACAACAAAAAATAAACAACTAAACATGTTTTAATTTACATACGAATAACAGTATCATTATCTCACAACTATCTTAATTAATTTCACAATTATGTTGCATATTTTGGACAATTATTAATATATTTTTTTAAAAAACAAAAACAAAACTAATGGTACACCATCAAACTAATGGTCGACCATGAGATTGATGGTCGACCAAAGAAAACTACTGGTCGGCCATCAAGCTATTGGTCGACCATGAGATTGATGGTGTACCAAAGAAAGCTCATGGTCGACCATCACCCTACCGATAGCTTGATGGTCGACCCTCAAGCTATCTCTTGCTGAATTCACCAATCGAAAGAAATCTGATTTGTTTTCTTCTGCCAACTCTCTTCTCTAGCAAAGGAGGCAACACCAATGGAAAATTAATGTTGCGTGGCCATTCATTTTCATCTGGAACGGGATACACAGTCTCTGAGTAAGCCATGCACCATGACATTGTAGAACAGTACTGTGAAGACATATCATATAGATCAATATTCGCTAACCAACTAGCTGCGATGGCATGAGCACATGGGATTCTATCAATATCAAAAACTCGACATGTGCATCTTTTTGATTCGAGGTCCACTATGGCTGAATGTCCACGACTCCTAACATCAAACTCCAGACGCCCTAATTCAAAAACTTGCATTCCTTGGGCATCTGTGAACCTGCTACGAAGAATCCCCTCGATCGTAGGGGTCAAGTTAGTGTTATTTGCAATTGATGCCTGGCGATATCGGGCAAACCAAGATGAGGCAAGTTTCTGTAAAGAATCTAAGAGTGCAATGATTGGCAGCTTCCTTTCTTCAAGTAGTCTAGCATTGATCGGCTCAACCCCGTTTGTCGTCATAATATTGTAACGGGTCTTCGGACAATACGCTCTGGTCCATCTATCAAGTGAGTCTCTCTCGTCCAAATATTGCGCTGCCTCAGGATATATATTCCTAAAATCATTCTATGCAATATCAAACTCGAAAGTTTTATAAATTTTTGCAATATGCAAAAACATTTCGGTTGCACCTTTCTTTTTGCATCTAGTCTTCATGTTTTGGGATAAATGCCACGTACAATGACCATGATGCGCATTTCTATAGACAGTAGAAACCGCATTAATGATCCCCTGATGCCTGTCAGAAATTATCACCAATTCATCCTCGTCTGGTACTACTTCTAACAACTTCGTTAAAAACCAACTCCACGAAGAAGTACACTCGACATCTACGATTCCCCGCGCCAAAGGATATTGGTGATAATTTCCATCTTGTGCCGATGCCACTAGTAAAACACCATTATATTTGCCCTTCAACCACGTACCATCAATTGATACAACTTTTCGCATACTTCGATATCCTCTAACGCATGAACCAAAAGCAAGAAACATATACTTGAATCGATTTTCCTCGTCGACAAATATGTCTGTTATGCTTTCTCGATTCATCTGCTCAACCATGTGCAAATAACAACTCAATTTATTAAAACTCTGCGTAGGATCACCTTTCATCATATTGTCTGCTAGTTCTTTCCTTTTCCAAGCCTTGTAGTATGATATATCAACATTCATACTATTGTGCATCATCGCCATCACTGCTTTTGGTACAATTGACACTGGATGACCTTGGAAATTATCCACTAACATATCACGAACAACGGCAGAACTTGCTCCACGGATTCTCTTTCGTCTCCCAGTCAAACCACATGTATGTGTATTACAATATGTTCGAACGGAGAATGCACGTGAATCATTCTTAATCAAAGAGGTCCAGATTCTCTACTTACAATCAGACATTACACATTTTACGGCGTACACCTTTTGGCTACTTTTGACCGTCTCAAATTCAAAGCAAGCTTCCAAACTTATTCTAATTAGCTCTTTTTTCACCGCTTCTCGGTTTGGAAACTCTTGACCAACAAACAAGTTTGAATCATCCGTGAATGAGAATGTGTCACTATCAATATCCACATCCGCATCCAAATTTGTGTCATTGCTTTGAACCAAATTTGCCTCTACCTCAATTGCATGCATGGCATCCACGTTATGCGCTTCATCATATAACTCGTCTGTGTTACTACGATTCACATGCATGGCATCCACGTTATGCGCTTTGTCGATAAAATCACTGCTATTATTACGATCCACAGAAACAATATTCAAGTGAAAATAATCATCAAAATGCCTTTGTTCGTTAATATTGCAATTGTTTTCATCAATACCATACCCGTGCACATTATCAAAAGAATCAACAGAAGCAACACATTTCATTTCAACTTGAAACACTGGCCTACTTCTCGGATAACCAAGATACAAATATGCTTTCAAATCATGGTCATTCTCTATATAAATTGGTTGAATGTTGTACGACAAATCTAGAAGATAACTCAACCTCAAGTTGGTAGTGTCTTCTACTTTTCCAGCTCTATATAGTTCACTTTTTAAATTTTCAAAATAACAAATATCACCGTCTACTGGAATAGCAACAAACTTTGCATTGGCCCCTGGATTCCATTTATAAACCAGCCCATCCGTCACTTCTCATTTCCCATCAAAGTGAACAACAATAACTGTTGGCATATCTACAAAGTGCACAAACAAATATGATAATTAGAATGGGCAAAATTATTTAATAACAAAATAAAAAAAACCGCACGTGGTCGACCAAAATTTGTTGGTCGACCAAGAAATTAAATCGGTCGACCGTGATGACTTAATTTCTCGTAGTGGTCGACCATGAAAATTTTTTCATTGGTCGACCAAGAAGAATGTTTCTTCATCGACCAACTTAATTTTGTTTGGAAAAAATTATTCATTTTAATTTTGGTCGACGAAGAAAACAATGAACGACACAAACTATTGATCTTGATTTTGGTAGATAGCTGCATGAAATGAAGAAAACAATGAACTGGTTCAAAGAAAATAGAGCAAACTTACTGTATTTTTCTTCAAATAGAGACGAATTGGTCTTCAAATACACTGTATTTTTCTTCAAATAGAGACGAATTGGTCTTCAAATACAGAAGAATGGGGCCAACATATGTGGGAGTAGATTTAGATCTGGATCTGAGGAATGAGCGCAACAACACCTGAGCAACAACAGTGTCAATTTCGATTTAATGTGACGCGGAAGAGGTAGATGGGGAAGATGAGTTCTTTAAATTTGGGCAGCTTACGATTGGGGAATTTTGTGGGGATTTTGTGCGTCGAATTAGAAGAAAGTGAAGAGATTAATTAATTTAGGAAGTTATAAGTTTAATTAAGGTTTAACATACTAATCAAGAGTCAAATCTTTTTTAAAAAAAAAAGTCAGACTCCTTGTTTTTTAAATCCTTTGTGAGGGGATCCCATTTTTTTAATTGGCCCGCCATACTTCTTAGTCATCTCCAATCCATATCTTCTATTTTTTTATCCTCCAAAATAGAGATTCATGATCTCTATTTTCAAAAACCTTCTCCAACTCATATCCTCTAAATATTGCCAAATACTCTATTTATTTAATTTATTTCATTTTCAACTCATATTCTCTAAATAGTATCAAATGCTCTATTTCTTTAATTTATTTCATTTTCAACCAATATCCTCTAATATTACCAAATATCTTCTTTTTTTAATTTATTTCATTTTCGAATACACATACACACATATATAATTAATTAATTTCATAATATATTATTTAATCGACTCAAGCTTTATCTTGGTCTGGTCGACTCATGCTTTGGTCGACCAAAGCATCACGACCAAATATGCTTTGGTCGACCTAAGTGTGGGTGCGTGACTTCAAGCCATCTTCTTAAAAAAAAATTCAAAAGGACTATATTGTAATTTTTAAAATATTATTTTATAATTATTTCCTTCTCCTTTTCAATCTTTCATATGAACAGTGATACTCTATAAATAGAGAATCACTGTTGCGTACTCTAAAATGAAAGAAACAAATAGAGCACGATTGGAGAGGATTTTCATCCTCTATAATGAAGGATTCCTCCATTATGGAGAACGATTGGAGATGACCTTAGGATACTCTGAAAACACTCTCTTCATTTCGCCGTATAAAACGACGAAATGGGATACACAGCATTCGGATTTGAAATCAGGCCGGTCAACAGACTCCTTTATGAGGCTCCGTACATTACGTTGGAGACTCGACAATCGGGGAAGGTTCGATCCTGGGTGTGGGGGCAGTGCCCACACCCAAGATCAAGGGTTGAGATTCATATCATGGGGAATAAAAAAATTTAAAAAAAATAAAAAATTGGGCCAGAAAAAATTCTGGCCCTGGGATGTACCCCTACAGGCACTGCCTGTAGGGGTAGGGTGAAATAATCCGACAATCGGAGGTTGCGGCGTAATGCCATCACGGGTGTTGGACTCGCAATTGCGGGTTTATTGTATGTGATAATAACGGGATAAAAGCAGATTATATGACATAACTATCTTGGAATGGGTAAATAAGCAAATTTGTTATTAGAAAATAAAAACAAAAATAAATGACGATATTTGTTCTATTTTGGGTTTCCGCGTTGAACGAGAGAATATGGGGCCATCATTTCTTGTGAGATAACACGAGAAATCATTAACATAATAATGCTTTGTCTATTTTAAAACCAAATGCAAATCAACGATAGAATTTCACTGTTAGTTCATATGCCCAAAAAGCTGAATCAGCTTAAATACACAAGAAAGTTCAAAAAACAGAGCAGCTAATTATATCGAAACCTGGACAAGGGTGAAAGATCAAATATGACTAACTGCTAACATGCCATGTGCATTTTGGACTAGGGGGACTTCTAAAACAGCTCCTAATGCAATTTGAAACGGATCCTGACGTACATTACAGGATCAATTCTGTCGGACATCCTCCGGTGGAGCAGCAAATCTTATATCAGCAGGCCTGGCTGCCACTACAGGTTCATCGGCAAATAATGATCTGATAAAACCTGGAGTTCTCAGGGGTCTCCGACCAGTCATTCTCGGGTACACATCTTGAAGAAAATAGTACGCATGACCAGCTATCATACCCTGAACCCACAAAAAATTGCACATTCAGTAGATATTTCAAGTACTTGTACATCTACATGTCATTATCAACCATATAGTATTGAAACCATAGTAATCAAAAGGGCGAGGAGCATTAAAGCGCTCAACTGTCCTATTAAAGCACAAAGCAAAGCACGAGCTTTACGGAAATAAAGGGCAATAAATAAAATAATCTAAAAATTTTATAAAAATAAAATCAATTTATTTTTAAAAATATGAAACATGAAATATCACATATTAAAAGCGGCGTCATTTTAATCTTCCACGTATCAAATATTAAAATTTGAGGGCAAATTGCAGAGATGAAGTTGGGCTGAGGCAACATGATATTGTTGAGTAGATATCACACTTTTAATGGACGTTTCTCCTCGGTCTGATTTTTTAACACAAAAAGTTGTTTTTCTCTTAAGCACCCTTAAAAACGCTTAAATGGAAGTCGTGCGTTTTAACAACTATGATATGATTGAAACCTTTGCCATAAACCAAATATATAAAAAAAAATGATAATTTCCCCAAGGAGTGGTCATTGGCACATATATGATATTATAAGACACCATTTAAAACTTGCTCAAACTGACAAAAATATCAGCCGCTTCAAGATAAGAGTCATAGAACCAATACAAATATTGCATCAGCGAGGACTTACCAATAGATCAACCCAAGCACTGGCGCCGACGAGGACAGAAAACCCAAGAAGGACCTGCAGAAAGGTAAATCCAATGTCACACATATTATCACTAGATGAACAGAAAGAACTAAAACGGACGAGTGTAGTTAAAAGAAGACACTGATCAAATTGATCGAGACAAAGGTAAGAAATGTGTAAAATTATTGTGAGGACAAGCAAGCATCCATGCAACTGGTTGATGACAATTTAAATACACTTACCCATGGTAAATAGGCTGCTGTGAAAGTAAATAGACCCAAAAAGCTCATGTGAATGAAGGGATTCTGCTTGCTCCATACATATACCTACAAAACCAGAGAAGCAAGAATTCCAGGGGAAGTAATGGTCGAGAGCAAAGAGAGTGCTATTGTTAAACGCACAGCTCCTCTGATAACAGGAAGCATACCATCATAAATGTGAGCGAGTTGCTAAGGAAGATGATCTTTGCAAATGACTCTGAGACATAAGGAATCATTCCCCCAATAAGAACGATGCCAGTCAAAACTGACGCACCAAACAACAGCATATAGAAGAAATCAGCGGTCCTCCCACGGAAGGAATTCTCTTCAAGAAGCTTGCAATACCGAGCAAGAAAGAACATGTGGAACAAAAAGTCCAAGTCTGGAAAGGAACATATCAAATAGTGTTATCAAATGGAAGTATTGGTTGAGCAAAAACTCATCTAGTCAGAGGCTAATTCCCTCCAAAATTATCCGATCCATTTATCTGAGTGTAAATTGACGAATTACCACAGGATCACATGATTTTGCCCTGTATACATGTGCATTCCACATTTTCACTATACCACAAAAGGAAGAAAAGATACATACATGTACACGATTTTGCCCGCCCCACCAACGCAATAGATACATTTGACAAAGACATGCAGAACACTAGAGGATACTCAAATTTTGAATAGGAATGGCATTAATCGGCTACAGTAACATTTCTAATAATTATTTACAATAAACGCATCAAAGCATCCATTCAACAACAAAGATTTAGATAGCAGCAGAGTTAAATGGGTGGTTTGTGCTGTCCAAATGATCAGGGCTAATATCATTTCCTAAATATGTGGTTTGATAGCAAAAGGTAATTATCATATGCATCGAACTTGATCACATTCAGTCCTACGAAATGATTTATCTTCATTCATTCATCACTAAATCAAAACATAATTCCACCAGCTAAACCCATCTTCCCGAAGGATAGAAAATAGATTAGTTACCCATTTTGCGAAAATACAAGAAATTGGTAAAGACGCGCCATATTTGGTATTGTTTCACCACGAGCTTGGGATTCAAGTACAAGTCATAAGGGGATATTATCTGCAAACAACAACAAAAAATTGAAACTTAGTAAAGCGCCCAATCCAAAAACCTAAGAAAGAAAACAAATACGCCAATAGCTTGGTGCCTTTTTCCCTATAAAACAAATAGCTTCATTTTCAACCCCCGAAAATAATTAAAAACAATGAAACTGTCTTCAGCACCAAAGATGCCAGACTATTACTTGAAAAACTAGATATCATACAAAAATGACAACAAGTGCCCTAATCCGTAAGAATAATCAAGAAAGTTTAACCAAAAAAACATGAAATTCCATTTCTTTCCTCCAAAAAACAATCAAATGGCTCCATAACAATCAGGCCAACCAAAATATCAATCAAAACTTGAAAATAAAAAAAAAGGAACATGTAAACAGGCACGAGAAATTACATCGAGAGAGCAACCAATCGTGGTAACAATTGCAGCTGTGAGGTAAGACCGCGTAATTATTGGCATCTGTTTGTACCACTCTTCCACGGCTTGCGCCATTCTATTTCCTCCAATATCCCCAATCAAATAATCAAAACCACAAAAACCATCACCCAAATCTCCAACGAAATCAAATACCACAAAATTGAGAGGAAACGTAGAATTTTCGACACAGTGGAAAATTTCTTTCAATAATATCGAATTGTAATATCTGGTTTCACGAATACATACACAGATTGGAAATGTAATTTTCTCTGCAGTTTTCTTCGACATAATCCAAGCTGCTATTTAAGCTTATAGCTTGTGGGGCTTGCTGGATGGTAATATTTATGACACGCGCACTGATAGTGGGTGCAATGCACGAACCAATGAGATACTTTATCGACGAGATGTTGGCCAATGATGTGTCCAGGAGTAGGCGCCGTGACATCGATTTTATGCGGACGGGCGCGTCGTTAGCTGATGAATAAATTCGAGAAAATTTATTTTTAATAAGAAAATAATCGTATAGAAAATTAAAATTAAATTAAATATTTTAAAGGATGCTAGATCAAAAATGATAAATTGAAAAAAAAAAATTATCTTTTAGTTATCTACGTAAATATATAATACCAAAAAAAAATTCATATGAAACGATTTCATGGATCAATTTTGTTAAATAGATATTCTTTTTGGTTCATCTATGTAAAATTATTATTTTTTATGCTAAAAATATTATTTTTATTGTAAATACATGATTGACATCCGTGATATCGTCTCACGAATAAATATATGTAAAATCATCTCACAAAAAGTCTAATTTGTATAATATCATAATATTCTACAATAAATCTTTAATTTTTTTTGTTACAATATTTTATAGTGATTAATTTATTTGATTGATTATAGAATTTTTTTTTCAGAATTTGATCATAGAAATCATCATAAATATGTTGTATTTCAAGTAACAGGTATTTTTATAGTGATTAATTTATGGATAAATTTCAAATAAATCCTTATACCCAAGTTTTATTTAGAATTTACTCAGTTTAGTTTAAACTCCTTAATATATTTAAAAAATTTGAAAACTCATATTTGAACCACTTTTTTGGTACGTGCCGTTGTCATACCTATCAAACATGTCCAAAAGTATTGGGCTACGGAAAGATTCCAGCATATATACCACGAATTAGAGTTTATTTTTTATTTATTTTAATAGTTCATCATGCTTTCATATAATAAATTAAATTTTTACATCTTTGGTAGGAATGCCTTCGGGTTGTATCCACTGAATTTTATAGACTACTCTTCGCAATCTAACTACGTAGTAACAATAAATGGTTCCTAATATAGATCTCTTCAACATCACTGAGCACAACCTTGTACCATTCCTACCTCAAGCTATATATTAAAGAAGTTTAATTTTGAAAATAATACGTGAGAAAACAGTAAACCTTGGCTATTTTATTCAAACATACAACATATTATTACTTGGTAACCTTATGTAAAGAAATGGAAACTTGTTTAACTACTTGTATTAGCTGGAATTACAACACACACAAATTGAAAATATGACAAATTTTATTTTGAAAAAAAAATGAAGATGTTGAATAATTTTTTCATCTTCATTCTATTATGATATATATAGTAGTCTTGGTAGATTTGAAATTTAAACTTCAAAATTGTGAATTGCATTGTTATTTGTGGCTGACAACATCTTTTAGTTGATGTACCACTATTTAGTGGTTTGTCATGTTGTGGTGATGAATGGTACATCTTCCAATAATGGAGTGGTTGGATCACATGTCATTTTTACTTTTGACGGGAATCTTTTGCTTTTGTATGGTCCCAGGGGAAAACATGACTTGTGTGAACCTTCGCCATTTGAACTTGCCTATGTATTATGTTTTCGGTCAAATCTGGGTCGAAAACCTTTCTCAAATTCTAGCTCTTTCTGGTTTGGGCATTATGGTTAGATTACTTCTGACCATCTTTCCACATGAGCCATAGTAAAGAATTCTGATGATTTTAATTACTTCCTAACAGCTTACTGTTACACGGAAGATTTATTTTCTTTTCAAATATTTATTTTACAAAGTTTGTAGTTTTTTCTGTCATGGTATTTAACAGAAAAGATTCATTTACAAAATTTTGATAAAAATTAAATAGAAACTTAACTTTATTCGTCTCACTGAGATAGACCCAAAATTCTCTTGCTCGTCTAGTGGAGATGTCATTTCAGTGAGTGTTGAAACAAGAGGTGTTTCAATCTCTGGAGGATCTTCGATGAACTTCTGAAGATTCATGTCTAGTCTTCTCAACTTGATGAAGTGAAAGGCTTCATGTGAGTTTTTACCAGCTGGTTTTTACGATATAATAAAAAAGTAAAGCTCCGAAATATTTCTTCATGAGAAATAATCATTATTACCCATGTTTAATGAAAAGCTTCTTGGATTCATTTTGGTAATGCTGAGATTTTTGGAATGTTGGGTGATGTAGTATAAATTGAGGCAAGATCTCCAAATTCATAATATGCTTTTACCTCGTTGGGATATGAATTTGGTTTAATCCATATCATATGATATTTTCCTCCTATATCAACTCAAATTGTGGTTTGATTGATACTTATTCTTGTTTTAATATCTCTCAATTTTGTTGATATACATGAAATGGAGAAACTATAAATCGTTAGTTGATAAGTGCAAGATTTGCACTTATTTTAGATTAAATTCCATTTTGAATTATGCTTTTTTGGTTTGTTTTGCTTGTCATTTCAGGAATGGAGAAAATAGCGGACACAAAGCCGAGTAGAGACAAGAAGACATAGCGCCATGAAGTCCTCGGACAGAGCCTCGCGCGCGCCCGCGCGAGATCACGCGCAGCCGCGCGCAATGATGTGCAGGATGATCGACAGTGATGCGCGCGCCATCGCGCCACCTCTCGCGCATGCGCGCGCACCCATACAAGCGAATGACCAGTACCTACGCGCGGTGGCGCCAGTTCATGCGCACCCGCGCGCACACACCCGAGAAGAACGCGCACCCGCGCGAGCCAACACACGGCAGATGAGCAGCTCCACACGCGCAGCAGCACCAGATCTCGCGCCACCGCGCGCACGCCGCGTCCAGAAAATGTATAAATGCGCGAATCGTCTATGTCAGAAAAAAGGCGGCCGTCATTGGAGAAATACACGAGAGATTCAGCCGTCCAGGGAAAAAAAAGGGCGAGAAACGGAGCGCATACACGAGATAGAGATTCAGAGTGCGAAGAACCATTGCAAATACGAAGAACGATGGATCTGGGGACAGAGACGACACTTCGGATTTGTTATCTTTTCTCTGGTTTCTTCATTCTATTGTATAGCGATGTCTAGAATCACAAACATGTCTTGTTTTCTCTTGGATTTCGTGATGAACTAAATTTCCATTCTAGAGGTTGACGTAACTTTGTCTATACGGTGATTTGACGTGGATGTTTTTATGATTGGATTCCGTTTTATTTAATTGTGTTCTCTACTTTTATTTTACTGCAATTTACTGGCCATAAATTGTATGTGGTTTGATTAATTCTACAACTCGGGAGAGGAACTAGGATTATAGATCATTAGAGACGCATCGTTAAATATTTATAGCGTTCGGAAGGCGTATAACTTTAGTGAGGCTTAGTAAGAACATTGATAAGTGCAAGATTTGCACTTAATTTACATTTAAATCCATTTTGAATTATGCTTATTTCGAACAGAATTATGCGTTTTTGGTTTGTTTATGTTGTCATTTCAGAAATGGAGAAAATAGCGGACACGAAGCCAAGTGAACCAAGAAGTGCATTACCACGAGCACGCCATGGGACAGAAGTGCGCGCGCCATCGCGCCACTTCACGCGCAATCGCGCGCACATACACTCAAGCCTCGGACAGAGCCTCGCGCGCGCCCGCGTGAGATCACGTGCAGCCGCGCGCAAAGATGTGCAGGATGATCGACAGTGGCTGGCGCGCCACCGCGCCAGTTCATGCGCACCCACGCGTACAGACCCGAGAGCAACGCGCGCCAGCGCGACTTCATGCGCGACCACGCGCATACATGCACGGGCAGATGAACAGCAACTCGCGCGCCACCGCGCGTGCGCCGCAGCCAGAATAGGTATAAAAGCGCGATCGCTAGGTCAGAAACGGGGCAGCTGTTTTGGTAGAGAAAACACCTCGGAGGGCTGGAGAAATCAAGAGACGAAGATCCGGAACGCGAAGATCGATCACAGATACGAAGAACGACGGATCTGGACACAGAGACGACACTTCGGATTTGTCTTTTATCTTTCGTTTTTATATTTTCGTGTAACTCAATGTCTAAATCTTCAAACATGCATTGTGTTTATTTAGATTTCGTGATGAACTAAATTCTCATTCTAGAGAATGACGTAACTCTGTTGATACGATGATTTGACACCGTTGTTTATGTGATTGAATTCCGCTTTCGTTTAATTGTGTTTCTGCGTTTACTGCACTGCAATTTACTGGCCATAAATTGTTTGTTGTTTGATTAATCTTATAACTCGGGAGAGGAACTAGGATTATAGATCATTAGAGACACATCGTTAAATGTTTATAGCGTTCGGAAGGCGTATAACTTTAGCGAGGCTTAGTAAGAATATTGTATGCGCTTATCTATGAAACGTAGATTCTAATTAGGAATTATTGAATCGAAGTTGATAGATACACTTTATTCGTCACTTGGGAAAGGGGGAATAATCTAAGTGTTCTTGGCCATTAATCGATTGGAATTCAGGAATATAAATTAAACTGTGAATAATTATCGTGGAAACTTTGTGAAATCATTTCTCTAGATACTTTCTCTCATTATTATCTCTCAATCTGGTGATTTAATTTATTCATTGCTTTCAATTAATTCGTTTAAACAAGCAAAACTGATTATTGATTTTTCTAGATAAAGTCTTGGCTATTTTAATTACAAGAATTGATATACATTTTTTTACACACTCCTCGTGGGATCGATACTTGTACTCAAAAGTACATTTTACTATAACTTGACATCGTGCGCTTGCGAGCAGTTAAGAAAACGCGCAACAAGTTTTTGGCGCCGTTGCCGGGGAGTGTCAAATTTGAATTTATATCAGTATTGTTACCAATTAGTCTAGATTTTAATTTAGAGCTTTTATCTTCCTTTTATCTTATATTGATTAAGCGTTTTATTTTTTCTTCCTGTTTGACAGTGTATGCTAAGATCGCAAAACTCAGACTTGCTTATTTTTTATCCGGAGATCGAAAGGACTGCGAGAAGATTAAGAAAAGCAAGAAGAGAGGAGATTCAAGCAATGGCTGAGAACAGAGAAAATGACAGACGCGACCAACCAGAGGCGATTCCTATAAGAGATCACTTCCGACCAGTGATCGGCAATCATTACTCTGGGATTGCAAGAGGAACAATCAACGCCAATAATTTCGAATTGAAGCCCGCTCTAATCAATATGGTTCAGCAAAACCAGTTTGCTGGAACAGCCACATCTGATCCTCATGTTCACCTGAGAACTTTCTTGGAGATAACGGACACGGTAAAGATTAATAATGTTTCTGATGATATTATTAGACTGCGTTTGTTTCCGTTTTCTCTCAGGGATCAAGCATGAGGATGGCTACAATCGCTTCCCTTGGGAAGCATCACGACATGGCATGAGCTAGCCACGAAATTTTTAGCGAAATACTTTCCCCCTGCAAAATCTGCCCAGTTCAAGATTGAGATCAGCACGTTTAGGCAGACTGAATTCGAGCAATTGTATGAAGCATGGGAAAGATACAAGGAGCTGTTAAGAAAGTGCCCAAACCATGGCTTCGAAGACTGGGTGCAGATTGAGTTATTCTACAACGGTTCTAAATGGGCAAACAAGAGGAACAGTGGATGCTGCAGCTGGTGGCACGATCTTTGCCAAATCTCCTGAGCAAGCTTATGACTTGCTCGAACAGATGACGATAAACAGCTACCAGTGGCCGTCGGAAAGGGCAGGAGTAAAAAGGACAGCTGGAGTTTACGCGGTGGATCCTATTACGCCACTCACTGCGCAGGTATCTGCATTGACCACTCAAATAGCCGCGATGAACAAAGTGAGTACATCTGACATCGAGGGTCCATCGTTGGTTACTGAGGAACTATCCACCCCTGAAGAAGCACAGTATATCAACAACAGAAATCAGGGTGGATATGGAGGATATAAAGGTAACCCTCCCCCTAACACTTATCATCCTGGATTAAGAAATCACGAAAACTTTTCTTACGCAAACAATAAAAATGTGTTGAATCCTCCACTGGGGTTCAATACATCAAAGGGGGAGGGAAAGCCTTCATTGGAAGATTTGATAGGTACATTCGTTGCTGAGTCTGGAAAAAGGATGGCGAGAACTGAATCTCGTCTTGACAATGTGGAGACTCACATGGGAAACATGGGTGCCACAATGAAATCTTTGGAAACGCAAATCGGACAGTTGGCCAACGCTCTAAAAGATCAGAACAAGGGGCAATTTCCCAGTAACACAGAGGTGAACCCAAAAGAGCAGTGCAAGGCTGTCACTTTGAGGAGTGGGAAGGACTTAGAGATACACAGTCCCAAAGAGAGAGTGGACAGTGAGAAGACAGTTGAAGAAAGTGAACCGGAGGGATCCACGTCTGAAATCAAAGTTGAACCACTTCCAGTGTATAAGCCGACTCTACCCTACCCTCAGAGATTCAAGAAGAAGAATTTAGATGATCAGTTTGCAAAGTTCTTGGAAATTTTCAAAAAGATACACATCAACATACCATTCGCTGATGCTTTGGAGCAAATGCCGAATTATGCAAAGTTTATTAAAGATGTGATGTCTAAAAAGAGGAAGCTGCAAGAGTTTGAAACAGTGAAGCTTACTGAGGAGTGCAGTGCCATCCTACAAAAGAAATTACCACAAAAATTGAAAGATCCAGGGAGTTTTACTATTCCTTGTTTTATTGGTGGTTCTCATTGTAGTAAAGCTTTATGTGATTTAGGAGCAAGTATTAATTTGATGCCATTTTCTATTTTCAGGAAATTGGAGCTTGGAGAAGTTAAACCAACTACTATCACCCTACAGCTTGCAGACAGAAGTTTCACGTATCCGCGTGGGATCGTCGAGGATGTACTGGTAAAAGTGGATAAGTTTATTTTTCCTGCTGACTTTGTGATTTTAGATATGGAAGAAGATCATGATGCTCCATTGATCTTTGGGAGACCATTCTTGGCGACTGGAAGGGCATTGATTGATGTTCAAAAGGGTGAACTCACCTTGAGAGTTGGTGGAGAAGAAGTTATGTTTAACATCTATCACGCCATGAAGGGATCGAATGAGGTAAGCACTTGTAAAAGCATTAATGTTATAGACTCATGTATGTCTCTTGATTGTGCAGGAATGAGGGATCCATTGGAGAGCTGTCTGATAGGTGCAGCAGGAACTGTTGATGAAGATAATTGGGAAGTGAAAGAGCAATTGGTGGCTCTTGAAGCACTACAAAAAGAAAAGAGAAAAGATGCACCGCACGAGGAGTTGGATGTAAATGAGAAACTAGAGGTAATACCACCTTCCCCTGAGTTGAAAGAGTTGCCAAGCCACCTGTGTTATGCCTTTTTAGGTGAGAAGTCGACGTATCCGGTAATTATCTCTTCCTCCCTCTCGTGTGATGAAAAAGATAAATTATTGAGAGTGCTGAGAGAATACAAAACTGCCTTAGGATGGTCGATATCTGATATTAGGGGAATTAGCCCCACTATATGCATGCATAAAATTTTGATGGAGGAGTCGTATACTCCTTATGTGGATCACCAGAGGAGGTTGAACCCAGCAATGAAAGAGGTTGTGAAGAATGAGGTACTGAAATTATTAAATGCTGGTGTGATTTATGCTATTTCTCATAGTAGCTGGGTATCTCCTGTCCAAGTAGTACCAAAAAAGGGTGGAATGACAGTGGTAAAAAAATGAAAATGATGAATTAATATCTACTCGTACTGTAACTGGTTGGCGAGTATGCATTGATTATAGAAAGTTGAACAATGCCACACGAAAAGATCATTTTCCATTGCCTTTTATTGATCAGATGCTTGACAGACTTGCAGGTTATTGTCACTACTGTTTCTTAGATGGTTATTCAGGTTATAACCAAATTGATATAGCTCCGGAAGATCAGGAGAAAACAACATTCACATGCCCCTATGGCACGTTTGCCTTTAGGAGGATGCCTTTTGGGCTATGTAATGCACCTGCCACTTTCCAGAGGTGTATGATGGCCATATTTGCAGACATGGTGGAGGAGATAATGGAAGTCTTCATGGACGACTTCTCGGTATTTTCATTTGATCATTGTTTATATAACTTATCCCTTGTTTTGCAGAGATGCCAAGAAAAGAACTTAGTTCTTAACTGGGAGAAATGCCACTTTATGGTCCAAGAGGGCATAGTCCTTGGACATAAAGTGTCGTCTCGGGGATTAGAAGTGGACAGAGCCAAGGTGGTTGTCATTGAAAAACTTCATCCACCAAAGAACATCAAGGGAATAAGGAGCTTCCTCGGACATGCGGGGTTTTATCGTAGATTCATTAAAGATTTTTCTAAGATCACTAAACCCCTGTGCAATTTACTTGAAAAGGAGTCAACTTTTATATTTGATGATAATTGTTTGCAGGCATTCGAGAAGATAAAAATGGCATTGGTGACTGCACCAATTATGATAGTGTCGGACTGGGAGCAGCCCTTTGAGCTGATGTGCGATGCAAGTGACTATGCAGTAGGTGTAGTGTTGGGCCAGAGACGTGATAAAGTCTTTAGATCAATCTACTACGCAAGTCGTACCATGGATGCGGCACAGCAAAACTACACGACTACCGAAAAGGAGATGCTTGCAGTAGTATTCGCCTTTGACAAGTTCAGACCCTACTTGGTAGGTACAAAGGTAATCGTTTTCACTGATCATGCAGCTATCCGATACTTATTTGCCAAGAAGGACGCAAAGCCACGCTTGATAAGGTGGATCTTGTTGCTCCAAGAGTTTGATTTTGAAGTAAAGGATAGGAAGGGATGCGAAAATCAAGTGGCTGACCACTTGTCAAGACTTGAGCTAGAAGAGAAGGAATAAGAGGGAGCCATACAAGAGACATTTCCAGATGAGCAGCTTTTTGAGGTAAACTCTATACTTCCTTGGTTTGCTGACATTGCTAATTTTTTGTCTTGTGGAACCCTTCCCCCAGATATGAGCTACCATCAGAAGAAGAAATTCGTCCATGATATAAAGTTCTTCTATTGGGACGATCCGTTCGTGTATAAGAGGTGTGCTGACCAAGTGATTAGGAGGTGCGTGGAAGGTCTTGAAGCACAACAAATTTTGGAGAAGTGTCATTCTTCACCATATGGCGGACACTTTGGAGCGTCACGAACAGCAGCTAAGGTATTGCAATCTGGTTTCTATTGGCCTAGTTTGTTTAAAGATAGCTATACCTTAGTAAAATCATGTGATAGATGCCAGAGGTTAGGAAACATCTCTAGGCGTCACGAATTACCACTGACAAATGTTTTGGAAGTGGAACTTTTTGACGTTTGGGGCATAGATTTCATGGGACCTTTTCCCCCTTCCTCTGGTTATTCTTATATTCTGTTAGCTGTTGATTATGTGTCGAAATGGGTGGAAGCAATCGCCACCAGTACTAATGACTCTCATGTTGTAGCGAAATTCGTACAGAAAAACATTTTCACCAGGTTTGGAACACCGAGAGCCATCATAAGTGACGAAGGTACGCATTTTTGCAATAGAATTTTCAACTCACTAATGGCCAAATATAATGTGAAGCACAAGGTGGCACTAGCATATCATCCGCAGTCGAATGGACAAGCTGAAGTATTTAACCGGGAAATTAAGCAGATACTGGAAAAGACAGTCAACACAAACCGGAGGGATTGGGCCATGAAGTTGGATGATGCGCTATGGGCTTATCGGACTGCGTTCAAGACGCCTATTGGGATGTCTCCCTATCGGCTGGTATTTGGAAAAGCATGCCATCTACCATTGGAGTTGGAGCATAGGACATTTTGGGCCGTGAAGAAGTTGAACTTTGATTTGAAAGCGTCTGGCGAGGTTAGAAAACTACAATTGAGCGAGATGGACGAATTCCGAAATGATGCATATGAGAATGCCAAGATCTACAAAGAACAGACTAAGAAGTAGCATGACAAAATCATAGTTCGAAGGGAGCTCAAACCAGGACAACAGGTACTGCTGTACAACTCTCGTCTGAAGTTGTTCCCTGGTAAGCTAAAGTCGCGATGGTCGGGGCCATTTGTTTTGGAAACGGTGTCGCCCTATGGAGCTGTCGAGCTAAAGTGCAATGATGGAAGAACCTTCAAAGTGAATGGAGAGCGGGTTAAACCCTACTATGGAACTGAAGTAAGGAATATCGACAGTTACAAGTTGATCTTATCAGACAGGGTACCGTCGGGCTGACGACGTTAAACCAAGCGCTGTGTGGGAGGCAACCCGCATTTATTTATTTTCTCATTCGCTCTGCCTCATTATTTCATTTCGATTTCATAGTTAATATTTTTTTTAATCTTCTATATTTAAGTATTAATTTGCATTTTGTTACTCTTTTGCAGGTAATTTATTTAATATATATATATATATATATATATATATATATATATATATATATATATAAAAAAATAAAATAAAATAAAAGACAGACGCATGCGCGCCCATGCGCGACATCTCGCGCGGCAGCGCGCTCAGGATCACTCGGATTTACAGAAGCTCTCGCGCCCCAGCGCCATATCTCGCGCGATCGCGCACATCATTTATGGAGGACTTACAGTATCTCACGCGCGATAGCGCGACTTCTCGCGCCATCGCGCGCCTCAATTATTACATCGAATACAGTATCTTGCGCGCCACAGCACTGAATCTCGCTCGATCGCGCGCCTTCCATAGTTGCCGATTTACAGTAGCTGACGCGCGGTAGCGCGACTTCTCGCGCGACCGCGCGTCCTCAATTACTACCAACTCACAGAAGACTCCGCGCCCCAGCGCGGATTGTCGCGCGATCGCGCGCATCGCGAGACACCACCAATATAAAACCCGTTTTTTTTTTTTTTTTTCTCTCACCACAAATCACTCAAACCTATTTCATCTCTTCCCTCCTCAAGAACAGCCGCCCCCTTCAGAATCCTCTCCAAACCAAACTCTCCCACTCACAAAATTTCACTCCAACACCACCATCTCAACACCACAATCTCTTCTCCCTCAACACATATACACACCCAACGACCAAAAGCAACCACGCCGCCGCCCCTCAGCCGCCGCCGCTCTAGCGCCGCCGCCTCTCTCCAAGCCGCCGGTGTTCTTTCTAGTCGTTTGCTTCAAGTAAGGGTACCGTTCCTTCCACAATATTATTGTTTGGGGATAAATTTCAGAATTCTAGCTGTGTTGGTGGAATTGTGCTCTCGATTTGTTGATTATTATTGTTGATACAAAGTGATAATTATGGCACCTCGTAAAAAATCAAAGGATGGGGCTTCCTCCTCTCGTTCCTACGATGCTCACAAATTTTGGAACGAGGAAGCCTTTCGGCTATATGAGAGCACCTTGTCTAGGTCGATTATTCCAGAAAGAGGGCTAGATATGACATACCCCGACTGTGCATTCATTAGAGAGGTCGGGCGACGAGGGTGGATGGATATAGCTCAGTCTCCACCAGACGCTGTGATATCCGTAGTCCGTGAATTCTATGCGAATTTGAGAATCAAACATGAAGAATACGGAGTTTTGGTGCGAGGGCAACTCGTCTATTTTGATTCGGCCACTATTAACGCAATCTACAATCTGCCGGAGTTTGAAAATGACGGGTACACTGAGTTGATCACGGGGGATGTGAACTACGATGAGATTATCAGGACCTTAGGCATCGAGGGTGCAGAGTGGCGATTGAATCAGGGCTCCCCAGTCACTTTGAAGAAATCTGATTTACGCCGTAAACCACGTTGTTGGGCATCTTTTATTCTCTCACGGATCATGCCCTCCTCCCATCAGACTGAAATTACAAAAGACAAAGTGGCGTTAATTTACGCCATCATGACTGGCGGACCGTGGATTTGGGGAAGCTTATTAACAGTTATATCATGCGTGCTGGTACAGGACTTATGACCGTCAGCCTCCCGTGCCCACATACTATCACTGCATTATGTCTTTATGCCGGTGTGCAATGGGGCGCCGATGAACAGGTCTTGAAAGCCAAGAGCCCAATCACAGTATTTGAAGTAGAGCGTTCGCGCTTCGGAGACGAAATAGAACGGCAACATGCTAGGGCAGCTTATAATCGGAGGGCCAGAGAACGTCAACCACCACCACCACCATCGATTCCTCGTTCTAGTTTGCGAGATAGGATGTTCCGACTGGAACAAGAGTCGCGGGCTGAGCGCCGACGGCAGGCCGAACACCGACAGACTACTAGTACCTTCATGTCCTACATGATGGATTTCACGACGGCACTTACCCAGCGGTTCCCACCTGGACCCGAGGATGTTCCTTACCCACCACAACCAGCCTGGCCACCACAGTACCCACAGCCGATGGACGATGATGATGAAGGATCTGGGGATGATGATTCGAGCCCCGAGTTCTGACACTCGGGTGCGAGGTATGTGTTGTCATGTTCTTTATTTCCATACATTGCGGACAATGCATACTTTAAGTTTGGGGGGGTAACAAATTGCTTGTTGGAATCTGAAATTTTATTTTGCACAGTAGTTAGTTTGATATTTTTTTTATTGCATTCTATATTTGTTAGGTAGAGTCATGGATAAGTAAAATGTGTGACCGATGATGAAAACTGAATTGCGATCCTGAAATTTATATGTGTTCATGATAACTTAGGAGTCACAATTATTTTGCACTGTCGTGTTTGTTGATATTATCGTTGTTTAGAGACAAGTTGCATGCCTGTGATGCTAAACAGATGAGGGAGATCTGATTATTGGTAATTCTTGCATGACATTGATTGACACTTTTGCAATCATAGGAATGAGCTAGGCAATTGTTCGCAATATCCTTGGGCATGTGTTCTTTGCTTATTGTCAATTGTAGCCCTTTGAGCTTCAAGTTAATTGAGATGCTTAAATTTTCTTCGTGCACCTATTTCATATATCATTTTTTTTGAAAATTGCATGTGATTGGTGTGTATGAGTTGACTAATGGATTGACGGAAGTCTAGAACTTGTTTGAACACTTTTCGAGGCGAAATACGGATAATATGTGACATAGGAATGATTTAGGCGATCTTTGAAACCGTTGAGCCTTCGAGCCTACCAAATGAACATGAAATATCCCTAGTGTCCCATTTTGAGCTTACTAAAAATCAAGTGGTGTGTGTCAATGACATACAATCAACCCCCACTTGTATCTATTCTACATCCCACAACAACTACCTAATGAAGACGATACACTTATTTTCCTACCTTATTTTGAGAGAAAGAAATTCATTGGTGGTGTAGTGATTCAAAAGCTCCTTGAAAAGAAAAAGAAAAATTGAAGTGAGCAAAGAGGGAGTTGAAAATAGACAAAAAGAAAGAGAAAAAGTTCAATCAAAGAAAATATAAGGGAGACGAAGGATATGAATGAAAAGAAAACAATAAGTGGATGGTGAATGAAAAAGAAAATGAAAAAGAGTGAAATTGATGAAGAGTTGATTATTTCTCTCAAATTTTGAATTCCATACCTTTTATTGTAGCCGTGAGCCGTGGCCTAATGTTACAAGCCTACAAGACCTATTAACCTTGTCACATTTATCCAATATACTAGTGGAGAAAAGTTGTTCAAGTCAAGCCTATGGATACCTGAAACTCATTGTCAACAAGTATAGACCTTAACCACTTGCTTGCAAGCATCTCATTTTGTGATTTCATCTTTGGCATACTTGTGTTGATCATCTTTCGAGCCAAATAATCACCGAAAAAGTCCTATGTGATCTGTGAATGCAAATGTTTATGTTGATGATGTGAAAGTTGAACTGAACTGAGGATTTCTTGATTCTGTAAGGCAAAGAGGCATTACAACTTTATTTGAGCATTCGATGGGGTAAACAAACATTGACATAACACACACACACGTGACTCTTGAGAAATCGTGAATTACATGAAATTAGATGAATCGGAGGTCATTATCACTTTTTGCACATCCATGACTTTAGTAGTTTGCGTATTTTTATTCCTTCTTTATTAGCTTTTCTTATATTTTGCTCGGGACTAGCAAAAATTCAAGTTTGGGGGGTTTGATAAGTGCAAGATTTGCACTTAATTTACATTTAAATCCATTTTGAATTATGCTTGTTTCGAACAGAATTATGCGTTTTTGGTTTGTTTATGTTGTCATTTCAGAAATGGAGAAAATAGCGGACACGAAGCCAAGTGAACCAAGAAGTGCATTACCACGAGCACGCCATGGGACAGAAGTGTGCGCGCCATCGCGCCACTTCACGCGCAATCGCGCGCACATACACTCAAGCCTCGGACAGAGCCTCGCGCGCGCCCGCGCGAGATCACGCGCAGCCGCGCGCAAAGATGTGCAGGATGATCGACAGTGGCTGGCGCGCCACCGCGCCAGTTCATGCGCACCCGCGCGTACAGACCCGAGAGCAACGCGCGCCAGCGCGACTTCATGCGCGACCACGCGCATACATGCACGGGCAGATGAACAGCAACTCGCGCGCCACCGCGCCATTTCATGCGCCACCGCGCGCGCGCCGCAGCCAGAATAGGTATAAAAGCGCGATCGCTAGGTCAGAAACGGGGCAGCCGTTTTGGTAGAGAAAACACCTCGGAGGGCTGGAGAAATCAAGAGACGAAGATCCGGAACGCGAAGATCGATCACAGATACGAAGAACGACGGATCTGGACACAGAGACGACACTTCGGATTTGTCTTTTATCTTTCGTTTTTATATTTTCGTGTAACTCAATGTCTGAATCTTCAAACATGCATTGTGTTTATTTAGATTTCGTGATGAACTAAATTCCCATTCTAGAGAATGACGTAACTCTGTTGATACGATGATTTGACACCGTTGTTTATGTGATTGAATTCCGCTTTCGTTTAATTGTGTTTTCTGCGTTTACTGCACTGCAATTTACTGGCCATAAATTGTTTGTTGTTTGATTAATCTTATAACTCGGGAGAGGAACTAGGATTATAGATCATTAGAGACACATCGTTAAATGTTTATAGCGTTCGGAAGGCGTATAACTTTAGCGAGGCTTAGTAAGAATATTGTATGCGCTTATCTATGAAACGTAGATTCTAATTAGGAATGATTGAATCGAAGTTGATAGATACACTTTATTCGTCACTTGGGAAAGGGGGAATAAAACAATCTAAGTGTTCTTGGCCATTAATCGATTGGAATTCAGGAATATAAATTAAACTGTGAATAATTATCGTGGAAACTTTGTGAAATCATTTCTCTAGATACTTTCTCTCATTATTATCTCTCAATCTGGTGATTTAATTTATTCATTGCTTTCAATTAATTCGTTTAAACAAGCAAAACTGATTATTGATTTTTCTAGATAAAGTCTTGGCTATTTTAATTACAAGAATTGATATACATTTTTTTACACACTCCTCGTGGGATCGATACTTGTTGAAACGTCCCATATTCTTGCGTTTAAAATGTACTAGAAATTTTTTTTTTTTTTTTAATTTCGGTCCTTGTAAAAATATTTTAATAAAATATTTTTGTCCATGACCTCGAACATTCGCTAGCTAGCATTTAAAAATCAATTGCAAACGTCATAAAATAAAATAATCGCATGAGTTACCAAACCTAGAAAGCAATAATCGTGAAACGTATTTTCCTCTCCAAAACCACTCTAAAGCATAAATAAATGGTTTTAAAAATCTTTTAACGTAAAAACGTAATCATGATCGTGAGTGCGGAAAAAGTAGAAGCGCTGGTCCTCGGGTTGTGTGCACCTTCAGTCCAGTCATCTCATGCGTCAAGCCCTCCCTCAACCTCACCTGCATCCATCACACCTAGTGAGTCTAAAGACTCAATACACCAAATCTTTGTAACGAGTAACAGATATAAAATCACATGCAACAGTGAAAATACTTGTACTTAAAATATCATTTCATGAAAATGCATAAACTTGAGCATGAACATTTTCGTAAATATTTTCATGATGCATAACATGAACCTGAACCTTTACCTTTTCCTCAATCATAACATGACATAATAACATGACGTGATAACATGACGTGATTCTTTTCATGATCATAACATTATCTTTCTCTTGATTGAATTCAGATCGTTAATTGTGACTTTCCTGACGTGACATGACATGACATGACGATGGTACCATCTACATGAAACCACAGTACTGGGCGGCGGGGACATCAGCGACACAAGATCGTCAACTGAGCCTTGGCCTATTCTTGATCGTAACCTCAAATCCTCAATTCCTGACATGACATGACATGACGATGGTACCATCTACATGAAACCACAGTACTGGGCGGCGGGGACATCAGCGACACAAGATCGTCAACTGAGCCTTGGCCTATTCTTGATCATAACCTCAAATCCTCAAATCTTCATAGTCACAATTACTTCACTTTCATCAATATTTTCATGTTTTCATCACCTTATAAAATCATGCATGAATATATTTTCTTTTGAAACCAAGCATGCACCATGTATTTTAAATGTCAACTTTAATCATAAAATTTCATGGACATTTAAAATAAATCATAAATAAATCATGAACATTTCATAAGCATTTAACAATGAACATAATATCATAAAAACAGCATTTAGGGCACTGCCATGACCATTACTAATTTTAGGTGTAAAAAGACCGTTTTACCCCTAATCGTGTCATTTTATGTTCTTGACCTTTTTCTTGATTTCTTGACTCTAACATGTCCCAAATAATTATTTAAGCTTACATGAATTTTCTCATATTTTTATTTAGCTTAAATCGAGGACTTTTTAATTTAATCTTGAAACGCGACGTATTAATGCGTTTAAATCCCGAATTAAACCAAACCTTAGCATAAAATTCCCAAATTAGAAATTTGGACTTATAATAATTATTTAAGCTTAAATATAATTTTTCATAATTTTATAAAGCTTAAAACTAGGCGTTTCAATTAACTCGTTAATTAGCGTTTCGTGGGACGATTAAATCCCGAAAAATACCAAAACTCATTATTTTGATCCCAAAATTTAAACATAGCATTTTTATTATTGATTCTACCCTTCCAAGTCATGAGCCACCCCCGTGGACCCATGGTTCTATTTTTAGTTCTTTAATTTTCGAAATATGACACCTAAGTGAACCACCCGAGCCATCTCCCAAAATACTCGAGCCGCGCCCGAGCCACTTTGAACCAAAACCTAGCCAACCCATCTAGGGAGCCTCCAGGCCAAGCCCAGCCCATAAAACCCGGCCCTGGCCCGCTCAAACTCACCTGAAAATTGACACAAATTCTGCATGTCTTCAGCGTTAGATCCCATGAACCATATGACTCCTAACTAGTCTAGGACTTCCACCAGCCCTTAACCACCGAGCCCCAACTGACCCTAGCCATCCCTGGACCATTCCCAGACCAAGCCCAGACCAACCCAGCCCCTGAAGCCAAGCAGCGATCTTCCTGAACACCGCGACAGCCTGCGCGCTGCTATTCCCTCACGCTGTGAGTTTCCTACTTCGGCTAGGACTTGCTTCTGGAGCCCAAACGTGGTTAGGAACCTTTACCGTATTCAACCCACCCCTGACCGAGCCCTGGACCCAAGCCGTGGCTCCCCTGCCCTCACGCCAAGGAACCCGATCGCCCCAAAACCCGTGACAGCGTCATCGGTTCCCAGCCTGTTTCCTTGCGATTTCCGTGATTATGGTGGGTGTCTAGGACCCTAAATCGTGTAAAAACTTTACTTGGTCATAGCTTAACATCATGGCAGCCCCTTAACATGCAAAGAACAATTTATTTGAATCAAAAGCCATCATACTTCATGCATAAATGCCATATTACGAAGATTTCCTGAAAATATTTCATGTTCCTTTATGCATACACTATTTCAAATCATAATATGATATGATAGATGAGAAAAGGAAGATTTAGGCGTGCCTTTGCGTCGTTAACGCACGAAATACCGATGGCGATGAAGAACGGAGAGAACCGAGCTAATTTCCTTTGAACCTTGAAAGAAAAACTGAAGCTCCTCACGGCCGAGAGCTGCTGCTGTGCCGTGGAGGAGTTTTTGGTTTTCTGAAAATTCTTTTAGCGGCGTGAACGTGTGTGAGAGTGAGTGGAGTGCTTAGCTTAGGGTTTAAATCTCTTTTTAATACGTTAATTAATTGTTAAAAAGGCTTAAGGCCAAATAAACTCTTAATTAAGCCCACTGGTGCAAGCTAGGCTCTAATTAAATTTAGAAAAGCTTAAAAAAACGTTTTCATAAAAAGACATAGTGAATTAAATAACCGGACTGCTTAAAAGATTGAATTAAAAATCCAACACCGATAAAAATTTAGTCCCGGCGTATAAAATCACCCCGAAATTCCTTGATTTCAAAAATATGAGAAACCATCTCTCCTAAATTAAATAATTAAAATTAATTATTTAATAAAACATTTTACATTTTTCCGCCCTTGGTCTCCGTTCCTCGATCGTCACTTGAATATCCTTTAAAAATGCAGTTTAATGCAACGATGCAGAAAATATATTTTAAACATGTCAAAATGCACCACATAAATAATTCATGCAATTAAAACATTTAATTAAAAATACAAAAGAATTTAATACTTGCATGCACATGGTTTGCGTGGACCTTAAATTTTCGGGGCGTTACAATCTTCCCCCCTTAAATTGAATTTCGTCCTCGAAATTCTCTTATCCTTAATAACCCAAAGTTTAGACTTAGTTCTAGTATCCCAAAAATCCACGCTTCCGCTGCGATTACTCTGATAAGCTTAATTTCTAGAATGTCTTTACGTCTTCTTGATCCCAATTAATTTTCCTTCTAAATCCTTATTTGCAAATTGTAACTTAAAAAGACCCATAATTACTTAGTGCTTTATTATTTTGACCTCGAATTTTAATTTTTTCTTAAAATCCCCAATATTAAAATATGGATGACCATATTTATCGTATACTATTTTCTTATTTTATACCCCAAAATATTCATCAACCAATTAAATTTAAATCTTAAAATCTCAAACACATCCACTAACGCTTAGATTTCTAGCTTAATATCGATTCATCCTTAAAAATCTATGATTAAAATTTCTTATAATACTAAAACCAAGATATCCCAAGGTTCTGAATATTCTTAAAAGTCTAAATCCTCAAAATTCTTATCATTTAACCCATTCAATTCGCACTTATTGCTAAACTAATCATCAAATTCCTCAAAATTGCATAATAAATTCTTAATTTCCTCAAAAATTATCCTAATTGGTCCTTAATTTCAAAAATCCAACGATTAATCCATAAGTTTTTGGCATTCTTAATTTCCTTCTACATGATTCCCATAACATAATTTCAAAAATTTTAAACTTATTTACCCAAAAATCAATTCCTATAACAAATCTTACTTTTCATCAAACTTGAAATCCCAATCTATATATTT
The DNA here is from genome assembly GCF_022965805.1 of Primulina eburnea. NCBI lineage: Eukaryota > Viridiplantae > Streptophyta > Magnoliopsida > Lamiales > Gesneriaceae > Primulina > Primulina eburnea. The sequence continues at coordinate 8,263,851 of NC_133108.1, forward strand.
TCTTATTCCCCAAAGTCATTGCAATCCTCGAATAATTATTCCTTATGTCTAATTTCCAAAAATTAATTCGACTAGTAACCATGAAGCATAAATAATTTTCTTAGAAAATCTAAGTGTCCCAAAAAGCATTCATAATATTTACGATTAACTTATAGCCCAAAAATATAACATCAATACTAAAACCCAAAATCAACATAGTCCAATTCCACCACAAAATCCACATGTGTTGAAATCAAATGATTTTCCATTTCATATCGCAACACAAATAAAAATTATAAAGCATATAAATCATGTATCATCATAGAGCTAATAAACATGTTACGAAAACATAAAATTCATATATCCTCATAAACTTATTAAACATGTGACATAAACAATTAATCCATGTACTTATGCAGGTAATATCATGAAATCATATAAAGCATGTAAACTTACAAATTTGAGGCTTGACGACTGATCTTCCCGGCGCTGATGGTGGCACAACCCTTTACAGGACCAAGGCTCTGATACCAACTGAAACGTCCCATATTCTTGCGTTTAAAATGTACTAGAAATTTTTTTTTTTTTTTTTAATTTCGGTCCTTGTAAAAATATTTTAATAAAATATTTTTGTCCATGACCTCGAACATTCGCTAGCTAGCATTTAAAAATCAATTGCAAACGTCATAAAATAAAATAATCGCATGAGTTACCAAACCTAGAAAGCAATAATCGTGAAACGTATTTTCCTCTCCAAAACCACTCTAAAGCATAAATAAATGGTTTTAAAAATCTTTTAACGTAAAAACGTAATCATGATCGTGAGTGCGGAAAAAGTAGAAGCGCTGGTCCTCGGGTTGTGTGCACCTTCAGTCCAGTCATCTCATGCGTCAAGCCCTCCCTCAACCTCACCTGCATCCATCACACCTAGTGAGTCTAAAGACTCAATACACCAAATCTTTGTAACGAGTAACAGATATAAAATCACATGCAACAGTGAAAATACTTGTACTTAAAATATCATTTCATGAAAATGCATAAACTTGAGCATGAACATTTTCGTAAATATTTTCATGATGCATAACATGAACCTGAACCTTTACCTTTTCCTCAATCATAACATGACATAATAACATGACGTGATAACATGACGTGATTCTTTTCATGATCATAACATTATCTTTCTCTTGATTGAATTCAGATCGTTAATTGTGACTTTCCTGACGTGACATGACATGACATGACGATGGTACCATCTACATGAAACCACAGTACTGGGCGGCGGGGACATCAGCGACACAAGATCGTCAACTGAGCCTTGGCCTATTCTTGATCGTAACCTCAAATCCTCAATTCCTGACATGACATGACATGACGATGGTACCATCTACATGAAACCACAGTACTGGGCGGCGGGGACATCAGCGACACAAGATCGTCAACTGAGCCTTGGCCTATTCTTGATCATAACCTCAAATCCTCAAATCTTCATAGTCACAATTACTTCACTTTCATCAATATTTTCATGTTTTCATCACCTTATAAAATCATGCATGAATATATTTTCTTTTGAAACCAAGCATGCACCATGTATTTTAAATGTCAACTTTAATCATAAAATTTCATGGACATTTAAAATAAATCATAAATAAATCATGAACATTTCATAAGCATTTAACAATGAACATAATATCATAAAAACAGCATTTAGGGCACTGCCATGACCATTACTAATTTTAGGTGTAAAAAGACCGTTTTACCCCTAATCGTGTCATTTTATGTTCTTGACCTTTTTCTTGATTTCTTGACTCTAACATGTCCCAAATAATTATTTAAGCTTAATTTTCTCATATTTTTATTTAGCTTAAATCGAGGACTTTTTAATTTAATCTTGAAACGCGACGTATTAATGCGTTTAAATCCCGAATTAAACCAAACCTTAGCATAAAATTCCCAAATTAGAAATTTGGACTTATAATAATTATTTAAGCTTAAATATAATTTTTCATAATTTTATAAAGCTTAAAACTAGGCGTTTCAATTAACTCGTTAATTAGCGTTTCGTGGGACGATTAAATCCCGAAAAATACCAAAACTCATTATTTTGATCCCAAAATTTAAACATAGCATTTTTATTATTGATTCTACCCTTCCAAGTCATGAGCCACCCCCGTGGACCCATGGTTCTATTTTTAGTTCTTTAATTTTCGAAATATGACACCTAAGTGAACCACCCGAGCCATCTCCCAAAATACTCGAGCCGCGCCCGAGCCACTTTGAACCAAAACCTAGCCAACCCATCTAGGGAGCCTCCAGGCCAAGCCCAGCCCATAAAACCCGGCCCTGGCCCGCTCAAACTCACCTGAAAATTGACACAAATTCTGCATGTCTTCAGCGTTAGATCCCATGAACCATATGACTCCTAACTAGTCTAGGACTTCCACCAGCCCTTAACCACCGAGCCCCAACTGACCCTAGCCATCCCTGGACCATTCCCAGACCAAGCCCAGACCAACCCAGCCCCTGAAGCCAAGCAGCGATCTTCCTGAACATCGCGACAGCCTGCGCGCTGCTATTCCCTCACGCTGTGAGTTTCCTACTTCGGCTAGGACTTGCTTCTGGAGCCCAAACGTGGTTAGGAACCTTTACCGTATTCAACCCACCCCTGACCGAGCCCTGGACCCAAGCCGTGGCTCCCCTGCCCTCACGCCAAGGAACCCGATCGCCCCCAAAACCCGTGACAGCGTCATCGGTTCCCAGCCTGTTTCCTTGCGATTTCCGTGATTATGGTGGGTGTCTAGGACCCTAAATCGTGTAAAAACTTTACTTGGTCATAGCTTAACATCATGGCAGCCCCTTAACATGCAAAGAACAATTTATTTGAATCAAAAGCCATCATACTTCATGCATAAATGCCATATTACGAAGATTTCCTGAAAATATTTCATGTTCCTTTATGCATACACTATTTCAAATCATAATATGATATGATAGATGAGAAAAGGAAGATTTAGGCGTGCCTTTGCGTCGTTAACGCACGAAATACCGATGGCGATGAAGAACGGAGAGAACCGAGCTAATTTCCTTTGAACCTTGAAAGAAAAACTGAAGCTCCTCACGGCCGAGAGCTGCTGCTGTGCCGTGGAGGAGTTTTTGGTTTTCTGAAAATTCTTTTAGCGGCGTGAACGTGTGTGAGAGTGAGTGGAGTGCTTAGCTTAGGGTTTAAATCTCTTTTTAATACGTTAATTAATTGTTAAAAAGGTTTAAGGCCAAATAAACTCTTAATTAAGCCCACTGGTGCAAGCTAGGCTCTAATTAAATTTAGAAAAGCTTAAAAAAACGTTTTCATAAAAAGACATAGTGAATTAAATAACCGGACTGCTTAAAAGATTGAATTAAAAATCCAACACCGATAAAAATTTAGTCCCGGCGTATAAAATCACCCCGAAATTCCTTGATTTCAAAAATATGAGAAACCATCTCTCCTAAATTAAATAATTAAAATTAATTATTTAATAAAACATTTTACATTTTTCCGCCCTTGGTCTCCGTTCCTCGATCGTCACTTGAATATCCTTTAAAAATGCAGTTTAATGCAACGATGCAGAAAATATATTTTAAACATGTCAAAATGCACCACATAAATAATTCATGCAATTAAAACATTTAATTAAAAATACAAAAGAATTTAATACTTGCATGCACATGGTTTGCGTGGACCTTAAATTTTCGGGGCGTTACACTTGTACTCAAAAGTACATTTTACTATAACTTGACATCGTGCGCTTGCGAGCAGTTAAGAAAACGCGCAACAAACATTGTTTGCATTTATCTATGAAACTTAGATTCTAATTAGGAATAATTTAATCGAAGTTGATAGATACAATTTATTCGTCACTTAGGAAAGGGGAATAAAACAACTAAGTGTTCTTGGCCATTAAATGATTGGAATTCAGGAATTGAAATACAACCAGGAAGAATTATCGTAGAAACTTAGTGAAATCATTCCTCTAGATATTTTCTATCATTGATATTTCTCCATTCGGTGATTTAATTAATTCATTGTTTTCAATCAATTCGTTCAAACAAACCAACCTGATTATTGATTCTTCTATATAAAGTCTTGGTTATTTTAATTACAAGAATTGATATACAATTTTATACACACTCCTCGTGGGATCGATATCCGTACTCTAACAAGTACTAAAACTTGACACCGTATACTTGCGGTAGTGAAAACATCACAACATTAGTACAATCTTAGATTTTCTCTTGTCACTTTGAGGTCTAAGGTTGATCTTTTTCTCCTCAATCCTCGAGGTGGAGAGTTGACCCGAAGGCTCGAGATAAAGATCTGGAGCTTCAATTTTTGCTTCGGTCGACTCATCTAATTAAAAATGATATTGACTTAACACTTGTGCTAATTCTCTGTTCCAAGTATAAAGTTTTATACTCGAAAACTTTCTATTTGGGAAATCAATGACTTCTCAATAACCTGGAGGATCACTTTTGAATTACAGACCATAGCTGAGTGTAAGTCAGTAACCAACATGTGATTCGATAAGATACATTGTTGCTTATCAATTTGTTGTAGCATACCTATAACTTCTGCATTTAGGGCAATCTTGTTGAATTTAGTTTGAACTATATCAATGTATTCCCTAAAATGTCTCTGTATTTTCATGGTGACATCGACATTAGCGTTGTCCATATCTTATTAAAAACATATAAGAATATTTTTATGAGATTTAATAGTAACAATATCTAAATATAATTTTGGCACAAAGCTTATCATCTAAATAATATGGCTTTCTCGGGTTCAAAGAATATTTTGGCGTTAGATATGCAACTGATTAAATGGTCTCTACTTAGTATAAAATACTCATCGAACTCCAAATTTTATTATTTTCTTGATAATTAATTACTAATTGAGTTTCTTCCTTTTTATTTCAACGTGATTTCTTACAAAAAACATGTATTACTATATGCTGATATTTCTACTTTGATTAAACTATGGTTTAAATGTTTTTTTTTTATAATAATCTGCATGTATTTTTGAGCTACTATGTTCACTAGGATAGATTACATCTGACGAACTCATATTCATTGTCTTCCTTAATTCTAAGATTGGCTTGGAGTTGATTTATGTCTTATCATACCAAGGGATCTTCAATTCTTCATTGTAGTTTTTTTTAATCATTTTCTTGCATCTTCTAATGATACTTCTGTTTCAAACTCTACATCCTTTGGTGTAAAGCTATTTTGAGGAATTCTATTTCTTCTGCTCGGAGGTTTTGATATGTTCTTAATTGAAGCATTGTTTTGCCAAATCATCTAGAATTCTTCATTTTTTAGTTCAAAAGTTTTCTTTCATCATCACGCTTGGTATGAAATTGGATTGATAACTGTAAATTGCCTATCTTAGTATACTATCAGTTTGTGACCACATGACATTGATAATATTAATATTCTATTCTCATTTTTTAGTGTATAGGATTTAAACATCTGCAAGAAATTATAAAAATATTTAATTCATATCGATTTTATTGAAATCGACTCGAACTCGAACTCGAACATGTATGAATTTTTTTTGAATCGAACTCGAGTCCAAATTTATATCGTTAAATATTTTTCAAAGAGGTCACAAACTTTGATATTTTATTAATATAATATAATATTATATATATATAATTATAAATTAGTAAGTATTAAAAAAGCATAAATAGTAATCATTCAAACTATTACTTGTATTAATATATAAAAAAAACTAAATTAGTCATTATTCAAATTATTACTTGCAATTTAAAATTCAGAGAATTATGATTATAAATAAACAATAAAGAATAATTAGTAAATGGATAATACATATTTTCGTCCGTATGTTTTACCGCTTTTCTCATTTCAGTCTCTCTTCATTTTTTACTGCTTAATTAATCCTTCAAGTTTTCAAATTCTTCCCGAATTGATCCTTATCGTTATCTTGACGTTAAGATTAACGTTGACCCACATCATATGTCTCTCACATGATCATTTTTTTGTGAAGGCGGTCGATTACTCTTTTTTATTTTATTCCCCACCTTTACAACCCTAATTCCAAACTCACGGTGAACTCGAAGAAAATTTAGCAATTCTAGATTCAATTTACTACAACATCTGCCATGATAAAGGATTTTCATTACTTTCCATGATTTGTTGTAGCTTCTCAATTAGTATGTTCGTAGCATTCTTATTTTGTGAACTTTTATGTGATTTTGAAGTGGATATGAGTTGATCTTAAATGGTAAATGAAATATATATATATATACTGTATCTCAACATTTTGGAATATACATTTCGAAGGTAGTTTATCAATATTTTTCTAATTTGTTAGGCACATCCTGGTAGCATAATTATCATTCTTGGATTTATTTTATTTGGTGTAGTTTTATGTACTCCTACTTAGTTATATTTACTTTTTGATTTTTGCAAAATTTTTCAACCGATTATTTTATTACAAATTTAGTGTGTATTTTGTAACTTTCCCTGTGATTTGTTTATGTGATTATCATGTTTAGTTTATGAATTTTTTTTTGTGGGTTCTCCCATCCAACCTAACAAACAGAATATTAACTCAAGTAAATGTGATAAATCTCAATAAATTTATCCACAAAATCATCACATTAAAAAAAGGAAACATTACCATAATTCGGGATGAATTCAAGAGAATATTTACTTCTTTTAGCCATTACCGACTTCCACTTTGCAAATCTTTCAATCTGTAATTTCAAAAAAAAAAATCTATGAAATAAAAATTTGCGTCAAATATTTGTTGTATATATCAAAGGAAAAAAATTTAATGGGACCAACACTCTTTCATTATCCACTATAAATAAATAGTTGCGCATACCTTGTTATATGTCATCCAATACTAGCATTTTGAATTATAATTTTTTTAAAGAAATAGATAGGGGAATTAACAACAAAAATTTCTTGTTCACTCGAGACCAAAGATGGTCACTCAAAGGAATGACCGCTCTAATCACTGGTGGCCACAACTATGCATGTGTATTCAAAGAGAATGGTTTTAGTTGAAATGAAGAAATATTTTCAAAAAATGTAACAAATTAATCAAAAAAAACTTGCTTACTTATCTGAAAACAATATACTTATTCAAGCAATCAGTGGTGTCTCCAACCATTCGCCCTTCCCTTTTCTTCCATCTGTTGATTTGGGGATTAGAGTTGTTGTATATGTGAGAAGTAAAATGAAAATTAGTAATTGACTGACTGTCTTCACAAAGAAATGATCATGTGAGAGGCAAATGATATGGATCAACGTTAATCTTAATGTCAAGATAACGATAGGGACTAATTCGAGAAGATTTTGAAAACTTAAAAGATTAATTAAGAAGTAAAAAATGAAGAGAGTCTAATATAAAAAAAAACGGTAAACAATGAAGAAAAAATGAGTATTATCATTTATCTCGGATAGTAGATAATAAACAGTAAATAATAATAATAATAATAATAATAATAAAGGCTTAAAAGAGGAGGATTCTCGACCCTCTCTCTCTCATCCGTATTAGGGTTCCGCTTCTCCAATTCCTCTCGCTAAAGAGGATAGGCTTCCGACGATGATGCAGCCGCCGAACACCAACGTCCCATCTCATATGGCTCCGCCTCCTCAATACCAGCAATACCCTCAGCAACAGCCATCTCATCAATGGATGTCGCAGCCACCCCAACAACCGCAATACCATGTCCCTCCTCCACAGCAGCCACCCGCGTCTGGGTACTATTACCAGCAGCCGCCACAGCAGTCTATTTACGCCCCCGTTCCAACGCCTCAGGCGCAGCCCGTGGCGGACGACGGGATCCGGAGTCTCTGGATTGGTGATCTGCAGTATTGGATGGACGAGCAGTATTTGCTCAGCTGTTTTGGCACTTCCGGGGAGGTATACGTGATTACATGCGCTGTTCACTTTCATAGATCACCTGTGTCTATTGACTTTTTTCCTGATTGAAGAACGCTGATTCTTAGATTTACTGCTCGAGTCAAGTTTTCAAAATTTTGTTCTTTCTTTGATTATGTTTTGATTTGTTTATTTCATTTGCATTTATGATTTGTTGATCAGGATTTCTCTCCGACTTAGGTTGTAAACTATTAGTTTTGTGTCATACCCACCATCTTTTAGCATTTGAGTGTAGTGTACTTTATGTATGCTTTGAGAATAAATTATTTATAGCTGGCTGCTTTATACTTCAAGTAAGTGTTCTAAATTTTAATCTTAGGAAAAGATTAGCCTATATACATGTTTGTGCTTATAATTAAATGACCTTGCCACTGAACTAGAAACTGTTTTGCACTTTGTTATTAAAGTCTTAAACCCCTGAACTATATTGTTTTGACCTGAACCCTGGAAATTCATTAGTTTCCTGTGCACTTGGGAACAATGTGGCATATTATTTTATGGTGGTTTTTTCATCCGTTCCTTGACTTCAGAAAGATAATGCAGTTCACCTGTGAAATTGTTATATTTTTGCAATTTTTTCATGAGTGCTTGATGTGTAATTAAGAGATTGTCACTCATTCTTTTAGGCCCTGCACATCCACCCCAAATATGAGATGTAAACGATTATACCAAGCTCGTTTTCTCGCATATTTCATACCATTGTTTCTCGTTACTGTGATTCTATCCGTAATACCTCACAATACAGTTTACCTTTTGATATTGTTCTTATAATTGATATTTCCTTTCAATGAAGAGTGTTTTAGCATTCAAGACTCACATCAGAGCTTTACTTATTTTTTAATTTTTAATATACGACATAATGGGACGAGGTTTTGGAACAAATGGAGGTTGGTGATGCCATGTCAATCACTTACTTAAAAATAAGTGATTGTTCTCGTAAAGATTTTTAATATCAAGAAGAAAATGGAAAACTATAAAGCTCAGGTTACCAGGTGGAAATCATTTTATGAGTGTAAGGGTAGGTGCAAGTGTGCAACTGGCAAGAGATGCATGCCATGTGATAGGGTTGAGATGGAATATTCCATCGAGGCAATCATGGATTGTGCTACAAAAACAAAGTTCAGTTTTCAAGTTACAAAATGGTAAATTTTAAAGGACAAATACTAAAGGACCCTAAATACAAAGGGGGAGCGTGAGTTTAATCAATAATTATGTGTGACACAAGAGATTTCCTGTTAGATCGCTAATTTAATTTGAAAACTTTTTAATGAATATCATACTCAAAATTGGACACTATGTAGCATAGATACTCCTAATTTTTTTCCAGAAGTATCAGACGATAGGCCTGTCGGATATGTCAAAATTCGTGTCGTTGACTTTTTGTAGGTTTGACTAGTCGGATACGTCTTGAACACGGCGGGGATACATTTCTAGATATGTTGTATTGTTCATCAAGTTTTTTTTTTGGGTTTTGGATCTTATGTAGCTGTTTTTCTCCCTAGGTGTTGTCTGCTAAAGTAATCCGTAACAAGCAAACGGGCCAACCTGAAAGTTATGGCTTTATTGAATTTGTCAGCCATGCTTCTGCAGAAAGGAGCCTTCAGGTTTATAATGGCACTCCCATGCCCAATGCTGAGCAAACATTTAGACTAAACTGGGCATCTATGGGAGCGGGTGAAAAACGTGATGATTCCCCTGAATATACAATTTTTGTTGGAGATTTGGCATCTGATGTTACTGATTACATGCTTATAGAAACTTTTAGGCCCTCTTATCCTTCAGTTAAGGGTGCAAAGGTTGTCACTGATGCGATAACTGGGCGTCCAAAAGGCTATGGGTTCGTGAGATTTGCTGATGAAACTGAACAAATGCGTGCCATGACTGAGATGAATGGAATGTTTTGTTCCTCTAGGCCAATGCGAATTGGTCCAGCTGCTAACAAGCAAAAAATGGGGAATCAGAACAAAGGTATGCCTATGTCTTTGCAAATCTTTATGGCTACTGGAGTAACCATGAACTTACCGCTTCTGGGTTTGAATTTTGTTTCAATTTTTCTGTTCTCATCTGCTATTATATAATGTTCATTATTTCTGAATTTGGATGTTTCAATGCATAGAGGAATCACTTGGTTTGGAAATCGGAGATCTAAATCGAGCGGTGTTATTTGCTTTTTCAAATTTGTCGCACCCTTAAATTTTTTAGGAATAGGACAGATTGCGGTGTAATTTCCTTCCAGCGCTTTGAACATTTTAGGTTCTGACGGATTAAAACTTTGCATAATCTTATAAAAGGCTATGGTTGTCTCATAGCAGGGTGATTGGAAGCTCTTATCATATAGTGGCCTGGAGCCAATGTGAGCTGAATTGATAACTCTTTAGTGCCTGGTTTTTTTGTAGGTCAGTTTTAATTTAATGCTGATTACTTTTGATTCCTCAAGGAACTGATTATACTAGAATTTCCAGCTTTTATTGCCAGTCCTTTGACTCTTAGGTCTTGGTCAAAATCAAATTACATATATTATATTAATTTTTTTACTTCATGTTTAATTATAAGCTTCAGATTATCTCAGTATCTGGCATTGATTTCCTCTTGGCCATCACATAATTATAATTCTTCGGTTCTCATCCAGTTATCCCTTTCTTCACCAAGCTCTTACCTCTAGAATTACTTCTGTTTATGGTCTCCCCATGGAAATTGGGAAGTAATTTGAGGCCACTGAAACTGCTTACATCCAAGCGGTTTTAATTATCTTTGTAACTCATGCTTTGAACAATTCTTGAAGCTCTCTTGGTGTAGTTCCTTTGAGATCATGATCACCAAAATTGAAAATTAACACACTCGAAACATCCTGTATGGTTGTGCTCCTCACTGCTATAAATGTCATTCTGGAAATGTTGGCAGTGGTGCTTTCATTTGATGTTCTGCTATGAAGAATCTCCGCTGGCCCCCCTGCAATTGTTCCTCACCCTAGTCCTAGGATTCCAACTATGAGAGGTTCACTCATTAGAGCTTCCAGAGGAGTGATCCTATTTAGCCAGTAAAGCAGCTTTCGCAAGCTTTGTGAGGTGGTGTTGTCAAACTGAATGATAATATTGATGAGAAATTGTCACACAAAGGGAATGCTTGTCAACATTTTTATTTTAAAGTTAGCTCTCTTGGCTAGCCTGCATGTGTTATTCTCTGCTATTTTTCTCATGCCTAATCTTTAGTTGTACAACACTATTTATATGGCTACATATCCAGCTGTACACTGCTTATGATTCCTTTGTAAAGATATTTCAGACTTATAATACCCAGTTTGTTTATATTCTGTTATAGTTGCTGTCATATTCATAGTCAACAGCTGTCTTTAGAATGGCGTGACTTTCATTGTCGGATAATTGTTGGAATGACTCTTGAATGAGAGATGTCTTGGTTTCTTATTCACTTGATGTGTTTAATGTGGGCTATGATGGGTTCATGTGTTCTCACCTCCAATTTTTTCCCTCCTTTGCTTTCCTCTTTTTCCTCTCATACTTATCTTACAATTGCAGCATCATACCAGACATCACAAGGAATCGCAAGTGAGGATGATCCATCTAACACCACTGTGAGTAAAATGTACTTATATTTGCATTTGTATGCTTTTGTTATGAAGCATGGGATCATGGTTTATAGGCTTTTTCCTTGCAGATATTTGTCGGGAATTTGGATTCTAATGTCACTGATGAGCAATTAAGACAGCTGTTTGGGAATTTTGGACAGTTGCTCCACGTAAAAATACCTGCAGGCAAACGATGTGGATTTGTTCAGTTTAGTGATAGGTAAATTGAGGGTAGTAAAAAAATTTCCTCCATTTATTTTAAGTGTTTAAAAAGTGCATGTAAAAACTTGTCTCATCAATAATAACAGAAGATTTGCCGAACAAGCTATAAATATTTTAAATGGAACCCAGTTGGGAGGACAAAGCATTCGACTCTCATGGGGTCGTAGTCCGTCTAACAAACAGGTTCTACTCCTGTAACTTTTGTTTGGTTCGTTTTACCTGTACTGTTGCATGAGATATAATTATCAAATCTCCCTGCCTCAGGTTGATCCGAATCAGTGGAATGGAGGATATTATGGATATACTTCTGGTTATGAAACCTATGGATATACTCAACCAACGCAGGATCCAAACTTCTACTATGCAGGGTACACTGGATACGGAGACTACCAACCACCAACACAGCAGCAGCAACAGCCTCAGGTATATCTTACAATTGTCGAAAAAATTAGCCAATGCTTGCTTGCTTCGAACAAAATGTCTTTGATGCCTCGCATTCTCATTCATGCACTCTGTTCGCACCTTTATTTTGTGTGGAAGGTTTTGGGAATATCTGTTTGTGACACGACCAAGTTATTGCGAATTTTTTTGTTTGTTGCCTATTGATTACAAAAATATTTAATGGTTCCCCTCATCTTTACATTACCATCATTATTTGTTGTACTATCCGTGACCTATCATAATCTTTACATCACCATCATAGCCTACTTTCAACTGATATAAAGTTTGAAAACGTTGTTGATTCTAATTTTTAGGATTAGGGTTAAATCTACCTCGCCAACAATATACTCACACATCTGTTCTCAGGGCTCACCACCTTTGAAGAGCATGGTATTGGACATTCATTTAGATAATTGCTTCCTGAATAATGTGATTGTGCTGGTCAAGCGTTCAACACTGAATCCAATCATCTATACCATATCTTTTTGTTTCTCTTCAATTGCCATAACACGGAATCCAATAACCTGCACCGTATCTTTTTCTTCTCTGCAATTGCCATAAGTACTGGAACTACCTCCATAACCTCAAACAGAAACCACCATCACCCACTCCCCTCCCCAAACAACACAATCCTTGCTTCAATGCATTAGAAGACTTGCTTCAATGCATTGGAAGACTTGGTTTATCGTTTTTTTAATTACTGAAAATACTTTTCTTCGGTCTCTGACTCGCATTGGATCAGCAACTTCTCTTTATTTTCGTCATTTTTTATTGCTGCATGCTCATCGTTAATATTCTATTGAAATGATAATATAATCATATGTTGGTGTAGTGATGTATTGAGCATCAAGAGGAAATCAGCAGCCTTTGATCGTGGATCATGAAGTTGGAGCTGTCAGCTGCTGTTGCGGCTGAATACTTGTATTCACTGGGTTCTTGTTTGGAATGGTTTGAATTTGCCATTTAATTCTCTCTTTCAAGTTTTGTTATCATAGCAAGGCAAAAATGTTTGCGTTTTATGGTTTTCTTGGACAATGGCTGCGTATGTTTGTTGTCTCCATATTTAGTTTGGGGTTTATGTTTACACATGTGCGGTTGTGTGCTTAGTGATTGCTATGTTTGAGACATAAGTTTTTTTTTTAATGTTCCATTTTCAGAGGTTCACATCCATATGACCATATGTTAAATGGCTCGTATGAAAATCGTATTATGCATTATGTTTTGTTATGATAGACTTCTGCTCATATACATAAACTCATTATATGTATGCGTGGTGCTAAGGGTGTGTTGAGAGTAACAATCTGAGGGTTGGTTTACATACACTTTAAATGAGTTGAAAGTGAGATATCCCAGTCTAATTGTCTCAGCCTAATCTTGACGGGTAATTGTTATATATGGGTCCTAAGGAGGGCCAAGAGAAATTGGCCGATGGGTTGGCAAAACATGCTGAATTGGGATGTGGAGGTGATTTGGATAAATTATTCATTAGAACTTCCTTTCCAAGGATTATTCTATCAAGTTCCTTTCCTTTCCTTTTAAATTGTTGCTCTCGAACCTTTTCTTCTTTTTAATGTTAATTGTACTTCTTATCTCAAGTCTCTTTTAGAGTAGCAAAAATATTTTGTACCAGAATTCTTCCAAAACATAAACTAAATATTTATTCTTAAATACAAAACTGTTTTTCCATCCGTTTGGGCCGCCTAGTTCTTACTTTTTAAAATTGGTAATTATTGTTTTTTATATATATAAAAAAATAATTTTAGGGTCATGAGCTTTACTGTTTGTGTCCGGTCGATGTTCATTCGTATGCATTTTACTGCGCGACTAGATGCCACCTACTCTTTCCATATTTGAATAAGACATTACATCGTTGCACTATTTTTTTTAAAAAATAGCTGAAGGCCACCTTGGCCTTGTCTTTCTTCCATTAATTATGTGACGCTTGAATCACACACAGGCACATGTACCACCACTATTTATTTCACTCGATATATGTGTATATATTGTTGTCACGGCTTGTTGAATGCAATAAATAGCGGTGGTGGTGTGAGTCCATATTTTTGGGGCCTGTTCTTATCGTGTTGCGATGCGTGGGCCCTATGTTGCGCACAAATGCAGGTGAAAATAGAGAATCAGTGGCGCCAAGCAGTCTTGAGCTCAATAAATTAAAATAAGCTCGTTTCATTTTCTTGAAAAAGGTGAGCAAGATGGTATCCACCGTTCAATGCGTTTGTTTTTTGTCCACATTCAAAACCTTTCGATACCATCACTTGCAAGTGGCAACCATCGAAATCAATCACCTTTCCACTAACAGGACATCTTTACCCTAACTGAAATTTTAGCCCAAACTACAAGGCCTCTTCGCCGTAATAATAATGAGTCTCACTGCCCATCTCTAGCATTACTAATTTCCAATATCATAAAGGGTACCGTACCTAATGATTTAGGATTTGAGCACAAGTCACATCTGACAAGGGTTTGTTGGTAATATTATTTTGGTGATCCAATGTTGCCAGTGGCCAAGGAATGGTCACTCTCATAATAGGCATGGGGTTTTTGCGTAACTAACTCCTTCCAATAATGTTGGAGAAGTAAATGATGCACATTGATACCATTCCTTTGTGATAAAATATTCAATATTTTGTGTCATGGACACTTCTCACTACGTGACAAAATACTTTTACAGTTTTTAAGTAGCAATCGTGCGTAACATTGTGTAGCGGTCTTCAGTGGTTGCACAATTTATACTTTAGTTGTAAATTTTTATAGCTTGTCGTACATTTTTTTCTTTCTTTTTTTTGGCTTGTAATTCATTTTAGTGGAATTTGACAACGATGATCAACTCGAATGTCTATCCTTCCATATAATAATGACATGTTTGACGATTGGATTTCATAGACGCATCTCAATACCCTCATGGTTTGATGGCAAAGTCGAAGTTTCTCCAAGTGCACCACTTGATCGTGATGCTGACGATATTGATTCAAGAAATTAATCAAAATCTCGAACATTATAATATTTACTATATACTTCAATCGAATGCACTTAAAAAGTTTATGTCGATACTTAATCGAAAAGGACATAATATGATTAACCAAGTTGCGACAGAAGGAAAATGGACTAGGAAACTTGAAGCTTTGAACAAAAACAACCTATGGAATTAATGGTTTGAGCCCAATCCTTCCAAGTAAACTCACTTCGTTTGATCATTGCCCACCCCCCAAAAATGACAATATTGAATATACCATTTATTACCATGATCAAGGGTTCTTGGAAGAAATATTTAGCCAATAATCCCAGTGCAAATTGTCATAACGATTAGCCATCGAACCGGGTTTGGTTCCACACCGCATCCCGGACACGACTGAGATCTCGCCCCTTTAAGGTTCGCCCCACACCCTCGAACACCGAGTTGGCTGCGACTCTACGGCTTCGTTCGTACTCACGGGCGAGATATTCGTGTGGCGGCACGATGACACCCGGGTCGTAGTCGTTCAACCCATCCTCAAACTCGTGTAGGGACTCAACTGAGTCATTTCGATAAATCTTAGACCAATCAGGTACGTTCACTGGCGCTGACGCCGCCATGTGGCGGCTAGGTGGAGAGTTTCCCACGCAGTCTTGTCCACCGAGTTGGTGCAAGATCCTCCTCGGTGATGATGATGAGTTGCTGGAATCGTCGAAAGCCAGCGACAATCCACCAAGCTGGCGGTGGTGGTCGGATGGCGGAGGTGGGCGACGGCTCCCGTAGATACAGAAGCTTCCGTTGCTTTCCATGGAAGCACGCGAATTCCAGCCTCCGTTTTCCGGGTGATCATTCCCGTTTTCTGTGTCGTCAACTACTGACCAAACTTCATTCTCTCCCAGTTCCGACGCACCGTTCGCACTTTCTTGGCCGTGGTTATTACCAAAACTTCCCAAATAGCGTTCACTTCGGCTGCTAGTCAGAGTTCGATCTTTTCCCATTAACGTTTAATATTCAATATATATTTCTCGACCAACCGGCTTGAGAATCCCCGAAATCTTGATTAGACCTTAAGGAAAAATGAATTCTTGATGATCCGATTTGGATTTTGATTAAATCAGGTTGCCGGAATAGGAATATACAAATCCCGGCGACCCAAAAAAATGAACTGAATTAAGTGGAAATGGAACTGAATTAAGTGGAGAGAATTATTTACACGGGCGTAATAAAATGTATATAATTAATTGACACTGCGATGGCCAAGGGTATCATCATATATGAAAGTTTGTAGCGTGGAGCGGCCCCACAAGAGTATCATTTGAATTTGGATTTCATTTTGTCTGAATTTCATCCATGTCAGTATAATTCAGACAATCTATCAAAACATGGTGCGATTGGGAACATGAAATCGACACTGTAAAAACAAAATAACTTCATCGCCTAATCTTTATCTGTGAGACGAGTCAACCATATCGATATTCATAATAAAAAATAATATTCTCAGCATAAAAAGTAATATTTTTTTCATTGATGACCCAAATAAAAAATATGTCTCACAAAATACGATCCGTGAGACCGTCTCACACAAGTCTTTGTCAAATATTTTATGGATTAAACTTATATTTATTTAAGAATTTTGATGAACTATAAAGAGAGGAGGGTACCATGCACATATTCACATTCATCTTGCTTTCATGCATCAAACACATTGTGACCATTTTAATATATATCTATATAATATATATTGTTAATTGATAATAAATGTTATAAGTGAAAAATGTATCAATTGTCTGAGAATTTGAGCACCAAACTTTTTGACCGAATAAAATGCTAAAATTATTTTAATCGGGGAGAGATGATCCACTGAGGTAGAATCGCGATTGTTAACCAGTCTTTTCTGGATTTGACACATTCGTTGGCATCTCAAAATTGGTCTCGAATCCCGATTATTGATGTCTATGTGAAAGTTGGATTTGACTGGATTTACATAGTTCGACAAAGGAAAATAACTTTTTTTTTCCATTTTATATATATATATATATATATATATATATATATATATATATATATATATATATATATATATAGTTTTGATATCCTATACAACTACCGTACATACGTATGTGAGCACCGATGAGGTGTTACTCACCTATTGGATGTGATGAAATATAGAAAAATTACGCATCCAATAAGTGTGTGAAACTTCATCGGTGCTCACATAATTGTTCACGGTATGTGTGCAACATATCAAAACTGATATATATATATATATATATATATATATATATATATATATATATATATATATATATATATATATATTGAATTGTGATCCATTGTGTGTTTAAGAGAGAATTTGGTGGACGAAATTTAATTTCATTTGTTGTTTTTATTTGTATTTGTTCAGAGTGTTGATATGACACAGCTGATATGTCATAAAATATGTCATTGAAA
This sequence comes from Primulina eburnea, assembly GCF_022965805.1. Lineage (NCBI taxonomy): Eukaryota > Viridiplantae > Streptophyta > Magnoliopsida > Lamiales > Gesneriaceae > Primulina > Primulina eburnea. The sequence continues at coordinate 8,281,446 of NC_133108.1, forward strand.
ATTTTCAACTTATCATATTGCGGATCAAAAGAGTTAAAACTTAAAATTTATTGTACAAAAACTAAACTTTGAAAGACCAACACCCAAAATCGAACAACTCAGTGGAGCGAACAAATTATTTTCTTGTTCAACTAATTGTCTCATATAATAATTTTTATTTTTCGAAAAAAGAAGAAGCAAGTATTGTAGTTTTGGTTAATTTTTTTTCTTTTTAACTCCTATGAAATCAAGAAATATTCATTCTAGCGTATATTTCAGTTAGGTTGTTCAATTTTTACGATGTTTTAATTTATTTTTCATATAGACTAAAATTCAAAATTTGGTAGTTCGGTTCCTAATGATAGAACAAATATAACTGATATATAAGAAATGGTGTAAAATGATTTCCATGTCCATTATCACAAGTCACCGTATATGCCACGTCGGTTAGAAGTGACGTGACAAAGGATATAGATAATGTCATGATGTGCGTTTAGGGATGTTATTCATGCTAATTAGTCATGATGTGATTATGATAACTTGTATTAATAATTGATTGTTATGAATTTCAATTGCATTTATAATAATAATGCAAGAGTGACGCTAAGATGTTTGATCAATAATTAGAAGTTCAATTACTTTTGTCAACATTTTCTAGAACTAGCTTGTCACATATTGGTTGTCCAGTGTGGTTTACACTGACTGATATGATTTGTAGACTATTGCGTTAGTTTGAGGATTTATATAATCTACATCGAATAATAGCGACGGCCGATTCCAACGTTATAATAAACATTAAAATTCATCAACATGTACACATTTTTGACACAATTTTACAGTGTTTATGAGGGTAAAAAGGATTTTATTAACTAGTGCAGATGGAACAAAAAAGAAAGGTACTCATTTTTATTTCTGGATATGTACTTTCATAAGGTTAAAACTAAAATAGTTGTCCCCCGGGTTTGGGCCAAGCTATGGCGATGTAGACAAAACAAGAAACACAATGGCAGGCCGACTCGTGCACCAAATAAATCTTAACTGAAATCTGCGCAACCTACTAGTAAATTTTCCTTAATATATATGTGGTTAATCCGATCCCTAGTAAATCAAACCCTAATCTGGGAAAATAATGCGAAGGAAAGTATGAAGAACGATGTCTCTCTAAAGGCATATTTGACGGCTAAGAATTCTTTGGTGGGACTCGAAAGTAACTTGTCTTTTTTATGAATAAATTCAAAACCTTATCATGATTTCAGTGTCAGTGGCCACAATACAGAGGTCCCTCCAAAAGAGCTTCGAAATGTAGCAGAATAATGAACTTATAATGTAGAGTGAATTTTATGTACTTTTATTAAAGTAGATGTCCTTCAAATCAATTATTAGTTAGAGAATTTATGGACTCAAGTATAATAAACAATCTTTATTTTAATATAATTTAACTTTTTATGGTTTTATTTTGTTTTATCTGTGTACCCATGCAATCAACAAAAATAAAGTCTTTGATTATACTTTAATAAAATGAATCGTAATTCGATTTTGAATCTCATTTGTAATAACTTTATATTCTAATTCGTTCTTAGTCGATTCAGTAGCCTAAAATAAGGATAAAGACCATTTGAGCTTGAGACTAGCATCTGTGATGTTGTGTACGTGTTTCATAGTAAGGGCATAGAAGTGTCCAATCATGCACATAGGTAATCATATGATGATTGTACCGAACAACCCTCCATCGGACTTTCCAAATAGTTATCATTCATCGAGATGAAAAGTCTGTTGTGTTGATTGTACATGATTAGTCCTTACGACTCGGGACAACAATGAGGTTCTACATACTAGGAATGTGCTTTGACTCGTTTACCGACTCGACAGGGTCACAAGGTGGCGAGGTTGGATGCAATTGCGAAATGTGTAGGAGCCAGTGCATTGTAGTCGGGGAGCTATCGAATCTAATATGCAAGCCTCGATGAACTAATGGTTGCAGATTCGATCGAGATATATGAGATGAAGGGACCGTATTGTACGTTAATCATAACCGACTGGTTCTTGTAGGCACTATAAGTGATAACTAGGGAATAATGGGGCGATGCTACTAGACATTCTTACCATGATTCAATGAGTTTAATCAGAAATGATTACTGACATTCTGATGTCCAAATGTTGGTGCATAAAATGGGGAAAATTAGGGTAAGCCTGAATAAAGAAAAATTTCTTGAATCACAAAGAGTTGTGAACTCACGGCTAACTGTATCCCTTAACCATTGAGAGTCATACAAGCACTAGGTCATTTCGTTCTCGTTGAGAGAATAAATTCAAGAAGTTGAATTTATATAAAATTATAATATAGTAAATTCAAGAATTTGAATTTATGATAATTAAATTTTGAGAGAATAAATCCAGAAGTTGAATTTATGAGATATAAATTCAAGAAGTTGAATTTATGATGTTTAAAATTTGGAGAGAATAAATTCAAGAATTTGAATTTATAAAATACGGGAATTTAATTATTAAACTCAAAATTTGAGTTTATTAAATCTTTAATTAAATATATAGTGGATGGTGTATTTGATGGGCTTGTAGGAGTACAAGTCCAACATATTAAATAATTAAAATTCTTAATGGACTTTGGATTAATTAATTAAACTAGTTGGACTAATCCAAATAATTAATCAAGTCTATTAAAGTTAATTATGAAACCTAAATCTTATATTATTAAAATTAGGTCATGAAGACTTGGTTTAAGTAGGAGACTTAAAACCATAGCCTCCAAGTAACCATAATTTCGAAAATCCTCCTCCCATAGCCTCCAAAAATTTCGGCCACCACCTTGAAAAATTTCAAGGATTTTGAGTCGCCTCTCGTTTGAATAAATTTCAACGCAAAATATCTTCTAATTTTCTAGTGCAAGTTAGAAGAAAAACAAATAATCCGTTCGTGGATTTGATTCGAAGATTAAAGAAAGTGGTTCTTGAAGAAAGTTCACAGAGATTTACAACAAGAGCTACATCCGTTAATATCGAAGTAGTTGTTGTCAAGTGAAAAATTCACTAAAGAACAGTCTATTTATGTTTATTTAATTTAAAATGTACGAGTATTCAAAGAAAATTTTGAAAGTTAAAAGAAAATTTAAAATTTCCGTCGTATTTTGGACGCGAGAAAAACGATAAACCAACACATTTGACATTTCTTTTGCTAGATGGTTGAGTTAGTACTAGTGATGTAGGGCTGATGTGAAATATAACAGCAGCAAGTCTTGGCTTGATCAAGTTCGGAGCCGATGTAATAATGGAGTCTTGTTTTCCCCCTTGGATTCAAAACTCATTATACTAACTTAGGCATCTATATTTCTTTGGAAGACCTGTTAAGTGGCTTGCGATTGTTGGCCGGCCGTCTGGCTATCATCTGTACCTAAATATCGAGTTACTCGGGATTATGAATCCGACGTCTCTCGTTTTACCAAATCGGTAGCGAGTGCTGAATGTGCAACCTTATTTTGAACCTTGTATCCGATCAAATATAATCTGTCATTTTCTTTCTCTCTGCCTTGATATTGTTGTTAGGGTATATTCTTCTTCATTTTACTCGCCTTAGATATTATACATTGGTATACACCTTTTTCTTTAACTTGTCTAAGACATTTTATACCGTACCCATTATTCTAAAAAAAATTATTTTTTAATAAAGTTTAACTTTTAAATTTTAAATAATAAATACTTGATTGTATAAAATTTTAAACAAAAAGCCTAAAGACATAAAAATAAAACTCAATATAGTAAGAAGAGTTATGAGATTTGAGTGGGTCTCATGTGAGACCTTCTTACGAATCTTAATCTGTGAGATGGGTCAAACCTACTCATATTCACAATAAAAAGTAATACTCTTAGCATAAAAAAATAATATTTTTTCATGGATAACCCAAATAAGAGATTCGTCTCACAAATACGACCTGTGAGACCGTCCCACACAAGTTTTTGCCATGAAATTTATACATTAACAATTAATTTTAACAATTGAGTGATTTGATATAATTAAAAATATAATAAAAAATAAAAAAAAATGGATTTTCATGTTTACTCTCCTACTAAATCCTTTTAAGCTTGAAGATTAACTATGACGTTTCCTCTTTACTTCCAAAAGGAATCACACCAAAGCAGATGAAGGTCGGAGTTGCCATCGTATGTTGATGCAATTAGCGAACCATCTCATTCGGTGAAAAAAAGAGAGCAATAACTAGTCGATCATTTTAGCTAACCATCGAAAGTTAGTCTATGTTTAATATGCTATATCACGAGTATTTCTTTCTCTTGTTTCAATATCATTAAATCATGTGAATCGCTCATATTTTTATAAAAATTGACATAACATTGATGATCTAAGAACTAACATTTGACCACATGAAGGAAAAATACTCAAATTACAGTGTAGAATAGTCTAACTATTGAGTGAGAACCCTCACCCATCCAATTTAGGCAGAATTCCCAAATTATGACATTAAAATTTATTCATACCATCCAAAATATCCTTCATTCCATTTGTCCTCATCAGGAGCCAAAGTTGTCATTAACAACAATATCCTTTGAATTTCTTATATATATTTCAAAATTACTAAAAAAAAAAAAACACTTCGATTGTACGAATATTTTATTTATTTATTTATTTATATAAAACAAACGAAATACGTCCCCGTGTAAATAAAATTTAATTTGTGGGTGTTTGGTGTGAGTTGATGCAACGGTGAATAGAGAGATTGGTGGCCATCATTTTCAAGGGCCCTTGATTTTGGATTAGACAGTACGAGTGGGCTCCGGCTTGCAGTGACCGGACTTGGACTTTGGGCCCATCCATCCTGTTCGGGCTTGCAGGGGTGGCCCATTATTTCACTTTCATTCAAATTTATTTAAACATATAAGTACATTATTATATAGCCACATTTATTCATCTATAAATTGACATTCTAACCATATAATTGGCACATACTTATCTATATGATGAGAAACTGCTTTGGAAGTTAATTTTTTATTCATTTGTCTATTATCATGTTACCATTTTTTTGTGTATGATAATTTTAAATATAGAAAGATTAATATTCAAATAAATTATTAAAATTATTTTTTCAAAAAATAATAATAATAGGAATCCATTTCAAATAATCAGATATATAACCAAACGCGACCTAACAATATAAATAAGAATAGAGTAGGTCTCTTGTGAGAAGTTCTCACGAATATTTATCTATGAGACATGTCAACCCTATCGATATTCACAATAAAAAGTAATACACTTATCATAAAAAAAAATATTTTTTCATGGATGACCCAAATAAAAGATATGTATCACAAAATACGACCCGTGAGACAGTCTCACACAAGTTTTTACCATAAGATTATGTGTTTTGTGAGACGATCTTAAAAATATCTTTACGTGAGACTGATCAACTCAATTCAGACTTAAAATAAAAAAATTATATTTTTAACATAATTATTATATTTTTAAAAAAAATCAAATTCATCAGCAAAAATTTGTCTCATTTTTGTGTATAAATAATTGGATGCCGGTACAAGAGGAATCTAAAGCTGGGAGACAGATGTGTGGGCCCACCACTCGTGTCCGGATACCACACGTGTCGCACTAACAGCTTAAGTGGAATCTCCAAATTTTCATATGATTCGGCATACGTGTCCGCAAACGATGGGTTTATTGGTTTTTTTTTTTTTTTAAATTTAGGTTTTCTATTTCTGATTTAATATGAAAATTCGGAGCACGACTTTGCTGCGTTAGAATTACAACACATCGAATTGAACGAAGACAGATATAAATCGGACTCGTGAGAGGTGGATGACCAAATCATGTAACCGGGTTTTTTTTTTGGGCTTATGCAAATTGGTCAAGCCGTACGAACTATTGGGCAGTCACTGTCGTATAAATGGGCCGTTAAGCCCAATTGAATATCAAAACTGATAACTATTGGACAATCATGAAAATCAAATACGCCATGGTCGCTATTCCTAATTTAGGGGTGGGCATAAAACCCGAAAAATCGAATAAACCGATCGAATCGAATAATTCGGTTTAAATGGTTCGATTTATCGGTTTTTCGGTCGGTTATGGTTTTAAAATTTATGGAATTCGATTTTCGGTTTTAACCCCCGACAAAACCGAAAAATCGAACCGGCCATATTATTGTTACGTATAAGGTTTTTATGTATAATAGGTCATATTATTGTTAAGTATAAGATTTTTTATGTATAATGGGCTATTAAGATTTAAGAACTTAGTATCATTAACTCTCAATTTTCAATCCGATCGTTTTTTCTTCTTTCCCACCACTCACTAGTCGATGTTTTTTTTTTTCTTTTCTATGTATATTTCTTTAATTTTTTATATACAAAATTAAGTCTCACAAATTAAATGTTTGAAAAATACTATGATTTAGATTTTAAAGACATAAAGTGACGTATAATTTTATTTTGTAACAAATTTTAGCTAACCGTATATAACCGGCCGTATAAACCGAACCGTACTACAAAAAAACCGAACCGAACCGTAATAAAATGGTTCGGTTTTAGACTAGAGATATTCAAAACCGAAAACCGAAAAACCGAACCATTGTAGAGTAAAATCGAACCAAACCGACCGTTGCTCACCTCTAATTCCTATCCAGCCATCCTACTTGACTGGATGAGACCGATTCTAGATCAAATTAAACCGGGTTCCGGATTAGAAGAAAATCGAACCAGAACAATCATGTCAGATATCATATTGGACCTGTTCCCTTATTGGGCATTACGACTTCAACCTAGTGCTCATTTGTAGTTATAATCTCAGTATCAAGCCCAGCCTTTGGGTATTACCCATTTATATGGTTTCAACCAATGTTTTCATAACATAGAATCGGTTTATCTTAAAAAAATCGGTAAAAAAAATCATTCGATACATCTGACCGATTTAACAGAATGGTTGGACCGAAATATTGTTTTGTTATATATGTGTTAATATATTATAGTATAATAAATAATATATTTTAAATTATAAAGCATAAAATATGCATATAAATAGACAAGAAATATATATTTAACAAAGTTTTAAAACTAAATAACTATATACATACATTGAAAATACCAAATATATTTATATATATTTTCTAAAACAAAAATAATAGATTAAATAAATTCTAATACAACTGAAATAATATTTTTAACGAAATCCAAATTTAAAATAATCATACATGTGTATAACAAAATATTTAATATAAGATTTTTAAAATATGAATATTAAATTATCAAACAAAAATAAATCGAAAACTGGTCGAACCGATTTTTCGGTTCGATGTCGGTCTGATATGTGATCGATTTTGATCGGTTCTGGATGATTAATCGGTCAAACGATTTTTATACGATGTCCGGATACCTGATCAATTCTAGGTCGAACCGATTGCTCTGATCCGATTTTAAAACAGTAGTTTGAACTAGGAGTGTCAAAAATAAACCCGACCACCAACCTTCAGGTTCAGGTTGGGGTTTTTTAGGGTTGGAATTAGATCGAATTCGACTCAAAATTCGACCTCAAAAAAATTGAGTTAGTTGGGTTCGAGTGAACTTAAATAAGAATTGAGTCACCAATTAACCTAATCTCAACCAATCCATTTATATATTTTTTTTCATTATGCAAACATCTCATGCCTTTTTATTTTAGTGCTAAACACAACACTATTTCTGAACGGATTTAGACTTTAACACTTTTCAATACATTTAATTTATTATATAGGAATTTGCCACCTTTCAAAGTTTAAAAATTACTTTGTGATACTTGGAAAAATCTATTTCTATATATTAATATCATAAATTTTTATCGTGTAATATTTATTTGGTGAAACATTCGAATTTTCTTGTCAGTTGCTTTTTTTTTTTTGGTGTGTGAAGCAATTAACAGTTTAAATGATTAGACTCTTAAATTTAAATATTTAAACCAATGAAACCTAATTATAATATTTAGTCGATATTTTGTTATTATGTATTTAAATTAAAATATTATTATTATTATTATTATTATTATTATGTGTTTTGAATTTTTATTAATTAATTTACAAAAAAAATATTGAATAGTAAAAAAATTAGATCAGATTCGGATTCGAGTTCGAATTATAGTTTATGGGTTTGTTCGAGTTCGGATAGAGAAATTTTTTTAATTCCATTGCTTCATCCCCGTTTGAACCCTACAAAATCGACACCCTAATTTCAATGGGCCACATGAAGAGCTACCTTATTGGGTATTACCCGTACGTATAGTTTCCATTTGTAATGTTTTACCACTTTCAGCCCAGTACGCATTTATTATTAAAGACATATCTATCAAGTTCAGTCAAACACGGTAGATGAGATTCTACTTATGTGGAAACTATCATCACTTCATTTCAACGGATAAAATCTTATCAAACATACAATTTCAAAAAAACAAAAAGTGTGTTCCAACACCTTCCGTTGTTTGGATGTTGTTATTACCTTTATACGTAGTTTCCATTTGTGATGTTTTACCCACTTCAGCCCGTCACCCATTTTTTATTTATTTATTTTTGTAACAGAATTCGCAGCCGCCACTCTCCGTAGGTGTGAACTTTATAAACTTTCGGGTTGAACACATTGACATGCAAACTGCGTCAACCAGATAAATCGCACCCGAAAATCTTATATGACATCCTGACTCAAAAAAGTGATATGTAGAAAATAGAACATGTAACTAATCAGTCACAAATATACCCACTCCACTAATTTGTACATCACTCGAAAGCAACACAAAACCCATTTATTATTATAATCCTATCCCGGTGTTTATTTAATTTCTTAAACCTTTTCTTTTTCATATTTTATTAATATTGGTGCACTGCTTGAATGACAAAGTCCAGGCCAGCCACTGCTTTAATGCACCAAGATTTGTAATTTATTCCGGGGGCACAATGCTTGAAATATTAATCGCTAGGTTTTGTATGAGACGATTTTATGGATATTTATTAATGAAACGAGTCAACTCTACTTATGTTTATAATAATAAATTAATAATTTCTTATGAGTGACCAAAATAAGAGATTCTTATCACAAAATTGACTCGTGAGACCGTCGTATAAAAAGTTTTTGAGAATATTAATTTGTCATTTACTTCATATAATTTGAGATTATTTGTTTAATGATTTGTGTTACCTTTCTTTCAGATTTTTTTAAGGAATCACCCGATATTTGGTAATGGATTTTGTTGAATATGATATATTGTACTGCACTAAGTTAGGTACTATTAGTAAAGAGATTAATATGTGAAAATGTTGTTTTGCGGTATTTTAATTATTTTATATTTTGTTAATGGTGTTTTGATAGCTCATGGTTTTGTTATTTATTGATTGTTTGCATTGTAATTAACTATTAAGATATTAAAATTTCATTTTATTTTTTTTGGATAATTAGTATTTTTCGTCGTAAGGTGGTTAAGTTTTGAGACTTGAAACGAGAAATTATACTTTCGGTAAACTTGGTTATCATTTTAATTTGACATAACTATTAATGGATGTGAGTAAGTCTCTTGTGAGACGGTCTCACATATCTTTATCTGTGAGACGTGTCAGCCCTACCGATATTCACAATAAAAAGTAATATTCTTAGCATAAAAATAATATTTTTTTATGGATGATCCAAATAAAAGATCATTCTCACAAAATACGACCTGTGTAAGTCCGTCTCACACAAGTTTTTGTCGTATCGTTTTTTTTTTTTTAGAAATGTCATTGGGGTCATATGGTTTTTGGGGAGTAAAATGTGTTTGTTCCAGTACAGACAAATCAATTAATCATCATAATCACCCAAATTTAAAAGCAAATTTAAAATATTATCTTTTAGGAAACCTCGTTTTTCTTGCACCAAAACAATAAAAAATTAAGAAGGAAAGGCAAAACGTGTATAAAACACTCGACCAAAGAGCTGTAGAGAGTCAAGTCAACACGCTGAAAGATGCCATTTTCTGATCTTTAAATCACCGTGGTGATTCTTCCACGCTAGGCCGAGGTTAATCACCGAAAATCTTTAGGAGCTTACTTCGGTCCCAATCACTGCTCCTGGCCAGGTTTCATTTCCAAGTTTTTAGTTTTGATTTTCCATTTCTTATCTCGAAGTCTGAATCTTTTCACGGATTTGTCAAGGGAAGCCCGTTTCAGTCACAGGATTAGAAAAAATCCGTTCATAAATCTGGAATATTGACCCCATTTTCGTTTTCTACCAGAAAAAGAAATGGGGGGGTGTTTCAGCAAGAACAAATATACAAACCCCGATACCAATGGCTATAGATCAGGAAGAACAGCAAACACAGGATACCAGCAAAGCCACCAAGATCATCAAAAACCATCAACCCACTATACCCCCCAGCCGCAGCCGGAGCCTGAGAGGCACCACCACCAGCAACAATCCGAGAGGCTCCCCCACCAGCAATTGCAACCTCAAAACCAGATTCAAAAATTAGAGCCCAATAACATTTTAGGAAAGCCCTTTGAGAATGTCAAGTCAAATTTCAACATTGGTAAAGAATTGGGTAGGGGTCAATTTGGGGTAACTTATTCTTGTACTGAGATTGGATCTGGGTATCCATATGCCTGCAAGTCAATATTGAAGAGGAAACTTGTGAGTAAGAATGATAAGGAAGATATGAAGAGGGAGGTTCATATAATGCAGCACTTGAGTGGGCAGCCTAATATAGTGGAATTCAAGGGTGCTTATGAGGATAGAATGTCTGTGCATCTAGTAATGGAGCTTTGTGGTGGAGGGGAGCTTTTCGATAAGATTATTGCTCAGGGGCATTATTCTGAGAGCTTAGCCGCTGATCTTTGTAGGCAGATTGTGAATGTTGTGCACCATTGCCATTTTATGGGTGTGATGCATAGGGATCTCAAACCTGAGAATTTCTTGCTCTCAAGTAAGGATACGAACGCAAGGCTGAAAGCAACAGATTTCGGGCTCTCTGTTTTTATTGAAGAAGGTGTGTATTTTTCTTGCTTATGGTGCTAAACGTATATCTCTTCCTTAGTTGTGACAATCATGTCAGTTGAGCATATCACTGTATGAGCCCTGCCTTGTGCTCCATGTTTAGCCTTTCATGAATAGTTATTTGGATTTCAGTAACACGTATAAATAAAGTTAAACATTAGGAAACACTTTTAGCATTTCTGAAAGAAGCGTTTGATAATGGTTAAGCACTTAAGCTCATCTATGAGTATTTACCTTCTCGCCTCTTCATGAATTGCATTTTGAGCTCATTTGTGATTGCTTATCTTTGCATCTCTTCATGGATTGCGATTAGAGTCATGACCTCTGGCTATGATTCATATTAACGATAAAGGGGGGAAATCTATTCACATCCAAATCTTGGTACAGTTTCTGCTATCTTAAGAAAAAGCTATAGGACTGTCACAAATCACTGTATTGGTTGGTTTGATATTCATAACGCCATGGAGAATGAATGGTCTATCATCGATCCTATTTAAAACCCAAAGCTACAGTTTTCGTCTTTATCCCCATCTCTCATAGTTCAGAAAATGTAAATCTAGAAAAAGTTGGAAAGGTAAAGGACTGTGGATGGCACTATCAGAGGGACATGCTGAAAGAAAAATCGGCATCAAAGATAAGGTGTTGGTGGAGGAACCCAATCCTTCATTTTATATCTTCATCTTCAACATGCCATTCACATTTTTTGAAAAAAAAATAAAAATTCTTGGCCATTGAAAGCATGTGCACCCATAAAATATGTCATAGGTTTTCCTCTTCTGAAAAAAAAAGTATTTGAACCAGAAAGGAGATCAAGAGCTAATGAGAACAAGTAAAATTGTCTATGAAGAACACATTACAATCCTTAAAAAATCTAAAGGAATAAAAGATTTGAATGTCCTTGTTTACATGTTAATGGCATAATATAATCTATTGGATGAAATCATGAAAGGGGGAGAGGAAACTAATGAATATTGGAAAGATGATTTTGTGTAAAATTTGTGATTAGAAGAAGTTTTTAGTGAGGGTCTAATAGTCAATATGTTTCAAGAATGGAATTCACATCTTCATTAATCCAATCAACCAAACTCATTAATAGTTATGTCACATTATTTCGATCATACAAAATTATATTGTTTATCTTCTGATGAACTTGGTTATCTTATCAAGCCAGCGAAACACATTCTCAGTGTTAATGCAAATTAGGTGGTATAAATCTTTGACTGATGAGAACCATCACTTCTTTTCTTAGTGTATGACTCTTCGGTTTTCCAATCAAAGTATATCTTTCCAGAGTTGGTTAACATTTCGAAATTAGTACATTCGTGTGATAGCCCTATATCTGATTTTGTTTGGGTTCATGATAGCTTTTCTGTAAGTTGAAATCTTCATTCTAGGAAGGGAAGTTCTTTTAGTAAAAGATGTAGAAGTGGAGTTCTTATTAGAGCATGCTAGTTTGTATGAAGTTGACTGATTGAAGGGTTTGGTCGTTGGAGAGTTTATGCACATTCTCTTAAAAATTTCTTTTTTTTTTCTATTTGATCAATGATCCAGCTTTATTACCTTATAAGTTATTAATTGTAGTTTGGAATCTTCAATTCCTTCAAACTTACAAGTACTTAATTGGATTTTATCACTTAATAAATTGAATGCTTATAATGTACTACAATGGAAAAAACCTCTCGGTGTCCTCGAGCTGGTTTGTACTATGCAGAGATGGCGATGAAACTAAATATCACATTTTACAATCCTATGGATTCATTACATCAATGTGGTAAGAACTTGATGAAATTCGGGTTTCAATGGTTGTGACAGGAGAAAATAACATTATAGTGGGAAAGAAGAAATCGAAAAATTCTGGAAGATACTGATAATATCATTTATCTGGGAATTGTGGAAAGAAAAGAAACCAACAGATTATTGAAGGATACATGGTGAGATATCTCAACTGTGGGCAAAAACAGAAATTGGTCGCACTTTAAACACAGGAGACAAAGATTTCAATATTTTCATTTAGTTCCTTAGTAAAATTGTATGGCAACTTATATTAGCTTAAGTCAATGCTGATGTTATTCTTGTCAAGATTAGGCATTCAATTGGTTTGTTAATTTGTCTTTTCAAAACAATGGATGAATGTCTTATCCTTTGTTTGTACATTTTAATTTATCAATAAATTTTGTTTCTTATGCCAAAAAAGAAAAAAAATTACATAAGCATTTCTTTTGTATGGTCTTTAATGAAATTTCATGCCTCGAATCAATTAATTTCAGTAAAACTATTAGCTGGCATTTCAGTGACATCTTGTATTTTCTGCATTAATAACTAGCAATATCATAAATAACTTTCAGGAAAGATTTATCGCGACATAGTTGGCAGTGCATATTATGTTGCTCCTGAAGTGTTGCGGCGAAGCTATGGGAAGGAAATAGATATATGGAGTGCTGGTGTTATTTTGTACATCCTCCTCAGTGGTGTGCCTCCATTTTGGGCTGGTAAAATCAATCTCGATTTATGTATACGCATTTTGCGCGTTAGTTCCTTTCTAAAATGATTCTTTGATTCATATGCGGCAGAAACTGAAAAGGGCATATTTGATGCTATTTTGAAAGAAGAAGTTGATTTTGACAGCCAGCCATGGCCTTCCATATCCTCCAGTGCCAAAGATCTTGTTCGAAAAATGCTGACAAAGGATCCAATAAAAAGAATTACCTCTACTCAAGTACTTGGTATATCTAATATTCAATATTATAATTGACACTTGAACTAAACTCTTTTGTCAAAGAACGTTCATTCGTTTTATAATGTCTTCAATTCATCTTTAACTTAAAACAATCATTGTACTGATTTTCAAGAGCACCCTTGGATTAAGGGACAAGCCCCTGACAAGCCAATCAATAGTGCGGTTCTTTCCAGAATGAAGCAGTTCAGGGCAATGAATAAGCTTAAAAAACTGGCACTAAAGGTAAACCTTTCTTCTGTTTTCACTTTGGATAAACATTCTGCAAACTGGAAAGTTAGAGTGATCAAATTTTTAAGGAATCTTGCTCTTTATGCCGCCAAATATGTATAGTGTTAAATTGTTTGAATACTCCTCTGCCTTCTGTAAGATGCTCAATTTTCGGTCGTTTAAATTTCTTGAACAAATATATCACATCACTATTTGTTATAATCACTTGATATATCTCTCAGAACGACATTGTTTCTGTTCGTTCTGGTACGATTCACCATTTTCTTCTGCATGTGTGGCTGTTAGTTCTGTGATGTTAATATTCGGCAGAACTCAGAAGATACAATCACAGAATGAAAAAGGTTGACTAAGAACAAGGCCAAAACAGATGGATTTTGGTTATTAAGATTGCTGGAATAAATGCAGGTTATTGCAGAAAGCTTGTCGGAAGAAGAAATCAAAGGTCTTAAAGCAATGTTCACTAATATGGACACAGATAAGAGTGGTACCATCACCTACGAAGAATTGAAAACGGGATTGGCTCGGCTTGGATCAAAACTGTCTGAAGCCGAAGTAAAACAACTTATGGAAGCGGTAATTAGCACGTCATTAAGTAGAGAATTTTATTGGGCATTATGCAGTTTGATCACAACTTTTCATTTTAACAATTCAAGCTATTGATATCAGGCTGATGTCGATGGTAATGGGACGATAGACTACATTGAATTTATCACTGCCACGATGCACAGGCATAAGCTTGAAAGAGATGAACATCTGTTTAGTGCATTTCAGTTTTTCGACAAAGATAGCAGTGGGTAAGTGTATCTTTCTTTTCTTTTCGCTAAATGCGGCATAGTTCTCTTGAATACTTGGTGTGATTCCAAATTGAAATAAGAAAAATTAAATTCAGGGTTTTTTTTTAATCATCAAGCTTGATTATGCTAGTTCAACGTTTTTAAATTTGACACGAGTTGTTTTGGTGATCAATTATCTAGATATCACTTTCATAAAAGCTCTAGTTCATGGGGGATAACTTGGCCAAGGTTTTGAATTTTTTTCGACACGGCTTCTCACATATAACAGTATAAGCATGAGATTGCGAATACATATTTGTAATCATTGATAAAAGGTAGACATGTAAGTTCTGGGGCATTTGGCAACAAATGCCTAGAAATAAGCACCAAAGACCAATTTTATGAAACGGTTTTCTTTTTCTGAACACCGCCAATACTGTGGCAGGAGGTTTGGCGGATGTATGTGCCTGTTTATATCTATTGGGTTTGGTGCACCAATGGTTCTGGACTTGTGACTCCTGATTATGATACTCTGTTATAAACCATTTTTTTCAGAAGTCTGAGCTCTAGGAGATGACTCAATGATTCTTTCAAAGCTAATTACCTCAAGCTCTACTATCAAGAAATATAATCATTTTGTTTTTCTTATTAACGTCAGCTATATCACGAGAGATGAACTGGAAAGTGCTATGAAGGAGTACGGCTTGGGGGACGAGGCCACCATCAAGGAAATAATCTCAGAGGTGGATACAGATAATGTATGTACATCAACTTGTATTAAGATATCATACAGCTTTATAGCCCCTTGGGATTACACAAGGCATTTTTTACATGCTTACATGTTACAGGATGGACGAATCAACTATGAGGAGTTCTGTGCAATGATGAGAAGTGGAATGCAGCAACCTGCGAAGCTGTTTTAGAGCACATGTTTTAAGCAGGATGTTCTCTAACACGTGACAGAGTTCTGCTTATGAAGATATTGAAATGTATTGGTTCCCCATTGGATCATCTCATATATTTTCATTTCTTCGAATCGAGTATGGTTAGGTTTGTGAGGCTTCTCAAGTTCAAGATTGTTTGTAATTGTCGAGTTTATGCATAAATTATCCAGTTTTAGAATTAATACTTATCTCAAAGACCTTGAGGAAATAGTTTTTTATAAAATTTATTTCTCGTTTCATGGAAGGAAAGTCAGTGAAAAATCTCTAATCAAAATATTTTTTTTGGTTTCACTTCCTATCCACAAAATTGTGGTATTATGTCATACAAAATGTGGTATACTCCATGTGGAAATGTGATACTAAAAAAGTACTCAGAGATTGAACACAAAAAAAATCGACGGTTGGAGATTGAAAGTCAATTTCCTGTTTCATGGACCTCATGCAATATTCCTATTGGGAATGCATTTGAAGGAAATATTTAGCTTGTAAGGTCAAACACATACTAACATTCATATAGCCGGCAAAACCAATCAATCACTCTGTATATTTCAGCAGCTGAATATGGTCCAATATCAATACATCTTCACCGAACATAATTTTTTTTCTATAGTCTCTCATTAACACAAAAAATGATGTTACACTTTCTGAGCCTTCAAGTGTTTTCGTATGCAATTTGGTATAAAATATTAACAATCTAGAATATATATATATATATATATATTGGTATAAAATATTAACAATCTAGAATATATATATATATATATATATATATATATATATATATATGAGTATTCAAACATTAATAACTATTTTGATATTAATGACAAGTTTTTTTCGGATGAAAATTTATTATAAAATTTTGAAAAATTGCTATTAATATAAGATATTTTATCACTAAATATTTCAAATCCGACACTAATATATGATTTCTGAGTACCCAAACATGTATAACAAATTTTGTTATTAATGACACGTTTTTTTCGGATGAAAATTCGCTACGACATTGAAAATATGATATTGATATATGATATTTGAGTATTAAATGTTTCAGATCTGACACCAATATATAATTTTGAGTACCCAAAACATATATTACAAATTTTTGGCATTAATGACTCATATTTTTTTTGAATAAAAATTTGTACAAAATATAAAAATGTGATACTAATATATAATATTTGAACACACAAACAAATGTAAAAAAATATCGATATTAATATAATTGCACCAATTTTATACTTAAAAATTAATTTTTATATCAAATTTAAAACAATATGTCCTGGTATATCACACATATCTTCCAAATTTTCAATATTTAATACTCAATTTCATATGAAAAATAATTGTGAACCCTAAGAGTGTTGCCGAAAAAAATTTGATCCAACAGAAATTGATTGCTGTTGAGGATTTAAAAACAAATCTCCCTCTTACTCTCTCTAGGCATACACATATACAACCAACCATATTTACTAGTGTGGAGGAATCTTATCCTCGCATCATCAACTTTCATAAAATCATTCCCTTTAAGTGAGGGGGCCCTTAATTTTTTTCCTTGTCAAGCTTTATTTTCTTTATGAAAACAAGTTCACTTTCAAACAAAATTAGAGTTCAAGAACCAAAGAACAAGCATGATTCTTGCTTCTGAAAATTCAACATACATTACTAACACAAAGCAAGCAGCCAAATATCCTACACATCCACCACCTTCAATCCTTACAACAATTCCACACAACCATTTTCCATATGAACTCCATACACCGAAAAACAACCTGCAGTACAAAGAAACAGATCAACAATTGAAATTGGCCAGTGGCCATCACAACCTTCTTCTTGCCACGAACAGAAGAGAAGCTGTCTTATTTGTCACTTGCACTCCTCACTCTTTCAATGGAGCTTATTGGCAAGATTGCATTGTTTTCTGATTTCACCCTTTGTGCCTGTGAGAGGGTTGTTCTCAGACAAAATGGTGATGGCTCTAGCAAACTCTGAGAAGAAGTAATCTTGACTTTTGGCCATTTTCTTGACGAAGGGCTTGGTTCTCTTGTCTGTGGCTAGTTGGTGATCCACAATCAACAGGCCCTTGTTGTCCAATATGTTTCTGTAGTAATTGTTGTCGAGCTTCATTGGCGTGCCACGATCGTTTCTCACGTACTGCACGGCCTTAGGATCCGGGATTGCATCGGGACACTTGTAGAGCATGTGCTGAACATGATCAGGGTTCAGTGCTGGATCCACCTCCGGGTATAGACGGTGAACCAGCTTCACACAGTGGGTTCTGCCTACACTGTGAGAGCCTGTAACATGACAATTACCATCAAATCTGTTGTCTAACTGATAAAAATTTACTTTCTGTGACGTGGGGTTTATTCAAAAGATCATACTTCTCTTGATAATTGGTGGATCTATGATAAAATTATAGTGTTATATGACAATGATGATTAATTCTTGAATGTAAATGAATTCTAGGTGGATAAAATTGTAGATTAGTACCAAGTAAAGCAACTACTCCAGCGGTATCAATTCCAATACTAGCAAAGCGCTCAAGTACAACAGTCAAGCTCTCATTGTGATCTGGCAAGTACTGTTCAAGTATATCTGCTCGGCTTTTCCTACCATCTCTTCTTCCAGTTTTAAGGGGAATGTATGGCCCTCCAACCTGTCCAAAAACAAAAAAGAAAAAAAATTATATAAAAAAAAAGAATTACAAATAAGTGTCCCTGGTAAAACACCAAATTGGGTAGATCCACAAATAGAGGCACTTAAAAACTGGAAACTTCCATTGACCAAAACATGATACATCAACCATTTTAGCATGAGAATGTTGAGAAAGGACAAGAATTTGAGTCAGAAACTCAGGAAGGCGGTGTTTGCCAAAATTTGGGAAATTCTAAAACAAGTGAATATCCGAGAACTTATGTCGAGTTTTCCAGCGTACTAAAACATGGATATTCAAGAAAATGAAAATAAGGGAGCACAAACTTACAGAAGCAATGCCATCTCTAGCGGACAAAACAAGAATATCCGCGCACGAAACCACACCAGGGCATTCCCTCTCTAGAGCCTCCTTAATAGTCTCAAGATACCTGAAATTCCTCATCCCGAAACTCCTATCTGTCTCCTTTTCAGACAAAACCCTCCTCGTTGAATCCAGCAATAAAGATGCATCACACGACTGCAACACAAAAAAAAACAGCATAAAAACAGATGGATCTATAAGCCTAAAATATCTCAAACAAAACTGTAAATTACCTCAACGAAACAGTCGTGGAAAATGTTCCTAAGCCAGGAAAACGCAGTGTTCTTATGGCGTTTGTACAGTAATCTGACTTGTTCTTTGATGATATCTTCAGCTTGAGGGCAAGAGTCCTTGTAGTAGTTGATGACAAGGCCTAGATCTTCACTTTCTGCAGAAGCAGAGAGGGATGCAAGGTAGAGGGTTGCAAGGAAGAAGAGAGCTTTGGAAATGGAAGCCATTGCTGCACTTTGCAAAGGTCACTGACCTTGAGCTTTCTCTTATATCACTTGGCTGCTTGCTTAAACAATGGGGGAGAGAGAAGCAGAATTTCTCTCAATTTTTCTTTTTTATATATTTATTTATAATAATAACTAGAATTAACATTTGGATCTTCTAATATAGCTGAAAACACAACATTAGATATCGTATACTTCTTACACGAAATAATAAATTGATCATCTTGTTTCCTTCCGATAACTTTTCAATTTTATCTAATATTACGTTATATCTATCCGATGATCATTTCGTATAAAAAACACACAAATATTCAACTATAACATCGGATCCAATCCATAGAATTAGGGCCTGAATTGGTAATAACTTGGACTTTTCTGAAATTTTTGAATTTTAAAATTATTTTGATGCAGATTCCTTTGGCCTTATTTGAGCAGCCTTACTCCTTCCTACTTCTTTTTACCTACGAAGGGTAAATTTTAAGATAACCCAACAACTTAGATTCATTCTCTATTAATATAAAGTATGATAAGATTTAGTTTTAGCTTTTTAGCTCCACATGTTTTATGGTTTTAGCTTCTTGATCTTTTTGAGTACAAAATAGGCATGTAGTGGTTGAACTTTGGCTTAAATGCATAAATTTTTGGTCTCGATAAACTGTAATCGAGTATATAATTTACCATATATGTAAGTAAGATACGTAAATTAAACATCAAACAGACAGTCAATGCCCCAATTTTGTAACCACTCGGTAAACAGTAAATATCACAACACTTGCATCAGCAACCTTAATGAGAAGAAATATTGCACTTATTTTTTCAAAGTTTCTCTCCAAAGGGTCATAGGTAAAAAAGGGCTAGCGACCTTGTTATCCGATTTAGGCGTCACTAAGCTGTCATTCTCTTCTGTAGAGTATGTTAGTGAGATTGGGATGCAAAGGGGCGGATGGCTTCTTACAGGGATACAATATTATTTTAAAGGAAATTCTCGTGGACGAGCATGATTTATGTCCGAATGACGGGAATTTGATATAGGTGTTGAAATTATGATAACTATATGAATTTTATTAGCCAATTGGTATGTCATTGAATTTTTCATATACTTATTTTGTCAGTATACTAAATTATTGCAGAAATAATGACGAATAGGCATGATATAATAAAGTTCAAGTGGAGCAATTATATGTTGTGTAAAATAAAAATACAATCATTTTTAAGAATAAAGAATTGTTTGGCAGCTATTGGAGATAGAACAAGGGAAATGACAGACGATGGAAAGTGAAATGAGATTAATGATAATGTTTTTGTTAATTTAAACTTGGTCATAACAGACGAAATACTGTCAAGTAGAAAAAGACGGCAACATATATCTGAGATACTCTAAAAAATACACGATGTCAAGTCACTGCACAACAAAATTTTCCTAAAATGAAAATTCTCATCGACGACCGACAATGTCAACATATTAAGTTCTATATTTCTCCAACTCACCTCTATGGGGCATAAAATAGAGGAAAATGAACGTTCATAGCTTCTACTTCAAAGTCTACAATATTCATATGATCAATTTATCATCAAATTAACCAACAATATCTTTTTGGGCTCTATAAAATTCAACGATGTCTTAACTGCGGTTCTCGGAGTAGGAAGACGAAGCAAGAATAAGGAAGATAGATTGATAACTTCGAAACAAATAGAGGTTTTGCCAATAATATATGAAGATTTATGGACCGTGACTCGAATGAGAGCCAAAAGTTAGGTAGATCAAAGTTGATAACTAAAAAGAAAAATATTTACTGCTTTAAATGTGGCGGTAAAAGATACTTCAAGAAAGAGTGTACGAGTATCGAGAAGAATTATCAAGAAAATGTTATGAATACTTCATGCGGTGGTGAAATATTATTAAGTGAAGCAGCAATAGTTGTTGTAGGCAAACACAAGTGTTTGAGGAGAGACAATGGATGTGGATATACTAGTGATGAATTTGATTCATTTTTCCAACATGATGACATCAAAATACAGTTCATGACGGCTTACACACATCAACATAGTGAAGTGGCTGAGCGGATGAACATGACCTTGCTGGACAGAATAAGAGTCATGTTGAGGACTGTGGGTCTAGCCAAGTCATTCAATTAAGACCACTAGTTATATCATCAACCATTCTCCTTAAGTGGTGACTGATCTAAACGCTCCGAGGAAAATGTGGATGGAGAAGCCGACCGATTATTCTCATTTACATATATTTGGAAGTCGTGTGACTGTTATGTACAATGATAAAGAAATATCGAAGTTGGATTCAAAATCCAGAAAGTGTAACTTCTTGGGTTATGCTGATGGAGTAAATGGATTTCGCTTGTGGAATCCGACTGTTCACAAGCTTGTCATCAGCAGAGATGTATTCGAGAAGTATAAAGTAAAGGGAGACAAAGCACATGGAATTCATAAACCACTATAATTCAGGTGGAAATTAGACGACAAAGATCAAATTTATTGTGAAGCAGTACCTGAGCATGAAAAACAAGAACGTGTTGAGTCTGAAGTTTCCAAAGTGAGGCAGTCAACTCGAAATAGAAGACCACATATTAGCTTTTAGATTATTTCGTTGAAATCAATATTACATATTGTCTATTAATAGAGGATGATGAGCCATCAATTTTTCACGAGGCTACTCAAAGTTCGGATGTATCCATGTGGATTATAGCGATGTGGGAAGAATGAGAGGCATTATACATGAATAATACTTGGGATTTTGTTACATTATCATGATGGAGGAAAACCATTGATAACAGATGTGTCTATAAGATCAAGCGTGATGGAAATAACAAAGTGAAGCGGTATATATGCTAAGAAAGAAGACATTGACTTCAATGAGTTATTTTATCACATGGTTCGACTTAAAACAGTTAGAATAATGTTGGCATTGTATGCGATGTTGGCCTACATCTAGAAGTGAAAACGATATTTCTTTATGGAGATATTGAAGAAGAAATCTATATGCTCTAACCAGAAGATTTGCATAAAAAGACAAAGAGAACTTGGTTTTCATGTTGAACAAATCTATGTACTGTCTCAAATATGTGCTGAGGTGTTGGTACAAAAGATTTTATTTATATATTATGAGCATTGGATGTAACAGATTAAGTTCAGACCTTTGTACATTTTTCAAGAAGTCTGATGATGATTATATCATTTTGATATGTGGACGACATGTTGGTAGGAGGCCTCAAAAAATATCAGGTCCAAAAATTGAAGGCATAGTTGGCTATAAAAGTTGATATGAAGGACTTATGATTAACAAATAAGATTCTAGGGATATAAGTTCATTGAGAAATAAGTAACAGAAAGATTTGGTTTTTCCAAAAGATTATTCGAAGATAGTCTTGCAACGATTCAACATGCAAGATAGTAAGCTAATCTCAACCCTATTTCCTGTGAATTTCAAATTATTCTTTGAGATGTGTCCTAGCAATGAAGCAGAGAGAATTGAGATGTATTGAGTACAATGCAAGTTTGATGCTCGTCATGATTTTTACAAAATCAGACATTGTACAAGCAGTGAGAGCAGTTAGTCAGTACATGGAGAATCCTAGAAAAGAGCATTGGAGTGCGATTAAGATGATCCTTAGATATATTAGGGTATCTCAAATGCTACATTATGTTTTGACTGATAAGATTTTATACTCAGGAGCTATGTTGATTTACATTGTGTAGGTGGTTCTGATAAGAGAAAATCTACTAAAAGTTGTGTGTTTAAACTTACAGGGGGAGCATTGAGCTGAGTTTCAAAACTACAAACAATCTTGAAGTTATCTACAACGAACGCAGAAGATATGACAACTACTCAAGCTTACAAAGATACAATATGAATTTAAAGGTTGTTGGAAGAGTTCAGGCACAAATAAGAAAAAATTCATTTGTTTTGTGACAGTCAAAGTACCATGCACATCATAAAGAATTCGGCCTTTCATTCCACGACTAAACAAATTGGAGTTTGTTTTCATTTGGTTCGAGAAATGGTATAAGAAAGAAATATGGATATACAAAACATCCATACAAAGAATAACATAGTTGATGATGTTGAGTTCCTTTTCCACCGGCTCATATCCAGCATTGTAGGAGGACAAAAATCAAGTTTCTCATGTTTTATCTCGTAAAAGTTTCGTTCGAAATAGAAATTTCATCATGGATTCAGTTCCTTTATTTCTACAAAAATATGTAACTCTGGACTCGTTGAACAGTAAATGCAATATTTGATTAACAAACATAATAAAGCCAATACATGTTTCAAAAGATAGGTAGTGTGGAACAAATGCTTAAAATATTTTATATACATAATGTTTTCCAAGCCAGCAAAAAAAAAAAAAATTAAAAAGAATTGTCTATCAAGAGGACATCCGATGGTTGTTGGTTTGAAGCTGTCATCCATTTATTCATAAATAAATTGATAAAATATTAAGTAAATCAATGACAACATCGGAAAGGGATGGTTTAATCTTTTATCAAAGTTGAAACTTATCATTATTTTGACTTTAATCTTGTAAAAATTCTACCATCAAAT
The DNA here is from genome assembly GCF_022965805.1 of Primulina eburnea. Lineage (NCBI taxonomy): Eukaryota > Viridiplantae > Streptophyta > Magnoliopsida > Lamiales > Gesneriaceae > Primulina > Primulina eburnea. Next base: position 8,305,148 of record NC_133108.1, read on the forward strand.
TTTATTATTGTTACTTGTCTTTAACCATACAAGCCAGCAAACAAAAAACAAAAAAAACAAAAACAAAAAACCAGACAAGCCAGCAAAGCACCGACAGTTACCATACACACACCTGTCCCGACCTCCATTATTTATTATTCCCCTGTAGATTTCCGCTTCTAAAAAGAGAGAAAACAATTATTTGAGAAAGAGATTGTCCTGTTTGGGAAGGTTGTTTCACCTTATTTTTTAATCACAAGAACTTTATCGATAAGTTTTGTGGGACGGATTTCTAATTCGATTTGACCCATGAAAAATTATTAATTTTTATATTAAAAGTATTATTTTTTGTTGTAAATATGAATCGAGTCAGCTCGTCTTACGAATATAGATATATAACTTATAAGACCGTCTCACAACATGCTTATTTTTTTTATATTTTGGTTATCTTTTTAAAAATATATTAGTTCAGTTGAAAATCCTTTTTTCTAACGGAAATCAAGTAAAGATTTGTTTGTTGTAAAAATTTAAAATTCTACAGGAATCCCAAATAAAAAAATAAACAAAAATTTGTGTGAGATAGTCTCACGGGTCGTATTTTGTGAGACAGATCTCTTATTTGGGTCATCCATGAAAAAATAATATTTTTTATGCTAAGAGTATTACTTTTAATTGTGAATATCACTCGTCTCACAGAAAAAAATTCGTGAGACCATCTCCAAGATACCTACTAAAAAAAAATAATACTATTCCATTTCTACCCAAGTACGTAATCCATTGTATATTAGTTTTTTCAAAAAAAAATCACAGCTGGATTGTCAATATATTTAATTAATTTTCGTGTTGTTAATATATTTGACCAATTGATTTGTTACGTGCTCGATCATGTTCTATTATAGCCGAAAGCGTAACAAGTGAATAACAGGAAAATAAAAATGAAATATTAAATCTTGTTTTTTTTTTTAAAGGAAAAAAGAAATTCTCTCAATTAAAGCAGAATTATCAGGAGGGGGAATATGTCATAGTACGAATATTGTTTATTATTATAACTATACGTATATATTTATTACTTTTATTTATAATACGAATATAACTTTATCGACTTTAATCTATTATTTATTTATTTTTAAAATTATTATTTATTTATTTTTAAAATTATTATTTATTATCAATAAGAAGAATATTTCTGCACGAAATGAAATTTTGAACTCACTTAAATACAGCGATTCAATACAATTTAGTGCATCGAGATTCACAAAATTTTAAAGAATTGATACACTGATTCACTTGTAACAATATATACTATATGCTTATGATCGATTGAGCCATTGATTGACCAAATTAATTTATCCAATTTTGAATTGACATTTTCGGCCACGAAAATATTTCTTTTAATATAATATTAATTAGTTTTCTTCCAAAAATGTCGATTCAAAAAATAAAACAAATTAACGATTGATGGCTGAAATGATATAATAACCCCACCCTCACACCTAATTCCGACAAGAAATAAATTCTTAAATGTATTTTTTATCACAAAAATTCTTGTGAGACGATCTCACTGATCAATTTCGTAGGTCGAATATCTTATTTGTGTTATCTATGAAAAAATATTACTTTTTATTGTGAATATCGGTAGGGTTCACTCGTCTCACAGATAAAGATTCGTGTGCCGTCTCACAAGTGACCTATTCTTTTTTTATAATTTTATATTAAGCTACTTTTTGATTTATATAAAAAAAGAATCAGACCCAATAACTAGAGGGCCATTCCGCTTTTAAGCTGCTGGAAACACGCACTTGCTTTTGCCTTCGTCTTCCTTTTAATCCACGAAATTAATTTAGATCGTAAGTTTAATAAACCATCGTCGATCATTTATTGGATAATTTCATTCAGATTTAATTAACTAAAATCTTTATTATTACATTATGAACTCTTCTTGACGACTTAGAATATTATTGGCTAGTTCGATCGTATTAAGTCGATAATCACGCCTGTTTATAATATCCATTATGTCACGTATAGGGATGATAATTTTTCCCACGGTTTTGGAGTCCCGCGGGGAAAACCCAATACGGGGATGAGGATCTTTGATTTTTTCGGGGTTGGGGATTTTTTTATCCCCCGATGTAATTCATGGCAGGTATGTGATTACTATCCACATCCCCGTATTAATATTTTTTAAACGGGTATGTGGGCGGGGATGAGAAGTTGATCCCCGTTTTTTCGGGTTTGGGGAATGCAGGGATCAACTTCTCATCCCCGTTCCCATACCCGTTTAAAAAATATTAATATAGTAAGAACCCGAAAAAGCGGGATCGGTACGGATATGGGGGTGCGGATGAAATTCGGGGATGAGGATGGGGATAGCAAATCTGTCCCCACCCCATCCCATTGCCATCCCTAGTCACGTTTATTTAGTCTTGTGTGTGTTTTCACACAAGTTAAGAAAGTTATTGGAATAAATTTTACAAAAAAAATTAATAAAAAATTGTTGAAAAATAAATTATATCGGGGGTAGATTGAATAACCTGTATTCTAGTTCGGTTGATCCTATCCTTCAACCACCTTTAATTTATATATGTTATATTTTAGAGATTAGATGATATTGGCACGATTCAATCAAATAAACGAGCTCTACTAATAGAGCATGCATTTCTAATTGAACTGCACCAACATCTCGCATATGCCTTACGTCAAATTAATTCCATCAAGAGATTGAGGTTTTTGTCTGGTATGAACTCTAAAAGGGAGTTGTTCTCACGTTAAAATTTATTGTTTAATTCTTGATTATACGACCTGATGGATTTTGTGTTTATTATATTGTTATCTTCAACAAGTGGTATCAGAGTCACTAACGTTAAATCACTGAGATTTTTTATTTGAAGTTGATGCATATAATTTACAATTCGGATCCGGAAAAGAACTTTTGCCTGTGATCAAATTTTCATGAATTTAAGTCTGATCATTTCAAATTTCCGTCCTTTAAAAAAAAAACTGGAAATTTGAAATTATTGTTAGGGCTGCCAAAATTCAGTCGATATTGGCCGACATGCGACCACTTTATGGTGGCATATGGTGAGGCAAAACTGTTGGGAAGCAAGGGCAATGCGGGTGCGCCCGAAATAGGTGTCCTTGCGTTCCAGCTTCTGTCAAAGATTTTTTCGATTATATCATTTGAGATAAATATAACAAATTTGCTGTCAAATTAAATTATTTATCATTGTATTAGATATATTGATTGATTGAAAATATTATTTAAAATAATTGAAAAATATTTTAAAAATCATGTATTATTTGTTTATCAAAATTTTAAAGAATAAATAAATATTTTTCAAAAAATAAAAATGCATTTATTAGATGAAAAATTTGATTAAAATTTCAATTTGAACATTTTAAATAATATTTGTTCTAAAGTACTATTTAAATAATAATAATAATAATAATAATAATAATAATAATAATAATAATAATAATAATAATAATATTGATATACCGACAGTCAATATACATAAAATTAACGATTATATTCTTCACTAAAAATTTGAAAACATAATAATATATAAATTTTTTATTTTTATTTAATATTTTAGAGAGTATGGAAAAATAAATATGTAAAAGTAACACAAATTCTAAAATCTTAACTGAAATTAAATGAAATAATACAATCAATGCAAACGTTTAAAAGAGTGCTATTTACACTCCACTTTTTTTATAAAATACACTCCATAATTTTTTATTTTAAAATGTCTAATATGTCATGAGATGATTTTTCAAAATAATGATACAAACTTGCAATGTATTTTATACAATATTTTTTATTAAATAGAAAATATTAAAATTAATTCGCAAAAACTATTATGAGACCGTCTCATGAATCGATTTGTGAGACAAATTTTCTATCTGGTCCAACTCATGAAAAATATTGTTTTATGTCAAAATTATTATTTTTCACTCCAGATATGGATCGAGTTGACTCATCCCATAAATATAGATATGTGGCATAATCTCATATGAGATATATTCAAACTAATTTATATATATTTATTTTTTTGCTACATTAAGTAATTTTTCGTAAATATATTAACAAATAATTTAATTATATTATTGATTTATACTATTTTTTAAGTATAGCAACATATATTATTTTATAAATAATAATTTTGTTAATATTTTTTTTCCAAAAAAATATTGTAGCGATTTTAAGATTCTTTCTTTCATTTCATATAATTATTTTCACTTTTATTTATAATATTTATTTAACTTAATGGATTACAAAAAGAATTGTAAATACTTGTATATTCGAAATTATTGTGTGTATTATTGGTGATTTAAATTTTTTTTGAAAAAATCTGTCTTTAGTAAAATAATATATATTTGTATTGTTATTTTTTTAATATAAATTATTACTTTAATTGCATATATTAATATATTAATATATTTTTGTTAAATATTATTTGAAAATAAATACATTTAAATAAATATATGGGAAAAAAAAGAGTAGTACAATTATTTTTTTAAAATAAATAAATCAATGATATTGAAAATTGGAACATTATTAAATATGATATATATAGACACACACACCCCGGTAGGATCAGACTCAACCAAAACTTTTCATCGTGACCGAGTGGTGTTTTCCTTTTAGGGCACCCACAATCAGGGACCGAGCCACCCCAAAGGCTGGGGTGGGCTCCAGCCCAGACTATATTTTTGGGCCTACTAAAAAATATGGAGGGATTGGCGACGGATTTACTACATCCGTCGCTACAAATTTTGAATTTATTAAAAATTTTAGCTCATAGCCCGGGGTAAAAAAAAACGGATAGAGTAGCGACAGTTTAACTAAATCCGTCGCTAAAATTACGACGGTTTACTCATAACCGTCGCTATTTAGCGACGGTTTCAATAAACGTCGCCGATCTACTCAAAACCGTCGCCGGTTTAGATCGGCGGCGGTGTTTGGAAGAGCCGTCGCTAGTAGCCCAGTCTCGATTTATTTCCTGCCTACGTCCCTGCCCACCCTCTCCAATGTGCATGGAGCGTTCCAAGAATTGAACGCCCCCGTGTCAGTTTATTTTTTTAAAAAAATTGGCCGATTAGCGACGGTTTTATAAAAAACTGTCGCTATTAGCGACGGCTTTTTAATAGCTGTCGCTGATTTGCTGACATGCGGGCCCCACGTGTTTTGAATTGAACATTTAGCGACGAATTACGAAAACCCGTCGCTGTTGGCGAAAACAACCGTCGCTGATTGGCGACGGATATTTTAAACCGTCGCTAAATGCAAAGTTCCGTTGCACATTCAACGGCTAGTAAACGGCTACTTTAATAAAAAAATTCGAAAATTCATATATAAATACTCATCACTTTATACAACTTATTTCAATTATTCACACAACCAAATCACTCTAAAAAAATTATCTCTACTATTTTCATCATCTCAATTTTATTTTGAAAATTTATTTCTATTATCCTATTTTCCTCGAAAATGGATGAAAGTAACCGAGGATTTTTTAGGAATTTTGTGAATTCTCAAAAAATGCCGGAGAAAAATACTTCTTCCCAAAATTCACAAATTCCCCCAAATTATCCATATTTTCCTTATCCACCAAATTATCCACATAATCCATATCCACCAAATTATCCATATGGTCAATATCGACCAAATTATCCATATAATCCATCGATCACCTTGTTAGCACCACAGTCCGTCGATCACCTTGTTAGCACAAAGAAGGCGAGGACCTCAGAGTCAGGGGCAAGCAACACCTCATCTAACCAAGATGCAAGTCTACATGTAGACTTAAATGAAGAAGAAACTCGTCCAATGGATCATAAGGCAGCAAAGAGAAAGGGAAAGGGGAAAATGAAATCTGACATTGAAGGTATGACGATTAATTTGGACAAAATGTTTGCAAAATTTACTGAGTATACAAGCGTAAAAAAGGTTGAAGTTGAAATTGAAATGAAACAAAAACAACTCGAAGTGGATGAGATGAAAGCGAAAGCTGCCTTAGCCAAAGTTCAACTAAAGGAATACGCAATCCTTTCGAAAGACACTTCACAAATGACAGAAGCGCAACTTAGCCTCCACGAACATCTATGTGAAAAGATTAGGACGAGATGGAATTTGTAATTTTTATTTATTGTAATTTTCGATTATTGTACTTTTCAATTATTGTAATTTTGGAGTATTGTACTTTTCAATTATTGTAATATTCGATTATTGTACTTTTCAATTATTTGATTAATTTTAAATAGATGTCGTTCGTAATATGAGATAAAATTATTTTACGCAATAAATACATTTAAAATAAATAATATTATTTATTTTAAATAATAATCATTTAAAATGTGTAAAAAAATTGAAATTATATTTATTTAATGTAAAATAATAGTAAGATGAATGAGTGGACAGCGGGACCCACAAATAATGAGTGTGAATGTTAAAATGAATGTGGGAGAATAGATGTGTTAATGTAATGTGTATGTGGCATGTAGACCCCACGATTTTTGATGAGGTAGTGGGTGTTATAACACCCACCAATGCGGGTGCCCTTAGAGAAAATAAATATTTGGTCTTAGTAATTAATTTTGAAATTTTTTATTTTATAAAAAGCCAAGATGTGTAATATATAATTATGCTTCTCTATGCATGTCAGGGGAGCTCGACTAAATTTTTAATTAGAACCAATAACATTAGTGTAAGTTTCATGTGAGGTAGTGTGAGGATTTATATTCGTGAGACAGGTCGATATAATTTATATTATAAAGAAAATTAATATTTTTAATATAAAAAATACTTTTTTCTTGGACTGGATCAGGTTAGAGATATGTCTCATAAAATTGAGTTACCAAATAGTTCCATATAAATATTTGTGATAATATTATAACGAAATTTACGTTATAATTCCCATCAATAAGTAACAGTTCTCCCCGAGATTCAAATGATAAAATTTAGCTATATCTTAGGTTATGCCACTATACTACGTAGGTAAAAATTTGTGTGAGACGGTCTCACGGGTCATATTTGTGAGACATATATCTTATTTGGGTCATCCATGAAAAAGTATTATCTTTTATGCTAAAAGTATTACTTTTTATTGTGAATATGGGTAGAGTTGACCCGTCTCACGGATTAAGATCCGTGAGACGGTCTCACATGAGACCTACTCTACTGCGTAACTATGGATCTGTTGTTTAAAGGTACGTTCAGATCCCCACCAAGCACAAATTTATCACGAGGAATGATAAATGATGACGACACTCTTTAATAATTAAGTAAAGTCAAAAATTTGTATGAAACGGTTTCACGGATCGTATTTTGTGAACAGATATCTTATTTGGGTCATCCATGAAAAAATATTACTTTTTATTCTAAGAGTATTACTTTTTATTTGTGAATATCGGTAGAGTTGATCCATCTCACAGATAAAAATTCGTGAAACTGTCTCACAAGAGACCTACTCATGAGTAAATATATATTTTATATTAACTGTTAGTTAAATTAACCACTAACTTTTCTTTCACTTATTACCTTTATTATAATCGATCATAATATATTATTTATGAAATATAGAATATGATTAAAATTATTAAATTATTAATTATTTCTTTAAATAAATTTCATTTCAGTTACAAACTATAATACTATAATAATATCTATGTTATTAAATATATATGTATATCACATACACATTGATATTATTAATAAAAAATAAAACATTGGTTAAAATTTAATATATCAAAATTTTAACTAAACCAATATAATAAATGTAGAACTCAAACCATTAATTAAGATTGGAACTTAGACCTAACTCAACCCCAAAAGCTAGCTCAAGGGAGGATTGTCCAAGCCCATATATACAACTCCAAGGTTATTTACAAATGACCCAATTATGGACAGGACTGGTGGCCTAATTATAGGCAGTCCAGTCCAACACATAACGGTGGAACACGATATCTGATATTATGTTAAGATTGGAACTTGGACCTAACTCAACCCCAAAAGCTAGCTCAAGGGGGGAGGATTGTCCAAGCCCATATATATAACTCCAAGATTATTTATACAACAGATGTGGGATAATTAACACCATTAAAAGTCACTTTTCCCCCTAATTGAGCAATATCCATTCAGCAGGCCTTTCGCGTAATCCTGAGAAGAACTAATTAAATTTTACCGTAATCAGAAAGAGAATAATTGTTGAATGATCATGCTTTCTTACGGCCTACTGGATTGTACAAACAACCAAATTATCAGTATCAGATTTGTTTCTTTTACTGTTAACATATTTTATCAAAAATCCACTTACTCAAAGAATGTTTAAAGAATACAAATGAAAATATTTTGAATGTCAAGTGTCGCATACATTAATGGTTGCATGCTATTTTTGGAATACGATGAATGTCACGTTATATCCAGTACTATTTTTGTTTCGGCTCCTAGTACGAATGAATCATAGCTGTTCAAATTTGAACGTTGGAAATTACCTATAAAGTGTCATCAAACTCTCAATACGCTGAATTATTCAACTATTTGTTATTCGGAGAGTCAAAAGCTTTGCTGAAAAATACTCAAGCACGCACGTAAAGATAGATCAGAATTTTTCAGAGATTAGATGTGCTAAACTTGTTCTCACATTTGTACTAAACTTATATTCACATCTGTTTCGTCAGTGCTAAGCTTTGTGTGAGTTTTTGTAACTGATAGAAATAATATTTCTACTTAAAAAATGTACATAGAATGATTCAACTTTCGAATTTCATAATTAGAATACTGACGCAGGCACTTCTATGTTATTTATTACTTATTTATTCAACTGGGAGCTTAAACCATAAACACCAAGGCCTTTTTAGACCTCTCACTCTTGCTTCTCGAGTTCATTCAGAAAATCTGCATTGTCCACCAGAACCTACAAACAGCAAAAAAAATCTCAGAGACACGACTCAAGAGTCAAGACGTAGTTATAAATGAAGGGCACGGTGGCCAATGGGGGCTGCTCGACAAGGCAACTGATGCTTGGTATATTAGTATTGTAAGCTACTTAGAACTACTATAAGCAGTCGCTCTAGCCACACAAAAGTAAATATCCAAAATATCAAACTTACAGTTTTCCACCCATCTGGATCTACGAAAGCAGTGATCTTAGTGTTGATTCCAGGAATTGGTCCTGGTTGTCGAGTTATCTTTCCTCCAAGCTCCTGGGTTACGAGGCTCACAACATCGGTACTCTTGTATACATCATCCGTGCTAATTGCTACCTGAAATTGAACTCACCACTATGTTTGATTGGGATTATGCCATGATAATGAGCTAAAGCGTAATTATGATGAGATTAAATCTCACCTGTGCATATGCATTTCCTTTGGTATATTCAGTTACACCATAGTTGTAAGTCAACTCCAGCACAATTGTCTCATATTCATCAGCATATCCCATCATTGCTATCGAGTACTGCGAATTTCAAAGTATTTTTTTTGTCAATACATTACCAAAAAAAATGTAAATTAAGTGCTGAAGCTTTACGAGCTGGTTCTCGTCCAACACAGAAACCTTTTGTTCGGGTCTGTCAGTTTTTTTCAAGAGTCTCATCCCCAAAGCCTGTATGGAAAAAGAAAGTTATCAGCTTCTGACGTGCAGTTTGTATGTCTTTGTTGGTAGTTCCTTACTCCAGGATACCATTTGCATTCATATTATCAAATCTAGAAGTATCTAAGATGCATATAGAGTACCAACAGTTTGACATCAAAAGAGAGACCTCCCAATAACAGTTAATTTCTCATAAATATAATATTTTGTTTCGCTCAAGTACAGGAGATATTCTTTGGCAGATAGTGGTTGTGGATTTCGGAATACGATTTAATTTTGCTTTTAAACATTTAACATTAAAGGTTTGTATAGGGTTAAACTTGATGGTAGCCTAATCATAATGGAAGCGTTCAAATCACAATTATTTCTTAGATGACAAACACCACAATGATAAGTATTTTATCACAAAATATGAACATGAAAAGTTAATAAAATGAACAAATACTATAAAACTGGAGATGGATACCAATAATTACTAATTATATCATAAAAAACTTGGGGAACAGGCTTTCACATATATACAGGTGCAAAAGACTCCAGAAACAAGTACAGATCGACCTCTAAAAGATTTGTCAACGAGAAAGTTAGATTAGATGTAAATAAACCTTGCACAAAATTAAAACGAATAATCCACCTTCTCATAAAATTTGATAGAACGATCAAGATCACCCACGCGAAGCATGACTTGGCATAGCGGTTCTGGAGTTGGACCCCGTTGAATAAGTTCAAAAAGGTACCCATCTGGATCCTTAGCAAAAGCAATAACTGTTGATCCACCTTTAACTGGACCTGGCTCTCGAGTGATGGTTCCTCCCTTGGCCTTGATATGTTCGACCAGTTTGTAGACCTAATCAAATGAAAATTAAAAGTGAGAAAAATTAAATAAACATAAAATTCTGGCCTGATATAAGCACTCTGTTTAATTGCCAATCACATGTTTAACAATTAAAAAAATTCAAACACTCACATCTTCACTTGCAATGGCAAAATGCCCAAAGCCAGTTCCAATGTCATACTTGTCAACTCCATGGTCTGTTGTAATGTAATGAAAAACGTCAAAGGGTAGCATTGATGGATATGCAGCAGGTAGAATAGAGATCTACTTCATAAAACCTTTTCTTCAGTAATGTGAATATTCCACAAATTGTGAACTCCATGGATCACCACTCTCACTGATTCATTCAGACTCAATATCCAATTTTCTTTGTTTTAGGATTGAGAAGAAAACATTAGTGATATATATGTGTGGCACATAAGGGTGTGAAGTATCATAAAGGTGAAAGTTTAGGGACACGGAACATTCGATAGCCATTTGTCTCTGGTGAGTGGCTCAGCATTCTTGAACTAAAAAGCAATATTCACATTATTATAAATTTTTTAATAAAGTTCTAGTACACAAGGTAGAGTTAGAGATGGTAACAGCAATCCCGTAGACTTGATCAGCCATGAAACTTCAAGAACTCAGATGACTAAAGAATTTACATACTGTACGTCAATTCCAAGACAAAGTGAGAGTCTTCAGGCCCAAATCCCAGAAAAGCATTTGAATATCCTTCCAAGGGAACATCCCTTTTCCTCAATAGCTTCATCCCAAAACATTCAGTGTAAAACCTAGCAACGTTTGTGTAAAAAAAAAAAAGCATCATGGATATTAGAAAGAAGAGATCTCCATCTCAGAGCATCAGAAAGCTTGATATAGTGCTTAAGTCGGACAAATACTTGATGGTGCGATCAAGGTCTCCCACTCTATACACAGCATGTAAAAATCGTCGCTTGTCATGTTTTGCCCACTCCAACTGCTTGTCCTCCTCATGTTTTGCCCACTCCAACTGCTCGTCACTTGGGACAATTAGTGCTGCTGCATCGGCCATTGATCTGCATCCAAGAACCACGCGTGAACCAAATCGATTTACTGATAACTGTGACCAACTATACTCAATCAACACAAAATAGACCTTGTATTTACACGGGTAAAGCAAATGAATGTCAAAATAACAAAATGATAATATCTAGAAATGCTAGGACGATAAAACTCAACACTTTCTCCGTTTTGATATATAGAAGAACAAGGGCAAGAATTACACAGTAAAATGACAAACCTTCCGGTACGTATGAATCAGAAATCAGAGACGCATATTTTGAGTGATACAGAGAAAACCAAATTAAAATGTTTTCTAAAAAATAACCGAAATCAGCTGTTAAAACAACACTCTCCTACAATTCAATTCACACAACGATAAAAAGAAGTCCATTTTTCTCAACACTTCTTTTCCCTTGGATCGACAGATTTCAGGCTAGAATAAGAATGGAAAAATTAAATCAAACAAAATAAAATGGAACAGGGAAATCGGTTAATCACTCGCGTCCAAAAGGAGAAACTTAAATCTCGAGTAATTCATCGATAAATCAAAAAGAGAATTCAAGAGCAAGACAGCCGAACTTACCAGAAGCGAAGTGAAGCAAAGACAAAAGAATTAAAAATCACTCCTCTCCGAATGAATATTGGACGTGCATATATACGTATAGAGGGAGGGTTTTTAAAATAAATATTATGAAAATAAAATTGTTTAAAATAAAATTGATAATAAAAAAAAAAAATATCAAACTCTCAAAATATATTAAACTACATATTTTATAAAATTTTCTCTCTATTCAATTGTGATTTTCTTCACACATATTGAGAGACTTATTTATAGAATTTTTTTGAAAATAATCCAAAAATAAATACATCATTACATACATCACGACACATTAATTTTCAATATTTACAACTCTTATTTTCAACATTCAACTTTTTATTTTCAACATTCTACTTTTTTATTTTCAACACTCCCCCTTGCGATGATGATCATGATAAAATGATTGTCTTCATTAAGTGTTTTTATACTGTCTCGTTAAAAACCTTAATAGGAAAAACACATTGGGATAAAAACCATAGTAAGAGAAAAATAGTACAATGTTATATATATGTTTTCTGAATACTGTCGTAGGAAGTGATTTTGTGAAGAGATCTGATGAGTTTTATTTGATTTAATGTAACAAATATCAATATATTTATTCTCTTCTCAAGATCATGAGTGAATGCGAAGAACTTAAGAGAAATATGTTTAGTTCTGTCATTTTTTATGTATCATTCTTTCATTTGAGCAACATATGCAATATTATCTTCATATAGTATCACATGTTTCTTGTCGAATGATAATCCGCATGAGATTTGAATATGTTCGGTCATTGAGTTTAACCACACACATTCACGACTTGCTTCATGTAGTGCAATAATCTCAGTGTGAATGGATAAAGTTGTTACAAGTGTTTGTTTCTGTTAACGCCAAGAAATTGCAGTACCTCCACGACTAAATACATATCCGGTTTGGGAACGTGCCTTGTGTGGATCAGATAAATACTCGGCATCAGCATAACCAATTATGATTTGATTGGTATCTTTTGAATATAAAAGTATCAAGTCTGTCGTTCTTCGTAGATAACAGAATATATGTTTAATTCCGTTCCAGTGTTTTTTTGTTGAATATTAACTAAATCTTGCCAATAAATTTACAGCAAAAATTATATCAGGTCTTGTACAATTTGCAAGATATATAAGGGCACCGATAACACTTAGATATGGTACTTATGGACCAATAATAACTTCATCATCTTCACATGGACTGAATGGATCATTTTTTATGTTTAATTATCTAACAACTATTAGAGTACTTAAAGGATTTGATTTATCCATATTAAAACGTTTAAGGACATTTTCTGTATAATTTGACTGGTGAACAAATATTCAACATTCTTTGTATTTTATTTGCAAACTCAAACACTACTTTGTTTTTCCAAGGTCTTTCATTTCAAATTCTTCCTTCAAGTACGACACAACTTCTTGAATTTCCTTATTTGTTCCAATGATGTTTAAATCATCAACATATACAACATTAATTACGCATCCAGATGTTGTTCTCTTAATGAAAACGCAAGGGCATATTGAATTGTTTACATATCTCTTTTTCATTAAGTGTTCACTTAGCCAATTATACCCATTCGGCGTTGCTTTATCCCATTTAATGATCTTTGTAATTTCATAGAATAACATTATCTGGGTTTTGAACTTTGTGCTTCAAGCATCTTAAATCCTTCAGAGATTTTCACACACACACACACACACACACACATATATATATATATCAAGTGATCTGTATAAGTAAGCTGTGAAAACATCCATAAGACACATTTCTAAATTTTCAGATACTGCCATGCTAATCAAATACCGAAACGTAGTTGCATCCATAACAGGAGAATACGTTTCTTTATAATCAATGTCAGGAATTTGAGAAAAACCTTGTGCAACAAGTCGAGCTTTATAACTTACTATTTCATTTTTCTCATTTTGTTTTCGAATAAAAACTCTTTTGTATCCAACAGATTTTACAACTTCAGGGTTAAGGACTACATGAACAAAAAAATTACGTTTATTTAGCGAATCCAATTCAACCGGGATGACGTTTTTCCATTTTATCCAGTCATGTCGATTTTTACATTCACCAAATTATTTTAGTTCATAATTTTCATTGTCATTTATGATGTCAAATATCACATTGTAAAAAAATATCTCATCAATTTCTTTTATATCTTTTCGGTTCCATATTTTTTCAGTATTAATATAATTGATAGAGATTTCACGATTCTCATCAGTTTGTGGTTCTGACGGAACATTTTCATCATAATGTATTTTTGCCGGAATATCATTTTCTATTTTGTGATCATCGTGTTTGTCTATACTTTTTTTTTCGAGGATTTTTATCCTTGGAACCGATTGGCCTTCAATGCTTCAAGCGTTTAGTGGCATCATGAGTGTCTTCAATTTGTTTCTTTGGAATTTCAATTCAGTAGGGGTATTTACAACATGTATATATGATTTAGTTACCCCTTTTGTGTCTGTAAATACATCTAGTATTTGATTTGCTATTCTTTGCAAGTGCACAATTTGTTGTACATCTTTTTCATATTGTTTATTTATTGAATCCAGATGTAACAATGATGATGTATACCATATAATTTCCTTTTTCGATATTTTTCTTTTCTTTTCCTAACATTGAGAAGATTTTCACATTAAAATGACAATCAGCAAAATGTGCTGTAAATACGTCGCATGTCCGAGGTTCAAAATATCGAATTATTTATGGGCTATCATAACCAACAAAAATTCCGATCTTTCTTTGATGTCTCATTTTTGTTCGTTGAGGCGATGTAATAGGCATATATACAATACATCCAAAAATTATCAAATGAGAAATGTCCGGTTCTTTATCAAATGCAAGCTGCAAATGGAGAGTATTTATGATATGCACTTGGTCTGATGTGAATTAATGCAACATCATGTAAAATTACATGTCCCCATATAAAAACAGGGAGTTTAATTTTCATAATAATTGGTCTAGCAATCAGTTGTAGACGTTTAATCAGTGATTCAGCTAATCCATTTTGTGTATGTAAATGAGCAACAAGATGTTCAACATTGATTCTCATTGACATACAATAGTCATTGAAATTCTGGGAAGTAAATTCACCAGCATTATCAACTCTAATTTTCTTGACTTTATGATCGAGAAAGTGATTCTGCAATTTTATTATTTGAGCAAGTAATCTTGCAAGTGCCACATTCCGAGTTGATAATAAATATACATGTGACCATCTGCTGGAGGCATCGTTCAATACCATAAAATATATAAATGGTCCACATGGTGGATGAATTGGCCCGCAAACATCACCTTGAATACGTTCAAGAAACATGAGTGATTCAGTTTGGATTTTAGCTGATGATGGTCATATAATAATTTTTCCAAACGAATATGTTTTGCATTCAAACTTATTATTTTGAAAGACCTTCTAGTCTTTCAGCGGATGACCATGTGTATTTTCTATAATTCTTCGTATCATTGTTGAACCAGGATGTCCTAATCGATCATGTCAATTGATCAGTATTGAAGAATTATTAACTACTATGTTTGATTCATTTGGACTTATTTATGTATAATGCAATCCAGTAGGAAACATTTGTATTTTTTCAACTACATATTTATTTCCTATTTATATGTGGTAAGACAAATATATTTCTCATTTCCTTCATTTATTGTCTGAGTATCATAACCATGAGAATATATGTCATTAAAACTCAACAAATTTCTTTTAGATTGTAGCGAATAAAAAGCATCATTTATAAAAAAATTTGTACCATTAGGTAACATAAAATGTGCTTTACCACAACTTTTTATCAAGTCTACAGGACCTGATATTATATTCACTATCTTTTATCTTGGAGAATAGTGTGAGTTGTACCACTATCATATATGCAAACTTCAATGAGATTAGTTCCTTGTTTATCTTTGTTCATAGCATTTTCCATATTTGAACTTCAAAAAAATATGCAATGAAAAAATCTTTGATAACACATATGTAATATATTGAAAAATATAAAACATATCATAATTGTACAATAAAACATTATCATATGAGTACATGAAAAATAAATTATTTTATTGTCTTCCATCAATATATTGTTCGTTTTCAGAGAAATCATTGAGAAAATCTGCAGCATCAATATTTTTCATTTCTATTCCACCAGCATATTGATCATTTCCAGATAAATCATTCAGAAAATCTGCAGCATCAAAATGAGTTGAATCACTCAAACGGTCAATGTGTTCAGTGAAGTTGGTCTATTTTTCTTCCCCTTTATGAATTCTTTATAGAGCTTACAAAGGTGCTCGGGGGCTTGACAAACAAAATAACCTTGAAAGAGCCATCTTCTTCTTTTTCGAAAATTTTGATGAAGAAAATTTTTAGGGAGGAAGACTAAGTTTGGAGTATTGAATGTGTTTGAAAAGTCATATTTATAGGGTGAAAACTAGTCGTTTATCACCGTTTATGACCGTTACAAAATCTTAAAAAAATAAATGTATGTATATATAAATTTTGTGGTAATAATATGATGTATATAATGTTAATCATGTTTAAATAATTATATATATCATATCATAATATTATAATGAGGCGTCAGAGACCCATTTTATATAATACCGTGACATTATACAAATATCTATATAATTATTATATAACATAATAAAAATATATAAATAGTGAAATAATTACATCACGTTATTATAATGATGTGTCATATAATCTTTTTATATAATAACATGATATTATTCAAATATATATATACAATAATTAAACAATAATACAATAAAATTATACAAGCAGTGTAATCACATTACATTATTATAATGGGATGTCATAGACTCCTTTTATATAATAACATGATATTATATATTAAATATATATACAATAAAATAAATAAACAGTAAAGTAAATAATCTTACTTTTGAATATTGTTACATTTTCTTGTGTTTTGGAGCTTGGAAAAATATGGAGAACCGAACTTTCGAGTATGTGCTGATAACGTGTTAAAATTAAAAATTTACGGTAAAAATTAAAAATCTCAAACTCTCAAAATATATTAAACTACACACTTTATAAAATTTTCTCTCTACTCAATTGTGATTTTTTTTCATACATTGAGAGGTCTATTTATAAAATTTCTTTGGAAATAATCCAAAAATAAATACATCATCATACACTAATTTTCAATATTTACAACTCTTATTTTCAACATTCAACTTTTTTATTTTCAACAAAAATAAAATTATCAAACATAGTAGATTTTCGTAGATTTGTAACATTCCCTCCACAAATTTTTTTTTAAAATTTTTTGGGATCATTAATATTTTATATTATATTTAAATTTTAGATAGATAGCACAATTATGATATTTTGACAAGCGAAACATATGATCGAGCGGTGTGATGTAGGAAACTGTTTTATAATTCTTCTTCCGGGGCAGTTTTCTTTTGCCCATATCATTAAATATTTAAATTGAAAATTTGTATATGAAATATGGTAGTTATAATCATTATTTTTAAAATCGATTCAGATTGAAACCTGTTTAAAACCAACCTTTTAATTTTTAATTTTTTTGATTATTTTCTTATATTTATTTTGAAAAATATATATCTTATATATAGCATATATATTATGGACCATGGTATATTTTCACCAAATTAAAATAATAATAATAAAATAAATTTTGAATCCGATAAATTTTTCTCGTTTTTTTTAATAAAAAGAATCGAGCGAACCGTCTAATTATTCAAAAATATAAAAACGTATTTTTTGGACAAATGTGAGGAATCATTCCCCGGATTTGTATTGAATCATCACTCTGAATGTTAATAATCGGTAAAAAACCCTTCATTTTGTTATATTTTGATAAATTGATTTTATTTTTACAATATTTAATTGTAAACCCGAGTATGGGAACATGTCAAGTTAAGTTTGATACGCCACATATGCATCGAAAAATATTAATATTCTCTATTATTTTGGGAATATTTCACCCTACATGTGGGGGCAGTGTCCCCATGTGTAGATCAAGGGTCCAGATTTAGGCACAAATGCATGAGGTCTACTATTTTTTTTAAAATCACAAATGTGGTTAAATCTGAACTATCTAAATCCTGTGGGTGTACTGCCCCACAAGTAGGATCGAACGAACCATTATTTTGATAGAAAAACATCATAATTATTCAAACTAATCTATTATAAATTCAATGACACGTACAATTAATATATGATAACCCACATTTTAATAAAATTTTGTGTCATCATAGTTATCCTGATCACCGAACTAGGTGGTTTTCTAATAAAACCACAATGTAATAAAAATGGAGTATCTGAGACATAATCAGCAGATAACCAACGTTCGTCTTGTCCCTCCTTCAAGGACAAGAGATGGGGTTGAAATAGCCACACTCGCTTTACACCGATCTTCATATATTTTGGCCTTACATTTTTCTGTTTAGTCTTGTAATTGGTGCGAGTTGTAAGAATTATTAGTCTTGAGTCAGTCAAGCTAGGGACTCATTCTAAATGAAAGGAGTCAAGCCACCACTGAATCCTCAGCCGGCCATCGGGTATCGAGTACGTGAGAAAATAACATTCTGGTCCAGTAATTTACATTTTTTTTTAATTATTTTTTATTATGTTATTAGTTGTTTGCCACGAAAATTGCGGGCGTGCCAGGCACGTGTTCGTGCCTAGGGATGACAATTTGCCCCGCGGGTTTGGGGTCCCGCGGGGAAAACCCGAAACGGGGATGAGGATCCCTGATTTTTTCGGGTTTGGGTTTGGGTTCGGGGATTTTTTTAAATCCCCGATGTAGTTCGGGGCGGGTATGGGATTACTATCCCCATCCCCGAAATCCCCGAACCCGCCCCGAAAATATATTATCAATAATAAAATAATAGTATTATTAGTATTAATAATATAATTTTTAAAATATTAATAATATTATTATTGTTGATATTGATATTAATATTAATATTAAAATTATATCAAATAATAATATATAATAATAAGTTTTGGTTTGAGAAAATATCCGAATCCGTCATCGTCTTGCCATATTATTATTTTTGAAATGGGGATGGGGACGGGGATGGTAAGTTGATCCCCGAAGTTTCGGGTTTGGGGATTCCCCGAACCCGAAAAAACGGGGATGGGGGCGGGGATGGGGGTGGGGATGGCATTCGGGGATGGGGATGGGAATGGCAAACCCGCCCCCGCCCCGGCCCATTGCCATCCCTATTCGTGCCAAATTTGTGAAAATAATCTGACTTCTTTTACCAAACGTTGTGTTTCTCGATTCGATCGTTCGTTCTAATTCCCTCGAAATGTCTCCAAAAATAAGAACATAAAATGAAGAATATACTGAAATTAAAGGTGGAATTCATAAACAACATCAATATTCATTATGCTGCCATGAATTTGATCGACATTTTTACAAGAAAGTCGGAGGAATATGCGAAATATGAAGAAACTAAAATACTGGAAAATGAAAAATGAGCGTGCAATTGATGATAGAATTCTGCAGAGCTTTTACTGTAGATTTTTTGTGTGTCGTTGTTGAGAGACGTTTCTGATTTTCTTCACTCACTTTTGTTCCATTCTGTACGACAGTTTTCCCTTCCCCCGTCACTCCACGTTTTCCACTTCCTTCCACGTCGGGCAATGGCAGCAAACTGATACCACGTTTCTTCATCGGGCCACTATAATTTCACTTGGGCTTTTCTCTGTTTGGGCTGTAGCTCCTGGGCTTCCAAGGCCTTGGCTACATTACTACAAGTTGGGTTAATGGCCCATCTATTTGGGCTAAACAATTGCCCCCCGTAGCCAATTTGGGTCATTGGCCAATTTGGCCCAATTTTGGCTATTTGGTAATTCTATTAAATGGGCCAATCTAGCTCTTACTAAACCTGGAGTAGAATCATATGGTTGAGATAGGAGTGGGTCTATGGACTTGGAGATGAATTGACCGAGACGTATGTTCTTCTTCCATGGTTAAATCCAAGTGTGCATTCTCTAAACCTCCTAATTCCTCTCTCCTAACCCAAACCCTTCTTTATCCCTTTCTTCCTTCATTCCACTCTCCAAAGCTCCATCGACGCCCCTCAATTCTCCTGGAGAAGTCGTCGCTTCACGTCGCCATTCTTCATTTCTTGACTTTGCCCACCTTCCCAAGGTAGGTATATTTCACCATTTTCCAATCCTCCATCACAAAAATATTGTAGAATATGTCACATTCCGTGCTGTACTCAATGTGTTTGTGGTAAAGTCCGAATGAGTTTTTGATGAGCAATACCTTGCAACAGCCACTGCATGATATCTCAAACAATCTGTTTTTCATGTTTTCAACTTTTCAGGATTCAAGCCTCACTTGTTCGGAGATGTTAATTGAAGTGGGAGATTTCAAAGCACAAAATAAAAGTTGGACAGCATGCTCTCAAAGCGAAAGGTCGCCATGTCCACCTTATATCAGAAGAACGTGGAATTTGATGCCAAGGAAAAATTAGTGAAAAATTTGGAGATGGATAGCCCTTCTACATGATAGCGAGGTTTTGAAAGCTTCCTCTGACAGACTCAAGGCTGACATCCAAGGTCTGGGTGCTGATTTAGTAGGTCAGAGGCATGCCTATCAACAGTGGGAAGATACTTTGAAAGTGGCCGAGCATACCCGGGCCGAGTGTCTGTCCAAATGGGAAGAGTTGCGTCAACTTGATCTCTCTTGAGAACTCCTTCCCATCTTCATGGCGATCCTAGTTTATGTTTTTTGGCACTGTTATGAAATTTCTAGACAATGGTGTAGTACTTTCTTGACATGTTGCACTTGTTCTGTCATGATTTGGCTTGTTTCTTTTTCTGTTTTGTGAATGTTGGGGAATGGTCAGAAACTCAACTTTGCCATTAGAAAACATTGTTGTCTGGATATCTGTTGCTTGGAATTTGTTTGCAGGTGTTGTCTGTGTTTTTGGCATATTACATTTACAGGGGAAACTCTGCCAAAATTTTCCTAAAAATTGAACACTTAATAACGATGCAAACTACGCAAGTCAACCTATATCCCCAACCAACGGCCAGATCACATTCTTTGAATAATGCTCACCGAAGTTTCAAGACATCGACTGAATGAACTTCTCTTTGTCATCGATTTGGCCAACTAACACAACGTACACTTTACCAAAATTAACTACAGCGAACTCCACGAGCCACTATTTTTATTTATTTACAAATGCTCCAACATTATTTACAAACAAGTTCAACAAGAAATGGCTTAAAAGCCTATTCCTCCCATATTTACATAAACTTCTTATAAGTCAATATCTCAAAAGTTAGCCAAAGTGGCTATCCAGCCTACTATGTACCAATCTCCTTCGCATCCAGCTTCATGAACCATATGTATCCGACTGTCGATTTTTCATCTGAGCCGGAGCTAATATGAAATCCTCCATTTGTAACTTTTCTTCCTCACTACCCCTACATTCCTCCTCAAATATTACTTCAGCTCTGTCAATGTCCCATAATTCCTGAGCTTGTACTTCACTCACCAGCTGCTGCAATGTGGCTTTCCATTCGGAAGTTGCAGCCACTTCCATTTCTTCTTTAGTGAATTTAATCATCGACCTCCTCGATAATAGGTCGAACCATGGGTCTAGGAGAGACCATGGCAGTAGATTTGAGAATTTTTCCAACTACTTCCCTTACTTTCTTTGTATCCATGTAGACTGCTCCTTGCTGTCCATTCATCTTGTAATCACGAATTCTGATAGGTCCGAATGCTCCATCATAATATCTAGCCTCTACCGCGTTGGAATTAGATTGATACGGCTGCGAATCAGCCTGTACCACTTCCACTTCATCCCCTTTCCACATCAACAGCAACTGGTGCATGGATGATGGCACACAATGATTGTTGTGAATCCAATCCCTTCCTAGCAAAGCTTGGAAACTTGCACTAGAATTTACCACGAAAAAGGCTGACAACGAAGATCGGGAGCCTACAGTGATGTTTGCTGGCAACACCCCAAGAGTTTTTGTAGACTCCCCGGTAAAGGCTGCCACAGAAACTTCGGTGGGAATCAAATCCTCCACCTCCTTCCCCAATTTCTGAAGAATTCTGTACGGCAAAATATTCACAGCAGACCCATTATCTATTAACACTCTAGACAACGGCTTTCCATTCACATGCGCTACAATATAGAGTGATTTAATATGCTGAGTCATTTCATTTGTGGGTCGTTTCATCAATACTCTTTTCTCTTCATCGACAAAAACACCGACGCTTTCATTCAAAATCTCAGTCTGAACAGGTTGTGTACCATTTTGATTTCCAGCGAACACTTCGGACTCACACATCTTTTTGCGTTTGAATTCCTCTGGCAACATTAACGAGCCAGTGGCACATTCAAATGAAATCAAAATCTGCCCCACTTTGACAGTAGCCCTCTTGACTGGTTCACTGTCTTCCTCCGGTAATAGATCATCACCTTCCTCCTCATTATCTTCAGTAGCCTTCCTCCCAAATTTTTTCTTCTCTTTAAATGACTCCTCTACCCCAGACCTACGTTCAGCACCTTTTTCTCTCAACAAACGTCGTTTTTGGGTTCTAGAAAGAGGCTTTGGGAATTTTGGATGTTCTACTCGCCTCCATACACCATCAGGGATTGCTCTGGGAGGAACAACAAAGCGGGAATTCCTCTCATATTTTTTATCAGTGTTCATAAGAGATGGCCTCTGTATTATCTTATGAGATGACTGCTGGCCACTTCTTCTCTCGTTATTCATCGACCAAGAATATAGGCTCCTTCTGAGGTACTGGTTCACCGGCCTTCTGGCCATGGATTCCCTGTCATACCTCATATTCCTTCCAGTATAATGCAGATCTTCCTCACTGTAATAGCGGTCTTTTCCATGACAAGTTTCTGATTTCTTCTCTTTAACCTCAAACATCATTTTCCGAGGCACCCAACACTTCTTTACAATAATTCTTGGCCTAATGGACATGTCTCTGTTTCCACTCCTCCTCCTCTCATTGATCAAGAAGCGCAAGTCAGTACTGCTCATGTTCACATTGGCTATCGGGGGAAAAGGATCTTCATCCACGATCATTGCCTCTTTTTTCTCGGGGAATTTCAAGATCCCCTTGTTTACTCTTTCCTGCAAGACATTCTTGAAAGCCCAACAAGCATTAGTATTATGGTTGAAGGAATTGTGGTACTTACGGTAATCTCTTCCTTTCAATTCCTCCCTAGTGAGCAGCTTGTGGTCTGAGGGGAATGTTATAAACTTCTCCTTCACCAAGTGATCGAAAATTTCCTCCGTCTTTGATGCATCAAAAGTATAGGCTGTTTGCATTGGAGGAATGTTTTTCTTGGAAAGTTCTTCACTTTTGCGTTTCAAGAAAGGGACAATCCGTGATCCGGAGTTTGCTACTTCTGCCAATGCAACTTCCTCCACTTCCTGGAAATAAGAGCCCACTGTAGACTTTCTTTAATGACTCTCCTCTCATAATAATTCCTCATACTCTGATACCTTGGTAGCAAGTTCATAAAAATCACGGAATTCCATCCCTTGGAACTTCTTTCTAAGTTCAAAATCGAGTCCTCGCTGTGCCATCTTCACGTATTCTGATTCAGGGAGGAAAACTCGGCATCTGCTCCTCACCTTCTTGAACTTACAAATGAAATCATCGGCAGATTCCCCCGGGTTTTGGACCACCCTTGACAGTTCCGCTATACTAATCTCAGGTACTGTCCGGAGGAATTGTGTATGGAATTGACGTTCCATATCGTGCCAAGTCATAATAGAATTTCGAGGTAATGTTGCATACCATGTGAAAGCAGTACTGGTCAGGGAATTTGGGAACAAACGTAACTTGTAATTAGAAAAGTTCTCCAAATTTGCCAATTCCCCACACTGAATTGTAAACCTGGCCACATGTTCCACGCTGGATTGACCGTCTTCCCCGGAGTATAACGTGAAGTCTGGAATGTGGTATCCTTTTGGGTAGGGGTTTTCATGATCCACAATATCAGGATACGGTTTATGGAATTCTGGTCGGTTGATTGGCCTCACTTCTGGGCCATACAACTCTTGAATCACATCACGTACCATCTCAAAATCCAACGCTGGAGTTTGTCTTAAATGGTGAGGAGGATAGATTGCCCCCCGAGTGTTATTCCCCGAACCTGGCCCTAAATATCCACGCATTCCTCCATCAGCATACACCCCTGGATGTAAGTTAGGAGACGTCATAGAGAACACGTTACCAGCCATTTGTTTGTTGTTGCAATTTTTGAATTTCAGCCCCAACTCCTCATCTCTTTTGTGCGGAGGAGTATATCTTCCTTCCTTGGCAGATTCAGGAATTAGTGTTTCAATCAAGCGGCGATTTTCAGCTGCTTGAGAAACCCCTGATCCTTGGCCTTGATCTTTTAGCAAATTAACGTCAGTTTCTTGAAGTTCAACATTTTCTAGTGTAACGGCCTCTCCTTTTGCAGACTTCCTCCATTCCTTCATTTCTGCCACAAATTCCATCATAACAGTAGAAAAAGTTTGGGTCATTTCTCTGAGATCACTGCGGATATTTTTCTCCATGGCCAACATAAAGTTCAGTGGAGACCCATCACCACCAGAAACAACAATTCCTTCTTTCATAGTCTCTTCCTTGAACTGGTGTACAAGCCTTTCAACCGTTCTTCCTTCTGCATCAGTTTCCTGAAACTCTTCTTGTGAACGATGAACTTTCCCATGTGATGGAGGAATTCCCTCATTCTTCTCAGTACGCTTTGGAGGCATTTGGTCCCACTGGGCGTGCCAACTTGTTTGTCACGAAAATTGCGGGCGTGCCAGGCGCGTGTTCGTGCCAAATTTGTGAAAATAATCTGACTTCTTTTACCAAACGTTGTGTTTCTCGATTCGATCGTTCGTTCTGATTCCCTCGAAATGTCTCCAAAAATAAGAACATAAAATGAAGAATATACTGAAATTAAAGGTGGAATTCATAAACAACATCAATATTCATTATGCTGCCATGAATTTGATCGACATTTTTACAAGAAAGTCGGAGGAATATGCGAAATATGAAGAAACTAAAATACTGGAAAATGAAAAATGAGCGTGCAATTGATGATAGAATTCTGCAGAGCTTTTACTGTAGATTTTTTGTGTGTCGTTGTTGAGAGACGTTTCTGATTTTCTTCACTCACTTTTGTTCCATTCTGTACGACAGTTTTCCCTTCCCCCGTCACTCCACGTTTTCCACTTCCTTCCACGTCGGGCAATGGCAGCAAACTGATACCATGTTTCTTCATCGGGCCACTATAATTTCACTTGGGCTTTTCTCTGTTTGGGCTGTAGCTCCTGGGCTTCCAAGGCCTTGGCTACATTACTACAGGTTAATGGCCCATTTATTTGGGCTAAACATTAGTCATTTCACAATTTTAGTATACCAACTTGCTTTTTTTTAACTCAATAATTTATCATCTGAATGAAAATTGTTGATTTCGTAACGGATATCTTATGCCACATAAACAATCCAATGAAAAAGACTCGAATAAAAAATTACTAGAATAAAAGTAAATTGACTAAAAATACGATAAAAAAACATGAAAATTAGGATATAAAAAAAATGTTATACCCCTCCCCTTTATGCATGTACACAAAACATATTGACTAATTTGGATATCTATGTGAATCAACTAATAAAAGGAGATTTCAAATTAGATTTACAGGCTAATATTCTTTTGGCATTAAATTCGACAAAGGGTAGTGGGCAGTTAAAATTACCAAAATGAAGACAAAATACACATCAACTACGATGATTCGTCATTTAATTTATAATTGTCGAGACGTCATATTTGAAACTTTGCCCCCCAAAACAAACTTGCCCCTTCCTTGCGTCGAGAAAGCAACTTTGAATTGATTATGTTAATCATCAACATATTTTAATTTTATTAGTAACTCTAAGCATCCAAATTTTTATCAGTGAGACGAGTTAACTCTATGCATATTTACAATAATAAGTAATATTTTTTACATAAAAAATAATATTTTTTATAGATGATAAATTAGAGATTCATATTACAAAATTAACTCGTGAAACCGTCTCATAAAATTTTTTTGTTTAATTTTATTGGGTTAGGCTCTATCACATTGGATATAATTGCTTTTAGCTATGGTATCTTCGGAAATCAAGGTGATTTATTTTACTCGAAATATTAATTCTAGAGTAGGTCTTTTATGAGACGGTCTCACGAATCTTTATATGTGAAATGGGTCAACCCTACCGATATTCACAATAAAATCAATACTTTTAGCACAAAAATGTAATATTTTTTGATGGATGACCCAAATAAGAGACACATCTCATAAAATACGACTCATGAAACCGTCTCACACAAGTTTTTACTTCAATTATTCTAATTCAAGACCCATTGTTATTTTAGTTATTATTTTTCCAGTCACGCTAACATAATATCGACACTACATCGATATCCTTCTCTTTGAAAAAAATTATAATCATAATTTTTTTTCAAAATATACCACTAAGATTAAATCTTGGGACAATTGGAGAAAAATCCCCATTCAGAAAGTGAAATTTGCGTTCAGTCCCCAGGTCAGAATTTTTTTATCTGCACTCCCTGACACATCAAAAATTTTATTTTACAGTCCCTACGCGTTAAAAAAATTCGTATTTAGCGACGGTTTAAGACAAACCGTTGCTAAATATAGCAACGGATATAAGTAAAACCGTCGCTAAGTTTAAAAATGCGACGGATTTTGGTTGCCATTGCTAATTGCGACGGTTTAAACAAATAACGTCGCAAATTGATTCATTTTTTAATATTTTTCCGTACTTTATTGTGTACATAAATTGAGAATTCGAGCATATATTCTGAGAGAAACTACTAACAAAAAAATGCAAAATCATGTCTCGATTTAATGAACACCTAACACAAGTCAGTAGCATAATAATTTCCAGCATAAAATAGGTTAATTCAAGCATACAATCACAATAATTTCAGTATATTTCATACACTATTGAGCACATAAATTGGGAATTTGAGCTTATATTCCAAGGAGAACTACTAGCATAAAAAATCAAACTCATATATGAATTTATTGAGTAAGAGTTAGGAAATCAACTACTTACAATGATTTTAATATACCTAACAAAAGTTGATATCATAATAATAATACTCATCACAAAATAGATTAATTTCATCACACAAACACAACAATTTTAGTATATTTCGTACTCTATTAGATACATAAATTGAGAATTTGAGCACATATTCCGAGGGGGACCACTAGCATAAAAAAGTAAACTCATATATCAATTTATTGAGTAAGAGTTGGGAAACCAACTCCTTACCATGATTTTAATCTACATAACAAAAGTCAATATCATAATAATATTCAGCATAAAATAGGGTAATTTCACCGTACAACAAAACAATTTCAGTATATTTCATCATATATTAGGTACACAAATTGGGAATTTGAGCATAAATTTCGAGGGAAACCACTAACATAAAAATGCAAACTCGTGTCTCAATTTAATGAGTAGGAGTTGAGAAATAACTCATTACCATGATTTTAAGCTATTTAACAAAAGTAAATATCATAATAATATTCAGAACAAAATAAGTTGATTCAAGTATACAACCACAACAATTTCAGTATATTTCTTACTCTATTGGGTATATAAATTGAAATTTTGAGCACATATTACAAGGGGAACCAGTAGCATAAAAAAGCAAACTCGTGTCTCGGTCTATTGATTAAGATTTGGGAAGCCAACTCATTACCATGATTTTAATCTACCGAACAAAAGTCAATATCATAATAATATTTAGCACAAAATAGGGTAATTTCACCATACAATCACAACAATTTCAATATTTTTTTTATGTATTATATTGGGTACATTAATTGAGAATTTGAGCATAAATATTTAGAGAAACCACTAGCTTAAAAATGCAAATTCATGCCTCAATTTTAATAGGTAAGAGTTGAGAAATCAACTTTTTACCATGATTTTAGTCCACCTAACACAACAATTTAAGTATACAACCACAACAATTTATGTATATTCCGTACTCTATTGTGTAAATAAATTGAGAATTTGAGCATATATTCTCAGAAGAACTACTAACAAAAAAATGCAAACTCATGTCTCGATTTAATGAAGTAAGAGTTGAGAAATCAACTCTTTACCATGGTCTTAATCCATCTAATACAAGTCGGTAGCATAATAATTTCCAGCACAAAATAGGTTAATTCAAGCATACAATCACAACAATTTCAGTATATTTCATACTCTATTGAGCATATAAATTGAGAATTTGAGCATATATTCCAAGGAGAACTACTAGTATAGAAAAACAAACTCATATCTCAATTTATTGAGTAAGAGTTAGGAAACCAACTACTTATCATGATTTTAATCTATCTAACAAAAGTTGATATCATAATAATACTCAGCACAAAATAGGTTAATTTCATCACACAAACACAATAATTTTAGTATATTTCGTACTCTATTAGATACATAAATTGAGAATTTGAGCACATATTCCGATGGGGACCACTAGCATAAAAAAGTAAACTCATATATCAATTTATTGAGTAAGAGTTGGGAAACCAACTCCTTACCATGATTTTAATCTACGTAACAAAAGTCAATATCATAATAATATTCAGCACAAAATAAGGTAATTTCACCGTACAACAAAACAATTTCGGTATATTTCATAATATATTAGGTACACAAATTGGGAATTTGAGCATAAATTTCGAGGGAAACCACTAAC
This sequence comes from Primulina eburnea, assembly GCF_022965805.1. Classification (NCBI taxonomy): domain Eukaryota; kingdom Viridiplantae; phylum Streptophyta; class Magnoliopsida; order Lamiales; family Gesneriaceae; genus Primulina; species Primulina eburnea. The sequence goes on from NC_133108.1 coordinate 8,333,984, forward strand.
ATAAAAATGCAAACTCGTGTCTCAATTTAATGAGTAAGAGTTGAGAAACAACTCATTACCATGATTTTAAGCTATTTAACAAAAGTAAATATCACATTAATATTCAGAACAAAATAAGTTGATTTAAGTATACAATCACAACAATTTCAGTATATTTCGTACTCTATTGGGTACATAAATAAAAAATTTGAGCATATATTACAAGGGGAACCAGTATCATAAAAAATCAAACTCGTGTCTCGGTCTATTGATTAAGATTTGGGAAGCCAACTCATTATCATGATTTTAATCTACTGAACAAAAGTCAATATCATAATAATATTTAGCACAAAATAGGGTAATTCCACCATACAACCAAAACAATTTCAATATATTTTTGTATTATATTGGGTACATGAATTGAGAATTTGAGCATAAATTTTTAGAGAAACCACTAGCATAAAAATGCAAATTCATGCCTCAATTTTAATGGGTAAGAGTTGAGAAACCAACTTTTTACCATGATTTTAGTCCACATAACACAAGTCAATAGCACAATAATTTCAGACACAAAATAGGGTAACTCCAGCATACAACCACAACAATTTCATTTCAGTGTATTTCGTATTATAATGGGTACATAAATTAAACATTTTGGCATAAATTTTGAGGGAAAACGCTAACATAAAAATGAAAACTCGTGTCTCAATTTAATGAGCAAGGGTTGAGAAATCAACTCCTTACCATGATTTTACTCTACCTAACATGAGAATTTGAGCATAATTGCATAAATATGTAGAGAACATTTTGTTGTCTTATCACTAACTCATGTGGATATTTGATGAGTAAGAGTTGAAAAATGAATTTATTACCGTGATTTTGGTCTACAAAATACAAGACCATATAAAAGGCACAAAATATAATAATTCAGGCACAATATCTCGAAAATATGGTATAATTTGGTTACAAATGAGAATAAAACATAGGAATTTGAGCATAAATATGTAGCGAACCATTCATAGTAGCCTAATATCTCGACGGATTTTAATTAGCGACTGTTTAATAAATCGTCGCTACAATTATCCACGGTAGGTTCATGAGTTCCATCGCTAAATTTAGCGACAATTAATTCATGATTTCCGTCGCTAATATTTTCCATAAAAAAATTATTTTTAATAATTTAATAAATCTAAAAAAACTTACAATTTGAATAAGCTAACAATTTTAATTATCTTAACTAACATTTAAAAAATTTACCAAAAAATTAAAGCGAAAAAATTTACCCTAAATCGAAACACTTAAAAAGTTTATCAGAAAATTAAATCGAAAAAATTTACCCTAAATCGAAAGTAAAATTGTGTGAGAGGGATCAATTTGCGAAGGTGTTTATTTAAATCGTCGCTATTAGCGACGGAAATAAAAACCGTCGCCGTTTTAACTTAGCGACAGTTTTACTTATAACCGTTGCTATATTTAAATAGCGACGGTTGTGTTTAAACCGTCGCTAATTACGATTTTTTTTTTTATTACGAAATATGTAAATAAACGAGTAGGGAGTGTAAAATAAAGTTTTTGATGTGTCAGGGAGTGCAGATAAAAAATTTCTGACCTAAGGATTGAACGCAAATTTCACTTTCTGAATGAGGATTTTTCTCCAATTGTCCCTTAAATGGGATGGGACATTATCAATATAAAAAATCAAAATAATGGAGAGTCAAACACAATTTTGACCACGATCGAAGCAGATTCAATCATTGTCCGTCCATGTCACGCCACGTCGGGTGTCCAGATTCAATGAACCTTCGCCGGCCGCCTCCTCACGGATCACCCCGCCCCATTATAATCTCTACATCCGTCCCCCCTTTTCAAAAATTCACCAAACATTTTCCAGAGATCAAAACTCAGACGAGTTTCTTCTTCAACAGTGAGATTTTGTGGATTACTGATAAATTCAGAGAGCAGACCACGGCATAAAGAGATGGCTTTTGCTTTTACTTATTCATCAGCAGTTCGTACCTCGTCCTTATCTCCTCCGATCGACAACCACGGAGGTAACCGTAGCATGCATCGATTCTTAGTCCCACCTTTATTTGTAAATTGTAACATTTTTTTCTCTTCTATAATCTTAAAATCTCATTATTCTGTGTTCTGCAGCTGCACTGTTCGATTCATTTCAACCGTCGGAAACGCCGCATGTCCAATCAAATGCCGTGAAATTCTCACGGAGAAGCCGCTCCGTTAAGCCGTTGAACGCTGAACCGGCGAGGAATGATTTGATTGTCCCCTCTGCGGCAAAGTTGTCCCCTCGCGGTACTTAATTAACTACAGAGTATTTTAGTTTGTGCATGCGATTTTTTTTATTAATTGAGTGACGATCAGTTATGCCCTTTTGGTATAATATGGCAGAAACGGGTGAGGAAGTTGCAAAGATCGACTATGAAAAATTGGCTATGGAGCTTGAAAATGCTTCGCCTTTGGAGATTATGGACGTGGCACTCGAGAACTTTGGAAACGATATCGGCATTGCTTTTAGGTATCAAACATAATTCGAATTGACGAGTGCAAGATTGATACATCATACAAACCTTAAGATATATATATGTATGTAGTTTGAAATTTAGCTGAATGTGTTTGTAACTATTGCAAACATCACCGAGTATATGTAACTACTCATTTTCTAATTATACAATTGATTCAATATATTTTTTAAAAAAATCATCCCTATTGATTAAAAAAAAACTTTGCAATGGGTACTCTAAAGTACCTGTTTTTTTACACGGTACTTAGGATTTTCTTATGTTGCTTGTGGCTGAAGGTACTGTAAATGTATTAAACATTTTGGGAACTATGAATCTAGATTTGGTCGGATATTGTTCTTGGTTTCATGTGGAAAATGAGTTAGCCAATTTCATCCAAGTGTGCTCAATCAAACTATCTAACAAATTTGCGTTCAAAAAAAAAAAAGAAGAAAGAAAACCACTTAACCAATTTCTATATTTTTCAGTGGTGCAGAGGATGTTGCTTTGATTGAGTACGCGCATTTAACTGGTAGACCATTCAGGGTTTTCAGCTTAGATACAGGGAGATTGAACCCAGAAACATACAAATTGTTCGATGAAGTCGAGAAACGGTACAGCATTCGAATAGAGTACATGTTCCCGGATGCCACTGAGGTTGAGTCCTTGGTAAGAAGCAAAGGGCTTTTTTCTTTCTATGACGATGGCCACCAGGAGTGCTGCCGAGTGAGGAAAGTTAAACCTTTAAAAAGGGCTCTCAAAGGGTTGCGAGCATGGATAACATGGCCAGCGTAAAGATCAATCCCCCGGGACTCGATCAGAAATTCCCATCGTGCAGGTTGACCCTGTTTTTGAGGGCTTGGGTGGTGGGATTGGCAGCTTGGTAAAGTGGAATCCTGTTGCAAATGTTCAGGGAAACGACATCTGGAGTTTCCTTCGGGTCATGAACGTGCCGGTAAACTCGTTGCATGCTCAAGGTTTTGTCTCAATAGGATGTGAGCCGTGTACCAGGCCGGTACTACCTGGTCAGCATGAGAGAGAAGGACGGTGGTGGTGGGAAGATGCCAAGGCCAAGGAATGTGGTCTCCACAAAGGCAATATCAAAGAGGATAATTTGAATGGCACTGGAAATGGTTCCATTCTTGTCAACGGCACCGCCGCCCACGCCGATCTTTTCACGACCCCAAGCATCATAAACTTGAGCAGACCTGGAATTGAGAACCTGTTGAAGCTGGAGAACAGGAAAGAACTGTGGCTGGTTGTGCTCTACGCACCTTGGTGCCAGTTTTGTCAAGGAATTGAGAGCTCATACATGGAATTGGCAGAGAAGTTGGCAGGTTCTGGTGTTAAGGTGGCCAAGTTCAGGGCTGATGGAGATGAGAAGGCTTTTGCGCAACAAGAATTGCAGTTGGAGAGCTTTCCCACTATACTTTTTTTCCCTAAGCATTCACGTCCTGTGAAGTATCCAACAGAGCAGAGAGATGCTGACTCGTTGATGGCTTTTGTGAATGCTCTTCGGTGAAGTGATTTGCTCATGGATAAGTTATATACAAGTATATGGCTTTGATTTGGTTTTGTTTTTCTTGTTTCTTTGTGTCGGTTGGGTTCTCCCCAATTTTGTACGTAAGTGTAACGATTGGGGCCAAGCGAAATTTTCATTTAGTTGGAACATGGAAGGAAAGATTTAATGGACTATTTTTGTCAATTTTAGTACTATATTATTGCAGCAGCACAGACAGTTGGGTAAAAAGGGGAGCTCATCTGTTCATAAGTAAAACAATTTCAAGCTAAACATTCAAGTTTTCATTTCCAAAAATAGAATAAGTTAGGCCACTGAAATTGAAGGACCGGAAATAGTAAATGGATCGAAAGATCTCATTCCAAGATAGTTTCATTCAAAAAATCTTGCTTGCAAATTCATCAACAATCTTGCCATGTTCGTGCATTGCTGCTGACGCCATGGCCAAGTCTTTTTGCTGCTCTAGACTTCTTCCCAACTGCAAAGTCAGCTTCAGTTCCACCAACTCCCCATTTTCTCTTCTTCTCACTTCTGCCTCGCCAATGTTAGATTCAATGAACTCCTCAAGATACTGAAAAAGTCCTGCTTTGCCTCTGTACATTTCGATAACCATTCCCACTTGTCCATCATATGCTCAATAGAATTCACTATCATTGCCAATGCACCAGCCACAGCTGCTATGGCCCTTAAATTAACACCAAGAGCAGAACAAGAACCTGAAAAAACAGAGCCAACAGCAGCCATGGCATGGCATGGCAGTGAAAGAAAGGCCTAAAACGGCCAAAATCTTGTTAAATTTCAAAGCCATGTTCCCTAGTCTGAGATGATCTTGTTTAACTTTTGTCTTCAACACATGACCTATCTCCCTCATTTCACCGTCCATCTCCGGGCTCCAACTGTTTCTATTCTGACCCACCTCACGATATCTCTCGTGATATTGCTTTAAATTTAAATCATTTCCCTTTTGAAACTGGTTCGATGACCACCAAACAGCAGGCTCCAACTTTCGTGGAAATTGGCTCCAACTTTCTTGGAAATTTATCAAGCATCATCCCTATGATAGGCAGATGATGTGATCCGGGTGAAATGAATGAGCCGGGTCGAGTGCTCCACCGAATTCACGATCAAGATGTTGGAGAAATAAGAGATGAGACGTCTGAATCCTAAGCTTGTTTCCCGAAATAAGTGCGAAGATCTGCGACCACGCCGATGCTTAAGTCAGTGAATAACTCAAGCAAGAAACCAATGTAACCAAGTGATGGTTGTGAAATTGGTGTGGAAGGTGAGGAGGTAAATGAGCAATAAATGAGAGCATTCAATGTGTGAATAGAGAGTAAATGCAAGGAAAAACCTGGTATTTATAGTAGATGATGTAATGATGACTTCGTTCTTTATGCTGATAATTAATTACAGTAGGGACTAATTATACCCTATTGTTCTGACATGTCAAATCCTATATTAATCACATCCTGCCTACTTGATTTTGTCAACCATTTATATTACTGTCAGAGATAGGTCGGCTGCACACACCCTACTATGTCGGCGCAATTAAATGCAGCGCTCATATCGAAGTGGCCCGGGTAAAATGCTTCTCGGGATTTCTTATGAGGGCCCGGACATACAACGTCCCGGGGAGGTTATGTCCCGGAGGCTTCCATGGCCCGGCCTCTTGACTGACTGGCTCCTCCACGGATTCTTCAAGTCATACTCCCCTCGCCCCGGGCAATCCTAGGACTCGGATGTCAATTCAGTTTGTCGCCTTATTGACCCGGAAATAGTCCATGCTTCTGAACCGAGCACTTTCCATGGATAGGCTCCACGGCCCGGGACATCCCGGGCACTGTCCATTACCCGGGATATCCCGGGGTATCATCACTCTCTTCTTAAATAGTCGGACTAGAGTCATACTCGCTGTCCCGATCAGTATTATGCCTGGTCAGGAGAAATATTTTGTCGTTTAGTCTCCCGAGATGATAGGGATGATTCACCATATCGGTGCTGACGTAAGCCCTAGCATTAAAGTCTCTTCAGAGACTTTTCGAATTTCGAGAAGATAAACCATCATGACCCTCAAAATTCGCGCCTGTCTTTTCAAATGTCCCGCACGATTTCCCATGCCAATCTGATCCGTCCGATTCATTTTAAATCAATTGCGCAGATCAATCCTCTCCCTTATATATAGTAGCCTATTAGTTTTTCAAAAATCACTTTCAAATTCGGAAAGACGGCCAAACTCTTGCAATTTTCTCTCTCGAACTTTCCGACGTGCATTCTTCTTCTCCGGTGATCCTTAGTCTTGTCAGTCGCGTTCTTTCCCCATTTCCCGTAAGTTTCTCCACTTTTTTCTTCTTTTAGTCGGTATGTCAAATTCTACTTCTTCCACTTATGGTAAAAATATCAGGGGTCGGTCGGAGGACAATTCCCCGGCCCCTTCTGAAACCTCCGCTCATATCCCTATAGCCATTCTCATCCCAGTTTTTCGATCCATTACAAAAGAACAAGAAACCACCACTTCCTCCCGGGTTGTTGGTCTTCGCGGGACGGGGAAGGACAAGGTAGCAGGCCTTTATGGTTCTCTACAGTGACTTCCACTCTTCGTCCCGGGGCCTTGAAGGAGATTAGGTCCCTGGGATCGATCCCTTCTACTTATAAAATCAAAATCCCCGGGCCCCATGATCACCCAGACACTCCTCTAATTATTTAATGCAAAACATCCCTCTCCTTTTATGTTTGTCAGAATATCTTCAAGTGCTTTGAATGTCTTGAACTCTTCACATATTCTTATGGGTTTCAATCAATCTTGACCCGTTATATTAATAATCGGGGTACAAATTTTTAGGTTCAACCAATTTTGATAAACAACTCAGGGTGCGGGTCCCCGGACCAGAGTATGGGTCCCTTGACTTGAGAGATGACTGGGCTTGAGAGATAACCGGGGTGCGTGTCCTCGGGCCAGAGTACGGGTCCCTGGGCTTGAGAGATAACCGGGGTGCTTGTCCTCGGGCCAGAGTACGGGTCCATTGTCTTAAGAGATAACCGGGGTGCGGGTTCTCGAGCCAGTGTACGGGTCCCTGGACTTAGGAGATAACCGGGGTGCGGGTCCTCAGGCCAGTGTACGGGTCCCTGGACTTAGGAGATAATCGAGGTGCGGGTCCTCGGGCCAATGTACAGGTCCCTGGACTTAGGAGATAACTGGGGTGCGGGTCTCGTGGCTAGGATACGGGTCCCTGGTCTTGAGAGATAACCAGGTTGCGAGTCCCCGGGCCAAGGTACGGGTCCCTGGACTTAGGAGATAACCGAGGTGCGGGTCCCCGGGCCAGGGTACGGGTCCCTGGACTTAGGAGATAACCGGGATGCGGGTCCCCGGGCCAGGGTACGCGTCCCTGGACTTAGCAGACACTTCCTTGGAACGATTTCTTTATTTGATGTACAAGAAATAGATACAAAAGATTTAAGCATAATATTTCTTCAAATGAAATGCATTCCAGGGTCTTTTAAGGGTATGTCCCTCGGAGTCTTCTAGGTAATAAGCTGCCCCCGAACTGACTCTCTGAATTATTTTGAAGGGTTCTTCCCACCGTGCTTCTAATTTCCCCACATCACCCACTGGCTTTATTTTTGTTGGGACCCGAGCTCTAACTCTTTTTCTTGGGATTAAATGGATCGTTATTATAAAACATGGGTCAAATTTTCGCTTTTTACATAAAAACACATGTAACCAAACAAGCATATATTCTTTATTTAATTTACAACATACAACATACAATACATGTCTTATTCTGTATGTCCTCAACTAACCAGTATTAAAAGACAGTACATAATAAAAGACAACTACTGGTCCATCTGCTACGCCCGTGATCTCCACGCTAACACGATCATCTCTGTCTCGACCCAGATCCTGCCCCACCTGTTGTTATGCACACATACAGACATAACAACAGCCGGAAAACCGGTGAGAACAAATCCCAGTATAAACATGTATACATGCATTAAAACAATCTAAAACATGAAACATGCTAATATGAATATCATTCATCTATAATCATGCAATGCGAATCTAATCATGTCTAGACTCGACTCGACTAGAACTCTAGGGATCCCGTTGTGAATAAGACGGCACTGTCTGTCACCTACCCTCCCAATCGAGGTGCTGTCCGTCTTATTCCTAGACTTCGGCCTGATCTGTATCCGCATCTACAATAGGGGCGGTGATCTTCCCCTAAGCTGTGATATCGCCGAACGTCTAGTAGTCTGCCTGATCTCCAGACTGTCCTATCTTAATGCATGAATACACAATCTGTAAACAAGCATAATCATTCTAATGCAATGCCACATGATCTGTAAACAAAGCATAGCAAGATTTGTATACAAGTTCTATAAACAAATCTATAAACAATCATAATCATATCTAGATATAAACAATAAAACAAGTATGTGATTTTGGTTGGGAAACTCAAATGTGATCTCATTTGAGTCGTGATTCCCCAAACAAAACATGTACTATACCTTTCGTCGCACAATCGCTGTCACAGTCGTCAAGACGAATCTGAAATGGAAATGTTGATACACAATCTATCAATCTTTAATCTAATCAACACCTATCCAAGTCAATACTTGATTTCGGTACAATTTGACGGCATAACGACGTAATTCTCGATACCGGTCAATCAAATTCTCAACACATATCAACACATTATCAATCTAAACTCATCAACTCATAATCATCATCCTAAACATGCCATAGTACCCAAAATCTGCATATTTAGTTCTAAACATGCTATAAAAATCGTAACAATTGCATATGACATCCGTTCTTCAATCCGGTTACGAATATATTATCTTCATACTCACAAGAACATATCCTAGAGTTCAATCCTTCATTCTCCTAACACATATATATATCAAACATGCTGGAATTGAATGAAAATTACATCTCTTGGTAGCTCTTGTCAAGAGGAGTAAAAATCTTAACCCGGAACACAAATCGGAAGATTAATTCTTAAGAAATCTTACGATGAAACCTTGGAAGAAATTTGAAGACTCCTCAGATATTCCCTCTTCCCTAGCTTCTGAAATGGCAAGGAAAAGTAGACCATTATATATATATTGCATGATTCGATACACATGGCTCATCCTTTGCAATACACGTCTCGCGCATATGCGCGAGTAGTCGCGTATATGCGCGGTCACTACTCGCGCATATGCGCGAGACCTACTGTCTCGGCACTTGGCAGAAAATAACACTCGCGCATATGCGCCACTTGTCTCGCGCATATGCGCCACAGCTACTGGAGGTGTCGCGCATATGCGCCGCTTCTTTCCGCGCATATGCGCCAATGCTACTGTAAATGTCGCGCATATGCGCCACTCTTTCCGCGCATATGCGCCAATGCTACTGGAATTGTCGCGCATATGCGCCACTTATCTTCGCGCATATGCGCCAACTGTTCTGTCCAAATTTTAAGGTTTTCTCCTCTTGTCCATGTATTTCTTATTCTCATCTCACTTAACACTCCTCATTATATATATACATACTCATATATTCCGAGTATTATGTCGATGAGAACTATTAATCTCGAGCCTTACATTTCTCCCCCTCTAAGAAATGATTTCGCCCTCGAAATCGCAAGCAAATTATCAAACATACATGACAAGTAAGATAATCAATACTGAAAATTTACTTACATCATGTAAATAATTCAGGATGTTTCTGTTGCATATCCGCTTCTGTTTCCCAAGTCGCTTCTTCTATGCCATGTCGACTCCATTGGACTTTCACTAGAGGAATAATCTTCGTCCTGAGCTTCCTTTCTTTCCGATCAAGAATTTGTATCGGTTGTTCGACATAGCTCAAGGTATGATCAAGCTCCGCTTCGTCAGGTTGAATAACATGAGAAATATCTGGCATATACTTTCGTAACATTGACACATGGAAGACATCATGTATCCCAGATAGCGAAGAAGGAAGAGCAAGTCGATAGGCTCAGTCGCCAATCTTCTCTAAGATCTCGTAAGGACCGACGTATCTAGGAGACAGCTTCCCACGTTTGCCAAATCTGACGACACCCCTAAATGGAGAAATCTTCAAAAATACTCAATCTCCTTGCTCGAATACCAACGGTCTCCGTCTGACATTGGCGTATTTGGCTTGCCTATCTTGTGCCGTCTTCATTCTCTTCTGAATGACTTTCACCTTCTCAGTCATATCACGAATCATGTCTGGCCCCAGTTCTGGTACTTCTGAGATATCATCCCAATATAGCGGAGATCAGCACTTCTTGCCATACAAAGCTTCAAACGGTGCCATCTCGATACTCGTCTGATAGCTATTATTGTAAGAAAATTCACAAAGAGGTAAAGAATCTTGCCAACTAGTGCCAAAATCTAGCACCACGGCTCTCAACATATCTTCTAAAGTCTGGATAGTCCGCTCTGACTGTCCGTCTGTCTGAGGGTGATAAGCAGTACTCAGGTGTAATGTCGTACCCAAAGCCTGCTGTAAACTGTGCCAGAAGTGAGAAGTGAATCGTGGATCACGATCTGATACGATAGACTTCGGCACTCCATGCAATCTGACTACCTCTCGAATATATATCTCCGCCATCTGATCTTGTCTATACGTCATTCTGTATGGAATGAAACAAGCAGATTTGGTCAATCTGTCAATAATGACCCAAATCGCATCGCAGCCTCTGGATGATCGAGGTAACTTCGTCACAAAATCCATGGAAATGTGATCCCATTTCCATTCTGGAATAGATAAACTCTGAAGTAACCCCCCGGGCTTCTTCCTTTCATCTTTTATCTGTTGGCAGTTCAAACACTTAGACACGAATTCTGCAATATCTGATTTCATATGTTTCCACCAGAATTGTGTCTTCAAGTCATTATACATCTTCCTGCCACCAAGATGAATACTGAACCGACTACAATGTGCCTCTGACAGAATCTGCTGTTTCAACTCTGCAACATTTGGTACAACAAGACGGTTATTCACATACAGCACATGATCACGTACCTGATATTCTGATAAACGTCCTGCTCTGACCATCTGAATCGATCTTTGCACATTCTGATCGGTTCGTTGAGCTTCTTTGATCCTCCTGATCAAGTCCGGCTCAACTTGAATAGCAGCAAGCCGTAGTGGCCTCTTATCTGTATCAAATGCTAATCCAGAGAGACAACAACTTTCAACCAACTTTGTAACACCTATCGTCGATAAGGACAAGGTACATACCTTTCGACTCAAGGCATCTGCTGCTGCATTTGACTTTCTTGGATAATATTTGATTTCACAATCAAAATCTTTTAGTAGATCAAGCCACCTACGCTGCCTCATGTTCAGTTCTGACTGTCCGTCTGTCTGAGGGTGATAAGCAGTACTCAGGTGTAATGTCGTACCCAAAGCCTGCTGTAAACTGTGCCAGAAGTGAGAAGTGAATCGTGGATCACGATCTGATACGATAGACTTCGGCACTCCATGCAATCTGACTACCTCTCGAATATATATCTCCGCCATCTGATCTTGTCTATACGTCATTCTGTATGGAATGAAACAAGCAGATTTGGTCAATCTGTCAATAATGACCCAAATCGCATCGCAGCCTCTGGATGATCGAGGTAACTTCGTCACAAAATCCATGGAAATGTGATCCCATTTCCATTCTGGAATAGATAAACTCTGAAGTAACCCCCCGGGCTTCTTCCTTTCATCTTTTATCTGTTGGCAGTTCAAACACTTAGACACGAATTCTGCAATATCTGATTTCATATGTTTCCACCAGAATTGTGTCTTCAAGTCATTATACATCTTCCTGCCACCAAGATGAATACTGAACCGACTACAATGTGCCTCTGACAGAATCTGCTGTTTCAACTCTGCAACATTTGGTACAACAAGACGGTTATTCACATACAGCACATGATCACGTACCTGATATTCTGATAAATGTCCTGCTCTGACCATCTGAATCGATCTTTGCACATTCTGATCGGTTCGTTGAGCTTCTTTGATCCTCCTGATCAAGTCCGGCTCAACTTGAATAGCAGCAAGCCGTAGTGGCCTCTTATCTGTATCAAATGCTAATCCAGAGAGACAACAACTTTCAACCAACTTTGTAACACCTATCGTCGATAAGGACAAGGTACATACCTTTCGACTCAAGGCATCTGCTGCTGCATTTGACTTTCTTGGATAATATTTGATTTCACAATCAAAATCTTTTAGTAGATCAAGCCACCTACGCTGCCTCATGTTCAGTTCTGACTGTCCGTCTGTCTGAGGGTGATAAGCAGTACTCAGGTGTAATGTCGTACCCAAAGCCTGCTGTAAACTGTGCCAGAAGTGAGAAGTGAATCGTGGATCACGATCTGATACGATAGACTTCGGCACTCCATGCAATCTGACTACCTCTCGAATATATATCTCCGCCATCTGATCTTGTCTATACGTCATTCTGTATGGAATGAAACAAGCAGATTTGGTCAATCTGTCAATAATGACCCAAATCGCATCGCAGCCTCTGGATGATCGAGGTAACTTCGTCACAAAATCCATGGAAATGTGATCCCATTTCCATTCTGGAATAGATAAACTCTGAAGTAACCCCCCGGGCTTCTTCCTTTCATCTTTTATCTGTTGGCAGTTCAAACACTTAGACACGAATTCTGCAATATCTGATTTCATATGTTTCCACCAGAATTGTGTCTTCAAGTCATTATACATCTTCCTGCCACCAAGATGAATACTGAACCGACTACAATGTGCCTCTGACAGAATCTGCTGTTTCAACTCTGCAACATTTGGTACAACAAGACGGTTATTCACATACAGCACATGATCACGTACCTGATATTCTGATAAATGTCCTGCTCTGACCATCTGAATCGATCTTTGCACATTCTGATCGGTTCGTTGAGCTTCTTTGATCCTCCTGATCAAGTCCGGCTCAACTTGAATAGCAGCAAGCCGTAGTGGCCTCTTATCTGTATCAAATGCTAATCCAGAGAGACAACAACTTTCAACCAACTTTGTAACACCTATCGTCGATAAGGACAAGGTACATACCTTTCGACTCAAGGCATCTGCTGCTGCATTTGACTTTCTTGGATAATATTTGATTTCACAATCAAAATCTTTTAGTAGATCAAGCCACCTACGCTGCCTCATGTTCAGTTCTGATTGAGAAAAGAGGTACTTCAGGCTCTTGTGATCGGAGTAAATCTCAAATTTCTCGCCGTAGAGATAGTGACGCCAGATCTTTAATGCAAATACGATAGCCGCCAATTCAAGATCGTGAATGGGGTATCGAACTTCATGTGGATTCAGTTGTCTCGAGGCGTATGCGACCACATGACCTCGCTGCATAAGAATACATCCCAAACCTCTGTAAGAAGCATCACAATATACAACGAAATTACCCGTACCTGAAGATATCGCCAGTACTGGAGCACTAGTCAGCTTCTTCTTCAATTCCACGAAGCTAGACTCGCACTCCTCTGACCAAATAAATGGCATATTCTTCTGTGTCAATTGTGTGATTGGCTTTGCAATACTGGAGAAATCTTGAATAAATCTTCGGTAGTATCCTGCCAGACCCATGAAACTGCGTATTTCTGGTACCGAAGTCGGTCTTGGCCAATTGATCACAGCTTCTACTTTACTCGGATCAACAGAAATACCATCTCCAGAAATGATATGCCCCAAGAATACAACTCGATTCAGCCAAAACTCACACTTTGACAATTTCGCATACAGTTGTTCGTTTCTCAACGTCTGCAAGACAATTCTGAGATGCTCTGCATGCTCATTTCTGTTCTTCGAATACACCAAAATATCATCAATGAAGACAATGACAAATTCATCCAAATACCTCTGAAACACTTGGTTCATCAAGCCCATAAATACCGCAGGAGTATTTGTTAACCCAAAAGGCATGACAATAAATTCGTAATGCCAATACCTGGTTCGAAATGCTGTCTTCGGTATATCTACATCTCGAACTCGGAGCTGGTGATACCCAGAACGCAAATCAATCTTAGAATAGACAGAAGATCCCTGCAACTGATCGAATAGATCATCAATTCTAGGCAAAGGATATTTGTTCTTGATCGTTGCCTTATTCAGTTGCCGATAGTCTATACACAATCGCATCGAACCATCTTTCTTTCGCACGAACAGCACCGGAGCGCCCCAAGGAGATACACTAGGTCTGATATATCCCTTGGCCAGAAGATCTTCTAACTGTGCTTTCAATTCTTTTAGTTCGATGGGTGCCATCCTATACGGAGCTCTCGAAATAGGGACGGTACCTGGTACAAGATCAATACTAAAATCTACCTCTCGCACCGGAGGTAATCCTGGGATCTCATCTAGAAAAATATCTGCAAATTCCCGTACTACTGGCAGATCCGCCAATGCCGGGCTCGACTTCTGCATATCTACAGCATAAATAAAGAAACCATCTGCTCCTTTTTGTAACAATCTGTTCATAGTAAGATCCGAAATCAAGGGAATCCGAGATCTGGAACCCTTCCCGTAGAATTTCCACTCGTCTGTCATCTCGGGTCTGAATCTGACAATCTTATGGAAACAATCTACAGTGGCTCTGTACTTCGTTAGCATGTCAATACCGACTATACAATCAAAATCAGCTAGACCCAACACTATACAATCTAGGTCAATCTCATGCCCCTCAAACTGTAGAATGCAATGTCTAACCGTAGTTACAGATATCAATCCACTTCCCAACGGAGAATTAATAGATACAACCTCTAACAAAGACTCAACAGGCAATGAATGCAACAATGCAAATCGCTCCGAAATGAATGTATGCGATGCACCTGTATCTATCAAGATATAAGCAGGATAACCATAAAGAGAGCAGTTACCTGCTATAACACCATCTGGTGCATCTTGTGCTTGCTCTTCTGTCAATGCAAACACTTGAGCCTGTTGCCTCGGAGGTTGACTCACTGTCTGACTACCTCGAGCTCTGGGTTGAGTAGGTGCTGGTGGAGGTTGGAAAGAGTGAACCGATGATGCCTGCCGCTCAAACTGAGGTACTGACCCGGATGCTCGTCCACTCTGGGCTGGCTGTACACTCCTCTGTGGGCAGACTTTGGCAAAATGCCCCGGTTGCCTACAAATGTTGCATCGGCCTGTAACTCCCTGGCACTGTTCAGTCGCATGTTTTCCTCCACAAGAACTACAATAAACACCTGAATACCTGGTACTCTGATCAAAACCCGTCTGTCTTGATCCACTGGAGCTCGAAGAACTGCTCCCTGGTCTTTTAAACTGTTTACCCTTGGCTTTCAATTGATCCTTTCTGCCACTGCTGCTACCGCCGCTTTCAAATCTAGAAGGAGGAGATTGTACTGAAAGTTGTGGTGGTCTTGGCACAGGAGCAACATATGGAGCACTCCGTTGTCTTATCAATCCTGCTTCCGCTCCTTTGGCCCGATTTAATGCATCCGCAAAATTATTAGGTCTTCCCGTTTTTACCAACGTAAAGATGTCCGGATTTAAGCCATTGATAAATTGATCCGCCATGGCCTCGTCATTTCCTGAAACATGGGGTGCGAAACGAAGTAAGGAAGAGAATTTGGCAACATACTCTTCAATGTTCAAAGTCCCTTGCCTCAAATTGGCAAATTCAGCACCTTTATCTTTACGATAGGAGATAGGAAAGAAACGTAAATAGAACTCCGTCTTGAATACTTTCCATGTAATTTCGGTACCACGTTGCTCTAGTGCTCTCTTCATGTTCAACCACCAGTTCTTAGCTACATCCTGGAGTTGATGGCCAATAAGCTTTATTCTTTTCTCGTCACCATACTCCAAAGACTCGAATAACATCTCAATGTCTTCAAGCCAACTTTCACAATCCACTGCCAGTTCTGTACCTTTCAAGGTTGGCGGTCGAAAGGATTGAAATCTTTTGAGCAGCGTCTCCATTGGCGTAGCAGTAACGTCCATTGGATCTCCGGATGTGCTACCCTGTTCCGGTGCTGTGGGTCGTAGAGGCACTGCTGCTCTTCGAGGAGGCATGTATCTAATAATCCAACTGATTAGTATACCAAATATACAACCGTCTCAGCCCTCCTCTAGTCAGTTACCTCTAATCTAGAATCGGTTCTGATTCAGTTAAGCACATGTCATAATCAAATCAGATAACACACACGCAATAAGGAAAGCACTAATCATGCTAGCACATCATAAAGCAAGGAAGAAGACTCAATCTACCCCGCTCATTCTATCTTATCTCACTCTAAAGGATCTATCGCTCTGATACTACCTGTTGTGGGGACCCGGGCTCTAATTCTTTTTCTTGGGATTAAATGGATCGTTATTATAAAACATGGGTCAAATTTTCGCTTTTTACATAAAAACACATGTAACCAAACAAGCATACATTCTTTATTTAATTTACAACATACAACATACAATACATGTCTTATTCTGTATGTCCTCAACTAACCAGTATTAAAAGACAGTACATAATAAAAGACAACTACTGGTCCATCTGCTACGCCCGTGATCTCCACGCTAACACGATCATCTCTGTCTCGACCTAGATCCTGCCCCACCTGTTATTATGCACACATACAGACATAACAACAGCCGGAAAACCGGTGAGAACAAATCCCAGTATAAACATGTATACATGCATTAAAACAATCTAAAACATGAAACATGCTAATATGAATATCATTCATATATAATCATGCAATGCGAATCTAATCATGTCTAGACTCGACTCGACTAGAACTCTAGGGATCCCGTTGTGAATAAGACGGCACTGTCTGTCACCTACCCTCCCAATCGAGGTGCTGTCCGTCTTATTCCTAGACTTCGGCCTGATCTGTATCCGCGTCTACAATAGGGGCGGTGATCTTCCCCTAAGCTGTGATATCGCCGAACGTCTAGTAGTCTGCCTGATCTCCAGAATGTCCTAACTTAATGCATGAATACATAATCTGTAAACAAGCATAATCATTCTAATGCAATGCCACATGATCTGTAAACAAAGCATAGCAAGATTTGTATACAAGTTCTATAAACAAATCTATAAACAATCATAATCATATCTAGATATAAACAGTAAAACAAGTATGTGATTTTGGTTGGGAAACTCAAATGTGATCTCATTTGAGTCGTGATTCCCCAAACAAAACATGTACTTACCTTTCGTCGCACAATCGCTGTCACAGTCGTCAAGACGAATCTGAAATGGAAATGTTGATACATAATCTATCAATCTTTAATCTAATCAACACCTATCCAAGTCAATACTTGATTTCGGTACAATTTGACGGCATAACGACGTAATTCTCGATACCGGTCAATCAAATTCTCAACACATATCAACACATTATCAATCTAAACTCATCAACTCATAATCATCATCCTAAACATGTCATAGTACCCAAAATCTGCATATTTAGTTCTAAACATGCTATAAAAATCGTAACAATTGCATATGACATCCGTTCTTCGATCCGGTTACGAATATATTATCTTCATACTCACAAGAACATATCCTAGAGTTCAATCATTCATTCTCCTAACACATATTTATATCAAACATGCTGGAATTGAATGAAAATTACATCTCTTGGTAGCTCTTGTTAAGAGGAGTAAAAATCTTAACTCGGAACACAAATCGGAAGATTAATTCTTAAGAAATCTTACGATGAAACCTTGGAAGAAATTTAAAGACTCCTCAGATATTCCCTCGTCCCTAACTTCTGAAATGGCAAGGAAAAGTAGACCATTATATATATATTGCATGATTCGATACACATGGCTCATCCTTTGCAATACACGTCTCCGCGCATATGCGCGAGACCTACTGTCTCGGCACTTGGCAGAAAATAACACTCGCGCATATGCGCCACTTATCTCGCGCATATGCGCCACAGCTACTGGAGGTGTCGCGCATATGCGCCGCTTCTTTCCGCGCATATGCGCCAATGCTACTGTAAATGTCGCGCATATGCGCCACTCTTTCCGCGCATATGCGCCAATGCTACTGGAATTGTCGCGCATATGCGCCAATGCTACTGGAATTGTCGCGCATATGCGCCACTTATCTTCGCGCATATGCGCCAACTGTTCTGTCCAAATTTTAAGGTTTTCTCCTCTTGTCCATGTATTTCTTATTCTCATCTCACTTAACACTCCTCATTATATATATACATACTCATATATTCCGAGTATTATGTCGATGAGAACTATTAATCTCGAGCCTTACAATTTTTTCATTACTAGGTCCTTAACCTGGAAATCTCGTGATCGAATATGTTTGTTGTAAGATTTCATTACCCAGCTTCGATAGGCTTCCATTCGAATGACTGCCCTGTCTCTTTTTTCTTCAACTAAGTCAAGCTCAATGGCCTGAGTCTGATCATTGTTGCTCGGATAAGATTCTATCCAAGTAGAAGATTTTTCGATTTCCACAGGTAAGATTGCTTCTGAACCATAGACTAAACTATATGGAGTTTCCCGAGTAGATGTTCGAAGTGTGGTTCTATATGCCCACAATACACTCAGTAATTCTTCCACCAAATCTTTACCTTTCCCATGAAGTCAGGCTTTCAGTGCTTGTACAATGATTCTGTTGGTTACTTCAGTTTGGCCATTGACTTGGGGGTAGGCTACTGAGGTGAATGATCTTCATCTCATAACACCAAGATGTGATCTTCTTTCCCTGGAATTGTATCCCATTATCTGAAATCAATCTTTTTGGGATGCCAAATCTGCAAACAATATTTTTCCAGATAAATCTCATGACCCTTTCCTCAGTATTTTGGCTAATGACTCTCGGCCTCCACCCATTTAGAGAAATAATCCACAGCCACAAGAAGGAATTTTTATGTGCCCGGGCTATGGGGAAGGGACCCATGATATCCAACCCCTACTGATCAAAAGGACACGATATTGAGATAGGTTGCATGTTAGCAGCTGGGCGTTGATGAAAATTAGAATGGTGTTGACAACTCTTGAATTTCTTAACAAGTTGGGCAGCATCTTGGTTCATTTGGGGCCACCAAAATCCGGCCAATATAGCCTTTCGATACAGCGGCAGTCCCCCCGAGATGTTCACCACAACACCCTTCATGTATTTCTCGGAGGACATATTCTACTTCATTTTCTGATAAGCACTTGAGCAACAGGGCCTTATAGAATCGCCTGTACAAAACATCATTTAAAAAGACGAACCTGGATGCTCGTTTTTTGATTTTCCAAGCTTGAGCTTTATCTTCTGGGAGCTTATCATGGACTATATATTCAATGAGAGGAGTCATCCACGAGTTTCTCCGAGTCGGGGGTACTTCCTCATCAACAGAAAGCACTAACCGGGTGAAACAGAGGACTTCCCGGATGCTTATATCCGACATAGAGGTAGCCAATTTAGTTAAGGTATCAGCTTCTTCATTTTCCTTCCTAGGAATTTGTTCAATGCTCCAATCAGTAAAAAGGGCAGCCCGGGCTGTGATGAGTCCCAAATATTTGGGCATTTTTTCGTTCTTGGCCTCATATGTTCCCTTTATTTGCTGATTGACCAATTGAGAGTTAGAATAAATTATAACTTGGGAAGCACCGACTTCCCGGGTAGCCTGCAACCCTGCCAGGACGGCTTCATACTCTGCTTCATTATTGGTGATCCGGGAGTCGATTTTTAGAGCCAACTTGATTTTTTCTCCTGATAGAGCAATTAAAACCACCCCAACTCCACATCCCGACAAGTTTGATGCCCCATCAACGAAAATTATCCATACTTCTTCTTCTCCCGGTTGAATAATCTCAATCAAGAAGTCCGTCAATGCTTGGGCTTTTATAGAAACTCGAGGTTTATATTCAATGTTATATTCACCGAGCTCTATAGTCCACTTAACCATTTTTCCAGAGACTTCAGCGTGTGTCATGATCCTCCCGAGTGGAGAATTGGTGAGGACCACAATCGGATGTGAGAGAAAATAAGGTCTTAGCTTTCGGGAAATCATTACCAGGGCTAGGGCTATTTTTTCCACTTCACTGTATTTCAATTCTGCTCCTCGGAGGGCATGACTGACGTAATATACTGGATTTTGGTCGGTCCCTTCCTCCTTGACAAGTACGGAGCTAACGACGTGCTCAGTAGCAGATAGATAAATCCACAATTTTCCCCTGGGCTCTGGTTTTACTAGAACATGTAACTCGGCCAAATGCTTCTTCAAGTCTTGGAAAGCTTGCTCAAATTTTTCGTCCCAGCCAAATTTTTGTGCATTTCTCAAAACTTGGAAAAATGGATAACTTCGATGGGCAGACCGAGAAATGAAGCGTGACAAGGCTGCAATCCTTCCGGTTAATTTTTTTACATCCCAGACAGATTGAGGGGAAGGCATGTCCATTATGGCTTTGATCTTCTCTGGATTTACTTCAATTCCCCGATCAGTCACCAAGAAACCCAAGAATTTTCCACTTCTGACCCCAAATACGAATTTAGCCGGGTTGAGTTTTATCCCATACCGTTTCAAGGTAGTGAAGGTCTCGCCTAGATCATCAATGAAGCAGGAGACTTCTCGGGTCTTGATCAGAATATCATCCACATATACTTCAATGTTCCCGCCTATCTGCTTTTGGAAAACATGATTCATCAAGCGTTGGTACGTGGCCCCCGCATTCTTCAATCCAAAAGCCATAACCACGTAGCAAAAAGTGCCCCCGGAAGTGATGAAACTGGATTTATCTTGATCTTCAAGAGCTAAAGGGATTTGGTGGTACCCCTGATAAGCGTCCATAAAGCTTAATAACTCGCACTCGGAGGTTGAATCCACCAATTGATCAATCCGGGGAAGTGGATAACAGTCCTTGGGGCAGGCTTTATTCAGGTCCCAGAAATCTACACACATCCTCCATTTTCCAGTAGCTTTAGGAACAAGGACCACATTAGAAAGCCAAGTAGGAAATTGGACTTCCCGAACGTGACTGACCCGCAATAGCTAATAACTTTATCTTTCTCCGGGCCAAAATGCCTCTTCTTTTGTTTCACGGGCCGGGATCCTGGGAGGATATTTAATTTGTGCTCAGCCACCTTTGGTGAGATCCCGGCCAGCTCCTGTTGAGACCAAGCGAAAACACTAATGTTAGCTTTTAAACAGTTCAAGAGATTTACTCGGGTGGACGTGTTGATGTCTCGAGCCACCCGTATGTGTTTCCCGGGCTCAATCTCCACTGCCTCTTGCTCTTTCTCCGCAACAAAGTGTACTTCTCTTTCTCTGGCCACCTCACCTTGAGTCTCCTTCTTCCCCTTCTCCTTCATTCTCGACCTCTTCTGATCCACTCGGACAGTCTCTCCATAGCATTTCCGAGAGGAAAGCTAGTCTCCCTCGACCTCCCCGACCCGTCCTCGTACTGAAAATTTAATTTTTTGATGGTAAGTGGAGGCCACAACTCTCATTTCATTCATAGATGGCCTCCCCAAGATAATGTTGTATGAGGACGGGGCATCCACCGCTGTAAAAATTGTCATGATAGTTTTCCTCAAGTCCCCAGTTCCCAGGGTCAGTGGTAGGGTTATTTCTCCCTCAGGGTACACGGCATGTCCAGCAAAGCCAAATAGGACAGTCTCAACCACCTCTAACTGATACTCGTGCAAATCCATTTGAACCAGTGCTTATTTGAAGATGACATTGACAGAGCTGCCATTGTCAACAAATACTCGTAATACATCGTAATTGGCCACTCGGGCTAGGATAACAAGGGCGTCATTGTGGGGTAGACTGACCCCCCTGAGATCTTCTGGGCCAAAGCTGATAACTGGCTCATTCCTCCCACTCCCATCAACTTCCAGACACTCCCTCTTGGTTCTTGCTTTTCGAGCCCGGTTGGAATCACCATCTGTAGATCCTCCCGAAATCATTTTTATTACTGCTCGGCTCGGGGAAAGGTCCTTCCTTTTGGTTTGTCTACTTCTTTCTTCCAGGGATCTTCCCTCCTCCCTCCTACTTCCACTCGGGATATCTGCTGATTTGCGAGGAGTATTGGGCCCGAGACGTCGAGACAACAGGGTGGTTGTCTAGACCTATCTCGGGAGGGGGGTGAGAATCCTGCATAGTATGCTTGGTAGATTCCTTCCTAATAGTTCGGCACTCATTCGTGCTACGAGAACAATTTTTGTGAAGAGTGCAAAACCTTTATTTTCTGGCCTTGATGGTGGTGCTGCTGGACTTGGGCGAGGATTCATATCCGAGCCGCATTCTTGGACTTCCCGATCACGAGCAATTCTCAGAGTGACGTGAGAGAAGTGCCCTGGACCATTTTTCTTGTGAGCTCTCTCCTCGGGTCTGACAACCCGGTCTCTTCTGGTTCTTTCAAGGTTTCTCTTTTTTGATTCTGCGCTTATTCCATGTTGATGTATTCTTCTGTCCGGGTTAAAAGATCTTCGAAGTTCCCGGGTAATTTTTTGGTCAGTGATCGAAAGAAATCCCCTTCCCATAATACTTGCATAAAAGCTGTGGCTTTTGTATTTGGAGCACATGTGTGGACCTCCAAAGCTACTCGATTAAATCTCTTGATGAAGGTCCTTAGGGTTTCATCTTGGCCCTGCTTCACGTCAAATAGACTGAAGGTAGTCTTCTTGTATTTCTTGCTGCTATTGAATTGGTGCAAGAATATTTTTTGAAAGTCCTCGAAGGAATGAATGCTCTGAGGTGCTAGTCCTTCAAACCATCTTTGGGCCGAGTCAATCAAGGTGGTCAGGAATACTTTGCATTTGATTTGATCTCCATAGCAATGTAACATAACCATGTTTTCAAATCGAGCAAGATGTTCTTCGAGGTCGGTACTCCCATCATAATCTTTGATTTTGGCTGACTTGAAATGCACGGGAGTGGTTTCCGGACAATGATATCGGAAAATGGAAAGTCTTTGATAACTTGAGCACTGCTCTTATAACCAACTTTCCCTTCCAACGCCCTCACCTTCTTCCTCAATTCTTCTAACTCCTCGGCCACAGTAGGAGATTTAGAACCTGCACTTGACTCCCTCTCCTCTTCCCTCCTCTCTTCCTCTTCCGGCTGCTCACGTTGCTGCTCGGGGTGACTGGAATGATGGGTGGTGGTCTTCTTTGCCATGGCTGTCTTGACAGCATCAACTACAATTTTGGTCAACTCCTCAGGTGTTAAATGGATAGTAGGCTGGGGACCATTGGGTGGCTGACCACCCATATCAGAGAGACGAGTGTTATTCTCTTCTTGGATCCGAAAATTGTCTTGGTTCGCTCTTCGAGTAGGAACCATATCAACGTCTTATAACTCAGAATTTCCCACAGACGGCGCCAATGATGTGATCCGGGAGAAATGAATGAGCCGGGTCAAGTGCTCCACTGAATCCACGTTAAAAATGTTGGAGAAATAAGAGTTGAGACGTCTGGATCCTAAGCTTGTTTCCCGAAATAAGTGCGAAGATCTGCAACCAAGAGAGTAACCACGTGAATGGGCGCCGGAGGGGTATCCAGCGTGACCACTCCGATGCTTAAGTCAGTGAATAACTCAAGCAAGAAATCAATGTAACCAAGTGATGATTGTGAAATTGGTGTGGAATGTGAGGGGGTAAATGAGCAATAAATGAGAGCATTCAATGTGTGAATAGAGAGAAAATACAAGGAAAAACCTGGTATTTATAGTAGAGGATGTAATGATGACCTCGTTCTTTGTGTTGATCATTAATTACAGTAGGACGACTAATTATACCCTATTGTTCTGACATGTCAAATCCCATATTAATCACATCCTGCCTACTTGATTTTGTCAACCATTTATATTACTGTCAGAGATAGGTCGGCTGCACACACCCTACTATGTCAGCGCAATTAAATGCAGCGCTCATATCGAAGTGGCCCAGGTAAAATGCTTCTCGGGATTTCTTATGAGGGCCCGAACATACGTCCCGGGGAGGTTATGTCCCGGGCGCTTCCATGGCCCGGCCTCTTGACTGACTGGCCCCTCCACGGATTCTTCAAGTCGTACTCCCCTCGCCCCGGGCAATCCTAGGACTCGGATGACGATCCAGTTTGTCGCCTTATTGACCCGGAAATAGTCCATGCTTCTGACCCGGGCACTTCCATGAACAGGCTCCACGGCACGGGACATCCCGGGATATCAGCAGACGATATGCTTTATCCAGTGCTAAAATCCTTTCCACCATATAGTCCACGATCAATTCATTCAAAGAATACTGAATAGCCAGCATTGTTTCAGTTTCTTCACGTAATATCTTGAACAATCTTGTGGCGTTTCGCTGTTATTCCACAAGCTGTGATGTTTGAATCTTGTTCACCACAATTTACATCACTGTGGCAGCTGAAAACAGAAAAGCCGACGAACATTTCAACATAAAAGCCAGCTTTGTCTCCCCTCCAACCCCCACAATTCCGACCACAATAGTGGCTGCGAGGATGATTATGTTGATAGAATTTAGTAAAAGTGCATTCCAGTTATCGCGCTGATTGCCAATATTGGTGTGCATTTCAATTCTATCTGATAGACATTCGAATATGGCGTAAATCTTGATGTAGGGATATCAATCTATTGGCTGCATGGCTGCAGGACAACTGGAATTTCATCCACATTTCTTGTACAATTTTTTTTAGAGTCTGGGCCAAGATTCTGTCATACTTTTTGAGATATGAAGTATTAAATTTTCTTGGATGGGTTACATTAAAAATGAGATTTAATCTTTTTGAAGAAAAAGAAATGGAACTGTAGGAAGAATACGGAGTTGAAGACTGAGCAACCATTGATCTGAATTTGTGATGCATCTTTTCATGCAAAAGCCTCCCATAGGCCATATTTAAGGGACACAGATCAAAGAATGAAATTATATAATTATTTATTTGGGGACTATTGACAAGTTTCTGACCCGGTTTGTTCACACCCATGGAGACCTCGTAAATCGAATGAATTGTAGGGATGACAATTTTCACCAAACAAAATAGAGAATCCGACACTCGATTTGAATGGAAGATATTTTTTATCTGATTAAATAAATAGATAATAGGCTATGAAGATTTTTGGGTACAAGGATGAAGACTTTTATTCGAGAATTTTATACATATTAGATCCTAATAAATATATATATATATATATATATATTTATTTATTTATTTAACCCGACCCTATTAAATATATTTCATATTATTTTGTTGAATGATATTGGTTGAATATAATGAAGAAAATTATTAGTATAAAATTAATATTATTTTTGTAAGATAATGACGTGATGATATATAAATTGTTTATAATCTTTTTTTTTTATGTAATGGTTAATTGTTATATATATATATATATATATATATATATATATATATATATATATATATATATATATATATATATATATATATATTATTGTTCTCAATAATTTAGCAAATACATTTAGCTTACTCGAAATTTGAGAAAATATGTCCACAAAAACACCCGTGAGATGGTCTTACGGGTCAATTTTATAAACTCATATATTATATGAGTCATCCACGAAAAAATATTATTTTTTATGTCAAATAAATTAATTTTTATTGTAAATATGGACATGATTGATCCGTCTCACGAATAAAGATCCGTGAGACCGTCTTATGAAAGACTTACTCAAATATATTTAAAGGTGATAATAAGATATTTGAGTTAGATATTGATATCCAATCCTCCGATTGTCATCTCTAATGAATTGGGTAGAAGGATATATTTTTACATAATATGTTGCCTAATGCATCGAAGCTTGTTTTACGTGTGTGGCGTGTTAGGTTTGATTTTTTAATGGGGTGAGACCCACATTAAATTAAATAATAATAAAATCTCTTATCCCACATCGGTATTTTTTGAAAACTGAATTTAGGAATTAGTTATAAATGGAGCTCAATTCCTTCAGTTATTGTATCCCAAAATCAAAAGCTTTTCAGCTTTGATAAAAAGAGAGTGCATGGAAAAAAAGAGTGTATTTTTTTCTTGAGTGCGGGAATTCTCTTTTGTGAGTTAGAGAAATTATTTTCTCGGTATACTCGGTTTTGGGAGTGAGGAATATTGAGTGTATTGGCGTATACACTTGTTGTAATATTTCTTCCGGTTATAAAAGTTGCAGTGCTCCGTGGACGTAGCCTATATTGGGTGAACCACTTAAATCTTTATGTTCTTGTTGATTATTTTATTCCGCATTTTTGGGTACTATTATCATCGTGATCGGCATCGCTTCGGTGTAATTCCCCAACAACTGGTATCAGAGCCTTGTGGTGAAAATTCTTAAGAATTCTGAGTATGCTCTGTGGTTGCAGCTTTGTCTGATCTTCCACATCAGAAAAGATTTTTTTGATTTTCTGTTAAGGCTAGAGAAGTGATGGCCGGAGATGATGTATCGGGACCGGGAATCAGCAAGTTCGACGGAACAGATTTTTCGTTCTGGCGGTTACAGATTAGAGATTATCTGTATAGCAAGAAGTTGCATCAACCTCTATCAGGAAAGAAGCCGGAAAAGATGGAGGATGATGAGTGGAAGCTTCTTGATCGACAAGTGTTAGGTGTAATACGATTGACCCTACGAAGAACGTGGCACATAACGTGGCGGAGGCAAAAACAACGGAGGAGATGATGTCCATTTTATCGGACATGTACGAGAAGCCATCAACAAGCAACAAAGTGCATCTCATGAAAAAGTTATTCAACTTGAAAATGAGAGAAGGTGCTTCGGTGGCTAAACATATCAATGAGTTCAACACGATTGTTTCTCAGATAACATCGGTTGAAATTAATTTTGATGATGAGATTTGTGCACTTATTCTTTTGGCGTCTTTACCAAATGTTTGGGAACCAATGCGGGCAGCGGTTATCAACTCTGTTGGAAAAAGAAAGCTACAATTCAATGATATCAAAGATCAAATTATTGTCGAGGAAGTTCGCAAGATGGATTGTGGTGAAGGAACTTCATCAAGTTCTGCTCTAAATCTCGAGAATAGAGGAAGGGGCAGGAGTGGCGAAAAGAGTTTTAACCAATGGCATGGTAGATCCAAGTCAAGAAATGGAAAAGACAATAAGACATTTGAAAAGAATGTGAAGTGCTGGAGCTGGGGTGAGACTGGTCACTTGAAAAGGAATTGCAAATCAACAAAGAACAATGCTAATGTTGTTACTGAGGAGGTACATGATGCTCTATTACTATCCATGGAAAGCCCTGGTTGATTCTTGGGTTATGGACTCGGGAGCTTCGTTTCATACCACTGGTAATCGTGATGTATTCGATAATTACATTGCGAGAGATTACGGAAACGTTTTCCTAGATGATGAAAACCTTTGGAAATAATTGATATGGGTGATATCCGGATGAAGATGACCAATGGATCTGTCTGGAAAATCAACAAAGTAAGGCATGTACCAAAATTGACACGCAATCTGATCTCGGTGGGACAGCTCGATGATGAAGGCCACAATGTGACCTTTGGTGATGGTTCTTGGAAAGTGAAAAAGGGAGCCATGATTGTTGCTCGAGGAAAGAAAACTGGAACACTTTATATGAATTCCAATTTGAGAAATAAATTAGCGACTGTGGATGCTGGAGCTAATTCAAGTCTATGGCATAGTAGGCTTGGGGATACGAGTGAGAAGGGAATGAAGATGCTTGTTTCAAATGGAAAGCTACCGGAATTAAAGATCGTTGAACACAAGCTGTGTGAAGCTGTATTTTTTGGAAAGCAGAAAAAATGTGAGCTTTTCAAAAGAGGTTAGAGAACCGACATCAGCTGATTTGGAGCTGGTACATACTGATGTATGTGGACTATCTCCTGTGACATCCTTTTGAGATCACTCAGGATATTATGGCACTACTGTTGACGATTCGAGCAGGAAATTTTGGGTTTATTTTGTGGAAAATAAATCAGGATGTTTGTGAGACATTTAAACAGTGGGAGTTAGCCATGGAAGATGTAATGGATTCACTGTCATCCAATCACATGTGGTAGTTGTCAGAACTTCCTGAAGGTAAAAGGATTTTAATAGCAAGTGGGAGTACCGGTTAGAACATGATGGTAGCAAGTGGTACAAAGAAATACTTGTTATAAAAGGTGAAAAGAAAGTCATTGGTTACACTGATATTTTCTCTTTGGTAGTAAAGTTAACTACTATTATGATTGTACTTGGATTGATGGTAAAAGAAGATTTACATCTGAACAGTTAGATTAAAGACGACGATTTTTCATGGTGAGCTAGATAAAGAAATGAATCAATCACAGGGATTTGAAGTACGAGGGAAAGAGAAAATTGTGTGCAAACTTCAGAAGAGCTTGTATGGTCTCAAACAAGCTCCAAGACAGTGGTACAAGAAGTTTGACGGTGTAATGAATAATGATGATTTTCTGAGGTATCAGGCTGATCACTGTTGTCATGTGAAGCTTGATGGTTATTAAATCATACTACTGATATATGTAGATGATATGTTGATAGCAGAAGCTTGTTTGGAGGAGATTGATAAACTCGAGAAAGAGTTATCAAAGGAATTTGCTTTGAAGGATTTGGGTGCTGCAAAACAAATCCTTGGAATGAGGATCCTTAGAGATTGGGTGAATGGAGTCTTGAAGATTGAGAAGATTCCTGGAAGCAAGAATCCAGCTGATATGCTCATGAAGGCTGTTATCATTGAAAAACTGAAGTTGTGTTTGACTTCAGTTGGTCTCCTGGACTAACAAAGGAGGTATGAGCTGCTGCACTGATGGTGTGAAGACATGATTGAAATCAAGTCTTCAAGTGGGAGAATTGTTAGGTTTGATTTTTTAATGGGGTGGGACCCACATTAAATTAAATAATAATAAAATCTCTTATCCCACATCGGTATTTTTTGAAAACTGAATTTAGGAATTAGTTATAAATAGAGCTCAATTCCTTCAGTTATTATATCCCAAAATCAAAAGCTTTTCAGTTTTGATAAAAGAGAGTGCATAGAAAAAAGAGTGTATTTTTTTCTTGAGTGCAAGAATTCTCTTTTGTGAGTTAGAGAAATTATTTTCTCGGTATACTCGGGTTTGGGAGTGAGGAATATTGAGTGTATTGGCGTATACACTTGTTGTAATATTTCTTCCGGTTATAAAAGTTGCAGTGCTCCGTGGACGTAGCCTATATTGGGTGAACCACTTAAATTTTTGTGTTCTTGTTGATTATTTTATTCCGCATTTTTGAGTACTATTATCATCGTGATCGGCATCGCTTCGGTGTAATTCCCCAACATGGCGAGGTTTAAACAATCTCAAAACTTGGAATAAATATGCTAGTATTGAGTTTTAATGCATGTTTGAATTATGAGATTATTTCGTGACAACGAAAAATTCGTATACATGGAGAAAAAGAGCGATTATAAAATGTATATTTTTAGAGAGTATCATTTATATTTTTAGAAATGTGTATTAAGTAAATTTCAGAATAACATAGTAACTTAATTTTGAGATAACACAGCAACTTGCAAGCGGTAGACGAGTAAATGGACACACTCTTTTGTCATTTTGATTAGATTAGAAGATGTCACAAGACCCAACAAGTATAAGGGTTTGTCAATGAACTTACGTAAATCTTATTTAAAGGATTTATGTTTCGAAAATGACACACATCGTTGACCATATTGTTAGATGTAGATGTTAACCTGGATATGTTGAATGTCTTGAACTCGAGCAAAGCGCAGCAAATTGAATCACAAACCAAGCAGCAACAACAAGATCAAGTCGAGGCAAGGAAAATCCTTTCTCCGCAAGACGAAATTGCCCGTATATAGTGCTATACGTCGCAGGAAATCGTCCCCAAGATACAACGACTTTACGTCGAGAATTTGCAGCACTTCAAATCTCGAAATCAGCGAACAAATATATGCCAAAGCTCTCAAGTAATTTTCGGAAATGATGCAGCAATATGAGTGAGGATGGAGCAAAAATTCAACAACCCTTGAATGTGATTTGAGGGACTATTTATAGATGATCAATGGTTGTGTTGAGGAGACATGTTTCTCCAGACCGGATGCTTCGAATAGACACCATTTTAGTCAAGGGATACATTGTTTGGGTGAAAAACTGAAGTCACCATAGCCAAGGGACGCGCATGCTTTCAGGAACAGAGCCGCGCGCGCCCGCGCGACAATACGCGCTGGCCGCGCGCAGCATTCTGCCCTTGAGAGCTGCACGCACAGCAAGGCGCGCGCGCCCGCGCGACAAGCTGCGCGGCCGCGCGCCTTGCCCTGTGTTCTCGCACAGTAGGCAGTCGGGCGCGCGTGCCCGCGCGAGAAACTGCGTGGCCGCGCGCCCTGTTCTGGCCGATGCTCGGACAGGCGCGCATCCGCGCGGGATGTGGCGCCCTTGCACGCGTACCTCTGCCCAAGTATATCAATTTGCGACTGAAAATTTATTCTTCAATTAAATTTGGTCCAAAAAGATTAATACTTATCAAAGACCGCACCGACCCGAGACGAGACGAGCGCGCGCGCGTGTGTTCCACCGAGACGCAGTCTACTGGACTCTTCCCACTTCTAAAAACTTCTGGTACCTCTTGGGACCCAAACCCCTATTCAAACTAGGAGTTTATAAGGGAGACATCATTTAGCTACTTTTCCAATGTGGGACAACTCCCACTTCCTTTACCCTTCAACAACACTTCATTCTTCATTTATCCAACACATATTTATATCAAATTTTCAAGACGGCAATGGCGGAAAATTTTGTTTAGCAAAAATAAGCTTAGTTATAGATTAGCGAAATGAGGATGATATCTCGATTTATAGAAGAGTTAAATAGAATATGTGTTTCACAAAATTGACTTGTAAGACTGTCTCATAAGAGTTTCTTTTGTTGATTAAAAGTAGTGACTTTTCTTATATAGTAACAAAAAATTAAATCAAGAACCTTTAATTTTAAGCATCTAATGGAAAACAGAAGGTATTCATGTTGTTTCGAACTTTTGATTTCATATATAGCTGCTGATTGAACGATTATTAATTTATATATACAAACCAGTGAGAAAAAAAAAACACTAAATATGCTTACTTATAGCTAGAACATAAAACTATAAAAAATTGAAAGAATTATTTTAATAAATTGTACTATTAATTTAAAAAGAGAAGATATATATAAATTTATAGAGAAAAATTTAAAACTTTTATACTCATTAATAACTTTTGGAATAATCCATTTACATTATTTTAATTTTATTTGAATTTATTTAATTTTTAATGTCTAAAGTTAATTGTTTGATATTGATGAATCACTATACCTACCTTAAAAAGTCGAAGATAATTATGAAATATTTCCGAAAAATAACTCCGGCGAGATTATTTAAGCTAGAGGTTTGTTGTTGTTTGGTGAGTACATATTATTTTTTTTTTGAATGATTTCTAAAATTTACCTTTAATATTTATATTCATTTTAAAATTAGGGTTGGTGTTAACTTTGGATCACATCTTCTGTCAAGCCCCAGATTTGACGACTGTTCTCAGTGTACCAAGACGAGTCTTTCCATCATGCTTATGTCCTCACTCATACGCACCCTAGAAAACTTCCCAGTGAGTCACCCATCCCAAAATTGCTCCAAGTCAAACATGCTTAACTTTGGAGTTCTTATGTAATGAGGTACCGAAAAGAAGATGCACCTTCTTGATATGTGTAGTACATATCAAATCTTTTAAGCCCTCCTCAATTGTACAGTCTCATACCTGAACAGTTTCGAAATACCTATTTTTCCGGTGTAAGATCAGTTCATTCATGTTCCCTCCGTCTAGAAGCCTGTTAGTAGTCGCTCATTGTTCGTGGAACCTCATGGAACCGACGATCGCCCCCTGCCCTCTTCGGCCTCGGGCCTCACACCCTCAAAACATGATATAATCGTAATAAATTTTAAGAATAACATGATATCACAATTTCAAATTTGAATGTGAGGTAGCATTCGGCTTCAGGTACCCGATACCCGATCCGAGTCATCAGATATTTACCCAATGTGTTTTTTTTAAGTCGAGATCGGTATTACCCTAATACGAGTTTTATATATCGGGTTGATGATGTGGTAGGAAAAATCCTACCTGATACACGATCGAGTAATCACAAATAAAAGGTAATTAAAACTTTATTTTTCTTTCAATTTATGAGATATTAAATTTAGATGTCTTTAATATTGAATTAAATACTATCTTTTCATGATTTATTGAATCTGTTCGTAACATTATTATATATATATATATTTTTTTTTCATGAGTTGAAAATTTTGTTAATTTATTCTTTAAGATTGAATTAAACACTATCTTTCATTATTTATTGAATGTTCGTAACATTATTGTATTTATTTATTTTTTTCATGAGTTGAAAATTTTGTTAGTCTATTCTTTAAGATTGAATTAAACACTATCTTTTCATTATTTATTGAATCTGTTCGTAATATTATTGTATTTATTTATTTTTTTCATGAGTTGAATTTTTTTTAATTTATTACAATACAAATATAATATGATAAGAGTAATCAAATAAGTGCAAGCTTCTATCACATCATTACGTAATAAAATATCAAAATAAAATTACATCCAAGTAACAAAACTACAAAAATGATGATAATAAACAAATTTAACAAAACTACAAAAATGATGATAATAAACAAATTTATATTTCAAATTCCAATACTTAACAAAGACCATGACTTTGTGATTTCTCTTTATTATTATTTTTTTCAAATATTCTTTTTAGTTTTCGACTAAAATGTATATAATTACATCGAAGCCCTACATATATCGTTATACCATAGTACATTTTATATTATAAAAAATCATATCGTTATTTTAGAAAAAATAGATACTTGAAATTCCGACAATCTGAAATATTTTGAAAAATCTCATAGATTAGTAATCAAAATAACCAGTGAACAAAACAATTAGAAAGAAAACTTAATTTGCTACGAGTCATATTTTATGTCGGCTAGACTTATTATCTATGCTAACCAGATGTTGTGTTTGCTGTATCCATGTCATTAATCTCAATTTTGCAGCGTACAATTAACATTAATAACGTCCGAACTAATCTAGTCGACATGAAATATGATTCGTAGAAAATTAAATGTTCTTTTAACGGTTTTTTTGTTGATCATTTTGATCAGTGTGTTCAGGGTTGTTCGTGTAATTTTTATAGAAGTTTAATATCTTAAACATCTATGTGAATTTTACATGAAAAAACATCTATTTGAATTTTACATGAAAAGTATATATTTTCAATATTTTACCGAAAGATTTGGTGCAAAAAACGTGTGCATAAAATAAATAAATGGATCGGAACATAGGAATAACGATTAGTTGAATCAAAACATTTTTTTGGGTTCATTCTCTATTCACAAAATTGTGATACTATGTCATACAAAATATGATACACTTTATGTGGAAATATGGTATACTTCATGTAGAAATGTGATAAGACTGAACACAAAAAAAAAACGACGGCCGAGGTCCGAAGACAATTTCCGGAATAACGTACTCTAATGCGTTCACTGGGAGCTAAGTCTCGTGCCATCCGCCCCCACGTGGTGCCTAACTTCAGTGCTGCCTGCTTTAATGTACGACGGCTTATTTTCGTAAGTCGGGTGTTTAGGAGCTATAAGTTTCGTTTCTCAGATCAGACAGCAATAGCGTAGCACTGCACACAGAGAAATCTTCCGCTGTCATATATGTACTGGCGTTGTTTACGCTCCATTGTAGAAGATAGGAGGAAAATAGTATTAGTGAACAAGGATGGGGTCGGTTGCCAAGAAGGGGTTGCAGCAGTATTTGGCACAACTCCAACAACACCCTCTTAGAACCAAGGTTTCTGATTTCTTTTACTTTCCTTGTTTCTTCATTTTTGCCTGGTTATCGGCTTCATCTTTACCTCGATTTTGGCGCATGGGTTTGGGCTCTTTTTTTGTGATTTCTAGAATTTGGGTGTTTTTTTTTTCCTTTTGGTCAGATGATAACAGCGGGAGTACTTTCAGCGATTAGTGACATAGTGGCACAGAAGCTTTCTGGCTTTCAGAAACTACAACTCAAACGCCTTCTTCTTAAAGTGGTATTATTTCTGATGCCAGGTTGAGTTTTGACGTGATGTTTCTTGGATGATTAATAAATTTCTGGTTCAACTCTGCCTGGGGTTCGGGGGTGTATCTGTATAAGAAAACCATGGTTTTTATGTTTTGATGTAGGATTTATTAATTTCTCTGAATCTTGGGAATGGCCGACTCAATTGGGTGTTTGTAATTCATTTTTCTTGTGGTAATTTTGAGTGAATCAAAGTTGTGATAAATTGGTTTGTTTCTCTGATGTTGCATGAGTACAAGTTTATTCGAATTGGTTGTTCTGTGGAAGAAAGTATATATGTTCTCTTCAGGGGTTTGTGGAGCAAGTAGAGCTTTAATTATCTATAGTTCTCCTTGCGAATTCAGAAGGTTTGTATTTGTCGGTAATCGATGTATTGTTGGGTTTGCCTCCTAAGTTTATGGTAATGTTGCACACTCATTTGTCGAATTTGCAATTGGCTGATTACAAATTGATAGGCTGTGTTCCAAGACATTGTCTTGATGGTTTCCTACCCTTTTATATATTTTCCCATTATCACCGGACTTCATTATAATTGTTGTTCCGTTTTAGTGCTTAAAAGTTACATGCGAGCTTTTGATAACATGTTTCTTATCTCTTAGCTAGTAGGAATGACTGTATAAAGGCTGTAAGTATTAATAATGTTGTAGCTCAAATCTTTTATATGATAAGTCTTACGTTTCAATCATTGTCGACATAGATAGTTATATAGGAGAACAGAACAATTTTTGCTCTCCAACGTAGCTCGACTTTGATTTTTCTACTCCGCCTTTTGGTTTTATTTGCAACTCACTTCCTGATGAGATCAATTACTTTATTATGTTCTCAGATCATGATTTTTCTCTTGTTCAAGTGATAGACTTCCATGGCTCCTTTTGAATCTGAACAATTCTTAAAAACATAGAGCAACGTTCTGGAGATCTTTTACGCGTATCCACTTTTTTGTCTTAACCATCTCTCACATCACCAAGTATTGCTTGTACTTGATATTTGACTCCCAATGGCTGAATGCAGATTTTTGGTTCTGCATATCTGGGTCCGTTTGGGCATTTCTTTCACATTTTGTTAGACAAACTTTTCAAGGGGAAGAAAGACACAAAAACTGTTGCCAAGAAGGTAGTCATGCCCTTGCATGAAGTTTTCTTTTGTTATTTATAATTCTTTAATTTCTCCATCCCTAGTATCATTGAAGTTATGATCTTTTTGGAGCGTGAATGTACACTAAATGCAAATGAAAAACACATTCCAGGTGGTGCTGGAACAGCTGACGTCTTCCCCTTGGAACAACATGCTCTTTATGATTTACTATGGATTTGTTATCGAAGGTTAGTTTCTCTCTCAGCTTCATTTCATTTATGTGCTACGATCTCTCAGCTTCATTTCATTTATGTGCTACGGTGTTTCGGAAATAAGGAACTCTAACCGCAGCTATCAGATCATGTCAAATGTGTTTGGGTTAGAATATAATGTACTATTAGAGTATTTTTTTTGGTATGTATGAATGTATTTTGGTTTAAATATCGCTGAATGTAGCATAATATAAGCTTATGAGTGTTTTTATCTATTTAATTTTTGAGATGACCAATGGGGAGCATATGCAACCTTTCAAAAATAAGTGATTCTTCACCTTTCACTTAAAAAAAATCAATTTCTTGTGTTTCTTAACCCTAAATTTGGTTTCTGCCTCTACTTAGTTTAATTCAAATCCAAAACATGGTATCATGTAGATTATGATTCTCCAAAAGTGATTCTAATATTTTGGTAAATAAATGAAACTTTTTTTGGACACTCTTACCTCCACTATTTTTCTGTAATCCAAATACTGCCCATTTCTGATTTTTTTTTCCAATCTTCACTGTCTGATTAATTTAATTATGTATTGAAAAGTATAATCTTTTACAAACGCTCCCTATATGACTAGACGACGAGTTACTAAGATTGTATCGCACACAGGGAGACCCTGGTTTCATGTGAAAGCTAAAATCAAGAAGGAATATCCGGCTGTGCAGTATACAGCCTGGACGGTATGTGAAATTTGATTATATCATTGATAGTTCTAGTAACCGATTCTCTGTTTCAAATAATTGGCTAACGTATCCCGCAACAGTTCTGGCCAGTTGTTGGATGGATAAACCACCAGTATGTGCCTCTGCAGTTCCGAGTTGTTGTCCAAAGCGTCATCGCCTGTTTCTGGTTCGACATGTTTTTCTGCTTTGCGTGTTTTGCTATTTATAGCATTTTTAACTCTAAATTTACTTGATCTGATGGATTTTTCTCCATTTTCAGGGGTATATTTCTGAATCTTAGAGCAAGATCTATGGCACTGACTAAATAAGTCGACGAGATCAATCATATCCGACGATGGTGTTCGGGGAGAACGACCTTCAACTGGTTCGTCAATAATACATTGATACTCAGTATATCATAAGTTATAGCCAGGCCAGCAAGAAAGCCACTTGCTCTTATCAACAATTTAACATGTTTGCCTCACAATTATTTCCGAAGTTGGACCTACTTCTCTATGTCGCCAATTACTTGCTTCTCTGGTTAACAAATCAATTTTCTTGGTTTAGGTAAGCATAAAACCTCCTGTGAGACGGTCTCACGGGTGATTTTTGTGAGATGGATCTCCAATCTGACATGAAAAAGTATTATTTTTATGTTAAAAGTATTACTTCTCATTTTAAATATGAATTATGTTGACACTCACTCCAGTTTCAGTCAAATTTACATACCAAAACGTCTAAACGTACTTGTGGATTTTTCAGTTCTCCGTCTTTTACTTCTTGTAGAAAATAACTTTTGAAGTATACTTTTATTTTATATCGGTATATTATTAATAAGTGAGATAATTTTCGATGGAGAAT
Organism: Primulina eburnea; assembly: GCF_022965805.1. Taxonomy (NCBI): domain Eukaryota; kingdom Viridiplantae; phylum Streptophyta; class Magnoliopsida; order Lamiales; family Gesneriaceae; genus Primulina; species Primulina eburnea. The sequence continues at coordinate 8,370,962 of NC_133108.1, forward strand.
GGTCCCGGTGGAAATATATTTTCAATTAGATATCAAAAGCTACTACCAGGGACGGAGCCACCCCAAAGGTTGGGTGGGCTCCAGCCCAGACTTGATTTTTTGCTTTATTTAAAAATATGGATGAATTTTTTTTTTTTTTTTTTTAAATTTTAGCCCATTTTAGCCCACATTTTAGCCAAAATATTTAAAAAATAAAATAACATTGAATATATCACAAATTTTAGCTCAAATTTTTTTAGCTCAGGATCGAAACTTTTTCTGACTACGTCCCTGGCTACTACCTTTGACTTTAATGGAATTTGTTTTTCCAAGCATTCATATTTCGTAATCTTTAATAAAATTTAAGCTGAAAATGCGAATGGTCAAGATTATTGGCAATTGGGCTCGTTCTGTTTGATTGCCAATTCGTTAATTGGCGTTTTATGATATGTTTTCCGATAAATCTAAAAAATAATTCTTCTCAAATTACAAAATTATTTCTTTTTTATTTAATAAAAATATTGTAAAAAGCTATTTAATAAATTTGCTACCCTGTAGAAACTACTTTTGGTTTGACCATGTAGAACGCTAAAAATAACCTCAACTAGATTCACTAGTAAAAATTAAACGGGGATAATAACACAAATTAACTGCCAATTTCCATGTAAAATTCCTAACGACTTACTTAACTTCCCTTTTTTTGAGTTGACTCGAGATATCGTCTTAAATTTGAAATATCAATGTCTGATGAGCTACGCTATGTGTCGTCGGCATAGACACACACCTCCCCAAATTCATGGGTCTAATAGTCCGATTCATATCACTCAAGTAGATGCAATATGCGCTGTCATAAGTATAATGGAATAAAATTGAGCATTGGATAAAAATTATAATTTTTTGACTAATGATAAGTTCTTGATCACAACAATTGATATTAGAGCGAGTTCATGTGTTCAAGCCTTCCAAGAATCATATTTCAATATTTCTTAGGGTGAGGGATGTTGGGTTAAAAATGTATTAGTGAAAGTAGTAGTGAGATGAGTGATCTCCTGTGAAGTTATTGTCCGTCAAACTGTTAATGTTGCTCTGCTTGATTTGTATGACAATGTTTAGTTTTTTTTGGTCAAATGCAATTAATATAAACCAACCAAAATAATTTAATTTGAACATACCTCAAATTTCTTTGAGTGAGTCTCATGTGAGATCGTCTCACGGATCATAATTCGTGAGACGGGTCAACCCTACCCATATTCACAATAAAAAGTAATACTCTTAGCAGAAAAAATAATACTTTTTCATGGGTGACCCAAATAAGATATCCGTCTCACAAATACGTCCCGTGAGACAGTCTCACACAAGTTTTTGCCAATTTCTTATAAAAAAATATAAAATGATTTTATTGAAATACAACATTAAAGTTTATCTGAATTATATATATATATATATATATATATATATGTATATATATATATGTATATATATTATATATTTGGTAGCTCACATGTCGTGGTTGACAACGAAACATGCAATAAATTACCAAGAATTTGTTGAGAACTGTGAACCTTATTTTTTATGGGCCAGATGAACAAATCAGGCAGAAAATTAAAAAATTTAGGTTTGTTAAAGTCCATGCGATCTCAGGCTTTAGTGTCTTACATTTGAATTTTCCCTTTAAATACAGATTAAATGATCAAGCTCGAGCTTAATGTCTTAGGTTTTAGTTCTTTTTAAGCGGTAGTGTATTCACTTTTATTTCTAAATTATTATTTTGTTATATATATATATATATATATATATATATATATATATATATATATATATATATATATCGTACCCATATTTGTGTATATCTATGAGGTGACACTTATATATTTGTTACAAAATTTTAATATTTTTTCATCACATCTAATATATGAATGTCACTTTATAGATGAACAAGATAGATAGACACAGTAACTTAGAGTAAAATTAACTTAAATTGGTACATGAATTATTAGATAAATGACAAATTAGTACATAAATTTTTGTTAGTAATCTAATTACCGCATACTGACCTGACCGGATTCTTGCCAAATTCCGGCGGAATTTAACTAAAAAGTTTATTTGTTCTTTTTATCATAAACTAATTTAACCAAATAATTTCTCATTCCCCAAATAACGGATATATTGATGAACTGTTTGGGAAAATTGCAATTTTAGTTTGATAATATTTGCTTTTTTGGTATTTTGATAATTAATTTATATTATCAAATTTTAGTCTTATTTCTATATCTTTTGATTTATTGAAATTTTATCATTTTTAATAGGGAGTACTAATATAATACTATATAAATTATCAGAGCTACATCAGCGTCATATCAGAAAAAAAAAAACTAAAATTTCCAAAAACCAAGATGATATACTAAAATTGAAATTTAAGAACATAAAATATCAAAATTATATTCAGTCAAACATATAGGATCAAAAGCGCAAAAGTTATGATAAAAAATATAATTTTTATTCTTTTCAGAAAACAAATCTTCATGTTTTTTTTAATAAAAAAACTCAGAAAACAAATCTCCAAAGTACTCCTTTTCAATTCTCCGATTGTAATAATTGCTTTTAGTTTACTATTTAATCATTTCAAAAATATAATTCATTACTCTATTATATTCCGACACAAAATATATAACTTATTTTATTTTTTTACAATAATTTTTATATCTAACCATTTTTTATCTTAAATCATTGTGTGTTAAAATTTGAAATACTTTCAATTTTGGTAATGACAAAAACAACATCAAATAGTTTCAGGGTCTAGCTATGGCTCTTTTAAATTTAGAGGTTTACAGTTGCAGGACAAGTCAAACCGCTTATCGCATTATCAGAACTTCAAGCTGCAAACATTATCAAAAGATCATTACTGAACCACTCTATCAATGAAGTGTTCTTAGTCAAATCATTCAAGTTCTAACCGCTCTTGATCCAAATAATTGGTAATATTTACTTTTTTGGTATTTTGGTAATTAATTTATATTATCAAATTTTAGTCTTATTTTTCTATATCTTTTGATTTTTTGAAATTTTATCATTTTTCATTGGGAGTGCTGATATAATACTATATAAATTATCAGAGCTACATCAGCGTCATATCAGAAAAAAATACAAAAATTTCCAAAAACCAAGATGATATACTAAAATTGAAATTTAACAATATATAATATCAATATTATATTCAGTCAAATATATATTATCAAAACCGCAAAAGTTATGATAAAAAATATAATTTTTATTCTTTTCAGAAAACAAATCTTCATGTTTTTTTTTTAAAAAAAAACTCAGAAAACAAATTTCCAAAGTACTCCTTTTCAATTCTCCGATTGTAATAATTGCTTTTAGTTTACTATTTAATCATTTCAAAAATATAATTCATTACTCTATTATATTCTGACACAAAATATATAACTTATTTTATTTTTTTACAATAATTTTTATAACTAACCATTTTTTATCTTAAATCATTGTGTGTTAAAGTTTGAAACACTTTCAATTTTGGTAATGACAAAAACAACATCAAATTGTTTCAAGATCTAGCTATGGCTCTTTTAAATTTAGAGGTTTACAGTTGCAGGACAAGTCAAGCCGCTCATCGCATTATCAAAACTTCAAGCTGCAAACATTATCAAAAGATTATTACTGAACCACTCTATCAAGGAAGTGTTCTTAGTCAAATCATTCAACTTTTAACCGCTCTTGATCCAAATAATTGGTAATATTTACGTTTTTGGTATTTTGGTAATTAATTTATATTATCAAATTTTAGTCTTATTTTTCTATATCTTTTGATTTTTTGAAATTTTATCATTTTTCATTGGGAATGCTGATATAACACTATATAAATTATCATAGCTGCATAAGCGTCAAATCAGAAAAAATACTAAAATTTCCAAAAACCAAGATGTTATACTAAAATTGAAATTTAACAATATATAATATCAAAATTATATTCAGTCAAACATATATGATCAAAACCGCAAAAGTTATGATAAAAAATATAATTTTTATTCTTTTCAGAAAACAAATCTTCATGTTTTTTTAATAAAAAAACTCAGAAAACAAATCTCCAAAGTACTCCTTTTCAATTCTCCGATTGTAATAATTGCTTTTTGTTTATTATTTAATCATTTCAAAAATATAATTCATTACTCTATTATATTATGACACAAAATATATAAGTTATTTTACTTTTTTACAATAATTTTTATATCTAACCATTTTTTTATCTTAAATCATTGTGTTAAAGTTTGAAATTCTTTCAATTTTGGTAATGACAAAAACAACATCAAATTGTTTCAGGTCTATGTGGGGACCCGGACGCTAATCAAGTTCTTAATCACTTTCTGGGAATAATTAATCAATTATAAAGCAGGGTCTAAATTTTTTTTTTAATACACAGCGGAAAAGTACTGTAATTTACCTCAAATTACATATTAAACATAAACATACAAATTACATATTAAACATGAACATACAAATCTTGTGGTATCTACAAGAGTTCAACTAGGTTCAACTACATCTCAGTGCTGAATCCTATGTTGCTTCGAAGCCCGGATCTCCACGCTATCTAATCTTCTCTCGTCCTCTTCTTGACCCTGATCCAGCCCCACCTGTTGTCATGCACACATACAAAACAAGACAACAGCCGGATAACTCCGGTGAGATATAAATATCCCAGTATAAACAATGTAAACATGCAATTATATAGAAACATATACAAAAGCATATATCAGTTATCATTAACATGTAGCAACTCAACAAACATGAATGATAAGAAACTGTAAATCAACATGTCATATCAGACTCCACTTAACCGACGCGTCGTCTCAGACTCGACTCCACTGACGCGTCGTCTCAGACTCGACTCAACTCTAACCTAGGGATCCCGATGTCTGGATATAGGTAATTATATCGAATCTCAGTCGATAGAAATGAATCAATCCCTAAACGGCATCGATATAATTCATATATCAGTGTCTGGGCGAATCAGCCGCTGAATTGAAGAATCAGTCAAGAATTAGGCGAATCAGCCAATAAATAGACGAATCAGCCTGTAATTAAGCGAATCAGCTTAAGTTTAGACGAATCAGTCAATAACCAGACGAATCAGCCGGTAATTAAGCGAATCAGCTTAAGTTTAGACGAATCAGTCAATAATTAGACGAATCAGTCAATAACCAGACGAATCAGTCGGTGACTAGGCGAATCAGCCTATGACTCAACGACTCAGTAATCAATACATGTAGTGACTATGAATCAACAGACTACAAACATCAATCTCATCAATTACAAATATCAATGTAATAAACTAAGTATGTGATTTAGAGAAACTCGAGTCAAACCTTCCTCGAGTTGTGCAATCCCAACACAACATTAATTTATACCTTTCTTTCTGATACTCTGACCCTGTCGAAGTCTCGAACTCAAAGCCTGTCAATACTCAATCTGAAAATCACAATATCGAGGGTACAATATCAATACACCACTCAATCAATACTGGATATAATCAGAATTCAATCAAATTCGGTTTCAACGGCATAACATCATAATCTCCATATATCCAGCAATACCATATCAGGCAGATATCAATTCTACCATCTCATAATCGATAATCACTCAATTCTGATAACAATTCTCAATCAACTCAACTCTAAAAATCATAACAATTTCATATGGTATCTGTTCCTCAATCCAGTTCCAATTATACGATGTCTAACATACCAAGAACATCATATATGAATCATATCAGATTCTGACGATACCATAATTTCATAACATATCAAAACGTAGCAAAACTTGCGTCCAGTTATAGCCTACGTCGATAGGAACACAGTACCGAAGTCGGATTCAAAATCGGACGGGCGGATTTCTCACAAAAAGCGTAAGGATTTTTCAATTCTTTTCCCTAACCTTTCTCGATTCTCCCCTTTCTGATTCTGAAGAATTCGTGCATGTATATATATATATATATATATATATACATACATGGGCATGCAGCAAGGCAAATGGCAAACCCCGCATGCAACACGTCTCGCGCTCGGGCGGTAAGAAAGTACCGCTCGAGCGCGGAACTTTCTGTTCAGATGCATGGCCTATTATCCATTGGCGCTCGGGCGGTAGTTTTCTACCGCTCGGGCGCCGAGCTTTCTGTTCAAATATCACTTTTATGGTGTATTGGCGCTCGGGCGATCTCTTTCTCCCGCTCGGGCGCCACGAGTTCTGTACAAAATCTTGTTTTTCTTGCACCTACGCCCGGCTTTTCCACGTTTGTTCCTACAACCTCAATTCTGCCCTTTAATCAACGTCTGATTACAATCATTAAGTCTCGGGTATTACATTTCTCCCCCTCTTAGATCTGAGTTCGTCCTCGAACTCGCAAGTAATTAATTCAGATATGTCAGAAGAAATGTATATAGAGTTTAAATCAGAAACTCATCTCAATGAATCTGTTCTGAAATTTCAATCTCATATCAAGTTCTATTTCTGGAAATAGCTCTGATAAAGTCAATCTCGCAATACTGGTTATACAACATGTGGGGCCCTTAACTCCTAATCGTTATTACAATGCAATCTGATTAGGGTTAATTAATCACAGCGGAAAACGAGTTTAAAATTCCTTTACAATGAGTCCAAAATATCTCTTTTAATATTTAAATACTAAAAATAGTATCTAAATTCAAATCATAAAACACGCCCACACGAAATCAAAACCAATCACATACAAACATATCATATCCTCGGGACATGCCCCGGTATATAGATACATATATATATATACTGGGAACAAGACATAAACATAAACCTCATCCCAAGCTGTGGCTCCCACCAGAAGTACCCTATCCGGTCTCCTGATATCCTGGAGTACCTGCCATTGTCCACACAAAAAGACAACAACAGCCCCCCTTGGGGGTGAGCAAAGCTCCGTATGGAACAACCAATCATATATACCACAGATATCTAAACAATGATATATGGTATGCAATGCATGTATGTCGTGGAGGTATCAGGTCAAATTCCCATCCACTGAGCACATGTCATGTAGTGACCCGTTCCAGAATCACCTACTAATCAAAAACTAAGCATGCAATTAACCTAATTAACAATAATCAGAGATAACAGCGGAAATAGTCAACAAAATAATGGTTATACAACCCAATCGAAGTCTAGAATAACTCAAAATAAAAATACCCAATACAACCATATCGAATCAAAACAATACCGATAAACTAAACCAACCAGCTACTCAACGTCCTCCTCCTGCTCCTCCTGAGCTGTCCAACCTGAGGCCTGCCCCGTGGGAATGGGGTGTCCAAGAATAAACAAAACCGAGGACGTGAGCGATAAGAACGCCCAGTACAAAAGTATGAGTATACAAACCTATATGAAATGCACATGCTATGATATGATACCAGGGTAGTCAAGAAACAGGAATCACAAAGGATCTCAAAATGCTCAGTCTAGAGGCGCCAAGTGGATAGTGCCGCGCGGTCCAACCTCTGGGTCACTGCATCCACTACAAGACAGACGTGGACCTAAAATGTCCCGGACCACCGAAGCCCTCCCGACCCGTCGGCCACTGTGTACTCTCGGTGTCCATGCGTCCACAAGACAGGGCTGAGCGGCCCCAAGATATAGCTTATCTCGAAAGAGATACAGCTCAACAGTAAAGGCTATCTCGAAGGAGGTACGGCTCAACATGAAATGCAACGTGCAGTAATAAACGTGACATAATAGCATGCATCATATGACCTATATCAATGCACCACATAATCATGCAACACATATAAGAATGTATACTCAACCAGGATATCTCGGATAGTACTTTCGTACCTCTATCACAGCAAGCCTAGCCTTACGCAACACCGCTAATCAGGTCTAGAACAAGCCTACGCATCAAAAGCATACTCAATCAATACTACCATGCTCGACTAGCAAAACCAGTACTCCCTAGTACTACCAAAGGTTTAGGGTTTACCTTCGTCCGTCGACAGCCCTTTGATGTCGATTGCCTCGTAACTCAGGCGCCGCTACGCTACTACTCCTGGCAGCTCTTGGCTATCGCTCGACCAACAACTAACCCTAGAAACCTTCCAAACTCTCCAAAATGAGAGAAAACTCAAGAAATTGGCAAGTCAAAAAATGAGAAATCCGAGCACTATTTATAGGCCATGTTCGGATCCTCCGAACAACACTTCGGAACGTCCGAACGCTACGTGTCCATTGGCTCTTGACAGCTCATGATCGGATCCTCCGATCATACACTTCGGACCGTCCGAACTCCCACGTGTCCAGCTGCTCTTGACACCTCATGATCGGATCCACCGAACCTACACTTCGGAACGTCCGAACTCCCACGTGTCGATCAACTCTTGACACCTAATGATCGGATCCACCGAACTCACTTCGGACCTTCCGACCTCTTCGGTGCTTCCGAACCATCTTCGGTCCGTCCGATCATGACTCGGTCAAAATTACACATTAAACCTTCTTAATCACCATTACTCCGTTAATTACCCAATTTGGAATTCGGGCTACTACATTCTTCCCCCCTTAAAAAGATTTCGTCCTCGAAATCTAGGCAAGAGAATGAACAAAACGAAAATAACAACATCGTTACCCTCAAAATCTAAAGGACAACCCATCACTAGACGCTTGGCTAAAACCGAATGACCCATCGGAGTAGAAACAGAAAGAATGACGTCTATGATCGTCCTGGTCACCCCATCGACTTACACTTCCCTGACTACTCTCATCACCAAAGTGGTCAGCCATTGCTACAACAATAGAATGGGGAAACTAGTAAATTGGTCAACGGAAATCCCAAAACAGAATCTATATCCCAAAATCGTATGCATGCTCTGATACCATAAATGTAGTGACCCGTTCCAGAATCACCTACTAATCAAAAACTAAGCATGCAATTAACCTAATTAACAATAATCAGAGATAACAGCGGAAATAGTCAACAAAATAATGGTTATACAACCCAATCGAAGTCTAGAATAACTCAAAATAAAAATACCCAATACAACCATATCGAATCAAAACAATACCGATAAACTAAACCAACCAGCTACTCAACGTCCTCCTCCTGCTCCTCCTGAGCTGTCCAACCTGAGGCCTGCCCCGTGGGAATGGGGTGTCCAAGAATAAACAAAACCGAGGACGTGAGCGATAAGAACGCCCAGTACAAAAGTATGAGTATACAAACCTATATGAAATGCACATGCTATGATATGATACCAGGGTAGTCAAGAAACAGGAATCACAAAGGATCTCAAAATGCTCAGTCTAGAGGCGCCAAGTGGATAGTGCCGCGCGGTCCAACCTCTGGGTCACTGCATCCACTACAAGACAGACGTGGACCTAAAATGTCCCGGACCACCGAAGCCCTCCCGACCCGTCGGCCACTGTGTACTCTCGGTGTCCATGCGTCCACAAGACAGGGCTGAGCGGCCCCAAGATATAGCTTATCTCGAAAGAGATACAGCTCAACAGTAAAGGCTATCTCGAAGGAGGTACGGCTCAACATGAAATGCAACGTGCAGTAATAAACGTGACATAATAGCATGCATCATATGACCTATATCAATGCACCACATAATCATGCAACACATATAAGAATGTATACTCAACCAGGATATCTCGGATAGTACTTTCGTACCTCTATCACAGCAAGCCTAGCCTTACGCAACACCGCTAATCAGGTCTAGAACAAGCCTACGCATCAAAAGCATACTCAATCAATACTACCATGCTCGACTAGCAAAACCAGTACTCCCTAGTACTACCAAAGGTTTAGGGTTTACCTTCGTCCGTCGACAGCCCTTTGATGTCGATTGCCTCGTAACTCAGGCGCCGCTACGCTACTACTCCTGGCAGCTCTTGGCTATCGCTCGACCAACAACTAACCCTAGAAACCTTCCAAACTCTCCAAAATGAGAGAAAACTCAAGAAATTGGCAAGTCAAAAAATGAGAAATCCGAGCACTATTTATAGGCCATGTTCGGATCCTCCGAACAACACTTCGGAACGTCCGAACGCTACGTGTCCATTGGCTCTTGACAGCTCATGATCGGATCCTCCGATCATACACTTCGGACCGTCCGAACTCCCACGTGTCCAGCTGCTCTTGACACCTCATGATCGGATCCACCGAACCTACACTTCGGAACGTCCGAACTCCCACGTGTCGATCAACTCTTGACACCTAATGATCGGATCCACCGAACTCACTTCGGACCTTCCGACCTCTTCGGTGCTTCCGAACCATCTTCGGTCCGTCCGATCATGACTCGGTCAAAATTACACATTAAACCTTCTTAATCACCATTACTCCGTTAATTACCCAATTTGGAATTCGGGCTACTACATGTCAGAATCAATCGAATCGCTATCAAATCAAATCAATGCTCGAGCTGGCACACCGGCCGATATGGGAATACACATATGACAACGTCGACGAAGCGTCGTCAATCCCACATCTCATATCCAATCATATGGGGCCACAATTGTCTATGCTTTACGGGTCATATAATACCGGCATAGCGATTGTGTTCACAAACCCCGGAATCCAATCCAATCATATCAGGGTATCCAAGGATCATAGCTCAACGTGCATGTCATGTATCGATGTATGCATAAAATGATGTGTGTTAACAAAACATTTATTTTGTACATCGATACTCAAATCTCAATGTCATGTATGCCACATCAAATCATCAAATAGGCACATAGACACGTATTCCAATCCAATTCCAATCAAATCAATCCAATCATATATCATATAATACAGATACCTGTCGTATGTTACCCGGTCGTAACATACCTCAATTCTTCGTTCCAATTGATGTAGCCTGAAGATATTGATATAACACTTTATCTACATCAATAGCATATTCATTCCAATCAATAACATACTCCAAAATCATTAACATGAGTTTCAAATATCATTTGAAACTTCAAAAATTCATATCAAATCCAAACCATATCATAATTCAATTCCGACTTCGAATATAAGTTTATTGTCGGATATTCTACTACATATCAGAAATTCAACTTCAAATACATAATATTCCAGAACCTTGATATTTAAAGCTGATGGAACTGGAAGAAAATTACCTCAGTCAGAAGCCCTCAACGCGCAGATAACAAATATATAATTTGTTTCGCGTTTAGACAGCGTTTCGAAGTCAAATCGGACGATAGAAAATCAATTTCTCTTTCTCTCTCTCGAAATTACTATGTTGCAAGTGAAGAAAACGAACAGAAAAAGAGTTCTTATCCTTCCACCGCTCTCGCGCTCGGGCGGTAGAATTCTCGCGCCCGAGCGCGAGAAGTTCTGCCCCCGAGTGTCACTTGCACCGCGCTCGAGCGGTCAAAATCTACCGCTCGGGCGCGGAGGGTTCTGCCTAAAACATGCAGAGTTCCACCCTGGCGCTCGGGCGGTCATTTTCTACCGCCCGGGCGCCACACGTTCTGTACCAATATTTTGTTTTTGTACTTATTGGCGTCTGGCTTCTCAAATCAAATTCGTACAACACCAATTCATATACAATCTTCATTCTCTCAATTTCATTGTCACGAGAAACATCAAATACATAATCACATATCAAATCCATTAATTATCGATAATCATATCAGATTTACGATAATACGATACACGGTCCTTACACAACATCTGTATATACCCGACTAACAATTCGTAACAGCTCAACACTCTCAGCTGTTATTAAGTCTGTTTATCTCAATCAAAGATATATCCGATCTTTGGTCCCAAATACCAACAGTCATCGTCCGACGTTGGCATATTCAATCTGTTTATCATGAGCTATTTTCATTTTCTCCTGAATTAGCTTCCTCTTTTCAGTCATATCTCTGATCATGTCAGGTCTGATCTCAGGAATCTCAGAGATATCATGTCACTAACAAGGGAATCCATATATCTTTCCGTACAACGCTTCGAAAGGAGTTATCTCAATACTCGTTTGATAGCTGTTGTGGTACGAAAATTCATAAAATGGCAATGAATCCTACCATTCAGTGTTAAAATCAAGCATTACAGCTTCCAGCATATTCTCCGAAATCTGGATAATCTACTCTGACTGTCCATTAGGTAGTGAATACTATTCAGTATTCAGATATAATCTAATATCTAACTCTTACTGTACATTCTGTCAGACATGCAAAATCAACCAAAATCACGGTCTGATATACTCAACTCTCCACACTCAGTGAAATCTAATCACTTTTCTGACATAATCTCAGTAATATATCATATTTGTATATCTACATGTTTGGGTTAGCACTCACAGACTGGATCAGTCTGTCATTCCTAACTCAATCCATACTCAATTCCGAGAGGAATGTAGTAACTTCATCACGATATCCCTGGAAATGTAATCTTATTTCCATTCAGGAACCGACAAATTACATAACCACTCTCTTGGTTTGTTTCTTTCTATCTTTATCTGTTCATAGTTTAGACATTTCAGTCCAAACTCTGCCATATCTAATCTCATCTGCTTCTATCAAAACATTTTCTGCTATCAGGATGCCTACTGAATCGAATATCGCATCTTTCTGACAATCTATATCATTTTACATTCGAAATATCGGGCACAAACAAATCAGTTATTAACATACAATACAGTCATACTTACCTGATTCAAACACGAATTCAAAATAACAGCAAGATTCAATCAGATTCAAAACATCACTCATCAGTACTGATCTGTTAAACTCATAAAACCGCAAATATCTTACATTGATATCCACCTCGGCCAACTAATTACGGTTTAATTCTGTGAAAATCAACGAATATCTCATCTTCAGATATAACACATCCTGAATGCAATCTGTCTCAATCAGGATTCACCATATCAACAGTTTCTGATATCAGTTCAAGGCTAAAATCAATCCCTCTGATTGGAATCAGATCTGAAATCTTATCAGAAAAAACATCGATAACTTCCTTATCATTGGTAAATCAGCCAATGATAGACTCAACTTCAGTAAATCAACTGAATACCTAAGGAGTCATTCTGCTCCTTTTTGTAATCATCGACTCACAGCTAGTACGAATATCAAAGGAATTCTCAGTCTAGAATTCTTATCGTACAATATTCATCTCTTGGTCATCTCAGGTCTGATTCTCACCATCTTCTGGAACTAATCTATGGTAGCTCTGTACTTGATCAGCATGTCAATATCAGTAATGCGGTTCCAAAATCAGAGAACACTAGCACAACACAAGATACCACACGATCTAACTCGATCTCATTCTCATCCTACTGTAGTATACAAAATCTAACAGAAATCACTGATACAAGATCTTTTTCCAAATGAAAAGAAACAAATACTACAGTAAATAGGGACTCAACAGATAATGCATGTATCAATGCAAATTTCTCAAAAGTAATAGTATGTGAAGCACTGGTACCCCTCAATACATATGCAGGATAATCAAACAAATCAGTTACCTGCAACATTATCATCTGGTGCTTCCCGAGCCTGCTCCTCGGTCAAAGCAAATACTCTGGCCTGCTGTCTAGGAGGCTGGCCAACTGTCTGGCTTCCTCCTGGCCTCTGCTGTGACTGAGATTGTGCTGGCTGAAATGAAGGGACAACCGCTGATCGTCTACTTCCCTGTGCCGCTGATCCAGATGATTCGGCTCCCTGGAATCTTTGGGAACCCCTCTGTGGACATACTCTGGAAAAATGTCCCTGTTGTTTGCAAAAATGGCAGCTACCAATTACTCCTTGGCATTGTTCAGTGGAATGTCTCCCTCCACAATTTCCGCAGTACACGCCAGTATAACTCTGCTGAGAACCACTAGAGCTAGAAGAACTGCCGCTAGAATTCTTAAACTGCTTTCCTCTAGCCTTCAGAAAATCTTTCCTTCCACCACTGCTACTGCGACTCTCGAATCGGGGAGGTGGTTGCGGTGGTCTCGACACTGGAGGAACAAATTATAACGTACCGTAATTTTCATACTCAAAATTTGCGGAAAAATTAAAAATTTTCTTAAATACGAAAATAAAATCAATACGGTCGTCACTACATCATCCATTCACAATAAATGTTTTGCTAAAATAAGGTTTTCTCAAAACGTCTCGCATCAAACATAAAATCAGAGTAATTCAACTTTTGCATAAAACTTAAACATTGCGGTCCTCGGGTTTAGCCTCCCGTCCAGTCCAAGCCTGCCCCTTGGTCGCCACCTCCTGTCTCCTCATCAACATATTCACCTGCATCGATCAAGTCTAGTGAGTCTAAAGACTCAACACGTATAAACTGGAATAACGAGTACTACGTAATAAAACCACAAGCAACTTTAAAATAGAACATACATACTTGAACTTGAATTTGCGTACTAAAACTTGAACATACGTACATAACATAGACGTGCCATAACTTGAAACATTCATAAACATTCTTGCATACTTGAACATACTTAAACATACATACTTCATCATTTTGCGTAGAGGATGTTACAAAGCAAGTGACCCATACATAATAAACGCCTGATCAGACAAACCGCAGTACTGGGCTGACAGGGACGTATCCACTGCCACATACATGAGATCCCCGTTCATAATTTAACGGGCTGGTTGGTCCCCGTTCATAATTTAACGCTTTTCAACCACGATCTAACCCGTTCATAATTTAACGGGGTGGAGAGGTCCTCGGCCACGTTCACCGACTTCCAAACCCATTCATAATTTGGTCACAAGACGTTTAGCATACCTCAAAAACTTAAAATATTTCCTTTGCACGTCATACATACTTACCTGGCGTTGAGGGATTCGTTGGACTTCAACTGGGGCCGTTGCTGCACATACTAGCATGAATTTGCATACTTAACTTGCATAACATAGCGTAGAAATCATACTTACTCTCGAGTTCAATCATTACTTAGGACATTCTAAAATTTCCCATGACACGACCTTGATAATCCTTGCAATAAACCATGACGTCTAACCTCAAAGCATACTAAATTATTTTTCTCAAAAACGAAGGACACGGACCCCGTACCTACATCCGTGTAGGGGTCCGTGTAGGCTCTGGAAATAGACACCGAAGGAAAGCAAAGGCACGGACCCCGTGTCAGGGTCCGGGTAAGGGTCCGTGTAGGTACTGCCTGGTGTGTGTGTCGAAAAAGAAGGGCACGGACCTCGTCTATAGGTCCGGGTCAGGGTCCGTGTACCTAATGTGAAGGGATTAATCGGAAAGGGGAGGGGCACGGACCCCGTGCCAGGGTCCGTGTCCAGGTCCGTGTACCTACTGTGGTCGCGAACTTACGAAATTTCTGTACATGCTTTGCTTAACATCATAGACTCGATTACACGGACTATGAAACGACACCCCGAGACCCACCTTAGCATGCCATAACATCAACCAAATTCGTACAAACACCCAAAGCAATGAGTTCACCTTACAACACATACAATTCAAAGCTATGATGGTAAGTTGAGGGACGTGTGTTGGGTTGTACGACAATCGTGTGGGGTGGGGCGGGAGGGGGAGGAGCGGTGGTTGATGTATTTTTGCATTCGCGGAAATATTAGGGGCGTCAATAAGATGATTATTGGGGGGGGGGGGGGGGAGGGAAGGGGAGTTAAAGTGTGGGGGGGGGGGGGGGGGGGGGTAGTTTGTGTATGATTAGGGAGATAATTAGGGGAGTCAATTAAGATTTAATTAGGGGAGTTAATTAGGTTAATGAAAATACTAATAACTAATTAACATGCTAAATAAAATACTAATCCCCACTAATTAAGTAGCACCCCTAATTTAAAATAAAATGCACAAGTGTCAAATTTTTAATATTTAAAATCCCCAACTAATCAAATTAGTATTTTTGAAAATCTTAAAATCTTAAAATCGCCTAATATATTAAATTAGGCTTTAAAAATGCTAAAAACTTAATAAATCATTTAAATGTCATTTTCTTGACTTGAATAAAATGCCCCATTTTAAAATCACCTAAATCGTCGCCGGTCTCATTTCCTCGATCCCGCCTCGAATAATCGCCTGAAACATAAAACTCAAGGAGAACGTTTTAACGTGGATCAATTAAACATATTATAATTTAAAAATAATGAAAATTCATAAATCATGAATTAAAACCCAAATTAATGAAATAACCATGCATTAAAACCATTTAATACAATACATAAGGAATTTAATAACTAGCATGCATGTGGCTCACGTGGACCTTAAAGTTTTGGGACGTCACACAAATTCAGCTCCTCTCTGCCTTATCAGGCCTGCTTCAGCGCCCTTTGCTCTATTCATGGCATCCGCAAAGTTATTCGGTCGCCCTGTGTTCACCAATGTAAAAATATCGGGATTCAAGCCATTGATGAACTGATCAGCAACCGCTTCGTCATTTTCAGACACATGTGGAGCAAACTTCAACAAGGTAGAGAACTTGGTCACATATTCTTCAATGTTCAGCTGACCCTGTCTCAAATTGGCAAATTCCACCCCCTTGTCTTTCCTGTACGATACTGGGAAAAATCGCTGATAAAACTCAGTTTTAAATACATCCCAAGTAATAATCGTACCTCGTTGCTCCACGGCCCTCTTCATTGTAACCCACCAGCTTTGTGCAACATCAAGCAACTGGTGCCCAATCAATTTAATCCGGCGCTCATCACTGTACTCCAGTGATTCAAACAGCAACTCAATGCTACCTAACCAACTCTCACACTCGACTGATGTCTCAGTACCCTTCAGCGTTGGTGGTTTGAATGACTGAAACCTCTTTAGCAAGGTTTCCATTGGAGTAGGTGTTACATCCATTGGAGGATTCGATGTACTACCCTGTTCTGGTATTCTTCTGGGAGGCATATCTGAATATCACAAGGATTAGTAACCCAATCCAACAACCTGTTTCAATTCAGTCTCTCCTCCGATCATCTTACTGCTGATCGAGAATCGGTTCGAATTCATTTCAAACAATACATATTACAAAATCAAATCAGATAATTCAAGTAACATGTATTATATAAAGCAGTAAGCATAATAGATTGCTAGCATGCAAAAGCAAGGAAGAAAACTCAATCTACCCTGCTCACTAGCCTCTTCTATCTCAATCTAAAGGATCTATCGCTCTGATACCACCTGTTGTGGGGACCTGGACGCTAATCAAGTTCTTAATCACTTTCTGGGAATAATTAATCAATTATAAAGCAGGGTCTAAATTTTTTTTTTTAATACACAGCGGAAAAGTACTGTAATTTACCTCAAATTACATATTAAACATAAACATACAAATTACATATTAAACATGAACATACAAATCTTGTGTTATCTACAAGAGTTCAACTAGGTTCAACTACATCTCAGTGCTGAATCCTATGTTGCTTCGAAGCCCGGATCTCCACGCTATCTAATCTTCTCTCGTCCTCTTCTTGACCCTGATCCAGCCCCACCTGTTGTCATGCACACATACAAAACAAGACAACAGCCGGATAACTCCGGTGAGATATAAATATCCCAGTATAAACAATGTAAACATGCAATTATATAGAAACATATACAAAAGCATATATCAGTTATCATTAACATGTAGCAACTCAACAAACATGAATGATAAGAAACTGTAAATCAACATGTCATATCAGACTCCACTTAACCGACGCGTCGTCTCAGACTCGACTCCACTGACGCGTCGTCTCAGACTCGACTCAACTCTAACCTAGGGATCCCGATGTCTGGATATAGGTAATTATATCGAATCTCAGTCGATAGGAATGAATCAATCCCTAAACGGCATCGATATAATTCATATATCAGTGTTTGGGCGAATCAGCCGCTGAATTGAAGAATCAGTCAAGAATTAGGCGAATCAGCCAATAAACAGACGAATCAGCCTGTAATTAAGCGAATCAGCTTAAGTTTAGACGAATCAGTCAATAACCAGACGAATCAGCCGGTAATTAAGCGAATCAGCTTAAGTTTAGACGAATCAGTCAATAATTAGACGAATCAGTCAATAACCAGACGAATCAGTCGGTGACTAGGCGAATCAGCCTATGACTCAACGACTCAGTAATCAATACATGTAGTGACTATGAATCAACAGACTACAAACATTAATCTCATCAATTACAAATATCAATGTAATAAACTAAGTATGTGATTTAGGGAAACTCGAGTCAAACCTTCCTCGAGTTGTGCAATCCCAACACAACATTAATTTATACCTTTCTTTCTGATACTCTGACCCTGTCGAAGTCTCGAACTCAAAGCCTGTCAATACTCAATCTGAAAATCACAATATCGAGGGTGCAATATCAATACACCACTCAATCAATACTGGATATAATCAGAATTCAATCAAATTCGGTTTCAACGGCATAACATCATAATCTCAATATATCCAGCAATACCATATCAGGCAGATATCAATTCTACCATCTCATAATCGATAATCACTCAATTCTGATAACAATTCTCAATCAACTCAACTCTAAAAATCCTAACAATTTCATATGGTATCTGTTCCTCAATCCAGTTCCAATTATACGATGTCTAACATACCAAGAACATCATATATGAATCATATCAGATTCTGACGATACCATAATTTCATAACATATCAAAACGTAGCAAAACTTGCGTCCAGTTATAGCCTACGTCGATAGGAACACAGTACCGAAGTCCGATTAAAAATCGGACGGGCGGATTTCTCACAAAAAGCGTAAGGATTTTTCAATTCTTTTCCCGAACCTTTCTCGATTCTCCCCTTTCTGATTCTGAAGAATTCGTGCATGTATATATATATATATATACATACATGGGCATGCAGCAAGGCAAATGGCAAACCCCGCATGCAACACGTCTCGCGCTCGGGCGGTAAGAAAGTACCGCTCGAGCGCGGAACTTTCTGTTCAGATGCATGGCCTATTATCCATTGGCGCTCGGGCGGTAGTTTTCTACCGCTCGGGCGCCGAGCTTTTTGTTCAAATATCACTTTTATGGTGTATTGGCGCTCGGGCGATCTCTTTCTCCCGCTCGGGCGCCACGAGTTCTGTACAAAATCTTGTTTTTCTTGCACCTACGCCCGGCTTTTCCACGTTTGTTCCTACAACCTCAATTCTGCCCTTTAATCAACGTCTGATTACAATCATTAAGTCTCGGGTATTACAGTCTAGCTATGGCTCTTTTAAATTTATAGGTTTACAGTTGCATGCAGGACAAGTCAAGCCGTTCATCGCGTTATCAGAACTTCAAGCTGCAAACATTATCAAAAGATCATTATTGAACCACTCTATCAATGAAGTGTTCTTAGTCAAATCGTTCCTAACCGCTCTTGATCCAAATAATTGGTAATATTTACTTTTTTGGTATTTTGGTAATTAATTTATATTATCAAATTTTAGTCTTATTTTTCTATATCTTTTGATTTTTTGAAATTTTATCATTTTTCATTGGGAGTGCTGATATAACACTATATAACTTATCAGAGCTACATTAGCGTCATATCAGAAAAAGTTACTAAAATTCCAAAAACCAAGATGATATACTAAAATTGAAATTTAACAATATAGAATATCAAAATTATATTCAGTCAAACATATATGATCAAAACCGAAAAGTTATGATAAAAAATATAATTTTTATTCTTTTCAGAAAACAAATCTTCATGTTTTTTTAATAAAAAAACTCAGAAAACAAATCTCCAAAGTACTCCTTTTCAATTCTCCGATGGTAATAATTTCTTTTTGTTTATTATTTAATCATTTCAAAAATATAATTCATTACTCTATTATATTCTGACGCAAAATATATAACTTATTTTACTTTTTTACAATAATTTTTATATCTAACCATTTTTGATCTTAAATCATTGTGTGTTAAAGTTTGAAATACTTTCAATTTTGTTAATGACAAAAACAGCATCAAATTGTTTCAGGGTCTAGCTATGGCTCTTTTAAATTTATAGGTTTACAGTTGCAGGACAAGTCAAGCCGCTCATCGCGTTATCAGAACTTCAAGCTGCAAACATTATCAAAAGATCATTCCTGAACCACTCTATCAATGAAGTGTTCTTAGTCAAATCGTTCAAGTTCTAACTGCTTTTGATCCAAATAATTGGTAATATTTGCTTTTTTGGTATTTTGGTAATTAATTTATATTATAAAATTTTAGTCTTATTTCTATATCTTTTGATTTTTTGAAATTTTGTCATTTTTAATTGAGAGTGCTGATATAATACTATATAAATTATCAGAGCTACATCAGCGTCATATCAGAAAAAAATACTAAAATTCCAAAAACCAAGATGATATACTCAAATTGAAATTTAACAATATAGAATATCAAAATTATATTCAGTCAAACATAAAAGATCAAAAGCGCAAAAGTTATGATAAAAAATATAATTTTTATTCTTTTCAAAAAACAAATCTTCATGTTTTTTTAATAAAAAAACTCAGAAAACAAATCTCCAAAGTACTCCTTTTCAATTCTCGATTGTAATAATTGATTTTAGTTTACTATTTAATCATTTCAAAAATATAATTCATTACTATATTATATTCTCACACAAAATATATAACTTATTTTATTTTTTTACAATAATTTTTATATCCAACCATTTTTGATCTTAAATCATTGTGTGTTAAAGTTTGAAATACTTTCAATTTTGGTAATGACAAAAACAACAACAAATTGTTTCAGGGTCTAGCTATGGCTCTTTTAAATTTATAGGTTTACAGTTGCAGGACAAGTCAAGCCGCTCATCGCGTTTTCAGAACTTCAAGCTGCAAACATTATCAAAAGATCATTATTGAACCACTCTATCAATGAAGTGTTCTTAGTCAAATAGTTCAAGTTCTAACCGCTCTCCAACTGGCTAGTTATAACCAGATCAAGATGGATACTGTAGGATCGAGTGCTCACCGCTTTACCAAAAGCTATATCTAGTAGTAATGGTGCAACTCAAATCTTTTAAACTGCACAACAGCTCAAGCACCATGATTCGATCGTTCTACCAAGTAAGGACAATTATTGTACCCAACAATCTCCCTCCCAATAATTGGACTCCTTGCAATCAATGTGAATCGAACCCATGACCTTGGCTCTGATACCAATTGTAGGACCAAGTGCTTACCGATTTACCAAAAGTTATAGCTAGTAGTAATGGTGCAACTCAACTCAAATCTTTTAAACCGCACATCAGCTCAATCAATATGGTTCGATCGCTCTACCAAGCAAGGACAATTATGGCATCCAACAATCTACCTCCCAATAATTGCACTCCTTGCAATCAATGTGAATCGAACCCATGACCTTGGCTTTAATACCAATTGTAGGACCGAGCGCTTGCCGCTTTACCAAAAGCTATAGTTAGTGGTAATTGTGCAACTCAAATATTTTAAACCACACAGCAGCTCAAGCACCATGGTTCGATTGCTCTACCAAGCAAGGACAATTATTGTACCCAACAGATATCTTGGAATCGAGTTCTTCAATGCTATCAGATAAAATATCACACACAATATCATACTAATTCATGATTGACAAGAATGTTTCCTAAAAGGTCAAGAGTTAATTAACTTTTCACGAGCTAAAAATAGAAAAAGTCGTAAAAAGCAAAGAGACATTAAATAAACCTTAAATTCATTGTACAATGAAGAGAACTTTATAATAAAATGTTGTTGGGAGATAGTACATATGATCGTTGAAAAGTTTTCCGGCTGTTGAGAAATTTAGGTATAAATATGCAGATTTAGGACATCGAAGACAAGAAGATTCAAGTATTTGCAATATTCAATATACAAGATCTCGAGTACTCTTATTCTTTAAAGTATCGATCCTCTTATCAGGACACAATTATATTCTATATTAAATAATCAAGAATCAAATTGTGCTACTTTACCAATTCTAGCCGTTAAAAGCTATCCGTTGGAAAATATATTGTTTCTGGTGAACCAAGGGTTTTAAATAGCCATAGTTTGTTTTGAGAAGTTATCAATAAGAGTTACGATAAAGGTATTGATAAGTCATAATCAAAGTTAGTTTATACAAGGGTTGTACAAATCAAATTGTTTTAGTAGATTCTTTCTTAAGTGAAAGAAGATGTGTCATATGAGTTGTTATCTTCAAACATCCATAAATTCTTGTTCCCATTAGTTACGAATTTACTTCTGTTTGTCTGTCTATTTATCTAGTTGCTTTGTTAATCGATTGCTTGCATTTTGTTTGTGTGTGTGTGTGTGTGTAGTTTCTGCACTCAATACTCATTTTTGTGGTCCAGTTCAGTCTAGCTGTTTAAGAAAAGATTTTAACAAATAAAAACTTTTAAATCTAGTTCAATTTTACAAAATATTTTATAATATTTATTCACCCTCTATAAGCACAATTTTCAATCCCATCAAGTGATATCAGAGCCGGTTTTTCTTGAGCTCTAATATTCATATATTCAAATGATATCTTTTAATAAGATCTCTATGTTCTCAAAATAATATTATAATATATGATTGAAAAATACGAATGCAGTCATGCCTATTCGCACAAAATGATGATTTAGATATGTCATTACCTACTGTCCAATAGAGATACTCAAAGCCAACACAACCATAGTCATATCTGGGGGTGCACCTCAAATTGTTGAAAATCATCGGTCAGAATAGAGCGTTGAGGATAAAAAGAAAGTCAATCTAGATTATGTAGCCAAATACGTCTTTTATAAGGCCATTGAAAAGAACATGTTCGACAAAATCAAGACCTGCTCTACTGCCAACAAGATCTGGGAAAAGGTGACCCAACTTTGCGAGAGAAATAATGAAATGAAGGAGAACAAAATGATTGTGAAAATTCAAAAATATGAAGATCCAAAAATTAAACCCTCCAGACTTTTAAATAAGTATGATGAACAGTTTAGTATATATTTGTACTTGAACTCCATCACTTGAGAAATATTACTCTAACCATGAACTTGCTTTGAAGGTAACGACAACATTGTCCAGATAAGGAGACGTGAAGATGATGACAATGATGGAGTCCAAAGATCTCAACAAACTCGAGTTGCAGGAACTATTTGCTGTGACATCGAATTCTCGCACCCAAGACACATCGGGAGTTTAAAATTTTTGTGTCTCGACATCCAAGATGTTGCTTGGGCGTCGTGTGTTTAAAAATCATTCATAGGGTATTAGAATTTTATACATGCGCGTATAGAATGCTGGACTCCAAAATATTCCGGTTTTTAAGTGGATATATCCTTTTTGTAATTCTCTACGAACGGGAACTCCGGTTTTTATCGTCTAATTAAGTCCACAATCAGAAGTTGTGTTCCTTGCTTGGATTGCACTAGAAATGACAAGCGATTCGTGCGTTGAGACTATAGCATCCGAATTTCCAAAATCCAGAAACGACGCGGCTGCGGCGGCTGCGGCGTTGGAAGGACACAAGGTGGCCAAAAGTTTTTCACGAGAAACTTGTGGTGGCCGAGACTTCCATGATTCTTAATCATGAACTTTGTGCTAATTGATTATTAATCAATCATTAACAAATAATTATTAATTCTTAATCAACAATTAAGCAAATCCAATTTGCTTTTGTAGCCAAAATTTCTTCCAATTTTCCTTGATGGCCATGAGTTTGCTTGTGCAATTGGGAAGGATTTTTTTTATTTTATTTTTTAAAATTTTGTGGAGAAAACAACACTTATGCATTAAGCTCTTTATGATGTATATATAGAGGTTGACTCCTAATCCAATTAGGAGACTCTCTCCTACAAGGACTCCTAATAATTGTGGTACTAGAATTCTAAATATTTCATTATTTCAAAACTCTCATATTATTAATATGTAATATATTTATTAATTTTTAATAATACATGATATATTAATACCATATATATACACATATTTATATCACTATAAAATATATACATGTATATGT
Source organism: Primulina eburnea (assembly GCF_022965805.1). NCBI lineage: Eukaryota > Viridiplantae > Streptophyta > Magnoliopsida > Lamiales > Gesneriaceae > Primulina > Primulina eburnea. The sequence goes on from NC_133108.1 coordinate 8,394,897, forward strand.
ACATTAATTAAATTAAATAACCGTTATTTAATTTATAAAATTAACTCATTGGTTAATTTAATTCTAAACTTCTCTAGAACATTTATGAGAATTTGTGCATGTTAATAGCCATCACTACTAGCACAATCATTTCTTTATCATTTAATTAGTAAATTCTCAATTTACTAAAGAAATGATTCTGAAGTCATTATAATCCTGATCGACTATTCGAGAACGCCGATGTATCAATGATACAAGTCTCGTTCATATAATGAAAATTGAAAATTTCGAATATCAAAATTTTCATTTTACCATATTGAGCGGCTGCCAGTTTTAGTGAACTTTTTTACAAAACAGACAGTTCCACTCTCTCTTCTTATTTAGCTTAAGCTAACTTTCATTTATTCTATCTTATGGAATCAGCTCATAAACTCCTTTATAAGTTTCCTGTTTGATCCTCATCAGACTATAAGTCGCCAAATTTCAACTCCTTGGAATATAACTATCTCATCGAGAACACATAATCCGATACTTGTGTGACCCTCAATGGTTCAGGGATACAGCCATCCTTGGGTTTACATATATATGTGATTCAGAATAACATTTATTCATAATTTCATCAACTTCTTGATCAAGGATGTCAAAACTCATTTCTGATTGGACCAAACAGATCATAATAAGAGCATCTAGTATCATCGCCTCACGATCCCTTATGTATCACTGATAGTGCCTGCAAAAACCTTTATTCATGGTTGGTGTACAATACGGTCCCTTCAAAACATATATCCCGATTGAATATGCAACCATTGATATACGAGAGTTGCATATGAATTCGATAACGATGTGATTTATCTTTGAGTAATAGTGTCATGGTATGCCCAACTGAGGAAAAAACATTTCAAACTGCACATGTCTTACTATGGCCAAAGATTCCTTGCATTATTATTACATCATACCACATAGGATATCTTTACTCGTAGGCAAACAGTGAATCTCTGACTACAATGCATTTGCTCTCACATATTTTGAAACTACATCCAACCTTGTCACTTGACGATCCTCAATAGAGTCGATAAATCGATCAATGAGTTTCATGATCTTACGTTAGAATATATGATACACTTCCTAATGAGTTTCATGATCTTACGTTGTGAGACAAACCTCATGGTACCTATTGTATATTCAAGGACTTTATCTATACAGCTTGCATGGGTATACAGATAAAGTATAATTTCATAATCAAATGAAATCATAAGATATTATTAAAATAAAGATTGTTTTACATTAGAGTCAACAAAAGACCGAGCCTCAGGTTGGCTTACTTTAACACTATTTTCATATTTAAAGGCATATGAGTTCAAGCTATGTATCCGGATAGAAGAGATCCTTTCACTATCAACCCACCAAAGCTATAGCTGGAACAACCCCTACTTTAACCATCAGTGAAGAGTATTCCATCAGGAAACCTGTTGACAAGATAATCAATGAAACAATTAATGCCCTTAGTTGTTAAGAAATTTTGCAAATTTATAAGAAAGAATCTATCCAAGTTTAATTATTATCGTAAAAAAGATCAAGCTAGTGATGATCAAGCTTGTTTTAAGTGTAGAAAGAAGGGTCATTTCATCGCAGATTGTAAAAAGACAAATAAAGACGGTAAAAACCCTATGAAAAGACGAGACCTAAAGATGATAAAGAGATCTTTCAAGAAAAACAAGCAGAAAGTGCTTGTTTTTTAGGATAAAAAAGTAAGTTGACTGAAGATAAGCTCCAGTCTCATGGTAGGTGTTAAATCGGAGATCACGAATGTCGAGATGGAGATTGTCGATGATATGGTATCTGACTTTAAATCTAATGAATTTACCCGTGCGGATCTTGTTACGACATTGCATAGGTAGACGAGTATAAAAATTTTTTGCAATCATTCGAGAAAGTCAAAACACAGAACACAATCCTAATAGAAAAGTTAAGTTACCTGGCAAGAAAAAAGAACTTAAGAGTCTGAGGTGAATTTTAATGTTCTAACGCTAAGATTGATAACTTGCGAATAGTGTTATAATAAATATTAATGAGAATAAACGGTTGAAACAATTAGTCAATTATTGGAATGAGTCTTCTGCTTCTATTGAAAAGATGCATGAGTTGTGAAATACTGTAAGTTTTGGTAATGACAAAATTAACATCGAGTTGTTTAAGGGTCCAGCTACTTCTCTTATGTATTTAAAAGTTTACATTCACTGGACAAGTCGCACTCATCGCATTATTAGAAGTTCAAGATGCGGACACCATTAGAAGATCATTTCTTAGATCTACTTCTAACCTCACATAATTATAGATGAAGTGCTCTATGTCAAACCGTACAAACCATAGCCGCTATCCAACTGACTAGTTATAACCAGATCAAGATGGGGTACCTTGGAATCAAGATGTTCAATAATATCAGATAAAGTGTCATGTACATCATACCAACTCCCGATTGACATTAATGTTTCCAAAAAAATCAAAAGTCGATCAACTTTTCGGAAGTTAAAAGAGTCAAGGTCGTAAAAAGCAAAGAAGGACTAAATAAGCATTTAATTTTGTGTAAGATAAAGAGAAGTAGATAATATCATGTAGTCGGGAGATAGTACAAATGATCGTTGAAAAGCTTTCCGGCTGTTGGGAACTTCGGGTATAATTATGCAGAATCTGAACATCAAAGTTAATATGATTCAAGCATTTTACAATATGCAATATACAGGATTTCAAGAATTATTATTCTTTAAAATATCAAGCCGCTCATCAACATACATTTATATTCTACATCAGATAATCAAGGATCAACTTGTACTACCTTACGAACTCTAGGCGTTAAAAGTTATCGGTTCGAAAATCAACTGTTTCTGGCGAACTAAAAGTTCTTAAACAACCAAAGTTTGTTGTGAGAAGTTATCAATAAGAGTTTCTATTAACTATCGACAAGTCTTAATCGAAGTGAATTCGTACCAATCAAAATCTTTAGTGGATTCATTCCTAAGTGGAAAAAAGGGTGACATAAGAATTGTCATCTCCAAACATTCATAATTTTTTTTCCTTTTACTTACGCATTTATTTATGTCTGCTTATTTATTTTTATAGCCATTGTGTTAATCAATTACATGCATTGAATATACACACACACACACATGATATCACTAGTATATACTGACTGTTTTCATACTCAAAATTTTTTTAGTGGTCCAATTCTGTCTAGTTGTTCAAGAAAATGTTTTAATAACTAAAACCTATTAAAGCTGTTCAATTTTAGCAAAATATTTATAATGTTATTCAACCATCTCTAAACACAATTTCCGATCCCAACATTGTGCTAATTGTTCTATGTTTGGTAAATAAAACAATCATTGTTCACAGAAATTTACAAATTGGATAATGTAACTATTTAGCCCAAATATTTGAAGTCCAATGAAAATAAAAGTCCATCAGACATGAAGGCCCAAATATTGCCAGTCCAGGAGAGATATAGTTAATCTAAGAAAAAGCACGATGGAGGAGTTGATCCATGACACATCATGGATAATTATGGAATGAGGCTGGAACTGCTCCGTGGAGTGTAACAAAAGTAGAAAGAAGAATCAGAATAGACACATAAAACAAAACATTCAACAAAGCAGCAACAAATCTTCTCCAATTCTGTCAATATTTTATTTACATATTTTCTGATTTCTAGCTTACTAATTTCTTTAAATTTTGGCATATTCCTCCATTTTTTTTTGCAAAAATGTCGTTTATATTCATAACAACGTAATTAAATCTGAAGTTGTTCATGGATTTTCTCTAATTTCATTATATTCCCCACTTCATATTATTTGTTTTGAAGTCATACCGAGAGAATTAGAACTAACGGTCGAATCAGGACACAAAACGCTTGACAAAGAAGTTGGATCATTTCATATTTGGTACGATCACGCGCCTAGCATGCTCGTGAGAAACACTAACTTTATTTTTTAGTATATATATAAAATTTTAAATTATAGTATTTTTTGCACTAAGTTGGTCTTTATTTCATATTAGGTTCTTTTCTTACCCAAGTACTGATATGAATCGTAAAAAAGATAGGGAACAAAAATTACTAACATACCATGCATATTGACACTAATGAAAAGAAGCAAAAGTGCAAATAAAGATAATTTACTCGACTAATACTGTAATTTAAAATTTTACATAATAAAAATGGATAATTGATAATTATATGACCAAAATTTCAATTTTTCCTATGTATATATGTATGGAAACATTTAAAAATGTGATAATATTTGAAAAAAAATATGTCAAAATGTCAAATTGGTAGTATTGTAGCTGATTTTGAGTAGTTCATAGATGAATGAATAAAATCTCTTTTCTCTATATACACATCATTCAATGTCAAACGAACAATAAAATAACAAAAAAATGTAAGTTATTGGATGAAATCAACAATTGACGAGTTATGTGACTAAAGTCCAAAACATACAAATTACTTACATAATTAAAGTGGAAATTTCCCTATTTTATTAAATTTGAGAGGCTTGGACTAATTAATTTGATGTCATGATATGTTATTTTTTATGTTGACAAAGTTATCCCTATTCATAATTTTATACAATGTACTTAGTACTTACTATTGAAAAGGAAAACTCTATTATGGTAAATATACTAATATACAAAAGATCTCAATCTTACCCAAATTAAACTAGCAGATTTATTTCAATCCTATCTAAGTTTAAATAACGATAATCACTCTCAATATAAAAAATCATTATAATATATCATAAATTTTTTAAAAAATAAGAATACATATTTAAATAACTATTCTGGTTAATTATTATAATCTCTTATAAAATTAATCTGTAAACTTTAATATACTCTCTATTCTTTTTACATAATTGGAATACTAGCAAAAAATAAAAATAAAATCAAATCAAATATAACTTACTAAAACTGAAAAATGACGATACAGATGACCAAAACTAGGCATGCTTAACGGACTGGGTCGAACCGGTACCGACCGAAATCAGTCCGTAAAGCGCGGAACCGGATCCTGTAAGGATGAACTGACCCGAAACGTGTACAATTCATTGTTTGGTGGGTTGAACCGTTTCAATCGGTTCCGAATCCGGTTTTGAACGGGTTCCGGTCCGTAACCAGATCCGACCCAAAATCGGACACGGACCCGGAACCAAATATTTTTTTTTAAAAAAAAGCCTTTAGGCCAACGGCTGCATTTCTGCAATTTAGTTTTTTTTTTTTTGGCAATTGAGGGCCTTATTGAAAATATATATTTTACCCTCAAAAATCACATATAAATACATGTCATTTTTAATATTTCACACATATATTTTCTGTCAATTTTACATTTCTCAACAATTAATATCTTTCTTTGTTATAATTTATCCACATATATTCAATTATCATGTTATAATTTTATGTATAATCAATATTCTTTTTATTGTTATTTATTTACTATTTCGCAATTTACTCATATAAATAATTCGAATTTCAGTGGCATCATCGTCAAACCGTGGTAGTGGTGGAGGCGAATACGTTTACGACTTTGATGAACATTTTGGCTACATCCCGGACTTTGATGAAGTTGAACCTGGCCACGAGGATGAAGAAGCCATGGAACTCCCCAACAAAGATGTAGGGACGCCATCATATACCCGAGAAAGCAACACAATGTCAACGAGCACGATGACACCCTGTGTAAAGCGAAGCAAAGTTTAGGATCACTTCGATATTGAACAACAAGGTACAAATAACTTTTTTGTCGTATGTACAATTTGCAAAACGAGATATTCTTACAAAACGAGTGGTGGTTCCGGCACATTGAAAAAACATTTAGTTAAGTTACATAAATTTGACCCTGATACGCTACAACCATTCGGTAGGGAACCAACACAACAACAATTAATCCTTCAAGTGGTAAAGCTTTCACAATTACCAAAAAAATTTCTTGAAAAGCCATCGTAACGTTTGTTACCAAATGTTGTCAACCTTTTATAATAGCTGAACAAGAAGGTTTTGTTAAATTTACTAGTATTATTCAACCTGATTTTCACAATATTTCTAGGCACACACTTAAGAAATATTGTTTTGATAATTATAAATAATATAAGGAAACATTAAAATCACATCTTTCAATATTTCTTGTAGAGTTAGTTTGACAACTGATATTTGGACTAATATAAAATATGAATCATATCTTGTTGTTACATGTCATTGGATTGACGAAATTTAGACTATGCAAAAAAGAATTTTAGCACTAGATTATTTAGAATCGTCACACAACGCATACATTATATCTATATATGTTTTAAATGTTGTTAAGATTTATGGCATACAAAATAAAATAATGTCGATCATGTTAGATAATGCGAGTGCCAATACTCTTGCAATTAAATATCTTAAAAATTTACTAAAACCAATTTTAGATGGTAATTGGCTTCATGTTAGATGTGCATGTCATATTATTAATATATGTGTTAAATGTGCCTGTGATGAACATATGTCTACTGTAATAGAAAAGTTCGAATTATGTGAGTAATTATTACGTGAAAGAAGATTTGGACGTGAATGAAAAACAATAGTCGAATAAAAAAGAATTAAATTTAAAAAAATTTCTATTCCTTTTGAAACTAGACGGAATTCTTTACTACTTGCTTCATACTTTATTACATTTTTAAGATTTAGTTACTCCATATTAGAATAATATTGCGGTAGAATCTTTCATGCTAACCGATGATGATTGGAATATTTCGAGTAAATGTGTTTCTTTGTTAGAAATTTTTAAAGAAGCAACCAAGAAATTTTCTGCCATTAACTACCGTACTTCAACCATGTTTCTACCATTTTTTTTCAATATGTTTTATAAATTTATTGAATATTGTGATGATTCTGTTATGCTTGATTTTGTTTCAAATATGGAATTTTTTAAAAAATATTGTGAAACTATCCAATTGTGCATAGTTTAGCAACATCACTTGATCCTACTCAAAATCAATGAGGATTAAACATGTTTTTTGAATATTATGATAAATTTCTTCGAAAGAATGTTGACGATCAAAATAATTCAATCATGGATTCTCTCCAAGAATTGTTTGATTTGTATGTTAGTGAACAATGTGATGATTCGAGTGCACAGCTGGAGGAGATGCCGACATATAAAAGCAAAACTGGAGCACCGAACTTCTTTCAAAGTTTGAAACGACAAACGTTCAAAGGAAAATCGGTGATAACAACCAATTACAATGAGATCCAAATTTATCTAAGCCAATATATGATACTACGAAGAATTTCGATTTTCTTGATTGGTGGAAAGTAAATTCTAAACTTTATCCAATGTTAGCTGCAATTGCAAGAGATGTCATAGTCATTCAAAATTCAAGTGTTGCTTCAGAATCAGCATTTTCAGTATGTGGTTAAGTATCATTGGTGAACAAAAAACTAATTTAAAGCTAGAAACACTTTTCATGCTAACATGCCTACAAGATTGGTTTGCAGCCGAAATAAAGAATACGACTCTTGGCGCAATCGATGAATTTCAAAACTCAAGTTCCGATGAAGATCCGGAATATTCAAAATATAATTTAATAAATCGCGATGAATCTTAAATTTTCAATTATAAAATCAATCTTTCAATTATTTTATTTTTATGATTATTCAGTATTATTTTAACTCAAAATACTAAAAAAAATGTTCATTAATAAAAGTAATTATATATTAAAAATAATAATATTCGAACAAGGGACTCGGAACCGGTCCAAATCAAAGCGGAACATGTCTAAAAGTCATTGAACCGGTACAAGATTGGATTGGTTGGAACCAGAACCTGTTAGGAACCGGACTGGTTCTAGCATCACCTGATCCGGAACCGGTCGGAACTGGTCCGGAACCCCAGAACAGATAAGCACCTTTAACCAAAACCAAAACAAAAACCGTAGAAAGATATATATACATAACAAATTGTAGTTTTTCTCATATAATTTAATACACATGATAGCAAAAAACTCATGCATAAGAGCAGAAACTACTTGCAATTGTATATATACGAAACAAAAGACACGTAGAAAAAACAGTGAAAAATTCAAAGTTTCATTAATCGTTGGAAAGTGGACGTTTGTTTAATTTATTTCCGAATTTGAAAGTTGGGGAGGCATTCCAAAATTATACAAAGGTTAGTTATTATCACAAATCAAACAATGTCGGCTAACTAGCTACACACAGACATAAATCGTCAAAATCCGTCAAGCCACGAAGATACCAACGAGCAGAGATGGTCAAACTAAATTAAGCGTAGCTGCACATTGCATACACGCAAGTGCCCCCTCTCTTGCACCGATTATTGCACCCTCCACAGTTCTTTCTATGTGTAAAAGGGTTTATACACTTCCCTTTGCAGCAAACCTCAGAAAACTTACACATCCTCCCGCATTTCCCGCAGTTCAGTTTATCTGTGCCGAGATTTACACATCTTCTACTGCAACAACTCGACCCTGGACTACCCTTTAGCCTACAAATTCCAGGGTTTTTGTTGCATGTTGTTAATCCGAAACGCCGCCATCTAAATCTTCTTCTGGAAAAGAATCTGCTTGCACCTCTGTGAACTGAAATCGGGTTTGCAATTTCATTGAATTTTTCATCAGTAAGAAGCGGTTCTGCTGCAAGAGAAAGGGCTATGGCCATCAAAATAAAGATTGCTAATAAAATTTGAAATTTAAGGCATTCCATATTGCTTCATAAATCATAAGTTGCTTATGAATATGTAGTGCGTGTGATCAAGAAATGTTATTAAATGGTTACGTAAATGGAAAAGAGAAAAGAATTGGAATTTTGTTGGTGATTTTGAGTACTGCTGCTTGGAAATAGAGGTAGAACAGACGTGCTTATATATAGTGGAAGGATGCATGAGGAATTACTACGTAATAACATTTTTGAATTAATACATTTTTTTCTTTTTATTTTTGCCTTTTGATTAGCAAGTTGCACGAGTAATCCTAGATGTATCGTGGAGTGGTCTTTATTCGGCAGCCGCATACAAAGTCAATTTATCTTAAAAGTTAGGCACCCGATTCAGGAGAAAAGGAATAATTATTCAAGTAAAAAAAATATTCGTTGAATTAACAAAAATTTTGGAATAAAATATTTATCAGAAAATCAATTTAATATTTAAATCAGAAAATTAATTTATTATTTAAATTTTCATACCAGATATCCAATATTTATAAATACTTTTTTTTTTATTTTCTCTAAATGATAACAATCAAAATATATTTTTTAAAAGTCAAATTTGAGTATATGAAAAAAATATTTTTATCGGATTCACTTTTATTTGAACTTTGAAGTTCGCTACTCCCACAAACCTAATTTAACTACGTAATTAACACATGCATTGTAATTTAAAAAATTCCTAAACTTGCAGTGACCTTTAATTTAATTCGATTAAACAAACTTTCACGAGGATAATTTATTGGCAAAAATTTGTGTCAGACGGTTTCACGAGTTGTATTTTGTGAGCCAAATATCTTTTATTTGTGTCATCCATAAAAAAATATTATTTTTATGCTAAGAGTATTACTTTTTATTGTGAATATCGGTAGGGTTGACTCAACTCACAGATAAAGATTCGTGAGATCGTCTCACAAGAGACTTACTCTTTTATAAATATGTAATCGAATAATTTTCTTAATGGTATTGAACATATACTTTTGCTCAATTTTTTGGATATCTGATTAATCAGAACATATTTTCAACTAGTTTTACGAATAGAAAACATTCCAATTTTGTACACACCTTTTTTTATATTACAAGTGTTGAAAATTGTCGATTATTCAAAATTTGGCGAAAACTTTACCACAATGCGTGTAGGCATAACTAGAGTACTTTTATACTACAAATTCAGTGGTATTCCTCACCAAAATTTTTCATTCAAGAAACCGTGTGTTGTGTCCACTTACATCTATGTAAGAACAAAGACGTTGACTATTTAATTTGTGTGTACTTTTTTGTATGTACGGGGAATCATGATATAACAATATGTAACACATAATTCACAACCATTGACTCTACTTTATCGAATACAATATAATGGAATACACCACTTTAGATGGATTGATACATTCTCATTCGTCTTCGGCGAGGTCGTAGCTAGAAGTTTCTAATCATGTGGACGAATTTTGTCTCGAGGAAGGGTCTTGACGACGACATTCTCATTCATCATCGGTACCTACAAATAGATTTCATATCAATCCTAAACTATATATTGTGTATGAAGCTGCTTGAAAATTTCGTGATAAGATTACGACATAAAAGTTGAAAATTTACTTTGGTGACGGACCATTTTCAAAAATCATTTATTAGATTTCAGCGTAGATTATAAATATCCCAAGAGTGATGATGCCCTGATGAGGGGGGAACCAAGTATCCGAGCCTTGGAAGCATCCACATAATTTTTAGTTGTAATCTATAAGACAATGACTTGATAAATCCATTTTATTATATAAATTGGATCGTGAATTTATCTTTTTTTCACTTTTGGCCACGCGAATGGACGGAGATTGAGCGGTGTTATACAATCTTTTTTTTATTTTATAAAATAACTAGCATTTAGAAAAGAAAAAAAAACAAAGGAGAAATTAAATTTATGTTTTGTGATACAAATTAAATTTTATAAGATGATTGATCACTCACTAGCTAGATCGTTTGTGACTATTTGATAATATGGTTGTATACATTTGGAAATGGAATTTGGTACCCCGTGCACTGCTGTCGCGCAGTGTCAACGCTTTGAAACTTACAATTCAAATATCTCCTGTAGTGCACGGGGGTACCAAGGCAAAAACTTGTGTGAGACGGTCTCACAGATCGTACTTGTGAAACGGATCTCTTATTTGGGTCATCCATGAAAAAGTATTACTTTTTATGCTAAGAGTATTACTTTTTATTGTGAATATGGGTATGGTTGACTCGTCTCACGGTTTAAGATCCGTGAGACGGTCTTACATGAGATCTACTCGGGTACGAAAGTCATTCATATGTAATCTACATTATTAATCAAATATCTTACGATTCAAATATATCATATTTCACAATCAAATATCTCACAAGTCAAATATTTATGAGTCTCATTTTCATTTTAATAATGTTTTTTTGTTATTTAAATAAAATCAAATATTTCATAATAAATTAGGCGTTCACTCTGTTTGATCTCGGTTTTCTCGTGCTCCAAACGCAGCGTAAGTTTAAAAATTTTATTTTATTTTGACAATCAAAATATGTTTATGTTTTGGGCACTCGTATGGTTTATAATAATGAAACATACATAAGATGTTAGAATTTATACCTTTGGTGAAAATTTCACAAGGCTCCAACTATTCCGGGGTTAGCGGAGATAACTCTTGATAAATTTCCTGCGAACTTTCTTCGAGTCTCTTTTTATCAAGTCCACGACCAGAAGATTTTTTCCTCTTTCAAATAGCCCTAGAATATTTGAAAGATGTTTTTACGTTGAGATCAAAAATTTGAGAGAGACCTCAAATCTGTTTTTCTTGAAAAGTGACCAAAAATTTTGGAGGATTTTTGAGATACAAGGAGGCTAGGTTTTTTTTCTTTTTATTTCTTTAAAAACACGAACCATAACCTAAATTTCGTAATTAACATTATTGAGCTTGATTAATTAATTGAGCTAGTCCAACTAGTTTAATTAATCAAAGTCTATTAATAACTTTAATTATTTAGTATATTGGACTTGTACTCCTACAATCCCATTAAACATACTTCCACTATATTTAATTTAATATTTAATAAACTCAAATTTTGAGCTTAATACATCAAATCCATTATAAATTCAACATTTGAATTTATTATTTAAATTATAAATTCAACACCTTGAATTTTATCACCTCCAAAATTTAATATTTAATACACTCAACTTTTGAGTTTAATAATTAAATTATCAGATTTTATAAATTCAACTCCTTGAATTTATTCTCCCAAATTTTATAAATTCATAAATTCAACTTCTTGAATTTACTATCTCATAAATTTAACTTCTTGAATTTATTTTTCTCAAAATTTAATTATCATAAATTCAACTCCTTGAATTTACTATATCATAATATAAATTCAACTCCTTGAATTTATTCTCTCAACGGGAACAAACGATCCAGTACTTGTGTGACCCTCAATGGTTCAGGGATACAGCTAGCCGTGGGTTCACAACTCCTTGTGATTCAGGAAATAATCTTTTATTCGGGCTTACCCTTACTTGCCCCATTCTATGCATCAACAATTGATCATCAGAATGTCAGAAATCATATTTCTGACTAAACCCATCGAACCATGGTAAGAGCGTCTAGTAGCATCGTCCCATGATTCCTTAGGTATCACTGATATTGCCTGCAAGAACCAGTCGATTATGATTAGCGTACAGTACAGTCCCTTCATCTTATATATCCCGATTGAATCTACAACCATTGGTTCACCGAGTGTTGCATATTAATTCGATAACTATGTGATAACTATAAATAGTGGCATCGCATGTACTGTTGGAGAACTCATTCTCTAACGTACATCTCATACTCTTTTCAGAGATTCCACACACTATAATTTCATCATATCACATAGGATATCCACACTCGTAGATGAGCAGTGAATCTCCGACTATAATGCACTGGCTCCTATATGTGTCGCAACTGTACCCAATCTCGCCACCTGATGACTCTCCTGGAGCCGATAAACGAGTCAAAGCACAGTCCTAGCATATAGAGCCTCAGTGTTGTCCCGGGTCGTAAGGACTAATGGTGTACAATCATAACCATGGACTTATCCTCTCGATGAATGATAACCACTTGGAAAGTCTGAGGGAGGGTTTCTCGGTATAATCATCATATGACTACCCATCTGCACGTTTGGACATCTCTATGCCCTTACCAAGAAACGTAATACACAATATCACAGATAGGGGTGTTCAAACTTCGGATAAAACCGAAAAAACCGAAAATCCAAACCGAAAAAACCGAACACTAAACCGAACCGAAAATCGAATTTTATAATTCGGATATAAATGTTAAAACCGAAATTAATTTGGTTCGGTTTCGGATTATAAATGTCAAAACCGAACCGACCGAAAAAATCGAAATTTAATTAAATTAATAATGTTATTTTTATTTTATATTATTTATTGAGATGATATTAGTGAATGAAGAATTATTTTGAATAATACTTAGTTAATTGTTGTTTATGTAATTCATTTGTATTTTATATTTAAATATTTTACTAAGAAATCATTTAAAAAAATAACATATTATATTTTATAATATATTTATATTATTAATTTAAATAATTGTATCAAAACCGAAATAACCGACCGAAATAACCGAACCATTTCGGTAGAAAACCGAACCGAACCGAACCGAAGAAAAATGGTTCAGATATCGGATTATATATTTGTAAAACCGAAAACCGAAAAAACCGAAATTAAAAAACCGAAAACCGAACCGAACCGAACCGACCGATGAACACCCCTAATCACAGATGCTAGTCTCAAGCTCAAGAGACCTTTATCCATGTTTTAGGCAGATGAATCGACTATGAACGAATTTAGATTATACAGTGTTTACAAATGAGTTTCAACATCGATTTACGATTTATTTGTATTAAAGTATAATCAAGGTCTTTATCTATGTTTGTCACATGTGTATACAGATAAAGAAACAATAAACCATGAAATAATGAATTATATTAAAATAAAGATTGTTTATTACAACTGAGTCAATAAAATCTCTAGCCAACAATTGGCTTGCAGTGCATCTACTCTAACACACTCGTCACGGTGACAATCTTCCCAAATGTGTTCAATCAAATTATGACCAAGCTGATGATGCGCCTAATTATCACAAAACTCGGTATTTCTGTGAATGTATTAAACAAATTCTGGGTGTAGCGTGATTTTTTTGGTATTATACAACGGTTAAGTTAGTCGTTCCCAAATGATCCGAAATTTCAACCGTTCTGAAAATATAATGGAATTAATAAATAAAATAGATCTAAAATGCAGTATAAACAGTGAAAATTATCTGAAAAGTTGTACAAAATAACACATAATTAATTGGGCAACTTGGTATTCACTCCTCGTCTCCATACTTAACTTTCTCTTTATTCTCCATTTCCTCAAATCTCTGTTTTAACTCCCCAATTTTTCAAAATTTCCAAAAATATTCTTAATTCTCATAATTATGGTACGGGGCAATGTTTTACCTATTGAGCCTATTCTTAAAAGCATACAGTCTCAAGACATGCAGCTACACAAGATTTCCAACCTATATACCATATTCCGATGATCGATTTTATATATATATATATATATATACATGGCCCATCATGCTATTGTGTAATAAATTGACTAGTTTACATTTTTGACAAGAGTGCCGTCGGGTTATATCTATGGAGTTTTATATACTGCTCCTCAACACCCAACCACACAATCGCAACCGATGGTTTCTGATACAGATTCTTTCATCAGCGTTTAGCACAATCTTGTTTCGTTTCCTACCTCAGGTGAATAATAAATATTACAATGTTTTGAAAGGAAATAAAGAGGTTGAATAATGTTATCATCTTAATTCTACCTATTTATTTATGGAAGTCCTTTGGGATTTGAATTCCGGACTTCAAAACTTGCTTTAGCTTTTCTTTAATGCCTTCCAGCTGTAGTTGACGCTATCTCTTGAGTGGGTAGAGTGGGTGGTTGAATGGTTCCCCCATATTTTCTTGACTTGTCTTTTTCTAGATTATTAATCTAGAAACATCTTTTTCTTCTATCTTTATCTCCTGGCATAACCAGTAGATATGTGTTTGTATCATATTAGCTGAGATCTCATTCTCTGCTTCTTTTAACTGTTTGTAGAGATTTTTGAAAATCACCAGCTTATTTCTTATCACCTTAATCCGTCTTTTGGAAACTTTAAAATAATTAGAATACATTTTTATTTGGTTCCAAACTTCGTTTTAGTTCTTGTGTGGTTTTTTTTTTTCCCATTTACTCTATATTTATAGGTATATTTGGGTCCAAGTCTTTTTTTTAGTGGGAAAGTTACATGCCTAGTTGCTTTTGTCGGGAAATCTTTATCTTTTGTTATCCCCAAGGAAAAGTGATTGGAGTCACATGTCCAGTCATTTTTGTCGAGGAATCTTAAACTTTTGGTGTCCCCGAGGAAAACATGGTTGTGGTCCTTCACCACTTGGTCATGTCTCTGCAGGAGGCTTCATGTCTGACCTATGTCTGAAGCCCTTGCAAATTTTGGCTCCTTTTGATTTGGGTATTCTGGACAGATCTGTTCTGACCATCTTCCCACATGAGCCATGTTTTAGAATTTCTAACGACTTTCTTTACTCCCCGACAGCTTGCTATTCACAAAAGATTTCTTTTCATTTCAAATAAATCTTCTGTAAAACTTGTTGTTTTTCCTGTCATAGTATTTAACATAATGAACTGTTTACAGAATTATGATAGAACTTAAACGAAAACTTGACTTTGTCCATCTCGATAGACAGACCCATAGACCCCATGCTCTTTTGTTGGAAATACCATCTTCAGTTATTGAAGCAACAAGGGGTATTTCTTCTATCGGAGGATCCATGATGAATTCTGAACATCAATATCTGGCTCCTTAACTTGATGAAATGAAAGACTTCGTGAGAGCCTTTTACTGTCGGTTCTGGTGCTACACTAAAGAAGTATAGCTCCAGAATATCTCCTCTGGAAAAGTAGTCATTATTTGCCCATATTTCATGAACCGCTTCCTGAATCCATTTCAGTAGTCTTGAAAATTCGAAGAAGCTGGGTGATGTATTATAAACCGAGGCAAGAGCCCTGAATTCATACCAGACTTTTACTTCCTTTAGATATGAATTTTGTTTCATCTATACCCTAGAATATTTTCCCGAAACATCAACCCTGATTGTACGAGGTTAATGCCTACTCTTGTATTTAATTTCTCTCAAATTTGTTGATAAACCTGAAATGGAGAAATCGTAGCTTCATTAGTATCAACCTTAGATTTTTCCTTGTCTGTATTAGGTCTAAGGTTGATCTTTCTCTCTTTGATCCCGAGGTTAAGGGTTGACTTGAAGACTCGAGATATGAATCTGGAGTTCCAATTTTTGTTTCACTCGACTCATCTGGAGATGATCCCAACTTAACACTTGTGCTAGGGTATTTGCATCCCCTGCTCTAGGTTTAGAGTCATGTACTCGAAAACTCTCTATTTGGGAAAC
Source organism: Primulina eburnea (assembly GCF_022965805.1). Classification (NCBI taxonomy): domain Eukaryota; kingdom Viridiplantae; phylum Streptophyta; class Magnoliopsida; order Lamiales; family Gesneriaceae; genus Primulina; species Primulina eburnea. The sequence goes on from NC_133108.1 coordinate 8,411,166, forward strand.
TAGTGGCTTCTCAATGCCTTGGATGATAGGCCTTTGTATTACAAACCATAGCTGAGAATAAGCTTGTAAACATTCTATGATTCAATCAAAGAAAATTCTCTTATCAGTTTGTTGTAGCCTACATGCAACTTCTGCATTTAGGGCAATGTTGTTGAACTCGTTTTGAAACATTTCAAGGTGTTCTCTCAAAGGCTTTTGTATTTTTATGATGACATCGATATCACCGATGTCCATCTCTTCTTAAAAAATCTGCAAGAATATTCATGAAATTTAATAATCACAATATCAAAAATATAATTTTGACATAATTTTTGCCATCATAATAATTTGGTCTTCTCGGATTTAGATTCTATTCTATTTCTCAAGAAAGCTTTTACTTGTGTGTTATCAATTTTTAAAGTAAATTTCTTTGCAAGTAAAAATAACGGTCATTTTTCAAAAGCCCTTTTTACTGCATAAAATTCTTTTTCATTGATATGTCATCTTATGGCTTCTGCATCTGAGAAAAGTCCACTGCAATATCTGCATGGATGTTCTCTTTCTGGTGTGAGCTTGGTTAAAACTGCTGCCCAACAATGATCACTGACATCTATATATAATACCAGATCATCTTTATCCTCGGAAATAGCCATTTTCGGAAGATTTTTACAAATATTCTTGAGTTGGCTAAGTTTCTGTGTGTTCTTTCGTCCATATAAATTTCTCATCTTTTTTAAGTAATAAACTGAACACTTTCCTATGTTTTGCTAGGTTTTTAATAAACATTCCAACAAAATTAACAACTCCTAGAAAACTTCGAAGTTTTTTATTTTATTTTATCTCTTTTGGAAAATTTTGCACATTTTCTACTATATGATCCTGCAAAATTATTTCAGACCCATCGATTTCTATTCCGATGAATTTAATATTTCTTGTGGTAATGACTAATTTATTTTCAGATAAAATCAATCATTCTTCCTTACAAACTTTAGAGAAAATCTCTAAATGCTTGATATATTCATCCATATTTTTAGACGCTATTAAAAGATCATCAATATAAACAAACATAAATTTGAAATAATCTTTAAATAAATTATCCATTTTCATTTGCAATATCTGAGGTGAATTAGCCAATCTCATTGGTAATATTTCCCAGATATAGTGTCATTGTGGTGTGAAGAAAGCTGTGAATTTCTTGTTTTCTTCTTACATCCGAATCTGATAAAAACCAGACTTACAATCAAACTTAAAGAATATCTTTGCATTGTGTATGCAACGAATTAGATATTCTCTACTAGGTATAAAATACCCATCAAAATCCAGAATCTTATTAATTTCTTGATAATTAATAACTATTTTGGGTTTGTTCCTTTTTATCTCACCATTATTTCTTACAAAAATCATGGGATGTTGTATGGTGAAATTTCTGCTTTGATCAAAGTAAGGTCCAGAGAAGAATTTGTTGTGGGAAGAAAATTAATAAGGTCGCGGATATTTATAGACAATTTGCGATAGTTTTTGTATAAACTGTCGCTATTAGCGACTGTTTCTGATTATATCGTCGCAATTAGCGACGAATAACGAAGGCTGTAATGAACCGTCGCTTAAACTAAAGCTGTCGATATTAGTGGCGATTTATTAAACAACTGTCGCAAATATTAAATTAGCGACGGTTGTTTCGTGGCTAATTTAAAATTGCGACTGTTTTATTGAAACTGTCGCTAAATGAAGCGACGGGTTTTTTTAAACGTCATTAATTTAACAATGCGACAGTTTTATGAAATCGTCGCTAATTTAAAATTGCGACGGTTTTGTGAAAACCATTGCTAAATATTAACCGCACTTTTTTTAAAAAAATTAGAAACTACGACAACTTTTTTTCAAAAACAGTTGTTGTTAATCAAATAAAACACTAAAAAACGACAACATTTTAAAAAACCGTTATCGTAGTTAAAAAACCATCCGAAAGACAACGATTTACACAAACCGTTGTCTTTGACCCTTGAAAAAAACTTATATAGACCACAGTTTTGAAAAACTGCTATTGTAGCCCAAACAAACACGCTCATAGACAACGGTTTTTAAAAACCGTTGTAGCCTATAAAAAACACTCATAGACAACGGTTGTTAAAACCGTTGTTGTAGCAAAAAAAAGCTCTTAGACAATGGTTTTTAAAAAACGCTGTTGTAGCCCAAAAAAATGCTCATAGACAACGGTTGTTAAAAGAAAACGATTTTTGTTAAAACCGCTGTTAAAAAAAACACATCGTTTTAATAAAAACCATTGTCGCAGGAGTATTGTTGATAATATATTTTCTTGCAGTGATTGTAATTTTTTTTGATCTTTTTCTTGACATCTTCTAATGATACATTTGATTCAAACTCTACATCATTATGTTATAGAGCTATCTTGAGGCATCCTATTTCTTCTGGTTGGAGCTTCTTATATGCTCTTAATTGGAACATTGTTTCTCCAAACCGTCTAGAATCCTTCATCTTTGGGTACATAATTTTCCTTCATCATCATGCTTACTGCAAAAATGAATGTCTGCTCATGTATCATGAAAATAAATTGGTGGTATTTTTACCTTATACCAAGGTGTTTGTCCAGCACCTCCAATCACGATTTCTGTCATTTTAATCTTTTTACATAAGATGAAAATATTTTTAGAGAAATTTCTTCCAGCAATCTTATGTAATTTTTCTTCCAAATCATTTGGAAGAACTCTTCTTTTTGCTGTACAGATTCCAGCGCCTGAATCAATATAAGCAGCAAAATATTATGTCTTACATTGTTCGTGTAGCATTCCTACTGGAATGTATATTGAGAATGAGATTGTAGTCATTGAATTTTTTACATTTGATCCTCAGCCATAAATTTCATTCCATATTCTAGACATTTCTAAAGTTTATGTTCCTCAAAAAATCTAGCCCAAGAACCAATAGATCTGGTTCTTTTCCTAGAATTCCTTGGATATGAACTTCCAATTCTCCAATATTGATCATTCCTTGGTAATTTCCTATCATAAGTTGTTCTAAATAGTATATGGTATTACAAGAAAATTGATTCATTTTCTTCGTAATATCAAATACTATTTCTACTCCCTTCCACCCTTCCGGACATCTAAGCTTTCATATTGTCAAAAAGCTTTTTAGCACCTGCTGGGTTTCTTGGACGGGTGTTTTTCCCGACCTGTAGCTCATAATTCTATCTCCTTGAAAAAATAGCCTTCTTGATTCTAGTCTAGGACTTTGATTCTTTTATAGAATCCGTTTGTCTTGTATTTGGATATCTGTTTTCTGTAATAAGGGAAACTAAACTCTTTCTGGATAAATTTCTGAGCCACTTTTCCAAATATCTCAGGTATTCCAAAAAACTCATTTCTAATAATCAATTCTGAATAATGTGTATTAGATAGAGTATATGAAATTTGGTAGGTAATATAATATGGTCTATTACCCTATTTCATCAGCCTTTTTCTTTGAAGTTCTGATGCAACTTCAAAGCTCGGCTGAAATCTTGATCTGCCAGGTTATAGGCAATTCTTGGATAAATTAATCCTACAATTTTTCCTGCACTGAGATTTCCTGAGATTGTTTCCAGTACTGAATCTTGAAGGTTTTCCATTCTTTTATTGCATAAAGTGATATGATGAATCTATTCTTCTTTAAAGTATCTTTTATGATTGCTCCGATATGATTTCAGGACATGGTTTGTGTTACTTCTATCTTGAATTTTTGTAATTTCTCTTAATTTCTTCTGAAAGAATTAGCTGCATCTCCATTCTTATTCCTGTAAGTTCTATTGGATCGTCATTTCCCTTCTGGAAAATTTATGAATTAGATGATGCTTTCTATTTCTCAGACCAAGACTTCTTTAGAATTTTTCTACATGTCCTGTAGAGAATCCCTGATACCTCTGAAGGCTAGGATTTTATCTCATGATCCTTTAGATCATGTTATGTGATATTATTGTCTGACTACAGAAACCAGAAAAATCTTCATGTTTTTCGTGTCGAAACACCTCGTCTTCAATCAAATTTTGATTATGTTCCATCAGATCCTTCCTGACTTAAAACTTCTTTTTCTTCATGTATACTTTTGTCTAAGGCAATATCCTCAAATCGGTATACTTGAATAAGATCTCTACAATAATCTTCTTCTTCAATATCCGATGTTGGATCAAAGCATTTAATACCTCATTTTTCATTTTTTGGACAGTTGGTTGAGATATGACATCTTGCCCCACATGTCCATCAGTTACAATCCTTAAAAATTTCATTAGTTCGAGTGTGAGCTCTACTGAAAGTTTTTTTTGTAGGTGTTCTTCATGTGCTTGAGATGTATCCTACTTCTTGATGGTCCATTTTTTTGACAGATTTGTAAGATCTGGCCTTTTGTCTAAACCAAACTGTTCTTGGTTTTCAAAAAGTTCTTCCACTTCTGGCATAAGGATAAGTTTAAAGTACTCTTCATCTTCTGCCATTGTGGTTTACTTCCAATAATTGTTGGAATATCATTTTCTTTATAACATAAAGGAATAAGTTTTTTATAGGGATGTAAATGAGCCGAACTGTTCGCGAGTTTTTCGGATCTCGACTCGTTAAAAAGCTCGTTCGGACTCGTTCGTTAAGCTTATCGAGCCGAGCCCGAGCCTTATTTTGGGCTCGACAATTTTGTTGAGCCGAGCTTGAGATTAATGATGTTCGGCTCGTTAGCTCGTGAACATGTTCGATAACTGGCTCGTGAGCTCGAGCTCGAGCTCGGCTCGTTTAAGTGGTTCACGGGAGTGGTATAAAAAAAAGGGAATATCAGCGACGGTTTTAGCAAACCGTCGCTCATAGCAATGGTTTTGGGGTTTAGGGTTTTAGGGTTTAGGGTTTAGCGTTGTCCTTAAAATCGAAAAAAAATGTCAGAACAAACCATATTTAGACGAAATTACAAACCATTTGTGTTTTCTAATAAAAATTACAAAATTGTGGATGTCAATCGAAAAAAGAGTCTTGGAAACTACGAACCATTTGTGTTTCCTACGCAAGCCTCGCAAGTTGTGTATTTGACTTATCCAACAACGAAGAGAGCAGAATCAGATTGGATGCATGTGAGTACTCTACGTAGGCGAGCTTATGTCACTGATGTTGAGCCAAATACTGAGCATAATCAAATTGATGTGAACGATGCATTTCAAAACAACGAAAGTGGACCTCATGACATCTCAACTCAATTTCTTTTATCGTCTCAAAATCTAGTCGATGTTAATGTTATGTACGACAACGAAATTGATTTGAACTGAAAGTGAAATAGAAGAGGTTCAATATTCGAGCGACGATGTTCGTGACATTTATTGAATTGTACTTTGGAAAAAATATATATTTCATTAATTATAAATGTTAATGTTTTACAATTATTGAATTTATTTTAGCGAGCACGACATGGCAGAGATCTAACGTCATGGGAGCTATACGTTCACACACATCGACATGCAGATGGATCTTTCGTTGACACGCGATTCGCCTGCTCCACGTAAGTTTATTAAATTTCGTTATTCTCATCAACGTTACATTAAGAAAATTCAATTTGATTCATTTTAAATCAACATCACATGAGGAAATATAGCGCTACATGACTGATTCATTTTGTATGAAACACTTGTATTATTATTTGCAGATTAATAATATGATTACATTTCTCAAACTTTGTTAATTTTTTTTCGATTATACAACACAATATATTTTTATTTCAGATTTAAATAATTATAACATTTAAAAAAAAACAATTAGCGACGGTTTTATGTTCAAACTGTCGCGACATTAGCGACAGTTGTAGAAAAACGTCGCCGATTATCGGCGACGGTTATGGTAACCGTCGCTGTTGGCGACTGTTTTAGAAAAACGTCGCCGATCTGGATCGGCGACGTTCTTGTAAATACCTGTTGCTATAAGCGACGGTTTTGTCAATACCCGTCGCTATTAGCGACGTTTTTACTCGAAACCCGTCGCTATTGGCGAACCCGAGCCAGGCTCTTTAAACAAGATAAACAAGCCATTAACGAGCCGAGCTCGAGCCAAGCCCGAGCTTCATAAATTCCGAACGAGCCGAGCCCGAGCTTCAAACCCGAGGCTCGTAACGAGCCCGAGCCGAGAAAAAAGTGAAACGAGCCGAGCCCGAGCCAGCCACTGCTCGGCTCGGCTCGGCTCGCCTCATTTACATCCCTAGTTTTTTAATACCCCTTAATTGTTTGTAATTCTTTTGTAATACTGCAGATGACATCATTCTGCCAATTTTCCTTTGAGAAAAGAGGCTCTTCGTGCCAACATATCTGGATTGCCAGTGACATGTTCCGTTATTAGCATTTCCCCCAAGGGACTTGGTATTTTGGCAAAGAAAAGTTGTATTGCTATATCTTTTTCGACCCCTGAATTACATCTATATTTAGTAAATAACATAATATATTCATTTACTAAACATATGTCATGTAATTCAAAACTATACAGAGGTTGAGTATATTTCTTTTTCTTCTGTGTATCTTGACTGTTAAAATAATCTACCCCTATAAATTGTGCTTTAAAAAGGGTAGACATTCTTCCGGCTATCTCGCTAAGAGATTCTCCGACTAGGTCTGATTCTTTGGTTTATACTAAATTCATGTCCCAGGAAATTTTAACGGATCCCATAAGATTCATTTCTAAAAGTTTAATGAATTCTTCTCTCTTGAGATCGAGTGTGCCTGCCGCGATTCTCATAGCGGATATCCAATCTTCTTCAGTTAAAAGTTTTGGCATCAATTTGGCCTTCCCTCTTTGATGTAATAAGGGTTCAGTACCAAATGATCATGATAACCTTCATTCTGAAGTCTATCTACTAGAACTTGGTTGTTATTCTAGGTTTTGAATTCTTGTTTGAAATCCTTTAATATTACAAGAATATCTTCCTGGTTTTCGAAAATTTTCTCCACATTTTTTAGTACATAATACAACATTTTGTTATAATTCTGCGCTGTCTTTTGAATTTATCTAAAATCTCCGAAAAGTTTAGAGGAATCCAGTATTATTTCTAGGAACTTGTTATTTTGAATCATAAGTTTACCTTAGGACTATGATAAGTTCTCCTATTTTCTTGATATCTAACATTGGTTAGATCTTCATGTTTCAAATATTTCAGAGTTATGAAATAAATCCAGTAAATAATTAATATCGAACCTAGGTTTAGATTCATGTTATTTGAGTAAATTCTCATCCTCAAACATTTAATTACATAATAATAATAAATTTATATGTTTGAAATATTTTTATCTGGGCTCTGATACCATTTTCTCCCAGGAAAATCAATCATTAACTTTATAAGGGTATTTTTGTCTTTTTAATGTTTTAGAGAGTAGAAACAAATTTTTTTAGATTTATAGAGTTAGGATAAAATTGAGTTTGAATTTAAGGATTTATCTCCAATTTACCATAATTAATTAAAAAAAATATTAAAAAACGTGCACTGTGTGCTGCATCGCAGGCTTCAAGCCTTTTTGTTTTTAATAATAAAAAAAGGGGGCAAGTTTCCCACCCCACTTCAACCAGATCGCATCTCGTATATCACGAGGAGAAAACTCAACCTTTGAATTAAAAATATTGACTTTTTTAGGTAGATCTCCTGTTCCTCAACATTTGAATTAAAAAGATTGACTTTTTTAGGCAGGTCTCTTGTTCCTGATATGGTTTCACGAATTTATATTTGTAATACTTGTTCATATATGCAATAAAAACTAACACTTTTAACACAAAAACTAATATTTTTCATTAGTTGAGATGAATCGGAGATTCATATCAAAAAATTAATCTGTGAGACGATTTAAGGATTTTTATTATATCATTTTAAAATTTGACTTATACCAAAAAAAAAATAGGTTAAGTTTGGATAAATTGATTTGGAGTTAGAAGTTTCAAATCAATAACAATGAGTTTGATTGCATTAATTCGTTTTACAAGGATTTTTTTTTCCTTATTTATCATTTAAATTTATTTGAGTCACTATATTCTTTCAATAATATCCAAAAGTCGATGACTTCTCAGCTCCGTCATTCCCAAACGTACATCAAAAGATGTAATTTTACCTTCCCAAACAAACCGTATCGTACATCTTTATATTGAATTATTACTTGTAGTGTGTTTGGCAAATGTGGAATTCGTGGAATTTGGATTTGCAAATTCTTTTTAAACGTTCGGAAATATATAATTTATAATTCACGAAATTTCATTCAACTTATCCAAAATTCCAAATCCTATTAAAAGTTTTAGATTTAATGGAATTTGAGTTTGGAAAATAATAATATAATCCCGTAACAAGCTGTAAATCCGACTCCCTTCAATTTTCTTGGGTCTTGATACCGTTCTAAGTTCATTGTGAATTTTTGTTTATTCAAAGAAAGGACATGAAGACATATGGCTTCCTTTGATTTCTGCTGTTTCATACAAAGAACGAATTCTTAAACTACGCTCACTAATCTAATCTAAGTCGTATAGGAAGGTGTATATTTGTCCTGACATAAATGTAAGAGATGCAAAACTCTCCTCTTTAGTCAACTAGAATCTGTGACAAATTATTTTCCGATGTAAGCTGAAGATGCGTTTGAATACCTAAAACTAGAGTGCTGATGAAAATCATGGTGGCGGCTCCAACAATGCCGAAACATCGAAGTTATTGGCAATTCCTTGGCTTAAAAGGCGCATGGCTGCTCCTTGTGAAAACTTTCTAGCAAATAAGAAACAGGGAACGGATGTCAGGTTGTTACGGCACCACTCGGTTCTGAATTCCGTTGCGTAATACACATGCTTAATGTCCTGAAAAGTACATTTGGAAAATGTAAGTTAACCTAAGTAAAAAAATGTCGACATTAAAATGCATTCAGTTACAGATACAATTAGGTACATTTTCATTGAGACTGAATTGGTGTAACATGGCTAGGCCACATGCATAATCTGAAATTTCTCCATGTTCTTAAAATAGTAGCAACATGGATTTGTATGAATAGATTCAGTTTACTTCAAAACAGAACATTAGTCTAGTCCACAACTTTCGAGCAGGACATGATGTAGAGTGGTGCCATCAACAAACCTTAATTCTTTTTATCTGTTGAGGTCCTGAATCTGCATAGCTAAATGTAAAAGGATGCCAGAACTTATTTTCCAAATTTGTCTTGGATTGATTCCATAAGGTGTAGGTCAATGTTCGTCTTTCAAGCTCGGACTCGAGATCATTCATCTATAAAATGACAGGAAAGAAATAGTGATCAACTACTTCAGGATACAATTTGCAATTGTGGGCCTCGTGGCAAACATTTACAGCGTAGAAAATAATGATTTCTATTTCCTAAGGAAAGGTCAGTTCACATTATTTCCTAAACAAGATGCCATCAGCAACAATAAATAATAAATAACTGGAATAGAAAGAAGTAACTTACTGCAAGTAAGGTCTGCACATAGTGTTCATCCGGGATACAATTGTGCTGTTTCTGAAGTTTCTGGATTTAATTATAGGATTTTATCAGATATTTTCCTTACCCAAGAAAAGGCCAACCATGTGGAAAGTAAAAATAAGACAAAGATATCCAGAAACTGGTGAGTGTAGAACACTCGATGAAAAGGTTTATCATGATTAAAGAGTTAGCCGCAAAGGGTAACTCACAAGATTCTTCTTGCCCCCACTGGAATCAACTTGTGGGCGTCTCTGCAAAGAACAAAACCCTACAAATTATAAATAAAGTGCACCAACGATTCATCTTTAAAAATCTGGTAAGATTAGATTTAGGTTAAAAAATGCAGAAGAATTGTTTTAGTTGACATGTCTAGCAAAAAATTCCTCTCTTTTTTGGAATGTGATGGGGCTAACTTGGGAAGTCGTGAGCAGGAGAAACATTACTAATTAATGTGGCAAGAAAAGGAATGCATACGCTGTACAGAAGCAATAACAAGATAACTTTTCTTTACAATATAAACAAATTTAGGTGGACAGGGCTTAAAGTCCAGAACAGAAAGTGTGCTAACTACTGGAAAGAGTGATACGATCAATACACATAATATAGGATAACAGTTGAATTTTTTCATTGAAACAGAAATTAGATAATCACCCAATGCACTATGTATGTTGCAAAGGAAGAGAACACACACACACACACACATAGAGAAAGATGGCAAAGGGAATTACTATGGGACAAGAGGATGAAATATATACCTTGCAGAAGTTCCTGAAGATTTGAAAGACAGTGTCATCAGTAACTATTACTTCCGCGTGTCTACGAGTTAAGGTGACCCACTGGAGTAAGCAAACTAATCAGATTCATATACGTGGAAAATCTTTTCAAAGTGACTGTAAAACTGGGGAACCGTCACCCTTATCAAAAATGCACTCAGTGAAACAGAGTGCTTTAAGATAAATAAAATCATTCTTTATCTACTGTTGGGAAAATTGAGATGGGTCCCTCCTACCAAAAAGCAAAATAAACAATTTTTTTTCCAGCTCTCTGCATGAGGGAGTTTTATATCTACAGTGGTACTGGACTTCTGATCAATCGAAAATATCTAATCATTTAGCTAAAAACAAGCAAGAAAATTACCTGTGATCCTTTGCGCCATTTATTCTTTGGTATAACTGGGGACATCCTTGGATTATAGCGCACATCTTTTTTATCAAGAAAGCTAGGTAAAAAAAAAATACAGGCCGATGAAGTAAGCATCACTTTAAATACCAAATACTGATCTAAACATTCTTTGGAATTAAATTTCTTTATGAACGTATGAAGCCAACTAAGCCACACAGAGTTTCATTCTCTTGTATACCTGTCCACGAAACTCCTAGGAGATTTCATCAGATAATTGTAAATATAGCTGAAGTTGTACAGAGGGACACATCTGTTGAATCAAACATCGAAATCACAATCAAAGTTAAATTTCGCCGTAGGAAATAAGTCAACCTATGATAACATAGTTACAAAAATACAGGAAGCACCAAACTCAAACTCAAACGAAAACGAATACTAACACAACAGGAGTCACTGAAAGATCACGATGGAATATGATACAACATAAACCTTATAATGATGAATATTCAACTTCAATTCCATTAATACAATTGTTGGAAGGAAGGACAATAACCTATCTGATAAGAGAATAAATCTTTGATTAGCTGGATTCTGAAGAGCTTCTTCAAACAGTACCCTCTCAGCTTCAATCATACTAGCTTCTCCCCAGGCTACCTACATCAAAATTCCTACGATCATATTAAGGTCACTAGGAAAGAAACTCAATTACCAGTTTAGCAGCACAAAAAAGGGCATCGAAATGTCATCCGGTTTAGTTCAGTCTAAACTGAAAAATTTTGTTATTCTATCACGACAATAGACAATTTTTTACATTTACATGTAACAAAAAAGATTCGAAAATGGGATTCTTTCATCTCCCAGATTTGGTGATTTTCTCATCTGTTCACCATCTACCACATCCGCTTATCATGTGAAAAATGCTTTAAATTCTTCCTTTTCAACCTCACCATATATATTCAAACAATGGTATCAACACGGAGTTACCTTGACGCTGTTTTTCAGTTGCTGATCATAAAAGAAAGCCGATCTTGTCGTAGACGCATTAAACATAAAACCAGGATCTGAGTGTATGTATATAGAAAATTTTGCGCGGTCCGCATTCTGCAAAATGGGAAAAAGACGCACAGATTAAAAAAAACAATTTTTTTAATAAAAAAGTCCAATTTCATTAACCAAACCAACACTGAACATGATAAGTACTAGAAAGACTTCGTCAATAATGAAGAATAAAATATAATTACATTGTTCAGCAAGCAGGAATAAAGTTAGGTAAAATAAACAAACCAACACTAAAATATTGAATATTAAGAAAATTCGATAAAGTTACTTGAAAGAAAGTCCAGTTAATTCGTTCTCAAATCTTATTAAACGAACCTCTCCTCACCTCGAAGAAGCTCCCCCACAGAAAATCAAGGGGCAAATTCCTCCGAGCCAGAAACAAAAATGCGACCTTGGGATTTCCATCAAAGTGATCGCTAAAATTCCGCGAACTACGAGGCAGATCACTTGAATTGTCAGCAAGTGTACTTTGGGAATACTGCTGAATCCTGAGAAAAGCAAACAGGCAGAATAAAATGGATAACCAAATCACTAATTTCCACCACATACACAATACGTTGCGCATCGAGAGCCCCGATTTCGCCGATGCCTGTGCCTTCCTCATCGTAGCAACTAAGCTGAAATTCACTGATTTTCCCTCAATTATCCTCCCTACCCTTCCTATCATTCAACAGATGTACAGAGGAAGAGAGGGAGAGCAGATGATCAATGAGACGAATAATTTAAAGGAATCGAGATTGGATTAACCGAATTTGAATACGAAATTGAAAAGAGTTTGGTTTGAAACGGAAGATTCCTGGTGGTGGCATGTTTTCTTGGTGGGCATCGACCAGGAAGGACATATCACGAAGTCGTGAGCTTCTTTTACCACGCTTTTTTTTTTTTTATTATTAATTAATAACGCGATCTCTGCTCTAAAACCTCCGTCTACATTGTTGCGTCAAAATCAATTTGAGGGGAAATTAAGGTATGTATGCTGCCAAAATAAGTGCCCAATGGTATATTATAAACATTTGTCATCAATAAGAATGTGACTTTCAATATGTATCGATCACGAGATCAAATATTTATCGTTTTACAAAAAAATATAATTAATGATGACTATAACTTCGATTTTTTAAGTAATACAATAACACAAACAACAATGGTTCAATCAATATACTAACATGAACAATTATGGTGTATCCGACAACATATCTCGTCCCAAATTTAGAGTTTTGTTTTTAGTAAAAATAATATTATATGTAAAAATTTAGGAAAAAATTGTGCGAGACTGTCTCAGATCGTATTCGTGAGACGGATCCCTTATTTGGGTCATTCAGGAAAAAATATTACTTTTTATGCTAAGAGTATTACTTTTTATTGTGAATATGGATCAGATTGACCCGTCTCACAGATTAAGATCCGTGAGTGGGTCGCACATAAGACCCACTCAAAAATTTAATCAAAGTTATCTTTTAAATTGTCCTTGTTAACACCTGAACTAACCGAACTGAACCATAACACACCATCATTTTTTATTTAATAAAATAAAAAATGCGATTGAAAAAAATTCACATTCCATCGCATATATATGGTTAGGTGAAAATTTGAAAGAAGAACTGCACTGATCGCACTGTATGATTAGAGTATTTGTTCTTTATTATTTATTATATAATTGTATATTACTGTTTTTATATGTTTTTTTAAGGATAAATATTCTTTACTCTATTAAATCCGAAACAAAACCTCTTGTATTAAATGTTAGAGATTTTCTCTAAAAATCATGTTTCTGCACGTATATAAACATGATAAATAAATATGTGGAAGCTAAATCGAGCGTTATCTCCAGCCATTGAATCATTTTTTAATCTTCTGATTTTCCTCCGATTGAAACCTTCTAAACACTTCAATCTCTCTATAGATGGTGTATTATTCTGTATGAGATTGTATGCTTAGGGATGTCAATCGCATCTATTTATAGGCGTTTCTTATACCATCAACGAGAAAATTCGGGAGCCAAGAGTAAAAAGAATCGTGTACGCATCTACATTTTCTTGGTCGTCGCCAATTTCAATTTGTACACGCTACTTCTTTTAATATGTGTCACGTTTTTCTTACATTCTCCCACTTGACACATATAACTCATTTACCATAGGAGAAAACAAAATACATGAATCATGGCGATATGTCATCTTAAAACGAATATTATCTTTCATGTATTACAATGCATTATGTCTCTCAAATCTGAATAACTTAATGAATAAACCCAATGTTTATTCGAGGTCCAACTTTATTGATATTTTTCTCAAGATAACTGAATATGTACATAACTGAATATGAGAAATATCATAACTGAATGTATTTCATTATCAAAATTAAATTTATATAACATGGAATCAAATTCATCAGTAATTACCATATGATCCTTTAACATCTGAAATTTTCATGCATTTAGGTTAAAAGATCATCAATTCAGTGCTAACGTGTTCAATAACCACTTTATTAACACGTTCTACAACGGTTTAAAATACATTATGTCGATATACTTAATTCGACCACCGCTTTAGTCAAAAAGACCATAACTGAATTGCAGTAATATAATCTTAATGGCTTAGACATAGAATCCATAATTCTAAGCCCATAATAAAACTTCTTAAAATACACCACAATAGTGCTTCAATGACGAATTTTGACTCTATAGTGGAAGTAGCAAATCACTTTTCAAATTGTCAATTCTTCTCACATAAGCATGTAAAACTTTAATATCATAAAGGTATCCCAAAACATTTTGCAGTTTTTTAGTGGTCAAATACTTATATTATTCTGATAATAATTAAGTTGTCACTAACCTTCTGGTATTCATAATGGCCCACAATATTCTCAACAAAACTTAATGAAGAGATAACATTGTAAAACCTGAAATACCACTAATGTGAGACATGTTTCAATCCATATTGTTTTCTTAATCTTTAAATATTAAATATTCATCATTACTAGAGAAAAAATCTTTATGTTGTTCGATGTTGGCTAATGAGACTTTTATTTGTTTTGAAGACTCATCTAAAAATGAATGGCAATTGAACCAACTTTTTATGGAATTTATATGATTGGTTTCACAGCACACTTTTTAAATGGAGGATGTTGTGAATAACAATCAAGACATATAGCTTGTGTGGATGAATGAGCATCATAATGATCAATATTTTGAATTTGATCGCTCCCACTAATCAAATCATTTTTCAAGAAATTAATATCAGAGTAATAGCAATATGCTGCAAAATTAATGAATACATGCTAATGTTATTAAATGAATCAATAAAGCATATATATCATGTTTTACCCATGTAAATCATGATCTACATATGAAACACTGACATAAAAATTGTCTGTGGACTGAATTTTTAATTCAATTAGAATCATAAAACTTAATGATATAACGATTGAATTATATTCAATTCTTAATCTATGTGGATAAATTAATTAAATAATTCAATATTGTATCCTAATTAATTATATTTAACATAACGAAATTTTTTGTGGGATAAATTTCAATGTTATAATATAATTAATTACAATTTATATCCCTTATAATCAAATGTGATCCTCATAATTTATGTATAACTTTTATTCAATCAAAGATGTTGTGGCTACTCTTTAATTAATTAAAATCATACGAATCACTAGGATATTAAATTTTTTATGAATAAAATATTTACTCTTCGTAATTATTCATCTCAAAATATTACCAAAATGATGAATAATTTTATGTAATTTATGTCTGTTACAACCAAATGTGATTAAAAAATTAATGTATAAATTTAATTTAATTAAAGATGCTATAGGTATTCTTTAATAAATTAAAATTATACGAATCACTTATACATTAAATCACAAATTTTTAAATATTTATGCTCTTAATAAATGTCTTTCATGTGATCCTCAGCCAACTTAATGTATAATTTTGCATAACTAAGGGTGCTGTGGCTGTAATGCCCGGAAATTTAATCCCAGTAATCTGTAATTATTGATTTATAATTGATAGGATTACAAAAGGATTAATTGGGACATTGAGAAAAGAATTAGAAATGAAATGGTGAAGGTGAGGCCGAGGGGACACCGCACCCGCGGCCTAGGAAGCACCGCACCCGCGGTTGTGCTTCGGGAAATGTTGTGCATCGAAACCGTAGGGTGACCGCACCCGCGGTCTTGCAGCGACCGCACCCGCGGTATTGAGCGCACCCGCGGTCCCTATGACACCGCACCCGCGGTGCTACGTGTTGCGAGAAAAATGTTGCCACCTCGTGAATGCATGCACGGTTATATATAATGGTTATCCCTTCGAAAATCAGAACATAAATCGAGAAAGGGTCGAGGGAGATTTGTGAAAAATCCTTACGCCTTTATCTTTCAATCCGTCCGTCCGAGTTTGAATCCGACTTCGGTATTGAGTTCCTGGCAACGTAGGCTACAACTGGACGTAAGTTTTACTACGTTTTGACATGTTTTAGAATTATGATATCGTCAGAATTGAATGGAATTCATATATGATGTTCTTGACATATGAGACATCGTAGAATCGAAGTCAGATTAAGAAACAGACTGATTATGGAATTGTTATGATTTTCTGATTATAATCAGTTAATACCGGACAGATTTGGATTATGGATTGATTATAGAATGTATTGGATATGGGTTATAGATTGTAACTATTATCTGGTGAATTGGTATAGACGGGGATATTGGAATTGTACCGTTATACTGTTGATTTTGAATTAATTCCAGATTGATCAGATTATTATGGAGTTGACTAGTATATTGATATGAGATTATTGATATTGTCAGTACCAGACAGGCTTTGAATTCAGGACTTCGACTGAGCCAGAAACCGACGAAAGAAAGGTATAAGTCAATGTGGTATTGGGAGATGGACTTGAGTCGGTTTAGACTTGGGTTTCCCTAAATCACATACTTTATTTTATTGCATGGATATTTGCATTACATTGATTAATGTACTTGTTCTCTTGAATTTAGATGACAGGTATTAGACGAGTTATCTTGTGACAGAAGTGCCGGATAGTGGTGGTATCGCCACGGCACATTGCACGATGTCACAAGATAGGATGCTAGCGATAGAGCTACAGTCCATGACGGTTAGGTCAGGACACTGGATGTATGGTTATATCGAGTAATGGAATCCATTACGGAATTCGATATAGGAACACCATATTTGGTTATATCGAGTAAAGGATATTGGAATTCTTCTATTACGGAATTCGATATAGGAATACCGGGGCACTGGTTATATCGAGTAATAGAGATTATGGTTCCATCCTTTACGGAATTCGATATAGGAATACCACATCTGGAAACCGGGATCCCTAGACTAGGATTGAGTCTAGTCTGAATTATGAGTTATGTCGACAGATTGATATTGATTATGTTTCAGATTTTGATACATATATCTGTTACCTGATTACATGCTTTATAGTGTTTTATATGATTGCATGTTTCATTGATTTATACTGGGATTATATTCTCACCGGTATATCCGACTGTTGTCTTGTCTGTATGTGTACTTGACAACAGGTGGGACAGGTCCAGGGTCGAAGAGATGAAGAGCTAGATCGTGATTAGAGTGGTGGCACCGGACTTGGACTAGATGTAGGGTTAAACACTTGCCTTTAGTTTTAAACCCTAGTTTGAATAAATGTTGAAATACAGGATTTGTATTTTATATACTGATATGTATATATGTTGTATGTCACTACGTTCCGCATTTTGAAAAAAAAAATTTAGACCCTGTTGTAATTGATTAATTAGTCCCAATGATGATTAAGAACTTGATTAGCGTCCGAGTCCCCACAACAGGTGGTATCAGAGCTATAGATCCTTGAGATTGAGATAGGAGCTAGTGAGCGGGGTAGAATGTGTTTTCTTTCCTGCTTTTGATTGCTAGCATGATTTACTGCTTTATAATGCATGTTTATCTGTTTATCTGATTTGATTTGAAAACATGTATTATTGAGATTGAATCAGAACCGATTCTGGATCAGCAGTAAGATGATCTGAGGAGGCTTGAAACAGGATTATTGTTGGAATTGCTAACCCTTTTGGTTATCAGATATGCCTCCGAGAAGAATGCCAGAACAGGGGAGTACCTCGAATCCTCCCATGGATGTGACACCTACAGCAATGGAGAAATTGCTGAAAAGGTTTCAGTCATTTCATCCACCGACTTTGAAAGGAACGGAGAACTCCGTGGAATGTGAAAGTTGGTTGGACGACATTGAATCACTGTTTGAATCTTTGGAGTATACTGAGGAAAAGAGGGTGAAACTGATAATACACCAGTTGCATGACGTTGCTAAACACTGGTGGATCACGACTAAAAGGGCATTGGAACAGCGAGGTACGGCCATTACCTGGAATGTGTTCAAATCTGAATTTTATCTACGGTTCTTTCCAGTTTCTTATAGGAAGGACAAGGGAGCCGAGTTTGCAAACCTGAAACAAGGCCAGTTGAACATTGAGGATTATGTGGCTAAGTTTTCGACATTGCTTCGATTTGCTCCTCACGTAGCTGAACATGATGAGGCCGTAGCAGATCAGTTCATAAATGGCCTAAATCCTGAGATTTTTACGCTGGTAAATACTGGGAGGCCCAACAACTTCACCGATGCCCTGAACAGAGCCAAGGGAGCCGAGGCAGGCTTGATGAGGCAGAGAGAGGCTTCATTTGTGCTTCCAGCACCGGGACAGCAACAACCACCTCCTCGATTTGAAGGTGGCAGCAGCGGTAGCGGAAAGAAGGATTTCTTGAAGGCTAGAGGGAAGCAATTCAAGAAATCAGGGACTACCTCGTCCAGTTCGAGTGGCTCTAGACAGACCGGTCAGAGCCAGAGCTATGCAGGACCATACTGTGGTACTTGTGGAGGGAGGCATTCCACAGATCAGTGCCGAGGAGTAGTTGGCAGCTGTCGTATCTGTAGACAGCAGGGACACTTTGCTCGAGTGTGTCCACAGCGAGGTGCCCAGGGATCCCAGGCAGCTGAGTCATCTGGATCAGTGGCTCAGGCAAGTAGACGACCGTCTGCCGTGCATACTTTTCAGCCAGTACCGTCTACTCTGTCACAGCAGAGGCCAGGAGGGGGCCAGACCGCGAGCCAGCCTCCTAGACAGCAGGCCCGATTGTTTGCTTTGACTGAGGAGCAAGCACAGGATGCACCTGATGATGTAGTTGCAGGTAACTGTTTTATTTCTGGTTATCCTGCATATGTACTGATTGATACTGGTGCATCACATACTTTTATGTCTGAGCGATTTGCTTTAATGCATGCATTGCCTGTTGAGTCCTTAGCTACTGTAGTATCTGTCACGTCTCCGTTAGGAACATGTTTGATATCGGTGAAATCTGTGAAATCGTGTATACTGCAGTACGACGGGCATACGATTGATTTAGACTGTATTGTTCTTGGTTTATCTGATTTTGATTGTATTGTCGGCATCGACATGTTGACCAAGTACCGAGCTACAGTCGATTGTTTCCACAAGATAGTTCGATTCAGACCTGAGATGGCTGAGGAGTGGAAATTTTATGGTAAGGGTTCTAGAGCTAGAATTCCTTTGATATCTGCCATAAATATGACTCGATTATTGCAGAAGGGAGCGGATGGATTCCTGGTATATTCAGTTGATTTACTGAAGACGAGCCCATCATTGGCGGACTTGCCAGTGGTGTGTGAGTTTGCTGATGTCTTTCCAGATGAGATTCCTGGATTGCCTCCGATTCGAGAGATAGACTTCGGCATTGAGTTAATGCCAGGAACAGTTCCGATTTCGAGAGCTCCTTACAGGATGGCACCGATCGAGTTGAAAGAGTTAAAAGAACAGTTGGAGGATTTATTGGCCAAGGGTTACATTAGACCTAGTGTATCTCCTTGGGGTGCTCCAGTACTGTTCGTGAGAAAGAAGGATGGGTCGATGAGACTTGTATCGACTACAGGCAACTGAACAAGGCAACGGTAAAGAATAAATACCCCTTGCCTCGTATTGATGATTTATTTGATCAGTTGCAGGGTTCATCGGTATATTCCAAGATCGACTTGAGATCTGGATACCATCAATTGAGAGTCAGGGATTCTGATATCTCAAAGACAGCATTCAGAACCAGGTATGGACACTATGAGTTTATTGTCATGCCTTTTGGTTTGACGAATGCACCTGCGGTATTTATGGGATTGATGAACCGCGTATTTCAGAAATACTTGGATGATTTTGTTATCATATTCATTGATGATATATTGATTTATTCAAAGAATATGATTGAGCATGCTAATCATCTGAGGACTGTGTTGAGAATTTTGAGGGCAGAGAAACTGTATGCTAAATTGTCGAAATGCGAGTTTTGGCTGAGACAGGTTGTGTTTTTGGGTCACATTATATCGGGAGACGGTATATCAGTTGATCCCAGTAAGGTTGAGGCAGTGATTTCTTGGCCGAGACCTACATCTGTGCCGGAAATTCGCAGTTTTATGGGTTTGGCAGGATATTATCGTCGATTTATTAAAGATTTTTCGAGTATTGCCAAACCAATTACGCAGTTGACTCAGAAGAATGCTCCGTTTAATTGGTCTGAAGACTGTGAGACCAGTTTTATTGAGCTGAAGAAGAGATTGACCAGTGCGCCTGTGTTGACGATTCCTTCAGGTACTGGTGATTTTGTGGTTTATTGTGATGCATCTCATAGAGGACTGGGATGTATACTGATGCAGCGAGGGCATGTCATTGCCTATGCCTCGAGACAATTGAAACCACATGAGACCTGTTACCCAATTCATGATCTTGAATTGGCAGCCATAGTCTTTGCATTGAAGATATGGCGGCATTATCTGTACGGTGAAAAATTTGAAATATATTCTGATCATAAAAGCTTGAAATATCTGTTTTCGCAATCAGAGCTGAATATGAGACAGCGGAGATGGCTGGATTTACTGAAAGACTTTGATTGTGAGATTAAATATTATCCAGGGAAGTCCAATGCAGCAGCAGATGCGTTGAGTCGAAAGGTATGTGCACTATCCTTATCGACGATAGGTGTCTCGAATTTGATAGAAGACTGCTGTTTGTCTGGATTAGCTTTTGAGACGGATTGTCAGCCTCTAAGATTATATGCAATTCGAGCTGAACCAGAATTGATATTGAGAATCAAAGAGGCGCAGAAAATTGATCAGAACGTACAGAATTCGATTGCGATGGTCAGAACTGGACATCAATCGGAATATCAGGTTCGTGACAATGTCTTGTATGTGAATAATCGTATTGTTGTGCCAAATGTTTCAGAATTGAGACAGCGAATACTGACAGAAGCGCACAACAGTCGTTTTAGCATTCATCCTGGTGGCAGGAAAATGTATAATGATTTAAAGACACAGTATTGGTGGAAACAAATGAAATCTGATGTGACTGAATTTGTAGCCAAGTGTCTGAATTGCCAACAGGTGAAGGCTGAAAGAAAGAAACCAGGAGGATTGTTACAGAGTTTGTCCATTCCTGAATGGAAATGGGATCACATTTCCATGGATTTTGTGACGCAGTTACCGAGATCCTCCCGAGGTTGTGATGCGATTTGGGTCGTGATTGATCGATTGACCAAATCTGCATGTTTTATTCCATACAAGATGACGTATAGATATGATCAGATGGCCGATATCTATGTCCGAGAAGTGATTAGATTGCACGGAGTGCCGAAGTCGATTGTTTCAGACCGTGATCCTCGATTCACTTCGCACTTCTGGCAGAGTTTGCAGCAAGCTCTTGGTACGAAATTGCATTTGAGTACCGCATATCATCCACAAACTGACGGACAGTCAGAGCGTACGATCCAGACATTGGAAGATATGTTGAGAGCTATAGTGCTGGATTTTAGCACTAATTGGCAAGAAGCATTGCCACTTTGTGAATTTTCGTACAACAATAGTTATCAAACGAGTATTGAGATGGCACCATTTGAAGCGTTGTACGGAAAGAAATGCAGATCCCCATTATATTGGGATGATATCTCTGAAGTTCCTGAGACTGGACCGGATATGATCAGAGATATGACCGAGAAAGTTAAATTGATTCAAAAGAAAATGAAGGCAGCTCAGGACAGACAAGCCAAATATGCCAACCTTCGACGACGACCGTTGGTATTTGAGACTGGAGACCGAGTATTCCTGAAGATTTCTCCTTTCAGAGGTGTTGTCAGATTTGGCAAGAAAGGGAAATTGTCTCCAAGATATGTAGGTCCATATGAGATTCTTGAAAAGATAGGAGATCGTGCCTATCGACTAGCATTGCCGCCTTCATTATCTGGAATACATGATGTTTTTCATGTGTCGATGCTGCGGAAATATCTCCCTGATGATTCTCACGTGATTCAGCCAGACGAGACCGAGCTGGATGAGACATTGAGTTATGTCGAGAAACCGATCAGGATTATTGATCGTAAAGAAAAACAGCTCAGAACGAAAATGATTCCCCTTGTGAAAGTTCAATGGACTCGTCATGGTGTTGAAGAAGCCACTTGGGAGACTGAATCAGATATGAGACAGGAATTCCCAGCATTGTTCCACTGATGTAAAGTTCTATTACATTTCTGTATATACTCCTTACTGATATGATAGATTGCTTGTGATTTCGAGGACGAAATCGTATCTTAGGGGGGGAGGAATGTAATGCCCGGAAATTTAATCCCAGTAATCTGTAATTATTGATTTATAATTGATAGGATTACAAAAGGATTAATTGGGACATTGAGAAAAGAATTAGAAATGAAATGGTGAAGGTGAGGCCGAGGGGACACCGCACCCGCGGCCTAGGAAGCACCGCACCCGCGGTTGTGCTTCGGGAAATGTTGTGCATCGAAACCGTAGGGTGACCGCACCCGCGGTCTTGCAGCGACCGCACCCGCGGTATTGAGCGCACCCGCGGTCCCTATGACACCGCACCCGCGGTGCTACGTGTTGCGAGAAAAATGTTGCCACCTCGTGAATGCATGCACGGTTATATATAATGGTTATCCCTTCGAAAATCAGAACATAAATCGAGAAAGGGTCGAGGGAGATTTGTGAAAAATCCTTACGCCTTTATCTTTCAATCCGTCCGTCCGAATTTGAATCCGACTTCGGTATTGAGTTCCTGGCAACGTAGGCTACAACTGGACGTAAGTTTTACTACGTTTTGACATGTTTTAGAATTATGATATCGTCAGAATTGAATGGAATTCATATATGATGTTCTTGACATATGAGACATCGTAGAATCGAAGTCAGATTAAGAAACAGACTGATTATGGAATTGTTATGATTTTCTGATTATAATCAGTTAATACCGGACAGATTTGGATTATGGATTGATTATAGAATGTATTGGATATGGGTTATAGATTGTAACTATTATCTGGTGAATTGGTATAGACGGGGATATTGGAATTGTACCGTTATACTGTTGAT
The DNA here is from genome assembly GCF_022965805.1 of Primulina eburnea. Classification (NCBI taxonomy): domain Eukaryota; kingdom Viridiplantae; phylum Streptophyta; class Magnoliopsida; order Lamiales; family Gesneriaceae; genus Primulina; species Primulina eburnea. Next base: position 8,434,263 of record NC_133108.1, read on the forward strand.
TTTGAATTAATTCCAGATTGATCAGATTATTATGGAGTTGACTAGTATATTGATATGAGATTATTGATATTGTCAGTACCAGACAGGCTTTGAATTCAGGACTTCGACTGAGCCAGAAACCGACGAAAGAAAGGTATAAGTCAATGTGGTATTGGGAGATGGACTTGAGTCGGTTTAGACTTGGGTTTCCCTAAATCACATACTTTATTTTATTGCATGGATATTTGCATTACATTGATTAATGTACTTGTTCTCTTGAATTTAGATGACAGGTATTAGACGAGTTATCTTGTGACAGAAGTGCCGGATAGTGGTGGTATCGCCACGGCACATTGCACGATGTCACAAGATAGGATGCTAGCGATAGAGCTACAGTCCATGACGGTTAGGTCAGGACACTGGATGTATGGTTATATCGAGTAATGGAATCCATTACGGAATTCGATATAGGAACACCATATTTGGTTATATCGAGTAAAGGATATTGGAATTCTTCTATTACGGAATTCGATATAGGAATACCGGGGCACTGGTTATATCGAGTAATAGAGATTATGGTTCCATCCTTTACGGAATTCGATATAGGAATACCACATCTGGAAACCGGGATCCCTAGACTAGGATTGAGTCTAGTCTGAATTATGAGTTATGTCGACAGATTGATATTGATTATGTTTCAGATTTTGATACATATATCTGTTACCTGATTACATGCTTTATAGTGTTTTATATGATTGCATGTTTCATTGATTTATACTGGGATTATATTCTCACCGGTATATCCGGCTGTTGTCTTGTCTGTATGTGTACTTGACAACAGGTGGGACAGGTCCAGGGTCGAAGAGATGAAGAGCTAGATCGTGATTAGAGTGGTGGCACCGGACTTGGACTAGATGTAGGGTTAAACACTTGCCTTTAGTTTTAAACCCTAGTTTGAATAAATGTTGAAATACAGGATTTGTATTTTATATACTGATATGTATATATGTTGTATGTCACTACGTTCCGCATTTTGAAAAAAAAATTTAGACCCTGTTGTAATTGATTAATTAGTCCCAATGATGATTAAGAACTTGATTAGCGTCCGGGTCCCCACAGTGGCCAAACCTTAATTATTTAAAATTAGATGGTTCACTAGACATAATTAAATTTTGATTTTATAAATGTCCTTTATGTGATCTTTAACCAACTTAATGTATAATTTCTCATAATTAAAGGTAATGTGGCTAAACCTTAATTATTTAAAATTATACGGATCACTAGATAAATGTCCTTTATGTGATCCTTAACTGACTTAATGCATAATTTCTCATAATTAAGGGTACTGTGGCTAAACTTTAATTATTTAAAATTATACGGATCACTAGACAATTTTATTTATTATTATACTTAATAAATGCCCTTAATGTGATCCAAATCTGACTTAATGTATAATTTCTCATAATTAAGGGTGTTGTGGCTAAACCTTAATTATTTAAAATTATACTAATCACTAGACAAAAAATTTGGCTTTACTTAAATCTTTATATAATAATATTTAGTAACACAATCAACACTTTCCAAGAGTGCTCACAGGAAAGATAGGTAGTGCTAATGCCCTTTAAATATTTAACTCCTAGTCAGAGCAACATTCCTCTGGGAGACCAATGGAAAGTCAAGGAAATTTAAACCGGTCTATGAAGAACTCCCTCAGATCATGTTTTCTTACGTCATCTTATAATTATTATTCACTTTAATTATCCATATTTATGTGAATCTTTATAAGCCAAAATTTTTCAGTAAATAATATTAAGTAAAAATGTGAATATAAAGTTATGTGAATCTTTATAAGCCAAAATTTTTCATTAAATAACTTTATATTCACATTTTTACTTAATATGAACAAATATGTTCCCCATCAGTTTTTCTCTTCAAACAGAGTAGTGATAAAGTGAGGATCAAAATGTGGTCTCCTCATCAGTTTTTCTCTTTTGTCAGAGTAGTGATAAAGTGAGGATTATTTGTTCATTTGTGAACATCTGAAATATTTTATTATATTATATTCACATCTTACTTTATATGTTCATTTTAAATTATATTAAGTATTTTAAATTATAAACAACTTAATATAATTTAAAATGAACATAATGTGAATATTGATGTATCAATTATTTTTCAATATTATTTGTATTTTAAATTTCAAGAATAAATGCAAACATAATATTAAATTTGCATGTACACATCAAACACTTATCCATAATATTTGACATTATATCTAACATGCAAAAATAATTTCTAAATATTTATCGAACTTGGAATTATTTTAATGTGTACAAATTATTTAACCAAATGTTATATGTATACCGAATTATACATATAACTAAATAACACATTAATCATTATTTATTTATTATTATTATTATTATTTTAAAAATAATAATAATAAAAACCGAATTATTACCAACATAAGGTCACACATTAATTAATTTTTTTTAATAAAAAATCATTGCCGACACTTTGTAAGCAATTTTAAAAACATGTGGGTCTCATTGTTAATTATTTCAATTAACATTCATTTGCCAGTTGCCATTCATCTTCTTTATTTCTTTTGCAACATCTCCGGCAATATTTTTCCGTAGAGAAAATTCCTTCAATTTTCAAGACTTCAAGGAAAATTTTAAAGGTGGAACCGAGAACAAAATTCTCAGGTAAGTTTCTTAATATTATGATATCCAAAATTCAGAAACCAAAATATATTCAAGGCAGAGGTATCACTACTCTGATACCAAATGTAAGAGATTTTCTCTAAAAATCATGTTTCTGCACGTATATAAACATGATAAATAAATATGCGGAAGCTAAATCGAGCGTTACCTCCAGCCATTGAATCATCTTTAACTCTTCTGATTTTACTCCGATTGAAGCGTTCTAAACACTCCAATCTCTCTATAGATGGTGTATTATTCTGTATGAGATTGAATGCTTAAGGACCTCAATCGCCTCTATTTATAGGCGTTTCTCATACCATCAACGAGAAAAGTCAGGAGCCGAGAGTAAAAAGAATCGTGTACGCATCTACATTTTCTTGGCCGTCGCCAATTTCAATTTGTACACGCTACTTCTTTTAATATGTGTCACGTTTTTCTTACATTAAAGAAGTAAAACCACATACAACATTCCAAATTATGACTTGAAAAATAGAAAAACCAAATTTAGCTCGCTTATAAGCCACTGAATTAGCTTGGCGGCACACATGCCAAATACCGTTACATGTATTGTCTAACAACAGATTTTAAATTTGGACAACTAAGTAACCTTCAATTCCTAAATACTCATCAGGTTTCGTCAATGCTTGGAGCGCAACCAACGAGTCTGAAAACACACTAAGCTGATTAACCACATTGTTTGCACAGACACAATCCCTTCAAAATTTCCATGAGCTCACCCCAGAGAACATAACCAGGATTTCGAATACTTGCAGCCATACCAAATATGAATGGGTACCATAGGCACTTTGACGGAGTCTGCTTTGAGTTCAACATGAAGTGGTTGGCAAGAGGACATCCAATAGCTTTGTCTTGGTCCGTAATAAACTTTTGAAGTACCTTCTCAATATACTTCTCCTGCGACGACCAGATATTTTGGCATACTTGTCTCGATGGATTTTCATGCCAATAATTCCTTTTGCTAGCCCCAAGTCCTTCATAGAAAAGGTCTTGCTTAATTTTTTTTTTTTAGGCCTTTGATTTCAGAAGCATCTTTGCAAACAATCAATGTGTCATCTACAAAGAACAGGTGCACCATCAATTCATCGTCAGAGGTATTCTTGACAAACAAATAATGGTCTGCAACGGTATTCATCATCGTAGGTCATTTAAAACTGTTGTAACTGAGAGTGTTGTTGAAAGTGCGTTCAATAACAACGGTTTTAAACTGTTTTGTAGCTATCATTTGTGACGGGCTATTGAAACCGTCACTTTAAGCAATTTTAGCGACAATTTTTCATGATGTCCTTCGCTAATTTTTTCAGTAAAATAAAAAAAATACTTTTAGTTATAATTTAATGAATCTAAAAAAAATTACAATCTGATTATGCTAACAATATTCATGATCTTAACTAACACTAAAAAATTTATAAAAAAATGAAGTGAAAAAATTTACCCTAAATCGACACTAAAATCGTCTAATAGAGAAAAATTTTAAGTGCTGTGAAGTGGTGTGGAGGAAAATGGACTGAAACGCAGATATTTATAGACAATTTACGACGATTTTTTGTAATAGCGATGGTAATTTGATAAACCATCGCTATTAGCTACAGTTATTTATTAATCTGTCGCGATTAGCAACGGTTAAGTAAAAACTGTCGTTATTAGCGACAATTATTATTAAATCGTCGCTAATTTAAAAAAATTAGCGACAATTTAATCAAAACAGTCGCTAATTTAAAATTTACGATGGTTTCGCTTAATTAGCGATGGTTATTATAAAACCGTCGCCATTTAAAAAAATTTGGCGACAGTTTAATCAAAACAGTCGCTGATTTAAAAATTGCGACTGTTTCGCTTAAAATCGTCGCTACATACCGACGGTTTGCAAAACCATAGCTAATTTAATAATCAAAACCGTGGCTAATTATAGCAACAGCTTAAAAAAACCGTTGTTGTTTGTCCAGAAAACACGGTAATTGACAAGGATTTTTAACGATTGTCCAAAAAAACACGCTAATAGACAATAGTTTATAGAAAACCGTAGTCTTTGAACCTAAAAAAACGCTAAAAGACAACGTTTTTTAGAAAACCGTTTTATTTTGCTTTAAAAAACGCTATACGACAACGGTTTTCACTAAAACCGTTGTTAAAAAGTAAAAGACAACGGTTTTAGTGAAAAACAGTTGTCATATGTGTGTTGTTGAAGGGCAAATTTCTTGTAGTGGTCGCACTTCTCTTCCAGAACATGTGGTCATTATACCACGAGGACTTTCTGCTGGTGGTTCACTGTGAACACGGATCTCATCATCATCCTTATGATCATTCTGAAATTCTTCATCTTCAATTGGTTGTAGATTTACCGTTGAAAGCCATCATTCCAAATCTTGTTTAGATCCAAAATTCTCATTTCTCGCAGTCTCTAAGAAAAAATTCATTCTCAAGAAATATGGCATCACTTCTTCTTATAGGTTTTTTTAGATCTGTATTATAAAATTTGTAACTAATTTGATCCTCGTCATAGTCTATAATATACACTTTCTTGATTTGGAATCTAACTTCTATTTTTTATCTTTTGCTATATGAACATAAGCATGACACCTAATTAAACATTCGCAAATGATTATTGGAATTTTTTTTACCTTGCCACACCTATTCTGGGACATCGTAATTGAGAGGAACATAAGGTGGATGATTAAATATATATGCAGCAAACAACCGTGACCTAGCCCCAAAATTCTTTAGTCAGCTTTGCATGTGAGAGCATGCATGCTTCTGACTCTTTCTGTCAAAGTTTTATTTGTCCTCTAAGTTAATACTTGAGTTGTGATGTTTTTGATGGTGTCGTTTGATGTTTGATTCTATTCTTTTTTCATATCTCATCAAAGGTTCTAATGTATTCTCCTTCGTTATCTATATTTGAGTTTGATGATTGTTTGCCATTCAATCAAGTTTAGAAAATTATTGAATATTTCCGCTACTTGGTCCTTGGTTTTGAGTGTTCACATCCATATTTTTCGAGAATGATCATCTATAAAATTTACCTGGTACCTTGCTCATCCGAGTGACGATGGCATCATACCAAACAAATCTGAGTGTACTAGATCTAGAATTTTTATTGGCTCTGCTAGGAGGTGAAAATTTGAACGATATCCTATTATATTTTCCGGCTAATCAGTATGTCCATTGTTTCATATGAACCTACTTTATATCAGACAGAACTTGCTTGCTCACAAGGTGTGTAAGATTCTTTTCACTTATGTGGCCAAAACGTCAGTGCTTTGTTGAGTTTTCTTCTTCTGCATGGTTCACACTTTCAGAATGATTTACCTAAACTACATACATCTTCGACATCTTTAATCCATTTGTCACCACAAGTGATCGTTTTGAAATACTTCGTTTTAGAAGGTTATGCAAATCCTTCTTCATCGAGTCTTTCGACTGATATAAGATTCAGGTGCATATCTGGCACATGGATGACGTCTTTTAGGATCAATGTAGAGTAATCACAGTAGTCAATCTCACATCTTCGTTTCTTACGACTTTAGATAAATCGATATTTGTAGTGCCCAAATTTAATACACGTATAACCCATGCATTCATTTAATTATTAAATCATCTAAATTAAATTTAAATGAGTTTTGGCGATGCATGATTTATTTAAATGCATTATTTTAAATTATTTATGTTTATGTGATGCACGTTAAAATGTCTTTCGAGCTTAATGATTCAGGCGATTATTCGAGGCGAGATCGAGGAAGAGACCGGTGACGATTGTGACCAGTTAAAATATGGTATTTTATTTTAAGTTGAGTTTGGGGGCATTTTAATTAATTTAGTGAGTTTTAGCATTTTTGAATCCTAAATTAATTATTTTGTGAGTTTATGATTTTAGAACTTTTAAAGTCTAGTATGGTGTGTGTTATATTTTAATTAAAGAATTTTATTTAAAAGTGAGTAAAGTTAATATTTCTTTTTGTAGAGGTTTTATTATTTGGGGGAGACTAGCATTTTAAATTAGTTTAGTAATTATTTTAATTAGCAAATTAGTCTCCTAAATATTTAAAACACACGCACACACACAAACACACTTTTACACACACCTAGACACGCACAAACACACACACAAGTTCATTCTAGACTTTTATTACTTTCAAAGAGAAAAACCTAGGGTTCTAAAGCCTATAGCAGCCGCCCCCTTCCCTTCATTTTTCCAGCAAGATTTTCGTGATTTTATTTCGAGAAAAAACGGTGCCACGTTCGTCCCGGATCAAGCCTTTCTCTATCTCCGCTTCGGTGCCGTCTTTCGGTAACGTTATCATCTTAAAGGCACGTATAATCTGTTCTTGCTGTGTCGATCAAGTCATATATTGTATTGCATTGTTTTTATGCGTAAAAGTTATGTATGATGATAGTAGTTTGAGCGGATCATGAATCGGATCAATTTCGAAGGAAAATTTTTAGATCTAAAACTCGTTATACTGTTCATGTCAAAACTGCGATTTTTCTGTTCATATTTTGGGAAAACTTTCAACGGCAAAGTCGTAGAGCGTTTCGATACCTTCGATTTGATATATGATTCGAAATTTTTGGACAAAAATTGAGTGAGTTATGGCGTTTTTCGTGGGACTGCTCAAACTGCGACTTTTACGTAAATTATGTTCTTGAAGTTTTATGTTGCAGGCCTCGTTGGGGATCGACGGGTGATCGTTGCTGCGTATAGGTATATTATTTATGATGTTGGGATGTATAATGAAGCGTCGTTTCTTGTCATTAGGCGCTTGGGAGATTGAATGTCGTATAGAACCGTTTGTTGTCAAAAAGTCTCGTTCACAGGTTTGTTGGGTTGATTGTGATTTTGGGTTGTTTTGGGACAATTGTTTAGGCTTGGGTCATTGAATTAGTAGCCTAAGATGAGCTCGTGGTGTCGATTCGTAGTCCGTGCAATCGAGTCTAGAAAGTTAAGCGAAACATGTACAAAATTTTCGTTGGTTCGCGTTCACAGTAGGTACACGGACCCACACCCGGACCTCTACACGGGGTCCGTGCCTTTTGTTCTTCCGTAGTGTCTTTTTACAGTGTCTACACGGACTCCCACACGGACCTATGCACGGGGTCCGTGCCCCTCCCTCCTTTGCGATGCCTTTTACAGTGTCTACCCGGACCTCAGCACGGGGTCCGTGTCTCCTCATTTCTGCGCACACAACTTCCAGTACCTACACGGACCCATGCACGGATGTAGGTACGGGGTCCGTATCCTTCTATTTTTGGGAAAAAAAAATAATATAGTTTGTTTTGAGGTTGATGTCATGATTTAGGGCAAGGATTATCGAGGTCGTGTCATGGGAAATTTTAGAACGTCCTAAGTAATTATCGAACTCGAGAGTAAGTATGATTTCTACGTTAAGTTATGTGAGTTGAGCATACAAGTGTATGTTAGTATGTTGCAGCAACGGCCTCGATCGAAGTCCAACGAATCCCTCAACGCCAAGTAAGTATGTATGACGTGCAATAAAATATTTAAGTTTTCGAGGTATGCTAAATGTCTTGTGACCAAATTATGTTAGGGTTGGAAAGCGTTAAATTATGAACGGGGACCAATCCGCCCGTTAAATTATGAACGGGTTAGATCGTGGTTGTGAAGCGTTAAATTATGAACGTGGATCAACTGGCCTGTTAAATTATGAACAGGGATCTTATGTATGCGGCAGTGGATACGTCCCTGTCAGCCCAGTACTGTGGTATAGTCTGATCAGGCTCATTTATGTTACGGGTCACTTGCTTTGAAACATCCTCTACGCAAAATGATGAAGTTATGTATGTTTACGTATGCAGTATGTTTATGAAAGTTTAAGTTATGGCACGTCGAAGTATGTATGTACGTATGTTCAAGTCTTAATGCGCAAGTTCAAGTTTCAAATTATGTATGTCCTATTTTAAAGTTGCATGCGACCTTAATATGTAGTACTCGTTATTCCAGTTTATACGTGTTGAGTCTTTAGACTCACTAGACTTGATCGATGCAGGTGACTATGTTGAGGAGACAGGAGGTGATGACCAAGGGGCAGGCTTGGGCTGAGTGGCAGGCTAAACTCGAGGACCGCAAGTTTATGTTTATGCAAATTTTTATAATACTCTGATGTTTTGATTTGAACGTGAGACGTTTTGAGACATTTCTTTTAGCAAAATTTTATTGGGGACGGATGATTGTGAGATTTATTTTTATGAATGTTGAGTGACGACCGTATGAATGTTTTTATTTAAGAAAATTTTAAATTTTTCCGCAAATTTTAAGTAGTAAAAGTACGGTACGTTACAATATTCCTCATCTTGACCACACTAAAGTCCTCTTGTTTATAGGATGTAAATCATTTTTATCGAGATATGACATGGACTGTTGCTTCACTATCGATCACCCAACTAGTTACTTGAGTTCATAAATTTACGGACTCCTGCTAGCTCGTTAACAACATTAAATTCTTCAATGGCTTTTGTTTGCTCATCATTGGTTTCATGTTTGGCTTTCGTTTTTCGTCAATAGTTTTAATATGTATATTTTCTCCACAGTGATAACACTTTATGTTGGCATAACTCCTCGAAGACTTACTGCTTCTTGGTTTCTGATTTGTATTTTTTTATCTTGCTTTTCCTTTAACTCAGGTAGATACTCCTTGAGATTTCCGCTTCGTCTCTTTCAATTAAGATATCACTTTTGATGAAGTCCATACACACGACTCATCCTTGTGCTATGATAGTGAGTGATATCTTCAAAGTATCCCAAGACTCTGATCATGAAGCTAGTACAATCAGAACTATCACATCGTCACCAAGTTTTATGTCATAACTTAATAGTTGTTTCACGAATCCTTGAATCTCGTTTAGATTATCTGCGACAAGAGTTATTTTTTTGTTGAACTAGAAAAGCTTATTCAAACAGAAAATTTTGTTGTTACCACTTTTGGAGGCATAATGTCTCAAAATTCGTCCAAAGCATATGAGCATGTGTCTCGTTACAAATGTGATTATACATGTTGTCATCGACAAATTTTCGGATTTACCCACAGACTTGCTCGTGCTCAAAGTTCCATTCGGCATTTGATCTATCATCTGGTTTAGACTCGTTGAACACCGATAATTGCATCTTGGTGATGAATAAAAGATCTTTCATCTTAATTTTTCAAAGTTGATAATTAGAGTCATTAAAGCTAATAATCTTGCTTGTGCTTACCTCCATCTTTTGTGACTGCTACCAATGAATTAACCGTCAATTGCCAAATCACAAAAGAACCACTTCCTTAATACTGTCTAGAAAGCCTTTTCTGATGTGGAAATTCAACCACAAAGCTTACAAGAACTTACTACAGTTTTGGAGATTCTGTTTCTGATTTTAGTTGTTGAGATATCAAGGAAATAAACGGTATAACATCACATCAGAACATCACAAAACAATATCAACAAATGAATAAAATAGATAACAATATTTATAGTAGTTCATTCCAAAATTAGATTATATCCACTCTAAACATCTCAAGTAGATCACTTCTTTATTAATAATAAAAAACAAAAAAATTGAGAATACAAAATATTTCACTCAAAATACTCTGATTTTATACTCACTTTCTCTCTACTAATCATATTTCTTCCAATGATAAAACATTCCTTAAGAACTCTTACACTAAATCTTCTATTTAACTTCTACACTCGTGATCGTAGATGAGAGAATTGTGTTTCAGTATGATGAAGAAAGAATAATGAATGAGTATTTATAGGTGAAGTTTGAGAAAAAAACAAAAATTATACATCATTGTATACATAATCAAACCTGAAATTTTTTACTAACTCAAATCATGTGTTAATTATTTGTAAAAAATAATGTACTTTGAATACAAAGTTGGCTTGCTTGAAAAATGGCTTGATTTCTTAGCACAAACCCCTCATCTACATCCTGTCTATAATGGTCAAAGCTTAGTTTTACCCATCTGAACTGAGGAGGTTCTCCCGTATTACTCGTCGTCTCATCGAAACAGCATGGGCCTTAAGGAACTCCTGTACAAGCGAATTCACCCATGTGACTTGTAAAAGGCTGATCATTCGACACAACTCTCTGCAAATTTCCATGTAAGGACACAAAACAGTCCCCGAATCCTCATCAGCAAAGCAACATGTAATATCGTATATAATATCCAAAAAGAAGAGCCACGGTTTCGATCAATATAGGACCAAAAGATGCCCTCTTTCCAAATGGATCTTACGATCTATCAGAAAAACAAGGAGTGGCTGGTGGTTGCAAGAGAAAATCTACACAATGCACAAACCCGAAGTAGGAACACGATGTCGTGCTAAATTAAAGTCCGTCGGGATGTAGTTTAAGATGACACGCCAATAAAAGATCTTCACTTTAGGAGGGATTTTTAAAATCCACAATCGAGTCTACCAACCTCGGAGATGGTTCGAAGAACAATTAGGGGAGGATCAAAAGCACCCATTTCCAGTCGGTATTCTGATTTCATGGAAAACCGACCCTTCTTATCCCAGGGGGCATATTTAAAATCATTTCAACCTCAAAAGTTGGGAAGGTTACCTTTAAAGCTTCTTCATTTCCCACTCCGTTTGAGCAGATAAACTCCTTTACTTTTGCGTCTTGTAGCACATTAGAAGTCACTGAACTTCTGCCAGATTTCAAGGCATCTTTGAAAGCATTGATGCTTTGTCCATCACCTACACACCACGACTCCAAGACCGCCAAATAGAAGAACGAGCGGTAGGGTTTTGTCTTCTAAACCCTAAACAACTAATAAAAAACACATGAATTCATTAGATTTTAAAACATTCTTAGTGCAATTTTGACACAACTTTACCCAATTTTTGAGACAGAAAATTCCAGTTTTTTTAATGGCGTGGCGCCGCGATAGGCGCCATATTTAGGGTTGGGATGTTCATGTTTTCAAATTTGATTTGAAAGATAAGAAGTTCAAGTATATATCAGTCACAAATCCTAAAGTCGCTCTATTACTATAGTACAAGAGAAATTATTCAATATTTGAAAACATATTATTCAATATCTGAAAATATTTTACTATATTCAGTAGACATTCATAAAAAATATATAATCATTCATATTCCTTACATAATTTATTTCAATTTCCAAAGTTTGATTCGAATTAGACATTAGTGTATCTAATAACAATAATAATATGAATGCTACGAAATAAAATTTATATAGTAAAGAAAGCTAGTTAAGAATTAAAAATTAATAATAGATTTTTTATATATAATTTGGACTATTATTTGAAGGCAAAAACTTGTGTGAGACGGTCTCACGGGTCATATTTTGTGAGACGGATATCTTATTTGGGTCATCCATGAAAAAAATTATTTTTTATTCTAAGAGTATTACTTTTTATTGTGAATATCGGTGTGGTTGACCCATCTCACAGATAAAGATTCTTGAGACCGTCTCACAAGAGACCTACTCTTATGTCAGTTACCTAGTAGCCATTTTTTTTATAAGGGAATTCTTCGTAAAACTCTTTTTCCTTCTAAAATTGTAGGAGAAGTTGATAGTATGTTTGTAGCTTGAATTTTAAGTTTTTTTTAGAGTAACTTGAATTTTAAGTTGATTCGGTGAAATACAATGTAGTATGATAATTAATGCACAACATAAATTACACAAAAACTCATATGAAACAATCTCGTGAGTCAATTTTAAGATAGAGAATTTCAACCCGACCTGATTAATGAAAAATATTATTTTTATATCAAAATTATTTTTCTTTGTAAAAATGAAGCAAGTCAAATCCGTCACATCGTCTCACATAAATCTTACTCCATAAATTATACTAATCTTACTTACTTGCATAATTGACTAATTGTTCATAAAGATTAATGTTTCAAACAATTGATATGTCGATTGTATCTCATATTCTAGTAGGTCTTTTGAGAGAGATCTCACGAATCTTTATCTGTGAGACAGGTCAACCTTACTCATATTTATAATAATAAGTTATACTTTTAGTATAAAAAAAATATTTTATGACTAACACGAATAATATATGCATATAACAAAATTGACTCGTAAGATCGTCTCAAAAAAATTTATATGCTCGTATTCTCGTCTATTCCTATTTTGCGGTGTCTTGCTATTTTTAAACATACCATATATTTGGGAAGAAAGTGCATATATACACGGCACTAAAGTCTTTTAATTTGGTGATGTGATCCAAATCAATCTCTTTTTAAACTATATAATGATCTTATCATATTTCTTCGGCAATTAGATAAAAGAGGATCTAATCGTATCTCTACTTTTTTTAAGAAAATCCAACTCAATCGGATCTTTTTAAACAGTATGATTCGATAGTTTATTTTCTTTTTTTTGTTCTTCTTTCTTTCAGTAATCGGATGAGATTCTGGTCATATTTTTAAAAACAAAAACTACTACATGGTAGAAAATTACACATATACCTCTTTTATTTTTCAATATATTCTGTACTCAATCAGGGGACAATAATGTAAATTTAATAGATGGAAAGTGAAACCCTAAACATCCTTTTGCACCCTATAAAAGGCCACATGGGATGTTGAGGATCTCAAACCTCCATACTATTGTTCTTTTCCCACACAAGAGGGTTAATGAGAAAAGTGAGAGATTTTGTGTATTATTTTTCCGTTAAGTGAAGCGTGAATCTCAATCGTTGTCTATGCTCAAAGTTATGCCATGGTATTTGAGAATCTCTTGAAGGTACAATCCATATGATGATCTAAACATGTGGTCAGATCCACAGCCGTCGAATGATTTAATATAGAGAGTGATTGTTATAATTTTTCAGAAAAGAGAATTCAAAGGTTAGTTATTTTTTTTATTTTAACAGTGATTTTTCTACTTCCATTAATTATTTATTTAAATTTTACAATTTATAGAATGAAGCCTAATAATCTTATTTTTTATCAATGTGATTTTTTAATAATTCCCACACTTACCTTCAATTTGATTGACATTTAAATCTTAGGTCATGAAAATGATGATCTGCTCTATGTATTTAAAATTTTTATTCATTTTATTTTGGTTGATCTATATTAAATTCATGGTTCTATCTCTCTCACTCATTCAAATGTTCTATTCATATATTAGATTTACTAGACATAAGTTACTAAATTTTATGAAATATGAAAACAAAACAAGTACAAGAAATTGGAATAAGTGCACTGAGATTTGGCTCTTTTGTATTTTCCTTCTTATATTATTAAGCAATAAGAGTTGGAACTGAAATTTTGATATTATGTTTATTGTTTATATATATGGCCATAGTTAATTCTTCTTTTTAATAATTATACATAATATTTGATAGTAGAAAAAACTTTGTAATTTTAAATTCATCAAAAACTAAACTATATTCATATTAAAAAAACAAAAATATAATAAATTTATTGTTTCATATCAAAATTAAATTATAAGAATTTTTCCAAAGTTTTCAATAATCAATCTATAATTCTTCCATTTTATAAACCAACAACCTTGTGGTATCATGGAAAAATTGTATTTGGTGGAACTTGGAATTAAAATAATCATTTTAAGTTTTGGAAAGATAGATTTAAGAGTAGGTCTCTTGTAAGATGAACTCACGAATTTTTATCTGTGAGACGGTTCAACCCTACCGATATTCACAATAAAAGTAATACTTTTAGCATAAAAAGTAATACTTTTTCACGGATGGTCCAAATAAGATATATGTCTCATAAAATAAGACACGTGAGACCGTCTCATACAAGTTTTTGCCTAAATTTAAAATGTTTTTGTACATACAAATTTGAAGGGATTTAATTACATTATTATATACTAGTGTTATCTGCACGCGTTGCTGTTTGCATGTATAGTAAATGTTTCACGTACAATCCTTTGTTTTTGTATTTGTACTTTTGTTTTAAAAAAAATAGAAATCTATTTTAGATTATTTTTTTTTATTTATATTTTTTTTTTTACACAATTAAATAAATTTAAAAAAAATTAAATACACTAAATATGTAACCAAAAACTTAATTAAAAAAATTAATGAAAGTAGATTCAGGTATTTGATGAAATAATTAAAGTAATTAGAAGTATTTCAAGTATGTTAAAAAATATATCATGGCTCCAATGTTTTTGCCTCTATTATGACTAAGTTTTATAATATAGTATATATAAATCATATTTATTACAAGTGTTCACGCCTCAAGCGTGCGTTAAGCGCAGGAGCAGTTGTTAGACGCAGAAGCGTGTCTAGGTGCTATGTAGTTGAGATTTTGTGTCCAAACAAATTTTAAAGTCCAATTAGGAAAGCTCATTCTTATTTAATATTTTTTTAAAAAAAATACCCTGGATGCATACATTTCATCTCCCTCATGCTTAAATTCTATCTGCGAGTAAGGATGTATGTATAGTATCGAAAATTACGGTATAGTAATATTTTATACTCATATCTTCGGTACATATAACTAGCATACCGATTATATCGAAATTGTATAGTATACTAAGATTTTGGTATAATATCAGTATATACCGTTTTATATCAAAAAACCTTATATTTTAAAAAAAAAATTATAAATTTATTGTTTAAAAATATTTTATAAATTTAAATTTTTATATATTGTTCAGTATTCCGACATATAACGAATTTTTCAAATTTCATATCTTACCGTACCGAAAAAATCGGTATTCTTACCATACATATACCGAAAATTCGATATTTTTTCTCACTCCTATCTAGGGATGGGAAAAAATACCGAACCGAAAGCGGTGGGAAAAATACCGAATTTTCGGTATACCGAGATTACCTTACGGAAAAATGCCGAATTTACCTAATTTTCGGTATACAGAAGATTTCGGTACGGTACGGTAACAATACCGAATTTTCGGTACGGTAACGGTATGCAATTTGAAAATTTCGATATATATACCAGAATACCAAAATATCAAAATAATATACAAATTTTTTAAAATATATAATATTTTAAAATAATAAATTTATAAAAATTTAAAATGTAAGGTGTTTTCGGTATAAAATGATATATGTCGATACCTTACCGAAATTTCGGTATACCGTACAATTTCGGTATAATCGATATGCTAATTATATGTACCGAAATTTTCGATATACCGAAGTTGTACGGTATATCGAAATTTTCGGTACGGTATCGGTGTGAATTTCTTTATATTGTAATTTTCGATATAATATACGGTATATGATTTTCAATACGGTACGGTACGATATACCATCCCTATCCCTATCTGCGAGTCACAAATTGAATGCAACGGTGCAGCCCAACATTTCGTGAGTTTCTTCATTGCACTTGACCTTACAATCAAGGTAATATCTCGTTATCCGTTATCCCAATTTATGCAAGTTCTATCTTCCCATATCTTGTTTGTGTTGTTGAATCACGCAGCAAGGTAATCCCCATACTTTACTTTATCATGCTTCTTTTTATCCAAATTCCAAAATTCTATCATGCTTCTTTTTATCCAAATTCCAAAATTCTGTCTCTTAATATATTTTCTCGGTTCTTGATTTTTCTTGCCCCATTAGCTTTCACCAATATCCTTATGATTTTTATTTATATTTTTTGCTATCTTTGTGAAAATATATAAATTGTGTATTAATATTGTATAAATCACTTTATATATGCTAAATTTTAAAATGCATTTTATTTCGATAAAATGTATGCTTCGCCTTACGTCTTTCACCAATACCCTCACTCCACCAACGCCTGATTAGACTGAAGATGTACTTAGCTTTGAGGTTAGCACCTCCTAATCCTTGCTCTAGTAATTAAGTGCCAAAAGGCATCGTAGAGATCGTGAATTTAATGTGAAATGTATAGTAATATCCATTTACTTTTACTTATATTCAATAATATGTGTTTTATTATATCGTTGGATACAATAATTGTCTCTATTAGATATAACAAGTGGTGTTTAAGCTCTTGTATAGTTTACAAGATTTGAGTATGTACCGATACCACAATTTTTTTGGTAAAGCGGCAAACATTCGGTCGTACATACACAACTCAATAGTTTATAGTAAATAACGGATAACATATGAAAATTATGTGTTGCTCACAGGCAAGTTAAAGAGATTTACCTTCACTGTGAAAATCAGTCAATAAAAAAGTATAAAATGTTTCTAAGCTCTAGTGCAAAACTGGTCCTACAATGTAATGTGGACATGCTAACATCTATTCCAATGGTATTCACTAGCAAAATCGAATGGTTTCTCCCTGCAGCTTATTCATTGCAGGCAACCCGGCCTCATCGAGGTCAATTTTTCGAGATCTTCGAGTGCTTGGTTAACAGCATACACGATCATCTTCTTAACCTGGTCAGTATACCGAAATAGTGAAAAAAATTTGTTTGAATTTATTCTATCTTCAAATAAAAGCACACAATCATATATAACAAGCTACCTCTAACTTGTCTTCTTTGGCTCTGTGTTCTTTTGGTAGCTCTCTGAATTCTTCAGTCAGTTTAAGGCATTCATGTATATTTTCGGGAGATACAAAGTCGACAGCAACTTTCGTGCATGACTGGAAAGCAAAACATTAGATAGGAAAATATGAAGACATTCTAACTCAAGAAATATTTGAAACTGGTTGAAATTTACCTTCAGATTTCTCACTTGGTGTGGACACCCTGCAGGTATGAACACTGCCTCTCCAATTTTTTGCTCAAATGTCCACGGTTCGATACCTGAATTGATTGAAAAATCGGTTCTTTCAGTCTTGTCTCCAAAGAATATAAATGGGAACTCAACACGGCTAAAACATCGCAGGTAAAGGAAAGTCAACAAGAGCGTTCTAGTGCATTGTCCTATCCAACACTTGTATCATTTGATGATACCATGTGAATCGCTAGAAACATGTGAAGTGTATTATGGCTAACCTAATATCGAAAGTTTCGTAAGGGATTTAGAGATTCGAACTAACCATATTCTTCTTTTAGCTTCTGTTTATGTGCTGAAGTTAGGTAGAACGATTGGTCGTGAATTGGATGAATTACCTACATACGAAATTTTGGAGGAGGCACAATTTAGTACAACACTTGATAACAAAAAACATTATGTTCTAGTAAGTTTTACAATAATCACCTGATGAACAGGAGAGCAAAAGGTGTGTCGAAATTCATTTGAATGTTTGACCAGATATTCTTTCAATTTGGGCACATCTTCCCTTCTGAATATGTCCCAAAGAGCACTGCCTTGCTCGTTAGGCAGGAAATCAGTAACTTCTTTCTCTTTTTTGTCATCAAAGTTGATCTCACAAGACTTTTGCTTTCTGTTCAGGTCTCTGCTTTCTCTTTCATCCTGAGCTCTATGCATTTCTTTGAACAATTTGATGGCTTGGTGATGCTCGGGACTTAATGCTACGTCTGCAGTGTGTGTCAATATATTCACCTGAACCAGTGAAATTAACGAGAGTTTGTCACACAGAGTGAGATTTGAAAATCAATCTGATAATACTCAAATGAACAAAAAGGTTAATGGACATAAACCAAAATAATCTGGGGCGACAAACTTCAAGTGGCCTGTGCTTAACAATACGAAAGTTGGATGAATTTAATTGAGGTTATTTTTTAAAGCAGAAATCAAATGATATATGGTGTCCGAGTTCATACCGCATCTGACATATCCAAGTGAAGTTTAGTTACAGAATCTCCTCTTCCAAGTTCCTCCCTGATCCCATATGCAATATATGTCTTTGGACCCAAATCAGGTTTTATCACACTTTCTGGCAACTTCACAGCAAGGTTGAGGAAACCATTCCTTGGATCTGTGTATTCTTGGAACGGCAGTGCGCTAATAAATTCATCACAGTGACGGGGCAACAAATCCTCAAATTTGTCAGATGGTGGCCAGTCCTTGAGTTTCAGCATCTCAGGCCACAAATTCCCATATGTTCTCCCTTCCGTGTAACCTTTAAAGAATTTACGAGTACAAATCTTCACCTATAAAAGAAAAAAACAAAGAACTAAATATTAGCATGAACGGACTGCAAACAAAATGCAAAAATGACAGTCACACTGGATTTGTTGGAATAAATATGAGAATACCATTGGACGATTGAAATATATTATCGATTTTGAACTCTATCTGGGGCAGATAAAGATTAGACATTATTCAAATACAGGACTTGAAGAAAGTTGAACTACCTCACAACCAGCCAGGCAATCAATAGCCTTCACATCTGACATCCTTGAAACGGTCCTTTCGTCTTTGTGCTCACTCAAAGCTCGCCACATAACCAATGGTTCCCAACTTAATCCACTAGTCTGATCAAGAACGTTTCTAACAATAACAGGCTCTCCTTTAGCCCAATGCTTGCGAAAATTCAGAAACTCTTCCTCATTCAGGATGTTTTCTGAATCTGGGCAATATAAGCAGTTGTCTTCAGAGCCCTCTCTTGAAGCGGCCCTACACAACTTTCCAGACTCATCATCACAGCACCTAGTCGGGGTCGGAAGCATTTTCTCCTCTGTAATCTTATATTTACTTCTGATTTTCTCAGCCCGTGTTCTTAAACTTGAGATAAAGTCAGTAGGAAGGAGGCATTTCAGCTCTAAACAGCAATCGCCACATCCACCCATTTCTTTTGGGGCGCAAAAAATCCTCCCGTTGCTGCTGGAAACCCAGTCAACGGGCATGGTAGAAATATCATCTAAAGCCTCTGTGTGAGAGGATTCTGGTATTGGTTCTCCACCATGCATGTAATTATACCCTTTATTTGCATATCGAAAAATTGTTCTGTTGCAACCTCTATCTCGTAAGCGACCTCCACGAACGTCCCGGCCACAACTGAGACACAGTTCATAATTGCAGTTTGGGCAACTCCAATGAAGATCAACAATTGAAGTCAAACAGTGGTTGCTGCTCCACAGCCGCAAAAGAGAGAGAGAAAATTTATACTATGTTAATGTCTATTTCAGTAAGAACTTCAGGTCAATGGAAACAAGATCACTTACCAATATACACGCTCACCAATGGAGCAAGTTTCATGTTTTAGTTCGACATTAGATGGAGCAACATCTGACCATGTAATACCATGTTAAAGCAAAAAATAGAGAAGCCTTCAAAAACGTTATCCTGGTTTAGGAGACATACACTGATATTTAGCTTCTTTCTCAATCTCTTCAATTTGTTCTTGATGAATAATTTCAAGGTGCGGAAGAAGTTCACTGATGAGATATTGCAGGTGCAAAGTCTTCTCCCTATCAGTGAGATCTCTTCGAGATGTCTGAAATTGGAGAGTAAACAAGTATTAGTTGATGAGGTAGTTCAGAAACACAAAACTGTCTCAAGAAACAAACGAACCTTCAACATGTTAGTTGAATGTAAGCACGTGTTGCAGTTACAATTTCCACGGCAGAAAGGGCATACTTCTGACACTTCCACTTCGGATAAGGGATACCTATGTATATACAAGTTATAAAATATTAAAATTTCCACATTTATTTAGAATAAATATAGAAGGATTAAGGTGGTATGGTCACCATTGTTTAATGCAATGGATGCAGTAGCATTTCTGTTCGCACTTTCTACACGGAACAACAATCCTTCTATCTGCTCTCTGACACTGATGACATTTTACGGATACCCTTTCATTTAAATTCTAATATCAAGGAGAATGAAAAACACGAGTTAATGATCAAGCAGATAGGGAGATAAAAGCATCAACATTCTACAGAAATCACACTAAAATGAATACAGAAAGAATTTTCAAGTAAAATAACTTAATACCTTTATTTTTGTGGCTATATTCCTTTGTACAGTATTCCTATCAGTTTTTCTTATTGATGAACAAGAACTGGCAGATGTGGAGGGTGAGGAACAGGAGTTAGACATAGAATGTTCAGCAAAGCCATCATCTTTCCTTTGTCTGCCTTTAAAGCTTTCTTTTGCATTATCTTTATCATGATTTTGGTATTTTGCCTCTATGGATGAATTGCATTCTCCCGTCATTGTTTTTATCAAGAAAACTACATCCTCTTCGTCATCAAACCAATCACCTACGAAGAAATTAGTTTCTACAAACTTGTTTGAGGCAGTACGTCGCTTTTTTGATGTTCTCTGACCATCCATCTTCTCAGTTTTTTTTGGCTCAGTGCAATCTCTGGCCACTGACCGCCTCTTCTTCTCCATGCTTGCATCCCAATCTTCTTCCTCATCGCTTTCTCCCCTTTTATTCAAAACTTTATTTCCATTGACATTTCTCTTGTTTGTCCTTCCACAAACTCTTTTCTCAACGGATTCTTTACTCACTTGACTTGTTGCCTTTGCAAATGATGGTTCTTTCATAACCGAAACAGAACTATTTTTAGCCGGTATCAGTAAAGCAGAGGCAATTTCGGTGCTTCCAAACATACTTGTTTTCTGATTACACGCATTGTTCATTTCTTGAGGCAAAAGTTTTACTAATTCCTGTTCATCCTCATCCAAATTCAGGATAAGCCTCCGCCTTCTCCTCCTCCTCTCAACCACTCTTCTTGGAGTCGCTGCCATTTCGTTTTTTAGGTAACAGATGTCAGGTTCTCGCTTCATTATCAACTGTGCCATAGCCACACTGCATATACATGTATGATGGATCACTTACTGTTGACAAAATAGATTAACATTCAATTACACGTCTGCAGATAATTGATGATCGGGTTTTGCACGACGGTATCACATATCTATTTATATAAGTCAGGTATCTATAAAGGTGAGACCATCTTAAATGAGTGTTAAAGCATGCGTTTTTTTTTCACCTATTTAAAAATTCACTCCATCGAGAATTCATTGATCGCAAATAAAAGGCATACCAAAAAAAAAAAACAAAGATTCGAGCATTAATAAACCTATAAATTTACACAAACTGAGAGAAAAGTGCTGTTTCAACGTCAAAGAAAATAAAACAAAGCGGTTGATTCTGGGTCAGTCATTCATCAGTTCCCATTACGTCGTCATCGAAATCTAATCGAAAACAAAATCGCAAAACGATCCAAACAATGCTAATCCAATCCAATCAAGAAACATCCAATCAATCAATCAAGAATCCTCGTAAACAAGATCACCAGTCTTAAACCCATTCAAACAACATATAGAAAAGAAAAAAAATGACAAGCGTGCATCGCGTACGCATTCAAAAACAACCTTAAAAAATGAATTATTCCGACCCACCTGATCGATCTTGTACAACAATTTTCTTTCACAAATCAATCCCAAACATCAGATGATTCCCAGAAGTGATCGAGGAAGAAATCAAATCCCGTTTGCGAGAATATTAAAACTTGATGAGGAGAATACAACTTCGAATGCGTATGCGAATCCGAAAGCGAAAGCGATGAGAAACAATCTAAAGAATCTCGTAAAGAAAATAATAATATTTATTGCGTGAGATTGTGTACTCTGCTTTTGTTCGAGGAAATATAGGATTATAGTTATAGTTTGATTCGCTGACGAAATAAATAATACATAACTATTTTTTAATAATAAATATAATATTTGATTTGATTTATTAATTTGATTAAATTTGATATAAATTAATATTATTATTTTGAAAATATTAATAAAATATTTATAATATTATTTATTAAGGATAATATTGTAATTTTAATTTAATTATTTGATTGAAGTGAGATAAATGATTATGATTCATCGAACATGATATTAGATTGTTTAAAAATATGGATAAAATAATATAACGAACCAAATGATATCATAGATAATTATCTTTTTAAGATAAAAATAAAATAATTATTATATTTTATTTAAAAAAATGTTGAGTAATATTTTTAACATAAAAAATAATATTTTTCATTGATAACTCAAATAAAAGATCCGTCTAACAAAATATGAATTATCAGGCATAAGTTTTTACCAAAAATATTGTTCTACTATGTGATATTAATTGGAGAGAGAAAATAAAATTTGGTCGTTTGGTGGCGGCCGTAGATGCCACGGCAGGTTAAAGTTGTAATTTTGTAAGGTCAAAAGTACTGAGAGTGGTAACTTCGATTTGACTTGATATTTTGGTCTTTGATTTGACGTACGTACGTTGTTTTTTTGTTCTTTCAACTTCAATAAACAAAAACCAGACATACTTATGCTATCTTTGTCCCAAAATATGATTAAACTTATTCGTGTCGTTTTTTTTAAAAAAAAAATTTCAAAAATATATTTTTAACTTGATTTCACATTTTCTGTACGATCTTTTATTTATCAATATTAAAATTTTACTTGCATATTACATTATAATATTCCAACAAATTATATTTTTAATTTTGAAATAAAGGATTCTTAGGTAAAAATTCATTTGGACTATGTTTGGTTGTGATTCGATCTCTACAAGAAATTTTTTTTTCTGTTTGGTCCTTGACAAAAACAATTTTTTTGTTCTAGCTTCCTAGGATAAAAATTTTACACAAATGCCGCTCTCACGTCCTAATTTTGCTCTTCTTTCTTATTTTTCTTTCCATGATTAAAAAAAATTAATAGTTCCATATCCTTTAAAATCGAAATATTTCGTTGGATTTTGAAAATCCGAACTACGTAGTTGTAAAGCTCAATTTTTTGTGTTCATTTAATGTGGGGACCCGGACGCTAATCAAATTTTTAATCATCATTGGGACTAATTAATCGATTATAAAACAGGGTCTAAAAATTTTTCTTTTTAAAATGCGGAACGTAGTGAAATCAAGATATATATACATATCAGTATATAAAATACAAGTCTTGTATCATAAACATTTATTCAAACTAGAGTTTAACAACTAATATCAAGTGTTCAAACCCTATCTCAGATCCAAGTCCGAAGTCTCCACTCTAACTTGATCTCTCCTCATCTCTTCTACCCTGAACCTGTCCCACCTGTTGTCAAGTACACATACAGACAAGACAACAGCCGGATAATTCCGGTGAGAATACAATCTCAGTATAAATCAACGAAACATGCAATCATATAAACAAATATAAAGCATGTAATCAGGTAACAGATATATGTATCAACTCTGAAACATAATCAATCATAGACTGTCGACATATACGTGACTCCACGTTTCAGACTAGACTCAATCCTAGTCTAGGGATCCCGGTTTCCAGACATTGGCATTCCATATCGACCAACAGTAATAGAAAAGACTCCAGTTCTATCCACGTCGATATAGTATCGATCACCAGTAATAGAGAAGCTCTGGTTCTATCCACATCAGCATAGTATCGATCACCAGTAATAGAAGAAACTCCGATTCTATCCACATCGATATAACATCGATCAACAGTAATAGAAGAAGTTATAATTCTATCCACATCGATACAATATTGATCACCAGTAATAGACTGAGCTATAGTTCTATCCACATCGATAGCCAATTATCCAGTAGCAGACTATGGCACTTCCGCCAATACAATATCTCATGACATCGTGCAATGTGCCCGTGGTGATCCCACCACTATCAGGCACTTATGTCATAAGACTACTCGTCTAATACCTGCTGTCTATAATCAAGAGAACAAGTATATCAATCAAATCAATGCAATATCAATGCAATAAAATAAAGTATGTGATTTAGGGAAACTCAAGTCTAACCGACTCTAGTCGATCTCCCAATACCACATTGACTTATACCTTTCTTTCGCCGGTTTCTGGCTCAGTCGAAGTCCTGAACTCACAATCTGTCTGGCAATTACAATACCAATAATCTCATATCAGTATACCTTTCAAATCAATAACAATCTGATCAATCTCGATTTAATTCAAAATCAACGGCATAACGGTACAAACTCAGTATCCCCGTCAATACCATATCACCAGACAACAGTTACAATCTATAACCCATATCCAATACAATCCGTAATCCAATCACAATTCAAATCTGTCTGGTATAAATCAATATACCCTAAAAATTCATAACAATTCCATAATCAGTCCGTTTCTTAGTCTGACTTCGATTCTACGATGTCTAACGTGTCAAGAACAACATATATGAGTTCCATTCAATTCTGACAATCTCATAATTCTAAAACATGTCAAAACGTAATAAAACTTACGTCCAGTTGTAGACTACGTTGCCAGGAACTCAATACCGAAGTCGGATTCACAATCAGACGGACGGATTTCTCACAAAAGGCGTAAGGATTTTCAATGCATGAATTCGACGAGGTGGCACAATTTTCGCAACACACGTCGCACCGCGGGTGCGGTCTGGTTTGCACCGCGGGTGCAGTCTTGCACCGCGGGTGCGGTCTCTACAGCACCGCGGGTGCGGTGTAGCCACGAAATCTTGGCCAACTTACTGTCCATGCACCGCACCGCGGTGCATGCTTCCTAGGCCGCGGGTGCGGTATTGCTTCGGCAATACATTCTGAATTTCTAAATAAATGGCCGCACATCATCTTAAATCGTGTTTCCGTTGGCCTTTCGTAATCACGTTAAATTATAAGTCAATAATCTTTGATTAACAGTGATTAATTCTCGGGCATTACATTTAATTTCTTTATTTCATTGTTAAATGATTTCATTGTTCGTTAATGTGGTTGCAGTTGTTAAATAATATAATGACACTTTGTTATAATATTTTGTTAATTAGATAAATATAACTCGACATAGGGTATATTGATTAATTAGGGAATTCAGTAAAAATCATGGTTTATGAATTGAAATTCAATAATTAAATAAAATTAAATGGTAGGTGAAACGAGATCTTAATAATTGTTTGCTTATTATTTGAATTTATATAATTTTTATTGTGTCCATTCAATCTCTTTATTTGAATTTCAATTTAGTTTAATAATTCATTTATCCTTCTTTTTTAATTAATTAAAAAATTATGTTTGATGTAAATTTTTCATATGTCAATCTTCGTGGGAACAATATTTGTACTTGTTATATTATATTAAAATTTGACCAGTACACTTGTAGTAATATCGAGCAGTTTAGAGAGATTTAATTGTTCTAAATTATTGTGTTAAAAAAGGTTGGTCACCCTTTTTATTTGGGTACGAAGATTTGACTTATTTGTAATGGAATCCTTTACTATCCATTCATAGATAACACTTAAAATAAGGATATTATTCTGCATTCTTTAATTCCAAATATAAATTGTTTGACAATTCCTATTTTAGAATTTTTTTGTTTCAGCTTCCTGAAACGGCTTGTTTTTCAATCATAGTTCCCCAGACAAACTTGCGTTGTTTTTGTGAAAATCTACATATGCAACTCTATTTTAGGAGGATAGGACCATTAAATTTTTTGTTGTACATATTTTAGATGGATTGTTTCACCCTGCTCGGGCAATGAACGGCCCGGATCACTCCACATGCATGATCCGGGCCCACCTCCATGTAAAAAAAAATTGACTCGGAAAAATCTGAGCCGTTGGATCGACCCTTGCGGGCACTGCCAGCAGGGATAGGGTCGAGTAAACCATTTTAGATGGAGATATTTTGTAATACTTTTGGAAATACAATATTTTATTAAATGGTATTGGTTTATGCATGAACATGCATATTTTCGAAATTGGTGGGATATATTACAAGATTGGAAGTTATTATACAAGGCCTAGAGGAATATGGCATGGATATTGCAAAAAATTCGAAAATCATACTAGATTATATGCCTAAATATTGTGATGCATAGATACAAGGATACTTACAAGATTAATTGGAAAGAATCCATCAAACTTTTGCACAAAAATCCTTACACCTTACCACCATATTTTCGAACTAATTAAGGACAAGGGATTAAGGATAAATCTCACACTTTGGTAGCTAAATAACTCAATTATGGGATGAGATTTTGGAGCCAAAAAACGTGAGATTGAGGCCAAATTTGGACATGATTTAGGCACCCTCTCTTTCCCTCACCTATAAATACCCCATCACTCCTATCATTCTTCACACCACAAATTTTCGAAATCATTGCTGCAAACTCGAAAATATCATAAGAATTCCCTAGCCGAATTATTGCAAAAATTGTCCAAGGCAAGGTTAAACCGCGAGCCGAAGTATTGCCCGAGCGAGAAACAAGAAGCGATCCAATCCACGAAACCTTGCACCCAAGTTTTTAGCATAAAAAAAAAAAAAACCAAGGTAAGTGGGCTTGTTTTAAAGTTTGAATTTCGTTTATGCATTTTTTTTTAAATTCGGTCAAGAGCATATTCTTGTCTATTCCCTTTCTTGGCATAGTCACGGTATGGTTTGGGACACTGTGAGGATTCGACTAGATATAGGTGGGAATCCCGACATAATATGTTTATGGCCCTTACACGGTGAGATTGTAACCGTTATATGGTTCTGCCCTATTAGATGAGAAAAAATTAAGGACTGATATCAGTAAATCATTGATAGTAGAGGAATCTCAGTGCATGGTCAATATTATGCATGTGAAACGAGTCTTGTTGTATATGAATTGTGTTTCGAAATTTTATGCAGGTTGTTGTATTGTGCTCGATTCGACTCCCACTTGCTGAGTATTTCCCAAATTCTCACCCCCTTACGCTTCCCTCCCAGATAAATCCGAAGAACAGGTTGAAGAAGAAGATCGAGAACAATTTTGGGGCTGGTGATTGCAAGATCAGTAGTAGATAGATATTCAAATTTTATATTTAGTTATTGGTAAAAAAAAATTCCGCATTACTATTTCGCTTGGTTGAAAAAACAATGGGTTTTGTTTTGGATTTGTGAAATAAACAGGCTTTCGGTCTATACTGTACTACAAGGCTATTTGTTTTTCGATTGTGTTATTGTTGAACAATGCCGGTGTCGACCCTGAGTTTCGGGGCGTGACATTTAAGTGGTATCAGAGCCGCCATGTTCATAATCCGGTTGGGAAAAAGGGAAAAAATTTGCGGAAAAAAAACATTTCAATGGAATTTTTTATTGAGGCCGATGCTGCCCCCTCCGAAACGGTCCAAATCACGAAATTCTTTCGTTTAGGCCTCTGAAACCGCTTTTTTGTCATTTTAGGAAATATTCGTAGACCCTATAAATCTTCATAGAAAATTCCGAATTCGATTCCGTCGATCGTTCTGGAATCCTCTCGACATATGCTTTGAACCCATGTGTTTATCTCCAAACTTTCCATTTTTGGCAAAATAAATTCGAAATTTCATATATATTGTATATTGTCTCTTGTTCTATATCATTGTACCTATTCTGAGCATTTCCATTTTTTATTTTAGGAAATGGCTCCATCGACTCCCGTGCGACTCCGCACCCGTGCTCAGGCTGCCATTCATATGAAGCAGCTCGCCCTTGACTACCAGTCCCACCAACTTAAGCGACTTAGAGCCACATTGAGTGACATGAGACGTGAGATAGAGACCCTAGCTACTGAGAATGAAGAGATACGGGTCCAGCTGAACAAGGCGATCTACCGGGGTGAACTAGCGAGAGGAGACAATATGGATTTAAGAAGTGACATAGACCAGAGCCATTACCGAGAAGAAAGGCTGTGACAGGACATAGAACGATACTGCAAGGAACTGGAGGAAGAAAGGAAGCAGAATGCTACGATTAAGAAAAGACTGGAGGAAGCATGTCATGCCATGAATAGCCTGGCAGATGTGAGCACCGTCTAACCGAGCAGGTTGAGACTCTGAGGAGCCAGGTCAAGCAGAAGAAGATGGAGCGTCAGCAGTATCAGCAGTATTCTGGCCAGCTATTGAGCGAGGGTGATGAAGAGATACAGGAGTTGAAGGCGCAGGTGACACAACTCACGGGGGAAAATGCCCAGCTCACGCAGATGATAGAACTACTACACGAAGAGAAGCCGGAAGAGGAAGAGCCTGTAGAGATAGAGGCGGAGCCCATAGAAGCCATCAGGAATGAAGAGATAGTTGAGTAGAGTGTCTTAGTTGACCTTCTTTTATTAGTATTTACTTTCCCGTTGTTCCTACGTTATTTCTTTCAGTAAGATTTGTTTTCATTCAGTTTGTTTGTGTTCCTCTATAGCAAATTGATCAAGATATGGTTGAAATACGCGATTCATGAGATCTATGAAGATCACTGACGCATTGGTCAACCAAAATGGAATGACCATAAACTCGTAATGCTCATATCGAGTCCTAAACGATGTCTTATGAACATCAGACTCCTTAATCTTTAATTGATGGTATCCAGAACGAAGCTCTATTTTTGAGAATATCGATGCTCCTTGTATTGATCAAATAAGTCTTCAATTCTAGGTAGATGATATTTATTCTTGATGATGACTCTATTCAGTTCTCGATAGTTAATGCAAAGTCACCTCCCTTGCCTCATCAGCGTGATTAGGGTCATGTCTGGCTCCTCCCCCGCCTCATCAGCGTGCATCACATAAACTCTACCCACAGTAGGTCCTTTATTTTTCGAGCAATCAACCGCTTTATGTCCTTTTTCTTTACATATGAAGCATTTGTATGTCCTCCACATGCACTTGCCAAATATGAGCGATTGCACTCTTTGAACAATGGCCTCTCTACAGGTTTCGGTGCTCCAGGTTGTGGTGGCTTTGGTTGTCCCAACTTCTTCACTTGCCCTTTGGGGCTTCTGCTGTCCTTGAGATCTAGGAGGTCCAATAAATGGTTTCTGTAGTGACCCGTTCCAGAATCACCTACTAATTGAAAACTAAGCATGCAATTAACTTAATAATTACTAATCAGAGATAATAGCGGAAACAACTAACAAATGATAGTTATACAACCCAAACGAACTCTAGAACAACTCAAAATAAGGTAAAGAATATCTGGTACAACCATATCGAATCAAATGATACCGAAACTAAACCAATCGGCTACTCAACGTCATCCTCCTGCTCCTCCGGAACCATCCAACCTGAGACCTGCCCCGAGGGAATGGGGTGTCCAAGATAAACAAAACCGAGGACGTGAGCGATAAGAACGCCCAGTACAAAAGTATGAGTATACAGACCTATATGAAATGCACATGCTATGATCATGATACCGGGGTAGTCAAGAAACAGGAATCACAAAAGGATCTCAACAATGCTCAGTCTAGAGGCGCCAAGTGGATAGTGCCGCGCGGTCCAACCTCTGGGTCACTGCATCCACTACAAGACAGACGTGGACCTAAAATGTCCCGGACCACCGAAGCCCTCCCGACCCGTCGGCCACTGTGTACTCTCGGTGTCCATGCGTCCACAAGACAGGGCTGAGCGGCCCCAAGATATAGCTTATCTCGAAAGAGATACAGCTCAACAGCAAAGGCTATCTCGAAGGAGATACGGCTCAACATGAAATGCAACGTGCAGTAATAAACGTGACATAATAGCATGCATCATATGACATATATCAATGCACCACATAATCATGCAACACATATATGAATGTATACTCAACCAGGATATCTCGGATAGTACTTTCGTACCTCTATCACAGCAATCCTAATCCACTGGAACAACCAGACAACAGGTCTAATCCAAGCCTATTCATCAAGTGAAAACCATCACTAAACTTATCTACCAGACTTAACTAGATAATCCTGAGATAAATACTGATAAAATTCCAAACCTTCGTCCGTCGCTAGCCCGCTGATGCCGCTGGCTCCCAACTAGAGCACAGCTCTGCTACAAGACCAGCAGCTCCCCGCTAGTGCCCAAATCTCGGAACAAGACTAGAACCTGTCAGAAACGACTGAAATGCTATGGAACTCTCTGAATTGGCGAGTCAAAATGAGGAAATCCGACCACTATTTATAGGCCATGTTCGGATCCTCCGAACACCACTTCGGAACGTCCGAACGCTACGTGTCCACTGGCTCTTGACAGCTCATGATCGGATCCTCCGATCATACACTTCGGAACGTCCGAACTCCCACGTGTCGATCAACTCTTGACACCTAATGATCGGATCCTCCGATCTCACTTCGGACCTTCCGAACTCTTCGGTGCTTCCGAACCATCTTCGGACCTTCCGATCATGATTAATCACCATTAATCCGTTAATTACCCAATTCGGCATTCGGGCTACTACATTCTCCCCCCCTTAAAAGATTTCGTCCTCGAAATCAGGCTTAGAGAATGAACAAAACGAAATAACAACATCGCTATTATATCTCAATTGTTGTTGAATACAACTGATATCTCGATTACAATTGAAAAACACAAACATATACAAAGCAAAACTCAAAAGAGCTCTGGATGTTCTGAACGCATACGACTCTCTAACTCCCAAGTGGCTTCTTCAGTGCCTCTGCGCTGCCACTGTACTAAGACAAGAGGAATGATCTTATTCCGCAACACCTTGTCTTTGCGATCGAGAATCTGAACTGGTCGCTCCACGTAAGACAAATCTGATTCAAGTTGAACTTCAGAGGGATGCAAGATGTGAGACTCATCTGCTACGTATCGTCTCAACAAAGATACGTGGAACACATCATGAATACCGGACAAATACGGAGGTAATGCTAACCTGTAAGCTAAATCTCCCACACATTCTAGAATCTCAAAAGGACCAATGAATCTCGGAGATAGCTTACCCTTGAGACCAAATCTCAAAATCCTGCGAAAAGGCGAAACTCGGAGAAACACTTTCTCACCTGGCTGAAAATAAAGAGGTCGCCGCTTGGTGTTCGCATAACTAGCCTGTCGATCCTGGGCAATCTTAATCCTCTTCTTGATTACTGCAACTTTATCAATAGCCTGCTGGACTAACTCCGGTCCCTCAACATGTCGTTCACCAACTTCGTCCCAGAATAAAGGAGTACGACAACGTCGCCCATACAACGCCTCAAATGGTGCCATACCAATACTACGATGGTAGCTGTTGTTGTACGCGAACTCAATCAAAGGCAAATGATCCTGCCAAGCGGGTCCGAAATCCATAACACAGGCTCGCAACATATCCTCAAGCGTACGGATAGTCCTCTCTGACTGACCGTCAGTCTCCGGATGATAAGCAGTACTCAGACTCAGTGTAGTACCCAAAACTGACTGGAAACTACCCCAAAACCGTGAGGTAAAACGAGGATCTCTGTCACTGACAATGCTGACAGGCACTCCATGCAAACGTACAATCTCCTGAATGTACAATCGAGCCATACGATCGAAAGTGAAATCCCGGTTATAAGACAGAAAATGAGCAGACTTGGTGAGTCGATCCACCACTACCCAAATAGCGTCACTATTCCTCGACGATAATGGCAAGTGAGTAATGAAATCCATCGCGATATGCTCCCACTTCCATTCAGGAATAGGTAGATTCAACAATAATCCTCCAGGTCGACGGTGCTCTGCCTTAACCTGTTGACAAACAAGACACTTGGAAACAAACTGATAAACACTGCGCTTCATCCCTTTCCACCAAAATCGTGTCCTCAAGTCTTTATACATCTTATTACTTCCTGGATGAATACTCAACTTACTTCGATGAGCATGAGATAAGATCTCCTCCCTCAAATTATCATCTTCTGGTACTACAACTCGATTAGACAAACACAGAAGACCATTAGACTGATAATGGAAACCGCTATCTCCACCCGCTAACCGAGCTAATCTCTGAGTCTTGAGATCAGACATCTGAGCATCTCGAATCCGAGCGAACAAGGCTGGCTCAGATAAAATGGTAGCAACACGAATGCTCTCCATACCTTTCCGATGTTTGAAATTAAATCCCAACGAACAACAATCCTGAATAGTACTAATCATAGCACTGGTCTGAAGTGCAGAAACTCTCACTTTGCGACTAAGAGCATCAGCTGTGAGATTTGCAGATCCTGGATGGTACTTGATCTCGCAGTCATAATCTTTCAGCAAATCCATCCAACGACGTTGCCTCATGTTCAACTCAGCCTGAGTGAACAGATATTTCAGACTCTTATGATCAGTAAAGATTTCAAACTTAACCCCGTACAAGTAATGACGCCAAATCTTCAGCGCGAACACAATAGCTGCCAACTCTAGATCATGAGTAGGATACTTCTCCTCGTGAGATTTCAGCTGTCTGGAAGCATAAGCAATCACATGACCGTTTTGCGTCAACACACACCCTAAGCCTTGAGAAGAGGCATCGGTGTAAACACTGAAACCATCAGATCCTGACGGTAACGCCAAAACAGGTGCAGAAGTCAGAAGTCGACGAAGCTCTCTGAAACTATCTTCGCACTCAGATGACCACTCAAATGGAACATCCTTCCGAGTAAGTTGCGTCAAAGGTCTAGCTACCTGGGAGAAATTCACGATGAAGCGACGATAATACCCTGCTAGACCTAGAAAACTACGGATCTCAGCCACCGTCGTAGGTCGTGACCAATTTAGCACTGCCTCAATCTTGCTGGGATCCACAGAAATTCCTTCCTTGGAAATCACATGACCAAGGAATACTACACGATCAATCCAGAACTCGCACTTACTCAGCTTAGCATACAATTGCTTCTCGCGAAGAATCTGCAACACAATCCTCAAGTGCTGGACATGCTCTTCCACACTATGAGAATAGATCAAGATATCGTCAATGAAAACCACCACAAACTGATCCAGAAAATCTCGGAAGACTCGGTTCATCAAATTCATGAACACCGCTGGCGCATTCGTCAATCCGAATGGCATAACTAGAAACTCGTAATGCCCATAACGAGTACGAAATGCAGTCTTGGAAATATCATCATCTCTGACTCTCATCTGATGATAACCTGATCGCAAGTCGATCTTGGAGTAAACAGAAGTACCCTGAAGCTGATCGAACAAGTCATCAATACGGGGTAATGGGTACTTGTTTTTGATCGTCACCCGATTCAGCTGGCGATAATCAATGCACAACCGCATCGATCCATCCTTCTTCTTGACAAACAAGACTGGAGCTCCCCAAGGCGAAACACTCGGGCGAATATAACCCTTATCAAGAAGATCCTGCAATTGCTGCTTCAGCTCTCTCATCTCTGACGGAGCCAGACGATAGGGGGCACGAGAAATCGGTGCAGTCCCTGGCATTAATTCAATGCCAAACTCCACCTCTCTAACCGGAGGAAAACCAGGAATCTCTTCTGGAAATACATCAGGAAATTCACAAACCACTGGAATATCCTCTATACCAACACTACCTGTGGACGTATCAATTGTATAGATGAGGTAGCCTTCCCCGCCCGCCTCTAAAGCACGACAGGCTTTCAGAGCAGATACTACTGGCATCGGAGGTCGCGCTCCCTCACCATAGAAAAACCAACTAGAGCTCTCAGTCGTACGAAACTGAACAAGCTTCTGGTAACAATCCACAGTAGCTCGGTAGGTAGTCAAAATGTCTATACCCAAAATACAATCAAAATCTTCCATCTCCAGAATCATAAGATTCGCAGTCAACTCGTTACCCTCAAAATCTAAAGGACAACCCATCACTAGACGCTTGGCTAAAACCGAATGACCCATCGGGGTAGAAACAGAAAGAATGACGTCTAGAGAAACATACGGTAACTTATGACGTTTAACGAATCGTGCAGAAATGAATGAATGAGATGCTCCGGTATCTATAAGAACAAAAGCAGGAATACCGCATAAACAAAAAGTACCTGCTATGACTCTCTCGGTCTCGTCTGCAGCCTGATCCTGGTTCAACGCAAAAACTTGACCTTGAGCACGAGGTCGAAGATTCGAACTACCCACTGCCTGACCCTGCCTCCTCTGCTGAACAGTCGCCTGAGATCCAGAACCAGATCCTGCTCCACCTCGCAACTGAGGACAATTCTTCTTAATATGCCCCATCTCTCCGCACTGATAACAAGCTCCTGCGGCTACTCGGCATTGCTCCGATGGATGGTTCTTCCCACAATGCGCACAAGACTCCTTCTTCTTACCAAAGCGGAAAACACCGCTAGATCGAGATCTAGATCCAGAAGAAGACGAACCAGATTTCTTGAACGACTGAGATCGAGGCCTCAAAGTACTCGGAGGTCTAGAAGAAAGAATAGCCCTACCACGCTGGAGACTGATCTCTGCTTGACGACACCGGTTCACCAACCCATCGTACGAAGTAGGATTATCACAGACAGTGACTCGATCAAAGATCTCCTGATTAAGGCCCTGGAGGAAATGATCATACTTGGCCTCAGAACTGCCACT
This sequence comes from Primulina eburnea, assembly GCF_022965805.1. Classification (NCBI taxonomy): domain Eukaryota; kingdom Viridiplantae; phylum Streptophyta; class Magnoliopsida; order Lamiales; family Gesneriaceae; genus Primulina; species Primulina eburnea. Next base: position 8,468,996 of record NC_133108.1, read on the forward strand.
GATATGAGGAGCGAAGGGTAATAACTCAAAGAATTTCTGCTGATACTCATCAACAGACATACTCCCCTGCTTCAGGTTCAAGAGCTCAATCGTCTTGGCCTGGCGAAGGGCTGGAGGAAAGTACAGCTGCATGAACGCTGCACGGAAATCGGCCCAAGTCGCTCTACCCTGAGACTGAACTATCGGCGCAGAAGTCGATCGCCACCACCTGCGAGCACGGCCCTCAAGAAGAAAACTAAGGGTCTCCATCTTCTGCTCATCGGTGCACTGGAATGCGCGGAAACAACTCTCCATGCGCTCTAACCAATCCTCCGCATCATCGGGAGTCTCACCGCCAACTAAAGGCTTAGGCCCCATCTGCATGAAACGATGCATATCGAAACGCCTAGGACCATCCCGACGATGACGATGCTCATGGTGACGCCTAAGATCATCCTGGTCACCCCATCGACCTACACTCCCCTGACTACTCCCGTCATCAAAATGGTCAGCCATCGCTACAAGATAGAATAGGGAAAAATGGTCAACGGAAATCCCAAAACAAAATCTATATCCCAAAATCATACGCATGCTCTGATACCATAAATGTAGTGACCCGTTCCAGAATCACCTACTAATTGAAAACTAAGCATGCAATTAACTTAATAATTACTAATCAGAGATAATAGCGGAAACAACTAACAAATGATAGTTATACAACCCAAACGAACTCTAGAACAACTCAAAATAAGGTAAAGAATATCTGGTACAACCATATCGAATCAAATGATACCGAAACTAAACCAATCGGCTACTCAACGTCATCCTCCTGCTCCTCCGGAACCATCCAACCTGAGACCTGCCCCGAGGGAATGGGGTGTCCAAGATAAACAAAACCGAGGACGTGAGCGATAAGAACGCCCAGTACAAAAGTATGAGTATACAGACCTATATGAAATGCACATGCTATGATCATGATACCGGGGTAGTCAAGAAACAGGAATCACAAAAGGATCTCAACAATGCTCAGTCTAGAGGCGCCAAGTGGATAGTGCCGCGCGGTCCAACCTCTGGGTCACTGCATCCACTACAAGACAGACGTGGACCTAAAATGTCCCGGACCACCGAAGCCCTCCCGACCCGTCGGCCACTGTGTACTCTCGGTGTCCATGCGTCCACAAGACAGGGCTGAGCGGCCCCAAGATATAGCTTATCTCGAAAGAGATACAGCTCAACAGCAAAGGCTATCTCGAAGGAGATACGGCTCAACATGAAATGCAACGTGCAGTAATAAACGTGACATAATAGCATGCATCATATGACATATATCAATGCACCACATAATCATGCAACACATATATGAATGTATACTCAACCAGGATATCTCGGATAGTACTTTCGTACCTCTATCACAGCAATCCTAATCCACTGGAACAACCAGACAACAGGTCTAATCCAAGCCTATTCATCAAGTGAAAACCATCACTAAACTTATCTACCAGACTTAACTAGATAATCCTGAGATAAATACTGATAAAATTCCAAACCTTCGTCCGTCGCTAGCCCGCTGATGCCGCTGGCTCCCAACTAGAGCACAGCTCTGCTACAAGACCAGCAGCTCCCCGCTAGTGCCCAAATCTCGGAACAAGACTAGAACCTGTCAGAAACGACTGAAATGCTATGGAACTCTCTGAATTGGCGAGTCAAAATGAGGAAATCCGACCACTATTTATAGGCCATGTTCGGATCCTCCGAACACCACTTCGGAACGTCCGAACGCTACGTGTCCACTGGCTCTTGACAGCTCATGATCGGATCCTCCGATCATACACTTCGGAACGTCCGAACTCCCACGTGTCGATCAACTCTTGACACCTAATGATCGGATCCTCCGATCTCACTTCGGACCTTCCGAACTCTTCGGTGCTTCCGAACCATCTTCGGACCTTCCGATCATGATTAATCACCATTAATCCGTTAATTACCCAATTCGGCATTCGGGCTACTACAGTTTCTTATTTGGCTGAGAGTTTTGCTAGTGTTGTTGCCTCATGCGCTGCATCTCATGATCAATATCTTTTAGGGCTTGCTCAGCTTGGAATGCATAGGCAGTGGCAGCTGCAGCTGCATAGTTCGCCGGTTGCATCATCATCACATCACGGCATATGGTAGGTCAAAAGCCATCTATGAAGTGCCTTAATTTCTCCGCAGCATCTCTAGCAATGAGGGGCACCAAGTGACAACCCCTATCGAACTTCCTCACAAATTCAGCTATAGTCGTGTCCCCATGGCGGAGACTCGTGAATTCTCTCTTCAAACTTCCTCGGACGTCGGCAGTGAAGTATAAATCATAGAATATTTCTTTGAATCGAAACTAAGTAAGTGTAGCCAAATCAATCTCATCTTCTGCCCCTTCCCACCAAAGGGAAGCATCATCCCTAAGCATAGAGTGGCACACCTAACACGGTTAGCGTCTCCCATATTCAGATAACGAAAGTGCAACTCAAGTGATCAAATCCAACCCTCAGCAGCAAATGGGTAGGTGGTGGCAGAATATTCCTTCGAATCTAGTCTCTGGAACTGATCATAAACGTCAAGCTGTGTCCTCTGAGCCTGCTGAAAATGGTGCTCAAAGAAGCGAGCCATGCCTTCCAGTGCATTCCCTTGACGATCCTCAGTATTCTCAGCTTGCCTATCAGTACTAGGTGTGTCTAAGATACATTATATCTGAACGTCTTCCAAATTTTAAACGTAACCAACATGCATTTAAATCTAAGTTCTAACAATGAGACATATACTAATCCCATTTTTTAGCAATTTTAAGCATATATACCGTTTAACCTCAAAAAGCTTTTAAACATGTAACATTAACGTATAAACCATGTAAACATGCATGTATCATCATAAAAATCATGTAAAGCAATTAAACTTACAGACTTGAGGCTTGACGACTGAACTTTCCGGAACAGGCGGTGACACAACCCTTTGCAGGAACATTGCTCTGATACCAACTGAAACGTCTACTACTTGTTTTTATTTATAATATACTAGAATTTTTTTATTTTTTTCCTTCCTATACTAATCGGCCGTAACATATCTATACATATATATTTTTTGACACCATTTAAAAATAAATCAACCAACTATTATTTGAAAATCTAAAAAGAAGTGATTTCCAAACATAAAATCGTAAATCGTCAACCAAACATAACTTTAACATTTTCAAAAAATAATTTAACTCTAATATCATCCCAAAAACCTCTCAAAATCATCATAAGTCATAAAATCTTAAAAGTAACTCAAATCATTTAGCATAAGTCATAAACATAAGTGCAGAAAAACTAGCACTGATCCTCGGGTTGTGTGCACCTTCAGTCCAGCAAGATCAACCACCAAGTCCCTCATTAACATCAACACGATGCTCACATTCATCAATTACACCTAGTGAATCTATTGAATCAACAAACCTTAACAATGATAACAAGTAATACATATACACCCGTATACAATAATGAAAATACTTTTACTTAAAATAGCTTTTCATCATATACATTTTTTTTCATCATATACGTATATGTTTTCCTTTTATTAAATTCGAATCGTTAATTGTGACATTCATATCAGCTGAAGGTATATGAATCCATCTACGTGTAACCACAATACTAGGTGGTGGAAATATCAACGACACTCTCACATGTCAACTGAGTCTTGGCCTTACATATCATCATATCATGTCGATAGAATTACGATCGTTGGGTTCCCTCTGGGGCTTTTCCCGTAAACGGGCTCTCTCTGGGGTTTTTTCTCTCATGATATCTCTAATCATATCATCGTATTAATCACAATCACTTCACCTCCTTCGAGTTTTCATATTTTCATCACTTATAAAAATTCAAGCATATATAAATTATTTTTCTTTTAAACCAAGCATGCATAATGTCTTTTAGCATTAGCTTTTCATCATATAATTTCATAAACATTTAAAATCAACATATTAACATTATTTAATATTTACAGTATTCAGGATACTGTCAGGACGTCTATCATTTTTCAGGTGTAAAATGACTGTTTTACCATTGGACTTAAAATTTCTCGATTTTGACTTTTTCTTATTTTCATTGACTCTAGACCATCTTAAATAGTTATTTAAGCTTAAATTAAATTTCAAATATTTCTATTTATCTTAAATTCAAGGCTTTCGATTTAATTTCTTATTTATTAATCCGTAAAACGTTTAATTCCCAGATTAATTCAAACTTTAATATTTTAATCCCAAACTTTTATCATGAACTTTTCCTACCTAAATTACCCTCATGAACCATAAACCGTACCCCGTGGACAATGGTTCGACCCCTTAACCATTCACTTCAAAAACCCGAACCCTAGCTAGTTTCCTCGAGCCATCTTACGTTTTCTTCGAGCCACTACCAAGCCACCTCGAGCCAACCCCTGCCTAGACCACCTAGGGACCCTACTGCCCAGTCCTGAACCTTTTAACCAGCCCCTAGCCCATGCCACAAGTCCAGCACGAGCCACGGCCGATAATGCACCCTAGGACTTCTAACTCGCCAAGGACCCTTCACCCGAGCCACCACCCGAGCCCGAACCCTCATGGCCCTCACTGGACCCCCTCAGACCTAGCTTGGACCCCCTGGCCAAGCCGTGACATCCCTCGTGCACAGCTGTGGCCCTCGATTGCGTGGGAAGAGTCCCATCGCGCCAGGAATCTTCCCTAGCCGTTGCGCATGAGTCCTAGTCACGCTATGAATCTTCCTCACACCTAACCACGTCCATCCCAAGCCCGGGTCAAGCCGCACGCCATGCTTCCTCATAGCCGATACCTTAATTCACAACCCTTGTAATTTTCGTTCAAGCTTGGATTGCCTACGGTCCAACCCTTGTGCAGCCTCGCCTAGGCTCCTAAACCCTTTGAAATTCATCCATTTTTATTAATCTAGGATGGCAGCCCCTTTATGCATCATATAAATGAGTTTTATATCATCAAAACATGAGTTATATGCATGTATGCCCATAAAAACGAAAATAAAACTTGTGCCACATATTTTTCATGCAAGGTTAATCAAATATACATAATATTGTGTGAAAGATATTTGAAAGAAAGTTAAAGTGTGCCTTTGCGTTTATTACGCACGAAAACGAGTTGGAGATGCGAAGAACAACGACGTAAGAAACCCTAGGCCGAATTGTTCCTCAAAACCGTGGCTTTCCTCTTCAAAATCTCGTGTGATGTGTGTGATGGGTGATGAAGGAGAGTCCTTGTATGATTAGGGGTGAGAGGCGTGGGGCTGTGAGGGTTTGGGAATGGTTTGGGGATTTTATTTAGTAATTAAAAAAAGTGGTGTAAGCTTAGGCCCATTAACATGGTATACTAGGCTCATTAGCTCATTAAGTAATATTTAAAATAGTTTGTTTCGGAAAGTTTGTGAAAATATTAGCCGGGTTCTCAAAAAGTTCATATTTTCGTCGAAAATCGAATACTGTTAACAAAATACGTCTCGGCATATAAAATCACCTCAAAACACTCCATTTTCAGAAATACCATATAACATATACCATATTTTAAATAATTAAAAGTAATCATTTAATAAAAATATTTTCCCTTTTTCAGCCTTCGGTCTACATTTTTCGATCGTGTCTCGAATACCTTTAAAACACAGTTTTTTGCATTCTAAAATAAAAATACATTTTAAACATGTTAACATGTATTTAATAATTAATTCATGCCATTAAAATCATTTAATTAGTTATTTTTCAATCTCCCTAGATTTGCATGCAGTTGGATTACGTTATCGTATTTTGGACTTTACATTAATAGTTTTACAAATTTTGAAAAATAGACTTGATAATGATAAGAGAATACACAAATGAGTGAGTCTCATGTGAAACCGTTTCACGGATCTTAGTGGGGTGTATTCAATTCAGAGTTTTGATGACTTTTTTAAATGATAGACTTTTATGGATTTGATAAATTTTTATTGACTTTTATGGAATCTCACAGATTTATAAACAGATTTATGTAGATTTATGTAGACTTTTTTGCAAGATTTTTATAGATTTTTGTAGATTTGTTTTTATAGAATTTTATAAATTTTGTACTTAACTATAACATGTGATTTTTTATTAATTTCTTTGAACCAATAATTAATTGACATATATAACATATTCAATTTGAAATTATTTTTAATATTTATATTAATAAATAAATTTACTTATTTAAAAGTTAAATCGTTTAATCCTTACATGTATATATATGTGGGTTTATATGCATGTTTGTAAATTTTTTAAAATACATCAATTGATTAACATGTAATCTTATTTTTAAATTGATAATATAAATGTAAAAATAATATTATTTATTATTGTGAGAATATAATTTTGTATAAAAATATCATAGCTTACATATTAATTAAAAATACGAAAATGAATTTAAAAAATCATTGTTGTTACGAAACTATTCAATTATTAAGAGTTAAACAACATTTTTTTGATCATCTTTTATTATTATTGAATATTACATTAATTTGTCTAAATCATAAATTAAAAATCATAAAATCAATTCTATAATTCAAAATTTCCCCGTGTTATTAAAATAAAAAATTATTAAATGAACAATCAGCCAAAAAATGAAAAATTTGAAAAAGAAAGATGAAAATATATATAGAGATACACTTCGAAAATTTGAGGGAGTAATAGAAATAGATGAGAGGAGAGAAGATGAAGATATGTGATGTGAAGCGACAGAGAGAGAGTTAGAAGTTTTAAAAATCCATTCAAATCTTTGGGGTGAACCAAATACAATTTTTTACAATTTGTAGTTGTACCTTAGGCTCTAATGTTTGTATGTCAATGAATTCTATGGAATTATTAAAAGTCCATGAAAAATTTGAATACATGTAGAATTTTATAGAGTTTATAAAAGTCAATGTTGAATACCACTTGACTTTTTAAAACTCCATGAAAGTCTATTTTGAATACCACAAGACTTCTATAGAGTATGAAAAAGTCTTTATTGAATATCTCTAGATTTTTAAAATCTACAAAAGTCATTAAAAGTCAATAAATTTCCCACGTTGAATACACCCCCTTTAATCTGTTAGACGGGTCAACCCTACCCATATTCACAAGAAAAAGTAATACTCTTAGCATAAAAAATAATATTTTTTCATTGATGACCTAAATAAGATATCCATCTAACAAATACGACCAGTGAGACCGTCTCACACAAGTTTTGTCTACGCAAATTTGAGTGGGTCTCATGTGAGATCGTCTCACGGATCTTAATCTCTGAGACTGGTCAACCCACCCATATTCACAATAAAAAGTAATGATCTTAGCATAAAAATTAATACTTTTTCATGGATGATCCAAATAAGAGATCAGTCTCATAAATACGACCCGTGAGACCGTCTCATACAAGTTTTTGCCCACAAATTTACTAAAACAGATTTTATAATATTTTTTATTAAATGAAAATAGAATACTTCTATAATTTTAAAATTATAATGTTGATGACTTTTAGTGACTTTTAATGACTTTTTCAAATGATAGACTTTTATGGATTTGATAGATTTTTATTGACTTTTACAGAATCTCTCATATTTATAAACAGATTTATGTGGATTCGTGTAGACTTTTTTGCAAGATTTTTATAGACTTTTGTGAATTTTTTTTATAAAATTTTATAAATTTTGTACTTAATTATAAAATATTATTTTTTATTAATTTCTTTGAACCAATATTAATTGACATATATAACATATTCAGTTTGAAATAATTTTTCAATATTTATATTAATAAATAAATTTACTTATTTAAAGTTAAATCATTTAATATTTACATGTGTATATATGTGGGTTTGTATTCATGTTTGTAAATTTTTTAAAATACATCAATTGATTAATCTGTAACCTTGTTTTTGAATAGATAATATACATGTGAAAAGAATATTATTTAGCATTGTGTGGATATAATTTTGTATAAAAATATAATAGCTTACATATTAATTAAAAATGCTAAAATAAATTTAAAAAATAATGATTTTTGCGAGGTTATTCAATTATTATACTATGATCATAGTATGAGAGCGGTTGAGCAATTTAGCCCCCATCGTCTAGTGGTTTAGGATAATCAAGCGATATTTTTTTGGATTATCTGTTATTAGTATTGAATATTATATTAATTTGTATAAATTATAAATTATAAATCACAAAATCAATTCTAAAATTCAATATTTCTATGATAATAAAATAAAAAATTAATAAATATACAATTAGCCAAAAATGAAAATTTTGAAAATGAAAGATGAAAATATTTATATAGATACACTTCGAAAATTTGAGAGAGTGATATAAATAGATGAAATGAGAGAAGATAAGAAGAGAGGTGATATGAATTGACATAGAAAGAAATAAATAGCTTGTGTATGAGATAGAAGTTTTAAAAATCCATCCAAATCTTTGGTTGAACTAAGTACAATTTTTAAGAATTTATAGTTGTACATTAAGCTTTAATATTTGTATGTTAATGAATTCCATGAAGTTATTAAAAGTTTATTGAAAATTTGAATACATATAGACTTTTATAGAATTTTTAAAAGTCAATGTTGAATACTACTTGACTTTTTAAAACTCTATGAAAGTCTATTTTGAATACCACTAGACTTCTATAGAGTTTGTAAAAGTATTAATTGAATACATCTGGACTTTTAAAATCTACAAAAGTTATTAAAAGTCAATAAATCTCCTACATTGAATACACTCTCAAATTTTAATAAAATATTATATATTATTTTTAAAAGATTTAAAACATATAATTGAACAGAAAAATAGTTAAATTGATTGATCAACAAAATTGTCATACTGCCAAATCACTTAAATTCTTAGCCATCGCCCCCATCTTCTCGTACAAGCATCACGCCCTAATACCTATCAAAGCCCATTCAAGACATTATAATATTCTAGCGGCCTTTGACCCGTGTTAGGCGTACCTATATAATATTTTTATAATTAAATTAATTTTATTTAAATAAGAATAGTCCCATACTTGTTGAAAAATATCAATGTTCTAACAATCGTGAAACATCCCGAAGCGTGGATGACGAGCTTCAAACTTTTCAAGCTTAAGCGAGATTAATACATGCTTAAGCATAAAAAAAACATTTTTTATCTTTAATGTAATTATAATAATTCCAAACCAATAAATAGATAAAAAAAATACATAAATATGATAAATTATGACAAATTTAAGTCTGATATATTAATTCTCATATGTATAAAAGTATAAAAATCTCAAAATTATAATCTTTATTTGTTTTTGCAACTAGACAACATTAAAAAATGCTAAATATTTGTCAAATCATTATCAGACATAATTAATCATAATTAAAATTAAAAAATAAACATCTAAATCATAAACCTAATTTATTATTTAGAATAAAAAAACATACATTCAAAATAAAAAAAAGTTAAAAATAAATACATACGTAATTCGATCAAACTACATTTTAATCGTTTTTTTTCGCTTTTCTACGAAGCGGAGCGTTTTTATCGAGCTTCAAGCTTAAACGGACTTTTTAGAACACTGAAAAATACTGAGAAATTAAACTAAAATTATGAAATAATACATTTAAAAAAACAAATAAAAAAAGAGTTGTTCACTAAAATAAACGACCAGGACTTGCTGCTTGAGAAAATTCACTATATCCATTGAGAGAAAATTCACTATATCCATTGAGCTACAAACATTTTGCATTAAAACTTACTTTAGTAATAGGTTGGTGTAAGGATAATTGGAAATACTAGAAAATAAAGCCTCACCAATTTGAGAAAATTGCAAAAAAAAAAAAAAACCTCACCAAAATCATTCAGCTTAAAACAAAATAATAAAATTGAAACGAAGAAAACCAACGACTTATTCCACAAGCAGTTTTAACTACAATCGTAGTATAATGTACATAGTTCAAACTATGATGCGGGTTATAATATACTTAGCTCGTGGCGGCAGGCTATTCACATCCTACATCTTTCTTGTAACAAACTTTTAGCCACCACAGAACGACTCTACCGCGATAAACCCCGGGAAAGAAACAGGTGTTCCTCACACAAATTCGAAAGCCGAACCATTCATTGCTCGAGAACTCTTGCTGTTTATATGTCAAGTTTTTCAGGAGAGGACGCCCCGCTCAGTTTGCTGGGGGCTGGTGTACTTCTACGAGACTGTCGTTTGGTAGGTACAAGCACACTTTCATCCAACTTCCCATTATGATCGATGTCCTCTTCTTCATCTTCATCATTCTTGAAGACTGGATGGATATAAGCGGATTGGAGATAGCTTTTCAAGTTCAGGTTTGGTTCTCTGGCACGTTCCAATGTATCTTTCATCATTGCCTCCTGGAATCCCGAGAAAATATCGAATGAATGAAGAACCATGAATCGGGAAGGAAAAGTTTAAAAGTCATTCTAACCTGTAAAGGGAATTTAACAAAAGCTGATTGGTATCGGCCTTTGCAGTACAAGTGGAATGAGATGGTCATAACAGGGAGCGCGATGAGGAAAGGGGCAGTTAGAGCGGCCTTTTTGGTGCTCATTAATCCAATTAGAACTATCTGTGAGAAGACGAGAGCAAAAACTATACGGCCATGGACGTCTGGCCAAAATGCTGCAGCACTTTCATATTCTTGGTTGTACACATTGATGATCTGCAAAAGAAAAAGGGACAAACATTTCAGATGTCTTCAGGTGTTCGGCTTGCCTAATTCACTAGTTTTTCGAACTGATTCCAAATAATATTTAACTGTATTCAAGTGTTTGAAAATTTGATTTAAATTTTACAAAAATTATTTTGTTCAGATGAGCTTGGTCTCATTAGAATGATACTGAATTCGAACCGCAGACCAATTTCGAATTCCAACTCTAGGCAAAAACCGAAGTCAAGCCCCTACATGAATTCATTTTTTGAAGCGTACACGAAATGATCAAGCTCAAACTGTTTATGAAATAGAGAGCTACAGAAGAGGATAGAACAAGTGCACTTTCACCTGATGACGGTATACAATATATGCCAGGGCAAAGAACACCAATATAAACGGAAGGAAAACTGGTGTCACCACAGCGTAGATAAGGCCAAGAAGAAAATATAACTGTATCTGTGGTTCACCCGTGTTGAAACCGATGCTCCCTGGATCCATAGCATTTTCTCGATCCTTTTCAGTTTTCACCAAAAAGAAGTTTTTTATATGGTAGAATATCAACGGTTTCAATCTTAAAATTTCTCCCGCCACACCAGCCCATCCATCAACCATTACGTAAGTTATGAAGAAAGTCGCTTTCATAGGGATTGCAGCACCTATTTTCCTTGGAATCCTGAGATGAGAAACGACATAAAAATTGAGTAAAAATACACCAAATTTCACAAAATTGAATGCACCAAAATCGGCAACTGAAACTAACAGTACAACTCATTATTTAACCTTTGCAGCAGCCCCTAAATCATATATTTGATTGTTGTTCCACAGGATTTCTCAACCCTCTGTCAAAAATTGGACAACTTACTGCTCATTCGAATTGAAGACCTTGGCCACTGAACCGAAATCTACAGCTGAAGCTAGCGGTACAACTAAATTATTTAACCTTTGTGGCAGCCTAAACGAAATATTTCGATCGTCGTCCCACACAAGATAATAATACCGATTACCGTTTCCCAGCAATACCTACCAACACAATTGGACAACTAGATACTAAATTGGAACTGAACATGAACCTTAGCATTGGTACCCATTTTAGGACCGAATCTCATATCCCTGTATCAATTACTATAAATGATGGTCAAATCTTCTAAACATTTAATCTGCCACACTTTACCATTTGTCACAAAAAAAAGACTATATATACACATTAATATTACTGGCAACAATCTGAACATAAAAAAATAAAGGGAGTGTAGTTTATATAAGGAAGTACGTACTCATTTGCAGACTGATTGAGAAAACTATTGAGTTGCTCCATCGCACTTCCGGTTATTACACTTACAAGGAAAACGTTTATAAAGTTGAAGAGATAATATCTTGTGGCGGATCTCCTCTCCAGAGACGATATGGACAGAAAGCCCTCGAATTTGGACATCATCATCAGAATTGTCGGAAGCACAATGAGGAAAATCTTTAAAGCAATCCCAGGCAATAATCCTTGGATTAAACCCTTGAGAAAACCTCTACAATACATATGGGTTGTTAATAGTAAAATTGAAATGGAGACCAATACCAAGTAGCCATATGCGTCTATAGAACAAGATAAAAAATGCAAAACAAACTAAAAAATCGAGCAAAAACGCATAGATCAAAAGGAATACTTCAATCGAGAAAGTGTCAGGTGTAAAATAATGTGATTTTATACACGCAATAATATTAGTTAGACAAAAAAGTAAGAAGATGCGCAAAATAAATCATAGAATCAATAACCAGTGAACAAGAACAATACACTTGCACGATTGAATAATTCTAATTTCACCTTTCAATGATTGGTCTCAAGAATGGCACCCTTTTCTCAAGAGCCTCTATATTGGCAAAAGATTGGGCAATAGTAACTGGGATCATGAAGAAGAATGTAAGGAAGAAGAAAGCAACAGCAACAATAAGCCTCCTAATAGAGAGCGACACGTATGGAATTGCCAGGTTGTTCCAATAGACATCACGCGGCTCTGGAGCCCACTCTGTCATCCACAAAGTTGGATTTCTCGATTGCTGTGTTTGTGCACAAACAGCAGCACCCCACCGACTTTTGAATGAGACAAATGCCGCAGGCATGATGCAGCTGACATCAGTTTTTACCCTAATCCGTTCTTCAGCTATCTGCATAATATGATACTTAGGCTACAGAAAGAAGTTTTAGCAAATCAATTTGCCATAGGGAAGAAAAAGACAAATGTGCATTATCACGGAAGAACATACAAAAATATTTATCCATTTCAGTGTGTGGTCGCAATTTAAAAGAAAAATGTCATCAAATGAATGGTACCTTTTCCCAAGCTCTTGAAATTTTTGGATTGGGGTTGATTTTATAGGGAATCATATATTTTGTTAAAAGTTATCAAAAGTTTATATTCATCTAGTCAGGGATTTCTTTTATCATTTGATATTCAGTAAATTAGGGTGATCCTAAAAGAGAGAGAGTATTAAGCCCTTTGCGGCTTTCTTCATAACAGGTTTCTTACGACCAAACCACAATATCATATGGCATATATATCCATTTCGCTTCACTGTCTTCCCATAATTCAAAATTTAATGAGTTCATTTTGATGGTGACAGGTTAATATTGTGTTTTGTAGTTAATGCCTTGAAAGCTTCAAAAATGGCAAATGAATTTTGTATCAATGATGAGTTGAGACTTGGTGCTTAGGTTTGTCGCAATACTCTCCCAAGATACAAACACACTCCTCTTGCAAATACATCATAGTAATTTACAAAAACAATAACCCAGAAAAGTTGTATTCTCTCTTTTGTTTGAAAGGAATGTAAGGTAACGATATGAATGCAATGAGTGTTTTGAAAATCTGATGCAAAAATCAGTTTTATTTTCGTGATGATGCTCTATTTAATGTGTTCAATCTGCAGAGAGATGTTGCTTCGTCATACAGCACTGTCTCTTGGACCAAAGGACATGAAAGAACCATTGTAAGACACCATTAGGATGCAAAGGTGTCTGAAAACTCGAAAATTGAACGTGCTTGTTCATGAATCAGTGTGACGGGCGCTGGATGGCTGCCCCCAGCGCTCCTTTTTCCAGCCCAGGCAATACATTTCCAGCCAGCTCCTTTGCACGCTTTGAGTTCGGGTTCAAACTTCCAGGCAGCTTCTTTGCACGCTTCGAGTCCGGGTTCAAACCCCGGTGCTATTGTTTCGAGTTTTTCCTTCAACCATGTTTCTTAATTTCATTAAGCCTAGTATTCCAATAATCCATCACATGAATGAAAATGATGCATGAATGCACAGTGAGGTCGGAAAGAGAGTTTACATGAAAAATTATTGCATTAGGTGGTTTTTCGCTTTGAACTTTCCAATAGCAAAATACTTCGGATTTACTAGGCCATGAAGTAAACTTGATGTCTTGAACTTCTTGACGTTTTGTGTAAAACCAGACAACAATATCTGCATGATAACTTCCCTACTATTTCTTATTTTTTTCTAGATGTGTCCGTTTTGACGATGAAACATTTCTTGAGTTCAAGTGTTTCATTGAAGCGGTCCGCCCTGATACTTACATAGATGGCCTTCTTCTAAGAGTATCCTGTAATACTCCTCTTTTTACAAGCTAAATGACCATTAATAGTATAACACTTAATTTCACCATGTTGGCAAGCAACAAACTAATTGTCTAGGATGAGTATGGGAAAAATTCCCGAGTTTTTTCTCAATTTTTCACAATTTAGTTGTCCCATTTAACCAAGATATTGGGATCCAATCAACAAGGTTGAGTTACCACAAAAAAAGCTTCTTTTTTTTTTTGTAGATTTCAAGCTCATTCCTCTATAAGTTATACACTTGATCTCTATTCAATGTTTTCGTAAACGGATCCGCCAAGTTATCCTTCGATTTTACATAATCCATAGTGATAACTCTACTTGAGATCAATTGTCGTACCGTATTATGTCTTCGACGAATATGTCGAAACATACCATTGTACATGTTGTTTTGTGTCCTTGCAATCGCCGACTGACTGTCACAATGTATCATTATTTCAAGCACTAGGACTTGTCCAACAAGAAATATCCTCTAGAAAGTTGCGAAGTCATTCTACTTCTTCCGCAACTTTAACAAGTGCTATGAATTCAGATTCCATTGTGGATCTAGAGATGCTAGTTTGTTTGGATGACCTCCAAAAGATTGTGCCACCACCAATGCTAAATACATAGCCGCTAGTGGATTTTGAGTCTCGTGTCAGAAATTCAATTTACAACACTATATTTCTCTAGCACCACATGATATTTTGTATAATGCAAACCATATTCAAAGGTGTCTTAAAAATCTAAGCAACTTTGTCAGAGCCTTCCAATGAGCATCACTAAGATTGCTACTCAATCAACTCAGCTTATTTATGGTAAATCAATGTGCGGTTGAGTATAATTAGTGATGTACATAAGGCTTCCAATAATTCTGGAATATTCCAGTTGGGACACTGATTCTTAATGATTTTTACCCAAATGGATGCTCACGTCCAAAGGCGTCTCTACTAAGGCGGAGTCAAAAGCATTAAACTTTCTCAAGACTATCAACATAATGAGATTGAGATAAGACTGTTGCTCTAAACTTTACCCCTCAAAAGATATACATAACAGTACCTTACAATCGTCAATGGATGTTATAGTACTTTTTTCTTCCTCTAGTTTGCAAAAATTAAGTCACCAATGTCAGTGTGAATTAATTCTAGAGGAGTTGAAACGTTTTAGTCATTTTTGGTTCAACACAAACTTCACTTTTATGTGATGGATCAATGTTATTAAGCAACAAGTCTAAATCCATTTATCGTCACGAGGTATTGAAATTTACGTGTCCTAAATGAACATACCATAAATCAGAACACTCAAGCAAGTAAACATAATTATTATGTTTATTGCCATCAAAATTGCAGTGAACCGATGAGGTTCTCATCGAGATACCGATTTCCAACAAAATGACCATTTTCCAACAAAATGACCATTTTCCATGTTTGACCAATGATGATTCTGACACCAGATACTTCCTTATCTCAGGAACATGAAGCACATCGACCAATGTCCTTTCCTACCTGGATGTCATCTTTATCACAATCTTTCAAGTCCTGAAATGTCCGACGAAGCAGAATTACCTATGAAGAGCTTTCTCCTAGAAACTGGAGTATAAGTGGAAAACATATCTTTATCGGAACATATATGTCGGGTAGCACCCGTATCAACCCACCATTCATTCGGGTTGTCCACCATATTTGTCTCAAAAATGACTGCAGAAAAATCAAGTTTACAAAATCAAAAGGCACTGACCTTTTTCTTGAACTACGTTGGCTTGCTCCTTCCATTTCTTTGGCTCTATGCAATCATTTGTCATGCAGATTGTAGCAATTTGCATTTAACTTCTTCTCGTTCTTTGGTAGTGGTGGTGGTGGTGGTTTCCCATCAAACTTCTTGTTTTTGTCTTTGTTACTTGACTCCACGACATTAACATTTGCATCCAACTTGTTGCCTCTGTTTTCGATTGTTCTCCTGGATCCTTAGCCTCACTATCAAGTTTTCCAATCCAATATCATTTCTTTGGTGCAAATAGTTCTTGAAATTCTTCCACAGAGAAAGGAGTTTCTCGTTAATCAACTTGGAAAATTTTGCCCAGACTCATCTCTTCCACATGAATCTCGTGCAATAGTACTTGTACTTCTTGCACTTGACTCAAAATCCATTTTGAGTCTATTACCTCGAAGTCCAGGAACCGTCCCACTATGAACTTCTTCAGGCCAGCATCATCCACCTTGTACTTCTTCTCGAGCATCTCCCAGAGTTCTTTCGCAATTTTGACTTGAGAAAATACATTGTAGAGCGCATTGTCTAGTCCATTCAGAATATAGTTCCTACATTGAAAAATCACTTTGGTTTCATACATCCAATGCAACCCTCTTTTTAGGATTGAATTCGTCTTCAGCGATGATGGGATGATCCTCCTTAAAAAATCTGGCCAAACTTAGAGTTTTAAGATAAAACAACATTTTTTGTTTTCATCTTTCGAAATTTGCACCATTGAACTTTATTGATTTTCCCCTTGTGGCATTGGAACAGTAGTTGTTGCTATTGATGAAAAGGCCGTCTTGAAATTCAGAATATCACATATAGAGAATTCTTCTTAAGATTGTTTGAGTTATTGCCTTAAAAGTTTCAAAAATGGCAAACGAATTTTGTATCGACGATGAGTTGAGGCAAGTGTTGAATACTTTCTCCTTATGAATAATTAGCCCCGCCTCGGTGCTTCGGTTTGTGGCAATATTCTCCGAAGATATAACACCTCTTGCAAATACAGCACAGTAATTCGCAAGAACAATAACCTAGAAAAGTTGTATTATCTCTTTCGTATGAAAGGAATATAAGTTAGACAATATGAGTGCAATGAGAGTGTTGAAAATCTGATGCAAATATCAGTTTTAATTTAGTCTTGATCTGCAAGGGCATGTTGCTTCGTCATACGGTGTCTCTCGGACCAAATCCAGACAGTATTGTCCCTGCTGGGGCGGCCACAGTAGGCCATGATGCCCGGAAATTCGATGTCTCTCTCGAACCAAATCCAGACAGCGTGGTCCCTGCTTGGGCGGCCGCAGCCCGCGCCATGCTGCATGGAAATTTCCAGGCAGCTCTTTTGCGCACTCTGAGTCCAGGTTCGAACCCCGGTGCTATCATTTCGAGTTTTTCCTTCAACTACGTTCCTTAATTTACATTCATTAAGCCCATTATTCTAACATATTGCAAATATGTCCTTTGCAATGAATTAGCATTTCATAGAGCACACAAGGAGAAAGAAAATTAGAACACTTGCATAATAACTTATAAAGGAAAATAGCAAGGTTCATTGGCTTTCAGAGACTGCTTCGCTCCAACTTCTGAGATATGCCAAAACCGTTGCAGCTTTGCTGCTCAGGCTCAGGACGGACCCCACAGCGAGGAAGGAGGGGGACATTCGCGACCAAAACATGAAATATGTAAAATTTTATATGGAATGTTCTAAAATATACAAAATTCAAGCCCTCAGATTCACTGAATCGTGACCATCACCACTCAGTAAATCCAGGCTCCATCTGCTCCTGGTGATAACTTTTTCTTGCACAAACCTTCCAAAAGAATATAACAATATCCATACTTACTTCTTTTGACAGCCTATTAATTTCAGCAGTCTGGTAATCAATTGCATCAACTTTATTTCCACATAGGCCAAGGCAGCCGATCTGCAAGTTCGAAAGAAAGTAAATGCTGCCATGTCACAATTGAATCGAAGGAATTGTAAAAAGCAGGGAAAACTACGATTCTAACAAATGATACAAGAAACAAAGCATTAAAGTTGAAGTACAAAAATAAAAATACCTTTTTCATGGGACGTTTTGATGGGTTTCTTAAATATTTTAGTTGGTAATAGTCCAGCCAATTTTCCTTAGCTTTCTTCTCTTTGACCAGTTTTGCAAGTTTATTCGCATTGATAACAACCTGCACAAATTGTCTGATATATGAACAAAGGCAAAGAAAAATAGTTTTTTTATTCTAAGACCGATTCGAGATATGAAACCACGAGATATGAAGAGTAAGACCAGAATTTTGTAGGTACAGACAATATATGAATCAAATCATTCTTGTAAATAAGGGATATATGTTCGGCTTCAATATAATCTGACAAAAAGTTCCTGCTTTAGTTATGACAAATGAACATCCATAAATGAAAACCTGATGAGTCAGATAGTTATCTGGATGGTTGACCAAGAAAAAGTGCTCCACGGATTCAGTCACCGATTCATCTGCATCTGGTGGCACATTCCTCACAAGAACCTGAGAAAATTCAAGTTTCAGCTCTACCGGTAAATTCCAAATTAACCGCAAAGGAGGGTTGGTCTGGTGAACGAGCTAAGAAATAGGGCTATAACTGACTGTTAAATAACCTAAACCGATAATGGGTGATTAGCACATGCTTTGTTGATTTGTTTTTCTTTCTTTCTTTCTTTTTTTTTTTTTGCCTATTTCTCAGGAAAGAATTGAAGTTACCTTGAGCATATAACACATCAGAAAAACTAACACATCAGAAAAACTGACAATCATGACAAACTTATTCATTGATCAAGTCTCGTAAACATTTAACAGATCCTAATAGCCGGAAATTCAACACAATTGGATTCTGCAAAGTGCTTCTCAATAGAAACAAAGTTGCAATTAATCCTCACGCTATGTTGCTTTGAAAAACTTCTTGAAATGATGCATAATATGCTAGTATATGAGGCAATTCAAGCATTTTCAGTACGTTTTTAACAACAACACACCCCCCTAATTTTCACAAAGAGCAAGAAAAAATATTGCAAAAAGACTGTCACATCACTTAGCGGCGTCACATTATTCATACTTTTCTTAGTGCGACCTTCTACGTTATAAACTAAACTGAAACAAAACTGGCATCTTACCGTGAATTGATCAGCGCGACGTCTTTCTGAAGCAAGAAAATGTAAGCGCATTGCCGCAATCTTTGCATACTCACTGGACAGAGTATAGCACGTCCAAAGTGCAAAGGCGTAGGCCATAATTACATGAGCCCAAAACCTGTAAGTTGCCCTAAGGTATTAATCATAAATCTCAGAGATACTCAACCCATTAAAACAGGCTCCAAACAACTACGAATTCGGTCAAGTGTGCTTTTGGCCTGCAAAGTAGGGGTTATACACATGGAGTAATGGTAAATCAACATTGTGGATAGTGCCAAAACTTTAGAAGAACTCCAGCAATCTTCCCTGTTTCAAAGATAAAAAAGCTCCTACCTATGTGATTCCTCTGGAATGTTTGAAATAGAAAGCTTGTCGATGTCACTGTACTCGAGCTTTTCTTGTATTCCAGCTTTAGCCAAGGTGTGATTAGTCCAGTTGACCGGAACCAGAATAGCCCATGCAAGTAATGTCACAGGTACGAAAATCTTAAGTCTGCATATCAATTAGCTTTCATACAATCAAGTTGGAGAGGATAGATAACAATCAAATGCATGATTCTAAAAATTTCCTTTTGTGTGTCCAAATTTGATGCTTAATATACAATAACAAAAATTTCAGATAACTAAACCTACCCCAGCAAGTAAATTCGCAAATAGACCGCCGAATCCAGTCCAGCATGATCAATGAGCTCTGGTTCTGGCATTTTAAGTGCATCTGGAACCCAATTCAAAAACCTAATATATGATCTCCAGTCGAGATTCACAAATTTGTTCACAAACACGCTTGAGTTTGTGGGACTGCATCTCAAGCCCTTTAGGTACCATTTAGGAAAATATACGCGGTCATTAAACGGCTGAAGCCGTAAGATGGCAAATGCTACGAGAAATGCTACTGCAAAAAGAATGTTAAACCCTGCAGCAATCCCAATATCCTTAAAAGTTGCCATCTCTTAGTGCTAGAATAAGAACTTCCTGCAAGAAAGAGGAAATTCTAAAGAACAGCTTATAAACTGTGTAACGCAGCTTCCATAGCATAACAAAACCTTTTTCATCTCCAATTACGGACACAATTTCCACTTTAAATAGGCCCAGAAATTCTTTCACAAATAACAAATCAACAAAAGGTAAAAATTCCAATTTACTGTCAACATACAAATGACAAGCAAGAATATGCAGTAATTTAGCATTTAGGAGTGCTTTCTTTAAGGACTGTAGATGGGAGGAATTTGGTGGACTTACATTTCAATTCCTTGACGAAAGGCCACATAAAATAATACATCAAATACTTCAATTTCAATTTTAACTTATTGTTTTCAACAAATCATATCAAAATCCCATTTACAATCCCGAACAACCATATGAACAGAGTAATTAAATAATAACCAAGTACAACGCAGTTTCCACCCTTATCAGAAGAGAAACAAACAAATCCCATCACAACTCCATGGCAGTTTAAAGTATCACTAAAAACAAAACTAAAACAGCGCTAATAAAATCAACAATAAAAACCAGAGAAATAATAAAGAAATCCATGATAGCTTCACGATAATTGACGATACGTACGCCCAACAACTCAAAGAAAGCTGAATAATTTACTCAAAAATACGTCAAACAAGGATAATAATACAGCTGAAGGCAGCGGATCGGGAACTGGGTAGAAATGCTTTATAGTCCAATCAAGACCATAGAACATTCCCAGCTTTCCTTCACACAGTCAACAAACCCACTACGCATACATGCGATTTTGCATTTACAGAGTATAATCAACAAATTACAGGCTTACAGTTAATATTGTTAAATAGAAAAAGGGAAAGAGAAGCGTGTGGGCGAGGCGTACATGGTGTGAATGGACCTTTGGCATCAAGGGTTTGTATATATTTATTGCAATAGTGAGTAACAGTACGATATTTCTTTGAATTTAGTGGAATTGATTGATGGTTACGTTATCGCTTTAAGGATTGAAGTAGGCGACAATGGTGGGGGAATTGGAAAAAGGATCGCGGAAGAAGAAAGAAAGTAGTATTTGTTAATTCTGGAAATGGGAATTATTTATTTATTTATTTACTACAATGAACAGGTGAACTGGCAGACAGGGCTGCCACCACCTGTCGGCATTCCCTCTGTACAACGGCTATATTCACGGATTTTATATACATATATAAAATTAAATATGAAAAATAAGAGAATATTTTTTGTCCGAATCGGAGGATTTTATGCCTTGCTTGTGTAAATATTTATTTTCATTACACACATATATATATATATATATAGTTTTGTCTATAACGGTCTTCATCTCTATATTTATTTCTATTTAAGAGTTATATATCAAAATTTTACTAAATAAGGAAATGAGGAAGAAAAATTATTTCCTAATGTATTTAATAACATTACAATTCTCAATTGGAAATAACAATAAAATTATTTGTATTTTAAAGGCTTTTTTTCGAAATTCTCGTGCTTATTGAATAACACGATTTGAAATATTTGATAATTAATATGTAATTAATTAAAATATGAAAATTACTAAAATTGTCGTAAAACTTATCACATTCTTTTTCAAATTTCTATTTTAAAACTGAATTTTTTGAAAATATAAATTTCACTTTTAATTTGAAATTTAAATATAAATAGCTTGAAATAATAAATAGCATTCATGACATCGGTTTCATCACATGATTCATACCAACGAATTTGTGTTGAATATGATTTAAATTCGAAATATAAACAAATACGATATTCTTTCGAAAAAATTAGTTTTAAATCTCTTCTATCCCTCATTTTAGACAGAATAAAAATAGCTCCTCTGTTAATGTCATCTGAGAGGTTGACCTTTCGAAAATTTTATTTGGCACTGGAACTTCGATTAGTTCATTACTACGATCTACTTGCATATAAAAACAATTGAGATTTTAGCTTGTATTGTATTTCATGGTAAAAAGGTTGTATAATTATTATTTTTCCACATATCTATATAATTATCATTATAAAGCACAATAATTTTGTAGAGTTTTGAGTTATTGTCAATTTTATATGACTGTATCCAGAGTCACAAATCCTAAAGTTTTAAAAAAATTATGTGTTATTGATAACAAATAAAAATATTCGACAAACTTTGTATTTAAGAAAATTTTTCAAAATTTACAAATTAATTTTTTATATTAATGTATGCTCTATAATATATTTAATTTATTTTTTTAATTATTTAATCAAATTCTCGTACTTACTAATTTTTATTGTTAATTATATGAAATAAATATACGTTCATCGCATTGTGAAATACTAGTTATATATATATAAATAGATATTATCTTTAAAAATAAAATAATTTACGATTTTAAATTATTAATAAAGTAAATTGTTGTGTTTTTAGGAAATAATTTTTTTGTTCGTTAACTTGTCCAGTTTTAGATTTTAGTTTATTAAATTTTAAAATTTTAGTTTTGGTACACAATATTTTTGTTTCCATCAATTTTGTTGCAAATGCTGATGTAACATCGAACAAATCGGTAATTTTTAATGTCATGTCAACATTTTTCATAGTAATATATGAACAAAATATGACTGAAAGCCAAAAAAATTGAAACTACTGTGCAATAACTAAACTTTGAAAAAGTAATAACCAAAACTCAAAATAGAAAAAAATAATGTATCGAAAAAGTTACTTTTCCTTTTCCTTGTTTGTTATCTCAAAATAGAAATAGGAAAAATTAATCTACCTGAAAGGTCACTAAGTCGGCAGTACGGAACAAAGAATCGTCGAATAAACCAAAATGATATGAGTTGAATTTCACCATCGCTTTCATATTTTAAATGTTAATTAAACTTTTGCTGAATTTCCCGCAATAAATAAATATAATATAATGGCATCGACATGTATGGTCGTTGACCTGTCACAAAAATTTGCCACCTTTTTGACAGTGAAAGCATTGATAAAACTGTTTGAAAAGCCAATTGGCCCCTACCCTTTAAATGCTACGGATGAATACGAGACAAATGAATAGTCATATCCCTCCTTTTTTCATTATTTCTTGAGGGAACCTTTTCCCAGTTTTCATTGATTGATTATACAAGAATACGTTATTCTCGTTTGTCAAAAATAAAAGACTCGTGCTTGTTATTTTCTTGAATATTCAGTCGCAAAAAATTACTAACGATCCTAATTTGAGACGTGTGGATCCTTAAAAATATTGATAGCTTTTTGTCCAATCGATTTCAAATCATGTAAGAAACACGCCCACAAACATCGTTTCAGTTTTCGTTTTTGTTTTAGTTTTGTTAATCATGTCAAAAATTGCTACGTCTTATTGTTAAGTGAAACTAAAAATAAAAAAAGAGACATAGCAATTTTTGACATGATTAATAAAACAAAACGAATACATGCTCACAAAAACTCAAAAAGAATATGATAATAAGAATAGACATATTTAGTTTATTTGAGACTGGAAACAAACAAGAAACATTATGAAGCTAAAAATTAGGGAATCTGTTCTTTCTGGATGTGTATTCGGGGTGGTGCTGTATTCTCATATTCGATTTTTGGATGACTCGAATGGGTTTTTTCACTAATTTTATTGATTGACAGAAAGAGAATAAGGAGGATCTGATTAAACGTCTTTTTTTTTATGGATTGTTATGGAACTGTACAGAAGATAGTGGAAACTGAAAAATAATCACATCAGGCCATTACAAGTTCAAAAGTACATACAACAACGAAATGAAGATGGGAGGATACAAATTATACAAAGGAAAAAGAAAAATAAAAATTTCTATCTACCTGAAATTAGATGATCTAAACCTTGGTTTTCATAGAAGGATCCAATGTCCCATTCCTCGGTTGAAGATGATAGCGTCATCAGCGCAACAACAATCGACCTCATTGTCGGTCTTAGTTGAGGATTTTCGTGTGTGCAAGCTTTGGCAAGATGGGCTACCTGTAAAAGTTTGCTCTTTTTACAAACTACGAAAACTCATATCACCGTTGGTTTTTTTGTTGTGCAACAATTAAATGTACCTTTGAGACAGATTCAATGGGATAGTCACCACCAAGCATCGGATCAACGAGTTCTCGTAGAGAATCTGTTTGATTCGACTGGTTTAAGGCAGCCTCAAACTGTAAACCAGTAATTTAACATGTTCTTAGGACTGTTTTATGAAGGTGTTTGAGTAGGTTGTAATTGATAAAGTAAATAATGAGAAAGCAATACCAGAGAAACAAGGCCTTTTGACTCTGAGATGATTTCATTTGTCTTCACTATTGCTTCTTTTGCGGATATTAGCTCGAGAAGAACGACACCAAAAGCATACACATCTATCTTTGGAGAAACATCACCATACTGTGCATACCTTCATATTGAAAAATCCAAGTTAAAAGAGAGCATTTTGTTTCTGTTGAAGGGTTATACAAAGTAAGTTCAAAATGGAAAGGATACTAATTAGTGGATTACAATGAAGACGGAATGCAAAAGAATCTTACTCGGGAGGCATGTATCCAAAAGTTCCGACAAGACGCGTTTGCAAAGAAGCACTTCCCACTTCAGTAAGTTTAGCGAGGCCAAAATCAGCAACCTAGAGATCATAATTTTATATAAAATATTAATAAAGTCGCAGTTTTTTTTTTTTTTTTTTTTTTTTTTATGTTCAAGATATGGCTAATGCATGATGCGTCTAGTGAATTACCTTAGCACGGAAATTTTTGTCAATCAAAATATTTGCAGATTTAATGTCACGATGAATGTAGACGGGAACCGTATGCTCATGGATGTATTCAAGTCCTCTAGCAGAATCAAGAGCAATTTGCACCCTGGTAGACCAGGGTAATGGTTCCATTTCTGAAATAAAAACAAAGAAGCTATCAACATATTGAATGTCAGCCAAGAGAATTAGTATAAAGTTAACATGTCCTTTTTTTTACCTTTTGTACGCAAATGTTGACTAAGGTTACCATTGTCAATGTACTCGTAAACTAGAAACAAGGAACCTTCAACACAATATCCTATCAAACGCACCTGCGTTTAGTCAAACACGTGTATAATTTAAATCGACAAGGAACAAGAATATATCACTTATAGAAAGGAAAAATGATTAAATAACTATTAAACGCTGAATTGTTACAACTTACAAGTAAAAAATGCAGTATAAAAGCATGATCCACTAGAACTATCAGGCGTGTCATTTCACAATAACTTATAAATGAAACAAGCCACCAAATGTAACTTATAGAAAAAGCTCTTCTTTCCCCTTTCTCTACCCCTTTTCCCAACAAACCCCAAAAACTAACAAATATAGCAAAAAGAAAAAAAAGAAACTCTATTGACATAAAAACTAAATAGTTCAACAATCCTAAATCACATTTATGGTGTCATTTTCAAGATCTCATCATCAGCCACGAAGAAGCAATGTCAGGGATGTCAAAAATTGTTCTTGTGACCCTATATGCATGGGATGGTGCTTCATCTTGAAAGTTAAATCAGACTTGCTACTCTCAAGCAGCATACAGACATGGCTATTATGATTCTCAAAAGATGTACACAACTAAATAGCTTATGAAAACTTAAACAGGAAAGGAGCGTTATTACGAAAATCTTACCAAGTTCACATGATGAACGTGTGTTAAAACATTCAACTCAGCCAGGAACTCCTTGGATGCCTGCATATCCATCTTCTTGATTGCAGCTTTCTACATTTATAAGAGTCAAGAGACAAAGGATATGAGGGACTACTAAGGAAAAGAAAGAAAGCTTTGATAGCTAAGTTATATTAAATGTTTGGAAGAGTATTTTGTTTCCATAATTTTCAGAAAAGGTATTAAGTGGTAGGTGAAGGATTGAATAGATGAAATATAACAAATATTAGGAAAACAATAAACAAGCAATTCAAATATATGGCCCTAATTTGTTTGTTCTTGTCCAGCAAACTGAATGTTTTGATAACATAATTGTTTACAACCTTCCTTTCTTTTGAAGCAATTGTTTAAAACCATTTTTTGTCCTGGGCAAAGTACATTAATATTTTTGAGACTTTTCTATGCTGCATCAATCAAATGATTTCCACCAACGAAAACCATAAAATAGTAAATGCAATACACGTGTTGCTAAGGATAATTTAAAAGGCGAATGATATAGGAACAAACCTCGCCTCTTAATTCTCCATAATAAACAGATCCAAAGCCACCTTGGCCTATTTTGCAAGACAAGTCAAAATAATTGGTAGCAATGGCCAGTTCTTCAAAAGAGAACTCCACTGATTTATCCACGGTGATACCCTTCTGTTTTGGAGAACCACTAGTGACAAGTTTTGAAGCATTCTCCACTACACAAGGACCGAAATCCATGCAAAAAAAAATATGTAAGAATGAAATGCTTGTTCTAATAATGAAACTGATTCTGTTACACATCACACAAGCTACTGGTAAAGTAACAGCATCAGGTAATGTGAACCCGTGACATTTTCATGCTCTGAAAAGAGGAGCTTTTCACGATATTTTTAAATACATAAACAAGATGGCTTCTTTAGCCAAGAAGTTGGATTTGAAGTCCAAATATGGAAGATTGAGTATATTGAGTACTCATTGGATGGGGAAACAATTAACAATGTTAAAATCAACATAAATGATTACCATGTCCATTTTGGTTGTCACGGACAAATGATTCTTCCATCACCTTTTTTCTTCTGTAGAAGAAAACATAGATGCACACTGCCAAAAAGGTTGCCCCAACAACTGCTGCAACCGATATGCCAGCGATGGCTGCACCCGAGATTCCTGCTAAAATAGCATTCCAGTTAGACCATGAGAGAATGAAGATTATTAAGCGTATAACGTTGCGTCAAGGGTAGCGAAGGTCGAACCACTTGAACTGCAGAAAGAAGAAACAATTGACATCAGATAAAATTGCTAGATATTTGAAACTGAAGTAAAGTGGTGCTAGTTTGAATCGGATACCTTGGCTTGAATGGTGGATAAGTTCCATTCTGATCTGCACGGAACAAGAAGTTAGCACATCTATATAGGACGCTACTTAAATGTTTGACAAGTTAGCCAGCAAATTAATTAAATTTTTTTTACCAATAATGTTAAAAAATCATGACGCTTCTTTCTGCTTCAAAGATACACAAAGAAAAACTAACTACATCTATTAGTACACCAAGAACATCAAACGCTTCTTTCTGCTTCAAAGATAAAGTGATAAACAAAGAAAAACCAACTGCATCTATTAGTTCACCAAGAACATCAAAGCAATGACTAAATAAAGCATCTAAAGACACTTGCAACAATACCCCCCACCCCCCAAATCTCCAAAAAAAAAAGTGTTGGCTACTTCCGATCTCATAAAACATGCCGCAAACTAACTGCATTTCGCAAATTTAAACAACCACAACTCTTTCTAGGAAGTAAATACTTTGTGGAAACTGATAGGAATATAGATATTAGAATAATATAAAAACTTCTTCAATTTGAATAATCAATTGTAATGAGACTTTGAAAAAATGTGTTAAAGTTATACACTAGTAGAAATATACATCCACAAGAATGCTACCATAATTTGGATTAAAATCACCATATCTATATATAATGCAAAAATATATTCGGATAAATGTGGTAGGAAATTTTCTTACAACCACGTTAAAATAAAATACATAACAAAGTTCATTCTTAGTACTCTGTATTTTCTCACATCAAGGCCTCCTTTCTCCAGTTCTCTGAAGCTTGAATTGGCTAACTCTATGGATAGCGTCCATCAAAAACAATCAAGAAAAGGAAATCATATATGTGCTGTAGTAATGCTTAACATTACATAAGACATTTAACTCAATGACCATTTCCAGGAACGAAAATCAAACCACTCCCACTTCTGAAATCCACACCAGGATCATAATCTTGCAACAGCCTTTCAGGAAGGCAAAACTCATTAGACAAAGCAGACAAATTCTCACCGATACGTTATAAATCGACCATATTCTTTCGAAATACCTATTTCCTCACGAACAATTTACCGCGATATTCAACCTCACACCAATGAGGACATTTTCGGGTGGATAAATATTAGACCTTTCAACCATTTCAAAGGTTGAACAATAAAGTTCTGCTACCCCAGAGTAAGAATCACCAGAGACAGTCTGATACGACAAACTGACGACCCATAAATTCACGATTTACGCAGCCACGAGTGAAGAGCACATTTAATCGGCTTCAAAATTCAAGAAAAACTGATTTGTTTGCAAACAACGACGATATGAATTTGCATCTCCATTTTTCTGTGCTCCACCTCCCACCGACTACTTCATCATGATGGTCGCTCACATTTTAATGAAAATTCACGTCATCCAAAAGCTAGAATCTCGCCTGATCAAATTGTTGGAAAAAAACCCTCTCCAAAGCAATTCATGCGAGGATAGGACGTTGGAAAATCTCTAGAAAGTTTGTTTTACGAAATTTCGGAAAAATCAACAGGGTTATAATTGCTTTATTTTCCATCAGATAAAGATGAATGCAGGAAGAAAGGTAGTTCGAAGATATTTGTCTACAATTAAAAAAAAAAAAACAAACAAACAGACAGGATCTCACTAATTTTTAAAAAATAATATTTTTAGTATCAAAAATAATATTTGTTTATGATGATCCAAATAAGAGATCCATCTCATAAAATACGATCTGATCGTCTCACACAAATTTTTAGAGTGAGAGGTACTCTGACTGTAATTTAGTTGTGTATTACCTTTAGGCAACGTTTGGTTGGGCGGATTAGGTGTGATAGATTATTTTATCACACTTAATCCTGCGTTTGGTACGATTCTTAGTAAACCAGCTCAATCCTTCCTATGAGTGATTAGGTGGGGTATTACGTGTGATAAAATAAAACCTCCTTCCTCCGTAGGATTATTAATCTCTCCTCTATCCCTACCCACTTTCCAATTTTACCCTTCTTCTTTCACCGCTATTGAACCACCTCGGTTGTCGGACCGCCGCTGACGCCCTCGCCGGATCGCCGCCGCCGCCGCCGGACCGCCGACTGACCGTCGTCGTCGGACCGACGCCGTCGCCGCCACGTCGGCTGCCGGACCGCCGCGCCGGAGTGAAAGAAGAAAAAAAAGAAGAAGGGCAATTTTATCTTTTTATCAAAAATTTCAAAATTATCACACTTAAAAATCTAACCAAACATACTAACATATATTACATATATGACAATCATTTTCTTATCATTTACATACTAATCATTAGTTTATTTTATTATGCAATCAAATGCAGCCTTAGTCCATTATTAGAATATATTTATTTGTTTTATTATATTATTTATCATGGATCGTGATTCATGGGTTTGTATTATTTGATCTAACATTGTTGGGAAAAAAATATTAATTAATAAGTCTCCAGATACTCGAACAATGTTACAATATGCATACATATATTATTTCTACTATTTTAAAAATTGAATTTGTAAATTAATCAAAATATAATATTTGAAAACAGCGTGACAAATTAATTCTTATATTTAAAAAATATTATAATGAAAAATACTTATTTTTTAAAATAAAATTGATCATATGGTATTCATTAACATTATGTTAAGATTGGAACTTGGACCTAACTCAACCCCAAAAGTAGCTCAAAGGGGGAGGATTGTCTAAGCCCATATATACAACTTCCAGGTTAATTATCCAACCGATGTGGGACATTTAACACACCCCTCTCACGCACAGGAATAAACATCTGGAACGTGGAGTTTACAAATGACCCAATTATGGACAGAACGGGTGACCTAATTATAGACAGACCAACACATAACGGTGGAACCTGACTCTGATATCATGTTAGAATATGTATACACGGAAGCCATGGAAGAACTTCAACCTCCAGAAGTTATCAGAATGAATTATTCATTGAAGAAAAAATATCTCGAATGTTTTTACGGAGAGTCCAACTAATATTTATACATGATGTATTTGACACTCTAACTAACTTGACAGCTGGTGACAGTTATCAACCAACCACCAATGTATTTAACACACCTCCTCAAGTTTGTAAGATGTTCAACATGTCAAGCTTGGATAAGAGATGATGATGTTGATCTGAACACAGGGCCTTGGTGAATATGTCGGCCTGCTGCTGTCGAGTATGGACATGAGAAGTGGTAAGTATATGAGAACGAATTTTTTTACGCACGAAATGGCAATCTATTTCAATGTGCTTCGTGCGTTCATGATATAGCGGATTTGATACAATGTGAATAGCCACCTGGTTGTCACAAAAGAGAGGAGTGGGCGAATTAAAAATCAGTCCCATGTCTGCTAAGACTTCGAATCCAAGTGATTCGCATGTTGTGGTAGCCATGGAGCGATATTCATCCTAGGCGAAGGAGCGAGAAACAATGTTTTAATTTCTTGTTTTCCAAGAGACCACGGAAGAGCCAAGCTTGATCACATATCCAGTTAAGGAATTCCGACTCATTGGACAAGAACCCCAATCAGAGTCAGAGTAAGCAGAAAGTTGCAAATCACTGGAGGCAGACAAGAAAATGCCCAAAGCTGGACTACCCTTGAGATAACCAAGAACTCGAAGAGCTGCATTCATATGTGATTGCTTTGGAGTTTGCATGCATTGACTAAGAGATTGAACCGAGAAACATATGTCTGGACGTGTAATCGTGAGATAAATCAGTCGTCCGACTAAACGTTGATAGGAAGTAGGATCAGGCAACAGAGGGTCAGAACCAACAGTCTTGGTGATCTGATCATATTGAAGAGTAGTGAGTTTTAAGTGTTTTTCCATAGGAGTATTATGTGGCTTGCAGCCAGTCATTCCTGTATCGGATAGCAATTCCAGCACATATTTACGCTGATTCAAACAAATACCAGCCTTGGATCTGGCAACCTCGTTCCCCAAGAAGTATTTTAAAGGGCCGAGATCCTTAATGTCAAG
This sequence comes from Primulina eburnea, assembly GCF_022965805.1. Classification (NCBI taxonomy): domain Eukaryota; kingdom Viridiplantae; phylum Streptophyta; class Magnoliopsida; order Lamiales; family Gesneriaceae; genus Primulina; species Primulina eburnea. The sequence continues at coordinate 8,500,087 of NC_133108.1, forward strand.
ATGTGCATGCAAATATTCTTGTAGAGCAGTGATTGCAAGAGGGTCATCACCCATGATGACAATGTTATCAACATAAAGAAGAAGTAATGTGATTGAACTACCTTGTCTCTTGTAAAATAAAGAGTGATCATGAAGAGACTGTAAGTAACCAGCATGCTGCATAATGTGACAGAATTTTAAATTCCATTGGCGCGAGGCCTGCTTCAAGCCATATAAGGATTTAAGAAGTTTGCAAGCATGATTAGGCTGTTGTCTTTCGAACACTTGAGGAATAGACATGTAGATCTCCTCATGTAAATCACCTTGGAGGAAGGCGCTGGTGACATCCATTTGGTGTAAGGACCAATTCCTTGCTGCAGCCACAGCTAAGACACATCGAACGGTAACTATCTTCGCAATCGGTGAGAATATGTCAAGATAGTCAATGCCATATTGTTGGGTGTACCCTTTTTCTACAAGACGGGCTTTGAATCTGTCAATGCTGCCATCGGCCTTGTGTTTGATTTTGTATACTCATTTGCAACCTATGGTCTTTTTTCCTGGAGGCAGAGGAACAATTACCCAAGTGTGGTTAGCTTCAAGAGCAGAAATCTCAGCTTCCATGGCTGCACGCCATTCAGGGTCAGAGGCTGCGGCAGAGTAACTAGTGGGTGATGTTGCTTGAGAGATACAAGCCAAGAAGGACCGGTGTGAAGATGATATATGGTTGTAAGATACATTATACGGCCTTTATATATACGTATTGTATATAATCATTAATATAAATAAAAATTAAATTATACAAAGAGAAAACATTTTATTACGGCATCGTAGTTTTATGCCTACATTTGTCGATTCAAGGACGGGGGAAGATAACGATTAGAAAATAAATTTAAGTTTCTCATGCTTCGTTAACTTCCAAGTTTATTACATAATAATTTACGTGAGATCGTAAAATCATCTTATTGAATAATTTTATAAGACATATTTCTAACTCAACTAAACTCATAAAAAATAAATATTTATTGATTTGATCGACATATCTCACGAACATACATATAAAACCGTTTCACAATGTACATATTCTTGCTATTATATGACAACTTACAAGTTATGCCCTCATGTCTCATTAACTTCCACGAAGATGAGACCAGTGTTTTTATAACCGGACCGTTAATCGAACCGGTCAAGCCTTAAAAAATGGTTCAACCGGTTCAACCGGTTCGACCGGACGGTCGAACCGGATCAATAAAATTAATATTTTATTTATTTTATATAATAAATAAAATAGTAAAATATTGATTATTTATGTTTTTATAGTTTTTATTTAATTTTTAAGATGAAAATTACAATAAATATCAAAATAAAAATCATTTTTCAAATTCAAAAATCCAAATTACACATAACATGTAACCAAATAGGGATGACCAAGTTTAAGTGCCCAATTAAACATCAAGATTAATTATAAAAAAAAGTAGCAAACATCAAAAACCGTCGCTATTTAGCGACGGTTTTAAACAAACCGTCGCTAAATTGCGACGGTTATTCTATAACCGTCGCTATATAGCGACGGTTTTTGAAATAACCGTCGCCGATCTCTGGGCAATTTTTTAATAATTTCACAGACCCGGCCGGTTCCTGAAGACCGGCCGGTTTCCGGTTTTTCCGGTTGAACCGGGTTTTAACCGGTTTTTTCCGGTTAAACCTGTTTTCCGGGTTTTTATTTATGTCCGGACCGGTCTGGAGGCCGGTTCACGGTTGAACCGGTCCAACCGGCCGGTCCGGTCCGGTTTTGAAAACATTGGATGAGACTAACCTAGTGACGTTGGGCAAGTAATTCCGAATTAGCAAAGTCGTTATCGGTAGTGACGAACACTGAGTGAGATGCTACGCGAATTCGTTTACTATTATTATCGACTCAAACATGTTGAATCACGCATAACTTTATATATAATATAAAACTTTGAGTGAGTCTTATGTAAGACCGTCTCACGAATCCTAATTTGTGAGACGGTTCAACTATACTCATATTCACAATAAATAACAGTACTCTTAGCATAAAAAAATAATACTTTTTCATGGATGACCTAAATAAGAGATCCGTCTCACAAATACGATCCGTGAGACCGTCTCACACAAGTTTTTGCATAAAACTTTTGCACTAATTGCTTGCATACTATTAAATATAAATATTTATTTATATTAATAAATTTTTATGTGAAATATTTTGTGATTAAGTTAATTTTTAGAGTTGATATTGAGGTTTTATTGTATTGTATTATTTCATTCAAAAAAAATAATGATATTGTGATAAAAGAGTATTTTAGGGAAAAAATTTGGGTGTCATGAAAGAGTATAAAATGTTCTTGTTTTATATATAGTATAGATGAAAAAATTTAGACAACAATAACAGTCGGATCTTGCTTTAAATAAGTTGAACTCAACTATGACGAATATTATAAAAACTAGATTGAAACAATTGAATGATGTACTAATGTTATAACAATAAACATAAAAACTCATATAAAACCGTTTCACGACTCAATTTTATGATAAATATGTTCAACCTCATTCGATCGATGAAAAATATATTTTTTATGCAAAAAGTATTACTTTTCAGTAAATATGGACCGAGTCAACCCGTCTCACGAATATATATGTCGATGAGACCATCTCACAAAAGACTTACTTTTACATAAATTTCAAACCATCGATAGTGTTGGTCGTAATTAAATTAAAAAATATGGATTGATCTATTGAGCAATATAACAAAAAAAATCAGTTTCTTTATACTTTTTCAAATAATATAAGTTTCTTATCATATTTGTAAGATCGAACGTTTGTTGTTTTACTAAAAGCTATAGCTGATCGTAATTGATGATATGGTAAAAATCCTATCATATCATTAATTATATTTTAGAGATATTACAAAATATTGTATGGGTATACACAAATCTAGTTACCATATATTACAAAATTTCATATCATCTAAGACTCTACACCTATAAATAAAGGGCTTCTAAACCCTAATCAGGGTACGCTTTCATGTACAATTATTTAAATTAGTCTTATATTTTTCTCTCAAACACGATACTGACTTGAGCGTCGGAGTAACTTCACCTTCTGGCGGAGTCATCTCACCCATTTTCTTTGATACCCAATTATATTTTTGGAGCGGTTTGATTCGGTTTATTGAAGAAATTGGTGCGTGATCATAGATTCAAGGTATTTTTATGGATGCACATTTTTTGAGCGCATCAATAATGTTGCAACTCAAATATTTTAAATTGTATATCATCACAATAATACATTTCGATTGCTCTAACAAGCAGAGATAATTGACATAAAAATTGCAATCAATAATCTCATTCTCTATAATTGCACTTCTTGCAATTAATAGAAATCAAATGTGTAATCTTGACACTGATATCAATTGTAAGGTCAATCGCTTACTATTTTATCAAAAGCTTTAGCTAGTGGTAATTATGTAACTCAAATCTTTTAATCCGTACAACGGAAGGATGTAAACGAACCAAACCGTTTGTGAGCTATTCGAAGTTAAATTCGATAAAAGCTCGTTTAATAATGCTCGTTAAGATAAACAACCCAAACTCAAGCTTTAAAGTATTCGGCTCGTTAGCTCGTGAACATGTTCGTTGGTAAGTTCATGAGTAATCTTTTAGATGAAAAATAATAGTTTTGATATTTGATTTATTTATTTTGCATATTATTTATGAAATATATAGAAAAATATATTAAATTTATTTATTATAATAAATTTATAAATTTTAATAAGAATAATATATTTTTCTTTAAATATATAATTTACTTTTTAATTAATTTAATAAAAATTTAAATATATAATTCATATTTATTAAGCTTGTTTAGGCTCGATAAAAGCTTGAATAAGCTCGTGAGCCATGTATATATTCGTTAAATAAAGCTCGAGCTCGGCTCGATTATAAACAAACCAAGCTCAAACATCCAAGAGTTCGGCTCGGTTTGATTCGATTATATCCCTAAGCGACACACATGACACGTTTCGATTGCTATAACAAACAGAGACAATTATTGCATTCCGATCATATTTACCATAAATTTTAAATGAATGCATATACCCTCTATGCATTTCAGAAACTAAAGTATCAATCTACAAAATTATGTAAAAAATAAATAAATAAATCAAAATCCAGTAGAAATACGTACCTTTGGCGGGCAAGAAAACTATCCCTGCTCCAGCCCCGAAATCGGATCCCGGGTTGTACTCTCGCAGCAAGTATGCCGGAAGACCCGACTCATTTGCGAGAGACTCCAAGCTCTCACCCGGACGAAGAGCATACGTCGCAAACAGCCCATAATCTCTTGACACGCGTCGATCGCCACACGAGCAGTTCACCGTGACGTTGATCGGGTAATAATCGGGCAGATTTGTCGGGTCGTACACGTTGACCCGCTGAATCCAGTAAGCGGTCGTCAGATTAGAAAATGCCGAGCCGGCGATCTTCACGTACGTGTCTCCCACCTGAGTCGTGTATTCAAAAGTGTGCCCCAAGAAATCGCCATTGAGGCAATCGCACGAGAACGGGACGTTGATTCTGGTACCGCTTACGATGTTATCCGGGCTGGGAACATGGGGATTGTAGCTCAGGATCTCTGGGATATTTCGACTGAATATGTTGCTGATATAAGTGAGATTCGAGCCTTCCCAAACGTAGTATGAAGCTACGGCGAGGTCGCAGCCCTTCCTGCACTTGGATTCACCATTAAGACATGCGAATACGAGACCGTAGAAGATGATCGATTGCAGGAAAATTGTGGTTTTAAGTGATGAAATGTTCATTTTGAGAGGAGAAGAAAGGATGAAGGATTGAATACGTTGTGAATCAATTGTGTAAATTAAGATTCCATGTGATAAGAGTAGTAGTTGTAGGCAAAATGCCATATTGTCTTCTTTTTAAATAAGCCGCCTTCCAGGTGAGTTGTGTGCATTGTCTGTTTGTGAGGAGCAATTGCACGAGTCGGGTCAACAAAAAATGTAGGTTGTTTCAATTTTTTTAATATTTTTTTTTTAAAAATTTTGAATCCATCAATTAAGCAATTTAATGTTGTTGGTCAAGTATTAAAAATTATCGCTACATACCGAGTCTCGATGATAGATGAATTGGTTGAGTGTGTGAAACTCGACACTAAGATCTTTAAGTTTGAATTCCGTAAAAATCTTTTCTGGTTGATGAGACTATACGTAGACTACATGTATACCTCAATATACATCCGAAACGTAGTGTTGTCATAAAAAAAACAGATATTTCTATAACCATATAACAATTCTTGAATATATTTCTGATTATTTATGTAATTTTTTTATTTTTGTAACAAGAGAGCTAATTATTTAAAGCAGGATATTTATGAACTTCAACTTGATCAATTTGAGTGAAGGATAGATCTTTTTTTCTTGAAACGCTTGATTCGAAAAATGAGCCGTTTAAACGGAAAGAGTTTGTATATACGAGGAAGCAGTACAAAAAAAAAACATAAGTTAGCGACGGTTTAAGTATTTGTAAATCTGAAATGTGCTTTTATTTTACAAATTCATAAATCCGTTTTTACTTTTCTTATGTTGTAATTTAATGTGGTTTTCGTAAATACTTAAAAATTTTGATCGAGAACATTTTTTTTACTAAGTTTGAGCATTGACAAACAAACACTTGCTGTAGATAATACTGTTTATTTTTTGTCACAATAAGAGATAAATAGATTGAAATAAGAGGAATTCTAGCAACATTTTTTTGGCAAAAACTTGTGTGAGACGGTCTCACGGGTCATATTTGTGAGACGGATCTCTTATTTGGGTCACCCATGAAAAAATATTACTTTTTATGCTAAGAGTATTACTTTTTGTTGTGAATATGGGTAGGGTTGACCCGTCTCACGGATTATGACCCGTGAGGCGGTCTCACATGAGATAAACTTGTGTGAGACGGTCTCACGGGTCATATTTGTGAGACGGATCTCTTATTTGGGTCACCCATGAAAAAGTATTACTTTTTATGCTAAGAGTATTACTTTTTGTTGTGAATATGAGTAGGGTTGACCCGTCTCACGGATTATGACCCATGAGACGGTCTCACATGAGACTCACTCCATTTTTTTTACATAAGATATCGTTTGAGGTAAATTATAAGATTTTACGTCCGATAGATAAATGAGTATTTGATTTTAACAAGGCCACCCAAAGAATTGATTTGGTGACAAGTAGTGCTGTAGTAGACTGTCTAAGTGGCCTTGTTATCTATTTCAAAAGACGAAGTCTCACTTTCTCAAGTCACTTCGCTTCCACAAAAAAAAAAAAAAAAAAAACAATTAGTGTCGGTCAAACCGTCGCTAAAACCGTCGCTAAGCCTTCCGTTTTTTTGTAGTGTTCTTTTAGTAGGTCATCATCATATATGCCTTGGTCTCGAGGAATTCTCAATTACAATATTGTCCACCACCCAAATCTTCAGCGTTAAACAAGTGTAGCTCCTTCTACTCACCTAGTCCATTAACATTAATGCGATAAAGATTATTCTCAGGCTCGAGCAACCTTTATCTTTACTTTAATCGATTGAATCGATTAGAAATTGGTTTAAAATATATAATACACTTCTTAATGAGTTACATAATCTTACGTTGAGAAGCAGACCTGATGATACCTATTATATATGCAAGGACTTTATTTATGCAACTTGAATGTATATTCAGATAAAGTAAATGTCATAATTAGATAAAACTATAAAATATTACTAAAGTTAAGATTGTTTTTGCGTACGATTCAACAAAGCTTACACCACAAGTTGATTCGTTGAACACGTACTCTATGGGTTATAGCATTGGAAATTTGGTCACTTCTACAAGATCCAGCCTTTCTATCTCTACTGCACATGGAAAGGACGGCTATGTTAGAGTAAATGTCCTGAAATCCAATGGTTGGCTAGGGAATTTATTGACTCAAGTGAAATAAAAAATCTTTATTTTAATATAATTTAATTTTTATGGTCTTGTTTTACTTTATCTGTATACCCATACAATCAGCATAGATAAAGTTCTTGATTATACTTTAATACAAATGAATCGTAATTCGATGTTGAAACTCGTTTGTAAACACTGTATGATCTAAATTCGTTCCTAGTCGATTCAGCCGCTTAAAACATGGATAAAGTTCGCTTGAGCTCGAGACTAGCATATGTGATGTTGTGTACTGTGTTTCTTGGTAAGGACATAGAGATGTCCAAACATGCAGATGGGTAGTAGTCATATGATGATTATATCGAACAACCATCTCTCGGACTTTCCAAGTGATTATTATTCATCGAGAGGATAAGTCCGTGGTTATGATCGTACACCATTAGTCCTTATGACCCGTGACAACACTGAGGCTCTATATGCTAAGGTTGTGCTTTGACTCGTTTACCGGCTGCAGGAGAGTCATCAGGTGGCGAGGTTGAGTAAAGTTGCGACACATATAGGAGCCAGTGCATTGTAGTCGGGGATTCACCGCTCACCTACGGGTGTGGATATCCTGTGTGATCTGATGAAATAATAGTGCATGAAATCTCTGGCCAGAGTATGAGATGTACATTTGAGAAGGGGTTCTCCAATTGTACAATAGATGCCACTATTTATATTTATCACATAGTTATCGAATTATTATGCAACCCTCGATGAACCAATGGTTGCAGATTCGATCGAGATATATGAGATGAATGGATCGTATTGTATGCTAATCATAATCGACTGGTTCTTGCAGACACTATCAGTGATACCTAGGGAATTATGGGGCGATGCTCTCTTACCATGATTCGATGAGTTTAATCAGAAATATGATTTCTAACATTCTCATGATCAAATGTTGATACATAGAATGAGGCAAATAAGGGTAAGTCCGAATAACAGATTATGTCCTGAATCACAAGGAGTTGTGAACCCACGCCTAGCTGTATCCCTGAACCATTGAGGGTCACACAAGCACTGGATCGTTTGTTCTCGTTGAAAGAATAAATTCAAGGAGTTGAATTTATATTATATAATAAATTCAAGGAGTTGAATTTATGATAATTAAATTTTGGGAGAATAAATTCAAGGAGTTGAATTTATAAAATCTGAGATTATTAACTCAAAAGTTGAGTTTGTTAAATATTAAATTTTGGAGGTAATAAAATTCAAGGAGTTGAATTTATAATTAAAACAATAAATTCAACATTTGAATTTATATTCGATTTATTTATTAATCTCAAAAGTTGAGTTTATTAAATATTAAATTAAAATTGGTGGGAAGTATGTTTAATGGGCTTGTAGGAGTACAACTCCAACATACTAAATAATTAAAGTTCTTAATGAAATTTGTTTAATTAATTAAACTAGTTGGACTAGCCCAATTAATTAATCAAGCTCATTAATGTTAATTATAGTTATTAGGTTATGACTTAATTATAAATAGGTGTTAGCATGGGATAACCCTAGCCTCCACCACCATTGTGATTTTCGAAATCCCCTCTCCCAATGACTCTAAAATTCGGCCACTTCCTTTTGAAGAAAAGTTTGAGTCGTCTCTCAAACTTTGATCTCCAACATAAAATCTCTACTAAATTTCTCTAGTGCAAATTAGAAGAGGAACAAATCATCTAGTCGTGGACCTGATTAGAAGAATAAAGAAAGGAGTTTTTGAATATCGTTCGTAGAGATTCATCAAGAGCTAGATCTGTTTATACCAGATTAGTTGGAGCCAAGTAATTGAATTCACTAAAAGTATAATTACAACACCCTATGAATGTTTAATCATAAACCCGTACGAGTGCTCAAACAAATATATTTTGATTATCAAAATAAAATAAATATTTTTAAACTTCCGCTGCAGTTTTGGACACGAGAAAGCCGAGATCCAACAGGCTAATGGTGTTGCCCATCTTTTAGATTACGAAGCTCATTCTTTGTCCCGAAATTTCGAGTGGTTCACTGATGACTCCCTACCATGGTTATTAAATGTTATAGAACATGACTTATATTTTTTCTTAATGGAAGTTTATTTTCCTATAAAATAATAATAATATAATATGTGGAATATTTCAAATATTACTGTTAATTCAAATCATAAACTAAGAAATATTGTTTTGAGGGATATACATTTATAAGTTAAAAATAACGTTTATAATGAGAATCTAAAAATGAAATAAATGTTGTTGCATTAATGTAGTTTACTGTTCAGAGTTTAAAGGATTATAATAGAATTAAGAACTTGAATGCAGGTGACATTATCTGAATATTTTTCTTTGTAACTTAGACTGAAACAGGTAAAACAGACAAAGGAATCCTTACAATGTGATTCATGCTTCCTGTTAGAACAATTTCGCCAAAACTAAAGTCCTCGAGTGCCCTGGTAACAACAAGTCTGACTTCTAAGTTCTGAGTCCCTCCGGGAGCTATGGTGAACCAGGGTGGATCAATACTTATTCTCACTCCCTTTGGTACGAGCACCGCTGACAGGTAAGTCTCCGGTTTGCTTGCAACATTCTTGACGACTCTATTCACAGTTCGTTTTCCATAAAGTGCTGTAATTGTCACTGATGGTTGGTTCAGGTCAGATGGGTTGATAAAACTTTGGCCACATGAGCCTCCAGTGGCGATTTTAACTGCCGATGGATCGGCGTTTGGAAGAGAGCACAAAAAACTGAGGTAGCCTTCAAATCCTGTTTCATGGCATTAATCAACACAGATACAAGAAATGAAAATGAAATCAGTGGAAGGTGGCCAAGATTTATACGCTGGAGTAAAATATTACCAGTAGCAAAGACCAGTCCTGGGTCCAAGGCACGAATGGGATCAACTAGGCCGGCCCCAAAACCAAATGGTGCGGCTGGGTATAACGTGTAGGGGGCAAAACCTTCAGCCATTATTGGTTCCCCTTGGTTATCGTACTTGATGGCGGTGGTGGACATGGCCGAAGCAATCATGGAAGGAGTCCATGCCGAATTTGCTTCCTTAATAAGTGCAGCTATGCCTGCAATGTGGGGAGTTGCCATACTTGTTCCTGATATTAGAGCAAAACTGTTGCCTGAAAATTTCGCGTTAAATTCCAGGGGGCTTAAAAAATTTCAAGAATCTAGAAATTAAAAAGATGAACAACAGTTTTGTATAAAAAGTACCCGATAGGATAGGATTCTGAACACTCATGGGGCTCCAAGCTGCCCAAATTTGGTTTCCAGGAGCTAAAATATCTGGCTTAAGCACATCAGCAGGGTTCTTTCTTTGGTCCATATAATCAGGACCTCTTGAAGAGAATCTACTGACGACTGGTGCTCTTTCTATGTAAGTAGCAATTCTTCCCTCACTTATGGCTGCCCTGCCACTGTATCTTACAGCATGCCTTTTCTCGTCTCTTTGAGTCTGCTGCTCATAATATCGAGATATAATCTATGACAAACAAAAAGTGAGGTAAATATTTCTCAAGTCCGAACTTTCTTGATCCCATGATTCTGCTAGTTTAACTGTTATTTCGTGTAAATATATACCTTAGAATCACTTATTCGTGGGATTAGTATGCCAGGAACTGAGAAGGGAATCGGCTGAGCTATAAAGTCTCCATAACTCGGATTTGCCACGAGGACAAAACCCATGAATCCAAGAACCTTTGCTGTTTCAATAATGGCATCTAGAGTTGAAGAATTATTGTAGAAACCAGCTGAAAACGTGCAGATGACCACACTGCCTCGCACCACTGTAGGATCCAGTGCCTCTGGATATTGGCATTCCTCTACATACCGAGGAGTCATAGGAAACGTTCCATTCACCTTTATTGCATCTTTAGCCAGCACCAACTTATATTGAAGCGAGCCATCTCCAAAACTTGGACCTGAGGTACAAATCAATGGATTTTCTATATGTGAATTATAAATGAGTCCAGAAAGTAATTAACTGCAACCGAAGTCTTATGAGGTCTGCTTAATTGTGTCACACAAGGTTTGGACAATTGTAGTCGTGGAGTTAAAGAATTTGAATCGAATTGCTACCAGTACCTATAACTTTTAATATACATGAGAACTAACTGTATACCTGATAATCCAATGCCACCGACTTTTTGACCATTGCCAAGGACAAGAGTCCCAGGGTAAGTTCTGTCTGTCGTGCAAGCAGCAACGCCAACAACCCAAGGGCTGTATGAGATGACTGAGTAAGGACGCGGTCCCTGATTGCCTGCTGCCTGAACCACAAAAACTCCGGCCTTGTGTGCATACAACATGAATATTTCAAACATGCTCAGGAATGTGAGTGTGTCCTCTGGTGGTACATCTGGTCCTACGGACAGTGTTAAGATATCTACCCCGTCAAATATTGCCTACAAAGGAACGAAGCTTATCTCATATTAAAATTTCGTCTTTCAGATTGTCATTCTTAATCTTTTGTTACGCTTATTTTTATTATCTCATTTGTACTATCACCATCCATCCGTTTCTAGTAAATATATTATAGAATAAAGCACAAGTTATTTCAGCATTTTTGAAATGTTGAGTGAGGCTAACGAACCAGAGGAGCAAACTTGTCACACTAATAAAAACTCAACACGTGAAAATCAATAAACTCTAGTTGCTTTCTATTCTCTCCCCCACTAAAGAACCCAGCCAAACCCTCTTCTTCATAAGTGGAATTTATTTGAAAAAACGTAATGGGATAACAAAAAAAAGGTGCTTACTTGATCAATCGCTGCTAATACATCTGTTAGAGTTCCCACTGTTGGATAAACAGCCTTATAAACAGCAATCCTATTAAAAAAAGAGAGACAAGAAAAGAAAAGGGAGAGAGAATCCAACGTCGTAATTAACCAACCAAATGAGCTAGTGGCAAATTACAATTCATTCATATAAGCGTAATTTCACTGAAGGGAAGACTAAAAAGCTAGGGAAGACTAAAAAGCTAGTGAAAACTCCAAGAATTTCTAATTAAATTACCTTGCTCTTGGAGCCATTCCACTGGCTCTACCATAAAAGCATCCATCCACAACCACCGGGACACCGAAATTCCCAGCTGCAGTTGAAGCAACATGACTGCAAAACAAAAACACGAAAAGGTCTTAAATTAATTGCATGCATGCATGAATACATAGATAAGGAGAAAAGGAACTTCGTCCCTTCATGTTACATCGAATAGAAAAGCAAAAAGAGCAGAGCAAGCAGAAGGAATTTTGGAATGTTTTTCTATATCATGACCCAATCATTTACAAGGGGATTTATACAAGGAGTTAGTATTCATCTATACGTAACAAACTAACAAATAAAAGAATCAATTCTGTTAGTTGGTTAATCATTCCAATATTCTACATTCTTCTAGAATTAATCCACACATGGGAACTCAAGCATGTGAGTAATGACGTGGTCCTTGATGCATACGTATTACTTGACTTGCCCCCGCAAGCTTAGCGACGGATTTAGTACGACGCTAAGCTTGGACCGGAACTTGTTAAAGCTGGTAGCGGATAAGGGTTTGGTGAGAGCATCGGCAATTTGATCACAAGATGGAACATGACAAACAGATAGAGCTTTGGACATAACCTTTTCCCGAACGAAGTACAGGTCAAGCTCAAAATGTTTTGTCTTGGAGTGTTGAACAGGATTGGCACTAAGAGCAATGGTACTCAAATTATCGCACCAGAGAGTTGGAGTATCATCCAGAGGAACATGTAGTTCTGTTAGGAGTGACCGTAGCCAAAGCAGCTCAGCTGTAGCATGAGCCAAACTCCGGTATTCTGCCTCTGTACTGGATCGAGAAACAACTTGTTGTTTCTTGGAACTCCAAGCAATGGGAGAGTGACCTATGAACCAGCAGAAGCCAGAGGTGGAGCGTCGATCATCCGGATCATTGCCCCAGTCAGCATCACAAAAACCCCGGAGAGATAATCGAGCACATGTTGTAAGATGAAGCCCAAAGTGAAGAGATCCAGCAAGATACCGAAGGATGCGTTTGACTGCTTTCCAGTGTGTGTGAAGGGGATTGTGCATAAATTGGAAGACCTTGTTTACACTGAAAGCTATGTCTGGCCTAGTAATGGTGAGATATTGTAGAGCACCAACTGTACTTCTATATAGTTTGGCATCATCAAACGGATCACCTTCCTTGGTTGTGAGTTTGAGATTAGTAATCATAGGAGTTGGTAGAGACTTAGCACCACTCATTTTTGTCTTGAGAAGAAGATCCTGCACATACTTGGCTTGACAGAGGAAAAGCGAGTTATCTGAGAGCTTGGAGACTTCAATACCCAAGAAATAGGATAAATGGCCTAGATTCTTCAGGGAAAACTGTCTGTCCAACTTACTGATGAGAGTAGCAATTGTATGATTGTCACTTCCTGTAACAATTATGTCATCCACATAGACAAGAACATAAATAATAGAGTTAGAGCAGAACCGTACAAATAGCGAGGGATCAGCTATCGAAGCAGAGAATCCCATCAGTTGTAATGTGGACTTGAGTTTATCAAACCAAGCACGAGGTGCCTGTTTAAGGCCATAGATAGCCTTATGTAGCTTGCAAACCAATGTGGCATCACCCTGCTTGTGTTCAAAACCCGGAGGCTGTTGCATATAAACAACTTCAGACAGAGATCCATTAAGAAAAGCGTTGTTGACATCGAGTTGATGAATGGACCATTGCTTGGTCAAGGCAATGGTAAGGACTAGGCGAATTGTAGTAGGTTTAACAACCGGGCTGAAAGTTTCAGAGAAATCAAAACCAGCTACTTGAGAGTAACCTTTGGCCACAAGTCGAGCCTTATGACGATTAATAGACCCATCTGCGTTAGTCTTGATCTTAAACACCCATTTGCACCCAACAATAGATGCATTAGACGGAGGGGTAACCAATGACCAGGTGTGATTGCGCATGAGTGCAGAGTACTCCTCACACATGGCCTTGTGCCAATCTGTATTTGATAAAGCATCTTGAAGATGAGCAGGTGTGCCATCACTGGGTTGGTGGGCCACAAAGACCTTCGGTTTGAAGATTCCAGCTTTGGATCGAGTGACCATATGATGAGTGTGTATTGGTAATGGATCAGGAGTAGGCAGATTATTTGGAATAGGGTCTGGACTACTATCATTGTGCAAGGAAGGATTAGAAGAAACTGGGGCTGAACTAGAATTATTAGAGGATGCAGTAGACGTGGTAGGGGAATGCGTGGAAATAGAGACAGGTGGAGTGGACAGCAACAAAAGGATAGAAGAATATGGAGGAGCTGCAGTGGAGATGGGATTTTGAATGTGAGCAAAGGGGAAGACATTTTCATCAAACTTAACATGTCTAGTAACATAAATTCTCCCATCAGTACTAAGACACTTGTAGCCTTTGTGGTTGCTGCTGTATCCAATAAACGTACAGGGTTTTGAACGGAACTCAAACTTGTGAGAATTATATACTCGGAGGTATGGAAAACATAGACAACCAAAAACACGAAGAAAAGTGTAATCAGGACTGATCTTAAAGAGCCGAGTGAGAGGAATATGACCAGGAGCAGCTGAGGGAGGTAATCGATTAATAAGAAAAACAGAAGTTGTAAAGGCATCGTCCCAAAAAGTGAGAGGCATGTGAGCTTGAGCAAGGAGGGATAGACCCATATCAACAATGTGACGGTGTTTGCGTTCCACAATCCCATTTTGTTGGGAAGTGTATGGACACGTAACACGATGATTAATACCCCATTTTTGTAGCAAAGAGCTTAAGGCTCGAAATTCTCCACCCCCATCTGTTTGTAGTGATTTAATTTTAGTATTGCACTGAAGCTCAACATTGCTTTTAAAGGTTTGAAACACATGGAAGACTTCTGATTTTTGTTTGATAAAGAATATCCAAGTGAAACGACTATAAGCGTCAACAAAGCTAACATAATAACGATAACCATTGGTGGAAATTTTAGGAGCAGGACCCCAGACATCGGAAACAATTAATTGAAGTGGTTCGGAGTATATTGTGTGAGATGTGGGAAACGGTAATCGATGATTCTTGCCCAATTCACATGCTGTGCAAAGAGTAACATTATCATTCAGAAATGAAGTATTACAACTGTTTAGGATTTTCTTTACAGTAAGAAAAGATGGATGGCCTAATCTATAATGCCATCGACGCAATGAGGATGAAACCTCTTTGGGAATGAACTGTGACTGGAACACTTGATTAGAGGGACTGTTGGGCGGAGAGGCAGAGGGAAGATTGAAGCAAGCTGCGGATGGAGTAGTGACTTGATTGGATTTGGTAAGGTGAAATCTGTATAGACCATTATGCAGAGTTCCTCGAAGGAGCGGGGTTCGTGTTGCTAGATCCTTCACAACACAAAAACAGGGGTGAAACTCAAAGAGAACATTATTATCCTGAGCAAAGCGACTGACACTAATAAGATTTTTAGTGATATGAGGAACTCGAAGTAGATTATGTAGATTAAATGTATGATTACCAAGATGAGTGTGAGAGTCAAATGAAGAAGAACCTATATGAGAAATAGGCAACCCCGACCCATTACCAATAAAAACTTTACCTCCTCCAGTGTGTTCAGATCCAATGGAAAGATTGGCAATATCATTTGTGACATGGTGAGAGGCTCCTGAATCAGGGAACCACCAATCATCATTGAGCTCTTCTTGTTGCTTCATAGCCATTGCAGCAGTGGGAGAAAAGTTATTATCTCGCATGTGGTAGGAAGACTGAGAAGGACCGGAGGTTCTGTGCTGCGGGACAAAGTCCTTATCAAATCGATAAAAGCACTTTTCTGCAATGTGATTGGAATACCCACAAATTTGACACTTCGGACGAGCATTGCCCTGGTTCCAGTTCTTCCGACCACCTCTGTTAGAACGGCCACGACCACGAGAAGGGGTGCGAGCATAGGCATTCTCTCGACCTTTGGATTGAGAGAAAGTAGTGACATGAGCAGCAGCAGTAGACATTGGATTGTCCGTAGTGATACTGTAGGACTCAATCCGTCCTTCATGAGCAAGAAGAAGTGCACTAGCATCGGCAGAGGACAAGAAATCAGATCTGGAGGTAATATGAACTACAACTGATTCATATTCAATCCCTACACCTCCAAGGATATAGAGAACATGATCTTCTTCAGAGATGGGATGACCACATGCCGCAAGCATATCAACGTAGGTCTTCATCTTGCTTAGGTATTCTTTCATGCTTTGGCCACCCTTCTTTAGGGTTTGCAATTGGAGTTTGAATTGCATTACTCTAGCCTTCGATCTTGAGGCAAACAAGCAAGTGACTCGCGACCAAAGTTCCGCCGTGGTATTACAGCCAATCATCTGGCTTTGGACACATTCTGCCATGGATGCCAACAGAAAGGAAAACAGAAGTTGATCTTGCCTGCTCCAGGTGACAAACATCGGATTTACAGTGAGAGTCGATTCTCCAGCATCAAGCATTCTGGGTGGAATGAGTGTATCTTCATGAAGCAAATGTTCAAGACCCAATCCTCGAATGCCCGAGAGAATTTGTAGTTGCCAGAGAAGAAAATTGTCATCATTCAATTTCACAGCATTAATTTGATTTGCTGGGTTTACTAACGAGGGATTGAGACTTGAATTAGGAATGGTGAATACACTGGATTCAGTGTGAGATGTAGCTTCCGCCATTGTTGGCTCTGATACCAGAATAGAAAAGCAAAAAGAGCAGAGCAAGCAGAAGGAATTTTGGAATGTTTTTCTATATCATGACCCAATCATTTACAAGGGGATTTATACAAGGAGTTAGTATTCATCTATACGTAACAAACTAAAAAATAAAAGAATCAATTCTGTTAGTTGGTTAATCATCCAACATTCTACATTCTTCTAGAATTAATCCACACATGGGAACTCAAGCATGTGAGTAATGACGTGGTCCTTGATGCATACGTATTACTTGACTACATCCAATTTTATTACAACTTTTAAATTACCCCAGCACGACTAAGTTCTCAAGTTCAATCCCGTATTTATTTAATATCGTTCATCAATGACCTTGAAGAAAAGAATAAAAATTGGAGGAAGAAAAATCATACTATGTATATACACACACACATACCTTCCATGTCCATCTGCATCAAAGGGTGACTGAATATCAACAGAAACATTAAGATTCACCGACGCTCGCGCCCCAGCATCAAAAAACCGAGCTGAAACGATCTTACCGTTGCAAGAAGTCTCAGGAAATAAAGGGCCTCCCTCACAAGTTCCAGAAAAATGAGAGATATTTGATGTGAAGGGATCCAAGGATTCGTAAACAAAGCTGGGGTGTAAAGGATTTATGCCTGTATCCACAAAACCAATCACTATTCCTTCACCACCATTTTTATTTCCTCCTTCTTCACTCCAAACTGCTGGTAACCCTAAAAATTCTGGGGTATAACTTGTCATTAGTTTAGCTCCCCTATCTTTTTCGACCAGCTTCACTTCAACTGAATTCTTGAACTTCTCTACCTTCATTTTTCGTACAAAAAAGACTAGTTTTCTTTTTTCTGGATTAAAGCTAAAAGTGCGACGAATAAAAGTGAATCCGCTAATTAGGATCTACAGGGATTATAAACATGATGAATTATAACCTGAGAAGTGGTTGTGTGCACTGCGAATCCATTGACGACATTTTTGAAGCTGTAAAGCTTGTTGTAGCTCCCTTCATCGAGAGCTCTTTGCAGAAATTGGTCGTGGGAGTCTACCAAGTGCTTTGCATGAGCAATGGAAGCTTCACTAACAATGTAAAACGGTAAAAGTGATGTAATAGTCCAAGAAATACATTTTTCTCTCTTTGAATTGACCGAATTCAGAAGTGAACCAATTAATTCAATCAACACGGGCTGGTTACATTGCATTTTTTCACACGAAACTTACATTTTTGGAAAACTATAGTGAAAAAATCTGGAATATTTTTTCAGGGTCGATGATCATGTTTAATTTTCAGTTACCTGTCGTAAACAGCTCTTTTTCCCACTTTATCCTGCTCTACAGCTCCATGGAATGCAACTGGTTCACCTTCCATTAAAACCAAATAGATTTCTCGTTCTTCAGACATACACGAGCTCATCATATATTTTATGACTAAGAATACCAGAAATTGTACTCTGTGCTTCTTCGGGGACAACATATTTATCACTTCTTTCATGGTTAACCGAATGTTGGAGGAGATAAATGGTTTCAAGATTTCGTTAATTTATATATAACAAAATTTAGTGCAGAAAAAAAGCCACGCAAAGAAATTAAGTGTTGAGCCACATTGTTGGTGTGAATAAAGCTACAGAATTCTCGGCTTTTCCTAAGAAAAATACAAATATAGGTGAAGAAATTTGGTAGTCACTCACCTTGACAATGTGCTTTCACAAAATTTCGAGTCCATTTCAAATTAAATAACCATTATATCGTATTATCCCTTCAACAAGCGTATGCCTATCTGTTTTCTCACAAAAACTTGTAGGTTTCATGGGTCAATTTTGTGATACAAATATTCTATTTGAATTATCATTGAAAAGTTATTACTTTTTATTATAAGTATAGGCAAAATTGACTAGTCTCATGAATAAAGATCGATGATACCGTTTTATAAGAGACCTACTCTTATTTTATTTTTATATTGTTTTTTCAACAAAATAAATTGCTTGAAAAGGTTTAAATAATGTAGGTCTTAAAGTTGAGAAATATAGGTGTAATATCCTTATATTTTTTCACTAATAATATTATCATTATTATTTATCTTCACATACTGAAAATAAGTTTTTCAAAATATCATCTCTAACTAGATTTAATAGCTAGTGAGTTTATAAAGATTTTGCCTATCAAATATATCGTAAATATCTATATATATCTCATACCACAAAAGGTTTTACCTATGAAATTTATCATAAATCTCTATTTATATATCTCATGCTATATTCAAGGGAAAAACACAGTTTTAATCCTCATATATTTTACTAAAATACTTTAAGTCCCTAGACATTTTAACTCAACATTTTAATTCCTTAACCTTTAAAATATTATACAATTAGTCCTCACCATTAATATTATGGTTAAATAAAACGGTACGGACTAAATTGTGATACTTATAATTTAGGGACCAAAATTAACAAAATAGATTAGAAAATAAAATTATGATAAAGATAAAAGAGCATAAAAAATCACGTGGCTACTAAATAAATACGTATTATTATATATAAACAAAATTTTATAATAATTTTTAGATAGATGATTAAGACAAAGAAAAATAAGATAAAAGATCAAAATCAATTAAAATTTGTAGCTACATTAATCGGTTCTGAATTGAATCATATTACGCCAAGCCTTTCGGATCAACCTCATCTGTTAATGTCAGATAATGAAACTCAAGCTCAAACAATATTTATTTTTATTTTAAGAGACTGAATCAACTATGAACCATTTTAGAGTATGAAGTAGCTTTCTAATGAATTTCATTATCTTATATTTGAGAGACAGACCTCATGCAGGGCCGTATTTATTAAGAGACAAATGAGTCCAATGACTCAGGCCCATCTCTTTTTTGGGGCCCAAAAAATTTTAAAAAAATTATTATATATAATACTAGTTACTATATAGCCCAAAATCATGTATTTATTGAATGGAACTTGCTTAGCCTGCTATCGATTTATTCTTCGATTTTCCCCAATATTCATCTGCAGACAAGCCTGCGTGTCTCTAGATTTGATTGAAAGACTCTCTTTATAATCGATGAAGCTGCAGAATCTTTTCGAATTAACTAATTTCTCTTTATAATCGATCAAGCTCGTTCTTCTATGAAAGCTCGATTTGAACAGTTTAAAGAATATGAAGAAACATTTGGTTTTTTGTTCAATCTAGAAACGTTACAATGAGCAGACGATGAAACTTTGTTGAGGTATTGCAAAAATCTTGAAAATATTTTTGACTCATAAGGGTTGTTCTGCTATAAATGGGGATGATCTGTTTTAATAGTTGACATTCTTGAGGTTCTCATTACCAAAAGAAGCAAAATCGGCCATTGATGTAGTGAATTACGGGTTTTTATTAAAACTAATTTAAATTTTAAATTTTTTTCAAAAATACTTTAAAAAAAAAAGATGTATTAAAACTACCTCAATCCGCTGATGAGAAGCGCGGACGCTGCCTACGTGGAGCACCGTCCGCGCATACTGAGCGCGGACGTTGTATTTTATATTATTTTTTTTTTACAATTTTATCGATTTTACTCCACCAATCGTTTTGTTTTGACCCATTCTTACGTCTTTATTACATGTACGAACGATTCCTGAACAATTCACGTGAAAGCTGAGAAAACGAGACACTGAAAAATTTCACGTGAAGACCAATAATAGAGAAACAATTCCTATATAATTGAAAAATTTTCGATTGAATCAGTTAACAATTCCCATAAAATTTCCCTCACTTGTCTTTGAATTTTTCTCCAATCTCAGTGAAAAATGTCTAACATCGACGTACTCTTATATTTTGGTGGTCATGTAGTTAGCGATAATGAATCGATTGAATATAGCATTCCATTTGTTAGACCGATACGAGTATCACGATCCATTAATTTGATGGAGTTAGTTGAAGTTGTGCATAAAATGTTAGCAATCGATCCAGCGAATTTTGTTTTGAAGATGTCAACCAAGTATTCATTCATGGAGAGAGCATCTTGGCATGAAATTCAAGTCAATCTCGTTGATGACGATGTTTTACAGTTTGTAATGCAATGTGACAATATGCATGTTTTCCATCTGTACGTGGAAGCAAATTCAATTGAGAATAATGTTGGATTTGATGATCCTGAATCGTGCGTTCCACATGCATCCGATTTTGGTTTTTGTAACCAACCCGGTACGTCTACATATGGTGGATTCCAGGAGCAAGAATCTTATGTTCCACAGGTTACTGAAGGACTCGGTAATATGAGTTTCGATGATGTAAGTGGGCCTTGGGATCAATTTATAAATGTCTCGTCTGAACAAAATAATGTTCCATATTGGCCGAATCCAACATTAGATACGAGTGTTCGTTGTCCGGATGAGGCCAATAATGATTATATTTGGAGGACTGATTCCGAACCCGATATATCATACAGCGAGTCTGAAGAAGACGATGTGAATGTTGATGATGAAGTGAATATTTCTACGAATCCTGGTGAGGGGACATCATCTCAACAACCACCACGTGACACATTGCAGAGGCAGACCGTACCATTTCTGTCAAACACTTCTGAAATACCATCTTTTTTCAATAAATTTTTTGGGGAAGAGCATCCTGATTCTGTCGATGTTTCTTCTGGAGTGCAATCAAGCTATTACAATCCGGATAGAGGTGAATTATGCGTCAACATGTTATTTAAAGATAAGAATGATCTTATTGCATCTGTGAAGGATTATTCAGTCAGAGTTGTCAGGCATGAGTACCGTGTCGAGGATAGCACACGCAGTTTGTTGAAGTTACGTTGTAAAAATAATTCTTCTACGCTCATTTGTCGATGGGGACTGCGCGCTTCATTGAAGGCCAAGACAGGTTATTGGAAAATAACAAAATATGGCGGGCCTCACACATGTATATCTACGTCTGTTGGTATAGACCATAAGAACTTGAGCAGTGAGATGGTGGCACATACGCTATTGGGAGTTGTTCGTTGTGATCCTTCGTACGAGATTAAGTACATCATTGAAAATCTGAAAGATAAATATGGTTATCAAATCTCGTACCTGAAGGCATGGCGAAGTTTGAAACGTGCTATGGAAATTGCTTATGGTACATGGGAGAGCTCGGTTCAATTACTCCCGAAGTATATGTGTGCTTTGTCCAAATACAATCCGGGAACAGTTGTGGAGTGGAAGTATCTCAGAGCCAACAATGAAATGAGTAAGACACTGAACTATGTTTTCTGGGCATTTAGGCCGTGTGTTGATGGGTTTCGGCATTGTCGGAAAATAACTAGTGTTGATGGTACACACTTGTATACGAAATACAAGCACAAAATGTTGATCGGTGTCACTCTGGATGCGAACAATCAGGTTCTACCGCTAGCATTTGCTATTGTGGATGAAGAAACAACAGATTCTTGGAAATGGTTCTTGGAGAATCTCGGAAGACATGTTGTTCGTGGTCAAAATGGCGTGTGTCTTATTTCTGATAGACATAAGGGAATCGTGTGTGCAACTGCAGATCTACCCTATTTTCAACCTCCACACGGTGTGCATCGGTTTTGTTTGAGACACGTGTGTTCAAACTTCAACGCTAAATTTAAAGACGTGCATCTGAAAGATTTATGCTGGGCGGTAGGCACACAGAATCAAATCTGTAAGTTTGAATCAATAATTGAGGCAATCAAACAAAAAAATATTTTAGTGCACCGATATTTGGCTGGAATTGAAAAAGAAAAATGGAGTTTGGCACATGATGGTGGTTGGCGTCGTGGGGTGATGACAACCAATATGTCGGAGTGTTTAAATAGTGTGTTGAAGGGTGCTCGTAGACTTCCTATATCTGTCATAGTACACTTGACACTTCAGAGGTGCGTACAATATTTTATTGAACGTGTGACTAGAGGTGCTCGAATGGTTCAGGAAAATCAGATGTGGTCAGATTATGCATTTCGGAAGTATGACAAGTGGGCGAGAAAATCTAGTCACAATTAATGAGCAGAATCATCGTCATAATTAAAATGATGCAAATGGCTCCCTGTTCCACAGTCAGGTGGATTGCGTCTTCTCGTCCCTCTACGCAATCCTATATTTTCAGGAATTCTTTCGTTTGAATACTCTGGATAAGTGATAGGGGATATAACATTCCTCTGCGGTCGAGTATCATTCACAACATGCTGATGTCCGACGTTAAGCAAATTCGTGAAACTTTGTGTGTTCGACCAATAAGGAGTCTGAAAATCTGTCTGACCAAACGGACGAAAGTCACCATACCCTGAATCACCGAAAAAATCATGCTGAGTATTAGAAGTTCCTGCAATATTCATTTCACCTGACGTAAAAATCGTAGAGCCTCCTGCAAACCCACTTGGTTGCCCAATCATGTCACTTCTCCCTCCAAATGAAGACTGATGCGAAAACGGAGAAGGCGTACTAAAATTTTGTTGAAAATTAAATTCTCCAACAAAAGTATTGTACGGTTGTGGTTGAAAACCAACGGCAGTAACTGCAGGTGAGATCGAGCGTACAGTTATTCGATTGTACCATTCAAAGTAATCCTCATCAGTTTGCGTCGTTCGCCCGTGTCGCACCCCTTTACAAACATATCTCAGCCTATTATTCCACAACTCAATTGAATTCCTATGATAATCTCTCCAGTTGGTGTTGCGATGTCCTATTCTCGTGATATTATGCATATCGTCATTGTCGACGGCAGACCTTGGAATTGATTGCCGCCTTCGAAATTGTCGCATTACCCGATTAGGACGATGCATCTCCACGATGTCAAAGCAAATAAGGGGACAAACACACCGTCATATTTTGTTGTCGTATGAATCAATAATGGTCTTCACATCTATGTCATTTTTCTGGTATACGCTCCAATTAAACTGCAAAATAATTATTAAAATTGAATATTAATTTGATGAATAAAAACATAATAGTACTCGGCTAATCACTATTACGTATTAAAATTTTATAATACCTCATTATTATTCATACGATCTAGCGAATCCCTTATAATTCTTACAGAATGTGTTGGCGAATATGTGTAACTAAACCCATACGTCCACCTACAGTTACAAAAAAAATTTATATATCAAGAAAATATACAAGATAAATATGATATTCACAAAAATAATTTTTAAATATTACCGTGCACCATATGGAGAAACTGGAATTAAAGCATCCGGATCAACGGGAGGTACAACTAATGTTAACCCATCTCGATCGGGATTAACACATTTAATCCTGCTCCATGCCCATATCTGCGTGTAATAATAAAAAAAATTAACAAATTTAAACAAAATATCGTGTTAAATAATCACATCACATTAATGATACCTGCAGGATATATAAAGGTCCAGCCATTGTAGACTTCTCTACACGTATCGCGTTACACAACTCACGATATAGAAACGCTAAAACTGCACTACCCCAACTATAAGACTTCACGTTATCAAGATCTCGTAACAGTTGCAAAAAAATTAGTCTAGCTGACCTTCCTTGATAATCAGGGAACATTATTCCTCCAATAATCATTAACGCAACACAACGAGTAAATTTCACAACATCTACCTCTGAAGTTTCATCATTGACAAGGTTAGATATACAATGATCATGTAGTGCTGTCATAGACAGATGACCACCTTTCAAATATTTTGATTCTGGCAAAAATCCCAACATATCCAAACATATGTGTTGCCGTTCCTCCACTTTATGCGACACGTCTACTCCGGTTACTGCTTCACCATCAATTGTCAGACCCCAAATTATTGAAACATCTTGTAATGTAACTGTTGCTTCACCACATGTAAAGTGAAACGTGTGTGTCTCACGTCTCCAACGTTCAACAAGCGCAGTAATCAAATGATTATCAATAACTTGCGAGCCACATTCTAAAACTCCATAAAAACCCATATGATTTAAATATGATAATACACGCCTGTGTAAGTAATTATCGGTATATAACTTCCAAATCAAATTGTCTGACCTTTTCACTTTGACAATATCATCAACGGTTAACGAAGATACTCTTGATGACATATGGGTCGCCTGTAAATATAGGACACTAAGATCTTCTGGATTTCTATTATCTGCCATTTTTGAAAAATGCTGTAGATATTCTCAACTTCAAAAAATATTGCAGGTAGGAAATGAAAAAATGATAAACGAGAGCCCCACAGAGGAAGATAAATGGAGGAAAGAAGAGGACGAGAAGAAGATAAGAATCGACTTACATTATTGATTGGACGAATTAAGGGCCACGTAGGAGCGTCCGCTGATGAGAAGCGCGGACGCTCCTACGTGGATCAGCGTCCGCGCTTACCAAGCGCGGACGGTGCTCCACGTAGCCAGCGTCCGCGCTTCTCATCAGCGGATTGAGGTACTTTTGATACATCTTTTTTTTTAAAGTATTTTTGAAAAAAAATTTAAAATTTAAATTAGTTTTAATAAAAACCCAGTGAATTACTTGAAGAAAATGGATGGATGTTTCCTCATATTACTTATAAAATCTTGTTGACTGTCTCAGTCACATTAACAAGTGCAGAGCGAAAGTTTCTCAAAGTGCTCATCAAAACTTTTATCTGATCAACCATGTCACGAGATGGCTATGTTATCGACTGAAAAAAATTTACTGAACAACTTGATTATACAGACTTGATTAGTATTTTTAGCTCTAAAACTGTTAGGCGAGTTGTTTTTTAGTGATCATTTTGGACATATTTGATATTTTTATTCATTTAGTTTTTTATATTGTCTTTGACGTATTGATTTAATTTGAAAAATTGCTATGGAACTTAAAAAAAATGAACACACATTATGATTCAGAGGCATGTTTTTAAAAGTTAGACGCATGCCCAAATATTGTTAGGATCGGCCCTGACCTCATGGTATCTAGTATATATTCAAGAAATTTATCTATATAGCTTACATGAGTATATAGATAAAGTAAATGTCATAATTAGATAAAAATCGTTAAATATTATTAAAATAAAGTTTTTTTTACATAAGAGTCGATAAAGCTCAGACCACAAGTTGGATCACTGAACACATACTCTAACACCACCTCACTCGAAGCCTCAAATTGTCGCTGTTATCGGCCTCAATCTTTTCCACATGCATGTGCCACACATAAGGTGTAAAGTTGTGTTAGAATGGGACTTGAATCTTAATAATCTCAAAAACTAGCTCAATGGAGGATTGTCCAATTACATATACACAAATCTTAGGGATACCATGTTAAGATTAAGACTTCGGCCTAACTCAACCGCAAGATAATGAATGATCCAACTATGGACAATCCAACACAAAACGGTAGAAATCGAGCTTTGATATTATGTTAATATTAGGATTTGGACCTAACTCAACTTCAAAAGCTACCTCAAAGGGGATAGTCCAAGTATCTAACCGATATGAGACAACTAACAACTTGTTTTACGATGGTCGTTTCAAGACACAATCCCCTACTTTGATAAAAAAAAAAAAAAATTAAAAAAAAAAAAAAAAAAAAAAATTAAAAATTTCTCCGCTCCCATCACAACACAAATTAAAACCATCACTAAAACAGATGAAAGAAATATTTTTCAAGCATAACAACTACATCTACAAAATTTTTAAAACTGCATCAAAAATACTGAAATTGTATATGCCATAAAAAAATTGGAAATTAGGACAAAAGGAGAAGAAATTAGGAAGAAGAGATATTCTTTCTGGCGGTACCAAAAAATTAACTTCAGTTTCCAAGGAAACCTAACCAAGAGCTAATAGGCAATACTCATGCCACCAACCTTTATGCATATAAATATACAATTGATGGCTCTTCATCTTCGACCTAAAATAACATCAACGCTTCAAAACACCCCTTTGGCCCCGACAATCCACAAGTTTATACCAACATGTTCTTCATATGTTTTAACTCATCAACTAAAATTCACTTCACTCCTTAAAAACCCTCGATGGCATAATAAATAGATTGTGCTAAAAGAGAGAAATAATTGATATTTTTTAATGATATTTTCAATCTTAGAGCACTTTATTTGGAGGTATAAATTTATGCATTAACACGTGAAAAACATTTGTATGTATACCCAACAAGGATATATAAATAATTTCACTCTCCTAAAAGTTTTACAAAAACATAAAACTCTCTATGTAAAACTACACCCCTCTTATGTTTTAAAAACCAAGCATATTTATCCAATTTTCAAGGGTTTTATGGTTGATTTTTTTAAAAAACAAAGGTTTTAGACACCCATTGATTTTAAAAGGGTTTTTGTTTTTTCGTTTTTATGAATTTTCACATAATTATTCAATTTTCCTAAGTTTCAACTGCCGATTTAAAAATACCGAAAGTATTAACTAATGAATTTTCATGTTGAATTAGTTTTATTCAACAAGGTGTGGATAACCCTATATTTCTACAAAATTCATAGGCTCGCTCCAAGGGGTAGGGGAGTTAGTTTGTAAAGGAAACGGGAGTAATTATGGCCCAAGTGTTCCCGATTGGGCCAAGGCTACTTCAGTTCAGAAACCCAAAGTCCAAGAACCGATAAGGCTGATCGAGTCCAATCGGGAACACTTGGGCCATAATCAATTTACTTAAAATTTTGAAATTGGAAGTTTGTGGATAAAGTTTTATTTTTATAACACCATCCGAATACATTTTATTTGGGTATGTTAAAAAAAAAAAAGCATATTTTTAGACAAAAATAAAATTTTTTAAAAACAAAACAAAAAGCAAATGCAAAATGCCTAATAATTGATAAATCAATATTTTTTATAATAATTTGTTACAACCTTTTTGTGCGCACAAATAGTTACCGTTACATCATTTACTTGAAATATTTGTTGCTAGCTTTACCAATCTTCAATAAATTCAAAATATATTTTTTGGTCGACTGCTTTTTGTGAAGAAAAGAGAAGGTTCTTTCAATCGTGTCTATTTGTTCTAAAAAAATTAAAATAATAAGCAATTTTTTCATCCATTATAACCAAATTAAGGCAAAAACTTGTGTGAGACGATCTCACGGTCCATATTTGTGAGACGGGTCTTTTATTTGGGTAATACGTGAAAAAGTATTACTTTTTATGCTAAGAGTATTACTTTTTATTGTGAATATCCATAGGGTTGACCCGTCTCACAGATTAAGATCCGTGAGACGATCTCACATGAGACACACTCCCAAATTAAATAAAAGTTGGTTACTTTTCAATATCTGATATCTATTCTATTTTATAAAAGTTGAGGACATGATAGTAACCACCTAGGAAAGACGCCAAATTTTTCTTCCAATTTTACAATTATATAATATTAATATTAATAGGCAAAAACTTATGTGAGACGGTCTCACAGGTCGCATTGTGTGATACGAATCTCTTATTTGGGTTATCCATGAAAAAAGTGTTACTTTTTATGCTAAAAGTATTATTTTTTTATTGTGAATATCAGTATGAGTGACCCGTCTCACAGATAAAGATTTCTGAGACCCTCTCACAAGAAACATACTCATACTAGTATTACACTTTTGTTTTTTGTTTGTTTTTTTAAATTTTTACACACATTTATTTTTATTTTTTTATTTGATAATTCAAATATCAATTTAGTCCCTCCATAATTTGTCAAATTTCACTTCAGTTCATCTTTAATGATAAAAAAAACTTATACACATACGCATCTTTAATGAAACGCCATTTTAATTTGGAATGCTAAAATAGCCTTGAGATTGGTGCTCCAACCGAGACCGGACTTGTAGTACAGTTGATCTCAAATGTTGCCACTTGTTTCTAGACTACGGTTCGAATCTCCATCTCTTTTTGTAATAAAAAAATGGTGTGCATTGTTGCAATGTATAGCTTTGTATTTTTTTATTTAATTATTAAAATAGTTAATTGTCATATATTTGAGTTAAATTCTCAATAATGTCAATAGATTATTTTGTATTTTTTTAAAAAAATTATTTTTTCAATATATGTTTTTTTCTAATTTAAAGTCAGACATTTAATCACATAAAAATACAAAAAATATATATGATTTGATTACAAAGATTATTTATAATTTATGCAGATATCATTTTATTAACGAACGTAAAAAATAAAGGCACGACATATTCTTAATTCAAGTATTGTACTATTAGAATATTATTAAATATTCTTACTACAGTGAATCAATTAATTAATTATGTATCTTTGTTTCATATCAGTTTAACTCAAATTTTATAAATAATTAGAGTGTATTCCGTGTGAGATCATCTCACGGATATTAATATGTGAGACGAATCAACTTTACCCATATTCACAATAAAAAGTAATACTCTAAGCATAAAAAATTATAATTTTTAATGGATGATCCAAATAAAATATGCGTCTCACAAATTCGATCCGTGAGACAGTTTCACACAAAGTTTTTGTCAAATAATTAAAATCATACGTTATCGTTATTATTATGTTATTCATACATATTAATTTATAATATCGTCTCAAATAGCAAACTAACTGATTTTGAGAAATTACAAAAAGCAAGTCAAGAAGTTCCTGGCTATTTTAATTTCATTACATCTGAGGGTAATTAAATTAAAATAATTAATTAAACATATTATCAATGTACTTTCTTTGCAAAGAGGCTTCGGATATTGAATACATTATTGCCACGTACCCCTTCACCGGAGATGTCGCCGCTGCCACCAACACCGGTTGCGGCGGCTACACCTTGAGCGCTGTTGCCGTCAGTTCTGCAGCTCAAATGACGCCGGTAGCCGATACATGTAGGGACATTGAAACTTAACACTCTAGCTTTATCGACTCCGACGACGGGCCGAGCGGCAGGTGTCTTCCGGCGATTGTCATTCCCATCTTTTCTGATACCATTTTGAGAACTCTTCAGGAATGAGTCTGAACTCCGCGCATTTCCAGCGACGCCGCCACCAGATCCACCGCGGCGAACCTGCCAAACAGGACTGCTCCTCCCCAAGTGAACACCACCGGCTCTGCTAGGGCTACTGGGCCACTTCCTAGACTTTGACTCACCTGCTGAGTTACTCCTGGAGCACGGAGCGCTACTCACTTTCCGAGCCGCCGCCGCAGATCGAGGCCTGGTTCCGTCGTTCCCGTCAGACCTACTCCTTGAGAACGGCCAGATGTTTATGTTTAGCTCCGAACCACTGAACCCATTACTCGCGCTAACACCATTATTCTTCTCTCTCCTCTTCTCCTTACTGTAATCATCAATACCCTTCTCTTTGCCATTACCATCTGCGCTAGCACTAGTCGATGAGCGTGAGCTTTTCTTGAATATATCCGTCCAACGTTTCGAAGAAGTCAACCTGGGAGATGCTGACAACTGATCAGCCGATTCAACAGTCAAAGATTCTGCCCCCGGGACATGATCGGGTAGCGGCGGCGGAGGATCTTTGGAGAGGTTAAGCTTGTGTAAGGGGAGGAGGAAGCCGTCGGAGAAAAGTTCATCGGCAGAGAGGAGATTAGGCTGAGGAAAGGATGGGTTTCGAATCATCCAAAACTCGAATTCAGGTGAGTTTGAATCACTGCATTGTCTTCTTCCGCTACATGGTGTAAGAATTTGAAGGGGGCACTCTGGTTCTTCCATTTTTCTCGAAACTAGCTGGAGAAATAGCTCTCTTCGTACATCCCTTACGCATAAATTATACAGAAGAAATTAGACTTGCCGAGTTCTTTGCCATTTACGAAGATTAGAGAAAAGAGTGGGAGAATCCATACATAAAATAAATTAAAAAAAGTTGCGGAAAGCGGATGGATAGATATAATCATAGATACAGCACTAAATAATTGAAATGACTTAGGACGAAGTTTTAGATTCACGAGTGTAAACAAATAATCCAATTAAGATATTCAAATAATCGATCTCATAAAAAAAATGAATTTCTATATCAAATTTGGATTAATTTAATTTATTGGCGTTTTTAAAAGAGTAGGTCTTATGTGAGACCGTCTCACGGATCTTAATCCGTGAGACGGGTCAACCCTACCCATATTCACAATAAAAAGTAATACTCTTAGCATAAAAAGTAATACTTATTCATGGATGACCCAAATAAGAGATCCGTCTCACAAATATGACCCGTGAGACCGTCTCACACAAGTTTTTGCCTTTTTAAAAATAGCCAAATCAAATTAATAATTTTTATTTATTATTTTAACAAGTCGTTATATTTATATTTTATTTTTTTATTTATATTCTGTTTTATGAGTAAAATATATATATGTCGAACTTATTCATAAATATGGTCCAAATAAAAAAAAATGGCGCGTAAATCAACTTCCTATATATATATTTGTTATATCCCATATATACTTTATAAACAAGGACTGATATTATTTATTCTATGATTTATATATTATAAATCTTTCATAAAAATAGTGAGTGGATGTCGATGCTCTCACGTATTACATATTTGTTATTTATGTTTCCTTTTCCACACTTCCTATTTTTGTTCTTAGCTATTTCAAGGGTAACAAACAGTCAACTTTACGCAGGAAATTGTGTTTTTCATTGTATTGTTTCTAACTAATTTGTTGTATAATTTTTTATTCTAAATTCTGAATCGTATTTTATCATCATTTGTATTAAATATTATATAAAATTTCCTCTATATATGTCTATTGTATTTTTTTAATAAAAAGATGCTTAATGAGAAGTGTAAGAAGAAAAAAGGCGGTAGTTACAAAACATATTTTTAGAAAGCTAATGATAAATGCGTATTGTAATGTCCAAGATTTAATTACTGTAATCAGACGTTGATTAATTGATATAATTGAAGTTGTAGGAGCTCGAGTGGAGAACCGGGCGTCGGCACAATGAAAGATCAATATTTTGTGCAGAACTGTTGTCGTCCGAGCGGTAGTTAATGACCGCCCGAGCGCCGGTGTTCAACAAGTATATTTTGTGGACAGAATGTCTGGCGCTCGAGCGGTAGTTTTTGACCGCCCGAGCGCCAGTGCATCACAAGCCGAGTAACCGAACAGAGTGTTCGGCGCACGAGCGGTAATTATTAACCGCCCGAGCGCCACCAGAAATGCTTGAAGAGTAAGCCACGTATCATGGACATGCAATGAATATATATATATATATATATATATATATGTTCCTTCGTTCAGAATCAGAGGAAACGAAGAAAAGAAAAGAAACGAGAAAGCTCGAAAATCCTTACGCCTTTATATTTCGATCCGTCCGTTAGATTTTCGATCAGACTTCAGTACCGAGTTTCTATTGACGAGAGCTTTAACTGGACGTAAGTTTTATTACATTTTGTGATGATTTGAAATTATGATAGTGCTAGAATCAGACATAATCCATCTATGTTGTTTTTGCGATATCAGACATTGTATAATTAAAGTCAGATCGAAGAACAGACTGGTTATGTAATTGTTATGAATTTTCAGAGTTGATTTGATTGTGATTAGACCGATTTGATATCATAATTGTGTTGTCATCAATTATGAGATGTTGGGATTGATATCTGATTGATACTGTATTACTGAATATATTGATATTATTCAGATTTGGATCAGATGAGTTGTTGATTCGTATATACTGATATTGTATTGTCGGTATTGCGAGATTGTACAGATTTGAGATTATGATATGTTATTATTGAAGGGTATGATTCGTATTGATATCGATTATGAATTGTGGTATTATATCTGTGATGTTGAGATTGACGGGGTTGTCGAGATTATATGGTTATGCCGTTGAAACATCAGCAGATTGACATTTGATCAGATTCAGTATTGATAGATTGTATCGTTATATCGTTGACATTGATCAGATTATGTCTTGAATTGAGTATTGATCAGAACAGGTCTTGACTGAGTTGTATATTGATATTGTGTCTATTTGATATTGTCATTGACAGATTGAGTATGGACAGATTTGAATTAGAAACTTCGACTTCGTCAGATCCAGAAGAGAAAGCTATAAATCGATGTTAAACGGGAGATCAACTCAAGTTAGATTTAACTCTTGTTTCCCTAAACCACATACTTTATTTATTGCACTGATATTTGTGATTCCTGAGATTAATATGCTTAGTCTAATGATTTATAGCAAAACATATAGTCTTTGGTTGATTATTTTCATATGTTTGTGTTATCTGTCTGAGTATGCTTATTCTATTGACGTATAGAACAGCAGTGTATAGCAGATAGCTATTGAGTGAGAGTCACTGACAGAGGGGCTGAATTATGACAGAGTAGTCACTGACCTATTGCACATTGTCAGAGTAGGATTGGCTTAAGTGCCAAGTCTTTGGCAGATGTGCCAAGACACTGGACGTTTGGTATATCGATGGGCTTAAGAGACAGAGAGGTCCTTAATGCTGATGGGTCGATATAGAGTAGACCAAAGTCCAGGAATAAGGACGTACCACCACCACGAACGGGAGAGTTAGGTGGGAGACTTTTTACGTTCTTATACAGACCGGGATCCCTAGATGAGAGATGAGTCAAGTCTGAGATGTCGAGTCAGGAGTTTGATTTGCAGACCCATATTGATTTATGTTTCGTAGATTACGATTCATGTTTTATTTACAGTTTGATAATGATTCATGTTGTTCGATTATGATACATGTAATGAGAACTAATTCATGCTTTTATATCAGTTTATATGATTGCATGTATGCATGGTTTATACTGGGAATACAATTCTTACCGGAGTTATCCGGCTGTTGTCTTGTTTGTATGTGTGCATGACAACAGGTGCGATAGGATCATGATCAGGAAGAGGATGAGAGATTATAGTTAGCGTGGAGATCCGGGCCAGAAGCAGAATAGGATTCAGCACTGGATGTATAGTCGTTGAACCTAATTGAGATAGATACATGTAGTACATGACTTGTACTTTGATATTGACATGTATATCAGATAGATTACTATTACGTTTCCGCATTTATAATTTAAAAAGAAAAAAAATTTTAGTCTCATTTTTTTTAATTGTTATATTTGACTAACAATGATTAAGACATGAATTAACGTCCGAGTCCCCACACGTAATGTCCAATGAAATGAGACTTGAGAAATTTATATGTATATACAAGGCGAGTCAAGATTCAAAAATATTTCAGGTTGGCTTCGCCCCGTGTTAGATAGTGATAGGACTGAACATTCGGTTCAAACCAAACCGAACTTTCTAAAATCGAATTGACTGAACTTTTTTTTCGTCAAATTGAATTGACTTAATTTTACTACGTAAGTCAAAAAAACCAAGCTGAAAAAATCGACTATTTCAGTCGGTAACCGAATTAAGCAAACTTTTAGATTTTTTTAAAAAAAATCAAGTTTTAATTAAATAAAATATAGTATTAATATTGAATTAAATAAATTTAAATGTTATTTATTAAAAAAAAATATTTTTAAATTAGTTCTATTGTCCAATAAACTTTATTAGAAATTTGTGATATGTATATCCTTGTAAACTTTATCAAAAATTTTAATAAAATTAAATAATTTATAAAAGTTCGATTTGTCGGTTAACTGAAGTTTTGCATTAAAAACTGAAATCGAGCCTAGCAGAACTAACCAATATTTTTAAAAACTAAAACCGAATTTCGAAATAAACTGATCGTTTTTTCAAATTAATTCAATTCGCTAAGTTATTTTAGTTGAAACCTATATTTCTCACCCATAACTGTAATTTAGGTATGTCCTTACATTTCATAGTTTTTTCATGCGTTCCCTGAGTTACTTAACAAAAAAAATCATCACAAATATTTTAGACAAATAATTATTTTCAAATATCATAAATATTCCTTTTTCAGTTATTATAACTATAAAATTCGCAATACAAGCTCAAGAATAATCGTAACATCAATGATTCTCAAATATTTCAATAAATTGATTATTTTCCCAAAATCCGCAGCCATAATTTTTAAGATAAAAATATAAATTCGAAAATTCATATACATCATAAGCCAACTAATCACAAGAAATATTGGACATAATTTTAGAGTTTCCGAATTTTACAATAAAATCACATAATTTCAAAATCTACATGGAATAATGTTTAAACACGTGGCTGAAAAAAAACTAAAAAAATTAAAACTATTACATTACATTTAAAAAAAAAAAAAATAGGTGAGGCCCTGGGTGGCTCCGCCCCTGCGCGCGCGTGTGTGTATATATATATATATATATATATATATATATATGTTTGGGAAGATAAGGGTACCTACGTACGTAAGTTGTGGTGTTCTTTGCAGAGAAGAAAATCGTGACTCGCAAAATCCAAATAGGGTTTGATAGTGGTCATTTGTTTAATGGTGTTTGTTTGCAAACAAAAATACAAACGCCAGCGTTAAGAAATATTAATGAATTAGTATCCCTCAACCAAACAGTCCCCCTCCATGATAGCAACTCTCACATGTCATCGCCCAATTTCATACATGAACTTTGAGATATAAATCTTCTTTTAACGCTATCATATAAAGTTTGTCTAATATGATTTATTAAAAGATAGTGGTTACGGGTTCTCGCGTCATTAAAAAATGTTATTATAAGATATATTCTTCTTGAATAAGATCATTACTAGCAATATACCGAATAATATAACGATAACAATCCAATATCTTTAAGAATTAAAATCCAAATAGTATCAATATATTGAGTTGGATAGAAAAGAAATTGGATTTATGATTCGGAATTTGAAATCTTGTTTTTTATTATAATTTAGAATTTGGGATTGGAAACATAAAAAAAATTTCTTATTTCATTAATTTTTTTACATGAAAATTATGTGAACAAAATTCTTTTAAAATTATGTGAATTTTGTTAAAAAATTCATATCGTTCTATGAAAAAAAAAATTTATGTGAATTTTGTTTTGAGAGGAAATGATGAGTGTTGTGCCTTGGGAAGAGACATTTGATGAGGATCGAGGAATTTAAAAATTATAGGGAGACTTGGTGTTCAGTACCCGTTTGACCAAAAACTTTCATTCAACTCCCTTCTACATATCAATTACCTAAATTACCCCTCAATCCTTATATTAAAATAATTGATATTTTTCTTTAAATAATTGCCCATCATGCTTCCGTAAAATAAATTAAATTTTATACCTTTTTGACCGGAGTACCACCGGGTTATATCCACCGTATTTTACAGACTGCTCCTCACAGCCTAACCACGCGATCGCAACCGATGGTTACTGACGTAGATTCCTTCAGCAGCACTTGGCACAACCTTAATTCGTTTCCTACCTTAAGGTGTACAGTATAAAATAAAATTTTGAAAATAATACATGAGAGGGGCTAAGAGCCAAAATCTCTTTTATTCAAACACAAACATTTATTTATTACATAGTAACCTCCTGTAGAGGAGGAGAAACTTGTTTAGCTACTAATAGTAGCTGAACTTACTACCCTCATAAACTTGAAAGAGAAATATTACGACCTTTATTATGAAAGAAATGAGGAAAATGTTCGATGATCTTCACTTCCTTCTTCTGCCCTATTTATAAAAGGCTTCTTCGGATTTGAATCTCGGATTTCAAATCTTGCTAAGCCTTTACAGCTTGCTTATGGACCATGTAGTGGTTGAGTGGTCCCTTCTTGTTTTGTCATATTCTAGATTATTAATCTAGACATCAGTTTCTCATCTTTTTTTATCTCTTGAAGATACCATTGGCGATGAGTTTGGAAAATATCAGCTGAGATCTCTTTTCCATCTTCTTGGTACATTTGGATTATAGATTTTAGAGCTTCAGCTTGTTTCCTCTTGTGTATTAATCTTCTTTTCAAAACTCTCAAATATACACGATACATCTTCGAGTTTTGTCTGGGTGTGATTTATTGGTTCCCTTCTTTCTTATTTATAGATAAAATTTTGGGACCAGTTGTCTTGCTTTTATTCATTGGATTCTCTTTAGTTTTGGTATCCAATGTTTTCTTGTCTTTTTATTAGATTTTCCTTATCTTTAAAGATAAGGTATCCAATGTCCTTTGTCATTTTCCACCGATTATTGGTGGTCCTTAAATTCCACTCACATGATTTTTCACATGGTGGTCCTTCTTTTCTTGGTGGGATGCTCACATGTGCCTTTTAACTTTGTCGAGGAATCTTTGGCTTTCGGTTTCCTCGAGGAAAACGTGAATGTGGTCCATTCCCACTTGTACTGGTATCGGTAAAGTGTTTCCGATCAGATCTCGGCTTGAATCCTTTACCGAATTCTGGTTCCTTCTGGTTTTGGCATTCCAGGCAGATGTTTTCTGACCATCTTCCTATGTGTGCCATATTACAGAATTTTCGACGAGTTTCTTTACTAGCCGGCAGCTTGCTGTTCCACAAAAGATTTCTCTTTTTCTCGAATAAATCTTCTGCAAAACTTGTTGTTTTTCCTGTCATGGTATTTAACAGGAATGATCCGTTCACTGAATGATTATAAAATTTGAACGGAAACTTGACTTTGTCCATCTCAGTGAGACAGACCCATAGACCCCAAGCTCTTCTGGTAGACATATCATCATCAGAAATTGAAGCAACCAGGGGTGTTTCTTCTGTTGGAGGATCCTTGATAAATTTTTGAACATTAGTATCTGGCCTCCTTAGCTTGATGAAGTGAAAGGCTTCGTGAGAACCTTTCCCTGCTGGTTCTGGTGCTGCACTGAAAAAGTATAGCTCCAAAACATCTCCTCTGGACAAATAATCATTATTCGCCCAAGTTTCGTGAACAGCTTCCTGGATCCATTTTGGTAGACCTGATATCTCCGGAAAGCTGGGTGATGTAGTATAAACTGAGGCAAGAGCCCCAAATTCATACCATGCTTTAACCTCCTTTGGATATGAATTTTGTTTCATCCATACCCTTGGATATTTCCCTGAAACATCAACCCTATTGGTAGCTGGGTTAATGCCAATTCTTGTTTTTAATTTCTCCCAATTCTGTTGGTAAACCTGAAATAGAGAAATTATACCTTCGTTATTACCAACCTTAGCTTTGCCTTTGTCAATACGAGGCCTAAGGTTGATCTCTCCCTCTTCAATCCCCGAGGTGAAGGGTTGACTTGAAGACTCAAGATAAGGATCAGGAGTCTCAATTTTTGTTTCAGCCGACTCATCTGGTGATGATCCCGACTTAACACTTGTGCAAGGGGTATTTGAATCCCCCGCTACAGGTATAGAGTCCTGTACTCGAAAACTCTCCATTTGGGAAACCAGTGGTTTCTCAATGCCTTGGAGGATATGCCTTTGCATTACAGACCATAACTGAGTATATGCCTGTAAACAACCTGTAATTCGATCAGAGACAATTATCTTATCAGCTTGTTGTAGCCTTCCCGCAACTTCTGCGTTAACGGCCAACTTGTTAAACTCGGTTTGAAGCATTTCAAGGTGTTCCCTCAAATGCCTCTGCATCTTGATAATAGCATCAATGTCAATGTTGTCCATCTCTTGTTAAAAAATCTGCAAGAATATTTTCATGAGATTTAATTATCACAATATCAAAAATATAATTCTGACATAGTGCTTGCCATCGTAATAATCTAGCTTTCTTAGACTCAATTCTATTCCTTAAAAAAGCTTTAACTTGTGTGTTATCAACTTTCAAAGTAAATTTCTTTGCAAGTAGAAATAATGGCCATTTTTCAAAAGCTCTCTTTACTGCATAAAATTCCTTTTCGTTGATATGCCATCTTATGGCTTCTGCATCTGAGAATAACCCACTACAATATCTGCATGGTTGTTCTCCATCTGGGGTGAGCTTAGTAAGAACTGCTGCCCACCAATGATCACTGACATCAGTATATAACACCAGATCATCTTCATCTTGAGGAATAGCCATTTTCGGAAGATTCTTGCAAACCTCCTTTAAATGGATAAGTCCTTTTGTGTGTTCGTCTGTCCATATAAATCTAGCATCTTTTTTCAACAATGGACTGAACACCTTCCTGTGTTTTGCTAGGTTTTTGATAAACATCCCAGCAAAATTAACAACTCCTAAGAAACTTTGAGGTTGTTTCTTGTCTTTGAGATTTTCTGGAAAATTCTGCACCTTTTCGACTATGTGGTCTTGCAGAATTATTCCTGACTCATCGATTTCAATTCCAAGGAATTCAATCTTTCTTGTAGCAATGACTGCTTTCTTTTCAGATAAAACCAGTCCTTCTTTCTTGCAAACATTAGAGAAAATCTCCAAATGCTTGACATGTTCATTCATATCTTTAGATGCTATTAAAACATCATCAATATAAACAAACATAAACTTAAAATAATCTTTGAAAAGATTATCCATTTTCCTTTGAAATATCTGGGGTGAATTAGCTAATCCCATTGGTAAAACTTCCCAAATATAATGTCCTTGAGGTGTGGAGAAAGCTGTGAATTTCTTGCTTCCTTCCTCCATCCGAATCTGATAAAATCCGGATTTACAATCAAATTTAGAGAATATCTTTGCATTGCGTATGCAACTGATTAGATGTTCTCTGCTTGGTATAAAAT
Organism: Primulina eburnea; assembly: GCF_022965805.1. Classification (NCBI taxonomy): domain Eukaryota; kingdom Viridiplantae; phylum Streptophyta; class Magnoliopsida; order Lamiales; family Gesneriaceae; genus Primulina; species Primulina eburnea. Next base: position 8,539,186 of record NC_133108.1, read on the forward strand.
ACCCATCAAACTCCAGAATTTTATTAATTTCTTGATAATTAATAACTAATCTGGGTTTACCTCGTTTAATTTCATCATGATTTCTTACCAGAAAACCTGGACTGCTATATGGTGATATACCTGCCTTAATCAAACCAAGGTCCAAATGTTCTTTGATTATAGTCTGCATATCCCTTTGATCAATGATGTTCATTGGGATGGGTTTGCAACGGACAAATTCATACTCTTTGCCTTCCTTAATCTTAAGGCAAGCCTTGAGTTGATTTTTGTCCCACCATGCCAAGGGATCTTCATTGTAATTTTCTCTGATCCTCTTCTTGACATCTTCTAATGATACCTTAGATTCGAACTCTACTTCATTTATCTGTAGAGTTATCTTAAGGCATTCTATATCTTCTGGTTGGAGTTCTTTATCAGCTCTCAACTGGAGCATTGTTTCTCCAAACCGTCTAGAATCCTTCATTTTTGGGTTCAGCAGTTGTCCTGAATCACCACGCTTGCTGCGAAACTTGATTGGCAATTTTCTGTAAAATGCCTCCCTAAGTCTCTGGACTATGATTTTGTGAGCACATGGTGTTGTAAACACTAATCTTCTAGTCTCATTTTCTTGTGTATAGGACTTGAACATTTGTAGGAAATTATTTCCTAATAATATGTCAGCCCCTGTATCATGAAAATAAATTGGTGGTGTCTTTACCTTGTACCAAGGTGTTTGTCCAGCACCGCCAATCATGATTTCAGTCATCTTAATCCCTTTACATAAGATTAAGATTCTTCTGGAAAAATCTCTTCCAGCAATCTTGGGTAACTCTTCTTCCAAATTATTTGGAAAAACTCCTCGTTTTGCTGTACATATTCCAGCACCCGAATCAATATATGCAGCAAAGTATTCTGCCTTATATTGTTCATACAACATTCCTACTGGAATGTATATGGAGAATGGACTTGTGGTCATTGGATTTTCCACATTTTATCCTCTGCCATAAACTCCATTCCATACTCTAGACGTTTCCAAGGTTTGTGTTCTTCGAGAAACTCTAGTCCAAGAATCAGTCGATCTGATTCTTTACCTGGAATCCCTTGGATATGGACTTCCAATTCTCCGATATTAATCAGTCCTTGGTAAGTTCCTATCATCGGTTGTTCCAAATAGTATATTGAATTACAAGGAAATTGATTCCTTTGTTTTGTAATATCAAATACTATTTCTACCTCCTTCCAACCTTCTGGGCATCTTAGCTTTCATTTTGTAGAAAAACTTTTCAGCTCCTCTTGGGTTTCTATGACAGGCTTTTTATCCCATCTGTAACTTGTAATTCTATCCCCTTGAAAAGATAGTCTTCTTGATTCCAGTCTAAGACTTTGATTTCTCTGTAGAATCGGTTTGTCTTGGATCTGGATATCTGTTTCTTGTATTAAAGGAAACTCAACTTTTTCTGGATAAATTGCCTGAGCAACTTTTCCAAATATCTCAGGGATTTCAATAAACTCATTTCTAATAAACAGTTCAGAATGATGTGTATTAGATAGAGCATATGAAATTTGATAGGTAATAGAATATGGCCTATTACCTTCTTTCATCAGCCTTTTTTCCTTGAAGTTCTGATGCAATGTCAAGGCTCGGCTGAAATCTCGATCTGCCAGGTTGTAGGCTATCCTTGGATAGATTACTCCTACAATTTTTCCTGCACAGAGGTTTCCTGAGATTGTTCCCAGTACTGAATCTTGTAGATTCCCCATTCTTTTATCGCATATAGCAATATCGATCGGTGAATCTATCCCTTCTTTGAAAGTAGCTTTTATCATAATCTGGATTGCTCCAATATAAATCCAGGACATAGTCTTTGCTACTTCTATCTTGAGTTTTTGTAATTCCTCCTTAATTTATTCGGATGGAATTAACTGCATCTCCATTCTATTTCCTGTAAGTTCCATCGGGATTGCCATTTCCCTTCTAGAAACTTTATAGATTAGATGATGCTTTCTGTTTCTTAGGCCAAGACTTCGTAAGAACTTTTCTACCTGTCCTGCAGAGAAACCTTGATATCTCTGTAGACTCGGATTTTCTCTCATGATTCTTTGAACCATGTTATGAGATATTGTAGTCTGACTGAAAAATCCAGACAGATCTTCGTTTGTTTCGTGTCGAAACACCTCGTCTTCAGTCCGATTCCGATTCTGTTCCATCAGAGTCTTCCTGACTTAAGACTTCTTCTTCTTCATATATACTTTCATCTGAGGCGATGTCCTCAAATCGGTATACTTGAATAAGATCTTGGTAATAAACTGCTTCTTCAATATCCGGGGTAGGATCAAAGCATTTAATACCTCTTTTTTCATTTTCTGGACAGTTGGTCGAGATATGACCTCTTGCTCCACATGTCCAGCAATTACAGTCCTTGAAACTTTCATTGGCCCGAGTATGAGCTCTTCTGAAAGTTTTCTTGGTAGGTGTTCTTCCTGTGCTTCGAGATGTACTCGATGCTTGGGATGATATCCTACTTCTTGATGGTCCACTTCTTTGTCCAGATTTATAAGATCTGGCTTTTTGTCTAGACCATATAGTTCTTGGTTTCCAAGAACTTCTTCCACTTCGTGCATAAGGATGAGTCCTAAAACTTTTCCTTTTATGCTTCTGTGGTTTACTTCCAATAATTGTTGGAAGATCATTTTCCTTACAACACAAAGGAGTTCTTTTGTTGATACCCCTTAAGCGTTTGTAATTCTTTTGTAATGCTGCCATATGACACCATTCTGCCAATTTTCCTTTAAGGAAAGAGGCTCTTCTTGCCAACGTATCTGGATTACCAGGTATGTATTCCCTTATGAGCATTTCTCTCCAAGGGCTCGGCATTTTGGCGAAGAAAAGCTGCATAGCTATATCTTCTTCGACTCCTGAATTCCATCTATATTTAGTGAATAACATAATGTATTCATCTACCAAACATATGTCATGTAATTCAAGACTATACAGAGCTTGAGTGTATTTCTTTTTCTTCTCTGTATCTTGACTGTTGAAATAGTCCACCCTTATAAAATATGCTTTAAATAGGGTAGCCATTTTTCCAGCGATCTCACTAAGAGATTCACCTGTTAAGACTGACTCCTTCATGTCTAATGAAGTCATGTCCCAAGCAATTTTTACTGATCCCATAAGACTCATTTCCAAAAGTTTAATGAATCCTTCTTTTTTGAGATCGAGTGTTCCTGCTGCAATTCTCATAGCAGATGTCCAATCATCTATGAGATCTTCCCTGTTTTTGAAGTCTAATACATCAAGGTTAAGCATAACCCCGTAAGGATGTATAGGATCTAAAACAGTTTTCCCATAGGGTGTTTGGTGCAAAGGAATTTGATTTCCTTGCCCTTGTCCCTGCTGGGTGTGATCCTCCACCAGTATGGAAATCAGCTTGAGATTCTCTCATGTTTACATTCTGAGATCCCACACTTTCTCTTGGTGGTTCTTGAGAAGATGACCAGGTTATAGCAGGTGGGGTTTCACCTACTGCTGTGTTCATCTTTAGATCTACTACTTTGAGATTTGCGAAAGATTCCGCAAGCTCTTGTAGATCCTCTAAACCAATCCTTTCTAGAGTTGTCATCAGATAAATTTCTTTTCTGAGACAGATTTGATTAGATTGATCATCTTTTCTTCTTCAGTCAAAGGTTTTGACACCACTCTGGCCTTCCCTTGTTGATGTAACAAAGGTTCAGTACCAAAAGATGGTGGTAACCAGCCTCCTGAAGTTCTTCTACTAGAACTTGGTTGTTGTTCTAGTTTCTGAATTCTTGTTTGAATATCATTTAAGGTTACAAGAATTTCTTCTTGTTTCTCTAGGACTTTCTCAATTCGTTGAGGTACATAATATAACAAAGTGCCATAACTTTGTACCGTTTTCTGGATTTCTCTAAGATATGAAGAGAGCTTAGAGGAATCTGGAACTATTTCCAGAAACTTATTATTTTGAATCATAAGTTTACCTGAAATTTTACCTGAGGGTGCTGTAGCTTCCCTTTCTGTTTCTGATATCTAACAATAGTTAGATAACCTTGTTTATATTCCAAAATATTGGAATATTCCTTGTAAATTATTTTCCTTGAACCGAAGTTCAGATTCATAATTTTTTCAAAATTCTCCTTCTCATACAATTAGTTACTAGTAATAATAAAATTTGTGTTTGAAATAAATCAACCTTTGGCTCTGATACCATTTCGAAAGCGCGAGGATCAATTAAAATTTAAATAAGGGTAGGGGTAGTTTTGGGTTTTAAATCTGCTTTTATCTTTCCAGGGAGTGAGGACCAAACCTTGTTTGGTTTGGGGACCTTCCACCAATTTGCCCAAAATTATACCAATGTTCCAACAAGTACGATGCTTAAATATATTAGATAAAAACTTGTGTGATACGATCTCACGAGTCGTATTTTGTTAGACGAATCTCTTATTTGGGTCATCCATAAAAAATATATTACTTTTTATACTAAAAATATTATTTTTTTATTGTGAATATCGATAGGATTGAAACGTCTCAAAGATAAAGATTCGTGAGACCGTCTCAGAAGAGACATACTCTAACTATTATAAGATAGGAAATAGAGTGTGTATGTTTATATATATATATATATATATATATATTACATGTATGAAATTTTTATATATTATAAACACACACATATATTATATACACACACACATATATTTCCATTTTTTCATCATATAAGATAATAACAACTTTAAATTTTTTAGTTTTTGTTTGTTACCCTTACACATCTACTAAATACAAGCTCTAGACGTTTTTGATAAATTATTACCGTAGAAAAATCTATGGAAACCAGCTTGAATGTTATTTTTGTATGTAATTTTTTTTTAAAAAAAGAACAACTATAGTTTCTATTTTATTTTTTCCTAAATTTTTAAAATGATTATTTCCTTTGACTTAAGGCTGTGTCCGGATAAATGGATTTTAAATCCATGGATTTTATTTATATTTTTATTTTTTAACAATGAAATAATCTACGAAATCTTAAATACATATATTACTTATTTAACAATTAGTTACACAAAATATAATGAACTTTAAATACTTTCATTATTAGGTGAATTTGAAATTCATCATATCTAACATGAACACTGCTTAAACAAATTTGAACGTCATTATAATCTCACTTCTCTAAAATTACAAATATATATTTAAAATCATCCAATTAATACAATATAAAAGAATTAACATATTGTGTAATGAAAATATTTTTGGAAGCAAAAAAGAAACATGAACATAACGGCTGTACTTGCATCATAGTAAGTCTAGAACCTCAATTTGATCATATTTTATAAATGATATATATGTATATAAATTTTTAAATAAATATTAAATGAATGAAATTGGCGCTTAGATTATGTCGTCCAAGGTTCAATATCAAATTAATTATGCCAATTTTATCACTGAGAAAAAGGGTCCCTACAAACCTGTTTAAAGAACAAAATAACATTAAATAATGGAAAACAAATTAAATGTAACCAACAGACAAGACAATAAAATAAACAGAACTACAGAGAATAATAGAGTTTTTGCTGTGCAATATCGCTAAAGGCTGCTTTCTTTTTACAAATTTTTACGAATAAATCTTCGAAGCAGAGGCTAAAATATGATAATTTGATATATATATATATATATATATATATATATATATATATATATATATATATATATATATATATATATATATATATATATATATATATATATATAAAGGGGATCGGTTACGGTGGCCGGAAACGCAACGGAAGTTTTAAAAAAATCGAATTTTATAGGGAAAATTTCGGCCACCAACTAGTATTGTGCAACAAATACAATAAAAACACATTATGACATTCATAGGGTGTTAGAAATAGTTTTACCTATCAATCTTTAAAAGATTGATGAATGACACCAACTTTGTTGTCAAACAACAAAGCTCTTCAAGGCAAGACAATCTACAAGCTTCCTCCTTTGAACACTCCTTGTTCAAAAATCAAGCCCACCACTAACTAGGAAGATCCCCTCATATTTTGCACTAGAAAAATATGAGGATTTTTTAAAAAAAGTGTGTTTTATCTCCAACAAATTGAAGAACAAAAAAGGAAAAATGGAGGAGAGAAAAATGGCATCAAGAATTCGGCCAAGGTGGAGTGGGAGAGGGAGGAGAATGAGTTAATTGCATGTCTTGGTTGTGAGAAAAGCAAAAAGCAAAAGGTGCATGCCTTGCATTATTTTAATAAAAAGTAATCTCCAACCCTTCACCTCTCATGCATGCATATAATATAGTTTTTAATCAAATTAAAAACTTTGGACTAAATTTAATTATCTCAAACACATTTGAGACTAATTAAACATTACTTGAATTTACCCAAGTCCCACTAGTTAAATAATTATTTTAATTGAGCTCTACAAGACTCAATATAATTTAATTAATCCAACACTTGAATTAATTTAATTATTTGGACTCTACTAGGTCCACTAGTGTTTAATTAATTCAACACTTGAATTAATTTATTTAGTCCATAATAATAATGTTTATGAAAATCACAATTTTCAATTACATTATTCTCTTGGCCAAATTTTAATTTTAGGAACACTTCCATAAATCAAAATTTACATTTCTCTCATAGAAGTCATACTTCTATTTTTCTTTACACTTATAAACTCATTTATAAGTTGTTCAACACATTGAACTATTTTCTCTTTTATAGAAGTCGTACTTCTAATTTTCCTTACGCTTATAAACTCCTTTATAAGCCGTTCAACACATTGAACTATTTTACTTCTCAACGGGATCTAGAAAACTAGCACTTGTGTGGCCCTCAATGGTTCATTGATACGGCTAGCCGTGGGTTCACATCTCTATGTGATTCGGACTAAACATGTCCTTATGCGAGCATACCCCAATTGCTCCATTCTTACTTATCAACACCTTGATAACAAGAACGTCAGAACTCAAGTCTGATAGTACCCAACCAATCATGTTAAACGCCTAGCAGCATCGCTTACATGATTCCCTAGGTATCAAATGATAGTGCCTGCAAGAACCATTCAATTATGGTTAGCGTACAGTACGGTCCCTTCAACTCATATATCCCGATCGAGTCGACAACCATTGGTTTATCGAGAGTTGTCAATGAATCGATACTATGTGTCATGTTGTAGTTGCATCAATGGTGTAATCTATGAAACCCCTTTCATAATTACAACCATACTCTGGCCAGAGATTTCAACCTACATACACATGAAAACACATAGGATATCCATACCCAAAGGTAAGCGGTGGATCCCCGACTACAATGCATCGACTCCTATGTGTTTCGACAGAACATCCAACCTTGCCACCTGATGACCCCATGAGAGTCGATAAACAAGTCAAAGTGTAATTCTAGCACATAGAGTCTCAATGTTGTCTCGGGTCATAAGGACTAATGGTGTACAACCATAAACCAGGACTTTTCCACTCGATAAGTGAGAACCACTTGAAAAGTCCTTTAATGGAGGGTTGTGCAGTGCACTCTACAAGGAGCACCTATCTGCATGTTCGGACATCACAATGTCCCCTACCAATGAAACATGGTACTCACATCGCAGATACTAGTCTCGAACTCTAGCGGCCTATATCCTTCTTAGTGGCGGCTGAATCGACTAGGAACCGTTTAGAATATACAGTATTACAAATATGAGTTTCATGATACTCATCATATGAGCATCTCATATTCTTTCTACTATTTGTATATTCAAGGGCTTTATCTATGCAACTAGCATGGGTATACAGATAAAGATTTGCCAAAATAATAATTTCAAATATTATTAAAATAAAGATTGCTTATACATAGAGTTTCATTGTGAACACTCGGCCAACACTTGGCTCGACGGGCACCTACTCTAACAATCTCCCACTTGCACTAGAGCCAACTACCCATATGCTTAAAACCCATTGATTCGCGATGCTTGTCGAATAATGGTCCAGGTAAAGGCCTAATTAGTGGATCAACAACATAATCTGCGGAGCCGACTTTGTCAATAGACACTTCTTCCACTTTCCACAATCTCTACGAGGATGTGGTACTTTCTCAATACTAGTTTGGATTTCTGATGAGACCTTGGCTCCTTTGCTTGAGCTAAAGCTCCCGTGTTGTCACACAACACCGGGACAGGAGCAACTCCATTAGGAATGACGCCCAACTCTTGGACGAAATTCCTTATCCTAACAGCCTCCCTTGCTGCATCCGATGCAGCAATGTATTCGGCCTCTGTGCTGGAATCCGCAGTATTGTCTTGCTTGGAACTCTTCCAAGAGACAGCAGCACCATAGAGTATGAATACAAAACCAGAGGTTGACTTCGAGTCATCGATATCGCTTTGGAAGCTAGAGTCGGTATAGCCTTCCAATTTCTGTTCTCCACCCCATAGACCAAGAACAATTTATTGGTCCTTCTCAACTACTTGAGGATGTCTTTCACAGCTTTCCAGTGTGGAAGACCAGGGTTCGATTGATATCTACTCACTACACTTAGTGCGAAAGCCACGTCAAGACGTGCAGATATCATCCCATACATGATGCTACCAATTGCCGAAGCATACGGAATGCGTGTCATCGCCACTATCTCTGCATCAGTCTTGGGAGACAGACTTGGATAAGGACACGCCATGACACATTGGTAGGTGTCCTCCCTTGGACTCATCCATCGAGAACGGCTTCACGATGGTATCAATGTATGTGGACTGGGTGTGACCAAGCAATCTTCTCGATCTATCTCTATAGATCTGTATCCCAATACAAAAGATGCTTCACCCAAGTCCTGCATCGAGAACTTACTCGCTAACCATATTTTAGTTGATTGCAACATTCCTACATCATTCCCAATGATTAGAATGTCATCAACATAAAGCACCAGGAATGTCACAATACTCCCACTGACCTTCTTATACACACAGGGTTCCTCAGGATTCTTAGTAAATCAAACTCTTTGATTGTACTGTCGAATCTGAGGTTCCAACTCCTAGATGCCTTCTTTAGATCATAAATAGATCTCTGAAGTTTGCATACCATATTCTCACTTCCGATAGATGTTAACCCTTCAGGTTAAGACATGTAAATAACTTTCTTAAAATCCCCATTAGGAAAGTCTGTCTTGACATCCATCTGCCATATCTCATAGTCATACCATGCAGCTATGGCTAGCAAAATCCTTATGGACTTGAACATTGCGACTAGGGAAAAGGTTTCCTCAAAGTCAACTCCTTGTATTTGAGTATATCCTTTTGCCACCAATCGCGCCTTGAAGGTCAATACCTTCCCATCCGCCCCAAGTCCCTATGGGAACCGTTCCCTCAGGTGGATCTATAAGATCCCACACTTGGTTCGTATGCATGGAATTCAACTCAGATTCCATAGCTTCAAGCCATTTGGATGAATCGGCATCAGATAACGCTTCCTTGAAGGTCCTTGGATCACATCCATGGTTAGGCTCATCATGGCCCTCTTCAAGAAGCTGACCATACCTCATAGGTGGTCTCGAGACTTTCTCGTATCTGCTAGGAGCTTGTATCTCCTCTCTTGGCTCTTCGGGTGTGGGTTCTATAATTGTGGGTGTCTCTCGAACCTCTTCGAGTTCTATCATCTCCCATTTTCTATCCAATAGAAAATCCTTTTCCAAAAAGGTTACATTCCTAGAAACAAACACCTTTGTTTCTTGGGGATGATAGAAATGATATCCAACTTAATTCCTTGGATATCCCATAAAGTAATATAAAATGGATCAACAATCCAATTTATCTCCCACTACCTGCTTCATAAGCAGGGCTCCCCATATTCTAAGATAAGAATATTTGGGAGGCTTACCCATCCATATCTCATATGGTGTCTGCCTTTGAATGGACATTTAAAGGAATATCTTTCAATTTTAAGTTATAGAGATTGTTTTCAAGTTCTCAAGTACCAATTAAACGTTCATTCTTGTAAATGTTGCCAACACCTTTGCTAAATAAACAAGAATATCCATCTTTATCACCATAGAAATGGAAACAATGTTTTTACAAAATTAGGTTCAAACAAAACATCTCATAAAATTAACTTAAACTTTTGTTCAATAAATAAGTAAACATCCTCAATAGCCTTGGCAGCAACTCTTGCTCCATTGCCCATCCTCAAGAAGGTCACACCTTCCTTAAGCTTCCTACTTCTTCCCATCACCTGTAACCCATTACAGAGATGTGAGTCACAACCGGTATCTAATACCCAAGAAGTAGAGTTAATTGAAATGTTTACTTAAATTTAGAACATACCGTTTCCAGAACACTTCTGGGCCAGATATTCCTTGCAATTTCGCTTCCAATGTCCAGGCTTCTTGCAGTGATGACAAACATCACCAGTCTTGTCAGCCTTAACTGGTCTGGCTGCCACAACGGGATTCGGAGATTGCCTCAACAAGGGCACGTTCTTCTCGGGACGTTGGAAAGAACTCTTCTTTCCCTTCCCATGTGGATCAATCTTCGTACCAGATGAAGAACCCACATAAAGAACCGACTTCTCTTTCTTGATAGTGGACTCAAAGGTAACAAGCATGTTTACCAACTCCTCAAGGGTCGGTTCCATCTTGTTCATGTTGAAGTTCACCACAAAAGGATCAAATGAGCTAGGCAGCGATAACAGCAACACGTCGGTGGTCAACTCCGAAGGCAAGATCATATCCATGCCAACGAGCTTGTCCACGAGCCCGATCACCTTTAGGCCATGCTCATGGACCGAGGCCCCATCTCGCATGCGCAAAGTGATCAGCTCCTTGACGGTAGCATGCCTAAGAGGACGCGTTTGCTCTCCAAAGAGCTCCTTGAGGTGCAAATGAATGTCAGCAGCATTCTTTGCACCCTCAAAACGCCTCTGCAGCTCATCATTCATAGAAGTCAGCATATAACACCTTGCTATCAAGTCATGGTCACACCATTCCTTGTAAGCCTGCAATTCCTCAGGAGTGCAGTCAGTCGGAGCCTCAACAGGGGGCGACTGAGTCAGTGTATATGTTACCCTTTCCGAATTCAAGACTATTTTCAAATTTCTTAGCCAAGTGAGGTAATTAGGTCCAGTTAATATGTGTTTGTCGAGTATTACAGATATCGATTTGCGCATCGAAGACATTGTCGATTTGTACTGAAAAGTAAAACAGATAAATGTTGATGACTATTTAAAATATTTGGTAAGATATAAAGTATGGACTTTAACTTTATAAATATTTACTCCCACTGTTTTGACATCTTTCACTACCCTCTAGTGAAAACGGGAAACTCCTTTCCTCAGTAGGTACGTAAGGTCCAATTAGCGAATTATGATCCCGATTATACAGCCAATCACAATTCCTAAAAGGTAGTTTCCCAATTGCATCACAATGCAACCCTTAACGTAAACTTTTGTCTCACGTTTGATTAGGACCCATTATAGACGTCGTTCATCTTTACGTGTCAAGCCTTACCCATCGATGTTGAACCTTAATGGACGGTCGCCATGAGTTCCCTCAATTATCTGAGCCGAAGTCATGGGAGTTCCACGTAGTTCACATCACCATGTCAATGGATGTCACAGCTTTCCGGCACCCAAGGCCCCCCCAATAATATGAGCCGAGCCCGAGTACGGGTAGCGTTCATCATGCACCCATTGTCGATGGAAGACAAGGAAATTATAACCAATTTTATAATTCCCCTTTTCGGGCTTGATATTAATTTTGAATCTTATTCAAAATGAGGGTTTTTAGTTTTGAAAGGTCTCATCATTAATTTTATTTTAAAAGCTCGCCATGTTTGATCGTATGTTTGCCGGATTCATGCAACTTTGCTATTATCATAATAATAACGCACATACTCATTATTTATAACATATCATGCATATATTATAAACAGTAAACAAACAAGGATGATCAATCGCCCCAATACTAATGGTCCGTGTGAGCTAAACACGGACCTAGGTCCAATCCTAGGGTAAATGCACGGGATGCAAATGCAACATTTACATAAGCTTCCAATATTTACATGTCTTCGATCTTCATAATCATCATGGCCACCATCTTCCAAACTTGATCATCCACTATACTAATATTTACAAATAAATATCCATGGCAAATAGGGATACATCTCATGGGGTGGGAACGGGCCATAAACCAAGCCCACTTTAAATTTGATAATTATTACAATCATTCAACACAAAATATCCTAGCATACACCTAGCAAATTGGGCTTGGGCTTTTGATCATCCTTCATGCATAATATCACATATCATACACCATCAATTAATTATCACAATAATTAATTGATCCAATATTATATATCTTGATCCAATCACTAACCGCCACGATTATAAACTAAATTAACAAAGTATACAAACACCTTTGTCTACTTTCAAATTAATTTATTTATAACCGAATTTCTTGTAAATCACCATTTACTATAAATAATTAAAGTCCAACTTAAATTATTTATTTCATGAGAAAATATTTGCAACTTTTGTAATTTTAAACTTAAGGGCCCAAAAATTCATTTTTCACTAACAATATTTTGGCCCATTTAAAATTCACAAAAGTGTTGGCCATCCAATGGTCCCAACAACTCAAGGCCCATGACACTTTGATATTTCAAAACACATTTTGAAAACCCTAGTCGTCATCGCCGTCGCCGGAGCTCCGTCGCCGGATTCCGGCCAACTTAAAAAAAATTTTTTTTTTTATTAAAAGGATGGGGCGTTTCGGGCAGCCCCTAGGGCTGCCCTTGCTGCCCGTTTCGGGCAGCCCTTCGGGCAGCTTGGGCTGCCCAAAATGGGCAGCAACAAGCTGCCGAAAAATCCCCAAATGTGGCCTTGAAATTTGTTGCAAACTTTACACTCATGCGGTTAGAAACGATCTCAACATAATATCTTGTATTTGCTACACAAAAACGTAACCATAGCTCGGATACCACTTGAAAGGGGATCGGTTACGGTGGCCGGAAGCGCAACGGAAGTTTTAAAAAAATCGAATTTTATAGGGAAAATTTCGGCCACCAACTAGTATTGTGCAACAAATACAATAAAAACACATTATGACATTCATAGGGTGTTAGAAATAGTTTTACCTATCAATCTTTAAAAGGTTGATGAATGGCACCAACTTTGTTGTCAAACAACAAAGCTCTTCAAGGCAGGACAATCTACAAACTTCCTCCTTTGAACACTCTTTGTTCAAAAATCAAGCCCACCACTAACTAGGAAGATCCCCTCATATTTTGCACTAGAAAAATATGAGGATTTTTTAAAGAGAAGTGTGTTTTATCTCCAACAAATTGAAGAACAAAAAAGGAAAAATGGAGGAGAGAAAAATGGCATCAAGAATTCGGCCAAGGTGGAGTGGGAGAGGGAGGAGAATGAGTTAATTGCATGTCTTGGTTGTGAGAAAAGCAAAAAGCAAAAGGTGCATGCCTTGCATTATTTTAATAAAAAGTAATCTCCAACCCTTCACCTCCCATGCATGCATATAATATAGTTTTTAATCAAATTAAAAACTTTGGACTAAATTTAATTATCTCAAACACATTTGAGACTAATTAAACATTACTTGAATTTACCCAAGTCCCACTAGTTAAATAATTATTTTAATTGAGCTCTACAAGACTCAATATAATTTAATTAATCCAACACTTGAATTAATTTAATTATTTGGACTCTACTAGATCCACTAGTGTTTAATTAATTCAACACTTGAATTAATTTATTTAGTCCATAATAATAATGTTTATGAAAATCACAATTTTCAATTACATTATTCTCTTGGCCAAATTTTAATTTTAGGAACACTTCCATAAATCAAAATTTACATTTCTCTCATAGAAGTCATACTTCTATTTTTCTTTACACTTATAAACTCATTTATAAGTTGTTCAACACATTGAACTATTTTCTCCTTTATAGAAGTCGTACTTCTAATTTTCCTTACGCTTATAAACTCCTTTATAAGCCGTTCAACACATTGAACTATTTTACTTCTCAACGGGATCTAGAAAGCTAGCACTTGTGTGGCCCTCAATGGTTCATTGATACGGCTAGCCGTGGGTTCACATCTCTATGTGATTCGGACTAAACATGTCCTTATGCGAGCATACCCCAATTGCTCCATTCTTACTTATCAACACCTTGATAACAAGAACGTCAGAACTCAAGTTTGATAGTACCCAACCAATCATGTTAAACGCCTAGCAGCATCGCTTACATGATTCCCTAGGTATCAAATGATAGTGCCTGCAAGAACCATTCAATTATGGTTAGCGTACAGTACGGTCCCTTCAACTCATATATCCCGATCGATTCGACAACCATTGGTTTATCGAGAGTTGTCAATGAATCGATACTATGTGTCATGTTGTAGTTGCATCAATGGTGTAATCTATGAAACCCCTTTCATAATTACAACCATACTCTGGCCAGAGATTTCAACCTACATACACATGAAAACACATAGGATATCCATACCCAAAGGTAAGCGGTGAATCCCCGACTACAATGCATCGACTCCTATGTGTTTCGACAGAACACCCAACCTTGCCACCTGATGACCCCATGAGAGTCGGTAAACAAGTCAAAGTGTAATTCTAGCACATAGAGTCTCAATATTGTCCCGGGTCATAAGGACTAATGGTGTACAACCATAAACCAGGACTTTTCCACTCGATAAGTGAGAACCACTTGGAAAGTCCTTTAATGGAGGGTTGTTCAGTGCACTCTACCAGGAGCACCTATCTGCATGTTCGGACATCACAATGTCCCCTACCAATGAAACATGGTACTCACATCGCAGATACTAGTCTCGAACTCTAGCGGCCTATATCCTTCTTAGTGGCGGCTGAATCGACTAGGAACCGTTTAGAATATACAGTATTACAAATATGAGTTTCATGATACTCATCATATGAGCATCTCATATTCTTTCTACTATTTGTATATTCAAGGGCTTTATCTATGCAACTAGCATGGGTATACAGATAAAGATTTGCCAAAATAATAATTTCAAATATTATTAAAATAAAGATTGCTTATACATAGAGTTTCATTGTGAACACTCGGCCAACACTTGGCTCGACGGGCACCTACTTTAACAATATATATATATATATATATATATATATATATATATATATATATATATATATATATATATATATATATATATATTATAGATTAGAGAAAGAGAACTTACAATTTTGCGTAGGGATGTTTTTTTTTAATATATAAATTTAATTGTAGTAAATTATGATCACTTTTTTTAATAGGGTTATTTTATTGTGTAATTATGCAAAAGCTTAGTAGGTCTATACCCTTCAATATTAATGATATAGTCTCAATAAATTAATAACACATAGTCCGGGTAAATATCGTTTTTCACCCATGTGGAATTAAAGAATAGACAATAAAAACCCCATGTGAAAAATAAATGATCATCTTTAACTGTCACGGCCAGAAACTGAAGTTGGGCGACACCCGCGTTGTTTCATAATCATACAATTTGTAAACAACAAAAATCGTAGTAATCAAATATCCAAACTAGTCTATTTCATAAGAAAATATAATCGTCTTTACAATGCGATTGATTCAAAACAAACAAAATGCGGAAACCAGTAAGAAATTTTCCAGCAATCATATGTACTTGCATCCGACAAGAGAGTATTGTCAATTTCTCTTTATAGTACACTATATTTAATGAGCATTAATGCACTTCGTAATATACTGCTTTAGTTTATGAAAAGTTGATTGATCCCTGAATTTATAGGGAACATTTTTGTCAATCAAACGTTGTTTGGATACTATACATGATCTATCAAAGGTACTTTATCTTATAAATATGACCATTTAGGACCAGTCTCCGGCTTCAGCTACTGATGTGGTTTGGTTAGAGTGTACCTTGAACCGAAACAAATCAGCTCGAATCTTGACGAGAACGTTTTTTGGCTTGACTTCATAGTATTCAACTTGAAACATGTAAACACACAAATAGCAGTTGAACCTTAAAACAACTCGATACCGGGTATTTTCAAAATAAAAATTCATATGTCTTTTGTGATGATAAAAACTAAGCCGCTAGACTAAATACAAGAGATACATTCGAACAATTTAAAAATACAGTTTGAAAATAATGTATTTCACCGAGTCATTGAAACTACAATTTTACATATATCGAACATAATCAATACATACGGATGGATTGTTATCTTATTCCATGTCATCGAACATTTATCGTTTTATTAAAAATTATAATTAATTATGACAATATAACTCAAGTACTATTAAATTTAATAATATGTCAGACGATCAAACGTACTCATATTTCGATCGCTTTTCTTACATAGACAATCAAAACCATAATGATTTATATTATTGTGGCCTCCCCACATAAATAATTGAGGGCACACACATATATTGTTATTAGGGTGGTACTCTTCTACGACGTGATGATACCTAATTATTTAATGGGGCACTCTTATTATCGATGTGCCTAAAGTATTATTGCATGACTCGAAGTAACGATAATGTTGTCAATAAGGATTCCCCCACACATATGCATTTCAAATAATCATTGAATTCTCACCTGATAAGGTATTAAAAAGATGAGTAATATGAGAAAAATCCATGTTATCTTTCTTTATATATGAGACGGGTCAACATTACCGCTATTCATAATAAAATGTAATATTCTTAGCATAAAAGTAATATTTTTTCATAGATGTCTCAAATAAGATATCTGTCTCACAAAATACGACCCGTGAGACCGTCTCACACAAGTTTTTGTCATCTTTGAAACAATATATTATCTAAAGAAATTTATCTTGATGTGTGAGGTTCACTGAGGAAATCGATATCTAACCATTATATATTATATTTTGATTCGTGATAGTGGACGAGTTTGGAATGATCTAATCTAGAAAACAAATAATTCTAACATAATTATTTTTTTCACTTTACCTATCTAATTATTGTTGTTATGATAGTGCATAATTTGGTTGGTACAAATAGGCACATTATTAAATTATAGTTTTGAGTGATGGAGATTGAAGGTGTGGACCGATGATTAAGTACTAGACATACGAATTTATTTTCTCTTCATGATCATAGAGTAGTTAATGTCATAATAATTGTAATAAAATATTGTATTCGTGTTAAATATTTTGTCTCAAATTTAAATATTTATATATTTTTTTTATCTTAGATATGAAAAGTTTACTTATTCAGTATTGATATATATAATAAAACTATAAAACTCAAATTTGGCTTAATTTAAATAAATTTTAATTTGATTATATTAACCTTTAGACCAAAAAATGTATGTTTTCATACAAACTGATTGATTATTTAAAAATATTTGACATTCTTTTCATTAATCAAAGTAAATTTTTTTATAGTAAAAATCGATAGATTTTCAAGCACATTAATCAAGAGTATTTAGGAGAAAAAGATTAAATTTTGACCACATAACTTAATACTTTTTGATTGTGGTAATACAATTTTTTCTTCGTTTTTTTTGTCAATTCTCGATGTAGTCTCTTTACTTTTAATTGTCCTGATTTAGTCCTCCTCTTTTCTTTTTTTTAATGTTTGAGCCATTTCAGTCCAAATCTCGATTTTACACTTGATTTTTATTTTTATTTAGTTTTTTCATTATGCTTCTGTAAGATAAATTTAAACTTTTATCTTTTGACCAGAATATCGTCGGACTATATTTATCGGGTTTTACAGACTGTTCCTCACGGCCTTATCACGCAGTCGCAACTGATAGTTCTTATTGTAAAATCCTTCAACAACGCCTAGCACAACATTGTTTCATTTCCTACCTTGAGACGTATAATAACATAATTAATTTGTAAATAGATTGAACATGAAAGGGCAAAAGACTAATACTTTTATTCAAACATAGATATTATTACATAAGCAATATCTTATAGAGGAAGAGACGATTTGTTTATCTATTTATAGTAGCCTGAAAATTAATATACATAAGTACAATATACATAAAATGAAAATATTACAATGTTTATTATGAAGAAAATTGAAGAATAATCGATGATTTCAACTTCTTTATGTCCTTGTATTTATTGAATCCCTTGAGGATTTGAAATCCAAATTTCAAATCTGTGAATTGCTTTTCATCATGACTGCCAGATGTCTCAAATTTTTGTTGTCAACTTCCTGTTAGGTGACTCAGTAGCAATGTTCTATAAAGCCTGCTTAAGGTTGAAGTTCGACAAAAATGCTTCGCTACGGAGAAAAGCGGTTAAATTGAGTTTGATCGAATTAAGCGTAATTAAGACGTTTAATTAAGTGTGCTTAAACACAATCAATCACATCTATTTATTTTTATATTTTTTGTTTTGAAGGTATGTCTTTTTATTTTAAAATAATAAATTAGGTTTATAATTTAGATGTTTATTTTTTAATTTTAATTATGATTAAGCATGTCTGATAATAATTTGACAAATATTTAACATTTTTTAATGTGGTCTAGTTGCAAAAAAAAATAAAGATTGTAATTTTGAGATTTTTATGCTTTTATAAATATGAGAATTAATGCATCATACTCAATTTTATCATATTTATGTATTATTTTATCTATTTATTGGTTTGAGATAATTACAATTACACCAAAGATAAAAAAGATTTTTCACGCTTAAGCCTGTTGTTTGGGGTATTCAAAAATGAGAGGGAAAGCAAGAAGAAAACAACGAAAATGGCTTTGTAGAGGCAAGTGTTGAACACTTTCTCCTTAAGAAGAATTTGCCCTCATAATATGCTAGAGTTTGTGGCAATCTTCTCCTAAGATACAACTACAACACTTGAATAATGAGCACTCAAATATTCAAGTTCTTTCACAAAGAAATGGATGAACTCTCTCTTGTTGAAGAAAGGAAGAAGACAATATACATATGCTTGTATGATTGAATGTGTTTTTTATTTTCAAATAATCATGCATTTTATATTTTTAATGCAAAAGACATGATCTTTCATTCATAGAGAGTGTCCCTTGGCCATTGTAACTGATCAAAAACATCAAACAATGCCAAGGAGATGAAAAAAACATCAGAAAATTCGAAAAAAAACCCAAAGGGACGCGTCTGTGCGCGCAGGGCCGCACGCCTGCTCGCACGCTGCCGAGCGCTCTCGGCAGCGCCTGCCGAGTCGTCTCGGCAGCTCCTGCCGAGCGCTGCCGGCAGGCGCGCCTGCCTGCGCGCCGGATCTGGCGCAGGCGCGCGCCTGCCACTGTCTCGGCAGGCGCGAGCGCGCGCCTGCGCGCATACTCGCGCAGGCGCGCACATGCTACTGTTCACCACCCAAATTTTTTTTTTTTTTTTCAAAATCAATTCGTTTTCCGTCCCTTACATGTTCCGACTACTCGTTTGAAATTCTTTCAACATATGAAGAACTTTTTCGAGTTTTATTCAGAACAATCGAACTTAATATTCGTTCATTAAGCTTCGTTTTTCTTTTCGAATTTTTCCAAATCAAACACATTGATTTACTTGCTTAATTTTCATTCATTAAGCATCAAAATTCCAACAAAGCGTGTGTTAATCTCTCTTAAGCTTGAAAAGATTGGAGCTCGACATCCACGCTTCGGAATGTTTCACGCTTTTTAGAACCTTGCTCAGTTGTGGTCTTGTCTTTATTAGTATTGGTTGAGTCACATGTCTTCTTTAAATTTGTCGAGGAATCTTTTAATTTCTATGGTCCGTGTGAAAAACGTGTCTTGTGTGCTCCTTCACCATTATACTTATCTCTGCAATATACTTTCGATCATATTTTGGCCGAAAACCTTTCCCGAATCCTAGCTTTTTCTGGTTGGCATTCTGGGCAGATCTTCTCTATCCATCTTCCGATGTGAGTCATATTGCAGAATTTCCTGCGTGTTTCTTTATGTCCTAACACCTTGTTGTTCTACAAAATATTCTTTTTATTTTCAAATACTTCTTCTGTAAATCTTGTAGTTTTCTATGTCATTGTGTTCAACAGGAAATGTCTGTTAATTGAATTCTGATAGAATTTGAAAAGATACTTGACTTTATTCATCTAAATGATATAGACCAATAATCACCATGAACTCCTGGTTGAGAGCTAGTCTTCACTAAGTACAGCAACAAGGTGCACTTTATCCAATTTCATGGTCATATCTAAATTTTATTAAACAAGGTTATTTTGAGAATTTTTGAAAATATTTAGACTTGAAGGATTAAATTGGGTAAGCTGCTTGAAAATCCAAGGGTCAAATATGAAGGATTAAATAGGGAAAGCTGCTTGAAAATCCAAGGGTTAAATTGGAAACATTCAAAGAAAAGCGAGAGAATTGAGAATTCGGTTAAGCTATAGGGACTAATTTGGGTTTTTCTCCCATTTTATTTCATGGAAAGGGGTTTTTTTTAACTATTTTTAAGTGCGAAACCAAACATAAAATTAAACTGATAAAGCTATAAAACTCCACATCCCATAAAACAAAAAGATGAATACTAAAAAAACAAAAAAAAATATTTTTTAAATAATTAAAAACAGAAAAAATATTTACATAAAAGAATAACTATTTAAAATATATATACTTTCATATAAAATATATTCTTTTGCTAGACAAGGTAGGAAAAAACAATACGTGTAACTCATGTTCCAATGCACGTTCATCTCCTACCACATTTTTTTAATCAGTTTGTTATTTGTTATAATTCAGTCTTGAACCTAAATTGTGATTTGTTATAATTGAGACTTAAACCTTAGATATCGTCTAAGTTCTGGACTATATAAGCCATCCTTCTAGCGTCACAAATGATGATCTGGATCTTCTGCTGTAGTTGAAACACGAACACTTGATGTTGTGCACTATTTATACGAGATGTTCAGTTGATAATCTGATAGACCTCACACAGCGTCGTATAAATTTAAAAATTTGTCAGACGAAACAAGATCATCAGTTGATCATCTCATGTAAAAAAAGCACATCATCAGTGTTGTATTTTCAGCCATAGCAGAGGATCCAAATCCCACAAACGAGAGTCTCCTACACAAACATAAAAGATATGCCCACAGAACACAACTCTTAACTCGCTAGACCCATCTTCATATGATTAGAATCGTTGGCCTATCTCTTCACCAAATAATGGCTTCAGCAAGAGATGCACTCCACCGAATCCACCAAGTGCAAACTAATGTGGTTCACATAACAAGACATATTCAACTATCACAATCATTTGTTTCGTTTTACAAATAGAGAGGATAAGGCATCTTTGCTTTGAACTGAAAGTGGGGTACCCAAGATTTTCTCCAAGTGCAAGAGGGAATTTAAAAGCAAGAGTTTGGTACCGAACTGATATTCCCCACAAATTATTTTCCATTTTTTGTGGTTCAAAACCATAGACAGATGCTAGCTTACTTTAGTATTGTAGGTATCCAAGGCGGATATTGTACGGACAATCAGGGTGGTTTTAGTCCACACAAAACGATTTATTTTATCCTATTCATGTGAGCATTATCTCCGTGATAGGATGAATTACCAAGATTTGCCCATACATATCTATGACCTACTTTTTTTTTTGAAATTGTATATGTGGCAAGATCTTATCCGTTGAAATGAAGTGAGATAGTGCCCATATAGGTAGGATCTCATTAACCCACAAAACGTTCCCTCCAATCTTGTACCCTACAAATGTATTTCATTATATTGCATGTTCCATGATAAATAATGTGTTCGTTGAATAGAATTATATTTAGATTAAGAATATGTGTCGTCAAGTCACCTATATGCATCAAATAAAAGATGAAACCTCATCTAAAATAAGTTTTAAATTAGGACTGTGACGTTTCACCTTATAAGAAACTGAAAGAAGCAAAATGATTGAAATATTAATTTATTTCACTATAGGGGGTCATGAATGCAACCTTCAATGTCGAGTTTATCACTCATATTCGATTTGGAATTATTTCCAGTAATATTTCAATAAAAAGGACAGAAACTTCCACACATGTCCTAAATGAACCACCGATACCAAGGTATCCAATGGAAAGAAAATCAGTTAAAGCTCCTGGTGGCTACATAGATTATCTCAAAGGCCACGACTCTCAGGACGATTTTTCCGTAAAATGTCACGACAAAAAAGAGTCATACTTGAGCTCCCAGTTCCAGCAGTAAGGTGTGATTGACTGCATCAGATGCTGGGCCGACAAACTGAACGGAACCTGTAAAGACATCCGCAATGGTGAGTTATAATATCTATCAACTCATCGAAGATAGTTGGGTCCACTCAGGGGCGGAGCCAGGATCTTGGTTCAGCGTACGCAACCATATATTATAATTAATAAAACAAAAAAGAGAGCAATATTTAATCGACAGCTAAAAATAATGTGTCATAAAGCTTGAACACAAGTTACGCACAGCCAGTAGCAATGTGAAACGTCAGAAAAATGAGGACAACGACGTGTAGGGGTGAGCAAAAATTCGGTTAAACCGATTTAACCGACCGAACCGAATTAATTCGGAAATTCGGTTCGGTTAATTCGGTTTTGAAATTTTCAAAAATCGGTTAATTCGGTTAATTCGGTTCGGTTTCGATTTTTGTAAAAAAAATATCGGTTTAACCGAATTAACCGAATTATTAAATAAATAATTTTGATTTTATTTTATTATGTTTTAAATATAATTTATAATATTTTTATATTTAATATTGTATATTATAATTAAATTTTTTACGAATAAAGTGTTTTATTATGATTAAAATAGAATATTAATTATTAATTTTATGTATAATTTTTAAAATTTTAATTTTTTTAGAATATTAATTATTACTTTTATATATAATTTTTAAAATTTAAATTTTTTTTAAAAAAATCAGTTAATTCGGTTACCGACCGAAATAACCGATTTTAAATCGGTTCGGTTAATTCGGTTTTTGTGAAAATTCGGTTCGGTTCGGTTAGTCTAAAAATTTTCGGTTAAATCGATTTTCGGTTAATTCGGTTCGGTTTTTAACCGAATACTCACCCCTAACGACGTGTACAAAATCCGAAATCAAAACAAAATATGATATAAAATATACATTCGAAAAATAAGCATTAATTCATTATCGATTGAAAATAACATAAAATTATAAAACAAATGAATGATCAACAAACATTGAACGAAACAACGAACCTAAAATTTGGTAACATTTTGGATTTTTTTAGAGATTACGAAAGATTAAGCAGTAATTAAAATGAATTGGAATGATTGTTACTCAAAGTATATGACGTTTGTGACTCGAGAAAAAAAAACACATACAGAATGCTATATAGAGTATATACTTAGATACTAACAACATATCTCTTTCACTCACATTCTTTTTAACATTAAAACTCATTATATATGGATCTCACATTCCATTCAATCATCTTAAATTTTTTTCATATTAAATAAATATGTTTTACAATATTTAAATCATTATTCTAATTTTTGAAAATAATCTTACTTTTTAATAAAATAATTTATTAATTTTAAAAATAATATTAATGTTATTTAAATATTTTTATTAAATAAAGTAGATATTCGATAAATAAGAATAAACCACACTTTGATGAAATTAAAAATAACATATGAAATACTAATTCACGGATTGTTGTTATATTGCTCCCAGATATGCTCAATTAAGTTTGCGGAAAGTTGGTGATGAACTTGAGTGTCACGTAGCTCAGAATTTGTTCGAAGATAGAATGAACGACTCCCTCTCTCTATAATGTCCAATCACAATGGAGAGAGGGTGTTAAATAAGCATTATTATGCCTATTTAACACATTGAATGCTCATTTAACACCCCAATGTAGATGACCAATATAGAAAGAAAACAGAACGTCCAAGAAACGATCAAGATGTGCAAGAGATGCGAAACATTTAATGTTTCTAGCAGATAAACTTACAATGGTAGCACTTTCCAGTCGAATGGGCATCTATCATGACATTCCTAATCATCTCTGCACATATCTTTTGAAGAGTAAAAGCTAACTATATGTTAAATATGACACTAAAAATAAATCCAACAAGCTATTAAAAGTTCGTCTAATTATCAAATGAAAAAAAAATCAACTAATCATCACAAGAAATAAAATTTGTATCCAATAGAATAAAAGCTATTTATTTATTTCGATTTCAAATCTATTTCTGGACTAATATTTAAAATCGATAAAACCCATGGATACATTCAAATCTTTAAATCTAAACTTATTTTACAGGTGTTCATTTTTCTTAAATCCTATTCATATAAATTTTGAAAATAATTTCACGTTCAATTAATTTTTAAAGTTTGTATTTAAAAAAATTATAAATTTGGCAGGTCTACAGTACAATTCAGATTAGAGACGAGTTCAATGTTTGACCGACTCGTAGTCATCCATAATGTTACAGCACGTCCATGCTACTTGGTAGAAGTAGGTCTGGGCCCTGTGATTGTTTGGGCCTGAACCCATAAAATTTTTATAATGGTAAGACATACCATACCAACTCTTCATTCTTATAATTCTTAAATTGCCCATTTTTTGATGGTTTTTTTTTTAAAAGAAAAAAAAATATAGTCACACTCAAATTTAAGATCTAAATCTTGGAAAATCAACAGAAGAAATAATAAAGATTTAACCAATTGGTACATGATCAACGATGCAAGAAGTGGTCATCTCTGGAGTTCTTGCAAAAGATTATGTGCTTATCGAAGTGATAAAAATACTAAAAAAATCTGAATTAGAAGACCAGCTTCGGAATGTAAATTCAAATTAGTTGAAGTAAAAGCAGCAACCCCCGCCACCGGCACCGCCGACCGTCTGCCGCCACCTGTCGACGCGCGCCGACCCCCGACCCCGCCGACTGCCGCCGCCAACCACTGCCGACCCGCCGCCAGCAATTACACCTCCGGCTAAGTGTTTCCTCGTCCGAAGAACCAGAAATCTCAAATAATTCGGATAGGTTTCTGACTGTTTCAAGCATAGCACATGCTATGGTTCAAGAAAGGTTGGATCAAATGATAAGAGTAAAAAGGGAAGCAAGGAATAATCAGGATAGGATGAGACGGGAGGCGAGGCGAGAAGAGAAGAAGTTTGTTATAATGATGGTAGTGGAGATGTCTAGTTGTGATCCTAGAGAGGATTTTAGGGAGTCCATGAAACAGATGATAGTGGCGAACCGGATTCGCGAGGCGAAGGATTTGCGTCGGCTTTTGAGTTACTACGTTTCGATGAATCCGGAAGAGTTCCGGGGCGTGATACTTGAGTTATTTAATCAAGTGTGCACTGATTCGTTTGTTGTATATTGTACATGATTGTTTTTTTTTTTTTGAAAGGTAATCTTGTAATTATATTAAGATAAATCGTTCATTACAAACTCGACCAACCAATGAGGAAAATCGTCATTCAACCAAACAAAGGATGAAGGAGATGACAAAGAAAACTTAGCCAAATTATGAGCAACTATATTAGACAATTTAGGCTCATAAACTATTCCAAAGATAAACGGGGCTTGTACCAAAACATTGATATCAGACGCACATGCTCCAACATAACCCAGATCATCTTGTACGGAATTATTGTTGAAAATGATGAAGTTGGTCGGTATTCTTTACTGAAACCGGAATTAAGGCCTAATATATAGTTTTGAATCCAAACTTATGCAAGTCTATGAAATAAATTTCCGGAAAAATTGGAATATTTTCTCTTTTTCCTCTGGTGTGCTATAGATATGCAAGATTGGGCCAGAGTCCTCAGTCTTAGTTTGTTTCGGCTTAAATAAAGGTAGAGTCCAACAAGTAAATGGCCTCGAATTTACTCGTTCACGGGCCTCAAAACCCTAATTTTTTATAATTATTTATTTTTTTATAGATTAATAAATGAAAGAAATAAAATGTTTGCGTTACCATAAATTTGAGATTTCAAAAAATAATTTATCAAGAGCCTTCAAGTATATTATAGAATTTATTAGTTTTATATCATGGAGATAAATTTTTCATGCAAGTTCAACTAGATTTTTTCATGGTAGTCGTTTATTCGTGCACTCGAAGAAAAAATTATTATCCCATATTGTGATAAAAAAAAATTCATATCTATCAACCACATAATTTATTTTAATTTTCGAGTTTCTCTTGCCATTCAATATAATAAAATTACATCACAAACTTGATACAATCGAATCAGACTTCTTATATTGTCAAATTTCGAATATTTACTAAAACGGTTCGTAAAATGAAAAACCTTGTATACATCTCAAGGAAGTACTTATTTTCGTGAAAAATCCAAATAGTGAAAGCCAAAGAACTGCAAATTTTTTCCCTTTTTTGGAGAATTGGACAGCATTTAGCATTTTTAGTTTATTGCCATGGTTGCAAGCTTGGTCTTTGATTTCAATTGGATGGGAAATGGTCAATGCGAGAGTAACATTAATGAAAAAAACAAGGGAAATAAAGTTTCAATGAAAAGTTGCAGTGGGAATGGAGCCCTTTGCGTCCTACCAATCAAGATCACACTTCAAAGCACACAGCTTCAAATGTGACAGCCATCCTTAATTTATTTTGGAACAAAAGTTTTAAAATCGAATGTCTTGATATTTGTCGAATAAGCGGCTCAATTTGTACCAGTTCTTTTTAATCCAAATATTTATAGTCTTAACAGAAATTTAGGTTCGAGACTGGAGAGACACATACTCCACTGCCATGAGTGAATAGTTCAGTGAGTAAAGGCTCCATGGACTATCATGACGACTGTGATTGTAGAACCTAAAATAGTAGGTCTTCTGTCCAGGTCATAAGTACTTGGATTAAAGAGAACTGATATCCAATTGAGTTAAGTGAGAGGAGACGATGAATAACAATATCATAAATTTGGTTGATGAGATCTTACGGTGAAGATATTGCTCTAGTTATATATCCAAAGACACTACTAATTTATGAGGGAAATTACAAATGACCCATAGAGTGAAAATCGAAGTGATAGTTTTTACTAGTTTAATTTAATGTGGATATCTTTTTCATGTTAGTCCCCACCACGTACACAGCATTTAGATAGGTAGGTAGCACGCCGAGTGCATTATTATAGCTTGTTCAAGAGTTATCCGAGAAAGCCATGCATGAATTGGATGGGGTTGGATTTATTCTACCTTTATTTTCCCAACTTTTTTTTTATCAGAAAAATGATAGATTTTAGTCGTATTAATTATTGTTACAAATAAGAAAATCTAGATTTTTGCAACAGGAATACATACCTCCGCGCGAGTTATCAACTTTATAAACTATTTTCCTAACAAAAGAAGAAAATACTGTTGATTAAGTCCCTATCGCGCGCCGAGATTCATTGCGGGAGGACTGCTGGGTTCGGGGTCAGCATCCTTGCTTGTTGAGCTTCTCTACTAGTTTAGATGTTCAAAATCTTGCGATTTCAGCTTTTTATTATTTTTAATTTTAAATATTTTCATTTTCAATATATATATATATAGAGCAAATATTTGTGTGAGACGATCTCAAGAGTTAATTTCGTGATACGGATCTTCTATGGTCACACATGAAAAAATATTAATTTTTATGCAAAAATAATTACTTTTATTCTAAATATAGACGTAGTTGACATGTCTCACAAGAGACCTATTATGTATGTACGTACGAAAATATTGTACATTTCGTAGTTATTATGTTAAGTCAATATACATGTCTACAAATATTCAAAGGGCTATATTAATTAGTATTTTAAAAAAAGAGTTAAATTAATATGTTTTGAATTCCTTTCTCATAATTAATTTTTCAAAATCAAAACCACTTTTTAAATAAAATGCTTCTATCCAAATACTTGTTTGGCTGTTCTTGAAATCTATCCATTTATAGTTTTTTTTCTTGTTTATTAGCTGATATATGCCATGAAGAGTAGGTTTCTTGTGAGAAGATATCACGAATCTTTATCTATGAGACGAGTCAACTCTACCGATATTAACAATAAAAAATAATACTCTTAGCATAAAAATAATATTTTTCATGAATGACCCAAATAAGATATATATATATATATATATATATATATATATATATATATATATATATATATATATATGTTTTACAAAATACGACCAGTGAAACCGTTTCACACAAGTTTTTGTCCGTCATGAATATCAAACTCTCGAAACTATGATTTGGACTCCTAATTATATTCGCACTTGTTCAATTTTGAAACCATTCCTTCAACTCCTTTTTTCTCAAATCACAAGCAATTATTATTCAACTTTGTTAGTTTATAACTCACTATCACGTACAACCGATCTGATTGAGATAGTACATAGGAAATTCAATCATTGAATTTATTAAATCTAAGTTACTTATTTTAGGTTGCAATTGGGGACATGCATTTGAAATTTATGAATTTTAATTACAATTTTATTAACAACGATGAAACAAACGATAAAATCTTAAATCCATTAACTACTTATTTACACATTTATTACACAACCTACAAAAATTTCAGATGCCTCCATTATTGGGTGAATTTGAATTCTATTCTAATTAACATAAAACATTATATAAACATGTAAGCGTGAATTTGAATTTTATATGATCATGGTTCCCTAAACACTACAAAAATACATTTAAATATATTTGAACTCTGTCGATCCAAATACAACCATATATTTGACCATCTTACTCTTACGCAATTGGGTATATATTACTTATAGGTGAACCAATTAGCAGCCGAAACAAAGCATGTGCGTAGTTTGGCGTTTGCGCAGTGTCTAATCAGTCGAAGCCTTATAATTAGAGGTACTATTCCGAGTACCATTTATATCGAAACTACGAGTAGGGTACATATACTCCTAATTTTAGCTCAATTATTGGCTCATTTTAGCAAAATTAGGTGACTCAACCACCCTAGGATTTCCACAAGATTCGTGTGTGTGTGTGTGTGTGTGTGTGTGTGTGTGTGTGTGTATACTTTGATTGTATTGCCTTTGAGTATTTTATGAGCTGCATATATATATATATATATATATATATATATATATATATATATATATATATATATATACTTTGATTGTATTGCCTTTGAGTATTTTATGAGCTGCATATACGTTAAAATGTTAGAACTGGAACAATCACAATCACTTTTGACAACTTGTTCAGTTGATTTAGATATTGTTTTTGGATTTATTATTATGTAAATAATATATATATCATATATATATATATATATATATATGATATATATATATATATACGTCCAACGGTCTCGATTTAATAAATGTGAGATATCTATCATGTTAAACATAATACAATTGTTAATCATTTTCCATGTTGCTAGTGATGGGGTGAATCTGTCCCATGCATGTATCTAAAGGTCTTTCTATATTATGTGTTGCTTATTCATCATATAGTTTTATTTTTCAAATATTTGGTTTAATAATGAATATTTTCGTTACCGATATTTTCGTTACCGATTATTCGAAGAAAAAATGATATCAAAGATAACTAATATGTATAGAGAATGTGATTGATTCAAGAGGTCTATTGATTACTTTACTTAACTGAATCAGTCATACATTTCAGTCGACATTCTCTGAAGATTCTCCAAATCATTTATTTTAAGGATCAGGGCCAAGCTGACAAATCGGATAAAATATTACGTATTTTAACAAACTTTTTGAAATGTTCAGAAAGTTATTAGTCATGTGCACTACCAAAGTATACTATTTGTCAGAAAGGACGATGACATGACATAACGGTTACTATATCTGGAATATCTAATGGATTCAAAAATCTAATATTTAGATGGAAAACTATAAATAGATTGTTTAGGAGGACAGTCAGATGTTACAATCTACTATCAACAATCAAGCATTATATATCTTGTGTATTAAAAAATCAAAGCTTTCACCCAACTGATCAAGAGTTTGTTTCAGTACACATTTCAATATTCATACTCGATAATTAAGGATAATTTCCGCTATGTGTACGTATTTTGTTATGAAAATAAGATTGATTGAGTTGTGATATAGCTAGAAGTTTCAATATGTCAGTGATAAGCCCACTTAAAGTGGGTTATTGCAAGTTTTTGTAATTGCCAAAAGTTTTCTAGTAATATCTTTTTTAAAATGAAAGAAGAGATGGCTTAAGAGTTGTTCAAATCTCCGAACATCTACATATAATTGTTTGTGCACTTACGCTTACTTTTCAGTTTTGTTAGCCTACCTGATATTTAGCCTAGCCATTTTTATTGTTCAAACTTAATCAGTGAGCCTATTTAAGCGCAATGTCTAGCTGTTGGTTTACTTAAACCCAACTGACAAAAATTACAATTCAGTATTGTTAACCCAACCGAATTAATTTGAGAATTTTGTGAGATTGTTTATTGAACCATCTTTCTAATCAATCTCTCGATCCTAACAAGTAAGATTTCTATATTTTTAATGATGGATAAATAAAATGAAAAGGTAACTTACCAAATGTATATAGTTAATCAGTCGACAACAAAGTAAAAAAGGTGGAAAAAGTTAATTGGTTAGGGATGTTACAATTATTAACAAGTCTACGGAATCTATATATCGTCATATCGAATAAAGTGTTGAGCAAAACTGGGAAAAGAAAATTGGTGCGGTACGTAGGTCTTACCAAAACGTTTTTTCTGGTTATCTAGATCTACAAATTCATATTTCTTCTCTTGTACAATATCTTTGGTAAATGATACCTATATCTTGAGAGTGAGTCTCATGTGAGACCGTCTCACGAATCATAATCTGTGAGACGGGTCAAAAATACCCATATTCACAA
Source organism: Primulina eburnea (assembly GCF_022965805.1). Taxonomy (NCBI): domain Eukaryota; kingdom Viridiplantae; phylum Streptophyta; class Magnoliopsida; order Lamiales; family Gesneriaceae; genus Primulina; species Primulina eburnea. The sequence goes on from NC_133108.1 coordinate 8,569,991, forward strand.
TAAAAAATAGTACTCTTAGCATAAAAAGTAATACTCTTTTATGGGTGACCCAAATAAGAGATCCGTCTCACAAATAATACCCGTGAGACCGTCTCACATAAGTTTTTGCCATATCTTGATATGTGACATATTTTAATAATAAATGAGAATATATATCTATTAACCATAAATATTTCATATACTGAATTGTGATACATGTAGTATATATGCATGCACCCCATCAATAAAACCAATCATTGAAGTTGCTTTTAATTCTCGATCAGTTTGTGGTTCTTGCGATTAAAGATTGGAATCTTTAATTTCAAACAAAGTCGGAGACACACACGCATAATGAAAGAAAGAAAATTCATCGAACCTAAGATTGGACAGAGTAACATGTGATGTGTTTCTGGTACAAAAGGGTTGGATTCGATTCGATCGAGCGAGACTGATAAGACAATCGAAGAGAATGAATCCATTCCAAAGTTGGGATTCTATGTATATATATATATATATATATCTACGTATGACATGCAATATATATATATAGATAAGGTTTTGATGGGATTATTTTTACAAAACTGATTGATTTTAATTCATTCCATAATATATAATATTTCATCATTTGATCGAGTTCGCGTTTTGCGCAATTAGGGTTTTTAAAACGATTTTATGTCTATCAATTAGGTGATACATTTTGTTGTTAACTAAATCTGGTAATTTTATCTCATTTCAGTACGATATCAGTATAAATAATTTTAATACCGTAATTTTTGATACGATATACGCTATATATTTTCGCTACGCTATACAATACAGCACCCCTATACGTAATAAGTTTTTTATTATATTTTTCCAAAATAAATATGATGCCGCCCATTCCAAATTATCTATAATATATATTTTTGTGGGTCGTATCTCTTCTTCGACTTGACTCATTAAAAAATGTTACTTGTTATTAACTCGTCTCAAGAAAATAAATATGCGATAATATTTCCGTGAGACATTATCATATGAGATATAAGCATTCTAATAAACTATTAAAACTTAATATTCATATCGACGATAAATATAAAAAGTTTTATATATAGGGAAGTTATTATCCCATATATATTTCTTTGCATTCACTTACCCACAAAATACTTATACAAAGTGGTACACTCATGTGGATGGGTACATTATGTGGAAATGTTACTAAAAAGTAACTTAGGGACTTGAAACAAAGAAAAAAGGCGGCTGGGGACTGAAGCCAAATTTCCCGTTATATATACCATATTGTAAGTACGGATATATATATATATATATCGTAGCAACATATGTTGGTAATATTGTGTGCGACGACAGAAAAAATAAATAAAAAGAAGCAAAACAGAACAAGAAAGCGTGTGCGAATCAAATGGGAATGACCCACTTAATATTTTTGGTGTTCCGTGCAATCGCACGTCTCCCCCACTTGCTCCACATATTTTTTATTTTCTTGAAAATATTATATTTTTTATTTTCTTGAAGAAAATATTATATTTTTTATTTAGAAAAATTAAAATTTTTACTGTACATATGATGGTAAGTTTCAGAATGGAAGTGGTGGAAGTATGAAGGTTAATGCGGAATGGATATATTCAGTTTGTCGGATTAAAGTATTCGTGGGGTCTCTTACTCCAAATTAAAGAGTCCTCCAATTATTGTGCAATTGACGTTATTATCAGAATAAGTTTGTAAGAATATTTATACTGTATTAATTATAAGTATATCGAGTTCAAGTTTTTCACTCAAGTATATGTTATCAAAAAGAAAATATAAGAGGATATTTGATATTGAAAAGATTTGTTAACATAAAAGTACAAAAATATTAAGATTATGTGTCTCAGATTTGTTATTACACGTATTAACAACATGAGCATAATATATTCATTAGATTCACAAATAAACTTAATGAATAAAATAAGACAAGATAAAGCATGCACACATATAAAAACTTGTGTGTTGCATCAGTAGCAAAATATTCATTGGAAAATTGTAATTAGTTAACAAAATCAATACTAGTGAAACTACGAAAAACTAGCATCCTTAACAAGTCAAGGAAGTAAAATGTCAAAGCATACGCCTGTCAGACTATATCAGATTTTCAAGGATCGTTATGTGCTACGTTACCAACTCAAACCATCAAGCTGACCGTTGGGTTATTTTGTGTTTTTTTTTGGTGAATCGAGAGTTCTTAAACATCGATATCTTGTAAAGTGATCATTAAGTGTTTTAGTTTAGGTAGTGATAAGTTCTAACTGAAGTGGATTGTCACAATACGTTGTAAAACCAAAGTCATTTAGTGAATCATTTCTAAGTAGAAGAATGATGACGTAGGAGTTTTTAATCTCGATATGAACATTTTTATGAGTCTCATTTTATTACGCACTTTACATTTTTGTATATTATTTTCAACCCGTTTTTTGTTAACGGTCAATTGCATTATATTGGTTATAACTGGTTAGGTCGGACCATTTTCACATCTAATCACTTTTCAGTAGTTCAAAAAAACTAGTCATTCAAGAATATTTCTTAACAGTCTAAAATTATTAACAACTTCTCAAAGTTTCGAAAAAATTTAAAAGATTTATTTTCCCCTCTAAAACTCTTATTCGATCCCTACGAAAACGTAATTTTTACTTTTAAAATAAATTAATTGCATATATATACTCTCTGTGTGTAGTTTTAGAAGAGTTAATTATTAACTGCCATATTCGGTTCTGCCGAATGTGTTGTCGAACTGAATTTGCATTGTGTTTGGTGTAATAATTGTCTCTGATAAGTAGAGCAATCGAAACGTGATGATTATGACATACATTTTAAAAGATCTGAGTTGTACCGTTATCAGCAACTATAATTTTTAGTGAAATGATAAATGATCAATCCAAAATTTGGTTTCAAAGCCAAATTCATAGGATTCTCGTTGATTGCAAGAAATAAAATTACCGAGATAGATATTTTTGGGGGTGCAATAATTGACTTTGTTGATTAGAGCAATCGAAACGTGATTTCGTACTACTATACATTTAAAAGATTTGAATTACACTGATACCAACAACTATTGATTTTGATAAATTAAAACACTCGATCCTACACATTGTCACTCCCAAAACCGGCTTCATAATTAATGTGTCATCTCCATCAAGGACATAAATTAATGACCATGTCTATGATTTTACACACTTTAAAAAACAAACATAAATCGTTTGTAATTTTTGTTTAGAAATCGACCCTTCAAGGGTAATGTTTTTTAATGTTGGAGAAAATTATATTTTTTAAAAATATTAAATCAAAATATATATCTATGCTCTCAAAGCCAAGGCATGCATGTTTTTAGAAAAATAGATTTAACTTCAATAATATATATAAATCATAAATGCTAGTGATGGAGCTAGCTTTTGTACAACCCGAATGGGGTATTTGGGGTGGGATATGCAATTTAAGGATATTTAATGCGACAGAATGCTAGCTATGATAATTCCAATTCTTGTTCGATCTCATGTCATACACAAGGGACCTTTATAACATGTATCACTCATCAATAATTAACCTACTGACTATTCATATCCCCAATAGGCGGCCCTCGACCGTACTGCCTATGTTTGAGGCTGGTGTTTCAGACGGCCAAAGCTATACGACGTTGGGGAGGCGGGTCGAGGCGGTGAGCAGGCGGGCGATGCGGCCAGTCAAGATTTTTAAGTTGTAGTCAACAATTTCAAAAATCTAGTTAAAGCCAACTAATTTTAAATCTCAAAACCCTAGCACACCCAACTTATTTTTTTTTACTTTTGGTTTTCACTCTCAAGTCTCAACCATTAAGCCCGCAGCCCGCATATGTAGATATAGTAGATGATGCATATGTAGATTATTTGAAAGCTTAGTTATGGAATATGTAGATGTAGTAGATGGTGCATATGTAGATGATTTGGAAGATTAGTTATGTTTACTTTAGTACTTGTTATACTGATGGATAATAGATTGAAAATTTGAAATTTAAACTTAGATTTTGGTAAAAATAATTGTATTACTTTGTTAGTATGATAACATTAATATGATGATGAATCTTTATTAATTATCTTGTTGGTTTGCATGTATATATTTTTATTTGCTTTGTATGAAGTTTTTTGTGCTTAAAAATTATTTAATTACATATTTTACATAAAAAATGATGACTGTTTGTGATTATATATGATTATCTATAAAAAAAAAATATTTAAAAACTTCCAAGCATGGAATTGCAGCCACGAAGACGAACGACTTGGGTGTTTTACATGTGCTTTGCGCGTATTGTCATGCAGGGGCGTAACTTCACTAGAGGTTAAGATGTGCTCTAGTCCAGCTTACTCTCGGACTTAATGTGTGTGTATATATATAGTTATATATTTTCTGAATTTTAGTCATCGAGCTAATTTTTTATACATGAATTTCTATGAGTTTTATATAATATATCTTCTGGGCTTATTCTATATCTATCTGATTATTTTATTTTATATATTTACTCAAAAAAAATCAAAATTTTATTTGTATTTGTGTTGATCTAATTATAAGTATATATTTACATAAATATCTTGAATAAACTAAAATTATATAAATAATAAGAAAATTAAGCGATAGTTATTAAAGTAAAAAATTATATAGTTATATTATTTGAATGAATAATGTCATAGATACTTTAAATTTTTTGACTTACTCTTCTGCGAATTTATTTAAAAATTCATTATTATATACGATATTTATCACGTATCTAGATACGTTAAATCTTAAAAATATTTTTTCCAAATAAAAGTGTTACTGATTTTTAAAATTTATCTTGTTCATTTTATACAAAAGGATTTTTTTAAAATACATTAAAGAATATTTAAAATTTTAATATACATTCATCCCTATTTTGAATACCGGCAACGCCGCTGCTTTCAAAATTTTAGATAGTGTGATGCACAGTCTAGTACAAAATGACTCGCAAGACAACGTCGGGCATGTAGAGTTGATCAAGAGGGCACGAGAGGCGCCTAGCTCGTGCTCGAGATACGCATAATGTCATCTCCCTATTAACTTGGATGGTTTGAAATTTTGAGCACAACTTGATGCACAATGATGTGCATGGTGCATTAATCGTGCACACTATACGTAACATTTTTCCGGCCCACGTACATGGTAATGTGGATGATCCCATCAAAATTTCGAGTCGTCGAACAAAAAAATGTTGTGTTGGATGAAAATTTATGACCTTATAAGGATGCGCTTTGATAGAAGGATTTGAATATTTGAATTTCAAAATCATTTGACTGCTTGGAAAAATTTATGTTTGGTGAATTTCAAATCCACCCCGTCGTTTATCTTCGTATATGTAATGATAATTATGATGGATCAAACCCTTCATCCAGATCAAGTTCTTCTATCCAAATACAACCTTATGGTACTCATTCTTCAATCTGTCTTCCTATTTTTCTGCCTTTCTAAGTACATGATGTTCAAGGTTCAACTTGAGTTTATATATATTAAAACGTGTGTGGGTGTGTCTACAATATGCGTAATGCACATCGTGCATACTTTAAAAGTAATATATATATATATATATATATATATATATAAAAGTGTACCAATTTAGATTTCATATTAAATATTATGATTAAAATATATAAAAAAAATTGAAGCACGTTGAAAGATGTCCTCTAAAATATTTAATCGATATTTAGATTTTAAAAAACTATCAAAATTCACTTATCGCGTCACATTACCTAATTAATTTGAACACATCTTAATTTACTAAAGCAACTAGAAATTAAACTAAATATTTTAAAAAACTAGACGCGGTCATTACTTTTGTACAAAAACTCTTATCCGACGACTGACTCGTTTGTCAATTATGTGAGACAAACATCCTATCAGATCGACCCATTAAAATGTATCATTTTTTATGTAAAAAATATTATTCTCGATTTGAAATATGAGTCGGGTCGATCCGTCTCACATGTATAAATCCGTGAGAGTATTTTTTGTGTCATTGGATTAAAAATAATAACTCGTGCATGGACGACACAGTAGCCGCCTCAACGTAGCTCTCCTTGGCCACCATTTATGACTCGAGATTTTAAAATTTTTACAAGCGATGATCGAAGCGATCTTAATTATTATAAACTAGCAAATTGTGAGAATTCAAATGTGATATCGTTGGCAATTTGACAAAAGTTAAGGTGATTTAAAATTGTGTGCGATCAAAAATTACGTTGAACGATGAACAAAAGAGGATGAAAAAATAAATTATTGAAGAAGAAATATTATTTGTTCGTTTATTTATTTAAAGAATTGATCCAAAGTCGGTAGGGGTCCATGTAGATGAGATTCACAGACATCCTTCACGAGTCTTGTTCTTGCTTTCCTGGCTAGCGAGATTTGGATATATGCCATTTGAATTATCTCCATGTTTTCCTTTGTAAAAACATTTTGGATTATCATATAATTAATTTTGACATGAACAATTCAAATAATTATTAACTAATCCAATGACTTTAATTAGATGCGCTAAAGATGCAACCCTTGCTCCTCTATAAATTGCCCCCCAAGAGCCTTCCCCTCCACACATCGGGATATATCATATACACACAGTTTCAAAGAGAGAAGATCAGTGAAAATGGCGACTTTCCCTGTGGTTAACATGGAGAATCTCAATGGAGAAGAGAGGCCTGCTACGATGGAGATCATAAAAGATGCCTGTGAAAACTGGGGTTTCTTTGAGGTACTGCTTCAGTTGTCACTTCTGTATGTAATATTTTAGCATGATACACATGTTTTGAATGAGTTTTCTGGGTCTTCGGTGATGTTTCTCTTTGCAGCTGGTGAATCATGGGATAGCTCCTGAGTTTTTGGACACGGTGGAGAGGCTGACAAAGGAGCACTACAAGAGAACTATGGAACAAAGATTTAAGGAAATGGTGGCGAGTAAAGGGCTGGACTCTGTTCAGTCTGAAATCTCTGATTTAGACTGGGAAAGCACTTTCTTCTTGCGCCATCTTCCTGAATCAAACATCTCGGAAATCCCTGATCTTGAAGATGAATACAGGTTTTTGTCCCAACACTTGGTCACGGGGCGACTTCATGTTTAGAAAAATTGCATGTTTTTGTTTTTTTAATTAAAAAGGTGACATCCACCTCGCTCCCTGTTGAAATCGCGCAGAACTTGCCAATAATAAGCAAAACATGGCTATTTTCATTATCTTGGTAGGCCACCAGGGACGTCGCCCCAGCTCCTTTAACTGAGCATAGTACACGTTTTATACTGAATATTTTCACTGCCGATGACAGGAAAGTTATGAAGGAATTTGCATCTCAATTGGAGAAGCTGGCTGAGCACCTTCTTGATTTGCTGTGCGAAAATCTTGGGCTTGAGAAGGGTTATCTGAAAAAGGCATTCTATGGATCCAAAGGCCCAACCTTTGGCACAAAGGTCAGCAACTACCCCCCATGCCCCAAGCCGGACCTGATCAAGGGACTCCGAGCCCACACCGATGCCGGTGGCATAATTCTTCTCTTCCAAGATGATAAGGTCAGCGGGCTGCAGCTACTCAAAGGCGAAGAATGGGTTGACGTTCCTCCGATGCGCCATTCCATTGTCATCAACATTGGTGACCAGCTTGAGGTAATACTTTATATTCCAGTAGCCATTAGTTTTTGAGTCAAGGTGAGATAGAGGCAAACCCAAATGAAATTGCAAGTCATACCCCAAAATACATGTAGCCTTCCATCTTCTTCCTCTGGTATTATTTCGTCTCCATTATCCAGAACAATTGGATCTTGGCTCAGCCTTTGGGTCTAACTAAGGAATTGAAGGCGAGATAGTGAAAGGAGAACATCAGTCGTGCAGGAATGAAACACGAAACTTTAAAATAATTATGCACAATCAAAAAGATTTTTCGGTCGAGGGGTGGGGCAATCGCGCTAGGTCCATCCCCATTTCTATGGATAGTAGTGAATCCTGCTTAAGTTTTTCATCCATTTTATGAAGGTGATAACAAATGGAAAATACAAGAGCGTGCTGCACCGGGTGATCGCACAGACAGATGGAACTAGAATGTCCATTGCATCATTCTACAATCCAGGAAGTGACGCTGTGATCTATCCGGCGCCAGCATTGGTTGAGAAGGAAGACAACAAAGATCTGTACCCGAAATTCGTTTTCGAAGATTACATGAAGCTATATGTAGGAGTCAAGTTCGAGGCAAAGGAGCCAAGATTTGAAGCCTTCAAGAACATGGAGAACACAGCTAAATTGGATCCAATTGCAACTGCTTAAGTACCACTAAAAGTAAATGGAAACTTTAAAACAATTGAGGGTGTTTATTATGTTATATTTCATAGTTCAAAGGGTTTGGTTGGCTTTTGTTGGATAGTATAGTTTATTATGATGACGGGTTTAAAGAGAATTTCTTTATATGTCAATCGACTCCAAGTTTCTATTTTGATGAGAGATCTATCTTTTTTCTTTTTAAACTTATTGAGGTGTTCCAATAATGCTTGAAGGTTTCAAGTAAAAAAAAAAAAGGGAATCTTTTAGAGTGTGTTTCGTTTCTACTCAAAAAGCAGTCTTTGGTGAAAGCAAATAAAGAGAAAAAGGATGGGAAAAAACAAACAAAAAAGAGAAAAAGGAACAAACTTTTAAATTTCAATCACTTGGACTCAATGTGTAATACCACAATTTTTCCCACAAACTTCCGACTTTTAAAAGTGCGTGTCTAAAAGATTTTAGCCTTCCCAGTAGTAAATTAGAAAACATAGATACCACAAATAGTTTCTTGCATTGCGGGGCATTTGGAATGGTTTTCATACGAAAGTAAGTTCCAAAAATGTACTGAGCTGCTCGTCACGTTTAGAATGTAGAGTTAAAACTAGCGCCATCCCATAAAACACCATGTATAATGAGAATAGAAAAGCGCTACAAAGTATGTAATCTGTTCATGCTGGGAAACTACAGAAGTACAAATGTTTCTGCAAACATTTCATGCTACCAAGCAGATGTAAATGGTAAGGGGGAAATAAAAGCTAGATCGGTGCTACTAAAAAAAAGATCACTCCATCGATTAATGCAGCGTAAATCATGATTCAGACATGTATATTGCTGGTATACGGATGTTATTCAGAGACTAATAAATCTCAAGAGAGTTTGAAAGCACAGCATAAGAATGTTGCTGTTCATGCACCGTTTCCACCGGGGTAACTTAGCTTCATAATGCATAAGCTGACTCTGGAAATGTGGTTGATATTTAATTTGTGAAGATCGAGTCTCATAAAAATTCGAAGCAGAGAAGTGTACAGAATACGATACAGAATTAATCAACCTGGAGAACGACACAAGAACAGTACAAATGATCTTCAAACTCGATGTACAAGCACAAGATCACAAAAAAAGACCTGGAGTTGGTATCAATTTTAAAGTGAGCTGACTTCGCTGAGGTTACAAGAATTCAACTGGCTAATGATTGAGCATCTAAATGCGTCGATAAATTCCGAGTAGCACCAGCAATTGTTTCAACAATAACCCGTTCCACATGAACATGATAATCTAATTATTTCTGGAATTTCTTCTTTTAATCCTTTTCATGTAAATAAAACTTTCGAGATCGACTTCATCACTTATGTTGTGTACTCAACATCAAAATGTACTCTGAACTCCCAGGTCAGCCGTGATTCAGCAAAGCATTTCCTATCTACCAAGCTATACATACAGCCAAAAATGTGATTTTTCAGATAACCAGAAATTAAAATGCATAAGTTGGACCAAGACATCAAGCCATTTTGTTGTTACACACGCAAAAACAGACAAAAGAACATGAAATAATATTGCCACTTTATTACCCTCTTAAATCAAGATGAAACATTTTCAGTTTCACGGATAAAATGAACCAAGTCAAAAATAAATGGTAAAACCATTTGAAAATTCCAGGAGTCATGTTGCAGGCCAAGACGACACAAGGACGCGACAGAAAAACTTCTGATTAGACCCAAAATATGGGTACACAACTCTTTCCCCCAACACAAGACAAGATGATAGTTACGGAATGCTGTTAATTGGTGAAGACACAGGCACTTCTGCAGCAGCTTCTTTAGAACAGTGATTTTTCACAACGGTCGAAATGTCAGCTTCAGAAGCTCCGGCAAGTTTGAACCTCTCCACTGCAACATCGAGATTTTTCTCCCAACCAGACAAGCCCAATTTACATTCTATTTGAGACCTCTCAAAAAGCATGTTACCCCAGAATAGATGAATCTGAGATCTCATCACTGAAGCTTGCTCTGCTGCATCTTCAGGAGAAATTTCCTCTCGACCCCCTATGCCTGAGGTATCGCCTTCTGCAGAACTACCCTGTTTCTTCTTTCTTTTCAAAAGTTCATCCTTCTTGCTCACAATAGGATCTTTGGATTCTTTAGCTCTCTGTTCCTCCAGCTTCTCCCACATATCAGTTGCAGCCTTCATTTTTTCTTCTGCACTATCAAAAAGGCTAATAGTTTCAGTCGGATCCCACTTGGTCAGGTCATCTTTCTTTGCTAGTACAAACGACCAATGAAGTTTGGCCATTTCAAATTGCTGCTGCCCCAGAGCCAACAACCCTTCGTAAAAATCTGGTTTGATCAATAGAGCCTCTTCGTATTTCTCTCTGGCAAGAGAATATTTCTCTCTTACCCAATCATACGCAGTTTGAAGCTGTGTGGCCATTATCTCTTGACCAGATGAATCATCTATTGGCATTTTTTTCCTTGCTGCACACATATGAACATTTCCCCAGTTAAAGAAGGCAAGAGCAGCCACCTCCTGAAACTTCACGGCTGCCTTGTCAAAAAGACTTTGAGCCTCTTCGCTAGTCACAGTTTCCTCAAGTGCTTCAGAACATTGTTCCATACCAAGCTCATGCAAATCTACATGAGCATCAGGGTCAATCCCGACATGGGTCCGAAAGAGCTGCGCAAACTCAAATAACCAATCATCTATCTCCATCTCCTTGTAATCGGGGTCTTCTAGTCCTCCGGATTTTTCTTTCTGAGAAAATTTTTCTTGTTTATCAATCTCAGCATCCATAAATTTTCCTGCAGGATCAGCCAGTGAGATTTGTGACACATCATCATCTACCTTATCCACCTCCTTCTCAAGAGGCTTCTCTTCATCTTCTTCTAGTAGAGGTGGCTCTTGCTCAGGACTCACTTCAACAATATGCAACCTCAACAGACCAACAGATTCTCCTTTATCAGCATCAATCTCTTTCAGACTAAGGTCATCGACACATGACTCAGCCATTTTAAGTTCGGAGGTACATGTTATAGTTACTAAGTCACCATCATTGTCCTTGTATTTTACCAGGACGGCTTTTGACATAGGGAAACGATTGCCAACCACATTCCTCAATTCTTTAAAACTGCAATTCACTGGCATTTGTGCAAGTCTTATGTCGTGATCATAGACAAGTTTCAACGGTCTCCATCGGCTTGTAGAGTGTGCAGATTGCTCAAAAAGTGGAAGCGAATTTGGTTGACAAAGCAACTGTTCCTTCTGGTTATCCTTAATACCATCAGTATTGGATCTTGAAGAACCATTTGACGGCTTCAAGACAACTTTTGGAAACTTGATTTTGGTCTCTCCCTCATTTTCAATCGACGGGATAGGATAAAGCTTTTCCGACTTATTATCATATGGTAGAGCTGATACTGCAGCTGAATGAGACGGCTTCTTGAATAAAGGTCTAGCTGGCAAACAAGGACCAAGGCCAGAAACTGGGGCTCCACGAACCGCAGAGGCACCCAAGGCAGCTGGCGATGGGCGGCTTTGGAGGTCCTGCTGGGCTTCTGTGCGAGGTCCGGACACCATTCTCAATCTTTCAGCAATCTCCAAAGCATCACGATTATTGGTGTCCACAACTAACAGTTCACGCACATCCAGCATGGCCATTTCATACTTCCCCATCGCTTCAAATGCGCGAGCTCTCCTTAAAAGAGCTCGGACATACCGAGGCTGTACCTGAAGAGCCGAAGTACACTCTGATATCACAGCATCATAGTCAATAGGTTTCATTTGCATCATACACGCAGCTCGGTTGCTGTGAAAGACTGCTCGATCAGGACTTGTTTTAGGGGTAAGTTCAAGGGCATTTTCATATTGTTGAAGGGCACCTAAATAGTCTTTAGCCTGAAACCTCCTATTGCCCTCTTCCTTTAGCTCATGGGCTCTTTTTAAGTAAGCTGATGAATCTAAATTAACACCACCATTAGCAACGGGAGCGGGGGAAGAGTTATCCCCTCCAGAAACCTGGTATTGGCTCTGGGCTTGGTTTCCAGTGATCTTCTTTTTACTATGCCTAGACTTCCCCATAGACTACTTTTAAATCCTTCCAAGCCTCGAACTTTACGGTGTAAATATTCAAATTTTCAATAAATAAGCTTTATCGTCGATGCTTTTCAGTATCGATTAACACCTTTTTCTAAAAATAATAGATAACATAACAAGAAAAAAGTAAATGAGGGAAAGAAAAGAACACTGACAGGTACAAATCTCACGCCTTTATTGAACTGATTGATTGCTTATCGGATTTGAATGTCGAAATCCACTAGCAAAATAGAAAGAATATCGAAACTATCTTTTGTATAGATGGAACGAATTCAGAGTCTGGTGTGTGAAAAAGATGGTGTCTAGCCAGGTAACAGAGCTGGAGTTTGAAACCCTAACTTGAAAATGGAATCGATGCCCCACGTGCGAGTTGTATCTGTTCTTGGTGATTGGGCCCAAATAGTTTGGGCTAACCATTTTGTTTGAGCCCAAAATACAGTAACAACGATTTCCATTGTCTGACTGATCGAATCACATCGTTGTATCTACTTATTTATATATAAAAAAACCATGATTTCAAAAAAATTATCAAACCACACTGCATGCAATAGTTTGGTCGCAATTTGTAAGAGAAACACGACCACCACACCGAATAATTTATAAATTTATATTTTTATTAGTAATAGATACAAAACATATTCATCTACTGTATTTTCTTACCCACTGATTGACCTTTACAAAAATTTGTTTATGTTATTGTTTTTTCTTTATAAAATATAATAAGTTTGGCATTACTATTCAATCGTGGGAAAAAACTTGTGTGAGACGGTCTCATGAGTCGTATCTTGTGAGACGGATCTCTTATTTGAGTCATCCATGAAAAAGTATTACTTTTTATGCTAAAAATATTACTTTTTATTGTGAATATCGGTAGGATTGACCCGTCTCACAGATAAAGATTCGTGAGACCATCTCACAAGAGACTAATTCTCGATCGTGTTGCTTAATTTTATGTTTGAAAATTCAGTACTTATTGGTTTTCACTTATTTATTTATGAGTGGATCTCATGTGAGACCGTCTCACGGATCAAAATATGTGACACGGGTCAACCCTACCCATATTCACAATAAAAAGTAATACTCTTAGCATAAAAAGTAATACATTTTTCATGGGTGACCTAAATAAGATATCCGTCTCACATATACGAACCGTGATTTATTTGTTTCTTAAAAAAACCACGTAATTGTCTGAAACCGTGCAGTAGATTTTAATTAAAAACATCTGACTTACAAAAATGCTTAGAACCGAACTATAGATGACAATTCGACTTGAATTTATAGTGAAAAATATAATCCTTCCTTGACTAGAGAAAACATTTTATCGAACTAAATTGATTTAAAAATTAACGAAGTAATTCGATTTTTGAATGAGTTTCAATCATTTTTTAATATTATTGGATTATGACCAAGACGACGTCTCGATGTGACCTTAACAAGATGGTATGATAGAACATCTGTCATTTTATTAAAATTATAATTAGTTGTAAGTGTTTAACCAAAAATTATATATTATATATAATCTAAATATTGTATTTCAATCGATCTTTCAAGCAGAAAATTGTTGTTCCGGCTACTCTTTGAAGTCAAAACAAATTATGATGTTGTTCTACTCGAATTAGTAAACATATAAAATGAATCCCTCTATAAAAATTTCAAATTATTAAATTATCTCCAAACCATTTGAAATAATATTCTTAAAATATTCTCTGTTATTTTATTTATAAATTTATTAGAAAACTAATATACGAAAATCTTACACTTAAAATAACAATTAATTAGAACTTGATTTAGTCTGCGAAATTAACTAATTTAAATAAGTTTATGAAAAAAAAGATTAACAAAATCCGCAAATACAACAAATGATTTAGTAAAAATACATTTTTTATTAATATCAAGTTTCTAAAAAGCATTAGGCGGTAGATGGGCGACCACCCAACGTGTAGATGCCTAATCACGCGCCTAGACGGTAACTAGGTGGTTTTTAAAAATATATTAATTAATTATAAAAATATGTAAAATATTTTATAATATAAAAAAGTAGTCAAAATATGCATAAATGTTTTCAACATTTTCATTATGTTTTTTTCAAACATGCTTATTAATGTGCATAAATTTTTTATGTATATATATTTTAACAAAATATGCATAAATTTGTTCAACTAATTTTTTTTTAAAAGAATTATTAATATTTTAAATTTATTTTTTTAAAAAAAAAAATCGAACCGCCTAGGCGGTCGATTTTTCCAACACCACCTAGAGTCATCGATTTTCTAAAGATCGAGACGATGGGTAACGACCTACACGGTTTTAGACGTCGCCTTTTAGAACACCGACGTAACTTTGATTTTATAATTATGTGATAAATTGTAATTTATGTAACTTTGATTGTATAATTATTTCATATGCTAATTTATTTACATTAAAAAAATATTTAATTTTCTCAACTTATTTCATATAATAATATATCGTAAATATAATAAAAAATATATATACTTGAATGTTGAGACCAAGTGTAATGCCCGGAACGTTAAACCTAGTAATCTGTAATTATTGATTTATTATTGATATGATTATGAAAGGATTAATCGGGACATGAAATAAGATTTCATATGAAGGGGCAATTTTTGGACATAACTAGTGGCGCCCGAGCGGTAAGAAATGACCGCCCGAGCGCCAAAGTTCCATAAAAACACGTCTTGGACAAAAGATGTGGCGCCCGGGCGGTAGTTTGTGACCGCTCGAGCGCCAAGGTGCATTAGGAAATTCTTCGGACAGAAAGCTTCGCGCCCGAGCGATAAAGATTAACCGCTCGAGAGCCGATCAAGATACATGAAATTGTGCCACGTCTCTCTATCATGCAACGTTGGTATATATATATATATATATATATATATATATATATATATATATATATATATATAATATATATATATATATATATATATATATATATAGTCACACACACACATGCTAATCTTCCTCAAAAAGGGAGAACCGAGAAAAAGGGTCAGGAGAAAGTGCACAGAAATCCTTACGCCTTTTGTGAGAAATCAGTCCGTCCGAATTGTAATCTGGACTTCGGTACTGAGTTCCTAGCAACGTAGGCTACAACTGGACGTAAGTTTTACTACGTTTTGACATGTTTTGAAATTATGATATTGTCAAAATCGAATGGAATTCATATATGATGTTCTTGACATATTAGATATCATAGAATCGAAGTCAGATTAAGAAAATGATTGATTTTGAATTGTTATGAATTTTTAGGATATATTGAGTTCTACCAAACAGATTTGAATTACGGTTGGATTACAGATTGTATTGAATATGAGTTATGGATTGTAACTGTTATCTGATGATAGGGTATTGACGGGGAGATTGAAATTGTACCGTTATGCCGTTGATTTTGAATTAAATCCAGATTAATCAGATTGTTAGTAATTTGAAAGGTATATATTGATATGAGATTATTGGTATTGCCATTGTCAGATTGAGGGATTGACAGAGTTTGAATTCCAGACCGAAACTGCAACGAAAGGTATAAGTCAATGTGTATTGGGACATCGACTCAAGTAGGATGTACTTGAGTTTCCCTAAATCACATACTTATTATTTGTTTATCATTGTGTTTAATGATTTGATTTAAATGCTTGTTCTATGGAGTTATAGGAGCATGCATTAGACGAGTAATCTTGTGACAGAAGTACCTGATAGTGGCAGGTAACCACGGGTACATTGCACGATATCACAAGATATGGTGATAGACCATAGTCTATGACGGATGCGTCTGGACACTGGATGTTTCGTTATATCGACTTGGATAGAACTGGAGTCTTTTCTATTACTGTTTGTCGATATAGGAATGCCACATCTGGACTCCGGGATCCCTAGGCTAGGATTGAGTCTAGTCTGAATCGTGGAGTCACGAGTATTGTCGACAGATTGATATTGTTTACATTTCTGATTTTGATATGTATTACTGTTAGCTGTTTCATGCTTTGTATTGAACATATGACTGCATGTTCTTTGATTTATACTGGGATTTATTCTCACCGGAGTTATCCGGCTGTTGTCTTGTTTGTATGTGTACATGACAACAGGTGGGACAGGTTCAGGGTCCAGGAGATGAGGAGAGATCGTGATTAGAGTGGAGGCTCCGGACTTGGATTAGATATAGGGTCGAACACTTGATATTAGATGTTTAAACCTTGGTTAAATAAATGTTTGGGGTACAGGACTTGTACTTTTATTTTATACTGATTTGTATCTTAGTTGGATTTCACTACGTTCCGTATTTAAAAAAAAAAAAATTTAGACCCTGTTTTATAATTGATTAATTAGTCCCAATGATGATTATGATTATGATTAGCGTCCAGGGTCCCCACAACAGGTGGTATCAGAGCGATAGATCATTGAGATTGAGATAGGAGCTAGTGAGCGGGGTAGAATGAGGTTTCTTTCCTTGCTTGTGATTGCTAGCATGATTTACTGCTTTATAATACATGTTCATCTGTTTATCTGATTTGATTTGAAAACATGTGTTATTGAATATGAATTGGAGCTAATTCT
This sequence comes from Primulina eburnea, assembly GCF_022965805.1. Lineage (NCBI taxonomy): Eukaryota > Viridiplantae > Streptophyta > Magnoliopsida > Lamiales > Gesneriaceae > Primulina > Primulina eburnea. The sequence goes on from NC_133108.1 coordinate 8,586,927, forward strand.
GGATCAGCAGTAAGAGGATCGGAAGAGGATTGAAACTGGATTTTGTTTGGGATTGCTAACCCTTTTGAGTTTCAGATATGCCTCCGAGAAGACTACCGGAGCAGGGTAGTACATCGAACCCTCCCATGGATGTGACAGCGGCACCCATGGAGACACTGTTAAAAAGATTTCAATCATTCCATCCACCCACTCTGAAAGGAATTGAAAAATTCAGTGGATTGTGAAAGTTGGCTGGATGATATTGAAATGATGTTTGATTCGTTGGAATATACTGATGAGAAGAAGGTGAAACTGATAGGACACCAATTGCATGACATTGCCAAGAACTGGTGGATCAACACAAAAAGGGCATTGGAACACCGAGGTACGATTATTACCTGGAGTGTATTTAGAACTGAATTCTATCAGAGGTTCTTTCCAGTGTCATACAGGAAGGACAAGGGAGCCGAGTTTGCGAACTTGAGACAGGGCCAACTTAACATCGAGGAATACGTGGCCAAGTTTTCTTCACTGTTGCGCTTTGATCCACATGTGGTGGATCATGACGAGGCTGTGACGGATCAGTTCATTAACGGCCTGAATCCGAAAATATTTACGTTGGTGAACACGGGAAGACCGAACAACTTTACCGATGCTTTGAATAGAGCCAAAGGAGTCGAAGCCGGTCTGATAAGACAGAGAGGAGCTTCGTTTATGCTTCCAGCACCGGGATCACAGCAACCACCTCCTCGATTTGAAGGTGGCAGCAGTAGTGGCGGAAAGAAGGACTTCTTGAAGACGAGAGGAAAGCAGTTCAAGAAGTCAGGGAGCAATTCTTCTAGTTCTGGGAGTCCTCGACAAAGCCAGAGCTATACCGGACCTATTTGCAATACTTGTGGAGAGAAGCATTCCATTGAGCAGTGCCGAGGAGTGTTTGGCAGCTGCCGTATTTGCAAGCAACATGGACACTTTGCTCGAGTGTGTCCCCAGAGAGGTGCCCAGGGATTCCAGGCAGCTGAGTCATCTGGATCAGCGGCTCAGGCAGGTAGACGACCATCTGCTATTCATTCTTTTCAGCCAGCACCATCTACCCAGTCACAGCAGAGGCCAGGAGGGAGCCAAACAGTGAGCCAGTCCCCCTAGACAGCAGGCCCGAGTTTATGCTCTGACTGAAGAGTAGGCACATGATGCACCTGATGACGTTGTAGCAGGTAACTGTTTTATTTCGGGTTATCCTGCATACGTATTGATTGATACTGGTGCATCGCATACATTTATTTATGAGAGGTTTGCATTGAGTCATGCATTACCTATTGAGTCATTATCTGCGGTAGTGTCTGTTTCCTCCCCGTTAGGGACATGTTTGATATCAGTGAAGTTTGTGAAATCTTGTATATTGCAGTACGATGGACATAAGATTGAGTTAGATTGTATTGTGCTTGGGATATCTGATTTTGATTGTATTATCGGTATTGATACACTGACCAAGTACCGAGCTACAGTCGATTGTTTCCACAAGATTGTTCGATTCAGACCTGAGATGACTGAAGAGTGGAAATTTTACGGTAAGGGTTCTCGAGCTAGAATTCCTTTGATATCTGCAATGAATATGACTCGATTATTGCAGAAGGGATCGGATGGATTCCTGGTATATTCAGTTGATTTACTGAAATCGAGCCCATCATTGGCGGACTTGCCGGTGGTGTGTGAGTTTGTTGATGTCTTTCCGGATGAGATTCCTGGATTACCTTCGATTCGAGAAATAGACTTCAGCATCGAGTTGATGCCAGGAACAGTTCCGATCTCGAGGACTCCTTACAGGATGGCACCGATCGAATTAAAAGAATTGAATGAACAGTTGGAGGATTTACTGACCAAGGGGTATATCAGACCGAGTGTTTCTCCTTGGGGTGCTCCAGTACTGTTCGTGAGAAAGAAGGATGGGTCGATGAGACTTTGTATAGATTACCGGCAACTGAACAAGGCAATGGTAAAGAATAAATATCCATTGCCTTGTATTGATGATTTATTTGATCAGTTGCAGGGTTCTTCGGTGTATTCCAAGATCGACTTGAGATCTGGATACCATCAATTGAGAGTCAGGGACTCTGATATCTCTAAGACTGCCTTCAGAACCAGGTATGGACACTATGAATTTATTGTCATGCATTTGGTTTGACGAATGCACCAGCGGTATTTATGAGATTGATGAACCGCGTCTTCCAGAAATATTTGGATGATTTTGTTATCATATTCATTGATGATATATTGATTTATTCAAAGAATATGATTGAACATGCTAATCATCTGAGGATTGTGTTGCGAACTTTGAGGACGGAGAAACTGTATGCTAAACTGTCGAAATGCGAGTTCTGGTTGAAATAGGTGATATTTCTGGGACATATTATATCAGGAGACGGGATATCTGTTAATCCCAGCAAGGTTGAGGCAGTGATTTCTTGGCCGAGACCGACATCTGTACCAGAGATTCGCAGTTTTATGGGTTTGGCAGGATATTATCGCCGATTCATTAAAGATTTTTCGAGCATTGCCAAACCGATTACGCAGCTGACTCAGAAAAATGCTCCATTTGTTTGGTCTGAGGAATGTGAGACCAGTTTCCTCGAATTGAAAAAGAGATTAACCAGTGCACCGGTGTTGACTATCCCGTCAGGGTACTGGTGATTTTGTTGTTTATTGTGATGCATCTCACCGAGGATTGGGTTGTGTTTTGATGCAGCGAGGGCATGTGATCGCTTATGCCTCAAGACAACTGAAACCCCATGAATCTCGATATCCAATTCATGATCTTGAATTGGCAGCTATAGTCTTTGCGTTGAAAATATGGCGACACTATCTGTACGGTGAGAAGTTCGAGATTTATTCTGATCATAAAAGTTTGAAATATCTCTTTTCACAGTCAGAATTGAATATGAGACAGCGGAGATGGCTGGATTTATTGAAAGATTTTGATTGTGAAATCAAATACTATCCGGGGAAATCTAATGCAGCAGCAGATGCACTGAGTCGAAAGGTATGTTCTCTATCCTTATCAACTATGGGAGTCTCGAATTTGATTGAGGACTGCTGTTTGGCTGGACTAGTATTTGAGACAGATAAGAGACCAATGAGATTATATACTATTCAAGCGGAACCGGAACTGATTGTGAGAATTAAAGCGGCTCAGAAAGGTGATCAGAATATACAGAAGTCGATTGCTATGGTTAGCACTGGACATCGATCGGAATATCAAGTTCAAAATGGTATTTTGTATGTGAATAATCGTCTTGTGGTGCCGAATGCTTCGAAGTTGAGACAGCAGATACTGACAGAAGCGCACAACAGTCGATTTAGCATTCATCCTGGTGGCAGGAAAATGTATAATGATTTAAAGACACAGTATTGGTGGAAACAAATGAAAGCGGACATTGCTACATTTGTATCAAAGTGTCTCAATTGCCAACAGGTGAAAGCTGAGAGGAAGAAACCAAGAGGATTGTTACAGATTTTGTCTATTCCTGAATGGAAATGGGATCACATTTCCATGGATTTTGTGACACAATTACCGAGATCCTCCCGAGGTTATGATGCGATTTGGGTCGTGATTGATCGATTGACCAAATCCGCATGTTTTATTCCATACAAGATGACATATAGATATGATCAGATGGCCGATATCTATGTTAAGGAAGTGATTAGACTGCACGGAGTGCCGAAGTCAATTGTTTCAGACCGTGATCCTCGGTTTACATCGCACTTTTGGCAAAGTTTGCAGCAAGCTCTAGGTACGAAATTGCATCTTAGTATCGCATATCATCCACAGACTGACGGACAGTCAGAACGGACGATTCAGACATTGGAAGATATGCTGAGAGCAGTAGTGCTTGATTTTAGCATTAATTGGCAAGATGCATTACCTCTTTGTGAATTTTTGTACAACAATAGCTATCAAATGAGTATTGAAATGGCACCATTTGAAGCGTTGTACGGAATGAAGTGTCGATCGCCTCTTTATTGGGATGATATCTCTGAAGTTCCTGAGACTGGACCTAATATGATCAGAGATATGATTGAAAAAGTGAAATTGATTCAGAAGAAAATGAAGGCAGCCCAGGACAGACAAGCCAAATATGCCAACCTTCGACGTAGACCGTTGGTATTTGAGGCAGAAGACCGAGTGTTCCTGAAGATTTCACCTTTCAGGGTTGTTGTCCGATTTGGAAAGAAAGGGAAGTTGTCTCCACGATACGTCGGTCCTTATGAGATTCTCGAGAAGATAGGAGATCTTGCCTATCGACTAGCATTGCCGCCTTCTTTATCTGGAATACATGATGTCTTTCATGTATCAATGCTGCGGAAATATCTCCATGATGATTCTCATGTGATTCAGCCAGACGAGACCGAGCTGGATAAGACATTGAGTTATGTCGAGAAACCGATCCGGATTATCGATCGTAAAGAAAAACGGCTCAGAACAAAGACAATTCCTCTGGTGAAAGTGCAATGGACTCGTCATGGTGTTGAAGAAGCTACTTGGGAGACTGAGTCTGATATGAGACGATAATTCCCAGCATTATTTCACTGATGTAAATTTTCATATACAGTTCTTGTATATATATACTCCTTGTTAATACGAAAAAAATGCATGTGATTTCGAAGACGAAATCGTATTTTAGGGGGGGAGAAATGTAATGCCCGGAACGTTAAACCTAGTAATCTGTAATTATTGATTTATTATTGATATGATTATGAAAGGATTAATCGGGACATGAAATAAGATTTCATATGAAGGGTGCAATTTTTGGACAGAACTAGTGGCGCCTGAGCGGTAAGAAATGACCGCCCGAGCGCCAAAGTTCCATAAAAACACGTCTTGGACAGAAGATGTGGCGCCCGGACGGTAGTTTGTGACCGCTCGAGCGCCAAGGTGCATTAGGAAATGCTTCGGACAGAAAGCTTCGCGCCCGAGCGGTAAAGATTAACCGCTCGAGCGCCGATCAAGATACATGAAATTGTGCCACGTCTCTCTATCATGCAACGTTGGTATATATATATATATATATATATATATATATATATATATATATATATATACACATGCTAATCTTCCTCAAAAAGGGAGAACCGAGAAAAAGGGTCAGGAGAAAGTGCACAGAAATCCTTACGCCTTTTGTGAGAAATCAGTCCGTCCGAATTGTAATCTGACTTCGGTACTGAGTTCCTAGCACCGTAGGCTACAACTGGACGTAAGTTTTACTACGTTTTGACATGTTTTGAAATTATGATATTGTCAAAATCGAATGGAATTCATATATGATGTTCTTGACATGTTAGACATCATAGAATCGAAGTCAGATTAAGAAAATGATTGATTTTGGAATTGTTATGAATTTTTAGGATATATTGAGTTATACCAAACAGATTTGAATTAAGGTTGGATTACAGATTGTATTGAATATGAGTTATGGATTGTAACTGTTATCTGATGATAGGGTATTGACAGGGAGATTGAAATTGTACCGTTATGTCGTTGATTTTGAATTAAATCCAGATTAATCAGATTGTTAGTAATTTGAAAGGTATATTGATATGAGATTATTGGTATTGCCATTGTCAGATTGAGGGATTGACAGAGTTTGAATTCCAGACCGAAACTGCAACGAAAGGTATAAGTCAATGTGTATTAGGACATCGACTCAAGTAGGATGTACTTGAGTTTCCATAAATCACATACTTATTATTTGTTTATCATTGTGTTTAATGATTTGATTTAAATGCTTGTTCTATGGAGTTATAGGAGCATGCATTAGACGAGTAATCTTGTGACAGAAGTACCTGATAGTGGCAGGTAACCACGGGTACATTGCACGATGTCACAAGATATGGTGATAGACCATAGTCTATGACGGATGCGTCTGGACACTGGATGTTTCGTTATATCGACTTGGATAGAACTGGAGTCTTTTCTATTACTGTTTGTCGATATAGGAATGCCACATCTGGACACCGGGATCCCTAGGCTAGGATTGAGTCTAGTCTGAATCGTGGAGTCACGAGTATTGTCGACAGATTGATATTGTTTACATTTCTGATTTTGATATGTATTACTGTTAGCTGTTTCATGCTTTGTATTGAACATATGACTGCATGTTCTTTGATTTATACTGAGATTTATTCTCACCGGAGTTATCCGGCTGTTGTCTTGTTTGTATGTGTACATGACAACAGGTTGGACAGGTTCAGGGTCCAGGAGATGAGGAGAGATCGTGATTAGAGTGGAGGCTCCGGACTTGGATTAGATATATGGTCGAACACTTGATATTAGATGTTTAAACCTTGGTTAAATAAATGTTTGGGGTACAGGACTTGTACTTTTATTTTATACTGATTTGTATCTTAGTTGGATTTCACTACGTTCCGTATTTAAAAAAAAAAAAATTAGACCCTGTTTTATAATTGATTAATTAGTCCCAATGACGATTATGATTATGATTAGCGTCCGGGTCCCCACACCAAGAAATTTATGTTGGCAGGATTCTTGGACTATAAAATGCTGGACTCCAAAATAGTGATAAGTCAAGTTCAAAAACTCCAAATGATCTTGCATGATATTCATGCGGAGGGCATGATATTGATTGGAACTTTCCAAGTAGCATCCAACATTGAAAAGCTGTTTCTGGATTAGAAATATTTCAAGAATTATCTGAAACATAAACGAAAGAAGATGAATGTGAAAGAGCTGATTGTTAAGCTTCATATTGAAGAAAACAACAAGGTATTTGGGAGAAAGATTTTTAATCCTTCTATGACTAAAACCAGCATCGTCGAGCATGGACAGTGCTTGAAAGTCAAGAAATTAACTGGTTGAGATGGTGTCGGTGCCAAGTTGGGACTCAAGAAAAATGTATTCAAAAAAAAAAATTTCAGGGAAATGCTTCAATTGTGACGGTCTGGGTCACAGAGCTTCTGAATGGAAGAAAACAAAAAAATTAAAGAGATAAATATGGTTGAGGCCATGTCTCAGAAGGTTTTTAATATGAACCTATGTGTTGTCATTTCTGCAGTGAATTTTGTGGGTTTAAATCCACGAGAGTGGTGGATTGATATTGGTGCCACTCACCACAGTGTGCTCCGATAAGGAGATGTTCGTGAATCTTGATGAATTGGAGAATGGAGAAAATGTGTACATAGGAAACTCTGCTACATCTGATATCAAGGGTCAAAGAAAAGTGATCTTGAAAATGACTTAGTGTGAAATAACTTACTCTCAACAATGTGTTGTATGTTCCAAAATTGGAAGCATATGGTATCCTGTTCGCTTTTGAATAATCATGACTTTCGTGTTCTTTTATATTCAGACAAATTTGTTTCGTCAAAATGTGGAATGTTTGTTGGAAAGGGTTATGTTAATGATGGCTTGTTTAAGCTTAATGTAATGGAAATTAAGCCAAAAATAAATAAAGTGAATGCTTATGCTTATATTATTGAGTCTTCCAATTTGTGGCATAGTAGACTAGGACATGTTAATTATGATATAATTCGTAAAATAATTAACTTGAAAAGCATACCCACGTAGACATAAATGCGAAACTTGTGTGGAAGAAAAACTATAAGATCGTCTTTCCAAATTATTGAGAGAAATAGCGAACCTCCCGATTTAATTCACTCATCTATTTGTGATTTAAGAAGAATGCAAAAATGTGATGGAAATAAATATTTAATTATTTTTATTGATGATAACACAAAATTCCGTAACGTGTATCTTCTTAAAAGTAAAGATGAAATCATAAATAAGTTAGTACTTTACAAAAGTGAAGATGAAAATCAAATTAACAAGAAAACTAAGGTGATAAGAAGTGATCGTAAAGATAAATATGAATTACTATTTGTTGAGTTATATGCTCAACATGGAATCATACAAGAAAAACTGCATCTTATTCTCCTCAACAAAATGACTATGCAGAATAAAAATTTTGTTTTTGAAATAAATGATGAATGCATTATGGTTGAGTTCTAGTTTACGGATAACATGTGGGCCAAAGCTATTTTAATATCTAATTACCTTTTATATAAGGTGTATCAAAAGAAAAAAGATAAAAACCATATGAGTTATGGAAAGGAAGAACACCTTCTTACCAATACTTGCAAGTGTGTGGTGTCTTGCCAAAGTGACAGCACATTCTCCGAACAAGGTAAAAATACGACAAAAAATTGTTGATTGCATTTTCACTGGATATGCCCAAAATAGTAGTGCTTATCGTTTTCTTGTGTATGAATCTCAAATACCTGATATCCACAAGAATACAATAATGGAATCGAGAAATGCCCCGTTCTTTGAACACGTGCTTCCATACAAATCTAAAGAAGAGAGTTCTTCTAAAAGATCAAATGAGACAATGGAAAAGAAAAAGATATTCATAATGAGGTTGAACCCAGACGTAGCAAGAAAGCCATGATGGAAAAATTCTTTGGTTCAAATTTGTTACTTTCATGTTGGAATGTGAACCTCAAAACTTTAAAGAGGTAGTGAATTTATCTGAGAGAGCTCAATGGAAAAATAAATTAATTCCGAAATTGAATCCATTTTGTAAAATCATATGTGAGAATTAGTGAATCTTTATCCGAGAAGCAAACCGCTAGGTTAAAATGGATTTTTAAATGAAAAATGAATCCGATGAAACAATAGAAAAGTATAAAGTCAGATTGGTAATCAAGGGTTACCGTCAACATGAAAGGGCTTGACTACTTTTACACTTATTCTTCGGTAAGGAGAATAACATCAATTACTTGAAATTTCATTTATGCAGCATCTTGAAGTACACCAGATGGATGTAAAAACAATTTTTCTAAATAAATATTTAGAAGAGAAAATTTATATGGAACAACCTGAAGGTTTTTCTATGCTTGGACATGAAAACAATGTTCGTAAACTGGTGAAGTCTTTGTAGCTTAAAACAAGCACCAAAACAATTACACGAGAAATTCGATCAAGTCATGATAGATAGTGGTTTTAAGTTCAATGAGTGTGACAAATGTGTATACGTTAAAGACACTGAAAATAATTATGTTATTTTATGTTTTACGTAAATGACATGATTATATTAAGAGCAATGATAAGATGATTAAATCCACGACGAAGATGTTGAACTCAAGATTTGATACGAAAGACATGAGATTAGCTATTGTGATTCTTGGAACTAAAATACACAGAACCTCAAAAGGGCTTCTTCTAAGCCAAAGCCATTATGTTGACAAAATTCTTGAGAAATTCAACAAGGATGATTCTGCATTGGCGAGAACTCCGATATATATGAATCAACATCTATAGAAGAATCAAAGTGAGAGTGTCTCAATTAGAATATTCTCATATAATTGGAAGTCTAATGTACTTAATGAGATGTACAGAACCGGATATCGCCTATGTTGTCAACAAATTGAGTAAATTCATGAGTAATCCAAGAACTAAACATTGGAAATCAATTGTGATATTGATGGGGTACTTAAGGTATACTCGTGATTATGGACCACAAGTTACCAGATATCCTGTTGTAATTGAAGGATACAATGATACAAACTAGTTGTCTATGAAATACTCGAATTCTACAAGTGAATTTGTATTCACACTAGGAGGTACAAAAATTACATGAAAATATTTTAAACAAAATGTAATATCCAGATCTATAATGTAATCTAAATTTATATCATTTGAAAAATTCGCTGAAAAGGCTGAATGGTTTCGTCTATTCTTAGAAGATATTCTTGGATGGGAAAAAATTATGCTAGCTATATGCATTCATTGTAATAGTCATTCTGTGATTGGAAGGACACAAAGCAATATGCATAATAGTAAGTCCAGATGTATACGTCATAGACATAATATCATAAGACAATTACTTTTAACTGGAGTTATCTCTGTTGATTATGTAAAGTCGAAGGATAATATAGTGGATCCACTAACCAAAGGGTTAAACAGAGAATTGGTTGTGAAATCCTCTAGGGGAATGAGACTCAAGACTATAGAATAAATTGGTGCGAAAGAAAACTCAACCTATGCTGACTGCATATCTCAAGAACTAGGTTTAACGTGACAACCTATTTGCACTGATTTGGTGAATCAATGTGGAAGAGTTATCTCTGGTTTATTCCTAAAGCGAAACAGTGAATTTGGAGGATAAGTTTACGAATTTTAATGATTCTTATATATCAGTAATTGAACAGAACAATATTCGTTGTTCTTTATTTAGAATCACCTATGTGAAAGAGAAATGGAGCTGCTTCGAAAGAATTGCAAGGCTTGTTCCTAGACCCTCTCGCAGAATCAAGCATGTGTTCATGGCCATAAAGACACAATCATGAGAACTAAACTATATCAAGGAGACTCTTGTGTGAAGTATTTTTTAAATTTACACAAAATGCAGAACAATTCAAGGACATCACATCTATTGTCATCTAGTAAATAAAAATATATACACAAAGAAAGGTTCAAAGAGTAACATTTAACTATACAGTTCAAGAACATCACATCTACTGTTATCTAGTAAATAAAAGTATATTCACAAGGAAAGGTTCAAAGGGTCACACCTAACTGCTTTTGAACTTTTATCATGATAATTTTCGTATATATTTTTATTTCTATTCATGTGAGGGATTATTGATTTTTTTGTATGGAAAGAAAAATTAATTAGCTCATGTAGTGACTTTGGACCATATCAATTTTAATTAAAGGACATGTGTGTGTGTGTGTAAAGTGAGTTTCAAATGATCTTTGACTTTATGAAAGGTCAAATGACCATTGATATTCTGAAAGGTCAAATAAAAATGATTTTTTTGAAAGATTAAATAACTTTTGCTTTTCTGAAAGATCAAATGACCTTTTTTTTTGGAAAGGTCAAATTATTTTGATTAAATAATCTTTAGTTTATGTAAGGTCAAATAACATTTTTGAAAGGTTAAATAACCTTTCCTATTATGAATGGTCAACCTTTTTTCCTATAACATGTATATATATATAGTTTATGTAAGGTGTCATAACATTTTTTGAAAGGTTAAATAACCTTTCCTATTATGAATGGTCAACCTTTTTCACACACACACACACACACACATATGCACATCCTCCTCATTTTCAAATGAATAACTTCAAATAACTTTCATAACTTTCTTCTTCTCCCGACTTATATGTCACTACTATTTCATCTAAATCGTGATAAAATTTAGGTATTGTTCAATCCGCCGGTATCAGACTTTGTGTCAAGTTATTGCAGATATCACCGTTGTATTCTAATAAACAATCGTCCATAGTGAACATCAAAGAATTGTACGAGGGGACATATGTTTTAAGGAAACTGTAACATATTACATGCCTTGATTTGGTTTCATTTTTTTAACTTTATCTTTGGAGGATCGGTATGCATTGGTTCGAATATTATATGAAGTCTAATTTATTTTGTTATTAATTGTATTTTAATTTACAATTGTAATATCAATTCTTCCATAATCAATATTTCGAAATTATCTTCATTTATCTCAACAAAATCAGGAGATGTGGTGATGGGACTAAAATCAACAAAGCGTCTTAGAACTAAAAAATTTTGATTTACAAAATATATAAGAAATAAAAACAATTTATTTTTTAAAAAATAACCATGCTACGCCATTTCTGGCGCAGCAACAGTCCTTTTTCTAAAAAAATAAAAAATATGGGCTACTAATTCAATCTTTTTCTTCCCAAAAAATTTCATACACTCACCCCGAATCTTATAATGATATGATCCGAGTGAATAGGGCGAGCTTGGTCGGACAAACCACCGAATCTGATAAGAAGTTGATGAGGGAAAAGTGAGCCGCAAGATATATCCAAATTGAGAGTATCTCTCTGGAGTAGGGCTGCAATGATATCTTGGAAACAGGAAGACAAACAGGTGAATGGACGCCAGAAGGGTGTCCAACGTGGTCACTCCGATGCTTAAGTTAGCAGGTAAAAAACGAAGAACTAATGTAGCTTTACAGAAAATAATGACACTGGTGTATATGTGTGTGTATTTAATGCAAATTAAACTTGAGAAGAAAGATAATGATAGCCTTGTTTTCAGTGACTATTTACCACTTATAGTCATCTAATATCAAGTTCTTGTCATGTCGATCTGTCCTTTCTATCACGTCAAATCAGTATGATTCTGTTAGGCACACTTATCGAGATAAGATATCACATGCTCTCACGCTCGAGTGCAGTATTATTAATGAGGCATCTCGGGTAGAGAGCTATAACCCGAGAATTCATCCGAGAGCTTGGGCTTCTGGTTGCCCGGGTAAATGACGTCTCGGGCACTCACCTCCCCGGTTATTTATGAGCTCCTTCTGCAAACTTACCATGATCCGGGCTATCTATTTACTGTCTTGGGTCATCCATGACCCGAGCTCTTCCGGGGTATCACCAGATACCTTCCAAATTACGGGAGGATCCAAAATTAGTTTGGAGGACAGTAAAATATGAAAATAACACTACTAGAAAAATTACAGGTGAAATTTGAAATTCGTTTATTTAAGAGGCAATTAGCCAAGTAATATGAAGTTATTCGAAATTGGTTTATTAATATTTGGTGCTTTGGGTTAGAATCGGAAAATGGCTTTCACTTGGCATAGTATTTTGTTTCATATGAATCTTAATATTCAGCTTTGGTTAGATAATTCTGGTTCTTTTTGTGGCTACGGTATGTAGCATGGGAAAGAGATTGATAGTATTGATTGATCCTCAGTATGAAGCATAATTTATCTTGCTTTCATATGATATAACGATGTGATGTATCGTTGAATTGTCGATAATGATCAATGCTGCCACATCTTACTCTTGGGCATCCAAAATAAATTGATTTTGAAACTTAACTCTGGAAAAGTACTTCATCTGTCTTATTCTTCTCGGTTTGCCTTTTAATTTTCTACATTGCATTGTCTTGGAAATGGATGTTCAACTTTGATAGCACTCTATGGATTTATTCTGGTAGAGATCAATGAAGCTCCTTTCAGCTTTTGTTCTTCCTTCTTTTCTTGTTGTTGGTGTGTACAAGATATGGTGGTTCGGCTCAGGAGGAACTCAAATTCCGTATTTGTACAACATTTACTGAGCAAAATAATTTTTTGCATGCTGCTGCTGTGTTCATGGTTATATTATTGTACCTCAATCTGTTTCCTCGTGTGTGTCCTTTTCCGCCTTATGTGTTATCTGCAAATACTGAGGCTGGAGGATTTTGCGTGAGTATTTGAGTGAGAATCTGATGTGGCTTCAATATTGTAGAACATCTCACGATTAGAAGGAACCTTCGAGTCATCAGCCATCGTTTTAGACTGTTCATTCTGTCAAGTCGGATTCTTGTAACATTGAGTCAGTTTGTCTCCTTACTTGTTACAACTAAACCAAGATCCACAATCAAGATTGCCACAGCAGGAGAACTCGCGGTAATCTTGTTATGCGTTTTGAATCAACTTACCTGTACTTTTGCTGATTAATCTATACTAATATAAATATATGAATTGAATTGTGAATTTACATAAATATCCTTACTTTCATTTATCTATACTAATATAAATATATGAATTGAATTGTGAATTTACATAAATATCCTTACTTTCATTTAATATTAATCATTAATTCATATTTTCATATTAATCATTAATACATATTTTCTTTTTCATTTTCTATTTCATAAAATTAAAATTAATTAATTAAAATCTATCTATATCTATATCTATACTATACTAATATAAATATGTGAATTGAATACATATTTTCTTTTTCATTTTCTATTTCATAAAATTAAAATTAATTAAAATTAAATTAATCTATCTATCTATACTAATCTATACTAATATCTATATATGAATGTGAATTGTGATTACATTGACATCAAATTCACACAAAATCACTTTATTTTTTTTCAAATTCACAAAAAATCACTTTATTTTTTTATATTACAATTTGTCATATTAATGGTGTTATTTAAGTCATTTTTTATTTTAGTTTAATAAGATCATTAATAGTGTATTTAACTCAATCAAACTAACTATTATTTTAATTTACTTTAAATTTAATTTTAAATACTTAAATTTATACATTGCCGTCAAATAATAATAGGAAAACAAAAGAGATGAGTCGGATTGAATAAAAATAAAGTATTAATAAATATTAAGGTCATACAAAATTTCTTTCTCTCATTTAAAATAAAAATATTTTCAGACTCCTCATGTGTCAATAGAAATATACGATTGAGAGAAATATTTTTCTGTAATAGATTTCAAACACTGTTTTTAAGTTATTTAGTCAATTTTTTTATAAATGCTGCTAAATAAATATTACTAAATAATATGCTATATTTGATCATTTTTTGTTCTTGCAATGAGAGGAGTTTTTTTACCCTAGCGTTAACATGTTTGATTGTTATATGTCATTTGTATTGATCATGTAATTGTGTTTGGATTGTTTTTGTTATTTGTTTGTTTGCACAAAGAAAAGAGAAAACAAAATCAAATATCCAACATAAATGGTTATTTTTCAATTTTTTATTATTAAGATATTTTGTTATTTTTTAAACACATAATGCATGTTTTCTGTTTGCTTAGATTACTTAGTTTAAAGTGAGTTAGAAAATATTAAAAAATTGAAATATTTCTTCGTTTTTACCTTATGTCTCAGAATATCAAAGAATAATATTTTTTATTTATTGGGATAAATATATTTCCAAACTTCTGTCTATAAATCAATAGTTAAATTTTTTACGACATTATTATATTATCTAATCAATTTTTTTTACTTAGATTGATAGAAGGCATTTTAATTTGAGTTTTTATGTTCTTGTTTATATTATTTTTGTAATATTATTTATTATGAAAATAATAGGTGAACTACAAAAATTGGTAGGTCTAAGAGTCCTCAGGTAAACGACAAATATGGATAAATTATTAAAATATATAATATCCAGTAGATATTTGGCATGCGCTTTTGTTCTAATTCAATGATTATGCATGATTCTAAATTTTCATTATATCACAAGTTAACGCATGTTTTGTTGTTGCTACATATATTTTGTCAATAGTTTAATATTTTTCTATGGTTTAAGAAAAATTGTGTGACTTTGTATTATATTTTTACAGCTGCTTTTCTAAATAGTTTTATTATGATTTCAAGGCACCATTTTTCATTTGTGTTTTTTTAAAGAAGTAGAATGAATATCTATAAAACGATGACATTAATAAGACGTCTTCTTTTTATTTAAAAAAATATTGGAAAATTTATACAAATTGTAAATAATATGGGTTAATATTTAATTTGAGAGTGATTTATGCTTTTTATTGTTCGTATATACTTCAATTTCTTTGTTATTGTACTAAATAAATTATTTTTAAACTTTGAGTTATCATTTTTTTTTCTTATCGAGATTGTTTGTGTTATGATTTTTTTATTCGTTTTGGTTAGTATTGTTGGCGGTAATTGATTTTTCTGATATTATATGATATGTCTTGTTGTTTATATAAAAATAAGTATGAGAGTACACCAATCAAACCACGTATTTTGAGTCTTCTGTTCTATGAAGAGAATAATAAATGGTTTCTGTGAATTATATAATTTCTTGGTTTTTCATATATATAGTCTACGAAATGCGTCAAATTTTGAACAAAAAAGTTTCGACAAACATAGGATGAAAAAAAAAGACATGTTAAATAAAAAAAATATGTTGTGTGTTACTATATTGGGTGTGATAATTGTCCCTGTTTGGTAGAGCGGTCGAACCGTGATGCTTGAGCTGCTGTGCAGTTTAACAGATTTGAGTTACACAATTACTACTAGCTATAGTTTTTGGTAAAGCGACAAACGCTCAGTCTTACAATTGGTATCAGAGCCAAGGTCACGGGTTCGATTCCCATTGATTGCAATGAGTGCAATTATATGAGGAAGATTGTTGGGTGCAATAATTGTCCCTACTTGGTTGAGCGGCCGAACCGTGGTGCTTGAGCTGTTGCGCGATTTAAAAGATTTGAGTTGCACCATTACTACTAGCTATAACTTTTGGTAAAACGGCAAGTGCTCAGTCCTACATACTATGTCCTAATTTCTGTATGATATAATTCAAGCACATTTTTTTATAGATATTTGAAATTAGGTCCAACTAAGTAACATGAAACATATACATATATATTAAATCATATTTAAAGCAAAATTTTAAGATCAAGAATGATTCAGATTTACATTTCAACGAAGCACAATGAAGAAGAAATTGAAGAATTGTATGTGTACATTAAGTGTTATATAATGATTATGTTGCTACTTCATGGTTGTGCGACATATAAATGTCAATATTTCTCAATAAAATAGTTTTTCAAAAAGAAAAAATTCTTCATTCAGAGAAAAAAAAAATACATGAAAAACAAATTGTACATAATTTTCATTCTATTTATAATGGTATGAGAACAATTCTAAAGCTTTGTTGACACAATATAATAGATGAATTCTGTGCATTTTATTGAGACATCGAGCCAGTTTCACTTTATTTCCTCCAATATTATCTCAATATATTTCGAGGTGATACGAGATTGTTTTTGTCTCTTTTTTTAGTCAAGGTGTCTAACCAGCTAATTCATAACATATATGATGTAGCATAGAAAACTCCTTGTCAAGTAAATTCACTTAGTCAAATATTGAAATTCAAATAAAATTCTACAATATTTCATCAAATTAATTTTGACTATCGTAAAATGCTTATGAAATCTAAATGGTTATATTATTAGATGAGATATTGAATAAAATAAATACTTTGACATATATTAGAATGATATCTCATATGCATATTTTAATTACATTATTTGTATCTATTCTCAAGATTTTTAAAATACAATAAATAATTTTGTATGTCGTTCTACAAGATAAAATATTATAAAACAAAATATAAACTCGCTAGAAGAAAATTTGTTTTGTTTCAATGAATAATATAATATTATGTTATAAACACAAAAAATGAGATTGAAACTATATCATCCTCATGACATGATGCACGCAATCATTATTGCAAAGCTTCCAAAAAATGACGATCAAAGATGATTTTCTTGAATTGTGTCAAATTAAATGAGGACACAATTCTAAGATATAGTCATTTGAAGAGATTTCAAGTAATTTTTCTCACAGTGATTGAGAAATAGTTGTTGAAAATTTATTAATCTTATAGCTATAGACGATCAGATATTTGCTGAGCATACCAAAATAGTTATATGCATATTATAACAAACTACGACAAAGACAGGGGCGGATCCACTGTAGGGCCGGAGGGGGCCACGGCCCCCCTGAATTTTTTTAATTTTTTTTTACTATGTAAGATATATTTTATTATTTAGTATATATATTATTTGACCCATTAAAATTTTAAGTATCTATAATTAGTCTAATGGTTAAAGACTTTCGAGGTTTACACATATGGTCCATGTTTAATTCTTTTTATACGCTGTTTTTTGTCATTGTTCTGCAATTTTTTTTTTTTTTTGAAAACCTAAATAACGGGCTTTTACAAAGTCCCAACTTAAAACCTTTATAGTTGGTTAATACAAACACAATCAAGAAAGCCATTTGAAATAATAACCTTTTGCAAAACATCTGCTATATTGTCGACTGACGAGTGAAATATTGTGGGACGTGAGTTCGGAGACACATCAGAAGGAAAGATAAGGATTCTTGGAATTTTTTCTACGTTCAGGAATTGAGGTAGACCGGACCCCCCAAACATATCATTCGGGATCCGTCCCTGGACAAAGAGTTGTTGACTTGTCAAAATCAACCAAGAAGCATATTGGAAAGTGTGTCAAGTGGATAAGATAATTTCTCTGAATCATATACCGTCTATGGTCATGATTTTTTATTTTTTATGGCTTAGTTTGTTTCATTTGATAAATGTTATTAACCATGTTTTAATTCATTTAAATATTATCAAAATTTCGTACATATATTTTCAGCAGTTTAGGTTTTTACGTGCAACGCACGTGCATTTTTCTAGTTTACTAAATTTACTAACCTGGTGTTCTTGTTATTTCACAGTTATGCTCCATCACCCTCGTGACAGGGCTTGTTATCTGCTTGCGGAGAGCAGCAAAGATAACTCACAAAGCACAGGCCATCACTTCCCTAGCAGCTAAATGGCATGCTTGTGCCACAATCAACTCATTTCATGAATTGAATGATGAAGTACCCACAGCCGAGATTGCTTCAGTCCGGACTAGCTATCCAGTCACGTCTGACATTTATATTGATGATGAAGAAATCGAAGATGACGCACTGGACAATACAAATCTCGTGCCCGTTTTTGCAAATACAGTTTCCTACCAGAGGAGGCAAGCACTCGGTGAGCATTGTCCTTTTACTATTTAGTCCCATGATATACATGTGTTGATTGGCGAACGAGCAAATCTTTGTTAAGTTGTAACTATCACACAATTCACATTCATAATCACATGTATATTTTTTATATTAGTTTTGGGCTTATGTCATTTGGTATCCCATTTACATTTGAATTAGTGGCATGTATTAAGTATAAGAATAATTGTTAAGCTTCCTTTTATTGCCCAACCTTTTGGGAAAAGTGGTTTTTGATAGCTTTAGTGAAAATTTTGCAGTGACATATTTTCAACATAACAGAGCTATGGTTTTACGCTAGAAAGGAGTTGGCTCCATACGATCCTTGCAGTTCAGCTTACTCTCACACTGTGGATATTGATCCTGTGGCTCTAGCTTCATCAGTGTGGCGTACAATTCCCTTGAGCCATTTGTGCGCAACAAGGTAAAGCTTCGACTATGTGCAAAATCTCTCTTCAAATGTGCATATATATCTAAATCAATGAAGCTTTCTTGTGGCTTTTCTGTGGTGAGATGGGGTTATTTTGTTGAACTTGAACTGAAGATGATATTTAAATTTTTTTCCTCGTTGATTTGTTTATAAGATTCTAGTACTCTATGGACTAAATGCAGCAGAGATGTATCGCTATATTTTAGGAACAATCTAATTATTTCATTACTGATTGCTCATATATAACAATGGCTGCAAACAGCTCATAAGATATCCGAGCGCTAGAAAATCAAGGAAAGAAAATAGAATTTAGTCCTTCCCTCTTGCTACCAATGCTGACACTCCATTCTTATGCCCCCGGTGGAGTAGGAATCACCTTTGGAATCGGAGTAGGAATAACCTTTGGAATCGGAACAGGATAGCTTGATGGTAGGCTGCATTGAAACATGGAAACAAGACAAGTTTTTAGTTAACATTTGGATGAATTTTTTTTGGAAAAAATCCAGCATTATGAAGGAAGCTTACAGGCACTTGACAAGGGGTAGGAAGCCTGAAAGACTGCATAGATTCGGAAGTTTCTGAGCTTTAGCAGGTAAGAATCCAGGACTCAACGGGCTTGATCTTAAACACTGGCATAAACTATCCGTATCTCCTGCACTAGCAACGGTACTGGCTCCACTGCAACACCGGATTCCGGGCATGAGAGGAAAAAAATTGGTGAGATATGTTGAACAAGGAAACATGCTTTCTAGAATCATTCCGCAATCAATTGCAGTCGCGGGTATAGGGCTCTGAACTAGAGCCATTAAACACACCACCACCATCAAAATCATTTTTGCCATGCCTGAGTTTTTTTTGCTACGCTAATTTTTGGTTGAATTCTTGAATGTTTTTTTCCTTGGTTTGCGGTACTGTATCGACAATGGATGCCTTTTATTTATACTGCTGCGGCTGGTGAATATTTAGGTGTGTGGAGTTATAGTAATTGTAAGAACTGAGCTGTAAATGGGGATGACACGAATGGTCATAATCTGGTTGGATTACTAGAATCTTGGTGAGTTTCCCACTCATGAATTTGTTTTGTGCTAGGGATAGGCATGTAACATGTTCCAAGCCCGATTGGCTGCCAAAAAATGGGCAAAAGTTTAAATTATTAAATTTTTTGTGATTTTTAAAATGAACCTAGTTTTTTCTATTTGTTAGGATCGCAAACAGAATTTATGAGTTGAATAAACTTTTTTTAAAAAAAAATCTAAAGTTGAGCTAATAGTAACAACCCTTTGCGTAAATGATTGTTTTCAACCAGCTAGATGCAATTTGACCAGTGAAAATAATTTTTCAAGTGCAAAGGGTCTGACTGAACTAGTGATTATATATATATATATATACACACACGGAACTGTTAACAAAATAATAGGACATATAATAGAAGTAGACAAAAAGTAAGCAACTAAAAATAAATAACACAAGATATATGGAAGTTCGAAGACAAAATCAATCGACGTCTTCTATATTCCACTCTGGGAAGGAATTAACTAAAAACACTTTGGTTTTACGACAATTTGTAACAACCCACATCAGTTAGAACTTATTCAATTCATACACTGAAACTCTTAATACTTCTACAATACAATCACAAAAATAACACTATCTATAGAACCCTAGGTTCAGACAAAAACCAAAACACAACTCTCTTTTAACATATAGCTTGAGCAGCTAGAGTTGGTTGTGCAACACAAATTGATCCTTATTGATCATATAAGAACAAAAAGAGTGTGTTATGGAGCAGCTCCAATATATATCAATAAAGAGTGCTCAAAATTTTTGATAAGACATATTATGATAACTTCGGTAGTCTTCTTCAGCCTTGAATCATGCCTTTAAAAACACAAACTCCTTCAATGATCAAATATTCAACAAAGAGATATTTCTGGTGATATTCGACATAAAATCAAATTGTATTTTGTCTCTTTTCCCTTCGTAATACGTTGCAATAAATGCACCTTGGCATGTATCTAAAAATGACAAATAATAGGTTCTGAAAAGTTGATACATTATAGAGAAAAGCATACGCGTATTTTTGTCTCGTTAGGAGAAATTCTTGGACAACTAGAGATGTTGTGCCTTTATTGGTCACAATCTATTCTGAAATGGCCTGCTGGTATGTACACCCAATGACTTTGTGCACAAGAATAGTGACTAGAGATCAATATGCAGTTTGAGCTTCTTAGTTATCAGCATGAGATACAGTTCAAGGAGACGAAGAGGAACTAATCATATTAAATATTTTTCCCATTTCATTTCACATGAACCACGGTGGCATCTTTTAATTCATGCATGATTTCATGGCAACAAATGGATCTACTCTCCAATAAAACGTCATCAAAATTTAATGCTAGGTTTTGAAAAAGAATTTTCGTGTCATTCCCATTTAGGTCCGATCACTAATATTTACGAAAAAACACAGAATATAAACTTTCAATCTAACACAATTAGTTATATCAAAGTGAAGAATGTATTTATTAATTTTTTGGTACCGAAATTTATTTAAAGTTTCATGTAGATGCTTCGTATATGAATACCTTTTGAATTTTTTCAAATCATCACTTCAACAAAAATAGTTTTTCGCAACGTACGTTAAAAGCATGCCGTTAATATTAGCGTACGCTATTAATAGTATGATTTTTTTCAAAATAAAAATCGTGTCTATACATTAACAGCGCACATTAAAAACACGTCGTTAATAGTATTATTAACAACGTGCTTTTAATGTGCGCTGTTAATAGTTTTAATTTTTTTTTCAAAATAAAAATCGTGTCTATACATTAACAGTGTACATTAAAAACACGTCATTAATAGTATTAATTATATATATATAAAAAAACGTGTCTATACATTAACAGCGCATATTAAAAACACGCCATATTATTAGTAACAATTTGCTTTCAATTCACGAATTTGAAGAAAAAAGCGCGCATATTACTTTTCCAAGCGCGCTCCATTTTCATTCCTGCAAGCCCAATTTCTTTTCTTTCTTTTCTGTGCGCCGATTCTTTCCGAAATCCTTGTCGCCGCCGCTACATTTCCGCCATCTTCGCTGCCACGTCCTCCTAACCGGCGCCGCCTGTGTCTGTTATTGTTGAGGCGGTTAGTAAAACTAAAATTGAAAAGCCCCAAATCGATTCTTCTTCGATTTCATGCCAGCGCCATCGTTCACCACCAAAATTGATTATCAAATTTAAAACGTAAAAATCCATGAACGGGCAATCCGGCTCTCTTTTCGCCGGTACGATTGACTTACTCCCGTTGCCCTCTCTTCTAGGTGAATATCTCTGCTCTGTATGCGATCACTTAATTTAGCTAATTTTATGAAAATAATATTGTTCTCGTGAGTGAAATTGAATAATCACTAGCATCTTAACATTTGAAGCTTCTTCTTTTCTTTGTCTTTTTCTTTTTTTCCGGATTCGAATTGAATCTTTCTGGTTATGTTAATTGAAGACTTAATTTGGGCTTTGATATTCTGGATTTATTTTGTTACAGCGTCTTTTCTATGAATTTAAGCCGTGAAACCACACATTTTCCTTTTGCGAACTCTTGAAAGTAGTGTTGCGTTTGCGAACTCTTGAGAATGCACGTAGAATGAGTAAATGTTGCATTTGCAAACTCTTCAGAGTAGTGTGTCTATTACTTCAATTTTCGCTCTGTTATTGATTGGAATTCTGTACAAATATTAAGAAAGAATTATTATGAAATCTGTTCTCGACTCTCATGTTTGTAGATTTTTAGTGGCAATGCAGGTTTTGGTTTACATATGTGTAAATTTGCCAATCCTGTCTAATAAGAATGTCTGGCATACCTCTTGTGGCTCGCGAAACTGCACAAGTCTCCATTCAACAAACTTCTACTTTGCTGTGTTGCAGCACTTCAATTAGACACCCACATGTCCACCTTTACAAACTGTAGAACCCATGAACAAGTTTAATGGATGTTTGTCTTGTGCTTAAAACTTTCTTTTTCATGCTTTGGGTGTATTCAAATGTTACTACTTTCTATTTGCACCAACTGTTTGGTTATCACAAAGCCGAAACAATAATGAAAATGATGGTATGCACATAACATTTTTCCATTTTCTGGTATTGATGTTGTATTATCCTTATGAGTTCAAAATAAATGTTAGCTGTTTCAATTAGGTTTCCAATTTAGACTGCAAAGAATTCCCAACTCAATCTATTTCCTTTTTATTTGTGATTTGACTGCATATCTTTTATGGACAATTACAGTCGCAAGGTTGCAAAACAATGTTGTGGTTTAGATTTTAGAATATGGTAATCTCTACTGCTCCTTGGGGTTTACTGCTCATGCTTACACTTATTTCAACATGGGCTGAGGATAAAGTATTCATCTTTAGTGGTTGTGTTTGAAAGATCAAGTTATGGGTGAAAGAAATAGATTATGAAGTGACGAGTCTTCTTAATCGAGTTTTGAATTTTTAACCTGAATTCATGTCTTTGACTCATTTTTTATCTGTTTCAAACTTACCAAATGGCAAACAGGCTTCACTATGAATGTGGCTCATATATTATAAATTATTATTAATTTATGAAGGACCTTGAGATTGTTTAATTCAACAAGGCTAGACAATGCCCCTTTTAAGTTTCTGAATGTATTTGTAAAGTTGGGGAATATTGATTTCTTGTTCTATTTCGATTAATCAAATTCTCAACTGTTTCCTCTTTCTGTCATGTTTCTTGGAACATTAATTTAAATGGATTTTAGGAAAATATAAGCTGTTTTTCAGCCAGTACAATGTGAACCAGTTGGCAGAGATATTCAATGTATTTTCCTTTTCTATTGAACTGTTTTACCTGTGGTTTTTGGGGGGTGGTTTGAATCTTGAACGAAACATTTTTTTTTCCATTTTATGTGGCAATGACGTGTGAATCCACCAATTTTTATTGTACAAATAGAGAACTTGATATTTTATGTTTAAGTAGTTTTTCATTGTCTTTATTTTTCTTTAATATATTCCTAGATCTAACTTGAACAATACTATTCATAGTCAGTGAGTTGCCATTCTTGTAATACTATGAACTTACTTATATAGGGGATATTGCTTGGATTTGCTAGCACTGCTGGAGTTCTGAAGTGTGCTCAATATGTGTGCTGGTATAAATATTAATTGTGTGTATTATTTTGACATAGATGGTAAATACTACTTCGACACATGATTTTATTTGTTTAAATATAATGATATATGAATAAGTTTTTTTGTATTTAAGTTTTTTTTATTTATTACGTGGTGTTCTCTTATAAAAATGTTTGGAATATTTTGGGAAAGAAAATTTGGGATAACATCTGACACCTAAGTAATTATATCATATAAATTAAATTATCATCGTGTATATATGTGCGTGCATGTATTGATAAAATCTCATAATTATTTCATATAAATGAAAAAAGTTTGTTCACGAGATGGATAAGGAATGGATGCATCTGCCTTCTAGGCTTGTACCCGAGTATGAAGAAGGGTAAAAAGATTTACAGCACAAGCTAGGAACTATGCAAAAACACATGAAGTAATCTTATGTCCTTGCACGCGTTGTAAAAATAAGAAGTATATGAAATTTGACCAAGGGTACGACCACTTAATTATTAAGGGGTTCGATACTTCTTACACTATTTGGGTCTTCTATGGTGAAACTCATAACTCACAATCTCAAACTGAAGGTAGTTCAGGAGGAGTTCAAAAAGAGGATGAAAGTAGAGAGGCATATCACTTATATAAGGATGTTTTTTTGCCGGAAGAAGAGGTTGGACACACTATGTCTGAGGCAAAAGATTATGACTTTGATGATTTATTAAAAGATGCGGAAACTCCTCTCTTCCCTGGTTGTACATCTTACACAAAGTTGTCAGCAGTCGTCACACTTTACAATTACAAGTCTACTAATGGTCACACATACAATAGTTTCAATGAGCTCTTTAAGATCTTAGGTGACATGCTTCCAGAAAACAACACACTTCCAGAAATTGTTTACACGATGAGAAAGTTGTGGAAACCATTTGATTGAGGATATGAGAAGATTCATGTTTGCCCAAATGATTGTTGTCTATTTAGAAAGGAGCTTCAAGATTTGGACTCGTGTCCAAAGTGTGGATCCTCAAGATGGGGGATAGACAAAGTCACCATCAAAGTTTGTAAAGGAGTTCCTGAAAAGGTCCTACGGTATTTTCCTTGATACCAAAAATGAAAGGATGTTTAAATCAAAACAAAAGGCTGAAGAGTTGATTTGGCACTCCAAACACAAAAGTCAAGATCATATGATGCGTCATCCAGTTGATTCAGTAGCTTGGGATACGATAGATCATAAATGGCCTGATTTTGCATCAGATCCTAGAAATCTCCGCCTTGGTCTTGTAACAGATGGATTCAACCCTTTTGGTGACCTTAGTTCTAGATATAGTTGTTGGCCAGTTATTTTGGTAAATTATAACCTTCCTCCATTGTTGTGCATGACAAAGGAAAATCTTATGCTGACATTACTGATTCCAGGTCCGAAGCAACTGGGAAATGATATAGATGTATACTTGGAACCTCTTGTGGAAGATTGAAGGAGTTGTGGGACACCGGTGTGGAGGCGTATGATGCATTTAGCAAGTCAATGTTCAATCTAAAGGCTATTTTAATGTGGACAATCAATGATTTTCCAGTTTATGGAAACCTAGCTAGATGTGTCACAAAAGGGAAACTTGGTTGCCCAATATGTGGTGAAGAGATATGTTCTATGTGGCTTAAGTATAGTAGAAAGTTTGCATACTTAGGCCACAGGAGATTTCTTGCTCCTAATCATCCATTTCGTCAGAAAAAGAAGCGGTTTAATGGGAAAAAAAGAGATAAAGGGAAACCTAGACTTTTGAATGGGTTAGAAATTGCCGATGCATTGAATGATATTGAAAATGACTGGAGTAAAAAGCAAAAGGGTGAGACTGTCAACACTTTTGAGGAAAAAGAGGAAGAATCAGGATAGTTCAAAAGTGGTACAAAAACCAGTTCAAAAATGGAAGAAAAAGTCAATTTTTTTCGATTTGCCATATTGGAGTGTAAGTTATTTTGCACTCTATTCATTAGATTTTGCAATTTTTTTATTTTTTGTTCCTAAATATTCTGAACTAACACTACGAAGCTTGTTGATGATTACCTTTAGGTCCTCCTGCTACGTCATAACTTAGATGTGATGCATGTTGAAAAGAATGTCTGCGAGAATATCATAGGCACATTGTTAAATCTGAAGACAAAATCCAAAGATGGTGTGAATGCTCGCAAATATTTGGTACACTTGAAAATTAGACAAGAATTACATCCTCAAGAAAAGGGAGAATAAATATTATTTTCCTGCTGCCCCGTACACACTGTCTAAAAATTAAATGGATGTATTTTGCTCTAGGTTGAAGAAAATAAAGTTACCCGATGGATATAGCTCAAATATTGGTATTTGTGTTTCTGTAGAATAGCGCAAGCTTATTGGGCTGAAATCTCATGATTGTCATGTTCTGATGCAACAATTGCTATCATTAGCATTGAGAAATCTTCTACCGAAAGGTCCACGCAATGCTATATTTCTGTTGGGTGCATTTTACAAAGAATTATGTCGAAGAGTATTAGACAGGAACCGTTTAGAACAACTCGAGGAGAATATTGTTGAAATTCTATGCATGTTGGAAAGGTATTTTCCACCCGCATTCTTTACCATCTCGGTTCACTTGGCAATTCATTTAGCAAGAGAGGCTCGCTTGTGTAGGCCAGTCCAATTCCGTCGGATGTACCCATTTGAAAGGTATTAAATAATCATTAATCTTTTTGACAAATTTTATATTATATAAAGATTTAGATTTTGCTATCAACACTTCATTAATGTGAATTTTACTTTGTGATTTAGATTTATGAAAATACTAAAAGGGTATGTGAAGAACCGGCAAGACCAGAAGGTTGCATAGCCGAGTGTTACCTCGCAGAAGAACGAATGACATTTTGTAGTGCTTATATAAAAAATGCTTCTAGTATTGGTGTTCGTTCTAATAGGAACGATGATTTGGAATATGGATTATCAGAAGGTCGTCCAATTTCTAAAGGGAAAGAAAAGATTTTAGAGGATCACGTGTTACAAGCTGCACATCGATATGTCTTGTTCAATACTGCAGAAGTTGAACCTTACTTACTGTGAGTGTAGTTATTTTCATACTGTTAGTCTTGATCTATTACATATCTTGTGTATTTAAACATCTCCATTCAATTATTTTGATTAGGATGCAGATTGACGAGCTTAAACAAACAGATCATCGTTTCTTAAGTAACGAAACGTTGTTACCAAAACAACATATGGAAACATTTGCTGAATGGTTATCAAAACAGGATAATGTTAACTCTTCAGACCGAATTCAATGGCTAGCACATGGTCCAAGAAAGAACGTTACATCTTATACGGGATATATTGTAAATGGACATCGGTTTCACACAATTGATTTTGAAAGGTCGACACAAGATAGTGGTGTTTCAATTGAAGCCGATATTGTTTGTCAATCTAATGTTAATGACAATTCACATACAGTAGGAAGACTATCATACTATGAGATTATACATGATATTGTTTTGCTAGACTACTATTCTTTCAAAGTGCCTGTTTTTAGGTGTGATTTGGCCAATCCTGGAACTGGTATCAAAATTGAAGATGGTTTTACACTGGTCAACTTACACCAAAGACTAAAAACTTTTGAAAGTGATCCTTTCATTTTAGCATCACAAGCAAAGCAAGTATTCTATTCCAGAGACAATGATAAAACAAATTGGTATGTGTTGCTAAAAGCACCGCTTCGGGGTATTAATAACATGAATGTGCTTGAAGAAGTTGCTTATACGTCATCAACACCTCTTGATGTGTCCCCACTTGAGATTAACATTACCGAGAAAGAACCGTACTCAAGGAATGAGTGTGAAGGAATCGATGTGACTGAGACATGACGGAAATTTTCAGGGATAGATTTTATAGTTATTTATTTTGATTGATACATTTTTTCTAAAGTTACGTAACTATTTATTTAGTGTTTAATATATTTGTTTGCTTGTTTATTTTCAGTGATGCATCATGTCATATTACATGTTTATCAGGTTATTAAATAACATTCAAAAGATGAGCAAAATGGTCAAAAAACGTAGCAAAGGATCTGTAGATGAAATTCAGGTGATATTGTTTTCTATTTTAAATCTTGTTTTATTTTACTGAAGCACACTAGGTACATTTCAATATATCTTTTTTCCATTTTACAGGAAAATATATCTAGTAGGTTATCGAGAATGGATTCTAACAATTCAGCTAATTCATCACATGATTTGCATGGTAAAGAACCAATTGATGATGAGATAACATATAAGAAAAAAGGACGGGGTGCATCAAAGTTGAAAATGGTTAGTGGCCAAGACAAGTGTAAAGAGTTGGAGCGTAATGAGTTTGGACAGCTGGTTGGAGATAATTCAGTGAAGTACGCTTCTTTCCTAGGTTGCATGATAAAAGAATTTGTGCCTTATACATTAAATGGATGGAATGACATAAGCGAAGAAGTGAAGGATAGCATGTGGAGCTGTCTTCAGGTAATATATTTAGTTACTTAATTTTTCATTTCCATTTTCATAACAAAATGTAGACATATTTTTTTATTTAATGTACAGCTGACTTACAAAGTTGATGATTGTGAAAAGAAATCGATTTTTCGAAAGTTGGCAAAATTGTGGCGCGATAGGAAATCTAAATTGCAAATACTTGTCCGAGAAGCTAATACAAGTAGACTGGCTTCACGAGATCTCAATCTTTTGAAGCCTGAATTTATGGACCAAAATCAGTGGGACTTATTTGTACAGAGGACATTATCACCTAACTTTCAAGTGAGAATTTTTCTGGACTCTTTTATGGTCACTTAATACATTTGCTTTACCTTTCAATTTGTTGGTGCTATTTAGATCTTTGTGGTATTTAGATCTTTGTGGTTAATGTATTGTGTTGTTGCCCCGACGAGACTAAAGTCAGTAGTTTAGGTGTGTGTTTGGATGTAATTTTTGTTTGGGCATATTGCATTCTTTCATTTAGTTGCAAAACTAGAACACATGGCGTAACATAGCAAATCCAAAGAATAGTTGATTCCAACACCTCATATTGCTTACAACAGCTGCAGTTGTTGCAGTAGCTGCAGCTGCTACAGGAAGTTGAAGCTTTGAATCACTTGCCTTTACAGCCGCAGCTACCATTGAAGAGGCAACTGCAGCAGCAGCAGCTGCGGCGGCCACAAGAACATTGTTTTTGTACTTCTAAGGATCTATTTCGCACTCTGACGAACTAGGATCTCAAGACTTCTTTGATTCAATTTCGAAGGAAAAATAATTTGGTATAACTGATATTAAAATATCTATTGCTTGATTTTTTATTCTCCAATGTTTTCAAAATTAAGTTCTGTGAAATTAACTAGAAGCTATTTTTATCGATTTGACCTGTTTTAAGAAGATGATAAATTTTAATTACAAAAAAAATTGTTTATCAGTGATATTTTATTTATTGTAGATGCGAACTGGTAACGCTGTTGATTGTTGTGCTACATTTTGGTGTGTTGCTTTGCTTGGGCATGTGACTACTAAGTTTTAATCTTTTGAACAGTTTGATTGTTTGATTTTAACTAATATCAGGAAAAGAGTGAAAGATTTAGAGCGATGAGGAAAAAACAAAATCACATTCACACAATGAGCCGGAGAGGTTATGCTCGTTTGACTCACATTATGGTAATTTTTTTAATATTTTATAATTTATGTAATTAGTGATATATACATCTTTTGAATTATGTTCTAACGATTTTGTATATATTTCTATATTCAAGGAAAAGAGAAGCCCGGCAGATACAAAAATTACAAGATCGCAAGTTTGGATTGAAGGTCACAAGAGAAAAAATGGAGAGCCTAGTACTCAAGTTGTTGGAGAGAAAATGGTAACAATTAGATTAACTTTGCATCATTTTTCTTGTATAAGATAATGTGTAATTGGGAAAATGGAATTAACATGTGCATTTTTGTTCTAAAGTAGAGTACATATTTGGCTATTGGTTTCCATTCTGTAAAACTGCTGATGTCTCCCACAGATATGAATAAGCCGTCAAAGATATGCCTGCAGGATATCTGGCTAACACCGGAGCCTGAAACACAATTTAGAATCATAAGCTAAAAGCTCCATGATCAAAATCATTTTGCGTTATATAAGGTTTAATGGTCCAAAACCAAACAAATCCAGTAGCACCTAATGAGATCACATACAAGCGATATACACACGGGCGATCAAAATACAAAAGCATGGAATCTTAGTTACCCATTCCAGAAGACTGTCTTCATTATGTTTGAGTTGGTTTGCTATTTGAATAAAGAATTATCCATGTGATAATTAGGAAACTTTATCTCAGCAGTTTTTTGTATTCTAGATAGGACCAGCATGTGATAATTGGGAACCTTCAAACTAGGTACCAACATGTAGTTTTATGGGTTAATGAGATGATAACCTTCAAACTAGTTCTTTTAGTCCGATTATTTCTCTTGGCTCTTGCAGATAACTATGTTATTTTATCATAATTTTTTTTTTTTGCAGGAAGAAATACAAGAATGTCCACCTGATTCTCAAAATACAACTAACATTGTTGATGATGCAATTAGCCTTGTGTTTGGGAAGGAAGCTCGAGGTAGAGTGCGCGGAATGGGCTTCGGAGTTACACCATCGAAAGTTGGAGCTTCTGTGAAACAAAATGGAATTGTTCAACAACTTCAAACTATGGTACAAAGCCTTCAACAACAAATGCAACAAAATCAGCTAGAAATGCAAGAAATGAGGTCCATGTTTTTACAAAGTATGAATAAACAAAATCAGCAAGAACAGGTTAGTAAAAACAACATATAAAAAATATGTTTGATATATAACACACTTAAATGCTTTTGAATTATCATGATTATATCGTTTGAGATGATTTGATCGTAAAAATTAGGTTGTTAGTAGTGGTATTGGTAGTGGTATCGGGAATGAAGTTGGTAGCAATGGTAATATCGATATTGGTGCCAAGAAAAGTGGTGATTTTGATCATGTTTCTCAGGTAATTATCTTTAAATTATGTAATTTTAAACCGCCAAATTGTTACAAAAATATACACGGTTGAATCAATAACTTTCCATAGTTTATTTACAGTCAGATTTGAGGAATGCGAGTTCTGGAGATATTCGTGCTAATACTAAATGTAAGCTGCTTCATTGGTGTGCTGATGAATTAGTTGTTGCAGAAGGTCGAATTGCATCCACAGATCCAAACACAAAAGTGCATCACGTTGTTCTTGGTAGATCTTGTTGAAAAGTTTGGGTTGATAAGGTTTTGGTGGAGAAAGTGGACCTAATTCGACCAAATGATGAAATGCAGTTTCTCGAGGACGCGATAGGAAACACGGTCGCATGGTTATCTAAATTTATAGTATTGTGCGATTGATACGTATTCTACTGATTTGCGTGTATTGAATGTTTAATAATTGTTATATATGTACCAGCTAGTTGTTAGAGATTTCGTATCTTGATTTGGATTTTCAGAATTTTTGTTTTGATATACTGAAAAACAATGACTTTTATTAATTTTATGTTGATTAAACTTAAAGTTAAATTTTTTTGTAAAATTTTGGTTTATTGTTTGAGTCCATTCGATTGATTTTTTTTAAAACGAATTTGATTTTATCGGCTTGCAAACGAACGATGTAGAATTTGTTTGCATACTGTGGATATGAATACATATAATATTTTCCGCGACATGCGTGTGCGCTATCGATAATATTATCTGCGACGCGCAAATGCACGCAGTGGATAGTAGTATCCGCGGCGAGCGCACGCGCACAGTTGATAATATTATCCGCGGCGTGCATATGCACGATGTTGATAATCTTGAAGTTTCAACAGCTTGCAGTTGTGCAACGTGCAATGCGCACTGCGAAAAGTCATTTTTGTTGTAGTTTCTTGGACCAATATAGTGAATATAAATTCAAGTTTTTAGTTCCTAAATTTTACGCTATTATAATTAAATTATGTATGTTGGAACATTTTGAAGTTTGGTGATTTAACAAGACTGCTGATCCAACGAAAAATTACATAGCCTAACCTAACTAAATTCAAGAAAGAAAACTAAATATTCATAAGAAGATCTGTTGAACAAGCCCTGAATGTGACACAATCTATCTCTGAACTTTTAAAAACTACTGATCTTCTCTTACAAAGATTTTTGTGAACCAAAGTGAAAAATCGGCACACATTGTTAAGTTATTATCTGATCATTTTGAGGATCAAATTTGTGCTTAGAATTTCTTTATGAAATCTGTGTAATTGAGAGTAAGAAATCTTATTGCTAAAATCATTTAAGACTGAAGATTACTAATAGTTTCAGTTAGAGATTGTTAAGTCCTATTGAAGTAGGTGATTTCAAATTGTTTGTAATTACAAAAAATATTTAGGGCAATCATCTATGAGGAAGAATGAGTGTGAAACGACATCACTTTTTTTTAAAAAAAAATCGTAAACTCGATAATTACTAACTAAAATAACTTATCATACCTTAAATCATAATAACTTAACATTTGAAATCTCAAGTGCGTAAAAATCCTTAAATCGTCAACTAACCAAATATCATATATCGAACTTTTAAAAAGATCAACTAACATAAAATAAAGTATAAAAATATCTATAATAAATTCTTTAACATAAATCTTTCAAATCTTTTATCTATCAAGCTAGTGCGAAAAATAAAGGTCTCTCGGGAGTGAAACGACCTCACTTTTTTTTTAAAAAAAAATCGTAAACTCGATAATTACTAACTAAAATAACTTATCATACCTTAAATCATAATAACTTAACATTTGAAATCTCAAGTGCGTAAAAATCCCTAAATCGTCAACTAACCAAATATCATATATCGAACTTTTAAAAAGATCAACTAACATAAAATAAAGTATAAAAATATCTATAATAAATTCCTTAACATAAATCTTTAAAATCTTTTATCTATCAAGCTAGTGCGAAAAATAAAGGTCTCTCGGGAGTGAAACGACCTCACTTTTAAAAAAAAAAATCGTAAACTCGATAATTACTAACTAAAATAACTTATCATACCTTAAATCATAATAACTTAACATTTGAAATCTCAAGTGCGTAAAAATCCATAAATCGTCAACTAACCAAATATCATATATCGAACTTTTAAAAAGATCAACTAACATAAAATAAAGTATAAAAATATCTATAATAAATTCCTTAACATAAATCTTTCAAATCTTTTATCTATCAAGCTAGTGCGAAAAATAAAGGTCTCTCGGGAGTGAAACGACCTCACTTTTTTTAAAAAAAATCGTAAACTCGATTATTACTAACTAAAATAACTTATCATACCTTAAATCATAATAACTTAACATTTGAAATCTCAAGTGCGTAAAAATCCTTAAATCGTCAACTAACCAAATATCATATATCGAACTTTTAAAAAGATCAACTAACATAAAATAAAGTATAAAAATATCTATAATAAATTCTTTAACATAAATCTTTCAAATCTTTTATCTATCAAGCTAGTGCGAAAAATAAAGGTCTCTCGGGAGTGAAACGACCTCACTTTTTTTTTAAAAAAAAATCGTAAACTCGATAATTACTAACTAAAATAACTTATCATACCTTAAATCATAATAACTTAACATTTGAAATCTCAAGTGCGTAAAAATCCCTAAATCGTCAACTAACCAAATATCATATATCGAACTTTTAAAAAGATCAACTAACATAAAATAAAGTATAAAAATATCTATAATAAATTCCTTAACATAAATCTTTAAAATCTTTTATCTATCAAGCTAGTGCGAAAAATAAAGGTCTCTCGGGAGTGAAACGACCTCACTTTTAAAAAAAAAAATCGTAAACTCGATAATTACTAACTAAAATAACTTATCATACCTTAAATCATAATAACTTAACATTTGAAATCTCAAGTGCGTAAAAATCCATAAATCGTCAACTAACCAAATATCATATATCGAACTTTTAAAAAGATCAACTAACATAAAATAAAGTATAAAAATATCTATAATAAATTCCTTAACATAAATCTTTCAAATCTTTTATCTATCAAGCTAGTGCGAAAAATAAAGGTCTCTCGGGAGTGAAACGACCTCACTTTTTTTTAAAAAAAATCGTAAACTCGATTATTACTAACTAAAATAACTTGAGTAGGTCTCATGTGAGACCGTCTCACGGATCTTAATCCGTGAGACGGGTCAACCCTACTCATATTCACAATAAAAAGTAATACTCTTAGTATAAAAAGTAATACTTTTTCATGGATGACCCAAATAAAAGATCCGTCTCACAAATATGACCCGTGAGACCGTCTCACACAAGTTTTTGCCAAATAGCTTATCATACCTTAAATCATAATAACTTAACATTTGAAATCTCAAGTGCGTAAAAATCCCTAAATCGTCAACTAACCAAATATCATATATCGAACTTTTAAAAAGATCAACTAACATAAAATAAAGTATAAAAATATCTATAATAAATTCCTTAACATAAATCTTTCAAATCTTTTATCTATCAAGCTAGTGCGAAAAATAAAGGTCTCTCGGGAGTGAAACGACCTCACTTTTTTTGTAAAAAAAAATCGTAAACTCGATAATTACTAACTAAAATAACTTATCATACCTTAAATCATAATAACTTAACATTTGAAATCTCAAGTGCGTAAAAATCCCTAAATCGTCAACTAACCAAATATCATATATCGAACTTTTAAAAAGATCAACTACCATAAAATAAAGTATAAAAATATCTATAATAAATTCCTTAACATAAATCTTTCAAATCTTTTATCTATCAAGCTAGTGTGAAAAATAAATGTCTCTCGGGAGTGTACTGCAGCACTCGACCCACTCAATCGTCAGCGCCTCCCATAATATCATCAAATCATGCATCATACAAATATAGTGAGTCTAATGACTCAGCATGTTCTAAACATGAATAGCAAATAATACATATATATATCATTATATGCATTTAAAAATCATATTTTTATTTAAAATAGTTTTTAAATATAAATAAACCATTTAAAATAATTTTAATCATAAATAAATCATAAATCGAAAAAATCATTTAATTGTAAAGCTTTCAATCTTTTATTATTTTGGGTGAAATTTGATCATTTAAAGTGACTAGCTTTTATCCTTTGGTCGACTGATCAATCTTCAACTCCACATGGCCCATGGGGTGGCACTAGGCTCCATCATGAAAATAAGATCGTCCGGTCCCTCTGGACCTTGTCCCGTACACGGGGTCCCCATAGGGCCTTGTCCCTCACGATATCCCGACAAAATCATAATTTCACAATTCCTTCTTAAAACGGATCCCTCACATATCATATATCATTTTTCACAATCAATTCACATCCCTCAAAATATTTTTCATTTTTTCTTTAAAAACATAAAATATCGTAACTTTCCAAAAATAACATTTTAACAGTAAAAATTGCACATATTTAAATCATAAAATAATTTTTATCAAAATCATAATAGTAATCATTTAACATGCATGATGATCCTTCGGACGCTGCCAAGTTTTTACGTATGACCCAAGTATAAAATGATTGTTTTGCCCCTAGAGGTAATAATTCTAGATTTTAACTTTTTCTTACTTTAATGACACGGACTTATCCTAAATCATTATTTAAGCTTAAATATAATTTTTTCATAATTTTATTCTGCTCTATTCGAGGCTTTTCTATTAATTCTCTAATTAATAATTTGTGAGGCGTTTTAATCCCGATTAAATTCAAACTTGAATATTTTGATCCCAAATTTTAAACATAACCTTTTTATTACCTAAACTACCCTTTCAAATAATGAGCCACCCCCGTGGACCCATGGTTCGAAATTTTATTCATTTAAATTCATTTTTGACCCAATAGCAAGACCACCGAGCCATCTCTCGATTCCATCGAGCCACGACCGAGCCACCTCAAGCCAGACCCTAGCCAACCCATTTAGGTACCATTCTGACCAACCCTGACACTTAGATCCAGACCATAGCTCGTGCAAGAGACCTACTGTAACGTACCGTACTTTTCATACTCAAAATTTGAGGAAAAATTTAAAATTTTCTTAAACATAAAATAATCTTCAAAGTCTGCCATAAAATATCCCAACCAAGTCCCCCATAAGACATGGTTGTTCAAAATAACCACAATAAAATTGCTCACAAAAGGTTTTCTAAAAGTATTTCCATCAAAATATGAAATCAGAGTAATTTAACTTTTGCATAAAACTTAAACATGGCGGTCCTCGGGTTTAGCTTCCCGCTCAGTCCAAGCCTGCTCCTTGGTCCCCACCCCTCGTCTCAACATGATCATCCTCACCTGCATCGATCAAGTCTAGTGAGTCCAAAGATTCAACACGTATAAACTGGAAGTGACGAATAATACGTAATAAAACCACATGCAATTTCAAAATAGAGCGTACATACTTAAACTTGAACTTGCATAACGTAACTTGAACATACGTACATACATAGACGTGACGTAACTTGAAAGCTTTCATAAACATGCTTGCATAACTGAGCGTACTTAAACATACATGACTTTATTTTGCGTAGAGGCATGTTTCAAAGCAAGTGACCCATAACATAATAAATGCCTGATCAGACAAACCACAGTACTGGGCTGACAGGGACGTATCCACTGCCACATACATGAGATCCCCGTTCATAATTTAACGGGATGGTTGGTCCCCGTTCATAATTTAACGCTTTCCAACCTCGATCTAACCCGTTCATAATTTAACGGGCGGATTGGTCCCCGTTCATAATTTAACGCTTTCCAATCCTAACATAATTTGGTCACAAGACATTTAGCATACCTCCAAAGACTTAAAATATTTTCTTTGCACGTCATCATACTTACTTGGCGTTAAGGGATTCGTTGGACTTCGACTGGGGCTGTTGCTGCACATACTACAATGAATTTAAATACTTAACTTGCATGTCTTAGACGTAGGTACTCGAGCTCACCACCAAAGTGAATAAGTAGCTTATGACATTCTAGTTCGCTCCGGACTTGACCACGTTTAATCATCGTACTAAACCAT
The DNA here is from genome assembly GCF_022965805.1 of Primulina eburnea. NCBI lineage: Eukaryota > Viridiplantae > Streptophyta > Magnoliopsida > Lamiales > Gesneriaceae > Primulina > Primulina eburnea. Next base: position 8,623,943 of record NC_133108.1, read on the forward strand.
GACATGAAAACCCAAAACAAATCTTATATTTTTACATAAATAAATTTTAACCATCGTACTAAGCCATGATATAGAAACCCGAAGAAAATCCTAAAAAAAAAATTATTTTTTTAAATTTTTTTTAAAGAGGGGGTACACGGACCCCGTGTAGGGGTCCGTGTACGGGTCCGGGTAGACTCTGGAAATTCGTATTTTTGAAGAAAAAAGGACACGGACTCCGTGTCGGGGTCCGAGAATGGGTCCGGGTACCCTCTGTCTTTGCAAATGCACGAAAATTCGCTAACTTAATCTTTCACCTATTCAATCCAAGACTAAGGAACATGAACCAACACCTCTCGACTCATCCTAGGATGTTATTACATTGATTCAAACCCGTAAAAACACCCCAAACGTCCCTAAGCATCAACAATTAATTCCAACACAACAATAACCCATAATTACGCATCATTTCGCTTCCTACGACATCTATTACATCCCAAGACAATCCCGACCCAAACGAACCACCAAATAACACCTAAATACATCTCGTAACATATCTAAATGCAGTAGCACAAGCCCGGCGATGTCCAACGAAGCCTGCAACAAATAACTTCAAGAACACAATTTACATAAAAGTCGCAGCTTGAGCAGTCCCATGAAAAACTCCATAACTCACTCGATTTTCGTCGAAAAATTTCGAATTTTATATCAAATCGAAGGTATCAAAACGTTCTATGTTTTTCCCGTTGAAAGTTTTCTCAAAATCTTGACCGAAAATTCGCAGTAACTCAAAAAAACGGGATTTCAGATCTAAAAACTCTTTCAAAATTCATCGATAAATTTCCTGCTCAAACTACTACACATCATACGTGGATTTTACGTATAAAAATAACGCAACACATACTATGACATGATCGACGCAGAAAAAAGAGATTATACGTGCCTTTTGATATTCAAAATACCGTAGCGACGATACCGAAGCGGAGAAAGAAGCGAGGTTGATCCGAGACGATCGCGGCGCTAAAATCTTGCAATAAAATCACCGAAAACCTACTGGAAGATCGAGTGGAAGGGGCGGCTGCTCTAGGGAAGGAGACCCTAGGTTTTCTATCCTCTCAAAAATTTTAACATCTAAAAAGACTTGTGTGTGTGTGTCGCTATTTAGTGTGTGTAAAAGTATGTGTGTGTGATTAGTAATTTAGGGAAAAAATTGCTTAACTAAATAAAAAATAAAACTATTTAAAATACTTACACTCTTTAAACATTACTAAAATCCCTCAATTAAAATAATGCACACAAAAATGCTAATTTTAAAAGTTTTAAACTCTTAAATAACTAAACACATAAATAAGGCTTTAAAATGCTAAACTAAATAAATTATTTAAAATGCCCCTTCCTAGCTTTTAAAAATAAAATACCGCATTTCAAATTGTCAAGAATCGTCCCCGGTCTTTTCCTCGATCCCGCCTCGAATAATCGCCTGAAACATGAAACTCGAAAAACATTTTAACGTGCATCGCATAAACATGATTAATTTAAAATAATGCATTTAAATAGATCATGCACTACTAAGACTCGTTCTAAAATTAAATAAGTGCTTTAATAATTAAATAAATGCATGGGTTATACGTGTACTGAATTCGGGCACTACAGTTCCTCCCCCAGTTATAAAAATTTCGTCCTCGAAATTAATTCTTACCGAACAACTCCGGGTAGCGAAGTCTCATATCTGCCTCTGACTCCCAAGTGGCTTCTTCCACTGATTGGTTCAGCCACCGAACTTTGACTAGCTTAGTCACTTTGTTCCGAAGCCTACGCTCCTGTCTGTCTAGGATTTGGACAGGCCTCTCCTCATAAGACAGGTCTGGAGCCAACTGTAATGGTTCATAGCTCAATACGTGCGAAGGATTTGCTAGGTACTTCCTCAGCATCGAGACATGGAACACATTGTGTACCCCGGCCAGATTCGGCGAAATGGCTACCCGATAAGCTAATGCCCAACTCTGTCCAAAATCTCGAACGGTCCAATAAACCTCGGACTCAGCTTGCCTCTCTTCCCAAATCTCATAACACCCTTCATGGGTGCAATTTTCACAGAAACGTGATCACCAACGGCAAACTCGAGATCTCTCCTCCTCTTATCAGCGTAGCTCTTCTGATGGCTTTGGGCAGTTTTCATTCTGTCTCGAATCTTGACCACCACATCTGCTGTCTGCCGAACTATCTCATGACCAATATTTGCTCTCTCACCAACTTTATCCCAATGAACTGGTGATCTGCACTTCCGTCCATACAACGCCTCATAGTGAGCCATACCTATAGATGATTGGAAGCTGTTGTTGTAGGTAAACTCTACTAGAGGTAGTATAGATTCCCAAGTCCCCTGGAAATCGATCATACACGCTCGCAATTGATCCTCCAAAATTTGAATCACTCGCTCAGACTGCCCATCTGTTTGCGGGTGAAAAGCGGTACTGAAAAGCAACTTCGTCCCCATGGCTGCATGTAGGCTCTTCCAAAAGGACGATGTAAATCTCGGGTCCCTATCGGACACGATAGAAACTGGGATTCCATGCAATCGAACAATCTCCCGGATATAAAGCTCCGCGTACTGCGTCACGGAGAAAGTCGTCTTCACTGGCAAAAAGTGCGCTGACTTAGTGAGTCGATCCACAATAACCCAAATGGCGTTAAAGCCTCTGACTGATCTAGGCAATCCAACAACGAAGTCCATCGTGATGTTCTCCCATTTCCACTCTGCGATTGGGAGTGGCTTAACCAATCCTGCTGGCCTCTGATGCTCTGCCTTCACCTGCTGACAAGTGAGTTATTCAGACACAAATCTGCGGATGTCTCTCTTCATCCCTGGCCACCAATACAGAATCTGTAGGTCTTTATACATCTTGGTACCTCCTGGGTGAATAGAATACGGAGATGCGTGCGCCTCTGTCAGAATATCCTCTCTGATCGAATCAACACTAGGCACCCACATTCTATCTATGTACCTCACAATACCTCCTGACATGGTGTAGAGAACACTGCCCTTAGCTTCATCCTTCAGTCTCCATTTCTGTAATTGCTCATCTGAAGACTGACCTGCACGAATGCGGTCTAGCAGAGAAGATTGGACTGTCAGATTAGACAGCCTCGGAGCTCTGCCCTTGCGGTAAACTTCTAAATCAAACCTCTGAATCTCAGACTGATGAGGTTTCTGTACTGACAACTGTGCTACAACATCCACTTTCCTGCTCAAGGCGTCTGCGACAACATTAGCCTTTCCGGATGGTAGCTAATCTCGCAGTCGTAGTCCTTTACCAACTCTAACCACCGTCTCTGTCTCATGTTCAGTTCTTTCTGTGTGAAGAAATACTTGAGGCTCTTGTGATCCGTGAATATCTGGCACTTCGCCGTACAAGTAGTGTTTCCAAATCTTCAATGCAAAGAAGACGGCGGCTAGTTCTATGTCATGCGTCGGATAGTTCTTCTCATGCACCTTTAGCTGTCTGGAAGCATAAGCTATCACCCGACCATGCTGCATCAACACTGCGCCTAATCCGAGTTTAGATGCATCGGTAAAAAGCACAAATTCGCCTTGCCCTGTCGGCATGGCTAGCACTAGCGCTGAAATAAGAGCTTGCTTCAACGTATCAAAACTCTTCTGACATTCATCACTCTACACAAACTTAGCATTGGTCAGTGCCGTGAGTGGCACTGCTATCGATGAAAATCCTTGGATGAACTTACGGTAGTAACCGGCTAAACCTAGAAAACTGCGGATTTCCGATGCATTCTTCGGTTCAACCCAATACTTAACTGCTGCTACCTTAGTTGGGTCCACCTCAATTCCACTGCTAGAAATAATATGACCCAAAAACGCTACCTTCTCCAACCAAAACTCGCACTTACTGAACTTCGCAAACAACTTGCAACCCTGCAAAACCTGCAACACTGTCCTCAAATGCTGGCTATGCTCCTCATGGCTCTTCGAGTAAATGAGAATATCGTCATTTAATAATATGACGAACTGATCAAGGTAAGGCTGAAATACTCGGTTCATTAGGTCCATGAAAATCGTTGGAGCATTCGTCAGTCCAAATGGCATCACTAAGAAATCGTAATGTCCTAATCTAGTTCTGAAGGCTGTCTTAGTTTTACTTTACTATGACCTCGAGTTCTGACTTTTCTCACAATTCTCAATATTAAAAATGGAGGTTCAAACTTATCTTATCTCACTTTCCTTATACTATACCCGTAATGTTCATCGATCTATTACCTTAGCATTTATGCAGTTCAACCTAAGAAATCTTAGCACCAAAAGTTACTGATCAACTTCTATCCTTGGTTCTACCCTCAAAAGTTAAACCTTATCTTAACCCAGTAATAACATTGAACTACGATCCTTGAATCGAATCTTTACCTTACGACACCAAACTTACGTAACTTAGCCATTTAGAAGTACATCCCAAATAAAGATCGTTGCAAATCTTAAATTTCGAGTAACATTAATCCATAAAACCCCAAAATACACATTATCGATATTCTGCTTAGATAATAAAACCTTCCTAACATCAAACACATGCTTAAACTATTTCCTTCCCAATTACATTATAGTTGAGGCCTAAGAAACTTAAACCCTCCTTATTGGAACGAATCTCACACTTTGGCGTATCCTCAGTACTTAATTCATTCTAACGTATAAAGCTTAATAAGTTTCCCCATGTTAATGATGGACTAATTCTAATAAATCAACTTCGCTTATAACCCACAGAATTCTAGAATCCTCATATAAAGATTTTAAATTTCTTACTCGATAAAAATATTAATATTCGACCATTGCTAACCTATGTTGAATACAACTAATTCCCTTTTGTTTTTCTATTTCATCAAATATCCCTGTATAATCACCTATTTCATAAACTTGAAATTAAAGCTTACACAACCAAAGTAGTCTTAGATAACCTAATTCCAGTACTCATATCAACTTAATCCTAAGTTTCTTAATGACTTACGAAGATTCCTCAAGACAAGGTGCCTGTTAGGGCCTCTTGCCCTGCCTATCGACCTCAATGTCCCACTAGTCCTGCTCTGTCGCCAAGATTCTCGACACGGCAACTGCATAAGTCATAGGACCAGCGACTCGAACATCACGGCGCAAGATCGACCGCAACCCATCCATTAAATGCCTCATCTTCCCCCGGGCATCAATTGCCATCAGGGGCAAAAAAAAAGTGACATCCCTTTTCAAACTTCCTGACGAAGTCTGCCATGCTGATGTCTCCCTATCGCAGCGATATGAACTCCCTGGTCAGGTGAGAGCGCACTTCTTCAGTGAAGTATTCGGAGTAGAAAACCGCCTTGAACCCATTCCACGTGAGTGTTTGTAAGTTCACTGACACTGACGCGCTTTCCCACCAAAGCCTTGCGTCTCCAGTCAACAAGAAGGTGGCACATCTAACTCTGTCAGCATCCTGTAGCTCCATAAAAGCAAAGATTACCTCAATGAACTTAATCCATCCTTCCGCTATCACCGGCTCAATGGTCCCAGAAAAATCCTTCGGATTCATCCTCCTAAATCTTTCATAGACTGCCTCTAGTTTGGGCCTCGCCCCTGTGTCTACTGCAGTCTAGCTCCCCGCAAACTGTGCGAAGAACTGGGCCATCCCTGCAAGCATCTGAGCCTGCATATTTGGGGTGGATGAGGAGGAGTGATCCTCTCCCCATCCTAGGCTTTCTTATTCTCATCGCCTGCTTCACGCACAATCCTACGTCTGGGAGGCATACTGTTCTAACATTTACCCAACACGTAAACCCAATACGCATGAACATGATATCAATGACATAAGATGGACGTACTACAACTTTAAATTATTCTCATGCTGAAATCAGAACTTAATGCTTACTACATAACATAAATTTGAAACCTTAAAACTTACAGACCTGAGGTGTGACTTCGCGAGCTTCTTGCGACTGGCAGTAGTCATAACCCTTTACAAGAACCTGGTTTTGATACCAACTGTAACGTACCGTACTTTTCATACTCAAAATTTGCGGAAAAATTTAAAATTTTCTTAAACATAAAATAATCTTCAAAGTCTGCCATAAAATATCCCAACCAAGTCCCTCATAAGACATGGTTGTTCAAAATAACCACAATAAAATTGCTCACAAAAGGTTTGCTCAAAGTATTTCCATCAAAATATGAAATCAGAGTAATTTAACTTTTGCATAAAACTTAAACATGGCGGTCCTCGGGTTTAGCCTCCCGCTCAGTCCAAGCCTGCTCCTTGGTCCCCACCCCTCGTCTCAACATGATCATCCTCACCTGCATCGATCAAGTCTAGTGAGTCTAAAGACTCAACGCGTATGAACTGGAAGTAACGAATAATACGTAATAAAACCACATGCAATTTCAAAATAGAGCGTACATACTTAAACTTGAACTTGCATAACGTAACTTGAACATACGTACATACATACACGTGCCATAACTTGAAAGCTTTCATAAACATGCTTGCATAACTGAACGTACTTAAACATACATGACTTTATTTTGCGTAGAGGCATGTTTCAAAGCAAGTGACCCATAACATAATAAATGCCTGATCAGACAAACCACAATACTGGGCTAACAGGGACGTATCCACTGCCACATACATGAGATCCCCGTTCATAATTTAACGGGCTGGTTGGTTACCGTTCATAATTTAACGCTTTCCAACCTCGATCTAACCCGTTCATAATTTAACGGGCGGATTGGTCTCCGTTCATAATTTAACGCTTTCCAATCCTAACATAATTTGGTCACAAGACATTTAGCATACCTCCAAAGACTTAAAATATTTTCTTTGCACGTCATCATACTTACTTGGCGTTAAGGGATTCGTTGGACTTCGACTGGGGCTGTTGCTGCACATACTACCATGAATTTAAATACTTAACTTGCATATCTTAGACGTAGGTACTCGAGCTCACCACCAAAGTGAATAAGTAGCTTATGACATTCTAGTTCGCTCCGGACTTGATCTCGTTTAATCATCGTACTAAACCATGACATGAAAACCCAAAACAAATCCTATATTTTTACATAAATAAATTTTAACCATCGTACTAAGCCATGATATAGAACCCCGAAGAAAATCCTAAAAAAAAAATTATTTTTTTAAATTTTTTTTTTAAAGAGGGGGTACACGGACCCCGTGTCCGGGTAGACTCTGGAAATTCGTAATTTCGAAGAAAAAAGGACACGGACTCCGTGTCGGGGTCCGGGAATGGGTCCGGGTACCCTCTGTCTTTGCAAATGCACGAAAATTCGCTAACTTAATCTTTCACCTATTCAATCCAAGACTAAGGACCATGAACCAACACCTCTAGACTCATCCTAGGATGTCATTACATTGATTCAAACCCGTAAAAACACCCCAAACGTCCCTAAGCATCAACAATTAATTCCAACACAACAATAACCGGTAATTACGCATCGTTTCGCTTCCTACGACTTCTATTACATCCCAAGCCAATCCCGACCCAAACGAACCTCCAAATAACACCTAAATACATCTCGTAACATATCTAAATGCAGTAGCACAAGCCCGGCGATGTCCAACGAAGCCTGCAACAAATAACTTCAAGAACACAATTTACATAAAAGTCGCAGCTTGAGCAGTCCCACGAAAAACTCCATAACTCACTCGATTTTCGTCGAAAAATTTCGAATTTTATATCAAATCGAAGGTATCAAAACGTTCTATGTTTTTCCCGTTGAACGTTTTCTCAAAATCTTGACCGAAAATTCGCAGTAACTCAAAAAAACGGGATTTCAGATCTAAAAACTCTTTCAAAACGCATCGATAAATTTCCTGCTCAAACTACTACACATCATACGTGGATTTTATGTATAAAAATAACGCAACACATACTATGACATGATCGACGCAGAAAAGAGAGATTATACGTGCCTTTTGATATTCAAAATACCGTAGCGACGATACCGAAGCGGAGAAAGAAGCGAGGTTGATCCGGGACGATCGCGGCGCTAAAATCTTGCAATAAAATCACCGAAAACCTACTGGAAGATCGAGTGGAAGGGGCGGCTGCTCTAGGGAAGGAGACCCTAGGTTTTCTATCCTCTCAAAAATTTTAACATCTAAAAAGACTTGTGTGTGTGTGTCGCTATTTAGTGTGTGTAAAAGTGTGTGTGTGTGATTAGTAATTTAGGGAAAAAATTGCTTAACTAAATAAAAAATAAAACTATTTAAAATACTTACACTCTTTAAACATTACTAAAATCCCTCAATTAAAATAATGCAGCTAATTTTAAAAGTTTTAAACTCTTAAATAATTAAACACATAAATAAGGCTTTAAAATGCTAAACTAAATAAATTATTTAAAATGCCCCTTCCTAGCTTTTAAAAATAAAATACCGCATTTCAAATTGTCAAGAATCATCCCCGGTCTTTTCCTCGATCCCGCCTCGAATAATCGCCTGAAACATGAAACTCGAAAAACATTTTAACGTGCATTGTATAAACATAATTAATTTAAAATAATGCATTTAAATAGATCATGCACTACTAAGACTCGTTCTAAAATTAAATAAGTGCTTTAATAATTAAATAAATGCATGAGTTATACGTGTACTGAATTCGGGCACTACACCTACACCCGAGGCACAAAGCTGCACGAGTTGCCTTCCTTCACTAGGACTCTTATTCGAACTAGGACTCCTCTTGGTCGAGCCACCACCGAGCACACCTGCCCCTCATCGACCCTGGACCATGCCTAGACCCAACCAAGCCCAGCCCAAGCCCCTGAACCCACGCACAGAGGCGTTGCAAGTCTGCTGCACACAACAACTGCGTGAGTTGCTTCTACCCATTTTGCTCGAGCCCACTTCGAGCCACTCTGCACAACCCCATGACCCAACCACTGGCCAACCTCCCTTGACCCTACTGGACCAACCCCGAGCCGCCCAGCCCGAGCAGCGAGCCCCCTTGGCCGTTGCTGCCCTTGTACGTGCGTGGGGGAAAGTCCCTCTTCACGTGGGCTCTTCCCCAGCCCAAGACTCTAGCCCTAGCCCTCCTAGGACTCTTCCTAGGACCTACCCACGACTAGCCCTGCCACCTAGCCGAGCCCTGCCCAACCATGAAAGCTAGCCGCCCCTTGACTTGAATGTTAACCCTTACAAAACCCTCGGTTCCTCTCCTTGGCCTTCCCCTCAATTTCCAGCTTGTGTTTTCCTTTAAATTTGTTCATGTTTTAATCAAAAATCATCCCTAGTTGGCAGCATATCCCTTGCAATCATAACGTTTTCAAAACAAGCGTAAATTCATCATTTTTTTGAAAATAGTTCTACTGTAAAAATAGTCAAACACCTATATTTTTCATGCATAAACAATTAAAATATGCATAATATGATTTGAATGATGAGTAAAAGAGTATAGAAATCATGCATTCACGTTTAAAACGTTCGAATACTCAATCATTGGCGAGGGTGTGAAGTTGGACGACTAGACGACGAAGAATCATAGCTTTCCTTCCTGCCAATTTTTCGAAAATTATATGTGTGTGTGCTGTGAAATTTTGGCTGGTTGTGTTGCTTTGAAAGCCTATGAGTCTTTTTTATAAATTTAATTTGCATGTTAGTGGGCTTTGGTTTTGGACCTCCAAGTATAAGAGCAATTGGCCTGCTCAATTTGGTTAAATTGAGCCCAATAACTCTTATTTAATTAAAACATAAAAGTTTATAAAATTAATTTCCCAAAAATAATATTTTTGATCTTTTAAAAACTCCTCGTTTGCCAAAACTGGCTTCCCGGGAAAAATCAAGCTCGAATCGCAAAATAATTCGAATTGTAACATTTTTAGAAAAATTAAATCATTTTTAATCATATTAGGAAGCCTTGAAATTTTTTAGTAAAAGATATTTATTCTAGTCTTGGTCGTCCCCGGTCTCCTTTCCCTTGCCTATTATCAAATATTCGGGTAAAATCCTTTAATTTCATGAAGTCATGTTGTATAATCATGTAATCATACCTTTGATCATTAAATAAACATCATGCAAGCATCAAAATCAATTAATTAAAACAATTAAGCAATTATAGTAATTTGCATGCATGTGGTTTACGTAGCTTGGTTTTTCGGACGTTACAGAGTGACTTAAGAGTATTGAAATCTCTGAACGTCCAAAAACAATTTTGTGCCTATTTAATTCTTATTTTACCTACCTGAAAATACTATTAAGTAAATCCCAACTGATTTTCTCAATAAGACATTTGTTCGAACATTCTCAATCAGTCTACTTCCGCCCATTCATATTGATTGGCTTAGTATTGAAACCCAAATGACAAGAATCAACTTTCAGTGTTGCTAACCCAACTGAAATTATTTGTTAAGAAAAATTTATTCACCTCTACTAAATTTATTTTCGATCCTTACAAGTGGTATCAGTGTAGATCTGTTCTTGTCTCTGAGCACAATATTCAAAATGACCTCATTCAGCAAAATCTCAATGTTCTCTGATTTTTTTTTTATGATTGGAAGATCAAGACGCAGGTTCATCTAGCTACACAAGATGAAGATATGTGAAACGTCATCACAGACGGATCAATGAAGATCATAAAAAAACACCGCAATTGTGATTTCTGATGGTGATCCTCAGATGATTGAAAAACTGAGAAAGAAATAGACTAGTAATGACAAGAAAAAGGCAAATATGTTCAATGTTTCGAAGGAAATATTATACAAGATATAGGAAAAAATACTTTTAGTAAGATCAAAATGTTTCCCACTACCAAAGATATCTGGGATAACTGATGCAATTATGTGAAGAAAATCATCCAACAAAAGAGAACAAACTGTCTGTGGCAATCTAAAAATTTGACATTATCAAGATGAAGGTGAGAGTATCATATCGGACTTCGATGAAAGAGCGAACAATATTATTATCGAACTGTCTGCTCTTGGCAATGAATATAGTATTAGAAAAATAGCCTTGAAAGGTATGAGATGTCAAAACAATGGCTATGAAAGTATAAAAGGACTCTAATAAGCTTGAACTCAACGATTTGTTTGCATACCTCAAAGCATATGAATTTGAATTGTAAATAAGAACTGATGCTGAATATTCAACCAAATTGACAAAGGCTCTGTCTAGTGCAACTAATGAACAAAATGCCTCGAAAGAGAAGTTAGTTGAGCAGTTAAGCAGTGATGCAATGTCACTGTTGGTAAAGAAATTTGGGAAATTATTAAGGAAGAATCAAAGTAACTTACAAATCTCAAGCAAACACAATCATCACAAAAAATCGGTGAAGACAATATATTTTTCACTGTTAGAAATTTGGACATTTCATAGCAGACTATCCTAAGCCAAAGAAGGATGAAATAAGGTCATTCAGAAATAAAATAAATTAGAAGGTGCTTGTGACTGAAGACAGCAAAGCCAAGTGGCTTGACTCTGATACTAACTAATCTGAGTTAGACTGCTCCACCAGTGAAAGTGATGAAAAGGAGGTAAAATGCTTCATGACTAATGGTGAGCTGGAATCTACCTATGATGAGGTTTTTGACTTTAGGTCAAATGAATTTGCACAAGAAGATCTCGTCATTGCACTCAACTACATGTTAATAAAGTACAATAGACTTTCTCGATCATTCAAAGAAGTGAAAGCAAAGCAAGAATTCCTAACTAACAATGATGTTGAGCCTAACTGGGAAAATCGGGATAAATATTAGGTCTTAAGACAGAAATTGTAGCAGAAAACTGATAATGAAATAGTACCAAATGAGCATCAACATCTTATTTCTGAGAATAAAAACTATCTAAACGGATTAACATTTGGAATAAGTCGTCAGTAAGTCTTGAGAAAATTCAAGAACTGTAGAAGCACTAGGGAAGCTATGCAGGATGAATTAAATCAGTTTGACAGAAACAAGGGTTGGTACTTGGTACCAAACCATCTCATCACACACTAATTGGAACTCGATGGGTTTATAGGAACAAATTTGATGAAAATGGGTATTGTAATCATGAACAAAGCAAGACTGATTGCACAAGGTTTCAGAAAAGAAGATGGATTTATTATGATGAGACTTTGAACAAGTAACAAAATTAGAAGCTATTCGAATTTTTATTGTTTATGCTGCTTATAAAATTTCTAAAAACATTAAAGTGTTTCGGATGGATGTTAAGAATGCCTTCCTGATTGGACTATTGCAAGAGGAAATATACATGGAACAACCTCCATGTTTTATAATCATATTTTACCCGATCATGTGTTTAAATTAAACAAAGTCTTGTATGGATTAAAATAAGCACCACACGCTTGGTAGAACATTCTTTCCAATTATTTCTTGATCATGATTTTACAATATGTTAAGTGGATAAGTCTTTATTCACATTTATTAAAAATGATCATATTTTGTTAGTTCAGATTTATGTTGTTGATATTTGTAATGCCCCAGATTCGACGACCGTCCCCCACTGACCAAGATGAATCTTTCCAGCGTGCTTATGTCCTCACTCACACGCACCCTAGGAAACTTCCCAGGGAGTCACCCATCCCAAAATTGCCCCAAGTCAAGCACGCTTAACTTTGGAGTTCTTATGTGACAAGCTACCAATAAGAAGATCCATCTTCTTGATATAAGTAGTACTAATCAAATTTTTTAAGCCCTTCTCAACAGCACAGTCACTTACCTGAACAGCTTTGGTATCCCTATCCTTCCCATGCAAGATCGGTTCATTCATGTTCTCTCCGCCTAGAAGCCTGCCAAGAGCCGCTCATTGTATGTGCAACCTCATGACATCGGCGATCACCCCCCGCCCTCTTCAGCCCGGGCCTCACATGTCCACCAACTTCCGCTTGGTTCGTCCCTGAACCAAACTGTACTAGGAGATGTCGGCTCTGATACAAACTGTAACGCCTCAGATTCGACGACTGTCCCCACTGCACCAAGACGAGTCTTTCCAGCGTGCTTATGTCCACACTCACATGCACTCTAGGAAAATTCTCAGGGGGTCCCAACCCAAATTGCCCCAATTCAAGCTCACTTAACTTTGGAGTTCTTATATGACGAGCTACCAAAAAGAAGATGCATCTTCTTTTCGGTAGCTCGTCGCATAAGAACTCCAAAGTTAAGCATGCTTGAATTGAGGAAATTTTGGGATGGGACCTCCTGGGAAGTTTTCTAGGATGCGTGTGAGTGAGGATATAAGCACGCTGAAAAGACTCGTCTTGTTACAGTTGGGAAATTCGACGAATTAGGGCATTACAATTTTATATTTGGATCCCTAACTCAAAGCTATGCGAAAATTTTGCTAAATTAATGCAGGATAAGTTCTAAATGAGCATGATAGTGAACTGAATTTCTTTCTCGGACTGTAAGTTAGAAGTTGGATACTGGAATATTTGTCAGTCAGAAAAAGTACACCAAAAAACTACTTAAGAAATTTGAAATGTTGCAGCAACCCCTATCAGTTAAGTTTGATAAAGATGAAGAGGGAATCTCAGTCGAGATAACATCGTATTGAGGTTTGATAGGCTCTCTATTGTACTTGACTGCAGGTCGACCTGATATAATGTTGCAATTTGTATGTATGCTAGTTTTTGGTCTGATCCAAAATAATCTCATTACTCAGCTGCAAAAAGAATTATTAAATATCTTAAACGAACTCAAAATGTGGGATTATAGTATGCTAAAGATTCATCGTTCAATCTATTGGATATTCTGATGCAGACAATGCGTGTTTTAAGCTTGATAGGAAGAGTACAAGCGAATTGTGTTAGTTTCTTGGAGATCGACTGATTTCTTGGTTAAGTAAGAAGCAAACATCAATTGACACATCTATCCAAAAGCTGAATATCTAGCTGCTGAAAGCTGATATGCCCAATTGTTGTGGATCCAACAACTACTGAAAGACTATAAAATCAATGCCAAAGAGTCACTAATTTATGCAACAATACAAGTTCAATAGCTATCACATACAATCTTGTTTTGCACTTTCGAACTAAGCATATTGACATTTGTCATCATTTCATCCGAGATCATGTATTGAAGAAGGACATTAGATTGGAATACATCTCATCTGAAAAAACAAACAGTGAATATGTTCACCAAACTACTCTCAGAGAATAAATTTTCTTACTTCAGAAATATTTAGGACTTACTAACATATCACGAATGCATGAATTTAGGGAGAAATGATAAGACAGTTTTCAATTAGTCTTTGAGTGTTAAACTAACAGTTAGCCTCACGCCCTAACTGATAGGCAATACTCTAAGTCTGACTGATCTTATCATTTAATAATGACTTTAATGATTTATTTAAATTTATTTTATTAAACATTAAAGACGCCTTAATTACTCAATTATTATTTTTTGCTGCTAAAATTTGTACACTATTTTTACCACATTTTTCTAAAACTTTCAAAAATCTCAAACGACAGCGTGACACGTGTCTTGTCTGTTACTAGGTCAAAAGTCACACGTTTTAAATATATGAGAACTAATTTTTTCAGTTTACCTTTGCATCTTTTTACTCAAAGAATATATGCTCTCGGATATTTTGCTCTCTTTCACTTCGCAAATTGTCTGATTTCTATATCTTAAATCTTATTTCAGAAATGGTCACTCTAGCAACTCCTTCCTACATCATGAACACTCTCTCAATCAATTTCAAATCAATTTATTCCATGGAAGATGCTGATATCACAAAAGTCTTCAAGATTGTTAAGTCATCTAGAATTAAAACATTTTATCAGTTTATCTTTGGACATCTAAGTGGATGAGCTAAACAACTCTGTAACTCTGCACAAGTTCAAGGCTCTCAATGCACCAAATGTTCTCTTTCTCAGGCCTAAAGGACAGGTACTGAATATCTCTACTGTTAGGATTATGGCAATCAAGAAGGAAATTGGAGAAGAACTGGCTACTGTAAAGAAATCAGTTGAAAATAAGGGAAGCAAGGAAACTGGATCCAAGCTTAAGAGGAAATTGATTCTGCAATCTAGTGGCTTTCTTCTGAGGTAAAAACTCATTCTCCTCCTCAAGAAAGCTCAGAAAAACAAAAAAAATACCCATGCCAACACCAACCAAGGCAGTACCTATCTCTCAGGTGCAAGCGATCAAAGTCTCTACAGACTAGGCTACTGAAGAGCTAGCAGAAAAACTTAAACTAATAGCGATGGCAGCTCCACCTAGAAAAATCAGTATACCAACAACTCCCCCTCCTCCAAGACCAACAAAAAGAATTATCATTAGAGACCCCATCCAATTCACCAGGTCAGGACCGATCTCTACCTTCAACTCAACCTCAAGAAAAGGAAAGAGAAGGTAACTGACATTCAATTATCAGAACCAATATCAACATTACAAACTCAAATAGACCTACTGATGGATGAGGTTAATGAATTCACTAAAGAAATTATCAATTTTTTTTGTGAATGAGTGTGATAGGATCGGTTAATACATTTATAGTGTTTAGAAAGGGGGGTTGAATAAACACTCGGGCTTTTGTATATTTTTAAGTATGAATAAGTATTTTATTCGACTGATACTGAAATCTTGTTTGTGGATATAAATCAGTCAATTAATAATAGTGCGGAAATAGACTGAAATATAGATTTAATACTGAGTGTATGATATAGCAAAAACTAAATAGATAGTGAACTAGAACACACGAATTTTATGGATGTTCGTAGTCTTCGAATGCTCCTACGGCACCCCTTCTATCTCAAGAATAGGTTTTTCACTATAAGACTAATGTATTATAACATATTGTAATGATCTACTTCAGTTGGACTTAGATACTGCCAAACTAAAACTCTTAGTTTTTCAAATTCCTTATAGCAAATAACTGATTCGCTCTTAACAAGTAGCTTGAATGCTACGAACTAATACATTGAAAATAAGAGTCTAAGTGTGGGGACCCGGACGCTAATCAAGTTCTTAATCATCATTGGGACTAATTAATCAATTATAAACAGGGTCTAAATTTTTTTTTTTTAATGCGGAACGTAGTGACATACAAGCATATACACATCTCAGTATATAAAATACAATCCAAGTCCTGTACTGCATACATTCAAATTAAACTAAGGTTTAAACAACTAATGTCAAGAGTCCAACCCTATCTCTAGTCCAAGTCCGGAGCCTCCACTCTAATCATGATCTCTCTCATCTCCTGGACCCTGATCCTGTCCCACCTGTTGTCAAGTACACATACAAACAAGACAACAGCTGGATAACTCCGGTGAGAATAAATCCCAGTATAAATCAATGAAACATGCGATCATATAATCAAATATAAAGCATGTAATCAGGTAACATGAATATGTATCATAATCCGAAACATAAACAATATCAAATCAAGCTGTCGACAATACTAGTAGCTACGTCATTTTAAGACTAGACTCAATCCTAGTCTAGGGATCCCGGTTTCCAGATGTGGTATTCCTATATCGAATTCCGTAATAGGAGGAACCGTAATTCTATTACTCGATATAACCCTATCCGGTGTTCCTATATCGACTTCCGTAATAGACGAATTCTC
The DNA here is from genome assembly GCF_022965805.1 of Primulina eburnea. Classification (NCBI taxonomy): domain Eukaryota; kingdom Viridiplantae; phylum Streptophyta; class Magnoliopsida; order Lamiales; family Gesneriaceae; genus Primulina; species Primulina eburnea. The sequence goes on from NC_133108.1 coordinate 8,640,475, forward strand.
ATTCCCTGTTACTCGATATAACCAAACACCTGGTGTCCTGACCTAACCGTCATGGACTGTAGCTCTATCGCTAATATCCTATCTTGAGACATCGTGCAATGTGCCGTGGCGATACCACCACTATCCGGCACTTCTGTCACAAGATAACTTGTCTAATACCTGTTATCTAATATCAAGAGAACAAGTACATAAGTCAATTTAATGCAAATATCCATGCAATAAAATAAAGTATGTGATTTAGGGAAACTCAAGTCTAAACCGACTCAAGTCCATCTCCCAATACCACATTGACTTATACCTTTCTTTCGTCGGTTTCTGGCTCAGTCGAAGTCCTGAACTCACAGTCTGTCTGGCAATGACGATATCAATAATCTCATGTCAATATACCATTCAAATTGATAACAATCTGATCAATCTGGATTTAATTCAAAATCAACGGTATAACGGTACAATTTCAGTATCCCCGTCAATACAATATCCTCAGATAATAGTTACAATCCATAACCCATATCCAATACAATCCGTAATCCAATCACAATTCAAATCTGTCCGGTATAGATCAATATACCCCAGAAATTCATAACAATTTCATAATCAGTCTGTTTCCAAATCTGACTTCGATTCTATGATGTCTAACAAGTCAAGAACATCATATATGAATTCTATTCAATTCTGACAATAGCCTAATTTCAAAGCATGTCAAAACGTAGTAAAACTTACGTCAAGTTGTAGCCTACGTTGCTAGGAACTTGATATCGAAGTCGGATTACAATTCAGACGGACGGATTTCTCAGAAAAGGCGTAAGGATTTTCAACAACTTTCCTCGACCCTCTTCTCTCGATTCTGATTTCTGAGGTCGCACATGCATTAGGGCAAATGGCGAACTCTACGCGCAACACGTCTCGCGCTCGAGCGGTGGAAATCTACCGCTCGGGCGCGAGCTCGGCGCTCGGGCGGGTAAAACTTACCGCCCGGGCGCGGGAGGTTCTGCCTCGATTCAACATGCTTGGCGCTCGGGCGGTCAAAAACTACCGCCCGGGCGCCACTTCCTCTGCCCGAGACGAATTGCTGTTGGACTTTGGCGCTCGGGCGGTCATTCCTTACCGCTCGGGCGCCACCAGTTCTGTCCAACAATTTTGCCCTTCTTATAAAATCTTATTTCGTGTCCCGATTAACCCTTTCGTAATCATATCAAATTATAAATCAATAATTACAGATTACTAGGATTAAATTTCCGGGCATTACACTAAGTGTGTGATTTGTTGACACTACAACAAAAACGCAAAACGAAAACGGATATTATCTGTTGTCGTTGCTGCCAGAAAACCGTTGTAACTGATATTGTTGTTGAAAGTGCGTTCAACGACAACAATTTTAAACCATTGTCGTAGCTATCATATTGTGACGGCTTTTCAAAAATCATCGGAAATTATTAGCGACGGTTTATGATATATCGTCGCTAATTTTAGCGACGAGTTTTGACTAGCGATGGGTTTTGGCAACGGTTTAAGATATACCGTGGCTAAAATTAGCGACGGCTTTTGACTAAGTCATCACTAATTAGGGACAGTTTAGACATAATCCATCGCTAATTTTTTTAGTAAAATAAAAATAAATTACTTTATTTAATAAATCTATCAAAAAACTTACAATCTGACTAAGCTAATAATATTTATGATATTAACTAACACATAGAAATTTACCAAGAATTTAAGTGAAAAAACGTACCTTAAATCGAAACTAAAATCGTATAAGAGAGAAAAATTCATCGTAGATGTGGATGGTGTGGAGGAAAATGGACCGAAAACGTGAGTATTTATAAACAATTTATGACGGTTTTTGGTAAAATTGTCGCTAAGTTTATTAAAGAAAAAACCGTCGCTATTAGGGACGGTTTTTGTTTAAACCATCGCTATTTTAAAATTGCGATGGTTTTAAATATTCTCTAATATCGTCGCTAATTAACAACTGTTTGCTAAAATCATTGTCGTTTATCCAAAAAAACACGCTAATAAAAAAATGGTTGGCTAAAATCATTGTTGTTTGTCCAAAAAACAAACTAATCCACAACGGTTTTCTAAAAATATTGTCGTTTATCCAAAAAAACACGCTAATCCACAACGGTTTTAACAAAATTCGTTGTCGTTTGTCCAAAAAACACGCTAATCTACAATGATTTTTGTTAAAACCATTGTTAAAAGTAAAAACACAACGGTTTTAAAACCGTTGTCTTTTGAGTGTTGTTGAAGGCATATTTTCTTGCAGTGAGATTTAGAAAATGCTCAAAGAAAGTATCGCAACTGATTGATGATCGAAGATACTGTATTCAATATGTTCATCAACATTTTTCAACTGAGTTGATCAGCTATATATAGTCGTCGTTCCCAACAGTCACATTGAATGCATTTAATGACAAATATCCATTGAATCATCGTTTAGTTCGAGTTGTTGACTTTATTTGACAATGGTACGAAATATCAGACTGTTATGCTCTGTTACATTTGTTTTTCTTGTGTATAAACTTTCAGTTTGTCAGCTGATACTACAACTGATGTCGTGGCTAACTGATCAGGAGGCAACTAATCAGCGGATCAGTTCAGTTGGACATTTTTAGTTCAAACTGATGTCATTTCAGTTTGGATACTTCAGTTGATGAATATTCTTCCAGTCCAGTTAAGCGAAGTCTTCAGTTCTATTATCAATTCGTTTAATGAACTTTATGTCATTGGTTTTAAATCTTCTTTCAGTTATGATTTGTCTGATCAGTTCGGTTCTTCAGTTCTCTTGCGGATAATTGTCAAACTCGGAAAATTATTATATTCTAACAGAGTGGAATTCAGAACAATCATCTTCTCTAAAAAGTGGAAGAATAAGGATGTATTGAACAGATACACAGGTCCGAAGAAAATTGTTCTACAACAAATCAAAACTGTGGTTATAACTGAAGCTCTTCAACATCTAGCTTATCTTCTGGATCTTCTAAAGCTTCAAAAGTTGACAACAGTTTGTGTCGAAAAGAGTTCAAACTATGACCCTTTATGCCCAACCGCATTTGATGACATAGCAGTGATAAATCAACTAGATATGGACCCGGTATCCATGCATATAAAGGTCAAATTCTAAGCAAATTATCATCAACTATCCAAGCATGTAGATTCCAAGGAACATAAAGTGGTTGAATCTTCATCTCAATCTATCTTTGAGCGTCCGACTGAATCTGACTCCAAGGAAGCCAAACTGCCTACATAGCCAGATTTTGTCATTTCTCCTCCTCTGACGTAGATTTCACTTGTAAATGTTGAAGAATTTGTGCAATCCATTGCACAACAAGATGATGATGATGAAGATGATATCATACTGAGCAAATTGCTTTCCACGTCTCCTTTGCCTAAGAGATTGATGCAATGGTCTCTAAAGTATAAGTAATCATATCTGAGGATGTACTTATGATTGAATTTGATGAAGCTGTATTTTTTAGAGCAATCAAACAAGAAGTGGTTGAAATACCTATGACTGAGCAAGATAGCCTAGAAACTGAAGTACAAATAAGTCAGGATGTAGAAGAACATGCTGAGGTACCTATCAGCCAAATTGAATCAGGATTCCTAATGATCGAACAAACAAGACCCTCTAGTCGTCAGGCTCTTAAACTGACAATTTATGCATCCAAAGAACTTTCAATAATAGAGTAATTTCTCCTGATTTGGACTTAACTGATGGAACAACTCTGGATCAGATTAGCTCGTCTCACTGTCATCTCTTCTTCTATAACAGTTCTTAAAATGCGAAATCTGAATACCAAAGAAGCTTTGGAATCATTTAACGATAAAATTCTCAAAGAAATGTCAGATCTATCCAAAACATGATTGACATATTTAATCGATTGGAGTAGATTAAAAAAGGATCATGCACCTACTGCTACTCATCTTGGTGGGCAAATTCAAGCAAACAAATTTCAAATCTGCACCAAGATAGAGAAAGTTCAAGTAAATTTTAATGAAAAGATAGATGACATCAGTTCTCAGTTAGCTTCTGTTCTTGTCTACCTCAAGCCATCTTCTGATGTTGACAAAAAAATGGGAAGATAAGAAGTCAACTGACTCCAGTCAACCTAAATCTATTGATGCGCAGGAAAAGCCTGCTGCCAAGTACTCTAGTCAATTTAGAAGATAGTTCATGAAGAACAAATAACTCATTTGTATATAATGTTGAAAATAATTAATTAATTATTTTTATTGGCATAATTTTGTAAAACACCAGAAATGGAGAAATTGTTTGAACTTTTGTGTTTTAGTGATTTAACATGGATGATGATTCAACAGATAATTACAGAGCTTAACCTAACTGAATTCAAGCATAAAAATTGAATATTCATAATAAGAAGTTTCCTAAAGATTTTAACTGATTAATAAGAAAGATACTGATAGCCAAGTTCATAATAATGGACTTACTGAAAATCCAACAGACAACAATAAAATTTCAGTGTTGTTAACCCAAAAGAAAATATTTCATGAGAAAAATTTATCCACCCCTTCCTAAATTTATTTCCGATCCTAACAGTGTATATAGTGTGCATTGTGAAAAATACATATATTTTAATTTTGCATGGAAATTTTAATTCAACCAAACCGATCTTATTCATTGCTAACAAAATTTTGCATCGAGAATTTAAGAAAAAATAACAATAATCTCAAAATTAAGTTTCCTAAATATAATATAGTTTCAAATTAAAGAACTTTAATTTTACAGAAAATTACAGTTATATATTTGTTTTTTCGTGATTTTGGTATTTTATGTTGTTAAATATCAGCCTTATGTATTTTTATTATTATTATTATTGTAAGTTTAGAAAACCAAAATTACAAAAATGCAAACAGAAAGATAAATCATAGGTTTTTATGTCCTTGATATTGAGGGAGACAGGTTCGATATTGTATAAGTTTTTTTTATATAAAAATATATATATATTTACTCCAAGATCTCAAGATTTCTCTGAATTATGCTTGGTTTCATACTTTATTGCATATATCCATGTATTATACTGATTGGAAGGCTGAAAGTTGATAGCTTAATTATGAAAGATAAAATGTAAAGGTCAATACAGACCGATTAATATTCAGAACTCATACAGCTATTGTTTCATAATTATTACTAAGTACAAGAAATTAAACTCCACACGACTATCGACTCCTCGTCGCCAAACATGATTCGAAATCACGGTCGCGGAGATCACCGTTCCGGTTCTCATGATATTTTGCGGAACGGTCACAACGTGGATATTTTTTAAAAATTAATATAAATTGAAAATTTTGGAAAATTATTTAAAAATATGTAAATCAAAATAAATATTATTTAAATAGATTATTTGATGAAAAAATATAGTAAATATATTTTTTAAATTTTTTTCACGCCTTATTGAATCATAAAGCATATCTTTGTTATGTATCGAAATTTTCACAACCCTCTCAAAATTTAAATATACTATTAAGAAAGTTTTGGGTTATAATCAATTAAACTTTTCTCTTGTATTCTTTTTTTTTCTTTTTACCGTTTCGTCAATATGTGCCTGTTCCACCTATAACATGACGTTTTTACGTTCACACTCGGAACTTCGTCAAGGCGGGCCTCGTTCTCGCGGGCGTCGTTCCGATACTGTTTCAGCAAACCATGTCGCCAAATGATTAAGCTATGCTCTTCAAATCATGTTCCAATAAACAAGATTACACGGTGACCAGTGCTCTTATCTTCACACTTTTTTTATGGCACCGTCGCTACATTTGCGACGGTTTTCATCCAACAATTGCTATATAGCGACGGGTTTCAGAAAAACCGTCGCAAAATAAACTAAGCGACGGTTTACTAAAACCCGTCGCTTATTTAGCCACGATTTAATAAAAACCGTCGCTTTTTAGTGTTAAACCACTTTTAGTCCAAATTCCGATTTTACCCCTTCTTTGTATTTTAATTTATTTATCCCATCACGATTCAATAAAAACAAATTTCATACATTTTGACCAAATTATCATCGGGTTGTATATCTCGAATTTTACAAACTACTTCTTATAGCGTAACTATATAGTCGCAGCCGTTAGTTCATGTCACAAATTCTTTCAACAATACATAGCATATCTTTGTTTTGTTTTATACCTCAAAATATAGAGTAATAAATTTAGTTTGAAATAAACATAATATGAGATAAGCAAAAACATGATGATTTTATTCACATACTAAATATTATTACGTTAGTAACCTCATGTAGATAATGAGATAACTTGTTGAAAATATTACAGTTTTTATCTAAAATAAAATTGAAGAATATGATCATTGCTCTCTCAACTTATTTCTGTCTTGGCACTAATAGAAACCTATTTTGGATTTGAAATTCGCATTTCACACATATGGATAATTTTTTGCATTATTGTTTGACATTTGTTGTCGACAATATCTTGTAGTGGATGTTCTTGTCATACACTAGTTAGTAGTCTTATTTTTTTGTGGTGGTGAATCTCATATCACATGTTTCTTTATTTCTATAGGGGAATCTTTTGCTTTTGAGATCCCCGATGAAATTTTTTTTTTCTTGTAGTCTCTCACTACTTGGACTTATCTCTACAAGATGCTTTCGGTCTGTTCTTGGTCAAAAACATTTCTCGAATTCTGGATCTTTCTAATTTGGGTATTATGGCACATCTTTTCTGACAATCTTCCAATGTGAGCCATATTAATGAATTTTCGGTGAGTCTCTTTCCTCCCGAATAGCTTGTTGCTCCACATAAAATTTCTTTTCTTTTCAAATATTTTCTATGCAAACCCTGTATTTTTCCTTGTCATGGTATTATAGAAAATATCCATTAACTGAATTATGGTAGAATTTTAATGGAAACTAGATTTTTCCATCTCTATGAGACATACCCATATTTTTCATGCTTTTTGGTCGAGACATTCATATATGGTCTACTGAACTTGATGAAATGGAAAATCTCGTGTGAGCTTTTTCCAGTTGGTTCTGGTGATACACTAAAGAACTATAGCTCCTGAATATCTCATCAGGACAAATAGTCATTGTTCGTCCATGTTTATGGATCCATTTTTATAGTGCAGATATCTCCGGAAAACTAAGTGTTATAGTATAGACCGAGGCAACAACCTCAAATACATATTATAACTTGACCTCCTTAGGTTGAGCATTGGGTTTCATCTATATCCTTAGATATTATATTACTGTGTCAACCCAAACTGTAGCTGAGTTGATTTTTGCTCTAGTTTTAAATTTCGCTCATTTATGATGATATCCCTGAAATAGAGAAACAATAAATTCATTAATATCAACTTTAGATTTTTCATTGTCTGTTTGCTGTCTAAGGTTGATCTTTACATCTTTAATACTTGAGTTGAAGGATTGACTTGATGACTCGATATAAGAATCTGGAGCCTCAATATTTTTGGCCGACTAATATAAAGATGATCCCTGCTTAGCACTTGTGTCACCGGTACTTGAATCTCCTGCTCCATGTATATAGTCATGCACTCGAAAACTCTCATTTTGAGAAGCATTATTTTCTCAATATCCTGGAGGATAAGTTTTTTCAATATACAACATAACTGATTGTAAGCACGTAAAAAACATGTAATACGATCAAAGAAAATACTCTTATCAATTTGTTGTAGCTTACGTGTAACTTTTGCATTTAGAACAAGCTTGTTGAACTCGTTTTGAAGTATTTCAAGTTGTTCTTTCAAATGCCTATGCATTTTCATGATAAAATCAACATTAACATTGTCCATCTCCTGTTAGAAATTATTCAAAAATATTTTCATGATATTTAATAATAGTAATATCAAAAATATAATTTTGACATTGTCATCTTAATAATCTAGTCTTATAGGCTTTAAGTTCAATTCTATTTTCCAAGGAAGCTTTAACATATTTATTATCAACTTTCAAGATAAATTTCTAACAAATAAAAATAATTACCATTTTTCAAAAGCTTTTTAAACCACATAGAATTTTTTTTCGCTGATTTGTCATCGGATGACCTCGGCATCTAATAATAGTCCATTGCAATATCTACAAAATTGTTCTCCTTCTGGTGTGAGCTTTGTAAGAACTGATATCCCACCGATGATCATTAACATTTGTGTATAATATCAAATCATCTTCATCTTGATAAATACACATTTTTGGAATATTTTTGAAAATCTTTTTCAATTGGCCCTCAGTGCATTCTTCGATAATAGAATTTTACATCTTTCTTCAATAATAGATTGAACATTTTTCTCTGTTTGCTAGATTCTTGATGAACTTTCAAGCAAATTTTTAACGAATCCTATGAAAATATTTGGAGTTGTATCTTGCCTTCTAGTATTTTATGAATATTTTGCATATTGTCCACAATGTGCTCATATAGAACTATTCTTAACATTTCTATTTCTACTCCAAGGAATTTAATTTTCCTCGTAGCGATCAAATAAAATCTTTAAATTTTTAGTTTATCCATATTTTTAGATGATATTAAAATATCATCAGTAAAGACATAAATAAAATCAAGATAATCTTTAAATAGATTATCCATATTTTTTAAAAAAATTTGAGGTGCATTAGGCAATCCCATTAGTAATACTTCTCATAATTATGTATTGTCTTTTGGATTTCTCTAAGATATTCCAAAAAAATTTAGGAATCCTGGACTATTTGAAGAAATCTAGTATTTTGAAACATATTTTATCTTTGTAATCTGATTCGTTTTCAGTTGTTCTTGATATATTATCTTGATTAAATCTCATTATTTCAAATATTTCAAATATTTCAAAATATTAAAATAAAAAAAAATTAAAATAATTAATTTTGAACATATATTCAAATTCATAATTTTGAGAAATATATCATTCTCTAACAAGTAAGATACACAATAATAATAATAATAATAATATAATATGTTTGAACTGTTCAACCTAGGCTATGATACCATTTTAAGACCTTCTTTTAATCATTTATCTAAAAGTTTATTTTGAGAATTTTTGAAAATATTTAAGCCCGAAGGACTAAATTGGGCGAACTTTCAAAAAACCGGGGACTAAATATAGATCATTCAAATCAGAGGGACCGATTGGGAATTGTGTTAAAATACGGTGACTAAAATCGTTTTTTCCCTGAAAAAAATTGTCATTCTCGAGTTACTCCCAAAATTTTAAATTTAAATAAAATAGAACGAATGTACGGAAGTTAAAATTGATTAGTTCTATAATACTATTTTACCTAAGATTTCAACACTCCAAGTCTAATTATTTTGTATTTTAAAATAAATGTGTTCGATTATCATCGAGTACTTTTTAAAGTTTACTTATTATTGTAGATTTTATCGAGATAAAATCTCCTCATCACAAATTGGGTTGAATTTTTTTTTTTCAGAATAAATTTATTACCACTCCGATTGAAATAATTTTAATTTTTTTACGTCAAGTCGATTTTTATTTTTATTTTTATTTTTATTTTTATGCATATATAGTGAATGTTGTTGGAGTAATTATAAGTCTTGGCACGATAATTTCCTTAAGTATCAGGACAAAGGAATATTATTAAGCCCTTTCTTGATAATATATATATATATATATATATATATATATATATATATATATATATGATTATCCAAGAAATTTCATTAAATGCATGTAGCCCCCCCTCCTGATTTTATTCTTTTTTAATTTGGCCTCGTTAATGCGGCAGCATGCTTTGCGTTTCCGTCTGGTTGTGACCATACACGGATGGGACCCTACCAGAAAGGCAAAAACAGTATGAATAAGCAGGTACATACATAAACAATTCATCATGAATTTGATTCTCTATGTTTTTTTTAAATTTCTTACATCTAAAAATCCTCTTGGGTCTCTTCCATGCTTTCAACAAGATAATCTTAGAATCAAGATAATTACATTAATAGTCTTAATAACCTCCTTTTGTCTTCGTGTCTTTAAAAATATTTAAAAAATGATAGAAAAGGAAGTTCACTTAAAAATAACAAAGTAGTTTCTATGAGTCGTTCTTGATTTAAACAGTAAGATATTTCTATGTTGCAAATGCTTAATTAAAAAGTGATTATGAACTTTCATAATCATATTTTTTAAAACATTTGTAGATATTTCTATAATAATTTTATACAAAAGTAAGTAGTGTAAGTATATATTAATTATAATGTACGTAGTCTATATATAACTTAAAAAAAAAGTTTTTTTTTTTTTAACAATGAATTTGCTTTCAAAATACATTACATATTACTGTCAATGATCATGTGCAAGAAGGGAGCGATAATCCAAATAACGATTTAATAAAATTTAAACGAAATATAGAATTTTTTTAAAAAATTAAATAAAATTTTAAAGCTTCTTCTTAGTGACAGGACACAGGCAGGCAGGCATGTGTAATATCTGTTTTTGGTACGTACTTGCTGCAGTCAACATCGTAGCTAATAGGAAAAGGAACAGTTATCTTGCAAAGAACGGGAATGGCCGCCGCTCTGTCAGGTAAAACCCCCATCGCAGCCGCCGCCTGTTTAAGGCATTCGCACAAGCTTTGCAACTCCGGCTTCGTCTTAACCATCCGATTCAGCGAGTCCGCTCCCTGGCAGCACGGAACCGTCACGCTGCTTGCCCTGCCCACGAGATAATCCACGCATGGTCCCAGCGTCGCGACAGCGGTGGTGCACGGGACCGCACCGGCATGGCTCGCCCACATTGCTGAAATCATGAGTATTCCCATGGCCCATAATTTGGAGCCGGAGACCACATTTGCAGGCATGGTTTCCTAGTTAAATTATTAAATAAATTGCGTTTATTTTCGTAGAATCTGAAATGCGTATTTATACAGCTTTGAGGGATTAAACTGTGGGCTGAAAATACATCCGAAGCCAACGTCGTTTCCGTTTCCGAGAATGGGTTAGCTTTAATGGATGTATTTGTCGGGAAAATCATTTTGGCTGACGTAGTACAACTGAAGTCTGAATTCAGTCTCTACTTTACTATAATTGGTATTAGATTTTTCAAAATGACAAATTCAATGTTGCAAATCATATAAATTCGTTCCATTAATCTATATGCTAACATAACTCCAAAATGACAATTTTTGTTCCTGAAATTTATAATTTTTCTAGTTTTGGTCGTTGTCGGTTATTTCACGGCTTTAGTTTACTAATTTGCGTTTTTTTTTTCCTTTTTTTTTTTTATCATAGTGCTAAGGTGATCTTTGCGTGTGATCTGAATGGACATATTGTACTTTTAATTGTGGTTATGTTTTCAAACACGGCTAGATTATCATCAGCAATAGCTGCAAGAAATGCCAAAATAAAATTGAAAAAAAACATCAGCAACAAATTAAACAACAAGAACACTACCAAAATAAGATGACCAAGACACCCCAAGCTTGTGGCCACTACGTACCATCAAAATATTTCCAAATTCAGTAAAAGAAATAAAATAAAAAATTTCTAAATATCTCCAGAATTCGTAATACTGCAATGAAGGGATGGGAAGCGGTGGCACAAAAAGAGGAGAATAATATTTGATGTTTTTAGAGAGGGAATGGGAAATTTCAAGTGAAGGAAGAGAGAGTGCACGGATGGAGATTAAATCAAAGCACAAATTATAATGTGGGGAATTAGAAATGAGAGGCGCGAGAAAAATGGTTAATTATTATTTATTTTATTAATTAATATGAATATAAAGAATGATAATGCTAAATTCTTTAATGTTTGACAAAATAATTAGTGAAATTATTGTTATATCAGTTTTTGGTGCCGAGGGGAAGGCTCGAAGATTTTTAATTTATTTGAAAGGTATAAAAGTTCGAAATTATAATTAAATAAATTATATATAGTAGCGATAAATGAATTAAATATTTATAATTTTTATAAGTAAAAAATAAGCACATAAAGTAATAATAATAATAAGTGTAGATAGTTAAAAATTTAATAATAATTGAATATAAATTTTTTTCGAATTTAATTTTAGGGATAGAGTTAATGAATTGAATCGAAGAATTTTAAAAGCTTTTAAACTAGTGGAAAAATAACCAAAATAAATCGCATCCACAAAAATAAAATGAATAAGTTTAAGGAGTTTATTTTTTTTATATACTGTTATGGATTTTTGGTGAAATGATTAAAAATATATATCATCGATTTTAAATGATGTTAGTCATCAGGCACACACATTGTGTGTATATAAAACTTCTATTTTTTAGATAAAATTACATACTATTTTTTAGAGTAGATATCTTGTGAGACGATCTCACGAATCTTTATCTGTGAGACGGGTCAACCCTACCGATATTTACAATAAAAAGTAATACTCTTAGCATAAAAATTATTATTTTTCATTGATGACCTAAATAAGATATCTGTCTCACAAAATACGACCTGTAAGACCGTCTCACACAAGTTTTTGCCATTTTTTAAGGGACTATATACTTTTTAAAATTTTAATATTATGAAAATTTTAGTCGGTTATTCACTTTTCTCCGATAAATTTATTTTGAAAATGAGGTAGATAATTTCAAAATGTTGAAGAAACAAATATGAATTATTAAAAAAAAATGGAGAAGTTAGTTTGTGACATTAACGTGTGTTTGGATGCTACAATCAAAATGTGACGCTTGGATTGTTGTGGGGTTTAAAAAGTTAAAGTTGCACCGTTACTACCAATTATAGCTTTTGTTAGATTTACCAATATTCAGTCCTAAAATTAGGTTTTGGTAAAACCGAAAGCGTTGGATATATCAGAATCGAAAATCACATAAAGTTAAACTCTGAATCGCGCAAAGCTGATTTCAGGAATCACTTTATAGTGTCCGCTTCTGACAACAACATTTGGTTGTACTTTTGCAAATCCGCTCCATGTTACATTATTTTTGAAATTTATTATTTTTTTCTAATTCATAAAAAAAACCCTAAACGAATAATAATTCTTCAAAATGATTAATCGGAATTTCACCTTACAACATGAATCAATGGTAGGTTTAGTTAAAACGTTAGATCTTGACAGACTCTTCAATTTTCCGAAACGACTTTGTTAAATATAATTTTTTCACTAGGATTTTAGTGTTATATCTCCAAGTATATATATTTTTGGAAAAATGGTTAATGAAAGGATGTGAAAGCTGTCTCATATGAGAAATGTACCAAAAAAATCTTCATTATTAGCTCCAAGTTTGAGTTAAAGGTTTGGGTCCCAAAAGGTATCAGAAGTTTTTAGAAAGAGGAAGACACTAACAAGCTGAGTCTCGATGAAACACGCGCGCGCGACCGGCCTGCCCGGTTTGGTGCGGTGTGGTCTCTTGACTATATTAATCTTTTTGGATTAACTTTATTTGAAAAATAATTTTTATTTTCGAAACAGTCCAATGTCTGCACCCTCCAGCCAATGCTCCATTCGCATCTCGTGTGACTATCTTCTGGCGCAACCGTGCATACCTTCGCACAGAAACGTGCATACCTTGACTTATCACAGAAGGGTGCGTCCTTTGACATGTCACAAAAGGGTGCGCCCTTTGGGTGTGTCCCCTGGTTTATGTAACTCACTTTTTAAATAGTCCTCTGCAGGCATTCATCATATACTTTTGCATACTCATTTTGTTGTATCCTTTTCTCATCCGAAACTTGAAATTTCAAATAAATAGTTGTTCGCTGACATCTAGAACTGATCTTCATTCTGCCAATATGTCAACTTGATCATTCACTCTCGTACCTATTGTCCCTGCTGCTCCCGCTCACGGTGAAAAGCTTCCGAAGTTTTCTTGTGCCGACTTTAAAAGTTGGCAACAGAAAATGATATGCTATCTGACCACACTGAGCTTGTCTCGGTTTTTGATAGAGTACCCTCATGTCATCTCTGAAGGCGATACAAACTCGAAAAGAAGGACTGCTGCTGATGCATGGAACCATAGTGACTTCATCTGCCGCAACTATATTATGAACGGACTTGACGACATGCTTTACAGTGTCTGCTGCTCTGTCAAGGAAGCCAAGGAGTTGTGGGACTCATTGGAGAAAAAATACAAGACAGAATACGTAGGAGTCAAGAAGTTCGTTGTTGGTAGATTTCTGGACTTGAAAATGGTGGACACCAAATCGGTAATAAGCAGGTACAAGAAATTCAAATTATTATTCATGACTTATTAGCTGATGGGATGGAAATCAATGAATCATTCCAAGTGGCGGCTATTATTGAGAAATTTTCATCAATGTGGAAAAACTTCAAGAACTACTTTAAGCACAAACGCAAGGAGTTGAAACTTGAAGATATGATTGTGAGGCTTCGAATTGAGGAAGATAGCCGAAACTCTGAAGTCAAAACATACAAAAGGTCAATGGAGGCTGAGGTCAAGGCCAATCTGACATAATCTTGCACTAGTCACAAGAGAAAGCGCCCTCTAAATGAGAAGAAACGAGGGCAAGCCAAGGAGTTCAAAGGAAGTTGCTACAACTGTGGCAAACCAAATCATATGGCCAAAGATTGTCGTCTTTCGAAGAAAGACAACAAAAATCAAAGCAAGCCAACGTCTTCGAGGAAATTTATGTACCAATAGACCTATCAGAACTTGATATATCCGCAGTTGTGTTTGAAGCCAATTTGGTTGATAATCCAAAGGAATGGTGGGTAGATATCAGCTCCACTAGCCACATCTATGCTGACAAAGATATGTTCTCATCATACACTTCTGTAAGTGATAAAAAATTGTTTATGGGAAACTCTACGACTTCTGAAGTCATAGGGACTGGCAAAGTGGTACTGAAGATGACTTTCAGGAAAGAGATATCGTTGAGGAATGTACTGCATGTGCCAGACATTCGAAAGAGCTTAGTTTCTGGATCCTTGTTGAGTAAGGCCGGCTTTAGGTTTGTGTTTGAATCGGACAAGTTTTTCCTAACTAAAAATGGTGTATTTGTAGGAAAAGGGTACCAAGATAATGGTCTTTTTAAAATGAATGTAATAAATGTTATCTGCCACGAGGAGAAGAATAAAGTTATGTTTACTTATTTGAAAGTTCTAATTTATGGAATGAAAGATTAGGACTTGTTAACTTCAACACCTTATGAAGGCTTGCAAATCTAAATGTACTACCTGCATTTAAAAGAAATCCACGAGATAAGTGTGAGATCTGTGTTGAAGCAAAGATGAACAAAACTACTTTCCATTCTGTGACAAGAAGTACTAAGCCACTTGAATTGATTCACACAACGTATGTGTTTAATACTTGTGCAAACTCGAGGTGGGAAAAGTACTTCACAACATTCATTGATGATTGCTCAAGGTTTTGTTATGTCTATCTATTGAAATTTAAGGATGAAGCTTTTAGAAGCTTTCAAAAATTATAAGAATGAGGTCGAGAATCAACTGAGTACAAAAATCAAAATGATTCGAGGTGA